>NC_070608.1:11552500-13952500 GCF_027172205.1 Podarcis raffonei | reverse complement strand
CGTAAGTTTTTTAAAATACCTGCTTGTGGAAAGGTTCTGGAAGCTTTAGGGCCTTCACCAGACACCAAAAAAGCAATTACCTAATTACCTAATGCAATTACCAGGTATTGGGTACAAGCAGAAAGTGACAGCCATTTTCAGTTCTTCACACATTCTACTCCAAATGAAAGACGCTTGAGGACAGACACTAGACAGCATCCCGGAAAATGCACTGCAATAACAGTGACCTTTTTTGAGCCGTTGTGATCAAGGACCTCTACCCCGGATAACACATTACATCAACTGTGAGGAACCTCCAACCAGGGGGCTTAATTGGGCTGTTTTCCCCAAGCCGCATCCATCTGCCCTTTGCCAGATGTGCAAACCAGCTGATCACTGGTGTTAAGGCATCTGACCCCATCACCATATTCATGCACTGCAAGATGAACCAATGGTCTCACCTGGCTCAAGGCAGGTTCCTCTATATGCGTTTCAGACTAGCGCATTCCCACAACAACAAATTCATCTGACTTCCTCTTTCCCGTAATCTGAACACAACAGAACTTCAGTTTCCTGAGCAATGTAATAGTCCCTTTCCACAAAATGTATGTACAAGGCAAAGGCAAAAGACGACCATGCGCAGCCTACATACAGTATTTTACAAGGCCCATGCACCACGGCAGCCATGTTGGTTGCCATAGCAATTCTATCTACCAAGCTAGAAATACCTCCACAGAAAAAGGACTCCACAGCAGCGGTAATTGGAACTGTATTAACTCCCATTGGAACTATATTAATTCTTAAGCAAAACACAACACAAGCATCATTGAGAAAGTATAGGCCTGTGCCTTTGTCAGTTGCCTCTTCCCACGCTAATTATGTTTAATACACACAACACTGCCATCTCTTAGCCAAGAAGATATAAATATGCCAGAATTCAGTTTCCCTGAGTCTCGGTTTAAAATAAAACACCCCAGTTTCCTTTCATTCTTAAGCTTTCTCCACTCTGTAGAGAATTCTAATTTAAAAGGGAATAAGCAAACACGGCTGTAAAACCACCACCACAAAATAAAACTGGGGGAGAGGATTGACAAACCGCAAAAGCAGACTGCAGGTTATAAGCAACTCAGCTCTGGATTAAACAGCAACACCCCAGAATACTAACAATTCCTCCCACTTCAGCTATATGCATCTTTAAAATCTATTTCAGTATTCCAGTTATTAGTAAGCAGTCACACAGGAGATGCGTGACACCATGACACAGGAGTGACTATGAGAACCATAACTGTCATAGGGCTAAGCGTAGGAGACTTTCCCGGTTGCCAAGTTGGTCAATCCCAATCAAAGCCTTCACTTTGGCCTTGTAGGGATAGGCAACTGAAGCCCAGAGACTCAGCCCAGCCCTAAAGATTCACCTGTCACCTCATACCCATCCAATTTATTATGGGCCTCAAGTACTTGCTTGGACAAATTGTCTTCTCCCAAGGCAGAAGAGGGCTGCAGCTAAGGTTTTTCCCCTACAATTCTCAGGTGCTCACTTGCCATACGCCAGGGCAAGCCAAGGTGCACAGAAAGGGCAAAGTCTCTGCCAACACACTTATGTGGCTGCCACCCTTTGTAAGGTAAGGGCATAACTGTAGTATGACCTTGTGATTCCCCGCAATTATAGGAAGCCCGTATGCAAGGCATGAGTGCGACTGCTCTTCATTTCCACAGCATTCAGAAGCACACTACCTATGGTCCTGGCGGTGATACAGAGTTTGGCCTTCAAATGCATGCAGAAGAGAGAACACCAAAGAACATTTCTGGATCAAGCCAGTGGCCCACCTAGTCCAGGATCCTGTTCCCACAGTGGCCAACTAGCCATGTTGGAAACTCAGATATACAGTATAAGCTAGGTGCCAAATGGCTCCTTAAACCAGGATTGCAGTCGCCAAAACGGAATGTCTAGTTGCCATTTTTGAGCAAGACTGAAGTCTTATTTTACAAATGATGGGCTGACTTTGATTGATTCTCAGTTTAACATCTGGCTAGTTCAGATGATGACCTTGACCTAGGTTAAGAACTTTGAGAACTTCAACAAGATCCATGAACAGTCCACATGTATATTGGCCTATTACGACCTCTTTTTCTTAATGGCCACTGCTCCTGCACAGAAAAAGTAATCTGGTTCCAGAACATCATTCTGATTGTGCAGATAAAATATAACTGATAAAATTCTAACAGGATGGGGTATTAAATCTGTGAAAAGGGTCAAGATTCCCAGGCATGCACCATCAGATGGTGGAGGTGTCCATCCTGGTGCCCAGGACATCTTCACTTGGTTGTTAATTTCAAACAATGCCAACCAGATGACTGTGGGAAGCCTGCAAGCGAGACATGAGCTCAACAATAATTCTCTCCTCCTGTTTCCAGCAACTGGTCTTCAGAGGCACAGAATGCAGCCACCGTGACTAGTACCAATTGATAGTCCTCCTCCATGAAGTCTCTGATCCTCTTTGAAAGCCAATGAAGTTGATGGCAATCACTGCATTTGTTTACATCTCCTGGGCCTTTGACCTATGCCTGGTTCAAAGCCTGACATCTTCTAAAGCAGGCATGTCTAAAGTCTGTTTCAGGGGCCTAATTTGGCCCCTGTGCCAGTTTATTTCCTGATGTAAAATCCCAAGAAAAACTTCCAACAACTTCAATCCCAAAAAACCCTCAACAACTTCAAACCTAAACAAAGGTCGACAACTTTGGTGGGCCCTTTGGTCAGCCCTCACGGCCCTTCACTTCATCAAATCTGGCCCTCTTTGAAAAAAGTTTGGACACCACTGTGCTAAAGGATTCAAGGGTGGTTGTAGGGAAGAAGCAGAAGAGCAGCTTGAAGGCATGTCAACAAGAAGGAAGCCCACTTACTCATCGCCTGGTGACTGCCCACCCAGGCATTGTGCTTTGTGATTCACTGTGTGATTAAGGCCCATTCTAATCCTATGCTTATCAATCAGCGGCACACATATAAAAAGGAAAGGGGGGGATTTAAAGACCTACTTCAATAGAAAAGAGGAAATGAAAAAAAATCAAAAGACTGTTAAAGGGGGTGTTGAAAGGTTCGTTAACAATTGTACTTTGAAGATCAATTGTTTGCTCCAGGGTAAGCAGCAGCTCTCAAATTATATTTCTATATATCTCCTAAATTTAGATACCTGAAAATGCAAGAAAGGAAGGGGGAGAGGAAGCATAAAGAAGAGGCAATGCTATTTAATACTCTTCTCAGGCTCCCCGATGAATGTTTAATGCAGTCCGTTGAAAGAATGCCAACTTTATCTCAGGAGCTCCCAAACAATGAGTCAACATGATATCTCTCCCCTTTTTTTAGAGGGGAGGGAAGACAATTTTATCAGGTCTTCTTAAATTCAGTGGTATAGGACCCCCTTTAGGACAATGAGGAATCAGAATGCAGTACACATGGAAGCAAAGCATTGCAACAACCGCAGGGAATTAAGCATCACCACCTACTGCATGCAGCCCTTCTTTAAAAGAGATGTGCGAAACATTTTAAAAGAAAATTACATACATTTCTTACCCATCCCTTCATCCTAGGCTCCCAGGGCAGGGGTACAACCATTCTGACCCCCTCCTTTGGTCCTCACAGAACTCTAGCCCAATGGTTGCCATTAATTTGATTTTGAATTGATTTTAGAATGCATTTCAATTAATTGATTGTGATATTATGTAAACTGTGTTACTTTTACAGTGGTGCCTCGCAAGACGAAAATAATCCGTTCCGCGAGTCTCTTCGTCTAGCAGTTTTTTCGTCTTGCGAAGCAACCCTATTAGCGGCTTAGCGGATTAGCGCTATTAGCGGTTTAGCGGCTATTAACGGCTTAGCGGCTAAAAGGCTATTAGCGGCTTAGAAAAAGGGGGGGGAGCGGGAAGAAATCGCAAGACTCGCAAGCCGTTTTTTTTGCATGAGGTTGCAATAGCGCTAAGGTGATGAGGATGCCCTGAGTGGACAGAGGCCACATGCTGCTTTTATTTCAAACTGATTCCCAATTTACCCAGCACGTACACCTGCCTTAAGGCAGGGCTATTCCCCAGGTTGCATGCTCTGCTTTCGTGTGGGAACGTGCTACCTTAACGTATGCGTTGCTCCTGTGTGCCTCCCTTCCCATTCTTGCGTAGCATCTCAAAGGAAAATGCAACGTCCCAGCAAGTGTATCATAGGAACCTAGGAAGCCGCCTTATACAGAGTGAAACCTCTAGTCCATTTGGCTCAGTATTGCCTGCACAGACTGGCAGCGGCTCTTCCAAGATTTTAGATGGGATCTTCTCTAGCAGGAGATATCGGGGACCATCTTCAAGCAGAGCGGATACCTTACCACTGTTCTGTGGCCTTTCCAGCGGGGAAGAGGAAATGCGCAGGTGTGTGCGCATGTATGGCTGTGTTAAAAGTGTCTTGTTTCGTGGCACAACGCAAAATGCTGACTCATGTGCCTAATTGCAGAAAAGGAAGGGAGGGGGCTTTCTTTTTAAATAATTTTTAACAAACCTAATGGAAAACTGCCTGGTTAAAATGTTTAATGCCTCGCAGCATTATTGTTTACGGGAAGTTTGCAATCTATTTTAAGGCCTGGCCATTCTAGCTGAGGGAAGCATTTTATCCCTGTCAGTCCGCAGCAACCCTCGTCAGCCTCCTTTTTATCAGTGCTCACTTTGCAGGAAGAAAACTGCTTCGTGTATAATACTTCCATGTACACATACTGTATTATTAAAAAGGTAACACGCCTAAATGGAAAGCTAGAGTTACTTTCAGTGTCCTGTGGCCTTTGTCTACTCTTGTCTTTCCCTCCTGCCCTCTTCCAAGTACATACAGTATTAGTATGAAGCAGAATGCTCCTATTCAACAGGAATTATAAGCCTCATCACCTTAGCGCTATTGCAACCTTCATGGAGGGATGGCGTATATTCCTAGAAGGTAGTCACTTCCGATAGGAACTCTCAGCGTGTACGTGTGAAGCAATCCTTTCTGAGTGAGAGATTCGCCAGAGAACTACAGACATGTGGAATCAGACACACACTAACAGCCGGAGCACAGAGCTATCAGGAGCCATTATTCAAAGTTCTGGTTCCACTGAGATGTGAAGTAGTTAAAAGTGTACACTTGATTCTCCCAGAGGCTTAAGTTTGGCCAAAATTGAGTTCACACTTCCAGAATTAATGCTAAATACATTATTTCCAGTAAATGAGTCACCATAGGTATTAGAGGGCCGTGAAAATTTGTGTCCTAGGCTTTATAGGCGCGTCTGCCTATGTCAGTCATCCCCAAACTCAGCCCTCCAGATGTCTTGGGACTACAACTCCCATCATCCCTAGCTAGCAGGACTAGTGGTCAGGGATGCTGGGAATTGTAGTCCCATAGCATCTGGAGGGCCTAGTTTGGGATGCCTGACCTATGTACTATGAACTTAAACCAAAGTAGTTGGCAGATTTGGGGTTTTTCCAGCTACTCCCCTATACACCAGGGTGCCTCTCCACAAATACCAGCTTAGTACAAGGGAAACCAATATGGTGCCCTGCAGATGTTGTAGGCTACAATTAGCATTGAACCCTTGGCCATGCTGAATGGGGCTCATGAGATTTATAGTTTGAAACAGCTGTGTTGGCTGCCCTTGAGCTAGCATATCGGAGAGAAAGATTCTAAACTAGCTGCTTTTCAGATGAGCTACTCTTCCACAAGTAGAAAGTTATTTATTTTGTGTGTTGGAAAACATTCCAATATGGAATCCTTTCACCTGCAGTGCACACAAACGTGCATACACAAACCCCCATCCGCATCACACAATTCTGCTGCACGTGAACATTAGCCGTGCGATACTACATGCTTTTAAAATAGCAGTTCTCCTCATCAACGCTACAACCAAACAGCTGGCTCAACCATTAGAGCGGTATTAAATAACTCGGCTCTTAATTAATTGCTCTATTTTTACCCAGCGTTCGCTAGACTTTGAAAGCAAGTCGCAGCGCCAAATGGGGCCTTTTCAGATCACAAGAAGGGCGTATTTCACCCATTTTGTGCAGAGGCTAAATGAAGGCCTAATTCAAGGATCCTCGCCGCTCTTCCTCCCCCGCAGGTGTTAAGCTTATTCCGAGAACAACACAGCAGCAAAGGCTGCTTCTTAGAAACCAGTATTTTGAAGACGGCAATAAACCAGAAGCTTTGCGTTCTGAGGGTTTGCCCAGAATATGCTTTTGTATTTTGTTTTAGGAGTGTGCCTGGACGCCCTTCCCCAGTCTGGTTTGTTTGGGGGCAGTGTAGGGAGTGGAGAAAGAGAGAAAGAGAAAGAGAAAGAGAAAGAGAAAGAGAAAGAGAAAGAGAGAGAGAGAGAGAGAGAGAGAGAGAGAGAGAGGTATCTGCCAAATCTCTAAAGGGCAACTTTTGGCAAGAGAGCATCTTACAAGTTAAGGTGGGGAAACAGGTAACATAGTAGGAAGTCTAAAGCAGGCATAGGCAAACTCAGCCCTCCAGATGTTTTGGGACTACAACTCCCATCATCCCTGACCACTGGTCCTGTTAGCTGGGGATGATGGGAGCTGTAGTCCCAAAACATCTGGAGCGCTGAGTTTGCCTATGCCTGGTCTAAAGCCACCAGCTTTGGAATACACGCAGTAAATCTGTTGGGAATACTCTGTAGCAAAGCACCAAAACACTGTCCAGCGGATACTGTTCCCAAACGCCAGCAGAAAAGCACAAAGTGTCAGGCCACAACAGCGAACCTGAGGCATGATTTGGCAGGGGCTATTTTGCCCAGGGTACTCCAGGGGCCTTGCTAAACTTGACTGCTCAGGACACACCGTGAGGCAGAAACATGCGCAAGAGAGCAAGCTGCGAGGCCCGTCTATCACCTCCAGCCCCTTCTTCTGATGGCCCCACCAAGATGCGACATTAAGGCAGCACCGTCAACCACCACTTTGACCACCACGAAATGCCTTTGGACATCACAACATCCCTTTCCCACCTCTGGAGGAATGGCACTGCAACACCACCCATAGCTCTAAGACAGGGGTTGCTAACCCGCAGTGTTCCAGATGTTGTTGGATCGGTCCCAGCCAGAATGGGAAATGGTCAGGGATGATGGGAGTTGTAGTCCAGTAACATCTGGAAGGGCCCTACTCCTTGAGGTATTGTCGTGGGCGAAATAAATTTATTTTTTACACACTTTTGCAGCCACAGCCACACATGTCACTGAGTTAGGAATATCAGAAAGTTGAGTTGCCAATAATTATGCATGGCTCACACATACACTTTTTTAGACGTGTAACGCAGGGGAATCTATAGTTTTCCCCAAGTGGCCTTCTATAGGATTGTGCCAGGCACCCCAAATGGGGGATATTACCTACCCACTGAAAAGCAGGAAACAGACACTGGCGTAATCAAATGATGATAAAAATCCACGCAGCACTGCAGGAGGTTGAACTAGACCTTTTGAATACGAGAATCAGAGTTGGAAAGGACCGTGAGGGCCATCTACGCCTACCTACCCCCTGCAATGCAGGAATATCTTTTGCCCAATGTGGCGCTCGAACCCATGACCTTGTGATTAAGAGTCTCTTCCTGGGCTATCAATTTCATGATTCTAACAGAGCCAAGATATAGTCCTCTGGAGCAAATTAAGAATACATACACAGCAGAAGCCTCACAGTATAAGTAAAGACTGCAAACTGGAAAGGAAAGGTCCCTGGAAGACTGTCACCTTTGCCAAACTATACAGAATTGGCTTCGGCTTCCAAGTGTGAGACTGCCAAAAACACCAGGCTCCTAAGAAGCTGCTCGTCTATGGTGAGTAAGTAATTAGCTCTGGGCACGGAAGTCTTTGTAAACTGGAAACAGTATTTTACTCCTCCTTTCAGGTGGTCGTGAGCAGCATAGCTAAGTAAAATGAACTGCAGACTTACCTTGCAAAACACATTTGCATTCTGCTCTCATAACACACTCCAATATATTTCAGTAAATCCACCTTTTTTATATATAAAAAAAATTCTAACCCACCCTTTATTTTGGACCGAGATACCGTTCAGATGGCGAAATACAGCAGCGTGCCTGTTATTTACACCAGTCAAACTTCAATGACAGGTTTCTGGCTTTTCGGCTTTTTTCCAAGCCGTCTATTAATTTTATTTATTTATTATTTCTGCTCATGTAGTACATATTCACACTTTCGAGGGAATGGGGGACTATTTCACAGATGTCTAACAGATTTGGCTGTTGGCAGGGTTTCAGAGAGAGAGAGAGAGAGAGAGAGAGAGAGGGAGAGCGTACTAATGTTAAAATCACATAATATTTTGCTCAACAGAATAAAACGCAACTCAGCCTTCGCCAAACTTCCTTCGACAACCTGGTGCCCACCAGCCATAGCCGAAAACATCTGGAGGGCATCAGGTTAGCAAAGGCTGTAAAGAGAAACATCTGCTTACCACGGGTGTTGGTCGCCATGTCGGCCACTTTCTGAAAGGCATCTAAGAACGCCGCTGCTGCTACGACCGTTGTCCTAAAATACAAGGCAGATAATGTGATGTTAGAAACCGCGAAACACAGCTTATTTAGAACTCTGCGCACCAAGAAGGAAAATGCATTAGCATTGCAAACAGAAAAGAAAAACAACAACCTCCTAATTTGAGCTCCTACAAAATACAAAAAGGACTCTCACAGCTTTATTTGTACAGTGGTACCTCTGGTTGCGAACAGGATCCGTTCCGGAGGCCCGTTCGCAACCTGAAAAGCCTGCAACCTGAAACGCCGTATCTGCGCAGGAGTGCAGCGTGATTTGGCGCTTGTGCGCATGCGCAAAGCACGATTTAGCACTACTGCACATGCGCAAGCAGCGAAACCTGGAAGTAACCCTTTCCGGTACTTCCGGGTCACCACGGGACGCAACCTGAAAAAACGTAACATGGAGCAAACGCAACATGAGGTATGACTGTACCCTAATCACTTTCTTGCTTTTGGATGGCACCACAGAAAACTTGCTTTTCTCCCATTTTCTTAGAGTTTACTTGAACAACAACAACAAAAAGACAGGTGGTGCTTCTAAAGGAGAGAGGGAGGACCTCTAAACCTTCTAATCTGTTGCTGAACTACATCTCCTATTCATCCCAGCCAGCACAGCCAATGGGCAGGGATGATGGGATATGTAGTTCATCTGGAAAGCCAGCCTCCCATCATCCCTGAACACCAGCCATCTTGTCAGGAGCTGGTGGAGAGTTTGGAGTACAAGAACAAATATGGAGGTCTACAGGTTCAGCGTTCCTGCTCTGAAGAATGAAGGAAGGTAAATAATTATTCCGATATGCAGTGAAGAACTATTATCAACAGCACCCTCCGCACACATTAGTTTTTTGGGGGTGTACATCTAAGAAGAGCAGCACCTAAAATCTTGGCATGAATGCACGAATCATGTGAGTTTCGCAGCGACATCTGCCCAACTTCCAGCCAAGTCTACACTTGAATAAAAAAACTCATGTAGAGTATGAAACAGTCGTTGGACAGAAGAGAGAAGGAAGAACACAGAATTACAAATCCAAGCAATTACTGGATTTGAGTGGCATGTTTGACAACTAAACCATATTTTATCCTGTTTGAATGTGTGCTTTAATACACAGAGGGAGAGAAACAATTCTCAAGCTTTTAAACGGTGCAGGGATACTGTAAATGATACTTGGAGCCGCAGATAGCCAACCTGTGCCCTCCAGATGTTGCCTGATCCCAACTCCCATCAGTCAGCATGGTGCTGGTGCTGGGAATTGTAGTTCAACATCATGCAGGATAGATCCCGAAGCTGAGGCTCCAATACTTTGGCCACCTCATGAGAAGACTCCCTGGAAAAGACCCTGATGTTGGGAAAGATGGAGGGCACAAGGAGAAGGGGACGACAGAGGACGAGATGGTTGGGTAGTGTTCTCGAAGCTACCAGCATGAGTTTGCCCAAACTGCGGGAGGCAGTGGAAGACAGGAGTGCCTGGCGTGCTCTGGTCCATGGGGTCACGAAGAGTCGGACACGACTGAACAACTCAACAACAACAACAACAAATCGTGCAGGAGGCAGTGAAATGGCTAGGCATTGCTTTAAGCTGTACCCTGAAGACTCAACGCGATCCTCTCCCAATGCTGTTGGTTCATAAATTCCTGACCTAAAGGAGAAATTACTGTACTATCTCCAGCACCTGCTTCTCGGCCTAAGGATGTTCCAGGCGCAAAGTTATGGAGCAAGTTTCTGTCTCTTAAAACAGAAAGGCTATCGACACTACTGCTCCCAGAAATAAATGGTGAGTCTAGCAAAGCTGGGGGGAAAACAGCCTCTGAGGATAAGGCTTAGACCTCATAGATCTCTTCTGAGGATAAAAAGAACAAGCAAGAGTGCTGTGCATTAAGAAATATAACAACAGGAAAGGGCAGCATTCTGACCAGACTCCTGCACAATGGGCCCAGTACTCGTTTGATCAATGCTGGCTTATCTCTCACACCACAGGTGAAGCGGTATCTAGCAAAATGTACGCAAAAGCCCACTAGTCTCATGTCAGGCAAACCAGCGGCACAGTGCTGGGTACAGGCAGGGAGCAGACCAGCCCTTCAGGAGCCTATGAGCCTGGCACAAATCCCTGGCAGGGACAGATCTGTTTGCTCACACTGCAGAGCGGCTTCAGGTAAAGGTAAAGGTAAAGGGACCCCTGACCATTAGGTCCAGTCGTGACCGACTCTGGGGCTACAGCGCTCATCTCACTTTATTGGCCAAGGGAGCCGGTGTACAGCTTCCGGGTCACGTGGCCAGCATGACTAATCCGCTTCTGGCGAACCAGAGCAGTGCACGGAAACGCCGTTTACCTTCCCGTCAGAGTGGTACCTATTTATCTACTTGCACTTGGACGTGCTTTCGAACTGCTAGGTTGGCAGGAGCAGGGGCCGAGCAACGGGAGCTCACCCCGTCGCAGGGATTCGAACTGCTGTCCTAGGCTCTGTGGTTTAACCCACAGCACCACCCGCATCCCTATAGAGCGGCTTCAGGTATTCTAAAGCAAATAGGGCCTCCACTTTACATTTAGAGTATCCCAGGAGGTGGCCCTACCATGGGGCAAGGGGCAACAGCTGCTTCATGCAGGTGAATCTGGGGGCATCAACATGGAACGCCAAAGCATTCTAGCCCATGCAATGCCACCTGCCAGGTCATTCTCCAATGCAAGCCCTGTTGGAAGAACTGCACACTTCAATGGCGCTTGCACTGGGAAACTTCCTGGTTTATTGAACTCATATTAATTTGCAGGAGGAGGGGGTGTTGGCTGTTTGCAGTTTAGTAGCGCAGAGAGCTTGCTGGGGAGACCATGCATTAAAAAATAAAGGACTCAAAAATAACTTAAACTAGGTTTTAATAAGAAAAACAAAACTCCTTTTACACTAAATACATTAACAACCAAACCAGACCCAACCACCAACCCATCCCCCAGGGTAATGGGAGAGCTAGGTGCTGCTCCTTATATACTACACCCAAATGCTGACACACCTTAATCAAATACAACTCAGCAGCACCTGCTATGCTTCACAGCTGTAAAGCTGGGTCTCGTTATCTTACTCTGGCCCTTGCTCTGGCCCCTTAAAGACATACACATCGGGTGCAACAATGATGAACCTTTACATTTAAATAAACCATTCAACATTTCCCCTGCGGTTCATCATTGTGGAACAAAAACATAAAGCATATTTTGTACATGTCTTTCATGTGTAACCTTTGGAAGTGCTTTAGTAAAAATGTCCGCAATTTGATTGTCACCTGGAACATATTCAAATACAATCATTTCGTCAGCTATTAGTTTCTTTACAAACTGTAAACGTAACCTTAAGACTCTAGTGCGCTGCGTATTGGTCTCTGAACACAGGATGGCAAGCCCGCTCTGGGAATCAAGGTAAACTTTTACTGGTAGTGTTACTTGCATCTGTAGGTCTGCAAATACTTGCAGATACCATTCTACATCACGAGTGGCCTGAACGCATGCACATAATTCACTCTCTGTTGTGGAGAGACAAATAATGGTTTGTGTCTGGGACTTCCATTCAAATGGACAACCGTTATAACAAAACACCATACCAGACACACCCCTGCAATTATTTTGTTCCACTGCATGAGATGCATCGCAGAAAATTTCAAAACCTTTGTCAATACATGTTGTAAACTGCAACCTATAATGTTTGGTGTGTTTAAGGTAATTTCTGAACATCATTGTAGCTTTTTGGCTCAAAAACTGCCTTATTGGCATACACAGTATTAAAATGTTCATCTGCAAAACGTTGTGGCTTCTGTCTCTTTCTATCTGAACGTCTCAGTCCGGAAGGAGAGTCAGACTCCTCAGACTTAATGGGACTAAGTGAACCACTAGTTTCAGGTTGTAAATCATTATCAGATTGAAGAGATGCCTGTAGGCTAAGCTCACGGTCAGAAAACTCAAGAGAATCTAACCTCCCCTCAGGTGTCTGTGACTTTAAATCATCAAACAAATCAGATTCAACAGACTTTTTGTCTTTTTCCATTAATTCAGAAGCACCATTCCCTGCTGCTGCTGCTTCTTCCTCTTCTTCCTCAGTATTATCTATACCATCAGTATCTTGGAAGACAGCAACTCCATTCCAATTTACAGTTTGTATCATGCTTCTGGTAATATGAAATTTGCCAGTTGCTGGTATGTAAATTCTGTATGCCCCCTGCTGGTAGCCCATTAATTTTCCCTGAACACTGCGCTCACCCAATTTCTGTTTAGCGGGATAATGCATAATTACATCTGAACCCCAAATGCGTAGGTATTTCAGATTAGGGCGTTTTTTAAACAGCTTCTCATAGGGGGTGACATCTAAACCAGAATGATAACTGCGATTTCTAACATAACAAAACACATTAAGCGCTTCAGCCCAAAAGTCTTTGGGCAGATTAGCATCATGCAGATACGTTTTAACCCCTGCCTGTAGGTCACGCTGCACAACTTCAACAAGCCCATTTTGCCAGGGACTTCGGGGGCAAGATAACTCATGAGTAGTCCCCTGCGCTTCCAGGAATTTCTCAAAATCCTCAGAAACAAATTCCCCGCCCCGGTCAGAAAATAGGTTCTTAATTGGTTTGTTAAAGTGCGTTTTTACCCAGTTGCAAAAAACTTTGTACTTCTCAAATGCTTGGGACTTCTCAGCTATTGCATAAGTCCAACAATATCTACTATACTGGTCTATCAGAGTAAGCCAGTACTTAGAACCTCCTAATGATGGTGGGAGTGGCCCAACTAAATCACAGTGTACACGCTCAAATGGCTCAGTTACTTTCCTATCTGTGCACCTACCCTTGCGTGCAACCTTAATCTTATTCTTGCAACAGGATAGACATTGCATAAAGAATTTACATGGTTTTAAGTTGAGGCCATTAACAATATTCTGTGTCTTAATTACATCAGCAAAATTCAGGTGTCCCAGAATTCTGTGTGCCTCATGGACACACCCGGAATGTGGCCTTACATTCCTCAACCCCTGGCTTGACTGTGCTGCTCTGCAATTTATAGGTGATTGGGAGTAGGTGCGAAAATACAGTCTATATAAACCATCAGATTCCCGGGCATATAATAGACGTTTGTTCCCATCGAAAAACTCACACATTGACTTTAAGAAACGCACAGTTATGCCTTGACGAGCAAAGCACCTTACTGACAATAAATTGTCCACTGACGGGCAGTAAATGCAGTTCGCTATTGTAATGTTTAAAGAGTCAAGTTTAACAGTACCCCTGCCAAGCGACTGCAAGACTTGTGAATTGGCTAAATGTACATTACCAATTTCCTCTTCGAAAGAAATAAACAAGCTTCGATCGTTGCAAATATGCTGAGATGCTCCTGAGTCCACAACAAAAGACTTCCACTTGGCACGTTTAAGTCTTTTACGATCTGTTGTCCTAGCATGGAAAACTCGCGGCTCGTTTCTGTCTCTACTATACGATGTCGGCTGCTGGGCTGACGACCGTGACTGACGAACAGAAACAGGCTTGGGAGTACTTTGCTTTCTTTTGGATCTGCAGTCCTTTGCAAAATGTCCTTGTTTATTGCAGAACCAACAACGCTTTGCAGCTTTAAATACAGTTGTATCACCACAAGTTTGCATATGGCGTTCCTCATTACTTCTGGAAATAGGAGTGCTTATGGCACAAGCCTCCATTCTGTCCAACTCGCCCATTAATCTTGCCGTTACCCCTTCCACAGTTAATTGTGCTGGTGGAACGGCAGATATCTGGCTAGCTATACCATCAAAGTCCTCATTAAGGGAACAAAGAATGATAAAAACATACTGAATATCAGGTATGTCCATGTCCCTTCGAATTAATTCGCCGCGTATTGCCTCCAGACGTCTCAAGTGTGCTGCCAAATCACCACCAGGCTGCAACTTCATCTGGTACAACTGCTTGAAAAACGTCAATGCAGATGCTGACTCTTTTCTAACATGCACTGCTGCAAGACTGTCCCACATTTCTTTGGCAGTTTTCTTATTTCTTATATAGACTACTTGCTGGTCGCTGACTGCCAAATTAATTATCGCCCTGGCTTTTGCATCTCCTTTCGACCAAGCATTAGTCACAGGGTCAGGAGGGTCATCAGTTACATAGGTCCATACTTCTCTAGAGGTCAAAAGCGCCTCCACGCGAAAAGACCATAAACTATAGTTCTCATCTGTTAGCTGTGGGAAGACCAGAGCCTTCTCAGCTTCAGGAACCCGGTCAACCATTCTGGAACTCTTCCAGACCCACAGAACTATGCTAACAGGAGAAGGAGTTTTCAAACCTTTCTCAGAGTCCAAAAATATGCAGTCATCCACTCAGCAGCTGGGCCCATAACCAAAGATGTTGGCTGTTTGCAGTTTAGTAGCGCAGAGAGCTTGCTGGGGAGACCATGCATTAAAAAATAAAGGACTCAAAAATAACTTAAACTAGGTTTTAATAAGAAAAACAAAACTCCTTTTACACTAAATACATTAACAACCAAACCAGACCCAACCACCAACCCATCCCCCAGGGTAATGGGAGAGCTAGGTGCTGCTCCTTATATACTACACCCAAATGCTGACACACCTTAATCAAATACAACTCAGCAGCACCTGCTATGCTTCACAGCTGTAAAGCTGGGTCTCGTTATCTTACTCTGGCCCTTGCTCTGGCCCCTTAAAGACATACACATCGGGTGCAACAATGATGAACCTTTACATTTAAATAAACCATTCAACAGGGGGTACTACAGATGTGAAGGCCTGTGGGGGAAAATATTTTTAAGGGTCCTTTCCCCCCATTTTTTTCTGTGGATTCCCCACCCCTCCAGATCTCTAGAGGGGCACCATTTCGTATTTGGGGAGTAAGAGCACAAGTATAGCTTGGGTCTGCCCTAGATCACCTGACATTGGACGGCCTGCACAGTTTCTCCTTTCCTGCATTGCAGGGGGTTGGACTAGATTACCCTGGGTGTCCCTTCCAACTCTACAATTCTAAGAAGCTGAAGTGCGTGTGTTTGCATTTGGAGACTGTGTGCATCCCAATAGGGAAAGTCATGCAGACTTAGCTTTGAATGTTCCAACTCAAAAATGGAAGAGGGAACAGAGTTCATCTGGACTTCCTCTCCTCCCTGCTTTTTTTTAAAAAAAACAGCAAGTCGTATCAGTGGTTCTTCTGACCAAAAAAACATGATCAGCAGTATCGCACAAGGATGAATCTCTTGCTGGGCTGGACCACTTCAAAATTCAGGTAAGATAACCCTCAAAAACAGGCTTCCTCAACCTCGGCCCTCCAGATGTTTGGAGACTACAGTTCCCATCATCCCTGACCACTGGTCCTGCTAGCTAGGGATCATGGGAGTTGTAGGCCAAAAAAAATATCTGGAGGGCCGAGGTTGAGGAAGCCTGCTCAAAAATGTGACTCCCTCATTATTTATATTCATAACTAGCCTGTGGAGAATGTTCTAGCCTGACATGATAGTTCAATGCACTGGGACAACAGCTGGAGGAGCATTCAAACAGTCTCACACACACACCCATCACTTTCAGTCTTAAGATGTACAGATTCATCACAGAAGTCTGAGGATGATGTAGCTTGGCCAAGCATTCCTTCCACACAAAACTCCTAGGAAGCTGCCTTGGCTTGCAAATACAATGGCCTTTTTATTCCCTTTTCCAAGCATGCATCTAGTAGCAGCAGGTCCCCAGATTCTTACTCTCAGCAAGAAAATGTAAATTCGAGCTTCCTAAATATAGCCAGCACTTCATGAATAAGTAGGTCTTAAAGACCCTGCTCACCTCAAAAACTTGTGCTGAAGTGCTTCCTTCTCTAAATTAACTGCATATTCAGATTTAAATTTTAAAAAGGAATCTGGGACATGACTTTGGGGAGAAACTAAAAACAAGGGCACAGCAGCAGGAGAGAAATGAACTAAACACAGGTTCAAAATGAAGAATTCTTCAAAATGGAACCTGTCTGTGGCAGGCAACCCCATGCTTGTCAACATCAGTTAACGGTGTAGAGGCCATGACATTTGCAATGGAGAATCAACCCACAAAAGGGAATGTCTTCTCTATCTAGGAGTTTTCTGTTGCAATTTCTGCCCCTTCCGCACGTTGTTGTTTTTGTTTAGTCGTGTCCGACTCTTCGTGACCCCATGGACCAGAGCACGCCAGGCACTTCTGTCTTCCACTGCCTCCCACAGTTTGGTCAGACTCATGTTTGTAGCTTCGAGAACACTGTCCAACCATCTCGTCCTCTGTCGTCCCCTTCTCCTTGTGCCCTCCACCTTTCCCAACATCAGGGTCTTTTCCAGGGAGTCTTCTCTTCTCATGAGGTGGCCAAAGTATTGGAGCCTCAGCTTCACAATCTGTCCTTCCAGTGAGCACTCAGGGCTGATTTCCTTAAGAATGGATGTGTTTGATCTTCTTGCAGTCCATGGGACTCTCAAGAGTCTCCTCCAGCGTCATAATTCAAAAGCATCAATTCTTCGGCGATCAGCCTTCTCTATGGTCCAGCTCTCACTTCCATACATCACTACTGGGAAAACCATGGCTTTAACTATGCGGACCTTTGTTGGCAAGGTGATGTCTCTGCTTTTTAAGATGCTGTCTAGGTTTGCCATCGCCTTTCTCCCAAGGAGCAGGCGTCTTTTAATTTCGTGACTGCTGTCACCATCTGCAGTGATCATGGAGCACAAGAAAGTAAAATCTCTCACTGCCTCCATTTCTTCTCCTTCTATTTGCCAGGAGGTGATGGGACCAGTGGCCATGATCTTCGTTTTTTTGATGTTGAGCTTCAGACCATATTTTGCACTCTCCTCTTTCACCCTCATTAAAAGGTTCTTTAATTCCTCCTCACTTTCTGCCATCAAGGTTGTGTCATCTGCATAGAGGAGGTTGTTGATATTTCTTCCGGCAATCTTAATTCCGGCTTGGGATTCATCCAGCCCAGCCTTTCACATGATGAATTCTGCATATAAGTTAAATAAGCAGGGAGACAATATACAGCCTTGCCGTACTCCTTTCCCAATTTTGAACCAAACAGTTGTTCCATATCCAGTTCTAACTGTAGCTTCTTGTCCCACATAGAGATTTCTCAGGAGACAGATGAGGTGATCAGGCACTCCCGTTTCTTTAAGAACTTGCCATAGTTTGCTGTGGTCGACACAGTCAAAGGCTTTTGCATAGTCAATGAAGCAGAAGTAGATGTCTTTCTGGAACTCTCTAGCTTTCTCCATAATCCAGCGCATGTTTGCAATTTGGTCTCTGGTTCCTCTGCCCCTTCGAAATCCAGCTTGCACTTCTGGGAGTTCTTGATCCACATACTGCTTGAGCCTTCCTTGTAGAATTTTAAGCATAACCTTGCTAGCGTGTGAAATGAGTGCTATTGTGCGGTAGTTGGAGCATTCTTTGGCACTGCCCTTCTTTGGGATTGGGATGTAGACTGATCTTCTCCAATCCTCTGGCCACTGCTGAGTTTTCCAAACTTGCTGGCATATTGAGTGTAGCACCTTAACAGCATCATCTTCCGCACGTATGCACACACAATTTCCCCCCAGAGCTTGCAAACACATCCTGGAATCCCACCCTAAAGACAAAACGAAGCCAGGAAGAGGTGTTGCAATGGGGGAAAGCAGCAGGGGCGATGACCAAGGGTTAAGCGCCTCCTGCCCTGCCTGCTGTTTCTCCCCTGCAAAAACACCCCCTCCCTCCTTCCAAAATCACTTTGCGCAGCAGAGAATCGCAGGGATGAAAAATCTCTTATTTACTACTAAAAGCCAAGTTACAGCCTCAGACCACCAGCACTCCTGGGCACTAAACAGCCACATAGAAAGGTTAAGATGCACAGCATTTCATAGGTCAGCTGAAGACTTTTAAGATGCACATAAAATCCCCCTCCCTTTGCAGCCACTGGAGAATCAAGAAATCGTTAGCCAAGATCTGCTGTAGGGAAAATGGTTCACAGCCTGGAGAAGAGGAGGTTAAGGGGTGATATGATAGCCATGTTCAAATATATAAAAGGATGTCATATAGAGGAGGGAGAAAGGTTGTTTTCTGCTGCTCCAGAGAAGCGAACACGGAGCAATGGATCCAAACTACAAGAAAGAAGATTCCACCTAAACATTAGGAAGAACTTCCTGACAGTAAGAGCTGTTCGACAGTGGAATTTGCTGCCAAGGAGTGTGGTGGAGTCTCCTTCTTTGGAGGTCTTTAAGCAGAGGCTTGACAACCATATGTCAGGAGTGCTCTGATGGTGTTTCCTGCTTGGCAGGGGGTTGGACTCGATGGCCCTTGTGGTCTCTTCCAACTCTATGATTCTATGAAGAGAGGACTCGGAATGCCAAGCAAGCTGCTCTCGTGGGGAAGGTTTTCATCCACTGTTCACATGCACACTGCCAAAGAAACAAGGGTATAAAAGGACAGAGTGCAGCTCAGCTGCAAGTAAACTGAAGCCCCCTCCCAATCTTCTCCTCCAGCAGCTGATCAATAGTATAGGTATGAATCGTACAGAGCTGGGAGCCCTTAACAAAGGGAAAGAGAGAAGAATGAATGTCAACGTTGTCCTTCTGCTTCAAGAAAGGCTAAGTGAGATGTGTGGAATTGAGTCAGTTAACCAAACACCCTCTAGATTTAGCATATTCATTTCTAGTTATTTAGGCATTATTAACAACCGCGAAGCAGAAAACAGGACAAACCAGATTGTTATTCACTTGTTAAATAAACAGAATTCGGTCGAATCTTAGGTTTACCGCACTCCCAACTTTGCAGAGACACGGGCAAGTAGAAAGCCCATCTCCTGAGTAATTTTATTGTCAAAGATAAACTGCCCAATCTAAGCTTCCTGTATCAAACAAGAATAGAACAGAACAACTCAGTTTCTCCCTGTGGAAACTTCAACAAATTTGCATGTAAATAAGGACAGCTTTACTAAACCTGAACTGCTGCACCAACTTGCAAACAGAATGCGAGCACCAATTTGCAGGGTCTACCTGCACCATCTCCACAAAATGCTTTCGATTTCCTCTCTTCCAAGCAGGCTATGGAGAAAATGTCTAGATGAGGATTTGCAAAAAACAAACAAACAAACAAACAAAACACATATCCAGATCAAAAATGCAAAATCCAGGTCCAGGGTGAGGCCTGAAGCAAAGCCACTGGAGGAAGGAAGTGCATCCTCACAGCAGAACCGGAGGAATATGCTACTCACTTTTAGTACCTGCCAGTAAGTAGAGTTTGAAATGCCTGCTTGACATTTCCTCCAAATTATACTAACAGACAATGGGAGGACTGGCTTTCTGAAAAGACCACACCCAGATGACACCTGTATTTCGGAGAGCATTTGCTGTGGCAAAGGGAGGGCCGTGCACAGTGACTCTAGAATACTGAAAAGAATCTAACAAGAGCTATGTGCACATTGCAGACTTCACACTGGTTCTCTGAAAACAATAGTTTGCAAATCATAAAGCTAGCCATGGGAATGGATGTTACTTCCCCATTTACGATCTCCGGCGAATTCTCCTTCCACTTTGCCTTTGCCCATGGTTCAAAATTTTACATCAGGGCTGGGGAAGCCGTAGTCCTACAAATGTTGCTGGGACTCCAACTCCCATCTTCCCAGACTACTGGCCATGCTGGTTGGGGCTGATGGGAGTTGGAGTCCAACACCCACTGGAGAGTCACAGGTTCCTCGCTCTCATGTGCACAGTATTTACCACGGTTAACACAAACTTCCCGAGTAACTATCACTTCCTAATTTTCATCAAACCAAGGGTTCAAATTTTCATTCATACGGGAGTCATGGTCCACGTCCCTGAAGGTGTGACTCCAAACTATGGAACGAGACAAGGGGAATTTGCTCCGCAAATGGGGAGGAGAAAGGGGAAAAGGAGTGTGTGTTCTGGGAGCTGTCTCCAAATTTGCAAACCATCATTTGCTGAGAGCCTGCAAGCATCTTGCGCTCCAAGTCAACCTTATTTGAAGTGCAGACATTTAGTAGATTAAAGGACCAACTCTGACAGAAAGAGAAGAACGGGGTTTAGCTTACCTAAGCTGAGACTGCAACTTCCCAGCTTTGTTTATGAAATCTTCCCAAACCGGATAGCTTCCCTGGAAGAGAGAGAAAAAACAAAAATGCAGAATGAAATACCTTCAGTTTGATCAGATTTTTTTAAAGCTTTGTAAAAAGCTAACTGGATGCGGCAGAAGCTACAAGCTCAGCCACACTCTTAACCATGCATTTATTTAAAACATTTATACCCCGCTCCTCCCTGCAAAAACTCAATGCAGCTGTCAATGAGAGAAAGCGCAGAGTTGCAATGAAAACAAAGTGCCATTGCCCATTTGGCATCAGACAGGAACCCCAGCAAGGTCTTCAGAAGTTTTGCAATGTAAATTCCTCAGAGCCCTTGGGAATGGAAGGCAGGGGGGAGTAAAGCAACAGCCCAACGCTGGTTCTGATTCAAACCTAGGGCTAAGCAATCCTTTAAAAAACACACCATTTCTCAAAAAAAAACAAAACAAAAAAAAACCACACCATTTCTCATAATGACTCAAGGCGCTTAGTGAAAACAAGCTCTGTGCTCACATGAAGACTTTAGGGTTCAACTATGGTGACAGCAGTATTCTCAATTTTTGAAGCTTATTGGCATACAGACACAATTCCAGTAAGATTTGGTGCAATAAAATCACTCAGCAAAATTCAGATACAGTTTCGTATTTTCTACAATCTCCCCTGTAGGACATTCAGTCTCGCTAGCATGTATAAGCTAGGTGCCAAGTGGCACCTTAAACCTAGGTTTACAGTCGCCACGACGGAATGTCTATTCGCCAGGGGGCTGGACTAAATGGCCCTTGGGGTCCCTTCCAACGCTACAATTCCACGATTCTATGATCCCAACCACATTGCTCGACTGTCGCTTGCTCTTACAACAATTCACTGGTCCCAGTATGCAAGAAGGAGAAACACACACAGCGGAAATGGGAATGGTATTAACTATGGACTAAGGCAGCTGTACACCGGCCAATAAAGCGAGATGAGCGCCGCAACCCCAGAGTCGGTCATGACTGGACCTAATGGTCAGGGGTCCCTTTACCTTTACTAAGGCGGAGGTTTTTAAACTGCGGTCGCCAACCCTGCACCCAGTCATCTCCATGTAGCCGCAACTGCACCCACGCTAGTAGCAAAACGCGCCTGGCGCCTGGCTAATTTCTAACACTGCACCCTGCGTTGATTCAGGTTGGTCAAATGGGAGAAGTAAGTCGCCACTGGCGGCCCACATCGCACCAGGTGATGGCAGTTTTAAAAATAAAAACTTCCAAGCAGCATAAAAAACTCGACTGGCTGGAATGGAAAAGTAGCTGATTTCTCAACAACATAAATAACAGTTACTGATTAACAGGAATCATTTCAGCCATGGAATTTTCCACGAGAGAGCTCAAATACCTCATGTTACATTTGCTTCATGTTACGTTTTTTCAGGTTGCGTCCCGTGGCGACCTGGAAGTACTGGAAAGGGTTACTTCCGGGTTTCGCCACTCGCGCATGCGCAGCCGTACAAAATGACGTCACGTGCATGTGCAGAAGCGGCGCAACCTGCGCCTGCGCAGACACGCCGCTGTGGGTTGCGTTCCTTTCATGTTGCGAACGGGCCTCCGGAACGGATCCCGTTCACAACCAGAGGTACCACTGTACATACAAAGGGCAATACAGTGGTTTCAGTCCATTTGTATAGGCCAAGATTTTCATAACATAGGCTGTATAGTTCAGGACGGGGGGAGATTTTCGGTAGAGGGCCACCTTCCCTCGAGGGTAATTTGTTGAAGGCTGCAGCTATTTTGCTTTATTCGTTTCCTTTCTTCCATCATGGAACCCAAGGCAGCCGACATGGGGTGATTCCCCAGGCCCCCAAACCAATCCAGGTGTGCTCAGCCTCAGCTAACCACAGGGCAAACCGGAAGCCAGTGGAGGGCAGGGCCAGGATCCAAAATGGGCGGGGCCAAAGAAGCCAAGGGCCGCGTAAACTTATGCAGAGGGCCGCACATTGCCCACCGCCGTGGCAGCATCACACATGCAGATTATCCGCTTCCTGCTTAACGAGCAGAGGTATGAACCAGTCTTTGGCACCTTTACGAAAAGGGGCAAATCCACCAGGAAGTCTTCCATAAACTTTGGACGAAAGAGAACTGAACTACAAAAAGATATGAATGGCTTAGGAACACTACCCTGGCTTCTTGCAAAGCCTGCTAACCATAGCTTCCTGGTTTGGATGGAACAGGAACTAGAGTTACCTGAAGACTTCCTGGTTGGCTTGCTGACTTGCACAAAGGGAACAGTGTGTGCACAGGCAAAAGACTCATTCAAATCCCAGCTTGTGAAGCAGCGATGTATCATCGTTCAAATGCTCTCATGCATGCACTCAAATGCAGGGCTACTGCCGATGACGTGATCCATCTCGGCTGGGGGAAATCACTCTGCCGAATGCAAGGCAAGGCAACCCAGACTGAGCATATCATGCAATAATAATTCTTATTTTTTTTAATCCCTTTTGCCATTGCTGAGAAAGGCAGAGTAAGAGGCAGGTAGGATTCTCTCTCAGCCTGCTCACCGCTGGGTGCAACACAGGCCACTGGTACTTTTAAGCTGCTTCGGGAGCCAATATTTTGTAGGAAAGCGAAGTATTAGATACAGTGGATGTTCGAGTTGTGAACATGATCCGTGCGGGAGGCACACGCGTGGGTCGCGATTCGGCAGTTCTGCGCATGCGCAAAGTGCAATTTAGTGCTTCTGCACATGTGCCAAAACCCAGCAGTAACCCGTTCCGGTACTTCCGGGTTCAGTGCGGTGCGCAACCCGAAGCGTCTGTAACCCGAGGTATGACTGTTCTTTGAAATGTAAAAACAAAACCCTGCTGCTGCTCTGAAGATGCGTTACAGTGCAATCGTGTGCATAGAAGCGGAGAGTTGGAAGGGACCGGAAGGATCAACAAGTCCGACCCCATGCAATGCAGGAATCTCAACTAAGCATTCCTGACAGATTGGCCATCCAACCTCTTCTTCAACCCCCCACCCCACCCCCCGGAAGGAGATCTGACCATCTCCCAAGGGAGTCCGTTCCACAGTTCAAAGAGCTCTCACCACCACAAAAGTGTCAACTCATATGCAACCCCCATTTCAGTTCAACAGGATTTGCTCCCAGGTAAGGAGTGTGTAATGGGACGCGGGTGGCGCTGTGGGTAAAAGCCTCAGCGCCTAGGGCTTGCCGATCGAAAGGTCGGTGGTTCGAATCCCCGCGGCGGGGTGCGCTCCCGTCGCTCGGTCCCAGCGCCTGCCAACCTAGCAGTTCGAAAGTACCCCCGGGTGCAAGTAGATAAATAGGGACCGCTTACTAGCGGGAAGGTAAATGGCGTTCCGTGTGCGGCTCTGGCTCGCCAGATGCAGCTTGTCACGCTGGCCACGTGACCCGGAAGTGTCTGCGGACAACGCTGGCCCCCGGCCTCTTGAGTGAGATGGGCGCACAACCCCAGAGTCTGTCAAGACTGGCCCGTACGGGCAGGGGCACCTTTACCTTTACCTTTAAGGAGTGTGTAGGCTAAAGCCTTAGTCCACCTGCCTGAGAAAGAGCATTTTAAGATGGAAGGCTGATATCATGGGTGGGTTTCTCTCATTCCATCGGCACAAGTATTTCCCACTTATGCAATGGAACACTCTTCCCTTCTCCTCCCGCCCTGACCCCCCTCTGTTTTTAGGGGTTCTCCCAACCCCCTGGAGCAGATTCGCAGAAGGCGTGGGATACGCACAGGGTGGAGAAGAGAGGGGAAATTTGTACTGTGCAAGCAGAGATCTCTGCACTGATGGGGTGCAGCAGCTGAACACTGCCCTGTACAGACATGTCATTTTAAGTCGGAATTAAATGTGCTCGTTTTGTCAAGAGCACCCAGACGCTGCTTTCTGGTACTCGCTGTGACTGCACAAACTGCCCCAGGAGCAGTGTGTCCCAATATTTAATTTAATTTTGGCTAGCTGAAGTTGTGCTTTTGTCACCTTTGCGCTAATGAAGTTCACAAAACATTAGTCTACTGGTGAGAATGTCACCTCCAAGTTTGAAAACCATATGGAAAGGACCCTCAGTACAGTCTTTTATGTAAAGAAAGAGAGAGGCCTGTATGGGATTATCAACCAGTTACCGTATTTTTCGCTCTATAAGACGCACCAGACACAAGACGCACCTAGTTTTTGGAAGAGGAAAAGAAGAAAAAAAATATTCTAAATCTCAGAAGCCAGAACAGCAAGAGGGATCGCTTTTAACACTCATTCTGCACTTTAAAAATAATAATCTATCTTTTAGTGTGACAGGCAGCACCCACAATTCAAAACTCCCTGCCACCATTATTATATTTTTATTATTTCATTTACCTCGAACCTTTCCTCAAAGGAGTGCAAAGTGGAATGGACCCTTTACCACCTCCACGTTTTATCCTCACAAGAACCCTGTGAGGTAGGCTATAGGTCAAGAGATGGTGACTGACTCCAAGGTCACCCAATGAGCTTCATGAATGAGTGGGGATTTGAACCCTATTCTCCCAGGTCCTAGCCCGACACTAACCACTACACCACACTGCCTCACAGCCTACCGAAACACGCAGAATGCCGAATTGCATTTTTGATCTGTTTTTTTTTTTTTAAGCCTATTTTAGCTTACCTTTTGCTGAATGTTTTTAATACTTGTTTTCCCCTGGGTTTTTTTAGACTAATAATTTTATTGTTTCATTCTTTTTGTAAACCACTTACAGAGTGCTCTGGGGCAATTTGCATCACTCCACACTTCCCAAGAGACGCCAGCCCGGGGACCTATTAAAACAGACACCATTTTGTCAAAGACCAATCACATTTAGGTGATCGTGAAACTGGTCCAAGAAAGCTCCAGGCTCAGCAAGAGATCTGTCAACTCTTGATGATTTTGCAATGCCAATGAAGTATGCAAGTCGCGAGAGACTTCCCTCCCAGCCTCTACCCCACCTCTTATAACAGAGAATCTAAACAAAACAGCAATTCATTCAGTCATCCTCAGATTTCCTGTCTATCTGGTTACCTTCATTGAACAAAGTTTTTTATGTGCCTCCCTTACAGATACATATACACACACAAACACAGGGCCCATATAGAGTTCATAGAATCTTAAAAGTTGGAAGGGACCCCAAGTGTCTTTCACCCCAACCCCCAGCAATGCTGTCATCTCAACTAAAGCATCCATGACTGATGGCCATCCAAGCTCTGCTTAAAAACCTTCAGAGGAGAGTCCACAACCTCCCAAGGGAGACCATTCCACTGTCGAACAGCTCTTACTATCCATAAGTTCTTCCTGATGTTCAGTTGGAATCTCCTTACTTAGAACTTGGAGCCATTGGTTCGGGGTCCTAGCCTCTGAAGCAGGAGAAAACAAGCTTGCTCCATCTTCCAAGTGATATTTGAAGATGGCTATCATAAGTCCTCTTCTCCAGGTTAAACATACCCAACCCAAATAAGACTTGGTTTCCAACCCTTTGGTCTCCTTATCTTGGTTGCCTTCCTCTGCACACGTTCAAGCTTTTTAACACCCTTCTTAAATTGTTGGCTCCAGAACTGGACACAGTATTCCAGGTGTGGTTTGAGCAAGGCGGAACACAGTGGGACTATTACTTGAGACACTATACTTCTGTTGACGCAGCCTAGAAAAGCATTAGCTTTTATTAGCTGCCGTATCGCACTGTGGACTTGTGTTAAGCCTGTGGTCTACTAAGACTCCTCTGTCTGATTGGGCTGTCGACAGAGCATCACACCCTCGCAGCAGAGCTAGCAGGTGGTACACAACCGAAGGGGGAAGAGATTGGGACTCCACCCTCAGCTGGCTAACTCTCTGCAGCAGCTGCAATATCAACATATTTATATCATCTCAATGAATGTGCATCCTGCGAAACAGCACCATTTATGGCCATGAACCCCCTTTTAAGAAGCGCATGTGGTTCCATTCACACCCATATGCACTACAGCATACAAGGTCTTCACTGGCATTAATGTGATCAAACCCAGTGAGTTTATTTATTTTTTGACTTTGCATCCTCCAAGTCAGGCAAGCTAAGATCTGGCTAATTAGCAGTACTTCTCTCTGTACCACCCTCACTCTTCACAAATGCCCTTTTGGGGCATTCATTTGTTATTTGCAGCAAAACTTCCAGGATTCAGTTTCCAGATATATTGCCCAAGCGCACTGATCAGATTCGAAATTCTGCTGCACAAAACTGAAACTCATGGGCTCATCGGCAGCATAACCTGAATGATGTCCTAAGAAGGAACCTTGACCAGTGACATGTCAGGGTATGCTCCGCTCCAGTGGCCACCAGGATGGTTCACTGAACCAGAGTGACATCTGTTGCACAAACATTTCAGTCGATAAGGGGAAAGGCCAGTTGGCAAGCCAGAGGTCTGCAGCTACAAAGGGCAAACGCCACAGCATTCCCCTGCCCAATCTGTAGAAAGATCTGCACCTCGGAGCACACAACCCACAACCCTTGCAAAACACTATGTTCCTTTCTCTCAGATGAGCAGTTCAGTGCAAAAATCGCATCTGCCTTTTCCAGGGAGATAACCAGAGCTGAAAACACACAGAGAGTAATTTGAGAAAGATTCAGATCCTAAATTTAAGCTGTATTCTTAATGTTCGGAATAAGCCCCACTGAGCACTGTTGCTTCTGAGTAAACATGCACAGGGTTGCGTGCCTGAAATAATTTTGAATTTCAGCTCAAGTACAGTGGTACCTCGGGTTACATACACTTTAGGTTACATACACTTCAGATTACAGACTCTGCTAACCCAGAAATAGTACCTTGGGTTAAGAACTTTGCTTCAGGATGAGAACAGAAATCTTGCAGGAGCAGCAGGAGGCCCCATTAGCTAAAGTGGTGCTTCAGGTTAAGAACAGTTTCAGGTTAAGAATGGACCTCTGGAACGAATTAAGTATTTAACCCGAGGTACCACTGTACCTAGGTTCTACTGGATGCAAGAGCTACGAGAAAGTCATTTCTGATGTCCCAACCCCAACTATACTAATTAAACACCTGTTTTCAGAAAATCAAAGGTGCATCCTTTCCACTTAACCTTGCCAAGGGACAGCATAAGCCATGGTCTGAGGGATATACAATGCAGCTACCTTGCTAAGCAAGTGTGAGTTTAGTCAGTGTCTGGGTAAGAAATTGCCTGGTGTATACCACCAAGAGTTCCATGCTGGAAGAAAGGTTGGGTGTAAATAAAGATACCACGGCCAACTAGGACAATCTCAGGGAAGAGTGCATCACCTAAAAATTACCCCCCAAAAAAGAACACAAGGAACGGTGTTAAACTGAGTCAGACCAATGATCCACCTAGCTCAGAGATGACTACTCTGGCAGGGAGAAGCTCTCCAAGGTGTCAGGCAGAGACCCAGCCCAACCTGGAGACACCAGCAATTGAACTTAGGACCTTCTGCATACTAAGTGGGTTGTACACTGGGCTGTAAGGGACGCGGGTGGCGCTGTGGGTTAAACCACAGAGCCTAGGCCTTGCCAATCAGAAGGTCGGCGGTTCGAATCCCCGTGACGGGGTGAGCTCCCGTTGCTCGGTCCCTGCTCCTGCCCACCTAGCAGTTCAAAAGCACGTCAAACTGCAAGTAGAAAAATAGGTACCGCTCCAGCGGGAAGGTAAACGGCGTTTCCGTGCGCTGCTCTGGGTCGCCAGAAGCGGCTTAGTTATGCTGGCCACATGACCCAGAAGCTGTACGCCGGCTCCCTCGGCCGATAAATGAGATGAGTGCCGCAACGCCAGAGTCGGCCACGACTGGACCTAATGGTCAGGGGTCCCTTTACGTTTTACACTGGGCTGTGGCTCTGGAGGAACTGCTTGTGACCTTCTTTGAGAATCAAATCTCACATGGAACCCTCATATGTCCAAGGGAAGACTCTTCAAGTGCAGCAGTCGTGGGGACAACCACTCAAGTGACCCAAAGTACAGGTTCCAAATGGAAAGTTGAAGGCAAGTTTACGTGGACCAAAAGATAGTTGCATTCCCAGTTTTGGTTAACTGGCCATCAGTGAATCGCCAGATGTTCCACTGCAGCCAAGAAAGTCACTAGGCAGGTGCCCGCTCACTGCTTTTAATTCATGGTGGCGTCGTTTGCTAGCAAGGAGTTTGGAGCACAGCAAAGCTCTCCTGTCCCACCAGCCACCTGCTGTAATGGAAGGCAACCATAGAACATGAACACAAAGCAGACATCAGCTGCGATAGCCATGTCCTAGGAGCGCCCAATTCCTTGTTGGCAGCAGGAACCAGGAAGTTCTCTGCCCTGTAATCTGGTTGTCTGCTCTGTGAAGCTCCTGTTGGGATTAGACGGGTCTAGAAAAGGAATGGCTGTGAAAGTAACATAAAGAAACAGTCGGAGGTATTTTAAAAACCCGAATACTGCTGTGAGCAAGACACTAATGGTGCAATTCTATACATAATTAACTCAGAAGTAAACCTTGCTGTGTTCAATGCAACTTACACCCCCCGGTATGTGTGCACAGGACTGCAGCCTAAATAATGAAAAGTCAAGGAAAGCCAACATCCTGGGTGGTTCTAGCAATAAAGTGAATACTTTAAAATGGCTAGACCATTATTTCATTAATATCTGAACACTCAGTTCACTTTTCCAACTGGTGAAATGCCCAAAATGTTTCTATCGTTTTGCAACAGCCAACTTGCAATTAACAGATAGGATTTCTTTTTTTATACACAAGCCTATTTTGCACTGTTGGTTTTATTACTCCAAAGCACCACGTCCTAAGAAATGAGTTGAAGAATGGGTGAACTGAAGAACGCATGTTCTGTATTAAATGGTATTCAGTGCACAATTATACACGCATTTCGTCCTTAAATGTTGACTCAGCTGGTAATGTTGTTCTGCGGCGATGCACAAATTTCCTGCTGAGCTACAACGACGCAAAACCTTTCTGCGATACCTGTGGCGTCACGCCTGACTGGAAAGAGGGGGAAGCTTTTAAAACAGCACTGCCCAAACAGGCTCCCGAATGACAATGTGACTTTCCAAGGCTGTGTCATGCGTGCTCTGGGTTCTCATTGTTGGACGTGCCAGACCACCCCTTGATCTGCCACCTGTGCTGCACACCTGCCACTCACCACGGCTCCTAAGTTCTGATGCCATGTGCTCTCACGACACTGAGCGTAAGCATGTGGCAAATGCAAGGTCCCATAGCACATGCGCCACCTAAGGAAAGCTGCAGGCAACCCCCAAAATCTCCAGTTAAAAAGGATTTCAGGGCCAAGAAAGACCACTGCATGAGACCAGGGTCTGCTCCTGCAAGTCTGCAGTAGGGAGGTCCTATATTGACGATGTCTAATGGTCTAAGGCAGCTCCATAGGTCTGTTGTCAGACTCTTGTACACAGCTACTAAGCAACGGGTAACCTGCTGTATTGCTCCTCCTTTTACACCATCTCCCCATAGTGTTGCCCTGCATGACCCTTGCAATGAAGCCATCTTGAGGGCCTGACTGGTTCTAGGAGCCGAGCCATATTGAGCAAACTCAACAGCTCAGCTCCAGGGATGCAGAAGGCTTCCACCCTAATTTCACAGCAGTCTTCGCCCAGCTGGGGTCCAATCTAAACCGTACTGTTAAAGCATGCTCATGCCAGTCTCCTGCAAAGAATCCTGGGAACTGTGGTTTGCTAAGGGTTCTGAAAATTGTTAGGAGGCCCCGATTCCCCTCACAGAGCTAGAATTCCCGTAATTCCTTGGGAAGAGGGACAGACTGTTAACCCAACTCTGGAAGTGTGGTTCTTTGAGAGAAATACAGTGGTACCTCGGGATGCGAACGGGATCCGTTCCGGAGCCCCATTCGCATCCCGAACAGAACGCAAGACGCGCCGTCGCATCTGTGTGTGCGCGGGTCGCGTTTCACCACTTCCGCACATGAGCGTGATGTAATTTTGAGCGTCTGCGCATGCGCGAGCGGCAAAACCCGGAAGTAACACACTCCGATACTTCTGGGTTGCCGCGGAGCGCAACTCGAACGCGTTCAACCCGAAGCACTTTCAACTCGAGGTATGACTGTACTGGTCTCCCAACAACCCTCAGTGCTGTTAGCGAACTACACTTCCCAGCATTCTTTGTGAGAAGCCATAGATGTTTAGAGCATCATCTATGCTGTCAGGTGCCATAAGAAAGCAGCAGAGATAGCGCAGGATAGTACGCACCCTGGAAATGATCTCTTTCAGCTTCTGCCTTCTGGAAGAAGGTACAGGGTTATAAAGGCCAGGACTAGCCACCTGAGAAACAGTTTCTACGCAAATGCAATTCTAGTTCTAAACGCAGCATAAGGGGTCTCTATAGTATAGTGTATTTTAAAATGGGGTTTCAGAGTTTTTAGGGGTTTCTGAATGTTTTATGTAGTTTTTCCAATTTCATTGTTCTGCATGGGACAATGACAATAAAGATATCGTATATCGTAAACATATAGTGCAGATGGGACCCTGGCAGCCTCCAACTGTTTTGGATGACAAGTCCCATCAAAAGGCAGCACTCGGGTGGCTGGGCACATGTAAGCTCAGTTGGGGACACACCTGGTTACCTGGAGGAGATTCACAGAGCTGCTTCACCGTAAGAAAACAGGTTGGTTGGAAACGGGGAAGTAGCAGACATGGTCAGGTAAAGGGAAAACTGCAGGTACTACAACAGCAGCAGATAGGAGAAACATCAGGAAGAGAGAGAGATTCAATGGGAGACTCAGCAAGCCATTGGTTGAGCAAAATAAAACAAAAATGGCTTGCAGTTAACCACTTTCCTTGCAGTCAAGGTGACCTCCAGGTAACCAGCAGGGAAAACCTACGGATTATTGTGTTCTCTGCCTTTCCTGTTCCCTTTGTCCCTTTTGCAGATCATCAGCACCTCACAGCTCAATTCATGTGCCAGGTAGCAAAAGGATTTTGTGAACTTGTCTCCGAGACTGGAGGATGGTGACATGTTCTTTTAAGCGTTACCTTCAAAAGGTATCAGAGCAAAAACTTTAAAGAGGGGTAAAAAGTTCCCCAACAGCTGTCTCGCTGGACCATACCTCTATGGATGAACACTAGGTAACACTCCTGGATCAAGCAAATGGCCAATAAGAGTGTGTGAAGGGGGGGTGGAGATCAGCCCCTGGAAGCCGTCTCCCCCTCCTTAGGGAGCCTGCCTCCCACCTTCAGAGCAACTGCTTTAAAATCTATAAATAGCTACCCATTTACACAGTCCTGCCATAGGTTTAAAGAAACCCCAATGTGCTGACAGCTGCTGGGTTGATTGTTTCCAAGATCAACACTCAAGATCAGAGGATAAAAATCAGGAGGGGTTTTTCTTTCTTTCTTTCTTCCCCCACCTCCCCTCTTTGCAAGTCCGAGAAGGAACACAGTGCAGCTGTTTGTAATGGCAAAGAACAGCAAAGCAAAGACGGCCAGTTGGTCTTCAAACAAGTGAACAATCAGCTGTATTTGGGCTCAACACAATGCGCTGGCAAAAATATCTTCTACTTAAAAAGCGTGTGGAAGGGGGAGAGAGAGAGTGAGGGGGGGGGGGAGGAAGGAACTGCAGAGTGGATAAATACACATGCAGAATACTTGCTCTAGTTGCACTTAGTATTCGTGAAAACTTTCAATGATCAGAGGCAACCTAAGCGCAAGATTCACATTCCAGTGCACACTGGCAAGAGAGGCTCCATACCATTGCAACCAGCATAGGCAAAGGCCGGTTAGCAGTACAGTACAAGGAAAACAAAAACCCACTCATCAAGGTTGAAAGGTTCCAATTTTGGGACAAGATTCACCTGTGGCCAACTCCGGATGCCTTCATCTGCCCCAGCTGCAACAAAACATGTCTCTCTCCCATATTGGTCTCTACAGCCACAGCAGGTGCTGTAACTCTCCAACCCTGGAAGGAACACGCTTCCATTGTTACTGGCCCACCCCCCTCTCAATAGCCATATGGTCTAGCTACATGCACCAGAACTGCTAGGAACACAATACAGTCGTACCCTGGATACTGAACACCTTGCAAGTCGAACATTTTTGCTCCTCAACATCGCAAACCCGTAAGTTAGGGTTCCGGTTTGCAAATGTTTTTTGGAACCCAAACGTCTGACACAGCTTCAGATTGGCTGCAGGAGCTTCCTGCAGTCAATCAGAAGCCACGCCTTGGTTTCCAAACTTTTAGAAGTCGAACAGAGTTCCAGAACGGATTCCGTTCGACTTCCCAGGTACCACAGTATTTAAGAGCGAGTATGAAGCCACAAACACTCAGGACGGAGTCAGCACTACTACAATCCTGGGGTCCTCCCCCAAAATCGTCTTAAACAAATGACTTGTTGCCAACACACTTTTTAACTGCTCTTTCGCCCACACGCAATTAAGCGGAGCGTGGCTTTCTCTTGCCTTGCTCATTCATCCTTACAAAATACGCTCGCAAACCTATGCTTATCAGAGCCTTATCCTGGATTAGCAGCCACACCTTCAGCTTAAAATCATCTCTCCACCCTTTAAACATCCTTTGGGAGAAAGGAAAACGCCCACTAAACAAAAGGATTGTTACAGCACATCAAGCAGCTAACTTCCCCTGTTCAGCGATTTTTGCAAATGACGGGCTTTCCTTACTCGGAGCCAATGTCAACTTTGCAAAAAGAAAAAAGGAACAGTTCTTTGCTTCATTTCACAAATAAGCACACACACACACACAACTCCCTGTGCATGGACCCACCAGGGAGCCTGACGGACATCCATCAGTCATGCGCCACCCTTGACGCAATCTACCGAAACTTCACTTCCTGTGGGCTGGGATTCTCCAGGAACTTCTACCATTTCCATCATCATCATCATTAACAAGCAGAAGAACACGAAAAAGAGCCCTGCTGGATCAGAAGAAAGGTCTTATCCAGCGCAGCATCCCGATTCCACAACAAATTTCCTCTGGGAAAGGAATTTTGCCATTAGGACAATAGCCCCTCTCCTGCTCTTGTTCCCCCAAAACTGGTATCCAATGGTGCGCTTTGAGGTGGTGTTCTTGTTTTTAAACAATCAAGCAGTATAGAAATGTTTATGAAATAAATGAAGTAAAAAAAGCTGCCCCAGAGCCTGGGAGAATGAGCAGCCATCATGACTCCCCCAGGAAAAAACAGCTAACCTTTAATTTAAAATGAAAAGGACTACCGCATTTAAATCATACCGAGCCCATTAAAAGGACAACTACGGCTACCGGTCTTTGTTTCAAGGCGGGCTGGTTCCCTTCTGCCGTTCTGGACTACAACTCCCATCAGCCCCAGCTAACACTGACGAGGGCTGATGGGAATTGTAGTCCAAAACAGCAGAAGGGAACCAGACTGGGAAAGGCTTTTGGGGGGGCTCCTTGGTTTTCTCTCTCCCCCCCCTTTAATATCACACCTGCATACAGAACAACAGATGCCACTATTTCAGGGGAGGAGGGAATTAAGGTGCAGAACGCAGACCCACCACCACCCTAGCTTATGTCTGAAATTGCAATTTGGTGACGTTTAAGATTTAGCGTCAAAAGCAGCCACAGAAGGCCAACGCTTTGGACAGCTGGTGGGCAGTGGCATCTGGGAAAACACAAGGGGTTTTCTGAGATTAGCAAATCAATATTCTGACTTGGGAGTGACAGGTTAACAACGTCAAACCCCCCCTTTTTTTAGGATCTTGAGATCCTTAATGTCCCGACTTAACATGCCATTGCAACAAATGGGCATTTCAAGCTGTTCAGGACTCTCTTGACACATGGGTTGCCCAAAGCCCTGGAAACGTCGATTGCACAAAAGCAAAGTTGCCCATTATTTCCCAAGAAGCAAACAGGTGGCGGATAAACCGGAGCAATTTGAAAACCGTGTCCAAGAAGCGTGGAAAAAAAGGACGAGCCATTCAATAGGATTTGCCCTTGCTTCAAAGCCTGCAGCTGAACCAGAAGTCGGAGATACACCCACAGCCAACACCCCAGGCGTGTAATCCTGTAACTTATTTGGGGGTTTCTAAATTTGTCATCCGGAACTTCGTCCCCACAAAACCAAAACTCTCTTAATACATTTAGAACTACGCCCCATATGTCTCTACAGCGCCCCTGCTCCCCCCACTGCAGGAACACAACAAGCCAAGTAGATGTGCTTTGGGGGAAGGAAAACCTCTTTGCTGTGGCTTTGGATGGGGCCCACAATCCAGATAATCAAAAGGAAAAAGGAGAACACACAGTCCAAGGGTGCAGAAAACCAATTAAGCTTCCTTTAAAAGCCAGCAAATAAAAACGGGAGCACGTGGTCTTCCCTTCAGGACATCTGCTAAACACAGAAATATTTATATAGGTGCTAGCAGTAGCAATGATTTAAAAACCTTCCCTTAAGTTGAATTTGCAAGAGCAATTTCAAGCGTATTTCCCAGGTATGGTTTTTTTACAAGTTAAACTCCACTCCTCCAGTTATCTACCGATAAGACAAAATGTTTATACGCTGGATTTTTAAGAAAACTTTTTTAAAAGTCTGCATCTTTTGATTATGTTGCCTTCCTTCGACCCTTAGGGTGGAATGCATTTTTGCTTCTTTCATTCCACTATGAAAGTTTCCAAGTGTTTTAAGTCCACTATTTTTGAGGATATTTAGTCCCACTGCTTTCATGGGGTTTACTTTGGCCTAAACAGGACTGCAATCTTAGCAATACTTTTATAATTTTGCTTAAACTATCCTGGTTGGCTATCTGTAAAGGTAAAGGGATCCCTGACCATTAGGTCCACTCGTGACCGACTCTGGAGTTGCGGCGCTCAGACTCCTGCACAATGGGCCCAGTACTCGTTTGATCAATGCTGGCTTATCTCTCACACCACAGGTGAAGCGGTATCTAGCAAAATGTATGCAAAAGCCCACTAGTCTCACGTCAGGCAAACCAGCGGCACAGTGCTGGGTACAGGCAGGGAGCAGACCAGCCCTTCAGGAGCCTATGAGCCTGGCACAAATCCCTGGCAGGGACAGATCTGTTTGCTCACACTGCAAAGCGACTCCAGGTAAAGGTAAAGGGACCCCTGACCATTAGGTCCAGTCGTGACCGACTCTGGAGTTGTGGCGCTCATCTCGCTTTATTGGCCGAGGCAGCCGGCGTACAGCTTCCGGGTCATGTGGCCAGCATGACTAAGCCGCTTCTGGCAAACCAGAGCAGCGCACGGAAACGCTGTTTACCTTCCCGCCTATTTATCTACTTGCACTTTGATGTGCTTTCGAACTGCTAGGTTGGCAGGAGCTGGGACCGAGCAACGGGAGCTCACCCCGTCGCGGGGATTCAAACCGCCAACCTTCTGATCGGCATGTCCTAGGCTCTGTGGTTTAACCCACAGCGCCACCCGTGTCCCTCTCTGGCTATCTGTATGCATGTTCAAAACATGCTCCTATTTGCAAGTTTTTGTAAAAAGAAGCTGTTATATGAAAAGTGAAATCAACCCGGTCTAGTGACACATTTACTTAGAAGGAAGCCCCACTGAATTCAATAGCACTTACCGTATTTTTCGCCCTATAGGACGCACTTTTCCCCCTCCAAAAATGAAGGGGAAATGTGTGTGCGTCCTATGGGGCGAATGCAGGCTTTCGCTGAAGCCTGGAGAGCGAGAGGCATCAGTGCGCACCGACCCCTCTCGCTCTCCAGGCTTCAGGAAGCTATCCCCCGCAGCCCGGCAAGCTCCCAGAGCGATGCCTAAGCTGCACGCAGCTTCGCCATCACTTTCGGACCCGTTCTGGGGGCTGGGGGAAGCTCGGGCTTCCCCCACCCCCAGCCCCGCAAGCTCCGGGAGCGATGGCGAAGCTGTGCGCAGCTTCGGCATCGCTCTGGCTCCCGTTGTGGGGGCTGGGGTCGGGGGAAGCTCGGGCTTCCCCCACCCCAGCCCAGCGCCTGGGGGGGGGAATATTTTTTTTCCTTTATCCCCCCCCCCAAATCTAGGTGCGTCCTATGGGCCCGTGCGTCCTATAGGGCAAAAAATACGGGAACTCTCATGTATGCAAAGGATTACAGCTTAAACTGGCATTGATTAACAGCAGCAACTTTCATTTAGGGTTTCAGGCACGGACTTTGGATGCAGCAAGTTGAGTCAAACAAGTTCAGTTATCTGATGAAGTGGGCTCCAGGCATGCAGGAGCAACCTGGTTAAATTTGCATGTGAAGATGAACCTACCTAATTTGCACTTTCTGGAACAGTAAGGAAACAGAAACACAACCTTCAAAATTCTCACTTCTCCGAATTCTGCAATGCTGTTTTCCAGCCAAGTAACATACAAAAATGCAAATCCTGGGGAAAATTGTACCTATAACTGCATACGTTAGTGAAAACACCATAGAAAATGCATAGTACAGTGGTACCTCAGGTTAAGTACTTAATTCGTTCCAGAGGTCCGTACTTAACCTGAAACTGTTCTTAACCTGAAGCACCACTTTAGCCTATGAGGCCTCCTGCTGCCGCTGCGCCGGCGGAGCACGATTTCTGTTCTCATCCTGAAGCAAAGTTCTTAACCTGAACCACTATTTCTGGGTTAGCGGAGTCTGTAACCTGAAGCGTATGTAACCCGAGGTACCACTGTATTGGGGAAAACTGCTCTGCAAAAATAAGTGAATTTGGCAAAATTGCATACACCAAGAGAAATTCACACTAAAATGCTGGTGCATTTTCGTGAGGACTTGGAAAAAATATACATCTGCAAACACATGCGCTAATGTGGAGAACTGAAGAGGTGAAAAATGAGGAACTCCCAAGAAAATGAAATTGACAAATCCCCAGCTCCAAGCCACAAAGGCATAAGCCACACAAATCTGTTAGCCTTTTAAGATGCTACAGCGCTCTTCTTTGTGTTTGCTGTTAACAGCTTAAAACACACCTCCCTCTGGCATTTGTCAGCAAAGTTTTGGCTCACTGAACTAGGTAAAATGCAAAATTGATGGATTCCCCACTCCTTTTTCCACCATGTTGCTTTGCAGTGTTCACTATAAAAAAATCTTGTTTCCACAACTCCAAAGGAAGGATCATTTCCTTTAAAACACAGCCGCAGCTTTGCCCGGTCGCATAAAGCTTTGGTGTGTTCCAGATGAGCACTCTTTCAGCTGCAGGTATCAGCCCGGCACAGTTTTTCAAGGTTTATTTGCTTCCTGTTGGAGAGAACTGGAGGATAGAGGCCGGCCGCCCGTCCCCCCCCCCCACTCCGCCCCTGCTTCTAACAATTCACATCAACATTCCATCTGGCGGAAGAAAACATCTGCTAAAATATTCCCACTGCTGAAGTGGACTTGATGAAAATGATTGCAGGTTTTGTTTCGGACCCCTGGCTCCTTCCCTCCTGAGAGACTCAGCAAAGGAAGATTGGGAACCCAATCACAACACAAAGAGTTCATTATGACAAAGTTGACGCACAACGCTCCTCACACCCACATCTAAACAAGCTTCACTTATAATATACAGTGGTACCTTAGGTTAAGAACTTAATTCGTTCTGGACGTCTGTTCTTAACCTGAAACTGTTCTTAACCTGAAGCACCACTTTAGCTAATGGGGCCTCTTGCTGCCGCCGGAGCACAATTTCTGTTCTTATCCTGAAGCAAAGTTCTTAACCTGAGGCACTATTTCTGGGTTAGCAGAGTCTGTAACCTGAAGCGTATGGAACCTGAAACATATGTAACCCGAGGTACTACTGTATCCAGAGATCAGGTTGTGGGGGGAGAACCAAAAGAACCGGATTATTATTACAGTGGTACCTCAGGTTAAGAACTTAATTCGTTCCGGAGGTCCGTACTTAACCTGAAACTGTTCTTAACCTGAATCACCACTTTAGCAAATGGGGCCTCCTGCTGCCGCCGCAGCACGATTTCTGTTCTTATCCTGAAGCAAAGTTCTTAACCTGAGGCACTATTTCTGGGTTAGCAGAGTCTGTAACCTGAAGCGTATGTAACCCGAGGTACCACTGTATTTTTTTAAGGAAACAAAGGAGCAAGCCTCAACCCAAGCCATTGGCTTAAGTCGCCACTCAGCAAACCTTCATTGACAGTTCCTCGTGGCCTCCTACCACTCCCCAAATCTCAAGTCTTTCAGATTTAAGTACTCTTCCTTCCCCATTTCTTTGGAGGGAAGGGGATGGGGAAATTGCATGCTATTAAAAGATGCAGCGAAGCCTCTTGTACATATATGTATCTGAGAGCGCACAAAACACCACCGCCAGCTGAATTTCAAAAAGACGTTCTGCCCTCCTCTGAAAGAGAATGCTGCAATCCTCTCCAGGAACAACCTCGCCCACCAACATGGACACCAACATGGCTGAAGTGACTAGAGATTACTTGCGTCAACAACAACAACAGAGACCAGTGGTTCAAACACTGGAGGTGAAAGTGTTGTGAGCCATCTTCCTAGCCTCAGAGATTTGTGCATCAAAGGGAGCGTCATATTCCACTGAATAGGCGCAATCACGCACAGGCACACACATAAAACAATCTTACTGAACTCTCATACACACTTCCGCTTATCCCACATCTTCATCCGCTGGTCCTAGGCCTCCTAGGGATGGGTCCAAGAGGATTTCCTCTCACCCCACTGCATTCCCCGAGAAAACCCACTGTTAGGATCGGAAGAAAGTCAATCCGCAGAACCCCTGATTTACACTTGTTCCGATCCAGCGATAAACGGTGTGTTTTCCCATGGAATGCGGTGGAGCAAGAGAAAAGCTTCTCAGATCCATGCCTGGGGAAACATGGGACAAGCGCAAACATGGACATAAAACAGGCTGGCGTAAATTAAGCTGGCGTGAAGTTACACCAGGCTCAAACTTGGTGGGGCTATGGCTGGCCTAAGAATGGCAGAGGTTAAGACAAGCTTTTAAGACAGTGTTTTGAGGTACACCACCCTGTTGTCGGGCTATCTCATGCCAGGACACATGACTGAGCTGAGCAGCAGTAGGATCCTACCCAAGTCCTCTCTCTGGTCCTGCCCGCAGCAACCCCCCCCCCGTCCAAAATGCCCCCTTTTCAGATCCGCCACGAGGAGGGAAACACATGGGCCTATCTCTGGCTGATATGATAGTTAAAGAGTTCGCATGGCATAGGCTGGCTGCCCCGGGACACTCCCAGCTCACCCAGAGACCTGCTGGATCCCAACCTGCTCATTCCGGAAGATCTGGCTACAGGGCTGCTCCCCAAGTGCCCATCTAGCCCAGCAGTGTCAATTCTGACAGGCAGCAGCTCTGCAAAGGGACAGACATGGGATCCATTCCAGCCACCCTACCCAAGAGATCCTGTGAAGCGGAGAATTGAACCTGGGCTGCCTTCCAGAGGGAATGTGCACGCTCAAACCACAGTTACAACCCTTCCCATTTTGGAATTTATATTATACACACAGAACTTGACCATAAGCTTTGCTGCAAGAAAAAACAGAACACTGCTTGCTAGTGGTACAAAGAAAACACAACCCCTTCTTTCCCTGTCAGCATTGCAAAAGCAGCAGACTCGGAGGAGAGATGGGAAAGATATAATCCTCCTTTGCCAGCCCTCGTGGCAGAAGGCAGCATATTTCTTTACCAGCCTGCTAAGAGGCTAAGAATATTGTTTCCACTAATGTAAAAATAACAAGACGGTTTGAAAGTCTCCAGGCTTTATATACACAAAAGGACTATATGAAACACCAAGTACAGAAAACTGCTGCCTTATTGAACTTCGGGCCTCATTTAATGGATCACACCGAGATCCACCTGATCTTGTTTCTTGTTTCCCAACAGCTGCTAAATGCCTCTGGGAGATTAGGAGAGACACATTGAGCTGGTACGGCCTTTTTGCAGTTTGTCCCAAACACCCAATATTCAAAGGTAAAACTCTCCTTTTCCAAGCAGAAGGGATAAATAACAGCAAACCTTGGTGTTCTGTGAACCATATCTGCTTGATAACCTCCCCTGGGCCTTCAGAACACGCAGCGCTGGAGAGAAGGTGAAGAACTCAACAAAGGGAGTATTAATGATCCCAGTTTATCATCATCACAGTCTATACACATATGCTCCCCACTGGCATTTGAACCCCACCTTGGGGAGGCTTTCGGCTGCGCAGTTTGGGGCTCGGCACAGCGCGAGGCTCCCTCTCTTTTCCAGCATTATTATTGTAATTAAATGGTTCCATTTCGTCTTAATTAGAAGAATTCCCAGGGGACTCTGGGAAATCTCAGAAAAGGAGGCTAGCAATGCACAACTCAGCGTCTTGCAGAGCGTTTTTTCTGCCTCCATAGTAAAAGCAAGCAACAATTCGTTTTTTGGAGGGGGGGATGCTGTGAATACTAGGCAGGGCTCCTCCATCTGCATGGAAGAGGGTGTCTTCGCGGAGGCAAGCTCCCCTTCCACAACCACCCTGTTTTTCAATGCAGGTGGCAATGAATGCAAAGCAAGGGAGCAGCAATGCTCAGGCGAGGGATTTGTCAAACGTGGCGGGGCTTTTATGGGGGGGGCGTAGGGGGTGGTTTTTGCACCTTGCGCCCCCAAAGCTCGAGTCTCCCTTACCTTCATGTCACTGATGGTGGTCTGGAAGAGTCCTCCGAGCGCGCTACATTCCTTTTCTATCACAGCCTCCATTTTTTTCCTCGCCCGGATCAAGGAGGACGCCGAAGAAACTGCTGCGGTTTCGCAAAATTAAAAAATAAAAATGCACACACGCGACCCACCCCTACTTATTTCAATTCCTACCCTTCGGGGAGGGAGCAGTCAAAATCAGAGATTTCTCTGAAAATAAAATGAAAATAAAGACTTCAATCTCAAAAGCAGCAGAGCCACTTCTCTTTCGCTTCTGAGCTTTTCTCTAACGCTGCCCACCAATGTTATTCGGTTTGTCTCTTGCAGCGCCTATAGCAACCCTGCCCTGGAGAAAAAAGTCCCACGGCTGGACGAAATCAAGACATCTCTATCCCCCGCACACAAAGATAGCAACAAGGTCCATCGTTCTCCATTCTTGCTCATGCCCCCCACACAACAAGTAGGTAGGTTGCGCGATGGAGGCTGGGGAGAAGAGCAAAGCCGGGCAGCTGGCGGCTTGCAAAATGCCTCGGCTGCAGCAAAGGAGGCTTCACTCAGCTGCCTCCGACAACAGACCCCCTCCCTCGCAAGCAAGTACTCTTGGAACAGCTGCAGACCCGATTTTGCGGGGGGGGGGATGCAAAAAGAAAAATGTTTTTTAAAGAAAACCACTAAATCTGCTTTTCAAAAAAGAAAGTAAACGCCGTTCAAAAACCCTGCGAAATTCGGAATTAAACAACCCCGCCTAAAAAAAAAAAGCCTATTTATTGCATTGAATGCATCAATAGAAAGAGAGGGAAGGGAACACCGGCGCTCGTATTCGCAGGCACCAGAGCTGCTGCTGCTGCGTTTTGGATTAAACGCAAATAATAATAATAATAAAGGTCGGAATCTGCGGCAGCTAGCGAATCAAAACAAAGAAAAGCCCCCTTCCCCTCCCCAAATGCCTAGCCGCGTGCCGATTCCTCGGCTTGCAAAAAAAAATAAAAATAAAAATCCACCCAGCCTCCCTGCCTCCGATGACGACCGGGCTCTCTCTCTCTCCCCTGGCCGTCCTCCCCACACCGCGGCAAGGCTGCACCCAGGCGCGCGCTCCAGCGGCGGCTCGAGCCTCAGCGCAGAGCCTTTGGAACCTTGCTTCCCCGGGAAGGCGCGTCACGAGCGCAGAATGCCCGGGCCTCGGCCGCTGATTGGCCGAAGAGGGGAAGGAGCGGGCGGGGAAGGGTTAAGGCGCTCTCTCGCTGCCTCTCTAGCGCCGCCTTAGGGTCGCGCGCTGGTCCGTGGGAGCTCCGGGGCCCGTCTCTGCAGTGCCAAACCTCCTAAGGAGTTTCTGCAATACTGTAAATAGTATTTTTAAAAGCGCTTCCCGCTCAGATTTTCATTAACTCAATAAAAAAGTGTTTAAAAATATTTCAGGTAATTAGACTTAACATATACATATAACATAACCATAGCTGTCAACGTTTCCCTTTTTTTAAGGGAAATCCCCTTATTCCAAATAGGATTCCTCGCAAGAAAAGGGAGAAGTTGGCAGCTATGAACATAGCATAACAGAGGCATACACTACATATGTGTATGTATGCATACCACCCAACATTTCTCCAATGAAAATAGGTATGACCTATTCCATTTTTTTAAAAAAAATATTTTATGTATACTCCATCTATCTGACTGGGTTGCCCCAGCCAATCCTGACAGCTTCTAACATATATATGTATATTTAACAGAATAAAAAATTACACATTAAAATGCTTCCCTTTACAGGGCTGCCTTCAGATGTCTTCAGGGTGTATAGCTACTTATCTCCTTGGCTTGGCAGCCCATAACTCCTTACCCTCCAACATTTCCCTGATGAAAATAGGGATGTCCTTAGGAAAACCAGACATTCCATGATCAAATCAGAGACCAGGATGGCTTCTTTAAATCCGGTACTGTCCCTGGAAAATACGGGCGCTTGGAGGGTCTGGTGTATGTGTGTGTACTTGTTGTTTAGTCATCTCAGTCGTGTTCGACTCTCCATGACCCCATGAACCAGAGTATGCCTTGGAAACTCTCACTTTCTTTTCAAAGCTTCTCCTTTTTTTATGTCCATGGAGTTTTCTTGGCAAAATACTGGAGCGGTTTGCCAACTCCTTCTCCAGGTGGATCACATTTAGTCTAAACTCTCAGCTATGACCTGTCCATCTTGGGTGGCCCTGTATGGCATAGCTCATAGTTTCTCTGAGTTATTCAAGCCCCTTCGCCAAGACAAGGCAGTGATCCATGAAGAGGATGTGTGTGTATACATATAGATAAATAGATAGTCTGGTATTCTCATATTCCCTATGTAGGAAGTAAAAAGGTAAAGGGACTCCTGACCATTAGGTCTAGTCGTCGCCGACTCTGGGGTTGCGGCGCTCATCTCACTTTATTGGCCGAGCGAGCCGGCGTACAGGTCATGTGGCCAGCATGACTAAGCCGCTTCTGGCGAACCAGAGCAGCGCATGGAAACGCCGTTTACCTTCCCGCCGGAGCGGTACCTATTTATCTACTTGCACTTTGACGTGCTTTCGAACTGCTAGGTTGGCAGGAGCAGGGACCGAGCAACGGGAGCTCACCCCGTCGTGGGGATTCGAATCGCCGACCTTCTGATCGGCAAGTCCTAGGCTCTGTGGTTTAACCCACAGCGCCACCCGTGTCTACATCCAAATCCTCTACACAGCACCAGATTTAGGATGGTGCAAGCAGTCCCGTCCCCCCCAGGTGCTGACCTGAGGGGGTGCAATTTATTACTGTATATGGAGGAACAAATTTTATCCTTGCTCAGGACGCCATATTGCCAAAGTCTGCCCCTGCTTTACATATGATATATAAAGTGCTTAGCATAAAAGAAAAGGAGATGATGAGCTGGACGTAGGCAGATAAATTGGAGAGTAGATTTATGGAGAGTAATGAATTAAAAGGGTGCAGTGTAGACAAATCTAAATTATTTGAGTGTTACCCTTGTCCAATAAACACAAGTACATGTAATTCCTATTCTGTGCAACCTGTTGTATAAATCCAGGAATGCATCCAGCTTTGCTATAGAGTTGTGCAATCTTCATCGTTTCTGAGCTTTGTTTGGTTCGTTCAACGCAATCCCGGTTCCACCTTCTGCAAAGAACTGACCTCGTGCCAGATTTGCAGTGCGCAGGTGAATCTAGAGATTGGCTGACACCAAAAATAGTATTTTATGGATCAGGCCCAGCAGGTAGAGAGTCATGCACACATGTGAATAAAGTTGGCGACTCTGGCCTTGTTTCGCAAGTCCTCCTTGCTCCCAAGTTTTAGCAGCCCCAGAGGGAAATCAGCCTTCATTATTTATTGCCCAAGTTCATTAAGCCCAGGTGTGGGAATTAGAAAATTTATCGGTGCAATCTAAATGCCTAGAGCAGAGAATAAGGAGATTATAGACGTAAAAACAATACTGCCTTTGCATGAAATGTTGTTCCTTTGCCAGGTGAATCACGGTAGCTCAGGAACACGTAGCACAAGGATATAGATGGTATTCAGCGAAGTTCCTCTCAGAGCAAACCTTGAAATGAATGGGCCTAACTTCTTGTTGTTTAGTCATGTAGTCATGTCCGACTCTTCGTGTCCCCATGGACCAGAGCACGTCAGGCACTCCTGTCTTCCGCTGCCTCCCGCAGTTTGGTCAAACTCATGTTTGTAGCTTCGAGAACACTGTCCAACCATCTCGTCCTCTGTCGTCCCCTTCTCCTTGTGCCCTCCATCTTTCCCAACATCAGGGTCTTTTCCAGGGAGTCTTCTCTTCTCATCAGGTGGCTAAAGTATTGGGCTCCAATACTTTGGGCCTAACTTAGTAATGCTCATTAATTTCAATGGGTATACAACTTAGTCAATACCACCCTATGTCCACACACAAAACCCACATTTATTTATTTTATTTTAGAAACCACCTCTATCTTCCAAGGATCTTGAGGTGGTGTAACATGGTTCTCCTTCTCCCCGTGTCATCCTCACAACAATCTTGTAAAGTAGGTTAAGAGATGGTGACTGGTCCAAGGTCACCCAGTCAGCTCCATGGCTGAGTGGGGATTCGAACCCTGAACTCCCGGGTCCTAGTCCAACACTTTAACCATTACGCCGTGCTGGCTTGGATGCCTAAGGTGGCGGACTGTAAGAACACAAAAACCTGCCAGTTTAATGGATGTTAACTGGCTGGTGCTCTCCTGAGGTGCCAGGCAGAAGTCTTGTCCATCATCTGCTACCGGAACTTTCTAACTGAAGATGCCAGCGATTGAACCTAGAACTTTCTATATGGAAATCAAATGTTCTGCCGCTGAGCTATCAATCTTTCCTGTTTTCTGAGGGGGCATCTGAGCAAGGCAAGATATGATCTTGCATGCTTTGTGGCCTAATGCAGGGCTTGCCAACACAGTGCCCCTGGGCACCAGCACATCTGCCAATACCTCACATAGTGCCCACAAAAGATATCAGCAAATATCCCTCAAAAATCAGCAATGCATGATTTTTTGACTCTGAACTGCCTCTGCCTCTCCTGCAGTTGCCCACAGCAGCCATTTTGTGTTACGCCACATCCCCCAAGACAGCCATTTTGCGATTGGTGCCAGCGCAAATGACCCATAAAAGTTGGTGACCCCAAACCTAATGCATGTTTTTCCACTGTAAACTGTGCACTTGGCCAGAAATTGGGAGACTTAGCTGCACTTACTTCAGCATTTGTGTTGCTGTTGTTCAAGCAGTGTTGAAGACCCCGGGAAGAATTCTGTATCTTGAAAAAAACTGTGTAAACTAATAAAGGAATTTTACAAAGCACGCATAGGTCCACAACTGTGCAGTCTGGTCCTTTTTCATATTTACTCAGAAAATCCTGCTGACTTAAAATGGTAGTGTTCCTAGGATTGCAGCCTTGGTTTGAAATTTGCTTACCGTCATCAGCCTGGTTACTGTTTTAACTTTAAAAACAGTTTATATAAACAGACTGTCCTGAGTCAGAGTTTATGTAAGACACTTGCCAATAATGAAAATTTGCCCGGTGGCAGCAGATGTCATTGAGGAGTAACTGAGGGAAACATTTCAGGCAACGCTTTGGAGATAAGATTAATTCTGTATATAGTATTGGGAAATCCTGGCTCCATTGAAATCATAACTGGCAGTGGGTTTCACACTTCTCTGCAAACAAATCCTTCTGCATAACATCTAGCTGCAAGTTAAGAGTGACCAGGTGCAAACAGTTGAGGGCTCCTGCTTCTGTAATGCTTGTGTGGAAAAGGAAATTTCAGCTGGTGCCTCTTGCATGACAAGCCACACCTGCTGGAATTCCCTCTTCCACACACCTGTTCCTGGTGCAAGAACCCCCACCTGTTTGCACCTGGTCACTCAGCTGCTAGTGGTCTAAGGGTTCTTGTCACTTTGTAAAAGCAGTAGAGAGAAGAAACCCTTCACTTTTAAATACTAGTGATCAGTGCTTTCTTTCCTAAATGTTTGGGAGTACTCTCATTTTCCTACTCATATACTGAAATACTGCCCCTCAATGAGGCCAAACTTAGATTCAAAAAATGTTTAGGGGTATGCATACCCCTGTGTACCCCCCAGGGGAAAAAAGCACTGCTAGTGATGTTTCAATGCACAGAAAGCTATGTAGCCACTATGTTCTTCATCCTAATAACAAAAGTTAAGAGCAAAAAGGTAACTAGTACAGACGCGGGTGCCGCTGTGGGTTAAACCACAGAGCCTACGACTTGCCGATCAGAAGGTTGGCGGTTCGAATCCCCGCGATGGGGTGAGCTCCCGTTGCTCGATCCCTGCTCCTGCCAACCTAGCAGTTCGAAAGCAAGTCAAAGTGCAAGTAGATAAATAGGTACCGCTCTGGCAGGAAGGTAAACGGAGTTTCCGTGCGCTGCTCTAGTTCGCCAGAAGCGGCTCCCTCGGCCAATAAAGCGAGATGAGTGCCGCAACCCCAGAGTTGGCCACAACTGGACCTAATGATCAGGGGTCCCTTTACCAGTAACTTGGTTCCCAAATGGCTTAGTTGACGAACAAATTGGTTCCTGAACACTGCAAACCTGGAAGTAAGTGTTCCGGTGTGTGAACGTTTTTTGGAAACCGAATGTCCGTTTCGGCTGTCGGTATTGTTTCCGGGGCCAATCAGCCAATTGGTTTTCGAACATTTTGGAAATCGAATGGACTTCCAAAAGTGATTGAGTTTGAGAACCAAGGTACCACTGTATGGCTATATAGGGATAGCTTGGCCACAAGGCAGAGAGTGTGGGTGCACATATCTGCACACACTATGGGCTGCTGCCTCTACCCATTCTGCTCACCTACCTGCCAATCCCTCCTGCTTTAAACCTCACTCATTCCCTCACAGCTCGCCCAAGCATCCCCACCCTTCCTTCTCCCCTCACAGGTCTCCATGACCCCTTTTAAAGGAGGAGGAAGGCAAATCAGAGAGTGGTTTAGTGCCTTGACGACAGCCTTACAATCATATATATATATATATATATATATATATATATATATATATATATATGAAGATATAATTGGCAGTTGCAGGGACAAGCTGTGGAGGTTGATCTCTTTGGGCAAATGGAGTCTGCCTCCAGCCAGCTCCCACGTGTCTGTTTTCTAAACTCCAACTAGTCCAGGAGGTAGTATGGCCTATCAGCTTCCTCCTTCTTAAGAGCTGGAGCTGTCTGCCAATGCCTCCAGCTCCATCTACTCTCCTTCCTTGGAGGTTTTTAAGCAGAGATTGGATGGCCACCTTTCATGGATGCTTTAGTTGAGATACCTGCATTGCAAGGGGTTGGACTAGATGGCCCTCACAGTCCCTTTCTACTCTACAATTCTATGATCATATGATACTGTTGGTCTTCCTGTCTTCCACCCTCTCACTTCTCTCATGGGAGTCTGTTCCACTGTCAAACAACTTACTGTCAGAATCTCCTTCCATGTAACTTGAAGCCATAAGTTTGAGTCTACCCACCAGAGCAGGAGAAAACAAGTTTGCTCCATCCTCATGGGACAGCCCTTTAAATATTTGAAGATGCCTTTCCTATCTCCTCTCAGTCTCCTCTTTTCCAGGCTAAACATACCCAGATCTTCATAAGGCTTGTTTTCCAGACCCTTGATCAACTTTCTTGCACACATACCAGCTTGTCAACATCCTTCTTAAATTGTGGTGCCCAGAACTGGACACAGTATTCCAGGTGTGGTCTGACCAAGGCAGAATAGAGCGGGACTATGACTTCCCTCAATGTGGACACTATACTTCTGTTGATGCAGCCTAGAATAGTATTTGCCTTTTTTGCTGCTGCAACACGCTGTTGACTTGTGTTAAGCTTGTGGTCTACTAAGACCTCTAGATCCTTTTTGAACACTGCTGGGAAAGATTTCCATATCCCCACCCCCACCCCCTGAGTGACATTTCTCCAGCCCAATCTAAATAACTTTTCAACAATGCTGTTAGCCCCATGGCGGAGATGTGTGGGCAGAGTGTTCCATAGATGTATGGAAGCAGAGATCACATGTGAATGTGGCGTGCTGGGTTGGGCGCATCTTTCATCTTTCATAACAAAGGACTAACCGCATAGAATTTGTTAAAATACACACCCTCTTTTCAGAGTTCATTTCTATCAAACAAGAGGAGAACAGAAGGCTTCTCCCCTCCCTTTCTGTTTAGTTTGTGTACCAACCACTATGTGCAACTTAAAATAGCATTAAGTAATTATCTACACCCACAATTGAGAGCCAAAAGAAACATTTCATGTTCCCACATATACCCTGCACTCCAATTATGTCCGCATGAATAGTATTGCTACAAGCATGCTCTTCATATATGTAAAATGCCTCCCTGCCTAATTTTCTTTATATTGTTTGGCACTTGCTGGTGGACCATAAAGTCCTGGCAAATGGCATCTCATGGCTGGCAGCTCCTCCAAGTAACTAGGATTCGTGTTTATTAATCATGTGCATTTAAATCACATAGTTGGACCACGTAGATAATCTTATTTTGTGAAGGGAAAACAGATTAGGCACCATTACAGCGAGGGTTGCCGTATTTCAAAAAGTAAAAACCAGGACACTCCTTTGACCTTTTTTAAGGAAGATCCCAAATTATTGATGTTATTTTAAGGAAGACAATGAAATTGTTGAGCTTTTTTCTTTTTTTCAAAAATGCCTAAAAAAACACTATTGACAAAGCACCGCCTTTCAGAAATTCCCCCCGGACGTCAATTCCACCTTTGAAATCACGCGAATGTCCAGGAATATCCATATGGCAGCCCTGTTTGAAGCCACCCCCAGATTAGAATGCCTTCTGCACATAGGGCAGTATAGAAATTTAATAACTAATCATAAAAATCAATAATAATAATTGTTAACTGGATCATCCTTATTTTTGTTTGCTGCCTTTTGATGAACTAAGTGGAGGACTATGAGTCATGGGGTGGCGAGAAAGTGTGTGAATTCAACAGTGCTTTGTATCTTTTCCGTTGTGAGTTTGTTAACGTTGTTCATATTGTTTCATGGACTTATGGGTGCTGTAGTGCTTTGTGAATTTCACAGTATAGTGGTACCTCGGGTTAAGTACTTAATTCGTTCCGGAGGTCCGTACTTAACCTGAAACTGTTCTTAACCTGAAGCACCACTTTTGCTAATGGGGCCTCCTGCTGCCGCTGCACAATTTCTGTTCTCATCCTGAAGCAAAGTTCTTAACCCGAGGTACTATTTCTGGGTTAGCGGAGTCTATAACCTGAAGCGTATGTAACCCGAGGTACCACTGTACAACTTTTCTTGTGGTTGTCCTGTTTAGCCTATTTTTTAAGCTGCTTTGTTAATCGTGTTTTACAGAAGGTGGTTGTTTTGCAATTGATTTACTGACGATTTGTTCATTATTTCATAAGACTTACGTTGTGATTTGTGATGTTCTATTACGTTACTTATATTTGTCGCATATGAGCTGTGTGTGTGAAGAGGGGCGTAAATGAAATGATCTTCAGTATGCTCCCCAACTAACATATCTTGTACAATCCTGTGGGAAGACTTCTGCCATTATGATCATCCAAAGATCGAGTTGCTATGGCAAGCCACTTCCTGCAAACATTACTTGCAAAACCTTCACTTACACTCGAGGCAGTTTAAGAAGTTATGAATCATCACCCCCCTCTCCCCCCCACCCCCTAAATAGGGCAACATCATCTTGCGAAAGTTGTGGTATTCCAGTCAAACATTAGGTTGCATGGCAACATGCCAACCCAACCTTCTTCTGTTCATGGTGGCTGAGTGGGTGGGTGTGGGTGTATATATATATATATATATATATATATATATATATATATATATATCGGCTATGATATTAAGATCTTGTGAAAGATAATACAGTACTTGTTTTCCAACATGCAGGATTTGAACAACATTGGGACAGAGATGGACCGAGACATTTCAGAAAGAATCTTCTTCTTCTTTGGCGATCACTCGTAGCCGAATAAGATTGTCTTCCATAAGCACGGTTTTAACAATGAGTCCATAAGTGATTGTGGAGGCCAGTTCTGGACCCACACGTCCTTCCACAGTGGGGACATTGGTTTCCGGGCGGGAGTTGATCACGGTGTGGATTTGCCAAGCGTGCCTTCCTCCTAGCACGTTTCTCCCTTGCATCCTGAGTTTGAGTGTCTTCAAAGCCCATGACACCTTTGGTAAAGGCTGTTCTCCAACTGGAGCGCTCGCAAGCCAGTGTTTCCCAGTTGTTTATACTACATTTTTTTAGATTTGCCTTGAGAGAGTCTTTAAACCTCTTTTGTTGACCACCAGCATTACGCTTTCCATTTTTAAGCTCGGAATAGAGTAGTTGCTTTGGAAGACGATCATCAGGCATCCGCACAACATGACCAGTCCAACAAAGTTGATGTTGAAGAATCGTTGCTTCAACACTGGTGATCTTTGCTTCTTCCAGTACACTGACATTAGTTCGCCCTTCCCAAGTGATGTGTAAAATGTGTGTGTATGAATGGTAGTGATGTTAAGAACATAAGATAAACCTGCTAGATCAGGCCAACGGCCCATCTAGTCCAGCATCCTGCTCTCACAGTGACCAACCAGATCCCTGACAAAAATGCTGAGAAAGTGTGCCAGGCAGGCCACAATTTAAACTTTCCTGGAAGTTGGCCCAAGCATTCTCATTGGTTGGTTGGGCCATGGGAATGCCCGTCCGAGGTCTGCTGGCATTGGCCAATTGGCGGGCAGCCATGTGATCTGGCCTGCCATTTGCCAGATCACTTGGTGTGGTCCGATGCCTGGCCACAACACTGGCCACCCCGGAAGGCAAGCAGACTTATCCTCCATGAATTTGTCTAATCCTCTTTGAAAGCCATCCAAGTTGGTGGGAACCAACAACAACAACAACAACAACAACAACAACAACAACAATAATAATAATAATAATAATAATTTATTATTTATACCCCACCCATCTGGCTGAGTTTCCCCAGCCACCCTGGGTGGCTCCCAATCAAATGTTAAAAACAGTACAGCATTAAATATTAAAAACTTCCCTGAACAGGGCTGCCTTCAGATGTCTTTTAAAGATAGGATAGCTGCTTATTTCCTTCACATCTGAAGGGAGAGTGTTCTACAGGGTGGGTGCCACTACCAAGAAGGCCCTCTGTCTCTTCTCGCAATGAGGGAACCGCCAGAAGGCCCTCGGTGTTGGATCTCAGTGTCCAGGCTGAACAATGGGGGTGGAGACGCTCCTTCAGGTATACAGGACCGAGGCCGTTTAGGGCTTTAAAGGTCAACACCAACACTTTGAATTGTGCTTGGAAACGTACTGGGAGCCAATGTAGGTCTTTCAGGACCAGTGTTATATGGTATCAGCGGCTGCCCCCAGTCACCAGTCTAGCTGCCGCATTCTGGAGTAGTACTTTCTGAGTCACCTTCAAAGGTAGCCCCGTGTAGAGCGCATTGCAGAGAAGAAGGCTCAGAGCCCGGGGGTTGGTAGTGGGACGATGCTGAGTGCTCAAAGGGCGAAGACCGAGAAGACGAAGTGTCAGAAGCTGAAGCTTGGTAACAGGGCTTAGGGTGTGGGGAGAGTCTGTGGCAGAGGGAAGTCTAGAATCAGAGGCAGAAGCTGAGCAGGAGAGTGGGAGAAAGGGGGCCAAGAGGCAGAGATGAGTCAGACGAGCGAGTCAGGTGTCTCCACCTCCTGCTGCGACATGCTCCCCTCGCCCTCTGGTCTCCCAGAACCAGGAGAGGCATGAAACAGGAGGAGCCTGGGCAGGCTGCATGCAGGCACAGTCTCTGATTGCTTGGGGGGTTAATCCTGCAGAGGAGGCAACCTAGATGGATGTGGGGAGGTGGGGACTTTCGGTCTTGGCAACTGATTCATGGAGCCAGAGCTACTGCGGATGAGCTGCTGTGCTCATTAGGCCAGGTCTGTGGAGATCATGTTTTTGCTAATGAAGAGTGGACTCCAACCATAGCTGTCAACTTACAGATTTGAAAATAAGGGACCAGCAGCCTCGAAAATAAGGGACCAGCAGCCAAAATAAGGGATTTTCAGAGCACAGGTATGTTCAACTTCTGAGCCCCTCCGAGCCAAAGGCAGAAAGCCCAGCCAGCAGCCAACGAAGCCTCAAGTGGTGGTTCCCACAGCGCAGCAACCTGGCAAAGGGGATGCAGCAAGGAAAACCACGGTTACCTCTCCGCTGGGAAGTGCTGAGCAAAGGCGAGTCCCCAGGCAACGTGGCCGATTTGATTGGCACAAGGCATGCAAGCTCCACCCCCCAGTCATTCTTAGACTCCTTATTGGGTGAGCAACGCAGCCAAACAACACAGTTGGAGCCTCCCTGGCCGGCAGGGAGGGAGGGAGAGGAGCTGCTTCCTTTGAAACCCGGGAAATTTAAGGGACATCATCAATAAGGGACAGCAGCGGGACACAGCGCTGGGATAAGGGACTTTCCCGCCAAATAAGGGATGGTTGACAGCTATGACTCCACCTCTGAATTGTGCGATTTACTGCCGGCTGACTCTTTGACATGTGTGTGAATGTTTGCAGATACTAGTCTCCTGTATATATATTCATTGCACTGCCTACTTTTGCCCCTGGCACCACCTCCTATTGGCATGTGGTCCCCAGAAGCTTGCTAAGAAGAGATGGCAGCCCTCTGGCTGGAGCAGTTCCCCCACGCATGCTTTAGGTGGTTTTCAGCCAGAGCAGCTGCTCAGGAATCCATTCCCTGATTAAGAAGTTCCACCTGTTACTTCATTCTCCCCTACCACCCAAACACTGAATGCAAGGAATTGCTGAGATGTCTGAACTGGAGGCAGCACCCAATAGAATTGAATCAACATTCCCCCCCAAAAAAATGCACACACAAACACACCAGCATCGGTGACATTATGTAACTGCATACACAACACATTCCACGTCCAGCATTCTTGAGAATGAAGATGAGAGATCTTGAACACATGTTTCATTTAAAAAGTGGCATCGTTCTGTCTAACAGTAACCTCGCAGGGCCCAGACTGAAGCAATTCCAGTTATGCCAAGACTTTTTTGAAGGCTGGGAGCTTTGCTCTTTCTACTTTCCCAGTCTCTTCATCCACATGCACCAGGAATAGGGAGTCTCCATGACCAGACAGACATTGTTGGACAATGGTCATCCCTGACTAGCTGGGGCTGGTGGGAGGTGTCGCCCTGCAATGGGTGAAAGGGTAGAGATTTCCCAATCCTGTCCTAAAAGGACAAATTTGGAGAATCATTAACATTTGAGTTACAGATGCGACTGAGAGCTGAGTGTCCGCACTCTCACACACATGGGGTAATGGGAAATAGGGTAAGCTACCTCAGAATTGGGACGTGGGTGGCGCTGTGGTCTAAACCACAGAGCCTAGGGCTTGCTGATCAGAAGGACGGCGGTTCGAATCCCCGCGACAGGGTGAGCTCCCATTGTTCGGTCCCTGCTCCTGCCCACAGAGCAGTTCGAAAGCACATCAAAGTGCAAGTAGATAAATAGGTACCGCTCCGGTGGGAAGGTAAATGGTGTTTCCATGCGCTGCTCTGGTTCGCCAGAAGCGGCTTAGTCATGCTGGCCACATGACCCAGAAGCTGTCTGCAGACAAACGTCGGCTCCCTCGGCCTATACAGTGAGATGAGCGTGCAACCCGGAGTCGTCCGCGACTGGACCTAACAGTCAGGGATACCTTTACCTTTACCTTTACCTCAGAGTTATCCCAAAGACCCACCCAACTCTTGGCAAGATTAAGGCTAAAATTCCAAGCACATTCAGTGCTTTTTTTCTGGGGGGTACGCGGGGGTACGTATACCTCTAAACATTCTGAAACTATGTTTGGCCACATTGAAGGGCAGCACAGTACCTCGGGTTACAGATGCTTCAGGTTACAGTCTCTTCAGGTTACAGACTCCACTAACCCAGAAATAATACCTCAGGTTAAGAACTTTGCTTCAGGATGAGAACAGAAATTGTGTGACGGTGGCGTGGCGGCAGCGGGAGGCTCCATTAGCTAAAGTGTTACCTCAGGTTAAGAACAGTTTCAGGTGAAGAACAGACCTCCAGAATGAATTAAGTTCTTAACCCGAGGTACCACTGTATTTCAACATGAGTAGGAAAATGAGAGTACCCCTAAACATTTTTTAAAGAAAAAAAGCACTGCATTTAGGAGAAAGTCTGATTGAACTCAATGGACCTTCTGAGTAAACATCCCTAAACTGCCCAGTGATAAAAGTGATGTATTTCAAAACCATATTAGCTGTGCTTATCTTCTTTTCAGAATGAGTAAAACATAGTCACATTTTCTGTCTCTTTTTTGTTGTGTCCCCACCACCCCTCATCAGAAAGAGAGTTATGCCTTTGGCTAAACGTACTCGGTTTGCACACAGTTCCGTTTAATGTTTTTATCAAGGAAATCTTCAATAGGTAAGGCTGGTCATCGGCTGGTGGCCGTATATTGATGCTTTTGACAAGTGATCTGGTCTGAACCCAGGCAGAGCAATTACTTCTGCTCTTTCCTAAATAGCGCCTCTGGCGTTTAATAGATTGCCTGGTTAATAAGAGATTTAAAAATTTGACTTTTTCATCGAATGGTGATGTGGAGCAGCCCTGTGGCATGGCGTTAATTGCTAATCAGATTGCTGTAACTGTGTGCCCATTTTTTTTTAGTCAACACAGTTAGCACCACAGCTTTAATTATTGTTATAGTTTTGGGGGGTGGACCCCCCCCATCCTAGAAATTTTGATAATTTGGAATGTGAGGGAAGAAATACAAGCTGCAGAGGAATTCCTGAACTAGCCTATGCAAAACAACCCAGCCAAGCCAGGGCCATTAAGAAACAATACAGGGCCACTGAGAGCCATTGGCACTCCAGGAAACCTTCCCTTCCCTTGCCATGAGGTCTGAACAGAGACTGAGGGTTTGGACAGTTTTGCATTATTCCATAAAGTTTTCTATACTGTAATTGTTTCTGGCCATTGTGTTGCTTTTGATATTGCTGAGTCATATTTTGCAACACAGGGATTTGTTTGTTTCTATACCCTAGTTGGGGACGCGGGTGGCGCTGTGGGTTAAACCACAGAGCCTAGGACTTGCCGATCAGAAGGTTGGCGGTTCGAATCCCCACGACGGGGTGAGCTCCCGTTGTTCGGTCCCTGCTCCTGCCAACCCAGCAGTTTGAAAGCACGTCAAAGTGCAAGTAGATAAATAGGTACCACTCTGACGAGAAGGTAAACGGCGTTTCCGTGTGCTGCTCTGGTTCGCCAGAAGCGGCTTAGTCATGCTGGCCACATGACCCGGAAGCTGTACGCTGGCTCCCTCGGCCAATAAAGTGAGATGAGCGCCGCAACCCCAGAGTCGGTCACGACTGGACCTAATGGTCAGGGGTCCCTTTACCTTTACCTTTATACCCTAGTTGAACATTGCCACACCGATGCTGGGGATCATAACTGAGTCCCTTTGCATGCAAAGTGTGTTCTCTACCACTGAGCGATGGTTTGCGATGCCATTACCGATGTACAGATCGGAAGACTTAATTCCGTATCTTTATTTTCCTGTAATCACCAAGCTGCCAGATAATTGTCAGGACAGTAATTTGTGTTGCGGAGTTGAGATAATGCTGTTCTCTTCATTTCCTAGTCTTGTAATGTCAGCTGCATTGTGATACCATGGTGTTTATTTTAATCTATCCATTTTTTAATTTACAGCAACACAGTAAATCAACCTCCAAACTACTGTTTAATTGCTTTATAGTCTTAACAGAAAGCAATGCCGTCCTTTTATCCTCATGCTATCGCTCACCACAAAATGATACTGATATAAAGCACGGGGTTGTGTCAGAAGTGTGTCTGTGTGTTTGCATGGGGAATTACAGTCATACCTCAGGTTACAGCCGCTCCAGGTTGTGTTTTTTCGGGTTACGGACCGCCGAAACCCAGAAGTACCGGAACGGGTTACTTCCAGGTTTTGGTGGCCGCGCATGCGCAGAAGCGCTAAATTGCGCTTTGCGCATGCACAGAAGTGCCGAATTGCAACCTACGTGTGCACAAACGTGCAGGTGCAGGTTGCAAACACTGTGGGTTGTGAACGTGCCTCCCGCACAGATCACGTTCGCAACCAGAGCGTCCAATGTAATCCTAAGCACCTGGGAATTCTGCACAGCTTTTTCCCGGTAGGTACCACCTTTTTCATTAGTTGTCATGATTTAGGGCAGGAAAGGAGAACCACAGACCTGAAGGCCAAATAGGACTCTCTTTGTGGCCTCTTGCTTGCTTGCCTAGGTGGAGAGACATTTGCATGTAGAGACTGCTGGCTTTCATGGGAATTTTTGAACATAGCCTCCTGGGCAAAGGGGAGAGTCGCTTTCCTTACTCCATCCATTTTTGCCTCTAGCCCCAATCACCATCAGAATGTCCCCAGGGCTCCCCCCCCCAAGCTGGACCTCAGCTCCCGCACCTCTCAGGTGGGCGCCATTGCCATTCTAATTCTAAGAAAAGTTTGTGGTGAGCTCTGGCACCTCTTTTTCTAGAAAAATAGCACTGAACATAGCTGTCAACTTTTCCCTTTTCTTGCGAGGAATCCTATTCGGAATAAGGGAATTTCCCTTAAAAAAAGGGAAACATTGACAGCTATGGCACTGAATGTACCCTTCTCCAGAATGGGACCCTTATGTTAAAGAAAATCTGGTTTCCTACCTCTGCCTTAAAGGTAAAGGTAAAGGGACCCCTGACCGTTAGGTCCAGTCATGGATGCCTCTGGGGTTGCGGCGCTCATCTCGCTTTACTGGCCGAGGGAGCCGGCGTACAGCTTCCGGGTCACGTGGCCAGCGTGACTAAGCCGCTTCTGGCAAACCAGAGCTGCGCACGGAAACGCCGTTTACCTCCCCACCGGAGTGGTACCTATTTATCTACTTGCACTTTGACATGCTTTTAGACTGCTAGGTTGGCAGGAGCAGGGACTGAGCAACGGGAGCTCACCCCGTCATGGGGATTCGAACCACCGACCTTCTGATCAGCAAACCCTAGGCTCTGTGGTTTAACCCACAGCGCCACCCGCGTCCCTACCTCTATGTTAGGGGGTGAAAATACCAAATATTTGGGGGGCATTCCTTTCTCCCTGCAATTAACCACACAATCATAGAATTGTAGAGTTGGAAGGGACCTTGCGGGTCATTTAGTCCGAACCCATGCAGTACAAGAATCTCAACTACATCATACAGGACAGATTGCCATCCAACCTCTGCTTTAAAAACTCCCATAAATGTGGCCCCGCCACCTCATGAGGAAGTCCGTTCCACTGTCCAATGGGTTCTTACCGTCAGAAAGTTCTTCCTGAGGTTTAGCTGGAATCTTTCTTGTCATTTTTAACCCTGCACGCAGGGCCAGATTTAGGTTTGATGAGGCCCTAAGCTACTGAAGGTAATGGGGCCCTTTATATGTCCAGCTGTCCTTTGTCAACAACAAATTATCGCTGGTTTTTTTGTGCTGAATATATGCTATATGATAATTTATGGACCTAATAGGTATCTAAAGCCATTTGCACATAATAAAATATGTATTATATCAAAGTAATTGTTGAGCTGAAATACAATTAAGAAGTAGTATCTTAATAGTGAAATACAATTAAGGAGAAGTATATTAATAGTGAAATACAATTAAGGAGAAGTATATTAATAGTGAAATACAATTAAGGAGAAGTATATTAATAGTGAAATAATTATTAAGCTCTAACTGTATGCAGGTTTTATTTTATTTGTTTTTTATCTTATATTTTGGACATGTACATCCAGATTTTTTTCCTTTAAATTTTTTTTTGGGGGGCCCCTAAGCTATAGCTTGTTTAGCTTATACATAAATCCGGCACTGCCTGCATGGTAAGGAAACAGAAACAAGCATTCTCATCCCCTACCCTGACCCCTGCCCTCCGTGCGTTGGAGAGTGAGCTACTCCTGTTGGCTCCCCACAGGATTTTGAACCCTGGAATATCAGGGGTGCACTGCACGCTGCTGAAGACAGTTGCCCCTTGATTTCAGGTGGGCAACAGGGTTTCCAGTAGATGGGCACGGGGTGGGCATGCTGGCCCCACCTCCACACAGCGTTACTTGCCGAGATAAAGGAACATCTGAGAGCTATGAAAGGAGCCAATATTAGCCTCCTTACTGGAGCTGAGCATAAAGCTAAGCCTTGAGTCTTAATATAACGAATGCTGATTCCTGCAGAAGGCACGGCTTCAGAATTAAAAAGCATTGAGGGACATCTGCTGTAGTGCAGAAGAGCTGCCAGAGGGGAATAGATCCGCCCTTCCAGGAGGCAAATAACGTAGGCAGACATGCACATAGCAGAATCTGGGCCAGGAACCAAACAGAGGCTGTGCTGTAGCGCAAGGCGGTCAATGGGTGCCATTATGCGACTCCATTAATTAGCTTTTGTAAAGAAGCCAATGTACCAATTTAACACATCCCACAAATAAATAGGGGGAAGAAAGGCTGCCTCTTCCATCTGGGTGCGAGGAAGGAAGTTGCATTGACAGTCAGCTAGGCATTGGGTCATTACTTGCTGCAACGGGTCAGACGACTCCCTCCCAGTGATTCTTCAGTGGATAAAAGGTAAAGGTAAAGGTACCCCTGCCCGTACGGGCCAGTCTTGACAGACTCTAGGGTTGTGCGCTCATCTCACTCTATAGGCCGGGAGCCAGCGCTGTCCGCAGACACTTCCGGGTCACGTGGCCAGCGTGACAAGCTGCATCTGGCGAGCCAGCGCAGCACACGGAAACGCCGTTTACCTTCCCGCTAGTAAGCGGTCCCTATTTATCTACTTGCACCCGGGGGTGCTTTCGAACTGCTAGGTTGGCAGGCGCTGGGACCGAGCAACGGGAGCGCACCCCACCGCGGGGATTCGAACCGCCGACCATGCGATCGGCAAGTCCTAGGCGCTGAGGTTTTCCCCACAGCGCCACCCGCGTCCCTCTTCAGTGGATAGATAGGCACAAATCAGGGATAAGCCCTGGGGAAATGACGAGCTGGGGGTCCTTTCCTGTGGCGATCACACAGGGTCCCTGGACGTTTCACCGCCTATTGATCCCTGTGCCACCACTTTATTTCTCGCTGCCACCACCCAGGCCCTACCTGGTACAATACTGAGTCCAATCAGGGTTAAATTGGAACACAAACTTCTGATTATTTATTGCAGTTTAACAAGCGTGTCGTTTCATAAACGGTATCGGTCAATACAGTCATGGGGTGCCTATCCAGACCTATAACTTCTGCTACCTGCTCTCACTCACTAAACCCAGTACACTAAAGTGGTACTAAACCCAGACACTAAACTCAGTAGTACTAAACCCAGTAGTACTAAACCCGGAAACTAAACTCAGATATTTACTTGTCTTCCTAGCTCCTAACTGTTCCTGACTCAGCCTATTTCGCTACACTAACTCAACCTACCCCCAAACTCTATCCCAATTCACTCCCACTCCAACCAACCACCCAACGCCCAACGAACTCCTCCCTTCACCCATCCCAGAGCTGGTTTTATAGTCCCTCTGACTCCACCCCCTGGGTTCTGATTGGGTAACCTGTTTAACTATTTCACCTCCAGCACTCTCATATGTTAACGTCACACCATCCCAGCAAGAATTATTGACACCATAGAGCAGAGGTAGGGAACCTCTGGCCTGTAGGCCACATCTGCTCCCCAACCCTCAAGTCTGCAGCATCTGATAGCTCTGCCCAGCAGGAGACCATGCAGAGTGACCAGCCACTCATTGTCATGGACTGGTGGGACGCAGAGACCCCCTGATCTCCCAGAACCAGAAGAGGCATGAAAAGGGTGGAGGAGAGCACAGGCACAGTCTCCAACTGCTTGGAGAAAACCCTGGAGAGGAGGGGATTTAGGCAGCTGGGAGGAGGGAGGGACCTTCGGCCTCAGCAACTGCTCCATGGGGGCAAGACCTGCCAGAGATGAGTTGCTGTGCCCATTAGGTCTGACACTCCTGTGCAGGTCGGGTTCTTGCTAACAAAGAGTTAACTCCAACTTGCTCAGTGCGATTTACTGCTGGCTCGCTCCTGTCACTCACGGTGCATTGCAGGGAAGAACTTGGTGATGCAGGGGAGGCCTGTCTTGTTTTGCCACCTAAAGCGATCCTAGAATTTGCCACTCCCCGGTTCTTGTCCTCCCCCCACTGCACCCCACCACTTCCTCTGCCAGCAACTTGGTGAGAGGGGGAGCATTCTTCAAGGCCCTGGTGCTTATCTCCTCCGTCTCAGGGGCAGAGAAAATGAGTGGCACACCGGAACACCCCACCCTTGCTGAACTCGGTCAGAGGGGGGCATTCCACCACTGGCAGAAGTGGTAGGGTGGGTGGGGTGATTCACCCTGCTTTATAGGGGGGCGGACTCTGTCTCCCTGCAAGGCCTGGTTCCTAGGGACTGTGTCCTTCTTTCCTCTTTCATCCTTGGATCCCTAAATCCCTGTCTTTTAGGGAAATTATCCACTCAGTGCTAATAGCCTTAGGGGATAGTTAGGGCGAAACTAGGCTTTATTTCACCAGGGTCAAAGACCCTGTTTGGCACCCCCTTCTGTTCATATACTGCCTCAGCCCAGTATACCTGAGGGAGCGTCTCCACCCCATCATTCAGCTGAGACACTGAGGTCCAGCTCCGAGGGCCTTCTGGCGGTTCCCTCCCTGCGAGAAGTGAGGTTACAGGGAACCAGGCAGAGGACCTTCTCAGTAGTGGCACCCGCCCTGTTGAATGCCCTCCCGTCAGATGTCAAGGAAATAAACAACTCTCTGACTTTTAGAAGACATCTGAAGGCAGCCCTGTTTAGGGAAGTTTTTAATGTTTGATGTTTTATCGTGTTTTTAATATTCTGTTGGGAGCCACCCAGAGTAGCTGGGGAAACCCAGCCAGATGGGCGGGGTATAAATAATGTTGTTGTTTAGTCGTTTAGTCGTGTCCGACTCTTTGTGACCCCATGGACCAGAGCACGCCAGGCACTCCTGTCTTCCACTGCCTCCCGCAGTTTGGTCAAACTCATGCTGGTAGCTTCGAGAACACTGTCCAACCATCTCGTCCTCTGTCGTCCCCTTCTCCTTGTGCCCTCCATCTTTCCCAACATCAGGGTCTTCTCCAGGGAGTCTTCTCTTCTCATGAGGTGGCCAAAGTACTGGAGTCTCAGCTTCACTATCTGTCCTTCCAGTGAGGACTCAGGGCTGATTTCCTTAAGAATGGATAGGTTTGATCTCAAGGTATAAATAATAAATTATGATTATTATACAGTGGTACCTCGGGTTACAGACACTTCAGGTTACAGATGCTTCAGGTTACAGACTCCGCTAACCCAGAAATAGTACCTCGGGTTAAGAACTTTGCTTCAGGATGAGAACAGAAATTGCATGGCGGTGACGCGGCAGCAGTAGCGAGAGGCCCCCATTAGCTAAAGTGGTACCTCAGGTTAAGAACAGTTTCAGGTTAAGAACGGACCTCCGGAACGAATTAAGTTCTTAACCTGAGGTACCACTGTACACACATGCAGAGGCTGGGAGCCTCAACAGCGCCCCTTTGGAGGCTGCAACTGGGGCAAAAACCCTGGCAACCCCCTCCCCCCCCATAGCTACAGCTCTGAATAGCCAATAGGCTTTGAGGTCTAATAGTGAGGAGGGCTTTTCACACAAAAGCTGCTGGATCTCCCTTCTGGCCAGATACTCTTTGGCACTGTCAGGGCTTACCCTCCTTGCCATCTGATCCTTTGCCTCAGGCGGCAAAATCTCTTGGGCTGGCCTTGAGCTTTGTTCACACAGATGATGTTACCTACCATCAAGTTCCCTAATGCTCAAATTGCACGCTTCAAAACACGTGTTCTTCTTGCATGGGTTCTTGGGTATAACTTAAGCTAATTCTCAGAAATATCTTGAAATTCCAGCCTAGCACAGCAAAGGAAAAGTGTACATACAGATTACTCATCGCCTGTTACTCACTGTTTGCTGTGGGTGTTGGATGAGTAAATCCCTACACAGAACCCAACCACCCAAGGGAAGTAGTTACTCAATGTGAAATGTCTGCAGCCTACATTTCGGCTGCAACATGATGCTCTCTGCACAGCTACTTGAATGAAACTTATTTGATTCAGAAGAGATTGGCGACAGGAAGCCCATCGTCCAAAACATCACACATTTTGGTCCTTCTGATAAACCTTGCTTATTTACTTATTTGTTACCTATAAACAAGGAAGGCGGAAGCACTTCTTAAGACTATATAGTATTCTAGTTTCTCCAGGCAGCAACTTTCCTTCTTCCCCAAGGCAACCACATACAGTGGTACCTCGGGTTAAGTACTTAATTCGTTCTGGAGGTCCGTTCTTAACCTGAAACTGTTCTTCACCTGAAGCACCACTATAGCTAATGGGGCTTCCTGCTGCCGCTGCGCTGCTACTGCACGATTTCTGTTCTTATCCTGAAGCAAAGTTCTTAACCCGAGGTACTATTTCTGGTTTAGGGGAGTCTGTAACCTGAAGCGTCTGTAACCTGAAGTGCCTGTAACCTGAGGTACCACTGTAATTGCTCTCTAGAAGGGCAGCAGCACAACAAAAGCGGAATAGAACATTTGTGGGTTAGAAAGTACCAGGATTTCAGCAAGAGGATGTGGGACATGCGCTGACTGGAAACGAAGCAGTGCGACTACCCCAAAACTTTTGCAGGTGCAAATTATATTGAAAATGGGATTGCCGCTGCCCTGATCACATAATAAGCACAAATCCTCAGACAGGCAGAAGGCACTCCTAAGAAATCTGGCTTCTCTCCATCAGAAACAATTACCGTATTTTTTGCTCTATAAGACTCACTCCCCCCCCCCTAAAAAGTAAGGGGAAATGTGTGTGCGTCTTATGGAGCGAATGCAGGCTGCACAGCTATCCCAGAAGCCAGAACAGCAAGAGGGATTGCTGCTTTCACTGCGCAGAGATCCCTCTTGCTGTTCTGGCTTCTGAGATTCAGAATATTTTTTTTCTTGTTTTCCTCCTCCAAAAACTAAGTGCGTCTTGTGGTCTGGTGCATCTTATAGAGTGAAAAATACGGTATATTCCCCATTACAAATCTTGTGGGGTTTACATTCAGTGCTAGGGGCATTCCCAACCTCCACTGGGTGCTCTGCAGGGGGGATGCTGGCCAGCTGAAGGCCTCTTATCACCATAGAATTTATAGGGCTGGAAGGGGTCCCAACGATCATCCAGTCCAACCCGCTGCAATCTTTCCCCCAACGTGGGGCTCGAACTCACAACCCAGAGATTAAAAGTCTACTGACTGAGCTATCTTGGCGGCAACGGCAGTGAATGAAATGGGCTAGATGGTGTTTCTCCAGTTCCGTTCTCCCTCTGAAAGAGACTCCTTTGTGTGGGTGGTAACCACATATGGCTCCATCAGCAGAAAAGTAACACTTGCATAGCAAGCAATGCATTAGCAAAAAGAAAATGGCCTTTTTTGTTGATGCTCACGTCTGGAAGCACCCTGTGGCGGAGCGAGGCTGCTGGGGCTCTACCTTTTTACAAAGGCCCATGCTTCAGAGAGGGGATTCTTTAAAAGCTGCTACAGTATCACAGGATTCCCTTGTACATGACATAATTATAGCCTCCCCGAGTTCCGGAACACCCCCCCCACACACACTCCCCCGCCTCTACCGGGGTTATTAATGGAATACAACATTTCCTTGATAAGCCCAGCGGGGAAATATGAAAGTGCCTTTTTTTAAAATAAAAGAAAAAGCTTTTGATTTCTACAAGGCAGACAATTAAAATAAAGAAAGATCAATTGCCTTTATGCTTTTATTAGAGCAAATTAGCAAAAAGAAATTGCTCTCCAATGAGATCTAACCACTTCAAAGTGGAATCTATTACTGCCCATGAAAAGGAAAAAAATATTTTTGTAGTTCACATAAAGGGTTCTATGGGAAGTGACAAAGGGGAACAGATTTTGCGGATTAGCCCAGATGCCCCTTGCTCCCTGCAATGCCTTCTTTAAACCCATGCATATTATATCTCTTTACTACAGTACAGAGCACCCCTTATTTATTTTCTTAAACATATATAATCAGCTGCATCCTTAGTGGCATTCCTCCCACCCCAGTTTTTGCAATAATATGGATGCTTGCCCCCAAAGGTGTCATAGCTATTAATTGTTTTCATTCTGGCATCTGACAGTGTGGTGTAGTGGTCAGAGTATCGGACTAGAACCTGGGGAGATCAGGGTTCAAATCCCCACTTGGCCATGAAGGTCACTGACTGGGTGACCTTTCGACCAGCCACTTCCTCTCAGCCTTACCTACCTTACAGGGTGTCAGGGCAGGTACTGGGAGCAGGTCAGCAATAACTCACAAGGTGTCAGTGAAGTTAACTCTTTATTGAAGTTAACTCTTTATTGAAGTTAACTCTTTATACAATTCAAAGTGTTGGTGTTGACCTTTAAAGCCCTAAACGGCCTCGGCCCACTATACCTGAAGGAGTGTCTCCACCCCCATCGTTCTGCCCGGACACTGAGGTCCAGCGCCGAGGGCCTTCTGGCGGTTCCCTCCCTGCGAGAAGTGAGGTTACAGGGAACCAGGCAGAGGGCCTTCTCGGTAGTGGCGCCCGTCCGGTGGATATAAATAATAAAGAATTATTATTATATAGCCCCCCTGCAGGGCAGGAATCTCAGCTAAAGCATCCATGGCAGATGACCATCCAACCTCTGCTTAAAAACCTCCAATGAAGGAGAGTCCACAACCTCTCGTGGGAGACCGTTCCACTGTCAAACAGCTCTTCCTGTGTTTAACCTGGAGAAAGTGTGAGAGCCTTTGAGTTTCTAGTGCTCCCAAGTAGTTGCAGAGTGCGGTAAGGACGTAAGACAAGGCTTGGTGGATCAGGCCAATGACCCATCTGGTCCTGCATCCTATTCTCACAGTGGCCAACCAGATGCCTGTTAGAAGCCCGCAAGATGGATGTTCTACCCACTTGTGACTTCTAGCAAAACGGCAGTAGAAGTAGAAGAAGGGAAGACTAGGCTCCATCACAGATTAAGTGAATTGCATCTGCTCAGCCCCACACCCTCGTCCCAGAGGTCCTCCGTATCAGGGAACACCAGGAATGAGGTCTTGGGGTGCCTGTGGGGTACAAAGCCACCAAAAATATTACCACATAAAATGCAACTTCCAGCTAAGGAAGGTGGCTTTGGTCTCCCAAATCTGGAACTATATCACCAGGCCTACCTGCTGAGTAAGACGAACAATTGGAGAGCTAGCAGAAATCCCAACTGGGCTACTCTCGAATATAGTTTCTTTGAACCTCTTGAAGGGTGGACTAAACTCGGCTCTAATTTTATGAAATATCCTATCATTCTGGAGACTATTAAAGCACCTATAAAAATTTGGATGAATATAAATAAAAATAATAAGGATGACCCTTATCTGCTTGAGAAATTAACAATACGGCCCAACCCAAAATTAAAAATTTGAAATCAAGTAATAATTTGGCAAAATTGGATGAAAAAATGGTATTTTGACATTGAATCAATTAATGGAGGTCAGAACATGTTGCCTGAATGAGCTTGCCGTCATTTAAGGTGCCCCCGGGCTGTCATTATTCTGGCAGGAAGGATTCAAGAGAATACTGGAATTTCAGGTCTGTGCTGTTAAAGTGGATTGAAGTCTTCTGTCCCCCTATCACAACAAATGCATTAAAAGAAACAAAACTGGAGTTTTTGCGGTGTTGAAGTAATGAGGAAACGCACTGAAAAGTGTGAGGGATCAACAAATGATTAACGGGAAGATGTATAAACGCAGTGTAAGCAATTCTCGGTGGATGCTCATTAACCCGCCCCATAAACAAATCAGAGCAAATGCTCAGTAAAAAAACCCCCAAAAAGTAGATATAGTCTAACTACCATGCAAGCAAATCAGAATTTATGTTCTACAAGCAGGTCCTCTGGAGTAACCAACAGGCACAATCTCTGTTCTTGATATGATACTTGAATGTAAGTATTCTTTAGAGCATATTTTGAAAGGCCCTTTGAAAGCCCTGTGGGGCTATAAAAATGGAATATAAATATTTTAAATAAATTTAAAAATAGAATAATAAAACAGCACATCATGCTCCAATGCTAGCTGCTGCCATTTGAAAGACATTGTCTTTGTACTGTAAAAGCAAAGCAAGTCGCCAGATCCAGAGATGGCTTCAGGGACAAGCAGGAGAAGAGATCTGAATCCTGGCAGTATATTTCTCAGTCCATGCCTCCTCTGCTTCATATAAGCAGAAGCAAAATAGGGAAATATTGTGTGTGTGTGTGTGTGTGTGTCAGGTGACAGAGATATTTATGTCAATTTGATTTCAGAGGCAAAGAAGGCCTCTTTCTATGCTCCTGTACCAGAGCTGGAAGTCATCAAATAGAAACTTTATTTCTTTGTTCATTTTAATGATCCACATCCCTCCCACCAAAGCATCTTATAAATAAATAAATAAATAAATAATGACAAGTATTACAGCAGATTAAAAAGGCATAAAATAAAATGAACACAAAACACATGGAAAGCAAAGGAGAGAGATAATAAAAACTGCAGAAATCAGTTTTTCAAACTGTCATGGCATGGGGAAAAAACAATTCCACCAGCTATCTAAAAAGAAGGAGCTTGGTGGGATTCCCCAAGAAGAGAACTCCACTACTGGTGGGGCTGCCACTACAAAGGTCCTGTTCCTGGTACCCACCAACAAAATATTTTATAATGATGGTCCAGAGAGCAATGCTTCTGAAGCTGATCTCTAGGCTCAGGCAGGTTCAGATTGGAATCATCTGAAGGACATTTGCACTCTTCTGCACATCTTCCAGCAGGACTTTGCTTTTGGACATCAGGTCACTCCACTCAAAATTCTGCCATTGGGGTCCATCATGGTCTTCACCGAATATTATGCAATCGCTTTGCTTCAGGACCATTTATCCACCCACTCAGTTGGCTCATTCTCTTCTCCTGTTTCCTGTCTCCTGTACCAAAACCAAAGGATTATTGCAGAGGAAAAGTTTCTGTGGATTATGGGTAGCCAACATGGTGCCCTCCACATACCACTAGACTACAACTCCCATCATCCATTATATTAGCCATTTGGGCAGGGGCTGATGGGAGTTGTAGTCCAACAGCATCCGGAGGGCACCACATTGGCTACTCCTGCTGTAGAAATTCAAGAATGTGAGTTGCTCTATGGTCTACTTTGGTGTAGTTGACTTCTGTAGGCCTTCCCCTGGGGCTAGGGGAAATCTGGCAGTGAGTTCAGGGTCTGGAACAGTAGCTAACATGCCACTTTCCAAGATTTATGCTGTTTCCACATTTTGGAAAACAATGCCCTGTTCTCAGTAGCCAAAATAGCTAAGTCACAGCCCAGGCGTCTGAAAGACCCCCTTGTCTTCTTTTTCCATTTCATGGGGAAGGTTTTCCAGTGTCTATGTATGGTCCGCCCCCCCCTCCACTGATCCCTATTTTTGTCGGTTATATTATCAGCCAAGAACACTTCAGGGAGATGTATCATAATGGATCTCCTGTATATTACAACAGCAAACTCATTTAAATGTACACACCAAAAGCCCGGGGTGAAGAATCCTGGGCACTGTAGTTTAGTGCTCGCAGAGACACTGTTCCCAGCATCCTTAACAAACTACATTTCCCAGGACTTTGGGGTGCTTTAAATGTGTGTTAAAAGCAGTGCTTTTTTTCTTTAAAAAAGGTTTAGGGGTACTCTCATTTTGATTCAAGAAAATCACCATTTTATAGTTCAAATCAGGAAAAATAAAGACAGTAAATGGACAAAAGTACAAAGAGTCACAAAATTTTAGGGATATGCATACCCCCAGAAAAAAAAGCACTGGTTAAAAGTATGGCATTTCCACAGGCTGATTGTGGAACCCTATGTGGCAAAAAAATTCAGACTTTCTACATGCAAATTGTGTCACAGAACTACCTCCCATTCATCACTCTGTGACCCAAAACTCAGGGGTAGATTGTACACTTCATGTATAGTAGGCCCCAACCTCAGCACTTGATGAAACAGGCACTGAGTTCATAGCATGCATTTAAAGCACTATGGTACCACTTTAAACCGTCATGGCTCCCCCCCAAAGGATTCTGGGAGCTGTTGGTCATGGTGCTGAGAGTTGTCAGGAGACCCCTATTCCCTCCCAGAGCCACAATTCCCAGAGTTCCCTGTGGATGGTTAAAGCACTCTGCAAAGGTAAAGGTAAAGGGACCCCTGACCATTAAGTCCAGTCGTGGCCGACTCTGGGGTTGCAGCGCGCATCTCCTTTTATTGGCCGAAGGAGCTGGGTTACAGCTTCCAGGTCATGTGGCCAGCATGACTAAGCCGCTTCTGGCGAACCACAGCAGTGCACGGAAACGCCGTTTACCTTCCCGCTGGAATGGTACCTATTTATCTACTTGCACTTTGACATGCTTTCAAACTGCTAGGTTGGCAGGAGCAGGGACCGAGCAATGGGAGCTCACCCCGTCGTGGGGATTCGAACCGCCGACCTTCTGATCGGCAAGTCCTAGGCTCTGTGGTTTAACCCACAGCACCACCTGCGTCCCTCTTAAAGCACTCTGAGCTCCTCCCAAATGGTCCAGGGCTTCTCATGTTTCCACAGCAGCATACCAGAACCACTTGAGTTTAAAAGAGTAGCATTGAAAAGTCAGTGGATTGTGGCTACAGCATCTTCTTCCTCCTCTTCCTCTTCATTCCGCTCTCCTCCATTAGAGTGCCATCATGGGTGTCATCTCACAACCTGTCTTAACAGCTTAACTATGATGCCTGTTTGCAGGTCTCATCCCAGAGCCCCCACCTCCCCTCCCTCTGCATCCTAGCGGAAAAGTCAAGCCATGATACAAGGGCAATCACATCGAGTGAAGCATTTACCTTCAACTGATGCAGTCCGACAGCTGCTGTAAGCACAGTTACACCAGATACTTCAAATATTGGTGCTGTATAACAGACCCTCCGAGTGTCCCTAATTTCCAGGGACAGTCCAGATTTACAGAAGCCGTCCCAATTTCTGATCTGATACTGGAATGTCCTGCTTTTCCTTAGGACATCCCTATGGAAAGAAGACAGTCCCTACCAGAGAAGAATGGCAGATCAAGCCCGAAATGGCTAAAATGACCAGAAGAATCAGAAATCAGGAAGACCAAAATTTTAATAAGGAATGGGGGAAATTTATAATTGATCTTAAAAACCATTGTAAACAGTTAAAATTGTTAGTTGTTGTTGTTGTTGTTTAGTCATTTAGTCGTGTCCGACTCTTTGTGACCCCATGGACCAGAGCACGCCAGGCACTTCTGTCTTCCACTGCCTCCCGCAGTTTGGTCAAACTCATGCTGGTAGCTTCGAGAACACTGTCCAACCATCTTGTCCTCTGTCGTCCCCTTCTCCTTGTGCCCTCCATCTTTCCCAACATCAGGGTCTTTTCCAGGGAGTCTTCTCTTCTCATGAGGTGGCCAAAGTACTGGAGCCTCAGCTTCAGGATCTGTCCTTCCAGTGAGCACTCAGGGCTGATTTCCTTCAGAATGAATAGGTTTGATCTTCTTGCAGTCCATGGGACTCTCAAGAGTCTCCTCCAGCACCATAATTCAAAAACATCAATTCTTCGGCGATCAGCCTTCTTTATGGTCCAGCTCTCACTTCCATACATCACTACTGGGAAAACCATAGCTTTAAGTATACGGACCTTTGTCAGCAAGGTGATGTCTCTGCTTTTTAAGATGCTGTCTAGTAATTGTTAGTAGGATTGGAATAACGCTTGTAGTTTAATGGTGAATTTTGGAGACAATGGAGAGGTAAAAGATTTGGATTATCATAAAAGATGCAGGAGGAAATGATTAGCAATAGGACCCACAAAGGGGAGGAGGGAAGTCCAGGAAACCAAATAATCATATATATATATATATATATATATATATATATATATATATGACACCCCTATTTTCATCGGAGAAATGTTGGAGGGTATGGAGTTTTGCGACACACACACCCCGAGCCATGGAGATAAATAACTATACACTCTTCAGAAGACATCTGAATGCAGCCCTGTATAGGGAAGTTTTTTAATGTTTAATGTTTTATTATGTTTTTATATACGTTGGAAGCTGCCCAGAGTGACTGGGGCAACCCAGTCAGATGGACGGGGTATAAATAATAATAATAATCCCAGTTTTTTCTTGGTCAGTTGGCAGCAGAATATATAGAGATATTTACACCACACACAAACACACAAGTAGTGTAAGCTGAGATTGTAATAATGTTCACCCAATAAAGTCCTTTCTTCTGGTTATTTTATATCAGTCATTCCCAAGGAATGGAATTCCAAAACATCTGATGGGCTCCATGTTGATGAAGGCTGTTTTATATATAGAAAACTTAAATCGCAGTTTAAAAAAGATGACTAATATTCTTTCCCCTCTGAAATGCAGACATTAGGTCAGTGGAATCATTTTTTTAAAAAACCTATCTTCCTATAGTACTCCCAACTGCAAAATGCCCCCCCCCAAAAAAACCCACAACCCTTTATCTAATTTGTCAAACAAAAATGAATAAGCTGAGCTGAGGTCACCCAGTTCCACACAGTAGCACATTTTCACAGCTGAGTTTTAAAACCTTGCCGTTAGGAATCTGGCTTGAAATAAAGGCTTCAGTCATTTGCTAAGCCAGCGCTCCTCATAAAAAGGAAGGAGTTTATATTTTTGGGTTGAGTTTTAATAGCCTCGGGATGCCTGATTGTAGGAAGGAGCTGAGGTGCCCGGTCGCTGGAATGGATCAAGTTCCCATCCACAAGGGCAGCCAAGTTTTTCACTCTCGCTTCTTCTGCAGCAAGTTGTTTGCTTGATGTAGATCAGGAGTTCTCAAAAAAAATTCACCAAAGCAGAGAACTTGAAAATTGCGGGGAGCGGGTGTGTTTCTAAGCCAACCACTTCATAAGCTTTTAAGAACAGCTAAAAAATCAAAATCAAAATGAAGAATAAGAAACAACAAAGACGTACTGAGTGCCCTTTGGTGATAGAGGCATATTATTGTCCTTTCTGTTTCACCGCTGTTGTGGAATTGTAGAACAGACACCAAAAAAATGACAATGTGTAGTTGGTGGCTTTCATTGTCTCGACTGATTGTTTGCCTAAGCGATGGCGCAAGACCACTTGTTTGACAAAAATAATCTGTTGTACTTCCTCGTGCTCCCCTTTTTGGTTTTGTTTGTGTCTCTCTGCTATATCTGTTCTTCACTGCCTCTAATCAGGTTGCGAAAGAACCTTAACTGGGAAAATTTTGTTATGGGTGAATTAGTAAACCAGCAGAACTTTAATATGAAAATCACAGAGCTTTTGAGGATCTGGCTGTGGTCAAAACATCCCGGTTCTCCACTAGCAGAAAACATAAATCAGGCTCAGGGCACAGGATAGATATTCTTATATGCTCTGACTTTCTGAACTGAGATTGCGGACCATCAAAATACTGTGAGAAACCTCCACTGTAGACATCAGGTGGGAATAAAAATTATCGCCATGCTAATATCTGCAGAGCAAACTAATGATAATGGTACGAGAGGAGGCCAGACCTTTTTTATGGTCAGTTGTCAACCTGACTACGGATGGAGGTAAATTTCCTACTAGCTGCCCCAACCACATGGGCCCAGAGAAAAATATGTCTTCCCAAACCTCCATACAGCAGGAAACTGAGCAATGGCACACTTCCACACTACTGTGAGGGTCCCCTCATTCATCCCTGAAGTATTGCCACTCACGCCATCTCCATTTTAACACAAAAAAGACTCAAAAATGTGGATAATAATAATAAAGTTTCCCCAGCCACTCTGGGCGGCTTCCAACAGAATATTAAAATACAATAGTCTATTAAACATTAAAAGCTTCCCTAAACAGGGCTGCCTTCAGATGTCTTCTAAAAGCCTGGTAGTTGTTTTTCTCTTTGACATCTGGTGGGAGGGCATTCCACAGGGTGGGTGCCACTACCAAGAAGGCCCTCTGCCTGGTTCCCTGTAACTTGGCTTCTCGCAGTGAAGGAACCACCAGAAGGCCCTTGGCACTGGACCTCAGTGTCCGGGCAGAACGATGGGGGTGGAGACGCTCCTTCAGGTATACTGGACCGAGGCCATTTAGGGCTTTAAAGATCAGCACTAACACTTTGAATTGTGCTCGGAAACGTACTGGGAGCCAGTGTAGGTCTTTCAAATATATGTGATCGTTCAGGGACATCTCAGAAAGCAAGGACCGTTCCTTGTAAAGAGATACAGCAGAAGTGTTGGAGCCAGTTCTTAGAAAGAGAGGACAGAAAATCCATTATGGTTGGGACGAAGGACCTTCCCCAGCCTAGTCTCTCAATGCTGTGGGGGAGAAAAGATGATTATATCGGCTCAGTTCTGACTCAGACAGTTGAAGACAACAGAATCAGCCACATCATATCCTGCCGTGTCTCAAGTTTTCCTGGAATTTGCTCACTCAGCTGTTAGCTTAAGGAATCAGACAAGATCAAAGATAGCCAAATTTTGAGAAAGCTCAGGTGTGTGTTGCTGTAGTAACAGCAGACGACTGGAAAATAGAAGCAAAGAAAGGGGTGTGTAAAAGTGCAGGGGTAAGAACAGCCACCCAGGTACAAGAAAGGGTTGAAAAGTTTGTCGGGACAAACTTCTGATTCTGCAAAGACGGATAAATCACAGCGGGTTTAAAACCTCTGAGCAAGTTAGGATGCTGGCCAACGTTTGTAAGGCTGTGTTGTGGAGTCATAAATCTCTCACCATGCGGTCTCGTCTCCTGGAATGGTTCTTCAGTGCCAGGCTCCTGTGAGATACCAAAGACAGGGAGAGAGAAAGGGCAAAAGGATGTGTAGTGCACTCCCCAGCTGTGCAAAAGGACACAGCTGCATTTCCCCAGCTGTGCAAACTCAGGGATGGAATGCACACCTTTGCCAAAATGCTTTGGAAGCGGCGGGGAAAACCATTGAGGTTCTGCACCTCCCTCCTGCCCTAGCCACTCTGCTAAACTTCAAGTCTTTGGAGGCTGTGTAAGTGTCATGGACTGGCTGGGTGTAGAGGAATGGTGGGAGGAACCAGCAGGGACCCACCAAGGCAAGGAGGATCAGAGCCAGGGAAGTGGTGGTGGGACGGTGCTGAGTGGCCAGAAGGAGAAGACTGGGAAGAGGTGACAGGACTTAGCGAGTGGGGGAATCTGTGGCAGAGAGAAGTCCAGAATCAGAGGCAGAAGCTGAAGCAGGAGAGGAGGGACGCCAAGAGGCAGAAATGAGTCCGGCTGGTGAAGAGGCATGGGTGTCCCCTTCTCCTCCTGCTTCAATAAGCTCCCCTCCCCCTGGTCTCCCAGAACCAGAAGAGGCATGAAAAGGGCAGAGGAAGGGTTGGCTTCACACAGGCACAGTCTCTGATTGCTTAGAGTAAACCCTGGAGATGAGGGGACTTAGGCAGCTGTGGAGAGGCCTTCAGTCTCAACAAGTGCTTCACGAGGGCCAGACTTGCCAGAGATGAGTTGCTGTGCTCAACAGACCTGACACTCCTGTGCAGATCCTGTTTTTGCCAATAAAGAGCTGACTCCAACTTGCTCGGAGTGATTTACTGCTAGCTCGCTCATGTCTGTATGTCCCCACAAGAGAGAGACCAAGTGCATGGCCTCCAGAGAATGAAATTTAATGAGGACACACTCCAGCTAGGCGAATGGACTCGAGGAAGCTGTGGAGCAGGGCTGATGAGATCTGTGGCCTGGGGATAGTCTTGAGGTTCAGATAGAGAAGATTAGAGATCCACTTTTGGCCACCAGGTCTGAGGTTCTCCATCCCTGGATGAAGGGAAGAGTTTGTGAAACTGAAGCGATGGCTCAAGTGAACATGGCCTGATACCCATACCCACAACCACCTTTTGGCTAGCCTGGGCAAGCAAAGTTGCAGCGTAAAATTGGACAGCACTTTAAAGAGTTGATTTAGTGAATGTATATCCTGTCCTCCCTGACCCACAGAGAAGCCCAGGATGGCAGACATGTCAGTAATAAAACAATGCAATTAAAACTTCTAAATGAAACAGTCAGAAACTTCTCAAAAGCAATCACCTACTTTCACAGGTAATAATTCCAGGGTTGCCAGGAGTGGTATCTCCCAGCAATCAAATGCCTGGGTCAATGGGAATGTTTTTAAAATGGCTACTAAAAGTTAATAACATAAGGGAGGCAGACACGCTTCAATAGGGAGCCACCACTGAAAAAGCCCTGTCATGGGACACTGCTAATCGGGCAGGTTGGCAGAGAGAATATAGGGTCATCTCCTCCACACTTAGCAGTGAGCAGCTCTGTACATCAGTTTAGAGACAACTAAAACCTAATTCGGGACGTGGGTGGCGCTGTGGTCTAAACCACAGAGCCTAGGGCTTGCCGATCAGAAGGTCGGCGGTTCGAATCCCCGCGACGGGGTGAGCTCCTGTTGCTTGGTCCCAGCTCCTGCCAACCTAGCAGTTCGAAAGCACGTCAAAGTGCAAGTAGATAAATAAGTACTGCTCCAGCGGGAAGGTAAACAGCGTTTCTGTGCGCTGCTCTGGTTTGCCAGAAGCGGCTTAGTCATGCTGGCCACATGACCTGGAAGCTGTCTGCAGACAAATGCCGGCTCCCTCGGCCTATAGAGCAAGATGAGCACCGCAACCCCAGAGTCGGCCACGACTGGACCTAACGGTCAGGGGTACCTTTACCTTTAAAACCTAATTCAACAGTGGCATTCAATGCAAACATATTAAAAATAAAGTTTCACTAAGTTCAACAGGGCTTACTCCTGGATAAGTGAGAGTAAGCCACAATTAATTTAGGTTGCAATGCTATGTATATACACGGGAGTACAGTGGTACCTCGGGTTAAGTACTTAATTCGTTCCAGAGGTCCGTACTTAACCTGAAACTGTTCTTAACCTGAAGCACCACTTTAGCTAATGGGGCCTCCCACTGCTGCCAGAGCATGATTTCTGTTCTCATCCTGAAGCAAAGTTCTTAACCTGAAGCACTATTTCTGGGTTAGCGGAGTCTGTAACCTGAAGCATATGTAACCCGAGGTACCACTGTAATATACTACTGAACACAGTGAGATTTCCTTCTGAGTAAACATGCATATTGTTCTGTAACAATATGCATGTTGTTCTGTAAAACACCCCTTGTTGAGACATTTCTCATCTGATCTACCCTCTTAGATCTTCCAAAGCCCCTGACATACTCATGGAAAATACATGATGTGTCAGGAAATTCCAGACGGTTGCCTCGACTCTGGAACAATCGTTCTAAAGTCTCCATAGCATCTTTGCCCTTTTGTCTGAGCTCCCCTGCAGAGATAAGAACGTAAATTTACCCTGCTGGGTTGGGACAGCAATGGCCCACCTAGTCCAGCATCCTGTTCTCACAGAGGTCGACCAGATGCCTGTGGGAAACTGAAAAGCAGGACCGGAACACAAGTCTTGCCACCGGAATTCAGACACATTGCTGTGGAGGCAGAGCCTAGCCATTGCGGCTAGTAGCCATTGACTGACTTCCCCTCCATGAATTAGTCTACTCCTCTTTTAAAACAGTCTAGAAGTACTTACTTCTGTCTGTCCTGAATATTCCAACGTCCAGTTTGTCCAGGAGTTCCAGTGCTATGACAGAGGAAGGAAAACCTCTATCCACTTGCTCTGTGCCATGCATAATTTTATACAAACCTCTGTCGTTTTCCCTCTTGCTGTAGAGAAATTCTACAGTGCAAATAAGTTTGATGGAAGTGATAATGGGATACTGAATGGTTTAGTTTATATAAAATGTGCAGGGATTTATGCTGTGCAAAATGAACCATGGAAAGAGAAGAAGGGAAGTCATTGGTGTTTTAAGGTTGTTTAAATGAATATTCTAAATTGTAAAATGGAAAATTTAATAAAAATTACACACACACACGTTTTTTTCGGGGGGGGTGCAGGGGTACGCATACCCCTAAACATTTTGTGAATATTTGTACTTTTGTCCATTTACTGCATTTATTTTTCCTGATTTGAACTATAAAATTGTGATTTTCTTGGGTCAAATTAAAGTACCCTTGAACTTTTTTTTTTTTAGAAAAAAGCGATATATATATATATATAGAGAGAGAGAGAGAGAGAGAGAATATTGAGGGAACCCAGCCCTCTCCTTGAATTTTTTTTTGGGGGGGGCCTCAACCCCTCCTGATCGTGTCTCTGACTGCAACATTTTCTCATAGGGGAGTTGCTCCCATCCCCTTGATCCTGACTGTAGTCATAGCCTAAATAATCTGTGGCCTTGAGAGGGCCATAGTGGCTAATCTAGGTCAGATATGATGCGTCTGGATAAAGCCTTGCCAAACTGAAAAGTTTACAGATCCTGGTCTTTACAGATTCTTCTGAAGGTTTCTTCTGAAGCAGGTTTCTGACCCTTTTCTGTGTCGCCAATATCTTTGGAATTTGGTCAGTCTAATATTTGTATGCTACACATGTGCATGCAAATCCTTGTTCAAACTTTACACTTTCAAGCGTTCCCCTGAAACATTTTTGGTGCATTTAAAATAAATGTCTCGCGTGAATCGACTGAGGGTTTGCCCTACCTGAGGAATTCCAAGATTGGATTAACCCAATTAAATCTGTCAGTCCGAGTTTATATTCAGCACAGGCAAAGATAGAGGGGAGAGCAGATCAAAGAACACCAAGAACTATTACGGGAAGAAAAAAAAACCCCTCATGTAAAAGTGTTGGCAAAATTACTATGACACCAGCTTTCACATTTCCTTATTATCACCCCTTCAGGCAAAGTCATGTATAAAGGACAAAGGATATTCATCCTGCAGATCAACTTGCAAAGCCATGTCTTTTACTAACACCCAAAAAAGGCAGAAATGAAAAGTCTACTTCTTCTTAAACGCTGCCCATAATGCAAAGTATTTGTATGGCACCCCAGCATAACTGTTAAGTAAGTCCAGTATTTATTGCACCTACATTTGCATACGAAGTGTGTGTATTAGGAGTAACCCACACTAAAATGCTGACAGATTTTCACGAGGACTTTCTCTTTTTAAAAATCAGGAATTGCTGCAGAAGTGTGGAGGACGGAATTTAAATTCGGAAAAAACGAGAAACGCAGAGAAGCGAAATTGACGTATTTTGTCCATTCCTGCTCAAGAAGTGAAACAGTGACCAAAACATACACATGAGTAATGAAGTGGCTGTAATCACAGAAGCTGCCTTTAGGCCATTCTCAGTCCCTAAGATCTGATAAACGTAAGGGATGAGTCACCCAAAATTAGGGACACAAGAAACCTTACGTGCCATTTTCTCACTGGTTCCCCGCAAAGGTGCTCTCGGTTAATAGCTTTTGCAGTCTGTGAATGGGCCTGCCAAACAACCTCTCCCCTTATCTGCAAGCACAACTTGTCTGAAAGAAGTGATGTCAGAACAGGGTTCAGCTTGTGACCACGATGACGTGCTGATTGCAAGCGGGGAAAGGAGTGGGAAGAACAGCCTAGATAATGGCAATGCTAACCTTTTGCAGTTTCGTCCCAAAGAAAGTGGTGACGTTATTTCGACAGAGAGGGAAGAGCCATGCAGTTTCTTCCAGGGGTCAGCAAACTTTTTCAGCAGGGGGCCAGTCCACTGTCCCTCAGACTTTGTGGGGGGCTGGACTATATTTTTTGGGGGGGTGGAATATGATGCAAGAGCCCCGTGAGCCCCGGTGGCTGCTTACCTGAGTCTTGTGAGCAGCAGGGGCTGGCGGAGGCAGAGGGATGATGAGTGGCATGCGAAAGGGCTCCAGAGAGGGGCTGCTTAAAATGGCGGCCGCTCGAGCGCTGCTGCTGCTGGCACCAACAAAGCCCAGCCCCCTTCCTCCCCTAGGCAGGGCAGGGAGAAGCCAGGAGGAGGGAGGGAGGAGGCGGCACCGCCGTTGTGTGAGGGTGTCAGGTGTGCGTGCAGGAGCCAAGCCCTGTGACCAATAGGACTCTGCAGGACTGGAGCCACACAGGTGAGGCCGATCGGTAACTCATAGCACCTGGTGGCTTCTTGATCCCTGACTTCCTGACTCCTTGCTTCTTGATCCTCGGACCCCTGACTTCATGACTTCTTACTTCCTGACCCTCGGACCCTTCTTGACTCCTGGCTTCTGGATCCCTGTTCCTGCTCCCACCCCGCCATGTTGCCCCCGGTCCTGACATCCCCTGCCGGGACATCAATTGCCCGTGAACCGGACCATGACAGAGGGAGAGGGAGGGAGAGGGAACGAACATGCGTGCTGGCGATCCACGCGGCGATTCCCGGACTGTCCGCAGGCTGGATCCACAAGGCAATTGGGCCTGGTCCGGCCTGCAGGCCTTAGTTGCCAACCCATGATGCTTCACAGTTATATCACACTTAAGTCAGAGCAGCTTACAATAGGTGATATGAGACTCTTTGCTACGACAGACAGACATGGCTTTCCATCTGGAAGTTGTTAACTTGGTCCTTGGATTGCATGCATGCAACATTTCATTCTAGAATCAGTGGAATGACAAATTCATACCGGAAGGGACCACCGAGGGTCATCTAGTCCAGCCCCCTGCAATGCAGGGATCTTTTTGCCCAACATAGGGCTCGAACCAATAATAATAATAATAGTAATAATAATAATAATAATAATAATAATAATAATAAATTTTATTTATATCCCGCCCTCCCCAGCCGAAGCCGGGCTCAGGGCGGCTAACAACAATCAAAATAATCCAACCTTCTAAAAACATTCATTATAAAATTAATTAAAATCAAATTAAAATCAAATTGATGGCAACCATTATGCAAAATTCTGTGCAGATTGCCAGAGGAGGGGGTCAGGCTGCGCCCTGACCAAAGGCCTGGTGGAACAGCTCTGTCTTGCAGGCCCTGTGGAAAGATGTCAGGTCCCGCAGGGCCCTAGTCTCTTGTGACAGAGCGTTCCACCAGATTGGAGCCGCAGCCGAGAAAGGCCTGGCTCTAGTTGAGGCCAGCCTAACCTCTCTGTGGCCTGGGATCTTCAGGATGTTTTCATTTGCAGACCGTAAATTTCTCTGTGGGACATACCAGGAGAGGCGGTCCCGTAGGTACGAGGGTCCTAGGCCGTATAGGGCTTTAAAGGTTAAAACCAGCACCTTAAACCTGATCCTGTACTCTACCGGGAGCCAGTGCAGCTGGTATAGTACCGGATGAATATGATCTCGCAGCGAAGACCCCATAAGGAGTCTCGCCGCGGCATTCTGCACCCGCTGGAGTTTCTGGGTCAGTCTCAAGGGCAGCCCCACGTAGAGCGAGTTACAATAATCCAGTCTGGAGGTGACCATCGCGTGGATCACAGTGGCTAGGTCAGGGCGAGAGAGATAAGGAGCCAACTGCTTAGCTTGGCGGAGATGAAAAAATGCCGCCTTTGTTATAGCTGTAATCTGCGCCTCCATAGAGAGGGAGGTATCGAAGATTACACCCAAACTCTTAACGGACGATGCTGGCACTAATTGCACCCCCGCAAGAGATGGGAGTTGCCCCCTCAATCCCATATCGCTCCGTCCCAGCCAGAGGACCTCTGTCTTCGAAGGATTTAACTTCAACCGGCTCCCACGTAACCATCCAGCCACAGCTTCCAGACATCTGGTCAGTGTGTCTGGGGCTGAGTCAGGATGGCTATCCTTCAACAGATAGAGTTTGGTGTCATCGGCATACTGATGGCAACCCAGCCCAAAACTCTGGACAAGCTGGGCGAGGGGGCGCATAAAGATGTTAAAAAGCATCGGGGAGAGAATCGCACCCTGAGGCACTCCACACACCAAGGAGTGGCGCGATGACAATTCCCCCCCAAGTGCCACCCTCTGTCCCCGACCAGAGAGAAACGAGTGCAGCCATTGGAGGACTGTGCCCTGGATCCCCACGTCGGCAAGGCGGTGGTCTAGGAGTTCGTGATCGACCATGTTGAAGGCTGCTGACAGGTCTAGAAGAATCAGCAGCCCCGACCCACCTCAATCCAGCTGCCTGCGGAGATCATCTGTTAGGGCGACCAGAGCCGTCTCGGTCCCATGACCAGCACGGAAGCTGGACTGGAATGGATCAAGAGCCGATGTTTCATCCAGAAACCTACCAAGCTGTTCAGCAACCGCTCTCTTAATCACCTTACCCAGGAATGGAAGATTCGAAACCGGGCGGTAATTGGATAGATCTAAGGGATCTAATGATGTTTTCTTTAAGAGCGGACGCACCACTGCCTCCTTCAGTTCCCCATGGAATATCCCGGTGCCAAGGGACAAATTGATGATATCACCCAGGGGGGCCCGCACCTCGTCTGGACACGCTCTAATCAGCCAAGACGGGCACGGGTCAAGAGGACAGGTGGTGGGCTTTCCAGCTCGGAGGAGTCTGTCCACATCGGCTGGGGATATCCAGTCAAAGTGGTCCAATACTGGACCCGAGGACAGTTGAGGGGCCTCCAGTTCTTTTATTGTATCCAAATTGGCAGGGAGGTCATGGCGGAGCAACAGGACCTTCTCCGCAAAAAATCTTGCAAATGCCTCACAGCTGTGTGTCGAATTGTTATTTAAATTTGGCTGCCCTTCAAGGGACGTTAAAGACCTAATTATACTAAATAATTGCGCCGGGCGAGAGCTAGCGGAGGCAATGGAGGCCGAGAAGTAGGACTTCTTAGCGGCCTTCACTGCCATCTCGTAGGTTTTCATAAAAACCCTATAAGATGTTCTTGAGGCTCCGTCACGGGCACCCCGCCATACTCGCTCTAGCCGTCTGAGATCCCGCTTCATTTTCCGAAGCTCCTCGGTAAACCAGGGAGCCCGGTTTCTGCGGGGTCGCAGAGGGCGCCTAGGTGCGATCTCATCGATGGCTTCCAGGAGCTGGATATTCCAGCCCTCAACAAGCTCAGTCAATGAGTCGCCAGGGGGAGAAAGGTCCCGCAAGGCCTGACGGAATCTATCAGGGTCCATCAGCCTCTGCGGGCGAGCCCAAATTGGCTCGCCACCTAAGCAGGGTGGGGGTGGAAAATCAATCCTGGCTTTCAGAGCGTAGTGATCAGACCATGGCACCTTCATCGAAGGAGACATGATCACATCTATACCGGTGCCAAAGATCAAATCCAGCATGTGGCCTGCTTGATGTGTGGGGCCCGAAACAAACTGGGAGAGCCCTAGTGTCGCCATGGAAGACACCAGGTCCAGAGCCTGTGAGGAGGGAATGGCATCAGCATGGATGTTGAAGTCCCCCAATACCAATAGGTTAGGGAACTCCAAGGCCCAGCCAGCCACCGCCTCCAGCAGGCCTGACAGGGTGGCTGCTGGTGCGCTAGGTGGCCGGTACACCAGCCAGACAGCCAAGCTCACCTTGGAGCCCCACACTAGGCCAACACATTCAATGCCAGGAATCGATGGTGATGGTAGAGCCCTGAAAGAACAATCTTCCCGGATTAATAATGCCACCCCTCCCCCCCCAGCCCACAGTCCACGACTGGTGGAGGACGGAGAAACCCGGGGGCGCCATCTGTCGTAAGGTAACAGTTTCCCCTTCACGCACCCAGGTCTCCGTCACACAAGCCAGATCAACCCCCTGCGAGGTGAAGAAGTCTCACAGGGTGGCGGTTTTGTTGCCTATAGACCTGGCATTGCACAACACCAGTGATGGAGGTGAGTAATCCTTACTCACCCTACCTTCGTCCCTCGGGATGGGGCGCAGATTGGAAGGGGTACGAGCATATCCGTATCTCGATCCCCTTCGCCTATGACATCTGCCCCCACCACCATACCCTGAGAGTAAGAGTCTCGTGCTCTACCGACTGAGCCACATGCCTTTTCTCTGTAGTCTGCACACTATCAAGATCGATGGCATATTTTCTGCCTGTGAAAAGCACTCCTTGAAAAACTGGTATTGTTCTGAAAATCATTGGAGATTATTTAACCTGCAGTATGTCCGTATGAAAACAGATGTTGGAGGTCCTGGCAATGGGGCTGCATTCACACTTACTCAATGACATTGTAGGTGGGCTTATGCTAAGATTGCAGCCATGGATGCTTTCGTGGAGATTTCTGCATTGCAGAGGGTTGGACTAGATGACCCTCGGGGTATTTTCCAACTCTACAATTCTCTGATTCTACAAAATGCGTATCAAGTTACCACACTCACCCCTGTGGATGGCAGGATCTAGAATCCATCTAGACTCAAAGCAGCATGTCGAGAATGTGAATGAATGTTTCCAGGTTTAGAAAAACTACATTATTGGCTGCAAGAATGTACGCAGCTGTAGTCTTGCATGAACACATGAAACCGTGCTATACCTATTGGGTACTCTCCAGGATCTCAAGCAGAAGTTTCCCCCAGTTATTTAGCTAGAGGTGCAAGGGACTAAGCCCAGTAGCTTCTGGAGTGTGTGATCTACCATTTACCTAAAATGGGTAAGCGTGCCTAATGAGTAGCGCTTGAGAGAGGATGGCTCTTTTCACTGGAAGCCAAACCTACTTCCAGACTGTTGCTGTTGGGATTCAGTCACATACCAGCAAATCCATTTCACCCAGTTAGGGTTGATTTGTGAGGTCTTGCTTTCGACAAAGGACGGACTTCTTGTGATAAGGGAAGTGACAACAAATTGCACTGGAAAGTGTTAGATAAGATGGAGCATGATCCGACCTCAGAATGAATGTTCACTAAATAATCAACATTGGCTAGTCTCCCTTTGAAGGATGAAAGAATCTGCCTCTCCATTTCTAATTTTTCCAATTTTTAATTCAGTTTTCCACATTTCTGCAGCAATTTGTAAAAAAAAAAAACATTTTTAAAAATCCTCATGAAAACTCTACAGCATCTTACAGCAAATTTATCCCAATAAACTCATTTTTTTGCATGCAGTTTTGACTAAAGTATATGTTTTTGCAAGCTCTCCTAATATGACCACATTTTGTATGCTAGTTTCACTGAAATAGTCACTTTTGAGCTCATATATGCATTTTTGTAAACATTATTTAGGTGGAGAACTTCATTGCAAAACCTGAATAACCATTTTGAAGGGCGGCTGTCTTTTGCTTCTCATATTATTCAGCAAAGTGTTAATTTGATGGATTCGGTTTTAAATGCAAACTGAATTGAATTTCTTCTCCGTCCCTGCTCCCTGCAAACCAATCAGGAGGAATGCTCAATAAGCAGGTCATCTGGAAGCGCCCATAGTGTCTGGTTTTGCCCTTAGGTAAACAAAGAGGCCTGTTGCCTTGTGTCTGCGTCAAACGTCTCCCTCCCCAGTGAGATGAGAACTGGGAAGCAAAACAATATATATTTTTTGAAAACAAAGCTCTTAAGATGCAATTTCTAAATGTCCCTGCACTTTGTGTACTGTTCTTCGGCAACAACATTCCGAACATTTCAGGGATCAGCTGGAGTCCTTGCTTAGCTCTGCCTGCTTACAAAATCTGTTTTCAATAACTCTTGAGTTTCTTCAGCCCCTAAGCCATCTGTTTTGCTGCTTGCATACCTGTTCACCTCAGCAAGATCAGGTGTGTTCTACAGGTAACACCTGGTATGGAAAAGCTTCCCTGAAAATTGTGCCCAAGCCACTCACTAATTACTAATACATCCACTTTTGACTCATTTCCATTCACTGTCCCTATTCTGATTCTTAGCTGTGTGTATCTTGGATTTCTTCTTCTTCTTCAAACTTCAGGTTGAGGGTGAAAACTAAACCAGAAAGATACAGGCAGATACGTAATCAGTTTTTAGGCTTCAAAGCAGTGCCCTGTCAAATTGGTTCGAGGCTGCAGTTTAACCCTCTCATCCCCATATCTCCACAGTATCCTTCTGTGCAAGCTGTTATTATCTGTTGAGGGAAAGAGTTAGGCACTTAAATTTTATATAAAAAAATTTTTTATTGAGTTTTACATTGCAAATTTAAATTCAAACAATAAACAACATCATCATCATTTATGAATCCTTTGACTCCCCTCCACCCTTCCATGGCTACCATTTTCAATCTTTTTCCACCCCTTCCCTTATTTTATCTATTTTTCTTAAATAATTTAATTTTACCTTGGTTTTCAGTACATTACAAACGTTACTCAAATCCTGCCAAAGTTTTCAGTTGTTTACAATGTTCTCTTAAGTACATTATGAATTTTTCCCATTCCTTCTTAAAGTTCTTCTCTTCCTGGTTTCTGATTTTCCCAGTCAATTTCGCCATTTCGGCGTAGTCCATCATCTTCATCAGCTATCAGACGAATGTCTCTGGTTGGGACTTTATCTTCTTTCCATCTCTGGGCCAGTAGTATCCGTGCTGCTGTCGTCGCATACATAAATAAGCGTCTCTGCTCCTTTGGTATCTCCACACCTAAAATTCCTAGTAAAAAAGCATCTGGTTTTTTCACAAACGTTATTTTAAACATTTTTCTCAACTCATTATATATCATTTCCCAGAATGCTTTTCTTGCACGTCCACCATATGTGGTAGAACATGCCTTCCTTCTCCTTACATTTCCTACATACATTTGAAACAGTTCTATACATCTCTGCTAGGCTTAAATTATATTTGTAACTGATTTTAAGGAATTTGTTCTGGAGCAAAGGAACTTCAGAGGAAGAATGCAATGCGAAACGGATACAACTGAAGTAACAGATGCCAGGTAACATGGAATGCTACTTTTAGCATGCAACGTACTACCAACCAGACATACAAAACTTTTACACCCACCTGAAATTCATTTTGAGATGATCTGAGCTCTTATTGATTTGATTATCAAACTTTAAAGGAGGTAGTATGAAACTTTCCCTTCATGCAAAATTCAAATCTTAACAACCACCATCCTAACCAGGAAAATGATTTAAAAATGGGAGTATCAAATCCTTCCTTAACTCCATTGTAATAATTGCAATAAAACAGGGCATAGATATTTGCACCAGACCTCATCACAAGGCAAACCTTCCAGTGGAGTCATTTAAAGTGACCTTCCATTACTGTGCCTGGCAGAGAACTATGTTGTGCCATCATAAAATCTCTTTGAAATCTAGGAAGGGTAAGAAAGTTTAAATACTGATTCATCGGATAACGTTTCTGATTCTTTAAACCCAGCTATTCAGGGAAACAAGTTCCAACAGCAGAGGCCTTCAACTCTTGAAAAATGCACAACCTTAATTCTCTTTGCACATATCAGCTTTCTCGTAGAGAAAAGGCAATCCACAGAAAATCCTGAAAGGTGTATTTTATGCAGAACAAAATCTTTTTATTTCCAGGAGCTCATGAATAAATGAGTCAATAGCATGTTGCAGCAGCAAAAAAGGCCAGTGCGCTTCTAGGCTGCGTCAACTGAAGTATAGTGTCCAGATCAAGGAAAATAATAGTAACACTCTATTCAAGAAGATCAAACCTATCCATTCTGAAGGAAATCAGCCCTGAGTGCTCACTAGAAGGACAGATCGTGAAGCTGAGGCTCCAGTACTTTGGCCACCTCTTGAGAAGAGAAGACTCCCTGGAAAAGACCCTGATGTTGGGAAAGATGGAGGGCACAAGGAGAAGGGGACGACAGAGGACGAGATGGTTGGACAGTGTTCTCAAAGCTACTAACATGAGTTTGACCAAACTGCGGGAGGCAGTGGAAGACAGGAGTGCCTGGCGTGCTCTGGTCCATGGGGTCACAAAGAGTCGGACACGACTAAACAACAACAACATTCGGCCTTAGTCAAACCAAAGAACTTGCTCCCCAGGAAGCAAAAATGGCCATCAATTTGGATGGCTTTGAAACACAGGGCTAGACAAAGCTATCTATGGCTACTAGTCATGAAGGCTATGTTCACTGTCAGAGGCAGAGTGCTGTTGTGCTTTTGCAGGCATTTGGCATTTGGTGGTTGGTCATTGTGAGAACCAGATGCTGGACCAGATTACCTTATCCAGCAGGCTTGGTTTCCGTTCAGTATAGAAACTAACAAGCAATTGCCTGGGGTGTACGAGATGATGCCACAGCTAAAACCCAGCTCGCTGGGGCTGATGGGAGTTGTAGTCCAAAACAGCTGGATGGCACCAGGTTGGGGGAAGCTGATCCACAGGCTTGAGTCTTGACAGACAAATCTTTCCTACATCGCATTGCTGTAGAGGTCGATCCCAGTGCCGTTGTAGAGAGACCCCTGAGTTACCCAGCCCCTGCCTGTCATTTTGCCCGTTTCTTAACAAATAAACTGTTGAAGGCAAGCACAATCGCCTTCTGTTGCCAGGCCCTCTGCTCATCCCTGCATTATAAGGAGTGCCTGTGAAAGGGAATGCTAATTACAGAGCAGCAGAGTGGAGCAGCTTTAACTATAAGTTTCAGGTAACTGAGGTTTAGCTGTGCTCTGTTTAGAGAACCATTTCCCTGGAAAAAAACCCCAGCTCATCTTTGAGCTCTGGAATGCCTACAGAGTTGCGGGTTGTTGTTGTTTCTTTATAGGACGCAGCAGGAATGTGTTCCTCCTCCTTCAAGGACTCCTGGGAAGCAGAGGACTGGCATTGCAATGAGATCGAAGGGAAGTTCCTCCAGATTCCCTGTTGTGTCTAGACAGCGCTAACAGGCCTTGACCAAAGGCTGCAACCTCAAAGCCGAGGGGACAGAGGACATGTTTATTTGCATTCCTCCAAGTTTGCCCAGATACCTACCTAGCCATATGGACATGTGCATTCCCGAAACCCTGAATTGCATATAAATATGCCAGGCAACTGCATGCAGGCAATATGGTTGTGAAAGCAACTTGTGTTATTAGAGGGTTAAATAATGTGGTCCTCAGGCAATTTCCAGCAATAGTTGAATTCTGCAGTTTGTCTACCCTCAGAGGCTGTTGTACTACAACTTCCATTTTCCCTAACGGGCTTTAGCCAATGGTCAGGGATGATGGGATTTGTAGTCCAACAAAACCGGGGACCCCACAGTAGAAGAACAATGCTATGGGATTATAGCTTTGTTTTTGCAGCTAGGAGGAGCGGTGCTTCCTGTTTCCTTAGCATTGCTCCAAATTTGTGTTGGTTTTCAGCATAAAGAATTGCCTCACTCTGCACAGGTCAAGTAAGTGCAATGATGCAGATGGCTGCTGTCATTGCTCAGAAAAGAAAAAAAGTTGGAACTTTGCTTTAAGGCTACAGTAGTTGTTTTTTGTTTTGTTTTTTTAAGAGCCAGGTACCAGTACCTTGAATATAATATATAACGTCAACTTTGAATGGCAAGTACAGTATATACACATCTAAATCATATGAACATGAACAAGTATTATAATATGCAGATGTGTTTTTGAAATGATATTAGTAAATTGAATTGTACAATAATATTTCATAAGTAAAAATACCTTTTTTAAAAAAAGGAAGTTGGACTTGTCTGGGCGCAAAGCACAGGTGATGAGGACCCAAACCTTTCCTGATGAAAGTTACCATGTATTTTGCCAAGGCATGATTTAAATATGCACGCATTATTCACCACTGATGCAGAGAACATGTATTTTGTACTCAGATACCATATCATATGGGATGCGGGTGGCACTGCGGTCTAAACCACAGCCTAGGGCTTGCCAATCAGAAGGTCGGTGGTTTGAATCCCCGTGACGGGGTGAGCTCCTGTTGCTCGGTCCCTGCTCCTGCCAACCTAGCAGTTCAAAAGCACCTCAAAGTGCAAGTAGATAAATAGGTACCGCTCTGGCAGGAAGGTAAACGGCGTTTCCGTGCGCTGCTCTGGTTCACCAGAAGCGGCTTAGTCATGCTGGCCACATGACCCAGAAGCTGTACGCCGGCTCCCTCGGCCAGTAAAGCGAGATGAGCGCCGCAACCCCAGAGTCATCCACGACTGGACCTAATGGTCAGGGGTCCCTTTACCTTTACCTTTTTACCATATCATAAGAACTTGCTTGTTTTCAACATGCAAAAAGCCTTCTGTGTAGAAAACGGCATGCTGATAGAACACAGGTATTTATGTTTCATGCTTGCATCAGTGTGCATTTTGCTACATTCAGCTTTCCAGCAAGTATAACATTGTGTAGACATGCCACGAATAAGACCACCTCAAGCTGTTTTGGTACCCCAGGTGAAGAGATGCATGACTCTGCCTGCAGGTTGCACTTCACTTTTTAAAAGGATGTGTTTTCCCTGCGGGAATGTTGTCACATCTGAAGAGGCACTGGAAATGGACAAGCCGTGCGAGGAAACACAACATTTGAGTGAATCCAGCCAAGACGCAGGGAATTCAAACCCTTTATATACCGAAATTTTTGTAGCATTTCTTAATCGCTCACTTGATTGTTAAAAGCAGCCAAACTGAAAGTTAATCAACAAATTCAGCCTTCCCCAGTGGACATCCTCACTATTGATTTGACACAAGGAGAACACGAGTGGAGTTTAAGTAAATATATAGCTAATGGCACACTCCGATGAATGTCAATGGGACTTATTCTCACCCAACCCCAGTTAACTGCATAGCAGGGATGGGGCAGGTGGAAGTGAGGAGTTTAATAACACCTGGAAGGCCAGATGGTCCCAGCTCCTGGTGTACAGGGTTTCTTTATTTTTATTTAATACAGTGGTATCTTGGTTCTCAAACTTAATCCGTTCCGGAAGTCCGTTCCAAAACCAAAGTGTGTTCCAAAACCAAAGCATGCTTCCCCATAGAAAGTAATGCAAAACGGATTAATCCATTCCAGACTTTTAAAAGCAACCCCCAAAACAGCAATTTAACATGAATTGTACTATCTAACAAGACCATTGTTCCATAAAATGAGAACAATAATCGATGTACTGTACTATAAAATAAATAAGACAGTACAGTGGTATCTCGGGTTAAGTATTTAATTCGTTCCGGAGGTCTGTTCTTTACCTGAAACTGTTCTTAACCTGAAGCACCACTTTAGCTAATGGGGCCTCCCACAGCCACCATGCCACCGGAGCACGATTTCTGTTCTCATCCTGAAGCAAAGTTCTTAACCCAAGGTAATATTTCTGGGTTAGTGGAGTCTGTAACCTGAAGCGTATGTAACCTGAAGGGTATGTAACCCGAGGTACCACTGTATTGTAGATGATAAAAATTAAAATTATTATTTTTTTCTTACCTGCACTGATGATAGTCATTGTTTGGATGGGGCTTTTATCCATTTCCGCAGCCACACAATCAATCAATCAATCAATCAGTAGCTGAACTGGGTTCCACCCAGTCACAAAAACAAATTAACCGAAAAAGCCTCAAAAACAAAAACGCAAAATAAATAGCAAAAGCAAAAGTTAATCTGTTCCGGAAGTCCATTTGACTTCCGAAATGTTCAAAAACCACGGCGCAGCTTCTGACTGGTGCAGGTGCCCTAGAAACAATAGCTGACAACTGCATTGGACGTTTGGCTTCCGAAAAACGTTCAAAAACCGGAAAATCTTACTTCTGGGTTTTCGGTGTTTGAGAACCAAGGCATTTGAGGACCAAGGTACCACTGTAGTATGTTTATATCCTACCTTTCCTCCAAGCTAAATTGGATGATCACGGTCCTAGAGGGAGAAAATGCCTTTCTCTGCCCACTCTCATATGCCATCCATAATGTTCTGCATCTCCATCATGCACTGTCTTACTCAACTTTCCTCGAAACCAAAATTCCCCAAATGTTATAACCATCCCTCAAGAGGAGATTTATTCTATCCCCTCAATCATTTTGGTTGCCCTTTCCTGAACCATTTTCCAGCTCCACAATCTCCCTTTTGAACTGTACATAATAGTCTAAGTGCAGTCACACTATAGATTTTTATAACACCATTATGATATTGGAAGTTTCATTTTCACTCCTTTTCCTAATGATCCCTAGCATGGCATCGTCACAGCTGCCGTGCGCTAGGCTGGCCGTTCTATTGAGGTGTCCGCAATGACCCCCAAGAACTGTCTTACATATAGAAAACAGACTTGATGGCCTTCTGTAGTTTTCTCTGCTCTTGCTGATGACGAAGACATGGGATGATGACTATGGGAAGCAGCTGACAGCTCTTTCCCACAGCGTACAACCCCAAGCTCATGGCTAATGTCTTTAACGTTCCACTGTGATCTGGGGAGAAGCAGAACTGGAAGGAGTTTCATCGGAAAAGAGTAACTGAATAATCCCCGGTTCTTACTCATGCCACATGGATTTGCTGTTGCCACCACATGCTCCACACGGGGCATATTGAGACACATCCCATGCAACTCGCAACAAGATAAATCACACACAGAAATAAGTGTGAGATACGCAATGCCCAAATGAAAGTATGCCAACAGTAGTCTAGACACCGGATTAGGTAATTAACAGCACGTATAATTTATCATATCAAAGGGAGGCTGTGCAGCCTGAAATGAAGAACCCAGCAAAAAGTTGCCAGATTATCTCTTGCAAAGGCATGCCGAGGAATCAAGGCAAAAGGCCCACGGAGAGGCAAGAGAACCTATGGAACGCCACCGATTTGCAAACTTGAAATGGGCTGATGGTCTGGACTTCAGAATGAATCTGGAGGATGCAGCGTGATAAACTTCAAATCACTACTCAATAGTGGTGGGAGTGCTCCAAAATCCAACTATTCTGGACAACAGCCATATGAGAAATATGTAAAATAACTAAGCAAGTATTAGACATCACCCCAGAATTGGCTCTACTAAACATCTTCCAAGACAACAATGCCCATTTACACCACAAAGCACTCATAACCCACCTACTTTCAGCAGCCAGAAACACCATAACCAGACACTGGAGAGACCTGTCTGGAGTAAGCATGGACCAATGGGACCAAATAGTATGGGAAACAGCCCTACTAGAAAAATTAACCAATAAACTGAAACTGACACGGGGACAAACAGAAGACGTCTTTGCCCCAGTATGGCTCCCCTTTATCAAGTACACAGCCCAACAAGACAATGACAATAATCCACCAACAGCATATAAATCAATATGGCTAACCTGATCCAAAACACCCACCCACCCCACTCACACATGAAAACAAAGACCACCACAGCCCACCACAAATGAACAACCACACCCTAGGCCAACCCCAACCTCTCTCACCACCAAAGGAACACAAGTGAACAGGAGAGAACCGGCACGAGTAACGCTGACACCAAACCCTACATACATTAAGCAAAATAGAAACATCGCCACCCGACCCCACCCATCTTTCCCCCCTCCCCCCCTTTTCTTCCTAGTGTCTCAACAAATGAAACTGATTTGTAAAAATGTTACATGGAAAAAATACGAGAGACATTACACATACTTCTGTAAAACAAGAAAATCTTTAATAATAATTAAAAAATCACTACTCAATAGCTGTATTCTCTGCAGGTCCACTTTGAAAATGAAGCCCAAAGTGGCAAATCAGGAGAAGGGCCATAGCTCAGTGGTAGAGAGCTTCTTGGAATACAGAAGGTCTCAGGTTCAGCTCCCACCACAAGTAGAACCGCTGCTTGAACCCTCCCCCTGACAGTCAGTGTGGACAATACTGAGCTAGGTGGAGCAAAGATCCGGCTCCCATAAGGCAGCTTGCTATGTTCCTAAGTCAAGTTTGCACATATGCCATTTCCTCTTCTCCTCCCCCCCCCCCCCCCGCGTTCCTCTATGGTAAATGGAGATCCAAGTGGGCTGGCTTTGGCCTTGGGGCTTCCAAATGCTGACTCCTAGTTTAGATATAACCAACCTAGAATGCAAACACTTTCATCTTCAGGTAGGTAGCCGTGTTGGTCTGCCGTAGTTGAAACAAAATAAAAAAATTCCTTCCAGTAGCACCTTAGAGACCAACTAAGTTTGTTCTTGGTATAAACTTTCGTGTGCACGCATACTTCTTCAGAACACAAAACTTCTGCATGCACACGAAAGGTCATACCAAGAACAAACTTAGTTGGTCTCTAAGGTGCTACTGGACGTGGGTGGTGCTGTGGGTTAAACCACAGAGCCTAGGACTTACTGATCAGAAGGTTGGCGGTTCAAATCCCCGCGACGGGGTGAGCTCCCATTGCTCAGTCCCTGCTCCTGCCAACCTAGCAGTTCAAAAGCACGTCAAAGTGCAAGTAGATAAATAGGTACCACTCCAGCAGGAAGGTAAACGCCGTTTCCATGCGCTGCTCTGGTTCGCCAGAAGCGGCTTAGACATGCTGGCCACATGACCCAGAAGCTGTATGCTGGCTCCCTCAGCCAATAAAGCGAGATGAGCGCTGCAACCCCAGAGTCGGCCACGACTGGACCTAATGGTCAAGGGTCCCTTTACCTTTAAGATGCGACTGGAAGAATTTTTTTTATTTTGTTTCAACTTTGATCTTCATTCCTTTTTTTGGTAGCACAAAGTGGTTGTTACCAAGTAGGTTTATTTCACACAACGATTTTTGAAAAAGCAAACATAAGCTATCTCTTCCAATTTGTGTGGCACTCTGTTTGGAAGATCCAAGTGGAAGTAAAAGCTTATCACCAACCCAGGTCATTCTCACCCCTTCAGAGCCAACGTAAAAGAGAAAACGGTGACACCTAATGACAGAGCACAGTATTACAGGATATAGAATTAGCCTTTCTAAGGCAAAAGTAGAGTCAGAAAGCAAAGAGAACGTAGGGCTACCTGCTTCTGAGACAAAGATTTGTTTACTGCCATGATCCGAAATCATGGTTTGTAGTTAGTATATGAACTTTGGTTTATTTTACAGGCTTAGGATAGAGCCTAACCCCCCCCTCTGGTCTCACTGGGGGACTGACATCACTCGGCTGAGCTAGGATGAGCAAGTAACACCTGCGTGTCTTTGGCTGAGCTGGGATTGGGGACTTAACCCCACCTGAGCCCATCTGAGCCAGGAACCTCCTAGCTGAGCTGGAGATCCATTGCATCCTAAGCTCCCCATCCCTGAAAATCTTGCCATAAGATTGCCCCCTTAGTCCTAAACTTATGCCCAAATCTGAAGTTCAGGGGTGAGGAACCTTTCAACTTTCAGATGTTGCTGGACTAAATCTCCCATCGCTTCCCCCGAGCCAGCATGGCCAGTCACCAGGGAAGCTGCGAGTGTAGTCCAACAACATGTGAAGGACCTCAAGTGCCCAGTTCCCGATCTCCATCTAGCACCCCAGATCCTCTTCCAGTCGCTACTTCTAGCAAATGAATCCATGGGCCCATGCTTTCAGGCCTTGGCAGTCTCCAAACTCCAAACCTATTTGCAGCAGCAAAGAAAAAAACCTAATGCTAATCTAGGCTGCATCAACAGAAGTCTAGTGTCCAGATCAAGGGAAGTCATAGTCCCACTCTATTCTGCCTTGGTCAAACCACACCTGGAATATTGTGTCCAGTTCTGGGCACCGCAATTTAAGAAAGACATGGACAAGCTGGAAAGTGTGCAGAGAAGAGCAACCAAGATGATAAAGGGTCTGGAAACCAAGCCTTATGAGGAACTGTTAAGGGAGTATGTTTAGTCTGGAAAAGAGGAGACTGAGAAGACTTATGTTAGCCATCTTCAAATATCTAAAGGGCTGTCATATGGGAGATGGAGCAAGCTTGTTTTCCAGTGCTGTAGAGGCTAGGACCCGAACCAAGGGATTCAAGTTAGGAGATCAAACATCAGGAAGAACTTTCTGACCCCAACAAAGGAAGAACAACTGCTGGGGGCAGTTGGAGGAGCAACAAAGTAAACAACAATATGGCTCTACAAATTTTAAGCTGGAATTGTAATGGTTTGAACCTTCCCAGAAAAAGACGTGAGGTTTTCCATATTTTAAAAAAAGAACAATTGGATTTGATTTGTTTGCAAGAAACCCACGTGACTAGAACACATAGAAAATTACTTGTTAATAAAAGACTGGGACAGGAATTTATTTCATCAGATAAGGTGAAAAAAAGAGGAGTGGTGATTTATGCTAAGGAAAAATTGGCCCCTAAGTTGATGTTTAAAGACGAACAAGGAAGATATTTGGCAATAGAAAAGAAGTCCAAGGAGAAAAATTATTGATAATTGGGATCTACGCTCCGAATGAAGGGAAGTCAGAGTTCTTTAAGAAACTACATGAGACATTAATGGACTATTTGGATTACAATATAATCATGATGGGAGATATGAATGGAGTGGTCTCTACAAATATGGACAAAGCACTAAGACAGGTGGTTTCTAAGGATGGGAGACTACCCAAGACTTTTTTTGAAATGACAGATAATATTGACTTGATTGACATCTGGAGAACAAGAAACCCTCTGGAGAGAGAGGGAACTTTTTTCTCTGAAGCAAAAATGACCTGGACCAGAATCGACCAAATTTGGGTAACTAGTGGAATGGCACCTAAGATAAAGAAAGTGGAAATCTGCCCAAAGACTTGCTCCGACCATAACGCCGTAAAGATGGAAATGAACACAACAACAGCTGGTTCCTTCAGATGGAGGATGAATGACTCTCTATTTAGAGATGAAGAGGTGTACAGAAAGGCCCAGAAAACTATTAAGGACTACTTTGAGATAAACCTGAAAACAGAGGTGGAGAAAAGAACAATATGGGACGCAAGTAAAGCCGTTATGCGAGGATTTTTGATACAGCAGAACACTTTAAAAAAGAAGAGACAGAACGAAAAGAAAGATAAGATTTTGGAAAAAATAAAAGAAGGTGAAAAAAAATTGAGATCAAAGCCAAAGTCTCATGAAATCTTAAGAGAAATAAAGTTCTACCAGAGACAGTATATGGAATTGATGAACCAGGAGATAGAATGGAAAATAAAGCTAATGAGACAAAAGACATTTGAATCGGCAGATAAATGTGGGAAACTTCTGGCATGGCAATTGAAGAAAAGACAAAAACTGAATATGGTTACAAACTTAGAGGTTGAAGGAAAGAACATTTTTAGGCCAAATGAGATTAGAAACTGCTTTCAGAGTTATTTCAGAAGACTTTATGCACAAGGGCCGGTGGATGAAAAAGAGATAGAAGAATTTCTTAAAAAATATGGATTACAAAAAATATCTGAACAAAGTAAAGTGAGTTTAAACCAGAAAATAACTGAGCAGGAAATAGAGGGAGCCATTCAAAATATGAAACTGGGAAAATCTCCAGGACCAGATGGCCTGACTTCCAGATACTACAAAGTTTTGAAAGATTGGCTGATTCAACCGTTTAAGGAAGTCTGCAATGAAATTTTAGAGGGGAAGAAGGCACCTGAATCGTGGAAAGAAGCATATATTACACTTATACCAAAATCTGAGACTGAAAAGAACCAGATTAAGAACTACCGCCCTATATCATTGCTCAATGTGGATTACAAAATTTTTGCAGACATTTTAGCAAAAAGATTGAAGAGGGTTTTGGTGGGTGAGATTCATAAAGACCAGGCTGGCTTTCTCCCAGGAAGACATTTATCTGACAATGTGAGAAATATAATAGACATTATGGAATTACTTGAGAATAACATTAACACTAAGGCAGTATTAATATTTGTGGACGCTGAGAAAGCCTTTGACAATATCTCTTGGAGTTTTATGAAAAAGAATCTCAAAGGAATGGGGGTGGGCCAAGGTTTTGAGAATGGTATAGGTGCAATTTATTCTGAACAAAAAGCAAAACTAATTGTAAATAACGTGGTTACTGAAGAAATTGCTATTGAAAAAGGGACACGACAGGGGTGCCCAATATCCCCACTACTTTTTATAACCGTTCTGGAGGTTTTACTAAATATGATTAGAGGTGACCAGCTGGTAAAAGGGATTCAGGTCGGAGCTAAACAATACAAGTTGAAAGCGTTTGCAGATGATTTAGTTTTAACTTTGCAAGAGCCAGACACTAGTACAAAAAAAGTTTTGGAGATAATACAAGTCTTTGGTCGAGTGGCAGGTTTTAAGTTAAATAAACAAAAAACAAAGGTATTGGGAAAGAATTTAACAGTGGAGGAAAGAGAGAAGTTTCAGAGTGAAACTGGATTAATGGTAGCAAATAAGGTGAAATATCTAGGGGTTAATTTAACAATTAAGAATGTGAACTTATTTAAAGACAATTATGAGAAATGCTGGACAGAAATTAAGAAAGATTTGGAAATATGGTCAAATTTGAGACTTTCCTTGTTAGGCCGAATTGCTGTTATTAAGATGAATGTTTTGCCAAGAATGTTGTTTTTGTTTCAAACATTGCAGATTGTGGACAGAATGGACTGTTTCAAGAAGTGGCAGAAAGATATATCGAAATTTGTCTGGCAGGGCAAAAAGCCCAGAATAAAATTTAAGATATTAATTGATGCAAAAGAAAGAGGGGGGTTTGCCCTGCCGGACTTAAAACTTTACTATGAAGCAGCAGCTTTTTGCTGGTTGAAAGACTGGCTACTTCTTGAGAACACAGACATTTTGGACCTAGAAGGGTTCAATAATAGATTTGGTTGGCATGCATATATATGGTATGACAAGGTAAAAATCCATAAAAGCTTCAAAAACCATATTGTTAGGAAAGCATTATATAATGTTTGGATTCGTTATAAAGATTTGCTGGAAAATAGAACTCCTAGGTGGCTGTCACCAATGGAGGCTAAGGAAGTTAAAAAACTTAATATGGAATCTAAATGGCCAAAATATTGGGAAATTGTAGAACAAGAAGGTGGAAATGTGAAATTACAGAGTTATGAGAAATTGAAGTTTAAAGTAAGAGATTGGCTACATTATTACCAGATAAATGAAGTCTTCAAACAGGACAGGAAAATCGGCTTCCAGGTGGAGAAGTCAAAGTTAGAAACAGAATTGTTAGAACCCAATACGAAGAACCTGTCTAGAATGTACAACTTGCTGCTGAAATGGAATACACAGGATGAAATGGTTAAATCAGCTATGATTAAATGGGCACAGGACATTGGTCATGACATTATGTTTGCTGACTGGGAACAGTTATGGACCACCGGTATAAAATTTACGGCATGTAATGCCTTAAGAGAGAATATTATGAAAATGATTTATAGGTGGTACATGACCCCAGTCAAGCTTGCAAAAATTTACCATTTGCCCAATAATAAATGTTGGAAATGTAATGAAACTGAAGGTACTTTCTATCACCTTTGGTGGACGTGCCCAAGGATTAAGGCCTTCTGGGAAATGATATATAATGAAATTAAGAAGGTGCTTAAGTGTACCTTTCACAAAAAACCAGAGGCTTTTCTCCTGGGCATGGTAGGCCAATTGGTGTCAAAGAAAGATAGGATGTTTTTTATGTATGCTACAACAGCAGCGAGAGTTCTACTAGCAAGGTATTGGAAGACACAAGAGCTACCCACGCTGGAAGAGTGGCAGACGAAGGTGATCGAGTATATGGGACTAGCAGAGATGACGAGCAGAATCCGTGACCAAGGGAAAGAGACGGCGGAAGAAGATTGGAAGAAATTTAAACTTTATCTTAAAAATTCTTGTAAAATTACTGAGTGTTAAAATGTCATGGGTAAAGCATAACAGATTTGCAGCGATAAATGATTGGATAAGAGGAAAGAAAGAGATTAAAGAAAGGAATTAAGTAATTTGGACCAGGGGTTGCTGGAAAAAAAAGTTCAAAACAGGGATGCAGAAAAGGGGGGCATGGGGAAGTCGCTGAAATTGGGTACATGATAAAATTTATGAAATTATACATGTTTATATGTTTGTTTGTTTGTGTTTGTCTTTTGTATTGTTTTATATTGTATGTTGAAAAACCAATAAAAATTTTATTAAAAAAAAAAAGGAAACCAAGCCTTATGAGGAACTGTTAAGGGAGTATGTTTAGTCTGGAAAAGAGGAGACTGAGAAGACTTATGTTAGCCATCTTCAAATATCTAAAGGGCTGTCATATGGGAGATGGAGCAAGCTTGTTTTCCAGTGCTGTAGAGGCTAGGACCCGAACCAAGGGATTCAAGTTAGGAGATCAAACATCAGGAAGAACTTTCTGACAGTAAGAGCTGTTCAACAATGGATTGGACTCTCTAAGGAGGTGGTGGACTCTCCTTCCTTGGAGGTTTTTAAGCAGAGGTTGGATGGCCATCTGTCATGAATGCTTTAGTTGAGATTCCTGCATTGCAGAGGGTTGGACTAGATGACTTGGTTCCCTTCCAAGTCTACAATTCTATGATTCTATTTTAAAAACCCAGGTTCCATGTTTCTCCTTGCCGTTTCCCCAGCGGCCCTTCCTCGCTGTTACCATATCATGGGTGCCATTTTGCCTGTTGGGCTGCCATTTTAACTGTTTTGGCCCTGTTCTCATCTGCATCATTTCAATCACAGAGGAACATGTGTGGAGAACCGCTGTAAGGAAGAAAAGGGAAGATCGGCGTTTCTTTGAGAATCGCTCGTCTATGGCTATGCACGCCTCTCCCCTCCCTCCGCCCATCCCCACTGTACTTATCCCCCAAGGCTCTGACATTCTTCCTTTTCATTTGGTCCTGCATCGAGTTTCTTGCCTCTCTCAATGCACAGCTTTTAAGCGTATTTTTAGATACGGTATTTGAGCAACTCAAACAGATGGCCATCGAGTCTGACAGTTGCACTGATATTTAGGGTGCTGCTTTCTGAGATGCACATGAAATGCATAGCGCTTTGGACCTTAAATAAGTAAAGTGAGTTTCTAAAGGGGTAACCCCGATTCCAGTGGTGCCCAAGCAATAAGGGAGCTGTTGGTGGTCTTACCTGCTGGGTTGGTTTTTGGAAGCATCAGAACATTCCTAAATTTGGAAGGGACCTGTGTGAGTGACAGGCTGGAGTGTTTTTTTCTCAGGGTGAGAGGCTGAGAATGTGGAAGCTATCCCAGGTGAGAGCTGGGAAGACTCACATCTCCGTATGTGAATTGAAGATTAAGATAGGAGGGTGAAAAACAAAACAAAAGTAGATTGGGAAATGATTTATAATGAGTTAAAAAAAATGTTTAAAATAACTTTTGTAAAAAACCCGAGAAGTTTTCTTACTAGGAATTTTAGGTCCAGAAATATCTAAGGATCAGAGGAGACTATTTATGTATGCTACAACTGCTGCACGGATGCTACTTGCCCAAAGATGGAAGGAGGACAACTTACCTACAAAAGAAGAATGGCTGATAAAGATGATGGACTATGCTGAATGAGTAAAAATGACTGGGAAAATCAGAGATCAAGAGGACAATACAGTGGTACCTCGGGTTACATATGCTTCAGGTTACATACGCTTCAGGTTACAGACTCCGCTAACCCAGAAATATTACCTCGGGTTAAGAACTTTGCTTCAGGATGAGAACAAAAATCGTGCTCCAGCGGCACAGCAGCAGCGGGAGGCCTCATTAGAGTGGTGCTTCAGGTTAAGAACAGATTCAGGTTAAGAACGGACCTCTGGAACGAATTAAGTACTTAACCCAAGGTACCACTGTAAATTTAATAAAGAATGGGGATTTTTTTTTAAGTTACTTGAAAGAACGATGTAAACAACTGAAAACATTGGCAGGATTTTAAAAACACTTGCAAAGAAGCGAGAACTATGATAAAAATTGAGTTTTAAGAAAATATGGAGAATATGATAAGATACAGTTTGAAAAGAATATCCCGGGAAACCATGGAGGAGTGGAGGAAAGTTTGGGGTTTTTTAGAATCCTATTTGTAAAAGGATTATGATTATGATAAATGTTAAAAATGAAAATGAATAATAATAATAAAAAAAGATAGAAGGGTGAAAAAAGTTCCTTTCTTCTTCATCTTCTTTCTCTTTCCTTTTTTCCTTTTATTTCCCCCCTTTTCTCTTTGTAAACAAGAAGGAAGAAGTAGGGAGAACTCCATGTGGCGCTGGCTGGAGGAGGCTGCACTGAGAGACCGGGGGCCATGACTGTCTGCTATTTTGGACGCAAGCTCGCTGAAACTATGAGAGGAGCAATGAGAGATGCTCTTGGGATGCAAGGCGCCCCTTCCATTGAAGGCTCCAGGTGTAAATATGTGCAAAATAAACCATGTTTCTTAAAGACGCTAGTCTCCGCTGTGCCTCGATTTCCCAATGGAAACATAAACCTGGGCGAGCGCCTGAAATCTTGCTACCACTCGGCAGAGACTGGGGGTGGCGTGTAACACTATGCAGATGTTGCAAATGGTAGTTTGGTGTGGGAGGCACACACAGATCTCAACACCATCAGTCTCAGAAGCGCCTGAGAGCTGTATGACTGTTCCGTTTTGTCTGTCAGTCCCCAGGCATGGGGCACCCGTTTTGTTAGTTCTGATGGATCCTGCAGTCCGTGTGTATCCCAGAAATAATCTCTTGATCTAGGAACACTTTGTACATTGAAGCATCCTCCCCACCACACTCCCGATTTCGTTTAGATTGGTCCCATTGCTCAAATAAAGAGTGATGCCTATGCTTGAACTTCCATTCAGCAGAGGCCGCTCTGAATTACGATTGAGTTTTAATTTCGTGACAAATGTACTAATTGATTAATGGCTCGTGTGATTAATGCCTTCAGCCTCAAATATTTTAGAAACATAAACATAATTTGGAAATGTTCCAGCGGGAGCTGGTGCCAAGAAATGCAATGGCCCCCGCAGGGCATCCAGTGTAAGCACCTAAACCTATGTTAGCAAAGCCACAGTTTTCTCAACAGCATCGGTGATACATGATTTCAAAAGGCTGGGGTGCACCGGTCTCATTAAGAGGAGGGGATCTTAGTGAAAATACGGGGCTGAGATTAAGCTAGTCATCATTTCTGACAAGCATTTTTGGTAGTGCCAAAAGGCACCATCGCTATAAAACGATCTTGGCATTCTTCCCCCCCAAAATGGGTTGTATTCAATGGTGTCACTCAGCTGCGGCTGCTAAATTAATGTCTGGCCACAAAACATGGCTAAGGGGTACATTTGTGCTTGGTAAGCTACAAGAGGCATAGGTTTGCAAACACATGGCTTTTTATTTTTCAATTTGCAGGGGAAATCCTAATTGGAAATCTGGGCATGAATCCGTTTTTTTTTTTTTACCCTCTGTTAGTGGAATCCTTGCTAACCCTGTGCAGCAGATGAGCTAACCATGAAACGCTCGGCAGTTTTCAGCTATACTGAGTCTCTATGTTAGCAGTGGGTGAGGTCATCTCTCTTTAATGTCAGTCTTCAAGGCGTTCTCTGTTCATCCAGGATGAAGGAATCCTACACAAACGTAAGATGGGAATTGACATAACTGCTGTGATTCTACAAAGAAAGAAGTGGGACACAGACGAGCCCTATATAAACCCTGAAGCACAAGGAGAAATTGCATTCTTCCGTGCTGGGGGCTGTATAATATTAAAAGGCAATGACTCTGTTGCGGCTTCTGTTGCATGCATCCCTTTCCCTACGATAGCTTCAACAGAATATCCATCTGACCAACAGAAAGAAAGAAAGAGTCATTGTACAATTAATTATAGATTGATGTGTGTGTCTGTATTGCAGATGGGGGAAGAAGAGAAGAAGAAGAGTTTGGATTTGATATCCCGCTTTATCACTACCCTAAGGAGTCTCAAAGCGGCTAACATTCTCCTTTCCCTTCCTCCCCCACAACAAACACTCTGTGAGGTGAGTGGGGCTGAGAGACTTCAGAGAAGTGTGAGTAGCCCAAGGTCACCCAGCAGCTGCACGTGGAGGAGCAGGGAAGCGAACGCAGTTCACCAGATTACGAGTCCACCGCTCTGAACCACTACACCACACTGGCTCACTACCCCCCCCCCGCCAGGGTGTATTGGTTGTTAGAGGAAGGGTATTACCTCTGGTGCAGGTCACAGCATGTTTCTTCTGGGGTAGGGGTAGTTTGTCGACCTTTGGTCCCCACCCTGCTCTCAGTTCTCACCTGTGGCTCCTATAAGCTGTCAGCATGCAACAGCAGCCACACTCCGGGAAATGGCTTCAACTAGCTGGCTAAACCAGGTGAGGGTAGCGATGGGTCTCAAAGCCTCAGTGAGTTGCACACCAAGATAGGTTCTGGCAGATTGAGCAGATGAGATCAATAGTGGGTCCAATGGTCAAGAAGGTGGTTTCTGCATGTGCTGCAGAGGGAAGCGAGGGGCAAGTGGGGCTTGTCAACCTGGGAAGGTAATCCATCTAGGGGAAGGAAAACTCTGATACTAAACCTCCACTAAATATTGCATATTTTAAGTTGTTTCTGTTTTAATTTTTATGTGAACCACCTTAGGTCCTGCATTGGGAGAAGAGGTGGTGTACAACTAATTCACTGACAAAATATCCACACACACACCCCAGACTGAAATTAAGCTAACGAGAGGGCACACAAAGAAGGGTCTGAGATGATCACAGGGTCTGGGTTGGTTCATATGGAGAGGCGGTCCTTTAGATATTGCAGTCCTGAGCCATTTAAAGCTTTATAGGTCAAAACAAGCCCAGAAACTAATTGGCACTCAGGCCAAGGTTGTTTGTTGTTGTTGTTGTTTAGTCGTGTCCGACTCTTTGTGACCCCAGGGACCAGAGCACGCCAGGCACTCCTGTCTTCCACTGCCTCCTGCAGTTTGGTCAAACTCATGCTGGTAGCTTCGAGAACACTGTCCAACCATCTGGTCCTCTGTTGTCCCCTTCTCCTTGTGCCCTCAATCTTTCCCAACATCAGGGTCTTTTCCAGGGAGTCTTCTCTTCTCATGAGGTACTGGAGTCTCAGCTTCAGGATCTGTCCTTCCAGTGAGCACTCAGGGCTGATTTCCTTAAGAATGGATAGGTTTGATCTTCTTGCAGTCCATGGGACTCTCAAGAGTCTTCTCCAGCACCATAGTTCAAAAACATCAATTCTTCGGCAATCAGACTTCTTTATGGTCCAGCTCTCACTTCCATACATCACTACTGGGAAAACCATAGCTATACGGATCTTTGTTGGCAAGGTGATGTCTCTGCTTTTTAAGATGCAATGACAGGCCAGGGTATCCAGGTTCTAATATTTTTAGGACTCTATAGGCTAAAACCAGCACTTTGAATTGAGCCTTGAACCAAACAGAAGATCATTGCAAATAAAGTCAGATGGGTATAATGTGCTCTGAATGACCCACTTCAACCAGCTGCCTGGTGCAACTACTGTGTACCGGTTGAAGTTTCCATATGTTTTCCAAGGGCTTGTAGAGAGCATAGATTAAGCAGGTGTGAGGTCACACACAGTACAGAAAAAGACATTCCAAGCAGAGACTTTTCTCCACACCACCACTTTTATTTTCCCCTTTTGAAGAATGACATGTTTGGAATTGCCTACAGGGCAACTCCATGCAATGTAGTGGTTTTTCAGAAAGCAATTAAATTCTGACCCAGGGACATGTTTTTTGAATGGGATGTACTTTAACAGACTGGAGCAAATAGCCTCTTTTGCTCCACTGGTTGCTTATGTAAGGCTAATTCCCTTTGGATTAGGATTTGGGTCAACAAAGAATGCATTATCTTGCACAGATGAACTTAACTGTGAGCTGTCTGTCTCCAACTGTTTCACCCCCCAATTCTGCCTTCATCTTATCCACAAATAGCATGTTTGTAGCTTTCTTCAAAACACATGTAAGCTACCTTTCCTGCTCTGTTTGGGTACTAAGACTGATGTCAGTTGAAAGGAAGCAATTGTGCATTTTTGAAGATTCTTTCCAAATCTCCTTTAATCAGAACTTTTTTTGAGACCTCACCTTCTCAGTCTTCAGTTTGCTAGAGAAGACCTGCTCAACATACCATCAATTAGGAGCACCACATTCACACCATGTTGTTTAGTCGTTTAGTCGTGTCCGACTCTTCATGATCCCATGGACCAGAGCACGCCAGGCACTCCTGTCTTCCACTGCCTCCCGCAGTATGGTCAAACTCATGTTAGTAGCTTTGAGAACACTGTCCAACCATCTCTTCCTCCGTCGGCCCCTTCTCCTTGTGCCCTCCATCTTTCCCAACATCAGGGTCTTTTCCAGGGAGTCTTCTCTTCTCATGAGGTGGCCAAAGTATTGGAGCCTCAGCTTTAGGATCTGTCCTTCCAGTGAGCACTCAGGGCTGATTTACTTCAGAATGGATAGGTTCAATCTTCTTGCAGCCCATGGGACTCTCAAGAGTCTCCTTCAGCACCATAATTCAAAAGCATCAATTCTTCGGCGATCAGCCTTCTTTATGGTCCAGCTCTCACTTCCATACATCACTACTGGGAAAACCATGGCTATGCCACTTTAAACAGTCATGGTTTTCCCCAAAGAATTATGGGAGCTGCAGTTTCTTAAGGTTGCTGAGAGTTGTTAGGAAACCCCTATTGCCCTCCCAGAGCTACAATTTTCAGATTGGTTTACCAGTCAATCTCTCTTCCCAGGGACTTCTGGGAATTGTTGCTGCTGTACGGAAAAGCACATGAATCTGACCTTTGAAGAGATTGTAAGTAAAGCATTTTCCACTGACCAAATGAATGGTCTCCTTCTTTGTGAAGGGAAGTGGGAAACTTTGGAAAGGACTTGGGAGATATTTTAAAGGTCTAACAGCCAATATTTCCATGCTTTGCTTTGCGTCTCTCTCCAGAAAGAGCACTTGCCCCAAACCTGGATCTAAGAACACAGAGAATTCTCCCTTTATGCTTTTAAACCAAATTATATATCTAAAAAAACCAACATAATTTCAATGGATCTACTCTGAATAGGACATACCGGTAATTGGAGACAACCCTTCGTATTCTCAGATTTGGTTTGCTTTTATTTACTTTGTGAGACTTCTTGGGAACCACTGAATGCCTGAGAAGAAACCTATAAATATAGGTTGTCTTGAAAGTGCTGTGAGCTCATGCGATGGCGTTTTCCCATTCCTGCACACACCCACACTCTGCACAGCTTCTTCCGAGGGCAGGGGAAACCCCAAAGCAAGACCTGGAATGTGGCAAAGGAGGCAGCTGCAGTGGCCAGGGAAATTGCTGAAAATTGGGCAGAGGCAATTTGCAGGAGCATTTCTCACCAGATTCCCCACCCACCCACTCACTAGCCCCCTGCCTCACCTTCCAGGCTTTCCCCGAAGAATCTCTGGGCTTTAGTTTGAGGCCTGGCTGAAGAGAGGCTGTACCCAACCCTAAATTTGGCCATCCTTTTTCAAGTGGGGAGAATTCACATCTCGCTTCCTTCCAAGCCCCAAACCATCCCTGATCATGAAGATTGAAACGAACTGTATGATGCCAGAGGCATATTTACTGGGTATTATTGATACAGATTTTCCTTTAAAGATTAATATTTTTCTCTACGCAACGGTGGCAGCGAGGGTTCTTATACCTACAATGTGGAAAAGTGGAAAAGTTCCCTCAAGACAAGAGTGGGTCCAAAAAATGATTGATTATGCTGAATTAGATAGTTTATCCGAAAAAGTTAAAGAACAGACCGAGGAAAGAATTCATTTCAAAATGGGAAGTACTTAAAATATATTTGAAAATTAATAATACTGACCTAAAATTCGTAGTGGCATTTGAATAACTCCAGCAATATCATTCACTTGTTATACGATTAAGCATATTTTGAATGTGATTTGAGATGGCAGTAGCAACATGTATAGGCAGTAAAGAATGGTAATTTGATTTATGAAGTAGATGGGAAGTCGGATTTATCAAGAAGAGACCATTACAGTTTAAGGATTATGAAACTTATATTAATTCTCTATGTAAGGTGCGACTGATGGCACTTTCATCATGGTTTAACTTGTCCTTTGTTGTTGTGTGTTGAGCAAATAAAATAAATAAAGAGATAATGAAATAAAAATGAAATGAACTGTAATCAACAAATTACGCTAGTAGGACTACAAGAAGTTTTGTAAGGAGAAATATACAAAGTGTTACAAAGTAGAAAAAGATAGAGATATTGGTTATGAGTTTGAAATGCAATAGGGAAGATAAGAAATGCATACTGAGAGATTAGACTGGGAAATTTTCAGACAGGATTGATGGAAGTCAAAAATTTGAATAAGATGTAAAAGTATCTTTAATTACTGTTGAAAATGATATGTTAAAAAAACCCTAATAAAAATTATATTAAAAAATAAATAAATAAAATGAACTGTATGATGTAATGCCATCTCATCATACTGAGAATTTAGGGACATAGGACCCATTAGTCTACCGTGATACTGTCTACACTGAGAGATGCTGGGGGATTGAACCTGAGACCTTTGGCATGCAAGGCAGATGTTCTACCACTGGGCTACAACCCTTCCCAATGAAATGATCTTCACCTCGTGCAAGAATATAGGAAGCTGCCTTATACCAAGCCAGACCATTGGTCCAGCTAACTCAGTACTTTCTACACTGACTGGCAGAGGCTCTCTATGATTTCAGGTAGGGAATTGTCCTACCTGGGCATGCTCAGGATTGAACCTGGAACCTTCTGCATTCAAAGCAGGTGCTCTACCACTTAGCTTCACCCCTCTCCAAATTTCCCCATCTCTGTCCTGCCAGTAGCAGTGAAGGTAGGGCAGAGCTGCAGATTCACCCTACCATCATTGGAATCACTGCAATTTATCTAGAAGTTGTTGCTGTTGCTGTTGTTTATATCCCGCCCATCTGGCTGGGTTTTCCCAGCCACTCTGAGTGGCTCCCAACAGAATATTAAAAACACGATAAAAGATCAAACATTAAAAACTTCCCTAAACAGGGCTGCCTTCAGATGTCTTCTAAAAGTCAGATAGTTGTTTATTTCTTTAACATCTGATGGGAGGGTGTTCCACAGGGCGGGTGCCACTACCGATAAGGCCCTCTGCCTGGTTCCCTGTAACCTCACTTCTTGCAGTGAGGGAACCCCCAGAAGGCCCTTGGAACTGGACCTCAGTCAACAAAGGGGAGGTTAAAAAATATTTGTACAGTGGTACCTCGAGTTACATACACTTCGGGTTACATACGCTTCAGGTTACAGACTCCGCTAACCCAGAAATAGTGCTTCAGGTTAAGAACTTTGCTTCAGGATGAGAACAGAAATTGTGCTCTGGCAGCACGGCGGCAGCAGGAGGCCCCATTAGCTAAAGTGCTGCTTCAGGTTAAGAACAGTTTCAGGTTAAGTACGGACCTCCGGAACGAATTAAGTACTTAACCCGAGGTACCACTGTAAATACAATCACCATCAGATGCTTGTTTTTTCCTCTTCCCCCCAGGCTCCTTTTTCCTTTTGTATCATTTGCGCCATGTTTTTCTAATAATCTCTTTGTATCATTTGTAAGCCGTTGTTTTTAAACTGCAAACTGGTCTGAGGGCTTTGGCGGATAGGCAACATATAAATGCAGGAAGAAAGCAGAGGTTTGTCATGGTGGCTAAAAATGGAATATTCAGGTTCAGAGGCAGGCTATTCCTGCTACAGATTCAAGGAAAAGGAAAAAGTAGGTTATCACCTTCACAGCCTGCTTGTGAGAGTCCAGGGGCACCTAGCCACTGCTTCAAACAGTACACTTTCGTCTCTATTTTGCTGGGCTCCTCTTGCGCTCTTCTAGATAAAGGGAGCTGTCTCAGAATGCTCAACTGCTGTGAAGTAATCACTGTAGTTGACATCGAGACCTGATTGGACTGATGGCTTAATAATGCTTGACAAATCATGGCTGAAATTGACCTAGTCTGAAGGCAAGCAAAAACACTGTTCGGGACCGGCAGAGAAAATTCCACTCGCTGCTCAGGTGGTGGGGTTGCGGCTCATTAATCCAGCCCACGAAACGATTAGTATCATGTTATTTTAATGTTTTATCATGAGCCAACATGTGCGAGAAATAGACTGGAAAAGAGCCTTGTATAAAATGTAATTGGCCCTTGGAATTCGTTGCCACGGGCTATTGCAAGGTCCACTGGCATAAACAGTTTTCTAAAAATACCCTATAAATACTCAAGACGACGCCTTGCCATTTCAACCTGCTTCTGAACTTCTCTGTAAGATCTGGCTAATTGCTTGTGGAAGGCAGGGTGGTTACCTAGAAGAAAGGATGCTTTAACTGATGTGGTCTTTCCTAAATTCTCGTGCACGCCATAAATTTTCTGCTTAGTGGCCCCCTAGCTGCAAATCTTTATGTCCACCGGTCTTTGCTGGGGCTTCAAGCTTTAATTGAATCAACTGGTGTAGGCTTCGGAAGAGAAAGTTGAATGAGGATCAGGAATCGGAGACAGTTATCTCAGTTTTCTATTCTTCAGCTGTTTGTAATGGGAAGAAGCTCAGTGGTAGAGCTTTCCTTTGTATGCAGAAGTTCCCAAGCTCAGTCCTTGGCATCTGCAGGAAGGGCTGCCAGAAACCCGGAGAGCCACTGCCATTCAGTGTAGGAAATATTGGACTAGATGGTCTTCCACAGTACAAGGTAGCTTCCAATGTTCCTACATTCCTAATGTGAACTTTGCAAAGCACTTTGCAGTGCACTTACACAACTCAGGTCCTTTGTAGGCAAAGAGCCTTCCAAAGTGCTACTCAGTTGTCATTGCCAAATCCTCAGATATTGCAGGTGGTGATCTTAAAGTGGATAGGCATGTTAGGAAGCAAGCCACCATGAGGAATAAGCCACCATATTCAGCTCTACTTCATTGGCCAGTTATCTGGATGCTATGTCTTCTTCCCTGTCAGCACACCAGTCACCAATAACCCTTCACTCACATTTATATCCTCTTCCTGAGGTGGCAGAAAGTATTTCTAGGGCACAAAGAGAGGCACCAGCACTTAAGAATCCTAGCCAGGTTCTCCTTGTTTAGCTGATGGGTGGGATTTGGGCTGTAAGCAGATGGCTCTGCTATGTAAAGGTTCAGTTGAGATTATACTAGTGAAGATGCTTCACTAGAGGTGATGCTCTTGCTTAGTACAGTGGTACCTTGGTTCTCAAACTTAATCTGTTCCGGAAGACCGTTCCAAAACCAAAGCATTCCAAAACCAAGGTGCGCTTTCCCATAGAAAGTAATGTAAAATGGGTTAATCCGTTCCAACCCCTAGAACATGAATTTTACTATCTAACGAGACCACTGATCCATAAAATGACAGCAATAAACAATGTACTGCAGTCACACAATCAATCTATCAGTAGCTGAACTGGGTTCCACACAGTCACAAAAACAAAAAACGAAAAAGCTGCAAAAACAAAAACGCAAACTAAATAGCAAAAACAGTGTAACATTCAAAATGGAAGTGTGGCACTCAAATCGGAAGTGTAAGACTCAAAACGGAGCACGTTTGGCTTCTGAAAAAAGTTCGCAAACTGGAACACTTCTGGGTTTGCAGTGTTTGCATTCCAAGTTGCTTGAGTACCAATGCATTTGAGAACCAAGGTACCACTGTATCTTCAAAACCCCAGTGCTGCCGCACATATTGCATGAAAATAACATCCCGTGAGGCATGGGGGACAGTGTACCTTGGCACAGCCTTCAGAAAGGGCATCTGATTCCAACTGAGAGGCAGCAAGTTTTCTAGAACTGGAACTACGGAGCTGGAACTAGAACACTTCGCTGAGGATCCGTGTAATCTGCATAACTGCACACTACACAGTTGCAGATGTCATGAACTGGGCTCAAATTCTGCTCCTTCAAGGGATGAGCCTGGGGATTTCAAAGTGGTGGAAGGAACTGTCCTCAGATGAACATAACCATTCAAAAGCAATTGTGCAAGAGGAGCCAGTGCCTCTCTGGTGCAAGAATTATCGTGTTGGACTCCACAGAGGACTCCAGCGCAGAAGCCCTAGTGGGAAGCAAAGTCTCCCCTACTCTTGTCAGAGGACTTATTATTTATTAAATTTATATCTTGCCTTTCCTCCCAAAGGAAAGCACAGCAGACTGCCCCCTATGTATGCAGAGGCTCCTCTCGCCAAAGGCTGAAGGAGCAAATGAGATAGACCTAAGTTCCTACTTAAGGCTCAGTCTGGGAATGACTGCTGCTAAAGCAACATCCGAGTTTTGCTCTTAGAGAGTCTCCTCCCTAAGCCCTGCACGGAGCTGTCCAGGGTACTGCTGAAGCCTTACCTTGGAACTGTGCCATTGCTCAAAACCAATTGGGTTGCTGGTTATTCACTCTCACCTCTCATAACAGACTGCCGGCTCATTAGGTTCTGATGGGGAGGCCCTCCAGCATATCCTTCCAATGTTTGAAAAGAGGCTGGCTAGGAAACATGAGAGAATTTTCTTGGTGGCAGCGCTGGATCTCTGGAACTCCTGTTTTTGACAGGTGTTTGCCCTGTCGAGCCAATTATTTTAATTGACTCCCTGGAGATGAGTTTTACGGTAGTGATATATATATATTTCTCTCCCTCCTGCCTCTTGATCTTCTAAGCTGGTTTGTTGTGATGGTGGCTACATTTGAAATTTGTTGTGAGCTGCCATGGGCATTGCTTAATAGGAAAGATGGGATATTAGTGTTGTAGCACATGCAGCCATCTGGGCATGCGAAAATGGCAAGAAAAGTCTTTCCGTGTGTTGATGCAGCTGGTACCAAGTGGGTTAGGTGAGGACCCACTGCCATTTGATTTTGTGACACATTAACGCAAAAGCAATATTTCTGAGGGTGCTTTGCCAAAGGTGCACCCAAGCCCAGATCTTGCAGATGAAAAGAGATTGCGCAAGTGACTGGGGTCCAATATGCACGGCATTCTCCACTGCTTTGTCTGTCACAACTGCACACTTGTTGATTGTGTAAGCAGCCCCTGAATTGGCCTTCATTCTACCATATTAAACTGGCGGTATTAAACAAGAGCCGGGATAGGGCAGGCACAGTTCATTTGCATTAGCTTGATTTCCTATGGCAGATCCAGAGCTTGCAAATATGACTGTACGCTGTTGCTATCGTAACTCACAGTATTCCCCAGCAAAAAAAGTAGGTTATGTTGCATTAGCACGGTCCTTGGTGGGTTGCCATGGGGTTTTCTGCTCTGTTCTTTCCCTGGTTGTCAGATGCGTTGCTCACAGCACATTACTGTGCAGTTCAGAGAGATCTCTAAAGTATGTGCTCACTGAAGAGACAGTGCAGAGGTTTCCCCCTCTGCTTTTTTTGGAGTGATTTGTGGGGGGAAAGGGGTTAGATCCTAGGAGAATCTAGGAAATATAATGGTTTCTTTAAAAATAATAATAATGATAATAATAATCATGACACAATTATTATTTTGTGAGATTTCCTGTCTGAGGTGCCAAAATAACTTGACTAGCTTTGCATACTATTAGGGATGGGGGAGAAATGTTACTTTGTTTGCATTTTAATGAGAAACTACCTAATATGCATTCTCAAACAAGTACACGAACCAAAGAACCGCTATCCAATGAAATTCTTTGTTTTCCAAATCTTGTGATGCTGTCACAATGTGTGCAACAATCCATATAACTGGGGGAAATTGTACATAAAAATGCATATATGTGTGGAAATAACATACAAAGCTGCATTGTATTCAGGGAAATTGCTTGCCAGAATGTGTGTATTAGTCAAGACTGCATACAAAAATGTGGTTTTTAAAAAGAGAAATCAACAACAAAATGCTGATAATGTTAATAATAATGATGATGATGTTGATGATGATATACTACTACGTCTCTCTTTTGAAAAGGAAACATGCACCATGCCTCCGCCACTCATTTGGTCATGCTCCCATCCCAAAATACGACGACAGTGACTCTCAGTCACTGTGGGATGGAAAGGAAAGTCAAGGGGGCTGTGTTGGTCCACAGCCCAGCAGATCCATGCCCCTGGTGCATAACACATCAACATGAGTTCGCTCACATTTTTCTAGCCAAGACATTGTAGTGGTACACCCCCCTCAATGCTGTTGGTCAACAACTTCCATAATCTCTCTGACCACTGGGCATGTTGCCGATGGGATCTGCAGTCCAACAAGATACGGAGGGCACCAGGTTGGGGAAGACTGACTTAAAGGTATCCAAGCCCAGAGCTCAAGCTTCAGCCGATTTCACACCTAAGAGCCGAGTTAAATGCATGGATCGATGCATTTAAAAATATATGTCTATCCTTGCACCCTGTGGCTTATCAAGAAGACTTCTCAGAAATGCTCATTTTCCCTGCTACTTAACAGCTGTGCACCTTTAAATAAACCGCTGTGAGAAGCGCAGAGAAAAAGTTCACAGAAGGGTCAGAGCAGAGCTGGCGCTTGACAAGCCCGGTTACTTATTAATCATATTTAAAGTTTTATAAGGGCTTAAAGGAAACCTCAGTCGCAGAGAAGGATTTTTCTCTCTCTTTTTAAACTGCCTTTCCTCCTGGGCCATTCTGCTGCAAGAGCCTTGATTTGAAGGCTTCCTTGTGGAGCTCAGCTAAAAAGCACCTTCAGCTGACTCTTCTCCTGGATTCTGCAAAACTTCCTCTGCAACGGTGGGGGGAGTTGAGAAGTATCTCCTGACATAGCATTTGCAGTCTCAGATCTATAGGCTGGGAAGCAGGGGGCTGGGAGTGGCTGATAATGATGGTTCAAATCCCCACCTGGCCATGAAGCTGAAGATGGGACTGCATGTGTTGTGGGAGATCTCTGATCTCCTGATTCTTTGCATCCCTGCTGCTATGAGACATGGGGGGAGAGTTTATTTATTTAAAATTATACAGTGGTACCTCGGGTTAAGAACTTAATTTGTTCTGGAGGTCTGTTCTTAACCTGAAACTGTTCTTAACCTGAGGTACCACTTTAGCTAATGGCGCCTTCCGCTGCCGCCGCACAATTTTTGTTCTCATCCTGAAGCATCCTTAACCCAAGGTACTATTTCTGGGTTAGTGGAATCTGTAACCTGAAGCGTCTGTAACCCGAGGTACCACTGTATTAGTTTTCTATTACAGTCCAATAATAGCCTCATTATAACAATACCAATTTATAATACAATTATTAATACCAATCCTTCAAATATGGAATTATATAATTTAAAGTGGTCTCATGTGTGCTAGATTTGATGATTTTCTTTAATTCTGTGTTCCAAAATCTTATTAGTTTCAATTACATTCTGGTCATAATAATAATCCCGTATACAACAACTGTAATATTAATAACACATCTTTCTCACACTCGTGGCTCAAGTGCTTAGATTATTCAGCTTCCTCTACCAGGGAGGGATAGGGCATGTCTTCACTCCATGCACATTACCTGATTTTGTTGTTGTTTAGTTGTTTAGTCATGTCCGACTCTTTGTGACCCCATGGACCAGAGCACGCCAGGCACTCCTGTCTTCCACTGCCTCCCGCAGTTTGGTCAGACTCACGTTTGTAGCTTCGAGAACACTGTCCAACCATCTCGTCCTCTGTCGTCCTCTTCTCCTTGTGCCCTCCATCTTTCCCAACATCAGGGTCTTTTCCAGGGAGTCTTCTCTTCTCATCAGGTGGCCAAAGTATTGGAGCCTCAGCTTCACGATCTGTCCTTCCAGTGAGCACTCAGGGCTGATTTTCTTAAGAATGGATCGGTTTGATCTTCTTGCAGTCCATGGGACTCTCAAGAGTCTCCTCCAGCGCCATAATTCAAAAGCATCCATTCTTCGGCGATCATCCTTCTTTATGGTCCAGTTCTCACTTCCATACATCACTACTGGGAAAACCATAGCTTTAACTATACGGACCTTTGTTGGCAAGGTGATGTCTCTGCTTTTTAAGATGCTGTCTATGTTTGCCATCGCCTTTCTCCCAAGGAGCAGGAGTCTTTCAATTTCGTGACTGGTGTATCACCATCTGCAGTGATCATGGAGCCCAAGATGGATTATTATTTTTATGGATTATTATTTTTATGGATTATTATTTTTATTAATTAATTTAATTTGTGTAACTGCCCTTCCTCCGAAGATTGCAGGACGGTTCACAAAAATAGCGTTGGTTTACCTTGCAGTAGGAGCAGAAAAAAACAATGGGCTGCAGTTTGTTGCTGGAGGACAACTCCCTACATAGCCCAACCATTGGCCATACCGGCTTGGGCTGATGGGGGCTGGAATCCAACGATCTTTGGAGAACTGCTGGCTCCCCATCCTTGGGCTACTGAGGTAACATTCACAAAGCGCTTTGGACGTTTGAACTGTGCTCTCTGTGTTGCCAGCAAGGCAAACTGCAACAGGCCTGCAGCTCTGATTTTAAATCCGGTTCAAATGCTGCCTTTTAAATCCACAGTTGACTGAATCAGCCTGAATTAGTTGCCCTAACCAATCAATTCATGCTTTCAGCCAGATGGGATGGTATCACTTCAAATCATTTCAGCTGCAGCAGTTTCAGTGAACTCACATCCAGGTTGCAGCACCTGCTGCAGCAGAGATCACCTGGTGCCGAGCTCTTAGACAAGCATGCGGCTTTTGACAGACATACATGCAACGCCATCTGCTGGCTTGTTTGCATAATTTCATCGTTCTCTTCGAACGTAAAGGGAGCCTTGATGGTACATGAGAAGAAGCAGGGAAACTCCTAAATCTGCAGCTATCAAATCAATCCCTATATTGCGGCGAACCAAAATGTCACAAAAACATTTCAAACTTTCAAGCTCTCCATAGCTCTTCATCAGATAAGACGTTACACATGTAACATCTATGTTACATACACTATGATTCCATATGCTGGCTGGGGCTGATGAGAGTCGTAGCCCAAAACAAAACATCTGGCAGAGGGTGCTGGCAAAGGGTGCTGTTCTCTGTTCAGCCTAATGCATGGCAGTGGTAAAGGGACCCCTGACCATTAGGTCCAGTCGTGGGCGACTCTGGGATTGCAGCGCTCATCTCGCTTTATTGGCTGAGGGAGCCGGCGTACAGCTTCTGGGTCATGTGGCCAGCATGACTAAGCCACTTCTGGTGAATCAGAGCAGCCAAATGGAAATGCCATTTACCTTCCCGCCGGAGCGGTACCTATTTATCTACTTGCACTTCAACGTGCTTTTGAACTGCTAGGTTGGCAGGAGCAGGGACTGAGCAACGGGAGCTCACCTTGTCGTGGGGATTCGAACCACCAACCTTTCGATCGGCAAGCCCTAGGCTCTGTGGTTTAACCCACAGCGCCACCCACATCCCTCAATGCATGGCGGTGACCAGGCATCAAATCAGTCAGAGGGATCAGCAGTTAGCAAACACAGGGACGAAGGAGCTTCTCATTTGTCTGAGTTGATGGGATCAAACTTCTGTCTTTTCTCATTTCAGCTCTCTTCTGTGGCTCCTAGAAGCTGTCGGCATGTGACAGTGGCCACACCCCAGCTAAACCAGGTGAGGGTAGCCAATGGGTCTCAAACTCTTGGTGAGTTAGGGACTCCCTCTGCACACGAAGACAGGCTGCGGTGGACTGAGTGAACAAGACCAATGGTGGGTCCAATGGTTAGGGAGGCAATCAACCTGAGAAGGTAGGCCATCTAGGAGAAGGGAAACTCTGATCTCTGCTGCCTTGAGGGATATCTTTGGGAGAAGAAAAGCCCTAATGGAGAAACTCTACATAAATCTGGAGCGGAGTCCCTCAGACGGCTGGGTGGTGCCTTGTGCGCCACCTTCTGCCAACTCCTGCAGCCAAGCCAAGCTGGTGCCAAAGGCATTGCTCTGCTTTCCTTTGCACCACATCAGCGAGGCTGAGAATGGGGGTGGGTCTTGTCATCTTGGCAGCCGAGGACCTCCATACACACTGTCTAGGCTTCTTTCCGCAGGGCCTGCAAGACGGGGCTGTTCCGCCAGGCCTTCGGGCAGGATGCAGTTTGATGTATTTTCCTTGTATAAAACAAGCCCGAAGGAGGCCCCCAACCCGCTCACAGGTCCTTGTATGGTCAGTGAAAACAGTTGGCCCTGGCAAGTATCAGCCACTCTCAGTTCCAGCCTGATAATTGCCACCTGCCCAGATTTTAACTTGTCTGAATTAATTTTAAGATGTATTTTAATTAATTGATGTCTGTTTTTATGCATATTGTGTTGTTTTTATGATGTTAGCCACTCTGAGACTGGCCTCAGCCGGGGAGGGTGGGATACAAATATTATTATTATTATTATTATTATTATTATTATTATTATTATTATGCTTGCACCCCAGGGAGTTCATGCTGGTACCGTTAATACAGCGGTTTAACTTCACACACACACACCCCATTGTCTCTCAAGACAGATGAGTGCCAACAACTTTTCTCAGTGCAGAAAGCTGCTCTACACTGAGCCACCTTTGCTTGTAGCTGACCTATAAATAAGCTAATGTAAACAAATACGGTACATATGCTTGATTACTCTTTGCTGTCTCCCTCACTCTCTGCACATTAGCAAACCAGCTCAGCTCTTCCATCCACAGCAAAGTCCTGCCCTTGAGGCACGACAAGAACAATGGCTGCTGGAAAACAGGGATACCTCTCTCTGTGCCCTAAATTTCAACAGCAATATTTTTGCCTCATCATCTCTTTGGTGGAGTGAGGTGACGCTTAGACCTGCAAGGCCAATCTAAGGGGTGCAGACTCCCTTTCTTCCAAGGTTCCTGCAGGTGGGGAAAGAGATCAGTGCCTCCTTGCGCATGCTGCATTTTTGGAAACCACCACATCTCAGGTTGGGCCGTGCACCTTTCTACTCCACACCACCCCAGTATCATTTTCATTGGTTAAAAAATAAAAATAAAAGGAGAAGCACTGTGCCTGCATCTGCTTTGTACTGCGGTGCCTGTTTTTCTCCAAGTCTCCTAATTGGATTCAGTTCTTATGTAATAAGCATTAAATATTCTTCTGAAGATGACTTCAAAAGCATTTCCTAAACATGGAATAATGCTGGCAAAGTAGTAACCTTTCTGCGAAGGCTAGAACAGAACCCAGAAGCTCCATTACGAGCTGCACATGGAATATAATTTAAAAAACATTAGCACCAGAGTTGCTTGCGCTGAATATTGTGTGCATATGAACAGCCCTCAAATGTGTCCTGAAACCTTCTGCTAAAACCGTTCATGGAGTGCATTCAGTTTCTAGGCTATTGGCAAGTCGTTCCTGTATTCTCCAGGAAAATGGTCTCTCAGCCACAATACTTTTTCCTGCAAATTTTAGCTGCATAGGCATTGGCAGGTTTTGTTTTTAATGTTTGCCAAATTCAGGGGATGGGGGGGGGGAACCATTATTTTACTTATGAAACTAGACCTAAGTTAGAAAGAACATGAACTCCTGTCTTGACTGCTAACTTTTGTTTTTGGGTTGGCACACCACTAACCAATCACGACACCACAGTAAAATCCCAGTTACCTGTCCCCTTGCCTCCCTGTAGGGCAATAACTACTTTTCCACAAGGAATGAACAACGTAGAAAGTCATTAAAAAAATAACCAAGAACGTCTTTCTCTAGACTCTTTATCGAATTGGCTAGATCTGCTTTTCTGAATGTCGACCGTTGCTTGGGCTTCATTCAGCTGCCCCTGTAGATTCTGCCGTCTGAGGTGGTCACCTCACCTTGTCTCATGAGTCGGCTGGCCCTGCTAATCTCTGAATGCTACAAGGGCTAGAGACATACTTTAAAAAAAAAATGAAAGCAGATTATGTCTCATCAAGAGGGAAGTAACCAACCTTCTTGTAGACACCCAAGGTGGCAGGGAATAATAAAATAGGTGGGGGCTGGTCTGTTAGGGCAAACAGGGCACCCCCTGACTAACCTTTGTTTGTCTATAACCAGTCCCCACCTGCCTGCCTTCTTGAAACCAGTAGAAGTGAGTTCTGGTTTCACCTCCTTAATCTGTTTTGCCCTTGTAGAACACAGCAGGGAGAAAGATGGCGGTCACACTTAGAATCAGTTGGCCACATCTGTCATTGGCTCTGGCTCCATCTTCGGTTGCTCTCAGAAAAAGGCAACCAAAATGATCAAGGGGTGGAGCAACTCTCCTGTAAGGAAAAGTTGCAGAATTTGGGACTTTTTAGTTCAGGGCAAACGAGGAACAGGGGACATGACAGAGGTTTATAAAATTATGCACAGCACAGAGAAAGTGGACAGGGGAAAGTATTTGTCCCTCAAAAGGCTAGAACTTGTGGACATCCAATGAAGCTATCAGAACAGATGAAAGAAAGTACTTCTTCATGCAGCACATTGTTAATAATAATAATAATAATAATAATAATAATAATAATAATAATAATTTATTTCTAACCCACCCATCTGGCTGGGTTTCCCCAGCAACTCTGGGCGGCTTCCAACAAAAGATTAAAAATACACTAAAACCTCAGTCATTAAAAACTTCCCTAAACAGGGCTGCCTTCAGATGTCTTCTAAATGTCATATAGTTGTAGCTGTCAGGAGCTCGTCCTACACTCGAGTAGGACCCTGGCAGAGACACATGCCCGACTGGCATGTTCCCTCCCTCCTGGTCAATCGTTTGGGAGCTTCAAAAGCTTTCTTCTGCCCGAACATCACAGCGACTGATGCCAACAGACATCGGCACACTTAGGGATCCACAGAGTCTTTGCAGCTTGCGTAACAGAACTCAGCAACTCAGCATTTTGGCTAATCTACTTTATTTACATATAAACCCACACGGAGCACTGCAACATGGCTCCCTCTCTCTCTAGCATCAGACAGCAAAGAGAAAAGGAACAAAGGACAATAGTCCCACTTCACGGAACACAGTAACACAAACATCCTGTCTCCGTCACTTCCCACTCTGTGGAGTCAAAACATATACCGTCATGTGATAGACAAAAATCCCATGACTGCAATCATGGAGCAGGAATTCTAACAGTAGAGCTACCTCCACTGTCAGGGCTAGCAATCATCTGAATGCCAGTTGCTGGAAAGGGTAGGAGGGCAGAGTGCTGTTCGTCTCATGCCCTGCTTTTGGGTTTCCCACAGGCATCTGGTTGGCCATTGTGAGAAGAGGATGCTGGACTAGATGGGTCTAGCAGGCTCTCCTTATGTTCTTACGTTCCTCCTGCCTTCCGCCCTACCATTCCCGATAGGCAGGAGAGAAAGCCCCACTGTGCAAATGCAAGTCCTTGCATAGGGTTCCTGTTGACAGAACTCATTAGGTGAATTTGTTTCTGGCTTGTATGAAGCCAGAGTTCCAGTTACATCCAAACTGGGAATTCCGGCTTATTGTCGGTTAACAAGCAAGGATGATAAGCGGGGAAATGCTTAATGTCATTTATGAAGCAAGGATAATCTTGACTTGTTTCCTGAAATTAAGCCAGAGTTCCCCAGTTTGTATGTATTGGTAACCCTTGCTTAATACAAGCCAGACGCATAGCACTGAAGTGGTGCTTAAGGAGAGGAGGGCTTGGCCTTGACAAATTGTTCCCAGCTTGATAAATCATGCTATATGAAGTCAGAAACGATATTTTAAATTGAGCCATTGTTTGATCATTTCTATAACCCTACATTTGAAGCCTCAGTGCCATTTCAGATAAAACCAGTTCAACTGAGAATCCATTGATTCTCAGGGAATCCCTAAACCTCCACTGCACAAGAAGCTGCCTAATACTAAGACAGCATCTCTGGGAATACTAGGGATTGATCCTGGGACCTTTCAAACACAAAGCATGTGGTCCACCACTGAGCTACAAGCCCTATCGGCAGCCTGAAAGACTGCCGGGGCCTTCACTCTTCAGAATCTTACAAATACATACAAATAAAACAGCATTTCCCTTGCACTGTAGTGACTACCTACATTACACAGCAGCAGCTAATCTCCGAAACAAGTGTTTGGTGTATTTCAACACATATGCACCAGAGGGCACCACTATCCATCCATAAAGAGAACTGAAGTGATCAGGGAATGTGGCCGGCACAAATTTGTCAATGAAAAGGTTGAGGATGACGTAATGTTGCAAGGCAGACGCAACTCCAGCCTCAGAGTGGCCAGGATTACTGGATCTATGCCAGGTTATTCCCATTTATAAGAATGGGACACAGCAGGCTACAGATTTTGGCTTTATCTGTGTATTCGAGCCTTTTAAAGCCTTGAAACACCCGACAGTCTTCCAAGACCCACAGCATTCTGTCGGGGCTTCAGCCAATATGTTCACAAGCATCTCCCTTCATAGGAGTTTTTCAAGGTTGGATTCCACTGTTGTAATGAGGAGTTGGTTGGTCATTTTGCCAGCTGCATCCACAAATAATTTAAAACAGGCTGTTTGGGGGCAATCCTACGACAAGATCCGTCAGGACAAGCACCTTAGGATGCAGCAGATCAGATCTCCAGCTCGACTGAACATTTGCCAGTGTAACTTGCTCATCCTGGCTCAGCCGAGGCTGGTGTAAATTCCAAAAATGAGATGTTCTGGGGTTGTGATGAGACCAGGTTGGGGTGGACTTAGGTTGGATCCTAAACCCCCACCAGCTTTGTCTGATGTAGGACACTATTTTAAAGGCTTCTTTTCCCTCTGCCAGACTTAGGCAGAGCGGCAGACCCACTGCCGAACAGGGTTTAAATCCACTGTCACTTTACACCGCTTTATGTCAGCATTCTGTGCGTAGGATTGCTCCCTTTGGATTTCAAGTCAAGTAAGAACTAAGAAAGACAGCCAGCACCTATCTGCTATTGGATGGTACTGCTTGAAACTGCAGCTGTGGGATCCCATGATCCCATGCATGAATACTCTTCACATGTGGCGCAACGGGTCTGTACATCTGGCTGTTAACCAGAAGGTTGGTGGTTTGACTCTACCCAGGGATGGCTGTGGGCAGGATTCCTGCACTGCAGGGGGATGAAATAGATGACCCTCAGGGTCCCTTCCAAATCTACAATTCTATTATTCTATGTATTCATTTATTGTGTTGATATCCTGCTTTTCTGTCAAGTCACCCAAGGTGGTTTACCATTTTAAAACACTAAAATAAAATAAAAAATGGATTAAAAAATGGGTGTGCCTGCAGATTCTCCCCTCTCAACAGAACATACAAAAGTAGCTCTTTATGTTCAAACATTATTTCTGAAGAGGGTTTCATGGGTATTGTTGGTGCTGACCTTTAAAGCCCTAAATGGCCTCGGCCTGGTATACTTGAAGGAGCATCTTCACCCCCGTCGTTCAGCCTGGACACTGAGGTCCAGCTCCGAGGGCCTTCTGGCGGTTCCCTCCCTGCGAGAAGTGAAGTTGCAGGGAACCAGGCAGAGGGCCTTCTTGGTAGTGGTGCCCTCCCTTCAGATGTCAAGAAAATAAACAACTATCTGACTTTTAGAATACGGTACATCTGAAAGCAACCCTGTTTAGGGAAGTTTTTAATGTTTGATGTTTTATTGTGTTTTTAACATTCTGTTGGGAGCCGTCCAGAGTGGCTGGGGAAACCCAGCCAGATGGGCAGGGTATAAATAATAATTATTGTTGTTAATTAGTTTTGTTACTGCAACAGCAGTCTCTGCAATGAAAAAATAATCTGAGAACCTGAGAGACAGCTGCTGCCCACAATCCATGGTGGTTGAGTTGGCATGCTGTATTTTAGACAAGGATGCTCCACTGTTAGGTGGACCTGCTCACATGGGAACAGAAGGCAATGTGTTAAAGCAGCTCAAAGGCAACTGAATACCAGTGAAAGATACAGCATATGCTACATTTCCACACTAAGAAGCAGTGTCAATGAAAATAGGGGAGGCAATGACAGAGATGAATCTCTTCCCAAAAATGGGGTTTTCCAAAAAAAGGTGCCATTTTGCAATACTGGACAAGTCTCCCCACCCCCAGAAATTGTGAAATTGAGGGGGAAATAATATGAACACATCGCTTTCCTTGATAGTTTGACTAAAGCTTTCCCTGAGGCTCTTAGGGTTATGGTAACCAGAGAGATCCTGCTCAGGGGCTCCTTTGTTTTTCTGCAGTTCTAAGAAAAGAAGTGGCTTTATTCTACGCCAGTCTCAATGAACGTGTTTCTGTCCAAACTAGAAACAACATTGGATATCCATTATTGGAGCTCTTAATATTGTTTTGTTCATTTAAATGCAGATGTGCCAATGGTGAGAGGGTATCACTTCCCCAATAGGAAGACCAAGGCTGTAGGCACAAGGTGTCAGTCCAAGCACCCATAAGGAGTTCCCCAATCTCCCCCCCCCCCAATCTTCTTTTAGGCACAAAGTGATGTAAAGGAACTGTATTTCAACTCCAACATGGTAAGAGTGTGGGATAATAATACGATAATAATACGATAATAATACTGCATTCAGTTTTGTAATGAAGACATTGATTCCAGTCTTGTTATTTGTAATTTGTACCATCCCTTCCTCCACAAACGTTCTGGGGTTGTTGGCTTTTCTACTGCATTTGTTTCGCTATAACGCCTATCCAGATAATAATGTGGTAACGCTGGGAAGGATCACAAAATGCATAATGCTGGATGGATGACTACTAATGAAGTATTATTGCATCAATGAACCTGAACTTCACCCTCCATCTAGATTCTCGTTAGGTCTTAGAGGAAAGTACTATATTGACCAAGAAACCAGGAAGTCCATGAATTTGCTAGATGGCCTTAGGCAGGCCACTTTCTCTCTAACCCCCACAAATTTTGTAATAAGGAAATAGATATGTCATACCTCTCAAAATGACTTCGGGGATTTTTGAGATAACATGTCTGAAGTGTTTTGGGCATTCAATTACTGTAATGCTAAAAAAAAAAAGGAAAGTAGGAGGAAGACAGCCCATTTCCTTTCCTACTGGATGAGCTGGTTCAAGATCATTTGCAGCTGAGGGTAGCAAACCAAGGACTGGTTGCGCTGGATGAATGCTGTTGTCTTCAGTGAGACCAGTGTATAGTAAGTGATATGTAAATAATAATAATAATAATAATAATAATAATAATAATAATAATAATAAATTATTTATACCCCGTCCTCCCCAGCCAGAGCCAGGCTCAGGGTGGCTAACACCAGTAAAATTACAGTAAAATCATAAGAGGGGAAAAACAAAAACAAAAACAACCCAATTTAAAATACAGGTTAAAATGCAATTTAAAATGCAGCCTCATTTTAAAAGTGGCCCATAGATCAAAACCATAAGGGGAGGGAAAACATAAGGGTCAGACTGAGTCCAAACCAAGGGCCAGACGGAACAGCTCTGTCTGCAGGCCCTGCAGAAAGATGTCCCACAGGGCCCTAGTCTCTTGTGAAAGAGCATTCCACCAAGTCGGGGCCAGTACTGAAAAGGCCCTGGCCCTAGTTACGACCAATCTAATCAGCCAACGGGGCTTAAGTTAAATGCAAATATACCAGTTCAAATCTTAATCGATCCATGCCTTTGTTTCTCAGTGCCAGTTCCCAAAAGCAGGCCACCACTTTGCAGATGACCCAGACAGACTGGAGGGAACGTTTTGCTTCATACCTTTGTCATTCTGGAAACCTCCGCAGTAGATCCATTTCTTTAATTTCATCAAAGTATTTATAACCACATTGCCCTCCTAGAATAAAGAGATCAACGTGATAAATACTTGATAGTTGACCATTACATGGACTAGTTAAGGGTTTGCTTGCTGTTTTGGAGAACAGCATAAGAATAGAAGGCAGTTGTATAGAGTGGTCAGAGGAAAGAATGGTTGGTGGGTGGGGTTGGAGGTGCAGCCTTGGCACAGACTTTAGTGAAATCTAGACACATATGAAAATGCTGTGAAAACGCTTTTTAAAAAAACTTCTTGAAAAATATATTGAATTTTCCATAGCTCACAATCGCGATCTAGTGCCACATTTGTATAATGCACTTTACAACACACTTAAAACTTTGCAACTGTATAGCTGAGTCATTTGGCTATCTGTTCTGCTCCTGAGTTTGATCAGGGTGTGGGGAGCTGTTTCTAGGGAGGAGCTGTTCCTTGCTAATAGAAGACAACACGGGACACAACCCTAAACAGCGTACACAAAGTGTATCCTATTGTCTTATCTTAAAAAAATATATAACCACTCCAAAGCAAGTCGTTCCCAGGTGAAATTTTGAACCTGAATGTAACATTAAAACCATACTAAGCAGACTTTTACACACACACACACCCCAATCAAATATTTCAGTTCAACCATTTTTTGACTACTGGAATTTTGGGGAGGTACTTATACAAGGCATAAAATTAACATAGCATGCTTTTAAAGTTTTGTTTATTATGACAGATAAACATGCTAAATCAGTCTCAACCTATGTAGTGCGGAAGCAAGTTCCCCAACATTTCCAGAAAGCATTCATCATCGCCAGTGTTTCCTTCCAAATGAGCTCTCTAAAATTTGGATTGGGGCACCTATCCAAGCACCTCCCTCAAGTAAGTCCCAACGAATTCAATTACTCCTAGATAGGTGACTTTAGAATTGCAGTCTCAATGTGTCACAATTCCTTGTCTAAATTTATATCCAACCTATCGGCCAGAAATACATTATGGGATTTAAGAAAATTTGCAACCAATGCCCCCTCTTTCCACCTTTCTGTTAGGATTTGAACAGTCCTGGGGCTGCATAGAAGTACCCTGGACTAAATAAGACTAAAGGACGTAGCTGGTTCTCGCAACTGCATCACTTGCATACGAAAACCCTTTATTCACAGATCAGCTTCTGAATCGCTTTCTTCGGTCTTCTGAGGTAACCTCTTAATGCCAACAATAAGATCAATACTTAAAAGCCTAGCTGCACATTGAAGAATGGAAGCCACTAACTGGTACTTACAGGACACTGATTCTAACCTTTCTTGATTTGGCAGAAGCGGTCGATTATTTCTGACAGCGCTGGTAACTTCAAGATAGAGCTGAGGAAAAGCACCCCTTTTCTGTGCCCTAGAGAGGGTTTTTGGAACACTGAGCAATGCATCAGCAATTACAGCACAAAGAATGGATACGTTTGCTGACTGGCACCGCTTTGCATAGCAGGACAGGTAGTAATGTAACAGTATCTCGAATATCCCACCGACTGGCAAAACTGATCCCTCCTTTAGGTAAGAGCTGGAATTACTCTGAATATGGCTTCTGATATTATCCGCTTCTTTAACTCCACGGCCTTGCCTAGTACAACTGTCCTCAGTGTGTTGCAGATTCACATTTCTGGAACTGATGCTTCTCTCTGCTCTGGTAGGAGCAAGCTGATTTTCTGCAAGTGATTCATTCCCGTCCATTCTCAATATTCCTTTTGGATGATTGCGTTTCTGAGACACCTTTTGCACGTCAACTAAATCACGTTCACATTCACGTAGTTCTGAGCACATGGCATCATGCGCCAAATCTACACCCCACGAGTTAGGCAGATGCATGGATGAACAGGCCAACTCTCTGTCTACCGATGAAGCAGAAACAACAGAGTCCTCTTCCATGTCAAACCCACAAGGTCTTGGCTGCTTGGCACAAGCGTGAACCTCACCGTAGCCAATGCGCTTCTCTACAAAATGTTGCTGTGCATCAGAACACTGCTGACTATTATGTAGTGTTTCGGAGAGGTTTTGCTCAGTCAGACAAACAACCGTAAACATCTGTCGCAACATTTTGAACGCGCCATGAAAAGCACAAACATGTTGCTCAGTAACCCCATGCACTGGCCCACAGAGAATCACACAGTGGAGCTGAAGGGCACACGTCCTTTCAAAGCCTATATGGACAAATCTTTTGGCGCCAAGGTGCAATGGCTGGCAAAATTTTGCAACAGCGGCTTCTGTGATTTCAGTGTGAATATTGTCCAAAGATGGCTTAAAAGGTGAAATATTTGTGATCCTGTAAATAAGAGATATCTCCTCTGGGGACAGGCACTCTACAATAGATATGCCACTGCTTTTTGCATAGTTATGAACAGCTTCCTGTTGTTTTACACTTGACAATATAACCTTGATGTCATTGTCCCGCATGTGCTTTAGAACAGCTTCTGTTCTTTTTGTAATCCAGGTTTTAGATGCCCCATGTTGATTTTCAGCAGTTATGACAACTTCAGCACCCAAGTCAGAATAAGCAGGCTGGATAGGTTCTGTTATAACTAGAACTCTTTTGTCACCGTCTGCAGGACAGTACACAGCAAAGTCTCTGTGAAGAATAAGCCCATCAAGGATTCTTGAACTTGAAACAGGAAGGCCTGTCACAGTAGTATGCAACTCAGCAAAACAGTCATCCACAAAGCACAGGACTTCACTCCTATTTTTACCAGCAGTAACTCTGAAGTAGAAATCACAGCTTAACTGGGAAAGAAACTTTTGTCTATTGATTCCTACTTTCCCAGAAAAATAAGCTTCCAGTACCAACCCCATTGTGCTCATACTTATTTCTTCATCAGAAACAGAAAATACTGAATGAAAATGCTTTTCAAGGTCTCTTGTCACTATGTAATCTAGAATGTCCATCTGGATCGTTATAAGAAGCTGGGAAACTTGTTTCAATCTGTAAAATTTTTCTTTACAATTCTCTCTTCCTTGGATCTTCTCATAACAGGAAGGACTACCTCCTTTAACAAGTTTTTCAAGTTCTTGAAGTAAAACGGAGAGAATTACGATGAACGTTTTAGCACCATCCCCAGTCAAATTGCAATGTGTGGAAATGCATGAAATCATCATTCTGTTAAAAGCCAAGGAGAAACAAAAGTAAGCCCACAACTTATGTGCATTTAACTTGTGCACATTCAGCTCTATGCGCATGACAATACATACATACATACATACATACATACATATGAGCAGAAAGGGGGTGGAATTCCAGGAAAAATGACTTTGGCAATCCAACCCAAGACTGAACCCAATGTGTTTTGACTATACATGATTTTGGGTTTAGGCGTGATCCCTGGAATGTAACCCCTGCGTAGACTGCAAACTTACTATATTTGAAATATCTCTAAATGAATTATTTCTTTTCTACAAGTCTACAGCAGAAAAACAAAAATACAACCAGTTTCTATGTAAGATCCCAATATACAAGTAACCTGCAACCTAAGTGAGAGTTTCGTTCCAGGGATCTGATTTTAAACGCAAAATTGCGCAAAGTCAGGGGGCTGCTTACTGGGCTTTGGGAAGGTGGCAAGAGGGTCTAGCTCCCAGGGCCCTCACTCAACATTCCCAGACTTTGGTAAGTAAGGCACAGCCTTTCTTATGGGCCTCTGGGACACTTTGAGAGCTCCCACACATCCTTCCCAGAAGCTATTAAGGTGCTTCGTTGCTTACCAGCCTCTGGGAGAAGGCTCTGGGAGATTCCCAGGGCCCTCCCATGGACCTTCCCAGAGCCTGAAACAAGGAAAACCAGCTGGGTGTGCAGGAAATAAATAAATGGAAAGTGGGGAACAGAGGGTTTCCATTTTTATTTATTTATTCCACCCACCCAGATTGTGACTGAGCACCTTCCAATAAAAACACAACGAAACATCATACATTACAACCTTCCTGAGATGCGAGTTATTTGTACTAAGACATTAAAAACACAATGGTTGTGGGCAGATTCCATACATGGGCCACTGGCAACTATGAGGCTGTGAGAGGGGCAATATTTCTGTGAAACTGCCTCAGTGTGGAGGTCATGGTTTCTATGTTCACTATGCCTTAAAAATGACGTTGGTGGAAAATGTGCACTAAACACCAGCAAAAGCGATTAAGGGTCTCGAGAAACTCCCCTATGAGAAAATGCTGCCTTTCAGTTTAGGAGATAAGGTGGATGGGCATGTGACTTCTTGTGTTTTTGACCATGATAAACATGGGGTGATAACAACTGAAATAAATGATGCCTTTGTGAGGGAAGTCATAGATTATGGCCCTCTGAGCTATCTGGATGGGAGCAGCCATCAAGGGTACCCCTTTGACACTTGAGATGTACATTTTTAGGGCCCACCTTATTTCTATGATTGTAAGCTGTTTTTAGCATTAGATTTCAATTGGTGTAACCTGCCCTGGGATCTTAGGGTGAAGGGCAGTCACAGGGGCACCAGTATCCAGCTGGAAAGGAGGAGGTTTAACAAACTGCTCCTCCCAATGGAAACATGCAGATGGGGACAGATACACCCCTGCTTTAAGTTGTTTACATACCATCTTCTCTTGCATATTATTTATTACAAAACTCGATAACTAAGCACTTTAGAGATGAAACGTTGGATTATGGAATGACACCGAAGCACTGAACCATTGGTATAACACAAGTGGACTCTCTATTACGCAATGGTTCAAGATAAAATCTATTTTGGAAAGAGAAGAAATGAGCACTGTTTTACAAATGAACTCTTTATTTACCATGTTTGCTACTGTTTAAGATAAAACCTATTTGGGAAAGAAACGACTTTTGCCATTTTATGGACATTTATTGTTTGTTTACAGATAGTTGCCTTGGTAATAAGAACTTGTGTCAAGGAAAATTTATAATTTATCTTAAAAACCATTGTAAACAGTTAAAATTGTTAGTAGGATTGGAAGAACACTTGTAGTTTAATGGTGATTTTTTTGATATAATGGAGATGTAAAAGATTTGGATTATTAGAAAAGATGCAGGGGGAAAAGACTAACAATAGGACCCACAAAGGGGAGGAGGGAAGTTCAGGAGATTCTTTGGAATCTTGTTTATGTTGTATGTTGGGTATGTGATTGTAAAACTGTCATTTGAAAAACCAAACCAAATAAAAAATAAAATAAAAAAAACATGGAAAAATGAATATATAAAAAATCTTGTGTTGATTGCAGTAGTCATTGTATCACCACCCTGTTCATTGCTTTCATGAGTGGGCCGGCAACTAATAATAATAGTATGCGCACCTAAGCTACAAGTCTTGGTGAGACAGAGCTAAATTTCACAGCGATATGCTGAAGAGCAATGCTAGACAGGGAATGGGAGATCCGTGAGCAGCATCTTCTGAAGTGCTAAAAATTAAAACGAAAACCTTAAAAGTGGTGGTCGATGTGGAAAATTTGAAGTCCACACTGTCTCCTCCTCCTCCTCCTGGGTGTAGCCAGGATTTATGGGGTGCTTTTTCTGGGGGGGGGGGAGGCAAGACACCCAGTTGTCACCATCCCGTGTCTGGATCTGTCTACCAGATTCGGAATGCAACGTCTAAACCACAGTTTCTTCTTTCTTTTGACACCCCCAAGCGCTCAGAAAACCTGTCAAAAACTTTCTACCATTTCTATAAGTATTTTTCCTTTATTTCCTTGATTTAGGCGGGGCAGCCGCCGCCCTGGCTAAGCCCATGGCCCTCCCCGAAACCCCAGAGAGGGGGCCCGCCCGAGCCCTTCACGCGGACGATGCGGCCTAGACCACGGAACTGCGGAGCGGGGACCGTCGATTACCGGGCGGTGGGCGACTCGACGTTCAAGGCCTCCAGCACGCGCCGCCCGTCCCTGGAAAGCAGCACTTCCCCCGTGGGGCGGGTGAGCAGCACGTGCCCTCCTCGAGGCCCCACGGAGCCCCGGACGACGGCAGCGAGCGCGGCGGCCTCCTGCGCCAGCCGCCCCGGTCCCAAGCGCTGCGCGGTCGCCATGGCAACGGAATCTCGGCCCGGGTGGGGGCGCGCGGTCGTTCGACGTCCTCTCGGCGACGCCGTGACGTCAGGCGCTCCTCGCCCAGCCTTGCGATTGGTTGAGCAGCACGGCCCCGTCTCTTCGTTGTTATTTTCAAAGCTTCGCCGTCCGTTAGTTTTTATTCTGCCCCTCATCTTTTACGTATTTTAAAAGCGAGGAACCAAGTGGTACTGGACTGCAGAAGTATGCCGGGCCGTGGCAGTTTCTTCCTTCTCCTCAGTCCCGAATGGCCTGCGAGTTATTCTGTGGTGGTGAGGCAAAGGGCACTCTGTACATGCTCAGGAGCAGAGGCCGTGACTTAAATGTAAAAAACAAAACACTCTTTACTCTGCCATGCGGCGCACACCCTCCCCACTTCAGTTCCTCAGGCACGTTCCCCTCAGCGTTGCCACCGCAGTGCCAGCGAGAGGGCAGGAGGCCACTCTTCCGCACTGCGCATGCTCCAACACATGCGCATTAAGCACCCTGAAGCCTTTCCCAGACGCCCGTTGAATCTCTTACCCACACTTTCCGTCTCAGCTAGGGACGCTGTCCAGCTTCGATCTCCCTATTCGGCTCCATGGCAACGGCAAACACCTCATTCCCCCCTCCCACCCCTCTTTCCTCTCTCCGCCTATCCGCGAACGCCGAACCTCTCGCGCGCTACGTCACATCGCACTAGGCTCCGGCGGGACGCGAAACCCCGCCCGCCGCCGCTTCCCATTGGCCCGAGCGCCATAGCACCATCTCGTCTTAGCGCGGCGGATTGGCCAAGAGGGGCTGGGCCGTGGAAAGCGCGAGGCGAAGGCAGGAGTTGAGCCGGCAGCCGGCTATTAGCATAACCCCGCCCTCTTCTCCTGTGGCCTCCCTCCCGCCTGCCTCCGCTCTCCTCACCTGCTCAGAGCATCCTTGGTCGCCAAGCGAGCCTTTTGCACGGCGAGGGCGGAGGCGAGCGGCCGTGAGGAGAGGATGACAGGGAAGATAAGCGAGCAATTTCCCTGAGGTGGTGGAGGAGGAGACGCCATCAAACAGGACCAACAGCCCAGGTCTCTTTCCCGGAGGAGCTTGGGGCTGAGGGCGGCACAGCTCCGCCATCCAAAGGACTAGACTAAAGGAACGAGCCCTTTTCCTGTCAGAAAAATTCTGTCAGGGTCGCCGAGGGAAAGAGGAGCAGCCCTCACATTGATTTATTTTCTTTTTTAAAAAGAAAACCCCTCCGGTTTTCATGTATGTATGCATTTCAGTTCTTCATTCTTGTGAATTAAATTTCCACACCTTTATCAAGGATGGCATGCTCTCCTGTCAACCAGGTGTGCCACCTGCAAAAGCCCACCAGCCCCTTTGGCAGGGATGGCGGTGGCTGGCACACTTTCTCTCTCTCTCTCGTTTTAGTAACTTTTTGGTTTTTGTTCACAGGTGAAGCGAGAATTGCTTACGAAGGAGCAGGAGGGAAAGGAGCACAGGACCCGGAGATACGCTTCCCTTGTTGGATTGTGACATTTTGCATTTTTAAAATACACGCAATACCTTCCTGGGTGTGTGTTTGTTTGTTTGTTTAGTTATTCCTGCTGACTGAAGGTCAAGAGGCTTAAAATACGTGTCCTGGCAGAAACCAGCAGATGGCTGAAGAAATTTAAATGAACAATGCCATTTCTAGGGACATGTTGACCCTAGAAATAGCGGGTGGCGATAGGTGGAGCTGCAAATCCACTATGTTTTCCTGCCTGGTGCCTAAGCTGAGGAACTGCTTTTTGTGACCGCAGAGGTTTTGTATTAAATTTCTTGGCATTTTCCTTTTTACCTTTTTGGATTTGTAGTACAGTTTTTTAATTCTCCTCCTTTGGTTTGAAATGAGGATCTTTGTAATTTCGTAACGCAATTTGTACGGGGTGTGGGTGTGTGTAGCCCTGTTCAAGGAACTTTATTCAGATTCAAGCTCAAAATCCAGCAGTGATTGTGAGAGAGCACACCCTTCTTCCACAATGTGGACTTTTCTGGGCATTGCCTCTTTCATCTATGTCTATAAGAAATGTGGAGATTTGCTGAATTATGCCAACAAGGAGGTCCTGATTTCCATGCTGGTGTTCTCTATTGGTTTGCTGCTGTCCTATCGGTACCGGACATGGGGACTAAAGCAACAGAAGCACAGGCAACCCCATTGTGGAATGCTCTCTAATTTTCTTGCCGCTGTGCCTCTCCTTGGTTTTTTCTGGACTAAATTCCACGCAGGCTCTCCAAAGGTGTTGAAACCAAAATCCAAAGAGGTATGTTGGCTCTTAGCATGACAACCCAGGACTGAGATCTCTTTCCTATGTTTTAAAACAATCATCTTGCACCTTTCAGAGAAATTTGTTTTTAATACTGGGGATTTCTGAAGGGGGAATTTCTTTTTGAAAATCAGATTGCAGGTTTGTGTTCCTGAACGGTGATGGAAATCTACTTAAGCCAGCACTTCCCAAACTGGGGGAGAGGGATCTAGAACGTTCAGTTTTTGGGAAATTGCAACATCTTCCATTGGTTTTGTATTCAATGAAGCTCAACACTCAGAACTATGTAGCTTGATAAGAGATTTTAATAACAGTTATTTGAAATTCTCAAACATTAGCTCCTTCGTAATACGTTCCTAGGATTTCAGATTCCCCTCCCCCTCTTAGCTTGCTAGGGAGAGGGTATCTGTCCTATATCTAGCATATGTAGGTAAGAAACAACATCCTTCTTTGCCATTTTGAGGAGCACATAATGTAAATGAACTGCAAGTGCAATTCTGTGCATGGTTTCTTGGCACTATGGTAATTCCTACTGTGTTCAATGGGACTTGGTATGTTAATGATTGTAGCCAATTCATTGAGGTCATCCAGGAGTGGTCCAGGAAGATACTGTGGCCATCCATATCAAAAGTCGCTGAGAGATTCAGGGGAATCAGCAAGTTCTCATTTCTCCATTCCTTTCCTAAAGAAGATAATCCACCGGGGCGCCCAAGGCTGATTCTGTCACAGAACCTGAACTTGTACTGGAATGAGTGAAGATAATCAGTTTCATCCAAGAGCATTATATGTAGCTCAAGTTCCTCTATGTATATATCATGTACAGAATTCTCTCCCTCAATATGCTGTGCTTTTGTGACATTTGTCAGCCCAAGTCCTTGAAGTAAATGGTAATCACAATAGCCTAAAATGCATTTGTTTTGCTTTGCTTATGGCTTCATCTTTACGCAGGATAGAAGGGAAGTTGGTACCTCACCTGAGAGCACAATTGAGACAACTACGGGTTCAAATCTCACCTCTCCGTGTGATCCAGAAGTTATCATTGTGGGATCCGGTGTGCTTGGCTCTGCTTTGGCAGCAGTACTGGCAAGGGATGGAAGAAAAGTGACAGTAATTGAGAGGGATCTCAAGGAACCTGACAGGATAGTTGGAGAACTGCTGCAACCAGGGGGATATAATGCTCTGAAAGACCTGGGACTGGGAGGTATGTTAGCAAATCACAAATCCTGTCTCATTGTTCTGATGTGCTTGTTGCCCCACTTTGTTTATTTAATTTGCTGGGTAGCCTGATCCTTGCCTTCCATCTATGCCTTTTATAATATGATAATACCAAAAAAAAACCCTCTCTATATATGTTGGCCTATAGGCTGAAATTAGAATCTAGCCTCTCCTTGATTTGGGGTGACTTCTGACAGGAGTGGGGGTGCACGAGTTTCCATTTCTTTCCACATTACAAAATCCCTCTGTCACTATTGTTTAATTCTGTCAGTAGTGTTCATGAGACCTATGAAACTGAGTGAAGCCATATATGATTCATATATGACCTACCAGGGACTCGGTAAACCCCTTGTTTTTGCTGCTTATCAGGGACTGTAGAAAACAGGGTAGTTGTTGAACATTTAGAAGGACATAATACATGGTTTATTGGCTGAATTCAGCTTAAATTCTTAGATTCTAAGGAATGTTCAAAATATCTTTTCATGGTTGGGGAGAATTTCCATTGCATATTCCTAGTGCGTATAACATAATAAATACTTGATCTAAATGTATGTTCTTGAGGCAACTTGATATGTATCCTTCTCGTATACTACCCTCAACTCTGCACTTTCCCTAATTTATCGACATTTATTTTGCAGAGGTTGTGGAAGGGATTGATGCTCACGCAATAAACGGCTATGTACTTCATGACCTAGAAAGTAAATCAGAAGTTGAAATTCCTTTCCCTGCCAAAACGGATGGCCAGATACAGAGTGGAATAGCATTTCATCATGGGCGTTTCATCATGGGTCTCCGAAGGACAGCCATGGCAGAACCCAAGTAAGAACAGCAACTTAAAATAATAAGGCATCTACTGAATGAGCAGTTCTAGGCCTGACTGATGTACTAAGTGCATCCTTCCATCTTGTTGAATTTATTTTTTATTTTTTATTTTTTGTTTATTTTGTTTTTCCTTTTATATCACTTGAATAACACCTTTGTGGTCTGATATCAACTGGAAGTAGCATCCCAGCCATCAGCAGTGCATTGGTGCTTATACAGTCGTGCGAGTAATTCCTCAAATCAACTCAGCCACAGACATGTTTTACTGCACCACCCAAACAGGCATGCTTACCTTTAGTCATTTTGGGCACTTGAAAGAAAATAAACTAGAAATTCCACTTGAGGTCAGATAGGCACCCTCCCTACTCAACTTCCAGCACCTACCGAATAATTAAAAATAATAATATCACAGCAAGCATTTTGATTGAAATTTAAAGCCATATTTTCCAGTTCTCACTTTCCAGCCAATTGCAAACTATGGTTTATCAATTCAGACAATATTCTAAATCAGGAATGAGGAACCTATGGTCTTCCAGGTATTGCTGGACTACAATTCCTATCAGCCCCAGTCAGCATGACCAGTATTTAGAGGTTATAAGAGAATAACAAGCAGGGCCAGAGTTGCCAGCTCCTATTCTAAACCATGGTTAAGCTTCCTTTGAAGTCTGAATTGCTTAGAAAACTACTGTATTTAATAGTGTTTCTAGTTTTTAAAATTGATTGTAACCAGCCCAGAGTCTGTTGAGTAACTGGGTATCAGTATATTTATGCAAGTAGAGGTGCAACAGCGACACCAGGAAACTGGAAACTGAGGTGTTTTCCCTCCTTGAAGCAAAATGAAAACTATATATATATATATATCCAATTAGAAGTATGATTAGTTCACGTAGCTCCCTCCCACTTGAACAGAACTGCTGCTTGAAAGTTGCATTTCCACTAATTTGCAAAATGTCCTGGTTTGATTTTACTGTACCATGGTCAAACTGTACATGATGTATTCTTTGTTCTAATTGCTAATAGGAGCTGCAGAAAGTGATTTAGATCAGGGCTATGGCAAGAGGAAAAGGCTTCAACTCTTTCTTCTGTATTGATGCCCTGATTCAGATGACTCATGGGGCTGTCATTAGCTCTGTATGAGAATGTATACAGGCTTTCTCATGTTATACTTCTGTTTTCCCTTTCATGGCTCATAGCTTTGGGTGGATGGGATGGAATTTTGATCAGGACCATGGTGCAGAGTTAAAGAGTTAATCCTCTTATTTCCATATTTCAGCCCCAGTCTGAATCCTCTCTGCATCTGCTTTTTAGTGAAGAGAGAGAAATTAGAAATACAGCACATGCAGCCCTAAAAATATCAGATTAAAAACTCATTTTAAAGTAATCTTTCACCCTTAAAATATATTTATGAGAAGGGATAATCATTGTGATGAGTATTCAGTTTTATATACCCCACCTACCTTCATACCCACAGCACATATATTGAATCATGAACTGTTCAATCCTCTGGGTTGGCTATTGGCAAGATTTCCTGAGTCAGTATTGCAGAAAGGATCAGGAGAGAATATATCAGATCCTGTGGCTTGGTGGTGGCCAACCTTATTGGCACGTGTGCTGCATAACAAATCCATAGTATGAAATAATGCATTTCTAATAGTCACTACGCTAGATAGCCACAGCCATTCGTGTTCTAATAACTTCCATGCTGTATTATTGCAATGCATTCTGTGTGGGACTACTGTTGAGTAGTGTTCAGAGACTTCATTTAGTTTAAACTGCTGCCGCCAGATTCTTGCCTAGAGGAAGGTAGCTAGAACATAACCACGCCAGTTATATTCAGTCTGCACTGGCTATGTATTTGTTTCCATGATCAATTGGTTGCTGATTCTTGCCTTTTAAAGTTCTAAATAGCTTGCCTAGAGAGGACTGACTTTTTCCATCATGTTTGTCCTATTTCTGAAGCTCTCTCCAGGTACCTCTTGCCAGCTGAATAGGGCAGGGCTTTCTCAGTTGTGATACCTGTCCTGTGGAATGCCTGTCCTGGGCAGGCCTGCCTAACTCCAGCACTGAACAAATTTTGACCTGATGTGGGCTGCTATAATGTTTTTACTTCTCTCCTCCTCATGTATTGAGACTTGAATACCCCTTAGTTTGATCTGCTGTTGCTTTAGTTTTAATGATATGGTTGCTTATTCTGCTATTAAATTTGTTTTTTGTTTTTAGTGTTATAATGTGATTTTATTTTCTATCTTAGTCAGTTCTTGCTTTTTTTTTGAAGAAAATTAAAGAATGGTTTAAGGCAAACTAGGGCTTATCATTAACTGCGTCCCACAGCTCTCTCATGGGGTGATATCCAATTGGTTTATAAGAAAAGTTTGGTTAATTTCTTGCCAACTGCTCATGCAAGCCACAGTCCTGGTTCAGACAACATGGCAAATAATAGCATGGCTTGTTTGAGCCATGCAGGTTCCATGCAGGCGAGAAGAAGCTGCAAGAGATCTATGAGGTATGGGAGAAGCTTGTTCACAATTGTACCATGGTTTAAGGCAGGGGTCAGCAACCTTTTTCAGCCGTGGGCCGGTCCACCGTCCCTCAGACCATGTGGTGGGCCAGACTATACTTTTTTTGGGCGGGGGGGGGGGAATGAATGAATTCCTATGTCCCACAAATAACCCAGAGATGCATTTTAAATAAAAGGACACATTCTACTCATGTAAAAACACGCTGATTCCTGGACCATCTGCGGGCCAGATTGAGAAGGTGATTGGGCCACATCCGGCCCCCGAGCCTTAGGTTGCCTGCCCCTGGTTTAAGGCCATTGTTTAAATACGGGTCTATTTTCTCCCCAGGAGTAGGAAGACAACCTGTGCAGTTGGTTCTGTTCAGGGGAATGGTTCTACCTATTAAAGTTAGTAGTGTATATTTTAGATGGCAATGTGCTTAACTTACTGTATTATGGAATATGAACCATGGATATTGTGTGCATTAAAACAAATAAACAAACTGCTTTCTTCCAGTTCAAAATTCATTGAAGGAACAGTGACTCAGCTGCTTGAAGAAGATGAACGTGTTGTTGGAATTTTGTTCAAAGATAAAGAAACTGGTGCTACAAAGGTGAGGCTCAATAGACATATATATTTTTACAGGAAAATATTCTAGGTTGTTTTGGTGCACAGTAATCCTCTGTCAAATTAAAGCAGGAAACAATTAAGGTAACCCAACAGGTAAATTAGCACAATGAGCGTGGTTAAAAACACAGGGCCAAATTATATGACAGTATTATTACTATTTATCTGTTTTCTGTTTTCAGTCCTCTCCTCCCATGGCATAAATACATATCTAGTCTACAGACTACAAAGTATATTTACAGGAAAATTATGTTTTGTAGCATTGCCCTTCAAAGTCATAAGGTTATTTCTTAAGGGCCAAAGCAGAAAGAAAAAAACATAGTCTGACTGCTGCCTCAACAGATATATGCTATGTGGGTGGCGCTGTGGTCAAAACCACTGAGCCTCTTGGGCTTGCCGATCAGAAGGTCGGCGGTTTGAATCCCTGTGATGGAGTGAGCTCCCGTTGCTCTGTCCCAGCTCCTTCCAACCTAGCAGTTTGAAAGCATGCCAGTGCAAGTAGATAAATAGGTACCACTGTGGCGGGAAGGTAAACGCTGTTTCCATGCGCTCTGGTTTCCATCACGGTGTTCCGTTGCGCCAGAAGTGGTTTAGTCATGCTCGCCACATGATCTGGAAAGCTGTCTGTGGACAAATGCCGGCTCCCTTGGCCTCAAAGCGAGATGAGTGCTGCAACCCCATAGTCGCCTTTGACTGGACTTAACCGTTCAGGGGTCCTTTACCTTTTTACCCTTAGATATATAGTATGCTAAGGATACCTAAAAGTTCATATCATCTTCTATACATCAAATCAATCATTGCATTCTGCAGGAGAGGGTCTTCTGCAAATACCACCCAGTCTGGTGGTCTGTTGCATATTATTTCAGAATCAGGCCTTTGGTAAGGCAACAAACACTATCCTTCGGAACTCCCTCCCATTGCAGATCAGACAGGTGTCGTTTTCGGTGCCTGCTAATGGTGTTCCTCTTTCAAAAAGCCTTCTAAAATCTTTATCCCAGTTGGCATCTGTCCTGAATTGAAATTGATTTTATATATGTGCTGCTGTTCTATTTTTTTATATTTTCAACTGTTTTTTAAATTGTTTTTATATATGCAATTGTTTTAACTGTGTGTGTGTTGTTGATGTTAAGGAAGAGCATCACAAGCTGCTGCTCAGAGATATGGTGCAATTTCCTTTTGAGAACTCTGACAAACTTTCAAATGAGAATGAAACTTTTGTGAATATAGACTGGCTTAAGGGGTTACTGTACTATATGACACTATTTATCATGTTTATCGCTTTTTCTTTCATCCTTCCCCATTGCAGGAGCTCCGTGCACCCCTTACTGTTATTGCCGATGGTGTCTTTTCCAAGTTTAGAAAACAACTTATCTCCAACAAAGTTAGAGTTCCATCTCATTTTGTGGGGTTAATTTTGAAAGTAAGTGTTACTTTTTAAAAACAACAACAACTAAGCTTACAGTTAGTCTGCTTACCATCTATGGTGTGGTGGCATTGTGGGCCATCATTGTAAACCAGGGTTGAATTCTGGGTGCGGGGCTTCAGATAACACGGCCAGTGGGGAGGCATAGCTGCTTGCCTTGCTGGCCAGGGCTTCAGATTCAAGCCTGCCTGCAGAATCGACCAATAGCAGGTGGGCTGGGAGGCAGGCCTTTCCCAGAGGGCAGGCCCAACGGAACACGTAGGCTTCGCTTGGGTGCGCTGCTGGGAAATCTAAAGCAGCCTGTCTCAACCCCAGCACCCTGTTCTTCTCCGGATCTTCCACCCAATTCCTTTGCATATTGTCTGCTCTTTTGGCGCTTGACCTTGCTGTGAACCTCATTGGCTGCTGTATTTGGGGCTGGGCATGGATGCTTAAAGAGGAAATGTTACAGTGATCAAGGTGCATGTTTCAAAGTTGTCCCATTTAAATTGCTAATGTTGTCAAACCTCTGTCGTTATTAAATCCTGTCATTATCAATCCATATTTCATCCATCTTCACAGCAGCTTCTGATGTTAGTTATTGACCATGACCGGAGAATCGTAGTTTAGTAAGCCAGTGTATAAATAGCACTCAGCCACTTCACTTGACCCTTCACACAAGCAAGTGAACAAGCTGGGAAGGATTCATTTAACTCTTGTTTCCTTCTCTGTCAGAAACAAGAAACTCTAGATTAATGCTTTTGGTACAAGCCAGGATATAAAGCCAAAATCAGACCATGGCCTCCACAGCCATCTACAGATACACCGCTAAAACTGTGTTTGTGTGCCACGAGTGATCGCCAAGAAGAAGATTCTGTTAACTATGGTTTCCCACTTTGTATGGAACAAGAAATGATAACTAACTGAAGACTTCCTTGTTTGTTTTCTGACTTGTGCAAAGGGAGAAATTAGTTAAATGTATGAGGGCCGCGGGTGGCACTGTGGGTAAAACCTCAGCGCCTAGGACTTGCTGATCGCATGGTCGGCGGTTCGAATCCCTGCGGCGGGGTGAGCTCCTGCCCACCTAGCAGTTCGAAAGTACCCTTAAGTGCAAGTAGATAAATAGGTACCGCTTTATAGCGGGAAGGTAAACGGCGTTCCGTGTGCTGCTCTGGTGCCGGTTCGCCGGAGCAGCTTCGTCACGCTGGCCACGTGACCCGGAAGTGTCTGCGGACACCGCTGGCTCCCAGCCTCTAGAGTGAGATAAGCGCACAACCCTAGAGTCTGTCAAGACTGGCCCGTACGGGCAGGGGTACCTTTACCTTTTATGAGGGCACCAGGATCGTACAAGCTCAGGAATGGTTGTCCAAATGTGGTCACTGTTGCTAGCATTTTACAGATTGGGAAATGAGCATCTGTACTAGTAGTTTGTTGAAATTCATGGCCAACCAGGGATGTATTGATAAATGTAAGTCGGAAGGCACTTTTAATAACTTTTTCTCTTTCTTTCACTGTAAAGGATTCACCTCAGTTTAAAGCCAACCATTCTGAAATTGTTCTGGGTAATCCTAGTCCAGTACTTTTCTACCAGATTTCTTCCAATGAAACCAGAGTCCTTGTTGACATTCGAGGTGAAATGCCAAAGAACCTTAAAGAATACATGGTTGAACGGATTTATCCACAACTACCTGGTAAGCATTATGTGCACAGGTTGTCAATACTGTGAAAGAAACCATCTACTTAAGTGTTTGCATCAACTCTCATTTGATGCAGAATTGCCTCGTCATTGAAGAAATAAACTTTAAATGTCTAAACTGTGATTAACATGCACTCAGAGTTGAAGCTTCAAGGAGCATTATCTTTTGCAAATATTGATGTTTCTAGACTTGGTTGAAAGGTAGCTGTGACTGGGAGAGGATGGTGGAAAATAGCCCTTTGCAGTGTAAGTGCCTATGTTGGTAGCCTTTTACATCCTGTCCATGGTCAATGATGGACTTGGAATTGGGCATGCCTGAAGTATGCCTGATTTCATAGAGGCACAGAGGCATAGTCTCAAGTTTCTTCGTCTCTTACTCTCAGTGGTCACACATTCACAAGGATAAATGTTGTTGTTGTTTAGTCGTTTAGTCGTGTCCGACTCTTCGTGACCCCATGGACCAGAGCACGCCAGGCACCTCTGTCCTCCACTACCTCCCAAGGATAAATAGCTGGTGTAAAGCCACATTTGACCAGTTCATTGTTACGGTCATGAGGGCATCGCTGTCTTCCTCCTTATAATGACTTCAGGGAAATCTTGCACAACAGTTTCCCCCAGCTGATATACTGGAAATGTGGCATTTTCCTAGTGTAGGTGTTGCTGGTGGGTGGCCTCAAGTTGTGCCGTCTCAGTTTGGAAGTTCCTTAGAGCACCTTTGGGTACCTGGAGCACTGAGCCCCTGAGGGAATGAGATGGGAATTGAGCAGGCTGTGGGACTAGCCAGAAATGGTAATTTGAAAAAGTGTATATTTGTGAAGAAAACTTGAAAGGCTGGATTTTGCTTTTTACAGCAAGGGTCTCTTCAGAACCAGGAAGGATTTTTTTCTTGGGCAAGAGTCTGATGGAGTTTCAGCTTCACCTGTTAAAAATGTCTTTGCTTTGTCAATGGCAAAATGCAACTTTTTAGCTGTGGGTCTCTTTACCTGACCTGACTGTTTTGTACTGGGTATAGATTCCTGTACTTTTTGAGGCTGTTTGTTTCAGGTTGCCAGTGAATATCTGGGTTTCACAGATGTGCTTTTGAACAACACCCCATCATTTCAGTCAGATGTGCGCAGAAGATATTCCTGATATACTACTACTAATAATAATAAATCAGATGTGGGGATTATTTGGCCATTCAGATGTTGATGAACAGCAACTCCCATCATCCTATAATTGATCTGGACACTATACAGTCATACCTTGGTTGTCGAACGGAATTCATTCCAGAAGTCTGTTTGACTTCCGAAAACGTTTGACAACCAAGGCGTGGCTTCTGATTGGCTGCAGGAGCATCCTGCACTGAATCAGAAGCCGCAGAAGCCACGTCAGACGTTCAGGTTCCAAAGAATGTTCACAACTCGGAACACTCACTTCTGGGTTTGTGGCGTTCGGGAGCCAAAACGTTCGAGTCGCAAGGCGTTCAGGATCCAAGGCATGACCGTACTTCTATCGTTGCAGCCTAGAATAGCATTAGTTTTTTTTGCTGCTGCATCATACTGTTGACTCATGTTAAGCTTATGGTCTACTAAGACCCCTATATCCTTTTCACATGTATTGCTTGTTGCTCTCTGATTCCTGCTCCATCCACATCCTTATTTATCCAAAACAGCCTAGTTTTAACAAGCATTTTGAGATGTACAGTACTTCACTTGTATTTGGCATTAGGACACCTTACACTTTCCATAATGTTTTCTCATGTTGGTGCCAATAATTTTGAAAGAAATCCCAATGGATTGACTTCTAAGTGATCCCCCCCCCCGCCCCCAGAGTGGATTTATCTTTAGGTCACCGGAGTTCTGTAGGAGAGCTAACAACTTGTTTCAGTTTTCTAATGACTTTTGGGGGGACAGGTTGGAACTAGGTATTAATGATGTCTCTCTTCTGAATCTTGAGGAAAAGATTGAATGTTCTGTAAATGACTGAACTTTTGCATTTTTTGTTTTTGCAGCGCACTTACAGGAGCCTTTCCTAATAGCTGTGCAGAATGATCGCATGAGGACCATGCCAGCAAGCTTTCTGCCTCCGTCCCCTGTAAACAAATCAGGTCTGTGAGCAGAAGAGTGAATTGAAAGCTGAAAGGCTTAAGGGTCTGCCCATCCAAGGGTGGGGGCGTGCCCAGTGGGGTTTTGTTCCCCCTCGCTTTGAACAGCACAGAATCCCATCCACCAATGCCGTATCACCAAACTTCTTTGGAAAGACTTTCCCCTTTCAAATAGGGTGCAAAACTCAAGCCTAAACCTCTCAGGTGTGGGATAGTTCTTTGGATTTCAGCCTTTGAAAACAAAGGGGTTGTTCCTCAGACTTTAAGACAGAGGCGGTAAACCTCAAGCTCAGGGCTGAATGCCCCTGCACCTGCCCCTCTAAGTGCTTAGTGCAATCATGCTTCTATTTTCTAGACCTTCAATGCCCAGAAACCCAGCAGGCACCATTTGCTGGCACCTTCCATGGTCCCTCGGCCCCAGGGCTTAGAGGGCAGGGTTGGAATCATTGCTGTCACTCTGTTTAGCATTACGATGATGCCACTTCACTCAGTAGAGGCATGAAGCAATCTAGAGATTGCTAGGAAAGATAGCGGCACCGGCCAACCCCAAAGTGTGCAAAAGTTTAGAATGAATGCCAGGATCCTGCATCTATACAACAGTGGTTGATTTTAGAGGTTGTTTCCTTCTTTTTTTACGTAGGAGTCCTCCTTCTGGGTGACGCTTACAACATGAGGCACCCTCTAACAGGTGGAGGAATGACTGTTGTTCTGAATGACATCAAGATATGGAGACACCTGCTGCAGGCCATTCCAGACCTGTATGAGGATTCTGCTATTCTGGAGGTATTTTATTCTTTTTCTTTTATTACATTCGTTAGTCACTTTATTTTGCACAGGGCAACCCAAAGCAATTTAAAAGCATGGGTATGATTCTGGCTTTTCCTTTTGGGATGGGGGCTTTGGTTCAGGTAAGGGTTTTTTATTTTTTGCAACTTTAAGCTGCTGCCTCTTCTAGGTTAGAGAGAATCTTGAGTTCCGATCATCTGCACACCAAACTTTCAGGTTCAAGGGAGGACTGTGGTCACAACCCCACCATGAATTTAACTCACATAGCTTTCCCCAAAGAGTCCTGGGAACTATAGTTTGTCAAGGCTTCTTGGAACTGTAGCTCTCTGAAGGGTAAACTGCAGTTCCCCAGGATTCTTTAGGGAAAGCTAGCCTGGCTTATATTTTAACACTTGTTGGATCCAGGAATTAGAAGGATCTTCCATACAGCCTACATCCACCTTCCCCAAACTCATGACAGTATAATGATGGATTTAAGAGAATTGATTAGAGGACATTGGCAAACAAGTCTGATAAGATTCTTGCTCAGCTCACTGCTGCTTGTCACGTGTAACTTGTGATCCATGCTGTACTACATGGAAACTTATGCTGCAATAAATACTTAAGATGCCAGAAAACTATTTTGTTTCTGACAAAGTATTCTGCTGGGACAAGCCTGGTCCTGCTATTCCTATAATTTCTGTTTAGAGATGTGACATTTCTGGACATTTTGACACCATGGTGGGCTTGTTTGTGATGGGTGATGAAATAGGTATCATAGAATCATAGAATTGTAGAGTTGGAAGGGACCCTGAGGACCATCCAGTCCAGGGTTAGGTCTCCAGCTATTTTCAGACTACAGGTCCCATCATCCCTGACCACTGACCTTGCTAGCTAGGGATAATGGGAGTTGTAGTCCAAAACCAGCTGGGGACCCAAGTTTGGGAAACACTGATCTAGTCCAACCCCCTGCAATGCAGGAATATGTAGCTGTCCCACACAGGGACCGAGCCTGCAACCTTGGCGTTATCAGCACCACCCTCTAACCAACTGATGTACCCATAAATCATGTGCTCCATTTTAAGAATGTGAAATGCAAAAAGAGAGCAGGCCATGCTTCCATGGTAGAGCACTGACTAGCCTTTGCACAGAAAAGGTCTCGTGTCCTATTTCTGTCATCTCAAATTGTTAGGTAGCAAGTGATGGGACAGAATTCTGCCCTGGAGAGCTTCCTTCAGTAAGAGCAGACTAGAAATAAGCCAAATGATCTGACTCAATATAAAGCAGATCCATAGGTGTACTGATAACAATTTGCTGACAAACTCTTGAGATCCCTTCTCATAGTGAGACCATTCCTTTGTCATTTGGTGGAATAAGTTGCCAGTGCCCCCATCTTGAAACTGGTAAACCCCATTACGTATGCAATGTTATGTTGCATCCTGATGCCAGCAAGTAACCTTATCTTACCTTTTGCAGGCAAAGAAGTCATTTTACTGGACAAGAAGAAAGTCCCATTCCTTTGTCGTGAACGTCCTTGCTCAGGCGCTTTATGAATTATTTGCTGGAACAGATGGTAAGTGCATTTCAGAAAGGTACACACAAAGTTAATTACACTTCATAGATCTATTTTGCTCCAGTTTAAGTGATGCAAGACCTGTTGACGTGATGGAACACCTCCATATTACTTTAGCTGCACTGTGGCAAACTTATACCTTGATCATTCATCCATCCATCCAGCCCTAAGGCAGAAGCACACTGTTTGATAGCCATGGGGTTGCCATTGAAAACAAGCTTTTCTGCACTGCCATTTCTGCCATGAACATGTGACATTTATTATTATTACTTATTAAATTTGTGTACCACCCTATACCCATAGATCTCTGGGCGGTTCACAACATAAAATTGCAATATAAAATACACAAAAGACATAATAAAAATAAGAACAGAAACAAACCAATAATCCCCCTTCCAATAAACCGTTTAAAAAGGCACCAGATGTCTGTCAGCCAAATGTCTAGTTCAGGCATAGGCAAACTCAGCCCTCCAGCTGTTTTGGGACTACAACTCCCATGATCCCTAGCTAACAGGACCAGTGGTCAGGGATGATGGGAATTGTAGCCCCAAAACATCTGGAGGGCCGAGTTTGACTATGCCTGGTCTAGTTAAAGAGGAACATTTTCACTTGGTGCCTAAAGGTGTATTTAGAACAGGGATGTCAGCAGCATCTTTATGGCAATCTTAACATGTGCTCTGTCCATCTGACTTTCTCTATCAGTACCTAAATGGACTATGGGATGTAAAAAAAATAAAGTCTACTGTCAGCATTTTGTTGGAAGGTTATGCTAGCCTGGAAAGCAAATAAATTATATTAATAAATTAATAAATTAATTAATTGACAGAGTTGTTAAGTCTCAATGAATGCTTTGTAGATTGCAGGTGCAGCCTAGATCCATTCATCAGAGCACAAACTTAGATTTTTAGTATGGGTATAGTTTGCATAACGTATGACAGTCTTGCAATGGTAATGATCATTAGCTTGTGGTGACACGGAAGCAGGTTTTTTCACTGGTAGCACCAGTGTTCCTGGAGTGCCCCTGGTGAAATACGAGAGGCCCCACCTGTATGGGCTTCCAGGCAGCTTTTGAAAGCACTCCTGTTCACACAGGCATTACGTTGATCTCACCACCTGAGTCTCATCATTTAATTGATGTTTTGTTGGAATGAGATTGTTTCGTTGCATAATTTAATGAATGTTTTAATGGGATTGTTTTATTGTGTGATTTAAGAATGGATGTTTATATGTTAATGTTTGTGTAATTGGTCTTTGGATTTGTAAACTGATTAGTATTTTGACATTAAGCTGTATATAAATGCATAAATAATAATAAGGCACTGTTGCTGCATCAGTTTGTTATGGTGGCGATTATTTAAAAATGCATAATATCAGACTGAAGAAATGAGGGGCAGGAGGATGTTAGAAACTTGTGTGTGTTACCATGTATGTTATAAGATTATTCTTCATTTAAGTTGTTCATTCCACTCTTATTTTCTGTGCTTTCTTGTAAAGCAGTGTTCCTTTTAATTCTTTTGCAGTTTCTCTGCGTCAGTTAAGGCAAGCCTGTTTCCTTTATTTCAAGCTTGGTGGCGAGTGCGTATCCGGCCCAGTTGGATTACTGTCTGTGTAAGTTGGAGAAATGTTTATAAAATCCTTCTCAGGTTGTTGTTCAGAGCAGGACTCTCTTTGGAAACCAAGTGAAAGAGACCTTTCATGAGTCCACTTAACCAGTGAGGTGTAGAGGGACTGGGGATCAAATAATACTACTGCTACTACTAAAATACATACATACATGCATACATACCCCGCCCATTCGGCTGGGTTTCCCCAGCCACTCTGGGTGGCTCCCAACAGAATATTAAAAATACGATAAAATATCAAACATTAAAAACTTCCCTAAACAGGGCTTCCTTCAGATGTCTTCTAAAAATCAGAGAGTTGTTTATTTCCTTGACAACTGATGGGAGGGCATTCCACAGAGTGGGCGCCACCACTGAGAAGGCCCTGTGCCTGGTACCCTGTAATGAGGGAACTGCCAGGAGGCCCTCGGAGCTGGACCTCAGTGTCAGGGTAGAATGGTGGGGGTGGAGACGCTCTTTTGGGTATACTGGGCCGAAGCCGTTTAGGGCTTTCAAGGTCAGCACCAACACTTTGAATTGTTCTCAGAAATGTACTGGGAGCCAATGTAGGTCGAGAGGCTTTGTTGCCCAACCATTTCAACAGATTAGTATTTTGTAAAATCTAGTACATTGCTCGTAAGGTGAATCGCCTTTTTCATCATTTCCTTAATCCTTCCCTGCAGCTTATCACCCAAGCCTGTCATCCTGATTGGCCACTTCTTTGCTGTTGCCCTCTACGCCGTGTATTTCTGCTTCAAGTCCGAGTCCTGGATCACCAAGCCGCGAGCGATCTTCAGCAGCGTTGCTGTTCTGTACCGGGCTTGCTCCGTCATATTTCCACTCATATACTCTGAAATAAAGTACCTCACCTATTAAATTCAGAAAGACAAATCCGCAGGAAAAGGAACGCAGTAGACTCCCTTCTCTCCTCTCACCCTCCATTCTTGTGAATGTGGGATAGTTCTGTCCCAAAAAACCAGACTTTTACTCTCTCTTTCTCAAGAAAAGGACCAAGCTTTGTTTTGTGTTTTTTTGTACAGAGAGAGCGAGCCTCTGGATGTGAGATCTTCCTATAAGGGTGATCCCAAGTGTGTATAATCCCATGAACCAAGAAGGTAATATTTCAGTAAAGATCAGACAAATCTATGGGGAGGGAGAGGTAATTCCTACTGCTGTTTCTGGGCGTAGCTCTTCAGAACCAAGGGAGTGCAAATAACCATCTGCCTGTTGAGCTTCCCATCCCTCTGGCTGCTGGGGCCATGGCTAAATGCTACGCAAAACTCTGTAGCGCATGCGATCCTGCCAATACAGGAGACAAGATAGCCAGGAATCGTTGTTCTCACTGAGGAGGTAAACCTGTGCCTTGGCTGTATCACTTTAGACTCGAGATCAAAAATGGAATGACCGAATGCTCTTCCACACAACCCTTCCTTGAAAATTAGCAAACAAATTGCCCTGCACATAAAAAAACTAGCACATCTGGGTGAGAGCTAGGCTAGATTCATGGATGCATTTCTTTTTGAAACAATATGAAGGAACAATGAATCGCGTTGAACCCTCACCTGCAGCCCAGGCCCAGGTTTGCTTCCTTGGGAGCTGGTTCATTCTTGGCGTTTGATTCCTACAGTGAATAATGCGTAGTGCTAGCTCAGGCAGCCTCGCTGGTACTACTGCTAGTTCCTGAGGGTTTCTCGTGCCAGAACTATACAAATCTGAATAATTTAGTTATTAGTCACACAGACATGAATATGTGCGTGTATGTATGTAAAAATAACAAACTCACATACAAAAAAATATGTAAGTTTGATTTCCTTATACGGATGAAGATTCTAAAAGAGATTGATGTTTCCAGGGACCACTATAAAAATGTTCAGGACAGAAGCTAAAATGCTGATTCCAGCAGAAGATAGTTGATGGATTGTTGAGCATGCCCCATTAATGTTAATTAAAAGCTAATGAAGCAAGGGGTAGTTCAAACAGTTAACTCTTTCTTTTTGCTGCTAATGTTATCTGTACCTTTGACATTTTCTATCTTTTATGTGAAATGTCCCTCTATGATGAGATAAAATCCTAATGTGTTTTATTCAGCTAAATGTCCCTGTGTCTACTTTTTTTGTCCTGTGGTATAAGTACCGGGATCCTTTTCTTAAGTTTTATTTAAATAACATTCTAGTGTGGAAGAGGGAGATATGGCTCTGGTTCTTTTCATAGTTGAGGAGGCCTGTGGCAGCATAGGAGATTTGAAGCAGCATCGCAACACAGAGCTGTAAATCCTTGCCACAACCCTTTATGTAGCTCTAAACCCGCTTCCTCAGTTGCTATGAGATACAGTGGTGCCTCGCAAGACGAAATTAATTTGTTCCGAAAGTTTTTTCTTCTTGCGAGTTTTTCGTCTTGCGAAGCACGGTTTCCCATAGGAATGCATTGAAAATCAATCAATGCGTTCCTAGGGAAACCGCCTTCAGACCAGGTCCGGGGACAGTCTGTCCCCCGACCTCTTCTGAAGGCTGGGGGGGGGCAAGGACTTCTCCGCTGTCCGGGGCGATCTGAAAATGCTGGCGGGCAGCAGCGAACGCTTCGCTGCCGCCCTCCAGCATTTTAAAAGCTCCCGGGACAGCGGAGACTTCTCCGCTGTCCCGGGGCGATCTGAAAATGCTGGCGGGGGGCAGCGAACACTGCGCTGCCGCCCGCCAGCATTTTAAAAGCCCCCGGACAGCGGAGACTTCTCCGCTGTCCCGGGGCGATCTGAAAATGCTGGCCGGCGGCAGCGAACGCTTCGCTGCCGCCCGCCAGCATTTTAAAAGCCCCCGGACAGCGGAGACTTCTGGCCGACTCTGGGGTTGCGGCACTCATCTTGCTTTATCGGCCAAGGGAGCCGGCATACATCTTCCATGTCATGTGGCCATCATGACTAAGCAATTTCTGGCAAACCAGAGCAGCGCACGGAAACGCCGTTTACCTTCCCGCCGGAGCGGTACCTATTTATCTACTTGCACTTTGACGTGCTTTTGAACTGCTAGGTTGGCAGGAGCAGGGACAGAGCAACAGGAGCTCACCCTGTTGCAGGGATTCAAACCGCCGACCTTCTGATTGGCAAGTCCTAGGCTCTGTGGTTTAACCCACAGCGCCACCCGCGTCCCTCTTGAAAAGTATACAGTGAAGTAAATTTTAAGTGATTTTGTTTTCCTGTGTTAGTTTGGCACTGTAGAATGACAAGCAAGGGACAGCTCATACCAAGTTCTCCACATAAAAGCAGATGTGATCCTGCCCCCCGGCCCAAATCACAGCAAAACATTTTTTTACTTCTGTGAGCTTAGCAATCACCGTAGCTTTATTTGTAGTTTGTGCAGTTCACACAAACGTTTCCCTGTGTAAACATGAGCACTTGTGTGGACGCCATTCCAACTCAAAAGAAATTGCACTGGGAAACTTGCTAGACTGTACCACTTGAGATCTTATGCATATTTGCTGGTTTCCCCCATAGGACGAATGTCCCCTACATCGAGAAATGTAGCATGGCAGGGTTTGTCAACCTCCTTGGTGACATTTAGTTTCGTAGATGCAGTTTTTATTTGGAAGATCGTTCACTCATGTGACTCTTTCCCTGCCTAAGGTGATAGCCTGAGCAGTAGTTTTACTATGGTAATAGAAGATAAAATGCTCATACAAAAAGATGATGCTATGATGGAGATTCTTGGGAAGTCCAAGGTAAGTGTGCTTAACTTGTTCAATTATACACTTTTGTGTCTTGCTTTCCAGTGACTAAAGTATTTGTTTTGCAATGTTTTTAAACCCCATATGTGTGATTCGCAGTAATTATAGTGCAATTTTTATAAGCAGATTTCATTGAGAAATGTGTCATGCAATAAAAAGAATACAGTTCGGAACAACCAGAGTCATTACAAAACACATTTCAGAGCAATCTACCGAAAGTAAAATTATGCAACTCTTGCTGGACGAAGTGGGAATTACTCCTTTAACTCTTCTAAAAAGCTGCTTTTGATTTAGATTGCCTAACATAACCAACCAGTAAAATAAGACCTAAAACAGGCATAGGCACAAACTCGGCCCGCCAGATGTTTTGTGACTACAACTCTCATGATCCCTAGCTAACAGGACCAGTGGTCAGGGATGATGTGAATTGTGGCCCCAAAACATCTGGCGGGCCGAGTTTGCCTATGCCTGACCTAAAATAAAAGCCAGAACAATCTTTCTAAACAAGGAAAGCTGTAAAGAGAAGACCAGTCAAAAGAAGTCAGAAACCACACACAAGCTTTATTTCCTCTTTGAAAAAGGCAACATCAGTTCTCAAAAGCAGCTCTCGCCAGAAAAGACTTCCTCCAAGTTTTGTGCCTAGCAAGGAACCCAGAAGAACATTGCAGTTTTCAAGGCCAGCCAGATCCAAGCACCAGTGGTGGCTGGTAGACCCTGGACCTGGTAGGCAGTCAGAGGCCGAGGAGGTCATGAAGGTGAGATCAAAAAGGTCACAGGTGCGGGACCCAAGTTGTTCTGGTTTTCTTCCTGTCCTTCCCACTTGCAAAGCTTTGCACACAAAAGCATTGAAGTTGTGTAAGTACTCACCACTTAGCTGCTGTATTTTTCGCTCCATGAGACATACTTTTTTCCTCCTAAAAAGTAAGGGGAAATGTCTGTGCGTCTTATGGAGGGAATGTGAATTGCCCAGGGGCAAAAAGCAGATCGTGTTTTGTTTTGTTTTGAAAGAGGGATGGGGGTGTTGAAACGAAGCTGCTGATCAGCTGATCAGCAAGCGATCGGGAGGGAGATAAGGAACACTAGCGATAAAGGAGGCTGCCTGGGAGGGGGGGAGGTAGAAGCACATGGATCCTCGGGATTTTTGCACTGGGTCACCCCAAATTCACCATCAGATCACATAGCATGTCCATCGCTAGAGCCTGCACCAAAAAAATCACACATCCAGTGTTTCGTGGGGCCGCAATGGTGCAAAAACGTGGTTACAAAGCACGGATCCACATAGATTCTCAGGATTTTTGCATTGGGCTACCCCAAACTGACCGTCAAATCACATATCATGTCTGTGGTCACAGCATGAACCACAAAAATCATACATCCACTGTTTTGTTCAGAATATTTTCCTTCTTGTTTTCCTCCTTTAAAAACTAGGTGCGTCTTATGGTCAGGTGTGTCTTATGGAGCGAAAAATACGGTAAACTGAAATGCATCTAACCTTGGTTTAGCCGGGGTCTCAGCTGTCAAGAGTTCCTAGTGCTGGCCACAAGAACCCTGTGGTTCTCAAAAGGTGTGCTGCGTCACACTGGTGTGGCAGGAAGGTTCAAGGACAATCAAAGCAGTTGTGTGCCCCACAACTGGTTTTGTGTGTGTGTTTAATCTGCCGAAACGATAACGCCAAGTTAAGGAAACCATTTTGGATTATGCAAATATTCCAGAGCTCCTTATTTCAGTATCATTCTTTTAATCGCTATACAAAAAAGTCATTCTATGTCCACAAATTGCTAAGAACATAAACCGAATGATTTTTGTACATAAAGGAATAGTGTACAACATTGCAGGTTAAAAGTACAAAATACACATATGCAATCATCAGCTGAGCAGGACGTCATGATTTTTAAATGGGGTTGCTTAAAAGGTTTAGTGCAGCCTGCTGTCCACCAGCTACTTCAGACTACAACTCCCACCAGCCCTTGGGAGCCGGCATTCCAAAACAGCAGGAGGGCACCAGACTGGGGAAAGTTGGTTTAGTATCAGTTTATTATGTTAGATCAATGTAGGCATAAGTATGCTTCTGCAAAAGTCAAAAATTGAAGCTGCTTCTGAAGCGATGCGCTATTTTCCTCCTCGTCCTTCCATCTCCTCTTGTGTTCTTGTTTAGCAAATCCCAGAGCAGGGCTGTTGGTTTTCCTCTGGCGTTCACATAACTGTTCGAAACTCATCAAAAATGAAACTAGGCACATGAGCTTCAACCACCTGGAGGAAGAGAAGAACCCAAGACTGGTTAAAAAACTCTGCAGGAAACAACTTCCGCAAAAGAAATAGGACAAGGGCTAGGGATGCATTAGAAAATTAGAATAATTTCAAAGACAGCAAGACAAGGCATATTATGTGTTCCAAATCATTCTTCAAGAATGCAGGTAATGACACCATTTGGATGCAAGAAGATTCATTTTTAATGTATTTTTAATCTTTATTGGAAGCCGCCCAGAGTAGGTGGGGAAACCCAGCCAGATGGGCAGGGTATAAATAATAAATTGTTGTTGTTGTTATAGACACGGATGTCCAATTTGCTTTTCCTTTTACTGAATGTGAAAGAAGACCTTCCTGATGCCTTTGTATCTTCTAAACTGGCCTGCGGCCTTTAGGTGTTCTGTGAACTTTGATTCAGCTGCCCTTCCAGTCAGTTGTTGCACAGGAATGGAGGGGGAGGATGCCATCTCGCCCTTTACCTCAGGCGGCAAAATGTCTTGGGGTCACCCAGTTCATACGTTCTACCTGGCTGATAAAGGGCTACCCTGCTGTCAAGAGGTTACTTCTCAACTGGTTAAGGCCTACTCAGTTCTCAGTGGACAATTCCACACAGAATTCAGGTTACTGGATGTGTGCTGTTGGGGCTCTGAACTCCCATCTGCCCTAGTCCCCATGACCAACGGTCAGGGATGATGGGAGCTGTAGTCCAGCAACATCTGGAGGTCCAAAGATTCTCAATCCCTGATCTCCTGCCCTTCTACCCGATTTTTCCCACCCGCAGCTGGAGATGCCATCAAGCTTCTGGGAATGTCTACACACAGATCAGATCAGAAGGATCTTTATTTGCATCAACCGCTAGCCACAGCAATAAAGTACAATGTACTCATGCAAAGCACGTTCTCTGTGACCCGTGTCTTAAAAGTCCAACCAAGGTCTGATCCAAAGCACAAACGCAACCCAAAAGTCTGGATGCACAGCAAAGAATTATTCCAGGGCTTTCTGTGTGCTTTCAGTCTCCAAGCTGAAAACTGAAACCTTTTATTTACTCACCCTTCGCGGCAACTTTGTATAACGAACATAATCCTCTAAGAAGAGCAGGGCACCTATAACATCGGCCGGCATTTCTGGGACCTTCTGGCTGTAGACAAGGCACAAAACCGAAACCTTGATAGATCGTTCAGGAGCAACAGGGGGTATCATTAGGTGGTCACACTGTTGTGGGCAGGGCATAGCTATCCTCATTTTATTTGTATACTGCCTTTCCGTAGTTCAAACCACGCTTGAGGCAGCTCACAACAGCGAGAGATTTACACAACCCCAAACAGAACAAAAGTAGTCGTGATAAATAAAACGAAACACATCAAAAGGTACACAAACATATTGAGCCGTTTCCCCATAAATCGTTAAGATGGATCTAAAAATAAAGATGCAAAAAATGAATAGCAGTAACAGCAATAACCTCCACCCCCCCAAAAAAAAATTCCCCAAAGAGTACCCCAGTTCAAGAGTCTGTTCAGAAGCCTCAGCTTTTGTAGCTGGAGTCAATCAGGCCCCAGCCAGTGTGGTGTAGTGGTTAAGAGCGGTGGACTCATAATCTGGGGAACCGGGTTCACTTCCCCGCTCCTCCACATGCAGCTGCTGGGTGACCCTGGGCTAGTCAGACGTCTCTGAAGTCTCTCAGCCCCACTCACCTCACAAAGTGTTTGTTGTGGGGGAGGAAGGGAAAGGAGAATGTTAGCCGCTTTGAGACTCCTTCGGGTAGTGATAAAGCGGGGTATCAAATCCAAACTCCTTCCTTCCTCCTTCCTCCAAGGCCAGGTGGGAAAAGTCCTGTTTTTTTACAAAACCTAAAACAAACTGAAGCATAGGCTTGTTGCGTATCCCAAATGCCTATATGGTCCAACATGCTGTTTCCCTACGGTGGTCAACAGGAAGCCCACAAGTGCAAGAACAGCCCTGCTGAATCAGGTCAGTGGCCCACCTAGTCCAGCATCCTGTTCTTACATTGGCCAGCCAGACTGTCTAAAGGGAAACCTGTAAGCAGGTCCTGAGAGCAACAGGGCTGTCCCCATGAGAAATTTCCAGCAACCATGCTGTCAAGGCTCTGTCAAGGCTTTGGGAAAGCTATTTCTCCCCCGGTTGCAGCAAGAGCCGAGAAAAGAAGGTAGAGTCCCTTTTAATGAGCTTTATTCAATCCTAATAGCTAGGGACAAAAGAAGACAACAAGCCTTAACAATGGTGTTGCTCCAAACTGGGCTCCTCTGCCCTATGCCCTAGCAACAGCACCTCCCTTTACGGTACCTGCTTGTGGCCAAATGTCTCCGATTCCATTGTTCCTTAAAGAACAGCTATCATATCTCATATCATACTTTGGCCACCTCATGAGAAGAGAAGACTCCCTGGAAAAGACCCTGATGTTGGGAAAGATGGAGGGCACAAGGAGAAGGGGACGGCAGAGGATGAGATGGTTGGACAGTGTTCTTGAAGCTACAAACATGAGCCTGACCAAACTGCAGGAGGCAGTGGAAGACAGGAGTGCCTGGCGTGCTCTGGTCCATGGGGTCACGAAGAGTCGGACACGACTAAACAACAGCAGCATCATATCTCCTCCGAATCTCCTCTTTTCCAGGCTAAACATACCCAGTTCCTTCAACTGTTCATCATCAGCCTTGGTTTCCACACCCTTGATCATCTTGGTTGCCCTCCTCTGTGATGTTCTGTTTAAATGCTTTAAAGCCTATCCTCCTCAGCCTTTATCCTACACAACAGTCAGGGCTAATGAAATACAGTGGTACCTCGGGTTAAGTATTTAATTTGTTCTGGAGGTCCGTTCTTAACCTAAAACTGTTCTTAACCTGAAGCACCACTTCAGCTAATGGGGCCTCCCGCTGCTGCTGGAGCACAATTTCTGTTCTCATCCTGAAGCAAAGTTCTTAACCCGAGGTAATATTTCTGGGTTAGCGGAGTCTGTAACCTGAAGCGTATGTAAGCTGAAGCGTATGTAACCCGAGGTACCACTGTAAGGCAACTTATAGAAATGCTACAGGACAGCCATTGTGGTTGGTGCCTTCCAGCTGTCTTTGTCTACAATTCCCATCTACCCCAGCCAAGCATGGCTAAGGGTCAGGGATGATGGGAGTTGTAGTCCAAATGCTGGGAGAGAACCACACTGGTTGGCCCTAGCTAAGCAGCAGGAGTACCTTGTGCACTGCTCCATCATTGACCGAACGAACTGGCCAATCAGGGCCAGAAACTGCTCGGTGTATCGCGAGTGAAACTGCTTCAGCAGAGTGAGCAAGCCCAGCACCAGTGGCGGCCAGTCAATGGGATCTGCCGGCTTCCTGCACACCATCCCTGAAGGAAACAGAGAAAGAAGAGACATTTCTTAGGGATGGTGCACCCAAAAAACAGCCACCTTGTGGAGGCCGCTCTGAATTCTTCTCTCTGTGGGGGCTCACCCCTTGCAGCTCAGGGGGAAGCAGGTATTCGTTTCCTTGCCGTCAAAACCAACACAGAGGAAATCCCACTATCAGCTGGGCCAAAACGAATGGCTTGTTACTTGAAGAAAATTGCGCAGCTCAAAGCAAGCAGGTTCATTTACAGGTGGACATAATGAACAACAAAGGGAATTCCATTACACTTGCAAGCTTGCCGAAGTTAAAATGAAAGTTCTTTGTGAGTTGTCCACGCTTACAGTCCTAGCTCATGAAAAAACCAGGGGGTGAGCAGAGGGAAAAAAGAGTTATACTATACCTAAGTTTTTACTGTACTGAAGCTTCGGCAACTGGGAAATCAGAAACAGAAAGTTCACGATGGGAAAATATGGCAATCGTTTTGTAGTAATGTAGATCTAGAAAGGAAATTAAAAAAAGATGGGAGGAAGAGGAAAACATTAATATTATCTATTTTATTAGGATTTTTGTATTACTGACCCTACAGTTTAAAGAAGCCACGACTCTTTGAAGCGGTATCATAGTGCTCTAACTGTATCGTGCGTATGCGGCCATAAATTCACAAAGTTCAAAAATATGATTATTATTTTTAATGCACTACAACTAACAGTTAACAACACTCACATTCTAAACGCCAGGCATGTTAAGTTCCATTTCACGTTAAGTTCCATACTCATGTTAGAATATTTACAACTAGCAAAACTGACGGGAAGAGTTAGAGGAGTATTGAACCAGAAAATATTTGGAGAATGGAGAATATTTAAGGATTATATAAGATCATATTTTACCAACCACACCATATTAGCAGAACTTGAGTGATACTTGTAAACACAACAAATGCCGTTTGTGGAGTAGACGGGGGCAATATTAAAGAATATAAAACTGTGCGGAAAAAACGACGACAGTATATACAGTACAATGATTGGAAGACTCGTTTTGTCAGAAGTCTTTTTTATTTAAGTATTAATTAGGAAGATTAAGTATTTTTTTATGCACATAAATCTGTTTTTTCTTCTTTCTTTTTTCTGTATTTTCTTTTTTCTTAATTGCTTTTAAATTTTCTTTTTGTAGTACGAGATTGTAAATTCTTTGTATGTTTGTGTAATTTAAATTAATAAAGATTGTTATTTATTTGTTAAAAAAAGTTCCATTTCGACTACATAAACAAGGAGACCCACACTCTGAACGCCGGAAGTGAGAGGGAATGATTCTCTCATGAAAGGAAAACCACATCACCTTGTTTAGCGGGGTGTGAATGCCGGCTGCCTCTAGGTAGGCTGTGATCTCATACAGAAGAGTGTTGTCTTCTTTAGGGTAAGGCAATGAGGGATCCTGGTAATGGGCCTCTATGTCAGCCAGGATTGCTCTAGAAGGGCAACAGGAAGAGAGAGCCGCTCTCAATAACCATCACTCACAAAGGCAAGCTGTGGAGGCGAGATCGCAGCCCCCACAAGCATAGAACACACCATCCTAAAAACTCAAGTTTCTAGTCCTCACCGCTTGAAAATGTGCAAACGAAGCCTCCTAAAGTCTCACCAGCTTGGGTGGGGGCGGCAAGGCAGGAGGGAAACAAGAGTCAGCCAAGGGGAGGGTTTCACTGACAACACAAATGCTATTTTGAACACCCACCCACCCAAGAACAGGCAGAGAAGCAGTTATGCCAAATACGTGAAACATCAAATTACTTTCCATAAACAGGTGAGGTCTTCTTTTTTGATCATTTAAGGTTATATTAATTATATTATATTGCAATTAAAAATGGGAACCTCTGAATCAGAATGTTCTCTTTCAATAGGGACGCCTTTCCCACAATCCACAGCCTTACGGTTTAGAGTATTTTTGTTTCTTCAATGGATTTTAACCCAACTTTATATGGGGAAAGAGTGAGCAGCCCAAGATATTTTGCTGCCTCAAATTAACCTTTCCCCCACCCAGCTAGGACCAGCACTTTAAAAACTCTTGTTTTTAATATTAGCCTTATTCCATCCTCCCCTCACTGTAAGCTGTCTTGAAATGCTGTTGGATTGAAAAATGGAGTATAAATCTTCAAAAGAAGTAAGAGTCTTTTCGATGATACTGAATATAGACCTTGCAAAAGGTTCTGGCTACAAAAATTGGGTGCGGATTCCATCTCACCCAGAATATCTTGGGCTGACACCCTTTCCCCGATTCACAGGATGTGGGATGCAAAGAAAACTTCAATGGGTTTTGGGTCTCCTATGAAACTGTGACCTGGTCCCCCCCCCCCCGCAGCCCTTGTTCCATCCCAAAATGCAGCGCATTCTGAATGCAACCATTTTTGCTTGTAAAATGGAACTGGCCATTATCACCCTGGCGACACCAGCCTGTGATCCTCAAGGAGCTTTGATTCTTACTCATTAAGGTTCTCCAATGCAGCTGCTAAATGCTTGGAGTCAAATCTGCAGGAATAGTTAAGTTCGTTGGCGATCTGCCGTCTCAGAATCTGCATCTGGCCAACCTGGGGAAGGAGGGAAAGAAAGAAAGAAAGAAAGAACTAAAGGAGCTCATCACAAGGAAGAAGTGAAAAACAAACTTCATTGCAGCAAACACCTTGTCTTTCCAAAGTAGGGTTTACCAAGCACCAGCTAAAAGGGTTGAGGTTATCAGGGGTCAGCAATTTTTTTCAGCAGGGGGCCAGCCCACTGTCCCTCGGACTTTGTGGGGGGCCGGACTATATTTTGGGGAAAAAAAACAATGGATGAATTCCTATGCCCCACGAATAAAGCAGTTTTCATGTAAATTCAAGTGTAGGACTGCAAATATCCAGAGTGTGGGGTCAGGTGGGATTACTATGAGGAATTATAAAATAAGCATCAAGCCATTGTGTCCACGATGAATGCATTGTGTTGACTGGGTTTGATACATTGACAATCATTTCTGATCAAATCCCACAACCCTCTGCATCTCTGGCCATTTCCTCTATTGTCCATTTCTCTTGCTTGACAAGTCACGTACACAACCCAGTTGCCAGTTTGCTTCGCCAGGCATGCATCCTGGGCCATCAAAGATAGTGGGCAAGCTTCTTTGATGTAGCTTTTCTGATACCTTAATCTTAGGATGTTAATCTTAGGGCCAGGAAACAGATCTCACCTGAAGGTGATAATGATCGCTGCCTTCCTGGCCATCCTTATCATGTATATTGCCTGTTTATTGCCTGTTTTGGCAATCAACACCGGGGTTGCCAGAAGCACTCCTTTGTAGTTCTGTTCTTTGTTTACCCCAGAAATATCTGTGCTTAATTAGTTCTGGTAGTTTAACTTTGTCCCCACGTGGGGTTTGTTGAAATGCTCAGAAGAAATTTGATTGGTTCTTACAAACACTCGGTAAAAAGTTCTTTTGTGAATAAAACGACCTGGGCCAGGGGGTGGAGAGACAGATTATTATATGCACTCTTCCCAGAGTCTTGCTGGTTCAACCTCTGGGTGTATTCTTATTAATCAGAGTTCAAACCTTCCTTTACTCTGAGAATGCCTCATACAAGAACAACATCAAACTACAGTAACTTGTCCAGCAGTACCATTCTTATTAAGTTTCTTACGCAGTACACAGTACAGAAGCAATACATTTATTTATGCACCGTCAATTCAAATACCCTCTCCACAGATTCTTGTGTCATGGGTGGAATAAAAATATCTTGTGTCTCAATTGTAAAGATTTGAAGCCAAGCCTTTGAAGTGCCATTAATTACCCTTCTATGGTGAGTAAGGCATTCCGACAGCCACATTCCAAATATTACCTGGCCAGATTCCAGTGGGGATTTATACAGACTGTTTCCAGTATCGGGCTATTGCTAATCAGGCTGCTGGTAACAGAAACAGCGCTAAGTCTCTGCATTTAAGGTTATTGTTTAGATTTGAGTCTAATGATAACAAGAGCTGAATTGGGTGGAAGAGACAGCTGCGTAATTTTGGAAGTAATGTGGAACACCTTTTCCTAAAAAGAGCAGACCTACGTGCAACTCCACCATGCATGAAAATAGTAATATAATAATAATAATTTATTTATACCTCGCCCATCTGGCTGGGTTTCCCCAGCCACTCTGGGCAGCTCCTAACCGAATATTAAAAACACAGCACAGCTTTAAACATTAAAAGCTTCCCTAAACATGGCTGCCTTCAGATGTCTTTTAAAAGTAAGTTGCTTATTGCCTTGACATCTGATGAGAGGGCGTTCCACGGGGCGGGTGCCACTACCGAGAAGGCCCTCTGCCTGGTTCCCTGTAACCTCACTTCTCACAGTGAGGGAACCGCCAGAAGGCCCTTGGAGCTGGATCTCAGTGTCTGGGTTGAATGATGGTGAGGTGTTCTCAAAGTAAAGGAAGGATTGAACTCTGATTAATAAGAATACACAGAGGCTTGAACCAGCAAGACTCTGGGAAGGGTGCGTATAATAATCTGTGTCTGTCCCCTCAGCCCAGGTCGTTTTATTCACAAAAGAACTTTTACAGACTGTTCGTAAGAACCAATCAGATTTCTTCTGAGCATTTCAACAAACCCCAGGTGGGGACAAAGTTAAACTACCAAAACTAATTAAGCACGCATATTTCTGGGGTAAACAAAACAGAACTACAAAGGAGTGTGTCCAGCAACCCCGGAGATCATAAACAAGCAATATACATAAGAAGGATGGCAAGGAGATAGGCATCTTTATCACCTTCCTGTGAAACTATTTCCAGGCCCTAAGATTGACATCCTAAGATTAACTATTGGAAAGGCTACTTCAAAGAAGCTGCCCATTATCTTTCACAGCCCAGGATGCATGATGCAGCACCTGGCACCTGGCTGTGTACGTGACTTGTCAAGCAAGAGAAATGGAACCAGGATGCAGAGGCGTGGATTGATCAAACATCATATCAAAATAGGATAAACCCAGTCAACGCAATGCTTTCATTGCTGACACAGATGGCTTACTCTATATTTGTGATAATTCCTCATAGCAATCCCACCTGATCACTACATGATGGGGGTGGAGATGCTCCTTCAGGTATACTGGACTGAGGCCGTTTAGGGCTTTAAAGGTCAGCACCAACACTTTGAATTGTGCTCGGAAACATACTGGGAGCCAATGCAGCTCTCTCAGGACCGGTGTTTTATATGAGCCTCTCTCCCTGCAGCCTTTCCAGCAAGCCCCATTTTGGTCTTCTGCAGCAGCATCACAGCCAAACAGGAGCAGGGCTGCTGGATGAGGCCAAAGGCTCATCTAACATAGCATCCTGCTTGCACAGAGGCCAACCAGGTGCCCGTCGAAAGCCTACAGACAGGACCCAGCACAACAACCAAGGGCCTTGTAGCTAGAGACATTCACGGCTGCTTAAGTTTTTGCAACAAACAAACCCATGCAATTAGAAATAATCCTTTAGATTAGGAGAAGGCGGGGGTGGGGAAGACTTTGAAGAGCTTGGGCGACGGCTGGCAAAATGCTGGGATAATAAGTAGAGCGATCAGACAGGGGGAACATCATGGCCTTACCTCACGTGTAATGAACATTATTACAAAAGTACCTTCATAATTGCATCAAGATAGGCAGGCCATATCCTCTGCGTTTTGGTGACTGCTGTGGAATACACCTTGACACAATTGGCTGCAAAACAGGGAGGGGGAAAAACACGAAGTCCTATCATTGGAGTCCTCCATGTTTTTATTAGGCTGCGTACAGGTTCCATAGGGACGCGGGTGGCGCTGTGGGTTAAACCACAGAGCCTAAAACTTGCCAATCGGAAGGTTGGCGGTTCAAATCCCCACGACGGGGTGAGCTCCTGTTGCTCGGTCCCTGCTCCTGCCAACCCAGCAGTTCGAAAGCACGTCAAAGTGCAAGTAGATAAATAGGTACTGCTCTGGCGGGAAGGTAAACGGCGTTTCCGTGCGCTGCTCTGGTTCGCCAGAAGTGGCTTAGTCATGCTGGCCACATGACCTGGAAGCTGTTCGCCAGCTCCCTCGGCCAATAAAGCGATATGAGTGCCGCAACCCCAGAGTCGGCCACGACTGGACCTAATGGTCAGGGGTCCCTTTACCTTTTTACAGGTTCCATGCTGCTCAGAATCCACCTCAAGGGTTGGCATTGCAAATTGTGTTTACTCCCTTCCTACATGGAATCACACGGACCACGGTATCTGTAGCCTGGAAAACTGTGACGCTTACTCCTCTGCCCCTTTGTGCATCTCCCATCATGTCAAAAGGTGATTAACAGCAAGATAAATACATACAGTGGTACCTCGGTTTACGAACAACCTGGTTCACGAACAACTCGGAACCTGAACACTGCAAACCCGGAAGTAGGTGTTCCGGTTTTCAAACTTTGCCCCGGAAGCCGAACGTGCTTCTGTTTTCACTGTTGCGCAGCAAATTTGAGCCCCCCGCATAGTAATTAAGCCTTTTCCCTCCCGCTTCTGCCCTTGCACGGCTCGTTTGCATCCCCTCCCCATTTTATTTTAAGCCAGGCATAGGCAAACTCGGCCCTCCAGATGTTTTGGGACTACAACTTACGATACTGTCTTATTTATCTTATAGTACAGAACATTATTGTTTTCATTTTATGGATCAATGGTCTTGTTAAGATAGTAAGATCCATGTTAAATTGCTGTTTTAGGGGTTGTTTTACATTGTCTGGAACGGATTAATCCATTTTTCATTATTTTGTATAGGAAAGCTCGCCTTGGTTTAAGAACGCTTTGGTTTAAGAACGGACTTCTGGAATGGATTAAGTTCGTAAACCGAGGTACCACTGTATATAGATAGGATACCATCCCCTGCAGTTTTATCTTCCAACTCCTTAATGCAGTGGTTCCTAAACTGTGGCCCGCAAGCTTCATTCAAGTGGTCTGTGGAGTTTGCATTAAATATCCACACTGGCTTTTAGCGGTACTTTTGTTGCTTTTTTTCTTTCCTTTTGCATGTATTGCATTTTATTCTATTGCAGTTTGAGCTCCGCAGCATTCAATAAAATGTATACAATAAATTGTAATATGTATGAAATTGAAGAAGAAATAAAGATACGGTTGAAAATTGTGCTGCATCTAGTGCAGCTCATTGCAATGGCTGCAACAGGAAGAAAAAATATTTAGCAGACCAGCAGTTTCCCAGTGGTCCGTGGGGCAAAGAGGCCTGAAGGTCAGAGCCTGATAATTTTCGTCACCCCCTTGCAGAAGAACGGCAGCCCGCAAAGCTCCTGAAAACTTCTCAAGCGATTCATCGTTTGAGAATCTGTTTTCTAGCCTGGAACTCTGGTGGAAAGGATTCTTACCCACAATTCCCTTCAAAGGGTTGACAGCATTTGTGAGAGATTTCAAGGCGTCGTGTACACCTTTGTCGCGTAGCACCATCTTCTGAAACATGCTGAGGAAATTCTAAAGCAAAACAAAAAGAACATTTAAGGCCACAGCTGGCGATCTCCTTCGGAGCAAGTCTGCCACTCAAGCGTGTGCATGAGAAAGCAATTCATATCAGCACCAGTCACAAATTTAAATAGTAATAATAAGTTGCAAAGATAAAAGATAAAATATACAATGGGAGCAGATTGCAGCAATAGCTCGTGAGTTAAAATTGAGATATATACATACACCCGTACAACTGAGATTTGGGCTACTATAAAAAATTGACCCTGAGGCGCCCCAAAGGGCAACTTCAGCATTTCCCTATTAAGCTATTTTATTCTAGAGGATGATCTGTGCCTACAAATCTGGGTGCAGAATCTGGCTACCAGCCAGGTTGTCTTATGATCTTTGCCTAAGAGGAGAGAATTAAGTTTAGACTTGTCTGAAAGATCGGCGAGCCTCTTCAGCAAAGGATCAATGGTGTCTCTACGAATCTCAACATAAAAAGGACATGTAAAAAATATATGTTTGAGGCTTCCTATTTCCCCTAATGGGCAGGCGCAAAGTCTCTGAGAGTACGGGACCCTTCTATAGGAGCCTTCCAGAAAGCGCTGCTTTCCCCCACCGCCAGCCTCAAAGATCCCTGAAGCCTTTGGAGCACAGCCCGAGTTCCCGCTGCACTCCAAAGGCTTGAGGCTTTGGGGACAGGCTTTGTAGCCTCCGCAGGGCAGCGGGGTGAAGGCACCCCACTGCCCTGCGGAGGCTTTGTGCAGCTAACCCCAAGCTAGAACAGCGAGACGGAGAGCCAGTGTGGTGTAGTGGTTAAGAGCGGTGGACTCGTAATCTGGTGAACTGGGTTCGCTTCCCTGCTCCTCCACATGCAGCTGCTGGGTGACCTTGGGCTAGTCACACTTCTCTGAAGTCTCTCAGCCCCACTCACCTCACAGAGTGTTTGTTGTGGGGGAGGAAGGGAAAGGAGAATGTTAGCCGCTTTGAGACTCCTTAAAGGGAGTGAAAGGCGGGATATCAAATCCAAACTCTTCTTCTTCTTCTTCTTCCCTGTTCTGGCTTCGGGGACAGCCTTTGTAGCCTGCATTCACTCTATAGGACGCACACACATTTCCCCTTAATTTTTGGAGGGGAAAAAGTGCGTCCTATAGAGCAAAAAATACGGTACATAGTGTCCTTTGTTATAAGCACTGAATTAGAAGAATCAGGTTGAGAAAGCGCTGGGAAATATCCCTGTCCCAAGATATATGACGTGCTGGGAGACAATATTAGCCAACATGGACCTATGGCTTATAAAGCGATGGATTGCGAAATGGTAGTATTAAGTAAGAATTGTCAAGGCGTTCTTGCTATGCTAGGTGATGAACAACCTAACAACATCATAGTAAGCAATCAAAGGGTGACTGAAGGCCATTTTCTTGTTTTCGCTGACTGTAGCGTAACTAGCATGGCATGGGAAAAGTGGGCAAATCCAAAAGGACAGAGGGCAGTTCTCTCCCCAAGACGCTGGTATTGCACCTCCCCAGGCAGTCGTCTGCTATTGCTCAACTCCTGGAGCACCCTACGCTTGGGTTACCTGCAGCTCTTTCACAATCATGAAGCAGAGTAGCCTGTCGAGACCATTCAGGCCAAAGGTGCCCAGGGTGTCCTGGATTTCGGAAAAGAGGCGGCTGTTGGACACTTCCTGGTGCGTTCGCAGATCGTACCACGTGTTCAGGGGGTCAATGTAGCAGGCGCTTCTGCAAGAGGAAAGGGGGGTGGAGAAGCTTCCATGAAACTTCTATGCCCAAGTCCTTATCTTTCCCACGTGTCCTTCCCACTCCCCCATTTGGGCAAATGTTCAGCCCCAACTTTTCATAATACGTTTATGCAAACATCAGGCTTTCAGAAACCTGGACAACAATATGCAAGCTGCACATGGCGCTCACTTTGGGTCTGTGATCCTCAGGATCTCTCGGCAGAGCCGGCCAATGAAGGTAGCGGATTCATCCACAGGTGCAAATGTTGGTATTGGAATATGTGTGGACTGATACATGCTTTGCCAGTCCTGGATCTGAAAGATATGCAGGTCGGAAGTAACTCTTTGATTACAATGAGGACGATAACTACAGCATTATTAGTGGTACAATATTTTACAAAATGGTTTTGCTTTGAGGTTCAAAACACCATGGCTTGTATCTAATGCATTCCATCAGTAGAAGGATTTTTGCCTGTGCAAAAGACTTCCCCCCCCGCCCTACCCCACACGCTTAGATTTGCTCTGGGGCTTCCCTGAACCCCACAGAGCAGATTTGGGGGAGAGGAGAGGAGAAAGGGGGTAGGTTCCATTTTGGAAATCGTTGCACTGAAGAAACGTATTAGCTGGATACCACCCCATGTTGCTATTACATCTGCCATTGTGCAGCGATTGTTCTGTACAGTGGTACCTCAGGTTAAGAACTGAATTCGTTCCGGAGGTCCGTTCTTAACCTGAAACTGTTCTTAACCTGAAGCACCACTTTAGCTAATGGGGCCTCCTGCTGCTGCTGTGCCGCCGGAGCACAATTTCTGTTCTCATCCTGAAGCAAAGTTCTGAACCTGAGGTACTATTTCTGAGTTAGTGGAGTCTGTAACCTGAAGCGTCTGTAACCTGAAGCGTCTGTAACCCGAGGCACCACTGTATTTTGGGTGCCCCTCAGCAAGATACGCTTAGTAGGCCTTCTTCATTCTGGATGAGGTGGAGCACCAGTCTTAAATCAGATTGCTGCCCTCTACTGGTGCCTAAAATCCATTCAGGAAGCATCATCAACAACAAAACAGCAAGTCATCTTCAGCTTCGCCTATCACTCTTCCCTCCTCTGCCCGATAGGTCTTGCACAATGGTTTGCTGCAGGTATCTGGAAACAGCATCTGGAACAACGCAGACTAACTGGGGAAGGGCTCTAGAGAATCTGCTTTTGCATGCAAAATGTCCCAAACAGGGCTGGGAAAGATCCCTGCCTCCGGGAAGGTACTTGCTTCCTAGTCAGTGGAGACCAGGGATCGGGAGTCTGCGACTCTCTGGATGCTGTTGGGACTACAAATCCCACCGTCTCTGATTATGGGCAATGCTGGCTGGAGCTGATGGGAGCTGGAGTCCAGCAACATCTGCAGGGCCACCGTTTCCCCATCCCTGGTGTAGACAACACTTAGCTGGATGGGCCAGCAGAGTAAACGAAGCTTCCTAGGTTCTTAAGCTAAGAGCCCGATTCTAAATCTTTCACTGATGCACAAGCAAACTGTCCTGGGCTGGCAACCAAGTGCACAGTGCAACCAATACTTGGATTCCAACTCTATACCTTTCAGGGCACTCCACCCCTTATTGCTAAATCTGCAAGTGGAGCTGATTGTAGGATCAAACATATTAAAAAAAGGGTGTGTGTGGAGTCAATATTTCCGAACCACTCAGATGTTATGAAGCTCATCGCCAAGAATGACTTGTACCTTGGTCCTCAAGAAGTTATTGCACTCCTGCTCCACATTGTAATTGATAATCCGGGACACCTCTTCCTGCCAAATCTTCAAGCCGTAGATGTTGACATAATCCTGGATATACTCAAAAGAGCGGTGGAACCCATCCATTGTGGCTGCCATGTCTTTCAGCTTGGGCATGAGTTCACTGGGCTGCGGAAAGAGGGAAGAAAACGAAAATGACACCCAGCATTTATTTCTCTTACAGTTCATGATTTTTTTTTTTTTGTAATCAGCAAGGTTGGGACAGGGGAGAGAGAAGATTTAGACCCCTAAGTAACAAATACAATTTAAGTAAGCATTTCTGTAGTGCCTGTCACAGTGAACTATTTTGTTGTTGTTGTTTAGTCATTTGGTCATGTCCGACTCTTCGTGACCCCATGGACCAGAGCACGCCAGGCACTCCTGTCTTCCACTGCCTCCCGCAGTTTGGTCAGACTCATGTTGGTAGCTTCGAGAACACTGTCTAACCATCTCGTCCTCTGTCGTCCCCTTCTCCTTGTGCCCTCCATCTTTCCCAACATCAGGGTCTTTTCCAGGGAGTCTTCTCTTCTCTTCTCATGAGGTGGCCAAAGTATTGGAGCCTCAGCTTCAGGATCTGTCCTTCCAGTGAGCACTCAGGGCTGATTTCCTTCAGAATGGACAGGTTTGATCTTCTTGCAGTCCATGGGACTCTCATAGCCTACACAAACTCTTGACACCCACGGTTTTCTTCTCTCCAAACAAACCACAGGAGGAAGCTAATATTTTTCTTGGATTTGTCTCTTAGGTAATTTGGAGAGAAACTCTCCAATTGTGGTTTGCACACAGCACTAAGTCAGAGCTCTGGTTCCTGTTTGGAGCGAAGGAGTCAAACGAGGGCAATCTGAGCTGCATGCACGAGCACTCAGCTTGTTCACAGTAAACCGTGGTTTCTCTTGACCACATTTTGTCATGGCATGCAAACCAAACTTGAGAGCAGAGCCCAAATCTGAAAAGAAAATATAAGCAAGCAGTGGAAGGAAGGAAGCCTGCATATAACTGTAATAGCAACTGGTCACAGCAAGGAAAGAAAAATGGGGGAAATTGAGGGATGTGTTTGGCACCTTGGCTCTGGGATTGAAGATAAGCCCTCTGTGCAGTGCTAGGGCCACTCGTTTTACCAACTCTTTCCTTATACCGTCTTCCAGCAGCTGTTTGGGATCCACCTAAGGTGAGCAAACAAGACAGAAGCCATTATGTACAAAAACCCACATACTTCCTACGAATGTCAATGCAAAACCTTGGAGCCGTGTGACAGGAGCAAGCCAGCAGTAATCACACAGAGCAATTTGGAGTTAATTCTTTATTAACAAAAACAGGGGAGTCAGGCCTAATGAGCACAGCAACTCACCTCTCACAGGTCTGGCCCCCATGAAGCAGTTGCTGACACTCAAGGTCCCTGCCTCCCCACAGCCATCTAAGTCTCCTCCTCTCCAGGGTTTCCCCCCAAGCGATCTGAGACTGTGCCTGCGCGAAGCTAACTTCTCCTCTGCCCTTTTCATGCCTCTCCTGGTTCTGCGAGACCAGAGGAATTACCGTATTTTTCGCTCTATAAGACACACTTTCCCCCCTCCAAAAATTAAGGGGAAATGTGTGTGCGTTTTATGGAGCAAATGCAGGCTCCATGACTTCAGTGAAAGCAACGCGAAGCCTCCGAAGCACAGTGGGAGCGCTCCCGCCGCGCTCCGGAGGCTTCGCGTTGCTTTCGCTGAAGCCTGGAAAGCGAGAGGGGTCGGTGCGCACTTTCCTGGCTTCGCTTTGCTGGAGAGGCGCTCCGCAGCTTTCCCTCTCTGCGCAGCGCCCCTTCAGAGAAGCAGGAGGAGAAATGGAAGGGGCTCCATTGTTTGTTATAAGCGCTTGTAGGCTTTCCACGAGAAAATGTCCCAAGGCGACTTGTAAATCCATAATACAGTGGTACCTCGGGTTAAGAACCTAATTCATTCTGGAGGTCCGTTCTTAACCTGAAACTGTTCTTAACCTGAAGCACCACTTTAGCTAATGGGGCCTCCTGCTGCCACCACACCGCCAAAGCACAATTTCTGTTCTCATCCTGAAGCAAAGTTCTTAACCTGAGGTACTATTTCTGGGTTAGCGGAGTCTGTAACCTGAAGCGTCTGTAACCCAAGGTACCACTGTATACAACTTGGCAGTGCTTTATAACCAAATGCTCAGAAATATCATTCCTAAAAGTGCTCATCCTACAGGAACTATGGAAAAAGAGGGCCCTAGCATTGCAGCAAGCAGAAAAGCTTTAGCCTGGCACCTAAAAGCTGACAGTGATGGCACCCGGCATGCTTCCTTGGGGAGAGCATCCCATGGAAGCCACCACCAAAAAGGCCTATTCTTGCCTTGCCGCACTCTGCACCTGCCTTGGGGGACCCACAGCTTTCTAGTTTTCTCCAGCCTGATGGAATGCAAAACGATTACCTTGATGATTCCGACCAGTGTCGTTTTCATCATCAGAATGCCTTCTGTGAAGATCGAGATGGCGTGCGTAAGCTTAGCGACCTTTGGGGACAGGAGGAGAAGCTAGCAGTTAAAAAAGCAACAACTATAGTCGCTTCCCCTCCTTCCCAACACGTTAAATAAAAGCAAAACGAAACACAGCAGAGGGCCTTCTCGGTAGTGGTGCCCGCCCTGTGGAATATATTGAAATTGAAATACTTTATTGTCACTTGTACAACTTGTATATAGTGAGATTACACGAGCACCCCCCACTCAGCTCTCTTAGTCTTAATTCCCCTTGTTTACTGACTCACACCCACCAAACCCAAAAGTCAGTTGCCCTGTTGTTATCTTTTCATTCAGCAGCCTAACAGCCCACGGATAGAAGCTGTTCTTTACCCATCAGATGTCAAGGAAATAAACAACGATTTGACTTTCAGAAGACATCTGAAGGCAGCCCCTGTTTAGGGAAGTTTTTAATGTTTAACGCTTTATTGTATTTTCAATATTCGGTTGGGGGCCTCTCAGAGTGGCTGGGGAAACCCAGGCAGATGGGCGGGGTATAATAAATTATATGATGATGAAATTATTTATTCCATTTACAGAATGCTTTTCTTAGGTCAAAGGTCCCAGGGTGGTTTCACAAGACATCATCAAAAAGTATTGGTGGGCTGGGTTTGAGGGCTTCCTGCCTGGGTAGCTCGTTTATTTCATCTTTATTTCAGCAGCCACGGCACCAGTTAACTTATGCGGGAGGAGAAAGGAAAACTGAGTGGGAGCGGAACAGAATGGAGCCCTGAAGAGGATAACTCCACGCTGCAACAATTTGTCGTGCCTCTCGTTCTTATCAACCCGGTTCTCCCAGCATCCCTGACCTCTTAAAGCTACGACGCACCTCGTATCGCGGCACAAGCTGGGCATAATCCCGCAGCTTGTCTTTGTCCAGGCGAGTAGGCACTTCGATGATGTCGTGAGTCTGCAGTTTTATAATCTTCAGGAGAGATGTGAACATGCTCTCGGGGATGATCTGCAAAACCTTTCCCCCCCAGGCAAATCCCAGGAAGAACGGACACAGGTTTAGTAACGGCTCTTTTTAGGTGTAAAACAAAAGCAAATATCCACCCTCCCTTTTTAAAAACAAAAAAACCCAGGATTAGGAGGAAGTTGCTACCTTTCTCACGTAGGAAACCAATTCACCCGAATAATACTGAGATACGCTCAGAAGGTCGGGGCTGTTGGCTTGATTGATGCGAAGCAGAGGCATATCGAGAGCTGAAGCCAGCTAGAAGCAGAAGGAATAAGGGTTTAGGTTGCTATTCAGGGTGGATATAAATAAATGATTAAAAAAACCCACACACCCCAAAAACCAGATTTTTAAAAAATTTAAATGGGATTTCTTTGATTTAAATTAGATTTTTTAAAAATAAAATGCTTTGGGAGGAAAAATATTTCAAAAGATTTTTCTATTTGAGTTACATTATAGTCAAAAGCCTATTCATCAGTAAATAAGGATTTGTTTTAAGTTTTTCACGTGTGCTAAAACTCAGTCTAAGGTTTTTTTTAAAAAACTGTTTAACCACATCAGTTAACAAAAATGGATACAGATGCTATAATGTTGTTGTTTTAGATAAATAAATTGTTTAAATTGTTATTAAGGAAATTATTGTTTTTCTCCTTCCAAGAAAGTACTGTACAGCAGAAAAGTTGTCCACATATAAACACGTTAATTATGAAATTATTGTGAGGTTTAATAAGTTAACTGTCTATGTTAATAGTATAACCAAATCAGTAATTTTTGATATAACTTTAAAAATTACTCTGAAAATTTATTATTCGAAACCTTCATCTAGTTGTAAATGTTAAGATTATACCAGCAAGAATGAGTCTTTCTGTAAAAAAAATATGATTTAAATCAAGTCTTACTGACTAGTGATTTAAATTGATGTGATTAAAATCAAATCCCCCCTGTTGCTAATGCAGGTGAGATAACTATGCGTTATATTCAAAGTTAACCTGCTGCCTTGCGGAACATCCTCAGGAGAAGAAAAGGCTAAGAAGCAGAGCCTGCATAAATCCGGAATGGAGTCCCTAAGGCAGTTGGATGGTACCTTGTACGCCTCCTTCCAGCCCAGCTGGTGCCAAACATATTGCTCTGCTTTCCTTTGGACCAAATCAGTGAGGCTGAAACGGGGCAGGTCTTGTCGTGTGGGCAGCCTAGGACCTCCATACCCAGGCCTGCGACCCGCAGAGGTCCATTTGATGCTGGTAACGCGGCAAAAACCACATGGGAGGCAGCAGCTATGAGTTACCAGTCTCTGCAGCCACAGCGGGCGCTGTGATTCCGCAGCCGTTTGACTTCACCCCTGGAGGCGCACGCCACTGTCTCTCGAGATGGATGGATGCCAACAATACTCAAAGTAAAATTGATTGGCTTGCGGGGCATCAGGAATTGAATGTGAACCCTGCGTTTGACCCAGCTGGGCTGGACTCGAATCCCAAACTGGAAGTGGAGAGAGCGGAAAGGGGGGGGAGGCAGCTTCAAGAATCCCATGCTTGAAACCCCTCTGCAATTTCTGAAGTCTGCAAAATTATTTAAGGAAGTGCCACTTTGAGAGATGAAAGATTACCAAGACCTGTTTGGCTCCGAGCTGGTGCGGAGGCGTTATAGGCAGGAAACACTGTTTGGTTTCTGAAAAAAGTAAATTAATAACGCCCGGCTCGTGCCAGTTTTTCTCAAAGCCCCCTTTCCTACTTACCTTTAAAAAGGTGGCCCTGAGTTTCGTTACCATAGATGGGTTTGCCCTGATGCTTTCCTGCATGATAGATGTGAAACTGGAAAAAAAGGGAGGAGGGGAAATTAAGATCAGAACGAGCACCTGAAGTCATTCCTCTGCAATCCTGTTCTCAGAGCAGTGCTACACATGGTCACACCACTTTGACACTGTACTGCAGGGCTATAGCTCAGTGGTACAGCGTGCATGTTGTGTGCAGAAAGCCAAACATCTCCAAGTACAGACCCCTGCCTAAAACCCTGCTTGCCGCTGTAGAGCAACGCTGACCCAGATGTACCAGGGCTGTGACTCTGCAAAAGGCAGCTTCCTATGTTTGCATTTGAAAGTGGGAGCCTGCCTGGCACGTGCCTCATTGCAAAATGTTCTCCCTTTTCCTGACAATTGCCGTATTTTTCGCTCCATAAGACGCACCTAGTTTTTAGAGGGGGAAAGCAAGAAAAATTCTGCACAGAGCATGTTTAAGTGGCTCTCGCTTTTCTTGCTTTAAACCCTTCCGGCCCTCCTCCCGCTTCACTGAGAAGGCAGCAGAGCAAGAGCGATAGCGGGAGGAGGGACGAAAGGGAGCCCTTACAAGGGAGCGCTGAGCATAGCCTGGCAGCGGCTCTTGCTGGCTTTTCTGGGAGGTGTGGGAAGGGACAGAGTGCAGCCCGTCAGTCCCTTCTCCCACCTCGCGGAAAAGCCCCAAAGAGCTGTGCACACGCTCCACGCGGCTCTTTAAAGGGAGTGCTGAGCAGAGCCTGCATGCATCCCAGATGTGAATGCAGGCGGGAGGCTCTGCTCAGCACTCCCTTTAAAGAGCCGTGCGGAGCGTGTGAATGGCTCTTGCTGGGTTTTCCCCGATGAGGGAGAAGGGCAGCCCATCAGTGCCTTCTCCCTCCTTGAGGAAAAGCCCCCAAGAACCGCACACACGCTCCACACGACTCTTAAAAGAGTGCGTGGCCGCTCTTGCTGGATTTTCCGGGAGGTGGGGGAAGGGACTGACGTGCTGCCCTCTGACAGAGAACTGACAGAGGGCAGCCCGTCAGTCCCTTCCCCCACCTCCCGGAAAAGTTCCCTCCTCGGGAAAAAGCCAGCAAGAGCCACACACATGCTCCGCGCAGCTCTTTAAAAGGAGCGCTGAGCAGAGCCTCCCGCCTGCATTCGCTCCATAAGACACACACACACATTTCCCCCTTACTTTTTAGGAGGGAAAAAGTGCATCTTATGGAGCGAAAAATATGGTAGGTCCACAGACCATAAAAGCTTAGGGAGCAATCATAGCTCCACAACAGAAGGTTTCAAGGTCCGCCTGTTCGCGGTTCAGGTAGCACGTGATAAGAAAGGCCTGCATCTTCCAAGACCATGGAGAAAACCAGACAGAGCTAGGTGGACTAATAGCTTGACCTTCTAGGCAACTTCCTATGTTTTCTACATTCCTAAACATTCCTAAACAGGTGCATAGCCTGGGACATGTGGACAGGGCTCTGGCTTCTCTTTAGTAAGGAATGGGGATATCTATAACGAGCTCCCTTAAAAACTCAGCATTAAGATTGGCCAAGCTAGGTATGTAATACCAGGAAGCAGCTCTTTGGTTCTTGTCTGCTTAACAGAACAATGTTTCCTGTTGCTGCTGAGCTCTAGGATCCTGGTTTGTTCCCCATAAGACAAACAACAGAAAATTTAATGAATATGACCTATGAATATGTACTCAGGAAGCCTATATAAAAAGGGAACAAAGGTAAAGGGACCCCTGACCATTAAGTCCAGTCACGGACAACTCTGGGGTTGTGGCGCTCATCTCGTTTTACTGGCTGAGGGAGCTGGCGTACAGCTTCTGGGTCATGTGGCCAGCATGACTAAGCCGCTTCTGGTGAACCAGAACAGTGCACGGAAATGCCATTTACCTTCCCGCCGGAGTGGTACCTATTTATCTACTTGCACTTTGAGGTGCTTTCGAACTGCTAGGTTGGCAGGAGCAGGGACCGAGCAACGGGAGCTCACCCGACGCAAGAATTCGAACTGCCGACCTTCTGATCAGCAAGCCCTAGGTTCTGTGGTTTAGACCACAGCAAAGCTTATACAAATAGGACAATAACTGATGCAAAACGGAAGAAGTGCGTGTGTCAATTTTGAGCAATGAGTCTTTTCCCAATACTCTTAAATCCCTGGGAGTTGTATTTTAAACCAATGTCTAATCTAGCATTCTGTTCCCCCAGTGGCTGACCAGAGGCCTAGGCGAAGTCTATAAGCAGGACAGGAATGCAACAGAAAGACCCACCATCTTTCTTGTTGGCCACCCCAAATATTTACCTCCCGCCATGTTGCATTTCCCTTTCACAAGCACGCCTCGTTCATAATCCTCCAACCTTGCTTTCTCGGTAGAATCTGTTTCAGCTTTGCTTCAGTCTGACTCAGACACTGAGTCGGGAGTGCAGTGAATCCAAGAGAGAAACAACGTACAGTGGTATCTCTGGTTGCAAACGAGATCTGTTCTGGAGGCCCATTTGCAACATGAAAAGAGTGCAACCCGCAGTGGCATGTCTGCACATGCACGGGTTGCAATTCAGCGCTTCTGTGCATGCACATGATGTCATTTTGCTCATCTGCACATGCGCGAGCGGCGAACCCCGGAAGTAACCCTTTCTGGTATTTCCAGGTCGCCGCAGGACGTAACCTGAAATAACTTAACATGAGGTATGACTGTACAAACAGGCAGTGGCAGCATGCACCCTTTGGGTCTGGTAGGGCAGAAAGCAAGAAGCTCAACAGTAGATGGCGCCAAAGCCAAGGAGAGGGGGAACCAACTAATCCTAGTTTTTTCCTCATCCTGCTTTCTGACGAGCGCTACAAAGGCAATACTGAAACGAAATTGAGGATGGAGCCAGCAGGCAGTGGTACCAACTAGAATAGGAGTCCCACACTCCATAGAAGAGGCAGCAAGCACATGCAAACGCTTCTGGGATCCTACCTGTCAATCAGCTGCCAGGCGTATGAAAGATCGCCAACTATCTGCATAGTGATCAAAACCTCTTCCTTAATGTTGATGGTTCTGATCATCTGATGGAGAAACTTGCGAGTGTCAGCAAGGAACTGACATATTTGCAGGTTGGACTCCAGCTGGTGAAATTCTTGCACCTACATATTAAGAATTAGAAACATAGGTTTTTTTGGGTTTTTTATTAAAATGCCTAAAAACAAACACAAGAGATTTTAAATTTGGCTACTTCTTAAATAAATCCTAATTGGTATGAAGTTCTACAGCAACTGGTCTTATGACAATGTTGCTTGAGTCCACATAAGAAATTATACCCCCAAAATGGCATGACCACCGCCTCCTCTGCCTTACCTCTTCTAAAGCTTGTATTAATTGCACAGTTTTCCTGCCCGCTGCAGTGGAGTCATCGTAATTCAGAGACATTATTTGTTTGGCGATTTCCCTGAACCAGGCTTGTAGATTTTCTGTTTTTAGTGGGAAAACCGGAGAAGGGACAAATTATTAAATTAGTGCAACTGAAACCGAAAGAGAGGGCGCTACCAGCCCCCAATTCACAAACTGTAAACATCCAGATATCAAGGAATTATTTTGAAAGAAACAAAAATGCGTCAGGGTCGGGAGGGTGGTGGTTTCCCTAAAGTTTGCGCTGTACACATGTACATGAATACTCTGCTTGCACGTGAAACCATAATTTTGCACAGAAGTGGCTAATCTTTGAAGATCCCACCATCCTTGATCACTGAGACATGATGGCTGGGGGAGATGGGAGTTGGATCACAGCAGCAGCTGGAAGACTAACCAGTTCCCCACCCCAATTTTGCATTATGAGAAGAGCCACAACAAAGTTTGGGCTCGTGTGTTCCCCCTCCCATGTGGCCATTTCCCTTTTAAGACCAAGGCTCTTGTAGTGTCTGAACCCAGACGAACTGTGGTTCGCTTTTAGGGTTAAAGGAAACAAGTCTACTTCAAACCATGGTTTACGAAAGTGGCTCATTTTCTTTTTTTCTTTTTATTGGAATTTTATTTACAACATAACATAACCCCCCCACCCCCAATACACAATCCACCCTCATTAAACGTGAACATAACATACAGTGAGCATAACATACAACAGTACAAACAACCACATAAAAGACTTCCTTTAACCTGTATCTGGCCTCCTTATTTACTTCTTATAAACTGTTTCCTTTATGAATAATTATTAAGATTTTTCTAATTATAACTTAAATATCCACAAAGTCCCCTGCAGACATTAATCGAAACATGTCCAGCTATGTATTTTAGGTCACTGTTTTGTGAAGTATTCTCTGCATTTCCCCCATGCTTGTTGAAACTCTTGTCTAGTGTGATCTCTAATTGCCTCTCGTAATCTAGCCATTTCAATATACTCTAACAGTTTGTCTTGCCATTCCTTTAAAAAAAAAAAAAATTATTAACTGGCCAATCACATCAAATTAAATCACATCACATAAATTCCGAATTACAAAGCCAAATTTTGAATTTTGTTGGGGGGACCCATACTTCAAGATCCGAAGGGGAATTCTGATCATCTTCTTGCTACTGCGTTAATGTCCAAATCAGTCCCAATCAGTCCAAACAGAGTTCATAATTCTATCCAGTCTTATCTTGCTGTTTCCACATCATATCTTGTTCATATAATTTCTCTTTTTTCTTTATGATCTCTTCTGATAGTCTCCTTAAGCCGATAAACACAAATATAATAATCCTGTGTGAATTTCCCGTTCTTCCAATCCAAGTCCAGATGGTTTCCATATATCATCTCCTTCATAGATAACATCGCTCTTTCCATCATAATTTTACAAAGTTGTCACTCTTAAGTCCCACTGGGGAGTTTAATCCATGATATATAAACAGCTTTGCTTCTCTCTTTCTCCTCCCAGACTCAAGACCTCTGACAGAGCTTCCCAAAATGGCGACGGCATTTTTAACTGCGTCATTCCAAAACTCTTATGCCTTCCAGATTCGTCTTGAAACAATGCTTTGGTTCAAAAGTTTATCTCCACACAGCCTTAAATCCACAGCTTAAGTCCTTAAAACGACATTTCTGACTCATTAGGGGAGGGGATTCTTGTTTAATCACATAAAAAGAAAGGAAAGCTTTCCCCCCCTCCCCCCTCAGTCATTTGCCGTACCGTATCTTGACGTATCTTCTCATGTTTTATTCTTGTCTTGTTTTATCAGAGATCTCTTCTGTCAGCAGTCTTTACTCCCCCTCCTTCCTTGAAGTATGTGAAATTCATCTCGTCCAAATTGTTTCTTTTGAAATTCTTGCAGCTAGTGGCGTGAATCAGAGACGGCGTCCAGGAGTGCCGAAATCCCACAGGAGGGCTTTGTGCCTAGTGCCCCCATCCCCACAAATTCGGGGGTGGTATAGGGCACAGCAGGCAAGGGCCGTCCCCCCCACAATCCTGGGGGGGTTAAGGAGGCTAATTACCCCCATCATAGCCTCCAAATTACCTCGTGTGGGTCAGAGAGATGTTATTGTCAGCCATCTTCCGATGCGCCCCCTAGTGGCCCCCCTGCCATTCCATTTTTGTTGGCACAGTTTCTTTTTTCCAGTTTTTAGCAATGAGGATCCTTGCCGCTCCTGTGGCATGGAGGAATATTTTCTGATCTTCTCTTGCGATACCTGTGTCCATTATCCCTAGTAGAAAAGCTTCTGTATTTTTCACAAAGTTATACTTAAAGTTGCTCATTTTCATCCAGGGTTCAGACGCAACACTAAACCATGGTTAGTTGAAAATGGAAGTTGACGCTTCTACTCTTCTCCCCATTGCAAAACTGGAGAACCAAGCACATAAGACCAAGGCGCACAGATGTTCATCCTTGCAATGGTGTGAGTTGGGCTGCTACCGATTCAAACTGATCAATGCAAATCTTTGCAGAGCCTTCAAAGCTTGGCGACATGAAGAAGACCCCATGCATCTCTCACTAAAGGAGCACGGGTTAATCTTTGTTGCAAGCCTTGGAAAGTCTTTTGCTTGGCACCAGTTGCCAGTTGGAATCATAGTCTAGCTGGAAACCCATAACCAGACGTAATATAAATGAGCTCGCAAAAGCCTTTTCTCAAAGGAAATAGAAAAATATTGCTTATTGCTTCCCCCTCCCCAATTGCTTCCCAATTGTTCTCTTGGAACAATAAGAAACCAAGAGGAAAGAAAATTCATCAAGGAATGGGGGAAATCTGAGGAATATTTGAAAAGTTTCTGTATACATTTGCATTCATTGGCAGGATTAACATAAAACAAGCAGTTAAAGGTAATGTTAAAGAAAAACCAGGGAGTTAACTGATAAATGGAATCAAATGCAGTATTCAAAATTAAAATTATAAGAAACCGCAAAAGGGGTAGAGGAAAGTCAAAACATTTATGTTCATTGGGAAGTTAATTTCCAAAACTGAAAAATAAAATTCATTTTTTAAACGGCCCTTACCATTTTTCTCCACTCTAGTTAGAGGCTTAACGCCTGAAAAGACATCAGCCAGCTCAGTCATCCTTTCGGATCCTTCCGTTTTGTAGCTTTCCCATTTTGTTTGCTTTTCGGACAGCATCTGCTTGAACATCTGACGAAAAAGCAAGACCTCAGTCTAAAACAGAACAACCTGCCGCGACTGGAAAATTACAGCGACAGCAACAATACCGTTTGGCACGGACTGATCTATACTAGGGATCCGTTGCAGGCTTTTGGGTGATCCCCACATTTATGCTGAAAATAGGAAAATAATGCTGGAAAGCTGGAGGTTTCTGTGCACTTTCCCCCTATGAGCTGAAGAGGCAAGCCACTTTAACAAATAAAAAGTGGCTTGCTTCTTCGGCAGCACAGATGAATGCAGTGGAAATGTCAAAGCAAGCCTCTGAAGTGTGCACGGTTCTAGGCATGGGGTGTGTGTATGAAGGATGTTTTCGTTACCTCTTTCAATATGAATTCGAACTGTGCTATATCCAGGAGAAGCTGGAAAAGGATCTTGGGGTTGTACTTGGAATCTGTTTGAACCTGGTCCTTTATCTGGCGGAGGCGCTTGTTGTTTGGATCGTAAGCTAAGGAAAAAGAGCAGAAAGTGAAGGCTTCCTCGATTGCTGCTGCGATGCAACACCCACCTTCCCCCTCAACGATCTCAACGGAGAAGATTTAATGTGCTCTTGGTCGCATGAACCAGGGTGGATAACAGGGTAAAACAGGGTGGCTAAAAATCAATGATTTTAAAAAAAGTTAAATTGGATTCTTTTGATTAAAATTGGGATTTTTAAAATAAAATGCTTTTGGAGGGAAAATCTTTCTAAATATAGTTTCCTATTTAACTTACATTATACCTGTAGTCCAAAGGCCATTCATCAGGAAATAAGGATTTGTTTTTAAGTTTTTCACGTGTGCTAAAACTCAGTCTAAGTTTTTTTTAAAAACTGTTTAACCACATCAGTTAACAAACATGGAAACATATGCTATAATGTTATTGTTTCAGCTAAATAAATTGTTTAAATTTTTATTAAGGAAACGATAGTTATTCTCCTTCCAGTAAAGTACAGCAGAAAAGTTGTCCAAATATAAACAGTTAACTTATTGAACCTCGTAATAATTTCATAATTATCAGTCTATGTATTTCTAATGGCATAACCTGAAATATACTCGGAGTTGAGAGTGGATTTCATGCTCTTTATTCAGGTCATAGTGGTGAGGAGAAATGGAAGTTCCCTCATAATGTCTACATTATTTACACAATGGCCCCACATGATTTGCTAATTTCGGGATTCACCTGTAGGCTAATCAGGTTGCAGATTCACTTCCACCTGGAGATGGATTGGGTGGCTCATATGGACCAACCAGACTGCTGCATTCTGGATCCTATTGTTCTAGGGCCAATCAGACTGCTGAATTCTGAATCCTATTGTTCTAGGGCCAATCAGACTGCTGCATTCTGAATCCTATTGTTCCAGGGCCAATCAGACTGCTGCATTTTGGATCCTATTCAACTCAGTACATAACATAACGAAATCAGTAATTTTTGATATAACTGTAAAATGTACGCTGAAAATTTATTATTCCAAAAACGAAACCTTCATCCGGTTGTAAATATTAAGATTAAACCAGCAAGAATGAGTTTAAACATGATTTAAATCAAGTCTTACAGACTTGTGATTTAAATCAAACATTACCTGAGTCTGCAGTATGCAGCATCATCCACCGTATCGCAACGTTGCAGTCTCTTAAGCAGTTCAGTAGTTTGGGGATATTGTCCAGTACCATCTCCTCCCTCAAGCAGCCTTCCTTAAGAAACTGCTGCACCTGCATGTGGACTCGCTCCCTGACTGCGGCGCATCTGCCAGCCTTTGAAAGACAGAAATCAAAGGAGCGTTACTGCAAAACAGGTGGGACCCGGTAGGGCTCTAGGTAAGAGGGATGTCGTACGAGGCTCTCAGAAAGCCATTCCTCTGCCTTTGCCCATCTCCAGCTGCTTTGGACTACAACTCCCATCAGCCCCAGCCGGCCCACCCTCCATGGGAACTGTAGTCCACCTGGAAGGCACCAGGACAGTAAAAGCTGAGCTAGAAGCATCACAGAGCAGCAGGTTTAAGGAGAGGAAATTCCACTTTGCGGAGAAAACCGCATTTCGCCAACCTGTTCCTTGACGTTGGAAAGATCCAGCGTGTAGTTCAGAGCCATTTTCGCAGCTTTGTAAGGCTCCCAGGCTTCTGCCAGGTTCACACACATCCCCATATAAATGCTAATAACCTGTGGAGAGAAACAGAATGTAAGAGGCAGCCTGAGGGACCATCTGGCTCTCCAGGATTTCAGAAAGGATTATCTCCCGGCTTGCCCTGGCAGCGCCCAGGATTTGAACTGGCACCTTCTGCGCATAGCTGTCAACCGTCCCTTATTTGGCAGGAAAGTCCCTTATCTCAGCACCGGGTCCTGCTGCTGTCCCTTACTGATGATGTTCCTTAAATTTCCCGGGTTTCAAAGGAAGCAGCTCCTCTCCCTCCCTCCCTGCCAGCCAGGGAGGAGGGAGGCTCCAACTGTGTTGCTTGGCTGCATTGCTCACCCAATAAGGAGTCTAAGAACGACTGGGGGGTGGAGCTTGCATGCCTTGTGCCAATCAAATTGGCCGTGTTGCCTGGGGACTCGCCTTTGCTCAGCGCTTCCCAGCAGAGAGGTGACGGTGGTTTTCCTTGCTGCATCCCCTTTGCTGGGTTGCTGCGCAGTGGGAACCACCGATTGAGGCTTCATTTGGCTGCTGGCTGGGCTTTCTGCCTTTGGCTCGGAGGGGCTCAGAAGCTGAACCTCCCTGTGCTCCGAAAATCCCTTATTTTGGCTGCCAATCCCTTATTTTCGAGGCTGCTGGTCCCTTATTTTCCAATCTGAGTTGACAGCTATGCTTCTGCATGCCATGCAAATGCCGTACCACTTAGCTACGGCCCTTCCTCAGCCAAGCTCCTATCAAGCCAAGTCATCCCGGATACTCACATTTACGCTTTTGCAGTTCTTCTGCTGACAAAACCTACAAGCAACGGCCAACATCAGAAGCGATGGTGGCCCGTCTTCTAGCTATGTTTGGGAAGTCGGATCCCAGCGAAGTCTAAACAAAGGTTTCCCAAACTTGGGCCTCCAGCTGTTTTCGGACTACAACCCCCATCATCCTTGACCACCGGTTCTGCTAGCTAGGGATGATGGGAGTTGTAGTCCCCAAACAGCTGGAGGCCTACATTTGGGAAACACTGGTCTGAATGGGTCGACAGGGGGCGGGGCTGACAGGGGAGGGAGCCCAGGCAGAAAGCATGTGGCCATTGGCTCCCGACACATCCATCAAAGTCCTGAGGGAACTGCTGGCGCAGCCTCCCTTTCCATCTTCTGGGGGTCACATGCCAGTGGTGGGCGAGGCCAGAGGCAAAAGTGGGAGGGGCAAATGCTACTTTTGTATATGAGGATTGGTTGGGGGGCGTGGCTAGGGAGACGTGCGGTCTGGAGAAAGTCCTGAGGGCCTGACAAGAGTGGCTTGAGGGCCACATTGTTCCCCGAGCCTCAGGTTCCTCACCCCTGCGCTCTACACTTGATATCCATATGTTTTAGCATTTTTTTCAAATGCTTTTTATTGAATTTTCTTTAACACAAACAAATAAAATAAATACCCTAACATTCCACAATCATATGTCTACTTATTTTCTAAATGCTCTATCGTGCACGGACTTCCCTCCCTTCAACAGGTTTTCATAATATTCTTTTTTTTGCAAATTCTTAATTACATTCTATACACATCACAAAATTTATTTTAATCCTACTACACTTCTACAATTGCTACTTATATATTCAACAAATTTACTCCATTCCTTTTTGAACTTTATTTCCTCTTGGTTACGGATCCTGTGGGTTAGTTTTGCTAATTCTACATATTCAACCATTTTTGTCTGCCACTCCACATTTTAGTATTTTTAAAAGTTGTAAGCATTTGTGCACGGCTGCCACGGCAGAAAGGAAGCACATAAGGTGCAATAAATAAGAAACGAACAAGGAGGAGATGCGCTTCCAAATCTATTTGGCTGTTTTGTTGCTTCAGCTCTGAACCGTATTTACCCAGTTGTCTGGAAAATATTTGTCCACGATCTCCCTCATCTTCGCTTGCTGCGTGTGCAGAATGGAGGCATCAAAATAAAGTGCCACGTACAACATGGCCGCCTGAGGAGCGAGGGCGACGCTGCGGTGCTCTGGTAACGGGTAGGCGGAAACCTGAAATGGGAGGACAGCAACAGGAAGAGGGAGACAACAAGTCAATGGACACCATGTAGACGTAGAACAGTATGATACGATACGATATCTTTATTGTCATTGTCCCATGCAGAACAATTGAAAATCTACATAAAACATTCAAAACCCCCTAAAAACTCTGAAACCCCATTTTAAAATACAATATAATATAGAGACTCCTTATGCTGCGTTTAGAACCAGAATTGCATTTGGGTAGAAACTGTTTCTCAGGCGACTAGTCCTGGTCTTTATAACCCTGTACCTTCTTCCAGAAGGCAGAAGCTGAAAGAGATCATTTCCGGGGTGCGCACTATCCTGCGCTATCTCTGCAGCTTTCTTATGGCACCTGGAAGCATAGATTTGATCCAAGGTGGGAAGAGTGCACCCAGTTATTCTCTCTGCAGTCTTTACAACCCTGGACAGCATTGTTTTTTCCCTGGCCATGCAGCTCCCAAACCACACACACAGACCATAAGTTAATACACTCTCCACAGTGCAATGGTAAAATGCCATCAACAGGTCCTTTGAGAGATTCTTTTTCCGGAGGATTCTCAGAAAATATAACCCCTGCTGTGCTCTCTTCATCAGGTCTTTGCTTTTTTATCATATTTTTATATGTGTTGGAAGCTGCGCAGAGTGGCTGGGGTATAAATAATAAAATTGTTATTACGAGTGTTAAGTTAGGCCTAGAGGGGCAGTGAGAATCAGTGAGATGCAGTGCCTAGAGTGTCGGACTAGGACCTGGGAGCTCCGGGTTCGAATCCCCACTCAGTCACATGACGCTCACAGGGCAATCTTGGGACAGTCACTGCCTCTCAGCCTAACCAACCTCACAGGATTCTTGGGGTTAAATGAACACCTCAGAGGAAAAGGCGGGATGCAAATGCAACAAGTAAATAAACAGGTCTTTCCCAGCACGCTGAGACTCACCTGGTTGTATATATCATCCGACCTCAGCCGGCCAATAACCATGCTGATGAAGGTTTCGTTTATGGGTACCCTGCTGAAGTAGCTCTCTGGGTAGTTTGCAGGCCTCTTCGCTCCAGGCTGACTCGAATACCCCGTGCTCCGGAGCAGCTTACATATGTCGTCCATGTTGGAATCAGCAGAACGGGCAGCGCTGGGTGGCAAAGAGAGAAAAAGGAGCTTCAGGAGCAAGAACTCGGCAAAGAACAGAGGAAGAAACATGAAAAAAGGGACAGAGGACGACTCTTGCAAGCAAGGCACACTGAGGCGATCTCAAATGAATTCAGCTTTGAGAGGTCGAATCCTCAGAAGCAGTACGACTGGTGTGCTCTAGCTGGTCTTATTGTTTACATTTTATGCGTTTCCAAAGGGGCATACGTGGCTGATGATGCCATCCTTGTTTCATCTTCACAATAACCCTGTGGAGTAAGTTAGGCTGAGAGAGAGAGAGAGAGAGAGAGAGAGAGAGAGAACTATTGGCCCAAGGTAAAACCAGCGAGCTTCATGGCTGGGTGGGGATTCGAACTCGTCTCCTAGGTCCTAGTGGAGCATGGCAATTCCTGGATTGCCTCAGGTGGCAAAAAGCAGTGAGCTGCCCCTGCGTCCTAGTCTAACACTCTAATTACACCACCATACTGGCTCTCTTTTAAACCTCTTTATATTGTATACATTTTTATTGGTGGCCGATACATTTATGTTTTGTGTTGGTTGTCAATCGCCTTGAGTTCTCTTAGATGAGGGGTGATGGATAAATATTGTAAAATAATCATAATGATATAGATTAAATGTGAGCTAACGAATCTCAAGTTCAAATCTTGCTTAACTTTGGGTTTCCTAGGATACTTGTAGAGATATTTTGAGGCGTCTACGCCACACCTAACCAGAACCCATGATTGTGTGTGATGGGTATAAGTGATGGACTAGGATCTGCAAGAACCAGGTTCAAATCTTCACTTAGCCATGAAGCTCACTGGGGGATTTTGAACCAGTCACTATCTCTCAGCCTAACCTACCTCACAGGGCTGTTGCGAGGATAAAAATGGGCTGCGATTGATTTGTTACCTCAGAATAAAAATTGTTCGAAAAAACAAATACATACATAAATAAGGGTTGGCAGGCATATGGGACAGGGCCTTCTCAGCAGTGACACCCAGTCTCTGGAATTTCCTTTTCAGGTTTTCAGGTGCCTGGATTTCTCCCATTCTGTTTCAAGGTGGATAATTAAGGGCATCCTTCTCTACCAGGCTTTTTAAAAATAATGATTGAGTTTTCTGTTCCCCAACTGCTGCTTCTTTTTCCTAGCTTCCTAAAATCCTTAATTTTAAACTTGTTAGTTTTGATTACCTCTTAATTATGACAGCTGATTTATGCATAATCTCATTAAGGCATTGGCACAATATCTTCTTATATAGAAAGAAATGTAGGATGTCATCACGCTCTGCAGTTTGTGTGCCCGGCAACCCTAACTCCATATAAGGCAGCTGATGATGTGCCCGTTGAAAAAGGACCTTCTGAACACAAAGCGGGCACTAATCCACTGAGTCATGTGATTCCCAGCAGATGTTCACCTTGCTACCTTTCTGGGAAATGCTAGCCAGAATCAAGAATGGTCAGCAACGTTCAGAATACCTGTATCTATAGTAGGAAACCAGCATTCTCTCTCGAACCTCCCCTTCAATTTTCTGATCGATGACGAGCAACATGACGCCATACAGATAAAGGGCTTCACACTACAGTGCAGGGGGGAAAAAATAACAATATTGTGCTCATTGACATCAATAGTTTCAAAGGCCAAAAACAGTGCTGTCTAGTAGATCCAATTCATTCATTATTAGTAAATTGCTTTAGGTGATTCCACAGCCAGGCAGATCCAGTAAATCACTTCACCTGAATTAACATGATAATCCAATCTCTTTCTCTCCTTGTTTTTTGCCCATGCAAGTCTGCACAGAACTGCGAAACAGGCGAGTCTATTATTGCACAAAAATTGGAGTGCTTACCAGCAGCTGTTTGCCATCCTCATTCAGCAGCACTGTTTCTATGGTTTGTTGGATGTAAATTCCTTCATTGAGGTCATCCAGATATCTAGGAACAGCATAAAAATCAAGAATAAGGTTCAGTCATTAATGGCTTACCAGCTGCAATGGATCTCCTTCTGAACACCAGTTGTAGGAAATCACAAAAAGGGAGTGTGCATCTGGTTGGCCACTGTGAGAACAGAGTAGCCTTTGGCCTGACCCACCAGGGCCATTCTTAGGTAAGGTTGTCTAGCCCTAAGAATAAGGAGTCTCGATGGGAGATGTCTTACGACAGCTAGGACAGAATGGTTTTTATAGCTGGGTTGAGCAGCGTATTATCAAAAGATGGATAGCAACCTTGACACTGAGGGATACATTCACGACCTGCCATGGTGAGGTGAACTCAACCTGCCTTTCCTTCAGCTTTCATGATATATTTGTACAAACAGCCCCTTTAAGGACCAGCCGGCTTTCTTACGGGAGATGGGACTATTCAGTGTCAAGAATAGGGAGCAGGGTCTTAAGACCTCCTACCTCACCAAATTTTTTTTATCTCCTGTAATACTTTCCGGAGTGGATCTGTTGGGTCTTCCACAGATATCAACGTTGTCTGCAAATGGTTTTAAATTGTCCCTGTCCCACTCTTTAATATCTTGATTACATCTTATTCTTTGAACCAATACTTCTAAAAACTATTATAAACAACAAAGGTGACAACGGACAGCCTTTTCTCGTTCCTTCAGTTATTTTACAGTTCTCAGTCAGGACGTTATTTAGTACAGTGGTACCTCGGGTTAAGTACTTAATTCGTTCCGGAGGTCCGTACTTAACCTGAAACTGTTCTTAACCTGAAGTACCACTTTAGCTAATGGGGCCTCCTGCTGCTGCCGCACCGCTGGAGCACGATTTCTGTTCTCATCCTGAAGCAAAGTTCTTAACCTGAAGCACTATTTCTGGGTTAGCGGAGTCTGTAACCTGAAGCATATGTAACCTGAAGCGTATGTAACCCGAGGTAACACTATATCAACTTAGCTGACTGGTCAGTATATATATTGCTTTGACGCCTTGTATAAAAGTGTCTCCACAACTCATATATTCTTCAACTTTAAACGTAAAATCCCAGGAAACATTATAAAAGGAATGCAGCCAGGGCTATCGTTATATGTCAAGTCAGGCAACGATCCCAAGTTCAGGGCATGTTTTGCATGTCTGCATGCACAAACACAGCATTCCAGACACCAGCCCGTCTGCTTTGCCCTGCAGAAATCAATGGGACCATTTTGAGCAAAGCCCACCACAGAATGCAACCACATTTTTTGGCGCTTCTTGCTGATGCCGCTAGTATATGCAAATAAGCTAAGGTTCACAGCCATTGTCTCTTATTAACATTTAGCTGTGGCTAAACCCACCTCTTCAGTAGCTTGCACAGGGCTTACGGTCCACTGACATTGTCTTTAGAGACTATGCCCAAAATACCATCAACTTCTGAAATAAGATTGGCAGCACCAAGCAGCAGGGTCTTTTCAGTTGTGGGCCCCAACTCCCCCATCTACATCCCTCTTACCCTTTTCAAAAGCATTTGAAAATATTATGTTCTCCTCAGCTGTTATTGTAATGCTGATGCCTCTTCCCTTTTAAAAAAACTGTGCCATTGTTCATTGTCTGTTTTGAATTAACTGCTACAAATGATTCTCAGCGTCGCTTCCAACGCTATAATTCTACAATTCTACAATCTAATTTTCTTGCGATTTTATATTGCCAGTTGCTGAGGCCACACAAGCTTAAAAAGTAAGAAAAAAACAGAATCAAAGTTTCAGGGGGAAAGGGGGAAGAGATCACAGGTAGGTTTTGGAGCCAGCAATTACGCACCTGTTTAAGTCAACGATATATTTATGAACGCTTTGGAAAGCCAGATAGAATCTCGTCAAGATTTCTATGTTGTTCTCGCGAAATTCGTCGTCTAGATCCTGGAGGTCAGGTTTGGCTTCCAACTTCCCTTCCCACAGCTCAGGTCCCTGCGATGAAGAAACAATCATTTCGATGAAATATGGCATAAAGAAAGGACCACCTTATTATTTGCCAAATATCAATGTGCACTTGATGTGAATTACTGTAACAGTAAGTTTTATTATGCACGCTTCACCAGAAAGTTCCAGGGCAGGTTATGGCAATAAAAACACAACATTCAAAACAAATTAGAATCACAACTAGGGTGGGTGCTAAAAATACTCCGGTGTCGAAAGTCAGTTTAAAAAGATGCATCATCGGCATATGAGGAAAGTTGCATAACTGAAGGTACCAGATACAGCTCTAAAGGGAGGGAATCCAAAAAGTTTGGGGTTGTCAACAGAGAATACCCTCTCCTGGGAGAGTCTGTAAGAACGGAGGCAGTTGTTCAGATCTTTGGGGCCTACATAATTTAATCAGTTTTAATCACTTTAAAGAACAGAGAGTTTAAATATGGCTCCAGCGAAGCAAAATTTCTTAATAATAATAATATATTTTTTTATTTATATCCCACCCTACCTGGCCAGAGCCAGGCTCAGGGCGGCTAACACCAGTAAAATTACAATAAAAATATAATAGGGAAAAGGAAAAAAAACCAAATTAAAATATAGGTTAAAATACAATTTAAAATGCAGCCTCATTTTAAAAGTAGCCCATAGATCAAAACCATAAGGGGAGGGAAACAAAAGGGTCAGACTGAGTCCAAATCAAAGGCCAGGCAGAACAGCTCTGTCTTGCAGGCCCTGCGGAAAGATGTCAAGTCCTGCAGGGCCCTACTCTCTTGTGACAGAGCGTTCCACCAAGTCGGGGCCAGTACTGAAAAGGCCCTGGCCCTAGTTGAGACCAATCTAACCAACTTGTGACCTGGGACCTCCAAAATGTTGTCATTTGTGGACCTTAAGGTCCCCCGTGGGGCATACCAGGAGAGGCGGTCCCGTAGGTACGTGGGTCCTAGGCCACACAGGGCTTTAAAGGTCAAAACCAGCACCTTAAACCTGACCCTGCACTCCACTGGGAGCCAGTGCAGTTGGTAAAGCACTGGATGAATGTGATCCCGCGGCAAGAACCCCATAAGGAGTCTCGCCGCGGCATTCTGCACCCGCTGGAGTTTCTGGGTCAGCTTCAAGGGCAGCCCTGTGTAGAGCGACTTACAATAATCAAGCCTGGAGGTGACCGTCACATGGATCACTGTGGCCAGGTCGGGGTGGGAAAGGTATTTCTTACCTTGAAATAGCTGAAATCAAATATAATATCACCATATTTCTGCTGATCAGCCTTGTTTCTGAGTCGGAAAACACCCGGAACGAACTCGGAGAGTCTCAACAGTTCGGCAATGATAGCATTTCCACAAGAGACAATTCTGAGAATGGCCTGCCCGCAGTGATTATTTTCCGCTAGGAAGTCCACCATGGTGAAGAATAGTATGATTCTTCCAAAAGTATCTTTTCAACCCAAGTTTGTGCTTTCACTCTTTTAAATTATCTGAAGGAAGATGCATTGCTGAGAGCTCCATTAATGTACCTGAAAAACATCAACCACCAAACATATTTGACATTGCATATTCATCATTTCTCAGTTTATGATGTGTTCCCATTCTGCTACCCAACACATATTTTTTAATTACAAGTCTGTTCTTAAAATATGCTTTTCTCAACACCCTGGAATAGAGTTTCACAGCATAAACAAAACACCTATTTCTTAAGTCAGACGAGCAACAGCAGCACACTCTTCGCTGAAAAATACGTTGAGGACACCTGCTTAAAATGAAATTCAGCCCATTGGATAAAACAGGTAAGGAACTGGCAGCCAACGAGTTATCACCCCCCCTGACATTGACATTTTGTTCCTTACAAAATTGCTGTGTTAAGAATGTCTCTTTAGAAATGGGTTATAAATATGTTCTATAGTAAATTTTATCCAGCAGGACTTAGGAAGGAAAAGAGGGAGAAGAAATGTCCCAAACTAAAAATACGTTGGTGTTCTTAGCCTTTTACAAGAACTGTATTTGATAAAAGATTGATTTCTTAGCGCCATTTTGAAGCTCTTCCTCTTACTTTGCTTTTCACAACAGCATTTCCAAGCTTTATTTCAGGAGGGTAAAACATGGACCCACAGTTACACTCAGAAGGAAAACGAAAAAAAAAAAGTGTTTTCAAGTTGCAAGAAACACTCGGAACAAGAACAACAACAACAACAACGTGTGTGTGTGGGTGGGTGGGTATATATATATATATATATATATGTGTGTGTGTGTGTGTGTGTACACACACACATAGATATACATATATATGTATATACATGTATACATACATATATATATATATATATATACACGTATATATATGCATATACAATGGACGCTTGGGTTGCAAATGTGATCCGTGCGGGATGCACGTTTACAACCCGTGTCTGCGCACGTGTGGGTTGCGATTCAGCGCATGCGCGACCACCAAAACCCGGAAGTAAGCCGTTCCGGTACTTCCAGGTTTCGGCGGTCCACAACCCGAAAAAATGCAACCTGAAGCGTCTGTAACCCGAGGTATGACTGTATACACCACACATTGCATGTGTGCACATAATTTTTCTTGCTCTGGAGGACAGGACTCGAACCCATGGCTTCAAATTACAAGAAAGGAGATTCTGATTAAATATCTGGAAGAACTTTCTGACAGTAAGAGCTACTTGAAAATAGAAAGTGCTGCTTTTGACCCATAAAGCCTTAAACTGCTCAGGACCGCAATACCTCAAGGTCTGCCTCTCCTCATATAAACTGACCTCGACCCTGCGACCATCCTCTGAGGCCTTTCTTCGCGTGCCCCTTACACGAGAGGTCCAGAGAGCAGCAACATGAGAACCGGCCTTTTCTGCAGTGGCTCCCGACTTGTGGGATGCTCTCCTCAGGGAAGTTTGCCTGCTGCCTTCATCTGAAGGCAGTCCTGTTTAGGAAGTGTTTAAGGTCTAACCTTTTGCCATGTTTTTACTATTCTGCTGGGAGCCGCCCAGAGCGGCTGGCTCAACCCAGTCAGATGGGCAGCATACAATTAATAAAATTATTATTTTTCATAATTTTAATAAGAGAGGTCCGGAGTGTGGCAACACGGGAACAGGCCTTCTCTGCAGTGGCTCCCCATCTGTGGAATGCTCTCCCCAGGGAAGTCTACATTGGCTCCCAGCATGTTTCCAAGCACAATTCAAAGTGCTGGTGCTGACCTTGAAAGCCCTAAACGGCCTCAGTCCTGTATACCTGAAGGAGCGTCTCCACCCCCATCGTTCTGCCCGGACACTGAGGTCCAGCGCCGAGGGCCTTCTGGTGGTTCCCTAGCTGTGAGAAGCCAAGTTACAGGGAACCAGGCAGAGGGCCTTCTCGGTGATGGCACCTACCCTGTGGAACACCCTCCCACCAGATGTCAAAGAGAACAACAACTACCAGACTTTTGGAAGACGTCTGAAGACAGCCCTGTTTAGGGAAGCTTTTAATGTTTAACAGACTACTGTATTTTAATATTCTGTTGGAAGCCGCCCAGAGTGGCTGGGGAAGCCCAGCCAGATGGGTGGAGTATAAATAATAAATTTATTATTATTATTATTAATAATAATAATAATTATTACTACACACCTTTAGGCGCCAGGCAAAAATGTTCCTTTTTAACTAGGGCTTTGATTGATTTGATTGACACCCTATGCCTTTTTAAAATGTGGGGTTTGTGAGGGAGGGCTGTTTATTGGGTTGTTGTTTTTATTTTGATACTACATTTTGTGGTTTTATATTTTGATTTTGTTCTGTGAGCTGCCCCGAGACCACTGGGTTATAGGGCGGTATATAAATTCAATAAATAATAATAGTGCTTTTCCCTCCCTTAAAAAAATAGGTTTAGGGGTACTCTTATTTTCCTACTCATATTGAAATACTGCCCCTCAATGAGGCCAAACTTAGATTCAAAAAATGTTTAGGGGTACGCATACCCGTGCGTACCCCCAGGAAAAAAAGCACTGAATAATAATACAGTGGTACCTTGGGTTAAGGGACGTGGGTGGCACTGTGAGTTAAACCACAAAGCCTAGGGCTGGCCGATCAGAAGGTCGGCGGTTCGAAACCCCGCAACGGGGTGAGCTCCCGTTGCTCGATCCCTGCTCCTGCCAACCTAGCAGTTCAAAAGCATGTCAAAGTGCAAGTAGATAAATAGGTACCGCTCTGGCGGGAAGGCAAACGGCGTTTCCGTGCGCTGCTCTGGTTCGCCAGAAGCGGCTTAGTCATGCTGGCCACATGACCCGGAAGCTGTACGCTGGCTCCCTCGGCCAATAAAGCGAGATGAGCGCCACAACCCCAGAGTTGGTCACAACTGGACCTAATGGTCAGGTGTCCCTTTACCTTTATCTCGGGTTACATACACTTCAGGTTACAGACTCTGCTAACCCAGAAAAAGTACCTTGGGTTAAGAACTTTGCTTCAAGATGAGAACAGAAATCGTGTTCTGGTGGTGCGGTGGCAGCAGCAGGAAGCCCCATTAGCTAAAGTGGTGCTTCAGGTTAAGAACAATTTCAGGTTAAGAACAGACCTCCGGAACGAATTAAGTACGTAACTAGAGGCACCACTGTAATAATTATCTTTAGGCGCTGGGCAAAAACGTTCCTCTTTAACCAGGCCTCTCCTAACACTGCATGCATTTTATAAAAAGGCAGAACAGCCATACCACCTATTCCATGATTCTATAACCTAGTTTGTGTTTGGAAGGGGAGAATTTTGCAAAGCCTGCATTTGCACGGGACAGCAATGCTTTTGGGAGAAACTGCCCCCGGGTTTCCTGTTCCAAACACGGGAGCTTTTGCAGCAGAAAGTGAGAGTCGTCGCGGGGGCAGCACCCCTAGAATTAGAGCCTCGTTAACCCCCCCCCCACGCAAAAAAACATTGTTTACCCCCAGGGCCCCCTGCACTTACTCGGCTTGCAGCTGGGATCTTTGCAAAGGGCTCTTCTTCTTCTGCAGCCCCGTTATTTTGCAGAGCCCAGCAGGTCTTTCGCAAGCAGCAGCAACGACCCGGGTCGACCAGCCCCTGGGGCGGAAAGGGAGAGAGAATCAGGATCCCGGAACCGCGAGGGGGCAAGGGAAGGAGCTTGCAGCTGCCAAACGCCGTCGGTGCTGCAAAGCGCTGGGCTGAGCCTTCCTCCCCGCCTCGCATCACATGAGGGTTTCCCGGGTCATGTGAACAGGCGCCGGCTGATGATGAGACGCGCGTTTCCCGCCGCTGCCCCACCTCTCCCCACACCCACAACCCCGGGGATACATGCGCCAGGCAAGCGGGGGGTCGGCCGAGGGATGCAAAAATAAGAATCAATTAAGAAAAAAATAAGAATAGAAAATAGGGATCTCCGCAAAGCAACTGCAAAAAAGGAAAAGGAAAAAAAAAAGTGGGCGGAGGATGCATTCTGCCCGCCTCCTCTTTCTCAGGAACTAAGAGGGAGGAGAGAGTCAAGGGAGCGGAGTGGGTGTGTATCTCCAGTCATTTGTAGTCGCTGTCTTTTAAAACTGTTTAAATAAGGTATAAAGACATTTATTATTATTTTTAAGTATAAAGAGAGAGGGGTGGGAACTTCCAAGAGGGCAGAGGTGCTTTTGCGCAGTGCAATTTTTGTTCTATTATTTTTATTGCGATGATGCTAGCATATAATATTTTATTCTTAGATATAATAATAATAATAATTTTATTTATACCCCAGCCAAGACCGGGCACAGGGCAGCTAACAACCAATAATAAAAACAAGTTGATTAAAATACAATTTAAAAGATTAAGATACAACATTAAAACGTTAGGATGCAGTCTCTTCATAGGAGGAGAAAGGAATATGCTTCAAGTGGCTGGGTAAATCCAGCAAGGTGGGCGGGGTATAAATAATAATAAACGTTATTATTATTATTATTAAGTTCCCTGCCCCGAGGAGCTTGCAGTCCAGCAGTTCTGCCCGGGAGGCGGAGAAGCCGTGGGAGCGCAGGCTGGCCTTCGGGAGTCTTCTTGGCCCTCTTCCCCCTATAGAACCTAAATGCGTGGCAACAAGTTGTGGGTGGTAGTTTGAAGGGGCTGGAGGGCAGGGAGGAATTTATTTGTTGTTTTGTCAGCCTGCTTTATAAACCACGACTTTCCCACAAGTTTCCATGTGCTCATGTTTGTTGCTGCTTTGCTGCTTGGATTCTAGACCCTTGGAATCACAGTTCTGAGTTTAGGCCCTGAAGGCAGGATTAAATCTAGGGTGGTTTTGTTTTGTTGCTGTTTTTGCTTTACAGAGATTCTCCTTTTATGTATTTATTGGGGAAGCTGGCCTTTTTACAATACTTCTAACTGCGTGTAATCAGCACTGTAGAAATTTATGTTTATATATATATATATATATATATATATACACACACACACACACACACACACACACACCCCAAATGATTTTTAGAACTGTGCAGCCTGAGCACAGTTAAGAAAAAGAGGTGAAATCAGCCTCCTTAAGAAAAAGAGGTCAGAATAGGCCAATATTTATGTGGACTGTCCACAGATCAAGATTGCTTCTTTAGGTTTTCAGATTTTAACCTAGCTCAAGGTTGTCGTCTGAACTAGCCAGATCAACGAAATTTTTATTTTTCAGTCCATGAAAAATACGATTTGAGAATCCTCTTGCCACAAAATGGCAATTAGCCATAGCGTTTTGGCAACTGCAACCTTGGTTTAAGAAGCCATTTCACCCCTAAACTTCAAATATTGAGGATTATGGTATAAAATTATTATTTTTTAATTTGCGGAATACGGATAGGTATTCAAGGTTGCGGGCTATTCTATACAGTTCTGCACGGCGTATTGTTGTGAACAGGGATTTTCAACTGACAAATAGGAAAGATGGCGAAAGGGAGAGGTTTCTTTGTGTTGCGGATGAGATGAGAGTTTGTTTGTCTCAAATTAGACCAAATATCAATGAGATTGACTAGGCACCCCTGCCTTCCGAGAGACAGGAAAATGTGTGCATGAATGTGCTTTGCACAGTGGCACAGTGTCAGAAATGTAAAAACATGCGTTACATTTTTTCAGGAAACACTTCCACGATGTCTGGGCGCTCTGTGGTCTCCTACAGCGCTGTGGATGCCTGCCTTTCATCTCTGAAAACCTGCCAGTCCAACATAAGTACCGGAATGGACATTGCTACAACAGTTGCTCTGGACCTTGTGGAAAGTAAAAGTGAGTTGTGGGTTTGTTTTGTGTTTTTGGAGTGGCTATTATTTGTGCTGTTGCCTTATTTTCTTTAAAGAAGAAACCCAGCCAGGTGGGCGGGGTATAAATAACAAAATTATTAGTATTATTATTATATTCCACCTTGGTCAGACTAAATCTGGAATACTGTGTCCAATTCTGGGCACCACAATTTAAGAAGGATGTTGACAATCTATAACATGTGCACAGGAGGGCGACCAAGATGGTCAAAGGTCTGGAAACTAAGCCTTATGAGGAGCGGTTGAAGGAGCTGTTTAGCCTGGAAAAGAGGAGACTGAGAGGAGATAAGAAAGCCATCTTCAAATATCATAGGGAAGATGGGCAAGCTTGTTTTCTTCTCCGCTGGAAGGTCGGACTCGGACCAGTGGCTTCAAGTTGCAGGAAAGGAATGTGGCGATCACACAGGGTCCCCGGACATTTCACTGTCTATTGATCCTTGTGCCAGCACTTTATTTATTGCTGCCACCACCCAGGCCCTACCTAGTACAATACCGAGTCCAGTCAGGGTTAAATTGGAACATAAACTTCTGTTTATTTATTACAGTTTAACAAGCGTGTGGTTTCATAAACGGTATTGGTCAATTACAATCATGGGGTGCCTATCCAGACCTATAACTTCCGCTACCTGCTCTCACTCACTAAACCACCTCTCAGATATTTACTTGTCTTCCTAACTATTCCTGACTCAGCCTATTTCGCTACACTAATTCAACCTACCCACAGACTCTATCCCAATTCACTCCCACTCCAACCAACCTCCCAACGAACTCCCCCCTTCGCCCCTCCCAGAGCTGGTTTTATAGTCCCTCTGACTCCACCCCCTGGGTTCTGATTGGGTAACCTGTTTAACTATTTCACCTCCAGCACTTTCACTAAACATTTGAAAAACCTTTCTGACACTAAGAGCTGTTCAGCAGTGGAACAGACTCCCTTGGGAGGTGGGGAATCACCTTCCTTGGAGGTTTTAAAGCAGAGGTTGGATGGCCATTTGTCATGGATGCTTTAGCTGAGATTCCTGCATTGTGGTGGGTTGGACTAGATGACCCTTGGGTCCCTTCCAACTCGAAGATTCTATGATTATAAAGCTTTAGTTGAGTGTTAGAATGCAAATGGGGCCCTGGATAAACGTTCAGTGCTTCCAAACAGCAGTAGCTGTTTAGCTTTGTTAAAGTGCATTTCAAAGACGTCGTAGTGTTCCCTCTTGACACGTAAATTCTCCCCCCTCCATTGTGAATTGCATTTTGAATGACAAATCAGAACCAGACATAAATGTGATCAGAAATGTGGTTTCTTTTGTGCTGCAAAATGCAAATTCAGTTCTGATTAAGGCTGGGCGATACTGGGTTTTCAACATTGCGCTATACACCACCAGCTAAACATCACAATATATCATGATGTCTGATAAAAGGATGCAGCTTTGTAGAGGCATTGGTTGGCGTCACAGTTTTCCCCACATTGCGGTTTTTGCATAGCACACATGCAGCATGATTTGTGATATATTGCCAAGTCAAAAATTATGAAAGCAATATCGTGATATGGACTTCAGATCGGTTTTCGACAATATATCGCCCAGCCCAAACACACACCATGATTCATGATATATTGCCAGGTGAAAAAATTATGAAACCGATAATCGCCATAAGGACTTCAAACTGGTTTTGGATGATATATCAATATATTGCCCCGCCTTCGTTCTGATGTAGCTCTCCCTGGTGTTTCTATGTTCAAAATAACTGTTTCTCACTGGGCATGGGTATTTAAGCTTCTAAGGGTTAGTCATTGTGTAGAAAGATGCCCACTTGCATTGAAAAGTCAGAATGCTGGGTGCACAGAACTGACTGACACTGTGTGTTCAGATTAGGCTTGTGTGCTTTTGACTAGCTGTCGGTGGACCCCCAGATGGATAGGGGAGACTGTCTATGGAGGTTTTGGGGACCTGCCCAGGGAGGGTTTGCCAGGGCATGAAAACATCCTTCAGTGGTATCTTGGTTCTCAAACATAATCTGTTCCGGAAGTCTGTTCCAAAACCAAGGTGCACTTTCCCATAGAAAGTAATGCAAAATGGATGAATCGGTTCCAGACTTTTAAAAACAACCCTTAAAACAGCATTTAACATGAATTTTACTAACAAGACCAATGATCCATAAAATGAAAGCAATAAACAATGTACTGCAGTCACACAATCAATCCATCAGTAGCTGAACTGGGTTCCACACAGTCACAAAAACAAAACTAAAAGACCCGCAAAAACAAAAACTCAAAATAAATAGCAAAAACTGACAGACCTCAGCATAACACTCAAAATGGAAGCGTGGCACTCAAATCGGAAGTGTAACACTCTTACGGAGCACATTCTGCTTCCAAAAAAAGTTTGCAGACTGGAACAGTTACTTCTGGGTTTGCAGTGTTTGGGTTCCAAGTTGTTCAAGCATAGAGGCGTTTGAGAACCAAGGTACCAGTGTACACAGTTTCCCTAATATGCATTGTACTGGGACAGTTTGATTGCCGCACAAACCAAGGGTGGTTTTGCGAGAGGGGTTTAGATAAATTCATGGAGGGCAATGCCATCAATGGGCGTTGGTCGAGTTGGCTGGATGTTAACCCCAGGGTCAGAGTTCTTGGGGAACAACAGCAGGAGAGGGATATTATGCTTGTGGGAAACTCGTAGGGTAGCCCAATCTCAAATTGGGCCCGAATGCAGGCCTCCAAGCCTTTCCCCCGGCCACGGACTTTGATTCACATCTTCCTGTTAGGATTCTTGCTCTGTGTTTGCAGTCATGGGATTGTTTTCTATCACATGATGGTGTATGTTTTCATTCCACAGTGTGGGAAGTGACGGAGACAGGATGTTTATCTTACTGTGTTCCATGCTGTGGGACTATTGTCCTTTGTTTCTTTGTCTTTGCTGTTTGATCAGAAAGAGGAAGGAGCTAAGTCAGAATGCTCTGAGTGTATTATATGTAAATAAAGTAGATTAGCCAAAATGCTGTGCTACTGAGTTCTGTTACACAAACTGCGAACACTCTGTTGTTCCTTAGCGTCCCACTGCCCCTTGGTATCAGTTGCTGTGATGTTTGGGCTGGAGAAAACTTTTGAAGCTCCCGAACGACAGACCAGGAGGGAGAGAACATGCCCATCAGGTGTGTGTCTCTGCCAGGGTCCTACACGTGAGTAGGACGATCCTAACACTTCCTTGAGCATTTTTGCCTGGCTGAAACGTGCCCTTTAACTCTGATAAAGACTTGTGCTTGGCTTATGCTGTGGTCTGGTTGGACGGGGAGAAATGGTGGGAGGAACCAGCTGGGGAGACCCCAAGGGAAGAAGACTCGGAGCCTGGGCATTGGTGGTGGGACGGCGATGGTCAGAGGTAGAAGATGGGGAAGAGGAGGTGTCGGAAGTTGAAGAGGTCACAGGGCTTCGTGAGCGGGGAGAGTATGTGGCAGAGAGAAGTCTGGAATCAGAGGCAGAAGCTGAAGCAGGAGAGTGGGAGGAGGGAGGCCAAGAGGCAGAGATGAGTCCGACTGCTGAAAAGTCACAGAGGTTGGTCAGAATCAAGGACAGTTGTACTTCGGCTCCCAAACGCCTTGTGAGTCAAACATTCTGGCTCCTGAATGATCGAAAACCGGAAGTGAGTGTTCTGGTTTTCGAACATTCTTTCGGACATTCATTCACATTCCTTTTATACTTGACTTCCCTCCCCTTCTTACTTGGGTCCTATGTTTTACTTATTTGAATGCCTCTCTTAGCACGTCTATGAGTTTGTTTTCCTGTTTTTCCACTATATTTTAGTATTTTTTTCTTACAAAAGTTATTCTAAACCAGTCAAAATTTCAATTTCCCCGTGATAGTCTTTTAAATATTGTTTGACTATGTTCCAATCTTCTTTAAATTTTTGTTTTGTTTGATCTCTTATCTGCCCAGTCAACTTGTCCATCTCTGCGTACTCCATTAATTTGGTCAACCAAATTAATAAGAGTCTAATAAAAGTTTCTGTACATTTCGAGGCAAGGTAAAGAAGCTGTGGGGCAGATATTCTTTTTTCTTTAAAATTACTGTAAGTGTTTCTGTGCGTTTTGAGAGGAGGTAAAGAAAGGGCTGGATGAATCCCTAGCCGGAATTAAGATTGCTGGAAGAAATATCAACAACCTCAGATATGCAGATGACACAATATGATGGCAGAAAGTGAGGAGGAATTAAAGAACCTTTTAATGAGGGTGAAAGAGGAGAGCGCAAAATAAGGTCTGAAGCTCAACATCAAAAAAAGAAGATCATGGCCACTGGTCCAATCACCTCCTGGCAAATAGAAGGGGAAGAAATGGAGGCAGTGAGAGATTTTACTTTCTTGGGCTCCATGATCACTGCAGATGGTGACAGCAGTCACGAAATTAAAAGACGCCTGCTTCTTGGGAGAAAAGCAATGACAAGCCTAGACAGCATCTTAAAAAGCAGAGACATCACCTTGCCAACAAAGGTCCGTATAGTTAAAGCTATGGTTTTCCCAGTAGTGATGTATGGAAGTGAGAGCTGGACCATAAAGAAGGCTGATCGCCAAAGAATTGATGCTTTTGAAACATGGTGCTGGAGGAGACTCTTGGGAGTCCCATGGACTGCAAGAAGAGCAAACCTATCCATTCTTAAGGAAATCAGCCCTGAGTGCTCACTGGAAGGACAGATCGTGAAGCTGAGGCTCCAATACTTTGGCCACCTCAAGAGAAGACTCCCTGGAAAAGACCCTGATGTTGGGAAAGATGGAGGGCACAAGGAGAGGTTACAGAGGACGAGATGGTTGGACAGTTTTCTCGAAGCTACTAACATGAGTTTGACCAAACTGTGGGAGGCAGTGGAAGACAGAAGTGCCTGGCGTGCTCTGGTCCAGGGGGTCACGAAGAGTCGGACATGACTAAACAACAACAAATAAAATGGAAGTGATATATTATGGTAGAGCACTAGAGGGAGCCCCTGCCAAAGTTAATCTCCATGGACATGAAAGAATCCAAGTCACTTTGAAATTTATAAATTTAAGCAGTCCTTTTTTTTAGGGGGTACTCAAGGCAGTTATGGGCACCTATTTTTCTAGCGGGGGGCGGGGCAAAGCACTGGATTTAAGCATTTTATTTTAGAACTGTGTGCCCAAGTTAGTAGTTGAACTGACGTGCTGCCTGCTTCTTAATTGATTAATCAACCAGTTTAAATTCAAATGCATTTCCATATTATAAAGCCTTCGTTTTTCATTTAGCTATACGAAGTGTGAGCAAATTTTATTTTTAAGCAAGCAACTCCACTATTTACTGTTAGTAACAGAGCCTTTCATATTTTCTGTTTCAGACCCTGTTACAATTAGACGCCAGAGAATTAAAACGAACCTACTAGCCCCATTTTAAACTTCCCCCACCCCAAATAAAGTAAAAAGTTTTGGTTGTTTAGGGCCGCAAGCCTCACACATTTACAATCCTAGACTCGGAAGGAAGTTCTACTGAGTCTAACAGGATTTATTTCCATGACTAGAGCATCACCCTAAATATGTTAATACCGCAGTCTGCTTTGTTTTCCTTTTTCCCATAAGGAACATTATTAAGTTTTGTTTTTTAAAAAATCATCTACCGCTTGATTGCGAGAAAGCCTTTAAGCAGTTTACGAAACAATACGAAGTAAAATGTTAAAGGTATTGGCAAAAAACAGTTAAAAACAAGTGCAATTGAGTCTCAGCTGGGAGAGTGGCTCAGGATTCATAAAATATTGTGGACAATTGGCAGTAAGTCCCACTGTATCCATTGGCTTACTCCCCAGTAAAGTGGTACAGTATTTAGGATCCCAGCCTGAGCCAGAGTTGTTCCTGCAGAGGAGGTCCACTGTGGCAGTTGTATTAATAACAACCCATTTGAAAACGAATTTAACAACCCATTTGAAAATGAATTTAAACTTAAACGTTTGTTTGTTTGTTTGTTTGTTTGTTTGTAGTGTGAGTGATTCACACTTTAAGCTGCAAGGTGCTGATTCAGTCAATTTGGAAAGAGAGTCTGTTGTAGCAGAAGGATCAGCCAGGATCCGACAACATTTACATAGAGGCCTTAAACGTAAAGGTACCCCTGACCATTAGGTCCGGTCTCCAATGACTCTGGGGTTGCGGCGCTCATCTCGAGTTACTGGCCGAGGGAGCCAACGTTTGTCTGCAGACAGTTTTTCCAGGTCATGTGGCCAGCATGACTTAATCCACTTCTGGCGAAACCAGAGCAGCACACGGAAATGCTGTTTACCTTCCCGCCGGAGCGGTACCTATTTATCTACTTGCACTTCGATATGCTTTCAAACTACTAGGTGTGCAGGAGCTGGGACCGAGCAATGGGAGCTCACCCCGTCGTGGGGATTCAAACTGCCAACCTTATGATCAACAAGCCCTAGGCTCAGTGGTTTAGATACTTAGCAAGGATTAAAGTTGTGTGTCACGAAAAACGTTTGTTTATTTCCGTGGCAAATATGTCGCACAACTCCCCCCCCCTTTGTATTAAATAAACCCCTTTCATTGCTCATTTTTTGGGGGAGTGTGTGTTGCTGTTGCGGATTACTATTTAAGATAGTTCGCACCCTTCTGATCATAGAGAATTCAAAGCAGTCCACGTCTGTAAGATAAATAATACAGTAATTTACAAAAATAAATCGATTAAGCCGCAGTGATTAAAAAATGATTCAATCAGAACCGGCAGCCATTAACAAAATATTTTTTTTAAAAAAAACAAGCCACAGAATAACACGTGAAAAGCCTATTGAAATAAAAGAAAATGCTTCTGTTAATAATAGCGTGAGGGGGAATGTCAAAAACCGTGTTGTTGCACTCATTGCTTTGAGTCAACTACGCTCTTTGTGTGTCTCTCTGTATCTCTGTGTTGTGTTTGTATATATATTACTTACACACACACACACACACACACACACACACACACACACAAATAATATATTTACTTTGTGTGAAAATGACTAATTAATAGCAACGACCCACCCTGCCACCACCCCAGTTTCCAAGAGGAAGACAGTCAGCAAGATTTAAGAAGCCGAACCAGCTGGAACAAATTAATTAAAAAAAGAAAACACAGCTGACGTGTATGTTCGGTCTGGAGTCAGAGAGATTCCTTTATATAAATATTACGCCTTTGTAGCCCTCCCCGTGTTAGTCACTGCCCTTTGTGTAAATCCTTCCAGAAAGGGGGGGCCATACCAGGGTCTCTCTCTCCCCACCCCACCCCAGCCATGATCCGGTATTTTTAACTGCAGCAGTCTATGCAAATGTTGATGCCTACTGCATAGACCCAAAGGGAGGAAAACAATGTTGTGCTTTGAAAATTGTTCCGTCTGCACAAGTGTTTCTGCTTGTTGGAAAGATTGCTGCCCGTCCCCTGTCCCCGGTGTGCTGTTCTTGGGGGTGTCCCGACCCCCCAGAGCAGATTTGTGGGTGGCGCATGAAGAAAGAGGAGTTGCGGAAGCCCTGCTGCACAATTATTATTGTCATTTACAGTTGTACCTCAGGTTAAGTACTTAATTTGTTCCGGAGGTCCGTACTTAACCTGAAACTGTTCTTAACCTGAAGCACCACTTTAGCTAATGGGGCCTCCTGCTGTTGCCGCTGCGCCCGATTTCTGTTCTTATCCTGTAGCAAAGTTCTTAACCAGAAGCACTATTTCTGGGTTAGCGGAGTGTGTAACCTGAAGTGTCTGTAACCCGAGGTACCACTGTATTAAATTTGTTTGCTGCCTTCCGTTCTATGCTCCCAGGGTTGTCCACAACGATCAGAACTCCTTGCACTGGCTTCTACTGGCGGGGCAACTTAATAATAACAATAATTTTTTTTTATTTATACCCCACCCTTCCCGGCTCAAAAACTAGGCTCAGGGCGGCTAACAACAAATTTAAAACACTTAATTGTAAAAGCAGCATAAAATACAGTATTAAAAATATGAATAACAATAAAATTCAAAATTCAGAAATCAATTTAAGGGAAAAAAGTATTAGATAATCCCCAGGGCTAGCTGGCTGAATTGGTCCTGCTTGGGCCAGCGAGGAGGCCAGGGGAGAATTAGCTGTGGGGTCTCAGAGCAGGTGATCTTCATAAAAGGGGAGGGGCAGGGAAGAGAAGGGAAATAAAAGATCAGGCTGAATACAAATTAAAGGCCAGGTGGAATAGCTTTGTCTTACAGGCCCGACGGAAGGAGGTTAAATCCTGCAGGGCCCTGGTCTCATGGGACAGAGCATTCCACCAGGTCGGAGCCATCACTGAAAAGGCCCTGGCCCTGGTGGAGGATAGTCTGACTTCCATAGGGCCCGGGATCTCTAAACTATGGTTATTCATGAACCTCTTTCTCGCTAAACAGTGGCCAGCTGGCAAGCTTATTATATGCAGGGCAGCATATTGACCCCCTGTCCATCTTGTTTGTCTCTGACATTTGGTATGTAGAGGTATATTGCCTCTGAGCAGGTATACTTCCTCAGGAAGGCAGAGGACAAATGTATGGCGAGAGATCTGAAACTAGCTTTAGTTATGGAAAATGAAACAGCCTCTGCATCTCTTCTGCTGTAGATCTTGTGGCAGCTTTAGAGAGCTGTTTAGCACAGTGGCGTGCGTGCGTGAAACTCATCCCCAGTCTAAATCAGGGACTCTGCTTCTTCTTTTCATTTAGAATTAAAACATCAAGAGACTCAGCTCAGTCGGCAGAGTGCGAGACTCTTAAGCTCAGGGTTGTGGGTTCAAGTCCCACGTTGGGCAAAAGACTCCTGTGGTGCAGGGGGTTGGACTAGATGACCCACGTGGTCCCTTCCAACTCTGCGATTCCGTTGTGAATCTCCCATGTCTCATTGATCTATGCCCAGGGATGGGGAAGCTGAATTCTTGGGACTCTCTTCAGGCCACATTTCTCACCAGCTGCCCTGTGAACAACCCTTGAGTGTTTTTGCTTGGCTCGAATGTGTCCTTGATCTCTTATTACTGCTTCTAGCTTGCTTGGGTGTAGACTGGAGAGGGATTTGTGTCACAACAGCCTCGGTTCAGTATACCTGAAGGAGCGTCTCCACCCCCATCATTCTGCCTGGACACTGAGGTCCAGTGCCGAGGGCCTTCTGGCGGTTCCCTCGCTGCGAGAAGTGAAGCTACAGAGAACCAGGCAGAGGGCCTTCTCAGTAGTGGCACCCACCCTGTGAAACACCCTCCCACCAGATGTCAAAGAGAAGAACAACTACCAGACTTCTAGAAGATATCTGAATGCAGCCCTGTTTAGGGAAGCTTTTAATGTTTAACAGACTACTGCATTTTAATATTCAGTTGGAAGCCGCCCAGAGTGGCTGGGGAGACCCAGCCAGATGGGCGGGGTATAAATAAATTATTATTATTATTATTATTATTATTATTATTACTACTACTACTACTACTACTACTACTACTACTGTGTGAAGCAACAAGCCTGCTGTACAAAGGTAAAATTAACTAGAAGGGAATGGGACTGGTGATTTGGGCCCTAATTTGCTTTAAGGTCTTCTCCTTATGAAGATTTCTGTTTCTTTGAGTGGAGATTTTGGCTGTGTGCAAACATCATATAATCAATTAAGGTTTATTATGACGGGAATGAAGACCCTAATCTTTCCTTGGGGGGTCATGTGTCCCCTCTCCTCAGTGCGGTTGCAGGGAGGAGATAGGAAACTTTCGCTTCCGTTTTCAATTTAACCCCTGTCCAGCATTGCATCCAAACCTTAAAATGTGGTTAGTAAACCGTGGTCTGAGATTAACTTGTTTTAACGAAACCATAGTTAAGACTAACAAGGGTTAGTTGGGTTTGCACAATACAGCAAGTTGTGGCTAATAAAAAAAAACCCAAAGGGAGCTTCTAAACTGTTCTTCGTGGCAGTACTAGACAACGGGAAGGGGGAGGCTAGGTTTCTGGTAAACAATGGTTCTATTATATAGCAAAATCCATTTTAAAAAGTCCAGAAATCTGTGAATACAGTTGTACCTTGGATCCTGAACACTTTGGTACTCATACGTTTTGGCTCCTGAACGCCGCAAACCCGGAAGTGACTATTTCGGTTTGTGAATGTTCTTTGGAACCCGAACGTCTGACGGGGCTTCCATGGCTTCCGATTGGCTGCAGGAAGCTCCTCCAGCCAATCGAAAGCTGCGCTTTGGTTTCCGAACGTTTTGGAAGTTGAACGGACTTCCAGAATGGATTCCATTCGACTTCCAAGGTATGATTGTACTGTCCTGTGTGGCTAAGTTATAAAAGGCTTATTCTTACTCTTAATCTTGTTTAGAAGCATTCTTATTCTCACCTATCCTTGCATGAATAAATGTGACAGTTGAATTGTTGCTCATCTCGCAGATCAGGTTGAAGTCCCTTTTGACTTTGTCCTCATTCTGGTTCTGCCAGTGACTCATTTTCGTACCCTCAAGGGAAGTCGCTTAATATTCTCCATGCCTCTTGTTTCCCATCTGAAAAATCAGAACCCTCCCTTTACCTGTGGTTTCATTGACGCTTGCTAGAATTCTGCTGGTTCCTGTATGTGCATTCAATTCAATTCAGGGTTTCTTCCTGCCAGATTTTAGCGCCTGATAAACTTCCTACATTGTTTGCTTGAAGTGCTCCTGTTAGTAAGCACTATTCAGTTAACAGAGAGAGAACCAACTTCTAAATTTTCATTCGCCCCTTATTATGAATAATAATCTTTATTAGTTATAAAATGCCTCTTAAAAAGGAAGAACAATTATTCTCCTGATTCTTGCTGTCCCCAGGAGCAGTTGGTCCAATAATATAGTTGACATCACCTGGCACAAAGGACATCTCAGGTGTGCTGAGGGGCTGAGGAATGATTCTGCAACCTCAAAAGATTCCCACAGCAGAGCAATGGGTCCTTCTAAGAATGCTCACGGTATATTAACGCAAATAGCCTTTATGTGAAATCCTCACAGAAGCTTATTAGAGGAGTTCAGACAACCTGCCTCATGCATTAAAACTAGGCTCCCCATTTTGTGTTGTTATGGGAAACAGCCGTAGCCGTAGCTCAGTGGCACAAGGGACGTGGGTGGCGCTGTGGTCTAAACTGTTGAGCCTTTTGGGCTTGCCGATCGAAAGGTCGGCTGTTTGAATCCCCGCGATGGGGTGAGCTCCTGTTGCTTTGTCCCAGCTCCTGCCAAACTAGCAGTTTGAAAGCATACAAGTGCAAGTAGATAAATAGGTACCGTTCTGGCTGGAAGGTAAATGGCCTTTCCGTGCGCTCTGGCTTCCGTCCTATTGCGCCAGAAGTGGTTTAGTCATGCTGGCCACATGACCCGGAAAGCTGGCTGTGGACAAACGCCGGCTCCCTCGGCCTGAAAAGCAAGATGAGCGCTGCAACCCCATAGTCGCCTTAGACTGGACTTAACCGTCCAGGGTTCATTTACCTTTACCTTAGCGGTGGCAGTACATCTACCTTGCATGCAGAAAGTCCCAGTAATAATTCTCATAATTTCTAGGCAGGGGCTGTGAAAACCCTCTGTCTGAAATCCTTGATTGCTGCTAGGAATGAACTTACAAATGCAAAACTTTCTGCAGAAAAATAAAGCAATGGGAAAGGTTTTTGTTTATAGAGTTGCCAGGAAGGGCTAGATTTATGTGCATGAAATGGCAGGAGGCACATTTTTTTCCTGTTGGTTTTGATCTGCTTTCTTTCCTCTTTGTAGCTGACAGAAAAGGACAGGCCAGGCTCTGGCAAAGGAAAGTATTACCTCTGTCCCAGCCTGGCTTCTGTGTTCAGTAAATGTTCAATATGAGGTCGCTTTTGGGTTGTCGTCTCACTTTTCTTCCACACGATGGCACACTTTCCATCTTCCTGGTTCAAGTTTTGTCCAAAACAGTCATTAGTACCTGTTGCTGCTGTAAAAGATAAATTCATCATATTCTTGAAGCATTCCCCTGCTTTTCCTGCCCTGTACTAAGAAAAGGCCAGCTGGTCAATTAGACGTAGTAGTCCATATGGCTGCTGCTTCCAGATTCTTACATCGGATGGGATGAATGGTCGGAAGTGGAAGTTCCAAGAGTCCCATAAATGCAAAGATTTTAAACATTTAGAATGCTACCCATCTATTTTGCTCCCCACTGGTAAAAAAAATTAAATTTAAATTTTGAGTATGTAAACCTATATGCATAGCATGGGAGAACAGTAAACAATAACTGCATGCAGCACAAAAATGGGTATTAAAAGTTATTTCTTGTGATGCTTCTCTTGGGACACATTTCTGCACCTGCCTGTTTACTGTGCAATAACATGTTTCTCCCCACATTTCTATCTCTTAAGGCTTGTGTTTCACCTTGGGCAGTAGTACATATTCCCATAGTGCATTTGAGGGTGGCGTTTCAGCAGCCCACTATGTGCATTTGCTGGTATGGTGGGTGGCGCTGTGGGTTACACCACAGAGCCTAGGACTTGATGATCAGAAGGTCGGCGGTTCGAATCCCCGCGACGGGGTGAGCTCCCATTGCTCGGTCCCTGCTCCTGCCAACCTAGCAGTTCGAAAGCACGTCAAAGTGCAAGTAGATAAATAGGTACCACTCCGGCGGGAAGGTAAACGGCGTTTCCATGCACTGCTCTGGTTCGCCAGAAGCGGCTTAGTCATGCTGGCCACATGGCCAGCTGTACGCCGGCTCCCTCGGCCAGTAAAGCGAGATGAGCGCCGCAACCCCAGAGTCGGCCATGACTGGACCTAATGGTCAGGGGTCCCTTTACCTTTACCTTTACTGTAACTTTTGCCTATCCATTCATGGACGCATGTCAACAAATGCTCCTGCAGTAGGATGAAGCGTGCTGCTGCGGTGCTGCCCCGCACCCTGAATTTACAAAATGAGTGTATTTAGTTGGTGGCGGGTAGCCAATGTAGTGTTCCCCCCTACTAGTGTTTGCTGGACTACAACTCCCATCATCCCTGACTATTAGCCATGCAGGTTGGGGCTGATGGGAACCGGAGTCCAGCAACATCTGCCAGGCATTTCTTTGGCTGTCCCTTTATTACACCAATGCCACAGCAGAAAGTGCAAAATGAACGTGCATGCAAACTTTCCGAGAATGAGTACTACATCAGCTGTCCTCCTGCCATCCCATAATTTACTTTCCTGGCCCTACCTTTTATCCCGGGGGATGGGGGAGGTGGCAGAGATATTACCACGGCTTTCCCGTTCTTCGGACTCCAGTGATGCTGTGCCAGATACCATTCTGCTGCATGTGGGTTTATGCCGGATTAGAGGAGATGAATAAGGAAACGGATAAAGTCTGTAATGCGCCGAGGTGCTTAGCTTTGCATTCAGGAGTACGTTCCCCTGTTGCTAAAAAAAACACCTCTGCCCTTGTTTTAATTATAACTCCATTCCCTTCTGCAACGAGGCGCGGGTGTGCCCTGAGATAATATAAAGGACGTACTTCACCAAACTCATTAGTTTTTCAAGGCATCTCACGGGTAAAAACTTGACCTTGTTAAATCTGAATCAGGCTTTCTGTGACAGTATGTGGGAGTAATTCTTCATCCAGTCTTATTAGTTTCAAGGCTACTTGGGAGCAATAATGCATAATGGAGGAGATAGATGCCTGACAGGGAGATTTCCCCAGCCTCCTTGGCTTGGAGGGTATTGGCTGGCCTCTGGTAGGAAGACACCAACATAGATAACTTCTTTTTCTCGATCTCATTCATGCATGGACTGGGTGTCTTGAGTGTACGGTTAGGACCCTAGCTACTGTTGCCCTGACTGTAATCAGTCTGGAAAAGGAGCCTTGTAGGGCTGGGCGATATATTGATATATCGTCCCAAACCGATTTGAAGTCAGTGTTGTGATAATGGTTTCATGATTTCATCAGACCTGGTAATATATCGCGGATCCTGGTGCGTGTGTCTGTGTGCTATGCAAAAATCACAATGTGGGAGAAACTGCGAAGTCGGCCGATGCCTCCCATGATATATTAGTATACAGTGGTACCTCGGGTTAAGTACTTAATTCGTTCCGGAGGTCCATTCTTAACCTGAAACTGTTCTTAACCTGAAGCACCAGTTTAGCTAATGGGGCCTCCTGCTGCTGCCGCGCTGCCAGAGCACGATTTCTGTTCTCATCCTGAAGCAAAGTTCTTAACCCGAAGTACTATTTATGGGTTAGTGGAGTCTGTAACCTGAAACGTATGTAACCCAAGGTAATCACAATGTTTAGTTGGTGATAGATCCAGTGTGGTGTAGTGGTTAAGAGCGGTAGACTCGTAATCTGGGGAACTGGGTTTGCTTTCCCGCTCCTCCACATGCAGCTGCTGGGTGACTTTGGGATAGTCACACTTCGTTGAAGTCTCTCAGCCCCACTCACCTCACAGAGTGTTTGTTGTGGTGGAGGAAGGGAAAGGAGAATGTTAGCTGCTTTGAGACTCCTTCGGGTAGTGATAAAGCGGGATATCAAATCCAAACTCTGCTTCATCACAATGTTGAAAACCTGATATTGCCCATCCCTAGATCATAGCTTAGCGGTAGAACACATGGCATGCATGCAGAAGATCTTAGGTTCAATCATTGTCGTTGCCAGTTAAAGAAAAGTCTAGGTAGCAGATGACTGGAAAGATTGTGTTTCTGAGATGCTGAAGAGTGCCAGACACAGTAGACAGCTCTGGGCTGGGAGTACAGCCAGGGTTTGACGTGGTATAAGGGCAGCATCTTGGGAAGCTGGTGGAACATCAAGGCAATCAATGGGGAGTCTGAGAGAAGCTTTGTCCTTGCCTGAGGGACAGTAAATCACACAGTTCAGAACTGGAGCTAACTCTTTATTAGACAAACACACACAATCTTCACAGACTTGGCTGGGTTTCAGGACTAAATGAGCATAGCGGCTCATGCCCTGTAGGTCATACAAAATGAAAAAGGTTGCTGAGACTAAAGTCTCTGCTTCCCCACAAGCCATCTGTCTTCTCCTCTCCAGGGCTTCTTTCAAGCAATTGGAGACTGCGCCTGTTTGAAGCTGACTTCTGTGTGCTTTTCATGCCTCTTCTGGTTCTGGGAGACAAGTGGTGAAGGGAGCTTGTCGTGGCAGGAGGGGGAGACACCTGCGGCTCTTCACTAGCCGGACTCATCTCTGCCTCTTGGCCGCCCTCATCCCTATCTCCTCCTTCATTCTTCTGCCTCTGATTCTTCTTCCTGTCACAGACTCTCCCAACTCATGGAGCCCTGTTACCCCCTTCAGCTTCCGACACCTCCTCTTCCAAGTCTTCTTCCTGTGATCATTGTCCCACCACTACCTCCGGGGCTCTGAACCTTCTTCTCTTGGTGGTTCCCCAGCTGGTTCGACCCACCATTCATCTGCATCCAACCAGTCCACGACTGGTTCCTCAGACTGAGAAGCCAGGTGATTGTCGGACCATTATACAACCAAGTGGAATCCTGTTGGCATGGCCAACAGGCTGACCTCCAGATGTTGTTGGACTACAACTCCCATTGGCCACAGCCAGCACTGCCGCTAGTTGGAGATGATGGATTTTGTAGTTCAGCAATATCTGGAGGGCACCGCCTTGGCTGGCCCTGGTCTTGGATAGCAGAAGCTATTCCGTGCCGAAAAAGCCAAGCCATGCTGGGTTATCCTGTCCCATGGCTATACCCCCTGATTTTTCTTGCAGTAGAGATGTCTCCTGAGAAATCTCTATGTGGGACAAGAAGCTACAGCTACTGATTGGTTCAAAATTGGGAAAGAAGTACGACAAGGCTGTATATTGTCTCCATGTTTATTTAACTTATATGCAGAATTCATCATGCGAAAGGCTGGGCTGGATGAATCCCAAGCCAGAATTAAGATTGTCGGAAGAAATATCAACAACCTCCTATATGCAGATGACACAACCTTGATGGCATAAAGTGAGGAGGAATTAAAGGACCTTTTAATGAGGGTGAAAGAGGAGAGCGCAAAATATGGTCTGAAGCTCAGAATAAAAAAACCAAAGATCATGGCCACTGGTCCCATCACCTCCTGGCAAATAGAAGGGGAAGAAATGGAGGCAGTGAGAGATTTTACTTTCTTGGCCTCCATGATCACTGCAGATGGTGACAGCAGTCATGAAATTAAAAGACACCTGCTTCTTGGAAGAAAAGAAGCATCTTAAAAAGCATCTTGGAAGAAAAGAAGCATCTTAAAAAGCAGGGACATCACTTTGCCAACAAAGGTCCATATAGTTAAAGCTATGGTTTTCCCAGTAGTGATGTATGGAAGTGAGAGCTGACCATAAAGAAGGCTGATCGCTGAAGAATTGATGCTTTTGAATTATGGTGCTGGAGACGACTCTTGGGAGTCCCATGGACTGCAAGAAGATCAAACCTCTCCATTCTGAAGGAAATCAGCCCTGAGTGCTCGCTGGAAGGACAGATCGTGAAGCTGAGGCTCCAATACTTTGGCCACCTCATGAGAAGAGAGGACTCCCTGGAAAAGACCCTGATGTTGGGAAAGATGGAGGGCACAAGGAGAAGGGGACGACAGCGGACGAGATGGTGGGACAGTGTTCTCAAAGCTACCAGCATGAGTTTGACCAAACTGTGGGAGGCAGTGGAAGACAGGAGTGCCTGGCGTGCTCTGGTCCATGGGGTCATGAGGAGTCGAACACGACTAAATGACCAAACAACAACAAAAGCACTACTGGTTGAAGGAATAGGGACTGGTCTTTAGGAAGAGATGAGAATGGATGTTGGCTTGGGAAATGCTTCTTCGCATTGTTCCCTCTTCTCTCTTGCTTGCACAGAAGAGTGGCCAAGAAACGCTAGGGACTTTAAAAATAAAATATGAAGGGCCTATGTTTTAATTGTGCATCTGTGCCCCATGGGTTTGCGAGCTTAGGCCCCTATTTAGAAAACGGAATAAAGCAGAAAACACCTTAAATCTTCTGGTGGGGGGTAAAGTGAACGTATGCTGTTAAAACTCAGATGAAAGCAATACTAAACATCTCCTAACGACCGAAGGGTGCTGTTATTATGAAATGGTTTATAATTAACCTCTAAAAGTCTTATTTAATTGTGTTGCGAGAGGCTAAAGTAGGTTTTAAATTGGTTATTATGCAGCCCAGCAAGATAAATAACACAAACAGTTTGATGAGTGGGCAATAACCCTTAAGGAAAATGATGTTCGCAGGGAACGGGAGCTTGCTTCAGGTGTCTGAAGGGAGCAAGCGAAACCAGGCCTCAGCCAGGGATCTGATGCAGCAGGCAGACTTGGATAACATCCTCACTTATTGGTTAAGCTCTCCTTAAACCAAACTGTTTTGGAGGAAAGCCTGGCTTTGCAACAGGTTTAAGTGGGGGACTTTGACCCTGGTGCAAAGTAAGTGAGGGTAGGAGTCAGACTCAAGCAGGTGAGGCCAGAGAGTTATCTGGAGGAATTGGCTTGAACGGAAAAGATGGCTTAAGGCCTGGTGTGTCTCCATTGACTTGTAAGCTCAGCTGATGCTTTCCTCTGACCTAGAGGGCACCTTCAACCCACAGAACCTACTCTGTGTGTCCAGTGTGTTGGTGATACAAAAGGCAGGATATTTCAGCTCAGTGGAATAGCAATGGCTTCGCATGGTGGAGGGGCACATAACAACAAGAACAATTTACTATTTGTACCCCGCCCATCTGGCTGGGTTTCTGGCTGCTGTCTTCATTTGTAGTCTTGAGTCACATGGTTTTTATATAATTTAGCTGAAATGATTATCTTGCGGGGCTCAGAGTGCGATTCACTGGTCACCTGCATGTCTGAGTAGTTACAGAAGCATACCTAGAAGGGGCTTTGTGGGCTCACTGGTCTGATGGTGGGTGCCAGAAGACTTCCTTCAATTTAAATCACACCAAACAGTTTTGCCTTTAGTTGTCTGTATGTAACAAGCAAACAAAAAACCTGGAGGAAAAATGACATTTCACTGCACACCTGGACAAATTGTTCTCGTGGTTTGGAAGTGTTCCCCAATATTTATCGGTAGGGTTTGTAAGGGGCAGGTGAGGCTTGTCAACCTAGGAAGGTAGCCCACCTAGAAGAAGGAAAACTGATCTCCGCTGCCTTGCCGGATATCTTGATGATGATGATGATGATAATTATTATTTATTATTTATACCTCATCCATCTGGCTGGGCTTCCCCAGCCATTCTGGGCGGTTTCCAACAAAATATTAAAATACAGTAATCCATCAAACATTAAAAGCTTCCCTGAACAGGGCTGCCTTCAGATGTCTTCTAAAAGTCTGGTAGTTGTTCTTTTCTTTGACATCTGGTGGGAGGGTGTTCCACAGGGCAGGCGCCACTACCAGGAAGGCCCTCTGCCTGGTTCCCTGTAGCTTTTCTTCTTGCAGTGAGGGAACCACCAGAAGGCCCTTGGCGCTGGACCTCAACATCCAGGCAGAACGATAGGGGTGGAGACGCTCCTTCAGGTATACTGGGCCGAGGCCGTTTAGGGCTTTGAAGGTCAACACCAACACTTTGAATTGTGCTCGGAAACAACTTCAATTCCCAACATCGCCAGTTAAAATAGGTCTGCAAGAGGGCCTGGGGAGAACCCCATCTCAGGGAGCTACTGCCAGTCAGAATGGACAGTAGTCGTTTAAACACTGTGATCCATTGTAAGCGTACGTCTGTTTACCATATGTAGAACTTGCTATCAGTTTGTAATCGTGTCATGGCAGCTGTTCTCGGTGTGATAATAGCAAGCTGAAATCGGTAGCCCCAATCAAGAGTGCCTGCTAGATATGTGCAAACATCTGGGGGAGCCCAGGCAGATGGGCAGGGTATAAATAATAAATTATTTTTATAAATTATTATTATCTGGGTAACATTGGGAAAAACCCGCCTATGATTCTACAAATATGGGAGAGTTTGAAAGTGGGCAGCAGCAATACTCAGATGTTTGTTTATGCCAACCAGCCTCTCCCCCCAGAGAAACCTAGAAACTTTAGTTTTGAAATAGGAACTTGGGGAAACAATAATCTGCTTTGTACTATATCAGGCCATTTGTTCATTTTGCCTAGCATCATGTGCTCTGACTGGCAGTGGCTCTCTAGAAATCATTTACAAGGGACTCTGAGCACCCTCGCTGAACCAAAATTCCCAGGATTTTTTTTTTTGGCAGCTAAAATGGAAGTAGGAAACTGCAGCTATAAAGTTTCCCTATAACGTGTAGCAGTGCCCATAAAGCTGCTTTAATTCCGCCCCAAAGATATGATCCTTTCTACTCCAGTTCCTGCTACAGATTTACCAATATAATCCGGATTAGCTCATGACAGAAATCAGGGGGCGTAAGAGCCAGGTTTAGCGGATGCTTTAAATCCTCTTTTTAAATCTGTAGTGAAGTTGGCAAAACTTGGCCAACTCTATGCTGCCTTTAACGATCTTGCGTGCTTCTTTTTCTAGGAATGTAGAAAGTTCTTGTGGAATTCTCTCTCCCGTCTTAGAGTTCAGCAGGTGTTGCCCACGCACGACCAGGAAAAACTTAGTATATTGCTCAGATTTGTGCATTGATTTTTATTTTTATTTTTTAAAAGAGCATGGCTTCTCTGTCTGCTTAACTGCCAAACCAAATTCCATGTTCAATTGCACACTGCTGCAATGGAATAGTTACATCCATGCAGCTTTGTTTATGCAAAACTGCCGGTGCCTATTACAAATAATAATTGACAGTGTTTCAAAAGCAAAACAAGCCACATGGATCATTTCCCTTCCTCCCACCTCCTCTTGTATTCTGCGCATGAGAACCCCGGTAAATTTAGGATCCATATTGTGTAAAGTTTGTTCTTTCTGAAAGTACGGCTAGTACATTAAGTTCTGTACAGTAAGTTCAAATTAAGATTAATCTTTTGATAGGCCGCACACCTAGGGATTAGAAAACCAGAAATGCTTCTGGTGAGCATCATTTTGAAATTAGCAGTGGCGCTCTTGTGGCTGGAATGGTGACACTGGAAGAATGCAGTGTAAGAGGCAATTATTTAATATCCTTCTTGTCTCAGTTGGGTTCTGCCTATTTGTTTGCTCCTATATAATAATAATAATAATGATAATAATTTTTATTTATACCTCGCCCTCCCCAGCCAAGGCCGGGCTCAGAGCGGCTTACAAGCAATAATAAAAACAAGTTGAATGATTACAACTTAAAAACAAAATTAAAATACAACATTAAAATATTGAAACATTAAAATATTAAAATGTAGCCTCATCGCAGGAGGAGAAGGAAAGGAAAAAAGAAAGAGAGGGAGGGAGGGGATCAAATTGGCTCCAAGCCAAAGGCCAGGCGGAACAACTCTGTCTTACAGGCCCTGCGGAAAGAAATCAGATCCTGCAGGGCCCTGGTCTCATGAGGCAGAGCGTTCCACCAGGCCGGAGCCAGAGTTGAAAAATATATATAAACAGCTCTTGAGGATCCGCAGCAATTAAGCCATTGTTTGATATGCTGAAGGGGTTTCAGGCAAGACCTCTCTCTCTCTCGTGAGAATCGCAGGTCACTGTTGAGTTGCGACTCCTTCATCTATTTCTCCTTTTGCATGATTTCAGAGACGTAGGACGGGCGAAGTTTTGTGTACGCTGCAGCTGTGATTCATTTGGGCCGCGGGGAGGAGGGTGCCGGTTGCTTGCTACACAAATCTTCCTTGTGATTCATGAAGTGCAATGCATGTCAGCCTTGTAGGAGGCGCATTCACCTGACGAGGGAGGAGAATAGCTTCCTAAAGGAGAAATTAGCTAAATGCTAAAAGTTTATTGGATAGCGGTAGGGTGGGGTTAGGAGAGACACACAAGGGCTGCTGGGGAAAAGGTGCTATCTTTTACCTGACCTGACACTGCTGCTAGCCAGTTTGGGGGCAACTTCAAATTCCAGTATTATAAGAATGAGAGTCGAAAAGGGATCTCTCTTTCTCTATCTCTCTCTCTCACACACACGAACTGTGGATTTGAAGATTGAAAAAATACTGGCTTATAAAAGATAGAATAGTTGGATTCTAAAGAATGAATACCATATGTAGCTGCAGAGAGAAGTCCTTTTATTCTACTATTGTCTTTAGTTTCTTTCTTTCTTTTCCTTCTCTCTTGCTTTCTCCTTCTTTAGCTTTCTCCTTCCTTCTGACTTTGCTTAGTATATTATAAATGGGTATGTATTTCTGTATACAGTCATACCTCATGTTATGTCCGCTTCATGTTACGTTCTTTCAGGTTACATCCCGCGGCAACCCGGGAGTACCGGAAAGCGTTACTTCCGGGTTTTGCCGCATGCGCAGAAGCACAAAATGACTTCACGCGCATGCGCAAAAGCGGCAAATCGCAACCCACGCATGTGCAGACGCTCCGCTGCGGGTTGCGTTCTTTTCATGTTGCGAACGGGCCTCCGGAACGGATCCCATTCACAACCAAAGGTACCACTGTATCTTTGAATAAGTATCATCATCATCATCATCATCATCATTATTATTATTATTTGAAGGGGGATCTCTTTCTGCATTTCGCTCATGGTTCTGTGAGTAGCATGAAGCTACAAGTTAGTCTGGTTGGCCGGATTCAGACATTCAAACAAACCATACATTTGTGAAAACACACCATGGTTTAGTGCAGGCAGTCCTTGTTTTGATTGGAGGTTATGGTTCGGACCCCCACATGCGTAAGCCCGTTCTGCGCTGTTCCACCCCTGGCAGCTACTTCCGGGTTCAGCACTGTGCATGCCTGTGCAATCAAACACACCTAAGTTGGTTGTTGCCTGTACTTCGTGTGAATGTGGAAACACCAAGGCTTCACCCCTAGGCCTTGTGCACACAGAGCTGTTGCTCCACTACCGAGCTGCAACCCTTCCCCGTAATATCCTCTAATTGTCTGGCATGAACCAGCCTCCTGGACCTACACTTTGGGCCCATTGCCGTTTCCATAATGCAACCCCACCTAGAATGCATTGAGGTAGTCAAATCTGGCAGCTGAGTGTAACCTTCCAAGGTCAACATTATGCAAGTGGGATTGCAGCATAAACTAAATGTGGGTTGCTCAAGCGCATGAGGTAGTGTATTTCTCCATTCGGCATGGGCTGTTCACATAGCCACCTCCATTATCATCATCATCATCATCATCATATCCCACCTATCTGGCTGGGTTGCCCCATTAGACTTGTTAGGAAGGAACTGGCAGAGATCTAACATCATGGCCAGCAGAGGGCTTGTCACACAACTTGTGTGTGTTTTGCTGAGGAAGGAGATTGCACAACTGGCAGAGACGTTAACTCTGGACTTTTGCACCATGTGCACATCCTTTCCGCGAAATGCGATGCAGCAGATTTCGTGTTGCGATGAAGAAAAGGGCAATTGGGGAGAAAGGTAAAAAGTCAAGATTGGAAGTTGGGCTGGGGAAACCCAGCCAGATGGGCGGGGCATAAATAAGAAATTATTATTATCATTATTAGATGGATCTTAAAAGATAGAATATACTGCCTTTGTGGGGGAGAAAAACACAAATCTTTTGGGCTGCTAATTTCTACGGGTAAGGCACAGCTTCTTGTTGGGACACTTCCAGCTCCAAGCACACCTCCCATTATTTCCTGTGGGTTAGAAAACGCTGACTCAAGTTTTGATGTTAGAACGCTGGCATTTATAAGAATGGGGACTAATTATAGTCTAAAGCGTAGTTCGACAAGAGAGGGCATTTGTGTTTCTATTAAATATTTCTCAGGCAATGTGATGAGTCACTAAATATAACTTCTGCACAAAATACCCTGATTGCCTAATGACTAGGTGTTGGTAACTGAAATTACACACAGACACACACTCTTTCTCCCTCTCTCACCGTCTTTCTTGCATAAAAAGATCTGGGAAGTGTCTCTCTGAGTAATGCATTAGTTGAGGTTGCCCAAGAACTGCAGAGTGACTTTTGATTGCAAAAGCTGTAAAAACATAACGTTTGAAGAACCTGGAAAACACCTGTCATGTTGTATGACAAAATGTACGTTGACAAAGTTGAAGTGGGGAAGTGTTTGAAGGGGATGAATAAAATACTCTTGGTAGTGGTGGGCAGGAAAACAACAAACATTTTGGAATAAAACCATTATGCCAAACACGAATCCATATTCCTTTTATAACAGACGGCAAATGTTTATGGAATACCTAAATGGTTCAGGCTGTGGCAGGAATCCATCCAGCACTCATGGGAAAACGTCGTGCGATCTCTTAGAGCAGACAAACGAAACACATGGCATGACAGAAGTCTGTCATTTTATCAGTCGTTGACTGCTGTAGCAATTGTTTCCTCAAAATTTATCTTCTGGGCTGTGAAAATAAATAAAAGCAGTTACCGTATTTTTCTCTCTATAAGACGCACCAGACCAAAAGACGCACCTAGGAGGAAAACAAGAAAAAAAATATTCTCAATCTCAGAAGCCAGAACAGCAAGAGGGATCGCTGCACAGTGAAAGCAGCAATCCCTCTTGCTGTTCTGGCTTCTGGGATAGCTGCGCAGCCTGCATTCGCTCCATAAGACGCGCACACATTTCCCCTTACTTTTTAGGAGGGAAAAAGTGAGTCTTATAGAGCAAAAAATACGGTATTTAGAATAAAACCGTTGTGGGAAGCCAATGAGCTGTGGCGGTTAGAGATCTGAGGAGACATGAGTTCAAACCCAGCTGGCAATGAAGTTTACTGGCCTAGTTCCTCTCAACCCAGCCTACCTGGCAGGGTTGTTGAGAGGATGAAACGGGGAGAAGGTTTTTTAAAAGAGAGAGGGCTAATTGTGGAGAACCTCTCATCCAACTGTAACCACTTGGTAAATTTATTTTGTGTCTCCCCACGAAGCGAGGAGAAATATCCCTACTGCCCATCAAAGTTATACAACTAGCATAGCAAGTGATTGACGTGCAGTGTGTCAGGTGAACAGCTGGTGAATGGTTATCTGTATCCATGTTGATTTGACAGTGATAATACTCTGGTGTTACCACCCTGAAGTGCAAAATATCTGCTAGCTTTGGAAACAAAGAATAAGAAATTCTTCTTCTTCTGCCACTCATGAGGCCTGTACATCCTTTGTTTTAAATGTATGGTTAGAGCATGGGTAAGCAAACTAAGGCTCGGGGGGCTGGATCCGGCCCAATCGCCTTCTCAATCTGGCCTGCGGATGGTCTGCGAATCAGTGTAGAATGAGTAGAATGTGTGCTTTTATTTAAAATGCATCTCTGGGTTATTTGTGGGGCCTAGGAATTCGTTCACTCCCCCCCCAAATATAGTCTGGCCCCCCACAAGGTCTGAGGGACAGTGGACCGGCCCCCTGCTGAAAAAGTTTGCTGACCCCTGGGTTAGAGCTTTAGACTGCAACACAGCACTTGGAGAACTGCCGCCTTAATGTTGAAATCAATTTATTGTTTTCAGTTTTTTCTTCCACCTCTCAAGTGTTTTTTCTTCTTCCTCTCATCCTGTCTCTGGTGTTTGTCTGACTCCTTTAGAGCCATGAGCTCACTAGGTCTGGAAGAACAAATGCCTTTATTTTTTTAAAAACACACACAAAATAAATCGTTTATTTTGCAGATGACATGAAAGAGGTTGATGAAATGGAAAGGGTGATGTTGGAATACGCTGCAATGAGCAGAGAAATGAACCACTATATGGAAGCAGTTGAAGACACTGTGAATCAGGTAAGCGACAACTGTCACGTTACATGTGGAACAAGTTGTATGACCCCTACAGAGGCACACTGATTTGAAAGGTATTCTGACAAACTGGATAAAACTGAAGTTTGGCAGTACAGAAGAGCATAGGAAGCTGCCTTATTGGTTCATCTAGCTCAGTCTATCCTTCACTGACCAGCAGTGACTCTCTGGGGTTTCAGACAGGGGACATTCCCCAGAAATGCTAGAGGTTAAAGGTTGAGGTGAAGCAAATTTTTGGTGGATTTTAGTAGCCATGTTCAGCTGACTTGTGAACAATATGCAAGTCACTGTGAGATATCTGCCAGTTCCTGGAGTTCAACTCTTTTTTTCTTTCTCTCTCTCTCTCCTGCCTCAAATAACCCTTTACCCCGTGCTACTTATAAAACAATAAACATGTCTGATGAAAATGAAGGATTGTCAGTAATTCATACAGTTGCGTGGCTTTGAAAGCCGAGTTGCTGTTGACTTAAGCTGCTGTTGGAGCGAAACAGCAGGTGAACTGTACCAACATCCTCTTTTGATTGATTCAGCAACCCGCTGAGTAAGAAATGAGCCATTGGATTATTGTGATGTTTCCAGCAACGGACTGTGGGAAACCCTTTGTTTGATCAGGAGTGGAAACTCCCTTCTGTGAGACATTTATCTCACCTGTAAAATGACTTACCTTGCGCTACTTCTCCTTTCTAGTACGTTTGAACTACTGTATTTCTCTCTCTCTCTCTCTCTCTCTCTCTCTCTCTCTCTCTCTTCCACTTCCAAGTTAACCAACACCCTTTTAAAGACCAAGAACATAAACAATGATGCCATTATTTGGCTTAGCTTTCAGGAAGAAAGCAAAAGACCGGATCCTCTTTTATATACAGCATTACCAAAGCGAAGCAAGCCGTAATGGGCAAGTAGAGAGGGGTTGTGGCGGTGTTGTTGGGGTGTGTGTGTGTGTGTGTGTAATTGGTCTGTCCAATGGCAAAGACCAAACACAACTTACTTCCTTAGATCCACTTTCCTATTTGCTTGATCATAGGGTTGCACTACGGGCATGATAAAGGTGTGACCAAAATGCACAAATATATCTTCTATGCAGCTCTTTACATGCCAGGATTGTTGTTGTTTAGTCGTTTAGTTGTGTCTGACTCTTCGGGACCAGAGCTGTCTTCCACTGCCTCCCGCAGTTTGGTCAAACTTATGTTAGTAGCTTCGAGAACACTGTCCAACCATCTCGTCCTCTGTCGTCCCCTTCTCCTTGTGCCCTCAATCTTTCCCAACATCAGGGTCTTTTCCAGGGAGTCTTCTCTTCTCATGAGGTGGCCAAAGTATTGGAGCCTCAGCTTCAGGATCCGTCCTTCCAGTGAGCACTCAGGGCTGATTTCCTTCAGAATGGATAGGTTTGGTCTTCTTGCAGTCCATGGGACTTTCAAGAGTCTCCACCAGCACCATAACTCAAAAGCATCAATTCTTTATTGTCCAGCTCTCACTTCCATACATCACTACTGGGAAAACCATAGCTTTAACTAGGATTAGCTAACAACAAATTGGACGGATCTCAGTTATCTTAAGAACCTAAGGAGAGCCTTGCTGGATCGAGTCCAGCGACCAACCAGCTGCTTTCTGTAGTTTCAGAAGCATGCTACCTCTGACATTGGAGCCTACAATAGATAGATATCATGGCTAGCAGCCACAGATAACCTTATCCCAGCCATGAATTTGTCTTATCCTCTTTGAAAGCCAAATCTCTTTTTGAAAGCCAGAGTTTTACTCCTCAAGAAGCCAACTCTGTTCTGAGGGTGTACAGTTCAGAATTTGCAAGTTTCCGTATCACGTACATTCACACAAACACAGAGAACTTAGGTCTGACAGCAGATTTCTGTTACGTAAGAATTTCTCTCCTCGATTTTACCATCTAACTTCCCCAAGGCTGTAACTTGTCTACCTGGCTGGTAAGGAATTTCTGCTGGCTAGAAATGTGTTGGGCTGGCAAAGGAGGAACAAAAGAGCTTTGATTCTCCCTTTCTGTTTGCATGTTGGTTATGAGAGAAGCAAAAGCCCTTCCTCTGTTCAGGCACCTGGAGGAAATTGCATTCATTTGCCCGTGCAGAGTTAATAGGGATGGTGGAGAAATTAGTTGGGTCTGCATTTTAATGCCAGTCTACAAGATTTTCAATTTGTAACCTGGCACGTGGACTGAAACACGTCTTCTGGAACGTGCAAGTCTCTGAATTCTGAGGTGCTGTTCTCCAGTTTTAAAAAGTCTGCATAAACGTTAGAGGAAAGTGCACAAAGAAAATGCATGTATTCCACAGAAAAATGCATTTGGGGAAAATTTCTTGCAAAAATATCAGCAGTAGACAAAATTAAGAAGGTGTATGGATTTTCACACAAGTATCTTTCAGATATTTGAGGCCTAAGTTCGGTTGATAGAGCATGAGACTTTTAATCTCAGGGTCGTAGGTTTGAGCCCCCATGTTAGGCAAAAAGATTCCTCCATTGCAGGGGGTTGGACTAGATGACCCTCAGGGTCCCTTCCAACTCTACAGTTCTATGATTTGAAGTCATTTGGGGCTTTGAAACACTAATGCAAGCACTTTGAATTGTGCCTGGAAATGGACTTGCAACCGGTGCAGCTGTTTTAAAGCAAGCGGAACACCAGCTGCTGCATTTTGGACCAACTGAAGTTTCCAAGTCATCTTGAATATGCACAGAATATGTTCTTGAGGAACTCCAGGCAACCTTCGACTGCAGCCGCACATTGCCTCCATCATCGTCATGATTTTATTTGTATGCTACCTTCCCATAGTTAAAATCATACTCGGCCGGGCTGGGGGGGACGTGGGTGGTGCTGTGGTCTAAACTACTGAGCCTCTTGGGCTTGCTGATCAGAAAGTTGGCGGTTCGAATCCTCACGACCAGGTGAGCTCCCGCTTCTCGGTCCCTGCTCCTGCCAACCTAGCAGTTCGAAAGCATGCCAGTGCAAGTAGATAAATAGGTACCACTCTGGCGGGAAGGTAAATGGCATTTCCGTGCGCTCTGGTTTCTATCACAGTGTTCAGTTGCGCCAGAAGCAGTTCAGTCATTCTGGCCACATGACCCGGAAAGCTGTCTGTGAACAAACTCTGGCTCCCTTGGCCTATAAAGCAAGATGAGCGCTGCAACCCCATAGTCGCCTTTGACTGGACTTAACTGTCCAGGGGTCCTTTACCTTTTTACCTTTTACCTTACAATATGAAACAAATCATGTAATTTCAAACATAAAAGCAGTCATAAACAATAGATAAAGCATCAGAAAGTACACAGCCAAACTAACCATTTCCACATGAATCATAATAAGATCTAAAATAAAGATGCAAAAAAAAATAAGATCAGTAACAGTAACCAATGTGTGCCCCCCCCGAATATACCCCAACTCCTTGCAGTTTTGGGGGTTGTAGAATGAATTAGACTGATGCAAGAGGCTAACTGATTGCTGATTGGAGGAGGGAGGGACTTCCAGGCAACGATTAACTTCTGGTGGGAAGTGCTAGAGGTGGAATGTCTTCCTTCTCTGCAGCATTTATTATATAACTGTTTGAAGCAGGAAGATTTGCGAAATTCATCCTGATGGGAATCTCTCTGAATATTCAGGATCAAGACGAAGAGTTGCCCAAGAAGAATATTCAGGTTCAAGATCGATTAGTTGCACAATATGAGGAAACTAAGTTTCATGGGTACGAGAACAGAAGGTAATGTCCTGGAAGAATATAACCCATAAAACTTCCAGTAACACAGTTGCTAAGTGGCACTTTCACGCAGTGTCGGTAAAAACATCATTACCCTAAGCCTTGAAAAATAGCACACTTCCTGGTCGGTTGTTTGTAGGAATGGCTACAGCAGGATGGTAATTTGGCAAAGCAACTTTTACACAGCCACAAGTGGGGAATATGTTAGTGGGGAAACTGAAATTCACCAGTAATCCCAATCCATAGCCCTACTGATTTGATTTCCCCTCCCAATGATCTTCGTGTTGCCATAACTTTGCAAATTAGCCCATAAAAGGTATTATCACCCACAACAATGTTTTATAGCCTGCTTGTCCGCATATACCTGAGTGAATCACCTGTGTCACGTCAGTAGCCTGAAAGGGAGAGAAAATAATCAAACCCCCCCACCTTATTTATAGTAGTTCTTTCCCCAAATCAGATTATAGAAGTCATTCTTGGAACAGGGGTGAGGGACTTTTGGCCCTCCAGATGTTCATAGAATCATAGAGTTGGAATAGACCACAAGGGCCATCGAGTCCAACCCCCTGCCAAGCAGGAAACACCATCAGAGCACTCCTGACATATGGTTGTCAAGCCTCTGCTTAAAGACCTCCAAAGAAGGAGACTCCACCACACTCCTTGGCAGCAAATTCCACTGTCAAACAGCTCTTACTGTCAGGAAGTTCTTCCTAATGTTTAGGTGGAATCTTCTTTCTTGTAGTTTGGATCCATTGCTTCGTGTCCGCTTCTCTGGAGCAGCAGAAAACAACCTTTCTCCCTCCTCTACAGCCAGGGATGATGGGAGTTGTAGTTCATCAACATCTGAAAGGGCAGTGGTTCCCCACCCTCGTCTCAGAGATCCATCAATTAGATGGAGGGTGGGGAAAGTGGGGTTCCAGTTCTTCCCTATACTTCCTTTCCTAAGCTTCTCCGCATCTCCCCATCCGTCATTCAAACCATTGTCTTAGAAGCCATTCTTGGTTTGGTAAACTGGCCTGTCTGGTGATTTCTCCAAACTAGAAATGAAGACTGACTGTGACTCTGTGAAGGACCACATACCTTGTACATAGAAGGTGCTAAGTCATGGTCTGGGCAACCAAGCCATTAGGTAAAGGGGTAAAGGGACCCCTGACCATTAGGTCCAGTCGTGGCCGACTCTGGGGTTGCGGCGCTCATCTCGCTTTATTGGCCAAGGGAGCCGGCGTATATTGGCCGAGGGAGCCGGCGTATAGCCGGCGTATGAACTACAACTCCCATCATCCCTGGCTGTAGAGGAGGGAGAAAGGTTGTTTTCTGCTGCTCCAGAGAAGCGGACACGGAGCAATGGATCCAAACTACAAGAAAGAAGATTCCACCTAAACATTAGGAAGAACTTCCTGACAGTAAGAGCTGCTGGACAGTCATGTGGTCATGTTGCCAGCATGACTAAACCGCTTCTGGCGAGCCAGGTCAGCGCACGGAAACGCCATTTACCTTTCTGCCGGAGCGGTACCTATTTACTTGCACTTTGATGTGCTTTCGAACTGCTAGATGGGCAGGAGCAGGGACCGAGCAACAGGAGCTCATCCTGTTGCGGGGATTTGAACCGCCGACCTTCTGATCAGCAAGTCCTAGGCTCTGTGGTTTGACTCACAGCGCCATTACATTAGTACAAATTTTTTATTAATTTTTTTTTGGGGGGAAATACAGTACATTCCAATGAGGATGGAATATATTCAGTTGCCACAAAATGCTAACCAGATTGCTAAGGGCGTCTTTTTCCCCTGGAAAAGCAGCGGGGAGAGGAAATTAAATGGTGTATTCTGAAAGAAAATGGGGTAGACCGGCTCCTCTCTGATTGCCCTAGATCCTCCTCCTTATCCATTCATTTATGTTGAGAAAGTGCCTTCCATTATGGTTTGCTTGTGATGAGGGAGGGAAGACTTTCGTATCGTCGATACCAGTGTGCAGACAAGATATCTTTTGCGCTCTTCTCCAGTGATGTGGGGCAGGAATTTTCCCAGTGCCTTAATTTTCAACAAAGAAGTTTCTGTTTTCATAAGTTATTAGTAACCACAGATATACGTCAGTTGCAAATACATTATTAGGCAGGTTTGGTTTCAGTGTGTTATTATCTGTTTTACCTTTGTTTCCTGAAAGCAAATAAAGGCACTAAATTAGATCGCTCTCTAAAGCATCAGAAAATTTGCCCTTGCAAATGGAATATTCCCCAATGCAAACGACCTTAATGTGGGTAGGGAAATTTTATGGAAAACCCACATCACAGCTGTACTGCCCATTCCTATGAGATCCCTGTCGGGGGGGGAGCCGTGTGTTGGAAGTGGGAGGTGGGTTTTGCATTCGCTGCTGCCGCTGTGTTCTCCAACTTGCAGGGCTTACGTTTTTCTTATAGGAGTGAAAAGCAACCATGCAACATGGCTTGAAATAAGGATGTTGTAGGCTGAGCTGAGAGGTCCTCTTTTTAGTCAGGCTCTAGCCGTTCGAGGCTGCTCACCTGTCAACAGCATGCGGTCACAGTGAGGTTAAAAAAGGTAAAGGACCCCTGACCATACGGTCCAGTCGTGACCGACTCTGGGGTTGCGTGCTCATCTCGCTCAAGAGGCTGGGAGCCAGCTCTTGTCCGCAGACAGCTTCCGAGTCATGTGGCCAGCGTGACTAAGCCGCTACTGTCGAAGCAGAGCAGCACACGGAAACGCCGTTTACCTTCCCGCCGGAGAGCGGTCCCTATTTATCTACTTGCACTTTTGAGGTGCTTTCGAACTGCTAGGTGGGCAGGAGCTGGGACCGAACAACGGGCGCTCACCCTGTCGCGGGGATTCAAACCACCAACCATCCGATCAGCAAGTCCTAGGCGCGGCGGTTTAGCCCACAGCGCCACCCGCGTCCCTCACAGTGAGGTTGCTCACTTGGTATTCGGGAGCATTGCCTCTAGCCGTGGAGGCAGCACACAGCCATCTTGGCTAGTAGCCTCCTTCTCCGTGATTTTCTAACCCGCTCCTGGTGAACTATAGGATCAGGTTTAAGGTGCTGATTTTTACCTTTAAAGCCCTATACGGCCTAGGACTCTGGTACCTACAGGACCGCCTCTCCCACGGAGGACCTTACGGTCTTCAAACAAAAACATCTTGGAGATCCTGGGCCACAGGGAGGTTAGGCTGGCCTCAATCAGAGCCAGGGCTTTTTCGGCTGTGGCCCCAATCTGGTGGAATGCTCTGTCACAAGAGACTAGGGCCCTGCGGGACTTGACATCTTTCCACAGGGCCTGCAAGACAGAGCTGTTCCACCAGGCCATTGGCCAAGGCACAGTCTGACCCCATCCTTTGGTAATCCTCATAGAACCCTAGCCCAATGGTTGCCATTAATTTGATTCTGAATTGATTCTAGAATGAATTAATTTTAGAATGTATTTCAATTAATAGATTGTGATTTTATGTAAACTGTATTACTCTTACTGTTGTTAGCCGCTCTGAGCCCGGCTTCGGCTTGTGAGGGCGGGTTATAAATATTTTTTCCCCATTATTATTATTAAAAGCCTTCCAAATTGGTGACCATCGCTGCTTTCGGTGGAGGCAAATGCCATAGTTTAGCTATGTACTGCATGGTTAAAAATAAAGGACCCCTGGACAGTTAAGTCCAGTCAAAGGTGACTATGGGGTTGCGGCGCTCATCTCACTTTTCAGGCCAAGGGAGCCGGCATTTGTCCACAGATAGCTTTTCCAGGTCATGTGGCCAGCGAGAGTAAATCGCTGCTGGCACACGGAGGACAGTGACGAGTGCCAGAGCTCATGGAAACGCCGTTTACCTTCCTATCACAGTGGTACCTCCTGTGTTTACTCAAATCTAATGCTCACCTTTTTGGGCCAAATTATGTTGCGAAAATTAAGGTGCCCATTAGATTCGATGGCACATTTATATTCACCAGCAAATACCCTTTTTGGGGTTCTAAGGTTCTGAAACTTGAGGTGCACATTAGATTCAGTGGCGCATTAGACTCGAGTAAATGCACTATTTATCTACTTGCACTGGTATGCTTTCGAACTGCTGGGTTGGCAGAAGCTGGGACAGAGCAACGGGAGCTCACCCCGTCGCAGGGATTCGAACCGCCGACCTTCCGATCGGCAAGCCCAAAAGGCTTGGTGGTTTAGACCACAGCGCCACCTGCGTCCCCCTGTGCTGAATCCTCTGGCGTTCAGCTTCATTGGGTATCCCCAAGTCCTAGTGTTATGAGAGAGGGAGAAAACCTTTTCTGGACCCACTTTCTGTATGCCACGGGGTTACTCTTTTAATGTGACAATTATTTCTCTCCACCCCCCCACCCCAATTTCTTGTTGATGTTTCAAAGGCTGAAAAACGTAGCTAAATTCACTTTGCATTGTAATTGTGGAAAGTGAGAGAGGGACACAGTTGGACTCCTTTTTGTTGCAACTCCCCCCCCCTCCACAGGAAGCGTTGGAAACACAATGTTTTTTAATCTTCCAGTTATAGTATTTGTGGCATTTTGCTAATCCTTCCAAGTCTGGGGCAATAAGCTTCTCTCTGAATAAATCGAGTCCTGTTGTGAGCTAAAGCTCTGATAAGTTTCATTTTCCAAATCCGGTTGGTCTGCATTTTTGAAGTGCTAAAACTCTGAAATGGGTAAAAATCCTTTCCTGCATTTTTATAATCTATTAACATCCCAAGTGTTCTTTCTTTTCTCCTTTAAGCAGATAGCGAAAAAATGCCATGTAGGCTGATAACCTGCATTTTGATTTTTTCCAACGCCGGTTCAACATTTCTAAAGTGTAACTAGAAATGGCGCAATTTGCTGGGGAACTTTCCTGAACACACCCCTTTGAAGTGAATGACAGATGGCAACTTAGTTCATCGAGCCCATATGCCTTCAGAATGAATGGGCCATCCTCACTGAAATCACAGAAGTCAGGCTGAATAAGACATCTAGCGGTGGCGGGGAGAGAATTGAGGACCCTCAAACGCTCCTTACACATCCCAAACGGCAAAAGAAAAATTAATAGGGAAAACAATAATGTGCAGAATTAATTATGCAAAACCAAGAAATTATTATTCCCCCATTTTGCATAATCACGTCACAGACTTCAGCCTTACAGAATCTGTGGCTTCTAAAATTACAGATGTGGGGATGCTGTGGCCTTCTAGATGTTGTTGGACTACAGTTTCCATCATCTCTGTCATTGCCTATGCTGGCTGGGTCTGATGAGAGTTGGAGTCCAGCAATATTTGGAGTCCCTGCCCCATTTTATTAGATCTCCAAGTTCCACTAATTATAGTCGGGTGCAATATGGTGGCCCAAGGTGCAGGGCCAATTTCCTGCTATGCTCTGTGATGCACACACTGGAATGTTCCAAAGGTAATGTGCAATTTGTACCTGAGTTTCTACGGACCAGGGATCCTAGCTGTCTAATTTAGTGGAGCAGGGGGAGCTGTTGTTGTTCAGCAAAAAGTGGGAGTTGGAAATCCTTGTAGATCTGCTGCGGTGGTCTCCTAGTGATCTTTCTGACCTTTTTTCTACCTACCCCTAATGTATAAAGGTAAAGGGACCCCTGACCATTAGGTTCAGTCGTGGCCGACTCTGGGGTTGTGGCACTCATCTTGCTTTATTGGCCGAGGGAGCCGGCGTACAGCTTCCGGGTCATGTGGCCAGCATGACTAAGCTGCTTCTGGCGAACCAGATCAGCGCACGGAAACGCCGTTTACCTTCCCGCCGGAGCGGTACCTATTTATCTCCTTGCACTTTGATGTGCTTTCGAACTTCTAGGTTGGCAGGAGCAGGGACTGAGCAACAGGAGCTCACCCCGTTGCGGGGATTCGAACCGCCAACCTTCTCATCGGCAAGTCCTAGGCTCTGTGGTTTAACCCACAGCGCCACCCGCATCCCATATGTATACAGGTTGCATAATTCATATTTTTCTTGATGCAGAATCTGGATTGTCCGAATGCAGAATTGCTGGTGTTTTTTTTCAGCTTGTCAGCCTTCCTAATGGCTTCCTGGGAGCTTTCATACAGTAAGTGTGAGGTGCTCTGTGATGTGCCTCCGCTGAGCTGCTGTGCGTAGGGGGAAGCTCAGTTGTGGTCTCTCACGCTGCTTGTCGTGTAGAGTTATTTTAGCTTGTGGCTTTCAGGGTTAAGAGCTTTGGCCATTCTGAAAAAGTACGAAAATGACTAAGAGGACAACAGTTGCTACATACGCAAGGACACCCAGAACCTTCTCTAGCAGCTGCCCAAGAGTAGGAAGGTGCCAGAAGGCTGCAAAACAATGTCCTCTGTAGGTGCTGGGCAAGCACATAGCCATTTGGGTTGCTTTGAAACTCTTCCCAAGATGGCTAACTGGGAAGGGAGAGGAGGATGAAACTGTGGAGAACATGCAAGACTGGTTCCTGGTTTTGGTGGGGCCCTTCAAGAAGACATTTTGAGTGTCTCTCCTCCTTGTGTGCAACCACTCTCCTTCGACCATTGTTGCTACCACCCGTTCGCTTTCTTCTTGCTGTGGGACCAATCCTCAGTTACCTACCAGCAGGGGAAGACAAGGCACGTGGAAGTCGTTGCACCTCCTCTTTGATCTTCTCAAGGTTCACTTGCTCAAACCGGGCATGCGAGCAGCGAAGAGGAGGAGTTCTGCAAGGTTTCAGGAACAGGCGTTGGACCATATACAGTCGTACCTTGGAAGTCGAACGGAATCCGTTCCGGAAGCTCATTCGACTTCCAAAATGTTCTGAAACCAAAGCACAGCTTTTGATTGGCTGCAGGAAGCTCCTGCAGCCAATCGGAAGCCCCATCGGACGTTTGGCTTACAAAAATAGTTTGCAAACCAGAACAGTCACTTCCGGGTTTGCGGCGTTTGGGAGTCAAAACTAAGCTTTTCAAAAACCAAGGTATGACTGTATTCCATTTGGCGGGGTGTAGAGCTTGGCAATGACAAACCTAGACAGCATCTTATAAAGCAGAGACATCACCTAGCCAACAAAGGTCCGTATAGTGAAAGCTATGGTTTTCCCAGTAGTGATGTATGGAAGTGAGAGCTGGACCATAAAGAAGGCTGATCGCCGAAGAATTGATGCTTTTGAATTATGGTGCTGGAGGAGACTCTTGAGAGTCCCATGGACTGCAAGAAGGTCAGACCTATCCATTCTGAAGGAAATCAGCCCTGAGTGCTCACTGGAAGGACAGATCCTGAAGCTGAGGCTCCAAGACTTTGGCCACCTCCTGAGAAGAGAAGACTCCCTGGAAAAGACCCTGACGTTGGGAGAGATGGAGGGCACAAGGAGAAGTGGACGACAGAGGACGAGGTGGTTGGACAGTGTTCTTGAACATACCAGTATGAGTTTGACCAAACTGCGGGAGGCAGTGGAAGACAGGAGTGCTTGGCGAGCTCTGATCCATGGGGTCACGAAGAGTCGGACACGACTAAACAACAACAACAACAAGAACTTGGCAAATGTTGAGATGCAAGCATTGAGCTCATCAAACATGGCAAACCTGAATTCTCCCAGAAAGCAACACAGTCAAGCATAGACTGAGCCTCATATAGGAGCAGCAGTTCTGCACCTTCAGTTAAAAGAGCCCTAGCTTGCTCCAGCAGTTTTTTACTCTGGCAGAGTGTGGGAGACTCTGGTTCGACTGGGACTTCTGTAACCGAGTCCTCAGGCTTAAGAGGGTGGCAGTGCAACCTCCTTGGGCTGGAGGGGCACTGCTGCAGTGGCCCCATCTTATGGACATGCCCTTGGGGCTAACCCTACATGTCGTCACACGTCCGACTCAGAAAGTCCTCAATCTCATCCCTCGAAGAACAGGAATCTGACCCCAGGGTCATGATGTCAGGTGCACGGCGATGCTGATATTTCACTTCCCTGAGCTGCTGGCTCTGGGACTCCGTGAAAGCTGAGTGGTAACTGGTGTCTGCAGACTGGGAAGGAGGAATGGGACCATAAAGGGAAGCCATGTACAGGAAGGCAAATATGTGGATCAGCGAGGAGATATATGGCAAAGCCTGGTAGGGTAGTGAGCTGTATAGACTGCTTGCAGCTAAAGGATTGTAGATTGGTAGTAAAAAAAAGCTGCAAACTGTAGAACTGACGTCTAAATCTTCTCTCTGCAAGTGGCAGGAGCGTCTACCTGCCGGTTTTGCACAGGCCGACCCAACCAAGCAGATAGGCAGAAGTTGACACATGAGCATGTATGAGAACATGTATGCCGCAGAACATCTCACTTCAGGTTTCTTAAATAAGGCTGCCAAACTCAAAGGAGATACTCCTTCCTTTGGCCTGCGTGTTGAGATCAGTTGCATCCTTCTGCTGTGGCTTTCCACATGCACTAATGCTGAGCTAGTAGAAAACTTCTCCCCTGAGAGTGGCGTCTACCTTTTCTTCCTGAAGCGACCCTGCCCACATTGTAAAAGATTCCAGTGGCTCCATCAGTTCACGTGGAATGATGGACAGGCCTGTTGGCTGTTATCATTGCCCCATATGAACCACGGGTACACCTCAGAATACACACAGTCCTCTTCTCTTGCAATACTGGGGAAGATTGGTAGTTGCAGGAAAGCAGGAGGCCATTCCCACCTCTGATGGCTCTCTTGCCGGAATTCTTGCTGGTGGACCCCCTTCTAGGTTGCTGGGCCCATTTTGGTGGCAGCAGAAGTGGGCAACAGCAGTGGCACTCCCACAATCCCTGGGCAGCTGAGTCTAGGAGCTGCCGTAGTTTCCCATGACCCTAGGCTTGGGGGCATTGTGGGAAATTAAAAATGGCAGCTCTGGGTTTCCCAGCAGGTGCTGCTATTTTAGTTTCCTACACCTCCCCAGAACAACGTCCAAAGCCACTGTGGGAAATTAAGATGGCGGCTAGTTTCCCCAATGCAGCTGCCCAACACAGATTGTGAGGTATCAGGAAAATAAATTGTTAAAATAAGGTCTGGTACCCTGTTAGGCTACAGAAGTTGCCCGAGTGTGCTTTGTGTAGGCCTGGGGAAGTTTTCCTTTCAGGGAGAATAATGGCTGTCATTATTGATTTTTCCCACAAGGAATGTCGGGGCTCATTGGAACATTTTGAAAGCAACTGTTTCGGAGGAAGCCTGGGCTAGGGTGACACCACATACCTTTGGAAAGCGATGAAGTGCCAGTATTGATACCTGTGGAGAGTGCAGACATGCATTTCCATGTGATTTCGGCAGCCCATTGGCTGGGCCTGCTGAGTTTTATTTTTATTTTTTCCTTCTCAAACATGTTTTCTGTAAACTCTCGGTGCATTGTTTGGTCGCATGACTAATGCGTGTTAGAGGATTTGTGTTAGGTTCTGAGTCACCGCTTTGTTGTATTATGACTTACATCCCTATGGAAATGAAATATGGCAGAGGACTTTAACCTTTTGTTCCAGGGATGTGTTTTGACATAGCCCTTCTGTGTCAACATAGCCTCTTGTTATGGGACAAACATTTTGGCTGGTGAAAGCCTTCTCTTTTTTCTTCTTCTTCTCCTTTTTAAATAAAAGGGCATATTACTCCTGACTGCTTTTAGTTTAGAAAATAAAGCTGAGACAAGCCATATGGAATACCCACCCTGGAATGTGTAGTTGTTTTCTGCATTAGTACTCGCCCTGGAATCCAGCCTGCTTCTGACACCGTTTAAATTTGTAGGACAGTATCCAAAGAACCACATGGTTAATTCCATATGTCCTCTGAAGCTATGTATTTGTATTTCTAGAATATTAGCCCTCCTCTCCCAGGGGACAAACTGTTTTCGTAACTCAGCAAGTGTTTCAAAAGCAGTCTGTAGTATACCATGTCAAATGTCATTATTATTATTATTATTATTATTATTATTAATGCTAATAATAATAGGAGTTGTGAGCAAGTCCCTTGGTGCACCTAACTCATTGCCTTTACAAGGTCTTAGATGGTCCAGAGATTGTTGAGAACTCTGTGCCCCCCCAACTCAATTTTTTTAAAAAAATACTGTCCAAATGAGAGAAGTGGGGACTTATATCCAGCATAGCACTATGTAAGCATTTTGTCAGCGCAAGGACTTACACTTGTGGAATTGGACTTCTCCCCTCTCCCCTCCCCCAATGCACCCCATGAAATCTTTTCTGGGGGTTTATCCAACCCTCCGGAAGAGATTTGGGGAGGGCGTGGAGTGTACACAGGGAAAATCCCTTTGCACAAGCGAAAATTTGCACGCTGACAGGACCCTGACATTTGATGCAAGACATGATAACAGGTTTCGGTGTCAGAAGACATATGAAAGCAGCCCTGTATAGGGAAGTTTTTAATGTGGAATGTTTCGTTACGTTTTTATATGTGTTGGAAGCCACCCAGAGTTTCTGGGGCAACCCAACGAGAATAATAAAATTAGTATTATTAAATGCTTACCAGGAAGCAAATCCTATTGAACGCTGTGAAATCTGCTATTGCATTGGCATGTCTAGGACTGAGATACGAAGGTACCTTCCATAGCATCTGCCAATGATTAATTTAGCAGTTACTCCCTTAACCTGAGCTGATTGTGAGTGTCGACAAAGAATGTGCCTTTGTGTTCAAAAGTTGAAGACAACTTTTACACACTTGAGAGAGTCCAGTTCTTTGCTTTGCTTTTCATTGTCCCTTTCTGTGTCATGCTTTCGTTGTCTTGCTAAAGTCTTTGAAACCTCAGTTTCTCTGGAAGGAGCATGCAATAAATTCTGCTGCAATAGGACATGCCTAACGCTGAACCGTTCTGGGGAACCCTTGATTTCTTGGAAGCTTGTAAGAGCTTTTGTAGCGGGAGGATAGTGGACAAGCTTCTTTGAAGAACAGCTTGCCCAACTCTGCCAATTAAGTGCCCATCCACCATCAAGAGATGGATGGGTTTATAGGCACACATAACGTGATGGCGAAGTCCATCAAACCCAGACAACAACATCTCACACAAATTGGTTGCATGCCCTGCATAAGCCCAATGATTTCCTTCCAACATTTGTTTTGCCATAGCTCAGTTGGTTATTAGAGCGTGGTGCTGATAATGCCAAGGTTGCAGGTTCGATTCCCACATGGGCAGCTGCATATTCCTGCGTCACAGGGGGGTTGGACACAGATGATCCTCAGGGTCTCTTCCAATTCTACAATTATATGATTTCAGAGTTTTGAGAGGATTGAAGAAGAGAGTATTGGTGCTAACTAAAGCAGGCGGAAAAGGCATGAGAGAGAGAGAAATCAGCTCTGCAATACAGTGCAGTGGTACCTCTGGTTGCGGACGGGATCCGTACTGGAGCTCCGGTTGGACCCCGAGGTTTTCGCAACCAGAGGTGCCTGTTCTGTGCATGCGTGCGGCGCGGTAGAGCGCTTCTGCACATGTGCGCACTGCAAAACCTGGAAAAATACTTCCAGGTTTGCCGTGTGGGTAACCCGAAGGGTACGTAACCAGAGGTGCGCATAAGTAGAGGGTACCACTGTAGTGGAAAATAGCAAGAGGAAAGTCCGCAAGCTTGGCAGCTCCTTGGTTTGTGGTCTCAAGCATCAGGTTGCTGTTTGAGTAAGGTGGACTTCGCTTCTCTGAGATGCTCCCAATATCTTTTATCCTCCGATTATGAAACAGGTCTAAAAGAATGCGTCTGCACTGGAATATAAATGCTGGGGTAGTGGTGCTTTTAGAAGTTGTAAATGTTTGACGTTTTATTATGGGGCGACCCAACCAGATGGGCGGGGAATAATAATAATAATAATAATAATAATAATAATAATAATAATAATAATATCCTGATACGGCTGGACTACAGCTTGCAGCATCCCTGTCCATTGCCCACATGCTGGCACTGATAGGAGTTGCAGTCCAACAGCATCTGAAGGACACCATGTTGGGAACTCCTGTAAATACATTGCCGCACAACGGGGGAAAAGAGATTGCTGTAACTCGGGGAAGAAGAATCTACCTCCCCATACCCACATATGTTTAACTACAAGGCCCTTCATCCCTGACCATCACCCTGCTGCCTGAGGTGAGGGGAGTTGTTGTGATCTGTCTGCCTCGAGAGGCAATGGAGTGCGCCTCCGGGGGTGAGGTCAGAACTGCTGGTGCTGACCTTTAAAGCCCTAAACGGCCTCGGCCCAGTATATCTGAAGGAGCATCTCCACCCCCATCGTTCTGCCTGGACACTGAGGTCCAGCGCTGAAGGCCTTCTGGCGGTTCCCTCACTGCGAGAAGCCAAGTTACAGGGAACCAGGCAGAGGGCCTTCTCCGTGGTGGCACCCGCCCTGTGGAACGCCCTCCCACCAGATGTCAAAGAGAAAAACTACTACCAGACTTTTAGATGACATCTGAAGGCAGCCCTGTTTAGGGAAGCTTTTAATGTTTGAGGCATTACTGTATTTTAATATTTTGTTGGAAGCCGCCCAGAGTGGCTGGAGTATAAATAATAAATTATTATTATTATTATTATTATTATTATTATTATTATTATTATTTTATTATGAAGTGACCTCCCTAGGGTACAAGCCTGGGCATTGTGTCTTGAGGTCCTGGGATGCCCAGATGACAAGACCCCCCCCTTCTCGTCTCATTGATGTGGCCCAAAGGAAAACAGAGCAATATGTTTGGCACCAGCTTGGCTACAGGTGTTGCCGGAAGGAGGTGCCCAAGGTGCCACTCGCTCATATCTCACCCGGGTAGAAAGGTGGAGCCCCTTCCGTCCTGGCAGAGGCATCTCCATATTGCTGCAAGTTCTCTTTCAGGCCGGGTGACACTTAGAAATAATGCATTGGGGAAAGGCAACTTGAGTGGGGCAACTAGCTTGGAAAGAGGAGTGCCTTAGCCAAGAGTCTGGGAAGAGGGCCATTGTCGTTCATAGAGTTGCCTAGACCAGCGGTTCTCAACCTGTGGGTCCCCAGATGTTGTTGGACTACAACTCCCATCATTCCTGAGCTCTTGCCTTCCTAGCTGGGGGTGATGGGCATTGTAGTCCAACAACATCTGGGGACCCACAGGTTGAGAACCGCTGGCCTAGACTAACTGCTCCCCCCCCCAAAAAAAATCTGTATACCTATTGGTCTGGGCACACTGAATATGCAGATTTGCAGCACTTGCTTATTCTTTCACACAGAAGCAATGGGATTGCAAAAACGCTTGGGTCTCCTTGCAGTTTTCAGTGGAGTCCAGTAGGTGGTGGAACACGACTTTCAGAGCACCCTGCTCAGCAGGGATGCATAATAAGCTTCTGTCTTGCTGCAGTGGCCTTGGCATCTGGGAGGTGAAATGAGATCAGGATTCCTAGGTGGGTGGGGGGCGGGAAAGAGTTGCATTGAAATGCTTGATGGGGCCTGCCTGGCTTTTTTTTTTAACAATAAGAGTCCAGCAGGATAGATCAAACATGGGGAATGTGGTGATTAAGAGTGAGGGCTTTGCTGTGTGTTTGAGATGAAGGAAAAGGACTGGCGATAGACACCGGAAATGTCTATTTGGTTCTGGGGAGGGATGGTACTTCCGATGGCACTTTCCTGGTCGGTGTCTGAGCATGTATTTTTATTTATTTTTGGCCCTGCTGCTTTCCCCAGGAAAAGCAGCTCATCAACCTTGAATCAGAACAAACTGCAATTTGGGTTTGCTGCAGAATTGTTTTCAGAGGTAAAGAGCCGGTTTTTGCGGGAAAGCACCGGGACAAAAAGAAAAGAAAAATGCTCAGATGCAAAGTTTTAGAGCATGCGCCTGTGCTTAGAAATGCATCACAAAAGATACTCTGAATGAGCTGGACGATGCTGAGCTGATGGACAGCTTCCTTACGACCTTAACCTACATTTCAGTTGTTCCTATGGAATTCTTAAAAAGCAAGCCTTTTTGTTTTTAAAGTGACTTCCTAGCTGTTATGGTTTTCAAGAACAATCTCGACAACATGGGATCTGGCTTTCATTAGAAACTACTGGAGTTCTGTCATATATATATATACTAATAGTGGTCTTGGCTGCCAATGCAATGTCACCCCCACACGATAACTCTGAGGTTTGTAAAAGTATTGATTGATTGATTGATTGATTGATGCTAATGTGTATACCACCCTTCATCCGAAAAATGACAGGGTGGTTCAAAATATAAAGATACAAAATGAGAACGAAAAATGCACTTGCAATAAAATAATGCACTTGCAATAAAAAACACTTCCCTTGAAATTTGATTTTTAAGTGGGGCAATGCGAGAATGAATTATTAATAGTGAATGGCCTTTTAGGCTTTCTCCACCTGAATAGGAGTTCACTTTTTTAATAATAAGAATTATATGGCACTGGGGGGGGGGAATCAGGATTTTAGAGATGCTTATGTGGGGCATGGCTAAAAAAAGTTGGGTACCATTGTCACCCAATTCAAGATCCCCCGCCCCAGTTTATATCGACTTTTAATTGATTAATTAGCTAGTGCATTCATTCACATATGAATGAAACAATGCTTCTGAATGGGAAGAAGCATTGTTTGTTTTTAGGGAGGCTGCAGATACAAAATGCAAAGCAGCTAACATTTTCTACATGCTGCAGAGATGCTTTATAAAGGACATGCCTACTAGAGATGATCTAAGCTGGTATTAGCCTTTGAAGACACAGGCCTTCACCGTGTGTGAGAGCAGCCATGTATAAACCAGCCATCAAAAGTTGGACCTTCAAATGCAAAAGTTCTGGTCACTTCATCTCAAAAGGGATATTGCAGAGTTGGAAGAGATTCAGAAAGGAGCATTGGATTCCACATGCTGGATGAGGGCACCAAGATTGGAATTCTGGAAGCCCATGGCGTCCATACAAGGGTTTTGCTTACCCAGCAAGTTGAAAAACTGCAAAGCTTTTCCCATGTCTCTTTGTGCCATGTGTAGGCTAAATTTGCAATAAGAAAAGATGGGGAAAGGCTAATTCAGATAAGGTTGTTGAGGAGCAGGGAAAGAACGAAGTAAGGAAACGATCTTGGAATACCAGGTAGTTTTTTATTGCAGAAACCAGAGGTGCCAAGATCATAATCGGATGAGTCATTATTTTTTTTTGTGGGATGAAAAAAGGAGACAGACTTGTAGATGATGAGATGTGTCTTCATTTATCTTTTTAATTTTCCTAAAAAAAACCTCTCACCTAAAAAAATTCAACCAGTTCTGCCTTCATGTTCTCTTACCCTTCAGCCAGCTAGTAGGGACCTAGCTGCTTGAACAGATATTTTTGCCTTCATAATTAGATATAATAAAGCTGAGTAACCTTACTTAATTGCAGCTTGTGGCAACCACTGTATGAGTTGTCAGGGAGGTGTAACTGTATAGAGTGGGGGATGTTTGGAGAGAGAAGGGAAGAATTAAGGAGATGTGTGTTTAATAAATATATATATATGTTTGTGTGTGTGCTTTTACCTGGGATTATTTTTTGGGGGAACTGCATACCGCATACCCCTGTACAGTCAAACCTCGGTTCCCGAATGCCTCTGTTGTCGTATGTTTCGGTTCCCGAACGCCAAAAACCCAGAAGTAACTGCTGTGGTTTTCGAAAGATTTTCAGAAGCCGAATGTGCTATGTGGCTTCTGTTTTGAGTTTCCCTATTGCAGCAACATCACCTTGCCGACAAAGGTCTGTATTGTTAAAGCTATGGTTTTCCCAGTAGTGAGGTAGGGAAGTGAGAGCTGGACCATAAAGAAGGCTGATTGCCGAAGAATTGATGCTTTTGAATTATGGTGCTGGAAGAGACTCTTGAGAGTCCCATGGACTGTAAGAAGATCAAACCTATCCATTCTGAAGGAAATCAGTCCTGAGTGCTCACTGGAAGGACAGGTCCTGAAGCTGAGGCTCCAATACTTTGGCCACCTCATGAGAAGAGAAGACTCCTTGGAAAAGACCCTGATGTTGGGAAAGATTGAGGGCACAAGCAGAAGGGGATGACAGAGGACGAGATGGTTGGACGGTGTTCTCAAAGCTACCAGCATGAGCTTGACCAAACTGTGGGAGGCAGTGGAAGACAGGAGTGCCTGGCGTTCTCTGGTCCATGGGGTCATCAAGAGTTGGACACAACTAAACGACTAAACAACAACAAATTGTATTGAAGCTTTTGCTTTCAGTTTTCAGTTGTTGAACGTTTCAGAAGTCGATCGGTCTTCCAGATGGGATTACGTTTGACAACCAAGGTTTGACTGTATATTGAAAATCCTGCCTGACCTCAGATTTGAACCCAACCAAATCTAAAATATAGTACTTTTTGGTGGGGTGCTCAAAATGGTGGTTTCATTCTTCCATAATCCTCCTTGCCCTACCAGTCTGGTTATAAGTCCTTATAGAATCATAGACTTGTAGAATTGGAAGGGATCCCAAGAATCATCTAATGCAGGCATGGCCAAACTCAGCCCTCCAGATGTTTTGGGACTACAATTCCCATCATCCCTGACCACTGGTCCTGATAGCTAGGGGTGATGGGAGTTGTAGTCCAACAACAGCTGGAGGGCCAAGTTTGGCCATGCCTGATCTAGTGTAACCTCATGCAGTGTAGGAATCTTGGCTATAGTCCATGATATCTTAAGGTCTGCTTAATCCCTTACATCTTGACTCAATCAATGGGATCTTTGGAGAAGCCTCTCTTGGTGGCTCCCTATGGCTCATGACTGATTAGAAGCCATGCATTCAGTCCTGTGGGTCCATTCCTGTCAAATTCTCCCCTAAAATTGCGATTAGACATGCATCCTCTTTGCCGAACTTCAGGCCTATGGTGTAAAGTTTTCTTGTTCCGGCAGGCATTTTAAGGTTGTGTTTTATGATGAATTGCTATTGTTTTAATGTCCTGTTTTCCGCGGCTTGTTTCTTATACGCACCACGTAGAAATCTGAGCAATTAAGTGGTCTATAAATGTCTTAAATAAATAGTCATTAGCTTGTACAATTTTAATATGCTTGTTACCGTCTTTGGGTTATTAGCGACAGGCATATGTTTAAATCGTGAGCTGAGCTGCTTCCGTACAGTAGGCCTGGCTGGATTTTGTAGCAGCAAGATTGAACAACAAGGAGGAATGCATGTAGGTTAGTTTGCCAAGACACTCTTAAAAGGAGGACCTTGTGAGAAGGCTCTTATCGGAAGATCTTTCCTTTATGAGTGTCTTGGCATAATAACATGCATATCTTCCTGGTGGCTGTTCCTCTTGTTGCAACCCTTGCTGGATCTCATCAGATAATTGTTGAAAATGTTTGCAATGTAATTAAGATAACTGAAGAAAATGTGTCTCAGTCGAGACATCCCATAAAAATGCAGATATAATTATACCGCCAGCCATCCGAATGCTCTGTCCCAGAAACAGGGAACCTGTGGTCCTCTTGATGAGGTTGGACTACAAGTCCCATCACCCCTGGCCATTGGCCATGCTGGTTGTGGTTGATGGGAGTTGAAGTCTCAACAGCATCTTGAACGTCACAGGTTCCCCATCCCTGCTCTATCCAAACAGATATGTTCTGGACGATGGGAGTTGATCCTGCTTTTAGATACCGTATTTTTCGCTCCATAAGAAGCACCTGACCACAAGACGCACCTAGTTTTTAGAAGAGGAAAGAGGGAAAGCCCCAGTTTTTTGAGGATCAGCTCACAGTTGTGCAGCTTCTTTTGCAAAGGAGAAAAGCCCCCTTTTTTGAGGATCAGCTCAAAGTTGTTGAGCTTACTTTGCAAAGGGGGAAAATCCTGTTTTTATGGGGTTCAACTCGCAGTTCTGGAGCTTCTTTAGGAAAGAAAAGGGAGCCGTTTCTACAGTTTCCAGACAGATAATCTAATCAGCTACAAAGAACCTCCGTCTGCAGAACATTCAGAAATGGAATCCTGGGCAAGGGGGCAGGGCCAGAAAGGGAGCCAGCGATAGACCACACATTCACTTCATAAGACACACAGATATTTCCCCTTACTATTTAGGAGGGGAAAAGTGCGTCTTATGGAGCGAAAAATACGGTATTTGATTTGTTGAGGACCGTTGGATCGTTCCTCTGACTCAGGGATTCTGGGTGGATTTCCTAGGCAGACATCAAATGTCTTTGCTTCTAGGAACTTTGTAGAGATACTGCAGAACAACAGGTTAGCTCCTTCTCTGGTTCTACAGTGTGCTCCATCTTCCATGGCTCAACCCTTTTGCAGCACAGAGTTGGACCTGAATTTCTTTCTGGGCCTCTTCCAGCTCTGAGACTCAACTAAGCCAAATATTCCCCTTGAGAGATGCAAGGAAGTTTTTTTTGAACTTCTTTTCTTTCTTCCTCTAGTAAATTCAAAGCAATTATTCAATTATATTTAATTGGGAAGCAGTTCCCCTCCTATTATCTTCAGACTTACACAATTCACCCCCCGCCCCGCACAAGAATCCAGCAATAACTTTCGCATCAGGTTGCTGCGATCTTATGTAAATAATAGAGTTATTAGCTTTGCTGCTCTGGTTCCTCGGTTTCTGTCATAATTATAACACCGGGTTAGAACATAAAATACACTCCTTTCAAGTCTGCTCTCTTCATTTGCATTCATTCGTCCAGCTTACTTGAAAGATTGCCTCTTTCCACATTTACGTACCTGAGCCTTAAGATCCTCTAAGAAGGACATGTGCTACTACTGCACACATGACTTAATCTTTGAGACAGTCATGTCCTTACTGGCAGATGGGTGGCTATTAAGGGAAGAGCCTTCTCAGTAGTGGCACCTTTTTCTATGGAATAGTCCCCCGCCCCCGAGAGACTTGCCTAGTGCCTTCTTTATGGGCTTTTTTGAGTGTGAAGCGAAGCACCTTTAATTCATCCAGGCTTTTAAAATGCGGTTCAGTACAAACCCTGGGCTTTTACTGTTTTAACGAGGTCTTAAGTAAACTTTATCTTCTCTTTTAGAGTGACTTTCACCTGAGCCGCTCTTGGTTTTATTCTGTCTCCACTGGGGGAAGTTGTATGTTAATGTTATGTGTTCTAATGAAAGTTGTTGTTTGGATAGTTGCATTTTTAAATACAGTAAGATGTTTGCTTTTGTTTTGTAAGTGCCTTAGAGAGTTTTATCGATGAAAGGGCACCAAAATTATTTATATATACGCTGGTGTGATCAGGTGCCTGAGGCCAGTAGCTAGATCTGCTTTTTTAGCTAATTATTTGAGGTGGTTAAAAATAAATAAAATAAGTAAGGAATTGCAAAGACTCTTTCTCTAAACTAGACAAACAGTAATAAAGTGGCATATATGGCTCAGTGTAGTTCAATGTAAAATAATGCAAATTCTTTAAGCTTCGTATATATACAAAACAGAGACTGATTTGGTGGACAATAACAACAACTACAGTGGTACCTCGGGTTAAGTACTTAATTCGTTCCGGAGGTCTGTTCTTAACCTGAAACTGTTCATAACCTGAAGCACCACTTTAGCTAATGGGGCCTGCCGCTGCGCCGCTGGAGCACGATTTCTGTTCTCATCCTGAAGCAAAGTTCTTAACCTGAGGTAATATTTCTGGGTTAGCAGAGTCTGTAACCTGAAGCGTATGTAACCCCAGGTACCACTGTATTTTATTTTATTTTATTTTATTTGTACCCCGCCCATCCGACTGGGTTGCCCTAGCCACTCTGGGCGGCTACGAAAACATATAAAAACATAATACAGTGGTACTTCTTGTTACATACGCTTCAGGTTACAGACTCCGCTAACCCAGAAATAGTACCTCGGGTTAAGAAGTTTGCTTCAGGATGAGAACAGAAATCGTGCAGCAGTGGTGTGGCGGCAGCGGGAGGCCCCATTAGCTAAAGTGGTGCTGCAGGTTAAGAACAGTTTCAGGTTAAGAACGGACCTCCGGAACGAATTAAGTACTTAACCCGAGGTACCACTGTATAGCACCAAACATTAGTTTCCCCCCCGATACAGGGCTGCCTTCAGATGTCTTCTAAAAATTGTGTAGATTGTGACAACATTGCTCCAGCCTGTGGCAGCTGGGAAGTAGCTGAATTCCATGGTAGAGATTAATGGCCATGGCATGGAAAACAAAGCTGTCAGTATCGTAATGCTTTTATACAATTCTACTTCCACGAGCCAGCTGTCCTTTATAGAAGCTGGGCACACGGTGGCTCATCTGTAGGTGTACAATGTGTTTCTGTTCGTTGACTGTACCCTCCAAGGCTCAGTTTTACGATATCAAAACTTTCTGTCTTCACACATCCCGACTGTCAAAATGACGAGCCTCCTGCTAGGTTTCGTGAAGCATCACCAAACTTCACTCTATTGAAGGATGCCCACGTATATCGCCTTGAGTTTGCTTTCCGAAGCGGGTTTCAGCTGTGGGCGTGCGTTTCAATGGACGTAATTTCAGAGGGAACGTGTGTGCAGATCCCATTGTAGTTTCCCATAAATTTCGATGGTTACGCTTGGCCTTATCAAGAAAGGACAACGTGAGTCACCCTGCCAGTTTGCCCTTAAACATATGGCGATGAGGCTGCAGCTGGTGTAGAAAAACCGCCGGGAGAACCAAAATCTCAGCAGGTGGATGAAAGAATAGATAACCTAGGGGAGAGGGAGGAGGAGGAGGAAGAAGAAGAGTAGCAGTTGACTTTTGGTGGCTTTTGCTGGGTAAAAATAAAATAAAAAAGAGAGAGAATTGCATCCCCCCCCCCTAAGCTAGATGGCTTTCAGGCAAAATTTCTACGATCTCTGCTCCAGGTACCCAGCTGTGTTCCCCAACTCCATACTTCTGTTAGAAGCTGGTGAATGCCCAATTTCAACTGAAGCATGGTGGGCAGCCCTAAAACATTGGCTCAGGATTTCAGTGTTTGATCTAGGGAAGGGTTTGTACCAACACCTGACCAATGAGGAGTTTGTCAGCAAATGGCAGAAAACCATGGCTAGAAAAGCCACCTCTATTGGTCTGTCCCCCCCCCCCCAACTTTATTACCTGTGTTACGAAGGCGCCCTAAAGAGGTTAAAGCAAAGATTATGGGATAATACACACAGTGACTTGCGATCTCAATCACACACAGTCTGTAGTCTGCTGGCAGTAGGAGTACAATATGGGCATGTCTTTAAGTTTAACACCTTACATTAAAAACCTGACAGTACCATATAATAGTATTTGTTCGGTTTTTCAGATTATAATTTCACAGTCATGTGTCCAACATACAACATAAAAGCAATATTCTCTTGGACTTCCCTCCTCCCCTTTGTGGCTCCTATTGTTAATCATTTCCTCCTACATCTTTTATAAGAATCCAAATCTTTTATCTCTCCATTCTATCCAAAATTCACCATTAAACAACAAGTGATATTCCAGTCCTACTAATGATTTTAACTGTTTACAATGGTCTTTAAGATAAGTTATAAATTCTCCCCCCTTTCCTTATTAAAATTTTGGTCTTCCTGATTTCTGATTCTTCCGGTCATTTTAGCCATTTCGGCATAGTCCATCAACTTGATCTGCTATTCTTCTCTGGTAGGGACTTTTAGCTTCTTCTGGAATTGCATTTCAAGGAGCTGATGTTGCCGTGTAAAAGCAAAATTCTGCAGAGAGTGCTCTTGAGCTCAGGTGCTGTTTGCAGGTTTCCCAATTGCGTCTGATTGGCTGCTGTGAGAACAGAATGCTTGGTTAGATGTTTCTTCAGCCTGATGCAGCTGGGCTTCACGTTGTGTTCTTGCCTGCAGTTCTCATAGGTGCATACAGATCGCCTTGCAGGGTGGGTCAAAGAGACCACCTACCCCAGCATCCTGCCTCCAGTGCTGGCTGTCAGGCTGCCTCTAGGGCAGATGGGAGTTGTAGTCCAACAGATTGGGAGGGCAACAGATTGGGGATGGACCCAGGGCGTAGGGTGGCCAACGTTCCGTTTTGGCTACCCAGACCTTGGTTTTTTAAGGATCCATTTGGTGCCTAGCTTATATATCTGAGCTTCTAACTCTGTTTGTGAGCTAAGAGCAGGGGAGTCCTTCTGTTTCCAAATCTCAGTTTAGGTGAATCAGGTTTCATGTTCAGCTGGTAGTCATTAAGTGATGGCCAGTCTAGTCATTGTGGGTGTGCACTTAAGTGTTCGAGCCGTCAGTGAATCTGAAAAAAGGCAAACAGTGATTCAGAAATCACCAAAAGGTTTGGACTGTGTGCATTTCAAGCTATAACCGTGGTTTTTTTCTTTTTGGGTTTTTTTTGCTTGGCCAGTAAGATTGGAGCCTGTTTTAGGTGTTTGAATTCTCTGACACCCCCCCTTCCAGTTTTATTTCTTTTATATTCCTGTTTTATTCTTTTTAGGTTGTGTTCTTACTCTTGCTTTGGCATTTGCTTTTTAAACTACACACAGTGCTTAGAAAATTTTGAAATACTAAGTGCTTTCATCATCAAGAAAAGCTGCAACTTGTTTACATTACGCAAATTGGGTAAATGTGCACGATTTGATTTTTTTTTTTTTAGTATTTTGCATAATAGCAGGTACTATTAAATCCCCTTTCCCTAATCTCTGGAAATCTTTATCAACTTCTCTGAAGTTTTGTGCACATACATTTTACATGAGGGCTAGAAATTTGCTTCGGAGAGAAAGAGATCTGAGACTTTCCAGGCAGCTGAATTCTGTCTCTGGTGCCAGATTCTATATACACACAATCCCTGCTTCTCTTTCACTTCTGCATAATTGCAGCAATTCACACCGTGGGCATTTAAAGATGATCCAGTCAGTTCCTTAATAAATTTCCAGACTTTTCATGAGTATAACTGCTGCTAGATAAACTAGTCTGGCAGCTTCGTAGAGACAGAATTCTGATTCTTGTCATGTGCTGTTGAAACAAAGCAGAGCTGATAAGTGACGGTTATTAGTATTAATACGGTACTGGTGTTGACAGCATTTGTTTTAAATGTAAAATAAAATGCCCAGGGCGGGATAATGGCTACAGCTCTTCTGCAGAAATTAAACTATGAATGCATCTTTGCAGCACAGAAGTATGGTGATTACAGAAGAATATAATGGATGAAATGAATTTACAGGCTGCTTCGTTCTCTTTCTTTTACATATCACAGAGAAACTAGTCACCTTACAGTTTTCTCTTGAGGGTGGCAAATTGCTGGTAAGCCAGTTCAGTTCCCTTGCCATCAGGGCCGGATTTAGGTTTGATGAGGCCCTAAGCTGCTGAAGGTAATGGAGCCCTTTATATGTCCAGCTGTCCTTCGTCAACAACAAATTGTCACTGTTTTTTGTGTTGAATATATGCTATATGGTAATTTATGGACCTAATAGGTATCTGAAGCCATTTGCACATAACAAAATATGTATTTTATCAAAGGAACTGATATAGAAATGAGAAAACCAGTGATATTTTAGGGACCAGGCTAGCAGGCGGTCCCATTACTTACATCACAGGAGCTTACACAACATAAAACACTGTTGCTGTATGTAGGTTTTATTTTATTTGTTTGTCATCTTATATTTTGGAAATGTACATCCAGGTTTTTTTTCCCCTTTAATTTTTTTTGGGGGCCCCAAAGAGAGTGGGACCCTAAGCTATAGCTTCTGGGGTCAGCAACCTTTTTCAGCCATGGGCCGGTCCACCACCGGACTATATTTTGAAGGGGAAAAATGAACAAATTCCTAGGACCCACGTACCTACGGGACCGCCTTTCCTGGCATACCCCACGGAGGACCTTAAGGTCCACAAATGACAACATTTTGGAGGTCCCAAGGTGGTTAGATTGGTCTCAACTAGGGCCAGGGCCTTTTCAGTACTGGCCCCGACTTGGTGGAACACTCTGTCACAAATGACTAGGGTCCTGCGGGACTTGACATCTTTCTGCAGGGCCTGCAAGACAGAGCTGTTCCGCCTGGCCTTTGGTTTGGACTCAGTCTGACCCTTATGTTTCCCTCCCCTTATTTGATCTATCGGCTACTTTTAAAACAAGGATGCATTTTAAATTGCATTTTAACCTGTATTTTAAATTGCCCCCCCCTCCCCAATTATGTTTTTACTGTGATTTTCTTGGTGTTAGCCGCCATGAGCCCGGCTCTGGCCATGGAGGGCAGGGTATAAATAAAATTTATTATTTATTATTATGCCCCACAAATAACCCAGAGATGCATTTTAAATAAAAGGACACATTCTACTCATGTAAAAACACGCTGATTCCCGGAACGTCCGTGGGCCGGATTTAGAAGGCGATTGGGCCGGATCCGGTCCCCGGGCCTTAGGTTGTCTACCCCTGATCTAAAGGAACTGCAGAACTTTATGTGAGACTCACTCATATGCACATCAGCATATCCAGGCAGAGGGCAGGGGAGACCACACCGGGTACGGTGGCATGGGGGTTCCCAACCTTTTCCATCCCACGGGCAGCACCACGCTGGCCTCTTCTCTCCCACGGGTCAGTGCCCCCTGCCCTGAGAGACACAGAAAAAGGGAAAGTGTGCATGTAAAACAGGCATAATTTCCCCAAGGAATCTGGGCAAAGTCAGAGTGACTAGATTGAAAAGCACATGGAGCTGAAACAGCGTTAGAGACTCCCCAGGCGCCGGGCACGTTTTGCGACTGGCGCGGGTTCAATTTGTAACCGCACAGAAATCTCGTGAGTGTCGGGTTGGTGACTGACATCTCTATTAGGCTGGCCTCTCCAGCTGTCTTAAGCAGGTAAGCCGAAGAGTTTATTTATTGCATTCATATCTCACCTTTTCTCCACCCTCCTCCTCAGTTAATTCCTACAACAACAACCCTATGAGGTAGGTTAAGTGACTGGGACTGACTCCGAGGTCACCCCGTGAGCCTTCATAATCGAACCCTGATCTCCCAGGTCCTCGTCCAACACACTAACCCAGGCTCCCTCAACCTCGGCCCTCCAGATGTTTTTGGCCTACAGCTCCCATGATCCCTAGCTAGCAGGACCAGTGGTCAGGGATGATGGGAATTGTAGTCTCAAAACACCTGGAGGGACAAGGTTGAGGAAGTCTGCTCTAACCACTACGCCACCCTGCCTTCCTAGAGGCCTTCTGCTCTATAAATTAAGCAGGTGAACAAATATGGGGACAGCAAAATGTCACTGAGAGAAGGATCTGGAAAGTTTTCCTTGACGCTTGAATTTGTTTTATACTGGATTGTTTTGTTTGATGCTTTGACGTGTTGTAAAACCGTGCTGAGATTTTTCTCTCTCTTTAAAATATAAAGTGGTATAGAAATGAAAGCGACATAAATGACAGCAAAAATAAATCCCACCTAGACGCTCCGCTGTGGCGACTGCAGCCTAGGTTTTAAGGTGTCATTGGTTGATTAGCTCATATATCTGAGTTTCTGATGCAGGTGCTGAAAGAGACCTTGAGAAAGGGCGTCACTCTTTCCACTTCCTTCTTCATCTTTATGTGGTTTTCGTTTGGGGGGGGGAAGTACCACTCTGGCTATCTCGTGACCAAGTGGGCAATGTGAGCGGGGGCTCAGAGGCTTCTGTGGGCACCAGGCGAACACCTCATACATACTATTGTGCTCACAGGTCCTGTGTTCATGAAACCTGATGTACAAGGTTCCCAGACGACAGACCGGGCGACAGCGCATGGTATCCCTTGTCAGATGCCGAGGCCTCATGGCTTTTACAGTTACTGTTGTTGCTGCTGTGGCTCATCCAGGTGGCTTGGACTGGGCTTAACAACAGCATCGAGTGCAAATGTATGCCATGGAGCAGGGTGGGAAAAAATCAATGATTTTTTTGTATAAAAATGGATTTTTTAAATTTAAATTGGATTTTTTTGTATTTAAATTGGATTTTTAAAATAAAATATTTTTGGAGGAAAAATCTTTCTAGAGATAGTTTTCTATTTAAGCTACATTATAGTCCAAAGGCTATTCATCAAGAAATAAAAATTTACGTTTTTCATGTGTGCTAAAACTGTCTTGTTTTTTTTTTTTTAAATCGTTTAAACTACATCAGTTAACAAACATGGATACATATGCTACAATGTTATTGTTTTAGTTAAATCAATTGTTTAAATTGTTATTAAGGAAATGATTGTTTTTCTCCTTCCAATAAAGTACAGCAGAAAAGTTGTCCAAATATAAACAATAATTTCATAATTATCTGTCTATGCATTTCTAATAGTATAACCGAATCAGTAATTTTTGATACACTTGTAAAAACCACTCTGAAAATTTATTATTCCGAAAATGAAACCTTCATCTGGTTGTAAATATTAAGATTATGCCAGCAAGAATGAGTCTTTCTGTAAAAAAAAGATTTAAATCAAGTCTTACTGACTAGTGATTTAAATTGTGATTTAAATCCATTTGATTTAAATCAAATCCACCCTGCCACAGAGTGCCGGACTTCACCAGGGCCACCATCTTAATCACTCTTGGCTCCATGTGCATGGTGGAGCTTAGGCCTTGCTGATCGGAAGGTCGGTGGTTCGAATCCCCACGACGGGGTGAACTCCCGTTTCTCGGTCCCTGCTCCTGCCTACCTAGCAGTTTGAAAGCACATCAAAGTGCAAGTAGATAAATAGGTACCGCTCCAGCGGGAAGGTAGACGGCGTTTCCATGCACTGCTCTGGTTCGCCAGAAGTGGCTTAGTCATGCTGGCCACATGACCCGAAAAAGCTGCCTGCGGACAAACTCTGGCTCCCTTGGCCAGTAAAGTGAGATGAGCACACAACCCCAGAGTTGTTTGCGACTGGACTTAATGGTCGGGGGTCCCTTTACCTTTACCTTTTATTGGCCACTTGCGACCAAGTGAAGATGTCCTGGGCGCCAGGATAGTCCGGAGGTCCGTGCCTGGGGATCACCGGATCTTGCCTGTTTTTGCACACTAGCAACACATCGTGTAGAATTCAAACTGTGATATTTTACCTGCACCATCAGAACTAATTTCAGGAACTAAAAAGTTGCATGGGGGGGGGGGATGCATTGGAAAATACAACTTTTGAGCCATCTGGCCCCAAAATGGCAACTAGATGGCCTGTCCTGGCGGCCATAACCCTGGTTTAAGGAGCCATTTGTCGCCTAACTTACATATGTGAGTTTCTAACATTCGCATGGTCCTCTGGTCTGCAAAAACGTATGCCCTAATAAATTTGGTTACTCTTTAAGACGCCACAATTTCCTTGACATTTTTTCTGAGGTATTGTCTATTTTCTTTTATGGGGTAAAAATCAGCTAGGGAATTTCAGCAAGAGAGTTCCCCCCCCCCCAGCTTCACCTACTACTTCTACTACTACTACTACTAATATAATTTATTTATACCCCGCCCATCTGGCTGGGCTTCCCCAGCCACTCTGGGCGGCTTTCAACAAAATATTAAAATACAGTAATGCATCAAACATTAAAAGCTTCCCTAAACAGGGCTGCCTTCAGATGTCTTCTAAAAGTCTGGTAATTTTTGTTCTCTTTGACATCTGGTGGGAGGGCGTTCCACAGGGCGGGTGCCACTACTGAGAAGGCCCTCTGCCTGGTTCCCTGTAACTCGGCTTCTCGCAGTGAGGGAACCGCCAGAAGGCCCTCGGAGCTGGACCTCAGTGTCTGGGCTGGATGATGGGGTTGGAGACGCTCCTTCAGATATACTGGACCGAGGCCATTTAGGGCTTTAAAGGTCAGCACCAACACTTTGAATTGTGCTCGGAAATGTACTGGGAGCCGATGTAGGTCTTTCGAGACCGGTGTTATGTGGTCTCGGCGGCCGCTCCCAGTCACCAGTCTAGCTGCCGCATTCTGGATTAGTTGTAGATTCCGGGTCACCTTCAAAGGTAGCCCCACATAGAGCGCATTGCAGTAGTCCCAGCGTGCATCAGGTGCTTTGCCAGACCCAGCTCGGTCTCACCTTGTCCAGATAACGCCGAGTGATACAAACTCTGCATAGGCGAAGGAAATCGGCACGTGCATTTAACTGCAAGCTCAACGCTTTAGCTGCAGCTACTGCGGACCAGATCTTGCGCACAATGCAAAACCTTGGTTGCTTTCCCATGCTTCTTTCCCTTGCTGCCATGCCACTGTCAACATAACAACGTTCGGGTTCAAATTCCGCAACACCCCCCCCCGCCCGCCTCATGGTGCAGGCTGAGTTTGCTCAAGTAATGTGTCATACGTGTGAGTCTACTCCCACAGGCATGCCTCATGGGGTGTTTCCCAATCGTCTGGGAGGTTATTGCTCAACCCTAGGTTCCAGCTTTCCTAGGTTCCAGTGCCTCAGGCATGATGTCCAGCAGTCTGTTCCGTCTCCTGGATCAGATGTTAGCCCTGCGGTGATTCTGGCTTTTTGTGGAGGAGCTGGTTTCAGATCAGTGGAAAAGGCAGCCGTTTTGCTGATTAATCGGGCCTTTAGCTTCGCAGTTGCAAATCCCCCCCTTTCTTTTTTTGCACAACGCAAACCAGTTTTGCGCTGCTCCGTTTTTGGAATTTTTAGGTGGCGCTTCGGCAAAAGAAGAAAAGGCGGCGAACAAATGAGTGTTTTTAGTTGGCGGAGGTTCTTTTTAATTCTTTTTTGAGCAGAAACTTTGCAGCCTGATTTCAGTTAGCAGAGATGAGTCACACCAAAGATTTGGTTCTCAGATGATTCAGAAAGGCCACGTGTGACTCAACTTGCAGATTTGCTTTGCTCTCATGATTCTCTCCCCCCCCTCCTCCCTGTGAAATAATGGTTATCCAAATATAAATAAATTAATGATTGCATGAGGAGATTTTTCGACTATGCCCTGGGCCCAAAGCAAATGCAATATGTCAAGTGACTAATTTTCCAGGGGGATTCTTGAGAAAGATTGGTGAAATAATAGTACTATTATTATTTTTTAAAAAACAAGATTTTGTAGCACCCTATTGATGCAAACTTACTTACTTTATACTGTCTTTATATGGAAACTTCCTAAGTAAGGAATGTGTCGGCTTGCAGTTTTCTGTTTTTTTCTGCTGTAGCAATTTCTAGGCACATAGGCTTAGTCAGGCACCAGGATTAGGTGGCCATGTGCCCTACTTTGCAGAGGACTGTCCTCTGTTGGAAGTAGTCCTTTTTAAAGCGATGTCTGTTTTAAAGCTATGAAAAGTTGCCTATCAGTGTTTAGCACCTGGACAGCAAGACCGAGCACGTGGTCCTAGTCTAGCCCGCTATAGTGAGATGCCATGAATTTCTATTTAAATTATAACTATCACTGCTAAAATTGCCTCTACACATACAAATGAGCATGTATAATAATAATAATAATAATAATAATAATAATAATAATAATTTTTATTTATACCCCGCCCTCCCCAGCCAAGGCCGGGCTCAGAGCGGCTTACAAGCAATAATAAAAACAAGTTAAATGATTACAACTTAAAAACAAAATTAAAAAAATACAACATTAAAAAATTGAAACATTAAAATATTAAAATGTAGCCTCATCGCAGAAGGAGAAGGAAAAGAAAAAAGTAAGAGGGGGAGGGAATCAAATTGGCTCCAAGCCAAAGGCCAGGCAGAACAACTCTGTCTTACAGGCCCTGCGGAAAGAAATCAGATCCTGCAGGCCCTGGTCTCATGAGGCAGAGCGTTCCACCAGGCCGGAGCCAGTGTTGAAAAGGCCCTGGCTCTGGTTGAGGCCAATCTAACTTCCTTAGGGCCTGGGACCACTAGGGTGTTGCTATTTATGGACCTTGAGGCTCTCCGTGGGGCATACCAGGAGAGGCGGTCCCGTAGGTACGAGGGTCCTAGGCCGTGAAGGGCTTTAAAGGTCAAAACCAGCACCTTAAATCTGATCCTGTACTCCACCGGGAGCCAGTGCAACTTGAAAATTTAATGCAGATTTTTTTTTGCCTCTGTTTTGGCGATACACTGGATGCGTGCTGTGATGCAATGATGCATCCACCCAATGGGATTGCAAGCAGTGATACTGCTTCTTTTAGGTGGCTGTTCAAGACTGTCTCACAAGTACATGCATTGCTCTCTTTTCAGAGCCGTTTAGCATCATGCTCTTTATTCTAGGGAGGGATTTATTTAACTGGGACTCACTGGGCATTCTAGCAGCATCTGAAGCTACAGTCCTGCAAATACAAAGGCTGTGTGGATCCCACAGTCAGTGCACCATCTGAGATAATCATATGAATGGCTTTAAGGGAGGGGGGAATAAAGCCAAGAGTTCCTAAACTGTGCGGGGGAACCGCCCACACTGCCCTAAATCTGGCGCTAATGTTGCCCACCAGTGTAGACAATACTGTGAACCCGATGGACCTCATGGTAAGACTCTGTGCAAGGGAGATTCCTATTTTCCTACTGTCTTAAAAGAAGAAGAAGAAGAAGAAGAGTTTGGATTTTATATCCCGCTTTATCACTACCCGAAAGAGTCTCAAAGCGGCTAACATTCTCCTTTCCCTTCCTCCCCCATAACAAACACTCTGTGAGGTGAGTGGGGCTGAGAGACTTCAAAGAAGTGTGACTGTCCCAAGGTCACCCAGCAGCTGCATGTGGAGGAGCGGAGACGCGAACCCGGTTCACCAGATTACGAGTCTATTGCTCTTAATCACTATACCACACTGGCACCACCAGTTGCCCCCAAAGCAATAGCTTACCATTCCAGCACCCAAGCTTGGCTCCTGCCAGCCACGAAAGCTTATACCAAGAACAAACTTAGTTGGTCTCTAAGGTGCTACTGGACAATTTTTTATTTTTTAATATATTTCGACTGCGTCAGACCAACACGGCTACCTGCCTGAAGTTAAAGGGGCAGGCAGCCTTTCCTTCTGACAGTCGTGCTTTTGATAGCTGTCTCAGAGACTCCTTTGTCATTTTCAAAATAACCCCAGTACTAAGGGGGTGGGGAAGGGAAGATGCACATTTGGGGATTTCCCCCAGTTATTCAGCATTTTCTTTAATAAAATAAAACGATTTTATCAACATTTTACAAAATCGTATGACAAAGCACACACACAAAAGGCAAATAGAGAAAACCCTCACACTTTTACGTATCCATATACTTAAACATACAGACAATTAGGCTAAGTTGTCGGGAAATGAAAATGAAAAGTCGGTTACTAGAGAAGTGAAAATATATTGTCCCAGAATTCAGCACAGCGGTACTGCTTAAAAAGATCTTAGTTCGTTTCTCTTTTCCTTAGTATTTTATCGATACTGCTAATCTCTTCTGAGTTACATCTTAATAATATACAGTTCCTCTGTGCAGTTTTCTTTTCAATAGAAGTTCCATATAGTTAGTGGGTAGCTTTAGGTGTCCCCAGTTCTGGGAACAAACTCCCCCTCCTTGCGTTTTCTCCCAGGAAATGGATGCTGAGTTTCAGTCTGACTTCCTCCTTTGCAGAACAGAGCTCATCTTTCTTGCCGGAAACCTTGAAACGTCTATGTTAGTTACCTCGTGGCTCTGGTGTTGATAGGAAGCAAGAGCCCATGGGAATAATGGGAAAGGAATTGGATTATGAGGTGTTAGGATTGATGTGCCAATGGCTTCTTTTGATTATATTATGTATGCATTCAGGTTATCACAATTGTTCTACCTGTTGCAAATAATTCCTCGTAGTTCTGAGGTCGCAATAGTACCAGGTAGGATGCTGTGATGTTTTTATGACAAGTTCCTCAAGATTTATATTGGCATGTAGGTGTTTACATGCTTTGGAAATGTGTGGCAGCTTGAGTAATCCCATTCATTCTTGAAAAATGAGGTGATGGCAGAAATTAGAACAGGCTTTGTTTTTTAGCCAATGTTACCTCCTGACAATAATTGTCATAATGTGATATATGAAGAGTTGGCCATTGCCAGCCACGGTCATTGGTTTGTGCTTAAGGAAACAGCTAGATTGTTATTTTACTTTGTAAATTAACCCCTAAATAGTGGAACTGAATGAAGAACACATAACTTCCTCAGTTATGTTCCTGCGTATTAGCAAAGGAAAAGAAAACAAGATCTTACTTTTTAACTAACAGGAACCGTTGAACATAACTGTAATAAAATTATTACCATGCTCGACGTACCGAGTATCCGTCATTCCTATAAATGGTCTTAATATTTTTTAATAAGAGAAATTCATTGGGTAGCACTTTTAATTTTCTTTAATTATACTTGTTGTTGACATCCATCTGCTCTGCGTGTCTCTTCTATGAAAGGAGCATAGAATAAAAGTTAATAACAGTTCACTCATAAAACTTACACATAGCTTTTCCATTAATCCAAATGCTCAATGCAAGATGCGTCGTAACATCACGATTTTTGAAGTAAAGAAATTAGTGTTCGCTTTTCTAGTGCACGAACCCATTTCTTTGTGTGAAATATATACGCTCTGGCTGAGTCATCTCTTGTGTAGTGTGTAGCTGCCCTCATGACCTCCCTAAATAGTGCTGCTGCAAGCAAGAAATCCTGTTCTTGTTGGGTTTTTTTAATGGCTGTGCTTCGGTCAAAAACTAATATATAGGACGGCATAGTTCTCCACCCCATCCTGAAACTAAATTGTTCTGACTAATCCAATTATGAATCACAGCATTAATATAAAGCATTGGAAGGAGTTTTGTGGTAGGTACAATAACAACTGTTTTATCACAAAAAATGATAAGCAGCCACAAGCTGCTGTACATGTTTGTACAAAACGAGTCAGCCACATATATTAAACACTCTCTCTCTCTCTCTCTCTCTCTCTCTCTCTCTCTCTCTCTCTCACACACACACACACACACATGCACACACACACACAGTGTTTCTAGATGAAACAACAATAGGGAAAATGATTACCATTAAAGCTGTTGTTGTTTAGTCGTTTAGTCATGTCCGACTCTTCGTGACCCCATGGACCAGAGCATGCCAGGCACTCCTGTCTTCCACTGCCTCCCGCAGTTTGGTCAAACTCATGGTTGTAAACTCCATGGACAAAGACAACCATTAAAGCTATCAGGTGTCTATTTTAACTGTGCTTGGAGTACTTCAGCCTCGGCAATGCTGCTGCCTTCGTTCGTAGTCTTGAGTCACATGGTTTTTATATAATTTAGCTGAAATGATTATCTTGCGGGGCTCAGAGTGCGATTCACTGGTCACCTGCATGTCTGAGTAGTTACAGAAGCATACCTAGAAGGGGCTTTGTGGGCTCACTGGTCTGATGGTGGGTGCCAGAAGACTTCCTTCAATTTAAATCACACCAAACAGTTTTGCCTTTAGTTGTCTGTATGTAACAAGCAAACAAAAAACCTGGAGGAAAAATGACATTTCACTGCACACCTGGACAAATTGTTCTCATGGTTTGGAAGTGTTCCCCAATATTTATCAGTAGAGTTTGTAAGGGGCAGGTGGGGCTTGTCAACCTAGGAAGGTAGCCCACCTAGAAGAAGGAAAACTCTGATCTCCGCTGCCTTGTGGGATATCTTTGTAATAATAATAATAATAATAATAATAATAATAATATATTTATACCCCGCCCATCTGGCTGGGCTTCCCCAGCCACTCTGGGCGGTTTTCAACAAAATATTAAAATACAGTAATCCATCAAACATTAAAAGCTTCCCTAAAGAGGGCTGCCTTCAGATGTCTTCTAAAAGTCTGGTAGTTGTTCTTCTCTTTGACATCTGGTGGGAGGGCGTTCCACAGGGCGGGTGCCACTACCGAGAAGGCCCTCTGCCTGGTTCCCTGTAACTTGGCTTCTCTCAGGGAGAGAACTGGCAGAAGGCCCTCGGTGCTGGACCTCAGTGTCCGGGTGGAGACGATCCTTCAGATATACTGGACCAAGGCCGTTTAGGGCTTTAAAGGTCAGCACCAACACTTTGAATTGTGCTCGGAAGCATACTGGGAGCACAGTGTTATGTGGTCTTGGCGGCCACTCCCAGTCAGCAGTCTAGCTGCCACGTTCTGGAGTAGTTGTAGATTCCGGGTCACCTTCAAAGGTAGCCCCACATGAAGCGCATTGCAGTAGTCCAAGCGGGAGATACCTAGAGTATGCACCACTCTGGCGAGACAGTCCTAAGGAGTAAACCCATCCCTAAGATGGTTGGATGGCACCCTGTATGCCAAGCCAAGCTGGTGCCAAATGTATTGCTCTGCTTTCCTTTGGACCACATGTCTTATTGTCTGAGCAATCCAGGACCTCTGTACCCACTGCCTGGGCTTGTGCCCCAGGGAGGTCACTTGGGTGCTGCTAATGCAGCAGTTTGACTTCACCCCCGGAGGCACACTTTATTGTCGCTTGAGTCAGATGGATGCCAACAACACCAGCAGCAGAAACTAGGGGATTGGAGTAGATGAGACTCTTGGGGACCCTTTTGACTCTACAATTCTATGATTCTATGAACCAGTTAGTTAACTTTAAAGTGGTTATGTGTGTATTCCTAGTGCACATAGCTGGATTCACTAGAGGCCACACCAAGGTTTTACATTTTATATTCTACTTTAATGGATGAAACGGCAAAGGCTAACCTGTGGATTGTAACATGTGGCAGTCACAACTATGTATATTTCAGTCTGCACATACATGCTGATGACAATGTAGTGCGTGCACACTCAAGAGGATGACTTCCAGACATTCCTAAATATCTTCACAGGAGCTTACGAAAAACTCGGCCTACCGCTCAACATCCAAAAAACCAAAGTGGTGCACCAACAAGCACAAAACAACCCCTCTGCAGCACCAAAATCCAGCTCAATGGTGTGACGTTGGAAAGTGTTGATCACTTCTCCTACCTTGGCAGTTATCTTTCCACAAGGGCCGACATAGATGCATCGTCTAAGGTCTGTGAGTGCAGCTTTCTCCCAATTGAAGTGCAGAGTGTTTGAGGACCTGGACATTCTCAGGGAAACCAAAATGCTTGTTTACAAAGCTATTGTACTACCAACCTTACTGTATGCTTTTGAAACGTGGGCCAGTTATAAACGCCATCTCCAACTCCTCAAAAGATTCCATCAATGGTGTCTTCGAAAAAAATTACACATCACTTGGGAAGACAGGCAAACCAATGTCAGTGTACTGGAAGAAGCAAAGATCACCAGTGTCGAGGCAATGATTCTTCAATATCAACTTCGTTGGACTGGTCATGTTGTTCGGATGCCTGATTATCGTCTTCCAGAGCAACTACTCTATTCTGAACTTAAAAATGGAAAGCGTAATGCTGGTCAACAAAAGAAGTTTAAAGATTCTCTGAAGGTAAATCTAAAAAAATGTATAAACACTGACAACTGGGAAATGCTGACTGCAAGTGCTCCAGTTGGAGAACAGTCTTTATCAAAGGTGTCATGGCCTTTTAGACGCTCGAACTCAGGACGAAAGGGAGAAACGTGCTAAGAGGAAGGCACATTTGGCAAACTCTCACTGTGATCACCTCCCACCCAGAAAGCTATGTCCCCACTGTGGAAGGACGTGTGGATCCAGAATTGGCCTCCACAGTCACTTATGGACTCACTGTCAAGACCATGTGCATGGAAGACAATCTTATTCGGCTACGAGTGATCGCCAAAGAAGAAGAAGACATGTGCAAGGAAGCTATGATCAGCCACAGCTTCCCAGTGTGTATTGCATGTGCACATACTGTATAGCACATGGATGTGGCAATCTGCATGTGGTTTCACACTTCTTCATACACAGAAGGGCTTTGCATTCAGGAAAAACATTGTCGGAAAAGCAAGTGTCTCTTGGATAAGTTATTGGCTCTCAGCTTCTGAGCCCCTGCTGGAAGGATACTTCCCTACCTCCATTAACTTCAGTAATAAAGTCCTCATAAACTTCCTGCCTGTCAGTTCCATGTATTCCTCATTGTGTCGGCAGCATGAACATAAACGAAGTTAGTTGACTTCTAAAACTTATGTGGCAAGGGGGGAGAAGACTGCTTTGTTTTGCAGGAGTTTGATGCCTGTAGCAGAGGATACATTTTGGGGAGGGGGCTTGCAGGATTGCTAAGAGGGCAATGAGGTGAAGTGTCAGAAAGCACGTTGCACATTTAAAAGCTCTAGGTAAACAATAGCTGATATTGATCAACACAATATCTCAAAAGCATGTTTGCACAATATTGGTGGAGAACAAGTGCTGTCTCCATGAGGACTGCCGTCGCCAGTGTTGTTGTCAATAGGTTTTGGGGATTGACCCATCTGCCTGTGTATGTTTTGGCCGCTCCCTGCTTGCGCGACTGTGTCATTCGTAGGTGTTATGGATACACATGGATACACACTATGCCCTCATCCCTGGTTCAAAACCATGCACAACTCAGATGGATTGCCCAATGCCTTTAAGGTGCTGATTGGAATGTATTGCTATTTCTTAGCTGACGTAATTGCTGCAAAACATGTTGCTTTACCTGGATCGCCGTGTTCCTGCCTTTGAAGCACCATGAGCCAAGAAGGTGTTGCTTGATTTAACCTGATGTCTGTGGTGAGAACAAACATATAAACACCACCACAGTGCTCCACGATAGCCTGGACTGAATTGCAGTGCTCAAAGGTAAAGGTAAAGAAAGAGACCCCTGACCATTAGGCCCAGTCACGTACAACTCTGGGGTTATGGCGCTCATCTCACTTTATTGGCCAAGGGAGCCTGCATTTATCTGCAGACAGCTTCTGGGTCATGTGGCCGGCATGACTAAGCCGCTTCTGGCGAACCAGAGCAGCCCACAGAAACGCCATTTACCTTCCCGCTGGAGCAGTACCTATTTTTCTACTTGCACTTTGACGTGCTTTTGAACTGCTAGGTTGGCAGGAGCAGGGAATGAGCAACGGGAGCTCACTCCGTCGCAGGGATTCAAACCGCTGACCTTCTGATCAGCAAGAGGCTCTGTGGTTTAGACCACAGCTCCACCCGTGTCAAATTACCCCATAATTTATCTGGAATTGAGCAGGGGGTGGGTGCAGCTGGAAAGGTACCACAAATTTGATTTTTATAAAATAGTAAAATGTCCTTCTAACGTAGTGAATTGCCCAATCTGCTTCCATAACTTGTCCCAAGAATACACCTTTTCTCTTAGAGAGACTGCACATATTAATTGCTACTGGGCTGTAGCAGCTGTAGTCCTCTAGATGTTGTTGGACGACTCTGACAACAACTGACCACGTTGGCTGGGGACTGGTGGGAGTTGGCGACTTCATATGCTCGTAGGATAGGGAATTGTTCAGACTTGACTTTATGCAATATTTATTTGTTTGTTTGCAACCTGCAATGTACTTCACAGAATCAACAAAAACAATGTACAGTCCTTGCAACCTTGAAGACTATACAGAACCTAAGCTACAGAGAACCCAGGAGCCAGCCAGATATTAAAATCAAAGGAGTGGGAAAGGGGCTGAATCAAGCAAACTATCCCCCCTTTTAAGCATTTCCATGGCAGTAGCTACATTAGTCCATTGCAGAAAAACACAAAGGAGACCTGTGGCACCTAGAGGACTAACAAGTTTTATTACGGCAAGATGCTTTTGTAGACCAGAGGACCGTGCATGCCTTTTTTGAGAGTGGGGAAAATGACGTGTGGTCCACAAAAGCTTACGCTGCAGTGCATTCATAAAGGCTTTTAAGGTGACGCAAGACACTCTGTTGTCTTTTCTAGAAGGCTTAAATTTTCCGAAGCAATTTTCAGCGAGAAAGCTAGGCCTGAACCAGGGCCTAGTTAGCTTTCCGCAATTGGAGTTGGTTTGTTTTTGATGTGTGGAAAGCTTTCAGTGATGTTATTTCTGAAGTAGCGCAGCTTTTGAAGAGCACCACCACATGGTATTTCAGAACATATAGCGTGGTTTTTAAGTCACCTTCCTATAATTATAAAAGCAGGTTTTATCTGTCATGAATAGAACTCAAGAACATCTGTTCCTCCTTGTCTTTCTGGCATTCTTCTAATTTAGTTGAAAGCTCTTGCCAGATTCCTCCCTCACATTTTAATCTTTTTTTTTTTTTTAAAAAAGCAAAGATTTCAGATTATATCATTCTATAGATTTTGCCTCCCAGACAATCTTTTTTCTTATGATGTAATCGCAGATTCATCATCCTCCATGTCTGCTTTTTGTTTCTTCACTGCCTCCTTCTCCTGTCGGGGCTTTTGGACACAATTACTTTAATCATAATTCTCCTGGAGAGGAACTTGACACCGAGAGCTTTCATGAGTGACAGTGTATGTAATACTTCGTATGTTTTTCAGGTTTTTTAAGTTGGGGGAGTTGCTCCCAGATCATGAGAAAAATATAAACGCATGAAGCAGTGGTTTATGGGTCTCACCAGTATTGCTTGTCACCCACGTCTGAAAGAAACGTGCTGCTAGATGGTATCTAAATTTCATCTATTTATTTAATTTTTATACCACCCTTCATCCGAAGAACACAGGGCGGTTCACAAGTACAAAACAAGAATACAAAAATTGTCCCTTTAAAGCGTTTATTGTGTGCTTTATGAGTTGAGTTTGTATTGGCATATGCAAATCTTTCGAAATATTTGAAAGACAAGTTCCTTGGGTGGTAAATTTATTGATTTCACAAAATGTCTGTGCCGTTCAATTGTAATAAAACCTCAAAGGGTTTTTAGGAAAAACAAACAAAATGCTACAATTATCAATAAAAGGCAGGTTAAAAACAGGTATTCAAAGAACATCCAAAAACTAATTAAATTAATCAGCAAGTATAAAACAGGTTAGAATTCATTTAACTTGTCCGTGTCTGGATGCCTTGCCTAAACCAAAACGTACTGAGCAGGCTCCAGGAAGGGCACAGCAAAGTTGCCACCTACCTGTTGTCAATTGGCAGGGAGTTCCCAAGGTTCATTGCTGCCACACTAAAAGATTGATTTCTTACAACTGTGAAATGGGTATTATGCGGCAGATCTAACAGTGCCAGTTACGCCACTCAAAGCAGTTGAACATTTACCATATTTTTCGCACCATAGGGCACACTGGACTATAGGGCGCACCTAGTTTTTAGATGGGGAAGTCAATAAAAAAAAATCCCCCCCCAGCCCCAAAGAGCAGTGTACAGGCTGCGCACAACCTCTCCCTGCCGGAGGGGTTGCACGTGGCTATGGCACAAGCCAAGGCAGCCAGCGGGATGGATCGCGCTGGCTGTTTTGGCTTCCTCTTTAGCCCCGCGCAATCTCTCCCTGCTGGGAGAGCCTGCGTGGAGCTAAAGAAGCCATAGCCCCGTGCAGCCTCTCCCTGCTGGAGGGGTTGCATGCGGCTATGGCACAAGCCTGCATTCACTCCATAGGACGCACACACATTTCCCCTCAATTTTGGGAGGGGAAAAACTGCGTCCAATAGAGCGAGAAATACGGTATTTATCACTCCCTCTAACAGTAAACTCTGGTGTAACGAGGGTAGACAGGATTGTAGCTGCAACGGGACAGCTATGAAACAAGGATCTGTTGGCATGCTTAGGGGAACTCTTGACACTTGCAGTAGTATATGTTTAAACAACACTTTAAGAGGCAGCTTCCTCGGCTGAACAACTCGGTAGCCAAGAAATGTTGGCTTTCAGGTGGAAATGTAAAATGTGTGTGTGTGTGTATGTACAGTTCCTGGCTTGAGTTGCTTATAATATTATGGGGCATAATCAGCTGGAAGGAACCTTGAGGTGTGAGTGCACTGCAACATTTTGTTGCAGATCCCGCTCGTCTTTTTATAATGCTTATCTACTACTTTTCCACAAAGAGGTTCTCAGAGCGCTTTAAAAAGGTAAAGGTAAAGGGACCCCTGACCGTTAGGTCCAGTCGCAGACGACTCTGGGGTTGCGGCGCTCATCTCGCTTTATTGGCCGAGGGAGCCGGCGTACAGCTTCCAGGTCATGTGGCCAGCATGACTAAGCCGCTTGTGGCGAACCAGAGCAGCACACGGAAACGCCATTTACCTTCCCGCTGGAGCGGTACCTATTTATCTACTTGCACTTTGACATGCTTTCGAACTCCTAGGTTGGCAGGAGCAGGGACTGAGCAACAGGAACTCACCCCGTTGCGGGGATTTGAACCACCAACCTTCTGATTAGCAACAACTAGGCTCTGTGGTGTAACCCACAGCGCCACCCGCATCCCACTCAGAGCGCTTTACACAGGACTAATGTGCACTGGTGAGTTAAAGCGTTAAAAATGCATTATAAACATGTGACACCGGAGAGTGCTGTAGCAACCCGCCGATGTAAAATTGCATTGAGAGCCAAATAACTTTTAAAAAGCGTTTTTGCAATCGGTGTAGATCCAGCCATAGAAAGATGGTTTACAATCATGTTTGAATAACGCTGTTTGTAGTCTCTGGAGGGGCAGCGTAAGGACTCATACCTTACTTCCCTGTTGGCCCCAAATGCCTTCAAAGCACCACTGCATTCAGGAATAATAAATAAGGGGTTGTCTTTACTGGCAGCCTTGCACCAATAGAAATAGTTCTTCTGGTTTTCCTCAATTCCCCCTGTGCGTTGCAGACCCTGTGCTCTTTTGCAAGCTGATCCTGATGGAGGACATTCCTGAACAATATGGGGGATGACTCACAGAGCTGCAGTGGATGGGGGAATTGGCAGTTAATTGGTACCCAGCTTCAGCATCTTAAAAAGCAGAGACATCACCTTGCCAACAAAGGTCCGTATAGTTAAAGCTATGGTTTTCCCAGTAGTGATGTATGGAAGTGAGAGCTGGACCATAAAGAAGGCTGATCGCCAAAGAATGGATGCTTTTGAATTATGGTGCTGGAGGAGACTCATGAGAGTCCCATGGACTGCAAGAAGATCAAACCTATCCATTCTGAAGGAAATCAGCCCTGAGTGCTCACTGGAAGGACAGATCCTGAAGCTGAGGCTCCAATACTTTGGCCACCTCATGAGAAGAGAAGACTCCCTGGAAAAGACCCTGATGTTGGGAAAGATGGAGGGCACAAGGAGAAGGGGATGACAGAAGACGAGATGGTTGGACAGTGTTCTCGAAGCTACTAGCATGAGTTTGACCAAACTGCGGGAGGCAGTGGAAGACAGGAGTGCCTGGCGTGCTCTGGTCCATGGGGTCACGAAGAGTCGGACACGACTGAACGACTAAACAACAACAACAAGGTACTCAGCTTTGTGGTGGAACTGCTTTCCCATCGTGCAAAGCCACCACTGGATAGAACCCCAACTTATATATTCTTACCATGATCAAAGTGTTTCATTTACACCTTTCTTGATTATCCTAATGTTAGCTCTATAATGTAGCTCACCATTATTCTCTCCATATTGCAGGTTCCAGTCTGAGAGAGTTAGTCTTGGCTTGCCTAAGGTTACTGAGTGACTTCTTGGATGGTGAAATTCCATCCATATGTGGACATAGACACTTAGCTCCTGCACCGTTTCGGATCTCAACAGTTGTGTAATACTCAGTCCCATTGAATGTTTGCATAAAACTCCTCCTTCCACAGAGATGCACCTTCGGATTCCTAGTCTTTCATTACGACATAGGCATTAAAATACTTGTGGCTAGGCTTGTGAAAGAGGTCCAGACTACTGCTTGCCGACAGGAGGCTGTTTGTCTGTGCTCCTGATAGTACAGTGGTACCTCGGGTTAAGTACTTAATTCGTTCTGGAGGTCCATAATTAACCTGAAACTGTTCTTAACCTGAAGCACCACTTTAGCTAATGGGGCCTCCTGCTGCTGCTGTACCGCCGCTGCACGATTTCTGTTCTCATCCTTAAGCAAAGTTCTTAAGCCGAGGTAATATTTCTGGGTTAGCGGAGTCTGTAACCTGAAGTGTATGTAACCTAAAGCGTATGTAAACCGAGGTACCACTGTATGTCTCATTTTGGAGAGTTCCTTTGTACCTGTGCAGTATTCCAGGTGTGATGCCCAACCTTGGCAGGTGAGAATTCCAACGCCTCCCTTTGACATGACCTTGTAGTGTGATCATAATAATAAATGCCTAGGTGATGGACCGGGAGCACCCGTGGTTGCTGAGGTAATTTGGCCAAAGTGGTGCCATTGTTTTAGAAATGATGGGTTGCTCTCTGGAGATTTAGGGAGGGTGTGCATGTGTGTCACACGTAAAGCAATGTGTATCTGAAATTGGAGCAGAGAGGAGGGCCTTGGAAATTTGTTTTGGCAGATGAACTTTACCTGCATACAAACCTAAGAAAATCTCTGCTGGATCAGAGCAAAGGCCCATCAGTTCTCACAGTTGCCAGCCAGAAGCCCACGGAAAGTCTGTACACAGGATCAGTTTCTCTCTGATTATGTTTTGAGAAATGACATCCTGCTAACGCTAGCTAGGTTGCCAGCCAGGGAAAGGAATTTTAGTTGACTAATATAACGCCAATCCTGGTCTGACTTCACTGGCTGCCAATTAGTTTCTAGGCCTAACTCAAAAGTGCTGGTTCTGACCCATAAAGCCTTAAACTGCTCAAGAACACAATATTTCATGGACCACTTCTCCCCATATGAACCAACCTGCACCCTGCAGTCATCATCGGAGGCCCTTCTTTGTGTGCCCCCTCTTTGAGAGGTCCGGAGGGTGGCAACACAAGAACGGGGCCTTTTCTGTGGTGGCTTCCCGCTTGTGGAATGCTCCCCCCAGGGAGGTTCGCTTGGCTCTTTTATTGCATACCTTTAGGCTCCAGGCAATAACATTCCTCTTCTCCCTGGACTGTGGAAGAGGGGTTATTGTTTTTCCTTGTTATTATGTTATGGGTTTTACAATATATATATTGTAGATCACTCTCTGATCTTTGGATGAAGGGCAATATAGAAATTTAATTAATAATAAAAATTCAGTAAAAATAGTGTGTGGAGCATATAGACAGGGAACTTCGAGATCTTGGCTGGAGAGGTGAGTTGTTAGAGGAACCTACAAGCCTCTGTATAGCCCCAGAAGTATTTGCATAGTGCTTTTGAACACTGGTTTTCAAATTGTATTTCCAGGGAATCTGATTATTCCTCAGACACTTCATGGGGATTCCTCCAGTAAAAAGATTATTACTTTTCAACATACTTCCCCCAAAAGTGTGTCCTTCCTTACTAATCTTCCCCTGCGTTGTGTAGCCACAGACAAATGTTCCTAGGGGGTCCCAAAAGCCCCGGCTGTGCTCCACATTCATTCAAGGTGCACTCTAGAATATGCCTCTGAAAATGCTTGTGTCAGTCTTATACTGACAGAGCTGGATTTCTGATTTTTTTTACTTAAAGTTTTTAAGCTCACTCTGTAGCTAGAAAGACAGTCCCTTTGATGTTCCCTGGAACAGTGTGCAGGCACCCTTGAAATTTCAGGATATCTTTGCTAAGATATTTGCATCTCATCTAGTCAGTTAAGGACTCAGGGATGTGATTGTGCTTTCCAGTCAGAGATGGTGCTTTTGGGATGCTCCTGTACCTGCAAATGTATACCTACACCTGCTGAATCAGGCCATCCTTTTTACTCACTCATGTCCGATAAGTCCCTGCCCAAATGCTGGCATAGAGAGAAAGAGTCAGGACCACGCTGGACCTCTCTGCTCTGAGGGGAAGGAGGGTGGTCCAGCCTTTCCCATTGACCATGCTGACTGGGAATGATGGGAATTAGTAGTGCAACAACCTATGAGAGGAGCCAGATTGTTGAAGGCTGAACATGGTGGATTCATCCAATACATTGGCTTTCCCCCCCAAGCAACACTTCAAGTGCTTTTTGTGGCAATCTAATGTGCTGTTGAAGGGCGCGGGTGGCGCTGTGGGTTAAACCACTGAGCCAAGGACTTGCCGATCAGAAGGTCGGCGGTTTGAATCCCCACGACGGGGTGAGCTCCCGTTGCTCGGTCCCTGCTCCTGCCAACCTAGCAGTTCGAAAGCACATCGAAGTGCAAGTAGATAAATAGGTACCGCTCCGGTGGGAAGGTAAACGGCGTTTCCATGCGCTGCTCTGGTTCGCCAGAAGCGGCTTGGTCATGCTGGCCACATGACCCGGAAGCTGTACGCCGGCTCCTTTGGCCAATAAAGCGAGATGAGCACCGCAACCCCAGAGTCGGCCACTACTGGACCTAATGGTCAGGGGTCCCTTTACCTTTAATGTGCTGTTGTGCACCCAGTTTATAAATTACTATTGAAAATATTTCATTTCTGGTGACATTTTCTGTTATGTTCTGTTCTCTGTATCACCTTTAATAGCCTTAAGGTGTTCATGCACGTGTAATGCTAAGCGGGTCTCTTAACACCTTTATATGCCACCATTCTGTGTGTAGCTAAATTTTACTGTCTTTCCAGAGTTTTCATTCTGATCAGGAGCCAGTCTATATATTTTTTAAAAAATAATATTTATTAAGATTTTAAAAGAAATTACAAAAATAATAAAAAGATAGAAAAAAACCCACAAAATACAAAGGAAATAAAAACACATAAAAATAAATCCATCTTTCTGTGTCTTGCCTTTCATTTACTTGTTTCCCTGACCTCCTCACACCTCCCTTTTTTGTATTCCAGTTCGAATGGTTAATTCAGCAAATCCTTTCCCTCTTTGTTTTTATCTTAATTCTTTATCTTAACATATTATAACTTTATATTTTCATCTCTTAACAATCCATTTTTACATACTCCACCCAAAAACGTTATTAAAACCTTCTAAATCCAAAATGTCTGTATTCTCAAGAAGCAGCCATTCTTTCAACCAGCAGAATGCTGCTGATTCATAATAGAGTTTAAGGTCTGGCAGGGTGAATCCACCTCTTTCCTTTACATCAGTTAATATTTTAAATTTTATTCTGGGCTTCTTGCCCTGCCAGACAAATCTAAAAATGTCTCTCTGCCACTTCTTGAAACAGTCCATTTTGTCCAAAATTTGCAATGATTGAAACAAAAATAACATTCTTGGCAATACATTCATCTTTATAACAGCAATTCGACCTAACAAGGAAAGCTTCAAATTTGACCATATTTCTAGATCCTTTTTCACTTCTGACCAACATTTCTCATAATTGTCTTTAAATAAATTCAAGTTCTTAGCGGTCATGTTAACCCCCAGGTATTTTACTTTCTTAACCAATGTTAAACCTGTCTCCTTCTGAAACCTCTCTTTCTCAATCGGTGTTAAATTTTTCTCAAGAACCTTAGTTTTTAACTTGTTCAACTTAAATCCTGCCACATGACCAAATTCTTGAATCAATTCTAATACTCTTTTAGTACTAGATTCTGGCTCCTGTAACGTCAGTACTAAGTCATCTGCAAAAGCTTTCAATTTGTACTGTTTAGCTCCGACCTGTATACCTTTAATCAAACGGTCCCTTCTAATCATATTTAGCAAAACCTCCAGGACCGAAATAAAGAGCAATGGGGAAATTGGGCAGCCTTGTCGTGTCCCTTTCTCTATCTTAAGTTCCTCTGTCACCACATTGTTAACAATTAGTTTGGCCTTTTGTTCTGAGTAAATTGCACCTATACCGTTTTCAAAACCTTGACCAACCCCCATCCCCTGAAGATTTTTCTTCATAAAACTCCAAGAAATATTATCGAAGGCTTTCTCCTCATCTACAAATATTAAGACTGCTTTAGTATTAATATTCACTTGCAGTTTTTCCAAAATATTATATTTCTCGTGTTGTCAGACAAGTGTCTGCCCGGGAGAAAGCCAGCTTGGTCTTTATGTATCTCCTCCACTAATACTTTTTTTAGTCTTTTAGCCAAAATGTCTGCAAAAATTTTGTAATCCACATTAAGCAAGGATATGGGGCGGTAGTTCTTAAGTTGTGTCTTTTCAGACTCAGTTTTCGGTATAAGTGTAAGATAAGCTTCCTTCCACGACTCTGGCGCTTTTTTCCCTTCCAAAATTTCATTACAAACCTCCTTTAGTGGTTGAATTATCCAATCTTTCAGAGATCTATAGTATTTTGAGGTTAAGCTGTCCGGCCCTGGAGATTTGCCCAACTGCATATTCTGGATGGCACCTTCCACCTCCTGTTCTGTGATTTTATAGTTACAGAAAGGTAGCCGTGTTGGTCTGCCATAGTCAAAACAAAAATTTTTTTTCCTTCCAGTAGCACCTTAAAGACCAACTAAGTTAGTTCTTGGTATGAGCTTTCGTGTGCATGCACACTTCTTCAGATACACTTGAAACAGAAGTTGCCAGATCCTTCTATATAGAGGGATCTGGCAACTTCTGTTTCAGTGTATCTGAAGAAGTGTGCATGCACACGAAAGCTCATACCAAGAACTAACTTAGTTGGTCTTTAAGGTGCTACTGGAAAGAAAAAAAAATTTTTGTTGTGATTTTATAGTTCAACATTAACTTGTTTTCTTGAGAGATTTTTTGTAGTCCATTTGTTTTTAAGAATTGGTCTATATCGAACTCTTTCTGTGGCCCTTGTGTATATAACTGTTTAAAGTACCTCTGGAAACATTTTCTAATTTCCACTGGATTCTGAATATTCTTTCCTTCCTCTTCCAAGTTAGTAATGGTGTTAAGTTTTTGTCTTTTTTTCATTTGCCAAGCTAACAGTTTCCCACATTTATTAGCCGATTCAAATGTCCTTTGTCTCATCTGTTTAATTTTGATTCTATTTCCTGATTCATCATTTTCATATATTGGACTTGGTATAACTTTATTTTTCTCAGAATCTCTTGTGACTTTGGTTTCGCTCTCAGTTTCTTCTCACCCTCTTTTATTTTTTCCAAAATTTTGCCTTTTTTCTCATTTTGAGTTCTCTTCTTTATTGCATTCTGTTGAATTAGAAACCCCCTCATAACTGCTTTGCTTGCGTCCCAGATTACTCTTTTTTCAATGGTAGTGTTCATATTTATCTCAAAATAGTCTCTCAAGGTTTTTTGGGCCTTCTTAGTAACCTCTTCATCTCTAAACAGGGTGTCATTCATCCTCCATCTGAAGGAACCAGTTGGTGTTAGTTTCATCTCCATTTTCACAGCATTATGGTCGGAGCAGGTTTTAGGGCAAATTTCCACTTTTCGAGTCTTAGGTGCCAGTCCTCTAGTTATCCAGATTAGGTCAATTCTTGTCCATGTCATTTTGGGTTCAGAGAAGAAAGTTCCCTCTCTACCCAAGGGATTCTTTGTTCTCCAAATGTCAATTAAGTCCATATTGTCAGTCATCTCAAAAAAGGTTTTTGGTAGTCTACCATCCTTAGTAACTACCTGTCTCTGTGCCTTGTCCATATATGTGGATACCACTCCATTCATATCTCCCATCATGATAATGTTATAATCCATATAGTCCAGCAATGTCTCATGCAACTTTCTAAAAATTTCCGATTTCCCCTCATTTGGTGCATAAACTCCTACTATCAGAAATTTCTCTCCTTGTGCTCGAATTTCAATTGCCACAAATCTTCCTTGATCATCTTTAAACATAAATTTCGGTGATAGGCTCTCTTTTGCATAGATCACTACACCTCTTTTTTTTACCTTGTCCGATGAAATAAACTCTTTACCCAATCTTTTATTGATCAATACTTTCCTATGCAGCCTTATCACATGTGCTTCCTGTAGACAAATAAAGTCCAATTGTTCCTTTTTCATTAAATGAAAGACTTTTTTCCTCTTCTCCGGGGAGTTAAAACCATTAATATTACAACTTAATAGTTGCAGAGCCATGGTGTGGTTACTTTGCTTTTCCTCCAACTGCACCCAACAATTGTTCTTGTTCTGTCGGTGGTATCACTTTCTCTAAGTTGTCCAATCCAAATGATAGTGATGATATGTCTAATATTCCTGGTTTTAGTGCTCTTAGCTCTTCTTCAGATTCTTTCTGCAAATCTTCTCCGTGATCTTTCAAAAATCTTTCTTTATCTTCCACTGATCTTATTTTTAATTTTCTTCCTTTGAAAGTAAAAGATAGGCCTTGAGGGAATTCCCACCTGAAAACAATTCTATTACTTCTCAACAGGGTCACCAGGTCTCCGTAGTTAGACCTAAGATCCAGAAGGTATTTCGGAATGTCTTTGAATATCTCCACTCTTGATTGATGTATTTCCAAGGTCTTCTGAAAATGCAGACTCAATATTTTGTCTCTCTCCTCTTTTGTTCGGAGGGTAATCAAACAGTCTCTCACCCTGTTCTTTCTCCCCCCTCTTCCGAGCCTGAAAGCACTTACTATCTTGATATCTTGCTTCTCTGAATCTAAGTTCCAGAAGTCTGCAAATTCATGCATAAGAAAGTCACTTAGGTTATCTTTCTCAAGTTCAGGTACCGCCCTGATTCTTAAATTTGTCTGTCTTTCCTTCAGTTCAATCATAGATAACATTGACCTGTGGTCCTCAAGTTGCCTACATATCGGTGGTATCTTTTCCTCTACGGCCAGTGCTTTTTCCTTTGCTTCTTCAGCTGTCTTTCGGGTCAAAGTAGATTCCTGCAGCAATTTCTCAATAGATTCTGTGTTAGAATTCACCTTCTGTCCCAAATTATTGATGCTTGTAGTATTCTGATCAATTATAGTTGATGCTTCAGCTACTTGTTTACTCAGTTTTTCCAGAGATTCATTAATTTTGCCTAATGCCACAGCTAGAACATCTTCAGATGCCATTCCTTTTGGATCAACTTGAACAGGTGCTGCCCCCGATGGTGCAGAAGGGCCAGATGCTGATGCTCTTCGCTGCTGCCGAATTTTCCCAGATCTTGTTGTTTTTTTCCTGAGGCAAGTTTGCCATAACACTTTATCTGAAGCTCAAGGTCAGTCCCACGGCCGGAGTTTATTTTGCTGTGGAAAATTCCCCTGGCCAATTTGGAGTTGAAAATTCCCTGGCCAGTTGTAACAATTGCAAAGTTCCTCTAGGGGGACACAGTAACAGTCAATTCTTGTTGCATTAAAGTAACCTTTCCCAATCCCCCATTTAACAAAGTAAACAACTGTTTCAATTTCAATTTCAGTTACTTTACAGTTCCTTAAAGTCCGGAGAAGCCAGTCAGAATCAAAGGTATCTCACTTGCAGAGTTAACTGTCAAAAGGTTACAATGTCCATAAACAGCGCGATTCACAGTACGGCAATCTCATTAACACTTGACAGCCCGTTCCCAGGCATTAAGCGGTGGTCTTTGTTTCTTTTTCCTCTCTTTTTGCAGGCAAAAATACTTCTCCCTCTTCCCTCCTCTCTCCTGCAATTCAGGGAGGGAGATCTTTTGTCTTGATGTTAGGGTTTAAGTCCTTTTAAAGCGATTTTCCAGGTCTTAGTTTAAATAGTCTTTGCTTTGATCTGTTTACAAGAAACGGAAGGCGGACTTCCTGTTTACACCTTCCCGTTTTCGGTACCAAATTAGTGCTTTTTCTTCCCTTATTTTCAAATCTTTAAATTCAACCTACTTACGGTAGTTATTTTGCTGGCCGAATTGTCACAGGAAAAAAGTCCATGCTCTCCGGCAACAGCTGTGCGGCTTCACTCCACGGAAGAAGCAATTGACTCTCAGCACCGCGCCGCTCACCCCGTTTCGCTCCGGAGCCCGGAGCCGGGTTCCTTTGCAAATTGGGGGGGCGCTGAAGGTGCCCGCCGAGTCCACCGGTCACAGGCTTCACCCGCCTGTGGTTTTTTGAAGGGTCCCCGCTTTGCCGCAGCGGCAAGACCTGATTTCCGTAGAGCTATCTCCCTCCGAGTTAGAGGGAATCCGCCATTGCCGATGGCACTGACTCCGGAAGTCAGTCAGTCTATAACCGTAATGCAGTAATCAGATTTTAATGACAACTGCAGAATATATAAATAACCACTTCTGCCCGCTTTCAATCCCAGAGTTTAATAGCAGTTTGTTGGAGCTGAATACAGGGGAAAGTCCCATAAATTTACCAATACTTCAAGTATAGCTGCTCCCTCTCCTCTTTAAAATGGGACGAGAAGCATGATGTGCTCTGGCGAGTCACAAGATTACGGCTATTTATTTATTAATCTAATTGTTTATTTTCTCTCTGTTTTTCTACAGCTAAAGCGAGACAAGCCAGAAACATTGCCCGATTTGAAAAATGTAGTTGAAGAGAAGTTTGAAGCCTTGGAAAGCGGAAACAGTGACCTTGACTTGCAGGGAAATGAGAAATATGTTCACTTTAAGGAGCAGCTCAGGCAAATGAAGGCTCAGTGTAAGTCTTTTCTTTATCACTATACTTGGAGAGTTCTGAGAAGGTACAAACAGCTGATCCCCTCTCTTAGCTCTGTCTCTCACTGTGAACCTTGAGCAGGGAAGCGACTCTCAGGTGAGGTTCCCAGCAAAATAGGAATTTAATCTCCCTGCGTCGTTCCCACCAGCCTGCCCCTCAGGATGAGCTAGGGTGAAACGGGATATTGCCAAAAATTCCCCAAGCCTCATTTTGTGATTGGGAGCCATGCTGGAGCTCCTGATCCCAGTTTCTTTGTTCCTCTCACCCGTTTATAAAGTGTGCTGTTTATAAAGTGTGATTTATGCGATATGCTTAGTTTGAATTAATAGGTAAACTTAAAATGCATTCTGCAGAAGACCAGTTTTCTTTTTCCTTTTTAATCTGCTAGTGAATTGTTTAAAGTACAAAAGGCAGCAATTGGGGAGCGATCTGTGATTTGCATTTCTTCCGTAGGACTGGATGAAAGTTTTCACTCCATGCAGCAAAACATAACGCAGTAGGTAATAAGCAGTGATTCCACCCCCCTCCCCCTTCTTGAGTCTCTCTCACGGTGCTGGGCTTATTTGCATGCATATGTAATGCAAATCTTGCTTCACATCCCTTTTTTATGTTTGAAGTCGAGCTTTTTTTTATTTTACACTTATGCTATATTCTCGTTTTGATAGGATCTTTTAAAGAAGGATTAGGTAAGCTGTTTTCATTTTGTCACTCTTAACAAATTGCTTCAGTTTCACAACCCAGGATATGTTGCAATCCTAAGGAGACCTTTGCTTTAATCATGGAACTATATTGTTGGAAAATGCTTACAGTGTCTGTTCCCAGGTTTTCGGATTGGGCACAAGGAGCATGTAAGGCTGTAGCCTATTAAAATCCCTTATGGCCTAATTCAGCTTGCTCTCAAAATGTGCTCCAGGGAACTCCAGGTTTCCTTGTAAGCTTCTCAGGGGATCCCCTGTGAGAAGACAGGCCAGGGTTTCTCCACACTCCTGAGTTTATTGAGCCCTCGATGAGCTTACATAGTTCCTGTGGACCCCAACCCAGATTCTTTGGAATGCAAATGAAATAAAGTCAGGAAATACCAATATACGACCAACATTTGTTAACCATCCATCCCTATTGCTAGCAATCATAAAATGTAAAATATATCTTATTAAATGCAGATGTTCCGCCTTGTCATCGTAAGGCACACTCTCTGGGAGCCGGTGTGGTGTAGTGGTTAAGAACGGTAGTCTCGTATTCTGGTGAACCGGGTTCGATTCCCCGCTCCTCCACATGCAGCTGCTGGGTGACCTTGGGCTAGTCACGCTTCCTTGAAGTCTCTCAGCCCCACTCACCTCACACAGTGTTTGTTGTGGGGGAGGAAGGGAAAGGAGAATGTTAGCCGCTTTGAGACTCCTTTGGGTAGTGATAAAGCGGGATATCAAATCCAAACTCTTCTTCTTTTTCTCTGTATACCTTGCCCCCATGTCCTTTATTTCTGAGGCTAATTACATTCATCCCACTATACCTCACAAACGTATTCCCCCCTCCTCAGTCCTTTTCCCTAGAACTTTGTTCATCTCCTGCACAGTCCCACCCACTCCAGGGTGGTTGATACTGACAGCTCTAGGAAATCATGCAGAAGATTCCCTGAAAGGCAGCCTGACTACCAGGAATGAACCTTCTTGTCTCATGCAGAGCTCCAGGGGGAGTCCCAGGATGAACTCCCAGTTCACAAGGTGCAGTTAGGAGGCCCAGTTGACTTGGCTGGCATGCCATGTGAGGGCTGGATTATTCTTCTTCTGCTGCATAATCAAAAATGTCTTGGAAACCTCCACAATGTGATTGGGATATCTGATGTGTGGATTCTTCCTTGGGCGGAAGGCGTTCCTAGAAGGGAAATTGTCACTGAATTATAATTTCTAGCTCAGAGCGCGAAGGAGCAATTGCAGGTTCCGAGTACTTATACGCTGCTTTATGCTGCAAAAGGTTCTCATGGCGGCTTGTGAAAGAGCCTTGTAATCGCATTCAGATCTGGTGTTCCAAAGAGGAATGTGGTGCCAGGATTATTTAGGAGTCATTTTAGCTTCCACCTACTAGGCAGCAGAGCTCCATGGGTTTTGCCCTAAGTGCAGCTGGATCTCAATTCCTCCTTGCAACTGCCGCCCCTTTCTTTACATACATTCTTGGCAGCATCAGCAAGGAGGCCTCGTTGAAGGCCTCTTGTCATGGCATCACCTCCTGCTCAGTTCCTTCAATGGTGCAATGGCAGTATTGCGGGTGTAAGGAGACCTGGGATTCTGGAGTTCCCAGGGAACCAGATGCCCTTAACTATAAGGTGAAGATTCCACGGCCCTTCTTTGCACATTCCAGAGCCCACACATGAGTATTGCAATATAAGGGAAGTCCCCCTGGTGCTGTTGCTGTCTCTCTGTGCCTTTGTTGTGCTCATCTTTTAAGTGGGGGGGGGGAATAGGACTTGTCCCCTTTAAATATGTTGTCAGGTGAGCATTTTCGTTTCTGTGTAGTGCTGCTTTTACATGTTTTGCTTTATTATTTTTGCACACACGTGACTAATAAATATGGCAACTAGTAAAATTATTACTAATACAGTGGTACCTCTGGATGCGAACAGGATCCGTTCCGGAGCCCTGTTCGCATCCAGAAGCGAACGCAACCCGCGTGTGCGCGGGTCACGATTTTGCTGCACATGACATCATTTTGACCGTCTGCGCATGTGCGAGCGGCGAAACCCGGAAGTAACACACTCCATTACTTCTGGGTTGCCGCAGCGCGCAACCTGAAAATACTTATCCTGAAGGTAAGACTGTAACATATAGGTTACATTTTATAATAAACTATTTTTAATAATAAAATAATATTAATAATATATGGGGTCTTAGGGGAGGGGTAATAGCTTTGGTGGGAGACACGTTGTGCTCGTACTGCGGTAGTTTGTTCACCTTTGGTCCTCATCCTGCATTAAGCTCTCACCTGTGGCTCCTAGAAGATGTCAGCATGTGACAGTGGCCACACCCTGGGAACTGCTTCGTCTGGCTGACTAAACCAGGTGAGCGCAGCCAATGGGTCTCAAAACCTTGGTGAGATAGGGACTTCTCCTACATGAGAAGATAGGCTCTGGTGGGTTGAGTGGAGAAGGCCAATGGTCCAGTGGTCAAGAACGTGGTTTCTGCACTTGCTGTAGTGAGGGGCAGATGGGGCCTATCAATCTGCCAAGGTAGATGGAAGCCCATCCAAGAAAAGGTTAAGGAGTAAATCCTACACAAAAATGGGGTGGAGTCCCTAAGGCGGTTGGATGGTGCCTTGTACGCTTCCTTCCAGCAGCTCCTGCAGCCAAGCTGGTGCCAAACGTATTGCTCTGCTTTCTTTTGGACCACATCAGTGAGGCCGAGAGGGTGGCGGTCTTGTTGCATCTCTATACCTGTGCCACTAAGTTGATGTTTTTGTGTGCTTGTGTGTGTGCTTGCTTCACGAGGTTTCATGTGAGTGATGCTAGCAGTTAAGAAAATGGCCACAAGGGACAGCTAGGGAATGTGGCTTAAGTGAGGAAGGGGAAAGGATCAAGAGGGCAGATCCTGCCCTTCCTTTGCTCCTAAATGTGGTTGACAGTGTATGTGTACACAGCCCTGTGTTTGTGTGCCTCCTGCATGGCCCAGGAGCAAAGGGCCCTCACCCCTTGCCACTGCTATCAGATGACCCCATGCTGTAATCAATGCAAAAGGAAGCCTGCTTACTTACACAAGGACTTTCTTAACACTTCGTGGAATGTTTCACAATAGATAACTGGCGGTCAGTGGACTGGTCGGCGTCCCAACTCTAGCTGGAAGGGTGACTTCCAGCATCCCTGCTGCAGACGCTCATGTGCTACCAAGTCCCTCAGTTAGCCAAAACTTTCTTTCTGCTCCTCCAGAAGCAGCAATCCTGTATTGTATCTCGTAAATTGGAACTGATTGGGCGAGTTTCTCCCTAACAGTCGCATTCTCAGGCAGCAACTCAGAGAAAACCCATCTAGCTGGAATGCAAGGGGCCTCCAACCCCTTGACCGGCAGCGTTGTGACTGAGTGACTTTTATTATGCTTGCACGGAAGAAGCCTTTGGGAACTTCTCAGCCGAGCATTATGCTTGCTGAGGCTTAGTGGTGGAGCAATTGCATTTCCTCACCAGCACTACTTCATCAGATCATCCTGTTCCCATATTTCTTGACTGTATAAGTAATTCATTTGTGCAACTTGGTTGGGTTACAAAATCATTACCTCTTGTGACTGGGCTGGCTTGCACTCACCAGAAACATCATACATATTTCAGATGCTGGAGATTGCATCTGAATTTCTGATAAGCTTAGAAGATCTGCACTCTGAAACTTTTTTTTTTAAGTGTCATGTCTCTCAAGGTGGCATGTGATGTCCAATTTTAAGGAACATACAAATTTGTACAAGAAACCCCAACAGTTGAATGTTGAATGGTTCTTAGCTTTCAGTTGTTTTAAGAGTTTCAGTTTCTAAGTCATTATCAGGCTGCATTCCTCCATCTGGTTGGTTATACAAAGGCGAGTTCCATTTCTTTTAAAGGTATTTTAAAAATGTGTATAATTGTGCATAGGGTGGCTGCCTTGGGAAATATATGGTTGGTTCATTATAATTGTTAGCTGCTTTGTTTAAGGGTGCTCAGATTGCTTGAGGTTATGGGGTAAGGGAGATTAAAAATTAGTGCAGAACATTTGGCCATATTTTTGCATTGCTTTGCAGGAATGGGTGGAATTTGAAGTTGCTCACAGAGACATTCTCCATTTTGGGGGATGCAAGCAAATTGGAGGAGAGGGATTAGCAGTAAAAGGAGAGAGTGGCGTGCATTTTTAAAGCCTTCTTTTTGCAGAAAGTTTCCCAGATACTCTATTGGAATAAAAGAGTGCTGGGGCAGGCTGGGCCCCCTAAACTATGGGTAGGCAAACTAAGGCCCGGGGGCTGGATCCGGCCCAATCGCCTTCTAAATCTGGCTTGTGGACGCTCCAGGAATCAGCGTGTTTTTACATGAGTAGAATGTGTGCTTTTATTTAAAATGCATCTCTGGGGTATTTGTGGGACATAGGAATTCATTCATTCCCCCCCCCCCCAAAAAAATAATATAGTCCGGCCCCCAACAAGGTCTGAGGGACAGTGGACCGGCCCCCTGCTGAAAAAGTATGCTGACCCCTTCCCTAAACTGAAGAGGCATCTTTCAGTAAACGCAGCAAGAGATGCAATTGCTGCTCCTAGACATGTCTCACTTGAAGGCAGGCTGTTGCTGAAGCAACATCCATTCTCTGCTCTCTTACAGCTCATCCTGAGCACTGCACAAGGTCTCGCCTTAGATGAAGTCAGCGCTCACATCATAATACTGGGTGGGCTTTGCATTTAGTGGGTCAAACCCCTTCCCTGACATGTCCAGTGTGGTGTAGTGGTTAAGAGCGGTAGTGTCGTAATCTGGTGAACTGGGTTCGATTCCCTGCTCCTCCACATGCGGCTGCTGGGTGACCTTGGGCCAGTCACACTTCTTTGAAGTCTCTCAGCCCCACTCACCTCACAGAGTGTTTGTTGTGGGGGAGGAGGGGAAAGGAGATTGTTAGCTGCTTTGAGACTCCTTAGGGTAGTGATAAAGCAGGATATCAAATCCAAACTCTTCTTCTCTTCTTCCTCTGCTTTGAGGAGTAATGATGACAGTCCATTCAGAAAGTTGCTGGGAGGGCGGCATCAGAGAGTGGACCTCCCTCTACCCATCTGTAAAACCCAATGACCCCTGGGATAACCTGGAAGTAGAAATACAAAGAAAGCAGTATAAAAATAGAGCTGTAGACCAAAACAGCTAATTTAGGAAAGCAGTATAAAACAGTAAACCAAAACTCAAATCATCTAGCAGTCACAAGAATAAAATCAAGAGTTACTGTTCACCAAACAATTCAGGCAGATAAAATGGTCTTCATCTGATGTAGAGATGGGAACCTCTGTTAAAAGCTCTTCCTGTCATATGACACAGCAGGAAGGCAGAGTAATATATACCGTATTGGCCCGAATATAAGCCGCACCTGAATATAAGGGTGCTGCATACCTTAAGGGCGCAAATATAAGCCACACTTTTAAGTTTTCACGGTCGGAATTTGGGGGAAAAGTGAGGCTTACGTCCAGGCCAAGACAGTAGGTGCTTAAATAAACAATCTCTTGGCGCTTCTGGATAATAGTGACTTTCAGTTGCCCTGAATCTGAGTAAAATAAATATAATTTGGAGAGGGGCAGGATTCACTGCCCCTTTCTTGCAGTGCATGTTTGCTCAGAAGTAAACCTCCCTAATTTCAATGGGGACCCGCTCTCTGGTACGTGCGCATAGGATTAGAGCCTTTAATTTACGTCTAGACTCATAACCAGAAGTTGTGTAGGAAGCTTCTTCCCACAGTCAGAAGAGCAATAAGCAATAGCTGCTTGATTACTTTATCTCACTCTAGGCTGCAAATAATAATTACTGGAGCTTAAGTCTAATGAATAAAGCATGCCAAGCAAGAAAGCACTTCTTTAGCTGGCATTCGTAATAATGTGTAATTGTTTGGCAATCTCGTTTAGCTCTGGCAAATCTATCTACATAATTACCTTTGAGTTTTTGTCTAATATCCACCCCTGAGCTGGTGGGGTAGTGCTGCAGTAAAGAGATGGGAACAAGCAAAATCCGGCGAGATTTCACCCCTGCGATGTGCATCATGCTCTCTCTTGAGTGTGCCGACATCCCCAGACGCTCCCCATGCACGCACCTTTCAGCCACTTAACTAGCCGCATGTACCGTCTTTTACCGTGTATAACACGCCCCCATGTATAAGACGCCCCCTATTTTGGGGGACTCAAAATTAAGAAAATGGGGGGAGATTGCCCAGAGATGTTGAGCTTTTTTTTGGGGGGGGGGAGGATTGCCCAGGGTTCTAGAGCGTTTCTTGGGTGGGATTGCCCAGCTTTCTTTGGGGGGCAGTTTGACGAAAACCGCTAACCTGCCTGCCGAATGCTGTTGCATGCGCTGCGGAAGATGAAAATACTATACCCACTCACTGCCAGCAGCCGCCAAACGCCCACCCAATTGCAGCAATAACAGCCAATCCACAGCAGCCCTTGCAGAAGCCACCCAAACAATCACCACTTGCGGCAGCAACCAGTCACCCGTCCCCACTCCGTACTGTCCATGTATAAGGCGACCCCCAATTTTTCAGATTAATTTATCATAAAAAACGCCCTCGTCTAATACACAGAAAAGTACAGTAACTTTAAAATGCGGCTCGGAAAGGTATTTACCGCCCCCGCCCCTCCTTTCTTGCTCATTACTGACATTCATTTAGCCGCTTATTTAGTGCATGTACTAAAGTACATGGAGTATACTATTAAAGTACATTTAAGCACCTTTAAGGGCTCTGATGGGAAGAAGGCAAACCACAAAACAAAGAAAACACCTCCTCTAGCAGGATAAAAAAAAGAGGAAAAGCACCTGCAGGTACTTGAAATTAAATTTCTTCCAACCCTGACACGTTTTTTGAACAAATCCCTCCCGGGGGCAAAGGCGGTGCATTTTTAGCAGCCGTTCATATCAAATGTGGGGCACTTCAGTGATTTATTTTATTTTTACTTTGCTGAGAAGGTAGGTTATAAATGTGTTAATAAGTAAGAGACGTACTTAGAATGTTGTTTTATTTCTATACTTCCATTGAATATGCTTGGTGCTTTGCAGAGGCAAATTCCCTGCATGGAGGAATGTGCATTGTAATATTAATAACAAAACAAACAAACAACAACAATGATAAAAAATAAAATTAAATTAAAAACCCATAGGTTTCAAAATCTGGAGAGCACACTAATCTCTGCTGCATTCGACAGGATCCCCTCCACTCAACGAAGCAATTTTAATTGATGCGTTGTTTGCATATCACTATTAGTATCTGCAAGCTGGTTGCATGTCTACCTTTTAGAAAGAGCAGCACATGCATGTTTAGCCTGCCTTCATTACAGTGTTGTTCTTTGATCCAGCCCTCCTTACTGGAAGAGTGGGGTTGCTGCAAGTCACTCACACCATACTTCCCCTTATAGCCTGAAGATACCTTTGGCAGCCTTGACTAATCATGATGTTGCTTCAGGACGTGAAATCAGATGTTCAGACATAGTGCTCTTTATAGAAATAAAATGACATGTAAATCAAAAAAGAATAATTGCAGCGTAGTGGCTATGAATTCGTTGAACTGTAAAATTCAGTTTGCAGCGTATTTTGGTACTCTTCCAAAAGAGCGTACATGGTACACAGAAAACCCAGTATAATGGAAGTCCAGAACAGACCTTTAAACCAGTGGGTCTTGGGTATTTCCTGGCCCTGCCAGCAGAAATCCCAGGTGACCTGGGATTTTCTGTGAGCAAAGCGTGTGTTTTGAACCCTGTAATATATCCGGAGAACAGGTCTCCTTTTGCCCACTTGCGTTATTCTCACCAGGGTGGTAGCTTTGATTTGCTTTCCCGTGATTGATCCATGCAAACGGCTTTGTGTTTCCAACTCAAGACCCATCGAAGAACATCTCATCCAGTTCAATCTTTGAAAAACAGCTTTGAAAAGCTTTTTCATATTCTCCAGTGTGCTACCCTTGCCGTTGTGGCGGCACGGGGTTGCTGTTCTGTGATTGGACTTACGCTGCTTATTGAACGGTTCATTTATCCAGTCTGTGTAACGTTTACTGCACATGTAACTTGTTAAGATAGAGTTGTACATTTATCCACTCCATGTTTACAGTATCTCCAGGCTTGGTCTTGCACATGGCACCTTAGTATGTTTGTTGTTCGAATGGGTACAAGTCTATCTCTATTCTAGCTATTATTTTAGTAAATTTGGTTTTATACTTATAAGCCAGCTTGTGGTGTTGTTGATTTGTTGTATTTCCTAGCCCTGCCAGCAAAAATCCTTTTAACTGAGGGTGACCTGGGATTTTCTGTGAGCAAAGCGTGTGTTTCGTCACTGAGCCAGGGCCTCTCTCCAAAGTGCTGCTTCCCTCCCAGTTAATTCGATTTCAGTTTCCAGTGAAATTGATTGGCAATAGATTCAGGACAGACAGAATGTCCGCGCTCTCATAAAATACACAGTGACTACTAGCTCAGGTGTCTTTTAAAGGGGAACTCTGTGGACTCAGAGAGGATGCAGCTGTTGATGGATAAGCCTCCTAACAACACAGCTGCGGCAAAACGGTTGCAGTGCGAAGTGCTCATTTTCAGTGAACCAGTGTGTTCACTGTGCCTTCCTCCATGATACTTCATTCTGTGGTCACTGAACATGCTCAGTCCTCATTGCACTGTGTGTCCCCACCCCCACCCCGCCCAACTTCGCATTCCAGATCCCATGTCTGAATATTGCAAATATAGAGGTTTCCCCAAGCCTTTTGATAGCTCCCTCTTCTGTGTGGGTGGTCTCATTTAGGCTACAAAAGCAACAGCCATTATGCCTGAGCGCCAGAAATCGAGGGATTGATGGGCATATGGAACCATCATGCTCTCAGAGCAGAATGCCTAGCAGTAGCTGTGAAGCAACAGCAAGGGGTGCTGTTGCCTTCATGCCTTGCTTGTGGTCCTCCTGGAGGCATCTAATTGCCCACTAGGAAAGCAGGATGCTGAACTGGCTAGACTTTCCCCCCGAGCCATCGGAGTTCCTTCGTAATTCTCTTTTCTGCATGTTTGCCTTCTCCCATCTCCCCTTATCCCCAGGGTGTTGCACCACGCAACCGCTGCTCATGAAACCGAGCCCTGGCTTCCAGGTTCCTCTTCTGCCTGGCACTTAGAAGACACACAAACCCTAAGAGGCAATTTACATGATGAAGCTGTAATCCTTCCTTCCTTTTTTTCTTCCCATGTGCATTCTCAGGGTAAGAAAGGTCTGCCTGCTACCAGCTTATCTGTGACACCAATTTCTTACCGCATCCAAGTTAGCATCCTATAACTCGATAAGCATCTTTGGGTTAATTGGTCCTAGTTCCACCCACAGCTGGCTGATGGATGCACAAGTCATATGCTTTGGTCCAGTAAAAAAAAGAAGGCTGTGTTGTGTTGTGCGAAGCATATTACTAACAGTAGTTTTATGGTGCTCTGGATGAAGAGAGGCATGTTGTTGATTGCATTTTTTGGAATTGGAGAAAAGTAGAGAAAGTAGCCAAGTGAGTCATGAAACCCAAATGTGTCAAGATTTGGAGGGTTTGTTTGGTGTGTGTGTGTTTTTTAATGAAAAAGGAATGTGTCCCCGTAATTTATTTGGCTTAACTCTTTTGCGTATTGGTTGCCCATCTGCACCATAAACATTGCTGAGGAGCAACCATGGAAACTCTTGTTTTTCCTGCCATTGCTAAATTTACTCTGGGTTGAACATTAACACTGTGCCTGGCAATACTTTCAAAGCAAAAAATAGCTTTAGAGTGACTCACCGTGACTCATTTTACTGCTCGGCCTGCTATACTGCCTGAAGGTTGACATTGAACGAGTTGGCAGCCTGCATCGCTGCAGGTTTTTTTCTCTCTCTTCTTCTAGGAACTCTGAACACATTTCATTCTTGCGAATTGCCGTCTTGTGCAATAATACGAAAAGCAGCAATGTGTTTGTTTTGCTTTCAAAGTCAAATGAATCAGAGAGTGGTGAAAGACACACACACACACACAGAAAGACATGATTCTGGAAAATGCAGGTTCTCTGAGTTCAGGTTTTGGCTCCAGGAACAGGCTGATTGCATTACAAAGCTTAAACTTCATGACACTTTATACTGGTTATGCAACCTGTTGCGTTCAAATAGTTTTAGCATAGCTTAGAGGGGGCTGTTCAAGGAACGCTTTCTTTTCTTGTTTAATGGTGGGGGGGGGGGAAGCTGAGCCACTCCATGCCTTTCTTTTTTAAGTGTACAGTTTCATTGCAGTTCCCCTGGGAATTTTACAAGAGAAATACAGCCCAGTACAAATTAAATCAGGAAAAAAGGAAAGGGGAAGGAGAGGGGGGAGGGGGGAGGGTGTAGTCATCTTATAGGAAAGGAAACGGAACGTTGATACAACTCCAAATGCATTCAGCTAGTGATGGTTGTGTGTATTAAAATTTTGTATATGTCAGAGGTTGCACCTGTGAGCATCCATTTCCTTTCAGAGGCCACCTTTAGTGTCCATGTAGTCCCTCCCCACTGCTCAAATTAAGCTTTAAAGAAACATTATAGCCAATATCATGGTTTCTAGTTTGGTTGAAATGTGTGTATGTGGTGATGCACAGAATGTTTTGCAAATGTTCCCTTGGGTACCAAAAGTTTGGTGCAGATGCTACCTGCATAGCAGGGTTGGTATCTACAGAGTCTCTCCATGACATGAAAGACACACGAGGCACAAAAGAAGAGCTTGCTGGATCAGGCCAATGTCCCATCTAGCTCAACATCCTGTTCTCAAAGTGGTCACCCAGGTGGCCTATGGGAATCTCCAAAGCAGGACCCAACTGCAAGAACACTCCTAGTATTCGGAAACATTGCTTCACCTGGCTGTGGCTGCAGAGTGTAGCCATCTAGACTTGTAGCCGTCATTCACAGTAGACATCACTGCAATCTGGAAACCTCTGCAACCTGAAACCTTTTTTGCTTGCAAAATTACTTCTTGGTCCGTTATCGAGAGCCAGCTTAAAGCACTACCACCTACCTCTTTTAAAATTCCTTGGGTGTTTCATTTTCGGAGGATCCAAATCCAAATCTGCATTGAGAAATTTCATCTGGCTAAAAATGGTTGCCATTGCAATAGTTCCTGCTCATGATGGACCAAGCATCATTGCTTTTTAAAAAGGCTCGTTGGGCAGAGTTATTCCATAATGCATGCTCTTAAGCAAAATCTCCTGATTTACTGTACGTCATCCGCCCCTCCAAATTAGATATTCTGAATGCTAAAATGTGTTTTATTCATATGTTGTAAGATATTGCCCTGCGTAGGAGGTGGAGCCAGGTTGCTGTCACCCTAATATGAAAGAACAGGTACAGTTTCTGCCTACATCAAGAGAGGGGATCCTCAGGCCCAGGCCTCTCTTCCTGGCTTTCAGGACACTCTGGGCCACACCACTCCCCAGATCTTCTCCACACCCTCCCTTGAGTTCTTTTTGCCTGTTCTACATCTGTCCTTGAAGTCTGACTGTTGCTCCTTGTTTGCCTGGATGGAGGGTAGAGATTCCAGTTTAGGGTCTTCTTCACTGTTGGGATAGTTGCCTACTCTTTCAGCACATGTACGGGGCGCATTGAAAAATGGCATCCCTACACCTGCAACCCAAATGTTATAGGTGGTGGCCATTTTAGGCGCTTCCTGTTGCTGTGCAATCACTGACGTGCAGGTCCTCGTGGACCTGGAAGAGGGCGGAATGGGGACAGAATGGAACAGGGCAGGGTCCGCTTGCTTATACACGCTCAAGAACTGGGGGCTGACTCCCTGTGCGAAATGGTTGTCATCTTGCGCTGAAGAGGAGTGGGTGAATGAGAAAGACACTTGAGGAAGCTTCCATAGTAGCCCCTTCTTTCCTCCAACTGCCACCTCAGGGGCTTATGAGGGCCATATTGCCCTGAGGAGTGAGGAGAAGAAGCAATGGCAGCTTTTTCTAAACAAACAAGTTGTCTTTTCCATTATCTTGTAACTGTCAGGTGTGCGTGCAGGAGCCAGGCCCTGTGACCAATAGGACTTTGCAGGACTGGGGCCTTCCTAAGTTTGTTCTGAAGAGGCAAGGCGTGGCCTCACAGGTGAGGCCGATTGGTAACTCACAGCACCTGGTGGCAAGAGCTGGGGAGGGATATAAGGTCATCATTTCCCTTCGACTCTTTGCCACAGCAACACATTGCCTGCCTTGCTGCGTTTGGCTTCTTGCTTCCTGATCCTTGAACCTTGGCTTCTTGACTTCCTGCTTCTTGATCCTCGGACTCCTGTCTTCTGGACTCCTGGCTTTTGGACCCCTGTTCCTGCTCCCACCCCATCTTGCCCCCGGTCCTGACATCCCCTGCCGGGACTTTGATCACCCATGAACCGGACCGTGACGGTAACTTGGAAAAAAGCCATGATTCTTATTGTTGTAATAATCCACTTGGTGAGATCCGCGTGAAAACCAGTGTATAAATACTGCAAATAAATGTTCCCTCACCCTATCACCTCAGAACTCCACCGCCTCATCCCGCTGGTTGCACAGATGCTGCTTTCTTTATCGGCCTTCTCCATTCATGGAGGGAGGAGGTAGACAGTGCGCCCACCAATATGAAGCAGATGGTTGTTGATTTACTCCATCCGTGGGAGGAGCGATGGTTGGTTTGCTGTCTTCCGATCTCCATTGTGCGAGGGCTAGAGCGCACATGGTGGTCACCATGGAAATGCTGCCCAAAGCAGGCTTCTCGGAGCTTGCAGTCTATGCCTCATCAGGCAACTCCTCCTCCTGCAAGTTGTTGTGAATTCTTCCTTCTTGCCCCCTTCATCATCAGCTTGACGTGATCACGGAGCAGGTTGGGGAAAGCTACTCAACACACGGAGGGCACTCAATAAACGTTCTGACTTTTGTAAGGGTGCTGCAGAATTCTTTTCCAAAAAACTAATAGCAAGAGTAGGGGGGCGCTGACAGATTTCAAGGCTGTTAAATGGTCCTCCTCTGCGGAGGGGAGGGACAAGAAGTCATGGCTTTTAAACCCCAAGGAGGTAGATTTGTGTAGCATATCAGGAAGAGCCTTGCAGATGCCAGGCAAGTTCATAATCATGTGAGAAGAGCTCTGCTGGATTAGAGGAATGGTTTGATCTAGTGGTTTGAGAGCCAGTGTGGTATAGTGGTTAAGAGCGGTGGACTCGTAATCTGGTGAACTGGGTTCGATTCCCTGCTCCTCCACATGCAGCTGCTGGGTGACCTTGGGCTAGTCACACTTCCTTGAAGTCTCTCAGCCCCACTCACCTCACAGAGTGTTTGTTGTGGGGGAGGAAGGGAAAGGAGAATGTTAGCCGCTTTGAGACTCCTTCGGGTAGTGATAAAGCGGGATATCAAATCCAAACTCCTCCTCCTCCTCCTCCTCCTCCTCCTCTTCTTCTTCTTCTTCTTCTTCTAGTCCAATATTCTGTTCTCAGGGTGGCAAACCACTTGCCTCTGGGATACCTTGCAAGCAGAATCCCCAGCAACTGGTATTTATAATACTTCTGATGGCCAAAACCCATAATCACTAGTAGCTACTGATAGACTTATCCTCCATCATCTTCTCATTTTTGGCCAGGGGCAAGAGGTTGTCAAAATAAGGTTTCACAGACACCTTCTGTCCCCGCAGGGAGCTCGAGGTGGCATGCGTGATTCTCCCCCTCCTCATTTAATCCCCAGAACAACCGAGTGAGGCAGGTTAGGTTGAGATGCAGTGACTTGCCCAAGGTCACCCAGTGGGTTTTACAGCCGAGGGGGGGGATTTTGAATCCTGGCCTCTCAGGTTCTAGTCTGACACTAGCCACTTGAACCACACTGCTTCTCAGATGCTGTTGTCGTTTTTGCTTAATCTATTCTATGCCATCCGTCAGTGGAACTCGCGGAGCAGCTTTTTAAGGTAATTAAAAACCAGGAGTATTAAAACAAATGAACAAGCAAACCCCAGGGAACACTGTAACAATAAATAATGGAACCAACAATAATTGAATAGATAAATTAGCAGAGAGTATTGGCTGAAAACAGCCAGCCGTACAGTTTAGCTGGGTTTTTAGAACAAACTGTAGCTACCTTTCCGCAGATCACGGGTGCAAAACCTTTCCTCCCCCAGAGTCACCCATAGTTCCCGTACACTAGATGATAAAAAGACCAGGAAAATAATGTTTGAGGGTCTACCGGGGCTCTTACAACTCTATAAACTTAGCTTTGAACATGGTTAGTTAATTTTCATTTCATTTTTATGGCAGCGCGATCCCGGTGGGGTGCCATTGCAGCTGTCCCCGCGCTGGGCACCCCGCAGGTGGCATGCCATGCCCCCAGGACACCCACCACGCCCCTGTGGGTGGCACGCCACACCCCTGGGATGTGTGCCAGCCCTGCCCCCCTGCTCTCTGCCCCCCAGTGCCGGCGCATGAAGCTCTGCCCCTGGTAGCACAGTAGTTGAGGAGCATGCATTGCTAAAACCTGTTTTGTGGTTGTGCAGAGGATTTTGGTGCTGGCAAAATCAGCACCAATTACAAACAATTTATCTTTCAGTTCAAACTGATGCTATCAAGTGCCTCATTATCAGAGGAACTCATCAATTCATATACAATGGATGGAAGCTCTAATGTGCAATTCTAAATCTCCTAGTAATTATATGGTTGGCCGTAGCCAGTTTCTGCTGTGACACTCAAGAGTTCCTGTCACATGGTTCAAAAGGAAAACCAAACTTTGTTAATCTAAAAGTAAGATCAGAGCGGTTTGATTACTGCGCACTCTTGTGAATTGCAAATGATGTCCATGCCTTTGTCTCCTAGTGCAATATGCTGGTTAAGTGTTGCTTAACACAGTCTGCTCTTTTTATCCCCTTACTTTCTTATTTTCCGTATGGAAGAAAGAGAATATACACTCTCACATGCACAGAATAAATGCGATTCTTCTCAAAAGTGTAAAGGGAATGTAAAACAAAAGATATTGGGAAATGCTTTACAATCTTACTCATGCCACCATATAAAATAATATTTCAGATCCATATTTAAACAGAGCAAACAAAGATAATGGGTGTTCACTATCTTAATAATCATTACAGATATAATAATAATAAGGAATATAATCCATTTTCCAGAAGGCGGGAGGAAATCACTATTCTTTGGGGTATAAACAAACTTCAAGATTTCCCTTGTATTGGTATCTGTGTTTTTTAAAAATAAAAAATCCAGTCTCTTTCTGAATCAATCTGTCCTCTCTCCAGTTTATCTGTGTTTTGAGTTTTGAACTGCTCTATGTAAAAGGAAGTTCTGTGCTTCCCCATTCACTATAATGGATAATCTAAAAATGCCTAGAACTTTCCTCCCTCTTGACCAAAGCGGATGAAATTTATGGGCACAGGAGCCGATTTACAATTGATTAAGCCTTCCAGATAGCATACAAAAAAAGTGTGGCCCTATATGTCAGAGAAGAGGATCGGCCCTCTCTCTTCCATCCCTCCTGCAAAGTGCACATCATCATCATTGGGGAGTGGGATGAACTTTGAACAGCCAGGAGGAGGGGCTGAACAGGAAGAGATTGTGTCAGAGCTGGAGAAAGGCAGGAGACAGCCTTGTCACCCAAAACCAGGTGCTGCCTTTGTAGGAGACATCAGTTGCACCTGCCCTGAGAAAGTGCGCATGTCGGGACATTGCCATAACTGCTGCTCAGTTGTGAAACTCTTGCTTTCCAATATACCTTGAAATCTTGACTCTTGGACCTTGTTCTCACTGCTGAGCCTGTTCTGCTACTAGCCTGAATAATGCAGCTTTTCCTGACTCTGAAGTTAAGTGCCACTATCATGTTTTGGGACAGGAGCCTGACAAATGTCCCAATAGCATAGGGGGGTAGCTGTATCAAACATGGTGGCTATGTTTCAAAGCACATGATTATTATTATTATTTCAGCCACTGTGGTGACACACCAGGGCACCCAGCACAGAGTTTAGGAATTGTGTGAAATGGTCAAAAACTGCTTAATTAGAATATATATATATATATATATTAATTATGGCATGTCAGTTAGTTTGAACCTTTCCCCTTCAATTTAGATACCTACTAGAGTATGGGAATCAGTGGATTCCTATCAGCAACTAGCAGGTAAACAAGAGATTTATTTCCCAATGACTCTTTTTTTCCCTCTCTCGTTCATATGATCGTGACAAACTTGATTGCACAAGAATGGTCACATTCCAAAGTTGCAATCAGGTTCTGGAGGGCTTAGTTGCACAATTGCTTACTGTGTCACATTGCAGGACAGTGACCTTACAGTGGGGAAGGGAAATTGTTTTCTTTTCCCTAACGCAGTGTTCGTTTTCAGCTCTGCAGGCTAAATACTCACGTCCTGCTATGTTCAGTCATCATGAACCTATTAATTGGCTGGCATGATTTGTTTGTTACAATTATTAGTCACTCTTTTCACAAAAGAACTTTAAGGATCCTTTGTAGTCTGCGGTATGTATACTGAAGGCAATATTCCACTTTCTCAAAACCTGAGCCTGGAGTGGGGGAGCCTTTTCGGGTTGGACTACTGACCTTTTCTGTAGCGAGACTCACATTGTAGGTGAGATCTATCAGGCCCTGACACTATGCTGTTAATTACCCTTAGCTGCTCATTTGTCTGTTCCCTAGCTTTTTATTTTAATCCTCCTCATTTTCTGGATGTGCTTTATTACAGTGGTACCTCAGGTTAAGTACTTAATTCATTCTGGAGGTCCGTTCTTAACCTGAAACTGTTCTTAACCTGAAGCACCACTTTAGCTAATGGGGCCTCCTGCTACCGCCGCACCACCAGAGCACGATTTCTGTTCTCATCCTGAAGCAAAGTTCTTAAACCAAGGTACTATTTCTTGGTTAGTGGAGTCTGTAACCTGAAGCGTATTTAACCTGAGGTACCACTGTATATGATACCTTGGTCATTTTATTTCTTTCATATTACAATGAAGCTGTGTCTTGAGTAATTCAACTTCAGTTCATCTGGTGGGAAAATACGGGTTATAAGTTTAAGGAAACAAAGTTTGCGAGATCGGTGGCTTGGCCCTCCATCCCTTACAGCCAGATGCTGTTATGGGGAAGAGCTATGTGATTGGATGCCCTGACATTTTCATCTTCACTTAAAAGATGCTGCAAGAAACTCCGAGGTTGATCAGAGCAGCACCACTGGGGAAGGGCAGATTAACCACTCACCGGTCGGTACCCATTTCCCTCCTCTAAATTGACCCACCCCAAGTTGCTTTCCCCTCCTGGGCAGAACCGTACAGGCACAGCATAGTAACTTCCATTTTCTTCCTCTGGAACAAACATCAATTTGGGATTTGGATTTGGATCTGCCCATGGCTATTTTAAAGGAAAAACAAAGGACCTTCAGTTGTGGGTCTCCCTTGTAAGTTTGGAAATTATATACCATGATTTTTAATCTTACATACCATGATTTTTAATCTTATTCAAAAGTGGAGTCTTGGATGTGTTGCTAGCATGCCAAATTTCCAGTGTGAGCTCATTATGGAGGGCGAAATGATGAAATTCCGTTTCTGCTGCTCCCAGACTTGAGGGAAGAGATTGCTTGATTAGGCATAGAGTTCAGCATTTATGAAAGGAACAGATCCCAGTGTGGATCTATTCGGATAGAGATTGAGCCGAAATTCACCTCTCCCCACCCCTAAAATTAGGCTCAAAACCTTAATAGAGACTTGTACAGTTCTCAGTTTCACCCATTGGTTTCCACTTTCCCCCATAGAAGTGAATGGCTGCCATTCCCTCATATGGGGGAAAATCCGACAACAGTGTTTTATTTTGTGGGCAGCATTAGCCTGAGGGACAAACCGTGAGTGGACTCTTCTCCAACAGCATGGACCACGTTAGGCAAACAATTAATTATATATCCCATACTCATAATCATTAATGGCTTCTTTCAAATGTGTGTGTAATAGATAGTTTGATGGATGAGTAAAAACAGCATGCAATGTAGTATGCAATCAAAACATTTTAAGGCCGTTTTGAGCAGAAACTGGTTGCTCCTCTATTTTGATTTCCTACTTCTGTAATGCAAAGGCTTAGGCGCCTCTTGCAATATGTGACTTCCTGAGAAGTGATCCCACTTCCTACACTGTTGCATAAATGGAGGCTTAACCACTTCTTATATTGGCTTCCAGTTCCACTCTACCTTAATGGAGGCAGCCCCCATGACAGCGGGAGATTGTTGGCAAAGGAAAAACAAGGATGATTGAGGATAATTATCCTTGCAAATTCCCCCCAAGGACGGGGGGAACTGGCTTCCCTTGCAGTTAGTCTCGGTACCTGGCTCTCGCTCTGGCATGGAATAAGGGGGTTAGGGAGGCAGTGAGTACAAAAGCACTTTGCCCGCCAAAAACCCCCCAACTCCGCCACTAAGAAGCAGAGGTTCTCCTGTTAATTAGAGCTTAATTGGACTAAGGTACAGACACGCAGGTGGCGCTGTGAGTTAAACCACAGAGCCTAGGGCTTGCCGATTAGAAGGTTGGCAGTTTGAATCTCTACCACGGGATGAGCTCCTGTTGCTCGGTCCCTGCTCCTGCCAACCTAGCAGTTCAAAAGCACGTTAAAAGTGCAAGTAGATAAATAGGTACCGCTCTGGTGGAATGGTAAACGGCGTTTCTGTGCGCTACTCTGGTTCGCCAGAAGTGGCTTAGTCATGCTGGCCCCATGACCCGGAAGCTGTACACCGGCTCCCTCGGCCAGTAAAGCAGGATGAGCGCCACAACCCCAGAGTCATCCGCGACTGGACCTAACGGTCAGGGGTCCCTTTACCTTTACAGGCACGTGCTAGAAGAGATGATATCACAAACTGCAGGACAAACCAACTGCAAGGACTTGAAGGTTTGAACTTGAGATAAGACTTCATTTGGTGCAAAAGACAGTAGGGGGGAGGGGAGCCTACGGTTTCTTTATTTAAAGTTTTCTTCTCTGCATTTATGATTCGGCAACCCTCCTCTGAATGTTAGTTGAAATTATATTTGTACAAGCAAGGATAAAGAAATTGGATTATAAATATGGTATATATCATCAACCAGAACTGTTGGTGAAGCTCCATTTTTCAGAAGCTTTATGATGGAAGCTTACAGCTGACTCTTCCCCATCCTTTATTATTTACGAAGTGAACTGAATAACGTTAAGAGGACTTGGAATTTAATTGGAAGTATATCTTCAGTTGGAAGGAAGGATGAAAGAAGTCTGTGAACTGCCAAGGAACTGATAAAGTTCTTTATTGAGTCATCTGCAGTTTGACAGACTGCTCTTCTTCCCAGGCTGAGAGGAAAAAAATGGTGAAAACAGGTTTTTTACTGGGACAGAGTGACTTTTGCATTTGTCGTTAAAGTTGCAAAACAACGAACTGCTGGACGGACCGATGGAGGAATTTCTGGAACAACAGTGGGATATTAGCTCCACCCACAGCATGACAGATAACAGCAACAACCAGGGGAAAGAAAGACATAACATCTTAAAGGACAGGAAGAAACACCACAAACAGAATAATTGCCAAACCCAGGAAGAGCAAGGATATACAGTGGTACCTCAGGTTACAGATGCTTCAGGTTACAGACTCCGCTAACCCAGAAATAGTACCTTGGGTTAAGAACTTTGCTTCAGGATGAGAACAGAAATTGCGTGGCGGTGGCAGCGGGAGGCCCCATTAGCTAAAGTGGTGCTTCAGGTTAAGAACAGTTTCAGGTTAAGTACGGACCTCCGGAACGAATTAAGTTCTTAACCCAAGGTACCACTGTAGTTTGAGTTCCTCACTTGTAGTTTTCTAAATCATTTAATGTGTCAACACAAATAGAAGTTGTTTTATAAGGGATTATTATTATGATTGGAATGTAATTGAAATTAATAAGGGGAACACAGAAATAAAGAAAATAATCAAACCATCAAATCTAGCACGTGGGGAGCTAGATTGGTCTAAATTATATAATTCGGTATTTGAACAATTGGTATTAATAAAAGTATTATAAATTGGTATTTTTATAATGAGGCTGTTATTGGACTGTAATTGAAAACTAATAGAACAGGGGTCAGCAAACTTTTTCAGGAGGGGCGGTCCACTGTTGCTCAGACCTTGTGGGGGGCCAGACTATATTTTTTGGGGGGGAAATGAACGAATTCCTATGCCCCACAAATAACCCAGAGATGCATTTTAAATAAAAGGACACATTCTGCTCATGTAAAAACATGCTGATTCCCAGACCGTCTGCGGGCCGGATTGAGAAGGTGATTGGGCCGAATCCAGCCCCCGGGCGTTAGTTTGCCTACCCATGTAATAGAACAATATTTTTTAAATACCACTTCTTATCAGGCTCCTGTTCTCCTTAGTAAGCTGCCCAACTAGTTATACAATGCAATTCAATGTACCACTGTTTTGTAAACTTCCACTGGGTGGCTTTTGGCTCCTGCAACTCCATGTTCATCTGACCATGCCAGTAGCACCTCAGCCTTACAGGAGCCGGAAAAAACATTTTATGCTGAGGTTCAAAACAGCTTCCTTCGTATATAAGCTCAGGATTTGAGCTGAATCCTAACAAGTAGAACACAGAACTTCATGGCCAAGACCCACAGTGGCCCAGCCAGGATAATATTCCAGGAACGAAGGCTGCTTACTGTTTACCAGTCTTGATTTCCATAATGTAAAATAATCAATTCAAACTCATAATTTATCACTTCCACATAATCTGAGACAGCCCAAGGTAAAATACAGTGTATAACTAACTTTGTAGAACCCAATTCCTTGATATGTGCTGATATCTACTTCACTAGCTTATGTGTGTGTAAGATGAAGTCTCACATTCCCAAATGAATATATTTTAGTGTCTTCCAAATGATCCCCTTTTAATCATAGGTTACTGTCCACTGGGACAATCTCCTCCACAAGCCACATTGAAATGAATGACAACTGTGCAAGCTATAGGTCCTGTTGGGTATCTTCCACATTTTTCAGCCAAGTGGGGATTGTGCACGAGAAAAAGGGTTAGGTTATGGTTACCAGACGTCCCCATTTCCCGGGGACAGTCCCCGGATTTACAAATCTGTCCCTGGACAAAATCCGTCCCCGGATTTCATTTAATGTCCCCGGATTTATATTTTAAGTGTTGTAGATTTATTAGTAGGGAATGAATGTTGCGTGATTGACTCAACGGCACAAGACACATCATATGAGGACTTCTGGCGAGGCAAAATGGCGGGCGCCACGGCAGTGAGCAGCTCCTGTGACTAGCCAGAGCCAGCTGCACTACCAGGTTGGCTCCGGTCTGCTGAGACTGCCGCTGCTGCCGCCACTGCCAAGGGGGAACTGGAGATGCCCTACGCGTCAACCCTGGAAAACCCCAGAGCCGATGCAGAGAGAAGGAGGAGAGGAGAAAGAAAGAAGGAGAAAAAAGAGGGGAGCCCCAACCTTGCCACGCCACTGCCGCCGCCGCTGCTAAGGAGGAGAGGTAGGGGAGCAGCGGGAGAGCAAGGACACATGGCCGAGCCCAGGCCCGACCCGAGCCTATTCCATGGCTGCTAGTACTCCAAGAGAGCAGGCTGGGGCACAGAGGAAGGCCGCGCAACAGAGGAGACCACAGAAGAGAAGATATTACTTTTTTTTTTGAAAAATAACTTTTGAAAAATAACTTTTTTTCTCTTTCCAAAAAAAGAAAAGAAAGTGTCCCCGCCCCGGATTCTTTGAAAAAAATATGGTAACCGTAGGTTAGGTATTTCACAAGGACTAGCTGTGTTGGTGGGTACAAAGCAAAGTAGTAAAATGGCATTAGGGATGATATACCTCCTGCCAACCTAGCAGTTTGAAAGCATGTCAAAGTGCAAGTAGATAAATAGGTACCACTCCGGCGGGAAGGTAAACGGCGTTTCCGTGCGTTGCTCTGGTTTGCCAGAAGCGGCTTAGTCATGCTGACCACATGACCCGGAAGCTGTACGCCGGCTCCCTTGGCCAGTAAACTGAGATGAGCACCGCAACCCCAGAGTCGGTCACGACTGGACCTAATGGTCAGGGGTCCCTTTACCTTTACCTTACCTCTGAGTAACTAGTATAGAAAGGGAAGAGAGGAAGGATGTTTGTGAATTTCCCCAAAGCATCTTTTTGTTTACTGTTGGAAACAGAAAGGTAGACTTTTGTTAATAGACTTTTGTTCTCGTCCAGCAGGGAAGTTCTTAAGGACACAAGTTGTGGAATAATTTTCTCTCCACTGCTTTCTGGTGGAAAATCTCATAGATGCTAAGTACAGTTTTTGAGTTTCTGTCAAGAGGTATGGAACAGGAATTGCAAAAGTATCTCCACACTAGTCAATGAATTTTTTTTGTTTCATTCCATCTGCCTTCTAACGCACCATTCACAAAGAATCAGCTAGAGTGGTCTAGGATGAGGTCTTGCTGGTATAATATTAGTATTTACAACCAGAGGAAGGTTTCATTTTTGGAATAATAAATTTTCAGAGTCGGTTTTACAGTTATATCGAAAATTACTGATTTGGTTATACTATTAGAAATACATAGATAATTATGAAATTATTGTGAGGTTGAATAAGTTAACTGTTATATTTGGACAACCTTTCTGCTATACTTTGTTGGAAGAAGAAAAATAATCATTTCCTTAATAACAATTTAAACTATTTATTTAACTAAAACAAAATTATAGCATATGTATCCATGTTTGTTAACTGATGTGGTTAACCTTTTTAAAAAAAACAAAAAATCCCAAACCCTTAAGACTGAATTTTAGCAGACATGAAAAGCTTAAAAACAAATCCTTATTTCCTGATGAATAGCCTTTGGACTATAGTGTAACTTATACAGAAAACTATCTTTAGAAAGATTTTTCCTCCAAAAACATTTTATTTTAAAAAATCCAATTTAAATTTAAAAAATATGATTTGCTTTTTAAAAAAATCTGATTTTTTAAAAAAATAATCATTGATTTGTATCCACTCCGCCATTCAGTGACAGAACCTCCTTCCTGGGGGTTGGCCATCAGCTCAAGTGATGCACCACTTGGGAAACAGGAGCCAGTGGCACAATAATGGAATCCAGACACTCTTAATGTTTTGCAGTTCAGCTCAAGTGCATATTCTCTCTCTCTTGCCTGGCTGAAAATAATTGCACTTGATTGAATCGTGTTACGTTTCAATCCTTTCTGAATAGTAGTTAAAAAAACACGATAATGCCTACTATGGGAGCTGAGTGGGCACTGCTACATTGCAAAGCCCTCAAATGGTTCTTTTTCTCTTCTTCTTTGGCAATCACTCGTAGCCAAGTATTGTCTTCCATAAACACGGTTTTAACAATGAGTCCGTAAGGGACTGTGGAGGCCAATTCTGGATCCACACGTCCTTCCACAGTGGGAACATAGGTTTCTGGGTGGGAGTTGATCACGGTGTGGATTTGCCAAGTGTGCCTTCCTCTTAGCACGTTTCTCCCTTGCGTCCTGAGTTTGAGTGTCTTCAAAGCCCATGACACCTTTGATAAAGGCTGTTCTCCAACTGGAGCGCTCACAGGCCAGTGTTTCCCAATTGTTGGTGTTTATACTACATTTTTAAAAAAAATTGCCTTGAGACAGTCTTTAAACCTCTTTTGTTGACCACCGGCTTTCCATTTTTAAGTTTGGAGAGTCCCATGAACTGCAAGAAGATCAAACCTATCCATTCTTAAGGAAATCAGCCCTGAGTGCTCACTGGAAGGACAGATCCTGAGCTGAGGCTCCAATACTTTGGCCACCTCATGAGAAGAGAAAGCTCCCTGGAAAAGACCCTGATGTTGGGAAAGATGGAGGGCACAAGGAGAAGGGGACGACAGAGGACGAGATGGTTGGACAGTGTTCTTGAAGCTAATAACATGAGTTTGACCAAACTGCGGGAGGCAGTGGAAGACAGGAGTGCCTGGCGTGCTCTGGTCCATGGGGTCATGAAGAGTCGGACACGACTAAACGACTAAACAACAACAAGTTGCTTTGGAAGACGATAATCAGGCATCCCCACAACATGACCAGTCCAACAAAGTTGATGTTGAGTGAGCGCTGCAACATTGCAAAGCTCTCTTATGGTCCTTGACGGTGGTGGCAGAAGAAGAGCAAAGACTGTGTGGGGAAGGGAGTCATGGGTAGAGCAGCAGTCCACGTCCTCAGGTGGCTAGAACCAGAGGAAACCTGTCTTCTTGAGCATTAGCTTACCTTTGGCCTACTCGCAAGCAAAACAAGGGAGTCAAGAAGCAGGTAGGGCAGGAAAGCTACACCTAAAAGGCAGGCGGAAGTGGCAGGCCAAGGAAGGAGGAGTGCTGCGTTGTTCTGGAGAACAGGGTGGCCATTTAGACATAGCCAGCGCTGAAGGAATGACGCCACCGAAAAAGGATTGCATCACCAGCCAAAGAGCACACAGATTTGCATAACATTGACAGATACTACTTCATATTTACAGGCACACGTTTAGAAATAATGACTATAGAAACCAGAGGCTTTTCTCTTAGGAATTGTTGGTAATGAAATAAATAGAAAGGATTACAAAATTTTCCAATATGCAGTGACAGCGGCAAGAATACTACTGGCCCAGAAATGGAAACAAGAACAAATACCAACGTTGGAGGAATGGAGAACGAAGCTGATGGACTATGCAGAACTTGATAAACTGACTGGGAAGATTAGATATCAACGAGATCAAAAATTCATCGAGGACTGGAGAAAATTAGTAGAATACTGGGAATGTATAAGTGATAACGGAATAACGTTAGTGGCATTTAAAGAAGCTCTGTAACAGAATAAGAAATATTGTAAAAAAGCAAAATATAAGAGGGGGGAAGGTATAAAGGCAATACTAAAATTTGGAAATGTGTATTTAAAAAAATTAGAATTTGAATGATTGGCAGAGAAGCCGAAGGAAGTCAAAAAACCGAAAAGTTTAATGCAAATTGTTAATGCGGTATAAATGTATGGAAAACTAATAAAATATAATTAAAAAAAGAAAGAAAGAATGACTATAGTTTTAAATTAAACACATCTCACTCTAAGTGGGGAAGACTTTGAGCAGATGGCCCCAGTCTGCTATCTGGGTGCTGCCAGTTGAGGGCACCTTCAAGGTCCCTGCTCTGCCTCCTTGCTCTTTTATTTTTAAACCAGACAATTCTGCAAAACGAAGAACTGCCCTTCTTCACCTTGGAGAAGAACAGGCCTCCCCCTGGATGAGGCTAAAGTGAGCCTAAATTTTAAACTTTGATCTTAGGAGGTACCATCCAATAGAAGAGTCCCTCTTCTAAGATGACACTTGCCATCTGCAGTCCTTATGTGAAAAATAAATACCTCGTTTTACAAAATACTCCTGATTTAATCAGAGGCACTGCTTTAAATGTCCAAAAAAATTAAGTTATTAATTGAGTCTCTTGACTAAATACTGCATTTAATCCTCACAACGATGATCCTCACCACAATGACCAACTAGAGAGTTGATCTAGGCCATCTAGTGAACCTCATAATTAGAATAGGAAATGAATCCAGAACTCTCTGGTCTAACTTCTGCACTATTGCATCATATTGGCGTAATGCCTATTCGGTTTATTTCCAAGACCATGTAGCAGCACAGGTGAAGAACGCTGCATTGGGGGGAAAATATTTGTTTTTTTGCAAGAGTCTCTGGTGTGAAGCTTTTGGCTATGTGTATCATAAAGCGTATCATTTTTCAAATGCCTCGTCTTAATGATACTGGGAAAGCTGTAGAGAGTAGGCAACTTGGGGCAGACTTGGAGTTTCTCAAGTTTTGAATCCTGAGGCCTTTTCGCCTGTGTTGCTAGGTTTATATTGAGATGTTAAACCAGATTTGGCTTCACTCTTTTGCTCCAAGGCTTTCCACCTCTGCAGAATGCAAAGGTAAGGAAAGGTTGCAAACCTGGAATAAGGAACCAAATGTGCTACTATCTGCATAGAGGCAGGGGACACTGACATTCATGTGTCCACATGTACAGATAGACAGATCGATCTGTTTCTGGCCCATGTCCATGTCACATTTGTTTATTCTTAAGTTTCTCCAGTCCCATTTCTGTATTAATTTGCTTTTATTATTCTCCCCCCCAATCTTTTACACATTCTTTTACAATTTTTCTTCAAAAATATTGTAAATTTGCATTTAACTATGAAATTCATCACAAAATACCTATTTAACCTTAATGTACACCTTTGTAAACTTATTTTATCCTAAAATACACAAATTTGTTTGTAGTTTGTTGTGTTTCTTGAGCCAAGAACTATACAGAGGTATCTTGGTTCTCGAACTTAATATGTTCCGGAAGTCCATTCGATTCCCAAAACGGTTCGAAAACCAAGGGGCAGCTTCCGATTGGCTGCAGGAGCTTCCTGCACTCAGGCGGAAGCTGCGGAAGCAGCGTTGGACGTTTGGCTTCCAAAAAACATTCGCAAACCAGAACATTAACTTTGCGGCATTTGGGAGCCGATTTGTTCGGGAGTCAAGCCGTTCAAGTACCAAAGTACCACTGTATTGCAAAATTCAGAGAAGTGTGAAGGATAATTACTACGTTCTGATCCGTGTATAAGCGTGGGAGTTGTGAATTACGTCAGATGGCTTAAAAAATGCAGACGAAACGAAATTCTCCATATCTAGCCAGGTACGGAATCTCAGAATGTCCCATACATCACAGTACATTAAAAAACCCTGAGTCTATATAGACCTGCTGGTTCCCAGCCTCCCCGGGCCATCATAACTCCAGCTTCACAGAAGATGGGGTGGTATTTCAGCAGGGAGATCGAAGGAGCAGCTTTCTTGTATATTCCTCACCGAACACTTAATGTACTGAGTAAAATGGGTTTTCCACCTTGCAAACTGCTGCATAATGAAGCTTTCGTTCCTCTATGAATGTATTTACCCAATAATCTCTGCCAAACTGCAAGTTGTTTAGGCACTGTAGTTATTGGCAGGACTTGAAATAGATAGCAAAACATCAGGCGGATCGACATCTGTACCTTGGAAGGAGTTTTGATTTTTCTAAACTCCTGGCTGTGAGCTCTTGTCTCTCCCGGTTAGTTGTCTGCCTAGAGTCAATCTCTAGCAGGTGGCATCCTTGCCAGCCCTTGTCTCGCCCAGAAACTGGAACCTTTCAGCTGAAAACTTAGCATCATCAACCGAGGAGTATTGCTCCCCTTTTCCTTGCCAAACTCTAATTGCCATTTCACACCTTAGTTCTTACAGCACAGAGATTACCCTGTAGTGTCACATTGAAACCTCAGCTGCCTTCTCTGCCATATCAATTTGTAAGTGGATGTGCACCACAGTGAGCCAGGCCGTGTGTCACTAGTGGAAAACACACTTGCCTCGCTATCGGAAAAGGGGTGGAATGGCACCTGTGACAGGACTTGCCCCAAGCGGTTTCACAGATGGGTGCCTCATGCAGCTCTGGCTGGTGTTATCTTGGAGAGCAGAAGATGATGCTCTGCAAAGCATAAGGGTACCAATCTTTGGTGAGGCAAATCGGTGCAGAGGGTAAGCTGGCTGGGACAGAAGCTCCACAAACACAGGGGCTGTTCCAAGGAGCCTTGCTGGTCCACAGTAGCCAAAATGGCGGCCTCCAGATATTGTGGGACTCTGTTAAAACATAAAAGGGCATTGGTCCACCTAGTCCAGCATCCTGTTCTCATGATGCCAATCAGGTGACTAATCCATCTACCATCAGCTTCAGCTACCATGGATGATGACAGCTCTAACCCAACAGCAGATGGAAGGGAAAACCTTGGCTACCTCTGCTTTAGACAATGCTGGTGAAATGTCCATGTCTTGTGAGATTAACAATGAGATCTCCTGCCTTTGTACTCCAATGGAGAGCTAGGCAGATAGGGAAACTTGTTGCTACTTCTGGTCTCAAAGAACCCACACAGTACATCAGTATATAACATTCATGCTTATGCAGTGGTAGCTCGGGTTACAGACACTCCAGGTTACAGACGCTTCAGGTTACAGACTCCGCTAACCAAGAAATAGTACCTCAGGTTAAGAACTTTGCTTTAGGATGAGAACAGAAATTGTGCTTCAGCGGCGTAGCGGCAGCAGGAGGCCCCATTAGCTAAAGTGGTGCTTCTGCAAGAAGATCAAACCTATCCATTCTGAAGGAAATCAGCCCTGAGTGCTCACTGGAAGGACAGATCCTGAAGCTGAGGCTCCAATACTTTGGCCACCTCATGAGAAGAGAAGACTCCCTGGAAAAGACCCTGATGTTGGGAAAGATGGAGGGCACAAGGAGAAGGGGATGACAGAGGACGAGATGGTTGGACAGTGTTCTCAAAGCAACTAACATGAGTTTGACCAACGGCAGTGGAAGATAGGAGTGCCTGACGTGCTCTGGTCCATGAGGTCACAAAGAGTCAGACACAACTAAATGACTAAAGAAAAAAACTGCTTTATGCTGAGTCAGGCTATTGATGCAGCTAGGTCAGTATTCTCTGCACTGATGGTCAGCGGTCCTCTAGGGTTTCAGACAGGAAATGCTCTCAGCTCTAACTGGAGATGGTGGGCATTGAACCTGGAACCTTCAGCACACAAAGCCAACGCTCCACCACTGAACTATGGCATTTCTCCAGTGTGGGGCGCATAATTCTCTGCCTTGAACATCTGCAGCTGCTTTTTTGAAAGTCTGAAGTCTACCCACCATAACGCTTTCCATGTCTTTTCCATAATTGATTTGGTCATGTTATTGTGTAATTGTTCATATAATGGAGATTGTGTCACGCTTTGCGCAAGTCCTTTTCTTTAAATGGCAAGTGTACGCTTACACAGTGAGAGAGAGAGAGAGAGGGGGGGGGGAACTTCCTTCTTTCATTCCCAGGCTGTCAAACTGCTTGAAAACGTAATATAATCGAAAGTGAAAGTTTGAAGGATGTGGCATTTCCTACTCCCCTCCCCCCCAAAAAATTAGTAATCCTGTTGAAGAAGGAAGTTGTGCTATGCTATTAGTCACTTGTGCCTATTTAAAAAGTGTTTCTCCATTTAAGGGAATGATCACATTTCCTTCCGTAACTGTGGCAGCAGTGACCTGTAGGTGCGTGAAGGGTACATGAGTCCAGTCCCTGCAGACTTCAGCAGTACACTGTTGACTGTTGGGAGATTTCCTAAATAAATTTTCTACACCTTCCCCTCCCCCAAAATTTAAGGGCTTCATGATGCATTAGATATTTTTAGTGCGTTTTTGTTTTTTGTTTAAAGTTAACATTGACAAATGGAAGGTGCAAATGCATCAAACCTGTGTGTGCAAACTCATGCTTATACAATTGCCAGGGGAATCGGAATGGACTCCAGCTGCATATTGAGAACACAATGTTGCAAGCTTGGGTTGGCTGCTGTGTGAAATGGCCCTAAAACATGCTGCTGCAAAATAATTCTTAGATGTTGCCCAGGTCTCACAGAAATTGCACCACAGTGGAATATTTGGAGGGGGTTTGTGGGGGGGAGATTTTCGGTGGATGCTACATGCAACATCAGCATTTTAGTGAAATAAAAAGTTCGAAACTGCAGGAGTCCCATTACTCATCTTCTGTTGCCTCTTCAGAATTTAGGTACCCAGAGTTAGACAGCTAACTGAATCCTAAACATTTTAGACCATTGTGTTTTTGATGCAGCCACACAGGTATGCATTTCATATTTTGTGCTAAGGCTCAAGATTTGCTGATGTCCAGGTTCATTCAAGGCTGAATTTGCCCCCTTGTCTGCAATCCTTTCCATTGTTGCTGTTTTCTTTTAAACCCCAGGACTCGTTTTTCTCCTTCCAAAGCACTTTTCAGTTGGAATTGCTATCTTTCACCAGGAGTTGGCACTCGGCTTCCCTTATGGAGCGATTCTACTTCAAAAAAGCTTCCTTATTTCTCACTCCCTCTCCAGCTTTTCTTCACGTCAAGCTTCTAACAAGATGAGAATGCAAAATCTCTTTGCTGTATCTTTTATCCTCCTCTCAAACTGGCCTGTTCACTGCTTAGCACAGGAAAGTGCAGATGGTGTGTTGTGATGACAGAAGCCCTGATGGGCTAAAAGCTGTGACCTGCTATTAACTTTTTCCTTACCTCGCAACTCTCCTCCTTCATCCCGGCCAACTTTGATTTGCCTCATTCTTCCTCTTTTGTCTAAATCGGGGATGGCCAACCGGCGGCTGAATTTGACGCTTCAATCCATTTTAATGAATTTGAATGAGGATGCAATAACAGATCACTTGTCGTGGCGCTGTCAGGCATGGAATGCCCTGAGTGAGAAATTAAGACTTGATTGTCAAAAGTACACTTACAAGTTAAAGGAAGGCGTGTCCATCAGTCCTATGTCTCTCAGGTATTCCTAGGTGTGCACCCGATGAGGTAGATGCCCTGTCTCCAACCTCAGCTTACATTTCTTCCCCACCCAAACTGCGCACACAAAAATAAAATTTAAATAATAAAATTTAAAAAGCAGGCAAAGACTATGCCTGCATGTCACCTTCTGTTCCTCCCACTTCTGGTCCTGGGAGACAGTGGAGCAGGACTCCAGCCTGACCTCTTTCTTCTCCTTTTGCACCTGTTCTTCACTCTCCTATCCTGCAGTCTTCTACTGCCTCTGACTGTCGTCTCCTGGCGGTTACAGTCTCCCCCAGATCACTGATCCCTTTTCCCAAGTCAGCATCCAGCCCCACTTCCCCCATGCCCGCTCATCAGAACCCAGCCACCACCTCCCAGCATACAGCCAGTCCTTGACATCTTTGTACCATTTCACATGTAAGGCCAAGAGGGAGAGGAACCCCCTGCCCCAAGTTTTGTAAGAAACCAAGGTTTTAATGCAACAGCCAGTGGGTAGCAGATAAGGCATTTCTGCAGCAGGAACAGCTGGAGGAAGGGGAGCCAGCCAGTTTCCATGCAGGAATGGACTGCTGACATCATCAGGGACAGCATGACATCACTATATCTGAAGGAGAGTCTCCACCACCATTATTCAGCCCAGACACTGAGGTCCAGCTCTGAGTGCCTTCTAGCGGTTCCCTCACTCCAGAAAACCAGGCAGAGGGCCTTCTTGGTAGTGGCCCCTGCCCTGTGGAATGCCCTCCCATCAGATGTCAAAGAAATAAACAACTACCTGACTTTTAGAAGACATCTGATGGCAACCCTGTTTAGGGAAGTTTTTAATGTTTGATGTTTTATCGCTTTATTATTACTATTACTATAATTATTATTCCATTGGGAGCTGCCCAGAGTGGCTGGGAGAACCCAGCCAGATGGGTGGAGTATAAATAAATTATTATTATTATTATTATTATTATTATTATTATTATTATTATTATTATATTGCATGGTGCTGGCTGGCATGCCTGCTGCTTCTGCCATTTCCCCCTGTCATTTTTTGGAATTCCCTTCCCCAAGGGACACATACCTTTCTTGGCAACCTTCTGGGAGCCTCGTGCCATTGGTGGGCAGGGCTGTAGATGGAGCAATGAGCACAATTTTGACCTTTGTGCTAGTTTCTTCGCACATCCCACTCTGACCTCCTTCCAGGCAATCGAGGCATCATCCCAGTTCAAGGACGTATCCCAGACAGGAAAAAAAAAAAACAACACCTGAGGGAGGGTGCAGAGCCGAGCCTGAGGAGAGTCCCAAGGGCCAGATAGAGGCTGCATGTGGCCCCCAGGCCTGAGGTTCCCCACCACTGTTCCACAGACATGAATAACAGTTCTTAACAGAGAATGGCTTCACTGCAGCAGCTGCTGCTAGCTACCTCTAATTTTGGGATTCAGATCCCAAGTGCGCCGGTTTTAACAAAGTGCGTGTGTTCCATATTCATGAACCCCTCGCCGCCTGGTGGTGCAAGCCTTATTCTGGAGTGTGACCGCACGTGACTATGGCTACACCCGCCTCGTACATTTAAAGGGGGAATGATACCGTTTTAAACAGCCATGGCTTCCCCCACAGAATTCTGGGAGTGGGAGTTCATTAAGGCCCCCTCACAGAGCTATAGTTCCCAGAGTTCTCTGTGCAGAGGCATTGGTTGCTAAGCGATTCTGGAATTGTACCTCTGGGGCAGGGATAGGGGCCTCCTAAAACCTATCAGCACCCTGAACAAACTACAGTTTCCAGGATTTTTTGCGGGAAGCCATGGCTGTTTAAAGTGGCATCGTAGTGCTTTAAATGGGTGTGGCCTGTGAAGGTCTCAGTTTTGAGGCAAATGTGGTCTCTAGCCTCCAGGTTCGTGTCTGGAGTATAGAGGCTCCCATGATAATGGCGTCCACCTGTCTCGAGAGCCAGTGGAGTGCGCCTCCAGGGGTGCTGGAGAATCACAGCACCTGATATGGCTGCTGACTCTCGCGTTGTGTTTGCAACATTAGCAGAACCAAAGTGATCTCTCCGGGGCGCAAGCCTGGTCACTGTATTTGGAGGTCCTGGGCTACCTAAATGACAAGACCCCCTTGCAGCCTCACTGATGTAGTCCAAACAAAAGCAGAGCAATACATTTCGAAACACCCCTGTTTCATATACAGTGGTACCTCAGGTTACATACGCTTCAGGTTACATATGCTTCAGGTTACAGACTCCGCTAACCCAGAGATAGTACCTCAGGTTAAGAACTTTGCTTCAGGATGAGAACAGAAATTGTGCTCCGACGGCGTGGCAGCAGCAGGAGGCCCCATTAGCTAAAGTGGTGCTTCAGGTTAAGAACAGTTTCAGGTTAAGAATGGACCTCCGGAATGAATTAAGTACTTAACCGGAGGTACCACTGTAGTGGCAATTATGTGTGCAGAGGGAAAGAAAGCCTGAACAGATATTCATTTTCTGAGGCACAACATTCTTTAAAAACAACAGCAACAACCAGAAATCCAAGATTGATTCCATTTTGAATCTCTCTCGCCATAATACATTTGTGGCCAGTTCTCTTCCAGAAAGAGACCACAGTGCAAATATTTTGTGGTTTTTAACTTTGGGCCTAAGCTTATATCACACACATCTAAGTGAGCTCTCTTGGCACTGGCAAGAGCCAGAGGTGGTTTTTTTTTATGAATGTAATTTAATCAGCGGACTCAGTTTAAACCGCAGAACTTCATTGAGCTTAAAGAAACGCAGACTTTTCTCATGACAAAATGCCTAATCCCTCAAAGGTTGCATAACTGTGGGATTTGTGGATTAGGCGGTTGGACGGCTTTGCAAATAGGTCAGCAGAAAACATCTAGATTTGGTTAAAAGCTGATAAGGGGAAGCAAAATAATAATAGAAAATCTTTCGAAGTGGATTTTAATAGAAAGCCCTTTTTTTAACGAAGAGACCAGTCTGGGCTTGTTTGCATGGCATGGCTTTCTAGGAGCGCAGGAAAGCAGCGGAGTATGGAATTGCTTGAAACATCCTGAGAGTTCACGTTATTTAAAAAAGGAAGTTTCCATCTGTTGTTAAGAAAAAACCCCTTGAAAGTGTGTGTGCAATGCCTGATGCAATATCAGCACCTTAATCAGTTCCTGAATGCCAGTTGCTAAGAAGGAAACACTTATGGCAGGGCTGTTGTCATTATACACCGTTTATGAGCTTCCTGGAAGCATTTACTTGATTTCTGGGAAAAGAAGGATGATGAAGTAACTGGACCTTTGCTTTGATCCAGCGGGGTTCTTCTAATGAATATAATCTCCGGCGGTGGGGCTGTAGACCCCTGTTCCAGCCTTTCAGCTCCTGGGCACAGTGAAAACCGTATAAATCAGGCTTCCTCAGCCTCAGCCCTCCAGATGTTTTTGGCCTACAACTCCTAGCTAGCAGGACCAGTGTTCAGGGATGATGGGAATTGTAGTCTCAAAACATCTGGAGGGCCGAGGTTGAGGAAGTCTGGTATAAACCATGCAAATTTAGTAAGATTGCAAAACGAATTCTGCAAAATTAGAAAAGTCATGCAAATTTAAATAATGTATGCAGGTTTCAGCATCCCGCTTTTCTTGTTGCAGAATTTGGGCTATCCTGATCCTTCTCTACTGTCTTTCTTGCTTAGCTCAGATTATGCCTGGTCTTGACAATGAAAATCAATAGGATATCAAACTGGGTTTTTTAGCACATGTACTTAGGGCGGAGGGACGTGGGTGGCGCTGTGGGTAAAACCTCAGTGCCTAGGACTTGCCGTTCGCATGGTCGGCGGTTCGAATCCCCGCGGTGGGGTGCGCTCCCGTTGTTCGGTCCCAGCACCTGCCAACCTAGCAGTTCGAAAGCACCTTCGGGTGCAAGTAGATAAATAGGGACCGCTTACCAGCGGGAAGGTAAACGGCGTTCCGTGTGCTGCGCTGGCTCGCCAGATGCTGCTTGTCACGCTGGCCACGTGACCCGGAAGTGTCTGCGGACAGCGCTGGCTCCCGGCCTATAGAGTGAGATGAGCACACAACCCTAGAGTCTGGCAAGACTGGCCCATATGGGCAGGGGTACCTTTACCTTTACCTTTTACTTAGGGCGGTGTTGTCTCAGAATGAAGAGCAGCTGCTTATGACTAGGCTAGATAGTTTTGTTATTGGCTCCCCATGTACAGTTGGGTGTAATTAATTTCAGATTGAGATTTCAGATTTGAGCCAGTGCAGTGTAGCAATCAGAAAAAAGGGTGGCTCATGTGATAACCTTCAGATGGTGTTAGATTCAAGCTCCCATCTGCCCCAGTCAGCATGGCCTGTGATCTCGGATGATGGGAGTCATAGTTCATCAAATTCTGGAGGGCACAATTTTGGCTATCCTTGGGTTAGGGAGCCAAACTAGAACTGATCAAAGTTAGGCTGAAATTTCTGATCAGCCATGGAGGTCCCTCGATGATATTGGGATCTCTTAAGCCTGCTCATGGGGTTGGGTATGGATAAAATTTAGGGGAGAGGAGAACCCAGTTTTTATTCAAGCTCCTTGGTGGAAAGGCAGGATAATAATGTTACAAATAAAACTGAACTGGAACTTCCCAAGCATTGCTGAGCAGCTTTGATGACTGTGTGTTTTAGCAATAGCCGGGTCTGCTGTTCTGCAAACATGCTTATGTAGGGCCAAGACCCAGCCTGCCACTGACATTTCTACATAAATTTGTAACATTGCATTCTTCTTTGGTTCCAATCCCGAGTCCTGTTCTGTGTTTTGGATGCCCATTGAAACAATTCTTTTCCTTTGGTTTAATTATGGAATGGGCAAGAAATGAGTCGCTCACCCCATCACTAGTCAACAGAGATCTGGATTTGAGTTTCTCAAACATCAGCCCTCACCATGCCATGTGCAGTGTTGCTTTTCTGTGGAAGGGGGGTGTCATGACACGGGAACAATCATGGTCACGAAATCCTCCTGGATGCAAGAGTGAGTCTGGGCACAACCAAGGTACCTCTTTAGAAGCATCCCAGCCATTGTTTTCCATGTCACCTATGTATCTTTTTTTTGGGGGGGGGGACATCTGGAAAAACCCCAAACCATTCCCTTCCAGCCATCGGACCCCCATCTGTTCAGCCAAGCCAGACTTTGTTTACCTCTAATTCCTGTTCTCAAGAACTGGAATTTAGCAGTTCCTCTTCTGCTTTCGATTCCGCAAAGGAAAGGAAAGCTGCCATTCTTAAGGAGTGGTTTTGCCACTGCCTCCTTCAAGCAGGCAAGGACCACCTTCTCAGGCAAGGAGGCATCAATCACCTCCTTGGCCCAGCCAGCTTTCCCCTGCCTGCTAGTTTTTATGAGCCAGGAGGAGCAAGGGTCCGGAGCTCATGTGGGCACCCTGACCAATCCAAGCACCTTGTCCACATCCTTGAGCCTTACTAATGGAAACTCATCCAACACAACAGGACTAGGCAGTGCTCTGGACAACCCTTGAGATTCATCTGCTCTCACAGCTGGGTCAAGATCCCGGTGGACACAAGCGATTCTGTCCTCAAAATGCTTTGCAAACAAGTCACAGCGAGCTGACATTTGTCCGTACTTTCGGCCAGACTGCAATGTCCAGAAAAGCTCTGCCGGACGGCGCAATGGAGTCAGCAAAGTATTCCTTCTTTGTTACCTTCACTGCCACTAGGTAGGCTCAATGATACGCCCTTCAATTGCATTCGGCTGATTTCCTCCACTCATTTTCAAGCTGCCTCCTAGCCTGTTTGCTCATCCTCAGCTCTAGCCAGATGGGCTATGCAAAGTGGAAGAGGGCGCTCAGAGGCAATCATGTCAACTGCCCGAGAAATTTTTATACATTCTAGAGCTTCTGAAATTTCATACAGCGTGGGTTTAGTTTTGGAGGTTTGGGTGTGGTTCATGTTATGAATCTTTACAGCTCTTTCTTTGTCTCGTTGTACACAAAACACATTTGCATGTTGCAGCTATTTATAGGATGTTTTCCTTTGTTGGTACCTTATACTGCAAGCGCCCTTCTTCCTCTCCCTCTCACCTTTTCCTTTTAAGAAGATAGGGTTCATTCCCTAGGAAGGTGAAATGGGGGCACTGTAAAAGTGCTGCCCCTCTCAAATTATTCTATGTAAACCCACCTATTCCTCACCACAGCTTCCCTCTGGCTCGGCCACACCACTGAAAGGTTGCTCAGAGAGAATATGGCCCTCAGACTGATCTAGGCAATGAAGTTAAGAAACAGCATGTAGGACATGAAAGCGTGAAAGATGATGTACATGCCAATATGCTTCTGGGCCACCTGGAGGCCTGTTTCAGGTGTATCTATTTACATACACGGCTCACCTTCGTCAGTTAGCATTTCCATATCCCGCTTAACCTCGCTACAGCTCTTTTAATAATAATAATAATAATAATAATAATAATTATTATTATTATTATTATTATTATTATTATTATTATTATTATTATTATTATTATTTTTATACCGCGCCCTCCCCAGCCAAGGCTGGGCTCAGGGCAGCTAACAAGCAATAATAAAAACAAGTTGAATGAATACAACTTAAAAACAAGATTAAAATACAACATTAAAACATTGAAACATTAAAGTATTAAAATGCAGCCTCATCACAGGAGGAAAAAGGAAAAGAAAAAAGAAAGAGGGGGAGGGAATCAAATTGACTCCAAGCCAAAGGCCAGGCAGAACAACTTTGTCTTAAAGGCCCTGCGGAAAGAAATCAGATCTTGCAGGGCCCTGGTCTCATGAGGCAGAGCGTTCCACCAGGCCGGAGCCAGTGTTGAAAAGGCCCTGGCTCTGGTTGAAGCCAATCTAATTTCCTTAGGGCCCGGGACCACTAGGGTGTTGCTATTTATGGACCTTGAGGCTCTCTGTGGGACATACTGGGAGAGGCGGTCCCGTAGGTACGAGGGTCCTAGGCCGTGAAGGGCTTTAAAGGTCAAGACCAGCACCTTGAACATGACCCTATACTCCACCGGGAGCCAGTGCAGCTGGAAAAGCACTGGGTGAATATGCGCCCATGGCAGAGACCCCGAGAGGAGCCTCGCTGCTGCATTCTGCACCCACTGGAGTTTTGAGTCTAGTTGTCTCTGCTTCTCCTTTTGCATGCAGGTAAAGGACTGGAGCAGGGATAGGGAACTGTTTGGAAGGGCACATTCCTTTCTGGGCAACCTTCCAAGGCCCACATGTTGGTGTGGGCAGAGTCGGAGGCAGAAGCAGGCATGGAATCAAAGAACTATAGAGTTGGAAGGGACTCTGGGGGTCATCTACTCCAACTTCCTACAATGCAGGATTTCTCAACTAAAGCATCCATGACAGATGGCCACCCAAACTCTGCTTTAAAACCTCCAATGTGGGAGAGTCTAAGGAGTGGATGGTGCTGTGGTCTAAACTACAGAAGCTCTTGTCTTGGGCTTGCTGATCAGAAGGTTGCCAGTTTGAGTCTGCACAGCGGGGTGAGCTGCCGTTGCTCTGTCCCAGCTCCTGCCAACCTAGCAGTTCGAAAGCACGCCAGTGCAAGTAGATAAATAGGTACCGCTGCAGCGGGAAGGTAAATGGTGTTTCAGTGTGCTGCTCTGGTTTGCCAGAAGCTGTCACGGTGTTCCATTGTGCCAGAAGCGGTTTAGTCATGCTGGCCACGTGACCCAGAAAGCTGTCTATGGACAAACACCGGCTCCCTTGGCCTGAAGCAAGATGAGCACTGCACCCCATAGTCAGGTTTGGCTGGCTTTAACCGTCCAGGGTCCTTTACCTTTACCTTTTACTTCCCAAGGAAATCTGTTCCACCGTTGAGCAGCTCTTACAGTCAGAAAGTTCCTTCTGATATTTTGTCAGAATCTACTTTCCCGTAACTTAATTTGATTCATTTGGGTCTTACCCTCCAGAGCAGGAGAAAACAAGCTTGTTCCCTCTTCCATGCAACAGCCCTTTAGATATTTGAAGATGGCTAGCATCTCCTATTTAGGCTAGCCTAAACATACCCAGCTCCTTCAACCGTTCCCCCTAAGACTTGATCATCTTGGTTTTCCTCCTCTGCACACGTCCCAGCTTGTCAATATCCTTCTTATATTGTGGCACCCAAAACTGTGTATAGTATTCCAGGTGTTTTCTGACCAAGGCAGAATAGTATATAGCAATGCAAGGACATTTAATGTTTTAGGGACTCCACTCCAGATTTGTGTGGGGTTTGCTCCTTAGCCTTTTTGTCTCCCAAAGATATCTCGCAAGGCAGCAGAGATTTAGGATCAGAGTTTTCCTTCTTCTATATGGAGGAGCTACCTTCCCAGGTGGATGAGCCCCGTCTGCCCCAGGCATCCCGTGTAAGTCGCTGTGAATTCCATGGTGGAAGAAAAGCAGAAGATAAACATAACAAATAAATGAGAAACTCAGCCTTGGAACTTGAAGAAGTATTGCAAAAGAGAGTGTCTCTGAGTATGTTCAGTGAACCTTTCCCTCTGCAATGAGCAACCAGAAAACCATACACCGGGCATTAAAGGGAAGGTATTGCAAGACTAAGAGCAGTACTTCTGTCGTTGCTTTGTAACTCTCCCGTCTTTCCCTGTTAATTAATTAAGCAGAGTCTGCTGAACCGTATCTGTCTCCCTTCACACTGATTTTTGACTTTTCTTTTGTTCCAGGCTCTGAAGTTGTTCTAAGCTTTTCTCATTGCAGTGTCTCTATAACCCTGATTGACCGCCAGTTTTTGACAAGGGCCCAAGCTTGGCACATGCCCTAGTTTGCCATTATAACTGTCATGAATTGCAGTTAAGAACAAAAGCATTGAGTTAGCAGGAAGAGAAGGAAGGAAACTAGCAGAATCGGAATTAGTCACTGCTTAGTTATGTAACATGTCATATATTGTCTGTTTACTGCAGGAGTGGGCAGTTTTCTTTCTGTTGAGGGCCACATTCTCTCGCAGGTATTCTGTTTGGGGCCGCATTCTGACCGCAGATGGAGCTGAAGCAAACAGTGTGTTGAGCCAGAGCAGTGCTACTCACCTCTTTCTCTTTCTCCCTTCCCAGGAAGGCTGCTGGGAGAGAGACAGATTGCTCTTGCTAGAGGTCCAACTAGATCCAGGGTTTTGAAATTAGGCTGAGGGCCCCAGGTTGCCCACCCTGGTTTTGCTGAAAACCTCGGATTTACCAAGACACACCTTAAAATTAGGATAAAAGATCTTGAGCCCTTGACATTTTCCAGGTTACATCTCTTTCTGGAGTTTACTGGCATTTCAGGAGTCTTAGATAGTGTTTTCTTCTGCTGCTGCTACCTTGAAAAAGATCAGCCTGCAGAACATTTTTGCTCCCAGACACTGTCAGATGTGTTAATATTTTAGAGGCAAGCACCCGGACCTGCAATTTAACCTGGTTTTTTGTTTTTCAAACTGAATCCATTTCTGATAGCATTACCTGTTGTGTGTCAGGAGATCATTTACAGTGTTTGAGGCCTGGATATCTTTGCAAGTGTGGGAAGAGCCTGCCACTAGATATTTGCTGTACCTTTCCGGAAAGGAAACACAATATCAAGTTATCTTACCTGCTTATTTGGTCTGCAGATAGAACTAGTAAAGGGTAGTTGGCAAAAAATGGTATGTGTAAATTGTTCAGCTGTTTCAACTTAAAGCAACAATGACCCTCCAAGCAAATGTTTCTAGTTCCCCATCAAGGACCTTACTGATTTTGGCAGTAGCAGAGAAAGGAGGAGAAAATGAACAGGATGCAAATTGCTGCTTCCCTGTTCATCAGGTTGATCATCTGATCTGCTGGCATATGGCCCCTCGGAGGGTTATCCAAGAATGGCCCATTTGGGGACCAAAAAGGGGTTATTCGATGTCTGACCTATAAAAATCCTTTTCAGACATTAGGCAACTCCCATTTGTTTAAACCTGAGTCTGTGTTGGAGAGGCAGTTAGCAGATGGGCAATTTTCCTCACATGTGATGGAAGTGCAAGCCTGTAAGAAAACATTTGGCTTAATATACTTTTTGGCCACATCATATGTGCTGAGTGTTTCCTCCCCCTTAGATCTAGCTTGTGAACATGGTGATATCCAAGTCACCTTCTGCCCTTGCATCACATTTAGCTTTAGCAGCTCAGTGAAGCTAAGACCTGTGTGTTGGACATGGTAGCTAGGAGAGGAGCAGCATCATGCACACTTGAACCACCCTGAACTCTGACTCAAGCAGATTGTCTGCAAAGAGCTCAAGGGTGTACAAGCCTTTACTAGGTGTCTTGCATAGGTTGCTCATGAAGTACATACTGTTATGGGTTTGTGGGTGTCCCAACCCTCTGATCTCTGGATCTAGGCTAGCTTCCTGAACCCTTGGATCCAGCAAGTGTTAAAATCTAAGCCAGTCTAGCTTCCTGTTGTTGTGGTTGTCTGGGTGATGGACTATTAAGAGAGCAAAGGAAAGGAGGCTCTGTGCCATATGAAAATGAGTGGAGCCCCTCCTTCAGCTCTTAGATAGTTAGAAGGACAAAGCCTGAGTTTTTGAGTTTGCTGTGATGTGAGCTAGAAGCAAAGCAGCAAGCAGAGGGTCAGAGAGCAATGTCTGATTTTTGTTTGAATCCAGTGCTGTGGCTATGGGAGAAGTAAGACTTCTGGGTTATTGAGCTTGTGCCTCCATCACAAGCTCAGGTTGTAGATATGTGTAAATAATCCATGTATCATAAAGAAGGCAGAGTCTTCACTGTGATTCATTTCCAAAAAGAAACACAAACCCTGGAACCCCTAGAATCTTGCACCACTCGTAGATTGGGATGGTGTGCAACAGCACAGACTGCAAAGAATACCTTGTAAGAACTTGGAATCCAGATTATCCCCAGTTAATACTTTGTGGTTACGACAGCCCTGTGACCAACTTTGAAACTTGATCTGTTTGCCTTGTTGCATCTTAATTAATTACTCATTTACTTTTGGTCTGAAGTTTATTTCTTTGGTACTGAATCCGTAGATGTCGATCAACTTTTACTTTCATTTCTGTTTACGTAATTATCTTTTTAATGTTTTGATTACTTTGTCTGTGTTAAGAATGCCTGGATTTAATTTGTGTTCATTTTTAGAAATTAACTTTGCAAAAGAGACACAGAGAGAAAGATATTCATGAATAAAAAGAAATAAAAACAGGAGTGATATGAATTGAACAAGGTCTAAAAACCTATCTGTATTGTTTCACCTGTGACTTATTCCTCCATGATCTAAGACAAAGTCAAATGCTTTGAACCCCTCTCAATAGGACTTTTGGCAGGGAAATTTATTCCCTGTGTTTTGATTCTTCCATGAGAGCCAGCAGGTAGATATTGGTAGAAATTTTGGCAAAGTCTCTGTTGTTATTTCTTCTTATGCAGAAAAGAGAAAAGGTGTGTACATTAGGGATGGGGGCGGAGGTGGAATTTGATTCAGTTCACATTTGAAGCCAATTCTATTAGTTCATATTTTCCAAAACAACATGAGATGAGAGCCAATGCACAGCCATCCTTCAGAATTTGCACTTTTGTGCACTCTGAATTTTGTGGTGCACTTCTCCAACCAAACAGTGCTCACAAAAATGCACATATTAGGAGGAAGGGCGCATAAAAATGGATGCATTCATGAATGCACTCTACTTGGGAAATTTGCTTGCATGAAAAGCGTACCTGAGTCAAAACAGCATGCAAAAATGTGTTTAATCAGGAGAAATTTGTGTGAAAAAGGCTGTTGGAATTTTTGCAGGGCATGGCAAATCTCTTCAGAACTGAACTAAAGCTTGGGGAGGAGGAGAAAAGAGAAACGGAGAGAAGAAAAATTAAGAAATCCTTCCACCCCTAGTTGTACACATGACCAGCTTAAAATGCAGCTAGGTTGTTCCTTTTCTCAGTTTGGATTGAACCTGGTTTGGCAGAGAAGAACTCATAAAAATGCAATATTTCATAAGAAAGCGACAAGATGGATCCAGGGTAGATATGGAGTGTGGGTAACATAATCAGCAGTAGGAGCATTCTGGGTGCAGCATAAACTGGGTTGTGTTTGCAGCCAAAGAGTCGCTTTCGTCTGTGACTTGGAGCAATTAAAAGAGAGGGCATTACCCATAAAGAGAGGGCTTTACTAAGGTCCCAGTTGCTATTTTCACTGAGGCAGGCAGAACTTAAGAGCCATTTGCTGGCATCTGGGCACAGACACATTCTGGGGATGGAGTCGGGGTGCAAAGTAGGCAAGGGTGTGTGTCTTGGGGTTATGCCAGTAGCCATAGACGGCAGTCCCAGGGCTATCAAGCACCTATTTGTAGCACACACCATCCACAAGCTAAAAGCAGCTGTATTTGGAGACAGAGCAGCTGCTTCTAACGTCAAGCAAAGCAGATCCGGGTCTCTTTATTATCCTCTTTAACAAATATGGGAACGTAATCGAAATCAGAGGGGGTCAGCCATAGCCAAATACCTTCCACAACATAATAGTCATGTTACAGTAAACTTTCTTTATATATTGGTTGCGTCACCCCGATTTATGGAAGAGATAAAAGTGGTTATGGAAAACACAGTGTGGTAACGATGGCAACGGTTATTTGATCTCACAATAATTAGCTAAGCATTCGGTTGCACAACCCTTTCACAATACCTCCATGGTTCGTTCATTAAACCAAATTAGCTTTTGTTTGAACTCTTCGTCATATGTTGTCCTAAGCTTGGCTTTCTTTCCAAAGAACCAGGGCTTTTTCTGTAACCCCCACTTGGTTTTTGTTTTTATTTTATTTTACACCCTTTCCTTTTCGAACTTCTCTCTGTGTGAATGAAACAGATGTTGCAAATGGAAGTATTTAAATCATAGCAGACTAGAATGCGAACAGACAAGGTAGTTTTAACAGTGCAAAGTATGTCTTGTGTGTGTGTGTGTGTGTGTGTGTGTGTGTACACATAGTCTTTGATACTCAGAGACATCTCATTCATCTCAATATCGTGTTTTGGTTTTTTTGTTTTTAAACCTGGCTTTGCTTCTGTAACTTTAACCGAAGTGCAGTTGCTGAAATTAAGCAGGTGAAACTTTGCCCATTACCTTATCTCCATGTTAGGAAATGCTTCACTTGCTGTATTACTAAAGAGGCATCTCCAGATGGGACGTGGGTGGCGCTGTGGTCTAAACCACTGAGCCTAGGACTTGCTGATCAAAAGGTCGGCGGTTCAAATCCCCGCGACGGGGTGAGCTCCCGTTGCTCGGTCCCAGCTCCTGCCAACCTAGCAGTTTGAAAGTACGTCAAAGTGCAAATAGGTAAATAGGTACCGCTCTGGCGGGAAGGTAAACGGCGTTTCCATGCGCTGCTCTGGTTTCGCCAGAAGCGGCTTAGTCATGCTGGCCCCATGACCCGGAAAAACTGTCTGTGGACAAACGTCGGCTCCCTCGGCCAGTAAAGCGAGATGAGCGCTGCAACCCCAGAGTCATTCGCGGCTGGACTTAACTGTCCTTTACCTTTACCACCTCCAGATGTGGTTCAGCTGCAACTCCAAATCAGGCAATGCGGTCAGGGATGATGTGAGGTGTGGTCCAGCAACATCTGGATAGCTACAGGATCCCTATCCCTCCTGTTAAAAATATAGATTGATCTATTGGACATCCTGGAAACTCTCAACGGTCAGTTTACTGGCACAACCTGTTGCAGAAGTAAGATCTGTGCAGTAATATGTAACGTTGGTGGTGGAGTCTGTTGGGTGCATGAGTAGGATATTTGGAAGACAGGAACTGAAAGTCTGGAAACAGGGAGAGTTGCTTGTCCAACGAGGAATTTGTTCCTTGACACATTCTCTTAGGCCTTGGGAGATATATTAGTTATTTTGACTTCTGCTTGTGCCTAAAGTCTCAGTCTTTGCCTGATCAGCTGCTGTACATTGGGTTTTAGTTTATTAACATTGTATAGATTGATTCATTTGTATTAATTTTTATCCAATGCTACATCTCCACTGGTACAACAGACTTCTGTGCATTCTGTAAAGCTTCCTCTCCCTCTCTTGTCCCCTCTATCCCTCCCCCCAGGCACCCTCAAAGTCAGCTCTACATTTCCCCCTTTTTCTTTTTTTCTGGTTTTTTCTTTCTTTAATTCATGTTAATAAATAGATAAGGCAACAAGATAGTAAAAATACGAATTAGTTTAATTTATGTAAGTCAACAGAAAACCACTTGTATATGGTTTTTGCTTACACGGATTATATATATGTTTACTCAAGAAGATGTACAATACATATGTGTATATATGTATATGCTATAAGAGATACGCTATATGAAATGTGTCATATGATATAAGAGATTGTTAATAAAGCAAATAATTTAAAAAAACCCAAACCAAGACAATCCTACTCTTCAAAATCAGTGCTGGACCAGGAAATACAGGATCTAGTATTCTACCCGAAAAGCATTATTATTCATTTTTTGCCTTACAATTGGAGCAAAGTCTATTGGTGTAGGAGTCTAGGCCTTTTGTGTTCTTGGAACCCTTTGTGCGTGTCTAATGCGATATACAGATGTTCCTCTCATTGTACAGGTCTAGCACAAGAGATGCGATAGCAATCAGTTAATCTGAAAGATAAATGTAGCTGCTGTATCTTAATTAGAATGTGACAGCAGAATGCTCACACATGTTCCATTTTGTTGCAGATTGCTGGAGGGGGGGGGGAGAATGGGCGACCCACACACGAACACTAAACCGAACTGTGCTTTATGAGAACTGTAAGAATGTTAGCGCTCAGAAAAATGCCAGCTTGTCTTTTGTGCGGCGAGAGGATGTACAAGAAATGCCTTTGTTTCCTTCTTTCCTTTCACGTCTTATGCATGATGCTGCCCACTGCTAGCTGAAAAGGAGTGTGGGCCTGAGATTGCAATTCAGTCCAGGCATGCTTGAAGAGCTGCTAAGTTCAGCTCTCAAGTCATCCAGTCTTTGGCAACGGGAATAAAGGGCATAGCCTCTATATAACCTTGTGCAGATCTTTGATTTTTGGACCACCAATAAATACAGTGGATTGTACCTATTGGTATAGGGTCCCATCTGCACAGGGATCTTTACTCATATATGGATTTATGGACGAAGTGTGGTTTCAGGATTGGACCTTTAAATTTGAACTGAATCAAACTTCTCCCCAATCCCTACCTAAGAGGTTTATGGGGGTCCTTCGTGGGTCTCTAGTTCAGTGCTGACCCTAGGCTTTGGCAAGGTCTCCATGGGTCCTCTTCTTCCAAGCACCAGTGCTCACTCACATTCCCTCATCTTCTGGCTCAGTCTACACAACCGTTGGCCACGGAGGTCTAAGGTGGGTGGCTGGGACAAGGCAGCTGGAGGGCGGTGCTATCTCACTGTCATCACTACTAAATCCAGCCCTCGAGTCACCCAGTCTGTAGCAACAGGAATAAAGAGCACCTTGTATAGCCTTGTGCAGATCTTTGATTTTTGGACCACCAGTGGGGTTTCAGGATTATACCGATGGGTTGCACCAACCCATCATTGCTTAGGCCCCATCTCTGCACAGGGATCTTGGCTCATTTACCTCAGCAGCTCTGCATGTATGGCTAGTGCTCTTCATTTTGGCAGGGTGTAGATCATAGCACATATTGGGCATGACATTGATACACACACACACAGTGGTACCTCGGGTTAAGAACTTAATTCGTTCTGGAGGTCCGTTCTTAACCTGGAACTGTTCTTAACCTGAGGTACCACTTTAGCTAATGGGGCCTCCCGCCGCCGCCGTGCAATTTCTATTCTCATCCTGAGGTAAAGTTCTTAACCTGAGGTACTATTTCTGGGTTAGCGGAGTCTGTAACCTGAAGCGTCTGTAACCTGAGGTACCACTGTATATATATATAGACAGGCTCCTGCTTAGGTGTTCTCCATTCTAGGCAGCGGAGGCACCACTTTGCGATGGGGGGGGATACATCCTCGTGAATATTCACCAGCCCTTCCATGTTAATTTCTCCTAATAAGCAGACTTTTAAATGCGGCAATTGCTTAAGAAATACTATGTTCAGATGCATTTGTTGCGCCGTTTCCCCTTAGAGCCCTGACAGAACACAGCCCCTCCCTCCACACAGTTCCATCATCTGCAGTGACTGGCGTTCTGCCACCCTCGTATAAATGTGAGCGTACTTCCAGCACAGGCATGTCAAAAGGTACGCGATGAATTGAGAAGGGGGGGGGGAATAGCTCTGGAAGCAGCCAGCGAAAGATGCTTAGCTCCCCAGGAGTGATAGGAGGCGCATCTTTCCCTAGGAGAGCATTGTCTGATCTGTGGAGACTGAGTCAGTTTGCAGGCTCCAGTTTTCCAAATTTACATTGGGAGTGGATTTCGCAAGATAAGCAATAATGGGCTTACCTGTACATCAAAAGAGCTGTCTCGGGAACTGTGTGTCTTTCCACTCCCCCCTCCCCGCTCCATTTGGGCCGACACTATTGTAAGCTATTAGCAACATGAGAAAGTAATGAGAAAGTAACTCAAGGACGTGCTTGGGTTTTATCATGCTTAGGTGCCTTTCTGTCTTGGTGGTTGGTGCATAATGACAACTGGGGGGAGTCAAAATGAGCCGTAATGGAAAGCTCTGATGCACAATGAAGCGACTTTCGGAATGAAGCAATTGCATACAACAACTGTGAATGTGTGGCTTTCTAGCAAAACTAGTCTCAAATGTACTGCATCCCTTTTTCTTTTAAGTGGGAGATAATATCCATGCTCTTAAACGGACAGAAAAAGGAAGCAAGAAAAACCCAGTGTTTTCAAAGTACTGCTATGAAGCTGATCATATTCTTCTCTTTCTTGAGATATTCTTTGGATTCTGCCTTATGGCCAGGAATGTGAAAGTGGAAATATTTCTGCTGGGTTTCCTGAGGTTGCGTAGGGACATCAGTTCTGGATAGGGGTTCTTCCCTGGATGCCTCACAAGAACTGTGGATTTTGTTCTGAAACACGTCTCTTGGAAAAAGATGTGGGTATGTCCTAGTCATCCATAAAGGTTCACAGGGTGGCCATTTTGACCTGTCCCCAGTGAAAGGTCTCATTTATGATGCATTGGTGCAGAGATGGGAAACTGCAGGTCCTCCAGTGTTGTTGGACTCCACCTCCCATCTCCAACCACTACCATTGCTAATGGTCAGGGGCAATGAGATATGTGATCCAATAACATCTAGATGGGCCTATTTTAGTGGATTGTTGTTTGTGAGGCTTAGCTAAGAAGCTTTCTTGACCTGTGCCTATGGACTTCACATTGAGATTGGTCTCTCATCCTTTTTTTTTTTTTGGTTATGTGCCACCTCTGCTGGTTGTTCAACAAAGATATATGAGCCTGCTGGATCAGGCCAGTAGCCCATCTAGTTCAGCATCATGTTCTCACACTGGTCTCCCAGATAAAGATAAAGGTACCCCTGACCATTAGGTCCAGTCGCGAATGACTGTGGGGTTGCTGCGCTCATCTCGCTCTATAGGCCAAGGGAGCTGGTGTTTGTCCGCAGACAGCTTCCAGGTCATGTGGCCAGCATGACTAAGCCTCTTCTGGCAAACCAGAGCAGCGCATGGAAACGCATTTGCCTTCCCACTGGAGCGGTACCTATTTATCTACTTTGATGTGCTTTTGAACTTGTAGATTGGCAGGAGCAGGGACCGAGCAATGGGAGCTCACCCTGTCGTGGGGATTCGAACCACCAACCTTCTGATCGGCAAGCCCTAGGCTCTGTGGTTTAGACCACAGCACCACCCGCATCCCTGGTCTCCCAGATACCCATGGGGAAACCCTCAAGCAGGACCCAAGCACAAAAGCCTCCTGTGGTTCCCAGAAACTGGAGTCAGAGCATAGCCATTGTCCCTAGTAGCCCCTAGAAGTCCATGAATTTGTCTAGACCTCTTTGATAGCCTTCCAAGTTTGTAGCCATCATTGCCTCCTGTGGGAGCAAGTTCCGTCATTTAACTGTGTGCTGTGTGAAGTAGTCATGGATATGTAGAGGTGGAACTATACGTTGATGGTCCATAGAATACAGGACATGGACTAAAATAACCCATGTAAGGAGGTTCTCTTAACAGTTGCTGTTCTTGGTTGTTCAGTTTCTGTCTGCATCACTGAAAGCCTGCCCGGCCTGTAAAGAAACAGTCAGGTGTGTTACACACTGTTATTTCAGCTTGCCTTGTGGGTAAACTGGCAACCCTTTATATAGATTCTTCTTATCTTCAGTTTTTAAGAGATAAGTGACTGCATTCCCTGATAGTTGCTTTAAGCCCAAGGTGGCTTCTCAGTTTCACCTCCTTCTGCAGATACTTTACTATCTCTCCTCCCTGCTTGCCTGTTTCAGAGAATGAGTGGGCCTTTCAGTTTCGAGAGCAGGGGTGGAGGAGTTTTTCCAGCCTGGGGGCCATACTCTTTCATAAACAATGTTCTGGGGGCCACATGCCAGGGATGGGAGGGTCTAGAGCCGTGGTTCCCAACATGGGGGGCAATTTGATTTTTAAGAGGGGCAATTTGGAAGCTGGTTTAGACCAAGTTAATGGCCTTTTAGGCTTCCTCCACGTGAATAGGAGTTCACTTTTTGAATAATAAGAATTATAATGTTTTGATGTTATTTTAATCTTGTTTGTTTTTATTATTGGTTGTTAGCCGCCCTGAGCCCGGTCTTGGATGGGGAGGGCGGGGTATAAATAATAATAATAATAATAATAATAATAATAATAATAATAATAATAATAATAATTATTATTATTATCATACGTCATGAGGGAGGGAGCATCAGGATTTTAGAGATGCTTAGGTGGGGCATGGCCAAGAAAAGGTTGGGAACCACTGGTCTAGAGGCAAGTGGTGGGTATGTCTCTTTCCTTTTGTACATCTCAGCCACACCAAAATCAGGTTTCTATACTTTCACATGTCCAGGAAATAGGGCTGGGTGATATATCAGTATATTGTCCAAAGCCGGTTTCAAGTTCATATGATACTGGTTTCATAATTTTTGGCCTGGCAATATATTGTGAATTGTGTGTGTGTGTGCTATGCAAAAGTCACAATGTGGAGCCAACCAATGCCTCTACATTGCTCCATCCTTTTTTTAGACGTTTTATATCAGTATATCACGATGTTTAGCTGGTGATATATCACAAAGTTGAAAACCAGCTATTGCCCCACCCTACTGTTCGCCTCTACATAGTTCCATCCTTATTTCAGACATCGTGATATATCGGTATGTCGTGATGTTTAGCTGGTGATATGTCATGATGCTGAAAACCTGATATTGCCCAGCCCTACCAGGCAGATCAAGGGAAGTAATAGTGCCACTGTATTCTGCTCTGGTCAGACCTCACCTGGAGTACTGTGCCAGTTCTGGGCACCACAGTTCAAGAAGGACACTGACAAACTGGAACGTGTCCAGAGGAGGGCAACCAAAATGGTCAAAGGCCTGGAAACGATGCCTTATGAGGAACGGCTAAGGGAGCTGGGCATGTTTAGCCTGGAGAAGAGGAGGTTAAGGGGTGATATGATAGCCATGTTCAAATATATAAAAGGATGTCACATAGAGGAGGGAGAAAGGTTGTTTTCTGCTGCTCCAGAGAAGCAGACACGGAGCAATGGATCCAAACTACAAGAAAGAAGATTCCACCTAAACATTAGGAAGAACTTCCTGACAGTAAGAGCTGTTCGACAGTGGAATTTGCTGCCAAGGAGTGTGGTGGAGTCTCCTTCTTTGGAGGTCTTTAAGCAGAGGCTTGACAACCATATGTCAGGAGTGCTCTGGTGGTGTTTCCTGCTTGGCAGGGGGTTGGACTCGATGGCCCTTGTGGTCTCTTCCAACTCTATGATTCTATGATTCTATGATTCAATCAGGAAGCATTGTCACTGTTCAAAGACACACTTATTGGCATCCTTCTGTCTCAGGAGACAATGGAGGAGTGTCCATTTGGGGATGAAGTCAAACTGCTGGAAGGCTGCAGCGCCTGCTGTGGCTGTAGAGACTTATGCGGGAGAGAGTCATGTTTTGTTGCAGCTGCGCCATGGCATGTCTTCTCCCTGCACTCCTCCCAGCAGTCATTCCTCCTGTGGTCTCTGGTATGGATGCATGGCTTGACTGTCTCCAGGACAGACCTACTGTGGCCAGACAAAAGTCCTACAGAATATGGTGTGGAGCAGAACTCATGAGGGGTGTGGCCTGGCGAGACTCCAGATTGAGAAGCCTAGAGAGCCACATTCTGCCACCAGTTCCCTACCCCTATCCTAGAGCATATCATCATGCCTTCACCTTTTGCATGGGTAGAGCAAAATCCTCCTCTGAATCTGCCTCTCTGCTCATCGCTAAGACTTTTCCCTAATTAAGGCTGCAATAAGTCAGCGTTGCTCCACGTTGCTTGCGAAAGCAGTTTCCCAATGCCGTTCCACTGCTCTGATCCTCTTTCCACACATTCTACCCTGTCCATCAAAAGGATTCGCATCACTGACCGGTAGAGTGGGGGGCTACCCTGTCTGCTCCTTCAACCCTTTCTTAGACATGGTGCCTGAAGCCAACAGGAGCTCATGAAGTTTTCACAGATCAGTTCTCCACGCTCTCTTCAGCCCCTCTTGTGTGGGGCACACCAGAATCTTGAAGAAGATGCTTACCCACTGGTGTTGCTCTTAGAGTGGGTATTCTATGGAGTCCTCATATATGGGAATACAGTGGTAACTCGGATTTTGAACGTCTCCGTTGATGAACATTTCGGTTTTTGAATGCAGTAAACCCGGAAGTAAATGCTTTGGTTTTTGAACACACCTTGGAAGTCGTACATGCCACATGGCTTCTGCCGACTGCAAGATCCTGAGGCCTGGCTGTCGGCTTTTTAGTTTTTGGTTTTTGAAGGTTTCAGAACTCAAAATGGTCTACCGGAATGGATTATGTTTGAAAACCAGGGTATCACTGCCTGTGCAGATCAGAAGCAATACCGTGGATAAAGTTGTTTTTTTAAAAAAAAAAGTAGTTAAAAAATTCTATGAGAAATAACTACTACAGGCTAAATTGAGAGGGATGTTGCAGCAGTTAGAGCACATTTTCCCCCCTATCTCTTGCATCTCTGGTTCAAGGGATGGGGTAGCAGGTTATAGGAAAGTCTTCTGCATGGGCGCTGGAGGTCTCTGCTTGTCAGAGTAGACAATATTGAACTAAATGGACCAATGCTCTGATTCTGGTTATTTATCCTAGAATAGTAATTTCAGGGAGAATCCTACAAAGCAAGCATGTCCGGGGGAAATTTCAAAAATGGAAAGCAGAGATTTCTGGACTTTTCAAATACCTGTGGGCAAAATACAGGGGTGAGCGTTGTGATTCTGCAGCCGTATAGGATAAACACCAAATGTGGTGGTGGCTTCAGAAATTTCCTTAGAACGTCAGCTTTTATTTTTAGAAAACAAATGTCTAGTTTGCATGATTAAGAAGGTATTTTAGGAGTGTGTGTACCAAGACTTGCCAAAATCATGCAAGTCATGTGTTTGGATAAATAAGAGTTCCAGGAACTGGGGGTGAGTTCAGTGCCTAAAACACTGTTTCCCAAACTTGGGTCCCTAGCTGTTTCTGAACTACAACTCCCATCATCCTTAGCAGGCAAGACCAGTGGTCAGGGATGATGGGAACTGTAGTCCAAAAACAGCTGGAGACCCAAGTTTTGGAACCACTGGTCTAGAAAAAGGTTAACCTATGTGTTGCCCTCCACATGTTGCTGGACTACAGCTCCCATCATCCCTGACCATTGGCCAACTTGTCTGGGCCTAAGAGTTGCAATCTAGTGTAATCTGGAGGGGACCAATATGTGATTTAGTGCTTCTTGCCTTCCCCCTGTTGAGAAGCAAGATGAGAAGGGATCATGAAACCCTCCAGAGCATATTATGCAAAGATAAAGCAAAATTGTGCACTTCTACATTGTTTCTTTGGGTCACTGAATTTGGCTTTTGTTGGTTCAGAAATTGAATTCCTCATGTGCATCATTTTCCATTCCTTTCCCTTTTTTGTTTTAAGCAAAGAGAGCACACTGTTGGCCATTAGGAAGGATGACAGCAGCAGCACCCAAAATTATTCCCCCTCATTCCACCACCACCCGAAACTAAAACCCTACTTCCTTTTTCTAGATAAGCTACGGGTTTGGAGTTGGGGTTTTCTGTACTGGGAAACATTCTGCTTCCCTTCCTGTTTCACAGAAGGACGTCTAGGGATACATTTAATTTGACCTCTGAAACGTTTTGTGCGTGTTCATTTTTTCATTTTTCATTTTTTTCTTTTTGCAACAATGGAAGCATTTAGTTGTGGCTCAAAATCCTAAATTGGGATGCATATCTGATAGCCATAGTAGGTGTTGTACAGTTCATGTAGCTGTGGAGGAGGGAGATGGTATGAATATCTCACGCAGAGACAATGGGCGACATTGTCCTCTCCCCTTGCCGTTAACTTGAGCGAGGAGATTTCATTGCAACTGATCTCACGTCCATCCAACTAAGTAATGGTTATCTTGCCCAACAGGATTGGCTGTGGCTTGCTTAACCTTATCTGACCCTTCACTGAGAACTGCTGGGAAATGGGGATTTTTGGCAAAACAGCTGAATTACAGTGACAGTCCTAAGGGGTCTTGCTTAGTACCATTGAACCTGGTCGGACCTACGTAGGGTTGTACTGTAAGACAGCCCAGATTCTGGCTTGTTAACGGTTGGCATCCGTCTTTCTCAAGATACAATGGAGTGCGTCTCTGGGGGTGAAGTCAAACCACTGTGTTAGCACTGAAGTGAGCTCCCTGAGGTGCAAGCCAGAGCAGTGTGTTTGGAGGTCCTGGGCTTCCCAGACAACAAGACCTCTCTCTTGGCTCCACCAAAGGAAAGCAGAACAATATGTTGGTGGACAGCTTGGCTACAGGAGTTGCCAGAGGTGTACAAGGCAACTGTCTTAGGGACTCCACTCTGGATTTGCGTACAGCAGGCTCCCTCAAACTCGGCCCTCCAGATGTTTTGGCCTACAACTCCCATGATCCCTAGCTAGCAGGACCGGTGGTCAGGGACGATGGGAATTGTATTCTCAAAACATCTGGAGGGCCGAGGTTGAGGAAGCCTGGTGTACAGCTTCTTTCTTAGCCTTGTCTTTTCCTGAAGATGTCTCGCAAGGCAGCAGAGGTTTAACATCAGATTTCTTCATCTAGATGGGCAACCTTCCAAGGTTGATGTGCCCCATTTGCCCCTCACTTCCCAGAAACTGCCTTCTGGCAAAACACCACCATAAGAGGCAGCAGTGTCATTCCCCCTCCCTGGCTGCCACTTGCTCCTGCATTGTACACCATTTCCCTCCCAACTTATGAACTTTAGCCATTTCTGATGCACATCATGGAGTATCTGCTCTCTAATACTTTCTGTTCACATGTTACAAAGGTTAATTCTCTCTCACTCTCTCCCTTTGCTGTAGCCATAAATTGTAGGCTTGTAAGATAAGGTTACCAGAATCCGGGGACACTTTTTTTTTTTTTGAAGAGAGAAAAAAAGTTATTAAGATTATTATTTGTTTAAAAAAAAGAAGTAATATCTTCTCTTCTGTGGTCTCCTCTGTCGCGTGGCCCTGGCCTACTCTCTTGGAGCGTTAGCCACCATAGAGTAGGGTCGGGTCAGGCTTGGCTTGGCCATGTGTCCTTGCCCTCCCGGTGCTCTCCTACCTCTCCTCCTCAGCAGCAGCGGCGCAGCAAGGTCAGGGCTCCCCTCTTTTTTCTCCTCCCTCTTTCTCTCTCTTCCTTCTCCTTCTCCTCTCCTCCTTCTCCCTGCGTCAGCTCTGGGATTTTCCTGGCCCCGGAGCATCGCTGGGCAGTTGGCCGGATGGCTGGACGCTCTCACTCCCAGCTCAATTGTCGCGGGGGTGTGTTTGTCAGTGGTTCCCCCTGTTGATGCGCTAGCCATTCCCTTTTCTCCCGTGGCAGTGGCGGCAGTCTCAGCACCCCAGAGCCAGCCTGGTAGTGCAGCTGGCTCTGGCTGGTCTCAGGAGCTACTCACTGCCGGGGCGACCGCCATTTTGCCTCGCCGAAAGTCCCCATATGATGCGTCTTGTGCCGTTGAACCAATCACGCAACATTCATTCCCTAGTAATGAATCTACAGCACTTAAAATATAAATCCAGGGACATTAAATGAAATCCGGGGACATTCCGGGGACGGATTTTGTCCGGGGACATCTGGTAACCATATTGTAAGAGATCTAAGCTTTTACAAGTACAAACGTACTCAGTGAACCCGGTAGGGAAAATATCTCATTGAGATTAAATCAAACCAGGAAAAGACAACCCAAAATGATCAGTGAGATGGAATGACGTCCCTATGAGGAAAGGTTACAGCATCAGGGGCGTTTTAGTTTGGAGGAAAAAATGATTAAGATGCGACATGATGGAAGTTTATAAAATTATGCATGAAGAAAATTTTACCTCCCCGGTAAAATCACTTCAGTCTCATTCAGGTTCTCAAGTTAATAAAGAAGAGTGTCTTTTATTTCAGACACAAACAAACTTTTACGGCATTCCAAACATTGATACTCTTTACTTTCTTAGTCTTATTTTCCTCCCTCTATCTCTTCTACCTCCCCTCACTCAAGAACCCACTGCCCTGTTGGCAGGCAGTTCTGTTTCCAACTGCCTGCCAACTGCTTCTCCAACTGCCTTTCCCAACCAGCCAACCTGCTAAAACCAACCAACTACCCACCAACAACTCTAACAAACCTCGGGCTAAGCCCTTTTATACACATCTAGGCTCCGCCTCCAGCTTTCCTATTGGTCTACCCCCCTTGTACAGACAGGCTCTAAACGAACGGGCAAACGCCACAATACCAGTTCCTGGAAACTGGAAGAGGAGAGAGTGCTCTTGTGTTTGGGTCCTGCCTTCAGGTTTCCCACAGGGATCTGGTTGGCTACTGCGAGAACAGGATGCTGGACTAGATGGGCCACTGGCCTGATCCAGCAATCTCTTAAGTTCTTTAATGTTCCACCTATCTTTTCCCCACCCAACCCAAAATTTGCTGCGTTCCAAACTAATTTTTTCTTATACGCAACGTCTGCAGCAAGAATCCTGGTGGCTAAGTACTGGAAAGGGAATCAGTTACCCACTAGGGGAGAGTGGCTATGTAAGCTCTCAGAATACTTAGAATTAGCCAAATTGACAGATATAATAAGACAAAAACCAAAAAGTGAAGTAAAAAAAGAATGGGAGTGCCTAAATGAATACCTCAAAAGTCAAGGTTCGAGGGCAGAAATCTGGCTGAGTCTGGAATAACCTTGTGAAGTGAAAGGATATGAAAGAAGGATTTATATCTAGATGATAGGATAGAGTGGATAAAGAAAACAGGAAAACAGGAAGACACAATGAGAGATAAAGGAGGTGCTGTGGGATTGGTGGAAGTCAATGTCTTGTTGTTTTAGTGTTTATAATATTAACTTGTAAGATAAGGATTTGTTTGTTTTTTTGTTTTTGTTTTTAAGTTTTCGAATGTTGATTTTTGTGTGTTGTGTATTGTTATTTTTTGATAGCTTTCTTGTTGTTGTTGTGTGGAAAATACTAATAAAATTCATTTTTAAAAAATTTAAAAACAAAACCAAAATTTGCTGCATTCCATGTGCAAGCGCCCCAACTGTGGTCTCTTCTTAAGTTCCTGAAAGGTACTTAAATGTTTAAAACGGGGTGGGTGGAATATTTCGGTTGAACTTGTCAGATTGCTCCTAACATGGAGGCCTCACATAGCTGCGGTGTTTTTATTTGTTTTGTGTGGATTCGTGAAAACCGGAAAGACACTTTCCCTTGGGAACAGTAACTAAAAATCTGACAGTCTCACGTCTACTGAGGCTATACAGTGGTACCTCGGGTTACAGATGCTTCAGGTTACAGACTCTGCCAACCCAGAAATATTACCTCGGGTTAAGAACTTTGCTTCAGAATGAGAACAGAAATCGTGCGGCGGCAGCACAGCAGCAGCGGGAGGCCCCATTAGCTAAAATGGTGCTTCAGGTTAACAACAGTTTCAGGTTAAGAATGGACCTCCAGAATGAATTAAGTACATAACCAGAGGTACCACTGTACTGGGGCTGCAGTGTTGCCTCCCTTGCTTAAACATGAAATGTGAAAGGCAACCACAATGTCGTTATAGGAAGGCGCTGTCTAATGCAGGTAGATGTTGGGATGTTTAAGTGCCTTGTTAAGGCATATGATTTGGGCATGCCTAGTGATATTTTCTTCTTGGTGTGAAATGTATTGTCCACATTCTAGCCAGGCAAAAACACTGAGTAGAAAGTGAGGGGTGTGGCCTGAGCACAGGGGGCGTGGCCTGGAGAGAGTTCTAATGGAGGGCTCATTTGGCCCAGGGGCGTGAGGTTCCCTACCCCTCCTGTACGATTTGCTGCTGTCGCCTTGCAGAAAGCGTCTGCAAGAAATGATTCCATGCCACTGCTTTGCTACTTTATTGGGCACCGCAAAGAACCCCCTTTGCCACCCAAAGCGGCAGCTGCAGCCGTCAACGTTTTTGACTGCTGGGACGGGTTGTGCTTGCAGCGGAAGGCTGAGCTCGGGTGAGCAGAGCGCATTGGCAGTGCGCACAGTTCAGCCGAACTGGAAACCAGTTGCATAAGCATGCCGAAATGCAAAGTGCTTTGGCAGCTGCATCCGAGAAGCTCATGCAAAATAAGTGCGTGAGCGCATGCAGTTCTGTTCTGCGGGGCAGTTGAGGAAGAGAGCACCAGACCCCATTCCCTTGCAAATTTCATTGCGGGAGACATTTGGGAACATTCCTAAATATTTACGAACCTCGCAGTGTACACATTTACTGTGGGAGTCATTCCTTGTGTAACCGTATGTGACTCAGCACTCGAGGAGTTTAAAGGGCGCCCGGATCCCACCCAAATACACATGCTACCGTAATGACAACGAACCTTGGCAGTAACTTGCAGAACTGTTTGCATCATTTCACTTTAACCGTAGGTCCTGTGAACATTTCCCTAACCACGTGGGAGCTGATTTTCCATGGACTTCCGTGTCTTTGGAGTCACAGTTAAATGACTCTACCATGTGGGCGGGGGTTTGACTGCACGAATGCTTCTCACACTATTCTCTGCTTTAATTATCGGGACTCATGCGATTCGCCCCCCTGGCCCTTTAAAGACTGCCTGGAAAAGTGACTCCTATGTAGTTTTGATATGATTTAAACTAGGGTCTCTCAGATATCATGGACAATGTTCTAGCTCATAAACATTCCTGCGTGAAACGTTATCTTTCCGTGATTTTTTTTTTAAAAGGAGAGGGATAAGTGTTTGAAGTCCATCTCTTGCCAAGTGTCCAATATATCGTTGTTAGCACTCTCCACCCTGGTTTATGAATCCTCTGGGCCTTGTATATTCTTAGCTAAACAAATGGAACAGTATCAGCAGATAAGCAGCAAAGTAAATGTCCTTACAGTTGAGTAATCGAGGAGGTATTTTTATGGCATTATAAAAACTGGAACTTCTTAGGTGATACAAGGTAAGGAATATATATCTATATATAATACATGTGATCAGCTCATATTGCACTACTACATCAAAAGATGTTTTATAAGATGCTTAAAATATTTTCTGCAGCTTTCCCCAACCTGTTGGCCTTTGGATGCTTGGGACTACAACTCCCATCATCCCTCACTACTGCCCACGTTGGCTGAGGCTGATAGGAGTTATAGTCCAGAACATCTGGAGGGTACAAGTTTGGAAATGGCTGTTCTGCCAGATTGTAGTGGTTCTAGGTGCTGCTATTGTTCATGGGAAGCAGCTGCAGCTCAGTAGTGGAGAATGTACTTTGCAGAAGGTCCTAAGCTCGTTTGATTTGATTGATTATATTTCTGTTCACATCCACAAAGCAGCTTCCAAGCAATAAATAACAATAACATGATGGAGCATCGCAATTACAGCATAAGTCATATAGCATAATAAACAAATCACCAGTAAAACAATAACAAATCAGTAAAGCATCAGTAAAATAATCTGTGAAACACTATTAAGAAAACAGCTTAAAAAGTAAGCTGCAGTTACAACCAAAGTCGTATTATAGGATTCGCTAAGAACCTTGACATTCATAATCTGTAAGACAATATTACCAACATCAACAAAATAGCAACCAAAAAGTAAACTAAGCCCTGTTGAATTCATATGCACACACTCCTCCATCCACATGACAGCACATAATCTCTTCCCCTTCCCAGTTCTTCCTCTGCAAACAGCTCCCTTACGAAGGTACCTAGGGCTGGATGATAGGACAAGGCAGGTGGAAAAAGCCATTGCCTGATCTCCATCTCCCCCACATCTCTCTCCCCACAAGGACTTCAGGTGGCAGAGCGCAGAAGGAACTTTCTCTGCTTGAGACCTTTGAGAACAGACATCGCTAGATCTGATGGACCCCAGGTCTGAGTCATTAGGGAAGTCATGGGGCCACACACACTAGTCCTGCCCCTTATATGCCCATTGGCCACGCATACTCCCCCCCCCTCCAGCATTTGGAACACATGGAAAGAGGTTCTAAGCATGTAAGTGTGTAGACCTCCTCATTGCGAGAGGGATTCTGATTGGGTCACGATTCTCCTCCATGCGCAGGTAGTTGTTGGTCCACACACACAGCTCCTTCTCATGTTCACCAAACATATGGATGGTACCAGTTGTGGATCCTGTAGCTTACTGAAGTGCATTTGTGGTAATATAAACTATGAATAGGAAACCTGTAACCCTCTAATTGTTGTTGTTTAGTCGTTTAGTCTTGTCCGACTCTTCGTGACCCCATGGACCAGAGCACACCAGGCACTCCTGTCTTCCACTGCCTCCCGCAGTTTGGTCAAACTCATGCTGGTAGCTTCGAGAACACTGTCCAATAATAATAATAATAATAATAATAATTTATTATTTATACCCCGCCCATCTGGCTGGGCCTCCCCAGCCACTCTGGGCGGCTTCCATAAAAACCAAAAATACAGTAAAATATCACACGTTAAAAACTTCCCTGAACAGGGCTGCCTTAAGATGTCTTCTGAATGTCAGGTAGTTGTTTATCTCTTTGACATCTGCTGGAAGGGCATTCCACAGGGCGGGCGCCACTACCGAGAAGGCCCTCTGCCTGGTTCCCTGTAGCTTTGCTTCTCGCAATGAGGGAACCGCCAGAAGGCCCTCGGCGCTGGACCTCAGCGTCCGGGCAGAATGATGGGGGTGGAGACGCTCCTTCAGGTATTCTGGACCGAGGCCGTTTAGGGCTTTAAAGGTCAGCACCAGCACTTTGAATTGTGCTCGGAAACGTACTGGGAGCCAATGTAGGTCTTTCAAGACCGGTGTTATATGGTCTCGGCGGCCGCCCCCAGTCACCAGTCTAGCTGCTGCATTCTGGATTAGTTGTAGTTTCCGAGTCACCTTCAAAGGTAGCCCCACGTAGAGCGCATTGCAGTAATCCAAGCGGGAGATAACCAGAGCATGCACCACTCTGGCGAGACAGTCCGCAGGCAGATAGGGTCTCAGCCTACGTACCAGATGGAGCTGGTAAACAGCTGCCCTGGACACAGATTTGACCTGTGCCTCCATGGACAGCTGTGAGTCCAAAATGACTCCCAGGCTGCGCACCTGGTCCTTCAGGGGCACAGTTACCCCATTCAGGACCAGGGAATCCTCCACACCTGCCCGCCTCCTGTCCCCCAAAAACAGTACTTCTGTCTTGTCAGGATTCAACCTCAATCTGTTAGCCGCCATCCATCCTCCAACCGCCTCCAGACACTCACACAGGACCTTCACCGCCCTCACTGGTTCTGATTTAAAAGAGAGGTAGAGCTGGGTATCATCCGCATACTGATGAACACCCAGCCCAAACCTCCTGATGATCTCTCCCAGCGGCTGCATGTAAATGTTGAAAAGCATGGGGGAGAGGACAGAACCCTGAGGCACCCCACAAGTGAGAGCCCAGGGGTCTGAACACTCATCCCCCACCACCACTTTCTGAACACGGCCCAGGAGGAAGGAGCGGAACCACTGTATGACAGTGCCCCCAGCTCCCAGCCCCTCAAGACGGTCCAGAAGGATGTTATGGTCGATGGTATCAAACGCCGCTGAGAGATCCAGCAGAACTAGGAAACAGCTCTCACCTTTGTCTCTAGCCCGCCGGAGATCATCAACCAGTGCGACCAAGGCAGTTTCAGTCCCATGATGAGGCCTGAATCCTGACTGGAAGGGATCCAAATGGTCCGCTTCTTCCAGGCGTGCCTGGAGTTGTTCGGCAACCGCTCGCTCAATCACCTTGCCCAAGAATGGAAGATTTGAGACTGGGTGATAGTTGGCCATCGTGGCCGCATCTAAAGATGGTTTTTTAAGAAGCGGTTTAATAACCGCCTCTTTCAGCGGGTCTGGGAAGGCTCCCTCACGGAGGGAAGCATTCACCACCCCACGAAGCCCATCGCCCAGTCCTTCCCGGCTAGCTTTTATAAGCCAGGATGGGCAAGGATCCAGGAGACAGGTGGTTGGTTTCACTCGTCCAAGCAGCCTGTCCACATCCTCGGAGGTAACAGATTGGAATTGATCCCACTCAACTTGACTAGACAGAACTCTAGCACTCTCCCGCCCCGGCCCTGCTCCCACGGTGGAGTCTACTTCTTCCCGAATCTGAGCGATTTTATCTGCAAAAAACTTTGCAAAATCATTGCAGGAGAACATGTGGCCCATACTGGGCCCCAATGTTGCAGGTGGTTCCGCTAAATTGTGAACCACCTGAAAAAGTCTCCTGCTGCTGTTTTCTGCAGATGCAATAGAGGCAGTGAAGAAATTCTTCTTCGCCGTCGCTATCGCCACTTGGTAGGCTCGACGTTGAGCTCTAACCTGTGTCCGGTCAGATTCGGAATGAGTTATCCGCCACCGGCGCTCTAGCCGTCTCAACGATTGTTTCATTGCCCTCAGATCCGTGGAAAACCACGGGGCTGTCCGGGCTCCATGCAATCGGAGAGGGCGCTTCGGAGCCAAACAGTCAATAGCCCTGGTTAACTCCGCATTCCAGCGGGCCACCAGGGAATCAGCTGAAAGGCCATCAACATGGGATAAAGCATCCCCTACCACTCTCTGGAAACCATTTGGATCCATTAAGTGGCGGGGGCGGACCATCCGAATTGGTCCCACCTCCCTGCAGAGGGGATGGGTCGCAGAGAAGTCCAGTTGCACCAGGAAGTGATCTGACCATGGCACTTCTTTCGTTTCGCTTTTACTTAGTGTCAGATCACCAACATCCATAGAGGTAAACACCAGGTCCAAGGCATGTCCGCGGCTATGGGTTGGGCCAGACTTATTCAGGGACAGCCCCATGGAGGCCATGCTTTCCACGAAGTCCCGAGCGGCCCCTTGTAAGGTCGTGTCGGCATGGATGTTAAAATCCCCTAGGACGACCAAGCTAGGTGTCTCCAGGAGGACATCCGCCACGACCTGAAGCAGCTCGGGCAGGGAATCCTTGGTGCAGCGGGGAGGTCGGTACACCAAAAGGAATCCTGTACTGCCCCTATTGCCCAACTTCCAGAACATGCACTCTGAAAACTGGGTCTTCCCAATAGGACGCCTGGTGCAAACTAATGACTTCCTAAAAATCACTGCAACCCCCCCTCCCCGCCCACATGACCTGGGTTGCTGTGCGTAAGAGAAACCTGGTGGACAAGCAGCGGCAAGGACAGGCCCATCTGCTTCATCCAACCAAGTCTCTGTTACACATGCCAGGTCAAGTCCTCCATCCATGATCAAGTCATGGATGGCAGTGGTCTTATGAATCATTGACCTGGCATTGCACAGCAGCACCTTCAGGTCATGTGGGTATCCCTTGCTGATTCTAGTATCCATCCGGTCAGGACCAGACCCGGAGGCAGGAATAGTCCTCAGACAACGACTAAACCTGCCCCCTCTGTAATGACGTGGTCTAGTCTTAGCGTAACTCCTCCTCCTACCCGTGATCACTGAGATCGGTTGCCCCAGTGCATCCCCCGCTGTGGAACATGCCCCAGCCATTTTGTGGGCTGGGGCCCACTCCCCGGCAGCCCAACCATCTAGTCCTCTGTCGTCCCCTTCTCCTTGTGCCCTCTATCTTTCCCAACATCAGGGTCTTTTTCAGGGAGTCTTCTCTTCTCATGAGGTGGCCAAAGTATTGGGGCCTCAGCTTCAGGATCTGTCCTTCCAGTGAGCACTCAGGGCTGATTTCCTTAAGAATGGATCGGTTTGCTCTTCTTGCAGTCCATGGGACTCTCAAGAGTCTCCTTCAGCACCATAATTCAAAAGCATCAATTCTTTGGCGAACAGCCTTCTTTATGGTCCAGCTCTCACTTCCATACATCACTACTGGGAAAACCATAGCTTAAACCAAACGGGCCTTTGTTGGCAAGGTGATGTTGTTGCCGGGCTATTATGCCTAAAGGCTTGGTTGAAGGAATGTTGTCACCTAAAGATATAACGGCCCTATGGTGTAGGTTAAACTGAGAGCAAATAGTCCCAAGTCACTGAATTGGCCTTTAATGGTGGAGTCGGAATTTGAATCCAGATCTCCTTGGTTCTGTGCCGATAACCACAGCACCAATATTATGCATGCTTAATTGAAAGCAAATCCTGCTCTTTTCAAATGGGACTTACTCCCATATAAGACAGCATAATTAGGACTTTAGCCTCAGACGGATGTTTCTCAAGCGGCAATTGACAGCATCTGACAACCTGGCAAACTTGTCATCTGTGTATGTCCTGTGTTTTGATGAGGAGCTTAAAAAAATATATCTGCTTTTGATCAGGTACAGAGATGTGGCAACATTCTCCTCACCGCTTGGCAAGATGGTAGACCAGACTGCCAAGTGGTTAGATGCAGTCCGTAACAAGTTACTATTTGCAATAAGTCACTATCTGCTCAACTTTTGCCTTCTCATTGGCTCTGCAATTAAGGCGTGCTTAGTTGCAGCGCTGCGAATCTCGCAGTCCTGTTTTGATGTTGCTCCACTTCTTATTCAACATCTTTATCAACGACTTGGATGATGGACTCAAGGGCATCCTGATCAAATTTGCAGATGACACCAAACTGGGAGGGGTGGCTAACACCCCAGAGGACAGGATCACACTTCAAAACAACCTTGACAGATTAGAGAACTGGGCCAAAACAAACAAGATGAATTTTAACAGGGAGAAATGTAAAGTATTGCACTTGGGCAAAAAAAATGAGAGGCACAAATACAAGATGGGTGACACCTGGCTTGAGAGCAGTACATGTGAAAAGGATCTAGGAGTCTTGGTTGACCACAAACTTGACATGAGCCAACAGTGTGACGCGGCAGCTAAAAAAGCCAATGCAATTCTGGGCTGCATCAATAGGAGTATAGCATCTAGATCAAGGGAAGTAATAGTGCCACTGTATTCTGCTCTGGTCAGACCTCACCTGTGTCCAGTTCTGGGCACCACAGTTCAAGAAGGACACTGACAAACTGGAACGTGTCCAGAGGAGGGCAACCAAAATGGTCAAAGGCCTGGAAACAATGCCTTATGAGGAGGGAGCTGGGCATGTTTAGCCTAGAGAAGAGGAGGCTAAGGAGTGATATGATAGCCATGTTCAAATATATAAAAGGATGTCACATAAAAGAGGGAGAAAGGTTGTTTTCTGCTGCTCCAGAGAAGCGGACACGGAGCAATGGATCCAAACTACAAGAAAGAAGATTCCACCTAAACATTAGGAAGAACTTCCTGACAGTAAGAGCTGTTCGACAGTAGAATTTGCTGCCAAGGAGTGTGGTGGAGTCTCCTTCTTTGGAGGTCTTTAAGCAAAGGCTTGACAACCATATGTCAGGAGTGCTCTGATGGTGTTTCCTGCTTGGCAGGGGGTTGGACTCGATAGCCCTTGTGGTCTCTTCCAACTCTATTATTCTATGATTCTATGATTCTTTCACGTTGGACACCTTTCTGGGTGGTGCAGCGCTACTCGATTCCTACTTTGGAAACAGAGGCAGGTGAGAAACCCTGGATGCCAAATTTGTCCCTGGCTTCTCTTCACCCTGAGGACAAGCACTTTCTTGGCTTGCCCTGCGTTTCTCAGGGATGACATGTAAAATATTCACAGTGCCTGAGGCTGTTTCTCATTGCTCACACCAGCTGGCAAATTAGAGCCCTGTGAAAAAGCTAAACGAGTATATACAAAGAGCTCTCTGTCTCTCTCTCTCTCTCTCTCTCTCTCCACAGTAGAAATTGCAAACAATATATAAGGAGATTCTCATTCAGCTGTCCTCAAGGAGAGATCTTCAGGGAGTTTGCTGTTGTCATGCTATGGGGACAACATAAATGTTCTGTGGGGACAACAGGGAGTGCAGTCCTCTCCAGCAATGAACCACACTCCCTAGATCAGGAATAGGCAAATTCCGGCCCTCCAGATGTTTGGGACTACAATTCCCATTATCCCTAGCTCACAGGACCAGTGGTCAGGTAAGATGGGAATTGTAGTCCCAAACATCTGGAGGGCCGGAGTTTGCCTATGCCTGCCCTAGATTCCCAGGTTTGCTTTTTAAAAAGTCAGCTGCATAGGTAACGTTTGCACTGATTAGAGAAGAGAGGCACAGGATCTTCAAATTAAAGTATGCCTTCAAAACGAGCTGTATTGTTCTTTATTATTTTTTTTAAAAAATACATTGTTATTAATTTTAACATACAAATTATAAAACGTACCACACAAATTATTACAAATACACTTTTTTTGGACTTCCATCAGCGCCTCCGATGATCTTCCGTCTTAACCTCTTTTTATGCATTACTTAATTTTGTATTGTCTTTACCTCTCTTAACTTATCATCTCCCCTTTCCCATTTTTACAATATTTCCAACATATTGTTCTTTGTTATTATTGGGTGCCCTACAAATCCCGATAAATCATTTGACTTGGGTAAATTCCAGTGGCGTTCTGGTTTTGCTGTTTTGGGAAACTTTGGCCAGAGATCATTGTCCCGCATTGGTTCTAGTAGCACCTGAAGTCTGCCGACCACTTTTATGAACCCAAAACATCTCAGCAGGGCTTCATTGCAGGCAACGCTTTTGAGAAACGCAGGTGTGTCATTATCCATCCGTACCTAGAAGGAGGATCTTCTAGGTGGTGATGAATTGCACATAGCCCACGAGGATTTTGAAATGCAGCAGCCCTCAAGGCCATATCCTATCTCACCTTTTGCTCAATGTGCTTGCAATCTCTTGATTTAAGATTAATCCTATATGTAGAATAGAAGCCCCATTAACATGCTGATGATATACATCAGTACAATTATTTCCCAATCAGAACCTGCAAATTCATTAGCTACTATGAAGAAATGAGTGGAGGACATTGCCAATTAAGGTGCCCCGATGGCTTGTTCTCTACCATGAGAAAGCTGAGGCGCTTGTATTGAGAGTGCCATTGATATGAAGCAGCCGGCTCCCTGTTTCAAATCATTTGTACAGAGGTAATGCAATAGAGTTAAAACCATGCCTTTCCCATAGGAAACCTTTGTGTGTTGGCTGTGTTATGAAACATTTTCCTCTGCCTGATCCTATGGTGTAGTCTCTTCTTGCACTTGTTTCATCTCAAGATCTCATTGGAGTAATGCCACCTCTCTCATGACTGCAAGGCTAAGTTGTTTTGATTATCCCTTATCAGCAATCACTAATTTTCCTTGATGTATTTATTTTGGAAGTTAACGATCCAGCTGTTTGCTGTTTCGACAGACTTTGTTATTGTTGCTTTCACCCTGGTTTTGAGATGGGGTGCAAATAAAATGACCAAATATGCGCACTGTTAAATAAGGAAGGCAGAATCAGGTGAAAAACCCTGGATGCCAAATGTTAATATATATAGTCTTTAATATAAATTGCCATAGAGTTTTCTGGCCAGCCGGTTGGAACCAAAGCTCCAATGCAGACCATTTTGACAGGTAGGTGGGGCATCTCACCTGACAATTGCTTGGTGTCACCATGACAGCAGGTGTCCCAGCTGCAAAAGAAAGAATCGCGAGCACACTCCTCTAAGTACACTCCCAGTTATTTCCTTTCTTCCTTTACAACCCAGCTCGAGGTAAAGCTGTCGATGCAAAGCAAAAACCATTCCTTTGCAGCCCAGTTTAAACTCAAACTGGGCTTCAATGGAAGATCCCTGCCAGCGCCCATCAGCTCTCAGTAGCGATTGGCTTCACTTGGGAGCTCCTGCCTGGAAACTCCCAAGGGCAGGTAATCCCAACAGCAGTCAGCTGATTGACACTGACTGCAAGCCGTTCTCGCCAAGGAACAATCAGGAGCACACTTTAAGGCTCCCATTTGTTCCTCTGCATCTTCACCTGCACCACACTTGACTTTTGACAAGCATCAGGTGTAGGGAAGAGAGGCACTCCTTGGCGAAGGAATATGTCACAACATCTTGTTTTAATGCCCTATTTGTTGAATAGTTAGACATAATAAAAAATAGCCATCATTGGAGTGGAGAATTGAGGGAGGGGGCTTCATTGGGGTAGGGAGTTGAGGGAGAGGAACTTCAGCTATTACGAATCTCTGGACCATGGGCCAAATTAGGCATCCTAGGGTGGCGCTGTGGGTTAAACCACAGAGCCTAGGACTTGCCGATCAGAAGGTTGGCGGTTCGAATCCCCACGACGGGGTGAGCTCCCGTTGCTCGGTCCCTGCTCCTGCCAACCTAGCAGTTCAAAAGCACGTCAAAGTGCAAGTAGATAAATAGGTACCGCTCTGGCGGGAAGGTAAATGGCGTTTCCGTGTGCTGCTCTGGTTCGCCAGAAGCGGCTTAGTCATGCTGGCCACATGACCTGGAAGCTGTACGCCGCCTCCCTCGGCCAATAAAGCGAGATGAGCGCCGCAACCCCAGAGTCGGTCACGACTGGACCTAATGGTCAGGGGTTCCTTTACCTTTAAGAACAGGATACTGAACCTGGTGGGCCTTTTGGGTGATCCAGGAAGGCTCCACTCCTGTTCAGGTACTGTGTCCTTTTGAAGAATAGGCCATGGAGACAAACACTGGATCAGGCTGCTTTCTTGGTGCTGTCCTTGTGGGCTCATGGACTGCTTGGCTGAATCCATCAAAGCTCTTCTAAGGGACGCATTCCTCTCCCCACACCTATCATATGTATGCAATGGTTCATTTCATTTGCATGTGGACCATGTATTGCACCAGTCTAATCCCTTCCTAGGGTGATGTCAATGAATTGCCACAAAGCGAATTTATTACTCCCCATCTACAAAGTCGGTGAGGTGTCTCAATGGAACCTTTGAAGAAGGCGTCCGTTTAAAAGTCACGTTGACCTCTGGACGTGGTATGCTTCATGCTGTCACTGATTTAATGCATTGCACATCTCTCCTGGCTTGTCAGTTGCTCTATTACCTAAACACCACTTAGATGCTCAGTGTAGCCATTGCAACAGACATAAGTCTGCAATATCTTCACCTCTAAATAAGAACTCGTTGCTCTCATTCCCCCCCCCCCCCCGCTGCTGTTTGCTGATACGCTAATTAATTTCAGTATGGCACTACCCGTGTAGCACCTTTTAAAAAATTCAGAGTAGCTGCCACATCTGTGAGATTCCTGGAAGCCAGAAGTGCGTGGAGCTGAACATGTGTCAGCAATGAGGTGCAAAGCTGATACTCAATATATAAATAGAATTAGTTCTGAACTGCATATTACCTGCGCACAGTCATACTGAAAGTAAGTTAGCTCCAAGGTGTCTGTTGTGATACTGGTGCTACTCCTCTGAAAAGCTGGTCCAGCTGTGTCCTTCAACTTTGGGTCTCCAAAAGTTGGACTTCAGTGCCCATGATCCCCGCCCAGCTTAGCCAGTGGTCAAGGATGATAGGAGTTGTAGCCCAACAACATTGGTGAACCTGAGGCAGAAGAACACTGATCTGGATTTAAGCCATGAAGTTCCAAATAATTCTAGTACACTATCACCCTATACTGAACGATGGTGGGTGTGGGGGTTGAAGCTTTGGAAGGATTTGGGTTTGCTATGAATGGGTATGATTAACTTTAAAATTTTTACTTCAGAAAGAAAGGAGGGCTGGCTTTAGGTTTCAGGGGGCCTTCAGCAAAGTTCTCTCTGGTGGGCCTCTCCTTAATTCTCAGCTCTCCAGCAGAAGTGGCAGGCCGTCACAAGCCTCCATTTTAAATTTCCCAGTCTCTAGGGATGGGGAACCTGTGATCGTCAATAAATTGCTAGACTCCAGCTGCCATCAGCTGTAGCCATCGTGTCCCGTGGTCAGAGATCATGGGAGTCATAGTCCAACAACATCTCGAGGGCCGCAACTTTGCTTCCCATGGTCTAAAATTCTATACAGTGGTACCTTGGGTTAAGAACTTAATTCGTTCCGGAGGTCCTTTCTTAACCTGAGGTACCACTTTAGCTAATGGGGCCTCCTGCTGCCGCTGCGCCGCTGGAGCACGATTTCTGTTCTCATCCTGAAGCAAAGTTCTTAACCCAAGGTACTATTTCTGGGTTAGCAGAGTCTGTAACCTGAAGCATCTGTAACCCGAGCTATCATTGTATAAGCATGAATGTTATATAGTGATGTACTGTGTGGGTCCTTTGAGACCAGAAGTAGCAACAAGTTTCCCTATCTGCCTAGCTCTCCATTGGAGTACAAAGGCAGGAGATCTCATTGTTAATCTCACAAGACATGGACATTTCACCAGCATTGTCTAAAGCAGAGGTAGCCAAGGTTTTCCCTTCCAACTGCTGTTGGGTTAGAGCTGTCATCATCCATGGTAGCTGAGGCTGATGGTAGATGGATTAGTCACCTGGCTGGCGTCGTGAGAACAGGATGCTGGACTGGAGGCCGCCATTTTGGGAAAACAGAAAGTGAAAGAAACTCTCCAGTCTTTGTAGGACACAACCTCAATTTTTGCAGCCAAAGCAGCTGAAAATTGGGGAGAGGGTGCTATTGGGAGGCGAGGGGTGGTGAGAAGAAATTCATTCCTCACCTACCACGTCTCCCCTGCTCCTCTCTAGCATGCCCTGCACCCCAAAGTAGGTGATCCTTGTCTCCTTTAAATGGGTGGGAGAGCTCAGTTGGCAGAGAATGAGACTCTCAATCTCAGGGTCATGGATTTGAGCCTCACGTTGGGCAGAAGATTCCTGCATTGTAGGGGGTTGGACTCGATGACCCTTGTGGTCCCTTCCAACTCTATGATTCTGTGATTCAAGCTATGATTCAAGTAATTGGGGGCAGGTGCTAGCTTAAAAAAGGAGAAGCTCCCCTCTCTCCCAGCTCCCACTTCCCCTATTCAGATTATGGCCTCTATTGCTTTTTCGTTGTTTAGTGATCGGTTTCTTAGACCTCGTTCTGCAGCCGACTGTCTAATTCAGCCCTTTGCAATGATGCATCAAAGTGTTGGCCATCACATGAAAATGTTCTGATGCACAGCACCAGTCGTGCTTTGCTGGGTACCCAGGAAGCTGCCTCGCCAGAGTGGTGCATATCTCCTGCTTGGACTACTGCAATGCGCTCTACGTGGGGCTACCTTTGAAGGTGACCCAGAAACTGCAAGTAATGCGGCAGCTGGACTGGTGACTGGAAGCCGCCGCCGAGACCACATAACACCGGTCTTGAAAGACCTACATTGGCTCCCAGTACGTTTCCGAGCACAATTCAAAGTGTTGGTGCTGACCTTTAAAGCCCTAAATGGCCTTGGTCCTATATACCTGAAGGAACGTCTCCACCCCTATTGTTCAGCCCAGACACTGAGGTCCAGTGCCGAGGGCCTTTTGGCGGTTCCCTCACTGCGAGAAGCAAAGCTACAGGGAACCAGGCAGAGGGCCTTCTCGGTAGTGGCACCCGCCCTGTGGAACGCCCTCCCATCAGATGTCAAAGAGAAGAACAACTACCAGACTTTTAGAAGACATCTAAAGGCAGCCCTGTTTAGGGAAGTTTTTAATGTTTAATGCTGTATTGTTTTTAACACTCGATTGGGAGCCACCCAGAGTGGCTGGGGAAACTCAGCCAGATGGGCGGGGTATAAATAATAAAAATTATTATTATTAGTCCATTTAGCTCAATGTTTGTCAACACTGGCTGGCAGTGGCTCTCCAGCTTTTCAGACAGGGAATCTTTCTCAGCCCTCTCTGGAGACGCCGGGGATTGAACCCAGGGATCTTTTGCATGTGATATCCCAGTGAGCTACAGCCCTTCCCATGCAACTGATAGTCTTAGGTAGGAGTGCAAATCTGCCGTTCAGTGGGAATCTCCACCAAGTTGTGTGCAGACCAGGAGTGCATTCTGGCATATATACACATTATTGTACATGCAGATAGCTCATATGAGGGTGAGAAATTGATATAACAAGTGTGATTGCTGACACTTCATTCAGATGACTAGAAACAGTACAGTGTTTTGGGAAAACACAATGATAGCCATTCATTATTATTTTTTGGTGGCATTCTTTTGCTTAATGGGTGCCGTTTCTACTCACAAACGACCTCCGTTGAAATCTGCGAGCCCTTAGTATGGGATTTTGTCGGCAAAAGTAACAGAAGCTAACTTCAATTAAGGAGTTTCATCACACCGACTCCTCCAAATTAGGCAACAACTGATTTAAAAATGGCAATAAAGTTGTCAGACATTTTAAGAGTAAGTTCATTACCATTTTCCCTTCTCAGGAAATGTGTGATTGAGTGATTAGATGTGGTGTAATACACACGCACATCTGATGGATGCCCTGTAGGTATTAAGTTAAATCAGTAATGTGGCCAAATTTAAAAATAGTTCTTGAAATGAAACACAATTGGATTCTGCTGCTTCCAGTGAGTTTCGGCAGCTGTTTCAGTCCTACGTGAAAGTGAAGTTTTGGACCTGAGAGTGTGGTTTGCATCCAACTAAGTATTGCTCAGAGAAGAACCAATGAAATTAATGGATGTACAATAGTTGTTGTTACGAAAAAGGAGCAATGCAGAAGCGAGCTCCAGGTGGCTGGAATGCCAAACAGGATGTTGATGTTATGGGACTGTACCGTGGGAACGAGGGACGGTCTATTCAGTGCACTGAGCACCGGATGTTAGCTCAGAGTGTCACATGACCCTGTACTGGAAGTACATGGGTGGAGTTTATTCTCTCTCTGCAGTTGGTGATGAGAGAGTGCAGTCACGATTTCTCTGTACTGCTGGAACGACAGAAATAAAGGCATGTAAATACATTTCTGTCTGTCTCTCTCCCCTCCCTGGGAATGGGAGGGGTGAAGTGGTGTGTTCTTCTCACGTTGAGGAGGATCGCCGATTGAGACCTCGCCTTGGTCTTGCCGGGAGTCGCTGACAGGGAGGTCAACAAGGTTTCAAGCCGGGCACCTGGAGGGTGGCCAATTCCTCTGACTTTTGGCTTGAAAAACCAACAGTTGTCTCCATTAGTTTCACCAGGTATATTCTAAGTAGAACTTTGTTTGGTACAGCCTTGTAGCTATGGATTGGTTGACCTCTGTTATCCATTTGCCTTAGAAGACAATGGAAGGGTGTGCCTTCAGTCAAATCATTGGAGGCTTACAGCACCTGCTGTGGCTGTAGAGACCGATACAGGAGAGACATGTTTTGTTGCAGCTGGGGCAGATGAAGTTATTCGGTTCTGCTGATGCAGGTGCAATGAACAGCTTTGATTCTCCGTGAAAGAAATGAATCTTATAATAGAAGTCTTCGTTTACAGTTGCAGCTGAAATTGCTCAACCCCTGTTGAAAACCAGGTTTATTATCAAAATTTGCAGACATTCAGCTGTTTGCAATGAGCAAATCAAACAAAAGCAATTGGAATAGCTCAGCAGCAACGGATGCTTCAAGTGGTTCCCCCAAATTCATCTGAAAATGCAAATTATACTGGCTTCTGCAGTCTCACACTGATTCAACCCCTGAACAGAAAACCTCACAACAGCACAAATACAACCAGTGTCATCTCAAGCACACCTGATGCAGCTGATCAAGGGCTTAATTAGTTGCACCAGGTGTGCTTGAGCTGGAACACATGAAATACCTGAACTGAAGCCCCCCTCCCCTTTAATGGCAGGCTATAGTTGTCATTTAGTTAGGCAAGGAATCTAAATAAAGTTGTTCTGATTGTCAGGAATTGCCAGAGCAAGAACTGAGTGCATGATTTGCCTTTAGTGTAAGGGATGCTATAGTTCAGTGGCAGAGCATCTCGTTTCAGGCAGAAGGTCACAGCTTCAATCCCCAACATCTCCAGGTAAGTACAGTGGTACCTCAGGTTACATACGCTTCAGGTTACACACTCCACTAACCCAGAAATAGTGCTTCAGGTTAAGAACTTTGCTTCGGGATGAGAACAGAAATCGGGCTCCGGCGGTGCGGCAGCAGCAGGAGGCCCCATTAGCTAAAGTGGTACCTCAGGTTCAGAACAGTTTCAGGTTAAGTACGGACCTCCAGAACGAATTAAGTACTTAACCTGAGGTACCACTGTAAGGCTAGGAGAGACTCCTTCCTGAAGCCTTGGAGAGACACTGCCATGTATAAGAAATAAAGGAAACAAAAAAACACCATTTAAAAACAGCATTGAGCCTCCCGGAACGTTATAATTTCTACACAGGCAAGACCCTCAGCAATTTTCATTTTCTTTTTTATAAATGTTTTTATTAGCAATTTCAACATATCAAAACATATTATATTCATTCCCCCCCGTTTCCCCCCCTCAAACCTCCCCTCCCCCAGAGACTTCCCTCAGCTCCTCTCTCTGATTTCTCAGCACATATTATTCCCTGCATTTTATAAAATTATATGAATCCTTACATTATCTATCTCCCATGTTGTCAATCCATAAATTTGTGTATGTTTATTCAAAACCTGCCAAGGAGTCCAGCTCATTTTGTCGTCTTTTTAAGTAATTTGTGAAAAGTTCCCATTCTTCTTTGAAGTCACAGTTGTCCTTGTCTCGCAGTTTGTATGTCAGTTTAGCCACTTCTGCGTAGTTCATCAATTTCTCTTGCCACTGTTCTTTCGTCGGGGTTTCCTCATTCTTCCATCCTTGTGCTAACAAGACTCTTGCCGCTGTAGTTGCATACATTAATAAATTCTTTGTTTTCCTTGCCAGGTCTTGTCCTACCATCCCTAACAAAAATGCTTCTGGTTTTTTAACAAATGTCATTTTAAACATTTTCTTCAATTCATCATATATCGTTTCCCAAAATTTTTAATTTCTCTACATTCCCACCACATATGATAAAAAGTCCCTTCTTTGACCCTCAGCAATTTTCAAGTGGTCTGTGGGGGGAGTTGGGAGTCAGTGCTCTAGAGAGGTACCATATTTTGTGGCAAAGGTAACACTTTTTGTTGCACTCCCTTCCGCTAGAAAAAATACACTGTACATGCCATTGAGCATCACCGACCCCCAAAAATACCTGCCAGAAATGAGGTCCATCAATACACCTGTGCCTGAGAAGTTCAAGGTGGTTGCGTCAGTGACAGCATCATGGCATTTTGGTTCTAGATGATATAAAGACATCTTGTTCTCTTAGTCCAGCTTAGCAGAGACACTGTGAGAATGCTTGCAAACACCATGTGAATTTCAACACACATTCAATGTGTATGCTCTGTACAGGGAAAGTGTGTGTGTGTGTAATATATATTAGGGCGGAGGCTTCTAGAGTGCAAAGGGTTGTTTTTGTGCAACAGCTATATGAGTAAGAGAGCAATGAAGCTGTTTTAAAAGGGGGTTAGGCACATTCAGGGAGAATATCAATGGCTATTACCTGTGACAGGTATAAAGAGCCTCTGTGAGTATCTGTGAGTACTGATTGTCAACAGAGAAATAACAGGGAGGATTACGGCCTTCCCAGATGCATCTGATTGGCTGCTATGGAAAGCAAGGTGCTGGATTAGACGGATATTTGGCCTGATCTATGGGGCTCTTATTAAACCCTATAGAAAAAGAGCCAGGGCTTTATTTATTTAATTTATATCCCACTTTCCCTCTGAGGAGCTAAAAGTAGTATACAGTGGTACCTTGGTTCTCAAACGCCTTGGTTCTCAAACAACTTGGAACCCAAACACTGCAAACCCGGAAGTAAGTTTGTGAACTTTTTTGGAAGTCGAACGGGCTCCGTTTTGTGTGTTACGCTTCCGATTTGAGTGCCACACTTCCGTTCTGAGTGTTACGCTGAGGTCTGTCCGTTTCTTCTATTTATTTTGTGTTTTTGCGGATCTCTTGTTTTTGTTTTTGTGGTGTGTGGAACCCAGTTCAGCTACTGATGGATTGATTGTGTGACTGCAGTACATTGTTTATTGCTTTCATTTTATGGATCAATGGTCTCATTAGATAGTAAAATCCTTGTTACATTGCTGTTTCAGGGGTTGTTTTTAAAAGTCTGGTACAGATTAATCTGTTTTGCATTACTTTCTATGGGAAAGCGTGCCTTGGTTTTGGAACGCTTTGGTTTTGGAACAGACTTCTGAAATGGATTAAGTTTGAGAACCAAGGTACCACTGTATGTGGTTCTCTCTCTCCCTCTCCCCATTTTATCCTCAAAGGAATGGTGTGGGGGTAGGTTAGACTGAGAAAAAGTGGCTGGCCAAAGGTTACCCCGTGAGCTTCGCGGCTGAGTCGGGGGCTAGAACCCCGGTTAACCAGGTCCAACACTTCTAACCACTAGTTAGTGACCTAGGAAATAATATGATGCTTATCCTGTAAACAACATCTTAAGGTGTCATTCCTGACAGGGTTGGAAGGAGCGGCTACACAAAGAGATTGTAGCGCAGTCCTGGGTATCCTTTGCCCCATCTCAGCCACGACACCATAGAGTTCAAGCATTCTTACCCCACTTTAAAACAGTCATGGCATCCCCACCCCACCCCCCAAAAATATTGGAAATTGTAATCTGTTAAGGGTGCTGACTTCACAATACTTGAACGGCCAGCTTCCTTAGCAAACTACAGTTCCCAGGATTCTCCAAAGTTGGTGCTTTAAATGTGTCATGTGGATGTGAGCCAGGTCAGGTCTCCACCCTAATGGGCCGACAATCTAAAGCTCAGCACATTGATTTTATTGTATGTTAAGTGGAAAACTTTCAGGACAAAAATTGGTTAAAAAAAATAAAATTCAACACGTTGAAGGGGGAGGGAATGGTGTCGCATCTTAATCATTTTTCCTCCAAACTAAAACGCCCCTGATGCTGCAAGCTTTCCTCATAGGGGCGTCATTCCATCTCCCTGATCATTTTGGGTTGTCTTTTCCTGGTTTGATTTAATCTCAATGAGATATTTTCCCTACCGGGTTCACCAAATACGTTTGTGCTTGGCTGTTGTAAAAGCTTAGATCTCTTACAAGCCTACAATTTATGGCTACAGCAAAGGGAGAGAGTGAGAGAGAATTAACCTTTGTAACATGTGAACAGAAAGGATTAGAGAGCAGATGCGGTCATACCTCGGGTTAAATATGCTTCAGGTTGAGCCTTTTGAAGTTACGCTCCACGGTGAGAGCCAGTGTGGTGTAGTGCTTAAGAGTGGTAGACTCGTAATCTGGTGAACCAGGTTCGCATCTCCGCTCCTCCACATGCAGCTGCTGGGTGACCTTGGGCTAATCACACTTCTCTGAAGTCTCTCAGCCTCACTCACCTCACAGAGTGTTTGTTGTGGGGAAGGAAGGGAAAGGAGATTGTTAGCTGCTTTGAGACTCCTTAGGGTAGTGATAAAGCAGGATATCAAATTCAAACTCTTCTTAAAAAGAAAAAAAAAAGTAAAAAAAGTTACGCTCCGAGGCAACCTGGAAGTAACGAAGCGCATTACTTCTGGGTTTTGCCACTCAAAATGACGTTGCGCGCATGTGCGGAAGTGGCGAAACGCGACCCACAGATGCGTGTTATGTTCTACTCAGGATGCGAACGGGGCTCCGGAACGGATACCGCTCACATCCAGAGGTACCACTGTATTCTATGATGCACATCAGAAATGGCTAAAGTTCATAAGCTGGGAGGGAAATGGTGTACAATGCAGGAGCAAGTGGCAGCCAGGGAGGGGGAATGACACTGCTGCCTCTTATGGTGGTGTTTTGCCAGAAGGCGGTTTCTGGGAAGTGAGGGGCAGATGGGGCACATCAACCTTGGAAGGTTGCCCATCTAGATGAAGAAATCTGATGTTAAACCTCCGCCGCCTTGCGAGACATCTTCAGGAAAAGACAAGGCTAAGAAAGAAGCTGAACACCAGGCTTCCTCAACCTCAGCCCTCCAGATGTTTTGAGACTACAATTCCCATCATCCCTGACCACTGGTCCTGCTAGCTAGGGATCATGGGAGTTGTAGGCCAAAAACATCTGGAGGGCCGAGGTTGAGGAAGCCTGCACTTAAGCATGGTAGCTGTAAGCAGGAGTACACAGCATGCTGTCCTTTAGATGTTGTTGAACTACAGCTCCCATCAATACGTGTCACTGGCCACTCTGCCTTGGGACGAAGGGATTTGTAGTCCAGCAACACCTGAGGGTACCACGTGACTGAAATAAATGCAAGATTCCCTCTGTTTACTCTTCCACCAATTCCTTTCCCTTTCCATGTTACCTCCTTGTGTGCTGAATTTTAGTTTGCGAGCCTCTCATGGTAGAGACCTGGCCTTGAATTTTATAAATCACTGTGCACATGGCTGACGCAACAACAACAACAGTAAGGATAATTGTTAGTTCCATATTTGAAACGAATAGCTAAATAGCCATTTTATTTTATACGTTGAGAATTTCTGCACAATGGGAAAATCGGTGCAAAAAGGAAGCAATATTGTGGTTTAAGAACTTGTAGCAATGGCTTTCCCCGCTTTACATTTGGAGCGAGCCGTGCAGTCAAGTAAGCGCTTCATCATGTGCCGTTGACTCATCCAGTTTCACTTAATGAGAACAGGTCCCTTTTTTTCCAAATTCTAAGAAGCAGGCTTTCTCTCTGAGGACACAGAAAAGCATTTGAATATCTGCTTCCAAGAATCTGCAGTGGTTTTGCAGCTGAGGCACCTGACACATTTACTGCAGTCTTCCTAAGTATTTTTGACTGGTCTTTCATCATGCCCTTGGCTACTTCAGGGACCTGAAAATACCAATTCCCCCAGCCCCATTTCCAGTATGGGTTGTAAAATAGGTCTGTGTGGTCAGGTGAAGGCAGCCTTCTGGCAAGTCGCAACAAAGGGATGGCAGGGGCGGCACATCCCGTTTCACTGCCCGCCCTGCCACCAGCAAGCGCTGCCACCTCACCACCCATTGGCCCGTCGTGCTGCCGCCACCACTGGCAGAGAGGCAACTCTGGTGTCAGAGGCCGGAGCTTCTGCCGCCCAAGGTGGCTGCTTCACCCTGTTTCATAGGTGGGCCGGCCCTAACAGGATGCATTTAGCATCATGTGCTACAGTGCATTCAGGCTCCATGTAAAAGAAGTTCATCTTCTAAGGCCCTCCTTCGTGTGCCTCCTCCTCGACAGGTCCGGAGGGTGGCAAACTGAGAACGGGGCCTTCTCTGCAGTGGCTCCCCGTTTGTGGAATGCTCTCCTGGCGCCTTCATTATCCACCTTTAAGCGCCAGGCAAAAACGTTCCTTTATAACCAGGTCTTTGGTTGATCTTGTTGACATCCAACACCCTTTTAGAATGTGGCTTTTGGGGGGCAGGTTATTGCTTTTGGTTTGATTTTATATGTTGTGGTCTTGTTGTGAACCGCCCTGAGACCTCCGGGTATAGGGCGGTGTATAAGTTGAAATAATAATAATAATAAATACAAACATTGAAAGTGTTCCCTGAAAAGGTGACCTCTGCTCGACTGTGCCTTTCTAAAGGTAAAGGGACCCCTGACCATTAGGTCCAGTCGCGGACGACTCTGGGGTTGCGGCGCTCATCTCGCTTTACTGGCCAAGAGAACCGGCGTACAGCTTCCTGGTCATGTGGCCAGCATGACTAAGCCACTTCTGGCGAACCAGAGCAGCGCACAGAAACGCCGTTTACCTTCCTGCCGGAGCAGTACCTATTTATCTACTTGCACTTTGATGTGCTTTTGAACTGCTAGGTTGGCAGGAGCAGGGACCAAGCAACAGGAGCTCACCCCGTCACGGTGATTCGAACCGCCGACCTTCTGATCGGCAAGCCCTAGGCTCTGTGGTTTAACCCACAGCGCCACCCGCGTCCCTCGAGTGCCTTTCTAAGTAGGTCTTAATGTTCTGCTCTTAATGTTCTGTTTTTCCTTTTAGTGCTTGTGGAGTAAAAGTAAAACTGGCACCTGAGTTTATTCAGTGGTGTCAGAGAACCATAATACTGCACATACTTACGCAAACAATTGAGGAGTTTAAATGGTTTTTTTATTATTATTAATGAGAGCCAGCAAACAACCACTCAGAGTTGAAAAGGTAGCTGAAAGGTTCACTTGATGCGTAAAATCAAACCGGAGCTTTGCGGATCTCTCTAGGACGGGGAAGTATATATAGTATAATCTATATAAAGCTTCTTGATTTATGATTCATGGATCGTAATGGATGAGAAGCAGAGGCAATGCCTTATCCTTACTTTATGTTATTGTTATGAACCGCTTATTAATTACACGCCGTGTGGTTTTGTGGGAGTTTTAAAGCCAGGGTATTTTTACAAGGTATTTTTTGACTCCCCAGCCGTGTCTCTGGGGCATTGCTTTATATAAGAGGATTTCTTGCGCACAGATCAGCCTCCCGAGGTTTATTTAGAACATAGCAACCCCAGGTGAAATCTATGGGCTTTCATATTGCACTGGCTCGTTTCAGGTCTGCTCTGTACATTAAGCGAATGATGCAATGCTGTTTAACTGGGGATTTCCCTTCCGTTCCTGTAAATTGTGATGCTTCACGTAAGCTGCACTTGGACAGCCCTTGGGTGCTTAATAGGAATAGTCTGGATTTCCCCATGTGCTCTGGAAAAGCTGTACGGCAGATGCCAGCAGATGGCTTCACTGTTTTACCCGGAAAGGGAGGATGGTGCGATGCAGATGGTTCTCTAGAACCAGATGCTTGCATGATCCTCACGGTTTACTTCCACTAGAGGGTTGTTTTTAAAGGAAGGAAGGAAGGAAGGAAGGAAGGAAGGAAGGAAGGAAGGAAGGAGAATGAGAGCTATTCCAAAAGGAAACAGAAAGAAGGCATGAAATCAAAACAAAGACACAGATACTGTTGTCTTGATCCACCTTTAAAGCAGCCCTTTGCACTCAAGGAAGTTCAAGTGGCTTGCAGATTTAGTTTTATTTGCTCCTTTATGTGCTTCTACCCTGCTTCTTAATGAAAAAGTTCCAGTTTATTGCATATACTTTGTGCACCTGTATTTCCCACTCCTGCCAAGGACTTCTTTACTTGTGGGGAAATAATCAAGCATATTCTCTTGGCCTTTGAAAGATTAAGGGTCAGGATTCTTACGTTCTGCCTAAGCTTTCTGGATTTGAAAAGAGGGAGATGCAGCTGGCCAGATAGATGGATAAGGGCAGGGAGCTGGGGTTCCAGGCATAGGGATCTGCAGAATAGAAGGCATAACAGAACCAGCCAGAGCAGGAGACAAATGAGAAATGAAATTTGCTAATTGGGAAACGGCTTTGCATATGTTCTAAATCATTTCCTTTTAGGGCAAAGTATCCATGAAGTTTGTATTCATCTCTATTTCGTCAAATCTATAAGCAGCCCCAGATTTCTTTTTTGATTTTTTTTTTTTAACATCTTACTCATGTCATGAATCACTGGTATGTCAGAGGCTCAGCCTTACGAAACCTCTGAAGGAATATAAGATTTGCAGCTGCCTTCCTCTCTCTGCAGCCCACGGAAGCAGTGTGCACCTTCTATTATAAGCCAGAAAGGTTTGTTATGTTGGTGATTCCTGGGAAGCCAGTGCAAAGGGTTACAAAGGCTTCATTTCTCTTTCCACCCCTCTAGCAGGGGTAGGTAGCGTACCTCCAATTATTTGACGAGGCACGTACAGCATTTCAAGCTTTGAATGGGGAAGGGAAGTGATTTTTTTGCTTCCCTCCTCATCAGCTGATGTGTGGTAGGGAAAAGAAGAAAGGGGGGGGGAGCAGCTTTTTGCAAACATCGGCTGTGCGAGGGAGAAGTCCCTCTCGCAGTTCATGCTTGCAAAATGCAGGATTCTGTCACACTCGTCAGCTGATGGCTGGGGCCAGAAATAAACTGTTTTGCCAGCTCTAAGGGCTGGCAGCGCACCTTGCACTTGGGAAACCTATGCAAGGGATTTTGACAGGTGAGCGAGAGAATCCACCTCTCAACTATGTGATTGAAAGCCTGTGGGCTGGGACCAGATAAGGATCTGCCCCCCAGAGCCAAAAGTGAACCCCTTGCGTTCCATCTGTCCTATTCAGATTCCTCTCTTGGTGAATTCGGAAACGTTTTTAATTGTGGGTGAGTTGTGTTTTCCTCATTTATTACCAGTACCTTCGGCATCTTCCGAAAAGACAATTGTGCCACTGCTCAGACATTACAAAGTACACTCTTCTCGTGACACAGAGATTAACATCCACGTAGGGGAAAAAAGTGTATAACATGAGTGACCCGCAGAGGAGCCCAAAGTGTCCTTAGAAATTTTCTAAGCCTACCTCCTCCCCACCTAGATTGGAAATCCCAGATACCTAAGTGAACCTATTGGAATGGCTGAATCTGGAGGATGGATTTGCATATAGAGCTGTGATGGGGAGACACAGCAGGTGTGGAAGTGGCTATTAACTCTGAATACATTGCGTCCACCACCAGCACCAAAGAAGCAGTAGGCTAAGTTTTAATGACAAGCATGGCTTTGTCTTGTCTGCAAGGGGGCATGACTGTTCTGTAGGCTGTTGGTGTTTATCCTCAGTCTAAAAAGCCCCCCTCGTTTCTCACAGGCTGCTCATTTCTCCTCCTCCTCCACTGTCTGAAGCTTCGTTGATTCATGAAGATAAAAAAAGAAAGAAAAAGTGGTGAACTTCTTCGTGAGGCAGGCTCCAATTTATTTCCCTCCCCATCCCCATAAGATGAAACCAGAAGATGCTTTGTGCTTTGCTGTGCTCAGCAAACTTCTTGAACCCCTTGACCCCCAGAAGAGAGGGCTTAATTTTATTTTATTTCTTAAGTCCAGACAATTCCTCAAAGTTTCCTGAGTTGTTGTGCAGCTGCACTATTTTTAAATATTACACAGAATGAGAAAGTACCCAAAGGTTCGTCTAGAATAGATCATACCACACCCCCAATTGTTCTTTTTGTTGAAATTTCACAGCTTTGTTTCATTGGTGGGCTATGAGCTATATTTTGTTTTCTTCGGTGTTTGGTGTGATGTGTGCGGCAAAACCAGCCTGTGTGGTAAGGAGGTGCCATATTGCTGCTTTTCTGACAATGGAGTCACTGCCACTTAGCATATGGTTACCAGATTTTTTTCAATGAATCTGGGGACACTTTTTTTTTTGGGAAGCCGAGTTGTAGTGGGGGTGGTGAGGCAAAAGACCCTGGGCCCAAGCACACATGCATATTGTATAAAAGTGCAAAGCCCTTCTTTCGCACCCTGTGAAACATAAATGCACAGAGTTTTTTAAAAACTGGGCAGCAGTGCGCCGCTCGCCCGTGACTCCCGAGCCTTCCCCTATTTCCTTCCCCCTTTGTTTTGACAGATCAGGGGAGGCTCGGGAGTCACAGGTGGGCTGCCGTTGCCCAGGAGGGGCCAGCCTGATAGTGCAGTTGGCTCCGGCTGGCTTCAGGAGCTGCTCGCTGCTGTGGCGCAGGAAAAATGGCGGGCGCCAAGGCAGCAGGCAGCTCCTGAAGCCAGCCAGAGCCAACTGCGCTAACAGGCTGGCTCCGGGCTGCTGAGGCTACCGCTGCAACGTTTCCCAGGGACAGATTTGCAAATCTGGGGACATTCCAGGGATGGAATTTGTCCGGGGTAAAGGTAAAGGGACCCCTGACCATTAGGACCAGTCGTGACCGACTCTGGGGTTGCAGCACTCATCTCGCTTTATTGGCCGAGGGAGCCGGCGTACAGCTTCCGGGTCATGTGGCCAGCATGACTAAGCCACTTCTGGCGAACCAGAGCAGCGCACGGAAACGCCGTTTACCTTCCCGCCGGAGCGGTACCTATTTATCTACTTGCACTTTGACATGCTTTTGAACTGCTAGGTTGGCAGGAGCAGGGACCGAGCAATGGGAGCTCACCCCGTCGCAGGGATTCGAACTGCCGACCTTCTGATCGGCAAGTCCTAGGTTCTGTGGTTTAACCCACAGCACCACCCGTGTCCCAATGAAAGATCACAAATTAGACTTCAGTGAAGGCACGCAAGGGGCACACAAATTTGGTTCAGGGCTTGAACGAGTCTGTAGGTGTGAAGAAAAACAAATATCCGGTCAGGCCTTGTCCTCCTGTGGTGCACAAGATACTGGTTCAGGTTTGCCGCAACCGAACATATATGAGCTCTCGGCATTCACACTTGAAGCCTGAACAGGAGGAAAACAAATCGGAAAGGGGAGCAGGAGCCAGATTTGGGGAGGAAGCAAGTGCATTCACTGTATTATGGAGTCCCCAGCCCCCCAAAGTTCAGGAAAATGCAGGAAGCTGGAATGTTGGTAGGATAAATCCCATTTGGTAAGCAGAAGGTAGAAGTGGTTGCTGCTAATGCTAGCTGTGTTCTATATGCTGTAACTCCTCCTAGGTTGAAGTGTGCACGGGCCTTTAAATAGGAACATGGGAAGCTGCCTATATAGCTCAGTATTGTTTACACTGACTGGCAGCAGCTCTCCAGGGTTTCAGGCAGAAGTCTCTCCCCGGCCTGCTCAGTGGTGTCAGGGATTGAAACCTGAGACCTTCTGCATGTGAGGTTCTACCACTGATCCACAGCCCTTCCCCAAATGATACAATAATCTTTATTGTCATTGTCCCATTCAGAACAATGAAATTGAAAATCTACATCAGACATTCAGAAACCAACAAGCCTGCTATCCCAACTATTCCAGCCTGGTTAGCCCCCTAAAAACTCTGATACCCCATAATTAATAATAATAATAAATTTTATTTATATCCCTCCCTCCCCAGCCGAAGCTGGGCTCAGGGCGGCTAACAACAATAATAATTAAATACAGTATACTCCCATAGAGACTCCTTACACTGCGTTTAAAACCAAAATCGCATTTGGGTAGAAACTGTTTCTCAGGCGGCTAGTCCTAGTCTTTATAACCCTGTACCTTCTTCCAGAAGGCAGAAGCTGAAAGAGATCATTTCTGGGGTGCGCACTATCCTGCGCTATCTCTGCAGCTTTCTTATGGCACCTGGAAGCATAGATCGGATCCAAGGTAGGAAGAGTGCACCCAATTATTCTCTCCGCAGTCTTTACAACTGGGTAGGTTTGCTGCCATTTCTGGACATTTTGCTCCTTGAGGATCCCAAATTGCAGAAAACCGATGGCGTAGGGACCAGTTTGTAGTATAAATGAAGATGAACAGGGCATATAGATGATTGCTGGGAGTGGTTTCTGCACTTAGGAGTGTGTCTCTTCAGAGTGGGAGAGACTGGCCTGTCTTTCGACCTGTGGGAGCACAAGGGAAGACTTAACATAATCGCCGCACCATTAGCTGAGTTCCATAAATTGTATTGGATTATAACCACTCTGTAATTACTCCACATCCGATTTGCAACAGAAGATAATTACAGGCCCAGCTTGGAGCAAGACTTTTTATAAAACTGAATGAACAGTCTGATTCATCTCACAAGGAGACCCACCCACCCACCCATTCAAACACAGAGATTTCTCCTGCGTTTCTTTTTTCTTTTTCTCAAAGGAAGGGAAACTCCTGAGGCCTGTCTGAACAGAGACCTTTTAAAGAATTTCAATCCAAGCTATAATAGTGTTTTGATTATAAGGTTTTGCCTACCTGAAGTACAATTTCCAAAGTGCTAATGACTCTCCGCAGATTCCCCCTCCGTCCTTGCGAAATCCCCCTTTGTTGCACGGCTCTGCCTCTCTGATGTTGGCTGAAGATAAGTCAAAGTTACTTTCTATAAAACTGTGTTTTGGACTCCTTGGCTATGGAGTCGTGGTTATGTTTTTCTTTTCCATCAGAGGTACAGCTTTGGTCTGTTGGAAAGGGTGTGTTCGCTTGGGACTGTGTACGCACCACACAGCTAAAGCCTACACCCCCGCCAGTGACTGTAGTTTGTTAACTGTGCTGGAAACTGTAGCTCTGTGGGGTAAACTACAGTTCCCGTGATTCTTTTAGGGGGGTTGCTTCAAAGGTGTGGTGTATATGCAGCCTAAGTCAGGGTAGCCAGTGTGGTCTGACACCATCGGAGGGACACCATCCTATTGGCTATCCCTAGTATAAGTCATCTTGAGTAATTTCAGTTGGCCCTACTCTACATAGGCATAGCTCGGGTGGCGCTGTGGGTTAAACCACAGAGCCTAGGACTTGCCAATCAGAAGGTTCCGTTTTGTTTTCCTCCTGTTCAGGCTTCAAGCCTGAATGCCGAGAGCTCATATATGTTCGGTTTCGGTAAACCTGAACCAGTATCTTGTGCACCACAGGGGGACAAGGCCTGACCGGATATTTATTTTACTTCACACCTACAGACTCGTTCAAGCCCTGAACCAAATTTGTGTGCTCCTTGCGTGCATTCACTGAAGTCAAATTTGTGTGCCTTCATTGGGACATGGGTGGCGCTGTGGGTTAAACCACAGAGCCTAGGACTTGCCGATCAGAAGGTCGGCGGTTCGAATCCCTGCGACTGGGTGAGCTCCCGTTGCTCGGTCCCTGCTCCTGCCAACCTAGCAGTTTGAAAGCACGTCAAAGTGCAAGTAGATAAATAGGTACCGCTCCAGCGGGAAGGTAAACGGCGTTTCCGTGCGCTGCTCTGGTTCACCAGAAGTGGCGTAGTCATGCTGTCCACATAACCTGGAAGCTGTATGCCGGCTGCCTCAGCCAATAAAGCGAGATGAGCACTGCAACCCCAGAGTCGGTCACGACTGGACCTAATGGTCATGGGTCCCTTTAGCTTTACCTTACATAGGCAGCATAAAGAGGTGGTATAGAGAGACTGTACCACAATGGATCAGGAATGCTCTAAAAAAAACTGGGTTTTTTTTAAAAAAAGGAAAATCTCCCTGCAAGCAGAAAAGTAGCTTCCTGGCCTGCAGATCAGGAATTCTCTATCAGTTTTTTATTTAAAAAAAATCTCCCTCCAAGCAGAATAGTAGCATCCTGGCCAAGCCTAGAACCATGATACCCTACTTATTTATTCATAGAGCATTTGAACCCTACCTTTTGATCCCAACACGGATTGCAACCAAGGTTGGGATCAGCATGCTGTTTCCTTGGACATTTGCCATGGAACCTGTCCTGTGGATGCGTGCCCTGTGGTTCCCCCCTTATTTTAATTTTTCCATGCCCATCACTTCAAGCAACATTAGACATCTGGGTCCAGCCACCATTTCAATTTCCCACAACAACCCCAGCTTAGGGAAGGAGGATCAGCAAAAATGGCCTCTCCTCTACCTCTTCTTTCAGTTGGAATATCCTCTTTATCTCAGTACTTCCTGTTCAAGATCTAAAAAGATCTAAACTTTTATGTGGTTCACCCTTCAAGAATCTTATGAGCTTTGCCAGTATGGTAACTGAAGGGTAGACGTACCAGCTGTTACCATCACATTTTCAGATATATGTCCACAACCACCACAGCTAAAACATATATATTTTTTAATGACAGTGGGGAATGTTAGGAGAAACAGAGAATTAACGAGAACTCCTGATCACAAAGCTACAAATTAGGCAGTGTATGGTGCTCACTCTGGCCAAGGATATAGGAAGTATTGAGTCAACTATTTCAGGATTCTGCCAGCTCACTTTGCGGCACAACTGGACCAGGCCTTACCTTTGAGAAAGTTGTGGAATAGATTCTCCATGACCTTTCAGCTGTATCTTCAACTTGCTTTACTGCCAGAATAGATTGTAGAATCTCAGGGTTGCAACCAATGCTAGCCTTACGCAGAGCAGACTAGGTTACAGCTAATGAACCTACGGTGGTCACGCATATTAAGTTCAGTGGGTCTACTCTTGAATCCAACTTGCACTGAATGCAAGCTATGAATAATAGGAGAGATGCCACAGACCTAGTGTGGGTGAATGAACAGAACGATGGGTGAATACCTGAAATTTATGGGTTAATTTCCTTGTCCGTTAACAGTAATTAACAGGGTGGTCAGGCAAGTCAGCTGGAGTATTAGATGCTACTAAAAGGCTTTTCTGTGCATTTTATATGCGTTGAACTCCTACTCGTATCACAGTGAGCATATGGTGAAATGATCATCTGATTGATTGCTTCACCATGCCTTCAAAGGGCTGGTGATGCTGTATTAAAATTCCGGGGAGGGAGAGAACCGTAATGGGCCCTTGTTGTTCAGTGCAATAATTTCATCAGAACCGTAAAAACGAAATGGGGTAGAGTTAGATTGTTTTGGTTTGTGATGGTCGCAAGTAAATTAAAAGAAGGTGGTGGGGGGGAGTCTGAAATAGTTGATGTTGCAAGACTGAAATACTGAAATATCAGCATCCCGGCAGTATGACAACAAATATGCATGCAAGGCACAACATAATATGCATGTAAGATCTGGGAATAATATACACTCTTGATATGGTGGGAAGTAGCTAACCAAAATCTCATCTTTTGACTATTTGGGCTGGATTCAACAACTAAATAGTTGCGCTAGAAATGTTTGTGTTGCTGGGACCATCATACGTATTAGCACCATGCTGAGTTCCACCTGCTGTCTTCCAGAGTCATGTTTCTGTGGATCATCCCAGTTGCTTCCTGTCTGCAGACCATAATTAAACAAAGCAAGAGGCTTGATCTTACAATGCAGAGGTGGGGAAACTTGGTGTCGTGGGCCGAATGCAGACCTCTCCATCCATCTCTCAGGACTCTTCCCCCATCCATGCTCCCTGGCCATGCTCCACGCCGCACGCTAGCATATAGGGCAGGGGTCAGCAAACATTTTCAGCAGGGGGCCGGTCCACTGTCCCTCAGACCTTGTGGGGGGCTGGACTATATTGGGGGGGGGGGATGAACGAATTCCTATGCCCCACAAATAACCCAGATGCATTTTAAATAAATAAAAGCATACATTCTGCTCATGTAAAAACACCAGGCAGGCCCCACAAATAACCCAGAGATGCATTTTAAATAAAAGGACACATTCTACTCATGTAAAAACACGCTGATTCCTGGACCGTCCGCGGGCCGGATTTAGAAGGTGATTGGGCCGGATCCGACCCCCGGGCCTTAGTTTGCCTACCCATGATATAGGGGGTTCTATGATGGTGGTGGGAAGGCAGCTAAAATGTGAGCATTTCTTACATTGGAATGATTGACTTGGGTTCAGCACATGGGAATTTCAGGGGCTCTGTGTCCCACGGTCCTTTTGCATCATGTTCTACCATTCCCACTTGGCTTCTGCCTTCGTATCTTCTTCCTCCAGTTCTGTTTGAGGCTCCTGTTACAGAAAGTGCGGTGTCAGAACCAGCCCATGGGACAAGCATAAGATAGCATTCTCGCTTGTTCCCGGCCCAAGTGGGTGAAAAACAAGCCGCGGATGTTATTGGGACGGAGGGAGGCTGCAGCATGCTATAAAGTCCTCATGAGAAGATTCCCAGCAAACCAAGAGGCTTGCATAATACAGATCATGAGTGTCCCCATCAGTGTTAATTAACGCGAGGGACAGGGTGTGGGCATATTGCTCCTTTCTGCTGACTCGGTGTAAGACATCTGCGCATAAGAAGAAGGGGACTGGGAGAGGTTCAAGCCTCCCCTGATAGTTGTCAGCATCTTATTGGAAATGTGTCGCCATTGGAGAATCGTCAGTGTAATGGAGGGGGAAGGCTTGTGATCCAGCTACCGCTGGTGATTATGTCTTCCACTTTCAAGCCACCTTTCCTAGATCAGAACAGAGATTGGACCAAATGATTGTGATCGTAATACAAAAGCTTTTATGGATTCGGAGAAGTCTTTGATTAATGAAATCCTTGCAACTGCATTACAAGGCTGAGCAAGACTATTAATTCCCATATTGCAGACACAGGTTGGGAATTGAGGCTGTGGAACAGTCTCTTGGGGAAGGTTATCTAGTTGGCTCATGGCTGAAGTTAGATTCGAAACGGGTGTGTCCCTGTTCCCATTCCTACCCTAGCACTTCAAGAGATATAATACGTTGTAAATATCAACTCACTAACAAACAGCTTTATTGGGTGCAAGTTTCCTCCTCTAGCATTGCAGAGAGACAGTTAACTTGACAGGGTTCCCCCTCCTGTCTCATTATTAATGCTACCTTTGACTGACAAGTTTCTGTGTCTGGGTAAAACTTTTATAGTTCTCTCCTCATTTCCATCCCCACCCTTCCCTTACCGCTTCTGAACTTCTGTTTCCAGCTCCACGTCTTAAGCAATCGCTTTTAAATTAACTTGGTTTCCAGTAATTTCGTATCGTCAAAGAAGAAATTACCAGCGTTAGATGGTGCTGCATGCTGGAGCTGGATCCGCCCAGAGGTTTATGTTCCATGAATTCAGGGTGCAAATTGAGGAGCGATCGTTTATATTGTGTCATAAAAGTTGCATTGCTGTTTTGTTTTTGTTCTTAAATGCCTCTTGAGAAGTGTATGGAACATCCTTTTGCCCTAAAGAGCTTGAAACCCAAGATAGCCAAGTGCAAAACCAGGTGATGGGGCCAACGCATCGAGGGAAAAGGAGAGGCTAGTCAAAACAAGACAGATGAGATTCCAAGATTGATCCAGAGATGACTGAACGTGGTAACCTTCAAGGACCTTCACAATGCAAGCCCCGCCCTTAATCTAAATTCATTACTGCTCTATCAGCCACCCTTTCACCCTTAATGTGATGCTTGCCTTGATTGCTGGCATCTCTTAAAGAGGCTCTGTGAAGCTTAACTCTGTTCCGCCCTGTGTCAGGAGGATGTGACCAACAGCCAGAGGAATCTGGGGAGCAAGCAACTCCTTTGTCCTCCTTTCCCATAGCTTCACCTCTTACATGGCACCACCAAGCTGCTTGGCGCTTCAGCAGTAGTAAGGATAGTCAGGGCTGCGGCCTTGTATTCTCATAATGCTTCCTCCTTGCCTGGGTGGAGGATAGAGAGAGGTGTGCGTGTGTAGAAACTGTCAGGAGTTTAGCCTACACTCGAGTAGGACCATGGTAGAGACACATGCCCGACTGGCATGTCCTCTCCCTCCTGATCTTTCGTTCGGGAGCTTCAAGAGCTTTCTTCAGCCCGAACATCATGATGCCAATCGACACCGGCACACTTAGGGATCCACAGAGTCTTCGCAACTTGCGTGACAGACCTCAGCAACTCAGCATTTTGGCTAATCTACTTTTATTTACATATAAACACACACGGAGCACTGCAACATGGCTCCCTCTCTCTCTAGCATCAGATAGCAAAGAGAGAAAGGACAAAGGACAATAGTCCCACTGCACGGAACACAGTAACACAAACATCCTGTCTCCGTCACTTCCCACTTTGTGGAGTCAAAACATATACCGTTATATGATAGACAAAAATCCCATGACTGCAATAATGGAGCAGGAATTCTACACAAAGGTGTCAGGAGCGAGCCAGCAGTAAATAACATCATTCAAGTTGGAGATAACTCTTTACAGTCAAACCTCCGTCCACGTAACCCTCTGCGTGTATGGCAAACCCAGAAGTGTTTTACCGGGTTTCGCCGCATGCGCAGAAGCGGTCCTCAGGTTGTGGAAACCTCAGGATCTGACTGGACCTCCGGAACAGATCCCATCCGCAACTGGAGGTACCACAGTATTAGCAAAAACATGATCAACACAGGAGTGTCAGGCTTGATGAGCACAGCAACTCATCTCCAGTAGGCCTTGCATGTGGGGAGCAGTCTGTCCTGTCCTCTCCATGTTTTTATCCAAGCAATCAGAGACTTCCAAGCCCGTCACCAATCTCTTCTCCATGCTTTCCAAGGCTCTTCTGGGTCTGGGAGACAAGGTTGGGAAGGGAGTTTGTCGCAACAGCAGGAGGAAACATCCATAACTCTTCAGCAGCCTGGTTCCTCTCATCCTCTTCCCCCCTCTCACCCCACTCTCCTGCTTCAGATTCAGATTCTGAACTTTTCTCTGCCACAGATTCACTAAGCCCCTAGAAGGACAGTCTTTCAGATAGCTTGGACCTCAGCGCCTCTGACTTCTGCCACGAATAACCAACTGCTGAGGTTCAGCATGGGCACCTGATATGTCCCAAGTTCACCAAATGAAAGCACTTGGCTGGGTCAGCCCACCAGAAATCTTCTCCACTTAAGCTGGAGACTGGTGGTGGGTCTATATTATCTCTTTTTAAGTGTAGCTTGGAGGTACCTCCAACGGTCCATTGGTTCCTCCTGAACTCACCTGCCTACAAATGTTTCCAGCTGAGACCTGGTTTTTTGCTTGTGCAACAACCCATGGAACTGCAAGGCAATGGAGACTCAGGATGCTGCAGGCATCCATTCTGGAGCTGCTTTGATGGCCAACACTGCAGTAGACTTGCACATCTGAAACCCAAAAATCTCCACAGATTATATTGAAATTCGTAGCTGGGATTATCTTTAAGAACAGAACAAAAGCAAAAACATTCCCCACCAGGGAGACGGGTTGTTCCAAAGGCTCATCTTCAGATGCATCAGTATGGTGCTTGCGCCCAGAATATAATTTTGGGTGCCGCCGCCTTCTTTGGCGATCACTCGTAGCCGAGTAAGATTGTCTTCTATGAACACGGTCTTAACAGTGACTGTGGATGCCAATTCTGGATCTCGCATGTCTTTCTACAGTGGGAACATAGGTCTCTGGGTGGGAGCTGATCACAGTGAGGGTTTGCCAAACGTGCTTCCCTCTTAGCCCATTTCTCCTTTTCACCCTGAGTATGGGCTTCGTCAAAGTCGGTGACACTCTTGGTAAAGGCTGTTCTCCAGGTGGAGCACTCCCAAGCCAGTGTTTCTCAGTTATCAGTGCTTATACTACATTTTCAAAGATTTGCCTTGAGGGCGTCTTTAAACCTCTTTTATTGTAATTCGCTTTCCATTCTTAAGTTGGGAATAGAGTAGTTGCTCTGGAAGACTCACAACACGACCAGTCCAACAGAGTTGATGTTGAAGAATCATTGCTTCGACACTGGTGATCTTTGCCTCTTCCAGTACACTGACATTAGTTCGCCTGTCTTCCCAAGTGATTTGTAAACATTTTCAGAGACACTGTTGATAAAATATTTCAAGGAGCTGGAGATGGCGTTTATAAGTGGTCCATGTTTCACAAGCATACAGTAAGGTTGGTAGTACAATAGTTTTGTAACCAAGAATTTTGGTTTCCCTGCAAGTGTCCTATTCCTCAAACATTCTGCACTTCAATTGGGAGAAAGCTGCACGTGCAGAGTTCAGGCAGTCCTGGATTTCGGCATCAATGCAATATGCTATGGTGTCATATGTGTGTGCAGATGAAGATAGATAAATTGGATGGAATTCAACATTGCAGTGGTACCTCAGGTTAAGAACTCAGTTCGTTCTGGAGGTCCGTTCTTAACCTGAAACTGTTCGTAACCTGAGGTTCCACTTTAGCTAATGGGGCCTCCCACTGCTGCGCGATTTCTGTTCTCATCCTGAAGCAAAGTTCTTAACCCGAGGTACTATTTCTAGGTTAGCGGAGTCTGTAACCTGAAGTGTCTGTAACCCGAGGTACCACTGTACACATGTTCCAGTTGTTCTGTCTCTGCAAGCATTGCATCTTGCCACATGGCATGATCACCCCTTCTTCTTGCCCCATATGGTTTTCTGGGGGTTCTCCTGAACTCCTCTTGCCTGAGCCAATTTCAGAGGCATACGGGGCTACATTGGTGGATGCTCTCGCAAGGACTTCAGCTTATGGGGCTGGTTAGGCGAACCCTGCTCATTTTATTTGTTTACCTAAGCAATTTCTAACCACCCACCTTCTTTAAGCAAAATTGCCTAGGGAGGGGGACATAGCAGTGACTCAAAAGTCACAAAAGAAACCATCAGTATAAAAGAAATTGGAAGTTCAAGATAAATACAATATTAACAGCAAAGGGAGGGGACATTAGAAAGCAGCAGGAATCCATTCTGAGCCCTTTTAGAAGCCTTGGAAAATAAGGAGATCATATATCAAAGGGTGCTAAAATGTTATCCTTTCTATTGTAAATCTTGACTGACAGTGTTGCTTCTGCTGAAAAGGACTCTTCTGAGTTCAACTTGCATTCTGGGCGGGGAAGCTTTAAAATTAGTCAATTAGTGCCTAACTAGAAAAACATCTTAAGTGCAATCACTATATCATCTCCTAGAAAGCAAAGGAGACAACTGGTGGATGGGAGTACATTTATAATCTCACGGAGGTGGCGCTGCCCTCTTGCCCGTAAATCACTTTTCATAATTTACGATGGCTTCCAAATCTCTCTCCAGACTTTTGCTTTTAGGCACTTAACTGAGGTCTACCTTCATGTTTCTGTCCAGCAAAATAGCTAGATGAGAAGACACATGTCTGTAGCCAGTAGTGAGGCACAGGCTTGGAATAACTCCTCTATGAGGAAAGCTTTTGAGGGTTTTTTTGGGGGGGGGGAGACGAGTAAGGGATAGACATATTTTGTTGCAGCTGGGGCAGATGAAGGGGTCCGGTTGTGCTGCTGCAGATGCACCAAGGTGTTTCTTCTCTCTGTGCTCCTCCCAGCAGTCATTTCTCGCCAGAGTGCTGCATGCTCTAGTTATCTCCCGCTTGGACTACTGCAATGCGCTCTACGTGGGGCTACCTTTGAAGGTTACCCAGAAACTGCAATTAATCCAGAATGCGGCAGCTAGACTGGTGACTGGGACTGGCCGCCAGGACCATATAACACCAGTCCTGAGAGATCTGCATTGGCTCCCAGTACATTTCTGAGCACAATTCAAAGTGTTGGTGGTGACCTTTAAAGCCCTAAACGGCCTCGGTCCTGTATACCTGAAGGAGCGTCTCCACCCCCTTCGTTCAGCCCAGACACTGAGATCCAGCGCTGAGGGCCTTCTGGCGGTTCTCTCATTGCGAGAAGTGAGGTTACAGGGAACCAGAGAGAGGGCCTTCTCGGTAGTGGCACCCACCCTGTAGAACACCCTCCCTTCACATGTGAAGGAAATAAGTAGCTATCCTATCTTTAAAAGAGATCTGAAGGCAGCCCTGTTCAGGGAAGTTTTTAAAATTTAATGCTATACTGTTTTTAACATTTGATTTTTAACATTTGAAAGTCAGCCAGATCGGTGGGGTATAAATAATAAATTATTATTATTATTATTTCTCCTCTGGTCACTGCTGTGGACGCATGACCTGATTGTCCATCTCCAGACACTGTGGTCATCTTCACGGGGTTTCCACATGGCAGGCTTGATATTGACAGCCTTCATGTCATGTTTGGACATACATTGTACCATACCTTGCCTATTACTATGATTATTTATTAGATTTATGTACCTCCTTTCATCTGAAGATCGCAGGGCAATTTACAACATAAAAACACAAAATATATAACATAGCGACAACAAAAATACGCCCACCCCCTACCAATGTTCCCTGTGTTCAGTGAATGCACTTTTCTGCAGTAATTTATCAGGAACTCATTGCAACTTTTAAAAAATAACCAGATCATCAAATAGCATGATATTTAACATATAATAACAAAAAAAACCCATGCTTCCTAACTTCCTGCTTAGCTTATTTCAAAATCACACCTCCCTTAGAAGAAACGATATAAGGAAAAGAAAGGAAAAAATATTTCTACATGTTGTTTGTCCATGCTGCATTGATTAGTCATTCATTAATCATCACTAACTCATCAATCAATCCTTTCTCTTTCCTAATAGTCCTACATACTTCTGATCTTATAACCACAGGTTTGATTAAATGATTTGATGTTTGTTAATGTTTGATTAAACTGACATTAGTCAGGCCATTGGTTCATCTAGCTCAGTATTGTCCATATTGACCAGCAGAGGTTTCAGAATCAGGAGGTCTCTCTCAGCCCTGCCTGCAGATGCCCAGGTTGAACCTGTGACCTTCTGCATGGAAAGTGGATGTTCTGCCAGTGAATTAGAGCCCTTCCCCAAATATCAGGACCGAGTTTCTTTGCTAGATCTGTGTCTTCTAATACACAGTCGTCAAAGTTACTGCGTAGTCATCTATAATGAGCTAAAGTCATCTGCCGAAGTCATCTTTTAGCCTTTGTGGCTGAAGAGAGAAGCTTGGACACACATGTGCTATGCCTCCTGAAATCTCAGAAGCCAAGGGTATCCAGGGCTTGCTTACCTGATCTGCAAAATTTGATACTTTTGTACGCTGTGCAACAGGTTGGGACCGAAGTACAGTCATACCTCGGGTTACAGACGCTTCAGGTTGCACGTTTTTGGATTGCGCACCGCGCCGAACCCAGGAGTACTTCCTGGGTTACTTCTGGGTTTCAGCGTTTGCACATGCGCAGAAACACTAAATCGCGCTTTGCGCATGCGCAGAAGCACCGAATCACAGCGCAGACACGGCGCTGCAGGTTGCGAACGCCGCGGGTTGCGAACGTGCCTCCTGCACGGATCACATTCGCAACCCGAACTTCCACTGTACATGTTATTTAGCAGAGAGTCCACAAGCTATGTGTTTTGCATCACAGCCTTCCTTCCTTCCTTCCTTCCTTCCTTCCTTCCTTCCTTCCTTCCTTCCTTCCTTCCTTTTTTACAGGCAGGTCTTTTGAACGATATTTCATAGAAACATAGAATCGAGACCCTTCCTCTGGTTCTCATTGTTTGCTCAGTTTGGCTTTGAGAGATGCGCCTACAGTCATACCTCGGGTTGAAGTAGCTTCAAGTTAAGTATTTTCAGGTTGCACTCCGCGGCGACCCGGAAGTAACAGAGTGTGTTACTTCCGGGTTTCGCCGCATGCGCAGACGCTCAAAATGACGTCACGCGCATGCTTGAAAGCGGCAAAACGCGACCCGCACACGCACAGACATGCAGTCGCGTGTTACATTTACTTCAGGATGCGAACGGGGCTCCGGAACGGATCACGTTCGTATCCAGAGGTACCACTGTATTTCTGAAGTGTGGTTCTCAAGCAGTTCCTGAAACTCTTCGTTGTGATGTAACGCCGTTTGCTGATGGATCTCTGGAGGACTTCTCCAGCATCAGAAGACGAAATTGTTTCTTCAAAGCCAGTGCGGCCCTGCTCTTAACGCCTGAGCAATTGGCAGCGATAGCCACTCTATCAGTTTTAAAGACTCCATGTGCTACGTAAACCTCTAGTGATCCAGGAATGTGTCATCCCAGTTAATTGTGCTTCTCAAGGAACACCTCTGACTTGCAGATGACTCTTCTTTATATTTCCTCACCTCTTTTCTGGGGCGGGGAGGGGAGAGAGTGCCTACACATCTAGGTAGCACAGCACCAGGCCAGGAGGAGGTTTTCCTCCTGTAAATTTCTCCCTTGTTTACAAAGTAGCCTCATCATGACTCAGGGGTTTTATTGCGGATCCACCCTTTGGAGAAGTGATTCCACCACCACTCCTCTTATGTGTCCAGTTTCTGCTGGATTCCTTTTATTGGATCCTCAGCCTTGTTTTATGCATGGTTGGAAACTAGATCTCTTTGTGCCATAGGCAAAGGATCCCCCCCACCAAAAAAAAAAAGACAATTAATTGTGGGGAAGGTAAAGGACCCATGAATGATTAAGTCTATAAGTCAAAGTAGACTATGTGGTGCGGCACTCATCTCGCTTTTCTGGTCAGCATGGCTAAACTGCTTCTGGCGCAACAGGACACCGTGACGAGTGCCAGAGCGCACAGAAAAACTGTTTACTTTCCTGCCATAGCGGTACCTATTTATCTACCCGTGCTGGTATGCTTTCAAATTGCTAGGTTTGAAGAAGCTGAGACAGAGCAACGGGAGCTTACTGCCATCGAGCAGATTCAAACCGCTGACCTTCCAATCAGCATTTTTTTAAGAAATGGGAAAACTCTATCCACTTGTGAGGAGCTGTGATGACTAAACAAGGACAACCTAAATTTACTGATGTTCAAGTCTCCCCTCCCTCTCCTGTTCTGCACTAGAATTGAGGCATATGCGTTCTTTCTGGACTGTTGATTCACTTCTGCTCATTTGCGCTGTCCCCTGTTTGCAAATGATGATCCTTGATGCCCTTAGCTTTCTTTTTTCTTTCCTTTGTTTCTTAGCCTTCTTCTTCCTCCCCTCCTTCCTCTTGTTCTTCCATACCTAATGGCAGCTGGAAGCAATGAACTGGCCTCTGTTTCTCCACTGCTGTTACTTAAGAGATATTTTTAGGGAAAGGAGAGAGAGAGCAGCTGCAATGAATCCACATCTATGAGAGAGAGAGAGATTTAGAACTAGATCTTGCCTTCCTCTTACATTATTATTCAAGCTCTGGGTCAACTATTGAACCAATGGGCAGGCAATTCAGGAAAGGCTGGAGAAAATACTGCAAAATCATTTTCAATGGGTGACTCCAAATTCTGAGGCTATGGGAGACAGATGGTAAATACTGCAGACAAAGTGGATAGGGTGAAGTCGTCCTCTTGCTCTCACAATATTATCACTTGGGCTCGCCCAATCGAATGGATTGATAGACCTGTATTCCTCTGCATTTTCTGGTCACTGTACTACAGGGCTGGGATACCTGTGGCCCTGCAGATGATGTTGGACTCCAGTTCCCATCAGTCGCAGCCCACGTAAGTCAAGAAACATATTGAGTTGCTACAGCTTCGTTATCCCTCCTTTACCCTACACCTTCCAGTGAGTCATAGAATTATAGAGTTGGAAGGGATCCTGATGACTATCTAGTTCAGGGGTGGGCAAAGTTTTTGTGGCTTGGGCCAGTTCACGGTCCCACAGACGGCGCGGTGGGCTGGAGTGCGTGCACATGCGCAAACACTGTTTCTGGCACTGAGGAGGCGTGCACAGCTTCCCATTGGCTGCAGGAGCTTCCTGCAGCCAGTAGGAAGCGGGCCAGTGTTGTGGAAGGCGGTCCCTGCTCTGCTCCACGCTGGTTTAGCGCAGCACACGGGAGCCAACCGAGCAGGCGGTGGGGGTTTCTGAGCGAGCGGCGGGGGTCCATGGGCCAGTTACACGACCTCCATGGGCCACTTGTGGCCCATGGGCCTTAGGTTGCGGCCCCCTGGTCTAGTTCAACCCCTTTCAATGCAGGAATATGCAGCTGTCCCATCCAGGGATTGAATTTGCAACCTTGTAATCTGGGAAACTGGGTTCGCGTCTCCGCTCCTCCACATGCAGCTGCTGGGTGACCTTGGGCTAGTCCCACTTCTCTGAAGTCTCTCAGCCCCACTCACCTCACAGAGTGATTGTTGTGGGGGAGGAAGGGAAAGGAGAATGTTAGCCGCTTTGAGACTCCTTTGGGTAGTGATAAAGCGGGATATCAAATCCAAACTCTTCTTCTTCTTCTTTTTGACATTATCAGCACCACACTCTAAACAACTGTATTGACTGTGGCTTCCAAAGATGGACAAAGAAAGCATGTGTCATGGTTGTCATAAGATGTGAGGGTGGCCCCTGGCTTGGGTGACTTTAGTCAAGGTTTAAACAAATTCATGGAGGTCCAGTCTGCCAATGACTATTTGGTACAGCAGAGGAATTTGGTGAACAGGTCCCCCTTCCCCAAATAGAGTAGATTTTCTTTTTAGCCATTTCTGCTCAGCTCTATAATTAGCTGTAGTACCTAAGCAGAAACTCCCCATGTTCAGAAAATTTTGTACCTCTAAATAATAATGGTTGTTGAGCTGAAAGCTATTGTGCTGTTTTTAGCACTCTCAGCAGTGCTAGACTGGATAGATCCTTGGTTGGATCCAGCTGGTCTGGTCTTAAATTCCTCCTAGAATAGCTAACAACCTCTCTTCTCCATTATTAGCAACTATTTATTTATATGAATTAATAGCCTACCCTTCACTATGCAGTTCCAGGGTGGGTTTCATACAACAAGTGTAAACCATGTAATACCCAAGCATTCCTAGATCATAAATAATACTGAATCAACAGTCAGAAATAGCAGCAACACTGCAATGGAGGGATATTCTGATCTCCTCCATCACCACAAGCTGCCCCAAAAACCCCTGCAAAAAGATTCATCTTGACCTAATTGTCAGTATGTATAAAAGGATGAAGTCAGATGCACCTTGGAAGGGAGGGTATTCCACAACCCGGGAGCCACCACAGAAAAGGCCCCACAAATATCACAGGACTCATTTACGCTATGTTCTCACCTATACCGGGAGGACCCCAAACGTAACCAACTTTCCAAAACACGCCTTTAATTGTTATTACATTTATATTCTTCCCTCGCTCCAAAGAAATCAAGAGGGGACACGTGGTTCTCCCCACCCCATTTTACCTCACAACAACCCTGTGAGGTAGATTAGGCTGAAAGACTGTAACTGGCCCAATGTCACCCAGCTTCATGACTGGTTGGCGATTTGAACCCTGGTCTCCCAGGCCCTGGGGTCAGCAACCTTTTTCAGCCGTGGGCCTGTCCACCACCCCTCAGACCATGTGGGGGGCCAGACTATATTTTGAAGGGGGAAAAAATGAACGAATTCCTATGTCCCACAAATAACCCAGAGATTCATTTTAAATAAAAGCACACATTCTACTCATGTAAAAACACCAGGCAGCCCCCACAAATAACCCAGAGATGCATTGTAAATAAAAGGACACATTCTACTCATGTAAAAACATGCTGATTCCTGGACCGTCCGCGGGCCGGATTGAGAAGGCGATTGGGCCGCATCCGGCCCCCGGGCCTTAGATTGCCTACCCGTGCGCCTAGTCCAACACCCGAACCACTACACCACTCTGCCTCTAGGCAGCTCTACTTCTGCCACTTTCATCTCTCTCTTTTTTAAGCTTGTGCAATCCATAAGATTTTTTGCACACTTATTCCATTTCACAATATTTTATTATTTCTATAATGACATACATTGGATTATAACACCGGGGTAGGTGGGGGCAGATCAGGGTCAAAGGTGAAACTAGTTGTTCCAGAACACAATAAAAAATATCATTTTTTTTCCACGAATCCGCCAGTTTGCTGTTTAAGATAACATCTTGTGAAATAGGTCAATATAGTAATAAAGGCAGGTTTCCAAATCATCTTGAAACCGCTCTGCACTGGTTTGTGCTGCAATACCTATCTTTGCTGCTGTTGACAAATTTATTACAAAATCTTGATCTGTAGCATCAGTATCATAAGACAGTTGAGATAACAATACCTTTTAGTTTATCATACCCTTGGATTAATTGCTGTATCCAAAACATTGCTGTTACAGAACACAGTCAAGGTATTTGAGAACAATTAGTGTATTCAGCTTCACCTCACGCATGAGGTGAAGTGTCAAGGATATAATGCAGTTGGTGAGAGATTAAGCACAGCTGACATAACATTGCAATTTTTAAAAGTTATTCTTCAGAGCTGTTGCTAAGTACCTGGTCATTGCATTAGAATACAGTGGTACCTCGGGATGAGAACGGGATCCGTTCCAGAGCCCTGTTCGCATCCTGAACAGAACGTAAGATGCGACTGCATGTCTGCGTGCGCAGGTCGCATTTCGCCGCTTCCACGCATGCGGGTGACGTCATTTTGACCGCCTGTGCATGCGCGAGCGGTGAAACCCAGAAGTAACGCACTCCATTACTTCTGGGTTGCCGCGGAGCGCAACCCGAAAATACTTACCCTGAAGCATATTTATCCCGAGGTATGACTGTATATCAAGGACTGTTATTTACGTATCTTGCATAGTGACAGTAAGATATTTTCACAACTTCTTTGTAACCACAGTTTAAACAAATCACTGTTTCATGTGTTTGGGAGTAACAGAGAACTCTGGTTTGCTCAAAAGTGAAAGCAGAAGATTCTGTTTTCAGCCTTGCAGGAGGAGAGGATACGAGCAGCGATGAGTCTCCACCTAAAATGAAGGCAAATCTTGTTAAATGAAAGAAACCCTTTGCTGTTGTACCTGTTAAATAACTGAGAACCTCTGCCGCTTTGTCTTATAAATGATGGAAAGTCCTCTGTCCTGTTTCTGAATGTGAAAAATCAGTTAGAATAAAAACATCTCCACATTTCTGCAAAACCTGAAAGCTTGGCCTTTGGTGGGCCTCCTACAAAAGAGAAATTCCAAAGTTAAAGGAAGCCGAGAATGGCTCTCTAAATGTGCTTTATTTTATTTTATTTGTTTTTACTAAAGATTTTACTGTGTTGCAAAACAAATAATTAAGGGATAGTACATCTAGCGTCTCCACTTCAGTTCATAGAATCTTTTTCACAGTTCATTTACATTCAGTGTGAGACAATATTGTCATAGGCCTTGTGTGGTTGGGGAAAAAGAGGGGAGAGCGAGGGCAAGAGATGGAGGAGTTGATGATTTTTCATTGGATTGCACAGTGTTTGTGCCAGGTTTTTGTGTCAGCGTTATACAATCTGTACACAATTATTAAGTTTTGTTGTTGTTGTTGTTGTTGGCATTGCAAGAGTTTGGAGGGTCCAGAATTTGGTTGGTTGCGTTCGGTCGGTTGCAGTGTGGTTTGTTTGTAAGACTGAGAGAGGTGGGTTGTTGGATTAGATTAGCCATATTTTTTGGTATGCTGGGGGTTTTGGGGGGGGGGATAGGTCATTGTCTTCTTGTGTTGTATATGTGATAAAGGGAAGCCACACTGGGGCGAAGGCGTATTCCTCTGCTTGTCCCCATGTTATTTTAAGTTCACTGGATAACTTTTCTAGTAGGGCGGTTTTCCGTACATTTGGGTACCCAGTGGTCGATGCTCATTCCTGATAGTTCCTTCCAGTCTCTAGTTACGATATTTCTATCTGCTGAGAGCAAATGACTTATGAGTTCCTTGTCATGTGTGTGTGCGTTGTTGGAAGATTCTTAATAGAGCTAATTCTTAATAGAGATTCTTAATAGAGCTAATAGAGTTGCTTCTATTATCTGTTTTGCTATTTTGGAGATTGCCTCTTCATGACTTTGTGGAGCCTCTTCATGACTTTGTGGAGAACGGTGCACTTGAGAGGCAAGCTTATATACCCCACCCCCAAAAAAGGGCAGCAGAAGGAAAAGAATGTGTGTGACTCACACCTCGGTTTTCTCCGGATCTGCTGTAAAGTTCAGAGTAAAGATGGGCACGTTTCACCCACAGTCAGCTCCTGCTGATGCCAGGGCTAATGGGTTTGTTTATTTATAAGTTTTATTGCCCTTCCTTCACAATAATTTCCCAGGACGGGTTATAACCGTATGCTATACAATTATAAGAACAGGTAAAACTGTTGCAGCTATAAAACAAGTTAAGACCATTCCAAATGGAACAGGCCACAGTGAGAACAAGATGGGCCCATTGGCTTGATACCAGGAGGCTCAGTATAAGTTCGAGAAAGGACTTACACCCACGTAGCAAAGTACCTTAACTGTCCAAGGCTGGGACTGGGGGAGAAGACATGTCTTCAGCATATGGAATCTTCATGTAATCTCACTGTATACAAGTTGTACAAGTGACAATAAAGTATTTCAGTTTCATTATGGCAAAAGCTGTATGGTAGAGATGCTAAATGCACCTTGTGGGGAAGGGAGATCTACAACTTAGGGTGCACGAGAAATGGAAAAAGCAGGCATTGAAGTTACTTTTGCTCGCACATTCCCTGCTTCTCCTTGTAACATATGGACCAACTCATTCTTTCAACCATAGTTTTAGCTTCTGATCAAACAGGGATAGACTATGAGTAACTATATGCTTGCACATACCATTAGCGCTGTGGGTTAAACCACAGAGCCTAGGACTTGCCGATCAGAAGGTTGGTAGTTCAAATCTCCTCAACAGGGTGAGTTCCCATTGCTCAGGTCCCTGCTCCTGCCAACCTAGCAGTTCGAAAGCACATCAAAGTGCAAGTAGATAAATAGGTACCACTCCGGTGGGAAGGTAAACGGCATTTCCATGCTGCTCTGGTTCACCAGAAGTGGCTTAGTCATGCTGGCCACATGACCCGGAAGCTGTATGCCAGCTCCCTCGGCCAATAAAGCGAGATGAGCGCTGCAACCCCAGAGTTGGTCACGACTGGACCTAATGCTCAGGGGTCCCTTTACCTTTACCATTAAGAGGGCAACTCTTTTTAGCTGCTGATTTGCTGTAAATTCCAAACAAAAAAGGCTGCTTCGTACACTACTCAAGGTGCTAGCCCATGCTTCATCCATGTTTGCCAGTGGCTTCACAATGGAGAGCGGGGAACTCAGATTTCCTGTAATGCACGTTGTACCCAGGTTTGATGCCAGGTGCTCACTTGACAGGAGGCCATAAGCAAGGAGAGGTCCCTGGCTGGTGTGCCCATTTCTGACATGTTTCCTAACAGGTTTGCTGCCTTCATGTTTTACATTGGCTGGGTTTAGGCGTAATGTTAAACTATAGTTTAGTTTTAATGGGAATGGACCTTGGGCTCATGAGCTCCTTCTCCCCTCCCTTTCTTTGTTGTGCTGCAAGAAAATGGGGAGCTTTTGCTTCCATTTGCAACTAACTACCATTTGCCGTTACATCTGAAGCAGACAAACCGTGGTTAGTCTTAACAGTGGTTTAGGAAACGAGCCAACTTTAAACCATAGCTTCTGTCGCAGTCTTGCTTTACTAGACCATAGTTAAGATTGACCATAAACAAAAACAGGAACCCTGGCTAACTGAAGATTAGAGCAAAAGCTTGAACTACACTTAAATATTGCGTCTGGACTAAATCATTTATGCTTCTATGAACCTCAATTGTATGTTAAAATATAAAATATGCAGCTGCCGAAGAAGATTCTCAGGAAATGAAGAACCCTTGCTTTGCATACAGTGGTACCTCGGGTTACATACGCTTCAGGTTACATACGCTTCAGGTTACAGACTCCGCTAACCCAGAAATAATACCTCGGGTTAAGAACTTTGCTTCAGGATGAGAACAGAAATCGTGCTCCAGCAGTGCAGCAGCAGCTGGAGGCCCCATTAGCTAAAGTGGTGCATCAGGTTAAGAACAGTTTCAGGTTAAGAACAGACCTGCGGAACGAATTAAGTACTTAACCTGAGGTACCACTGTATTGGCAAGATGGGACCTGGGCTCTTGTGAAATGGGAGGGCCCAGAAAACCAATTTCCCAGCGTCCTTAGCAAATGCAGCTTTCAGAAATTGAACTTGTACAACGGTCATCCCAGCTCTCTGCTGTTACTTAGATTAAAGTGTGGTGGGTTTAATGGAAGGGTTGAGGAATTGAAAGAACCGTGCCTATTTCATATCCTTGGGACCTGTTTTGGCTCCAGGTTCTGGAGGGTCCTTGGGAAGGTAGCCTCTCTGGGCCAGAGCAAGAAAGGGGTAGGCAAAATAGCAAGCAAGTCACAATGGTGGGGGGGGGAGTGTCAGGTCCTGGGGGCTCTTGTCCTTTTGGGGCCAATGCACCACTGTGCAGTCTTTTGATGCTGACCTCTTTCTGAACTGACCTGAGCAATCTCCTGTAAAATCTTCTCCTCTGATGACTGTGTTACTGCTTTGGGAGGAGCGCTGATAAGTCAGTCATTCTTCCCGGTGCATCTGAATTGTGAAACCCTGATTCTTCATACAGGTGTGGTCCCCAGCGCAGAGTTTATTTTTAAATTTCACTCCTTTTATCTGTGAGTAGTCCGAGTAGGTGATTCACTTTTGCAAATCCAAATATTGGTGTATTGCTCTATATTTTGAAAAAAGGGCTTCAGTCCTCCTCTGATGGATTAGAGAGAACAAAGGTCCCTCTATCCATGTTTGCCTTTGAGCAAGTAGTGTCTTGAATGCAAGCTTTGAACGCAGGACTCTTCACTCTTCCTCAGTCTGAATATTAAAAAGCAAAGAAAAATCTGTAGCTATTCTGTTCCAAGCCTGCATTATTATTTTTTTTCAAATTTGGGAAGAAAGCTGTAAGTTGCAGCAGACATTCAGTTAGGCTCAGTAACAGAGTCTTGTTCCACCTATCAGATGTTTTATGGCATAAGATTTCATGGACTGGAGTCCACTTCATCAGATTTATCTTGAACTGGACTCCAGTCCATGAAAACTTACACCATTAAAAAAAGAAAAAGAAATTGTCACAAGACTTCCTGTTATTTTTTGCTGCTATGGGCTAATGCGTCTAACCCTCTGGAAACCAATTAGGTTAGAAATAGAACATGCTGATAGGGTTTCGAGTTCACAAAGACATCCTCAGAGCAAAGTTGTCTGTGTTCCAATTTATGTGTGCATTCATTCATTCATTCATTCATTCAAAACATTAATATCTTCCTCTTCAGACAGAAAAGCTTACCAGTTCATAAAAATGGCACAGTCCCTGCGCTCAAGCTTACAATCTTAAAAACAAAATATGTGAATAGGAATGGGGAGGAAGTAAAAGAAGCAGTTTTGGACATCAAATTGATGTTATATGTATCTGTTACACACACACACACACACACACACACACACACACAAATGCATGTTGGTCCGTATAGTGAAAGCTATGGTTTTCCCAGTAGTGATGTATGGAAGTGAGAGCTGGACCATAAAGAAGGCTGGTCACCAAAGAATTGATGCTTTTGAATTATGGTGTTGGAGGAGACTCTTGAGAGTCCCATGGACTGCAAGAAGATCAAACCTCTCCATTCTGAAGGAAATCAGCCCTGAGTGCTCACTGGAAGGACAGATCCTGAAGCTGAGGCTCCAGTACTTTGGCCACCTCATGAGAAGAGAAGACTCCCTGGAAAATACCCTGATGTTGGGAAAGATTGAGGGCACAAGGAGAAGGGGACGACAGAGGACAAGATGGTTGGACAGTGTTCTCGAAGCTACCAGCATGAGTTTGACCAAACTGAGGGAGGCAGTGGAAGACAGGAGTGCCTTGCGTGTTGTGGTCCATGGGGTCACGAAAAGTTAGACATGACTAAACGACTAAACAACAACAACAACTAATCTCTAGTGGTATTTGGATCTCTCGTATCCTTTTGAGGAACAAGAACAGAAATGGAACTAAATATGATGCTCAACAGGTAGAGAACAGTTTCCATGGCACCTGGGGAAAACTGGGCTGCCCCTTCACTGCAACCATCATGGAAACACAGGATGCTAGCAAAGCAGTTTTAAGAGTAGGAATACAGGAACACAGAAAGCTGTCTTACATCTAACCCAGTCTTGTCTACACAGATTACCGGGATCTCAGACTGGGTTCTTTCCCAGCCCTAGGGGCCTAGAGCTGCTGAGCCTTGGCCCTTCCCAAGCTTAGTAATATTGGTAGAAGACAGGTCTGGAGGCAAGCTTGCTATCTAAATGTACAGCTGTCTCTCGAAATTGTGGTGGGATTTTGAAAGTCAGACATCTGTCAAATCTTGGCGACTATTATAAGGCACACTGACAGTGCCCCATGTTGATGCTGGCAACATTTGCTTCTGAACCAGAAGCGCAACTTGAGATGTAACAGTTTAGCCATACAGAGAAACCACAAATGTTCTCAGAAGCTAATTATGACTGTATTTATTTACAGTGCAACATGCAAACCATCTGCTTCCCTCGAAATGTGGTCAGATGTCAGAACTGGAGGTTCCATTTGCTTGAGTTATTAAGGTTGCCAGACCCAGATAGATAGATAGATAGATAGATAGATAGACAGATTACATTTCTATGCCGCTTTTTCGTTCAGATGAATCCCAAAGCGGCTCACAAACCAATAAATAACAATAGCGTGATAGAACATAATAGCACATCACAAGTACCGCTATATAAATCATAAAGAATAATTAACAAATAATCGGCGAAACATTTAGCTAAATATGTTAAGATAACTTAATTGGAAAAGCTTGCAAATATTAGACAGGCTTAGGACTTAAATATGCAAGGATAGGATTTAAGATGTTTAAAGCTAATTTAGAAAGAATGAAAGATGTTAAGTGATCGAGTTAATTTTTTGAGAAATTCGATTTTGGAAAACTGTTAAAATGATATATAATGAAATTCAACCAAGGGGATTAGAGGAAGTCACTTAAGAATGTTACAAAGATTGGTTGAATTACAAATAGGGTGTGTGTGTGTGTGTGTGTGTGTGTTTCTTTGTTTGTTTGTTTTAAATTTCTGGAAAATCAATAAAAAAATTGGGGGGGGGAATTGGCGAAACAATTGCAATCTGCAAAACACTGTTAAGGAAGCAGCAACTAAAAAAATAAGCTAAGCATCACAATGGAAGCAAAAGTCCTGTCATGATTAACAGATCAATACAGCTTTTATAATCTATGAAACAACATAATAATAATCCGCTCCCTGTCCCCCAAGAACAGTACTTCTGTCTTGTCAGGCGTCAACCTCAATCCTTTAGCTGCCATCCATCCTCCAACCGCCTCCAGACACTCACACAGGACCTTCACTGCCTTCACTGGTTCTGATTTAAAAGAGAGGTAGAGCTGGATGTCATCTGCATATTGATGAACACCCAACCCAACCCTCCTGATGATCTCTCCCAGCGGCTGCATGTAGATGTTAAAAAGCATGGGGGAGAGGATGGAACCCTGAGGCACCCCACAAGTGAGAGTCCAGGGGTCTAAACACTCATCCCCACCACCACTTTCTGGATATGGCCTAGGAGGAAGGAGCAGAACCACTGTCTAACAGTGCCCCCAGCTCCCAGCCCCTCTAGATGGTCCAGAAGGATGGTATGGTTGATGGTATCAAAAGCCGCTGAGAGATCCAGCAGAACTAGGAAACAGCTCTCACCTTTGTCCCTAGCCCGCCGGAGATCATCGACCTGTGCGACCAAAGTAGTTTCAGTCCCATGGTGAGGCCTGAATCCCGACTGGAAGGGATCCAAATGGTCCGCATCCTCTAGGCGTGCTTGGAGTTGTTCAGCAACATTAACAAAATAGCAGCCAAAAATTAAACATGGCACTTTTAACTCTTTACATATGCCGTGCAAGTTCATACACACACACACTCAACACCACTGTGACTCATCTTTTGCTCTCTTCAGCTCATTCAAACACACATGCACATAAATACACATAAACAGTAAGAGCTGTTCGACAGTGGAACAGTCTCCCTTGGGAGTTTCTGGACTCTCCCTCCTTGGAGGTTTTTAAGCAGAGGTTGGATGGCCATCTGTCATGGATGCTTTAGCTGAGATTCCTGCCATAGCTGTCAACCGTCCCTTATTTGGCGGGAAAGTCCCTTATCCCAGCGCCGTGTCCCACTGCTGTCCCTTACTGATGATGTTCCTTAAATTTCCTGGGTTTCAAAGGAAGCAGCTCCTCTCCCTCCCTCCCTGCCAGCCAGGGAGGAGGGAGGCTCCAACTGTGTTGCTTGGCTGCATTGCTCACCCAATAGGGAGTCTAAGAACGACTGAGGGGTGGAGCTTGCATGCTTTGTGCTGATCAAATCGGCCGCGTTGCCTAGGGACTCACCTTTGCTCAGCACTTCCCAGCGGAGAGGTGACGGTGGTTTTCTTTGCTGCATCCCCTTTGCCGGGTTGCTGTGCTGTGGGAACCACCACTTGAGGCTTCGTTTGGCTGCTGGCTGTCTAAAATCCCTTATTTTGGCTGCTGATCCCTTATTTTCGAGCCCGCTGGCCCCTTATTTTCAAATCTGTAAGTTGACAGCTATGATTCCTGCATTACAGGGGGCTGGACTGGATGACCCTTGGGGTCCCTTCCAACTCTGCAATTCTTTGATTCTATGATGGTATGATAATGCCCATGGCAGCAGCTCCTTCGGGCTATAGCGCCACGTGAAGCATTGGGGGGAATTATACCAATATGGTGCTGTTTTCCTCTTGCATGCAACTCTAGAAGCTGAGCTAAACATTCAGACGAACTCTGTGCTACTGCCCTTCAGGATCACCTCAGTAAGAACATGAGAACTACTCTGCCGGTCTGCCTGCTCCAACATCCTGTTTCCCACAGTGGCCAAACAGTTGCCTCTAGGAAGCCGCTAAGCAGGGTTATGAAGATAACAGCTTTCCCCTGCCATTCTCCTTTTTCCACCCGCAGCAACTGCTGTTCAAAGGTATACTGCTCCAGAACAGGGAAGCTTCATTTAGTTCCATGGCTAATAGCCATTGATAATGCAGTTCCTCCACAAATTTGCTTTAACCCCATTTTAAGGCTGTTTTATGGCAGCGTATCCCCTGGATGAATTGTCAGAAGGACTCGCTTGTATTAATTGGCTCCTGCATGCAATGGTTATGGTAGCCTGGCAAAATAAGTTCACCAACGATACATACACAAAAATATTTGTCTGCCTCTCTAAGCATACCTATCTCTTCTTTATGGCATAAATGAGAACTGTCGTTCCTGGTCACTTCTGCATGGATCTTACTCACCGCAGGCGTCCAGGCGTGTGCCAGTTTGCAAGCCTGGAAAGGAAACAACACTTCTGCTAATCCAAAGGATGAGCTCTATTTTAAATGGCTTCCTAGCATCAGGCATGCTGGGTTGAACCCCATGCCACCTTGAAGAAGGTTGGACACTAGGCTCTGTGGTTTAACCCACAGCGCCACCTGCGTCCCGATAGGCAGGATAAAGGTAAAGGGACCCCTGACCATTAGGTCCAATCGTGACCGACTCTGGGGTTGCGGTGCTCGTCTCGCTTTATTGGCCGAGGGAGCCAGCGTACAGCTTCCGGGTCATGTGGCCAGCATGACTAAGGCACTTCTGGCAAACCAGAGCAGCGCACGGAAACGCCGTTTACCTTCCCACTAGAGCGGTACCTATTTATCTACTTTGATGTGCTTTCGAACTGCTAGGTTGGCAGGAGCAGGGACCGAGCCATGGGAGCTCACCCCGTCGCGGGGATTCGAACCGCCGACCTTCTGACCGGCAAGTCCTAGGCTCTGTGGATTAACCCACAGCGCCACCCGCATCCCGATAGGCAGGATACACACAGACAAAAGTTACACGTTAGGTAAAGTGGTTTCCAAATGTGGAGAAGAAGAGCGAGATTCCTTAGGAGTGGGAGAACCGATAATCAGTGGGGTGCAAGGCCTTGGCCTAAGATATTGCTACCCAGTGTAGGTTCAAAAATACCTCGGCTGTTGTGACAGACTAAGTCTCTGTTAACAGCCGGGAAGGAGCAGAACAGTGTCACCCACTCCAGGAATATATACGAGACATGGACAAAAATGTCCCAGTGGTCAAGAACTGGTGCTGTGTCCACATGGCATATCAAAAGGTGTCAGACACAGTCACTAGCATGGGCCATGCTGTTCAGAACCTCAGTTACATCTAAGCCTTCTTCCATGCGTGTGCAGATGAGAACTGAAGTTGGCAGCAGCAAACAAACCGCTTGCTGTTCCTCCCAACCACGTCTGAGGCATGATGAACAGAGAACACTTTCTTCTTCGTGGAGATGTTCTGTGCTCGTGGTATGCGCTCAGTACGTACTTTGAATGAGGGCAGGAGCGAGAGAAAACACAATGTGCAATAAGCTGGCGTAAAGCATGCCGGTGTAAATTAAGCCAGCAAAAAGTAACACCAGGTCCAAAATCAGGTTCATTCACTAGGGCTGCTGCTGCTGCTCCTTTGCCTAAGTCTGGCAGAGGAAAAACAAGCCTGTAAAACAGTGTTCTGTACCAAGTTGCCAGGGCATGCAACCAAGCTGAATGGGCTTAGGATCCAGCCCAAGTCCCCTCTCTCTGACACTGCCCCTGCCACACCCCTGGAATACCCTTTTTGAGACTTACACTGGCATCCGCTCAGCCAGCATTGAGTCAGGATGTGTAGCAGAAGAAGAAGAAGAGTTGGGTTTGATATCCTGCTTTAACACTACCCGAAGGAGTCTCAAAGCGGCCAACAATCTCCTTTTTCTTCCTCCCCCACAACAAACACTCCGTGAGGTGAGTGGGGCTGAGAGACTTCAGAGAAGTGTGACCGGCCCAAGGTCACCCAGCAGCTGCATGTGGAGGAGCGGAGACGCGAACCCGGTTCACCAGATTACGAGTCTACCGCTCTTAACTACTACACCACACTGGCTCTCTCTAGCTTTGGCTGAGCTGCGGTTTGGGATCTGATGCTGGCTGACCCCGGCAGACATAGGAATGAGCTGACTGAGCTCTGAGATCTACTTCATCCTACACTGCGTAACCCAGCAGATTGTGCAATAGGGAGCATTTTTAGATAAAATACGTTTAGAAAGACAGGCAACTGAGATGAAAGAAAATGAATTTGATATGAATGAAATATATCAATGTGTGTCAATAATGGCTTAGAGGGCAATCCTATGAATGCTTACTCGGAATTTAAGACCCACCACATTCAATGAGACTTACTCCAAGGTAAACGTGTGCAGGATTGCAACCTCAGCCCTATGAAGTTTTCCTGTATCTGCACTGGTGTGTTTCCGTTCATCTCAACGGGGTTTGTATAGTAGAAATTCTTTTTTTGAGTGCTAATATTGCAATATCAGCATTTTAGGTATGGCAAACATTTTCACACGGTTGGGGGGTGAGGAAGAGATCAGTTTTCAGAACCATGGTTGGAACTTACTTCGAAAACCATGCTGGACTTGTTTTGAAAACCATGCAAAAGGGAACCTAGGCAGTATAGAAACCTGAGGGCTTTTGCAATTGCTGAAATCCAATTCCAGGTATAAGCTTGTGTCCCATAAATGCTTTGAAGCTGTGCAAAAAAAAAAAAAAGTGCCTTGCTTTCTTATGCAACTCCTTATATTCTCACTCAAGAGATTTGGAAAGATGAAAAGAATGATTGGGTCATATCAGAAACGGTTAAGAAATAAGCCATGAGCTTTACCCACAGTCAAAACATACAGTGAAAACACAGCTGCTAATTCAGGCTTTGCTTATTGGCTTGCATTACTCCAGAAGAACCTGGATGACTCTAAATGTTCTCCGCATCTTAACTGTGCAAATTTCTGGAACAACTGGATGAATATGACTCTGCCACGGAAGTTGACTGTGCAATGCTTTTTAAATTTATCTGCTATGGGGCTTGGGGTTTTTTGTGGCTTTTTTAAAAAAATGTACATCACCTTGTATGTGGAAGAAATAATTCTAATAATACCAGCTCTAGAGCCTTTGGATCGGAACAGCTAGCAGCCAGTTGCCAATGTCCACTTTGGGGGGCGAACGGGGGGGTGCCATGGTGGGGCAGCTGCAGGAATTCTTGCAAGACACAGATGATTTAGATCCATTCAAAATGTTGTTGTTGTTGTTATCATCCTCTGGGCGGCTTCCAGCATATATAAAAACATAGTAAAACATTACACATTAAAAGCTTCCCTATACCACAGAGCCTCTTGGGCTTGGTGATCAGAAGGTCGGCAGTTCGAATCCCCACGACGGAGTGAGCTCCCGTTGCTCAGTCCCTGCTCCTGCCAACCTAGCAGTTCGAAAGCACGTCAAAGTGCAAGTAGATAAATAGGTACCACTCTAGCGGGAAGGTAAACGGTGTTTCCGTGCGCTGCTCTGGTTCGCCAGAAGCGGCTTAGTCATGCTGGCCACATGACCCGGAAGCTGTACACTGGCTCCCTCGGCCAATAAAGCGAGATGAGCGCCGCAACCCCAGAGTCGGTCACGACTGGACCTAATGGTCAGGGGTCCCTTTACCTTTACCTTTATCCTGCCTATCAAACTATCGCCTGTGGTCCTTCAGCTGTGATTGAATTTGAATGGCACTATTGCAACATTAAAATATATTGCATTGAAGGTTCTGGTTACATATACGGTCTGTGCATTAGTTGAAGAGGCGCAGGTTTAGGACAGTTTGCTTCCTAATTCCCAGAAACTGGACTTCTCAGGCACCCTTACTCCCTCCCTGGAAGAAAACAGTATCCTGCAAATCTCTGCTCATCTGCATAATCTTTTCTCCTATGCAACCAATAATCCGCTTATCTGTGTTTTGCTGATAATGCACGCCTGTCCCTTAGAACATCTGCTTTGGAGGCAGTAACTGAGTTAGGAGCTCTCTGCAACCAAGTCCACAAGATCTCTGCATATTCTCCTTGAGCAATTGTTGCAACATGCAGCATAGTAAGATGAAACTGCTGCCTCTTCTCACTTCGCAAACTAGATAGAAGGATGAGCTCGGTGGTGCAATGTGTGTTTTCTATGTGGGCAGTCCCAGGTCAAATCCCCAACATCTCTGGCTAAAAGGATTCAGGTTGCATACTTGGGAAAGAGAATCACTACCCACCCAAATAGACAACACTGGCTAGATCGTGGCTGGGAAACCTTACAGCCTCCCTCTTCTTGTTGATTGATGGATTCAGATTAATGATATGCTGCCTTCTACACTGAGCTGAGCCAAAAGTGGCTTACAACAGATGTCCACTTCAACCTGGCCTGCTGCGGCCCTGAAAAAGGCAAACCCCGTGCTAGGGATCATCAGGAAAGGAACTGAAAATAAAACTGCCGATATCACTATGCCGCTTTGCAAATCTAGGGTGGGACCGCATTTAAACTATGGAACTCGCATAGTTAAGGCCAGATTCCAGCCAGATTGGCATTTTGGGGCTGTTGCTCAAAAGTCTACAACGCTGGCATTCTGGAAGCAAGTGGTGACCATTTTCTTTGACTATGTTGTGTTTTGGAGGATGTTATCCCTTAGACCAGAGGTTTTCAACCAGTGTGCTGTGGTACCCTAGGCTAACTTGAATGATGGTCAGGGGTGCCGCAGGCAACACTGGCCTCTGCCCGTCTTTCCTTCCCTCCCTCCTCTGATGCCTTTTCCTGTCTCTGCCTCCCAAAGGCTTGCACAGCTGTTTGTTGCAGCAGCCCCAACTACAAACTCCCCAGGCGAATGGTGCCTCTGGGGCTGGCCAGGGGGTCCTGATTGCCGGGAGCCGAGGCGGTCTCAGAGTAATAATAATAATAATGTATTATTTGTACCCCGCCCATCTCTGGGCGGCTTCCAATAAAGATTAAAAATACATTAAAATGTCACACATTAAAAACTTCCCTGATGTCTTCAAAATGTCAGGTAGCTGTTTATCTCTTTGACATCTGATGGGAGTGTGTTCCACAGGGCAGGCACCACCACCAAGAAGGCCCTCTGCCTGGTTCCCTGTAACTTTGCTTCTCGCAGTGAGGGAACCACCAGAAGGCCCTCAGCGCTGGACCTCAGCGTCCGGGCAGAACGATGGGGGTGGAGAGTAAGCAAACAAGCGGGTGAGGGAGCCCAGCCAGGCCAGTCTATCAACCCTTGCTGTTGGGAATGGACAGACAAGTCCCATGCCCCTGTGGGGCAGTGTGAGGAGGTAGCTCTTTGGGACGGGTTGGGGGGCAGCTAAGAGACTAGGGGCGACATCTGCACGGAGGACTCCAAAGAAGACGAGCCTGGGGGAACACTCCACAAGGGAGGTTGTTTGAAAAGGAGTGAGAGGATGCCAGCTCTACAGGCAAGGGGTGACATAACGGCTCCTGAGCCGCATAGAGGAGTCACAGAAAGAAAGTTGGTCAAGGGAGCCGGGGACCCTAAAAGGTTGAAAACCTCTGCCTTAGACAGACAAACATTGCCATTTATTCTGCCTTCTTCCGGGTCCAAAAGGGCCGCGTGTTGGTGGCCATGCGTCAATTGGACTTGCGTAAAATAGTCACCACCTGTATTTATTTAAACTCGTCACCCTTTAGATGTTGTTGGGCATTAAATCCCATTCTGCCCTATCCAACATGGCCAATGGTTTTGGCGTTAAATCCCATTCTGCCCTATCCAACATGGCCAATGGTGTTTTGGCGAGTGTTCTGTGTCTGGGGCTAGCTGAAGAATTCCCCATCCCTGATTCAGTACAATTTTATCTCACCAAGGAACTCAGGGTAGCACACAGGGTTCCCCCCAGGTTCCATTTATCCTCACAAAAACCCTGTGGTGTAGGAAAGGCTGAGAGATAGTGACTGGCCCTAAGCCACCCAACAGGTTTCACCACCGGCAGGGGATTCTAAAAAAACAAAAAAAAATACTTAATGGGAGTCAAATTTCTCCAGAATCTGGCATCTGCACTGAGTTGCACATTCTGCACTTTTTCTTCCTGGCAGATACACAGCCCGAAATCTTTCCTGCAACATGCTTGAGGATTGAACTTTTTTTTTTTTTTTTTACTTCCTTTCAACGCCGTCTCTGTATATGGTCGGTTAGCCAGCATTTGTCTTGAGCCTCAGTTCTGCCCAGGAGATGATTGGCCACCATAAAGGACTGTAAGGAAATAAGAGAAATGGATTTTATTTGGCAGAGGAGAAGGAAGGATGTGTCTCCGAATGAAAGCGGTTGCGTAACACACATACACAGTGCAGTTCTGTTCTATAACTCTGGCCAAACTGCAGCGGGGAAGGAGAGTCGCTGTATTCTGTAGACCTGGTTCGTTTTATTACAAAATTAAGCCCGAATGGCTGTGTGTGTGTGTGTGTGTGTGTGTGTGTGTAAACAACCCTAGTGCTGCAAGAAGTAAGTAATTCATCAGTGTGCGGTTTCTAGAAGCTTCCACCCCCTTAGCGTGGTACAGCTTTGCAAACAAGTCCATGGAAGTAGCTAGACAACTTTGTTTTTAATAGCCCACTTTCTTATACTTCTCATTTGTGGTACACTAAAAAGGAAAGAGGGACTCAACTCTTCTTCAGTTTACAGAAGGTTTCCAGCTGTGTCGCTTGAGGAGATCCTTAGCGTGCCACAGGCGAGCAGCCATTTAGAAACCCTGGTAGTATAAGTTATCATTAATATTACATCGCAAGATTTAAAGGGTGAGACATGTCCGTTGTGCTGGTAGGCACAAGCATCCTGTAATTGCGTGTGCCAGCCATGACAATCCCAGAAGTCTCCAGTGCTCTGTTAGTACTAAATTATGGGAAGCTACTCAGATGGCAAAATTATCCTGGAAATTGTGGAAATGAGATGACACAGATAACTAGGGCTGCTTCTGGGTGGTTTGAGAGCCAAAAGAAACTAGTTGCAATGCCCACAAGATGTGGTTTTCATTTTATTTATGAAATTTATATACCTCCCGTCATCTGAAAATCACAAGGTGGTTTACAGCATGAAAAGACAAAATGAGAACACAAAATACATAATAACGCACACCTATAGCCCCACCACAAACATATTTAAAAGGCCTTAGATTGTTTCATCAGCCCAAGGCCTGGTTATAGAGGAATGGTCTTGTTGTCGCTGTTGAAAGTAAATTTAATAATTGCATTTTTTTTTGTACTTTATGCCATTTTTCTCTTGCTGTTGCACATCTCTTTGATTGCCTCGGGCTGTTAAGTGGCTTATGAACTGGTAATAATAATGTTTCAGTGGAAAAGGTTGTCCAGGTTGTCGCAAGGTAGACCTCCACAGGGGGTGGCGCAGTCCAAAGATCTGAATGTCACGATGGCAGCCATGTCTGTAACTGAGTGGTCTTCCACCCTCTCGTTTATGTTGCAGTCGGTGTCCAGTCAGATGGGGAAAAGAGCTCGCCGCTTGAACAGGTTGATGAGGACCTTGCAGTGACGCAAAGTCAGATGAACTTTGTGTGCCCCATCACACAGGTAGGCAACACACCCTCATACCTGATGGGGAACATTCATGGTGGCTTCATTAGTTACCACTTCACCTCTGCTCACGACATCAATTTTTTGTTGTAGATGGATGTGTCAGTTGCCTATGTTCCAGTTAAATGCTTTGGGCAAAGCCTGGACTGTCACACCAGAGCAGGGTTTCCCAAACTTAGGTCTCCAGCTGTTTTTGGACTACAATTTCCATCATCCCTGATCCCTGCTAGTTGGGACAATGGGAGTTGTAGTCCAAAAATAGCTGGAGACCCTAGTTTGGGAAGCCCTAGAGGGAAGTAACTGTCCCAGTACTGATTAGAATGTAAATGTGTTAATGCTGATTTGCCCTTTTCTCCTATTTCCTTCTCTCATCTTCCCCTCCTTGTCTTCTGCTGTTGACTTTGACTCTGCAGTCTCTGTCTTCCTCCTGTTCTATTCATCTGCCTGGCCTTAAGCTTCTGAGGGTAGCAGCCTCAGGACCACAGGACTCCCCTCACTATGCCAGCATCACTGATGCTCACCTGAACCAGGCTGGGCTGTGGCAAGGTGGGGCTTTGTGGGCACATTGGTGGAGTCAATCCAGCACTCTTGCTAGGGCATTCATGCAGCCTGGACGTCACCACCCTGCCTCGTGCCATCTGGTTGAGCTGCAGCAACACCAAGGTCAGGAGGGAGGTGCTACTGCATTGAACACACACAAACACAGTACAGTACACACACACAAACACACACACACACACACACACACACACACAGACAGCAATAGACCAGGCATAAGCAAACTCGGCCCTCCAGATGTTTTGGGACTACAATTCCCATGATCCCTAGCTAACAGGACCAGTGGTCAGGGATGATGGAAATTGTAGTCCCAAAACATCTGGAGGGCCGAGTTTGCCTGTGCCTTATTTTTCCTATATTTACTTTTTAAGTTATGTTGGCTATTTTATTTTTACTCTTGGTTTTTTTCCTCTTTCAGCAAGCTTTCCAAGTGGAGCTTTTGTTCCTAGTGGGTATCTTTATAGGGCTTGAGATGTTTCAAATGAAATAAATGTATCAAAAAATAGGACAAGACTATTAAATGGTGCTCAGCAGATATCTTCCATGGCAATGGAGCTCAATTAAGAACATGGCTAATCACATCAAGATCTTTGTTAAGCACAGGTGGTTTAATTATTGCAGGTAGAAATGAAGAAACCTGTCAAGAATAAAGTCTGTGGGCACTTCTACGAAGAAGAAGCCATCCTGGACCTGATCCGACGCAAGGAACATCGTGGCAAGAATGCCTGGTAAGCAACCATGACCAAAGGGGAAGGGAATTTTGCTAAGCTCCAAAACAAAAACAAAAAAGAAGGTTCTTTTAATAAATAAGTAAAGAAGGTTGCTTCTTCACCCTGAGAGAAAAAGTCAGAGCAAGTTATCACTAGAATTAGTAGTAGTAGTAGTAGTAGTAGTTATTTTTTGTACCCCAGCCACTTTTGGTGGCTTCCAACAGAATACACCAAAAAAAACACAGCCCACATTTCTGTACACTTGGAGGCAATTCATGCAATCATGGCGGTGCTTTCTGTGAAAATTGGGGCCACTGTTGTTGCCTCTTGGATTTTGCCAACCCTTCCTTACTTCCAGGGTAAAACGCAATGCTGAAACATTTTAAAAGCAATTTGCAATCAGGAGAATGGGGGCGGCTTCAGAGCTGCTGCAAATTATGCTCATTCACATCAATTCACTTTGCATGCTGTGTCCGGAGATGTCGGGCTTGCGTTGGGGTGGGCGAGCGCTTCTTTTTCCATGTCGGTTTCATGCGTCCACTCATAATGCCGTCCTGTCCCATTTGTGTGTTAGCCGCCCTGCCTCTCCGGCTGGTGCGCACAAGAAGGAGGGACAGGGCAGCTTTCCCGCATGAGGAGTTCCTCTTTGGTGCCTGTAGAGGATATCCGCTTTGGGGATGGTCTCCTTGTCAGGCGAAGGCACAGCGGGACTTTGCTAGTCAGGTGCTGCTGCCCACCTGAGAGGTGCTGGAGCGCAGCTCCGGTGCGCTCCAGCTAAAAAAAAGCCCTGCTTTCCAGCTTGCAAAAACTTTAAAAGAGGTGTGGTGCCTGGAGAAGGTCCTGAGCGCTTGGACAGAGAGTCTTGAGTGCCATTCCAGTCTACTCTTCATTAAACTATTCCTAGAGAGGTGGGACACGGGTGGCGCTGTGGGTTAAACCACAGAGCCTAGGACTTGCTGATCAGAAGGTCAGTGGTTCAAATCCCCGCGACGGGGTGAGCTCCCGTTGCTCAGTCCCTGCTCCTGCCAACCTAGCAGTTCAAAAGCACGTCAAAGTGCAAGTAGATAAATAGGTACCGCTCTGGTGGGAAGGTAAACGGTGTTTCTGTGCGCTGCTCTGGTTCGCCAAAAGCGGCTTAGTCATGCTGGCCACATGACCCGGAAGCTGCACGCCGGCTCCCTTGGCCAATAAAGCGAGATGAGCGCCGCAACCCCAGAGTTGGTCATGACTGGACCTAATGGTCAGGGGTCCCTTTACCTTTACCTAGAGAGGTGTACCTTGTTGGCCAGAGAGTCGAGGCCACATCCATAAGCTTTCTAGATGATGCACAGCAGACAGGCATTGTGTATCGTAGAGAACACGTTTCTGCAGCACATGACAATGTTCAGGAAGTGTCAGGAGGAAGTACGGGGATCATTTGGATCAGCATGAGCAAAACAAAACAAAACAAGAGGATCAGCTCCAGGGGTGTGCAGCCACCATCATGCCCTTGATCTGACTGCATTTTTAAATCCCAAGTTTTGGGTGCCCTCGCCTCGAAAGCAACCGACAGGGCAGTCCTACAGATGCCTTCTCAGAAGTAAGTCACATTGACGAGCCTTGCTCCCGTGTAAATGGGTTAAAGGAAGCGAGTAGTTGAGCAGAATATTGTCCCATTCCGCCCTACACCTGTCCACCCGTGGCAGGTGATACAAAGTGTAATTTATATCTCAAGGTGTAATTAACACCTAGTGCAATATTAAAGTGAGGATGCAAATGTAACATCTGCACTGCACAGTTACGAGGCACTGTGTTCTGACTTGTTTTCTGGAACGGGCGGAAATGTCCAGGCTCTTCTTTTTGGCAGCTTCTGAAGTAGTTCCACCACAACCCTCTTTAAACACAGTTTCTGGCCGCGCACATCTATTACATGTATTCTTCATACATTTCGAGTGTTCCCTTGGGTAGACCAAACTAAACCTGAAAGCTCCCTTGCAAGCAGAAAGCTGGCACATCAGGCAGAAATGTTGTAGCCCAACGTACTTTGTTATGCAAGAATTCATCATGCAGGGCGTTGAAAAATGGTGGCTTAGATCCTGTGATCCAAAGATGTTCACAGAAAGGGATTTTCTGCTACCTGCGTTTCACTCAAAGCAAGGCAAGGTACCTCTGCTCAAGTTTGGGTGCCCCTACCTCCCCCCCCCCCCCCCGAAGCCCCACACACCATCCCAACTTCACAGACCCAGAGAATTTCCTGGTCCTCCAAAGAGGATTTTTTAAGGATTGGAGGTGGAGGACTGAGCATTTTTCATCTTATGGATCTCAGGATCAAAGTCAGTATCTCTTACCTGCTCTGTTTTATCACTCCAAAACTCTACCACCTCATTCTGTTGCGTGGTATGGATCGGTTTGAGACACTGTGATGGGACTATGGCCCTGTTCTCTATGTGGGGCTGCCCAAAGAGACGGTCCAGAGGCTTCATCTCACACAAAGCACAACCATCAAGTTGCTGGGTGGTGGTAAAGGGACCCCTGACCATTAGGTCCAGTTGTGGCCGACTCTGGGGTTACAGCACTCATCTCGCTTTATTGGCCGAGGGAGACGGCGTACAGCTTCCGGGTCATGTGGCCAGCATGACTAAGCCGCTTCTGGTGAACCAGAGCAGCGCACGGAAACGCCGTTTACCTTCCCGCTGGAGCGGTACCTATTTATCTACTTGCACTTTGATGTGCTTTTGAACTGCTAGGTTGGCAGGAGCAGGGACCGAGCAACGGGAGCTCACCCCGTTGTGGGGATTCGAACCGCTGACCTTCTGATCGGCAAGTCCTAGGCTCTGTGGTTTAACCCACAGTGCTACCCATCTCCCGGGTGGTGGAGCTAGACAGGCCCAAATAGGGCTAATTTAGCCAGCTAGCCCTGGTGATCATCTAATGTTTATTGGATGGATTTCCCCCCTAAATTGGTTTTTTAATTCTGAATTTATTGTTATTCACGTTTTATACTGTATTTTATGTTTTTTTTTTTTTGTTGCATCGATTAAGTGTTTTAAATTTTTTGTTAGCCGCCCTGAGCCCATTTTTCTGAACCGGGAAGGGCGGGATATAAATAAAAAAATATTATTATTATTATTATTATTATTATTATTATCATCATCATCATCATCATGCCATGGCACTCCTAAAAGTAACCTGTTGGCTGAGTTCAATATAAGATGCTCACTTCCGTGTATGAAGCCCTCATGCGGAGCAAGATATCTGAAGGAACACCTCTCCCATTCGTTGCCACACATCCTGCCTATTAGGACCATCAATGGAGGCCCTCCTCACATGCTTGTTTCTGAAAGTAACCAGGATGGCAGGCACAAGGGAGGAGACCTTCTCGGTGGTAGCCCCCACGCCTCTGGAATTTATTTGCTTATCAGTTGTATTCCATCTTTCCCGCAAGGAGCTCAGGGTTTTTCCGCCTCCCCAGCTCAACACCATAAGAACCCTGTAAGGTACGTTAGGCGGAAAGGCTGTGACTGGCCCAGGGTCACCCAGTGAGCTTCGTGGCTGAATGGGGATATGAACCCTCGTCTCCCAGGGCTTAGTCCAGTGCTCTAACCACTGCACCACATTGGCTGACATTGCGAGAAGGGTTTCATTGAACCTCACCAGTGCAGGGATTCGTGAAAGTTAAACAAACAAACAAACCCTATTGTCATTGGCCTTTGCTTGAGATGTTTTGCCTTTTAGCATGAACCAGTTATTTGAGTTCTTTTGATTTGGGGCTGCCTGAGTTTATTTAATTTTATCTGGCTTTTTATTATTATTAAGGGTGCTTGTCTTTTTCTTTAAAAAAAATATGCAACTGTATTGTACTTTTACATTTTAAGCCACCTTAAAAGTACAATTGGCCTTATGGGCATCCATAAATAAATAAGAACAAAATCCCACTTCCACAAATCCCTCCCTCCTTCCTTAAATGACCCCACCCTAGCTTCTTCCTCCTCCGAACGGCTGAGAATAATCTCTGTTCCCGAGTAACATCGGCATTCCTGTGTTGCGCAGATTTGCTTTTTGTCTTGAGGCTTCCTAGGCGCTTCACCAGAATTAATTAATCCTGGCAAAAACATGTGCCAAATAGATCATAATTGCCCTAACCACTGTGTAGACTGGGAGAAACAAACCCCAAACGGTGAGACTCCGCAGTTTGCCCAAGGCAAAGGCAACTAGCGAGGAGACACAGCGCAGAAGTAATGACTGCTGACTCTCGGCTCCAAATGCTGAGTCTGGGGCAAGGTGCCTTCTTCCCAGGCAGAATGGGTCCATTGGGTGATGAGTAGGACCTCAAAAATAAAAATAAAAAGGGCCTTGGATTGGGGCACCCCGGTCGGTAGAGTTTGGGGCCTCAAACAATTTGGGTTGCGACACACACAGTAACAATGGTTGTCAAGTTGTTGTGCCTTGTAGAGTCTTTGACAACAGTTTCCAGTACATATTGAGCAACTTTTTGTATGGGTGGCCGTCATAAGACAAAGGGGGGGATGACCAACTCCTGACTGTGGGGAGAGGTTCGTGTGTGAAATGTAGAACCCGCAACACCCCCCCCCAAAAAACCCCTTGAAGGCCACATTCGCACCATCCAAATAAAGCGCTATTGAACCAGTTCAAACACTTTGTGGCTTCCCACAAAGAATTCTTGGGGAGCATTGTTTGTTCAGGCTAGTGACAGTTGTTAAGAAAGAAGAAGAAGAAGAAGAAGAGAAGAGTTTGGATTTGATATCCCATCTTTCACTCCCCTTCAGGAGTCTCAAAGCGGCTAACATTCTCCTTTTCCCTTCCTCCCCCACAACAAACACTCTGTGAGGTGAGTGGGGCTGAGAGACTTCAGAGAAGTGTGACTGGCCCAAGGTCACCCAGCAGCTGCATGTGGAGGAGCGGGGAAACGAACCCGGTTCACCAGATTATGAGACTACCGCTCTTAACCACTACACCACACTGGCTCTCCCTCAGAAAGGCCTATTTCCCTCACAGAACTTCAATTTCCTGAGTTCCCTGGTTAGTGGGATGGGTGCATAACTTCCAACATTTCTCCAGGGAAAATAGGGACGTGCTATTCCATTATTATTATTATTATTATTATTATTACCCCGCCCACCTGACTGGGTTGCCCTAGCCACTCTGGGCAGCTTCCAATCAATCAATTTCCTTTATTCGACCGATAGTCAGAAATAAAACATTACACAATAATTATAAACTATAACATCATAGGGGTACATAAATAAGGTAGGGCCACAGTACTAGACCTCTCACAGATAACCCACATCAAAGCATTCAGTTATACGTTTCCGACACTTGAGTGCCAGGAAAAGGAATTTAGCCACTGACAAAGTTGTTTTCCCAGAAGACTTATTTAGCAGATATGCTGTCTGCTTTCCTCTTTGTCGGGGACTGAGCTGGGGTAAGTGTGGAGTTATAAGGTACTGTCTTAAATCATTGTAAATGGAACAGCTCAGTAAAATGTGTTCTGTGGATTCTACCTCACCCATTGCACAGTGGCATAATCTCTGGTCATATGGGACTCCTCCATATCTTCCCTTCAGAACCGCTGAGTCAAGAACATTCAGCCTAGCCGCAGTAAATAGTCTGCGGTATTCCACGTAGTGGATATCCGCCAGGTAGCGAGCTGGAGCAGCCCGATACAACTGCTCCCCCAGAAACAACCCAGGTTTCACGCGGGCTTCCAACATATATAAAAACAGAAATATTTTTATTTTTTAAAAAACCCTTCCCTATACAGGGCTGCCTTGAGGCATCAACTAAAGGTTGTATAGTTACTAATCTGCTTGGCTCGGGGGGGGGTGTCGCGTAACTCCATACCTTCCAACAATTCTCCAATGAAAATAGCAACGTCCTAAGGAAAAGCGGGACATTCAGGGGGTCAAATCAGAAACGGGGACGGCTTCTCTAAATCAGGGATGTCCCTGGAAAATAGGGACACTTGGAGGGTCTGTGGTTGGAAGATTCAGGACAGACAGAAGAAAGATGGCCACATTGACTATGTGCTGTCTTCACTGTCGGAAGGAGTTCTATTGAGCTCAGATGCTTCTCTGCGGTTTCGCATGATTATCTGACCAGCCACTCTGGAAAGAGGATATTGGACTAGGATGTGCCATTGACCTGACCTTGCAGGCTTTTCTTATGTTCTTGTGAAAGACCCCATACAGCTTCTCCTTCGCAAGAAATTACAGTGGTACCTCGGGTTACAGACGCTTCAGGTTACAGACTCCCCTAACCCAGAAGTAGTACCTCGGGTTAAAAACTTTACCTCAGGATGAGAACAGAAATCGTGCGGCAGCAGCAGGAGGCCCCATTAGCTAAAGTGGTACCTCAGGTTAAGAACAGTTTCAGATTAAGGATGGACCTCCAGAACGAATTAAGTTCTTAACCCAAGGTTCAACTGTATTATTATTATTATTATTATTATTATTATTATTATTATTATTATTATTAAAATCCCTTTATCAGTTTATATTCACGAAGAACCTTGAAGCTATATGCAAAAATAAAAACCACGATGCAGTACATTGATATTCATATACATACTTATTTAAAATACCTTTATGCTGTTACAAAATCAACAGTGACTAGGCCAGGAATTGCCTTCTGGGAAGGCCTGTTGGGATAAGAACGTCTTCACGAGGCACCCAAATCCCAAATGACACTCTGAGCATCATTTCAGGTTAGGCATGATGGGTCTGGTAGTTTTCTTTGTGTTTTCCACGAAAGGAAAGCCTTGCTCCTATGTCGAAGTAAGCCCCCACAACTCTCACTTACCCCCTTCCACAGTGTCTATTTTGCAAAAGCAGTTTTCCCTCTAGTTTCAATATAGTTCTGAGCCTTTTGCATATTCATAAAACGAATACTCTTGTTCACGTTTGAGCCCACAGGTAGAGAGAACCCTGTTAACTTTGCATAATTCTACTTCAAAATTTGGATTTTTTTTCTTTTCTTAAAAGCAACTGGTGAAGAATAATAAGGGGAAGGAAATTCTGTGCATTGCACCAAACTCCATGCTTCGGCATGGACCGAAAAAACATACTGTTGTTTTTTGAGGTTTTGGCGAGTGCCAGAGTTTGAGGTTTTGGCGAGAATTGATTATTTCCCATGACATTTGCTTCGCTGCAGTTTCTCAGTGTGGCCCAAGGCAAACTGCTTCTCTTATCTGTCCGCCCCGTCTCTTCAGATTCATCAGCAGGGTGAGAATATAGAAGTTGCCGTTTGCAAAGTTCTTTGAAGGCCTAAAACAATATGCAGAGATTACAGTCTGCAATGCTATTACCTATTATTACTACCACGGGCAAATTGTGTTCCACTTAAGACTGATCTACAAGCAGAAACGTTCATATATCTCAGCGCATTCAACCTCCCTGGGGGCATCTATTCCCACCTGCTCAGGAAAATTGCATTCCTCATCATGTGTCTCCCCAAAACATATTACTGCTTTATCTTCCAGCAAGGAAGGAGATCAACATCACATTGCACCATGCTGATCTGGCTGATCTCAGAAAAAGAAGAGTCCTAACAGAACCTAGGAAAGGTTTTAACACGTTTTCAAATCACACTACAAAAAGTCGGCACAGCAGAGCAGGAAAACTAGGCAAAACAGAAGGCTGTCATGATAAAAACAGCTTCTTATTCGCCATTATCAAATCGTTCTTCTCTTCTGTGTTGATTGTAGACATTGAAAAATTCCAGTACAGTGGTACCTCGGGTTAAGAACTTAATTCATTCTGGAGGTCCATTCTTAACCTGAAACTGTTCTTAACCTGAGGTACCACTTTAGCTAATGGGGCCTCACACTGCTGCCGCGCGAATTCTGTTCTCATCCTGAAGCAAAGTTCTTAACCCGAGGTACTATTTCTGGGTTAGCGGAGTCTGTAACCTGAAGCGTCTGTAACCCAAGGTACCACTGTAATTCTGAACCATAATTCAGTACACTGGATCTGCTACATAGATGTAGCATGTCAGTTTCAGAGTCTTTATGATTTTGAAAATGGTGTTTTGCTATTGGGGAATGCTGTGGGAATGTGGACAGAAAAAGTCTTCTTCCCTATGTATTTGATTTCCCATTCCTTGTGGGTAGCCAGTGGGAACCACCGCTGGACCTGAAGGTAAACCAAAGTGAGAAATTCCGTTCTGCTGATTTTACTGGGGTCACTTTCTCTCCCTGTCTTTTTACAGCTGCCCCAAGGTTGGCTGCAGTAACCTCACCGTCAGGAGATCAGACCTGGTGCCGGATGAAGCCGTTAAGAGAGCAATCGACAGTCAGAGTAAACAGAGCCGGTCAACACAGTAGAAGTCAGCTGGCACTCCCGGCGGCTGTTACGACAAAGAAAATGTGATGTTAGAAGAGGTCGCCTGAGATAAGTTGCTGATTGCCAGGTGGTTGTGTAACTAGTTGTTATTTCAAGTATTCCAATTGCAGGCAAAGTTGAAGGTCTGACCTGTCGCCGAAAGCATTTTCCTTGCTCCTTCGAGAGTGCCAGGCGCAAAACGCTGCCACCCAACCTGTTTTTTAATTCCTTTTTAAAAATGTCACCCAGCAGTTGACGTCTTGCGTTCTGTAAATAAAAACGTATTTTTCTCATTGCCAGAGTCTGCTAAGTAAAAGAGTTCACGTTGCAAAGCAACCCCTTAAATCTTTTTAAGGAAAGGCCTACGCTTGGCTAACGCTGCAGTTCCATAACAGGCTGGTCTGAAGGCATGCAAGGCCAACTCCATGTCAAAGCTAAGCAGGGCTGAGTCTGATCAGAGCCTGGATGGGCGACCACCTGGGAACCACACTTGGGCTCTGGGAGGGAAGAAAGGCAGGATGTAAATGTGGGGAGATTAATAAAGGCCTCCCCCTACTTACAGTTGATTCACATGCAACTGTATATATGTGTAACCAGTGGTGTAGTGTTGCCCCAGGTGCAGAATTGTTAAAGGTAAAGGTACCCCTGCCCGTACGGGCCAGTCGTGTCCGACTCTAGGGTTGTGCGCTTTTCTCGCTTAAGAGGCCGGGAGCCAGCGCTATCCAAAGACACTTCCGGGTCACGTGGCCAGCGTGACGAAGCTGCTCTGGCGAGCCAGCACCAGCGCAGCACACGGAATGCCGTTTACCTTCCCACCGGAGCGGTACCTATTTATCTACTTGCACTTAGGGGTGCTTTCGAACTGCTAGGTGGGCAGGAGCTGGGACCGAACTACGGGAGCTCACCCCGCCGCGGGGATTCGAACCGCCGACCATACGATCGGCAAGTCCTAGGCACTGAGGTTTTACCCACAGCGCCACCTGCGTCCCTTGCAGAATTGTTAGGGGCACAAAATTTCAACACCCGGTTCTGCCTCAATACAGCCCCGTTGAAAACAGCTTCTCCACGTGACCTGGAAAGTGACCTCTTCAGACAATGGAACAACTCTTGTTTTCTTATCTCTGAGGTTGACATGGACACTATTAGGCAGTTGAATACGCATGCGTACTCCATTTTCCTCCCTCCCCACCCCCACCGCATGGCTGGCAACCCACACTACGCTACTGTGTGCAGTGCCAGGAAATAAATAGATTCAAACCAGGAAATAGTGGGAGAGAGCTGGAGAGTCCTTGTGGCTCCCTGGAGCCCAAAGAGGACGTCAGTGAGGGCAGAGGAAGCCCCGAAGAAACCCGAAGCACAGCTTTGTTTAGGTTGCTCAGCTTCCCCACCTAACAGCTGGTGTGCGGGGTAGCACAGCAGCAGCCGCTTTCCAGCTCATCCTCCAGCCGGCCCCAGAGCTTCAGCTCCATATATTTTGGTCTGGATTGGGGAGAGCTCTGGAGAACAGGAAAAATCTGGTTTTCAGAGGCTTTATAGAGGGTTCTCCCTACTTAAACGCAATTTTTGATTCTGTGCATGGGTACCCAGAACGTAACCCCACATTATGGGGAGATGTCTGTAAATAATAATAATAATAAATAATAATTTTTTATTTATACCCCGCCCTCCCCAGCCAAGACCGGGCTCAGGGCAGCTAACAACCAATAATAAAAACAAGTTGATTAAAATACAATTTTAAAGATTAAGATACAACATTAAAACAATTAGGGAGCAATCTCTTCTTAGGAGGAGAAAGGAAAAAGAAAGAGGGGGAGGGAATCAAACTGATTCTGAGCCAAAGGCCAGGTGGAGCTACTCTGTCTTACAGGCCCTGCGGAAAGAGATCAGATCCCGCAGAGCCCTGGTCTCATGAGACAGAGCGTTCCACCAGGCCGGAGCCAGTGTTGAGAAGGCCCTGGCTCAGGTTGAGGCTAATCTAACTTCCTTAGGGCCCGGGACCTCTAGGGTGTTGCTATATATGGACCTTAAGGTCCTCCGTGGGGCATACCAGGAGAGGTGGTCCCATAGGTACGAGGGTCCTAGGCCATGAAGGGCTTTAAAAGTCAAGACCAGCACCTTAAATCTGACCCTGTACTCCACCGGGAGCCAATGCAGCTGGAAAAGCACTGGGTGAATATACTCCCATGGCAGAGACCCTGTGAGGAGCCTCGCTGCAGCATTCTGCACCCGCTGGAGTTTCTGGGACAGCTTCAAGGGCAGCCCCGCAAATAAGGCTGTTGTGTTACAAAGGTACATCAAGGCCAGGTAGAATGACCACTGACTGGGGCAGTTCTGGGCAGGAATGAGTCCTGTGACTATTTGGTCTGGGTGAGCCAAAGGAGGGGGCCACGCCATCTCATCTGATACAGCCAAGTGGTGTGGCAGCTGCTGGAGGCAATAGTTCTTACAGTGGTCATCCGAGCAACACCTCTTGGAAAAATCCTCATTGCAAGCACGTCATACTTTCAGCTTCTCCGGAGCGTGACGATTCCAGGAGTGGGGAGGGCTGCTGGAAGAATGCTGGCAATCATTTGAAGCGCAGCATTTCATGGTAAAAAGCACATGGGCCATTGCATCAATCGCCCCGCACAGCGGGTGGAAACTCTTGCCACATACTTGATGTTGTTTTTACCTTTCCTTCATCCCTCGCTCGGATTAAGCAACACCTGATGAAGCCATGAAACCCAGAGGGCAAGACCCTTGTAAACAAGAGGCAAAGAGCATTCAGGCAGGAGAGACCTGCCTCTGGCTTAAAGACATGCTCTGCTCTCCTGCAGGTGTGCACAATTGCTGGCACGCCAAACCAAGCCACGCTGCCCACTGCCATGCTGGCATCGGGGCAGGGCTATGCCTTGAAACTGCAATGAGAGGGGCTGCCAGGCAGCTGGTGGAACACCGTCCAAGACAGGTGGGCTCTTGGTTTAGGAAGCTGAGCAGATTAGCTCGACAAGCTGACATTTCCCCGTTTTATTTTCAATGGAAGAAGCTGCTTTGATTGGCGTTTGTCCATACGCTTTCCCTCTGATTCCGAGCCAAGGAACCGGGAAACAAATGTTTTCTTGCCTTGCAGTCTACACACACTCGTTTTGGCTTTCGACGTTCCGTTGTTGTTGTTTTTCTCCCTCCGCAGAGCCATAATTCTGCGTGAAACGTTAGGAAACAGATGCCAGTCAGCAGGCAGCACTGGGCTAGGCAAACCAATAGCATGAAGCCATTTCCTGTGTCTAGATGCTCCTTTGGGATGTCTGGTCCATGCTGCACTGACCGAGCATCTTTCCTTTGTATAAGAAGCTGGTAGAATAGGCTGGGATGGTCCTAGTGGTCAAGGTGTTGGTAGGAACACTAAGCCTTTGGCCCATATCCATGTCAGTGTTTGCTTACATTCATCCCTTCTGTGTATCTTTCTTTTACCTCTGAGAAAGCTTATGCTGGAATAAGGTGCCACACGACTCTTGGCTGCTACTGCTACAGTGGACCTAACAGTGTTAACACCTCTCCTTGTGACACTTGTCATTCAATTCCTTCCTTCTGTTGTCTCACCCACTACTGCCATTCTAAATATGTGGGTGTATTCTGCAACATGTTGTTAACACACCAATAGGATGTTAACAGTGGACCCTCCACACTTCAACCTAATTTATTAGTTGTTCCCAATGTTTCTACATTATTGCCTGCTGCAGAATCACTCTTCTGATGTAGCGCAGCAAAAACAGGACATTCCCTCCCCCCCAAAAAACCACCCTGCGGTATTTATGGTATTTAAAGTTGCAGGATATCAGCCTGCATAGCTCAGTTGGTTAGAGCGTGGTGCTGATAACGCCAGTGTTGCAGGTTCGATCCCCGTATGGGACAGAGCCTCTCCTCCTTACAGAGGGGAGTAGTTGTGAGCAGGAACCATTTCCTGCGTTGGCAGGGGGCGTTCCAGCCCCTGCCCAGCTGGCCTGGCTGCCGTGCCACGCCCCCAGGTAGCCAACCAATCAGGTGGAGTCTTGGGGGTGGGGTTTTGCCACTCCCATGCGGCCGCGGCAGCACTTCCCTTTCATTCCGCTGCTGGTTTTCGTCGGATCACCCACCCACCCTCCCTTTAGTTCATTGCTTGGCTCTTGACATTGCTATGGACCTGTGGTTGGTTGCCTTGGTTGTCCAATGGGCCTGGTAAGAATTTTTATCCAACTGGCAAATTGGCACCGGCCACTTGGTTTTCCGCCTACCTGGTAGCAAATCGTCACAACTTTTAGGTATTGGCGGTTAGGCATTGGAATATGTTTGTGTGTTGGAGGGCAGGGTGTGGCCATCGCCTACCCCTCCACTTTATGGGTATTCCAGTAAAGGAACCAGGCAGTCATGGATCCTGTCCGATGCCCTTGCTGGTGGCTAGGGCCATGGCATGACCCCCGGTGACATCAGGGGAAGCTTTCAGTTGTATTTGCATCAACAGGCTCCCCCCACTGGTGGCTAACCCTTGATAGACTCACCCCTCCCTGAGGGGGTGGAGTCACGCTCTGTTGTTTTATCCAATGCCTAAGCCAATACCTCTCACGTGCTGTAATCAGTTGTGGCCTTTTTTAGCCCGTTAACCTAATATACTGTGTCCATGTGTCTTTCTTATACCCAAGCGGGTGGCGGGTCCTTGAATCACAACTGCATATCCCTGCATTGCAAGGGGTTGAACTAGATAACCCTCAGGATCCCTTCCAGCTCTGCAATTCTGTGATCCAGCAGGAAGCTGTGTTCTTATGGACAAATTCATGGCTATGTTCTACCTTCACTGCTGCTGGAATCTGCAGGTGAGCAGTGTGCAGTTGCATTCATGTCCAGCTTGCAGGCTCCCCACAGACATCTGGTTGGCCATCGTGATGCTGGACTAGACGATTCACTGGCCTCATCCAGCACATTTGTCTCCCCCCCCCAAAAAAAAAAAATTATTTGTTTTATAACGCAAATAAAGAACACAAACAGAAAAACAAACAAATTCTTGTCATATCCTTATTTTTTCTAAACATTGTTAAGTGGGCTTCCCCAAGTCCCACCTATCTGATTTTCATTTTACTTCATCTTTAGCAGTTTCTATATATCATAGTTTCTAACCATCTTGTTTTTAAATCACACTTAAAATAACTTCTCATTTTATCACTTACAAATAATACTATTTTAAAATACACTATCTTCTACTTCTAACCCTACATCCTATATCCACTTCCAAAGCTATTCTAAGATTTAAATATTAACATATTTTTTCAAATATTCCTTAAACTTCTTCCAGTCTTCTTCCACCGTCTCTTCTCTCTGGTCTCAGAGTCTCCCGGTCAGTTCGGCAAGTTCCATATAATCCATCATCTTCATCTGCCATTCTTCTATAGTTGGTAAATCTTGTTTCTTCCAGCAGATGTGTTACATTCTTAAGATACAAGACATACACCACTTGGGGTGAGGAAGCACTATGTCCACCCCAAAACATTTGCAGGCACAAACTGGAAAAGCAGGATTGTGTATAACACCCCAATAAACATCATGAGCACAAATCATGAATGCACAATGATACCAGAAAATTTGTCCTTAGAGGAGACCCATTGAACTTAACGGACCTAAGTTAATGTCCATTGTTTTCAATGGGCCTCCTCCAAGTATGGCTAATGCTGGTTGCAATCCTAAGCTCCTCGCTTCATGTGCATACAACATGGTGTTGTATAAATACAGAATAAAAACAGTACAGGCAGTGGTGTAGCGTGGGGGGTGCAGGGGGGGCCGGCTGCACCGGGCACAACATCTGGGGGGGGGGCGTGCTAAAATCCACGGGTTAGGGGGCGCAAATTACTTGCCTTGCCCCGGGTGCTGACAACCCACGCTACCCCACTGAGTACAGGAGCAGTCCTGAAATGGACGTCATTCCAAGCCATCTGAAAGGGTCATTGGGAGACTCCCATGCCTGACAATACAATACAACCTTTCCTGTTTCTTTGCTTGGCATCAAGCACACATGCCGCCGAATTATCCCTGATAAGATAGCCACGTGCATAAGCAAGGAGGGCTGATTGTAACTTCGAACTGTGCAATGGCAGCTTTGAGAAGGTCGTATTTATAAAAGAGGAAATGAAAGCCATGCCATCGGTAATGAATTTTATATCCTTAACTGCAAGCACTCTGCCTGTTCTCTTTCAACTGGATGCAGAAGTGTCTTTCCTGACAGCAAGTCATTTGAGCTTTCAAAGCTGCCTTATATTGTACCTTCAGCCCACAAGCCTAGTTAGAGGGCAATCATTTCTGTTTTGGCAATTTGAACCTGCAAAAAAAAAAAAAAATTAATCAAGTGAAAGGAGAGGGCCTTTTTAGTTGTGGCTCCCCATCTGTGGAATGCTCTCCCCAATGAGGTCTGCCTGGTGCCTTCACTGATATCTTTTTTGGCACCAGGTAAAGATGTACATTCCCCACCCCCATCCCTGTATTTTGATAGGCTAAGGCAGCCTTTCTCAGCTTTGGGCCTCCAGATACTGTTGGACTACAACTCCCATCATCCATGGCCGCTTGTCCTGCTAGCTAAGGATGATGGAAGTTGTAGTCCAACATTTGGGAACCCAATTTTGGAAAGGCTGGGCTAAGGCAATGCTCTTTTGTTAACTAGCGTGCTGCCGAATTTTCCTGCGGCTGTTACGTGGGGTCGTTTCTTTCTGTTTTTATGGTATAATGTATTTATATTTTAAATGTGTTATAAATCGCTTGGAGACCTTTGGGTAACGAAAGACAAATTAGACAAATATGAAGACTTATTTTTCCAGGCCAAAAGGAAAAACGGGAAATGAAAAGACACTGACTGGAGTGTTTTCACTTGTGTAATCAACTTCTGGGGCATGTGAAGAGGGGGGAGGGATATTGAATGGGGTTTCAAAGCTCTCTGATTTGCAAATATCCCATAATAACAACAACAAAGGATGCTTTCATGCTGCGTAGATTGGAAAGGAGCGAAGTCAGGAGATGAGTGTTCATAAGATGTTGGCTGAGGTCCTTCGCACTCCTGGCACAAACCCCTGTCTCTTTCGCTAGGGCTAATGATGCCCTGAAGCTTCAAGAACAGAGGTGTCTCCCTTTGTTAAGCATGGGAGCAGTCACATGCCTACAGGGGATGGCGGCTACTTCCTATCACTGGATTCATCCATTATTGTTGCATTGAACATTTAGGGAGAAAGAGAATTTGAGGACAGGGGGCTTTGTGGTGCGACTCCATCTCACTTTCCTAAGTAAGCGTGTGCTTGGCTTACACGGAAGTTGTACAGTCATACCTCGGGTTGAATGTGCTTCAGATTGAGCACTTTTGGGTTGCGCTCCGCAACAACCTGAAGTAACGGAGCATGTTACTTCCAGGTTTCGCGGCTCGCGCATGCGCAGACGCTCAAAATGACATCATGCGCGGAAGTGGCAAAACGCGGCATGCGCAGATGCGCTGTCATGTCTTACATTCTATTCAGGATGCGAACGGGGCTCCAGAACGGATCCCGTTCGCATCCCGAGGTACCACTGTACTGGTGGAACAACAACCGGATTCTGTTAACAAAGTCCTTTTCGGTTTCACGTGTGGCGTTAAGGCCTTCCAGGTTCACTCAAGCACCAAAATGCTTGGAAATTAAAGCTGCTAAGGGCCACACCCTTTTGCTATTTAGGAAATATATAGATGCAGTGCTGTTTTTCTAGAAAAAGAGGTGCCGGAACTTACCATGAACGCCTCCCTCGTTCTCTTGGAAAGGCAATGGCGCCCAACTCAGAGGTGCCAGAATTGAATTCTGGTATTTTCAGCTGGAAAAAAAGACCTGTATATATTGTTTGGTATCTTTGTTGTTGTTTAGTCGTTTAGTCGTGTCCGACTCTTCGTGACCCCATGGACCAGAGCACACCAGGCACTTCTGTCTTCCACTGCCTCCCACAGTTTGGTCAGACTCATGTTTGTAGCTTCGAAGACACTATCCAACCATCTCGTCCTCTGTCGTCCCCTTCTCCTTGTGCCCTCCATCTTTCCCAACATCAGGGTCTTTTCCAGGGAGTCTTCTCTTCTCATGAGGTGGCCAAAGTATTGGAGCCTCAGCTTCACGATCTGTCCTTCCAGTGAGCACTCAGGGCTGATTTCCTTAAGAATGGATAGGTTTGATCTTCTTGCAGTCCATGGGACTCTCAAGAGTCTCCTCCAGCACCATAATTCAAAAGCATCAATTCTTCGACGGTCAGCCTTCTTTATGGTCCAGCTCTCACTTCCATACATCACTACTGGGAAAACCATAGCTTTTACTATACGGACCTTTGTTGGCAAGGTGATGTCTCTACTTTTTAAGATGCTGTCTAGGTTGGTCATTGCTTTCCTCCCAAGAAGCAGGCGTCTCTTAATTTCGTGGCTGCTGTCACCATCTGCAGTGATCATGGAGCCCAAGAAAGTAAAATCTCTCACTGCCTCCATTTCTTCTCCTTCTATTTGCCAGGAGGTGATGGGACCAGTGGCCATGATCTTCGTTTTTTTGATGTTGAGCTTCAGACCATATTTTGCGCTCTCCTCTTTTACCCTCAATAAAAGTTTCTTTAATTCCTCCTCACTTTCTGCCATCAAGGTTGTGTCATCTGCATATCTGAGGTTGTTGATATTTCTTCCGGCAATCTTAATTCCGGCTAGGGATTCATCCAGCCCAGCCTTTCGCATGATGAATTCTGCATATAAGTTAAATAACCAGGGAGACAATATACAGCCTTGTCGTACTCCTTTTCCAATTTTGAACCAATCAGTTGTTCCATATCCAGTTCTAACTGTAGCTTCTTGTCCCACATAGAGATTTCTCAGGAGACAGATGAGGTGATCAGGCACTCCCATTTCTTTAAGAACTTGCCATAGTTTGCTGTGGTCGACACAGTCAAAGGCTTTTGCATAGTCAATGAAGCAGAAGTAGATGTCTTTCTGGAACTCTCTGGCTTTCTCCATAATCCAGCGCATGTTTGCAATTTGGTCTCTGGTTCCTCTGCCTCTTCTAAATCCAGCTTGCACTTCTGGGAGTTCTCGATCCACATACTGCTTGAGCCTTCCTTGTAGAATTTTAAGCATAACCTTGCTAGCGTGTGAAATGAGTGCAATTGTGCAGTAGTTGGAGCATTCTTTAGCACTGCCCTTCTTTGGGATTGGGATGTAGACTGATCTTCTCCAATCCTCTGGCCACTGCTGAGTTTTCCAAACTTGCTGGCATATTGAGTGTAGCACCTTAACAGCATCATCTTTTAAAATTTTAAATAGTTCAGCTGGAATACCATCACTTCCACTGGCCTTGTTACTTGTTTGGTATCTTACCTTGTGGTTAGTTCCATCTGCCTTGGATCTGTATGGCTGTCAGTGGCAGAGAGGTGGACCCAAACCCCAGATTTGTCTGTTCCCTGAAATCAACACACGTTGTCAATGTAGCTATCTTGCAAACTAAGCTACCACCCCATGTTGCAAGTAGACATCACATAATTCCTACTAGCAAGTAATAAGGCATGGGTGATGCCGCCCAGAGATGCACTAGGATGACTCGGAAAGAGAGGGACTGTAGATCATTGGTAGGTGCCCTGTGCTGTATGCAGGAAAGTCCTGGGTTCGATTCCTGGCATCCAGGTGCAAGGAACCTTTAACCCTCCAGATGTTGCTGAACTTCAACCAGCATTATCCCTGCCATTGGGCTTGTAATTATTGAACGTGTAGCCACTCTCGCAAGGAAGAGTTCAAATGCAGGGAGCTGTGTGTGTGTTTGTGTATTGGGCAACCTAGTCAGATGGGTCAGGTACAAATAAATAACAAAACAACAACACGGAGAGTCGGTATTTATGGTTCCAACTACAGTGGTACCTCGGGTTACATACGCTTCAGGTTACATACGCTTCAGGTTACAGACTCCACTAACCCAGAAATAGCACCTTGGGTTAACTTTGCTTCAGGATGAGAACAGAAATCGTGCTCTGGCGGCGTGGCGGCAGCAGGAGGCCCCATTAGCTAAAGTGGTGCTTCAGGTTAAAAACGAATTAAGTACTTAACCCAAGGTACCACTGTATCCGTCACAAGAGAAGGTAAGAAAATAATAATGAATAAGTACCCCCCGCCAAAAAGAAAGGTTCACAATAGCAAGGTGTGATATGGAGAAGTTAAAAATTTGACGCAAACTTTTAGAAGCTGCAAAAGCAAAGTTTGCAGCTGCTACTAAAAGAGTTATCCTAGTACAACAGGTCATAGAATACGGCTTCCTCCATTCTAATCTGGTGCGAACAATAGTAAAACGTGAAATCCTCGTTATCACAAGGAAGATGTCTCAGTTATTGCTTGCTCTCCATCACCTGTGCTCTGGGAAGAAAAAGTCCCAAGAGCTGTGCTCTCCCTGTGTTCCTCCTTCACTACTAGCCATAGTGCCGTGCGAGTTCTGTACACACAGCAAGTAGGGTTGTGCTTTTCTGTGTGGGTTTTGCTTCCAGGCATTCTTTCAGAAACTCAGGAGAAATGTGCAACTGTGCCTATTTTATCACCACGCTCTAATCCCACAGTCAGAGCACACCTGCGTGTTAGAGAATTTCCCCTGTTCTCAGGGGCTGAGCTCTAGTATGGAAAACAGCATCATCATCATCATGATGTTTATTATTTATACCCTGGCCATCTGGCTGAGTTGCCCCAGCTGCTCTGGGCAACTTCTGAGGCCTGAGCCCAGATGAATTCTGGCTCAAGTTCAGCCTCATGTTTTTTTCCCTTTTTCTAAATGCCAAAACAACGTCGAATAGAAAAATAACAACTAAGCAGCCCTTTCTGCAAAGCGTTGGCCTGCCTCTCCAGTGGTGCTGTTGAATCAGTTATCTCCCCCGCCACAGGTCTTCTTAGCATTCTTCCCACGCTGAGTCATTGCAGTAGTATTCTGTTGTCAGGCTTCTCCGCTACCACCCAAGCAGTGAGACAAGTTGTCACCCTCAACAAGCCTGCCAGCAGCTGACACGAAAAACGCTCCCTGCTCGGCAGTTGTTCCGTTCCGTAGTAACTTCCACCCACTTCCAGCGAAGTTTGTGAAACGAAAGGGCCGTGACAGCCCCAAAAGAATAGGAGAGGAAGAAAAGGTGTGGGGAGAAACTGGATTTTTTCGGTAAAGCATATGGCTGGAACCCAGGGGAAAATCTCACATTAATAGGAGAAAACTCTCACATTATTCTCTTCACCACCCATGCACAGTGCATGTCATCAGGACGTTACATGTGATCTGTCCCCATATTTGTGGTTGCTTGCTCACATCAGATGCTGTGTTTTCTGCTACCTCTCCCTTTTTTATTGTGCTAGAACATGGTTAGGCAAACTAAGGCCCAATCGCCTTCTAAATCCGGCCCATGGACAGTCCTGGAATCAGCGTGTTTTACATGAGTAGAATGTGTGCTTTTATTTAAAATGCATCTCTGGGTTATTTGTGGGGCATAGGAATTCATTCATTTTCTCTCTCCAAAATATATTCTGGCTTCCCACAAGGTATGAGGGACAGTGGACCTGGCCCCCTGCTGAAAAAGTTTGCCAACCCCTGTGCTAGAAGATGACTTTCAACTGTTTTGGGTGCCTTAAGTTGTTGGCCATCAACTGGGAAGGAGAGGTCCTGAACAATTTAGGGAACATAGCAACACAGCTTGCCTTATACAGAGTCAGACCATTGGTCCATCTGGCTGTAGTGGACAGTTGTAGATGCAGAGGAATGGTGGGAAGGAGGAGGAGGAAGAGGAGTTTGGATTTGATATCTTGCTTTAGCACTACCCTAAGGAGTCTCAAGGGACGCGGGTGGCGCTGTGGGTTAAACCACAGAGCCTAGGACTTGCTGATCAGAAGGTCGGCAGTTTGAATCCCCGCGACGGGGTGAGCTCCCGTTGTTCATTCCCTGCTCCTGCCCACCTAGCAGTTCGAAAGCACGCCAGTGCAAGTAGATAAATAGGTATCGCTCTGGCGGGAAGGTAAATGGCGTTTCTGTGCGCTGCTCTGGTTCACCAGAAGCGGCTTAGTCATGCTGGCCACATGACCCAGAAGCTGTACACCGGCTCCCTGGGCCAATAAAGCGAGATGAGCGCCGCAACCCCAGAGTCGGTCACGACTGGACCTAATGGTCAGGAGTCCCTTTACCCTTTACTTAAGGAGTCTCAAAGTGGGTAACATTCTCCTTTCCCTTCCTCCCCCACAACAAACAGGAACCAGCTGGGGAGCCCCCAAGGGAAGAAGGCTCGGAGCCCTGGGATTTTGGGTTGGATGACAATGAGTGGTCAGAGAGAGAAGACTGGGAGGAGGAGGTGTTGGAAGCTGAAGAGATAACAGGGCTTAGTGAGCTGGGAGAGTCTGTGGCAGAGAGAGGTCCAGAAGCAGAAGCTGAAGCGAAGGGAGCTCAAGAGGCAGGGATAAGTCAGGCTGGTGAAGAGTCACAGGTGTCTCCTCCTGCTGCTGCTGTGACAAACTCCCCTCCTCCCAGGTCTTGCAGAACCAGAAGAGGCATGAAAAGGGCGGAGAAGTTAGCTTCAAACAGACGCAATGGGGAAAACCCTTGAGAGGAGGGTACTTAGACGGCTATAGGGAAGCGGGGACTTTAAGTCTCAGCAACTCATCTGTGGGGCAAGACCTACCGGAGATGAGCTGCTCTGCTCATTAGACCTGACACTCTGTGCAGATTGAGTTCTTGCTAATGAAGAGTTAACTCCAACTTTGAACAGTGTGATTTACTGCCGGCTCGCTCCTGACACTAGCTCAGCGTTGTTTGCACTGATGGCTGTCCAGAGGCATTCCCAGCTTTACCCGGGGGGTGCTAAAATTGAACCTGAGACCTTTACGTATAAAGCAAGTGTGCTGCCACGGAGCTCTAGCGCTTCCTTCAAAAAGAAGAGCTCTTCTGGACGCAGGGCATCCTTTGGTCTGTCCTGAATCTGACACCAATCCATTTTTAAGTGTGCATGTGTGTGTGTTTTGAGAGAGAGAGAGTTAGAGGTGTCTATTGCAAGAAATTATAAATGGTCCCAAACTGCAGTTGGGAGTTAAGAGGCAAGTCCACTTCAGACCGTTCTGAAATGGTGGGTCAGAAGAAGAAGAAGAGGAGGAGGAGGAGTTTGGATTTGATATCCCGCTTTATCACTACCCGAAGGAGCCTCAAAGCGGCTAACATTCTCCTTTCCCTTCCTCCCCCACAACAAACACTCTGTGAGGTGAGTGGGGCTGAGAGACTTCAGAGAAGTGTGACTAGCCCAAGGTCACCCAGCAGCTGCATGTGGAGGAGCGGGGAATCGAACCCGGTTCACCGGATTACGAGTCTACCGCTCTTAACCATTACACCACACTGGTGTAAAAAGCAAGGTTGAGGAAGTCTACATCGTCCTTCCTTAGGGAAGACCTGGCTGGTGGCACAGACGACCAACATCCTCCTGCAGATCACCAGCTCTAGGCTTGTTGAGACCTTAGATCCTGGCTGGCATGTTTCCATCTGTGGGGTTGGGGGGGGGGGAAGGCTGCCTATCAGAGAGAGGTGGCACATGCAGCTCTGTGTGCCTTCGCTTCCCATCCAAGCACATGGTTAGCGCTATAAAAATATTAATAGGAGTTGCAGATTACTCACTGGGTTGCTGTGAGGTCAAACAAGACAAAGCACTCAGCGCGGTGACAAACAGCGATCGTAAAACGATGGCAAAGCTCTGACAGCCTCTGCCTACCTCTTCTATCAGCAGAGCAGATTGTGCAGCTTACGTGTTGCACCCAGTGGCATTGAGCCCCCTTAACGGGATTTCCCCACCCCCTAAGCACAGAAATTGCTGCTGGTTGTGTCTGTGACCAAGTACTTCACTCAGCTATCTGCTATCTGCGTGCCCCAGATAGCTGGGGCTGCCTGTGGGCCTCAGGGCCAAATCCAGGCTGACAGTTATTAGGTTCACCCACCTGCACCTGCCAACCCATAGATAAAAGAGGCGTATGACTGTTGGCTGTGAGTTGCTGGCAGCCCCTAAGGACCTAGTTCTCATTGAGTTTGCAAGTGACAGGTAATTGAATGCTCCAGACAAAAAGAGAAACCCCCACCCAAGCAGGTCAGGGAATCCTTTTGCTTCGCATCTAGTTTCCTATGTGCATAGATGGGGCATCATCCTGAACTGCAGAGTTGGAAAGGATATAAGAATAGTAATAATTTTAATATTTATATCCCACCCATCTGGCTGGGTTGCCCCAGCCACTCTGGGTGGCTTCCAACACGTTAATAACAACCACCTGATCCAATGCAAAAAAAAAAGTCACAATAACTCTAAAATTAACAACTTGTATCAAATTAAAGCAATATTCAAAAATCCATTAGAATCTAATAGCAAACAGAAACATTAGAGATCAGTAAATAATAATTAAACAGTTTACACCCATCAATTACAGTAAATAATTATAGTAAGCTATAAATAAAAATAATGGCAAGTCACAGTGCATAAAATACCACAAAACATACAACAGGATCCAACTGAGAAACAAGGACACACAACTTACCGTATTTTTCGCTCTATAAGACGCACCAGACCACAAGACACACCTAGTTTTTGGAGGAGGAAAACAAGAAAAAAAAATTCTGAATCTCAGAAGCCAGAACAACAAGAGGGATCGCTGCACAGTGAAAGCAGCAATCCCTCTTGCTGTTCTGGCTTCTGGGATAGCTGCGCAGCCTGCATTCGCTCCATAAGACGCACACACATTTCCCCTTACTTTTTAGGAGGGAAAAAGTGAGTCTTACAGAGCAAAAAATACGGTAATTTAAAAAAAAATCACTGAAAGTATCCCAAGGCTCATATAGTCCAACGTCCTGTAAGGAAGACTGAGAGTCCCACCACCTTACAAAATAGTCCATTCCACTGTCAAACAGCTCACCTGAAGAGTGAGTCTGAGCTTGCCGTTTGAAGTGGTACAAAAAAGGTAAAGGACCCCTGGATGGTTAAGTCCAGCCAAAGGCAACTAAGGGGTTGCAGCGCTCCTCTCACTTTCAGGCCGAGGGAGCCAGCGTTTGTCCACAGACAGCTTTCTGGGTCATGTAGCCAGCAGGACTAAACCGCTTCTGGCGCAATGGGACAGCATGACAGAAACCAGAGTGCATGGAAATGCCGTTTACCCTCCCGCCGGAGCGGTACCTATTTATCTACTTGCACTGGCGTGCTTTTGAACTGCTAGGTTGGCAGGAGCAGGGACAGAGCAACGGACAGCGCTCACCTCGTCATGGGGATTCAAACCTTCCGATCGGCAAGCCCAAGAGGCTCGGTGATTTAGACCACAGTGGTACACTTCAGATACTGGATGACCACTTTGGTGAGAGATCTCGGCCCCAGTGCAGGCCTGGGTAATTGGAAGACCTGCAGAGGTTTCTGTACACCACCAACTCTCACCAGCCCCACCCAGGTCAGGGGCAGTGGGAATTACAGTTCACCCACATCTGGAGGTCCACAGTTTCCACAGCCCTGCCCTAATGTTGACCCCTGTAACAGTGCAGAGAATCTGCTTTGCATGCAGAAGGTCCCAGGTTCAAATCCCGGCGTCTCCCAAGTCCCACTTGAAATTCTGGAGTGATGTTGCCAGTCTGTGTAGACAGTTGCTAAACAGCGTAGATGAAAGTACAGTAATTATTACTATTATTTACTTATATGCCGCCCATCTGGCTGGCTTGCCCCCAGCCACTCTGGGAGGCTTCCAAGAAATGAACAACATTAAGCACAGTAAAACACCAAACATTTGAAAAATTCCCTATGCACGTTAGAACCACAGAATTCTAGAGGCGGTTGGGGTCCTGAGGGTCATCTAGTCCAACCCCCTGCAACGCAGGAACATTTTTGCCCAGTGTAGGGCTCGAACCCACAACCTTGAGTATTAAGAGTCTCACGCTGTACCAACTGAGCCGCCTATGTAGTTGCTGAACGATGAGGCTAGAAGACCCAGAAATGATGCACTTTGAAAGAAAAGGCGAGTGGCTGAGAAAGCATTTGCAGAACCTTTTCCTGGTGTCATCATGTAGGGAAGGAGCAAATGGAACCCCCAGGATATCCTCCTTGAACAAATGCAGTTCTTGTTTTTAGTGTTCAGATGCATTAATGGGACTGATATGCTATGAGTCATTCAGCACAAGGCATTGCATGTGCTTCTTAAAATACACTGAAAGTAGCTCATGGCAAGCTGGCCACTGGCCTTGCGGTTTGCGTATCTCTTTGGAGATCTCTAAAAGTACCTGTATTCCTGGAACATATGATTCTGCTGATGGTGACCTCAAGCAGTAAATTTGCCTCTAGAATCAGCAGATGGTACTGATTGCATCTGCCACTTAGCGGATGATCTGCCCTACAAATTGCTTACTATTCAAGGCTCGATATTGCAGGTGTGTGTGTGTAAATAATAGCACATTGAGTATTTTCTTCTTCCTGTGGTGGCTGGGGCTGCCTGAACCATCTCTAGACAATATATGTTGGTCCTGGCTGCTTTTCTCCAGCTGGTGGTTTGTCTGAAGAATTATAGATGTTCTCCAAATCAACAAATCATTTCAGCGCATCCAGTTTGTACTATTTGCAAGGAATGGTTGCAGTTTTAAGTCACATGGGATGAACGCTGTTGAGGGAATTCTCAAAAACCAAACTGCAGCAAATTTTGCATTTCTCCAGATTTTGCAATGCAAAAGGCTCCAACCAGGGAATCTGTAGGAAAATGCATATTGCTAGGTAAAAGGATGCATAGGAATGCATATAGAGGTGAAAATGATGTGCAAAAACATTAGGGGGAATTGCTTGCAAAAGGAATGTGCCTATGGGGCAAAATCGCATGCAAAAATGGATAAATTTTGCACTAAAATGCTGGTGCGTTTTCATAAGGGCTTTTTTTAATAAAACGAATTCCCAAACTGATGTGCAAATGTCCATCTGGACAGCTCAGTTGGTTAATAGTGTGGTGCTGATGACACCAATGTTGCAGGTTCGATTCCCTGCGCATATTCCTGCATTGCAGGGGTTTGGACTGGAGATGTTTCTCGGGCTTCCAACTTTGCAGTTCTCCCTTTCTATTATTCATGGCTAAATGTGGAGAACTGAATTTAAGATTGGGAAAACGGAGGAATGGGTGGCCGTGGTGGGACGACGACACGAGACTGATGAGACTTCCCCTCCAGAGCAGCCGGCGGCTTCTCGCACCCATTGCAAGTCGCGCTTGGGGCCCGAATGCAACGTCGGGGAAGGCTGCTGCCTTTGAGCGTTTCTTCCAACTTTTCCCAGCTTGATCGGGGGGGACTTGAACCCCGATCTCCCAGCCCAGGGCTCTAACCTCCACCCCGCGCCGTTCTGAAGCGCCCCGGTGCGCTCCAGGCGAATGACAAAGGCGCTCCCTCTCTCCTCGCGGGTTCTTCCCAGTGCCTGGCGGGAGATCGCTCGGCTCTTCCTTTTTTTTACTCGCTCCGTCGGCGGCAGCCGTGCTGAAAGGGGCCGAGGCCGCCAATGGGAGGCCGGGCTCCCCGAGGCCCCGCCCACTTCCCCTTGCGTCACGGGGAACTTTGATGAGCTCCCGGGAGTTTGGCCGCGCTGCCGGCAGATGGTGAGCGGAGGGGCGCGCCTGCACTTGCGGCCGGGCGCTCTCCGTCGAGGGAGGAGGAGAGCAGGAGGGGATGCGCGCCAGGCTGCTGGACGGCATTGCACAAGCCTCGGCCGGGAGCGCTGCTTCCCTCGGAGCGGAGGAGGTCGCCTGAATCAGCCGCAGAAGGACAATTCATTGGGCAGCAGCAGCAGCAGCCGGAGCCTTGTTCCCGGCTTCGCGCGCCACACCGCGCTCGGATCGCCGCCGCCCGCCAGCTCCATGAGCCGCCAGCTCGAGCCCCGCAGCCCCGCCGTGCTCCTGCACCCGCCGGCAGCCGGCGCGGGAGGCCCTCGCTGCCGGTGCGCGCCCGCCAAGCGGCTCCTGCTACACGACGGCGCCGAGGACGCGCCGCCCGCCGCCAAGTGCGCTCGCCTCGCTGTCGACTGCTCCAGCGCCGCGGCGCCCCACGATTGCTTCAGCGCGCCCGGATCGCCCTGCGGACCGGTCTCTCCGGCCCCCGGAGGTGGCGGCTCGGTTGCGGGCACCCCCGGAGGGAACGGCAGCGCGCAGGGCCCCAGCCTGGTCGCCGGTTACCTCTTGTTGCCCCTGCCTGACCGGGATCACGTCTCCAGGGCGCTCGACATCAACACCGGACGGGAGCTGCGCTGCAAGGTAAGCGCCGCCGGGGACGCTTCGGACGGGCGTCCGAGCCTTTCTTCGTGTTTGGGGGTAGCCCCCTCTGCGTCTTGGAAAGCGGGGGGACCGGCCAAGCCTCGGCCTCGCCGTCGGCAATTGCGCTTGGAAGGAAGGAAGCAAGCTCCATTGAGTAAACTTCAGTGGAACTTGGCTACCTTGAGGAAAGCGTGCGTAACAGCCTTGAAAACCCGGTGTTTTCACACGCGAGCCGAATCGGGTTTTCTGAATCAGAATCTCGTCGGGCTTAAGTGGCGCGTGGATCGGGACTCTTGTGCGCGGGGTGGAAGGTTGGGGGCAGAATTTGAAACAACACGGATTGGTGACCCACTGGCAAGCTCATAGGCTCCACACGTTCCTGGAATTCCCGTGATCCACGCGAGTCAGTGCCATTGAGCGTGGTTTGTGCTTCTTTCCGAGTAAACGCGTGTAAGAATGGGCTTGTGAAGGGAAATAAGATCGTAGTGGGTGCTTGATTTATGTAATGAAGCAGGCAAATATCTGCAAAACATGATGTAGACGAATTAGGTCGGGGCTGCACTGAGCCGGCAGAACTTTGCAACCTTCGGCTTGCAGAGGAGATTGTGTTCTTTTTGTGGAGATCCGTGCAGAGACCAAGGCTGGATTTCTCCGCGTTCGGGTTTTTTTTGGGGGGGGGTTGGGGTTGGAAGCCGTCTGGAAAGATTCCCCACACTTGACAAAAAAGGGTTAAGTTTCTCCTCCGTCATCCTCCTCTGTTTTCCGCTTCCCTCCTGCAGAATAGTACGCAAGCAGGAATTGGCTGAGACTAGCAGAGCTTTCCAAGTTTTCCATGAGGTGTCCTCAGCTCTTTAAATAAAACGCGCACACTCACACTGTCCTTGAATATTTCCCCAGTCTCTTTGAGCAGGGCAGTAGCTGGAGAGATGGGGTTTACTGCTGCCACCTGCTGTTTGCAGGCTCTCTCATAGGAGGTGCAGTTGTGGAGACCTGGACGGCACTTGCTCACTCTGCAGCAAACCCATTAAAATAAATGAGATGGTTCTGGAGCAAGTCCCTGGATGACTGCAGCACTTAACAGTTGCATAGCCTGGAACAACGAGATGCGTTTTATTTCATCTTCAAACTGGGAGGCAAGCTTTTGAGTTACACAGGTCTCTTCAACAGATTTTAGAAAATATGAAAGGACAAGATTCAGTACAGCGCAGATGACGAAAGTGGGGGAGGGAAGGAGGCAGGAATTAACATGGGGAGAATAATCATGTATTTCACTTACCCCTATTTAGGCTTTGTTAAGCGGCAGGGGACAGAGAAAATGTGCCAAAGGTTTCAGTGGATATTTCATGCCAAATCAGTAGCGACATGGCTTAGTTTGCTGCTCCTTGGTTTACTTTATCGTAGCAGTTCTGACCTATTTCTGCTTGTGAAAGCGCCCAGGAGGTCGGGCTGCAAGGATCTTTTAATCGAGCTTTGCAAGCAGCCCCACTGATCTCCCCCAAGCAGGGAATCTCTTTCCATTGGAATAACTCAACCAGGCCACTGATAGGCTGGTTGTGACTGGACTCACCGGTTTAAGGATTGCTGCGAATTGTAGCTCAGTGGAAGCTAAGCCTCAGTACCTAGAATAATTTGAGGGAAAGAATGTGCTTTAAATGTATGATCTGTATGCAGGCTGGCATAAACACCTCTGATACTAGAGCAATAATGCAGCCATCAGAGCCAATAGCCACTGATGGATGCTTTAGTTGAGATTCCTGCATTGCAGGGGCTTTGACCAGATGACCCAGAGACTCCTTCCAGCTCTACAATTCGGTGACTGTTAATTTTCCGTACACTTCTCGTTTGCAGTAACTGGAGACAGCTGAAATGACATGGAGGGAGCTGGGGACAGGGAGTTAAGTTGGGCAGGGAGGAGAGGACGATGGGGCTCCCACGGTGAGGAGTCTCCTGCCGGGTTGCCTGGAGTGGAATGATGACACTCTGTGTGTACGTCACAGTTTCCAGTCAGGCCTAGGATGTGAGTAACCCAGCAGAGCCCTTGCAGGTCAGCCGGAGAACATGCCCAAAGTCTTGCAAAACATCTGTGAATAAAGCATGAGAGAGGCTTTTAATCCTCTCCTTCCCTTGCTCAGAGTTTGGCATGCTCCGAAATGGGAGCTCGGTCGCCATCGCCTTTGTCTGAATCACCGCAGACAGATTGGAGGGTGGAGGGTTTTAAATGCCTCTCCCTGCTCCTCTCTCTCTTTCCCACTGCATACCCAGAGGTACTTTTTCAGGGCTGGCAGAGAAGCCTCGGGAACTGAGCTTACACGTAACTTAGGCGCTTTGCTTTCAGGAGGTTTCTGGCAGGGTGGCTGGCTTGGTGTTGGTGCTGAAAATGGGGTTTCCTTTCTCTTCTGTAATTGTGAGTGTGCAGAACTAGGAATTGGCCGGCGTTTCAAGCTGGCGTGGGACAGAAAGGGGTGTGGCTGTGCAAATGCCTTGGGTCTGGGGATGATACTACTTTGTGGGTTTCCCCAAACTTGAGTTTCCAACTGGTTTTGGACTACAACTCCCATCATCCCTAGCTAGCAGGACCAGTGGTCAGGGATGATGGGAATTGTAGTCCAAAAACAGCAGGAGGACCCAAGTTTAGGAAACCCTGGTCTTGATGAGTTCAGCCTTCCGATTCCATCAGCAGCCAACCAGATGTCTCTGGCTGGGCACACCTCTTTCCAGTAACAATTCCAGATATACGGCCACTCCCAAGTGGAAGTTCTCCAGTTCTTCTGGCTGGTAGCTGTTGATATGCATGCCATGGTCCACGAATTTATCAGCACGCAAACCCTTGTGCATTTCATTGAAATCCATTTATCTCAACAGACACCATTAAGAAAATGTGTAATTCTTTTTTTAAAAAATAATCACCCTCTCAACTTCCCATTCTCTGCTCCTTTTAAACAGCATATCATTCCTCCTTCTCTGCAATTTGTGCTACCTGCTCACTCTTTGATTTCTAATGCTTTAAAACAGGGAGAGGAGAACCTTTGGCCCTCCAGAGGTTCCTGAACTACAGCTCCCATCAGCCATGGCCAACAGTCAAGGAGGATGGGAGTTGTAGTCCCACAACATCTGGAAGGCCACAAGTTCTCCACTGCTGCTTGAAGGCGATGAATATTTCAAGCTATGCCCATCCGCTTAGATTTTCTCGGTATGAAAACCCCTTTGGCAAATCCACGTTCTCTAACCACAGCTCTCCCCTTGGCCTCTTTTTCCAGGTCTTCCCCCTCAAACACTACCAGGACAAGATCCGACCTTACATCCAGCTGCCGTCGCACAGAAACATCACCGGGATCGTGGAAGTGATTCTCGGGGAGACGAAAGCCTACGTCTTCTTCGATAAGGACTTTGGCGACATGCATTCCTACGTCAGGAGCTGCAAGCGTCTTCCAGAGCAGGAGGCGGCCAGGCTCTTCAAACAGATCGTCTCGGCGGTTGCCCACTGCCACCAGTCCGCCATTGTGCTGGGGGACCTCAAACTCAGGAAGTTCGTGTTTTCTAGTGAAGAAAGGTGAGCAGGGGATTTGTGGTTGTCTTAACGTTCCCCGTACGCTCTGGGGAGAGCTCTTCTTCAGCTAGTTTGGGTGGAGGGCGAAAAAGCCACGACTTCCCCCCCAGGGCTTTGCAGGGGAATGGGCATTCCTTGGTGGTAGAACATCTGCTTTGCATGCAGAAGGTCCCAGGTTCAAGACCCAGCATCTCAAGGTGGAGCTGGGGGGGGCGTCCCTCGCTTGGAAACCCATTGCTTGTCAGTACTGAGCTAGGAGGATCAAATGCCTCACTCGTCAAACGTATGCCAGATTCCTGCATTCCCTGTATTCGCACCCCTCTGTTCTGTAGCTGATGGTTGCAAGGGCAGGTTTGGCCCACTGGCTGCAAGTTGCATACCTGTATTGGCATAGAAGACTCTTTAGGAGAGAAGGTTTGACTGGTCTGTTGAGCCGAAGGTAGTTTTGGTGGGGGCCAAGTCGTCGTAGGATTCAGCTACACAACTGCAAGTGAAACGTTTTAAAGGCATTGCAAACTGCAATATACAAATGTGACACTAGATGGTGAAAGTGAGCTATGCAGAATTGGATGTATTTTTAAAAACATTTTCAAATAAAGCGTTTTCAAAGCGGTTTTTTATATGTGTGTAGGTTCCACCATCATGCCCTCTTTTTCGCTATATATCTTTGTGTGCACAATATCTTAGAGTGCTTTCTTTATAATAAGAAACATCAGGTGTTGTTGGAATCCCCGCTTCCGTCTGCCTCAGGCTGATGATCCGGGGTGTTGGCAGTTGTTGCCTGGCAACATACAGAGGCCACCACATTGGCTGCTGCAAGTGTCACTATCACAGTAATCTGTGCAACAACCCTGTAGTTTTATACCCAAAATAAAAACGGGAGCGTACCCAAGCCAGTTGGTTTGTGTATACGACAGTCAGGAGATCTGATCTTTGGACTTCCTGGTTCAAAGTGCACCTTCTTTGCCTTTGCACCACATTAGTTATGTTATATAAACATCTGTCTTGTTTCTGGCAAGGGATCCAGAGTATTATTTTACTGTATGTCTGCCTAGTGGGATTTTGATTCTACGCTCAACAGCTAAAGCAAATTGACGCCCCACACAGTTCCTGAATCCGGTGCTGGTGCAGTGGGCTAACTGAGTTGTTCTTTGAATCTTGGCCTCTATGGGGCTGTTCTTTACCGTAAGTCAATGAATTTGTTATTTGTGCTACATCCTGCTGTCAAGGGAAATTGTGGAATCATACAATTGTAGAGTTGGGAGGGATCATCTAGTCCCGGCACGGCCAAACTTGGCCCTCCAGCTGTTTGGGGACTACAATTCCCATCATCCCTGACCACTGGTCATGTTAGCTAGGGATGGTGGGAGTTGTAGTTCCAAAACATCTGGAGGGCCAGGTTTGGCCATGCCTGATCTAACCCCTGCCTGCAATGCAGGAATAGGCAAGTATCTCATGGGGGGATCGAACTTGCAACCTTGACATCATCAGCACTATGCTCTAACCAGCTGAGCTATCCATCTGCCAGAGTAGTGCGTTGAGTCTTCCAGCTTTAGATGGGAACCGCCAAGCTTCCGACAATTTTATTTAGGTGTGGGAGAAAACATACATTCCATCATATGTGCAGATGGCACGTACCAAAGTCGGGGATTTCTTTGCCAAATCCTGATTTCCCAATCTGCATGCCTGCGATGAAATTAAATCTTGCGTGGTGTTTGTGGACAATGCATTACCTCCTGGCACCCCTTTGTGGGGAGGTTTCCATCTGTGAAGTTGCTCCTAAGCTGCTTCCTTTGCAAGTAAAGGAATACTGATCAGGACTGAGAGAGTGCTTTCTCAAGTTCGTCATATAACTGAGAGCTCCACTGAACTCAGCTGGACTTAAACTGTGTAGAATCCGAAAAGCTTTGTCTTGATTTTGTTGAGGATCCGGGTGGGTCATTGGTTCAGGTGCGCGGAGACTGGCTCAGCTGGTTTGTGGGTTGCGCTGGGTCATGTGTTACTCCAGGTCTCGTTGAGATTACAGGGCTAGGTGTCTGGCAGGACGGCAGCAAATTACACCTTGGTGTCATTCTTAAGTATTGCATATTCAAATGGTTTACATTTGGGCACGGACCGTGAATGACAATTGTGTTGGCTGGAGGTGGTGAAGCGAGAGAAATGGGTTGCAGTTGGCACAGTGTGTATTTGCGATGAATTGTTCAAGGCAGTACTGATATTCAAGAGTCAAGCTATGCAGTCTAAATCCCAGGGGTCTGAGGCTGACACAACGCTGGCTCTCTCAGAACAATGGTTGGGGGTGAGCCTCACCAAAGAGCAACTCCTGTGTCCTCAGTCCAACAAAGATTCCTTACCCCCCCTCCTTTCCCTAGAGCATGGATTTCCATTGCATTTGAACAGGCATGTAGTTAACTATCCAGGGTTGGCCAGGGTTTGTGTTATTGCAGTTGTCACTTGACACAACCTACTGGAAGCAGAGACACGGCTGGGATTATTCTCAGTCCCATGATTGCCCAGTTACCCATAGCTGTACATATCCTCAGCAACACCTGCATATATGGGAGGGATTTGTATGGGGTTGGTGGGGGAGAACCAGTATTAGATACTCCGATATATATATATATATATATATATATATATATATATATATATATATTGATTTTCCAAAATTTATAAACAAACAAACAAACATAAATCTGAACTCTTAATAACTTTGTTACGTGACTTCCTCAAATCCCCCTGGCTGGCTTTCAATATATATCATTGTAACAGTTTTCCAAAACAAATTTCTCATAAAATTTACTTAATCAATTAACATCTTTCTTTCTTTTCATATTAAAGTTAAACATGTTATTCTATAACATCACATATTTAAATCCTGAGCCTACCTGGTGTTTGCAAGTATTTCTATTTAAATTATCTTAGCATATTTAACTAAATAGTCCTTGAATTTCCTCCATTCCTCCTGGTACTCCTCCTCTTTCTGGTCGCGGACTCTTCCGGTGAGGTCAGCTTGCTCCAAAAAGTCCATCATCTTCATAGAAACTCCGATATACAGTCGTACTTCAGGTTAAGTACTTAATTCGTTCTGGAGGTCTGTTCTTAACCTGAAACTATTCTTAACCTGAAGCACCACTTTAGCTAAGGGGGCATCCTGCTGCTGCCGGAGCACGATTTCTGTTCTTATCCTGAAGCAAAGTTCTTAACCCAAGGAACTGTTTCTGGGTTAGCAGAGTATGTAACCTGAAGCATATGTAACCCGAGGTACCACTGTATAAGTTAGGCACCAAATAGCTACTTAAACCAGGGTGACAGCTGCCAAAACACAATGCCCAGTTGCCATTTTGGGGCCAGGCAGCTCAAACGTTGTATTTTTCAACGTGACTTTTGAGCTCCTGAAATCCATTCTGATTCTGCAGTTAAAATTAGAAGGGGTAGGATTTTGCAGGGTGTGTCGTTAGCGTGCGAAAAACGATCAGGATCCAAGGATCCCCAGGCACACACTTCCAGATGGTGGAGGCGTTGGGTGCCTTCGCTTGGTCGCGAGTGGCCGATAGCCAGGTGCAAAATGCGCCTGGCGAATTTCTAACGCTGGAGAGAGAGCACATCTTCTGGAAACCAGCTCTTGATTCACAGACGGTGCTCAGCCTTGCAATCCGTACCTGGTTGCTTTTCTCTGCTTCTTTTTGCAGACCTGGTGTGCTGTTGTCCGCAGGATTGATGCAGTTTTTGCTGTGTATATACAGGCCGTAGGAAGGGGTTGACTGTTTAAAGGTGGTGCAAGAAGCATGGAGCCTCATCTGTCTCTCTGTGTGTGTTATAAATATATATGCATGCAACTGAAAATGAGGAGCAGAGGATGCTGCTGCTAAAGTGTTGGCAGGTTTTGCTAAACTCTTTGAAGATAACCTGCAGTTGGGTGTTATGTGGGCAGCCGGAATAGGTGTGAAACTCCAGCCCATTTGAACTGTGGGAGTTCTGCTTTTGACATCAGCAGAAACAGTTTCACACTTGAGGGCTGCAATCCACGCATTACTTTGAAGTGATGCCATAGTCAGCTGTTGGATCTTAGGGAGTGTGCAAATTGCAGCCTGCGTTGGGGTGATGTTTATGACTGTGCATCATTCCGACGGTTTCTCCTTCGTAAAGGTGGCTGTTAAGCTCTCGTAGGTTTTGTTTCTCCAATCGTTTCAAACATATAACAACTGGATTCTCTGATCTGCTTCAAGGCGCCCCACACAGTAACCTCCAAACAGATGGGAGAATCGGCTCTTGGACACAGGCATGGTCAGGAATAAGGAAGTTTCGGTTCAGCCTGGCAGAGCAGTTCCTGAAGGACAGCTTGTTTGCAGGGCTCCTTTTTGCATTCAATTTGCCCACATCGCTTTCTTGGTGCAGAATATCACATACAGTGGTACCTCAGGTTAAGAACTTAATTTGTTCGGGAGGTCCGTTCTTAACCTGAAACTGTTCTTAACCTGAGGTACCACTTTAGCTAATGGGGCCTCCTGCTGCTGCCGCACGATTTCTGTTCTCATCCTGAAGGAGAGTTCTTAACCTGCGGTACTATTTCTGGGTTAGCGGAGTCTGTAACCTGAAGCGTCTGTAACCTGAGGTACCACTGTATTTCCTGTGTGCAATGCCATCTAAAGGAGGCTTGAGGCGCAGGGAGCGAGCTTCCTGCCATTTCGGAGGCTTCCAGCCACTGTACGAAAGAGGTGGCGGTTGCATTTCATAAGTTCTGATTTCGTACAATAAATACCACGGTAAATCTAGAAAAACAGGAAGCTGACTTATACTCAGTACTGTCTACACTGACTGGCAGCAGCTGTCCAGGATTTCAGGCAGGGTGTCACCCCCTCCCCAACCCGGCACGCTAACGAGATGCTGGGAATTGAATATGGGGGCTTCTGCATGCAATCTAGTTTCGTTTGCTTGGAGGGAGGGGGCCTGACAGTGCAGCGCGAGGAACATTGAGAGATAATTGTTTAAGTTTTTATACCTGTTGGAAGCCACCCAGATTATTATTCTTATTATTATTATTTATTAATGCTATTCAGTTTAGTTTTTTCTTTAAAAACGTCAATGGGCATGGAGGGATAGGCAGGTGCAACAACACAAATTTGTTTTCTGCTTTTTAAAAAAAAGATGAGTAGTGAGTGTAATTTTTTTTTTTTGAGGGGTCGAAAGGACTTAGTAATCTATTGCAGGGCTTGGCATCCGCCCCAGGAAGCGAGTTCAAATTGTGTGCAGAGCAGACAGTGGATTTTCTTTCTTTTTTTAAAAAAAACCCGCTCTGATCTTATTCGTGGAAGTGCTGAGCGTGAGCATTATGGGGTGGCTGGAATGATCAAAACACTACAAACGGAGCCTGCATTTTCAGCCAGTGTGCCCCCTTGCCCCCCCCACCCCACAAAAAGTGAAACTGGATCACGCATTCTGCTCCCAAGTCATCAGCTGCTGAATAACACCTAAGAGCCGGGGGGGGGCATGCATGTACGAACCATCGCCCTGGTGAGCAAAAATCGAGCCTGGAGCCTTGTAGCCAAATAATTCTCTGCCCTCCCTGCTTGCAGATTTATAGTTTCGCAGCAGAAAGGACAAGTTGTCCTGTAGAGAAAAGCAACCCCCCCCCCAACAACTGCTAGCCAAAATAGCAGCTTGCATCCAGTGCTGCGAATTTGGAAACTGAAGCGTTGCACAGGGAGCGTGTCATGTGCTTCCCTGTTTGGTAATCAGAGGGTTAAGCAATTAGCCTGGCAAGCACAGGTGCAGAGTTTGGATGCCCCGCCAGGCAGTGGGAGGGCAGGCGAGGGTAGGTTGAGTCATATTTTCCGCTTAGAAAACCATCCGGTGGAGTTGTGGCCGGTGGGGAGGGAGGAGAGAGGAATCTTTTGCATTAGAGGACAGGAAGGTCACCCTGAGGACAGCGAGCAAATCGATGCATTTTACAGGCCAACAAAACTGTAAGGAAGGCTTACTGAGCAGGGAGCCCTGCAGGAGCCAGAGAATATCTAACCAACTTAATGTAAAAAACGGCAACTGAAATGGTGAAAAGCTCTGGGAAATGGGGTGTCTGCTTAAAAGCAGGGTATATACCCTGCAATGCCTGTTTGTATGTGTGTTTGTTTGTGTGGTGGCAATGCATATCTGAGCCCAAAGTGTTGTGACTATATCAGGAACAAAAGGGATGTGGGTTTTGGCTGCGATCCACCAGCCAGTTAAGGCTTGACGTCACCGGGGCTCGGCTGGCTTCAGCCCAGGATCTCTGCCCTGTGAATTTGGCATCGTCGCACTGAAATCCTCAAGGCCAGAGTAATTGAGCAATGCTCTTGTAGAGTTGGAGGGGGCCATGTGGGGCATGTGGTCCAACCCCCTGCAGTGCAGGAACCTTTTGCTCGAACCCACGACCCCAAGAGCACGAGTCTCATGCTTCACCTACTAAGCTGTGTCACCTGAGTGCTGGCATCGGTGGCTGTGGCAGTCACAGAGTGATGTCTGTGAGTGTCTTCACAATGTGTTTCTCTGATATATTATTTGCCCAGGGAAATTGCCCTGCACCGTTGAAGTGAGATTGTGGTCCTGAGTGGCTCAGGTGTCTCATGCTGTTGACATCAGGAACTATATTCCCGTCCAGCTCATTCCTTCATGTGCATAATCTCTCCTCTCCCGGAGCGTTTGACTTGTCTCAGTCAAAAAGCCTTCCCTTTGTATTTTCATTTGGTGGGTGATCATGAAAGTTCTGGCTGTGGTCTGTGATCTGAGGCGTCCCATTCATCATAGCCTGAGTCACTTCTTGATGCTACAGTCAACCGATGATGAGCACGACATGCAGAAACCTTTCCGCAGCGGTTTGTGTGTAATGGTTTCTGATCAGTGGAGGCTGCAGACCTAAGCTCACTTACCCTGGGAGTAACCCTCACTGACTTCCATAAGACTTGATTCTGAACACACAGAATTAGATCCTTAATCTAAAAGTTTTGAGCAAGTCTTCCATTGGTCCAGTCGTGACCGACTCTGGGGTTGCGGCGCTCATCTCGCTTTATTGGCCGAGGGAGCTGGCGTACAGCTTCCGGGTCATGTGGCCAGCATGACTAAACCGCTTCTGGCAAACCAGAGCAGCGCACGGAAACGCTGTTTACCTTCCCGCTGAAGCGGTACCTATTTATCTACTTGCACTTTGACGTGCTTTCAAACTGCTAGGTTGGCAGGAGCTCAGACTGAGCAATGGGAGCTCACCCCGTCGCGGGATTCAAACCGCCCACCTTCCGATCGCCAAGTCCTAGGCTCTGTGGTTTAACCCACAGCACCACCCGTGTCCCAGGATACAACATAGTTGCTGTCATTTGGGAAGGGGGCGGTTCTTATCTCCAGGATGTGACGAAACTGTTTGCCAATTCCCTACACTTGCCATTCTTGAGGAACTGGCTCTTGGTTATGTTATCATCCCTGACTCTGGTTCATGTATTTTGAGATCTGATAGGTTCAGAGAAGCGTAGAGCAATGCAGGAATCTCAACTGAAGCCTCCATATCCAACCTCTGCTTAAAAACATACAATGAAGGAGTCCACCACCGTTGCTGGACCCTTTGTTGAAATTACGTGTTGGCGTACCTTCCTTGTGTTTCTGCCCTTGTCTTGTGACCCATTTTGCTCTCCCTCGTGTGGAAAAGCGACTAGGAAAACTGCCTTATATGGCGGCCATTGGTCCATCTAGCTCAGTATTGTCTGCACGGACTGGAAGCAGCTCTCCAAGGTTTCAGACAGCAGACTGCCCCAGCCCTACCGGGACATCTCTGGGATTGAAACTGGGAGCTCTTGCATGCAATGATACAATTTTCCCCTTCCCCCGGTCAACTTTCCTCCTCTGTGCCAGTTCCTGGCCTTGCTTGGTAACTGATGCCTTTCCTCTTTCCTCTTCTCCAGGACGCAGCTCCGGCTCGAAAGCTTGGAGGACACGCACATCATCAAAGGGGAGGACGATGCTTTGTCGGACAAGCACGGCTGCCCAGCCTACGTCAGCCCAGAGATCCTTAACACGATGGGGACTTATTCCGGCAAGTCGGCTGACGTCTGGAGCTTAGGAGTCATGCTGTACACCCTCCTCGTGGGACGTTACCCCTTCCATGACTCGGACCCTACTGCCCTCTTTTCTAAAATCCGGCGCGGACAGTTCTGCATTCCGGACCACGTCTCTCCCAAAGCCCGTTGCCTTATCCGAAGCCTGCTCAGGAGGGAACCCTCCGAGAGACTCACAGCTCCAGAAATTTTGCTCCATCCTTGGTTTGACTCTGTTTTGGAATCAGGTTACGCCAACCAGGACATGAGAGCCTCCGATCAGGTTGTTCCGGAGAAATCCAGCGAGGACGACGACATTAGCTCCTTCTTTTGCTAGCTCTGGGTTTTTGCCTCGGGGGACAAGAAGCCTCTCACACTCTCGTGCAGTCTTTAATTTCCACCCTCTCTCTTCATTTTCTGTGGTCCTTCCCAAAAATCGAGCTGTGGTCAGGACAGTAGTACCCTTGCAAGTAGGAGATTGACATCCATCGCCCGCTTCACGAATTCCCATTTGAATCCCTGTGGGACTTACTCTGGAGCAAATGGACCTTTGCAAAACGCGCCTCAGCCTGGGACTTCTAGGCTGTGACTTTTAAAGTTTGCTCTGAACTTCACTGGGAATTTTATATACAGGGCTGTCTGGAATAAGCAGTCTGAGGTTTGCAACCTTTGTTGGCTGGTTTTTTAAGAAAAAGCAAAACACCTTGTAGCTTCTTGGTTCCGTGTTCAGATCCACACAGCCTTGTTCTGCAGGCAAGGTTATATTGTTGTCAAAACTACAGAAGGGCCAACTGGATTGCTCTGTCTCTCATCCATCAAAGTGACAGGGCTCTGGGCTGGCTTAGATTACAGAATCTCTTCACTGGTGATGTAAGAGAGAATGCAGGCACAGTTTTTTAAGTGCTAGGCAGGGGGCTTGTGATAGTCACGGTGCAGAAAAAATAACCATCAACCGGATTGTCTATTTTTATAGCTAAGATTATCTAACTGGTTTTGAGCTTGCGTCTCCTGACATGTGAGAATCACCCCCTTCTGCCTCCAGTTTGCCAGTTCCTTTTCTTAGCTGCATTTCAGAGTTTGTGGCTTGAAAACCAATTAACCTGGAATTATTTGGTTTGTCAAATTCGCCTCCCCCCCACTTCAAAATCTGAACCTCAACTAAACTGTAGCTCGTTGGCTTTTCAACAGAGCTGTCACGGCTTTGTGCTAGCCACGGTGTGGAGAAATCAGGCAGCTGTAGAAGTTGGCCCTGCATCTTGTGGGATGAATTGGGCTCCTATCTGAATTCTTGGGACTTTAATGGTTTGGGGTGGACTTGGGTCGACAGGCACAGGGGGTTGGGTGCCTTTGCACCGGAATTGTTTTGCTTTGGAATACGGGGGCTCTTAAAACAATGAGGATTTTTGCCATTGGCTTGAACGTCAGACCACCCCGTTCCTAACCCATTATCATCCTAAACCTGGAATGTCTGTTTGATTGATGAGATCAGGCCTGTTGGTGCCTCCTGAACTGCCACAAAAGCCCCTACGACCTTGGAGTCCCCTGTCTCTTGTGTGACGGTGCAGGTAGCAAATCTTGTCTTTCTGTCTCCAAATGCTTCCACATCCGATTTCCCTTGGATCCAATTCTTTAGCAGACTTGAGGACTCCTCCTTAAAGGGAGCAGTTCTCAGATTTCTTACTTATAGGTGAAGGTTTCCTTTTGACATTCTCTCCCTTTGGCCCTATTCCTTCTCTTCTGCCATGCCTGTTCTAAGGAGGTGTGTAAGCCTTTACGAAGGGTTACGGAAAACCTGAATTGGCCAGCTAGACCCGCCCCCCCAAAAAACCCCTCTGCCAGATGTGTTTTAGCCATAAAATGGGGTGCACTTGTTTGTGACCCTTAGGTGATGCAATACTGCTGCTTGCACCTGCGTACATAGCCTTATAATCTTGGAAGGCAGAGCACCGCTGTGCCCATTTCACAGATGGGGATGCTGAAGGCAAACAGGTGGAGGTAGCGACCTGCCCAAGGCTTAGTGGGACTTGATCTTCCCATCAGGAACTTTCTGGTCCGACATTGAACTAACCGACTGCATTGCCTCATTGCGTAAGATAAGAAAAGGAGGAATTGTGGTTTGCGTTCTCAAAACAGCTCCCTGGCATCTCCAGTGAAAAGCGTATTTGTGTAGCATAAGGGGAACTTCATATTCTGCCCTCCCATCAGCCAGTGGTCAAGCATGATGGGAGTTGTAGTCCAGCAACAACACAGCCCCACCCCACGGGCCAGGAGGTATTTATTCCCGAGCCCCTGAAGAAATGCTGGCAGTTGGCGGAGACATTTCTGGCTCAGATGTAGCAATCTCCTTGACTTGGCTGATGAATGTGTTCTACGTTGAGCGCTAGAATTGGTCCTTGGTGGGTGCAGATTTAAAGCTCACTTCCGGCCTTGGTGTTGCATTTGCCTGAGCTCTTTAAACCAGTGGTGAGAAAACCTGTGGTTCTCCTCCAGTTGGACTAGAATTCCCATCATTCCTGGCCATTGACTATACCGGCTTGGGATGATGGGAGTTGGAGTCCATCAGCTATCTGAAGGGACACAGGTGTTCCTCATTGCTGCTTTGAAACGTGACATTTTTAGCTCCTGAGGCAAATGATCCGAAGGAACTTGCCTGGCGCTCCTGTGTGAAGGTGTCGCTCCAAAAGTAGCCCAGTATATCTATCTGAATGCCAAAACACCAGCCCAGAGTGTCCATCCTGAACCTGAGAGGCAAATAGAAGCCCGATCTTATTACATATACCGAAACAACGTTTGTGTTGGCAGGGTGTGGGCTCTGCTCTCTGATGCCTTGCACCACTCTTTTGTACAAGAAGGAAAACAAAAACAAATCCTCATTTCGGTAAGCCTCTAAACAATGTCCTCACCTTCCCATCAGGCTGTTCAAGAGTAATCTCCCTCTGCAAATCTCTTCCCCTTATTAAATGTTCATGTACCACTGGCAGTCATTGGTGGTGGTTGTTTTTTGTATCTCCAGTTCTTGTGGAATAATGAATACACTTGAATAAGCATTTGCTTCCTGGATGCGGTAATGAACTTCCTCCTGACAAAGACGACTGCTCCGGTTTGTGCAAATAGGTACTTGCCCCGGGGTGAGCTGGAAATCACCCAGAGAACGAGAGAGGGAAACTTTTGTTCATTTGGGAGACGGTTGGTTCTCCTTTCTCAGAGGCGGTTGGTGTGCCCTGTGGAAAAATGTGTGGGTCAACAAACTAGCAAACAGCTCTGTGGATCAGCATCTCTTGTTGACTGGCTTGCAAGGGTGTGTGTGTGTGTGTGTGTGTAAACACACGCCAACCAGGTTTTGTTTCAAAAATACTTTTATCCCGTATCTGAAACTGATGTATTCATCAGCGTTGGGGATATGCTACCAGCAAACTACCTTTACCTTTCAAGGAACTCTGGGGAATGTATTTCTGCTGGGCTGTCTTGAGATTGCTAGTCTCATGGGACTACAGTTCCCAGAATTCTTTGTGGGGGAAAGCTGGTTGGATATACATGTTTAGCCCAGAATTCAAAGTACCAAATGTGGACGTTGCTTAAGAATCCTACTATTTCTTAAGACTTAGCTTTGTCCAAAGGGTGGAGCCACTGTGCTCTTGTGATCTGTTTATACCTCATCTGCTATGAACCTTCCCACATAATGTCTTGCCATCTTCTGATTGGTTTTGTATTTTCTTAATGACTGTAGAGGTGTGTGTGAGTGTCCTAAAACCCGAGGTGTCAAAAGAGCATTTAAATGTGAATTAATGGCTGGCAATACTAACTTGATAGAATCAAGAGAATTAGAGGTGAAACTTTAATTTTTGACCTTGATTGCACTAAAGCTCTTGTGATTGCTTTAATATATTTGTATCTGTGATACAGTTATTGTTGTTTTTTTAAAAAAAGAAAAAAAATATCCACAAACTTGCCTATGAATCTGTATATATTGGTAGGTACTGTGCTAATAACACTATGTTGGATGTTTGTAAATAATGTACATATTCGAAAATTGACATGATGATGTTGGAGAATTCCTGTACAAAAAGGTTTAATAAATCTGGTTTCATAACAAATACTTGTCTTTCTCTTCCTTTAAGTTCCAGGGTTATGGTCTAGACTAGAGACAAATGAGGCCCTCACTTTGGGGAAGCTAAATCGGATCTGGGTCTGGTCAGTGCATAAACAGCATTTGGTTCCATTATGGAAGAATGATGATGATGATGATGATGATGATGATGATGATGATGATGATAATAATAATAATAATTATTATTATTATTGTTTATTATTTATACCCCGCCCATCTGACTGGGCTTCCCAGCCACTCTGGGCGGCTTCCAGAAAAATACTAAAATACTGTAATACATCAAACATTAAAAGCTTCCCTAAACAGGGCTGCCTTCAGATGTCTTCTAAAAGTGGTTGTTATTGTTCTCTTTGACATCTGGTGGGAGGGTGTTCCACAAGGAGGGTGCCACTACCGAGAAGGCCCTCTGCCTGGTTCCCTGTAACTTGGCTTCTCGCAATGAGGGAACCGCCAGAAGGCCCTCGGCGCTGGATCTCAGTGTCCGGGTAGAACAATGGGGGTGGAGACGCTTCTTCAGATATACTGGACTGAGGCTGTTTGATGGAGAAGTAAATGGACAAAAAAAATATATGAATGTGTATGTACCACCTCATTGTCCAGGAAACTGGGAATTTGGCTGGTTGTCCTTAATATACACAGACCAAACAAAATCTCCTCCATTGCTAGGAGAGAAGCCACCTAGCTGGCCCACAAACTTAGGGGAAGGTGCATATAAGAATGCATGCAACTTAAATGCAAAATATTTGTGCAGTTGTGAAAGGAAGAAAAGCCCACAGAAGCAGGACAGAACAGGCTTGCAAATGAGGGCAGGCAAAATGGACACAAGCTGGAAGTCAGTTGAGTCACCCAACCAATTTCTTCTGACCACATGTGAAATGGGGACAGATATCAAAAGGACCGCCTGCTTGAACCTTCCATAAGATCAGGCACCCCCAACCTGCGGCCCTCCAGATGTTTTGGCCTACAACTCCCATGATCCCTAGCTAACAGGACCAGTGGTCAGGGATGATGGAAATTGTAGTCCAAAACATCTGGAGGGCCGAAGGTTGGGGGTGCCTGCTTAAGATCTTCAGAGGTCCTTGAATGCCCCTGTGTTTTGAAAGCAAATGGTAGCCTCAGTGGTGGTGTCCATCTCTGGATGATTCACCAACTGTCTGGGCTCATCATATTTGTGGGACTGGATCATAGAATCTTAGCGTTGGAAGGGACCCCATGGGTCATCTAGTCCAGCCCCCTGCAATACAGGAATCTCAGCTAAAGCATCCATGACAGATGGCCATCCAACCTCTGCTTAAAAACCTCCAAGGAAGGAGAGTCCACCACCTCTCCTGGGCGTCTGTTCCACTGCTGAACAGCTCTTACTGTCAGAAAGTTCTTCCGAATGTTTAGTCGGAATCTCCTTTCTTGCAACCTGAAGCCATTGCCTCAAGTATTACCCTCCTGAGCAAGAGAAAACAAGCTTGTTCCCTCTTCCCTGTGACAGCCTTTGAGATATTTGAAGATGGCTGTCATATCTCCTCTCAGACTCCTCTTTTGTAGGCCAAACATACCCAGCTCTTTCAACTGTCCCTCATAAGGTTTGGTTTCCAGACCCTTGACCTTCTTGGTTGCCCTCCTCTGCACACGTTCCAGCTTGTCAACATCTGCGCCGCCAGAGCACGATTTCTGTTCTCATCCTGAAGCAAAGTTCCTAACCCGAGGTACTATTTCTGGGTTGGCGGAGTCATAGAATCATAGAATCATAGAGTTGGAAGAGACCACAAGGGCCATCAAGTCCAACCCCCTGCCAAGCAGGAAACACCATCAGAGCACTCCTGACATATGGTTGTCAAGCCTCTGCTTAAAGACCTCCAAAGAAGGAGACTCCACCACACTCCTTGGCAGCAAATTCCACTGTCCAACAGCTCTTACTGTCAGGAAGTTCTTCCTAATGTTTAGGTGGAATCTTCTTTCCTGCTGTTTGGATCCATTGCTTCGTGTCCGCTTCTCTGCAGCAGAAAACAACCTTTCTCCCTCCTCTATGTGACATCCTTTTATATATTTGAACATGGCTATCATATCACCCCTTAACCTCCTCTTCTCCAGGCTAAACATGCCCAGCTCCCTTAGCCGTTCCTCATAAGGCATCGTTTCCAGGCCTTTGACCATTTTGGTTGCCCTCCTCTGGACACGTTCCAGTTTGTCAGTGTCCTTCTTGAACTGTGGCGCCCAGAACTGGACATAGTACTCCAGGTGAGGTCTGACCAGAGCAGAATACAGTGGCACTATTACTTCCCTTGATCTAGATGCTATACTCCTATTGATGCAGCCCAGAATTGCATTGGCTTTTTTAGCTGCCGCGTCAGACTGTTGGCTCATGTCTATAACCTGAAGCATATGTAACCCGAGGTACCACTGTACTTCTGGTAAATGAGCCACTATTGCTGCTCGAGGGCCATGAAAATTTGGGTCCCGGCCTTTTTAGACTCGTCTGCCCATGTACTACTAACATTGAGTCCTTAAGTGACTGTGGAGGCCAGTTCTGGATCCACACATCCTTCCACAGTGAGGGTTTGCCAAACGTGCCTTCCTCTTAGTACGTTTCTCCCTTTCGTTTTGAGTTTGACCATCTTCAAAGTCCATGGCACCTTTGGTAAAGGCTGTTCTCCAATTGAAGCGCTTGCAGGCCAGTGTTTCCCAGTTGTCAGTGTTTATACTAGATTTTTAAAGATTTGCCTTGAGACAGTCTTTTGTTGACCACCAGCATTACGCTTTCCATTTTTAAGTTTGGAATAGAGTAGTTGCTTTGGAAGACGATAATCAGGCATCCGCACAATATGACCAATCCAACGAAGTTGTTGTTGAAGAATCATTGCTTCGACACTGGTGATCTTTGCTTCTAGTACACTGGCATTAGTTCGCCTGTCTTCCCAAGTGATGTGCAAAACTTTCCAGAGACACCGTTGATGGAACCTTTCAAGGAGTTGGAGATAGCAAGCTACACCAGTAGTATTATCCCCATATTGTAGAGAGCAGGGCTAATGCTGAGATGCAAAAAATTTTTCTTTCTAAAGTAGGGAAGGGAGCCTGTGTTGGATCCAGCTCCCATCATCCCTGAACACTGGCTTTGCTTTTTTATTATTATTAAATTTATTAGATTTTCCACAATTATAACAAAAACCACAAAGCAGAATGACACACAAAAACAGAAAAAAAGAAGAAAAATACATCAATGAATGGAAAAAGAAAAAAAGGAACAATAAACAGGTAAACAATAACAACAAACTTAATTCTTTACAAATCCAACCTTTTAAACATCTTGGTTGACTTCCTCTAGTCCCTCCTTTCTGAGTTTCCTTGTAGTTGAAAGTAACAGCTTTCCAATATCATTATTAAACTAAAACAATTTCCAATTATAATCCATTTTATTCACTTTTCTTAATATTTTAAATCCCATTTATTTAATTATAACTTAGTTTAATCCTAGGCCTATTTGTTTCTTTCAAGTAATTTCTAATTTTTTATATTACAATATTTATTCAAATAGTCCTTAAATTTCCTCCGGTCCTCTTGAAACTCCTCTTCTTTCTGGTCGCGGATTCTTCCAACCAGGTCAGCTAGCTCCAAAAAATCCATCATCTTCATCTGCCAGTCTTCCACTGTTGGTAGTTCTTGTGTTTTCCAATTTTTAGCAAGTAATATTTGGGCAGCCGTTGTGGCATACAAAAATAATTTAACATCTTTCTTGGGCAATTCCAAACCTGTTATTCCAAGAAGAAAGGCCTCTGGTTTCTTAATGAATGTATATTTCAACATTTTTTTCAGTTCATTATAAATTTTCTCCCAGAAGTCTTTCACTTTGGGACAGGTCCATCACATGTGAAAAAGGTACCTTTTTTTTCTTTACATTTCCAACGAAGGTTATCACTATTTTGATAAATCTTTGCTAGTTTTACATGGGTTAAGTACCATCTATACATCATCTTCATAACATTGTACATGCAGTGAACTTAAGCCCTTTCTTCCATAGCCTCTCCCAATCCTCCATCATTATATTATGTCCTACATCTCTTGCCCAATCAATCATAACAGATTTAACTTGCTCATCCTTTGTATGCCACTCCAACAACAAATTATATATTTTAGACATATTCTTAACCTTAGTATCTAACAACTCCGTTTCCAATTTGGTTCTTTCTGTTGCAAAACCACTTGAACACTGGCTTTGCTGGCTGGAGCTGATGGGTGTTGCAGTCTGACCGCATTGAGTAGGCCTCTGGGTTTCCCAACTTTAGATTTTAAAAGGAGAGCTTGGTCCAGTTTTTCTCCCCTCCCACGACTTCCCACTTGGTTGCTCCACAGGTAGAAAAGTTGAGGATGGGTAATTGCAGACGAGGAACTGCTGTGCAATATGGTTCTCTGTGGGTGGATTTTGCTTTAGATTACGAGGAGGCATCATGTTTTAAAGCCGATGTCCATCCGATGTTGAGCAAGTGCGTGGGGGCATGATTGCAGCCGGCAGTCATGTGTGAGGCATCACACCACTTCTGGCTGCCACTGCTGCCAGGTTGGCTCAATCATTCGGTGAAGCAATGCTCAGGCGAAGGATCATCTCTTGATGTCTGTGTGTGTGCATGGAGGAAAACAACAACCACAAGCACATTTAATCCAAAGGAGGCAGCAGAGCTTTTAAATCCCTTTTATCTTGCCCTGAAATATACTCGGAGTCGAGAGTGGATTTCATGCTCTTTATTCAGCTCATAGTATATAAGGAATGGACGTTCCCCCACAATATCTGCTTTATATACATTATTTGCACAATGGGCTGCACGTGATTGGCTAATTCCGGGATTCTCCTGTAGGCCAATCAGGTTGTGGATTCACTTCCACCTGGAGCTGGATTGGGTGGCTTCTGCGGACCAATCATACTGCTGCGTTGTTCTAGGACCAATCAGACTGCTGCATTCTGAATCCTATTGTTCTAGGACCAATCAGACTGCTGCATTTTGGATCCTATTCAACTCAGCACATAACATGCCCCATAAATGATTGCTTCTCAATGTAGGCTGATCTAGATCAGGGTAGGCAACCTAAGGCCCGGAGGTCGGATGCGGCCCAATCGCCTTCTCAATCCGGCCCACGGACGGTCCGGGAATCAGCGTGTTTTTACATGAATAGAATGTGTCCTTTTATTTAAAATACATCTCTGGGTTATTTGTGGGGCCTGCCTGGTGTTTTTACATATGTAGAATGTGTGCTTTTATTTAAAATGCATCTCTAGGTTATTTGTGGGGCATAGGAATTCGTTCATATTTTTTTTCTTTTCCAAAATACAGCCTGGCCCATCACATGGTTTGAGGGACGGTGGACCAGCCCACAGCTGAAAAAGGTTGCTGACCCCTGATCTAGATAAACAAACTGCTTTCTGGAAAAAAGAGAGATTCCCCTTGATATGGAAAGCATAATCTCACACCTAAATTCTCCACAGGAAGCAAAAACAGCAAATTCAGTTCGGTCTGCATTTAAAGTCTTACTTACCTATTTTGAACGGTGGTATGTGGTTATATATGGGGTTAAAAGGGAGAATAATGGCAGCCATTGCTCTTCTCACAGCTCGGTGAGCAAGATTTATGTTTGTGTGGTGTGTGTGTGTGTGTCCCTGTGTTCTGGGCCCCAAAGCAAGGAAGCTCTGCTTAAGCTGTCCTCTGAGCTAGTCCTGTTTATCACCTGTTCAATAAAGCAGCCATTCTGCTGCTTTCTCCGAGTCTGCTGTGGCGCCACGTGGTTCACAGGGCGGCGTGCGACCCGTGCGAGCAGCTGCACGAGGTATCCACTGAAGGATATTGCACACAATTTCTGGGGAAACGTGCAAACTGAAACACAACCGTCCTTCAAAATTCACCGTTCTCTGAATTTTGCCATGTGGTTATCTGGGCAGGCAATGTGTACAAAAAATGCACATTTTCCTATGCTTTTGTGCTGCTGTTTTATTGGCTTTAAGCTGCATTTTCTCTCTCTCTCTCCCCCTCCCCCGATACTGTCTGTTTTTATATTGTACAGCAATTAGGGATTTAAAACCTATTAAGCAGCTTATATGTGCTTGGAAATAAATAAATAAATAAATCCAATTACATCCAAAAGTAGATGAAATGACCCTTCACAGCACCAGTAGCTGGCGCTAACCAAATCGCCTTAGCAGCGCTAAGCAAATTGACACCTGTAGGGGAACAGGAAGCCCTTGTCTCTGTTCAGACCCAAATGAATAGAACTGAACTTTGGATTTTGTAATTCAGTAGTTTTGTGGTGGAGTTCCCCTTGGAGGTGTCTCTGTGCCAGGATGCAACTACTGAATTATGAGACTTCAAGTATGCCTTTAAACCACCAGTTCCAGAGGAATAACTGCAGGAGATGGCCAATGCCCTCGTGCCCTGCATGTGGGCTTCCCAGACACATCCGTTTGGCCCTAGTGGAAAAAACTCAGGGCTGGGCTACATAGGTCTCTGGTCTCATTCTGCAGGGCTGGCCTTATGTCGATACATACCAATGCACACCGGCTCTCCCGAGACAACGGGTAGCCTGCCGGGTGCTCTGACAGCCTTTCTCAAACCTGTGGGTCCCCAGATATTGTTGAACTACAACTCCCATCACCCTTAGCTAGCAAGGCCAGAGCTCAGGGATGATGGGAGTTGCAGTCCAACAACATCTGGGGACCCAAGGGTTGAGAACTGCTGGGTTACAAGGACTGGGGTTTTATCTAGTCATCTAGATGAGGGAAGGTGAACCCGTGGCCACTATAGATACACCACAGCAAACCCGAGTTTAAGCATTACAAATAGTGCTTCAAATGACATTTGTGTGCAATATTTCATCCTACCAGTTTCCTTTTGGAGAGGAGAAGGATGGCCGGAGTCCCTCAATCAAAACAACAGCATGGGTGCGCTCCAGTGTGGTGTGGTGGTTAAGAGTGGTGGACTCATAATCTGGTGAACCGGGTTCACGTCTCCGCTCCTCCACATGCAGCTGCTGGGTGACCTTGGGCCAGTCACACTTCTCTGAAGTCTCTCAGCCCCACTCACCTCACAGAGTGTTTGTTGTGGGGGAGGAAGGGAAAGGAGAATGTTAGCCGCTTTGAGACTCCTTCGGGTAGTGATAAGGCGGGATATCAAATCCAAACTCTTCTTCTTCTTCTTCTTCCTCTTAGCTGTGGCTTCCTGCACTATTCTGAAGGTGTTGTCACACAGAGCAAGCATCGCACCCATGAACTGAGTGGATGTCCGACGCCATCATATCTCAAGTTACTTCCCTGAAGTTATCTTGACCGTGTTGTGTACATAGACGAGGCAGCCTGATTAGGTTACCCTGTGCCCCAGCACAGCCATAGGAAGCTGCCTTATACACAGTGAGACCACTGAGCTCAGCATTGTTTGCTGACCAGCTGTGGCTCTCCAGATATCACTGGAAGGACAGATCCTGAAGCTGAGGCTCCAATACTTTGGCTACCTCATGAGAAGAGAAGACTCCCGGGAAAAGACCCTGATGTTGGGAAAGATGGAGGGCACAAGGAGAAGGGGACGACAGAGGACGAGATGGTGGGACAGTGTTCTTGAAGCTACGAACAGTTTGACCAAACTGCGGGAGGCAGTGGAAGACAGGAGTGCCGGGCGTGCTCTGGTCCATTGGGTCATGAAGAGTCGGACACGACTAAACGACTAAACAACAACAAAGAGATATCAAGGATTGAACCCAAGACTTTCTGCATGCAGGGCAGACGCCGTGCCACTGAACCTACAGGACCTTCCCCAAGTTACATCTTGGAGGGAAGCCTCAACATAAAAAGGTAAAGGGACCCCTGATCATTAGGTCCAGTCGAGGACGACTCTGGGGTTGCAGCGCTCATCTCGCTTTACTGGCCGAGGAAGCCGATGTTTGTCCATAGACAGTTTTACTGGGTCATGTGGCCAGCATGACTAAGCCACTTCTGGCGAACCAGAGCAGCGCACGGAAACACCGTTTACCTTCCCGCTAGAGCGGTACCTATTTATCTACTTGCACTCTGACGTGCTTTCGAACTGCTAGGTTGGCAGGAAGCCTCAACATAGGGTGCGTTAAAATTGAAAGAGCCTTGTCTTTGGAGCTCGTGTGGCTGTGGGGATGCTGCTGGACTACATCTCCCATCATCCCTGACTGTTTGCCAAGTCGGCTGGGGCTGAAGGGAGTTGGAGTCCAATGACACAGGTTCCCCACCTCTAATTTTGGATATGGGAGACCTTGTGGCTTCAAGTGCTGCAGTTACCCTTTGCATCTCCCCTGGTCCTCTAGATACAGTGATGAATCGAGTGGATTTTTGCACAGACGTCCATGGGACCAGGTGGCCTGAAGTCCAGTGACATCCACTTAGCACACTTGCAGAGAGAAGGCTACAAGGATATGGTTCGCGGAACCTGAAAAGCATTTGCTCACAGCATGAAATCCAATTATTGGCCCTTGGCTGCATACCCATAATCCCCAATGAAAGAAGAAGGGAGGAGACGCTGTTGAGACATATATATGTATGCAAGCTGCAAAAGAGCAGGCATTTTAAAAGTCCCCCACCCTTTTACAGCTTGACTCTCTCCATTTATTTACAGTACGGAAGAAGAAAAACAAGCCTAATGTGCTGGACTCTGCTTCCATATTTGGCCTGGAAGCAGCTCGGGTATCAATTACGTTCTGCGAAGCGCAAACATTAGCATAACTGCGTGAAGCAATCATGCCCCTAACAACGGCGAGCCATGCACAGAAGACCAAAATAAATAGAATTCACAGAGCAAGAGGTAACACTTCTCTCGACTCCGGGACGGTGGAGTTGCAGAGACAAGTGCATTCCTGGCATGCCCCATGCCTTCGCTGGACCGTCAGGCATCTCTGATGACTGGATATCTGCACAGGGTGCAGGGTGTTGCTTCTTATGCGGGAATGGAAACCGTGACTGATAGGAGAGGGCTCAGAGACTCATTAGGTTGTTTAGGGCTCCTTAACCTAACGAGCAATTAATTTCTAATTAGACAGAAGAGGTTAGGTCGGGCATTGCCCTGGTGTGAAGAAGCATTCTGTAGGTTGGTTGTTAAGCAATCCACCGGGTTCTGTGGAAGACAATAAAACGACTCAGAAACTATCCACCCAGAGTGAATTATTATTATTAATCAAATTAATTGGCTGCTTTTCCTTGCCAAAGGAACATGCACAGTGTCCCCTCAAAGAATCCCGCGAGCTATAGTTGTTAATGTGGCTAAGAGTTGTTAGGAGACCAAGATCCAAGTTTGGGCAAGTACTCTTTGGTGAGAGAACTCCAGCGGAGATTTAAAAATCGCAAAATATGCAGCAAAGGAAAGTGTGGAAACATAGGCTGTTAGGACTTTAACATGTGTCCATGTGAGTTCCAAAGTGTCCCTCTTCCCCCAGCATAGGAAAAGACCACACATTTGGTAAGTTAAAAAATGGTTTACTTACAAACCCTTCCAAGGTCAGATTTATGTGCTTTTCAATACATCAGCCTGAAAAGTTGCACAGGCAGTAAAACTTGGTTTAGTTTTAGTGGTGAAAGTTCCTAAATTATTGGTAAAGAAACTCAAGAGTGGCTTGTGAGAGCCATGTAGACTCTTAGACTTAGACTCTTCACACACTGAGCTTCTCAGATAGACTGGAAGTGGAACAAAGGCTTGGTTACCTAATCCCAGATGAGCTAAACTTGACAGGAAAGCTTACTCTGGTCTTAACACCTTCATGCATTAAATAGAATTGTGCATGTTGGTTATATAGCCGGTTATCCTGCAAAAACAATACATTAAAAAATAAATTAAAAACACCCCGATCACTCCTTTGAACTCCACTTGTTTTCGGTGGGAGCACTTTAAAAGAGGGCTTAAATTTCAGTCAGGACACTTTCATTGGATTAATAGATAGATTTTGGGAGAGCAAATGTTGATATCATTCCTTTTTAAAAAGTATTGGTCACTTTTTATGAGCAGAGAGTATACATTAAAAATAGGTTATAATAAAAAAACAACATATAGCAGTTCATTAAAAATCCAAGACAATAAAATAAAATAAAACCCCAATAAAATAGCAGCAAAAGCAACAACTCATCAATAACAAGTCTCACCCCTGTGGTCCAGGCACCCCCAACCTGCGGCCCTCCAGATGTTTTGGCCTACAACTCTCATGATCCCTTGCTAACAGGACCAGTGGTCAGGGATGATAGGAACTGTAGTCCAAAACATCTGGAGGGCCGAAGGTTGGGGATGCCTGCTGTGGTCCATTAATAGCTTGTGGAGGGTAGGGAAAGGTAAATTTTTACCTGGCACAGAAAAGCTGCTAGTGATAGTGCCAGGTAGACCTCACTGGTGAAAGAATTCCACAAACAGGGAGCCACAATCAAAAAGGCCCAGTTGGTTAATTTTGGGGAGCTGCTTCTGATGTGTTCAGGGGTGTCTTGGGGTGGGAAGGGTCAAGCCCTGGGTCTTTTGCACTGGATCCCCTGCCTTTCTCTCACATCAGAGCAGTCCAGCCAATGGCAGCCAGAAGCTCAGAAGCCCCACCTCCTCTGTTTCATTGGTTGAGGGAACTGCTAGGCATGACCGTCGATGCAGAATTGCTCCAATCGCGTGGAAACGGGAGGTTCAGTCTTAAGAGCAACATAGCACATTCCAACTCAGGTCGATGAATCAATCAACAATTACTAAATCGGAGTCTATCAGATAATTTAATCAAATAATAAAAAAGCGTAACACATTCCAACTTGGGTCTATAAATCAATCAACAATTATTAAATCAGAGTATATCAGGTGATTTAATCAAATAACAAAAGCATAGCACATTCCAATTTAGGATGATTAATCAATCCACAATTATTGATTGTCTAATATCAGAGTATATTAGACAATTTAATCAATTTTTAAAAAATAGTCTTGGCAGCCTTATGCATTAGTATACAGTGGCCTTTCCTGATTTGGTGCCTTCCTGATATTTTGGACTACAAATCCTATCACCCGCATATTTCCAAGGGAAAGCGTTGAGGACCAATGAATAAACTTCTTGAGTTGCTTTCTCCTGGAGGTGGATAAAGGAGCTGCAGCCCGTGAAACAGGAGGACAATACAGTGGTACCACGGGTTACATACGCTTCAGGTTACAGGCGCTTCAGGTTACAGACTCCGCTAACCCAGAAATAGTACCTTGGGTTAAGAACTTTGCTTCAGGATGAGAACAGAAATTGTGCTCCGGCAACAAGAGGCCCCATTAGCTAAAGTGGTGCTTCAGGTTAAGAACAGTTTCAGGTTAAGAACGGACTTCCGGAATGAATTAAGTACTTAACCCGAGGTACCACTGTATCTCCTGTTCTGCTGCAATAACTCTCTCAGTCGCTGCTCATTTTGCAACACACTAGCCGCGAGGGGCCATTCTGCTGGCATCACCAGAATGTTCCTTTGCTTATCTAAAGCTTTTACAAGAAGGAGGGAAAAAAGGAAGGAGGGAGAGGAAGAAGATGGCATTATGTACAATACAAGCTTAAAAGCGAAACTCGTTTTGCGTGCCAGGCTCTTGTTCTGAAAAGGCTGGCGTGTGCTGGTGCCAGTGTGCCATAGTGGTTAGAGTATCGGACTAGGACCTTGGAGACCAGGGTTCGACTCTCCACTCATCCACTAGTTGAAGAAGAAGAAGAAGAGTTTGGATTTGATATCCCGCTTTATCACTACCCGAAGGAGTCTCAAAGCGGCTAACATTCTCCTTTCCCTTCCTCCCCCACAACAAACACTCTGTGAGGTGAGTGGGGCTGAGAGACTTCAGAGAAGCGTGACTAGCCCAAGGTCACCCAGCAGCTGCATGTGGAGGAGCGGGGAAGCGAACCCGGTTCACCAGATTACAAGTCTACTGCTCTTAACCACTACACCACACTGTTGACCTTGGTCCAGTCACTGCCTCTCGACCTAATCTACCTCACAGGGTTGCTGTGAGCACCTTGGAGGAAAATGGTAGGATATAAATGAAACAAACAAACAAACAAACAAACAAACAAACAATCCCCTTTGGGGGATTTTGATGACACATTCTCCCTCTCTCTTCTAACTTAAGCCTTTCCAGAAAAGAGAGACCCTGTATTGCATTGGCCAATACTATGGATTTTTTTTGAAAAATGCTTTAAAAAAAAAGTATTCCAGGAAAGCCTCTGTTTACAGTAAAAGGGTTTGCATCTGTCAGTTGCAACAACACCACAACATCTGATAAATGGTTAGCAATGGTGTGCTCACTGGCTTTTCTTAGTGTTTTTTTTTTTTTACCCTGTTGCGCAAATTTCAGATTAGGAAAGGATTAAGTAACAACAGTGTGTCTTAAGTATTACACATCATTTCTGGCTATTAGCCAAGGAATTCAGCATGCAAAAGCTGACATTGCTTAAGAAGTCAAATATAGCCCTGGTCACCGCAAGAAATGGCCCTCCTGTCGCTCAAGGAAGCAGCTCAGTTTCTGATCAGTAATGCGGTTGCTTGCTATTGAAGATTGCAGAATCTCCAGGCGGCGAGCCTAAGGTTGCAAACCTGGCCATGCCTACTCAAAAGTAAGGCCCACTTAATTCAATGTGGCCTACTCCTAGGTAAGTGGAGTTGGGATTCCTACGGGACCGCCTCTCCTGGTATGTCCCACAGAGGAACTTACGGTCCTCAAACAAAAACATCCTGAAGGTCCCAGGCCACAGAGAGGTTAGGCTGGCCTCAACCAGAACCAGGGCTTTTTTGGCTGTGGCCCCAATCTGGTGGAACGCTCTGTCCCAAGAGACTAGGGCCTGCGGGACCTGACATCTTTCCGCAGGGCCTGCAAGACAGAGCTGTTCCACCAGGCCTTTGGTCAGGGCGCAGCCTGACTCCCTCCTTTGGCAATCTTCAAGGAACTTTAGCCTAATGGTTGCCATCAATCTGAGTTGAATTAATTTTATAATGAAATGATTTTAGAATGTTGTACTATTTTATTGTTGTTAGCCGCCCTGAGCCCGGCTTCGGCTGGGGAGGGCGGGATATAAATAACATCATTATTATTATTATTATTATTATTATTATTATTATTATTATTATTATGCCTCTTCACATCAAAATGGTTAAGCCCAGGCTGCTAAAACACAGCTAGCATCTGAACATAAGGAGAGCCTACTGGATTTGGCCAATGGCCAATCTTGTCCAACGTCCTGTTCTCACGGTGGCCAACCAGATGGCTGTGGGAAACCCTCACAAAGGACCTGAGCACAAGAGCTCTCTTCTCCTCCTCCTGTGGCTTCCAGTATTCAGAAGCACTGCAGCCTCCAACTGTGGAGGAATAGCATAGCCATCGTGGTTAGTAGCCATTGATAGCCCCTTCCTCCATGAATTTGTCCTACCCTCTTTTAAAGTCATCCAAGTTGGTGGCCACCACTCCTGTGGAAGGGAGTTCCATAGTTTAACAATGTGCTGCATAAGCAACATTAGTACTACTACTACTACTACTACTACTAATAATAATAATAATAGAGTGGTACCTCAAGTTACAGATGCTTCAGGTTACAGACTCCGCTAACCCAGAAATAGTACCTCGGGTTAAGAACATTACCTCAGGATGAGAACAGAAAGTGCGCGGTGGCAGCGTGACAGCAGCGGGAGGCCCAATTAGCTAAAGTGATACCTCAGGTTAAGAACAGTTTCAGGTTAAGAACAGACCTCCAGAACGAATTAAGTTCTTAACCCGAAGTACCCCTGTAATAACATTTGTATGCTGCCCATCTGACTGGGTTTCCCCAGCCACTCTGGGTGGCTCCCAAGAGAATATTAAAAACATGATAAACCATCAAACATTAAAAACTTCCCTAAACAGGGGCTGCCTTCAGATGTCTTCTAAAAGTCAGATAGTTGCTTATCTCCTTGACATCTGATGGGAGGGCGTTCCCCAGGGTGGGCGCCACCACCGAGAAGGCCCTCTGCCTCGTTCCCTGTAACCTCACTTCTTGCAGCAAGGGAATGGCCAGAAGGCCCTCGGAGCTGGACCTCAGTGTCCGGGCAGAACGATGGGGGTGGAGACGCTCTTTGAGGTACAGTAGTACCTTGGGTTAAGAACTTAATTCGTTCTGGAGGTCCCTTCTTAACCTGAAACTGTTCTTAACCTGAGGTACCACTTTAGCTAATGGGGCCTCCCACTGCTGCCACGCGATTTCTGTTCTCATCTTGAAGCAAAGTTCTTAACCCGAGGTACTATTTCTGGGTTAGCGGAGTCTGCAGCCTGAAGCATCTGTAACCCGAGGTACCACTGTATACAGGGCCAAAGCTGTTCCTTTTATCTGTCCCAAGTCTTCCAACATTCAGCTTCAGTCTCTGTATACAGAGCTATTTTTTCCCCCAGCTGGATCTCACCGAAACACAGTTCTGGCACCTCTAAGGTGGGCACCATTGCCATTCTAAGAGAACGAGGGAGTCGTTCATGGTGAGTTGCGGCATCTCTTTTTCTGGAAAAATAGCACTGCTTTTATAAACTTCTGTCATGTCACTTCTTATTTGCCCTTTATACAGACTAAAAAATTACCCAAACTAAAATGTTCTTCCCCATGCCACTGGAGACTGTGGGGAGATGCTGGCTCCTCCTCCTCCTCCTCCTCCTCATAATAATAATAATAATAATAATAATAATAATAATAAATTTATTATTTTTACCCCGCCCATCTGGCTGGGTTTCCCCAACCACTTTGGGCGGCTTCCACAGAGACCAAAAATACACTAAAATGTCACACATCAAAAACTTCCCTTAAGATGTCTTCTGAATGTCAGGTAGTTGTTTTTCGCTTTCACATCTGATGGGAGGGCGTTCCACAGGGCGGGAGCCACTACCAAGAAGGTCCTCTGCCTGGTTCCCTGTAGCTTTGCTTCTCGCAGGGAGGGAACCGCCAGAAGGCCCTCGGAGCTGGACCTCAGTGTCCGGGCAGAACGATGGGGGCGGAGACACTCCTTCAGGTATACTGGGCCGAGGCCGTTTAGGGCTTTAAAGGTCAGCACCAACACTTTGAATTGTGCTCAGAAACGTACTGGGAGTCAATGATAGTCGGGCAATGCTGGCAAACAGAGGAGTCATGGCATAAACTCCTCCTACAAGGCTCAGATTTTGGTCCCACTGCTCTGGCAGTGTAGAAACAAGCGAGGTTGCCCTGGAACTGACGACACCAGCGGAATTTAAGAAGCAGGATCTGGAGACCCGGAAGTCGCCAGCCAATACCCACGTCCAAAGTGCAGTCACTCACATAATATCTGTCAAAGCAACCCACAGATGGTTGACGCAATATCGAATAGTATGACAAGTGCTGATTCATTTAGGAAGAAAGAGAAAGGGAAGGGGAGAGAGGGCAGAGTGGCTCAGGGCACCACTTTCAAATGGAAAGGGCGGTAGCTTAGTGGTGACAATGGCCATTCATCCTCCATTCTCTCACTTAATTATTCATTCATCCCACATGCTTCAGTGCATTTACCTGATACTTTTTTATTTTTTTAAAAAAGATATTTATTAAAGTTTTCAATTTTTTATGCAAACAAAAAACAAAACAAAAGAATTAAAAAAACATATAGTTCATAATACATACTTTTCAATAACATATTTCTCTGACCTCCTCATTCCTCCCCTTCTTGTATTCCAATTCAAATTATTTGTTCAGCAAATCCTTAACTTAAAGCATTACAGCTTATAATAACACCTTGTTTTCTATCCAATCCTTTTTTTCATATTCCTTTATATCATTGCAGCTAGAAACCACTCAATTTCAATCCAGCATCATTCAACATTCCTTAATTTTACAATATTTTTGTAAGTAGTCCTTAAATTTTTTCCAATCTTCTTCTGCCGACTCTTCTCTCTGGTCACGGATTCTGCCAGTCATTTCTGCCAATCCCATACAGTCAATCAGTCAATCAGTACCTGATACTTTTTTAATCGCAACAGTTTTGTTTATATTTAAGTGGATGTTGCTGGGGGTTTTTTTGCTAGAGTGTCAGAATGATTCCTCCCACTTTTGTTGCGACACCCTAAGTTTCCAGCACGTCCTTGAATCTCTCTGGCAAAATAACCTATGTCTGCATTTTACACACACACACACACACACACACACACACACCTTTTTCTATTGCAGTGGTACCTTGGTTTAAGAACAGCTTAGTTTATGAACAACTTGGTATAAGAACACTGCAAACCTGGAAGTAGGTGTTTTGGTTTGTGAACTTTGTCTTGAAAGCTGAACATGTTTTCCCTGCTGCTAATCAGAGACTTCCTGTTAAGTCTGCCGGCTGTTGAGTCCCGAGCACCCACGCAACACAGAGGTGATATTTGGAGTTTTTGTTTTTGCTATCTTGTTGGGTTTTTGTTTGTGTGGCTTTTTCATTTTTTTGACTGTGACTTGTTCTTCGTTTTATGGGACTGACTTGTGACTGTGGCTTGTAACTTTGTTTTTGTGACTGTGTGTAGAATCCAGTTCAGCTACTGATTGATTGTGTGACTGCAGAAATGTATAAAAGCCCCCCATCCAAACAATGACTATCATCAGTGCACGTAAGAAAAAAAAATAATTTTAATTTTTATCATCTACAATACTGTCTTATTTATTTTATAGTACAGTGCATTGATTATTGCCTTCATTTTATGGATCAATTGTCTCGTTAGATAGTAAAATTCATGTTAAATTGCTGTTTTAGGGGTTATTTTTCATCGTTTGGAACGGATTAATCTATTTCCCATTACTTTCTATGGGAAAGCACGCCTTGGTTTAAGAACGCTTTGGTTTAAGAACGGACTTCTGGAACGGATTAAGTTCGTAAACTGAGGTACCACTGTATTGTTAAATAACTTTCAACTTGGTTACAGCTGTTTCCAGAGAAAACCAGGATGTCACCATATGTTCTGGGCAGCTCTTGCTACAACGGATTGATAAGATCGCTAAAATAAGCCTGTATGTTCAGAAACAATTATATTCTTTAATATATTGATCAGGGGGCAAAGAATGGGAGAGGGCTATCACATTTGTCATCCATATCCTACTTGAAATATGTTAAAAGCACCCAGAAAGCAAGCGTTGACAAAAGGTAGATGAAGTCATCCTTTCAGTGGCTTCATAATTCCATTCAAAATGCTGGTTTTGATCTGCAAAGCCTTACATGGCTCAAGACCTCAGTACCTCAAGGGCAGCCCCATCCCATATGAACTGACCTGGGTCCTGCAATCATCATCCGAGGTCTTCCTCCATGTGCCTGCTCCATGGGAGGTCAAGAGGGGTAGCAACACGAGAACAGGCCTTTTTAGTAGTGGCTCCCTCCTTGTGGAATGCTCTCGCCTGGCACCATCATTGCTTATCTTTAGGCACCAAGCAAAAACATTTATTTTCTGGCTTTTTGATCATTTGTTGCCTCCTTCAGTGGGTGGAAAGTTTCAGTCCTGCCTTTTAGAGTTTTATATTTTATTCTGTTTCACTTTTATGCTGGTTTAAATGCAGGTGTTATTTATTGATTTGGGGTTAGATGCTTTGAGCTACTTTTTTTTAAAAAAACAACAACCCAGCAACGACTAGTAAGTTTAATAAATAATAAAAATAAGAATAGCCTAGTTCGGAATTAGAATTTGGCATAAACCAAAAAAAGCCTACAGGTGTTTTGAACTGAGTCATACCCACCCTCCCATTCCTTCTCTGGCTTGGATTACAACTTTAACCTGAAAAGGTCTTCCAATTTCCTTCTCACCCATTTTTCTGGCTCTGGCAGTGTCTTCAACAAAGGTCCCGCCCCCCTCACCTCATGTCCCTTTCCCTTCCCTCTGGGATGCTTGAAATACTGCTGTAACAGGAATGTTTAGAAATGTTTCATGTGGGAGGGAGAGAGGGAGCGAGATCAGCAAGAGACATAGATGTTTCTGCAAGCAGGTATTAGAATTTAGGGGTGCACAGGAGTGAGAGGTGCAGGGTCAGGGGGGGCACTTAGAAGCTCACATTGGACTGGGACATTCACACTCTCTTTCTAACAAAAATAATTTTTATTAAGAATTTCAACACAACAAATTATCAAAACATATCTTCTTCATTATTTCCTCCCCCCCAACCCCCTTGCCAAAGAGCCCTCCCTCCCTCTCCCCTTCTTCCCTCAGTTCCTCTCTGATATCTCAATACATGTTATTCTCTGCATATTGTAAAATTATATAAATCCTAACATTATCTATTATGTTATCAATCAATAAATTTGTGTAGGTTTATTCAAAACCTGCCAAGGAGTCCAATTCATTTTGCTGTCTTTTTAGGTGGTTTGTAAAAAGTTCCCATTCTTCTTTGAAGTCACAGTTGTCCTTGTCTCGCAATTTGTATGTCAGTTTTGACAGTTCTGCATACTTTATCAATTTCTCTTGCCACTGTTCTTTTGTCGGGGTTTCCTCATTCTTCCATCCTTGTGCTAACAAGACTCTTGCCGCCATTGTAGCATACATAAATAAGAAGAGTTTGGATTTGATATCCCGCCTTTCACTCCCCTTAAGGAGTCTCAAAGCGGCTAGCATTCTCCTTTCCCTTCCTCGCCCACAACAAACATTCTGTGAGGTGAGTGGGGCTGAGAGACTTCGGAGAAGTGCGACTAGACCAAGGTCACCCAGCAGCTGCAAGTGGAGGAGCGGGGAAGCGAACCTGGTTCCCCAGATTACGAGACTACCGCTCTTAACCACTACACCACACTGGCTCAATTCTTTATTTTCCTTGGCAGGTCTTCTCCTACCATCTCTAACAAAAATGCTTCTGGGTTTTTTATTTTTTTTTACAAATGTTAATTTAAACATTTTCTTCAATTCATTATATATCATTTCCCAACATTTCTTCATTTCTCTGCATTCCCACCACATATGGTAAAAGGGGCATTCACATTCTCAACAGGACTATGATCTGGCTGGCTTGGAATGAATCAAGCTATTTTCTCAATTTGTGGGGGAACAGCAAGACTTGCCAAAACCAATTTTTCTATGTTAGTACTAACACCTGATGACAGGGTGGCCAGTCCTTATGCATGCATGCATTATGTGGGTGAATAATAATAATATAATAATTTATTATTTATACCCCGCCCTTCTGGCTGAGTTTCCCCAGCCACTCTGGGCGGCTCCCAATCAAGTATTAAAAACAATACAGTGTTAAATATTAAAAACTTCCCTGAACAGGGCTGCCTTCAGATGTCTTTTAAAGATAGGATAGCTACTTATTTCCTTCACATCTGAAGGGAGGGTGTTCCACAGGGTGGGCACCACTACCGAGAAGGCCCTCTGTCTGGTTTCCTGTAACCTTACTTCTTGCAATGAGGGAACCGCCAGAAGGCCCTCGGCGCTGGGTCTCAGTGTCCGGGCTGAACGATGGGGGTGGAGACGCTCCTTCAGGTATACAGAACCGAGGCCGTTTAGGGCTTTAAAGATCAGCACCAACACTTTGAATTGTGCTTGGAAACGTACTGGGAGCCAATGCAGATCTCTCAGAACCGGTGTTATGTGGTCCCGGCGGCCACTCCCAGTCACCAGTCTAGCTGCCGCATTCTGGATTAATTGCAGTTTCCGGGTCACCTTCAAAGGTAGCCCCACGTAGAGCGCGTTGCAGTAGTCCAAGTGGGAGATAACTAGAGCATGCACCACTCTGGTGAGACAGTGCGCGGGCAGGTAGAGTCTTAGCCTGCATACCAGATGGAGCTGGTAGACAGTCGCCCTAGACACAGAATTAACCTGCGCCTCCATGGACAGCTGTGAGTCCAAAATGACTCCCAGGCTGCGCACCTGGTCCTTCAGGGGCACAGTTACCCCATTCAGGACCAGGGAGTCCTCCACACCCGCCCGCCCCCTGTCTCCCAAAAACAGTACTTCTGTCTTGTCAGGATTCAACCCCAATCTGTTAGCCACCATCCATCCTCCAACCGCCTCCAGGCACTGGAGTGTGTGGGTTTTCTATTCTTGACCACCCTCCAGCCTTTTACAGAGGAATAACTGTGTGTGCAGAGAGACTTTGTAGTGCCATCAGGGGGTGGTTGGTTTCACCTGTGTTGCCCCACCCTCTAAGTCCTGTGAGTCTTCAGGAGGGAGTAGCTTAATGGATACCTTGACTTGACCTATTGGTATGCTGCATGCTTGCTTACACGTTTATGTACGTTAAATGATCTGTTAATTGTTGGCTATTTGTTTTTTGGTGTTACGTTTCAGTGATACTGCATGCTTTATTATTGTTGTTATCACTCTGTTCAGACTTTGACTTCTGCGTGAACCACTCTGAGCACAGAGTTAACTTGAGGGAAAGTCTGTATATAAATAGGTAGACAGGGGTTTGTTGGACCACCCGTGCTCTGATCTGTCAGGGCTCTTTTTCTTGTCATCTGGCTTCTCTTCCTTCTTCAGTTTCACTCCTCCCTTTTTGCTTTATACATTCCACAGCGCCCTCTCATTTTACCAGGCCAAATTCCTCTCCCCTCAGGTGGTGCACAAACAGAGAAAGATGCAAGTGAGAACTAAGGTTTGTCTGCAGGACAGACAGCTCCAGAAGACTCCAGCAAACAAACTTAATCCACCCCTTAACAAATCAAACAGAAATAGCCACTGTTTTCCAAATAGGTTTGCCAGAGATTCCTACTCAAATTTCCCCATCAAGGTACCCCAGGAAATATTCCAATGCTACACCTTTCAGTCATCAAATGCCTGAGTGAACAGGAATGCTTTTTTTCCCTTTAAGTCTTCCTGAATGTAAATAGTGAGGGTGTCTAAAAGTGAGGGACATCAAAAAGAAACAAAGTTTATTGAAGAATGGAGTAAATTTGTGAAGTACATTGAAAGTAATTGTAACAAATTAAAAACTACAGTAGGCCTAACATAAACCTTGCTATGCGTAAATCACAGAGTTAGAAACTGCAGGAGAAGAAAAGATGTAAGAAAACTGCAACAGGATAGGAGGGAAGTCAAGACGTGTGTTAACGTTGTTTAAATAAGTGGATGATACTTATAATTGATTAATAAGAGTGTTTTCTTTTTTCTTTTTGTCTGTTTATTTTTCCTCTGTTGCATGTCTTTTGTTTTTGTGTGGAAATTTCAATAAAAAGCAATAAAAAGCAAATTTTAAAAAAAGTAAATAGTGAGGGTGACCGATGCACTTCACCAGGTAAGGTATTTCACAAATTGGGAGCCACCACCAAGAAGTCCCTGTTCTGGGTGAGCAACAACCAGTCAGCACCCAGTGGTGGCACTATCAACAGGCTATTTGCCTATTGTAGGGCCCAGGGTGGTTGCTGTGCTTTTAGGTACTTGGGCTGCAAATCGTTTAGAGCTTGGTTTGCTAGTAGTAGCACCTGATGACAGAGATGGTCTGAGACATTTTGTGGCCTGTGGAAAAGGTCAATATGATGCCCCTCCCTTTTTCATGCACAGAAGCTGGCTAGCGTGGCAACTGGATCTTTGTTCAATACTAGCAACAAACTGGTTGTCGCTGCCAACTTTTGCTGCCTGAGGCAGTCACTTCACTTTGCCTAATGCTTGGGCCGGTGCTGTGTAATGCAGTGATTCTCAAAGACACGGATTGGGTCCTACTTCTAGGTGATAAGGTGAAGGTAAAGGGACCCCTGACCATTAGGTCCAGTCGTGACCAACTCTGGGGTTGCGGTGCTCATCTCGCTTTATTGGCCGAGGGAGCCGGCGTACAGTTTCCGGGTCATGTGGCCAGCATGACTAAGACGCTTCTGGAGAACCAGAGCAGCGGACAGAAACGCCGTTTACCTTCTCGCCAGAGAGGTACCTATTTATCTACTTGCACTTTGGCGTGCTTTCGAACTGCTAGGTTGGCAGAAGCAGGGACCAAACACCGGGAGCTCACCCCGTTGCAGAGATTTGAACCGCCGACCTTCTGATCGGCAAGTCCTAGGCTCTGTGGTTTAACCGACAGCGCCACCCGCGTCCCTTCTAGGTGATAGGGCTGTTCTAAAAAGTGGCTGATAAATGTTCAAAATAAGTACCGTAAACAGGTGATGACAAACCTATGAAAGTTGAGATGAGTCACAAAGAAACTCTAAATGTAATCAAGTGTAAAAGCTTTGTTGGTTCTAATGCCTGTGTTCGTTTTACCTAAGGCCTTGACACGTCACCTCATGGTGAAAGCATTTTATGGTCACAGCCCAAGTAGGAAGGGAGGGAGGAGGGGCTTGAAGATGTCAGAATAACTTGTGGCCAATTTTAGCTCACATAATTAATGCCAAAGAACCTGATTTTGCAAGGAGGCATTTAGGCCTGTTTGTGGGATTAGGAGTTACTCATTGCCCGTAAAAGGCTTCAGGATAATTATGACTATTTCCTCCTCCGGTGGTATCTCTGATGGTGTCATCAAGAAGATTTAGGGCAGACACACACACACACACACACACACACACACACACACACACACAATCATGTCGATAATTGCTGTTCAGGAAATTATATGCACATTATGGTGTGTGAAATTGGCACATGCAGAATTAATTGCACCACAGACGTTTGCCCATCAAGTTGGAGCAGACTGTACATACTTTTAAAGCACATTAAAAGCACATTCTTTACTTCAAAGGATTATGGGCGCTGTTGTTTGTAAAGGGCTCTTGCAAAAGGAAACTCTGCGAGGGCAGAGACTACAGGGCCCAGAATTCTTCGAGGTAAAGAATGTGCTTTGAATGTGCTTTTGAACGGTATAGAGCTAGTTTGACAGGTCTGTCTAAGCAAGTGAAAGGCTCTCCCTCGCTGGAGTTATTGAACTGGAGGCTGGGCAGCTGCTGTAGTAGAAAGACCTCAAGATTGGAGAAGATGCTCTTCAAGGTCCCTTCCAGCCCCAAGGTTTGTTTCCAGCGAATACCCCTCCTGCACCAGACATTGAAAGCAGCACTTCAAGCAGACATGGCTCCCCTCAAAGAATCCTGGGAGATGTAGTTTGCTAAGGGTGCTAAGGGTTGTTAGGAAACATCACACCCTGTTGCCATAACAGAACTTCATTTCCATAGTTCCCAGGAAGAGGGATCGATGTTTACGCTGCGCAACATGTTGTAGCTCTGTGAGGGGGTTCTCTCTAAACCAGGTGTAGGTGTTATGTACTGAAGTTCTCACCCTGGGCCAGCAGGGGGATACTGTAGATAGTTTTCACTTAGGTCCACATACGTAAATAAGGGATTGAAAGTGACGTTCAGTGATTGGATAGTTACAGAAAGTTGTTACAGTTGCGTTGTAGTGGAGCTCTATATAAGCAGGCTGCCTGAACCCTTCAGTTCAGTTCAGTTCAGTTCTGGCCTGTGAATAAACAAGAGCTGTTTGAAGAATTGCTGTGTCGTCTGATATGTTCACCCACAACTTAACAGAAGGCAACCTAAGGCCTGTGGGCTGGATGCGGGCCAATCACCTTCTAAAGCCAGCCCGCGGATGGTCTGGGAATAAGCGTGTTTTTACATGAGTAGAAAGTGTGCTTTTATTTAAAATGCATCTCTGGGTTATTTGTGGGGCATAGGAATTCATTCATCCCCCCCCCCCAAAAAAAAATAGTCTGGCCCACCACATGCTCTGAGGGACGGCGGACCGGCCCACGGCTGAAAAAGGTTGCTGACCCCTGCTCTAAACCATAGCTTTAGAGGAAGCTATGGTTGTTTAAAGTGATATGATACTGCTTTAAATGCGAAGCCCAGGTGGGGCCTTAGTCCTACTCAGAGTTCACCAGTGGGCTTAAATTAGCCATGCCCATTGATTTCAGTAGGTCTGCTCTGAGTAGGGTTTAATCTATTTAATTCTAAGATTTACCACTCCTGGCTTTTGCAATAGACTTTACCAGTAAATGAGATATGTTCTGTTTTGTATCTCTTCAACTGTGAAACCACTTTAAGTGTGAGCAAAGGAGCAGCGTCCACTGAGAGGAGGATTGGGATACAAATTTAATAAAATAAATATGTACATAAAAAATTCATTTGTTCATCCTTTCATAGTAAAAATAAATAAATCTCAAGGTGACTGACAGAGAAAGTTACTTTTCTGTTTGTTTGTTTTTCTTTTCTTTCACTATTTTTCAGAGCCTAGTGGGCTTATTTATTTACAAGGCAGTTTTTGTTAAAGGATTAAGTGAAGTCTACCTCGAGCAAACTGTTCGGCTGCAGTGCTGATGGCCGCTTGTGACTGTAAGACCATTGTGAATTGTGCCCTGTTGCTCAATTCAGATTCCCCAGCACTCTCTCTCTCACACACACAACCTTCTGCTTTCCACAAAATGCTGAGGGCGACAAATGTCAGAGGAGTGGAAGTAACTTTAGGGACAGCACATGGAAGGCTAGCCTAGCGCAGCACATCTGACATGGAGCTAATTTTTAGAAAACGTGTTTCGAAAGCAACGTTGTTGAACTGTGTTGGGATCACATGGGCTACCCTAAGCCTTGCTTGCCAGAGGGGATTTTTGAAGCTACATATGAAAGTGTTTTGTTTTTTTAATTGTGCATAGATTTTTTTTTTAATTGCTGAATCTTTCATTGCGAAATCCCTTCACAATGCTGAGTGATTCATAAATGGAAGGAAATTGCATCCCACGCTAGTTCTGCGCAAAGTAGACCCATTGAAATTAATGGACGTGATCAAGTTAGGGCCATTTGTTTAAGTGGGTCTACTCTGAGTAGTAACACTTGACTGGATGCTATAAATAAATGATTTCCAGAAGTTCCTGAAAGCACCTGCACTTCTTTTACACCAAACTAATTCCCCATCTGTGCTATACCTTTAAAGCAATATTGCACCGGTTTTAACCGACATGGTTCCAGCCCTCCCCAATGAATTCTGGGGTCCGTGGTTTGCTAAGGGTGCTGAAACGGATTCCTCACCCCATTGCAAAACGGATGATTATAAGGAAGATTAAGATCTGGCACGCGTTTCCCAGAAAGCAGGCGTCCGAAGGAGAACCGTCAGTGCACAGCCTGAGAAAATTCTTCCAGGAAGAAATCTTAATACAGTTATGAAGCAAAGGTGATTTGTTTATGGTCCCAGACAATGGTAGTGTTTGGCAGGCCAAGAACTGCCGCACTAAGGTTTTAGGTACACTTGTAACCTAGGATTAAGAACAATCTCAATTAGCAAGGAAACCACCAAAATCTGATGAACATCTTTATGAGCAGGGAGAGATGCTGTTGCATGTTGTTAAGTAACAGGAGGAAAGTAACATTATGCTCATCTTGTAAAAATGATTTATATGTGAAGGTGTATCCGTTGTAGTATTTTCAGTTTGCTTTCTCTCTGTCCCCACTGCCTCCCGATACAGACTCTTGTCTATTGCTTTTTGTGGGTTTATTATATTATATCTCATACATTATATTATAACTCATACATTAACAATAGTTTTTGTGATGGTTTTTAGCCAATGAATTTGACTGACCACATCCATTCAGTGCTACAACAGTTGCACTGGCTCCCGGTGAAGTACAGGGTCAGGTTTAAGGTGCTGGTTCTAATATTTAAAGCCCTATACGACCTGGGACCCTCGTACCTACGGGACCGCCTCTCTGGGTATGCCCCGCGGAGGACCTTACGGTCCGCTAACAATAGTATCTTGGAGGTTCCAGGCCTCAAGGAGGTTAGACTGGCCTTGACCAGAGCCAGGACCTTTTTGGCCCTGGCCCCAGTCTGGTGGAACGCTCTGTAGCAAGAGACCAGGGCCCTGTGGGACTTGACATCTTTCCACAGGGGCTGCAAGATGGAGCTGTTCCGCCTGGCCTTTGGTCATAGTCTGACCCCTCTCCTCTTACAAGACCCTGCATATAAGTGGCTTCTCTAACTCTTCTTACCGGCTCATACAAATAGTTGAGCCCAATGAGTACTTAAGGTGCCTAACCCCTATAGGTATAATTTGCGGGTAGCCATCTGATCTTAAAGGTAAAGGTAAAGGGAACCCTGACCATTAGGTCCAGTCGTGACCGATTCTGGGGTTGCGGCGCTCATCTCGCTTTATTGGCTGTGGGAGCCAGCGTACAGCTTCCGGGTCATGTGGCCAGCATGACTAAGCTGCTTCTGGCGAACCAGAGCAGTGCACGGAAACGCCGTTTACCTTCCCGCCGGAGTGGTACCTATTTATCTCCTTGCACTTTGATGTGCTTTTGAACTGCTAGGTTGGCAGGAGCAGGGACCGAGCAATGGGAGTTCACCCTGTTGCGGGGATTCGAACCGCCGACCTTCTGATTGGCAAGCCCTAGTAATAATAATAATAATTTATTATTTATACCCCGCCCATCTGGCTGGGCTTCCCCAGCCACTCTGGGCGGCTTCCAAAAGAATATTAAAATACTGTGATACATCAAATATTAAAAGCTTCCCTAAACAGGGTTTAACCCACAGTGCCACCCGCGTCCTGTATGATCCATCTGATCTTATTTTGATTTTAATCCGCTTTTAAGTTGTATTTCAGTCGATTGCTGAATTTATGTCTTAATGGAAATCAGCCCCGAGTGCTCACTGGAAGGACAGATCATGAAGCTGAGGCTCCAATACTTTGGCCACCTCATGAGAAGAGAAGACTCCCTGGAAAAGACCCTGATGCTGGGAAAGATGGAGGGCACAAGGAGAAGGGGACGACAGAGGACGAGATGGTTGGATAGTGTTCTCGAAGCTACCAGCATGAGTTTGACCAAACTGCGGGAGGCAGTGGAAGACAGAAGTGCCTGGCGTGCTCTGGTCCATGGGGTCACGAAGAGTCAGACACGACTAAACAACAACAACAAGTATTATAGATTTTGATGTTAGCTACCCTGAGCCTGGTTCTGGCCAGGGAGGGCGGGATATAAATAAAATTTGTTGTTGTTGTTGTTGTTGTTAACAACATGGAGGAATCTCAGCTTAGTTTAGCTAACGTGAACAGAGGGGTGAGGAAGGGCACTGCAGTGTGCATGTAGGGGAGAAAGTGCTTGGCTAGAGTTGGCGACTTACACGCTGCCCAAAAAGAGTGGAACTGCATCACCAGAAAAGAGGACAAAAGGTCTTTGGGGAGACCCTGCTCTGTGCTCCACCATTATCTGAGGTGCAGATGCTGCACATCTGCAATTGTGACTGTGATCAGCTGAACTGTGTGCCTGCTCTCTCTGCTGCCCAGACACAGACCGGCAACTTCAAGGTCTCCTTCTGATCTCCTTTCTTTATCTTTGAACTAGACACAGACTGGAGAGTTCTTCAAATAGGTTCCTTCAAGCAGAGAAGACTGTAAAGTTGCTTCCATGGCCACTTTGCTGAGCTGGATGTGTTTAGGATTATAGCCAAGCAGGTATGACTTATAAATATAAATACACCCTTGTGTAAATTAATTGAAACAAAGCATGTTTTCTATGCCACATTGATCAGTCTGTCAGGCACCCACAAAAGATGTTGGGTATGCTTCAGTTGTTATGGTGTTGGAAGTCTGCAGCCAATAGAAGGAATGATGCACTCACCACAATATATTGAGGTTCTACGAAAGAGAGTTATTCCAGTGCTGGAAAAGAGGTATCCTGGCGGTACTGGGATATTGCAGCAGGACCTAGCCCCCTGTCACACATCGAAAGTGGTGAAGAAATTCATGACAGAGCAGCACATACAGGTACTTGATTGGCCAGGGAATTCCCTGGACGTAAATACCATTGAGAATTTGTGGGCTACATGCAAAAGTCACCTCCATGCTGTAGATTGTATGACTATGGAGAAGCTCATTCAGGCGCTGATTCAAATGTGGTACAGGGATATGAAAATCAACAGTGACAGTTCGAAACTAGTAGACTCCATGCCAAACCGTGTTCAAATGCTGCTTAAAAATAGCAGAGGTCATATCCGTTACTAATGTACGTATGTGTGAGTTTTGTACATGTATATGTGAGTTTTGTACAATGAGCTACTGTACTAAATTCATTGTTTGTTTCAATTAATTTGCACAAGGGTATATATGGGGGGCGGGATTTGGTGTTTATTGCTTTTGTAATGCAAATGCAAAACCTACATTGGTCCAGTTTCTAAGATGACAGTAAGCCAAAAGATCCTATGTTCAATTAAGATTTGGGGTGTCAAAACCTAGTCTCCTGTGTGAGGTGATAGCTAGACCCAGGTGTGTATTTGACCCATGTATTAGACCCATGTATGAGGGACGCGGGTGGCGCTGTGGGTAAAAGCCTCAGCGCCTAGGACTTGCCGATCGAAAGGTCGGTGGTTCGAATCCCCGTGGCGGGGTGCGCTCCCGTCGCTCGGTCCCAGCGCCTGCCAACCTAGCAGTTCAAAAGCACCCCCGGGTGCAAGTAGATAAATAGGGACCGCTTACTAGCGGGAAGGTAAACGGCGTTCCGTGTGCTGCGCTGGCTCGCCAGATGCAGCTTGTCACGCTGGCCACGTGACCCGGAAGTGTCTGCGGACAGCGCTGGCTCCCGGCCTCTAGAGTGAGATGAGCGCACAACCCTAGAGTCTGTCAAGACTGGCCCGTAGGGGCAGGGGTACCTTTACCCTTTTATTAGACACTTCCAAACCCTCTGAAATTAGCATGTGTTAAGGGCTAATTAAGGGAGGCTGGTGCTTCCTGCGATATGTTTAAAACTAATTAACTCAGACTGATCCCCTTTGAGGTGGCAGCCTGGAGGCAATGGAACATTAGCATGACACAGGATCAAATAGGTGGGGCCCCTTTGGCTCTGAAGAGCCAAGAGCTTAGGGAAGGGGGAGGAGGTTCTGCGGGCTAGAAGATGAGAGAGACAAGGTTATGTGAATGTAGGAGGTAGAGGAAAATGTCTAGAGGAGATTGGAAAATGTTTATTGGATATATGAGGGGAACTTGTGTACACTTGAAAACGGTGGCAGCATTAAGATAAATCCAACAGTGTAAATAAGTTTTTAATGGATGTAATAATGGAATACTGAATAGTTCGGTTTATGTAAAATATGCAGGGATTTATGGTATGCAAAATGAACCATGGAAGGAGGAGAAGGGAAGTCATTGATATTTTAAGGATGTTTAAATGAGTATTTAAAATGGTAAAACAGGAAATTTAATAAAAATTATATAAAGCGGGGGGGAGAAAAATGTCTAGTGTCTGTTTGAACTGAATGTTATGGAGAGGGTGCGACCCTATTGGAGTGCAATTCTGGGGACCACTCCATTGTAGACTCAGATTGTAAATATGTGTAAATAAACCGTATATCATAAAGACACCACAGTCTCTGCTGTGCCTCATTTTCCAAAAGGAAACAAAGACCCTGGTGTGTAAGACGCACCAGGAGCTCCTGGAATCTCACATTGCTGTGGAGATTGGGGTGGTGTGTAACACACACACACACACACACACACACCCCTCAGGCAATCCAGAATGAAGCCAAAAGCACAGCCAAATTATTCAGATAATAAAAATTAAGAACTCCACTTCTGGCACTCTTGGCCTTGTGTTATTTATTGGTCTGCATGTGGTATTATTAAAGTGTTTTGTTTCGTCTGAGGTATAACGATGGGACACAGATTGAACACAGGCAATCAGCTTCCCAAGTGGTGAATGTGGAGAAGTTTGTCCGCTTTCAAAAGTGTGGTGATGTCAGTGCTTCGAAGGAACTAGTTTGCTTGAATGAAGTTCTTTGCCTTAGTTCAAACATTTCAGAACCTTTGTTTGTTGGGTGAACTGAATGTGAGTTTGGGTGGAACTTTCTAGTTTGTCTTGGTATGGAAAATTCTGGGTTGTGAGGCTACTCAACAGCCCAGCTCATCGGGACAGAACCTGCGGGTTTGTGCGGCCCGAAAGGAAGGAAGTTCTGGCCAAATATAGGAGCAAAACAGTTGTAGGCAGTTCACAAATACAGAGTTCATTCGTAAGTTTGATTCATAACATACAGAGTCTGCATACATGGAGACAAAGAGGCAGGGTTTCCGTTTAATAGAAAAGTGTGTGTGTGTGTGTGTTGTGCTTCTGCAACTGTGAAAGAAAAGGCTTTCTGGGCTCATTGTCCTGTGCCATGAGAAAGCAGAAGGGGGCAACCAAAGAAACCCATTCCCACAGGAGTGCCCCCCCTTGCCAATTCCGTAACAGTCTGACCTTGGGGCAGCCATCTTGTCTAATGCCTGCCCCCCCATGGCAGTCATTTCCTGTTAGATCACAATTTGGTGGTGGCTGTTGTGTGAATGGCGCTAAGGGGACACTTTCAAAAATCTAAATGTGACCTGGGAACAAAAAGTCATTCTAAGGCTTTCTCAGTCATCCCACGCTATAGACACTTTTGGCATTTTAGCTTAAAGACCGTAACTGTTAGGAAAAGTCAACAATCCACATTCCATTCCATGTTTTCTTAGCCTCTTAAAGTACATTTAATTCTTCAGCATAGCAGCGTGTAGCATTCTGGACACGTGTGTGTGTGTGGAAATGGCCGAGGATAATTTAAATGAACGTGAATTAAATTGTATGCCATACTAAATTAAGCTTGTTTTGAAAAGGAACAAACTGGAACTGGTTCCTTTTGGAACAGGATGAACGTGAGCTTTCCAGACTCTGGGTGAAGCACTTCACTACAGATGTCCTCAACTGACTTCACCATATTCTGAGGAAATTGTTGCTCCACTTCTAGTTACTGACTTGAGGTCTCCTCAGGTGTTGCTCACAGGAAGGAAGCAGGGATGGAGAAATGTGAATTTAGCCCTACCCCCAAAGTTGCATGACCCATCCTGCTGTGTGTGGACCTAGCTTCTGAAGATGGGAGGCTACTCTCAGCGTGACCTAGAACCCTGGCCACCCAGGGTGCTAAATCATGTAGGAATCCTCCATGCCAGCGGTGCTGCAAGGTTATTGAAGGTCTTGAGGTGCTAGCACAGAGCTCTCAACACTTGCACAATGTTTTCATGTGCTAATTTCTATGCTCTGCTGCCTCTGGGCTGCCCTCAAACCAAAGGGTGCAGCAATCAAACTGCTAGCACATTTGCAAAGCTAAGCAGCATCTGGAATGGTTTCAAATTGGATGGGGGACTGTCTGTTGAGATTCCTGCATTGCGGCGGGTTGGATTCAATGACCCTGGAGCCCCTTCCAATTCTATGAAAGTGGGGTGTCTTGTAAAAATCAAATTTGATAAAAGAGCAAGAGATCCAGGGGCTCAGTGCAAAAGAGCCAGGGCTCAGCCCTAAGAACGCCCAAGGTCCACTTGTGGACCAAGGTTCCTGCTTCCGAAGTGATGCCCCAATATGGCTTGTGGCGGCAGCTGTGAGACTTTGGTTGTTGGGTTAAATGCATGGCACTGCCTCTCCAGTCATCTCGTACCATGCTTGCCCGCTTCATGTGAGCAACATCTGCAGAGGACTCTTGCTAATTGCTCTGGAATGAGAAGACCTGTCCTGCCATGTTTTGCTGTCACATTTTGTTACATTCTTCCTGGTTCGCTGTATAAAGAACCAGACGTTTAGTCTGTTCTGACAAGTCTTAAATGTTTATTCATACAGCTGATAATAGTCTTGCTTCAAGCAGGTTAATAGCACATTTCCTCCTCTCTTTGGAGAGATTCCCTTTCTCTTAACAACAGGTTGTTGGACTAGATAGGCCTTTGGCCGTTTCCTCTAGGAGGGCTATTCTTATGACTTCATTTTCACAGTCTCCAGATTGACTGCCCCATTCACCCGTGGCGGGAGATGATCTAGCATGCTGGTGATGCTGTCAAATCCATCTCTATACTGTGTTTTTATGGGGAAAGTCTCCCACTTCCAGGTTGGGTTTTTCCAAAGGCGATAGTGTTGGCAAGGAACTTCCCCATGGAAATCTAACGTGCAAACTTCTTCCTTCATTTTAACATGCAAGCTGCCACCTTCATTTTAATCCATTCTTCACTTGCTCACTGACGTTCTTTTGAGAATAATAATGAAGAAGTGGAATGACCCAGGTAATAACTACGTAGGCACACACCAACTCATTCCGAGGCCAGATGCCAGGGGTGATCCTTGTATATATGAGCATAGAGTCCAAAGAAGCAGCACAAACATGGACAGAGAGACTGTGTGGTGCAGTGCTTAGAGCTAGGACCACATGGTCATGGAGTTCTCATTGTGTGACCTTGGTTCAGTCAATATCTCTTAGCCTAACCTACCTCACTGGGTTGTTTAAAGACAAAATAGAAGGGAGCAGAAAACAGTTATGGCTTCCCACAAAGCGTCCTTGGAAGTATAGTTTAAAGATTTCTTAAAGGAGTCCTGTATCTTGTGTAAGTTGTCCTTGACACTTTCAGGGCTGGGCTTTCATGGAAGACCATAAGTTCTAGGATTAGGCTAGAACCACTCTCCCTGATATCTGATTTTTCATATAGTAAGAACTGGGTGTGGAGAAGCATTCAGCCAAGTGACACAATCTGCAATCTGAAGGCTAGGCGCAAGTTTACTGCAGATATAGAGGGGGGAAATGTGGCAGGGGATTTAAAACTTCTCTCTCTCTCTCTGTGTGCTGTTCCTAACCCTCCATGAATGCAATACTTGGGTTTGGGCAGCATAGGACATTTTGTTTGTTAGACATCTGAGAACCCACTTCAAGGCAAGGGCGAGGAAGGTGTATTTCTCTTCCCCATCACCCTACAATACTAATGGATTGAAATATGGGTTGCATTAACCCGGTCAAAGTTAAGGCCCTCAAAGTTCCATTGAAGTGAATGGGACAGGATTAGGATCATACTGAGCTTGGGCTGGGTCACACCCACATGTAGTGATTTCCTCAAGGCCACTCAATGAATATGAAGGCAGAAGAAGACCTGAGTCTTGCACATCCAGCTGGGGGTTTCCAAGGGTGTTGTTGTGGTGGGGAGGGCTTCCTCGCACACAAGTTTACCATGTAAGTGAGCAAGCTTGAGTCTCAGGAAAAAGTCACGCTGGATCCATATGCACACAGCAGAATGATTTGGGAAGAATGGTCTGCATGTCTTTGGGCAGCAGATATGGAATCATTAATTTTTTTTTAGAGGTTCCATAGCTGAAACAAAACTACAACTCCATATGTGTAGAAATTTATGAGATGGATCTGCTGGAACCCTGATGTGCTGATTTTCTAGTTGCAAGGAGATTCATTCATTCATTCATCATGTGGGGGAGCATTCAGAATGAATACCCCTTACATTATGATGGGCTCTTTAGCCAAGACAGAAATGGAGCTTCATGAAGCGCAAATTGCTCCAGGTTTGTGGTGAACATTATTAAGTCCAAAAAGGCAGGTTTTCATTTGGCCCTGCCTAACTACTAAGACATCCCTCGGGGTCTGACAGAGGTGTATCATTTATGGGGCAATTTGCCACCATATATCTAAACAATGGCTATTTTAACCTCTACAATGGGCTTCGTTGCAGAACTTCAATGCTGTGCTGCAAACATTGCTACGAACCAAATTGGAAAGGTGTCCTGTGCTGCCATTATGATGCACCGCAGCCCCGGTTTCATTAGGCAGCCCTAATGAGCACATAAAACATGAAAAGGGCTGGCTGCAAGACAGGCCTCTGAAGAGGAAGAGGATGGGGAACGTGCCTGGGCTCAGAATACGAGAGAAAAGTAGTAAACATGAAAAAGGAAAGGCATGAACTCATACATCCACAAGAATATTATTTATTAGGTGCTCAAGGCCATATTAAATTTTATTTTATTGGCATGCAGAGACAACATGGATGGGAAAGCAAGGATCTGGAAGGATTAATAGATAAACATCCCAAGTGAAGGTGTGAGACCAGACCTGTTTGGCTTGGAAGACTGAGCAGAAGAAAGCCTCATTTTCTCCCCACAAAGGCAATACCCTCGAACATTGCTCAGATGAAAATAAGGATGTTGCTCAGTCTACCCCAACTGACTCTCTCTGACCCCCTCATTTTTTTTGTCTCTCTCCCCCCCCAGCATTTTCTGTCAGAAGAATAGCAAGAGCCACCACCACTCCACCAATTGGACACAACATACATGCCTTCCACCGTCCTGAGAAAACCCTTTTATCTCAATTTAATTCCGTGCAAGGGAGGAGGCCAGGGACTCAGGTGGTGCTGTGGTGCCTAGGACTTGTCGATCAGAAGGTCAGTGGTTCAAATCCCCGTGACGGGGTGCTCGGTCCCTGCTCCTGCCAACCTAGCAGTTCGAAAGCACGTCAAAGTGCAAGTAGATAAATAGGTACTGCTTTGGCGGAAGGTAAACAGCGTTTCTGTGCGCTGCTGTGGTTTGCCAGAAGCAGCTTAGTCATGCTGGCCACATGACCTGGAAGCTGTATGCCAGCTCCCTCAGCCAATAGAGCGAGATGAGCGCCGCAACCCCAGAGTCAGCCATGACTGGACCTCATGGTCAGGGGTCCCTTTACCTTTAAGGGAGGAGGCCAGCAGCAGCAGCTGCAGCCATGGAGAAGCAATGGGATGTTTTCTCGCTGCCGCCGCCATCGCCATCGCTGGCTCATTCTTCCCTTTGAGCTCAGCAGGGACAGAATTGGCGGGGAAAATAGGGACATTCAAATCAGAAGCCGGAATAGCTTTGTAATTCCGGGACTGTCCCTGGAAAATCGGGACGATGGAGGGTACGTAAGACCCCCCCTGCCCTATAAATTTAAAACAGCATCACACCACTTTGAACAACCATGGTTCTTCCCAGCAGACACTGGGAATTGTAGTTTAAGGGTGCTGAAAGTTGTTAGAAGACCCCTCAGAGGGCTACAATTCCCAGAGTTCCCTGGGAAGAGGGCTTGACTGTGAAGCTACAAATACCTTTCCCAGGATCCTCTGGGGACAGCTGTGGCTGTGGCCACACACCATTTTAAGTTACCCAAAATGCAATGCCATGGCCCATAGATCCATGGAAAGAATTTACATCCGAAAATCTTCCAGAGACTAGCTTCCTTGTGTTTGTTTGATCTCTTGAGAAAAAAACCCACATAATTAGTAGCAATTGCATATCTACATTTCTCTAGAAACTCATTTTCAGACTTTGAGAACCCTGGGACCAAATAAAAACCAGGTTGACGTGTGCATTGTTTCGGAACCACATTGGATTTTTCAGTGCAGATTTTGGCCTTTAGAAGTCTGGGCAGTTAATCTGACGTTTTATAGATAAGCCATCTGGCGTTTGAGGTTTTTCTAAATTTTCAAAACACCCCATGTGCAAAGGAGTAATGCAATGTTTGGCCTCTTGAGCAAGTGTCCATGTGCACAAGATGCTGTTTACTCAAGATATTTCCATCAGACACAATCAGGTTGCCCAATGGAAGTTTGCAGCTAAATGTTACAAATACCCTACCTTGCAACAGGTGTGGCCTTCAAAGGAAAACCTACACAAGTCAAGATAGGCTAAACGTCAGATGGGGAGAGGAGGCACCAATATGATTGTTGTGTAGTTTTCTGCACCACTAATGCTGAGGCAGTAAAGGGATTCTGTGATGGAAAATTTAAAAACAGATGAATGAAAGCAATGGTGAGCACAATTCAAAGTGTTGGTGCTGAGCTTTTAAAGCCCTAAATGGCCTCAGCCCAGTATACCTGAAGGAGTGTCTCCACCCCCATCATTCAGCCCGGACACTGAGGTCCAGCTCCGAGGGCCTTCTGGTGGTTCCCTCACTGCAGGAAGTGAGATTACAGGGAACCAGGCACAGAGCCTTCTCAGTAGTGGCACCCACCCTGTGGAACGCCCCCTATCAGATGCCAAGGTAATAAACAACTATCTGACTTTTAGAAGACATCTGTTTGATGTTTTATCATGTTTTTAATATTCTGTTGGGAGCCGCCCAACCCAGCCAGATGGATGGGGTAATAATGATGATGATGATGATGATGATGTTGTTGTGGGAGGTTGGCACACCAAGCTACCAATATTTCACTGGTACTATAATTGCAAATTATTATTTATTTAGTGCCACTCTTGGGCAGGGATAGGCAACCAGAAGATATCAGGAGGGAGAACATAGCCATCTTGGGTTGCAACCTTATCATCCATGAATTGCACACCCTCCAACATTCATCAGATGAAAATTGGGACGTTTCTCACTCCCCACCAACTGAACCTCCCCAGCCTCCCATTTTTGGGTCCTCCTCACCCTGCAGGGTATTTCCTATCAGAAGAAGTGCAAAAGTCACCATCACTTTAACCAATGGGACACACACCTTCCACCGTCCTGAGAAAACCCCAGATTTTGTTTTATCTTTTGGTAGATTAATATAAAGAAAAGCAAACGCCAATAAATAGATTTTAGAAAGTGGAGAGATTAGACATGGCTGCACAAAGCATTTTCTTTTTTTAAAAAACAAGACTCTGCCCCAACTTTTCCCCCGCCCAGGGTGGCCTTGCCCTCTGCCTGCCCCTCAGAGCTGGCATGTAACCCGGCCAAAGCTCAGCCATTCTTCCTTCTCATCCAGCAGACATTATGAGCTGCCCAAGGGAGAATACTGGCAGTAGCTTGTCTCCTCTGCCAGTGTGGTGTAGTGGTTAAGAGCGGTGGACTCGTAATCTGGTGAACTGGGTTCGCATCTCCGCTCCCCCACATGCAGCTGCTGGGTGACCTTGGGCTAGTCACGCTTCTCTGAAGTCTCTCAGCCCCACTCACCTCACAGAGTGTTTGTTGTGGGGGAGGAAGGGAAAGGAGAATGTTAGCCGCTTTGAGACTCCTTAGGGTAGTGATAAAGCGGGCTATCAAATCCAAACTCCTCTTCTTCTTCTTCTTCCACCTCCCATCTTCCCACGGCAGCATGACCAATAGTCAGGGAAGACGGGTGCTGGAGTCAAAGCAACTTAGGGAGGGAAACAGGTTCCCACTGACGGACAGTATGGCTACTAACTCAAGTCTTCCCCAGTCCTACCTATGAGCTTTCCAAGGTGAGCTTGCAAAGATAACTGCTCTGTGCATATATCTGAGACCAGCATGGGTGTGCAGTGGTCAGATAAGGACCTGAGAGACCATGGTTCAAATCCCTTCTCAGCCCCGAAACTTGCTGGGTGACGTCATCCAGCCACTGTCTCTCATCCTGGCCTTCTCCACAGGGCCGTTGAGAAGAAGAGTTTGGATTCGATATCCCGCTTTATCACTACCTGAAGGAGTCTCAAAGCGGCTAACAATCTCCTTTCCCTTCCTGCCCCACAACAAACACTCAGTGAGGTGAGTGGGGCTGAGAGACTTCAGAGAAGTGTGACTGGCCCAAGGTCACCCAGCAGCTGCATGTGGAGGAGTGGGGAAGTGAACCCAGTTCACCAGATTACAAGTCCACTGCTCTTAACCAATACACCACACTTGAGAGGATGAATTGGGTACGTCCCACAAAAAGCAAGCCAGCAGACAAAGCCTGCATGTGTGGCCAGCCGTCCAACTCTTCCTTCGATGCAAAATATTTTTCCTCTTCAAAACTGCTGAACAGTTTGTGCAAAGAAACGATGGAGGAGGTTGGTGGGGCCCCTACACTTAGCAGTGAAATAACGGCGTACTGTTTTGTTGGAAGCCAATTTGCAGTTCCCAGCCACCCACTCTCTTCCTCGTTTCTTTCTCCAACCCGGCTCATTCGACACTGATTGCAGCCACAGGGCATCTGACATGAAGTCCAATTATTTCACCCCCAACCATGTGCTTCTATTGAAAACGCCTGACTGCACGATGCACTGTTGTGGGGAGAGTTGCTTTAGAGAACAGCCGAGGCCTTTTGTCATTCAGGAAGGTGTAGGAGCCAGGGGGATTTTCTGGGACACGGAGAACACCGAGTCTTTTGATGGTGGGAGGGGACAGCCCCCAAACGCTCCTTCTTCCATTCACGCAGCGGCCACACAGCAAGAAAAGTTGAAAACGGCTTCTTTTCTTTCTCTCCCGACCCAATTTGACACCCGGCAAAACCTTTTGCCCCTCAAAAGGCACAATTGTATTAGGAGAACCCTTTATCAAACACAACTATTAAGGTTGCAGGAGCCATGTTCTTGGAGATGGGCCAAGCTGTTAATTTTGGTTTCTCTCAAGTCTCTATTACTTCCCGTCTTAAATTTGTTTTATATATATATATATATATATAATTTTAATTAAATTTTCTGTTTTACAATTTTGAATACTCATTTAAACACCCTTGCAATATCAATGACTTCCCATCTTCTCTTTCCGCGGCTCATTTTGCACGCCATAAATACCTGCATATTTTACATAAACCAAACCATTCAGTATTCCATTACTACATCCAACAAAACTTATTTACACTGTTGAATTTATCTTAATGCTGCCAGTGTTTTCAAATGTACACAATTTCCCCCCATATATCCAATAAACATTTTCCAATCTTCTTTAAACGTATGTTCTTCTTGTTCTCTTATTCTGTATGTTAAATCTGCAAGCTGGGCATATTCCATCAGCTTAAGCTGCCATTCTTCTGTAGTTGGGACCTCACTCATTTTCCATTTTGGGGCTAACAAAACATGGGCCACAGTAGTGGCATACATGAATAACCTTTTTTGACACCTGGGAATTTCTGTCTGAATTATCCCCAACGAAAAGGGCACTGGTGTTGTTGTTTTTTTTGGAAAAGTACTTTCGAACATCCCCCGCCCCCAATTCATTATAGATTATTTCCCAAAATTATTTTACCCTTTTACAGGTACACCACATATGAAAAAACGTTCCCTCAACCTCCTTGCATCTCTAGCACTTATCTTTTCCTGTCTTAAATTTGGTTCCTTGTATTTACCGGTGTGGTGAGAGCCAGTGTGGTGTAGTGGTTAAGAGCGGTAGACTCATAATCTGGTGAACCGGGTTCGCGTCTCCGCTCCTCCACATGCAGCTGCTGGGTGACCTTGGGCTAGCTACACTTCTCTGAAGTATCTCAGCCCCACTTACCTCACAGAGTGTTTGTTGTGGGGGAGGAAGGGAAAGGAGAATGTTAGCTGCTTTGAGACTCCTTCGGGTAGTGATAAAGCGGGATATCAAATCCAAACTCTTCTTCTTACACACCAGTTTGCATTAAAATAAAAATTCAGCAGCACTTTGGTGCAATTGCCCTGGGAAGAGAGAGTTACTGTTAAACCACTCTAGGAATTGTAGCTCTGGGTGGAGATTTTTTTTGGGGGGGTGTGTCCTCCCCCATACAACTCTCAGCACCCTTAACAAATTACAGTTCGTTTCCACGTAGCCACGACCCTCTCTGACTCTTGGCTCTGTAAGGTTAAATCATTGAGAGATCAGAAGACATCAGGCGGGTTGAGGTTTTAAGCATCTTTGCCTGTAGGAAATGTGAGGCTCACGTCTGCTTGCATTTCCTGACATTATTAAGACCTGCTGCTTTTGACCTTTACCTCGTTCTACCTCTATGCATGGAAGACAGAAATTTAACAAGCGGAGTAGAAATGTTTGAATGAGGGGAGGGGAGAGCTTGGATTCCAATATATATATAAAAACATAAATAAACATTATTTATTATTATTATTATTTACAAATTCTCTATACAGGGTTGCCTTCAGAGGTCTTCTAAAGGTTGTATGGTTACTTATCTCTTAGCTCAGGGGTCTCATGAATCCATACTCTCTGATGAAAATAGGGATGTCCTGTCATACCCTCCAGCATTTCTCTGATGAAAATAGGGATGACGTAAGGACTTCGAGAACACTATCCAACCATCTCGTCCTCTGTCGTCACAAGGAGAAGGGGACGACAGAGGACGAGATGGTTTGACAGTGTTCTCGAAGTTACCAGCATGCGTTTGACCAAACTGCGGAAGGCAGTGGAAGACAGGAGTGCTTGGCGTGCTCTGGTCCATGGGGTCACGAAGAGTCGGACACGACTATTAAATAATAATAATAATAATAATAATAATAATAATAATAATAATAATTTATTATTTATACCCCGCCCATCTGGCTGGGCCTCCCCAGCCACTCTGGGCAGCTTCCTTAAAAACCAAAAATACAGTAAAATATCACACGTTAAAAACTTCCCTGAACAGGGCTGCCTTAAGATGTCTTCTGAATGTCAGGTAGTTGTTTATCGCTTTGACATCTGCTGGAAGGGCGTTCCACAGGGTGGGCGCCACTACCGAGAAGGCCCTCTGCCTGGTTCCCTGTAGCTTTGCTTCTCGCAATGAGGGAACCGCCAGAAGGCCCTCAGCGCTGGACCTCAGCGTCCGGGCAGAATAATGGGGGTGGAGACGCTCCTTCAGGTATACTGGACCGAGGCCGTTTAGGGCTTTAAAGGTCAGCACCAACACTTTGAATTGTGCTCGGAAACGTACTGGGACTAAACGACTGAACAACAACAACAAGGAAAAGCTGGACATTCTGGGACCAAATCAGAAACCAGGATGGCTTCTGTAAATCTGGGACTGTCCCTGGAAAATAGGGGCACTTGGAGGGTCTGTTTGAATAGCCATGCCCATCAACTTGGGGTGGTGGTGGCCCCCCTCAAATATTTTATTGGGGAGGGGAATGAAGGGACCTCAGCCCCTAGGAGTTGGCTCTTATGCTGTCACCCTTATTACTGACTTCCAGGAGAACTCTAAAAGCATTCCTGCTTCCATCTGATGGCTGGTAGATGTTGACCATGGCAACCATGAAAGGAATAAATGTGAGGGCATGTGTTTGTTTTTAGATGTTTGTTTTGAATTGCACGTGTTGATGTTTGCCACTGGTGCTGTGGTCTAAACCACAGAGCCTCTTCAATATGCCGATCAGAAGTTCGGCGGTTCAAATCCCTATGACGGGGTGAGCTCCCAATGCTAAGTCCCTGCTCCTGCCAACCTAGCAGTTCGAAAGCACACCAGTGCAAGTAGATAAATAGGTACCACTGCGGCAGGAAGGTAAACGGCGTTTCCATGCACTCTGGTTTCTGTCACAGTGTTCCATTGTGCCAGTAGCGGTTTAGCCCTGCAGGCCACATGACCCGGAAAGCTGTCTGTGGACAAACACTGGCTCCCTTGGCCTGAAAGCGATATGAGTGCCGCAACGCCATATGTGCCTTTGACTGGACTTAACCGTCCAGGGGTCCTTTACCTTTTACCTTTGGGAAGAAGGATGGAATACAAATTCAATGAATGAATGAATGAATGAATGGAATTGGCTACTGAGAGGCATCTGGCTGGTTGCTGTTGGAACAGAATGCTAGACTGGATATCTAACGTTGAATTTTGGACAGCAGAATCGTGGAGGATCAGGCTATCCATGAACACTGGCAACAATGACTGGGTTCTGCCCTCTGCTGTCGGAGGCAGTAACCCCTCTGAATGTCAGTGGCTGGGAAATGCGAGTGGGGAGAGTGCTATTGAACCCAAGTCCTATTTATGGGTTTCCTACACGGCATCTTGCTGGCCGCTGTAGAACAGGATGCTGGAGCAGGGGGGGTCATTGGCTTCAGTGGCTTAGCATGGGTTGCCAGCTCCCCGGGCAGTGCAGAGGGGTTAGGGTTGGAAAGAAATGGATGGAGTACACATGCTCATTCAGCTGCCTAATGGCATCTGCATCACCCAAGAGACTGAAGCTGTAGAGATAAGAAAAGAAGAATCGTTCCGTTGTCCGGAGAGCTCACTTCCTGGTTCACGTGGAGAAGCCATTTTCGATGGAGCCCAGCATTGGAAGTGCACAGCTGTTTTGAGACATTACCGGGTGTTGAAAATTTGGACCCCCTAACAATTTTGTGCCCGGGGCAACCAACTCTGTGGACCCCCCCCACGCTACGCCACTGATTGGCCTGATCCAGCAGGCCAATCTCTTGTAGTCTTAATTTCTTCCTGCCATCATGCAACTGCTTGACACAGGGGCCTTCCCAGAAAAAGTTAGCAAGCCTAGTTTCACCACTGTTGTTGTTGTTTAGTCGTTTAGTCGTGTCCGACTCTTTGTGACCCCATGGACCAGAGCACGCCAGGCACTCCTGTCTTCCACTGCCTCCCACAGTTTGGTCAAACTCATGTTAGTTGCTTTGAGAACACTGTCCAACCATCTTGTCCTCTGTCGTCCCCTTCTCCTTGTACCCTCCATCTTTCCCAACATCAGGGTCTTTTCCAGGGAGTCTTCTCTTCTCATGAGGTGGCCAAAGTGTTGGAGCCTCAGCTTCAGGATCTGTCCTTCCAGTGAGCACTCAGGGCTGATTTCCTTCAGAATGGATAGGTTTGATCTTCTTGCAGTCCAGGGGACTCAGGAGTACACAGCTACAATTCCCGTCACCCTTCAGTCATCATGATAGTGCAAATATTACACTGTGTGTATGCATGGCATTGCAAATTTCAATTTTTTAAAAAATACATAGTGTAGTAATATTGCTCAATATTGGTAACCACGCCAATGTTGTTGGCTGCAGCTTTCCTTGAATAATCTGAAAGTCTGCATGCAATTATGCCTCTTAAGTCTTTTAGAATTTGGGATTTTTTTTTAAAAAACCCACAAGGGAAGAAAATATCCTCAAAACAAATAGCAGTAACCCAAGTGGCAACACTGCCTTTGAGTGGCCGGCACTGGAATCGATCTGCAAGTTCTCCAAAGGGTAATGACTCACCTGGAATGGTGAAGTTTGCTCCTCAGATGTTTTCTTGTAGGTTATTCATTTCCTGCTCTGGCAACTTTCACTGTCCTGAGCCAGAGGACTCCAGAGCAGCGAGGTGGTTTACCCTAAACACAGCTAGTTTCAGAGAAACACGATGTCTCATCTGACCTCGCCTGCCCTCTCTGCATGTGTCAGCAAGGGAAGGGCTGTAGCCCAGCGAAGGAGCATCTGATTTGCATGGAGAAAGTCCCTGGTTCCATCCCTGGCATCTCCAGGGAGAGCCCCCTGTCTCTGGAGAACTGCTGGCAGTCAGTGTAAAGTAAAGGTAAAGGGACCCCTGACCATTAGGTCCAGTCATGGCCGACTCTGGGGTTGCGGCGCTCATCTCGCTTTACTGGCCGAGGGAGCTGGCATACAGCTTCTGGGTCATGTGGCCAGCATGACTAAGCCGCTTCTGGCGAACCAGAGCAATGCACGGAAACGCCGTTTACCTTCCCGCTGGAGCGGTACCTATTTATCTACTTGCACTTTGACATGCTTTTGAACTGCTAGGTTGGCAGGAGCAGGGACTGAGCAACTGGAGCTCACCCCGTCATGGGGATTCGAACCGCCGACCTTCTGAGCGATAAGTCCTAGGCTCTGTGGTTTAACCCACAGCGCCACCCACGTCCCGCCAGTCAGTGTAGACAACAGTAAATCAGAGGGGCCAATGGTCCTGATGTGCTATAAGGCAGCTTCCTCTATTCTGCAGCAATTTAGGGTGTAGAGGCCCAATGAGCATGGTTTTTGGAGACTCCCGAGGGCCAACCAGAGAGCTACGGAGGGCTGCATTATGTCCCTGGCCTAAAGTTCCCCACCCAAGTTTGTGGAGGATTTTTTTTTAAAAGAACCTTTCTGACTCCATTTCTTCACAGCAAAATCTTTTGCTCGGCTGGAGCTTTGAACCCTTGACGTTTGCTGCAGAAATGCTAAGTGTTATGATATGTAAGGCAATGTCTAGACAGTCCTCCCACATCACGGAGGTTGGTGGTTCTTCCAGAAAGAGCTGAACCCCAGTGCCTCCTTTTCCAGAAATCACACGCAAGTCGTGGAAGTGAATCAAACTGCCCAGTTCTGTGTGGCACATGCTGCAGATCCTAGCTATTTCTGCTGCTGCTTCTCACCACGGGGAGATGGGCGGCAACATTTTATGCTGATGCTACCAGATGCATTTGGGCTTTCAGGGAGTTTCCAAGAGGTCCAGAGCTGGCTTTTGCTCTCAGAGGTGACTCTGGGTGAGAAGAAGGACTGTTTGCTGATAATACAGTAGTCTGTTAAACATTAAAACTTCCCTAAAGATGGCTGCCTTCAGATGTCTTCTAAAAGTCTGGTGGTAGTTCTTCTCTTTGACATCTGGTGGGAGGGTGTTCCACAGGGCAGGTGCGACTACCGAGAAGGCCCTCTGCCTGGTTCCCTGTAACTTGGCTTCTTGCAGCAAGAGAACCGCCAGAAGGCCCTCAGCGCTGGACCTCAGTGTCTGGGCTGAGTGATGGGGGTGGAGACGCTCCTTCAGATATACTGGACCGAGGCCGTTTAGGGCTTTAAAGATCAGCACCAACACTTTGAATTTTGCTCGGAAACGTACTGGGAGCCAATGTATATCTTTCAAGACTGGTGTTATGTGGTCTCGGTGGCCGCCCCCAGTCACCAATCTAACTGCCGCATTCTGGATTAGTTGTAGTTTCCGGGTCACCTTCAAAGGTAGCCCCACATAGAGTGCATTGCAGTAATCCAAGCGAGAAATAACTAGAGCATGCACCACTCTGGCGAGACAGTCTGCGGACAGGTAGGGTCTCAGTCTGTGTACCAGATGGAGCTGGTAAACAGCTGCCCTGGAAACAGATTTGACCTGCACCTCCATGGACAGCTGTGAGTCCAAAATGACTCCCAGGCTGCACACCTGGTGCTTCAGGGGCACATTTACCCCATTCAGGACCAGGGAATCCTCCACACCCGCCTGCCCCCTATCCCCCCAAAAACAGTACTTCTGTCTTGTCAGGATCCAATCTCAATCTGTTAGCCGCCATACATCCTCCTACCTGAGACACTCAGTGGAAGAAATGGTCCCTAAGGTGATTTTTGGGCAAATGTTAAAGTCACTGAAGGGTTTGGCTCTGCCTATCACTTACCTCCTCTGCTGCTGATTATGCTTGCTAGCTAACTTGACCCCAATGACCCCAACATCTGGCAATGACTTGGGAAGAATGTCACTGCTAGTGGCTGCTGGGATCATAGAACACCGGTCCTAAAGGACCTACACTAGCTCCCAGTACATTTCCAAGCACAATTCAAAGCGTTGGTGCTGACCTTTAAAGCCCTAAACAGCCTTAGCCCTGTATACCTGAAGGATCTTCTCCATCCTCGTCATTCAGCCCAGACACTGAGGTCCAGCTCTGAGGACCTTCTGGTGGTTCCCTCTCAGCAACGTTACAGGGAACCAGGCAGAGGGCCTTCTTGGCAGTGCTGCCCTTCCTGTGGAAGGCCTTCCCATCAGATGTGAGGGAGATAAACAACTACAGTCAAACCTCGGAAGTCAAACGTAATTCGTTCCGGAAGACTGTTTGACTTCCGAAATGTTCGACAACTGAGGCACACCTTCCTATTGGTTGCAAGAGCTTCTTGCACTCAAGCGGAAGCCACATTGGACGTCCAGGTTCCGAAAAGCGTTAAAAAACCGGAGTATTTACTTCCGAGTTTTCGGCATTTGGGAGTCGAAACATACAATAATGAAGGCATTCGGGAACTGAGGTTTGACTATATATGACTTTTAGGAAACATCTGAAGGCAGCCCTGTATCGGGAGGTATTTAATGTTTGATGTTTTATTACATTTTTATACTGTATGTGTTGGAATCTGCCAAGAGTGGCTGGGGCAACCCAGCCAGATGGGCGGAGTATAAATAATAAAATTGTTGTTGTTGTTATTGGCTCTGGAGATGGTCTGGGGTGCTTCCATTGTGAGCAGGCCTATTCCTGAGTAAGACAAAACCTGCCATTTCAAAATGCAACCATTTACAAATAAACAATATAGCAAGTAAACAAATATTCTGTTCTGATGTTAGAGGGATGCCCTGCAACTGGGAAGTGGTGGTGGTTTCATGTGATGCTCTTAGGGTTCATCCAGACTTGGTTTTGCCCCTGGGGAAACTGGATCTTTACCACTGGATCAGAGCAAACATCTATTGGGTTTTCTCGAGATTAACATTTGCTCCAATTTATTGCTAAAGAGTGGATTTTCCCAGGGAAAGTGCCTGGGCAAGGGCAAAACCGCCTGGAAAACTGCACTTTTTGTAATGATTTTTTTAAAAAGATGTTTAAGATAGTCATTCTCCAAAAGCCAGAAGTGTTTCTTTTGGGAATAATAGGGGCAGAGGTCCAAAAAGACTTGGCCAAATTGTTTATGGATGCTACCACTGCAACCAGAATTCTCTATGTGCAGAAATAGAAAGAAGTTCCATCAAAAGAGGAGTCGACTCTAAAACTATTGGACTATATGGAGATGGCAAAAGTAAGAGACCAAAACGACAAAATGGTTGTGGAAGAGTGGAAACCCTTTTTGGGCTACCTGAGAAAATACTATAGTCAAATGAGATTGAACGCAGGACTGGAAATATAAGCAAAGGAATGAGAATGATAAAAAAAAAGTAATGTAGGGTATATGTTATAGAAACAAGTATTACATTTAAGGCAGTGGATAAAGGATTGAACAGAAACATCATGGAAGTAAGGATGGGAAATCAAAATGTTCAGGGAATATTTTATTGAAACTGAATTGAATTTGTTAAATTGTTTGAAAATCATTTTTAAAAATTGTGGAAAAGGAAAACCGTACTTTCTAGGCATGGGACAAACACAGATCTACACGAGCCCTTAGACTTCATCTTAAAAAGGTAAAGTTAAAGGACCCCTGGATGGTTAAGTCCAGTCAAAGGCGACTATGGGGTTGCAGCGCTCATCTGACTTTCCGGCCAAGGGAGCTGGCGTTTGTCCACAGCTTGCTTTCTGGGTCATGTGGCCAGCATGACTGAACCACTTCTGGCGCAAAGTAACACTGTGACGGAAACCAGAGCACATGGAAAGGCCGTTTACCTTCCTGCTGCAGTGGTACCTACTTGCACTGGTGTGCTTTCGAACTGCTTGGTTGGCAGGAGCTGGGATAGAGCAACGGGAGCTCTGATGCCAGGCACATTTGAGAATTATGTGCCTCTCCGTTCCTGAACTATTGTCATAACATTGCAGGAATCCCTCCCTTCCTGTTGCTTCAGAACCTCTTGCTCTTTGGTCACTCACAAGACAATTGAAGAGATCTCCCCCCATCCTTCCTGCTATCCACAAGAATGCAGAGGCTGTTCTCTCTCGTTTTTGTCGAGTAGGCATATTTCACTTCTTACAGGAGGAATGACAGCTGTGAGGTTTCCTCATCTCCCTCTCTAACAGGGTTTCCCAATCCCCCGCCTCAGTTCCTCTTTCAGGTTTATGCTATTTCTGCATGAAGTTCTCCTGGCAGCATGGAAATGAGTTGAAATGAGGGTGACTAAGAGGGGAAGACCCAACAATGTCAGAATTTCAGAATCAGCTCCGGAGTTGCATAAGAGCTATTTTTAATGCAATTGCAGACGGTGGCTGGAACCGAGAAACCACTTACTCTCTTGGTAGCCGCAGGCTATGTCCACATAGTCCCTCTCCCGCTGACGGTTAAGCCTTTTGCAGGCACTGTCTTCCACAGGATCATCAGAATGCTGCAGCACGATTGCAGTCAGGAGTGAGGCCTTGTCAGCATCTAACACCTGGGCTCAGAGATCTGCACTGGTTGATGATTTGCTGCTGGGCCAAATTCAAGGTGTTACTAGTGATAGTTTACCTGCAAGATTGCCTCACCCCACATGTGCCCACTTGACTGCTTTGGTCAGCGGAATTGGCCCTACTAGAAATGCCGCATAAAAGCTATTCCACGTTTGTAAGCATTCGATCGTATCGTGTGGCAGCACTTGCCCTTTGGATCTCCCTGCCTCCCTCCCTCCACAGTTTCCCTGCCACTGCCTCCTCCACAGCCCCGCTCCTCCTCTGCCACCCACCTACTCTTCTGCATTCCCTGCCACAGACCACCCTGCCACCACCTCCTCCTCTGCAGCTGCCTCCTTCAACACCTAAAGCAAGTAGATGCAGTCCAGTTGAATCCCCAGTGCACTGAAGGTGGCATTCAAGTAAAAGGAGACTGGAGAGGAGCAGGTATGGTGGTGGGGCAGGGATACACAGGAGGTGGTGGTGGTGGCAGTGCAGTGGAGCTGTGGAAGAGACAACAGCAACAGGGAGGCTGGGGAGGAGGAGGTGGTGGTGGTGAAAAGCATGCTCCTCAGAGGCTGGATCTTCCCTCCTCCTCCTCACCTAGCCACATGTGTCAGCTGGCCCTCGTGTCAGGCCCTGCCGTGGGGAGGGTGTGGCATAAAGCAAAACAGCTGCCATGGGGTGTGTAGCATGACGCAAAATTAGAGTGGAAGCCATCCCAAACAGCATTATGGGAAGTTAGCTATGCCCTGCTGGTCCTGATTCTGGATCTCTCTCTCTCTCTCTCTCTCTCTCTCTCTCTCTCTCTCTCTCTCTCTCTCTCACACACACACACACACACACACACACAGTTATATCAAACACTGTTGCCATTTGCTTGCTTTCCTGCTTACGCTATTCATATGATGAGCTGTGTAGTTCAGTTAGTCAAAGGCTCTCTCCAGCTTTTTGATGGTGTGACCACAACTGAGGTGAAATCCTGGAGAGTCCAAGAAACAGGTGTTTGAATGCCCTCCTCAGACTCATCTGCTGGTTGAGAAGGACTTTGGAATTGGCTTGCTCAGCCTTGTGTGGGACCCATTGTTTGAACTGAGTGCGGCAGGGAGGTAGAGAAGAAGAATTCAGTGCTCTGCTTTTGGAAGTGGATCATAGAGGATTCAGGAGTGCTGATACAGCTCCTTGAGGGCCGGCTCACCCATGAGGCGGGCTGAAGCAGCTGCCTTGGGTGGCGGAAGCTGGAGAGGCACTGCCTCACTCTACTGCTGGTGAAGAAGTGGCTCTGAGAGCACCATGAGATCTCGTGAGTTTTCATCGAGATATTGAGAGATCTCTCCAGATAACTACTGCTGCTGCTGCTTTTCCGCCAGTGGCTAGCAGGGTGCGGAAGGTAGGGCGTTGTGTGGTTTCCCAGGTAAGGGTAGTGCAGCAGCACACCGGCCCGTTCCCGTTTCACCTCCAGCCACAAAATGGGATTCACCACCCCTGAGCTTTGGAATAGTGATGGTATATCTCAGGGGTAGGCAACCTAAGGCCAGCGGGCCGGATGCGGCCCAATCACCTTCTCAACCCGGCCCGCGGACGGTCTGGGAATCAGCGTGTTTTTACATGAGTAGAATGTGTGCTTTTATTTAAAATGCACCTCTGGGTTATTTGTGGGGCATAGGAATTCGTTCATTATTTTTTTTCACAATATAGTCCGGCCCACCACATGGTCTGAGGGATGGCGGACCGGCCCACGGCTGAAAAAGGTTGCTGCCCCTGGTATATCTTCTTGCTTTCTGCCTCCTCGGCTTGAATAATAATGAAAGAACAGTGTGGTGTAGTGGTTAAGAGCAGTGGACTCGTAATCTGGGGAACTGGGTTCGCGTCTACGCTCCTCCAGTTGCAGCTGCTGGGTGACCTTGGGCCAGTCACACTTCTCTGAAGTCTCTCAGCCCCACTCACCTCACAGAGTGTTTGTTGTGGGGGAGGAAGGGAAAGGAGAATGTTAGCCGCTTTGAGACTCCTTCGGGTAGTGATCAAATCCAAACCCAAACCCTTTATTACAAAAAGGCACTGTCCATTTTTTAAAAAAGGAAATAAACCTTGTAGAAGTGCCCAGTGCGGGGTGGGGGTGGGCAAGCTAGACACTGTGGCTTTTATAGGTTTTGGTGTAGCTGTGGGAAGCGTGTTTGCTGATTCAGGCCATGGTTGTGATGCTGGGAGAAGCAGCCTTAAACAAAGACGCAAAAAACCACCCCCCTTCCCCATGCTGTTTCTTGATAAAAATCTACCTCCTCCTCCCTTCAGGAACTGCCACTGCTGTCTTATTTGAATGAGAAATGTGGCATTTCAAAAGGCAGCAGTGTTTCTTCCTGGGAAATGTAACCTGGGGTTGCTGAAACTGGCTAAGGGCAAACTACCAGCTCTGCTTTCATGTGTGGAGAGACTGGCGGGGGTGGGGGAAAGCTGCTAAAAAATGCTAAGATTAGGGTTTTCCCGAGTAGAACAGCAAACCAATGTTTTAAGGAGAGGAAGAGGGGGGAACACACTCCTACCCCCCCAAATAACGGCTTCTCTTTTCTGCGCTGCAAAGTTTCTGATCCACCCACGTTGCAGACAGACACAGACATGGTTTCACATCAAGTCCTCAAGAAGCCATTTGGGGGCAGATTACGACACCGTGCTGGATACCCAATGTGGTAAGCGGAGTGTGACATCTTGCTCAGAGCCCAGGGCCTGTTGTCATGAGAGAGCTGCTTTCAAAACGTCGCCTGTTTCCTTATTTCCCATGGAGCAAGAAGCATTCCTTCCATAGGCAGGACAGTGTGTGCTAGCTAGGTGGCTGCGTGGCGCAAGCAGGGGCGCCAGCAAATGGCAAAACTGCCCGACATCTCTTTGAGCTTGGTTATAAAAATCCGAAGCGTCCAGCCCACATGGCTGTGGCGGCAAACACAGGGACATTTAAAATGGCTCAGGACTGCAATACCCCAAGGGCGACCTCTCTCTATATGAACCTACCAAGACCCTGAGATTCTCCTCCTCCTCCATGAGAGATCTGGAGGGTGACAACACGAGAATGGGCCTTTCCTGCAGTGGCTCCCCAGAGAATGCTCTCACCAGGGAGGTTTGCCTGGCACTTTCACTATACATTTTTAGAAGAGTTTGGATTTGATATCCCACTTTATCACTACCTGAAGGAGTCTCAAAGCGGCTAACAATCTCCTTTTCCCTTCCTCCCCCACAACAAACACCCTGTGAGGTGAGTGAGGCTGAGAGACTTCAGATACGTGTGACTAGCCCAAGGTCACCCAGCAGCTGCATGTGGAGGAGCGGGGACACGAACCTGGTTCACCAGATTACGAGACTACCGCTCTTAACCACTACACCACATGCAGAAACTTTCCTCTTCAATCAGGCCTTTGGCTGAATGACACCCTTTTAACTGGGGGGGGGGTTAATAAATTTAATAAATAAAAATAAAATAAAATGCTTGTATACTGGTCAGAAATGGCAAAGACAGAAATGGCAAAGTCTAAAAAGAAAGCATTTTTTCATGCAAGGTAAAGGTAAAAGGTAAAGGACCCCTGAACAGTTAAGTCCAGTCAAAGGCAACTACAGTGGTACCTCTGGTTAAGAACTTAATTCGTTCTAGAGGTCCGTTCTTAACCTGAAACTGTTCTTAACCTGAGGTACCACTTTAGCTAATGGGGCCTCCTGCTGCCACCATACGATTTCTCTTCTCATCCTGAGGTAAAGTTCTTAACCTGAGGTACTACTTCTGGGTTTGCAGAGTCTGTAACCTGAAGTGTTTGTAACCTGAAGCATTTGTAACCTGAGGTACTCGCTTTCAGGCTGAGGGAGCCGGCGTTTGTCCACAGCCAGCTTTCCGGGTCATGTGGCCAGCATGACTAAATCGCTTCTGGTGCAACGGAACACCGTGACGGAAACCAGAGCATACGGAAACGCTGTTTACCTTCCCGCTGGAGCGGCACCTATTTATCTATTTGCACTAGCGTACTTTCGAACTGCTAGGTTGGCAGGAGCTGGGACAGAGCAACGGGATCACACCTCATTGCAGGGATTCGAACCGCCGACCTTCCGATCGGCAAGCCCAAGAGGCTCAGTGGTTTAGACCACTGCACCACCCGCATCCCTCTTGTAAATTAATACAAGGGCTTAATTTCCATGGGTGGAGGGAGAGGATTTGCAGCACTCCATCATGCTGGAAATGCATGCTGTTTGACACACCCCAGCTGACCCCCCACAAATCCCAGATATGTGAGGACTGGTTGTGGTTAATTGGGATGATGATAGCGATGGTAGACACCATTAGTTGGCCTGCTGCAAAACATGAATTGTAGTCTCTAGCTGAATATCCAGTGGCTGTGTCACGGCTAATTATGCACAAGCATTCCACTCTTCTCTGCTCCTCCCAGCTCACACAAGGTGAAAACAAACCGTGATCCTGAGGAATGATGGTCTGGTTAGCTTCCACGAACCACAGTGGAGCTATCCATGAAGTAGCAGCTGGTGCTCATTGGCCATCAAGGGTGCTAAGGCCGAAGGCTGGAGACCAACAGAACAAAGAGCTTTGAAAGAATAAAATGAAGTAAAAGGCTTTGGGGAAGTGCAAAACGAGACTGTGGAAAGGACATATGGCAACCAAAAGTCCTGTCTCTATGTGAAAAGATGAGGACATGTGCTTTGGAAAGGGAAAACACCACAGTTTTGCAAAACAATGAATGACACAGAGTTCCTATTTACCTGCTTGTGCAATTTTGCAACAGGACAGCAGTCAATGGAACAAAACGAATGGGGGGGCCTGGACTTTATTGGGGTTTTGCTTTGTTTTGTTTAATTGTATGATTGGGCACATGGTGGGTTAGAAAGAGTGAGTTTCTTACCCTTTTGCTTAGTTGTCAATTATTCTGTTTTAAAAACGCTAGGTGGTGTTCAAATAAGTTTTACACATAGTGTACCCATCTAATTTAATGAACATGACTAAGTTAGGTCCATTAATTTCAACAGGTTTTGCCTGCATATAGCTTAGCTGAATATCACCTGTAGAATCCATATTTTGTAGCTGATTTCTATTTGTATTTTTTTATCTGTATACTTAAAGGATATTTTGTTGTTAACTTGTGCTCTCAACTGCTAACTGTATTTTTGCAGTTGATTTTCTTGTGCAGTGCTTATCCCAGGGCTTAAAGGAATGCACTATTTAGTTGAGAATTATGGTGGGTTTTATAATGTGGATTGCTATTACTATTATCTTATTAAATTAGTATTTGATCTTTATGGTGCTTTAAGATACGCTGCAAATCTCTTAGGATCTTTTCACTAAAATGTAAACAGTGTCTAAATGGTCTAAAGAAATACTGTAATCAATGAAGAAGATATTGGAAACCAAAAGAGAACACAGAGGTGGGGGAATGACTGGAACTTGCCAAAATAAGTAACTGGCAATAAAAGCAACAGCCATTAGCTAGGAGATCTTGGATTGCAACCTCATATAAGCTGGGCCATTTTCAACAGTTCCATGGCTATGCTTTGACGAGAGAAGAAAGGGGGGAAATCATGATGGGTGGGTAGAATGTAAAAATCAGAATGCAGAAGACATAAATGAAGAGAAATTAAAGAAGCATCTCTTTCGCTTTGGTCTTTGGCGAGTGGATGACTTCTCCCCCGCCTTTGCTATTCTATGCTGCCGTTCTGTTAACATTGTCATTGTTTGGTTTTGAGGTTTTCATTTTATGCTCTGAATGTAAATTGTTTGAATTGTGGTATTTCCGTCATCCGGTGAAGTGCAGGCTGTGTTGGCAATGAATAAAATACACTTTTGCAGGTTGGGAGTTTAAGGTGGGACAGAAGTCTTGATGGTTTCCTCAGATGGCAATGGCTGAAGTAAACCTGAAAAGAGTGTGACATGTTGGGTACCTCTGTTCTATCCTAGCACCTCCGATTCACAGAGACTCAACTGCCCTTTCCTCACCTGGGTTGTCTAAAATTTTGCGTCCCGGTGAATGTGATGCAATCTCAACGCAGTTTGTTAAAAGGGATCACATGGTGTCAGTGTTTAGGTTCCAACAGAAAACTGCTCTCCCAATATTTGCCTGTTTCTCTCGTTACACATACACACACGTCACGCATACAGACATACGCCCCCAGCTGGCAACCACTGTTGTGCAACAGGTAGAATGTATTGTTATGTGCTGTTTGGAAAGGCTTGCAAGTTGCCTTGTGACTTCACACTTTGCTGCCCAGTTTTGCCACGGACCTTCCTTCTTTCATCACCTTGGGCAACCACGAACCAATCCACTACCTGCTCACTCTAAACAGACCAGGAACTTGTGCGGTAATTGAGCAAGTCTCCAAGTATAGCCTTATTGTATAACCCAACAGTGATGTTCAGGGCTAATGAAGTATTGTGCAATATTTTATAGTGCAATGACGAGTACGGCTGCCTCCAGGTTAGCCAAGACTTTTGAAAGAAACAAATAGCAAAGAAACAAACAACTATGGGCATCCAGATTTCACACGTAGGATAGAGGTGGAAGGAATGGTGTCCCAAAAAGCCTGGGACTTAAATATCTCAAGGTCCACCACTTTCTCCCATACAAACCTAGCCAAGCACTCAGATCATCAATGGAGGACCATGATCTAAGACTACCATCTCTGTGGTGGCCCTGAAGTTAAGGAATGTGTCCTCCAAGTAGTTTTTCCACTTCTTTATTCATTTTTGGGTGTCAGGAAAAACAGTTTTAATTCCGTGGGTGTTAGGGTCTCCTCTAAGATTGTATTTGTTTACTGCCAGCATGTTTGTTGGATTTTCTTGTCTTGTTTTGAATTCTTTTATTGACTCTGTGGCATGGGCGTAGCCAAGGGGGGGGGGAAGGCAGGGGGGACAGCTGTCCCCCCAAATCTATACAAATCTGAGGTTCTGCCCCCCCGAACAAAAGCCTGCACCCCCCACAAAAATCCTGGCTACACCCATGCTTTGTGGATATTGTTCCATTATTGTAAGCCATGGGTCAAAATGTGGGAGAGGTAAATAAGTAGACAAAGGGAGAGGGGGAATGAGAGAGGGAGAGGGGCACCAACTTGCCCCCCACATTGAGGGGACATCATGTGACCCATTTGGCAGGCTAGTGGTCGCCCGGGGTTGGCGGGAGATGGCAGCCCCCTTAATATAGGGGGAGGGCTTTGCCCCCTGCCCAGAAATATTGAGGAGACTGAGGCCCCTTCCCCACTATAGTTTGTGCCTCTGGAGAGACAGAAAAATGAAGGGAGAATCAATGCTATTTTTCCATAAAAAGAGGTGCTGGAACTCGCCATGAACACCTCCCTCATCCTCTTAGATTGCCAATGTCATCCACCTGAGAGGCGCCAGAACTGAGTTCTGGTGAGTTCTGGCTGAAAAAAGCCTTGTGGGGAGTGAAGGTATGGCTAAGGATGGAAGGAGAAATTGCCACCTCAGGAAGAAAGAGGAGATAGCTGTTACCTTCATGCCTTGCTTATAGGCTCCCAAGGGGCGTTTGTCTGCTAGTTAACTATTCATCATATTTGTGTGATGCCAGATACAATCAATTCTCTGGGCAACGTACAGGGTAAAAGTAAAAATGAAATAAAGCATAACAATTAAAACCACAAGGGTGCAAATGGAGGAAACTCATATTGTATATATAGATAAATAAAATAGGCTGAAAACAAAATTCCCCTATGATACAAGAATTCAGTTGCCAGCCATGAGCAATTCCTCATTTGTAAACTGGCTTTGATGAAGTAATGAAATGAGATGTAATCTGGGGATCTCGTCAACAAGTCTACAATGCGTTCATTCTAGATCCAGCTTCACCGGGGAATTTTGCTTTCTCAGACTCTCTTGTTTTGGTTGCAATATGAGTTTCATTCCATATCAGTATATATTTCACGTGTCTTGAGATTCCTGTATCGCAGCAGGTTGGACTAATGACCATCGAGGTCCCTTCCAGCTTTATGATTCTATGTGCTTTAACGCATTACAGTTTCAATATATTGCATTGCCAATTTCATAAAAAATATCACCTATTACTTTTATTTATTTTTTATCCTATTGACTTTGTGCTCATGGCAGCAGTGATGGTGCGTGGAAAAATGTACAGAGAAAATTTCCCTAATTACAGTCATTGGCAACCTCCAGACACCTGGACTGCCAGGTTACAGTAGTGCTTGGCAGAAGGTAGATTAGGATCTACTACTAGATCACTGAATGGTTTGCAGTAGATGAGCAGGAGTTTCTAGCTCCAGTTGCTTAAACAACAACAACAAATACCTCTCCTAGATAGGGATGGGTGAGTCTGTCAACCTTGGTTTCCCTCTTATTTCCCCAATCTTTGGTACAGTTCCCTACATTCCCACTTCTGTTTGCAATTTTCTTATTTCCAAAAAAAGTTCCTCATGAAAATTCATCAGTATCATAGAATCATTGAGTTGGAAGGGACCAAGCGGGTCATTTTCCCCAACCCACTGCAATGCAGGAATCTCATATGTCATCATTCCTTGTAGGAGTAAAATAGGGAGTAAAATTTATGTGAAGAACTACCGACTACTCTCCACTTCTGTGGGGGTTATGTTCTGGGTCCTTGTGAGCATAAGTGAAATCATGTAAAGTGAAAGCACCCTCTAAACACGCTTTAAATGTCCTCTCTGCCGCTCTCTCTTCAATCCATACAAAAAGTACTGTATCCAAAAATATCACAACTAGAATTGAAGCTCTGGAGCCGGCAGGAGGCTGGAGGATGCGCTGGAAAGCTGCTGCTGCTGTGCTATTCCACATGCCAGCTGTTAGGCGGGGAGGCTGAGCAGTCTAAACAAAGTCTCTCTGTGCCTCAGGTCTCTTTGGGGCTTCCTCTGCCCCCACTGATGCCCTCTTCGGGTTCCAGGGAGTCATGAGGACTCTCCAGCTCTCCACTACCATTTCTGGGGTCAAATCTATTTCGTTAGTTAGTTCCTGGTGCTCTGCGTATATGCAGTCACACGTGAGGATGCCTGTACTCCTTGCCAATTCTGAATTTACGGCTCAGTGTTTCTCAGTACATGCACAGCCCCACATTTAAGCACAGTGAGTGAATGAGAGAAATTTCGCTATTCACCCTCGACACCACCTTTCCTCAACCTGGTGCCCTCCAGATGTTTTGAACTCCCATCAGGAATTATACCATACCACCAGGCTGGGCAGGGCTTCTGTACTTGCATTTACTGGCACAACCCTTGGTCTGGAAACCAAGCCTTATGAGGAATGGTTGAAAGAGCTGGGTATGTTTAGCCTGGAAAAGAGGAGACTGAGAGGAGATATGATAGCCATCTTCAAATATCTCAAAGGATGTCACATCGAAGATGGAGCAAGCTTGTTTTCTCTTGCTCTGGAGGGTAGGACCCAAGCCCATGCCTTCACGTTACAAGAAAGGAGATTCCGTTTAAATATCAGGAAGAACTTTCTGATGGTAAGAACTGTTTGACAGTGGAAAGGACTCCCTCAGGAAGTGGTAGACTCTCCTTCCTTGGAGGTTTTGAAGCAGAGATTGGATGGCCATCTGTCATGGATGCTTCAGTTGAGATTGTGGTTGGATGAGATCACCCTCTGAACCTTCATTTTAATATTATAACCTCCTTAATCTTAATCCTGCATTTCCTAAGGTAGAACCCTCCCTATTTCCAAAGAGGCTTAATCCCTCTGATAATATTATGTCTTTTTTTCCTATTGCGTAATTGGAGATAGCAAGGCTTCTGAATACCAGCTGCTAAAAACCAGAGTGCTCTTCTGCTTAGGTCCTGCTTGCTGGCATCTGGTTGGCCACTGTGGCAACAGGATGATTGGCCGCTGGCCTGATCCAGCCGGCTCATCTTATGTTATTAACTGAAGCATCAGAGCGAAAGGAGAAAGAGCCGGTCACACCCATATTGAAAGCACATGGCTTCTTGCAAAGAATCCTGCGAACTATAGGTTACCCCTTGCGGCGTTTGCCCTCCTAGGTGTGTGACATCATACTGGGTTCAGAAGGAAAGGGTTAACTAAGTGTAAAATGACTAACCAATGGGAACCCAAGGGGAGGAGTTAGGAGTTAGCGTTAAGGTGATTGAGAAGACAGTCTGGGGTTAGAGAAGAGACAGAGAAGATAAGTCTGTGGGTTGGGCTAGTCTGATGTGAGAGAGGGAGAGAGTTTGTTAAGAGGAGTCAGTCAAACAGTTGAGATAATCATTCAGAAGGTATTAGGAAGGCATAGGCCGGTAAAGAAACTAAAGTTAAGAAACTGACAGGAATATTATCTGAGGAACCATAAACTTGTTAATGTTTATAAAATAAACTTGTTTATTTGGTTCAATTTTAACAACTGTCTGGACTCAGTGTTTTACCCGAGAGTAACGGGTTAGTGGCAGCGGGGAAGCGAGCACAGTGGTGGCACAGGGATCAATAGACTGTTAAACATCCGGGGACCATGTGTGATTGCCAAACTCCTCACAGACATACAATTCCCAGCACCCTTAATAAACCATAGTTCCCTGGATTCATGGGGTGGATGAGCTATGTGCACAGAAAAGCTTGTGATACATGTTGATCTGCCCCATGTTATCCACCCTACTGCTATCTCTGAGAAACGTAGAAAATAACAGGATATATTTATATGAATTCTTCAGATTAGCTGATGAAGGTGAATACATCGAAACAGGGCCCTGTCCTGGTTTCAGATCCATAATTGACTTCTGACTTCTGCTCAGTGATTGAAACTAAGACCTTCACGTCAAATCTGACTATGAACTTACTGGTTTCTGATCCATAATTGGATATACATATCCTTAAGAGTTTGAGTTTGTAATCTCTGTTTGAGTTTGTAATCTCTATTTGAGTTTGTAATTCTTGTCAGAATACATACTTTTGAATGGATTAATTTTTGTTACAATTGACTATTGATTTGCGAGTAGGGACCATGCCCACTATTGAAACTTTTATTGGCCAGAGTTCTTGGTGTGCTCTTTTCTCATGGGTTTCCCACAGGCATCTTGTGTAGCTACTGTGAGAACAGAAGGAACATGGGCTCGATCCAGCAGGGCTGTTATGTTCTTAGGTTACATCCTTATGCTTTAAATCAGACATGGCCAAACTTGGCCCTCCAGCTGTTTTGGGACTACAGTTCCCACCATCCCTGACCACTGGTCTTGTTAGCTAGGGATGATGGGAGTTGTAGTCCCAAAACAGCTGGAGTGCCATGTTTGGCCATGCCTGCTTTAAATGTATCGTGTGGATGTGACCAGAGAGGATTGGGCATGTGGAAGAAACAAAGGAAATTAGAAAGACCTGATGGTTTTATCTCCATGACAAAACACTTCCCCTGTTGACATAATTGTGCAGAGCTCTATGTGGATCAAGGAAGACAAGAATCACAGAATCACAGATCTGTAGAGTTGGAAGGGACCACGGGGGTCATCTAGTCCAACCCCCTGCAATGCAGGAATCTTTCAGCCAACGTGGGACTCGAACTCACAACCTTGAGATTAAGAGTCTCATGCTTTACCAACTGAGAGAAACCAATACATGTTGGAAGCAAGCAGGTCTCTTGATACATGGATACATGGCAGTGCTCAGTGCATGCAGCAGGTCCCAGTATCAATTCTTGGCATCTCCTGGTGAGGCTAGAAGGGACCCTTGTCAGAAACCCTGCCTGAAACTGGCAGCTGCTAGTCAGAGTAGACAATATTGAACTAGATGAGCCAATTGTCAGGCTCAGCATGAGGCACCTTCCTGTGTCCTTATCAAACACGTCTGATTCCTATTGAAAACGTACACTTGGTATGCCCATAGGCAAACCCTTGTTGCTATTGTTTTGAGCTCCGGAAGTGCTGAATTGTGTGGACGCTTACATTTTCCTTTGAAAACCAGATTGCTACAGAACTCGTCCTGAGTCAAAATGAGCCCGTTTAGAAATTTCGCAGTGCCACCTAAAGGTTTGTTGACGAAGTCCCTGTAAGCCCAAAGTCTTCTAGCTTGTGAGCTTCTTCTTTGATAGTTCTGGTTTCATACAATCAGTGCTTTTTTTTTTCCTGGGGGGACGCAGGGGCATGCATACCTCTAAACATTTTGTGAATCTAAGTTTGGCCTCATTGAGGGGCAGTATTTCAATATGAGTAGGATAACGAGACTACCCTTAAACATTTTTTTTAAAGAAAAAATGCACTGCATACAATCCCTGCTTCCTGTATTGCACTCCTCCACAATACAGTCTCACCACTTTCCATAAGGACGTGCCACAAGCTGTTTCTCAGCTCCCCCAACTAGAGGAGTGAGGAGAGGAGAAGAGAGGAGAGAGAGAGAGAGAGAGAGAGAGAGAGAGAGAGGGGGGGGGGGAACCAGTCCATTAAGGAAAACATCAAGGTTGTCTTCTATAGCACTGAATACCTGCTCTGCCCCACCAAATCAGCAACAGTGGTTAAAGGTCCATACTCTCCAAGTGTTCCAATTTTCCAGGGATAGTCCCAGAATGACGAAAGCTATCCCAGGTTCTGATTTGATCCTGGAATGTCCCTATTTCCCCTGCCAGTGACGCCGCCGCCAAGGTCAGAGAAGAGGATGAACTGGCGCTTGTCCTGAGCGGCGGCAGCAGCAGCAGTGCTGAGCATCCCTTTGCCTCTCTCCATAGTCATTGCTGTGGTGAGGCTGCAGCCACTGAGGTCCAGCCCTGAAGAAATGAACCTGTGCTGCCAATTCTTGTTGTAGACCAGTATGAAGTAAGCAGCACATAAGCGGCACACGAAACACTTCCAAACCATTCTACGTTCTTAATCTTATCTCAGTAATCCAAAAATTGAGAGAACCGGGTACAAGATCTACTACAAAAGCCACAAACAGAAAATTCATTCAAATTGTGTCCAAAAGGAAGATTCAGTCTTTAAAGTTCCTTTAGCCAGGCTCCTGTAGATATCAACAAAGGTCAGTTTGATCAAATGAAGTGTTGGTGATGTTACGCTCAAGGGTTAGATATCAATGTAGATAAATGAATAAATGCTTAAGTCAAGAAAGAACTTAGCATATGAAGTGTATTGATTTTTGTATTTATATTCTCAGAAGTTATATAATGAATGTTTAAAGGTTAATCAGGTTATGGTTTATTTCACCAGTGAATGTATGTAAATACACCAAAATCTTGAGGGAGAATTTCCTGAAGAAAGAAATTAAATATTGTAGCTTAAGCCAAAAAGGAATGTAACATATGGACTGTAAGTATAGACTTTTGTACTTGTCTGTTCAGATATTATTTGGAAATTTTATTTAAACACTAATAAGTTTTGGTTTCTGCCACCAGTGAATGTTTATAAATATATCAAAACCGCGAGAGAGAATTTGCTGAAGAAGCCCAAGACTCTTTATGGGTGAAACAGGTGACAAATGCCGGCACCCTGTCTAACTCTCGTGCGTAACATCACTGACTCTTCGATTGATCAAACTTATCTTCGTTGACATCTAACCCTTGAGTGTAACATCGCCGACACTTTGTTTGATCAAACTGACCTTTGTTGATATCTACAGGAGCCTGGCTAAAGGAACTTTAAAGACTGAATCTTCCTTTTGGACACAATTTGAGTGAGTTTTCTGTTTGTGGCTTTTGTAGTAGATCTTGTACCTTGTTCTCTCAATTTTTGGATTATTGAGATAAGATTAAGAACGTAGAATGGTTTGGTAGTGCTTTGTGTGCCGCTTATGTGCTGTTTGGGATGTGGGTGGCACTGTGGGTTAAACCACAGAGCCTAGGACTTGCCGATCAGAAGGTTGGCAGTTCGAATCCCCGCGACGGGGTGAGCTCCCGTTGCTCGGTCCCTGCTCCTGCCAAGCTAGCAGTTCGAAAGCACGTCAAAGTGCAAGTAGATAAATAGGTACTGCTCCGGCGGGAAGGTAAACGGTGTTTCCGTGTGCTGCTCTGGTTCGCCACAATCGGCTTAGTCATGCTGGCTGTTATGTATTGAAGTTCTCACCCTGGGCCAGCAGGGGGATACTGTAGATAGTTTTCACTCAGGTCCACGTCAGTTATTTTAGGCGGGAAACCCTGGGTTGTTGTTGCTACAATGTTGACAGCCGGCTGCCTATAAAAGCAGGCCGGCTGAGCTGTTTGCTCTTCAGTTCTGTCCAGCTTACAAGTAAAGAGCTGCTCTGGAGAAATCGCTGTGTCGTCCGCTATGTTCGCCCACAACTTAACACTGGCCACATGACCCGGAAGCTGTATGCCGGCTCCCTCGGCCAATAAAGCGAGATGAGCGCCGCAACCCCAGAGTCAGTCACGACTGGACCTAATGGTCAGGGGTCCCTTTACCTTTACCTATGTGCTGCTTACTTCATACTGAGGTCCAGCCCTGCATAAGCAGAGGGAAGAAAGGGGGAGCAGAGCAGAGTGCAAGAAGTCTTGATTTATTTGTTTTTAAAATGCTTTGTGAGTCCGGGTCTAATCTTGCCCCATTCTAAAATTTATTTATCGGTGTGTTTTTCTTTTTGTAAATTTACCAAAGAATAAAATAAAATAAAATAAAATTGGGATTAAGGGGTTTTCTCAGGATGCCCAAGGTAATGTCCTGTTGGTGTTGTGGTGGAGAAAAATCTGTGAGGTTTTTTGGGGGGAGGGGGGATGAGAAATGTCCCTATTTTCATCTGAGGAACGTTGGGAGGTAAAAAGCCACATAATGCCAATGAATGCAGTTTCACACGTAGCACAAACAATTCGCAGGATAAAAAAACTGAACCTTGTCATGGAGGTGAAAAGTAGGAACAGAAACGCATAAAATCCAAAACACAAATTTAAAACAAAACATAAAACATCGCCCATCTATTGCCATTATAGCCTCCAGGTTTTGTCTACATGTAGGTTGGAAGTAAGGCATATTGTAAACCTTGTGCACTTTGACTTTGGGGTTTCGCTGTTGTTTAAACAGCCAGGGGATATTTTCTGCCTGCTTTGGTTTGTTTTGCAAATAGGAAGCACCTGGAAGCTTCTGGAAATTGCTGTAGAGCTAGTTCCCCTCCCCTCTCCATCATGACCTTAATCCTCTTTATCAGGTAACTGGGGACAACAACCAGTTTACTGGCTGGGTTTTCATTAAGATCTTACGTAAAGATCTAAATGAAATAAAGGAGCTGCGCTCATTGCCAATTCATTTCCGGCCCCAATTCAATATGCTCATGCTAGTGCTTAAAGCCCTAAATGACTCAGGCCCCAAATACCTAGAAATCTGCCTCCTTGTAAGTTGTTTTAAACAGGTTTTTAAATATATAATAAAGCCTATAAAGTCTTACATGGCTCAGAACCTCAATACTTTAAGGGCTGCCTCTCCCTATACAAACCGACCCAGACCCTGCGCTTGTCATACCCTCCAACGTTTCTTCAAAGAAAATAGGGATGTCCCATTCCATAATGTTAATTTTACTATTTATAATTTATACCCCACACATCTTACTGGGTTGCCCCAGCCACTCTGGCGCTCTCTCTCTCTCTCTCTCTCTCTCTCTCTCTCTCTCTCTCTCTCACACACACACACACACACACAGAGAAAACATTAAACATTTTAAAAAACCTTCCCTATACAGGATTGCCTTCAGACGGCTTGGGGGTCGGATAACTCCATACCGTCCAACATTTCTCTGAAGAAAATAGGGACATCCTAAGGAAAAGCGGGACATTGTGGGATCAAGTCAGAAACCGGGACGGCTTCTCTAAATCAGGGACGTTCCTGGAAAATAGGGACACTTTGAGGGTCTGGAACGGGCCTTTTCTGTGGTGGCTTCCTCACTGTGGAATGCCTTCCTCAGGGAGGCTCGCCTGGTGCCATCATTGCATGCCTAAGACACCAGGCAAAAACGTTCCTCTTTACCCAGGCCTATGGCTATTAAATAATCTATGGCCTGTAAAAGTGTGGAGGAGAGCTCTGTTATGATGATGATGATTTTACCATTAGGCTGTCTGTCAGTATGCTTTTTGCTATGTTTTTATTATGTTTTTATCACTGATGTTTTGTAATGTGTTTCTAACATACACCACCCTGAGATCTTTTGATGACGGGTGGTATACAAATTGAAATACAGTGGTACCTCTAGTTAAGAACTTAATTTGTTCTGTAGGTCCGTTCTTAACCTGAAACTGTTCTTAATCTGAAGCACCACTTTAGCTAATGGGGCCTCCTGCTGCTGCCGGTGTTTGTCCACAGTTTTCCGGGTCATGTGGCCAGCATGACTAAACCGCTACTGGCGTATGGAGGACCGTGACGAGTGCCAGAGCGCATGGAAATGCAGTTTACCTTCCCGCCACAGTGGTACCTATTCATCTACTTGCACTGGCGTGCTTTCGAACTGCTAGGTTGGCAGGAGCTGGGACAGAGCAACGGGATCCCCATCGCGGGGATTCAAACCGCTGACCTTCCAATCAGCAAGCCCAAGAGCATCGGTTGTTTAGACCACAGTGCCACTACTACTACTACTACTAATTTAACCTTGGGCCTGTCCATACCTCAGTTTAATGTGGACTGTAAATCCTTTGTGCCTTGTTTAATTCCTTTTTGTCCATGCCATATTCTTTCTTCTCCCTAAATCTCCCTCTCCTCTTCACCCCTCTGTTCTGGTGGTTCTCTTGGCACCCCCAGAGACAATTTGGGAGGGCGCCGGAGGGGAAGGAGGGGGAAAGCACTAGCAGGGCTCATTAGCTGAATCTAGCCCTGTTTATTTTAATGAGGTGCTAGGCAAGATTATTCCACTTGGCACTAAAACACGAGAGCAATCAAAATCCTGCAGAAGTTTCATCAGAAATCGTAAACTTTAAGTACCAGGTGCCATCAGATCTCTCCCAGTTCAAGGCAACAACAAGTTTAGACCGCTTGAAAATAATCCATGAATATTCACTAGGAGTTTTATGGCTTATTCACACTTCCTCTTTTCCCTGGGAAAGCCACCTTTTAGTGCTTGACTGGAACAAACGGCAATTTGGGTTTTCTCCGGATTGACGTTTGCTCCGATTTAGCACGAAAGAGCAGGTTTTCCCTGAAAAGGAGCTGGACAAGGGGGAAATCACTCAGACGGGCCAAGAAAGTGTGGACCAAATGGAAAACCATGAGGACTCATGCTTCCCCGGCACAGGACAAGTGGAATTGTGGAAAAGCCCTTTCACAAACCTGGAAATGTACTTGCTTATCTTTTCATTACAACAGCAGTTAATTGGTTACACCATAAAATGTGGTGTTGGCTTTGGGGCATGCTGTTTGCTGCCCCAGGTGCCAAAATATCAAAGCCTGCATTCAACCAACTTTCACTTAGGCTAGATCTGATGAAATGAATGGCCACGACTAACTTAGGTCCACTGATTCTGATGGGTCTACTTTGAGTAAAAGTTCATTGAAAACAACCCCCAGTTCTTGCCCTGGAGTGAAGGTGGAATCTGTGAAGAGAGAAGGGGTGCATTCAGATGTGAGGAATATTGTGCTTGTTTTCCTGATTATAAAGCTAGCGCTTTTGTTCCAGTTTCTAATATCCCTTTCACACTGCAGTACCATTGTGTATGGTGTGATACAACTACAAATATCACTGGGTGATGTCACTACTGCACATGGGCAATACTGTTCCCCTATGATTCCCCCCTTGAAAACAGCAGGAAGAACTATAGAAATATTGTATGATGGAAAACGTATGTGTTATGTGGCCTCAAAACTTTAAAAAGTAGCTCAAAGGCTAGAAGATGAATATGAGTAACTCATATCTTGAAGCAGAGGTACTGTATTCCAGAATGTCTTTGAAATACTTCCCATGGAACCTGGGTGTGTTTTGAAATAAATTCAACGAAATGATTTCTCCTCTAAAACAAAACTCAACAACAATAGGTGCTCTACAAACATGAAACAAAAGCAGAAATATATAATCTTATAAAACTGATCTTATGAAACCTTTTTGTGTATAAGGATATATTTTGATTCATTGGTGACACAACAAAACGGTTCAGAACTAAGTGTTACAAGCTACAGTATGCTGATGCGTGGAGCCATTGGCTCTCCTGATAGTTGCTGAACTGATTACAGTCCCCTACACTGTGTTTCCTTTGCACTGAAACAGGTGGGGTGGAGCAGCTTAATTACAATTTATTTCTGCGATTTATGCAAGTCCGTAAATTGCATAAATTGTGTAATTTCACCATAGTGGACAGCGAAGCAAGTAATGCAGTTTTGGGGTGGAAGTCCAAACTGCAGTGGCACAGAAACAGTGCTGTGTGTGATGAATACAAGAGCAGAAAGGGAAAAGGGATGCCTTTTTACATCTTTAGGAGCAGGCTAGCTTAGGGGTTTGCAGGGCAGGCCATGTGGCAGACATGCCCTCTGATACCTATGACACCATTCCCTGCCTCCCAGCATCTGCCACCTGAGGCTGCTGCCTCAATCTATCTAATGATAGGACTGGTCCTGTCAGAAACCTAAGAGGTCAAGCTTTTCTCTGACCGGGCTTGCCAGTTTCCTTTGCTGTGTTTGAGCTGCAACGATCAGCAGGTTCGAATGATGCTCAGCTCCATGCCATGAAAAGTTTCGCCTGTTATTTCTGCCAATGGAGTTCCTCTAAAAGGAGCAGCCCTGGCTGGTGCCCTCCTGGAAGGTTAGCCTGGCATTATGCCTGGCATTGAGATAAAGCAATGGGGAAAGACTTAACATTTCAGGGTGCCTGGAAAAAAGGTAAAAAGGTGAAGGTAACCTGGACGGTTAAGTCCAGTTATGGGGTGCAGCGCTCATCTCACTTTCAGGCCGAGGGAGCTGGTGTTTGTCCACAGACAGCTTTCTGGGTCATGTGGCCAGCATGACCAAACCATTACTGGAGCACAGGGGACTGTGACGAGTGCCAGAGCGCAGGGAAACACCGTTTACCTTCCCGCCGCAGCGGTACCTATTTATCTACTCACGCTTGTATAGTTTCGAACTGCTAGGTTGGCAGGAGCTGGAATAGAACAACAGGAGCTCACCCCATACCATGGATTCGAACCACTAACCTTCCGATCAGCAAGCCCAAGAGGCTCAGTGGTTTAGACCACAACACCACCTGTTCCCCTGGTGCCTGGAATACTGCTGCTAAGGGCACAGGAGCATCATGAGGAAAACAAGGTACCTCTGTATCTAATATAGCACAGGACCCTCTTTGTCAATGAAAAAAAACACAACAGAATAGGAGGCTTGCCTTGGTTATCCTGCTCTTAATGTTCTCCACCCGCTGCTTTCGATAACACACTTTTATTTCCACTTCACAGTCACTGAGCTCTGTTTATTTCAGTTGAGTCACCAATGTAATTAATATTATCTTATTTACCAATGTTTGTCATTTTATAGCTCTGACTAGGGTGGGTGCGGGGGGTGACTCACCGCCGAGAGAGAAGAGGGCCCTACAGAATTCAAGAGAGAGATTTCTGCTTCCCTTTTCACACGGAACATGAACCGAGAGTGACCTTTGAGATGGACTGACTCACGCAGATATAATATTTACCTCTCTGTTGCTGCAAGGCCGAGATTATCTACAAACATCCCCCTACACATAGAAACAAGGGAAAATATAGAAAGCTTGCGGGTAGTGGAGGAACAGGTTCGCCCAAGCTGGTGCCTTCGTTCTGTGGATACTAATATCTGCAGAGCATACCAGTCAAAGAAAGACACGCAAGCCATTTTTTCTTCTGCTCACTGTGAAGCAGTGCTTCTTTTCGGCTGGAGCGCGGTTCCAGCACATCTCAGGTGGGCACCATTGCGAGCTGGCCCTCTCCTTGCCTGCTTCTTGCCTTTACATACATCTGAGCGGTGCTCTTTTTCTAGAAAAAAGAGGTCCTGGAATTCATCACGAACTCCTCCCTCGGTCTCTTAGAATGTCAATGGCGCTCACCTGAGAGGTGCCGGAACTGAGTTCCGGTTGAAAAAAAACCCCTTCTTCTGAGAAGCCCAAAGTGAACATTTCAAGTCAAAATGGAAGCTGGCCGCCATGTGTGAGTCTGCATGTGATGGCCTGGGATTCGGACTCAGAGGCTGAACCTGAGGAATCGCAGCCTGCACAGGAGTCCCCGCCTCCAGAACCAGCTGAGCCGGGGCTGGGGCCTGAGCCTGAAGGGTCCTCACCTGTGCTGGATCCTCAGGTGCAGGCACCAGCTGAGTCTGCTCTGGCCCCTGAGGTGATGGAGGACCCATTGCCTGCAGGTGCTCCACTCTCAGTCCCGTCAGGGGAAGCTGAGGTTGCCTCTGGGTCCGGTAACCCTCCAGCCTCTCCTGAGCTGCAGAGACTCAGGGCAAAGAGGCGGAGGGAACTAAGTTCCTGCAGGAGGAGTGCTCGCCTCCAGGCCAGGAGAGGCGAGTCACCTGTGGACTGGGGCTGCCCTATGCCTTGGGGCAGATAAAAGCCGGCCAGCCCCAGTCCCAGGTTGTGGGAGCAACATTGTTGGTAGCCTGTTCTTGCCTGTACCCTGTCCTGCTCTTCCACCAGAGTTCCTGACCCCACCCGACTCCCTGCCTTGGACCCAGCTACAGCTTTGACGGACAGCCTCCATACCGCACCATCGACCTTGGACTGGACTCAGACCTCGCCTCTCGGTAGCCCCCAGGACCAGCACACTACACTTGTTTTTAGATCTATGACTCCACCTAGCTCCTAGCCGCGATTGTTCAAGCTATGCGGCAGGGCCGTTGCGCATTTCCTTTCCTTCCATCTCCCATGTAGTGGCAGTGAACTTTAAGCTGTCCAGCCATGCCTCTGCCATTGGGCGCATGCTCATTTGTGAGAGGTGCCTAGCCATCTGCCTGAATCTAAGAGAATGAGGGAGGTGGGGGCACATTTATTTGACCCACGCCAGAGCGAGACCCCCAAACCAGCGAGGGAGACAGCTTGCTGTAGTTTTTAGCACCTCTGCAGGTGGCAAATGAACGTGGCAGTTGTCAGACCAGCATCCGTTTAGGGCTGCCCAGAGTCGCCCGGCGACTTACTGTAACAACTTCATGTTGAGTTCTGGCATCTGTTTAAAAAGGTAAAGGTAAAGGACCTCTGAAGTTAAGTCCAGTCGTGACTGACTCTGGGGTTGCGGCGCTCATCTCGCTTTATTGGCCGAGGGAGCCGGTGTACAGCTTCCGGGTCATGTGGCCAGCATGACTAAGCCGCTTCTGGCGAACCAGAGCAGCGCACGGAAACGCCGTTTACCTTCCCGCTGGAGCGGTACCTATTTATCTACTTGCACTTTGTGCTTTCGAACAGCTAGGTTGGCAGGAGCAGGGACCGAGCAACAGGAGCTCACCCCGTCACGGGGATTCGAACCGCTGACCTTCCAATCAGCAAGCCCTAGGCTCTGTGGTTTAGACCACAGCGCCACCCGCGTTCTTTGCATCTGTTTAACTTGGGGGGAAAGCACTGCTGTGAAGACTCTGGGCACCAGAACATTATCAGGGTGGACTGGCTCCTTTGGGCAAATGGGGCATTGCCCCACCATTCTGCACTTCTCCCGCCTACTTGCTTGCCTTCTAACCTTCAACCAGTCCAGGGGGTGTCTCCTTCCTCCTCCTCAGTCTTCGTGTAGAACTCGGAAGGGAAGAGGATGGAAACAAAACTACAATTAATTGGCTCTGTTTGCCATTGTCTCTCCTGTCTTAGGCTCTGGCACCCTTTCAGTAGGGGTCTTTTGCCGGGGTGCAAAGATCTGCCCAGCACTCCCAAATTTAGTTTAGCCGCTCCCCATTTTTTTTGGGGGGGGTGTGAACTCAAAGTTGTTTACCTTTTTTTAGGTGGCGAACCCAAAGTTGTTGACTTTTTTTGGGGGGGGGGAGGAAAATCGCTTACCTGTAACAACGACGCAGTGGAAATAACTGCTTTTGTTTCCTGACTCGTCGGGAATATTTGACGCTACGGAGTAAGAGCAATGGAGGAAGGGGCGAGGATTTTTGCCCTACTGCTTTTCATTGCCGCCGATCGAGAGGGACTGGTATACAGTAGGTATGCATTCGGTGTCCCCCAGAATTTGGCGCCCGGGTGCCTAGCACCCCTTGCACCCCCGGGTGAAGACCCCTACTGTTGGCCTCCATGCATCCCACCCTATTAGTTCCGATCAGCACAATCAAACAGTTGACATCATTTTATATTTGGGCATGGGCTAGTGTGTCAGCAAGCGGCCTTTATTCACTAGCAGTACAATCCATAGCATGTTTACTGTTATGTACTGAAGTTCTCACCCTGGGCCAGCAGGGGGATACTGTAGATAGTTTTCACTCAGGTCCACGTCAGTTATTTTAGGCGGGAAACCCTGGGTTGTTGTTGCTACAATGTTGACAACCGGCTGCCTATAAAAGCAGGCCGGCTGAGCTGTTTGCTGTTCAGTTTTCTGTTCCAGCTTACAAAATAAAGAGCTGCTTTGGAGAAATTGCTGTGTCGTCTGCCATGTCTACCCACGTCTGCCATGTCTACCCACTATTCAACATTTACTTAGAAGTACGCCCCACTCAGTTCCTTACTCTCAGGTAAGTGTGTACAGGATTGCTGTCCTCAGATGCAGTGGAGGATTGGTAACCGATTGCCAGGGCTGAAGTGAGATTCAGCTGCCGGAAGGGGTGGACAAATTTTGGTTCTCTAAGTTCTCTCTGTTTCCTCAGAATCCCCAGAGTTTTCTGTAAGGAGGAAGCGGCTGTTAAACCACTCTGGGCATTGTAGCTCTGTGATGGGAATAGGGGTCTCCTAGCAACTTCCAGCACCCTTAAACTACAGAGCCTATTATTCTATGGTGGAAGCCATGATGGTTAAAGGAGGTATGACACTGCTTTAAACATATCGTGCAGCAAAAACTCTTAGACTGGCCCTGAGTAACATAATTTTGGAGCTGGAAGAAGAAGAAGAGAAGAATTTGGATTTGATATCCCACCTTTCACTCCCCTTAAGGAGTCTCAAAGCGGCTAACATTCTCCTTTCCCTTCCTCCCCCACAACAAACACTCTGTGAGGTGAGTGGGGCTGAGAGACTTCAGAGAAGTGTGACTGGCCCAAGGTCACCCAGCAGCTGCATGTGGAGGAGCGGAGACGCGAACCCGGTTCCCCAGATTACGAGACTACCGCTCTTAACCACTACACCACACTGGAAGAGATCTTGGAGGTCATTTAGTCTTTCAGGGAGCTCTAACACACAGCTGGATGCAGCATCTTCAATGCTGGATGCAACCACAACATCTCTGACAAATGGCCGCCCAGCTCAAACATTTCCAGTGGAAGTTCAGCCATTCAAACCAGCTTCTGTTTCTCCACGATGACATATTCAGCCCTTGCTAGCGTGAGAATCCCTCTTGCTTGTTAAGATGTCTGGGTCAACCACCACAGTTCCAGCAGCAGAAAAGCATTTGGGGGAAACAAATGCTTCCTTTTTTATGCACTCCCAGCTGTCAGACCACACCCTGGGGAGAATTGTTCAGTGTACTAACAATGCCCGACACTCAGAGCCAGAATAGTACCAGTGATCTCAGTGAGGCTTGGTGCCCAGGTTTTAACTGGGGAAGGGCCAGATGCAAACCTGTTATTAATAGAAGAGATATTTGCAGGAAGGAAGAGCCATTTGGTGGCTAAGTGGGGAGACGGAAAGACAGACCAGCAGATATGTCATTTCAACACCTATAGGCCTGCTGAATATAGACATGCCTCGCAGTATGGAAAACCTTTAGGCTTGTATCTTGGAAGTAATGTTAATTAAAATGTGTGTTGCCTGCAGAGCATCACTGCAGTCCATTGTAAGACATTGGGTGTGCAAGTCCACCCAAGTCACTGCTCTTAAGTAGGGATGGGTGAAAAGCATGTTGATTTTAGTTTCTCTCAGTTTCTCATTTTTTCTAATACCAAATTTGTTTCTCCAAGTTTCCACATCCATTTGTTTTGTTTTTCTAAGTCTTCATTAAAATCCGCCAGCATTTCTGTATGAATTTCTTCTTAAATGCCCATCTTTGAATGCAGTTTTGCCCAGTAGATAACATTTCTGCAAAGCAATTTCCCCATATATACTCTTGTATGTTTATACGTTAGGTCACATTTGCACCACATTGTGGTGCATTAAAGACTGTTAATATCTTATTTAATCTAAATATTTACCTCGCTTGAAAATGATTGAAAATTTCCATGTGCACCTTATTTTCCTGCACTGGGCTTTCATCATGGAACTGGATCCTAAACCCTCCTCTTTTATGGTTTCATTGACTTTATGAGTAAAAGTACATCAAAAGGATTCCATATCCTGGCAATATCACAGCTCCATGCTTTAGTGTTGTTACTCAACCTTTTGGAATCTGACCTATTTTATTTATATGCAGTAGGGGGCACCCAAGCTCTGCTTGAAACTGAAAGGAGACCTTCTAACACAGTTAACCAATTTTTTTTGTATCAACTGGTGAGAACCCCAGAATCCATCCCTCCTTCCTTCCCAAAATGTATAGAGGCGGATGCAATAATTAATACATAATGTGATTGACTGGGGACACTATATGTGCTCTAAACAGGTAACAAGGGAAATGATCTTTTGGAGATGTTCCCGACAGCATTTTACACAAAGATCACAAAAACTGAATGCCCACAGCCCCAGAAGAAGGGGAGATATTTGCACATGTACAACCAGCTGAAGTTGGCAGGCAGCTCATCAGAATATATTTTACAAGATTTACAGCTGGGTCCCAGGAAACAGGGTATATGAATGCAGGAATTGGGATGGGGAAGAAATTTGGTTCGTTTTGCATTTAAAGGCAAATCTTCCTCATTAAAACTTCCTGAAACAATATGTAAACTAAAACACAACCCTTTTTCATAATTCTCTGAATTTTGCAACACAGATCTCCAGCCAAGGAATATGCATTGAAAATGTATACACTAGGGTAAAGTATGTACAGTGGTACCTCGGGTTACATACACTTCAGGTTACAGACTCCGCTAACCCAGAAATAGTACCTCAGGTTAAGAACTTTGCTTCAGGATGAGAACAGAAATCGTGCTCTGGCAGCACGGCAGCAGCAGGAGGCCCCATTAGCTAAAGTGGTGCTTCAGGTTAAGAACAGTTTCAGGTTAAGAACGGACCTCCGGAACGAATTAAGTACTTAACCCGAGGTACCACTGTACTAGCAATGTAGAGATTAGTGAAAGTAACATACTAAACATGTTATATTAGGGGAAGTTGCATGGAATAACATTAGGAGAAAATTGCACAGAAGAATATTGATGAATTTTCACGAAGGGCTTTTTAACAAAACAACCCTCACAAACTGATACAGAAATGTGGAGAACTGAAACTATGATTGGAAAAATGAGAAACTGAAATGGCCAGATCTGCCTGTCCCTACACAGGGGAAAATGTATGACATCACAGGTCATTAGGGAAGAGCTATTAGGTAAGAGCTGTAGCTCAATGCTAGGGTCCATGCTTTGCATTCAGAAGGTCCCAGGTTCAATCCCTGAAAATGTTCTCCAGCTGAATTCCCTAGAACACGGTGGTCCAACATGCAGCCTGAGGGCTGCATGTGACCTTCGAGGCCTTTTTTGTGGCTGTCGGCAACACTGGACTCCTCCCAGCCCTAGCACAGCCTCCCCAAAGCTGGGTAGCTCTGACAGGATCCTGTAGTCCTCCAGCCTCATTCACAAAGCCTAGTTCAGGCTTCCTCAACCTCAGCCCTCCAGATGTTTTTGGCCTACTACAGCCATGATCCCTAGCTAGCAGGATCAGTGGTTAGGGATGATGGGAATTGTAGTCTCAAAACATCTGGAGGGCTGAGGTTGAGGAAGCCTGGCCTAGTTAGTGCTTTCCCAGCTTTGGGAAGGAGGCCGGAGGGCTCTGGGACCCTTCCAGAGCCTCACACCTACTTCTCCAAGTCTGGTGACTTGCTTAGCTCTCTTTGGAAGGGCAGCGTAAGGGCTGGGGGTGGAGCCATCAGATTTTGGCCCCGCTCCCCCCCCCACATGTGACAAGGCAGTGTGCAGCCCACAGGTTCCATGTTGAAGGACTCTTGAGGCCCACTTGGTAAAAAAAAATGGACCACCCTGCCCTAGAAAGTCAGTGTAGACCATACTTAACTAGATGATCCACAGGGTCCCTTCCAACTCTTCGATTCTATGATTCTGTGACCAGCAAGCAGGAGTCAAGCAAAACAGCTCGCTCTCTCCTCCTGAGGTTTCAGCAACTGGTATTCAGAAGCATTGCTGCCTCTCGCCATGGAGGAAGAAATTAGCCAGTGGTCTGACTCAGTACAACTCCCATGGTGAGGCCTTATTTGTTGTTGTTGTTGTTGTTGTTGTTTAGTCGTTTAGTCGTGTCTGACTCTTTGTGACCCCATGGACCAGAGCACGCCAGGCCCTCCTGTCTTCCACTGCCTCCCGCAGTTTAGTTAAACTCATGCTGGCAGCTTCGAAAACACTGTCCAACCATCTCGTCCTCTGTCGTCCCCTTCTCCTTGTGCCCTCCATCTTTCCCAACATCAGGGTCTTTTCCAGGGAGTCTTCTCTTCTCATGAGGTGGCCAAAGTATTGGAGTCTCAGCTTCAGAATCTGTCCTTCCAGTGAGCACTCAGGCCTGATTTCCTTCAGAATGGATAGGTTTGATCTTCTTGCAGTCCATGGGACTCTCAAGAGTCTCCTCCAGCACCATAATTCAAAAGCATCAATTCTTTGGCGATCAGCCTTCTTTATGGTCCAGCTCTCAATTCCACACATCACTACTGGGAAAACAATAGCTTTAACTATACGGACCTTTGTTGGCAAGGTGAGGCCTTATAGTTTAGGAAAAACCCCCGATGATAACTGACAAGAGAAATTTACAAAAGTCTGCATGGTTTGATTGCTGAATTGCATTGCAAAGGAACCGCTAGGCGAAGCAGCTACAGAATGTTAAAGAATGAAATGTCTTATTACAAGAAATTGTGGGAGGGAACGATAATCCTTAAAAATACAAACAAACAAACAAAAAACTAACTTAAATGTGGACATTGTTTATTCTCCCCACACTGGTCTGGTAAAACTCAATATAAAAACACGGGGAGAGCAGTAATCTAAGAAGCAATATAAGGACAAATCATAAAGAATGGAAACAGATCTTTTCATATGTGAAATAAGGACAGTAATTGATTATTGGAGAATGTTGTCCCTTCATTAAGCAGAGCAGAAAACCTCCTCTGGTAATGGCATGGCTATGATTTTCAATAGTTAATTTTAGAAGATGGAATGCTCTTGTAATGCCTTGTAATAATTGTAATAAATATATGTGTTTGAGCTCCCTCTACCTCGGTCGAAATCTCTCATATTACTAGAAATTGGGATCATTGAATAGAATTCATTGGTAGGAGATTCAGTCAGAATCGCCTCCCAGGCTCCTGGCTACTGCCACATGCCAACAACTTCTCGGGGTCACATGTGAGAGATGAGTGCAGGATGAGGACCTAAGGTGGAGAAACTATCCCCAGAAGGAGAATGACATGTCCCCCACCAGAGGTACGACCCCTTCCCTAACACCCCATACAGTTATATAACCAGGGATTATAGTAAAGGGTAAAGGGACCCCTGACCATTAGGTCCAGTCGTGGCCGACTCTGGGGTTGCGGCGCTCATCTCGCTTTCCTGGCTGAGGGAGCCGGCGAACAGCTTCCGGGTCATGTGACCAGCATGACTAAGCCGCTTCTGGCAAACCAGAACAGCGCACGGAAACACCGTTTACCTTCCCACCGGAGTGGTACCTATTTATCTACTTGCACTTTGACGTGCTTTCGAACTGCTAGGTTGGCATGAAATAACTATTAAAAAATTTTTACACCGCCATTCATTAAAAAACGTCAAAGTATTTTCCTAAATTGGAGTTGGAGTCCAGCAGTATCTAAGGGCACTATGTTCCCCACCCCAACTTACAGGAATGTGAAAATGGCATTTGAAGATTTACAGCGCAGTCCTATACCTCTCCAAACATACCATATTTTTTGCTCTATAAGACGCACCTTTTCCCTCCTAAAAAGTAAGGGGAAATGTGTGTGCGTCTTATGGAGAGAATGCAGGCTGCGCTGCTATCCCAGAAGCCAGAACAGCGAGAAGCTGTTGTAGCTTCTGACTTAGCCCCTCTGTCCCTTCCCCCACCTCCCAGAAAAGCACCCAAGAGCTGCGCTCCCTTTAAAGAGCTGTGTGGAGTGTGTGTGCGGCTCTTGGGGGCTTTTCCCCGAGGAGGGAGAAAAGCCTGCAAGTGCTCCACGCAGCTTGTGAAAAGGAGCGCTGAGCAGAGCCTGGGATGCATACAGGCTCTGCTCAGCGCTTCCTTTAAAGAATATTTTTTTTCTTGCCATCCCCCCTCTAAAAACTAGGTGCATCTTATGGTCAGGTGCATCTTATGGAGTGAAAAATACGGTAGTCTCATTCAGTTCAATGGAGCTAAGTCCCAGGTGAGTGAGGATAGGATTTCTATGGCAAAACAAAAAAAACTCCCCAATGATTTTGCGCCAAATTTTCCAAGTTTCAAAGGTTTGACCCTGAGAATGGAAATCTATGCTGACGTCCCAGAGTCAGATACCAAAATTTGCAAATGTGTGCCTGTTTTGGGTGGTTCCATGAATGAATGAACGAACAACTGAATGGAGGAGTTAATATCAAATGTTCCCACTGATGGTGCGAGTCACCTGCCAAATCCTGACAAATATTTTGACTGCTACCAGTGTCTGCCAGCTGCCAGAGATATGATCTCAACATAAGGAGCAGCTGCTGTAAAATCTTAGGGTGTCGAATGCTGATGCTGAACAGAAAACATTTATTCCACCAGGCTTTAAAACTCTTCATAGTTTAAAGCCATTTTTAGCCTTATTTTATTGGGTGTCTTGCACACCACTTAGGACTGGGATTAAGCAAATTGAATACAATAAAATAAATGATTATTTGCAGAGGATTTTTATGAGAAGAAGAAGAAGAAGAAGAAGAAGAAGAAGAAGAAGAAGAAGAAGAAGAAGAAGAGGAGGAGGAGGAGGAGGAGGAGGAGGAGTTTGGATTTGATATTCCGCTTTATCACTACCTGAAGGAGTCTCAAAGCGGCTAACAATCTCCTTTTCCCTTCCTCCCCCACAACAAACACTCTGTGAGGTGAGTGGGGCTGAGAGACTTCAAAGAAGTGTGACTAGCCCAAGGTCACCCAGCAGCTGCATGTGGAGGAGCGGGGACGCGAACCCGGCTCCCCAGATTACGAGTCCACTGTTCTTAACCACTACACCACACTGGCTCTCTTGACCTTGTTCTCCTCCCCACTGCAGGAACGTCAGAAGCAGCATTATACTGAGTCAGACCACTGGCCCATCTAGCTTTATACTGTCTACATTGTTTGGCAGTGCCTCTCTAGGGCTGCAGGCCAGGATCTCTCCCTGCCCTACCTGGAGCTGCCTGAGATTGAACCTGAGACCTTCTGCATGCAGGGCAAATGCTCTACCACTGAGCTGTGGCCCTTCCCCATCCCAGCTGGTAGCACTAAGGGTACCCAATGATCTTGGCACCATCTTGGCACCAATTTCCAAGCGGTGTGAGATTCCAGAGGTCCGTGTGTTTATGGAAGGTTTGTGTTTCCTTTGGAAATGAGGCACAGTGGAGACTGTGGTCTCTTTATAGTATGTGATCTAGTTACACACACACACATATAGTGCTTTTTTCTAAATAAAGTATTTAGGGGTACTCTTATTTTGACTCAAGAAAATCGCAATTTTATAGTTCAAATGGGGGGGGGAATGCAGTAAATACAATGAAACTGACCAATCACCATGCTAGATTCCAACTCCTACTTCACACATTAAACGCTCGCTTCCATCTGAGATTCGGGAAACACAGTGACAGGAAATGAGGCCGCTATCAGGGGTAGCAACGGAACTGATGATTCACTGTGTCAAAATTTTTAGTTTCTTCTACCGTTAGATTCACAAAATGTTTAGGGGTATGCGTCCCCCTGCATCTCCTCAGGGAAAAAAACCACTGTATATTAAAAAGAAAAGGACCCCTGGATGGTTAAGTCCAGTCAAAGGCGACTATGGGGTACAGCGCTCATCTCGCTTTCAGGCCGAGGGAGCTGGCGTTTGTCCAGAAATCTTTTGGGTCATGTGGCCAGCATAACTAAACTGCTTCTGGCGCAATGTAACACTGTGAGTACATGGAAACGCTGTTTACCTTCCCGGCGCAGTGGTACCTATTTATCTACTTGCACTGGTATGCTTTCGAACTGTTAGGTTGATAGGAGCTGGGACAGAGCAACAGGAGCTCACTCCGTTGTGGAAATCCAAACCACCGACCTTCTAATTGGCAAGCCCAAGAGGCTCAGTGGTTTAGACCACAGTGCCACCTGCGTCCTGTTTCATGGCCGCAACATTGGATTCAAACTGTCAGCTCACATGGTGCTCTGACACCGCCTTCTGCTAGCCGCTGCTAACAGACTGAAACGATTTTCCTTCTGCCCACATCAGGCAAACTGCAATCCTGAAAACTATCACCAGGCTGGCTTGGCTGTTTTTAACAACAACAACAGCAGCAGCAGCAGCAGCAGCAGCAGCAGCAGCAGCAGCAGCTGAATTCAAAGTTTCAGTTTGGCACAGTTTAACTTCACAAACCTTGATTAATTCTAACTTAGATTGTTCCTAGGAATTCAGGGTGTCTCGCACCCCACAAACGCATCACAATACAGAACTGAAGGATTTCCTGCATGGAATGGCTTTGAGGATGGCTGAAAAGTACACACGTATTGTTATGTACTGAAGTTCTCACCCTGGGCCAGCAGGGGGATACTGGAGATAGTTTTCACTCAGGTCCACGTCAGTTATTTTAGGCGGGAAACCCTGGGTTGTTGTTGCTACAATGTTAACAGTCGGCTGCCTATAAAAGCAGGCCGGCTGAGCTGTTTGCTGTTCAGTTCTGTCCAGCTTACAAGTAAAGAGCTGCTGTGGAGAAATCGCTGTGTCGTCTGCTATGTTCGCCCACAACTTAACACGTATAATTTCACCTCTCATGCTAAAGTGATCTGGCCTTCTCCCTTCCTCAAAACCACACAGAGTTCTTTGCGGGGAGCAAAGCAGGGTACAAGTATGGCAAATAAACATTCAGGCTGCGCCAGTGATGAGATACTTTGTCCAGATGGATTTTCTCCTGGACCCGTTTGAAAGGAAAAGAATTAGACCCCTGGGCTCCAGGTTCACACCAATCCTGAAACCAGATTTATAGGAGCAATTTGCAGGTAGCAGGGGAGAGGAAAAAACCCCGTACATCTCTTCTTTAACATCTCGTATCCCTCCCAATGCTCAACTACATCCATCATTTTGTGACGTGCGTGGAGTGCAAAACCAACAGCTAACTGGGATTGTTATTCCAGAGGAGTCTGTGGAAGAGCAATGATACCTACAGGCTTTTGGACTTTTCTCACCAGCTCTAACCCTCCCAAGATCAAGGCACTGAAAGCGTTTTGCAGCCTCGGGCAACTGTCTGTTCTTTGTCTGCGGAACAACTGGCCCCAGAGAAGGACATCACATTGCTGCCTCATGCCACAAGCTTGCAAAAGGGAATTGCATCACTCATAAATATCATGAGGCTGACACATCTGGAAGCTTGAAAGGCTGGCTCTGTGGGGACTCTGGGATGTTTACAGGAGCCATGGAACTGAGAAGCATTAGTTCTGAGAGCAGACAAGCTGAGTGTGGCTTGGGGATCTTGCCTTGACTCAGCCAATGTCCTCCCCCCCTTTCTTTTTAGAGTGATAGTTTTCGACATAATGCACGAGACCAAATAAAAACAAACTTTGGGAAGTGGGAGTGGGGAGCCTGTGGCCCGGTTCTTGCAGGAAAGTTATCTCATTGGTAGCATTGGACAACTCACTGGTAGCATTAGACAACTAGGGGTTGGAAGGAATGCCTTGCTGATCTACTGCAAATCACCCAGAGAACGATTTGCAGTGGGAGAAGAGAGCTCAGATGGTAGAGCCTGAGACTCTTCATCTCAGGGCGATGGGTTCAAGCCTCATGTTGAACAAAAGATTCCTGTGTTGCAGGAGGTTGCACTAGATGGTCCTCATGGTCCCTTTCAACTCTACGATGCCATGTTGTTGTTGTTGTTTTGTGATTCAATGATCAGCCCTGAGTGCTCACTGGAAGGACAGATCGTGAAGCTGAGGCTCCAATACTTTGGCCACCTCATGAGAAGAGAAGACTCCCTGGAAAAGACCCTGATGTTGGGAAAGATGGAGGGCACAAGGAGAAGGAGGCGACAGAGGACGAGATGGTTGGACAGTGTTCTTGAAGCTACCAGCATGAGTTTGACCAAACTGCGGGAGGCAGTGGAAGACAGGAGTGCCTGGCGTGCTCTGGTCCATGGGGTCACGAAGAGTCGGACACGACTAAACGACTAAACAACAACAACAACATGTCACATGTCTGTTTACATTCCAGCACAGCTTGCTGGGAACTTCCGTTTGTGTATAGCTTTTGCTTAGTGCTTCCTGCTCTTAGACATGAAGGAGAGCAGACATGTTTTCTTTGTCTTGATCTATGCTGAATAAACCGCTTGTAAATATCCTTTACATATGCCTCTGTCTGCTCTTCCATTGTGAAGAGTTAATTACTCTGCTGATTAGAGCATGGTCCAGCCTCTGAAGAGATCTGAAGCTGCGGATTGCTGTTTGATGCTGTTCTGGGGACCAAAGTTCGCTTGGCTACCGGCCGGTGGGGTGGAGCCAGCTGGGGGCCTGCCAAATGCCCCCGTTCCCTTGGACGCATCGCAACACTACTAATGAATGCCCATCTATTATCTACCCACCCCAGTATCAGAGGCCTTGATTTCATTACTTACTCCCAGTTGCAAGCAATACTAAGGGCCAACTTGGGAATTATCTCATTACATTGCAACTAGAAGAGCACCATTAGATTTTTTTAAGCCTCTCAATTGTCCCTAAATATATACAGGGGAGAGGAACCTATGGCCCTCCAGGTCTTGTTTGACTCCAGTTCATATAGGTTCCAACCGTACAGCCATTGGTCAAGGAGGATGCCCTGGATGTGGGCATTCTGGCAGAATGATGATGGGTGTTAGCTGGTTCTTAGGAACATAGGAAGCTGTCTTCATAGAATTGTAGACTTGGAAAGGACCCTGAAGGCTATCTAGTGCAGGCTTCCTCAACCTCAGCCCTCCAAGATATTTTTGGCCTACAACTCCCATGATCCCTAGCTAGCAGGACCAGTGGTCAAGGATGACGGGAATTGTAGTTTCAAAACATCTGGAGGGCCGAGGTTGAGGAAGCCTGATCTAGCGCAACCCCCTGCAATGCAGGAGTCTCAACTAAAGCATCCATGACTTCATATGGAGACTTATATTGAATCAGACCATTGCTCCATCTAGCTCAATAATGCCTACATTGGTTGGCAGTAGCACTTCAGGGTTTCAGACCAGTGTCTCTCCCATCCTTACCTGGAGATGACAAGAGATTGAACCTGGAACCGTCTGCATGCAAAGCTTCTATCACTGCCGTGTAGAAGTCCACTGTTATCATCACTAAAGAGGTGGAATGGGGTGGGGACAGAGTGTGTAGAACAGGGGTCAGCAAACCTTTCCAGCAGGGGGCCGGTCCACTGTCCCTCAGACCTTGTGGGGGGCCAGACTATTTTTTCTTTGGGAAAAATGAACGAATTCCTATGGCCCACAAATAACCCAGAGATGCATTTTAAATAAAGCACACATTCTACACATGTAAAAACACACTGATTCCTGGACCATCCGCGGGCTGGATTTAGAAGGCGATTGAGCCGGATCTGGCCCCCGGGCCTTAGTTTGCCTACCCATGGTGTAGAAAATGAAGAAGTCACCCACCAGCTGTCCTTCAAAATAGTCCCCTCCGTTTTAGCTCCTGTTTTTATCCTGCCCTGAATCAAGCCAAACACCTGAAATGTGTCTGAATAGAGCTGTAATTCCAACCAGTAGCAGCAACCCTGTTGTTTGAGGTTTCTCCCTTCCGCAATCTCATTCCAGAACAAAAGGATGGTGAGTCAAGAGCCTCTGATCTTGCCAGGGGCTGTGGGCTTTCTTTCAGCACACTTCAAGCTTCCATTCGCTCCCCAGGCTCAGAGATCAAGCAAGCAAGCCCCCGGCTTGTCTGGGAAAGATTGGTGTCACGGGGACTGATGCTGGAGAGGATTCTGTTCACTCTTTTTCTGTCCACAGCCAGATGTGATTGGTTTTGTTTCTGATGAAGTCAAATAATCTAGCAAGACTTGCATAAGCCGTGTAAGAATTTGTACAATTTATTCTGCCTTTGATGAAGATGTAGCAAGCAAGGGGGATCCGGTGAGTTTCAGGGCTGCAGAGCCTACACAGATTTACCTGGCCTCATTGAACTCAATAGGGACGTGGGTGGCACTGTGGGTTAAACCACAGAGCCTAGGACTTGCCGATCTGAAGGTCGGCGGTTCGAATCCCCGCAACAGGGTGAGTTCCCGTTGTTCAGTCTCCTGCCAACAAAGCAGTTTGAAAGCACGTCAAAGTGCAAGTAGATAAATAGGTACCGCTCCGGCGGGAAGGTAAACGGCGTTTCCGTGCGCTGCTCTGGTTTCGCCAGAAGTGGCTTAGTCATGCTGGCCACATGACCCGGAAGCTGTACGCTGGCTCCCTCGGCCAATAAAGCGAGATGAGCGCCGGAACCCCAGATTCGGCCACGACTGGACCTAATGGTCAGGGGTCCCTTTACCTTTACATTTACATTGAACTCAATGGCACTTACTTCCAAGTAATCACCTACAGGACTGAGCTGTTGATCTGTATATGGAAGCAGGCTTCCAGGGACAAATCTTCTGTACTAGGTGCCTACAGGGGAAAACAAGTGTGTGTATCAGGAAGAACTTTCTGACAGCCAGAGCTGCTAGTATTTTCCAAAGAAGGCATGAGAAATCTGGCAGAACCACAACACACCCAACTTCTTTCAACGTACCACTAATGATCTGGAGCGGTGTGGATTTTAGCCAACAGCGCAATTGCTTTGCAGCAATTTGGCTGCCTCTGATTGTCTGAAGGAGGGTGAATCTCCCCATCCAACCTCGATTCAGCTTCTGCAAAAGCATATGTTGCATTTGCAAAGCGGTAAAGGAACTCAACGGTGTTCGCAGCCCACGCAGATACTTCACACAACGGGCTCTCCCTTATTTATTCCCCCCCCCCACCCTGCCCGAAGTCTTTGCTTGCTCAAAACCCAATTTAGATAATGAAAGTTCCATTTTAGGAGAGGGAAAATACCCATTGACAGATAATTGCAGCACGAGACCATTTCAAGGAGGAATTATAGGTAGCAAAGGATGGGGTGGTGGTTGTGTTCTCCATCTGTGAACTTCCATTGCTGTGCATAATTAGAAAGTATTTACATATGCTATCACTTCTTGCTCTTTGTGAGTTCGCCAAGCATGCCATTTTGTTGGGAAACAGATGGAATTGCTTGCTTGGGAAAAGCATAGAGTTCTATAAAATTAAACCTGGATGGGGGACCTCTCTATGAATTGCTGGCGTTCCCCACTTCTCCCAAACCGTAGGAAAGTTACAGGGCAATTTTGCAAAGGTGGTTTCCTTGCACATCAACAACACCTGAATGGCAGATGAGGAACAACTATAGCCAGTGTCCATTGGGAAAGGTGAGGCAGAGGGCAAGGAGACCAGCCACCAAACAAAGGGGATACTTAGTTGCACCAAAACAGGCTTTTGGAGTGGTTCAGGAAATAAGGTAAAGGTAAAGGACCCCTGGGCGGTTAAGTACAGTCAAAGGCGACTATGGGGTTGTGGCGCTCATCTCTCAGGCCGAGGGAGCTGGCGTTTGTCCACTGACAGCTTTCCGGGTCATGTGGCCAGCATAATTAAACTGCTTCTGGTGCAACGGAACACTGTGAAGGAAACCAGAGCGAACGGAAACGCCGTTTACCTTCCTGCCGCAGCAGTACCTATTTATCTACTTGTACTGGCATGATTTCGAACTGCTAGGTTGGCAGGAGCTGGGACAGAGCAATGGCAGCTCACCCGTCACAAGGATTCGAACCACTTACCTTCTGATTGGCAAGCCCAAGTGGCTCAGTGGTTTAGATCACAGCGTCACCTGCGTCTAGGTTCAGGATATAACCCCCACCCACCCCAAAAGGTGTCCAAAGAAATAAAAATACAGACTACAAAGATTTCTATCTTACCAGGAATTGCTTATTCATTACTCAGCATTCCTTCTCGCTAGCACAAATTAAAGATGGAGAAAATGGGATACTTCATCAAAGGTATTGTGCTCATCAAAAGTCACATCTGAGGATTCCCTGAAAGATTTTATAAGGAGGGGTATGCTTGGATAATTTATGAATTGCATTGGTGAGGCGGTTTTAATCCTCACAGTAAGAATTCTCCAAAAATTGTGTTTCTTGAAATCATTGCCAAGGAGGAATGGGCCAATATAGAATCGACAAACCCCAGTGAGCTGATTCTATGAAAGTCAAAGCCAAGCAAAGTGTCGCCTGTTCAACAGCCGCAGACAAATCGGCTTTTGCAGGATCTGTTCTCAGAACAGAGCTGACTCCATTGTGTTCAATAAAGCCCAGGAAAATCCGACAAAAAAGAACAGATTACAAAAGAACAAAACCAAACCAGGACAGTGCCTGAGGTCACCACTTGCATTAATCCTTTACGGCTTCAAGCAAGTGGTATTGACTTTTGATTGACATGCCATTTTCTGAGACGATAGAGAAGCACCCCCAACATGGTGCTCTCCAGATGTTGTTGGACTCCAACTCCCATCACCCCCAACCAGCATAGCTGGGGCAAGGATGACAGGAGTTGTGGTTCAATGACATCTGGAGGCCACAACGTAGCCAGCTAAGCTTTAAAATAATGCTCATCTATTTTTTCCTTTTCCTTTTTTAAACAACAACAACAACAATAATAGTAATAAATTTTATTTATATCCCGCCCTCCCCAGCCAAAGCCGGGCTCAGGGTGGCTAGCAACAATAAAATAATACAACATTCTAAAATCATTTCATTATACAATTAATTCAAATCAAATTGATGGCAACCATTGGGCTAGAGTTCTGTGAAGATTGCCAAAGAAGGGAGTCAGGCTGTGCCCTGGCCAAAGGCATGGTGGAACAGCTCTGTCTTGCAGGCCCTGCAGAAAGATGTCAAGTCCTGCAGGGCCCTAGTCCCTTATGACAGAGCGTTCCACCAGATCGGAGCCACAGCCAAAAAAGCCCTGGCTCTGGTTGAGGCCAGCCTAACCTCTCTGTGGCCTGGGACCTTCAAGATGTTTTTGTTTGAAGACCGTAGGTTCCTCTGTGGGGCATACCAGGAGAGGCAGTCCCGTAGGTACGTGGGTCCCAGGCCATATAGGGCTTTAAAGGTTAAAACCAGCACCTTAAACCTGATCCTGTACTCCACCGGGAGCCAGTGCAGCTGGTATAGCACCGGGTGAATGTGATGTGGCAGCAAGGACCCCGTAAGGAGTCTCACTGCGGCATTCTGTACCCGCTGGAGTTTCTGGGTCAGTCTCAAGGGCAGCCCCACGTAGAGTGAGTTACAATAATCCAGTCTGGAGATGACCGTCGCGTGGATCACAGTGGTTAGGTGAGGACGAGAGAGATAAGGAGCCAACTGCTTAGCTTGGCAGAGATGAAAAAATGCTGCCTTTGTTATAGCTGCAATCTGCGCCTCCATGGAAAGGGAGGTGTCAAAGATTACACCCAAAGTGGAGCAAAAACAGAATAAGTCAGTAGGGAACTGATGACCATTTCCTCCTTTCTCAGGAAAAGGAGGGAAGCAAAAACATGGCGTTCACACACTTGGCTGGGTGTCAGGCCTAATGAGCGCAGCAACTCATTGCCAGTACATCTTTCCCCATGGATCAGTTGCTGTGACTGAAAGCCTCAGCCTCCCCACAGCCATCAAAGTCTCCTCTTCTCCAGGTCTCTTTGCAAGCAAACAGAGACTGTGCCTGCATGCAGCCTGTCTTTGCTCTGCCTGTTTCATCCCTCTCTTGGTTCTGGGAAACAAGCAGGGAGAAGAGCTTGTAACAGCCTGACTTATCTCTGCCTCTTGACCTGCCTCCACCTACTTGCCTGCTTCAGCTTCTGCATCTGATTCTGAACTCCTCTCTGACACTGACTCTCTCAGCTCACTAAGCCCTGAGTTTCTCTCTTCCCTCTGATCACCCATCATTGCCCCACCACCAGTCCCAGGGCTCTGAGCCTTCTTGCTGGTTCCCCATCTGGTTCCTCCCACCATTCCTCTGTTTCCAACCAGTTCATGACAGTCAGAGACTGAAACAGGGTGCAATGCGTTTGAAAGCATTGTTGCGGGAGGAGGCCTTGCATGGGCACCCCACACCCCGAACCTTTGCAAACAGGACTTTTACGACGTCAAAAGCAAAGACAAGCATCAGGATCCAGAAATGTAAATTTTCGGCAGGACAAACTGCAGGAAAAGATGGCAGGAAGGGGTTGGGGGGATAGGAACTCCTCTTGCAATTGATTTACAACACTGCGTTTCCGAAATCCAAAGCAGTGCAGAGATTTCATGGTTTTTTAAAAAGTCACTTTTAAGTCTCAAAGCCATGTAAGACGCTCCCCAGTAATTAGCCCAATGCCTGCTGCGTTGGGATCGCAGCAAAGATTGCTGACTTTGGGTAGCAATTAGGGTTTGCTTGAACGGTGGGGAACTCCAGCTTCACATGAGCTGATGGAGAACGTGGGGGAAATATCCATTCGGCTTCTGCTCTTGAACTCCCCGAGCCGCCATGTAGCTTAGGGTTATGGAAAGGGAGGCAATGAAGGAGGCTGACAGATTTCTTTGTAGTTCAGTGCAAGGTGACATTGAAGAAGAGCGGAATGGAAGACAATAGGCGCGGGGCCCTAACGGGAAGGCACAGTGTGGATTTCTGTTCTTGAAGCAAAAGCAAACAGTTTTGCTAACGAAAGAAGCCACATGAAACACGTCCTCTCTCTCTCTCTCAACCTACTCTCCTCTTCAGCACAGAAGCAAAAGCAGAAAGGAGTGCCTCTAGCCCCTTCCCCCTTGCTGTGGGTTCTTTGCTGTAGGTTTTTTTTAAAAGAGAATGGTGACACATAAATGAAGGCAGAGAATAACAAGCAAACACTTTGCAGCCAGTTGCAGAGATAGTGGAAGGGGAGCACAACGAAGCAGAGCTCTGGATTGCTCCCCCCCGGCCAGTAGTAATGATGTCATCAGCTGGTGCACAAGGGGAATTGATGGACCCTCTTTGCCTAGGCAAGTGAAGAGATAATGAGGCTTTCAAGTTCTTCCCCTCGGCTGGGGTTTCTACTTCATGCTAGCCTCAGTGGTTCGCAAAGTGGGCAATACCGCCCTTCTGCTGGCTGTTCTGAATAATGCTTTTTATAGGGTAGGGGGAACTGGGGATGATTTTTATGGAATCAAGAGGGTAGTGACCCGAAATAGTTTGGGAACAACTGATTTAAATGGTAACACTTATTTGCGAGTTTGAAAATTTAAGGTTGCGTTCTGGCTGGCTGAAGATCGTTGGTGCTCACTGTGTTTTTGCAAGTTTAAGTTATGGAATAAGCACCACCAAGCTCAGTTGCAGATACTGCATTGAGTAGGGTTGGACTGGATTAAATGACTTCTTAAGGGAGCAGCACACTCAAAAATGATAAAACCTGCAGAGGAGAACCAGCAGCCAGGGGGAGGGTTAAATCCTATCAAGGGAATGGAGTATCCAGCCTCTGCTTGATTATTCTTCTCCTGCCCTGATATTTTCCACAAATCTGTCACAAACCATCCTAAAACTTGAAAGCCTTGTTATCACCTCGCTTGCTTACTGGACGGAGGCAGCCTGTTGGTTATTCTGGCATTCTGGAAGGTGACATCACTGCTTGAGAAAACACACGAACTTCACTCTCCCTCTATTCCAGCTCCTCTATACCAATGCATGCAAAATCAAGTGCTTTTTTAAAAAAGGATTATTAGACAAATTCATGAACCATAGCTAAAAACTGAATGCTCATTTCCACATGTGGCATTCCTCTGATGCTGAGCAGCGGGCATGGAGTGAGATTTTATCTTCATCGATGTGGTGGGGTTGCAGAGGCTCCCGACTGGCCAACACTGGTGCTCGATAGTCCTTGGGTTTGATCCAGAGTGGGCGTTTTTAAGTCCCTGCGTCTAATTTTATTTGACTTCCAGGAAGGAACTGCCACTTACTGGGATTACATTTACAGGAAATCAGAAGCTGGAGGGGGTTATAGCAGCCAATTCACAACTTTGCACCTGGAAGCACAGCAGCGCCCGAGGTGTCGTTTCCGTGCAGGAATTGCATTTAACAAACCAGCGGGGGGGGGGGGGGAGGGCCCAGTGCTGTGCCTGCATTCTTTTCCCTCGCAGGGAATGGGGCGGCATTTCAATAAATGGCACCATCCAGGCGAGACTTGGGGGCAGATGCCCGTGGTCCCACTTAGCAGAGTGAGCAGTGGGGCTTCCCAATCCAGCAGCCCTGCCTTGCCCTATATTGAAATAATACACAATAGCATCTCACCCAGGGGAGGGGAGGGGGATAAGACTAATACATCTGGAGCCTGAAATCATCTAACTGCGCTGCTAAATTATCCTCTGGAAACGCACACAGAAATAGTTACACTGTGCTTTGATGAAATCAGTCCCTCGATTTTTCAAAATCTTCCTCTGTGAAACAGGCTTCCATTTCCTCACCGCATTTTCAGGGCACTTTGGAATGTCAGTGGGTTCTGAGCTTACTTTGGGGTTTTGTCCTGCCCTCCCCAATAAACATTTATCCAGAACTCTGCAGCCTCCCCAGACTTTCCAATCTAAAAAAGGTCCCTTACAGGGAATAGTTACCTCTTGATGCTTCCCCCTGGGCTTTGACTGAAGTGTAGGCACCCAGGGAGGCTGCAGGTTGCAGACCATTGGTGGGATGCTTTGTAGGATGAATTAAGACACTTGCAGACACCCCTTGACCACTCTGAATGTAAAGTAAGTGCAACAAAAACCCTGCACCCCACTCACGAGAATTTCACCATTTCCCCCCTCTCCCCTTTGAGATAATTACTTTATATGCTGTTTCTTTCCTCTTTAATAGATGGAGAATAGTTGAGGGGGTGACACAGGAGAATTCTCTCCACCCACTCTCACAGGTTAAACACCATCCTCTCACAACCTATGAACAATCAAGCTCTGATCCTATTTTAAAGTCACTTGTTGCTTAAAACCAGTGGCTTCCTAACATTCCTCCGCTGACTGCTTGGAAATTGCTCAGGGTCTTGTTTTTCTGCCCGCTGTAGCAATTTTAATGCCCTGTGCTAGATGGGGAGTGTCACACCTGCCCTTCATTAATGTCCGAATCAGTTCTCAAAATTATTCATTTTCTTTATATCCCATCTCTCCCCCCCTATGAGCTCAAGGTGGTGCCCTGGCTCTCCCTCTCTCCATAGTCTCCCACAACAACCCTGTGAGGTAGGTTAGGCTGAGAGACAATGACTGGTCCAAGGTTACCCAGAGAGCTTCATAGCTGTGTGGGGATTTGAACCCTGGTCTCCCAGTTCCTAGTTCTCCCGGTTCCTAGACCAATACTCTAACCACTACACCACATTGGCTAAATGGCAAGAGGAGGGAGGCCTCTGTCTCCTTTGCATTTCTCTGGCACAGGTCAGAGAGCTCCATCTCCATTTACACTCCATAATCTCCAGAAACGAACTATTCCCAAGGGAAGTGTGCTGTTTGCCTTCACTGATGCGATTAATCCCATTAAATCAATGGGATTATTCCTTTCAGTAAAGCAAGCAAGGCTTGGCCTTTGGTTTTAAACTGATCACTAGGCCTGAAATTGTGCCTTAGGTTTCTTCTTTTCTTTTGCAAATGTTGCCACAGGCCTCATTCTTCCCTCTACTCTTCCCACGCCATAACCAGAAGCATTACTTGAAGAAGAACGAGTTGGAGGAGGCAGATTAATATATTGGCCATAAAAGTTGAAGAGTTGATGTTTTAATTATCGAGTGTCATGAATAGGAAGACTTCAATTATCGTGCAGAATGACTGATGTCTCCTCGGTTCCAGCAGAACATAATTGTTGTATAATCTGATCAGCTTCATTGCTGCGGCTGATCAGATCATTGCTGGAGGTACGAGATCCAAGTGGCTTCCCAACAGATTCCAGATCCATGACCTCCATTCATTGAGATCTGCAAGGGCGTAAGATGGTGCTAGATTTGACCAATAGTCTAATAAATCTACCTGTCTTGTTTCAAGAGGGTACGCCTCTGGAATACCACCTAAGCAGGGTATTTATTTGTTATAGTCTATCTTTCTTCCAAGATGCTCCCCATCTCCTGAGACTCATAGACTGGTGTAGGAGGTGAAATTCAGGTACTCACGTTTTGTGATCTTCTTGGATGATGGGATGGAGCACTTTTAAATGGAAAAGTAAGGGGACTCTTCAAGTATCCTTATTTTCCAGGGACAGTCCCCAAGTTACAGAAGCTGTCCCAGTTTCTGATTTGATCCTGGAATGTCCCGCTTTTTCTTAGGACGGACCTATATTTCATCGGAGAAATGTTGGAGAGCATCTAGTTATTGTAGGCATCCGGGGGTCGAAAGGCCAGCTGGTTAGCCCCCAGCTGGATCGTCTCACTCTCAGCCCTCACGCTGCAGAGATTCATCGACCTCTGGCTCCAACGTAAATCAGTGACTCTAGCTTGCTGCCTTGAGCACACTATACGTAGCAGTGTAAACTGCACAACAGAAGAGGCTGAGGCTGTGTGGATACATACTAAAACTACGGATTTATTATACATAAATCAGGACAAAGAAACATGTCGTCTCTCCTTGCCGTCTTCTCGGAGAGAGACTCAAAACAAAAGCAATACACAGAGCTGAAGTTCTGCTCACGAGACCCAGCAGTCTGTGCTGGAATGTAAACAGACATGTGACACACAACAATCCCATGTCTGCAACAAAAGGTGGAATAGAATAACAGTTATGTGACCCCTGAGCCAAGGAGATAAGTAACTATACAACTTTTAGAAGATATCTGAAGGCAGCCCTGTATAAGAAAGCTTTTTTAATGTTTAATGTTTTATTATGTTTTTATAAATGTTGGAAGCCACCTAGAGTGGCTGGGGCAACCCAGTCAGATGAGCGGGGTATAAATAATAAAACCATCATCATCATCATCATCATCATCATCATCATCATTATGGAATAGGACATGCTTGTTTTCACTGGAGAAATGTTGGAGGGTATGATAATACCTCCAGAGAGAGCTGGTGCCAGCTAGCTTTAAAGTGCAGGAAGGCAGGAGGAAGGAGGGTGCAATAAATATTGCCTTCACACTTCTCTGCAATGATGATGATAAATTTGCTGGATGTAAACTGTCCCTGAACGTGAAGGCTTGGCTTAGCGCCGGGTGGTGCAAAAGGGAAAGACAAGCGCATGGAAAATGGAAGTTGAAGCACTTGCTACTGCTGCAGCGACTAAGAGCATAAGAAGAGCCTGCAGGATCAGGCCAATGGTCCATCTAGCATCCTGTTCTCACAGCGGCCAACCAGATGCCTGCAGGAAACCCATGACCAGGACCTGAGCACCCCTGGGATTCATACTTCCTCGATGCATCGGCAGCATAGATCTCAATGCATTCTGTGAAGAAGGGAAGCCTTTTTCGGATTACTTGAAGAAATACTTTAGTGCAATGAATTTGCAGGATTTGAACTATGAGCAACAGAAGGAATTAGAAATTATTGTATGGTTATTATGGTAGAAGTGAGAGAAGATAGGGTGCGGCAAGGGGGAGGGGAAAAACCCATCATGGAAAACGGGGTGGGAAATCGACAAAACAAAGGGAAAAATTGTTATGTGTTGGAGTGCAGATGTGATTTTTTTTTTAATTTAATAAAATATAACTGGGGGAAAAGAGAAAGCTGTTTGGGAGGAAGGAGGAGGAGGAGGAGAAGAAGAAGGAGATTGTAATGCATTTGAAAGGCATGGCACACTCTGCCTATTTACTGATCTTACCCTTGCTAACAATTGCTTTCTGTCTAGGTTGCCATTGACAATCAGTATCATGGTAGGAACAGGGGAGAAATTTACTTTGGTTTGCATTTCAATGCAAACCTACTTACTTCGCATGCCCTAAAACTATACATAAACTGAAGCACAGACATCCTTCAAAATTGGATTTGCAAACTGCTGCAGAAAGTGGCAGGCTGGGCGAATGAGAAATGGGGAGAAACTGAAACTGGTAGATTTACCTGTTCCTGATCATCAGGTAGGTTCTTGTAAACACTCCTAAGAGGTACTATCAATAATCCCAGTAGTACCCTAATACTGAGAGAGAGAGAGAGAGAGAGAGAGCGAGCGCATATATAATGGCCATAGCACTGTATTCCAAGAGCTTGAAAGTCAGGATTAATGACTGAGGCATTCTCACCCAGCGTCACAAAAAAGGCGATTAAAGCTGCCCGAATCAGCATGAAGATGGACTTGCTTGGTTTTCATCCCTCTCTGTACCAGCCATTTAATGATCTGCTGCGCTGTTTGAGCATTTGCTTTCAGTTCCAAGCCAGGAGAGCCACCTCAAAGAAGAGGAAAGGCTTGCCCGCGGGTGCCATGTACCCTGGAAGGTTTAACTCATTATCGCAGGCTAAATTCAACCACAGGGTTGAGGTCACCCAAGGCTTCACAAGTTTCTGGAGTACAGAACAACTCCAGTAGAAACATTCTCAGAAAGGAAGGCATCAGAATAAATTATCATGGGCCTGGCTGGCAAAGTTCACTTGGAACAGTTTGCATATGTAGAGAAGTACCACCTCACCCACCCTGGAAACATACAGACTGTTGGTGGCAAAGAAAAATAGGTTAGATTCCCTGGATGCCAAGATCTGGGACAAGTACCCAAAGCCCAGCAGAGACCAAATGTAAATAAAGTAAAGCATGGAAATAAAGGCTGTTAGACCTTTAAAATATGCCCTTCTAAGTTGTTTCCAAAGTTCCCCTAGCATAGAAAAAGACCATATGTTTGATAAGTTAAAAAACAGTTTACTTACAAACTCTTGAAAGGTCAGGTCCATGTCCATTTCCATACATCAGTCAGGAAACACAGGCAGTAAAACCTGGCTTAGTCACAGTGGGGAAAGTTCCTAAATTGTTGGTATAGGAACACAAGAGTGGCTTGTAAGTGCCATATGGTCTGAGCTTGGAGCAACCAGATCAGATGTCTTTACATGCTGAGCTTCTCAGGTAGACTGAGGTACAACAGTAGGCTTGATCACCTTCCTGCCAAGGTGAGAGGGAGTGACCTAGTTGAGCCTGGCAGGGCAGTTCCCTCTGTGGCATTAACCCCTTCATGCATTAATTAGACTTATGCATATTGGTTATATGAGGCGGGTGGCGCTGTGGATTAAACCACAGAGCCTAGGACTTGCCGATCAGAAGGTCGGTGGTTCGAATCCCCGCAACAGAGTGAGCTCCCGTTGCTCGGTCCCTGCTCCTGCCAACCTAGCAGTTCAAAAGCATGTCAAAGTACAAGTAGATAAATAGGTACCCCTCTGGCGGGAAGGCAAATGGCGTTTCCGTGCGCTGCTCTGCTTCACCAGAAGCGCTTAGTCATGCTGGCCACATGACCTGGAAGCTGTACGCCGGCTCCCTCGGCCAATAAAGCGAGATGAGCACCGCAACCCTAGAGTCGGTCACGACTGGACCTAATGGTCAGGGGTCCCTTTACCTTTATCCTACACAAGCAACATTGTGGAGGCCAGGCACGGAGGAACATCTGGATGTAGTGCGATGCCATGTGTGCGACATGAGAACATCACGGCGCCCCCCCAAAAAAAAGTGCTTAAGAAGATGGTGCCTCTGTTTGATTTGGATTATAGCAGGTGTGGCCAGGCTAGGGCCTACTTGCAGTTTTCAAATAATACTTTGAAAAAGAACAATGCCAATGAGTCTTGCAGTACCTTAGAGGTGCACAGCTTATTTAATCTATTTATATCCTGCTTACTATATCCTGCCTTAGTACTTAAGACAGCCTCTTAAGCAAAATACAGTGGGTGGAATTAAATGTCGCTGTGCAATTACAGACTAATAGAATCATACTGTAGAATTGTGGAGTTGAAGTCAACATTCCTTCTGCACGGGCATTTCCAGATGAAACAGTCCCTGCTCTTCTCTCCCTGTGCTGGGGGTTCTGGGGGGTTCTCCTGACCCCCACAGCCAATTTCAGGGAATGGAAGCATAAGTCATTAAGCAGGATGGATCTCATTACAAGAGCCCCGTCCAACATGCATGTAAAACAAATGGTGAAATGGAGAAACTATTCTAAAATGGCGCACATGGCAATAAAGCAATAAAATCCTCCGAAACAAAAAAACATAGATACACATGTTGAAATATCTTTAAAGCAAGGGATCTTTTCCCAGTGTGGTGTAATCCGGTTCCCCAGATTACGAGACTACCGCTCTTTACCACTGTAAAGAGCGGTAGTCTCGTAATCTGGGGAACCGGGTTCGCGTCTCCGCTCCTCCACATGCAGCTGCTGGGTGACCTTGGGCTAGTCACACTTCTCTGAAGTCTCTCAGCCCCACTCACCTCACAGAGTGTTTGTTGTGGGGCAGGAAGGGAAAGGAGAATGTTAGCCGCTTTGAGACTCCTTAGGGTAGTGATAAAGCGGGATATCAAATCCAAACTCTTCTTTTCCCTCTCCAGCCGCTCCCCTTTGGAAAGGCACAGCCTGACTCACAAAATATAACACTCACCCCCCCATGTGTACATCACACCCAAATTCCATATCTCTTATCCCAGTCACTCCAATAATGCCCACTTAAATCACCAGCTTTTGTCACCAGTCATTCCTTCCGCTCAACAAAAAAACGTATTGCAAAAAACACCAACGAAACCACTCACTGGCAGATCCGTATGTATAACAATACAAATTGCCACCCACCAGCGTCATACCACAATACAACCCAAATAAATGGACAGTGTGGCATGCATTTCTGTGGGTTTGCCAAAGTGTGGTGCTGTGGAAAGATTTTTGGGTAAATAGTATTTGAGTCTTGTAAAGGGTAGTTTTTAAAACAACAACAACAAGACCTCAATTTCCTCCCCTTTTTAATTTTCAGTGCCAAGAATAGTCTTGTATTCATTCATTGGCAGCCAGGGCATGCCGTTACTATTTCCGGTGAATGAAACAGCCACATCTTCCAAGTCAAAATACTTAACACCTCTTTCTTCTGCCTGCCCCCAGCAGACAGCAGATTTTGCTTCCGAAACATCGTAGCAGCAAACAGATGTGCAGGAACAGTAGAAATACTATTACACGACTCTTTACGGTGCGGGATATGGGGTTGGCTTAATTGTATAACCACCTGCAGTCCTGCAGATGGAAACATCTTGTCTCCAGCTGCAATGCTTTCAAAAGCCCCCAAATCCTCTTTGGAAGCAGCTGTAGGCACCAGAGACTGGGAAGTGCTGACAGACTGAATGCTTTCCGTATCTGGATTCCAAGTTAGCAGTTAGGCACCTGACTTGAACATATGAAGTTTCTGTAATGCAGAGAGAGAGAGGGGGGGGCGGCTGTAAAAAAGCAGAGGCAAAAGTGAAGAGCCAAAATATGGGAATCGGGAGCAACTGCTCAACACAGATGATCTGCCACAAGGCACTGTGGCTCATCTGCCATTTGCTGTGATGTGGGACGTAATTAGCTATCCTGCTTCCTTTCCCAGCTTAGAACATGGATGGAAACGCAAAGATTAACTCTAGCAGATCTTTGATGTGTAAGCAAAGGCCAGAGGACTGTAGCTCCCAGGTTCCCTGTTACACAGTTTTAGCTCCTGGCATCTTGAGCGGTGGGTTTGCTAAGCCAGGATGGGCTGTTTCCTGGCACATTCCTCTTGGAACATTCAGATGCACCCGAGAGACTTTCACTGAACTAGCAGGCTGAGGAAGGGATTGGATGCTTTCCATTAACTTGCCTTGTATTCGAGGGAAATTATGACCAAACAGATAATTAGTTGGGATGACTATAAGCTTCACAAGACAGTTGTCACTGAGAAAGACATTCAGAGGTGAAATATAACAGCCGATTTAAGAAGATAGCATCTCTAGTTATAGCAAGCCATAATGTTGGTTCTGCACATGCATGGAATCAATTCCTCCATGTGGCAGCACTAATCCCTGGAACTCCCTGCCCATTGATATTAGACAGGTGCCTTCACTGTATTGCTTTTGGCACCTAAAACCTGTCTTATTTACACAAGCCTTCCCAGACATGCAGGACTCGGGTGGCATGTGGGTTAAACCACAGAGCCTAGGGCTTGCTGATCAGAAGGTCGGCGGTTCGAATCCCCGCAATGGGGTGAGCTTCCGTTGCTCGGTCCCTGTTCCTGCCAACCTAGCAGTTCGAAAGCACGCTGTGCAAGTAGATAAATAGGTACCGCTCCAGCGGGAAGGTAAACGGCGTTTCAATGCACTGCTCTGGTTCGCCAGAAGTGGCTTAGTCCTGCTGGCCACATGACCTGGAAGCTGTATACCGGCTCCCTCGGCCAATAAAGCAAGATGAGCGCTGCAACCCCAGAGTCATCCACGACTGGACCTAATGGTCAGGGGTCCCTTTAACTTTACCTTTAATCAGACATGCAATTTTAACATATAATTTTATTATGCATATTTGTTTTTAAGCTGCAGGGGTTGTTGATATTCTGATGAATTTCATGGCAAGTTGTTGGTAATGTTTTATTTCCCCCCAGTGTTTTTAAAATGAATAGCTTATATTCTTTCGTGTAAAGTGACAAGAGGCTTCCTTGATTTTAGTGGTATGTAAAGCTCATTAAATGAAATAAAAGCAAACCCCAAATCTTCTGGTTTGCCTGATTTGGGGAGGGCTGTTTCATGTATGTCTGATATAGAGGCTGTACATTCAGAGGTGAGCAGGGGCTGAAATCATTCACACCCTTTCTTGAGGAATGAGACGTTTATTGTAACATTAGTGTAAGCTGTGCTTCTTTTTATTTCCCGCTCACAGAATCATAGAGTTGAAAGGGACCCAAGGGTCATCTAGTCCAACCCCCTGCAGAAATCTCAGCTGAATCATCCATGACAGATGGTCATCTGCTTAAAAACCTCCAAGGAAAGAGAGTCCACCATCTCTTGTGGGAGTCTGTTCCACTGTTGAACAGCTCTTACTGTCAGAAAGTTTTTTTGAATGTTTAGTTGGAATCTCCTTGTAACTTGAAGCCATAGGAGAAAACAAGCATGCTCCCACTTCTATGTGACCATCCTTAAGATATTTGAAGATGGCAAGATGGCTTTCATATCTCCTCTCAGTCTCCTCTTTTCCAGGCTAAACATACCCAGCTCCTTCAACCGTTCCTCATATGGCTTAGTTTCTAGACCCTTGACCATCTTGGCTGCCCTCTTCTGCACACATTCCAGCTTGTCAACATACTTCTTAAATTGTGGTGCCCAGAATTGGACACAGTATTCCAGGTGTGGTCTGACCAAGGTGGAATGGAATGGTACTATTACTCCCTTTAAAACAATTTATAAGCCATAGAAACGAAAGGATGAAAACAGAGGAAGTCATACCTGCTTTCACACTAAGTGCCTCCTTCCTGATGAATGGTTTCTACAGACATTCACAAAACCCTCTTGATCTTCCATTCAGGTAAGCCAAAGGCAGTACCAGAAGCCCCTCCTGCACTACACATTTACTGTATATCAGTGTCACATGAGCATAAATAGTCATGGCTTTCCCCCAAGATTCCTGGGAACTCGAGTTTGTTAAGCGTGCTGAGAGCTGTTAGGAGGCCCTAATAATAATAATAATAATAATAATAATAATAATAATAATAATAATAATAATAATTTATTATTTATACCCCACCCATCTGGCTGGGTCTCCCCAGCCACCCTGGGTGGCTATCAACAAAGTATTAAAATACAGTGGTCTGTTAAACATTAAAAGCTTCCCTAAACAGGGCTGCCTTCAGATGTCTTCTAAAAGTCTGGTAGTTGTTCTTCTCTTTGACATCTGGTGGGAGGGCGTTCCACAGGGCGGGTGCCACTACCAAGAAGGCCCTCTGCCTGGTTCCCTGTAACTTGGCTTCTCGCAGCTAGGGAACCGCCAGAAGGCCCTCAGCGCTGGACCTCAGTGTAGAATGATGGGGGTGGAGACGCTCCTTCAGGAATACTGGACCGAGGCCGTTTAGGGCTTTAAAGGTCAGCACCAACACTTTGAATTGTGCTCGGAAATGTACTGGGAGACAGTGTAGCTCTTTCAAGACTGGTGTTATGCCCCCAGTCACCAGTCTAGCTGCCGCATTCTGGATTAGCTGTAGTTTCTGGGTCACCTTCAAAGGTAGCCCCACATAGAGTGCATTGCAGTAATCCAAGCGAGAGATAACTAGAGCATGCACCACTCTGGCAAGACAGTCCGCTGGCAGATAGGGTCTCTGTCTGCGTATCAGATGGAGCTGGTAGACAGCTGCCCTGGACACAGAATTGACCTGCGCCTCCATGGACAGCTGTGAGTCCAAAATGATTCCCAGGCTGTGCACCTGGTCCTTCAGGGGCACAGTTACCCCATTCAGGACCAGGGAGTCCTCCACACCTGCCCACCTCCTGTCGCCCTTGCATATTTTCCCATTTACTGTCCCATTTTAAGCGAGACAACCCTAGGTTTACAGAAGCCACCCTGGCTCCTGATCCCAATCCTGGATGTCCTGTTTTGTCTTCTGTGCTCTGGCTGTGCAAGAGCATGGGACCAAAAGGCGCATGTTTTTTTCCTCCCCGTGCTGTGGTGTGTGTCAGTTGGCTCACACCAGAGTGTGAGCCCCAATCCTGGAAGCCACCGTGCGTCACCGCTCATCTTCCTCCTTCTACTGCAGCTTTGCAGCTGACACACTTCATGAAGTCAGAGCTGCTGATTTCCGGAAGTACGTTGGCAGCTGCGGCAGAGGTGGAAACCTCAGTGGCGGCGGTTGCAGTGGCAGCTGTGGTAGTGGTGGCTGGTGAAGGTGCAAGGCAGGGAGAGAGACAAGGGGGCGGGGCTGGAGTCAGAGGGGGCGGGGCCAGAGTGAGAGGGGGCACAGCCTCCATTGAGATCATGGCCCCATTTCCCTCAAGCCGGTATTGGAGGGTGTGTCCTTGTTCCCCTCACAGAGCTACAGTTCCCAGAGATCTCTGGGAAACAGGATTTACTGTTAAACCAATCTGAAAATTATAGCTCTGTGAGGGGAACAGGGGGAATAACAATTTAGCAAATTACAGCCCCTAGGAATCTCCTCATTATTTAGGACTCGCTTGTTTAGGACTTGTTCGTATTGACCCTCCAGAAAAAAAAAAGCCCAAAACATTTGTTCCTCTTTTTGGCAAGTCTTCCAAGGGCTATCATGTTTTTTTAAATTATCACCATAGCATACTCTTTTATGGTACCGCAAAAAATAAAAAAAATAAAAATCCAATCTGTGGAAATAACGAGATGGTTGTTGATCTGAGGCAGAACAATGTTACGGCCTTAACTTTCTCTTTAATAAATACTCCATTTGCATTAAAATTACAAGCATATGTGCCCAGCACTGGAAGCCCTAATTACATCATAAATTTATGTCTGCGAATTCTTCTTTGAATCAATCATAGAATGTATAAGGCTTCGGTTATGAACCATTAATGCTGTGTAGGATTTAATTCCTCCTGGATATGCATCTGAAACATGACAACTTGTATCCATGGATTCTTCCTAGAATTATATCCATGAGGCTGTGAGAGATGCACTATTTTTTATAATTAATTATTCCAATGGGTATGCAGCAAGAGATTTCAAAAGAGCATAACTCAGATGAATAATAAAATATGGACGGAATTCAATAAGTTTACTTAGTTGCACTCAGCCGGCAGTCAAAGTTTTTAGGCCAAGAAAGAAGAGACTTAAACACCTGCTGGAGGATGAGACCATTTTCAAAGTGTTAGGTGAGTGACTGAGGTTGTAAAAAAAAAAACCCTTACAACTAGCTTTCACTTTATACCCTTCATCGCTGTCTGCTTAGGTTCTTTTTCTAAATTTTTGAGAGTCTGACGATCTATGGAGCATTGTCTGTGATGACTGGGAGCGGCAATTTTATAATTCATCCAAGGAAAAAAAGCTTTGACCATCTTCCCCTGGAGCTCAACAATCTCATCCGCAAAGCAACATTGCTCACTCCCACACTGAGAATCAGGAAATGAAGTCATGTCACTACCTTTGACAGGTCTTACTGAGTTTACGCAGAATGTTGTCAACACTTCAACATGATGCACAGCCATTTGCAAGTCAAATTTCTACTCAGGTGTGCACTAAGGAGAAACAGATCAGAAGAGAAGTGGGTAAACTCACGCATTTGATGCTCAGACAATGTTTGCCAGATGCAATTGAGAAAAAAGTGCAGCATCGGAAACATGACTGGCCGGATTGCCTAGAGGTGACAAGAGAATTTCTCCTTCCTGAAACAAAAGGCAAGAATTCTTCTCATAAAGGGATGTGATTCCGAGTGATGAGAAGCGTCTCTGCGTGTGGTTCTCCTCTGCGTTAAATACAACTAGGGATGACAGAGAAATTTGATTCAGTTCACATTTAAAACGAATCTAGCAAATCTGCACTTCCCGAAGCAATAAATGAACAAAAATACAGTTACCCTTCAGAACTGGTGCTCATCTGAATCTTTTGTGACTCAGTTGACAATCAAACAATGGTTGCATCTGTTAGGGGATATTGGGCATGCAAATATTAGCGAAACAGAGAAAACACATTACATATTAGGGGAAATTGCTTGCAAAAACCTGTACACGAGTCAAAACTGTGTACAATAATGTATTTATATGAAGAAATCAACACTAAAATGCTGGTGAATGTGCAGGAGGATTTTTAAAACAACAGCACATAATTTGGTGCAGGAATGTGGATAACCAAATGTAAGGTTAGCAAAATGGGAAAGTGAGAGACAGACCCTTCCACCCTCACTTACGACCCACATGTGCTGCTTCTTCAGGGGCACATGTATTTCTGCTTAGTGCCAAATCTAATGCTCTGCTATTTTTGCAATGCAAGCTGCAGCATTCAACACACTTACTAGGGAGTCTTCTTCTTCTTTGGCAATCACTCATAGCTGAGTAAGACTGTCTTCTATAAACACAGTCTTAACAGTCTGGTGACTTCTGTTTCCGTGTATCTGAAGAAGTGTGCATGCACACGGAAGCTCATACCAATAACAAACTTAGTTGGTCTCTAAGGTGCTACTGGAAGGTATTTTTTGATTTTGTTTCAAGCTGAAAAGAGTACAGGGAAGATGACTGCCTCGTGTCAATAGGCGGGGAGTTCCGAAGTTTAGGTTCAAACAGATCAATTTCTTACGAGTGCAGAACGACTATTATGTGGCATCTGTAACAGGGTCAGTTCCACAGATCAAAGAGGTCAAGTGGGCATATTGGGGTAAGGCGACTCTGAAAGAAAACTGGACCCAAGCTGTTAAGGGCTTTGGATATGAACAGAAATGGCAACCAAGGTGATTTTGTCTGAACGTTAGGTGAAACTTTGGAGCTGTTTTGGCAGGGGAGCAGTCCGTCTCAAGTAGCGGTGGACTCTCTTTCCGCAGAGGTGTTTTAACAAGAAGTTGGGACAGAGTTCTATCAGGGATGCTGTAGTTGTACGGCTGCATGAATATTGATAGCCCAATGCTGGAAAGAGGGGGGGGAAATCCCCCCCCAAAAGATTGGCAAATTAAGTTAATGGAATATGCAGAGATGGCCAAACTAACTGGTAGACTTAGAAATCAGGGTGATAACAAATTTAAAAATGAATGGGGAACTTTTATTGCATATATGACAATGCATTGTATGCAAGTAAATACATCAGCAGGATTCTAAAAACACTTGCAATATTATCATAATAGATAAAAATAGATATGAATGGATGGAAATATGATTTGGACAAGCACGATTTAACAATGTAATAATGTAAATACGGAGGGGATAGAGGGAAGTCGGGGTATTGGAGAAATCCCATATTTCGGTAGTATATTGAATGAACAAACATTATGCAAAATGATACAGTTGCTGAAATTTTTATTTTTTATTTCTTAATGTTTATTGTTATAAGATGTTTGTTATAATGAAAACCAGTAGAAATATTATCAAAAAGGGATGCTGTAGTTGTTGCAAAAATCAACGTTTGGGGCTGAAGAAAGACTCTATGCAGCGAATGAGGATAAACAAAAAGTTTATTGCTTGGCTAGCCAGCAAGTTGGCTCAGAGGAATCAGTTTCCAAAGTCTGAGCCCCCTCAAAAGAGAGGGGCTCCTTCATATAATAATAATAATAATAATAATAATAATAATAATAATAATAATACAATTTTTTATTTATATCCCACCCTCCCCAGCCAAAGCCGGGCTCAGAGCGGCTAACATCAAATGTATAATACATTAACATAAAATCAGACAATCAATTAAAATACATCCTCAAATCAGATCAGGATCAGAATAAAATCCAATCGGATATATACATTTCTGTTATCTCTTAAGGCACTACATATGCATAAACTGTGGCAAAATCCTTTTATCCTAGGCCACCTTGCCCTATTAACATACCATTTATGGTCTTTCCTTAATTGCATATACAGTCATACCTGTGTTAAATATTTTCGGGTTGCGCTCTGCGGCGACCCGGAAGTAACGGAGCGTGTTACTTCCGGGTTTCACTGCTTGCGCATGCGCAGACGCTCAAAATGACGTCACACGCATGGGCGGAAGCGGCGAATCGTGACCCGCGCATGCCCCGACGCAGGTTGCGTTCGCTTCAGGATGCGAACGGGGCTCCGAAACGGATCCTGTTTGCATCCAGAGGTACCATTGTACATTAAGCAAGCACACAATGAACTCTCTCTAAGCAGCACCTTGCTGCCCGTGATCCCTTTGAATTCCTTTCCTTATATGGGTTTACCTAAGGGAGTTTAGGACATGGAGAAGGCACATCTCCCTTTCTTATGCAGACACTCTGGAATGTGTTTTTGCAAGACAAAATGCTTCATGATATGAAATTAGGATAGCCTGGCTTGAAGGTCTCTATATGCACCATAGTTGCAAGGTTCATACACAGAGCCAGAGATTGGACTTGACGACTGCCAAGGTCCCCTCCAAAGCTTGCATTCTATGATTCTGTGATTCTGTGAATCAGTCTATGATTCCTGCAAGGTCCTCTCTACCTGGCCTAGGAGGTGGGGTCCACACTCACCAGCTCTACTAATGAGGATCCTAGTGAGACTAGAGGGACATCGCTACGCCTGATAACAAATCCTAATTATTGGATTCTTTCGCCCCATCTTTTTGTGCCTGCCAAACAGCCGTGTCATGCTTATAATATTTCATTCTCTTTTTAATTATGCTGTTTTAAATGTGCATTTTATATTTGACTTCACTTAGCATTGTTTTCTTTTGAAATGTTTAAGACTTTTTTTGGTTAACTTTCTTTGTGTTAAATATGTATTCCGTAGTGGACCTCCTTTGCAATGTTTTATTTTGAAATCTTTAGGATAATATTTTAGTTTCCTGTTAATTATGTTGCTTTGACTGTATACTTTGTATTTGACTTTCTTCATAAATGTTTGATTCTGGATTGTTTTATTGATGGTTAATACGCTGTATACCGCTTTGGGATTTTTCTTAAAAATATAAAGCGGTATAGAAATGACATGACATGACATGAATATATACATACATACGTCTCTGAGGCACTGTGTGCTGGTCCTGGGGGATAACCGAGAGGCGAGGTCTGAGTCCAGTCCGAGGTCGACGGTGTGGTATGGAGTCTGTCCGTCAAAGTTGTAGCTGGGTCCAAGGCAGGGAGTCGGGTGGGGTCAGGAACTCTGGCAGAAGAGCAGGACAGGGTGCAGGCAGGAACAGGCTAGCAACAACGTTGCTCCCGCAACCTGGGACTGGGGCTGACTGGCTTTCATCTGCCCCGAGGCATAAGGCGGCCCCAATCCACAGGTGACTCGCCTCTCCTGGCCTGAAGGCGAGCACTCCTCCTGCGGCAACTTAGTTCCCTCCGCCTCTCTGCCCTGAGCCTCTGCAGCTCAGGAGAGGCTGGAGGGTCACCGGACCCAGAGGCAACCTCAGCTTCCTCTGACCTGGCTGAGAGTGGAGCACTTGCAGGCAATGGGTCCTCCATCACCTCAGGGGCCAGAGCAGACTCAGCTGGTGCCTGCACCTGAGGATCCAGCGCAGGTGAGGACCCTTCAGGCTCAGGCCCCAGCCCCACCTCAGCTGGTTCTGGAGGCGGGGACTCCTGTGCAGGCTGGGATTCCTCAGGTTCAACCTCTGAGTCCGAATCCCAGGCCATCACACCCTGCAGGCGAGTGGTAGAAAGCCTTAGCGATGGTGAGTGCTGTTTCCGAAGTCATTATCAGCTGCTAAATATTCACCCGTGCACCAGCAAAAGCAGCTCATTATATGAAGAAATGGATCACTATTTCTAATTTACTTGCAGTGGTTAATTACAGCCAATTATTACATTGAGTAATAAATTACTACTTCTAATTATACTGTGGGTACAGTTGGAACCATTAGAAATGCAATTTGCACCGTTGTTTACATCCCGAGAATGCCTAAGTAATTGTACTTCCAAAATTATATGGAACAATTGGTGTTAAACAATGTTAGGACGCCCACATGTGATGTTCTGTTCCTTGGTGGAGTTTCCAGGTGTTCTGAGAGCAAATGAATGCTTTTCTTTATGGCAAAGCTTTTCAGACTTTCCATACCCAGGGAGTCCTTTCGACACGGGCCCAGCTACCTATAAATATCTATCATTGAACCTCTGTGAATTGCAGAGGGTTCTCCAGAACATTCCAGGGTGGGGGTGACAAAGTGGATCTGACTGCTGGTTCATAATCCTCCATCCCTATTGTCCTCCATGGATCAACTTGTCAGGTGGGCGGGATCACTAACCTGTCACTCACTTAGCATCATAATGATGTCATTGGTCAGGGTGCCGGTGGTCCTCCTGGGTCTTCCTGTCAGTGCCGATCAGCAGGCATGCTGCATTTAGATGGCATGATAAAAGTCTGTAATTTTATTAGGACAAGTTACTACAACTAATCCAGAATGTGGCAGCTAGACTGGTGACTGGGAGTGGCTGCCGAGACTATATAACACCAGTCCTGAAAGACCTACATTGGCTCCCGGTACGTTTCCAAGCACAATTCAAAGTGTTGGTGCTGACCTTGAAAGCCCTAAATGGCCTCAGCCATTACCCGAAGGAGCATCTCCACCCCCATCATTCAGCCTGGACACTGCAATCCAGCTCTGAGGGCCTTCTGGCAGTTTCCTCCATGCGAGAAGTGAAGCTACAGGGAACCAGGCAGAGGGCCTTCTCGTTAGTGGCGCCTGCCCTGTGGAATGCCCTCCCATCAGGTGTCAAGGAGATAAACAACTCTCTGACTTTTAGGAGACATCTGAAGGCAGCCCTGTTTAGGGAAGTTTTTTAATGTTTGATGTTTTATCGTGTTTTTAATATTCTGTTGGGAGCTGCCCAGAGTGGCTGGAGAAACCCAGCCAGATGGGCGGGATATAAATAATAAATTGTTGTTGTTGTTGTTGTTGTTGTTGTTGTTGTTGTTGTTCTTCTTCTTCTTCTTCTTCTTCTTCTTCTTCTTCTTCTTCTTCTTCTTCTTCTTCTTCTTCTTCTTATGATTACTTGTTTACTGTTGTAACAATTGTTTTCTCAAAATTTATCTTTTGTACCATGAAAATAACAGTATGAATAAACAAACAAACAAACAAACAAACTAATGACAGGCATGCTGCTTTTGTCTCCCGGTAATAATCCTCTCATTTCAGAACATCACCTGACAGAGCTGGTCTCACGATGAGGCAAAGTGAGGCAGCTACCTCAGGCGGCATATGCTGATGTGTAGGGAGGAAACAGACCTGAGAGTGCACTGTGGCTTGCCCTGTATCACCTACACTAGCCTGCTGCCCTCAACTGAAGTGAAATGTATTGTCCTTTCACCATTTTTGGAATAAGATTCAACTTCCAGTCCATTTGGCTTCTGTAGGTACCTTGGGGGAGGGCGCCATCTTGTGCTATGGCTCAGGCAGCAAAATGTCATGAGCAGGCCCTGTTACCCGAGAAGCACTGAGGAGAATCCAGTGCTGTTTTGAGAAGAGGCTATTCTTTGGCTGCAGAGAAGGTCCCAGGTTCATTCCCTGACACCTCCAGCTAGGAAGAGCTCAGCTGCCAAGTGACTGGCTTCTGCCTGAGACCTGGGAGAGTCAGGATAGACGATGCTGGAATAGATCATTGCCTCACCTGGAAAAGGATCTCATGGCACTGGAAAAGGTTCAGAAAAAGGCCGTCAAAATGACCAAGGGGAGGGAGGAACTCCCCTGTGAAGGAAGACGGCAGAATATGGGGCTTCATAGAGTAAGAAGAGATACGATAGAAGAAGCAGAGACATCACCTTGCTGACAAAGGTCTGTATTGTAAAAGCTATGGTTTTCCCAGTAGTGATGTATGGAAGTGAGAGCTGGACCATAAAGAAGGCTGATCGCCGAAGAATTGATGCTTTTGAATTATGGTGCTGGAGGAGACTCTTGAGAGTCCCATGGACTGCAAGAAGATCAAACCGATCCATTTTGAAGGAAATCAACCCTGAGTGCTCACTGGAAGGACAGATCGTGAAGCTGAGGCTCCAATACTTTGGCCACCTCATGAGAAGAGAAGACTCCCTGGAAAAGACCCTGATGTTGGGAAAGATGGAGGGCACAAGGAGAAGGGGACGACAGAGGACGAGATGGTTGGACAGTGTTCTCGAAGCTACCAGCATGAGTTTGACCAAACTGCGAGAGGCAGTGGAAGACAGGAGTGCCTGGTGTGCTCTGGTCCATGGGGTCACGAAGAGTCAGACACAACTAAACGACTAAACAACAACACATGGTGTGGAGAAAGTTGATAATTTCTCTCTCTCTCCCAGAACTCGTAGACATCCCATGAAGCTGAATGATGCAGGTCAGGTGAAGGAGCACTTCTTTCATAGCATTTAATTGAGTTCCCACAAGAAGTAGTGAAGGCCACCATCCTGGGTGGTTTTAAATGGGGTTAGACAAATGTCACCAGTGGCTACTAGACATGATACCCATGTTCTTCACTGTTGAAGGAAGCATGCTGAAATGATTTCTGGAAACAGCAGGGTGGGGAAGTGCTGTTGTGAGACTTCTGCCTGAGAGCCCAGAAACTCAGCGTAGACAATACTGGACTGGATGAGCAAATACTTTTCCAAGCTGGTAGAAGGCAGCTTTCTTGGTTCCTGTATCACAATCTGGAAACTCCTGCATTAAAACATTCATGTCCATTGACTAGTATTGCTAGCAGCCTCAGGGAGGAAATGCACTTTTCACCAGCAATTACAAGCTTGCGAAATACATGTCTGCTGGTGAATGTGAAAGCAGGGGTAGACGAATTTGCAAGGAAGGGAAGGCTGAACTCTTCTCGTACGTCCCTCTCTTGCAAATGTTCCTGCCCTGGACTGCTTTTTCATCCCCCCACAAGTCTTGGGAGTCTGAGGTGGGGAGCAACAACAGCAGCAGCAACAACATTATTTGTTGAGGAATGCATTTGTAGAGAAGATTGGGTGGGTATAGGAAACATTATGCATCTTCTTGTTGGGAATGGTGGGAGAGGATATTGATAAGAAGGATCAGAAATTATTCCTATACTGTGGTACCTCGGGTTAAGTACTTAATTCGTTCCAGAGGTCCGTACTTAACCTGAAACTGTTCTTAACCTGAAGCACCACTTTAGCTAATGAGGCCTCCTGCTGCCGCCATGCCGCTGGAGCCCGATTTCTGTTCTTATCCTGAAGCAAAGTTCTTAACCTGAAGCACTATTTCTGGCTTAGTGGAGTGTGTAACCTGAAGTGTATGTAACCTGAAGCGTATGTAACCCGAGGTACCACTGTATGCAACAACAGCGGTGAGGTTACTGCTGGCTCAGATGTGGAAACAACAATTGCCAACAGTAGAAGAGTGGCAGTACAAAGTCATGGAGTATGTAAAGGTAAAGGTAAAGGGACCCCTGAACGTTAGGTCCAGTCGCAGACGACTCTGGGGTTGCAGCTTTCACCTCGCTTTATTGGCCAAGGGAGCCAGCGTACAGTTTCTGGGTCATGTGGCCAGCATGACTAAGCCACTTCTGGTGAACCAGAGCAGCACATGGAAACGCCGTTTACCTTCCCGCCAGAGCGGTACCTATTTATCTATTTGCACTTTGACGTGCTTTCAAACTGCTAGGTTGGCAGGAGCAGGGACCGAGCAATGGGAGCTCACCTCGTCGTGGGGAATCGAACCGCCGACCTTCTGATCAGCAAGTGCTAGGCTCTGTGGTTTAACCCACAGCGCCACCCGCATCCCTTTCATGGAATATGTGGAAATAGCCAAATTAATGGGGAAAATTCGACAACAGGGCGATGAAACATTTCAAAAAGAATGGGAAAAATTTATGTTATACATAGGATAAGGTGAAATAGTGAAATCAGTAGAATGGAAGTAAACCTCACAATGGGAAATTAAAAGAAACTTTATTGGATGTTAATGAGAATATGAATTAAAATGAAAAATACAATTTTTTTTTTAATAATATTTTTATTAGGAAGTTTTTATAACCACATAGACACAACAAATACATAAACAAACAAAAACAAAAACACAACAAAAACAAGTACAATTTCATATCTTATTTTCTTATGCCTTTCTTCCCCGACTTCCTCATGCCTCCCTTTTCTGTATTCCAAATTCAATCAATTATTCAGCAAATCTTCCCTTATTTTAATTTAATTTTAATTTAATCTTCCTTATTCTCCTTGTCTTAACCATTACTAATAGTAACCGTTTGCTTTCTAGTCCAACATCATTCTAACTTTCATTAATTTTATAATATTTCTTTAAATAGTCCTTAAATTTTTTCCATTCTTCTTCCGCTGCTTCTCTTCCCTGGTTTCGGATTCTGCTCGTCATTTCTGCCAAGCCCATGTAGTCAATCACCTTCATCTGCCATTCTTCCAGAGTGGGTAGATCTTGTGTCTTCCAGTACTTCGCGATAAGTATTCTAGCTGCTGTTGTAGCATACATAAAAAAGGTTATATCCGTCTTTAACACCCCTTGGCCGACAATACCCAAGAGAAAGGCCTCTGGTTTCTTAGAGAAGGTATATTTAAATACCTTTTTCAGTTCATTATAGATCATTTCCCAGAATGCCTTAATCTTCGGGCACGTCCACCAAAGGTGAAAGAATGTACCTTCCTTTTCTTTACATTTCCAACATTTATTATCAGGCAAATGGTAAATCTTTGCAAGCTTGACTGGGGTTATGTACCACCTATAGATCATTTTCATAATATTTTCTCTTAAGGCATTACATGCCGTGAATTTCGTCCCGGTGGTCCACAACTTTTCCCAATCAGCAAACAAGATGTTATGACCAATGTCCTGAGCCCATTTAATCATACTTGATTTAACCGTTTCATCTTGTGTGTTCCATTTCAGCAGCAAGTTATACATTTTTGACAAGTTTCTAGTACTTGGTTCTAACAGTTCAGTCTCCAATTTTGATTTTTCCACCTGGAAGCCAATTTTACTGTCCATTTTAAACACTTCATTTATTTGATGATAATGCAACCAATCCCTCACCTTCCCTTTTAATTTCTCAAAGCTCTGCAATCTCAGTCTGTCCCCTTCCTTTTCCAAAATTTCCCAATATCTTGGCCATTTAGACTCCATGTTTAACTTTTTGACTGCCTTAGCTTCCATTGGCGACAACCACCTTGGAGTTTTACTTTCCAGCAAATCTTTATATCTAATCCAGACATTTAATAGTGCTTTTCTGACAATATGGTTTTTAAAACCTTTATGTGCTTTAACCTTGTCATACCACAAATATGCATGCCACCCAAAAATATTATTAAAACCTTCCAAATCCAAAACATCAGTATTTTCAAGAAGTAGCCATTCTCTTAGCCAGCAGAAAGCTGCCGCTTCATAGTACAGTTTAAAGTCTGGCAGGGCAAACCCCCCTCTTTCCTTTGAATCCGTTAGTATCTTAAATTTAATTCTGGGCTTCTTGCCCTGCTAGACAAACTTAGATATGTCTTTTTGCCACTTCTTGAAACAATCCGTCTTATCCATTATTTGTAATGCTTGGAACAAAAACAACATTCTCGGCAATACATTCATTTTTATAACTGCAATACGACCTAACAAGGAAAGCTTCAGGTTTGACCAAATCTCCAAATCTTTTTTCACTTCTGTCCAAGTTTTTTCATAATTATCTTTAAATAGATTCACATTCTTAGCTGTCATATTTATTCCCAAATATTTCACTTTTTTAACCACAATCAACCCTGTCTCATTCTGAAACCTTTCTTTTTCAAACTGTGTTAAATTTTTCTCCAAAACCTTGGTCTTTAACTTATTCAATTTAAATCCTGCCACTTGACCAAACTCTTGAATTATTTCCAAAACTCTTTTCGTGCTAGCTTCTGGCTCTTGTAATGTAAGTACTAGGTCATCTGCAAATGCTCTCAATTTATATTGTTTAGCTCCGACCTGAACCCCTTTAACCAACTGGTCCCTCCTAATCATATTAAGCAAAACCTCCAGGACCGATATAAAAAGTAGTGGAGAGATAGGGCACCCCTGGCGTGTCCCTTTTTCAATCTTGAACTCTTCTGTGACCACATTATTTACAATTAATTTTGCTTTCTGTTCAGAGTATATTGCACCTATACCATTTTCAAACCCTTGGCCTACCCCCATCCCCCGGAGGTTCTTCAACATAAAACTCCAAGATATATTGTCAAAGGCTTTCTCGGCGTCCACAAATATCAAAACAGCCTTAGTGTTTATATTCACTTCCAACTTCTCCAAAATGTCAATTATATTCCTTACGTTATCCGACAAATGCCTTTTCGGGAGAAAGCCCGCTTGGTCCCCATGAATCTCCTCCATCAAAACTCTTTTCAATCTCTTTGCTAAAATATCAGCAAAGATTTTGTAATCCACATTTAATAACGAGATGGGTCGGTAGTTCTTAAGTTGGGTCTTTTCAGTCTCTGTCTTTGGTATAAGTGTGATGTAGGCCTCCCTCCACGTATCAGGTGCCCTTCTCCCCTCCATAATCTCGTTGCAGACTTCCTTCAGGGGTTGTATCAACCCTTCCTTCAAGACTTTGTAATATTTGGAAGTCAGTCCATCCGGTCCAGGAGATTTGCCCAACGTCATACTTTGGATGGCACCTTCTATTTCTTGTGCTGATATTTAAAATGAAAAATACAATCAAGGTAACTAATTGTATCTGTGAATGAATATAGACAAACAACAAGACGTGTATATACAGAAATATTTATTGGTATATAGATACTGTACGGATAAAGTTGAAAGAACAACAATATACAAAATCAATAAAGACAATGCGAAAAACTTAGAGATGACATAAAAAAGCCAGAAGAAGGAAGGAGGGAAGTCAACTCTTAGGAGTAAATATAAAAGTAAATGTAAAGTAATGTGTATATGTATAGTAAGTAATCATAAAATCAATAAAGATTATCTAAAAAGAAAAAGGAAAAAAAGAGGAAACATTATGCATCTTGCATGCTGAGTCTCCTCTGCAAATGCTGTTCCCTCTCCACCCCACTAGTCCTGTTCAGGCATTCAAGGTATACATCTAATGAATGCTCGTTGGTGAGGAGGGTCTGCCCTGAACTCCACATGTTCATTAGCATGGCTGTGGGGAGCACCTGCGCATCGTCCAGCACATTAAGAGACATGTACCAGCAGAAACTCCCTGCAGATGTTCAAAGGAAAACTCACGGATTGTTGCGGGTGTACGCAGAACCTGCCAACCTCCACATTCATGCACGTTCATTGTGTACCCCTTGAATACCTGAACAGTGAGGCAAACGTGGGTTGGAACTGCTACGTTTGCTCTGAAACGTACAGTGCAGACTTAGATGCACTGGAGTTCTCTTTTCTCTAAGCCCCTGGTCCTCACAGCACAATGACCGAGAAGAAAATGATAGCAGTACATAAATTCCCTGCATTGTGGAAGCCTCTGATAGGGGCCATGTGCACAAAGAGGCCTGTAATGTTATTGCCTTAATCTTCAGCTGCTGCTTAGCAGAGATATAAGGCCACAGGACCAAATACAGTCAGCTTCAGATGCTGAATCCAAGCCCTCGCTTGCCAGGAGGAGATCCCTGCTTAATCCTCTGGAATGCTCAGTTCTTTGCCTAAGGAATCAGCTACAAAACAGCACCACAGTGATAACCACTGGGTAACCGAAAGGATGGCTGAAGGGTGCAAAAGGGGATCCAAGCTGTATGACGGAACAATTTGCTGCTGTCTGGCTATGCATGCGTGCTGCGGATAGATTTTGGAATAGAAAAGCAAAGTCTGGGTGCTTCTGGCAACCCAGGGGATTTTAAGCACGCCATAACGAAATCCACTCTGTAGAATGTGGGCACACTGGGAAAACCAGCTTGCATATTAACCCTAAAAAGTGCTCTCCTCATTTCAGGATGAATTAAAAACTTTTGTGAGTGCTGCAGCCTGTTTTGCCAGTTATGCAAAGGGGCGTACGTACTTCCTTTGATGCAACAAATTGATGGAGCGACCACACTTGGAATACTGTGACCAATTATGGTTGCCTCACCTCAGAAAGGATATTGTATGTTACATGCACTCCAGTCTCCAAGCAGTGAGAGACTCCAGGGGTTCCTGTGTTTCCTTGGAATGAAGGTCAATAGAGCTTTACTTACTTACATCCTGAGTAAAGGATGGAGGGTCTTACAGAATTAACACCCCAACAGATCTTGCTTCCTCATTAGGTAAAGGTAAAGGGACCCTTGACCATTAGGTCCAGTTGTGGCCGACTCTGGGGTTGCGGCTGTCATCTCGCTTTACTGGCTGAGAGAGCTGGCGTACAGCTTCCGGGTCATGTGGCCAGCATGACTAAGCCGCTTCTGGCGCATGGAAACGCTGTTTACCTTCCCACTGGAATGGTACCTATTTATATACTTGCACTTTGACGTGCTTTCAAACTGCTAGGTTGGCAGGAGCAGGGACCAAGCAACGGGAGCTCACCCCGTCGCGGGGATTCGAACTGATTGGCAAGTTTGAAAGCAAATTGAATGAACAAAACCAGACTTTTTTTTGGAAAAAAACATTCTCCAGTCCAAAAATATGACCCAAAAGCTTTACTTCCAGAACTCAAACTCCAAAACAACAACACCACCCAACCTAAAACAATAAAGTTACATTCAGTTAGAGGCGCAACTTTTTATACTGGTCCCAGCATTGGTTAAATATCTTAGATAATGAATATCTTCCACCTAGAGCTAAAAATCTAAGCTCTGTCTCGTCTCCATTCCAACCTCCATTAGCCTAAGGCTGTTTTCCTGGGGAGAGATTAGTATATCCATTCTCTCTAGTAGCTTGAGAACAAAGACTCACTTCACCCAAGATGGAAGCCTACAGATTAGCATATGCCTAGACTTGTAATGGCAAGGCTGTATATTGTCCCCTGCTTATTTAACTTATATGCAGAATTCATCATGTGAAAGGCTGGGTTGGATGAATCCCAAGCCGGAATTAAGATCGCCGGAAGAAATATCAACAACCTCAGATATTCAGATGATACAACCTTGATGGCAGAAAGTGAGGAGGAATTAAAGAACATTTTAATGAGGGTGAAAGAGGAGAGTGCAAAATATGGTCTGAAACTCAACATCAAAAAAACGAAGATCATGGCCACTGGTCCCATCACCTCCTGGCAAATAGAAGCGGAAGAAATGGAGGCAGTGAAAGATTTTACTTTCTTGGGCTCCATGATCACTGCAGATGGTGACAGCAGTCACGAAATTAAAAGACGCCTGCTCCATGGGAGAAAGGCGATGGCAAACCTAGACAGCATCTTAAAAAGTAGAGACATCACCTTGCCAACAAAGGTCCGTATAGTAAAAGCTATGGTTTTCCCAGTAGTGATGTATGGATGTGAGAGCTGGACCATAAAGAAGGCTGATCGCCAAAGAATTGATGCTTTTGAATTATGGTGCTGGAGGAGACTCTTGAGAGTCCCATGGACAGCAAGAAGATCAAACCGATCCATTCTGAAGGAAATCAGGCCTGAGTGCTCACTGGAAGGACAGATCGTGAAGCTGAGGCTCCAATACTTTGACAACCTCATGAGAAGAGAAGACTCCCTGGAAAAGACCCTGATGCTGGGAAAGATGGAGGGCACAAGGAGAAGGGGATGACAGAGGACGAGATGGTTGGACAGTGTTTTCGAAGCTACAAACATGAGTCTGACCAAACTGCGGGAGGCAGTGGAAGACAGGAGTGCCTGGCGTGCTCTGGTTCATGGGGTCACGAAGAGTCGGACACAACTAAACAACTAAACAACAACAACAGACTTGTAACACTATATCTTTCATGTGATTTAAACACCCCATGACTGAGCCCCAAAGACACAGCCCCACTTAATCATTAACCTGTTAGGCTCTCTCCTCAGCTCTTCTTTAGATTCAGTGGAAATCTCCATGCCATGCTTCACAGTGTATATTACGGAGTTATTCTCTATTTCAATGTACACGAAACAATTATACTTAATACTCATTAGCTCTCCAGGGAAGTTTCAAGTCACAGCTTTGGATCCAGCACAGAATCCATTTTTCATACAACCCTGACATACCCAGCCCCTCTTGACTTATAGTTATTCATCCTAAGTTGACATTGCATCCATCGAGGTGAGATGGGAAAAGGTCCGCTCATTTATCTCTATGGCCACCTTTTGGGACTTGTAAATCACAGTATTTAATGACCCACCAAAGTCATTACTTTAAGGAAGAAACTGGTTTGGCTGGTTTCCTCCTATAGATTCTTCCCCACATACACAAGATCTCAGGTTTGGAATGGAGCCAGGATAGCATCCAGATGGACCCCACCCCCAAACCTACAACAACATTGTAGAGCTGGGAAAGGTTCAGAAACGGGCAACCAAAAATGGTCAAGGGGTTAGAGCAATGCCTTTATGAGGAACGCTGACATTGGTTGAAGCTTTTTAGTTTAGAACAGTGGGGAAGGCTGCTAAAGCCTTTGATAACCTTCTATTCCATTCATTTGCTGAACCACCTTTGGAAGCTGCCCATGTTGATGGCTTCCACAGTGTAGAGGTGTGAGGGAGGATCATTGGTCAACCACCCTGAGACCTCCAGATATAGGGCGGTATATAAATTCAATAAATCATAAGAATAATAATAAATGGTGGATCATTTAGGGACAGATGTGGCTCATTAACCTGGGGTGGGTAGATAGATAGACCATGTAGGGGACTGAAAACTCTGATCCTAAACCTTAGCTGGCTTGTGGGATATCTTCAGGAGATGATAAAGCTAAGAAGGAAACCCTACACAAATGCCCAATAGAGTCCCTAAGATGGTTGGATGGCATCTTGTACACCTCCTTCTGGCGAATCCTGCAGCCAAGCTGGTGCCAAACGTATTGTTCTGCTTTCCTTTGGACCACACCAAAGAGGCCGAGATGGGGGTCTTGTCATCTGGGCAGCCCAGGACCTCCGTACACACTGCCCAGGTTTACACCTTGGAGAGGTCACTTTGGTGCTGCTAAGACAGCAGTGCAATTTCACCCCCAGAGGCACACTCCATGTGTCTTGTGGACCGTTTGACAAGACGATGCAACCTTTTACTAGCATTCTGAGATTTATACTGCAATCTGGCGTAAGGGAGCCCCCAACAGCTGTTGGCTACTTTATATCTCTCCTCGCAATAAAAAGGTTTCGAGCTTTTCAGGGTGGGAACAGTATTTAATAAGAAATGAATGGGCCTCTATTTTTCATAAGGTTAAAATTCATTTTAAAAAATAAACGATTGTTCTGCGCTTGCCATGCTAGTTGCTATTTAATTAGCACGAAGAACTCTGAGCATTTTTCAAGTGAAAATGGATGAAGAATCAATCCCTGAGGGATAACTGCTGCTTAGCGATTTTAATCATACCCTCAGCGTTGCATCTCTCATCCTGCAGTGTTCGGAGAGAGATTAGGGAAGGTGGTTTCAGCTGGCAACATTGTTTCTATAAATACTTTTGGGTGCGTACTGCAGGGGTGGGGAGCGCTTTTCAGACTGAGGGCCACATTCCTAACTGGGCAATCTTCTGGGGTCCATATGCTAGAGGTGTGAGCAGAGGCAAGAAACACAAAAACAATTGCAAATATTGCCTTTGTATTGTAGGTTGGTTTCCACACACATTGCACATCCCTATTCTTCAGCCAGGCAAGCAAGTGAAATCATCAGAGTTGAAGGGCACATTCTAGCCAGGCAAGAGCTGCTTCCATTGTCAGAGATGCCTCCCTCACTCTGCCTAATGGTAGAGCCGGCTCCGAATAAGTATCCTATCCTCAAGGAAGCCTTCCTTCCTCCCTCAATCTGTCAGTGAATCTCTCGCTGTGTACTCACTAACCTGATGGTAGCACAACATTGCAGTCTTTCTCAATCCAGAATTATTTGCGCTCATCCTCAACATGCTGCTTTCAATCTAGATTGGTTGTGTATGTTAACCAGCCTCATAAAACCTGCTTAGGTAAAGGAAAAGGGACCCCTGACCATTAGGACCAGTCATGGACGACTCTGGGGTTGTGGCGCTCATCTCGCTTTATTGGCCAAGGGAGCCGGCGTACAGCTTCCGGCCCATGTGGCCAGCATGACTAAGCTGCTTCTGGCGAACCAGAGCAGCGCACGGAACGCCATTTACCTTCCTGCCGGAGCGGTACCTATTTATTTACTTGCACTTTGATGTGCTTTCGAACTGCTAGGTGGACAGGAGCAGGGACTGAGCAATGGGACCTCACCCCGTCGCGGGGATTCGAACTGTCGACCTTCTGATCGGCAAGCCCTCGGCTCTGTGGTTTAACCCACAGCGCCACCTGCGTCCTGCCTACTTGAGTCTAATTAATGCACAAAGGGGTTAATGCCATAGAGGGAACTGTCCCGCCAAGCTTAGCCTTTGCCACTTCCCCTCATCTTGGGAGGAAATTTTTGTTGTGGTCAGTTGACATGTGAATTTAGTGTGTGAGGAGATCTCAGCTGGTTGCTCTAGCTCAGCCACATGACTTTTGTTTCAGTCTAGAATGAATTTTGAAACTTGCATTTTTTAAAAAATAGCAATAGTTTAGGAACTTTTACCATTTTGTAACCAAGCAGTGATTTACTGCCTGTGCAACTTTTTCTGACTGCTGTATGAAAAAGCACATGAATCTGACCTTTGAAGAGTTTTGTAAGTAAACCATTTTATAACTTATTAAATGTATGGTTTATCTTTGTACCAAGGGAGTGAGATGCTTTGGAGAAAACTATTGAAAGGGCAGGTTTTTAAAGGTTTTACAGCCTATATTTCCAGGCTTTTCTTTACTTCATGTTTTGCCATGTATAACCTCTGCTGGGGTTCTCTCGCCAAAGAGTCCTTGCCCTGAACTTAAAGAAGGAGTGAGTGTTAAACGATCATGAGAATTGTAGCTCTGGAAGCAGAATAGGGGGTTCCCCTAAAGACTCACAGCACCCTTAACAAACTGCAGTTCCCAGAATTCTTGAGGAGAAGGCACAACTGTTTAATGTGCTATCATAAATGTGGGGTATTATTATTATTATTATTATTAATGTGAGTGGCAGGGAAGTAGTGGCTGAATGAGGCCAGACTGTTAGTGCTCCATTGACCCTAACAGAACAGCCTCCACTAGGAGCTGATAAGCAATTTTTCTTAACAACGCAGAGTTCATCAAGTCTGACAATGTGTGCATGAAAAAAAAGTTATTTTGTGCTCCTCTACTTAACCTGTCCACTTAAAACTATGTGTTACTGTGAATAACATAATCTCCGATTTTGCTCTTGGAATGTTGAAAAACGTATCAATCAAGGAACCGTCAGAAATCTTCCTTTGTCCTTTCATTGCTTCTTAAGGAGGGCTGCTGTTTTCCCTTAATAGCAGTACAGCTTTAATTCCCTGCTCATCTTCAGAGGACTGGAAAGAGCCTGCCAATAAAGCAGGATTTAGCTTTCCCCTAGGCAAAACTTAACCTTTTCCCCCACTGCATTACCAGCTACGCCTGCACATAGGGGTGTCCTTTTGAAAACGGGAAACTCAATTGCGATGACACATGGATTAGGCAGCCAAAGGAACCAAGGCTAGTTGCGTTTTCCTGAACGATTTCTTATCTTCAGGACAAGTCAACCAGTAAAGTTCCCTTTGCTCTTCTCCAGGATTTTTAGAAACTCCTGTCATAAGGTATCTCCTATAGTAGATGGCATGGTGCGCTCACCTGACCTCCAGTTGTTGTGGTGCAAATGCACCAGCAGGAGTGCTGGATTGGCTCTGCTGGTGTGTTTGCACTGCAACAACTTCACTGCAGCCTCCCCCACTATCTCCTAGTAAGCAGCAACGAAGAGACAAACCAGAAGTAAGGTAAGCATCACTACCCTGCTCTCTCATCTGCTACTGAGCTTAACCAAATCATATTGCTGATGTTTGCATCTGCCTTTCACCATGCATAGACCCTGTAGGGTAGGGACAATACCTCTCTATCTGGCTGTCAGGACACTCCCTAGGCTATGCCACATTCCCAGGCCAATGTCCCTTGCTGGCTCAAATCTGTTTATCCCATGGGTGCTTTGGCCTAGCTGAAATGTGTCCCTGAAGTACAATCACGCCTCTTGTCTTGGCGGAAGTTGTGTGTGTTTGGAGGGAGTCTGCATGCTGCTGCTGTAGGCGGTTGCAAATTACCAAAAACCTTGCAATATCTACGATCTGTGGAGGAAGAGAATGACCTACAGTGTCTGGGGAAAACTCTGGAAAAGTGACCTGAAGTTTACAGCATGTTATTGCGTGGCGAGTTCCCGCCCCCCACCAAGATAAATAAACACACGAGACACCATAATTAAGGTTAATTGGGCGAATTAGGCCACAACTTTATTGAATTGAGGAATGAGAGGCATTGGCTTAGGCATTGGTCCTATCGACTATCCGGCTCCAGCCCATTTGCTGGAGACACGGGGAAGGGTTAACACTAATCGGGGGAGTCTCCCGCCGAGGCACGTCGACTAGGAGCTCCCCCGGGTCACCGCTCTGGGGCGTGCCTTTGGCCCACACCTCCATAGGCTTCGGACAGGGCCACGCCCCCCGGAGTCCTTTAATGGACCACCCTTCGTTCACTGGGGGGAGGTGATGGCGTTCCTCCCCCCCCACATCCTCTTAACCCCTTCTTACCAATGCCTACCGCCAATGCCGAAGAGTTGTGACGAGTTGCTACGAGGTAGGCGAAAAACCAAAAGGCTGTAAATTGCCAATTGGGAAAAATTCCTACCATGCCCCTTGCGGCGACAGACCGAAGTCCATAGCAAAGTCAGACCTACCTAAAGCCCAACTAAAGGGAGGGAGGGTGGGAAAACGTGGGGGCTAGCCGGAGAAGAGAGGGCGAGCACCCTCCGCTCCGGCCCTAAATAGGGCAAGCCACGCCCCCCCGCCCGCCGATTGGCTGGCTGGGAGGCGTGGACGGTCGGGATTCCCCTGTTCTCGCGGGGGCTGAAACCAGCCCCCGCTCACGTGGGGAGGGCGTGATGCCCGCAACCCCACCTCCTGGGGCAGGCCTGGAAGTGGCTTTGCGTGGCGAGTTCCCGCCCCCCACCAAGATAAATAAACACACGAGACACCATAATTAAGGTTAGTTGGGCGAATTAGGCCACAACTTTATTGAATTCAGGAATGAGAGGCATTGGCTTAGGCATTGGTCCTATCGACTATCCGGCTCCAGCCCATTTGCTGGAGACACGGGGAAGGGTTAACACTAATCGGGGGAGTCTCCCGCCGAGGCACGTCGACTAGGAGCTTCCCCGGGTCACCGCTCTGGGGCGTGCCTTTGGCCCACACCTCCATAGGCTTCGGACAGGGCCACGCCCCCCGGAGTCCTTTAATGGACCACCCTTCGTTCACTGGGGGGAGGTGATGGCGTTCCTCCCCCCCACATCCTCTTAACCCCTTCTTACCAATGCCTACCGCCACCGAGCAGTCGCTCGCCGCTAATACTCTCATGCCTGAATCCAATCCCTTATTCCCTTTGCAATCTCCATCAGCCAAATATCGTTACCAGCATCCGAAAGATGCACGCCATCATACCGGTAGAGGGCCTCACGGTTGAAACGAATGCCCGGGTGGCCAATGAGCCTCCCACCCACGGCTGCCACTCTACGCACCACCGCCCGATCCAAGGCTTTCCTAGCCCTATTCATAGCTATCGGGCACCTGCAATCTCTCCAAACCCGCCTCTCCATCAGCGAGGCCCAAATAATTGTGACATTCGGGTAAGCGGCCTTCAGCTCCTCGAAGTCGCTAAAAATGTGCCACTGCAAATCAACTGCCTTCCTGTAGGCTAGGTCGTTTCCCCCCAATTGTATCAGTAAAGCGTCTGGGGGGCCCTCCGCTGCTGCTCTGGTCTTAATTGCGGGCAGCATCTCGGCCCAGCGCATTCCCCTCCGGGAGACCCAGGAAATGGTGACGTCAGGTGGTAAGCCCAGGCGCGGCCCGAGACCGGAATTGATGGCGCGTACCCTGGCCCAATGCACAATACTGTGCCTGATAATCCAGACGCGCACCCCCATATCACCTGTAGGAAATCGAAAGAACAGGCCATGGTCAGTCACCGTCACAAATTCTTTCTCAAATAGCGCTTGTACGCGTCAGATTTCCAGCGACCTAAGTCCCTAATCCTTTCAGTCGTAAGACCCAGGTGCATTGCCGTGGTGGCTGCTCCTATCCTGAAAGAGTGTGATGCAAAATCTGCTGCGTGGGGGCTAGCCGGAGAAGAGAGGGCGAGCCCCCTCCGCTCCGGCCCTAAATAGGGCAAGCCACGCCCCCCCACCCGCCGATTGGCTGGCTGGGAGGCGTGGACGGTCGGGATTCCCCTGTTCTCGTGGGGGCTGAAACCAGCCCCCGCTCACGTGGGGAGGGCGTGATGCCCGCAACCCCACCTCCTGGGGCAGGCCTGAAAGTGGCTTTCTTTGAAGGAGAACTATCTGAAAATGATTCACAGATGGTATTTAACTCCAAGTAGGCATTCTAAGATGTATAAGGCTGAATCAGATAAGTGCTGGAGATGCAAAGAGGTGGCGGGAATGTGGTTTCATATGTGGTGGACTTGTAAAAGGGTAAAAGAAAATTGGGAAATGATTCATAATGAATTGAAAAAAATGTTTAAAAGTACTTTCCCAAAAAACCCAGAGTCCTTTCTGTTGGTGATAATTCAGAATGAAATTCCCAGGTGTCAAAAAAGGTTATTTATGTATGCCACTAATGCAGCCCGTGTTTTTTTAGCCCCCAAATGGAAAACGAGCAAGGTCCCAGCTAAAGAAGAATGGCAACTCAAGTTGACAGAATATGTGCAATTCACAGACTTAAAGCATAGAATAAGAGAACAAGAAGAACATGCGTTTAAAGTAGATTGGAAAACGTTTATTGAATATATGGGGAATAATTGTGTACAGTTGGAAACGCTGGCAGCATTAAGATAAATTCAACAGTGTAAACAAGTTTTGATGGAAGCAATAATGGAATACTGAATGGTATAGTTTTTGTAAAATATGCAGGGATTTATGATTCGTAAAATGAACCATGGAAAGAGAAGAATGGAAATCATTGATATCTTAGGGATGTAAAATTAGTATTTTAAATTGTAAAACAGAAAATTTAATAAAAATTATATACAAACACAACACAAAACACACACACACGAGAATGACCTTTTGTTGTTTAGTTGTGTCCGACTCTTCGTGACCCCATGGACCAGAGCACGCCAGGCACCCCTGTCTTCCACTGCCTCCCGCAGTTTGGTTAAACTCATGTTGGTAGCTTCAAGAACACTGTCCAACCATCTCGTCCTCTGTTGTCCCCTTCTCCTTGTGCCCTCCATCTTTCCCAACATCAGGGTCTTTTCCAGGGAGTCTTCTCTTCTCATGAGGTCGCCAAAATACTGGAGCCTCAGCTTCTGGATCTGTCCTTCCAGTGAGCACTCAGGGCCGATTTCCTTCAGAATGGATAGGTTTGATCTTCTTGCAGTCCATGGGACTCTCAAGAGTCTCCTCCAGCACCATAATTCAAAAGCATCAATTCTTCGGCGATCAGCCTTCTTCATGGTCCAGCTCTCACTTCCATACATCACTACTGGGAAAACCATAGCTTTAACTATGCGGACCTTTGTTGGCAAGGTGATGTCTACAGTGTGGCTAATTGTTATTGATATCCTCGTCCTCTACAAACTGGTCTGATCCTCTTTTAAAGCTGTCCAGGTTAGTGGCCATTACTGTCTCCTATAGGAGCAAGTTCCACTATATGCTGCATGAAAGAACTTCTTTGTTTTATTTGCCCCTACTCTTCCAAAATTGAGCTTCACAGGATGCTCAAGAGCTCTAGCATTTTATGATAGAGGGAGAACAACTTTTCTCTCTCTGCTTTCTCCATGCTATGCATAAGTTTTTATAAATTTCTTCATGTCACCTCTTACTCGCCTAACCGTCCCCCCAATCCTAGAATTGTAGAGTTGGACATTTGCCTTGAACATTTGTGTTGCCCTTTTCAACCCCACAATGTCCTTTTTGAGGGACCCTGCTTGAGTAAGCTAGGTGCAGACATTTACCCTCCATCCTATAGTGGAGGGCCAAAATGTAGCACCCCCAGATGGATCTTCTCAGTTATGGATCTGCTCAATTTTGCACCCCCTTGGCTTGGTGTCATGTATGGGGAAACTGGTCGCACCATCCTAAATCTGGTGCTGGGGGCAGAGGGGGGTATTATTGGGCTATTGTTTTTGTTATATATTTTGTATACTATGATCTTTTTATGTGAACCGCCCTGAGACCTCCAGATATAGGGTGGTATATAAATTCTAATTCTAATTCTAATTCTAATTCTAATTCTAATTCTAATTCTAATTCTAATAATAGAATGGGTAGGTGGGGCCAGAAAGTATGTTCCTCCCCTCTCCTGATTCTAATTACATGAGGCGTAGAACATCTGCATAGGGCTAGTGCAAAGGTAGCCAACAGATTGTTAGGATATAGTTCCGTTCCACCTTTAGAACAGGCATGTGGAGTTGTTGTGGGTCACATGTCTGTTTACTTCCAGCACAGTCTGCTGGGAACTTCTGTTGTTTATAGCTTTTGCCTATGCTGTTTGCTTGTACACGAAGGGAAGCAGACATGTTTTTCCTTTGTTTTAATGCTGAATAAACGCTTGTAAATATGCTTACATATGCCTATGTCAGCTACTTCCATTGCAAAGAATTCTTATTTCTGCTGGCTTGCGTGCTCAATCTCTAAAGATTTCTGAGGCTTGAGCTGCAGTTTTTGATGCTGTTCTATTGTATTGATCTTTATTACGGCCATTGGCCCATCACACGACAGTTTCCCATACCAACATAATGTACTTAAACCTCCAAATTTCAAACCGCCAAGACTTACAAAAAACAGACAAGAACCAAAGCAAAACAAAAACAAAAGACCAACATCATACATTACAATAAATTTGTAACATAAACATCGCCCTCTACTCATAAATTAGTAGAAGACATCAATGGTGAAATCACCTAATTACATCCTAAAACATAGATCATAGTTTAAAGAGATTATCCGAGCCGCACAGGAGTCCGTTTCTCTTCTTTAGGGATAGGACGCTGATCAAGAATCTGGCAACCATCAGTGATCTTAGGGGGTCATCATCATTTAATAGATATCTCAGTTTGGCTTCGTTCATATCATCGGCAATTCCCTTTAGATATTGAGCAAGAAACTTGCTCCTGGCCGATGAGTGAAAAGCACAATCAAAAATTATGTGATGCAACGATTCCGGTGCCCCACAATTACAATCACATAAGAGCGATATCTGTCCATTGGAGAATCTATTTCGATGCTGTTCTGAGAACCGGAGTTCACCCTGCTGGAGCCAGCTGGGGGCCTGCCAATTGCCTCCGTCTCCCAGGACTCATCCCAACACAGATATCCTCTAGATATTTTTGACTTCAACTCCCAGCAGCCCCATGATCAATGGCCAGGCATGATAGGTGTCAGATACACTGACTCAGGAAAGCGATTTTGGGTGCTGATCATGACATCACAATGTTGGGCGTGATGCCCAGACATCAAATGTGACACTTGGATGCGATGCTGTCATGCATGATGTCTGGGCATCAGAAGGCAATCTGCGGTTCCTCTGCCTCTTGCCTCCACGATGGGCTGGGTGCTGCTTCCCCTTCATGGCAGGTGATGGAGGAGGGGGAGGAGCCACCACGTTGCTGGATCATGTGATGATCATTGAGGGGGCCCTGCCCCCTAACGAATATTGGGGTGGCTCAAAAGGGTTCAGCCCTTAGGAGTTGGCACCCCTGATAGGTGTAGTCCACAACATGTGGAAGGAATCATGCACGTGCATATTTCCTACATCCATTTTAGGATGTGTTGGAGGTAGGAGGTAAGATTGGTGGAGTCTTTTCATTTTGTCTCTTTGCGTCTCCCGACTGCGGAATCAAGTTATATTAAAAAATGGCTATGGAAAAGTTCTGAATAATTCATTGGCAAGACAAAATGCAGCGAAGGAAGGAGGCAATCACCTGATCCCTACCAAAGGCAGGCTTGGGATTCTCTGGAATTAAAAGTTTTCCACTCGGCAATTGTTGCCAGAGGCTGATTTTTTTTTTAAGGGTTAAAATGAGGAAATCAGCTTTTGGCACCACCCACACCTAATTATTCTACAAAGGACCCAGCATCTCTGTCAGTAGGACAAACTAACAAGTTCAATAATTTGCATCTGGTTGCATATAATTTTTTAATTGGTTGACATGGCGAAATCCTTGACAGGATAGTGAGCAAAAGCCAGCAGCAATCTTTCTGCATCCCTTTGATTGCATGCCCTCACCGTGATGAGATCTCCTCCTGCCGCCACGTTGCTGGAACAGCATCAGACAGATGGGCGAAGAGTAAAGGCTTCAAGTTTGCTGAGAGTTAAAAGCTCAAACGACAATGATGCGCATTCAGTTGAGGTGCCTTGCTCATCAGCATGCATACTGATCATCAGGCACCTGGAGGGAATTTCCACAAATCTGTTGTTCAGACCTTTAATCGTCACATTGACATTCAAACAAGTTAGCGCAAAATGGAGCTTCATAAAATACAGATCAGGCTAGTTCTTGCACCTTAGGACCTTTTGAGGGTTGACTGGGTTGAGTCAGGGACCCTTCAGCATCATGGGCTAGGATTCACTGTTTCATTCAGCTCTATCTGTCTGTCTATCATCTATCTATCTATCTATCTATCTATCTATCTATCTATCTATCTATCTATATCTATCTATCTATCTATCTATCTATCTATCTATCTATCTATCTATCTATATTAACCACTTTCCCCAGAGCCTGGTAAGCTGTCAGGGACTGTGCTGAGGAGGGTTGCACAGATGAGAAATGGTGGGAGCCTCCCCCTTCCCCTGCTCCTAATCAGGATCCTGAATCTTCCCAGGAGCACTGGGCAGTATAGATTTGGAACAGTGGTTCGCAGAGGGACATAGTTCAGAAGACAAAAGTTGGGAAGAACTGGGTGGTGAACAGCAAGGAGAAGAAGAACCGGGAGAGAGAGTTAACGGACTCCTGCTCACTGGAAAGTGCCCAGTTGACCAGTCCAAGGTCACGGAGATTAGATAAGGTAGCTGCACAGAAGGCACAGTGGTTGCGAGATCAAGTTGCAAGAGGAGGAAGTGACAAGGGTGACTCGGGGGGAAGTGGGTGTAAACCTTAATTGGGAGCACCTTTACTGCGAGAATGGACTCTGTTCTTTCGCTGTGATCATTAAAATCTCTTTAAATGGTAAGAGACTATTTTTGCTTTGTTCTGTTAATCCACGGCCAAAGGGAGGGAGGAAGTTGCTTCCCCAAAGCCTGACATAAGCAGAGATACTAATATAAGTACACAAATCATTAGAGGGAAGGAAAGTAAAAATGGAGTGATATCCAAGTAAGTGATACCCAGAACCAGGGCCGTCTTAAGCATATGCGGCGCCGTGGTGCAAAGATCCACCTGCCCAGATTTGTCAACCTTTTTTTAGGGGGGGAACCGCATGGCACACATGGCAGAACTGGCCTGGCCGGCCGCCTGAACAACAACAGGGGAGCCCAAGGCAGTGGCAGCAGCAGAGCAAGGTGGGCGCCAGGTGCCGTGGTGGGCGGGCAAGCAGAGCCCAGCACAACAATAGTCGAGCCCGAGGCTCGTGTGAGCAGCGTGCACTGGGTGGGCCTCTTGATGGCCCGCCAATCCCAGGCGTGCAGGAGGGCTGAGCTGACCGGCTGCCTCAGAGCCTCGCTCTCCCGCAGCAGAAGAGCTGCTGTGCTCCGACAGGCTATGCTCCGCTCGGCAGCGGCTGTCGGTTCTTCCCAATCCCCAGACTCCAAATCTTGGCCCTGGACTCTTGGCCTGGCGCCCCTGAGAGCCCGCGCCTGGGTGCCCAGCACCCCTAGCGCCTATGGGTAAGACTGTCGGATTTCAAGCCAGCAGAGCTAGCGTAGCTCTGAGGAATTTGGCCACCCTCCAGGTGCCCGGCTTGAATCCTTGTTGACCTCCCCTGCCAGCGTCTCCCGGCAGGATCAAGGGAGGTCTCCAATCGGCGATTCTTCTCAACGTGAAGAAGAACACACCATTCCTCCCCCTCCTCCATTCCCGGGGGGGGGGGAAAAGACACAGACAGAAATATATCTACATGCTTTTATTCCTGTCTTTCCAGCAGTACAGAGAAAACACGTCTGTACCCTCTGATTCACAACTGCAGAGAGAGAATAACTCCACCCATGTACTTCCAGTACAGGGTCATGTGCCACTCTGAGCTAACATCTGGTGCTCAGTACACTGTCTCTTGTTCCCACGGTACATTCCAATAACATCAGTTTCCTGTTTACCATTCCAGCCACCTGGAGCTCGCTTCTGCATTGCTCCTTTTTCGTAACAAAGACAGCCCTGCCCAGAACAGACCCACTTAAATCAATGGACTCAAGTTTAGCGGTGGCTGCCATTTTTTGCATATTCAAACAGTGTCCTGGATCAATGCTGGGTCCAGGGTACTTTGGAAGGTACAAAATGGTGGGTAAATTGTGAACATAGTTGGCAGGGTCATTTGGAAAAGGCTGCAGTATGAGGAGCATCCGAAGGGATGAAGCTGAGCCATGCACTCAGAAGGTCCAAGGTTCAATCCCCAGCCTGAAATCCTGAGGAACTGCTGCCAGCCAGTGCAGACAATGCTAGGGAATATGGACCAATGGTCTCACTCAGTATAAGGCAGCTTCCTAGAAGCTGCATAATCCTCTCCCACAGCGAACGAAGAAGGAATCCATGCCATTACTGATGGATAGCCCCATCCCCAGGAAGTTGTTGGAGAACTTAGAATCATAGGATGTTAGAGCTGGAAGGGACCCCAAGGGTCATCTAGTCCAACCCCCTGCAATGCAGGAATCTCAGCTAAAGCATCCATGGCAGATGGCCACCCAACCTCTGCTTAAAAACCTCCAAGGATGGAGAGTCCATCACTTCCCAAGGGAAGTCTTTCCACCGTCAAACAGCTCTTACTGTCAGAAAGTTTTTCTTGATGTTCAGTTGGAATCTCCTTTTCTTGGAACTTCTCTCCTGTGGAGAAGTGAAATGGTGCTGCAAATAGGGCGGGGAATTCTGGGAGGCCAATTCTTTGTATAGTGGTACCTCTGGTTACGTACTTAATTCGTTCCGGAGGTCCGTTCATAACCTGAAACTGTTCTTAACCTGAAGCACCACTTTATCTAATGGAGCATCCCGCTGCTGTTGTGCCGCCAGAGCATGATTTCTGTTCTCATCCTGAAGCAAAGTTCTTAACCCGAGGTACTATTTCTGGGTTAGCGGAGTCTGTAACCTGAAGCGTATGTAATCCGAGGTACCACTGTACTCACCAGGAGTTTTACACAGTGGCAGAGAGCGCAGGCTGTATGACATGCACCAGGTGCAGTCAAATTTTGGAGAATGCAGCTGCTACTTTGCAATCAGCCTCGGCTTACTTTGCTCAGAGGCAAAAGTAACTAGCTTCCTTCCACGATGCTGTAATTGCAAATTTCGCTCAATTAGGGATATGTGTGATGAAGCTCATCTAGGACCTGTGGCCACCTGTGGCCAACTTTTGCTCCTCAAACAATACTGTGCACAGCTAAAAGTGTGTGTTTGTGTGTTTTAAAGATAATTGGGGGTTTTTTGTTTTGTTTTTTTACAGTTCTCTTTGCAATGCGGTTTGGCTAGCTCTGACACATATTCGAGAAGATGCTGGAGTCTAACCAGTAGTGGATGCCGTGGTGGGGCAAAGACGCTGACCTGACCTGCAAACAGGTGAGTCGCTGCTGCTGAGCGGGAGGGACAGAGTGAGGTGGGCATTGAGGTGGACGCAGTGCAACTGCACAGAAAGCTGACCGCTGGAGGTGGCAGTAAGAAAACTTTTTGGGTATTTTTATCATATGTGGTGGGAATGTAAAAAAGTGAAAAACTTCTGGGAAATGATATATAATGAAATGAAAAAAAATGTTGAAATATACATTCATTAAGAAGCCAGAAGCATTTTTACTTGGCACTGTAGGAGATGATATAAATAGAAAGGATTGTAAATTATTTTTATATGGAATGACGGCAGCAAGAATATTATTGGCACAAAATTGGAAGCAAGAAGAAATACCGACAAAAGAAGAATGGAGGATGAAACTGATGGACTATGCAGAATTAGACAAATTAACAGGAAGAATTCGAAACCTGCGGGACCAGAGATTCACAGACGACTGGTGTAAATTTACGGACTATTTGAAAAGTAATTGTGACGATCAGATTACGCTTGTAGGTTTGCAAGAAGTTTTGTAAGGTGAATTATTTGAATAGTGGAAAGGAGCAGCTGGAAGCCTGAACAGCAGCCGTCCGCAACTATTTAGTTGTGGTACCTCTTGCCATAATATTAATGCAGAGTGCTGGGGGAAATTTGCAGGAGTCCATTTTTCTCTTCCAACACTGATTTCCTTTCCCTTCCAGGTTCAGACCCTGCATATTGCCTTGTTGATTCAGGCTGGGAGATTAGTGATGAGCCATCTCTAAATTTGTACCTCGAAAATCCTCACTAAATTGCCCCTTTGCCTTTTCCCTTTCCTACAAGGGGGAGGGGTGGGGAGGCAGAGAAAGCAGGTTTTAATTGCCGGTTTCTTCTCACTATTTAATTGCTACATATATATATATATATATATATAACACAACACAGAGACCTAATAAAGTTAGACATTCAAGAATAAAATATCTTGATATCCAAAACAAATCCATAAGCTAATATCTGCAAATAACAATAACATATAGAACGAATACAGAAAGCTGGAAACCGATTCACCTCCCTGTAAGCCAATTATAAACTTTAAAGTGCAATAGTTCAATTATAATTTTTCTTTTCTCCTCTCTTAATAGCACTATTTATAGTCCTATTTCATCTTTTTAAAAAAAATGGAAAGGAAAAATAACAAGAGGAAATCAGTAATAAAAGCCCCTACTCCCACGGGATGAGAAACAGGCTTTGGGAAATTTAGAGAGGCTGTGCCAGAGGTAAATCAGAGTCCTCAGCCCAGATCAACAGGAAACAACATAATGGACTGAACTTTCAAAGAGGAAGAGTTCAGCTTAAAGCCACAGCGGATCTGGAAAGTCTTACTAGCACTGTACCTGTTCCCACTGGCTAGGCTGATGCTGCAATCGGATTTTTTACCACTCCCCCAAAAGGCACAAGTGAGGATAGGAAAAGCTTCATTAACTACAAACCCTGAAATTTTGTATCCCTTACAAACCAGTGCCAAAGTTTTGTCATTTTATATATTTTTGTAGCCCCCCCCCAAACAGAGTAATTGATACATCCAATCAGGGTTCATAGTTAACACCCAGAAATGCAACATGGTCTGATTCACTCTAAACCGGTGCCAAAATTTTGTAGGTTAATGAAGCTGATGGGGGGGGGGAACCCATGGGTTGCTTAGAACTAGTGATGGGGGAGAATTTTGATCTGGTTTGCATTTAAAGGTGAATGTACTTAATCCACATTTTCCAAAGCAATTTGCAAACTGAGACACGGCCACCCTTCGAAATGTGCACTTTTTTGAATTTTGCGGTGTCAAATAAGACTGCATATATTAGTGAAAATAACGTATGAAAAGGCATTATTTTAGGGGGGGAATGCCTTGCAAAAATATGTCTTCTTAAGCAAAATTGCATACAAAAACGCGTAGCAGGAATTTGCAATAACATGCGGCTGAATTTTCTCAAGGACTTAAGTAAAAGAATTCGGAAACCGATGCGGAAATGTGGAGAGCTGGGTTTAGGACTGGGAAAATGAGCAAGTGAAATGGACAGATTGAGCCATCCCTATTTAGAACAGGAACAAGTACTCCATGGACCTCTAGATTTTGCTGGATTAAAACCCTGACCATCGGCTATGTTTGCTGGGCTTTAAGGGATCTGGAGTCTAACAATGTCTGAGAGAGCCACAGATTCTCCACCCTTACTTGGAAAATACCAGAATACAAAATTCAATTGTTGTTTTTTTAATTAAGCTTCCAGGACAGGTGTAAGCTTTTCTGTTCCTGTTCTCCTTAACCCCATTATTCTGAGGGCAGCACCAATGAAATAAATGGGAGCTGGAGGCAAAGCAAAGTCCTACTTTCAGATGAGAGACAGACCTTTATTATGGGAGTCCATTCCTAAAAACACATGGAAGCATATGGAGCCTTTGAAGCGTTTGGGGGATCATCTTCCACCCCAACAGCAGTTGAGGCTGCAGCCCTCTCGAGAGGAAGAAGAGCTCAGCTGCTGTTTCTTGACATCATCCACCCCGGACACCGCTGGGCTCAGTGCGGCGCCAAACAGAAGGAGCTGGATTGGTTTTTTGGGCATCTTCAGGGGTGCGACGCTGGATATTCTCACCTGGGAAGCCGTCGTGGGGATTTCCTCAGGGCACCGGGTCCAGCTTGTGTCCTCTGGAACCCAGCTGTAAATCGTATTATAGGAGCAGGTTTCGTCCTTGCCCGCCAACAGGTAGATCTTACCTTGCCATTCCACCGCGCAAGAAAAAGCCAAGGCTGTCGGTAGCTCTGGGACAGTGACTTCCCAGCTCACCCTGCCATTCTCAAAGAGGTAAAAGCTCCCTTTGGTGCAGTTGGGGAGCTCCTCAGTGGCCATGGCGCTCTGGACCAGTAAATTGCCCCTTTCCTCGGTGTACCCGCCGAAAACATATATCCCGTTACTGACCGAGACAGCCGCTGCACCGTAGCAGGCAAAGTCCATGGGCACCTCATTCCACCAGTCGGCATTTGTGTCGTAGATCAGAAGCCCCTTGTAGCTCCTGGAGGCTTTCCCCCCTATAAGGTAAAGCTTATTCCTGAGCACAGTTGAAGCTGGGTACATCACGGCAAGGGGCAGGCTAGAGATAGGGGCCCAGGCATTCTGCTCAACGCTGAAGGCCTCCGCGGAAGAGAGAGGGCCAGTATCGCTGCAGCCTCCGACAGCATACAGCTTTTTGTCACAGGCCAGAAAGGGGTGGAGGGCCCGGGCTGTGAACATGGACGGGAGTTGTGTCCATTGGCTGGTCAAGGAATCGTACTGATGCAGAGTGTCCACAAAAGAGCAGTCGGCCTTCTGACCTCCAGACAAGTAAAGCTTGCAGCCCATGGAGGCACATCCAGAGTAGCTCAGGTACTTCAGCGGTGGCAACGTCTCCCACCTCTCTGCGTTGGGGTCGAAACAGTACAGGTAAGGTTCTGGGTCATCTCCATCCTGGGTCCTGCTCTCGTCGACCTTCAGACAAGCAAGGCAGTCGTCGTACATGCCCTTCCTGAGCCCGCCACTCGCTTGGAGCCTCCCTGCCCCATCCAGCTCCTTCCACTTCAGACGCACGTGCCTGTAGTATTCTGCAGTGTCCGCCTGGACGTCGACGAGCTCTTCGTGGGTGAGCAGTGAAAAGCGGACATGTCCGAGGAGCTCCTTGTACAGCGGGAGGCGCACGGAGGCTGCAGACTCCACCCAGTTGCGCACAGCCTGGTAGACGATCAGCTCAGAGGGCACTTCCAGGTTGTCCGAGGAGATGAGGCTGATTAAAGCTTTGGGTTCCAGGTTCAGGAAGGCTTCCTGCTTAGCGAGGGGCACAAAGTGTTGCTTGATGTAGCACGAGGCTGCGTCAAGCAAAGGCTGGTGGTTGTGCTGATGAGCCAGGCTGTAAAGGCTGAGGCAGTTGTTCATGGAGATGTTCATTTCGAGAAACCTGGCAGGGAAACAAAAGAGATGCCATCAGTTTTAGAGACCAATGCCTTCTCCCATTGAAATGTTTGGATAAAATATTGCTCTGGGAATTACGTATCTCCCCATGTTGATATGTCCCCCGCTTCTCTCAACAGAAACATTGAGCAATTAACAGAGGGGTAGACCCAACATGGTGCCTCCCCTCCCTGATGCTGTAGACTACAGTTTCCATTATCCTTCCTATCTTGGCTGGGGCTGGTGGGAATTGTAGTCTAAAACATCTGGACAGACCATGTTGGCTACCCCCGGGCTACCAATATCAATAAAAAATATTTCCATCAACATTATAATGATATGCACAGAGTAGCAGTGTCAACAAAAAGGATGATTACATTCCAAAGAAACTTCATGCCTAAATGAGGCCAATAAAGGGGAAAGCCATTTGGGAAAGAGTTCCTTAACTGTGGGGTGCCATCACCAAAAAGGCCCTGCGATCTATATTGGTGGTTCCCAAACTTGTTTTCTCATGGACCACTTGTCTTGGCAGGCCACTTAATATCCCACCGCCCCGTTGTTGTAATACACTGTGCTAGACACTGTGCGGTTTTTAACTGTATTTTTACAGTGGGTCATTGATCAACTGCGGACCACAGTTTGGGAACACCTGATCTATTCAATATTTATGAATAGGTTTTTAAAGGGAATGATAAGAATATTCTCTGACTAATGTTTGGATTCTCTAAGACTTCTCAATGGTTTTTCATATGACTAAACCATCCACTCCATGAAGAGCTCTTGCACTTGATGCAGAAGCTACAGTTAGTGCGCAATGCTGAGGCAGGTGTTCAGAATGCAAAGTTGTGCTCCGTCCCGCAGGCACCTGGTTGGCCAATGTGCAAACAGGATGCTGCACTAGATGGGCCTTTGGCTGATCCACCAGGTGTCCTCTTACACCCATATGTTCTTAGGTGTTCAGTTTGCTATGCTTGGGAATGTGGCAGTCTTGCAATGTGTGCAAAAGTTTTAAAATGGAATGGGGCGACTTCCTTGCTGTCAGGGGCTGGTCTGGATCGGAAGATTGGGAAATGCAATCACAGGGAGATCAGCTCCTAATAGAAGAGGAGGAAGAATATTTCCCCCCTCCCTGCTTCCAGCATTTCCAGAAGCAGAGAGACAGGCAGACACAGAAGCTGCACAGTTGAGAGAGGAGCTACCCAGCTATGAGATAGTAGCTAAGCAACCAGATGGGAGGGAGCAGCTGGGCGATACAGCAATCGGGAGTGGGGGGGAACTCCCTCCCTCCCCCCAAACTCAGAGGTCCGAGGGTGTCAGAGAACAAAGGAGACATGGGCGGGGGGAGGGACTTCCCGCTGGCGCGCTTCTTGCTGTGGAAGTGGGGAGGAGTCAGAGTAGGCAACTGATATCCTTACGGAGGTTTGCCTGTTTGTGCTTGCAACATAATGCTGTAATAGAAGGACTATAGATCTACCAAATGCTTGTTAATTCTAATCGGTGAGAAGGGAGAGGGGAACTCCTGTACTTCTTTGTATCCTGTCTTAGTTTCATGATGTTAGCCACCCTGAGCCCGGCTCTGGCCAGAGAGGGCGGGGTACAAATAAAAATTTTAAATTATTATTATTACTTGACACTTGCATTACCTTCCAGCTGTCTCTTTCAGTGGAAGGATCTGGAGCTTGCTAGCTGCAGTAAAGAGGTCCTGGGCAGTTTCTGCAGTGAGAGACACCTCTTCCGTGTAGAGATAGTCCAGCAGGCAATGGAGTGTGGAAGCAGTGATGTCCTCAAGCTGGATCTCCCCGTTGTGTGACTCAGAATGGACAAACATATCTCTGAAATAAGGACTGACTGATGCCAACAGCATCCTGCATTTGGAAAGAAGAAACGTGCACATTATTTATTAGCTATATTTACTGGACAGGGGACCATAGCTGTCAACTTTTCCCTTTTCTTGGGAGGAATCCTATTCGGAATAAGGGAATTTCCCTTTAAAAAAGGGAAACTTTAACAGCTATGCAGGGGATCCCCCCCCCAATATTATTGCCTTCTGGGCATTGTGCAGGAAAAGAGTAAAGCCAAGTAAAATCACAAAAACCAGAACAAGCTTCAAAATGCAGTTTTAAAACACCCAGGGTAAGCTGCATTACAAACAGCAGAAGCAGAGAATTTAGAATTTAATAGAAACACTTGAAAAGCCTGGGAGAATGAAAAGGATTGTTGTTTTTTTGGTCTGGCACCAGAAATACATTAAATTAGTTGCCAGGTGGGCCTGTCAGGGGAGAGCATTCTATACATGTGGAGCCACTACTAGGAGGCCATGAATCATGAAAGGGAACAAGAAGATTCTCTGACTAATGTTCTTTTTCTTTTTTGGCCATGGAAAAGGGAGAGTTGTTTGGATTCTCTAAGACAGGGTTTCCCAAACTTGCATCTCCAGCAATTTCTGGACTACAATTCCCATGATCACTGAGCACTGGTCCTGCTAGCCAGGGAGGATGGGAGTTGTAGTCCAAAACCAGCTGGAGACCCAAGTTTGGGGAACCCTGCTCTAAGACCTCTCAGTGCTCTTTCATTTGACTGGCCGTCCAGTCTTCCTGGACCTTTCTCAGGTTTAGGACAGAGTGGCAGTATATTATGGGGTGCCACTCCTACCCCTCTGGGTGCTTTCGGAAGGTAATGTGGAGTCATTGCTGCTCTAACTAGTGACTATTCTCCTGTGGGATATCACAAGGTTCCTTTGTTGTTGTTTAGTCGTGTCCAACTCTTCGTGACCCCATGGACCAGAGCCCGCCAGGCACTCCTGTCTTCCACTGCCTCCCGCAGTTTGGTCAAACTCATGCTGGTAGCTTTGAGAACACTGTCCAACCATCTCGTCCTCTGTCGTCCCCTTCTCCTTGTGCCCTCCATCTTTCCCAACATCAGGGTCTTTTCCAGGGAGTCTTCTCTTCTCATGAGGTGGCCAAAGTACTGGAGCCTCAGCTTCACGATCTGTCCTTCCAGTGAGCACTCAGGTCTGATTTCCTTAAGAATGGATACCAACACCATAATTCACAAGCATCAATTTTTCAGCGATCAGCCTTCTTTATGGTCCAGCTCTCACTTCCATACATCGCTACTGGGAAAACCATAGCTTTAACTATACGGACCTTTGTTCCCAACACTGGAGAAAAATCTGCATTCAGATGCAAGGAGTCCCTCAATTTGAACTGTGGTGGCATCCATATGTTGACAAGACTCTATTTCTCTCTTTTTCATCCAGTTCAGCTGTCCTTGTGTCTTCCTGGATTGCCTAGATGCTGTTCTGGACAGAGTGAGACCTAACAGGTTGAAACTCAAGGCAGATGTGACAGAGGTGATGATAACTGGCAAGCCTTGGGGTAGGGCAGCTTCCTCCAACCTGCTGCCCTCCAGAAGTTTTGGACAGCAACTCCCATCATATCTGACTATTGGCCATGCTGGAAGCCACCAGAAGGGAAAGCGTTAGGTAGGGGATTTATATTTCTGGATACAAGCACCGAGGAAGTGTATGGCTCAAATCCTAGAACTTCCACAGGACCACATGGAACCCAAAAGCCATTTAGACCAACCTGCTGAAATGTTCCTCCTACATAAAACAACATTGTCGCTGTCATGGTGGGAAATAGGCCAGGATCAAAACACGTTTTGTTTTGTCTGCAAGGGGTTACCACTGCCTACAATGGTACTTTTTTTTGGGGGGGGGAGGAGGCGGGTGGGTGTGGAGGACTCCCTGGTCCTGAATGGGCTAACTGTGCCCCTGAAAGACCAGGTACGCAGCCTGGGAGTCATTTTGGCACAGGTCAATTCTGTGTCCAGGGTAGCTGTTTACCAGCTCCATCTGGTACGCAGACTGAAACCCTACCTGCCTATGAACTGCCTCGCCAGAGTGGTGCATGCTCTGGTTATCTCCCGCTTGGACTACTGCAATGCGCTCTATGTGGGGCTACCTTTGACGGTGACCCGGAAATTACAACTAATCCAGAATGCGGCAGCTAGAGTGGTGACTGGGAGCGGCCGCCAAGACCACATAACACTGGTCTTGAAAGACCTACATTGGGTCCCAGTACGTTTCCGAGCACAATTCAAAGTGTTGGTGCTGACCTTTAAAGCCCTAAATGGCCTCGGTCCAGTATATCTGAAGGAGCATCTCCACCTCCATTTTTCTACCCGGACTCTGAGGTCCAGCGCCGAGGGCCTTCTGGCAGTTCCCTCACTGCGAGAAGCCAGGTTACAGTGAACCAGGCAGAGGCCCTTCTCGGTAGTGGCACCTGCCCTGTGGAACGCCCTCCCACCAGATGTCAAAGAGAAAAACAACTACCAGACTTTTTGAAGACATCTGAAGGCAGCCCTGTTTAAGGAAGCTTTTAATGTTTGATGCATTACTGTATTTTAATATTTTGTTGAAATCCACCCAGAGTGGCTGAGGAAGCCCAGCCAGATGGGCGGGGTATAAATAATAAATTATTATTATTATTATTACAGACTCACCTGTGGCAAGGAAAGCTCTTTCCTTCCACGCCCAAGGTAACATCGCATAGCTGCTGGGTCTGGTACAGCTGTTTCAAGCCTTAAAAAGAAGAAAGGAAACGAAGCTGTTGCTACTCTTTCTTTCTCCACACAACAGCGAGATTTGGGGGACATGGAATTATAGAACCGGAAGTACCCCTGAAGCTCATCTGGTCTAACCCTGAAGCTCAGCACAGGCTCTGTAATGTAGAATGCAGCAACAGCTTCCCTGACAAGTAGCCATATACAAAAACAGTCTTTCAGATATCTGAAGGCAACTGTCATGTCCACCTCCTAACCTTCTCTTCTCTGGGCTTACCACACCCAACTCTTCCTTTTTTTAAATCCTTTATTATTTTATTCACATAATATATATTCTTTACAACAAACAACTCCAAAAAACCCCCAGAGAACTCCAAAATAGAATCATATGTAACAAAACCATAAGTCTCATGTTTTCATTTACACTGATCTCCTCTCTGATATCCTTACTTGATATTTCTTGCTGCTTTCTGCTTTTCTTATAGAATCTTTATGAAAATTTAAATCTCTTAAATCCTATACCAATCTTTAACAGTTTCAATTAATCCCTTCATCTCCCTCCCCCACAGCCCAGTACTTCCTTCCACCCATTTTTTTGGGGTGTGTGTGTGTGTGAAATCATTTTTATTTGATTTTACAAATATAAATTTATAACAAAACCAAGTACATATCCATATAGAGAGATTTCTCTGGATCTCAAGATTCCGCCCCCCCTTCTGATCCGTGGGTCCTACTGTCAACATTTTCAACTGCATATTATTTCATAATCTACATTTTAAATCTATCTACATTGTCCATAGTATTTGTTACATTACAAGTGAGATTAAAAACCTGCTGATGTTTTCATCTGCTTGCAGGGGTGCAATTAGTGCCAGCACCGTCCGTTAAGAGTTTGGGTGTAATCTTCGATACCTCCCTCTCTATGGAGGCGCAGATTACAGCTATAACAAAGGTGGGATTTTTTCACCTCCGCCAAGCTAAGCAGTTGGCTCCTTACCTCTCTCGCCCTGACCTAGCCACTGTGATCCATGCAACGGTCACCTCCAGACTGGATTTATTGTAACTCGCTCTACGTGGGGCTGCCCTTGAGACTGACTCAGAAACTCCAGCGGGTGCAGAATGCCGCAGCGAGACTCCTTATGGGGTCTTTGCTGTGAGATCACATTCATCCGGTACTATACCAGCTGCACTGGCTCCCGGTGGAGTACAGGATCAGGTTTAAGGTGCTGGTTTTAACCTTTAAAGCCCTATACGGCCTAGGACCCTCGTACCTACGGGACCGCCTCTCCTGGTATGCCCCACAGAGAAACTTACGGTCTGCAAATAAAAACATCCTGAAGGTCCCAGGCCACAGAGAGGTTAGGCTGGCCTCAGCTAGAGCCAGGGCCTTCTCGGCTGCGGCTCCAATCTGGTGGAACGCTCTGTCACAAGAGACTAGGGCCCTGCGGGACCTGACATCTTTCCGCAGGGCCTGCAAGACAGAGCTGTTCCACCAGTCCTTTGGTCAGGGCGCAGCCTGACTCCCTCCTCTGGCAATCTGCACAGAATTTTGCTTAACGGTTGCCATCAATTTGATTTTAATTAATTTTTATAATGAAATGTTTTTAGAATGTTGGATTATTTGATTGTTGTAAGCTGCCCTGAGCTCGGCTTCGGCTGGGAAGGGCGGGATATAAATAAAATTTATTATTATTATTATTATTATTATTATTATTATTATTATTACTACTACTACTACTACTACTACTACTACAGTTGTCTCCTAAATAAATTGTAAATTTCCCCCTTTCTTTCTTTAAGTTTTTGTCTTCTTGGTCCCTGAGCTTTCCGGTCAGTTTTGCCATTTTGGCGTAGTCTAACAGCTTGATTTGCCATTCCTCACTTCTTTCCACACCCAACTCTTGTAACTGTTCCCTGCAGGACTTAGTTCCCACCACCCAAGAGTGAATCATCCCATTTCCCACCACTCGGGAGATCATGAGACTTACCCTGACATAAATAGGCTTCATGAGATGGAAGAGGTTTTTCTATGCCATCCTCTTCATCGCTATCCCTCAGGGAATCCATTATCTCAGCCTCTAAAAAAGGCTCAGGAATCACTCGGCAGCTTCATCACATTCACCTATCTGGAAATAGAAAAAGACTATAGAACTCGTGGCGCTGTGGGTTAAACCACAGAGCCTAGGGCTTGCCGATCAGAAGGTCCGCGGTTCGGATCCCCGTGATGGGGTGAGCTCCCATTGTTCGGTCCCTACTCCTGCCCACCTAGCAGTTCGAAAGCACATCAAAGTACAAGTAGATAAATAGGTACCACTCTGGCGGGAAGGTAAACGGCATTTCCGTGCGCTGCTCTGGTGCGCCAGAAGTGGCTTAGTCATGCTGGCCACATGACCCGGAAGCTGTACGCCGGCTCCCTCGGCCAATAAAGCGAGATGAGCACCGCAACCCCAGAGTTGGCCATGACTGGACCTAATGGTCAGGGGTCCCTTTACCTTTACCTATAGAACTTGAACAGCCTTTCCCACTAACTCAGCCTTGTGTGGTGTAGTGGTTAAAGTATCAGAATAGGTCCTGGGAGACCAGGGTTCAAATTCTCACTCAGCTATGAAGTTCACTGAATGACCTTGGGCCAGTCACTGCCTTTCAGCTTAACCTACATCACAGGGTTGTTGTGGGAAATTCAGCGAGGAGGGGGAGAACCCTGCACACCACCTTAAGTTCCTTGGAGTAAAGGTGGTATATACCGTATTTTTTGCTCCATAAGATGCACTTTTTTTCCTCCTAAAAAGTAAGGGGAAATGTGTGTGCGTCTTATGGAGCAAATGGCGCTGTGCAGCTCTCCCTCTCTGCGCAGTACCTCTTCAGCGAAGCGGGAGGAAAAACGGAAGGGGCTCCGTTTCTCCTCCCGCTTCTCTAGAGAGGTGCTGCGCAGAGAGGGCCACCTTAACCTCACTGGGTTATTGTGAGGTTGTTGTGTGATAGCCCTTGTTTAACCCCCTGAGCAACTTGACAAACAGACAGGAGAATATTATTCTTGTTTTCCCTCTTCAATCAGTTTTGGATTCCCTCACTGCCCAAACCATGTGCGTCTATCTCTCCAAACGGCCAGATGATCCCATTTTTTCCCCTGGGGCTTCCTATGAGAGAATGAAATCCAAGCACTAATGCCTGTTAAAATGCTTCTCCTGTTCACTTGCAAAATCAAGCTTTTGTAAAGAGGCTCTACAGAAATGAAAGATTCAGAATATTTTTTTTCTTGTTTTCCTCCTCTAAAAACTAGGTGCTTCTTATAGTTGGGTGAGTCTTATAGAGCGAAAAATACGGTCAATGCAATAAAAAATAAAATAAATAATTCCCCAACTTGGCACACTCTAGATGTGTTTGATTACAACCTAGCTTTAGCCTTGGCCAGCATGACAAATGGTCAGGGATGATGGGGTTGCCCAAAACATCTAGAGGGAACCCGATTAGGGAAGGCTGTCCTAATCCAAATTCTTGAAATCCCAGGCTATGAAATTTTTCTGAGTACCACATCCTGCCTCTTAGAGTGTGGTGCTGATAATGCCAAGGTTGCAGGTTTGATCCCCATACGGGATAGCTGCTTATTCCTGCATTGAAGCATGTTGGACAAGTTTTGAATCAAATGGGGTAACCAATTTGGGTGCCCAAAAATCATGCTGCCACTAAATATAGAATTTATTTTGTCAGCTACAACCTGTGATCAACCTATTTCCAAAGGGAAAGGGAGAATTATGGCTATTGTCTAGGATTCAGCTTCCTATTCCTGTCCAAGAGTTTCCAGGAGCTTCTGATCTGGAATTTCTCACAGATGTTAGGTTTACTTTTAACTTTTTTTTTGACATTAAATTTTTTTTAAGGACACTTTTTAATTTAATTGCTAACATGCAAACATAGTACTTGCAGATTTGAACATATGTGTTTCAGACCGCAGCATTGCAAAGGTATTGTGTTCTCATGATACCACAATACATTTTCTCATAAAAATGTCTCCAGCCATGTAACCACCTGATACTGTAAACTTTCATGTTTCCTGCCTCTAAGAATGGAGATCCCAAGATTACCCCAAGACATTTTGCTGCCTCTGGTGAAGGACAAAATCGTGCCCCACTTCCTAGTCCACCTACAAAAGATGGCCAAAATGTCTGTTGACCCTTTGTTCAACACTGCTGACAAGACAGCATCATCCACTGTATAATAATAATAATAATAATAATAATAATAATAATAATAATAATATAATTATACCCCACCCATCTGGCTGGGTTTCCCCAGCCAATCTGGGCAGCTTTCAACAGAATATTATTTATTAGTATTATTTAATAGTTGTTTTTCTCTTTGACATCTGGGGTGAGGGCGTTCCACATGGCGGGTGCCACTACCAAGAAGGCCCTCTGCCTGGTTCCCTGTAACTTGGCTTCTCTCAGGGAGGGAACCTCCAGAAGGCCCTCAGTGCTGGACCTCAGTGTCCGGGCAGAACAATGGGGGTGGAGACGCTCCTTCAGGTATACTGGACCGAGGCCATTTAAGGCTTTAAAGGTCAGCACCAACACTTTGAATTGTGCTCGGAAACGTACTGGGAGCCAGTGTAGGTCTTTCAAGACCAGTGTTATGTGGTCTCGGTGGCTGCTCCCAGTCAGAGGTTAGCTTTGGGGTCACATTAGCAGGCTGTGTGGGACGCACAGGTCTGTTCTCCAACGCCTCACAGATGCTGCACTCTACCCAATGGTAGGGCTGGACCTCAGTGTGTCCGTATGTGTATGTGACCATAACTACTAACCTGTGTTGCAGAGACAAGGCCTCAATTTTTTTTCTCTAGGCTTGCATAGCAGGGGAATCAAAGGAAGAATGATAATGGTCGCCTCCCCTCTATGTTCCAACAGCTCCAACTGCCAGTGGATGGCTCTTAAGGGGGCAGGCACCTCAGGTACACAATGTGCTTTAAATGTGTAGTGTGCACATGGTCGGGATGGCTTTTGTCATTCCAGGACTATCCCTGGAAAACTGGGACACTTGGAGAGTATGGAGCTTTAACCACTTTTGCTGATTTGGTGGGGTAGAGCAGGTATTCAGTGCTATAGCAGACAACCTTAATGTCTTTCTTAACACTCTCTCTCTCTTCTGGAATCTAGACACATATAAAAAATGTTGTGAAAATTCTTTTTTTAAAAAAAGTTTTGAACAATGTATCAAATTTGCCATAGCTCACCATTGCCATCTAGTGTTACATTTCTATAATGCACTTTACAACACAAAACGGTTTATTTGCAGCTGTATAGCTGAGTTCTCTCTCTCTCCCTCCCTCCCTCTCTCTCTCTCTCTCTCTCTCTCTCTCTCTCTCTCGTGTGTGTGTGTCTGTCTCTTGAAATATCTCTCTCACTAGAATCAAATCAAGCGGAAAAGAGAGATGTTTCAAAAACTGTGAACTCTGGCTATTTCCAACAACAGCAAGAGCATGTGGCTGAAAAGCTACAAAAGCACCAGTCACCCTTTCTCTGGGATTTTTTGCAATTGCTTCAAATAGCTAGAAGAGCTCCCCTCACCCCCACGTTCCTTCTCTAGCCTATCATTTAGGCGCCTGAATGATGTCCTTCAGAGGTCTTTGAAGCACTAAACTTTTCAATAGCACATGTCACAAAACTTGCACCTGAGGCTCTGAGAATGCCAAGGCTGGAATTGCAAGATATCATTGCTTATCGAGCCAACAAGGGACTGCTGAGTGACACCGAAGTCAGTTCCATGTCGATGGAGGTGATTGTAGTAATGTCGCAAGCACAAAAAAATACTGGTTGTTGTTACTTCTGGCCACGTCTCCTACTTCACAGGTTACAATCGCCTCAAAAATCACCACATTAGACGTAACAATGCTTCTGAATAGAAGTTGCTGGAAACCACAGGAAAGGACAGGAGAAGAAGGCTCTTGTGCTCAGATCCTGCTGAGCATCCCACAGGTGTCTAGTACCACAGGCACCCCTGACCATTAGGTCCAGTCGTGACCGACTCTGGAGTTGCGGCGCTCATTTCGCTTTACTGGCCGAGGGAGCCGGCGTACAGCTTCCGGGTCATGTGGTCAGCATGACTATGCCGCTTCTGGTGAACCAGAGCAGCGCACGGAAATGCCGTTTACTTTCCCGCTGGAGTGGTACCTATTTATCTACTTGCACTTTGATGTGCTTTCGAACAGCCACTGGGAGTGCAGAATTAAATGGTCCATTGGCTGACCCAACAGGCTCTTGTTATGCTCTTATGTGGAAGGATATTGTGAAATTCGAGAAGGTTCAGGATAGGGCAACCGAAATGATCAAGGGGGATGAGGAACTCCCCTAAGAGAAAAGGTTACAACATTTTAGTTTGCAGCTTTTTAGTTTAGAGAAAAGGTAAAGGTAAAGGGACCCCTGACCATTAGGTCCAGTCGTGGCCGACTCTGGGGTTGCGGCGCTCATCTCACTTTATTGGCCGAGGGAGCCGGTGTACAGCTTCCGGGTGATGTGGCCAGTGGGACTCAGCCACTTCTGGAGAACTAGAGCAGCGCATGGAAACACCGTTTGCCTTCCTGCCGGAGCAGTACCTATTTATCTACTTGCACTTTGATGTGCTTTTGAACTGCTAGGTGGGCAGGAGCAGGGACCGAGCAGCAGGAGCTCACCCCGTTATGGGGATTCAAACCGCCGACCTTCTGACTGGCAAGTCCTAGGCTCTGTGATTTAACCCACAGCGCCACCCGCCTCCCTAGAGAAAAGGTAAGTGTGGAGAAAATGGACAAGGAGAAGTTTTATCTCCCTCTCTCATTCTTCTTATTTGGCGATCACTCATAGCCAAATAATAATAATAATAATAATAATAATAATAATAATAATAATAATAATAAAATTTTATTTATACCCCACCCTCCCCGGCCAGAGCCGGGCTCAGGGCAGCTAACACCAGTAAAATTACAGTAAAAACACAATAGGAAAAAAAACCCCAATTTAAAATACAGGTTAAAATGCAGCCTCATTTTAAAAGTAGCCCCTAGATCAAAACCATAAGGGGAGGGAAGCATAAGGGTCAGACTGAGTCCAAACCAAAGACCAGGAGGAACAGTTCTGTCTCGCAGGCCCTGCGGAAAGATGTCAAGTCCCACAGCGCCCTAGTCTCTTGTGACAGAGCGTTCCACCAAGTCAGGGCCAGTACTGAAAAGGCCCTGGCCCTAGTAAGATTGTTTTCCATAAACAGGTTTTAACAGTGAGTCCGTAAGTGACTGTGGAGGCCATTTCTGGGCCCACACGTCCTTCCACAGTGGGGGGACATAGGTTTCTGGGTGGGAGTTGATCACGGTGTGGATTTGCCAAGCGTGCCTTCCTCTTAGCGCCTTTCTCCCTTTCGTCCTGAGTTTGAGTGTCTTCAGAGTCAATGACACCTTTGGTAAAGGCTGTTCTCCAACTGGAGCGCTCGCAGGCCAGTGTTTCCCAGTTGTTGGTGTTTATAACTACATTTTTAAAATAGATTTGCCTTGAGAGAGTCTTTAAACCTCTCTCATAACACTAGAATGTGTGGACATCCAATGAACTGTTGAAAGATTCAGAATTGATAAAATAAAGTACTTCTTCACATAGCACATAGTTAAACTGTGGAACTCAATGTCTCAGGAGGCAGTGATGGCCACAAACTTAGATGGCTTTAAAAGAGGATTGGGCAGATTCATGGAAGATAAAGCTATTAACAACTTCTAGATTGAGTGGCTCTGTTCAGCGTCCACTGTTGGGGGCAATATGCTTCTGAATACCAGTTGCTAGAATCCTGCTGCCCACAGAGGAGCAATGACATCTCAATAGGCTTAATCTTCTGTCTCTTTTTCTATGTAGCAGATCTGTTATGTACTGAAGTTCTCACCCTGGTACAGCAGGGGGGTATTGTAGATAGTTATGCAAATAAGGGATCGAAAGTGACGTTCAGTGATTGGATAGTTTTAGAAAATTGTTACAGTTACGTTGTACTGGAGCTCTATATGAGCAGGCTGACTGAACCCTTCAATTCAGTTCTGTTCTGGCCTGTGAATAAACAAGAGCTGTTTGAAGAATCGCTGTGTCGTCTGATATGTTCACCTACAACTTAACAAGATCCTTCTCCTAGTCAGCAGAATACATTTTTCCTGTGCTACTCAGCTCAGAAATTATGCATCATCACACCATCAGCACAGTTGTGCAGGCAATGAACCAGCAACTGGCCGGTTCTTAGTCAATACAGCAATGTTGACTTGTTATCCAGAGGCAGCTGTACTCAAAGCATCACATTTCAGGGATGAAAATGTAATGGTTCTTGCCCTGATCTGCCTGCCTGTCTGCCTTTGGGATGAATGATTAAAGAACGTGAAAGATGTGCAAGTTCTATTCTAAATTCTGCACCAGGAAAACACAAATTCATGCAAATAAAGAATGATTCTCCGCATTCCTTGTTTGTTTATTTGGTTGTTTTTGTGTGTTTTTTAAACCCAAAAACATAAAGTTGCTTGTCAATTTACTTTGATTTCATCTGTGGAATTAGGAGTTTAAAAAATGGCAGTGGCAAGAGGCGACGTACAAGTAAACGAGTGACAGCATAATATAACCAACAACTACAGTATGAAGATGAAACTTGTTATTAATATAGCACTTTCCCCCTGGAGTGCTCACATGCATTATCTCAATAACCTTTACATCAACTCTGCAAAGTAGACCAATATTTTGTTATTATTGTCAAATGGGGTGGTTGGTGCCAAGCCTGAAATTGCAGTGAGTTAATGTCTAAGGCTGCATACACACCATGTATTTTAAGCACAACTTCCCCTGGAGAATTTTGGGAACTGTAGTTTGTTAACAGCACGGCGTGAGAAGCAAACTACAGTTCCCAGGATTCTTTGCAGGGGAAGCCATTTTTAAAAAAACGTATTTTATATGTAGGGTACGTACACAGGCTACTCTGGAAATTTGTTCCAGGGAAATGCAGTTCTTCAGCTCTTCAGCCATTCTCTTAATAACAGTAGCTAATGCGCTCCTCTCCAAAGGTTGGGTTACAAATGCCACTATCCAAAACCATTGTCTGTGCTTGTTCTGCAGATGGGAGTTGTAGTCCAACAACTTCCGGATGGCACCATTGTTGAGTGGTGGGACAGCGGTAAGACTGCTAGCATCTTTGCAAAGCTAAGCAGGGTCTGGTATGGTTTCAAATTGGATGGGATACTGTGTGCTGAGATTCCTTCACTGCAGGGGTTTGGCCTTGATGACCCTTGGAGTCCTTTCCAAGTCTACAATTCTATGATGCTATGAGGACTACCAGTGTTCAAAGAGATCCGTTTGGCCTTGGGTTGGGAGCAACCATGTTTGTGCTGTTGTTCCAAGTACAGTGGTACCTCGGGTTAAGTACTTAATTCGTTCCGGAGGTCCGTTCTTAACCAGAAACTGTTCTTAACCTGAAGCACCACTTTGGCTAATGGGGCCTCCTGCTGCTGCTGCGCTGCCGGAGCACGATTTGTGTTCTTATCCTGAAGCAAAGTTCTTAACCCGAGGTAATATTTCTGGGTTAGCGGAGTATGTAACCTGAAGCATATGTAACCCAAGGTACCACTGTACCACTTCCTGGAAATGATACGATAATCTTTATTGTCATTCTCCCATACAGAACAACGAAATTGAAAAACCTACATCAGACATTCAAAACCCACAAGCCTGCTATCTCAGCTATCCCAACCTGGTTAGCCCCCTAGAAACTCCGATACCCCATGTTTAAATACAATATACTCCCATAGAGACTCCTTATACTGTGTTTAAAACCAAAAGTGGTGGTGGCACTTGCCATTCTTATGATAAGAAATGCTCTGCTGGGGGAGGGGGACAAAAATAGGGGGTTGAGGAGGGTCAGTTGTGGGGAGAGTGAGAATGTCCCTATTTTCATGTGATGAATGTTGGAGTGTATGTAACTGGAATCTCTGATGACCACAAATGTTTCACATCAGGATCCGTGGAGCCTCTTTTGCAGACTTGTCTTAGTAAATGTCCTTGCAATTGTGTTTGCATTCTCTTTTTAAAAGAGGCCTACCCCCCCTTAATTATTTTGGGAAAGCAGATTCGCTGTCCCTCTTTCCCAGTGCGCAGTCCCTCTTTCCTGGCCCATGCGCTTGGAAAACCATTTCCCCAATTTCTGCCTTTTGTAGATGCTGTGTCAATACTTTGTTAATTGCTGGAGTTGTCATTCTTCGGAGCTTGGCTCTCTCCCCAGGGTCTCTGGAAGTTAATTCTCAGAGAAGATAACTGTGTGTTTCTGTATGCGTGCGTGTGGGTTGCATGAATATTATCTCACGGGGGTGGATTCATGCACATGAATGCTAAGTTACTAGGCAGACAGCACAGATACTTTATTTTACAGGGGACCCCCCTCTGTTCAAAGGCCAATCCACTCCAATTCAAAGGTAAAGAACCCTAAGAAGTTGCCCACTAACAGATAAAATACCTGGGAAAGTCACACAAACCACCTGGTCACAGACTTGTCCCCCACTATGTTGAGACGCGTACGGGATATAAATGAATGAATAAATATTGCTTTTAAAAAGGTAAAGGTACCCCTGCCCGTACGGGCCAGTCTTGACAGACTCTGGGGTTGTGCGCCCATCTCACTTAAGAGGCCAGGGGCCAGTGCTGTCCGGAGACACTTCCGGGTCACGTGGCCAGCGTGACAAAGCTGCATCTGGCGAGCCAGCGCAGCACACGGAAACGCCGTTTACCTTCCCGCCAGTAAGCGGTCCCTATTTATCTACTTGCACTTTGACGTGCTTTCGAACTGCTAGGTTGGCAGGCGCTGGGACCGAGCAACGGGAGCGCACCCTGCCGCGGGGATTCGAACCGCCGACCTTTCAATCGGCAAGCCCTAGGCGCTGAGGCTTTTACCCACAGCGCCACCCGCGTCCCATATTGCTTTTGCTTTGTGCATTAATCATTTATTACGGCACCATTTACTTCAGAGTCCCGGCGCTGACTGCTGTGACTGAGGAATGTTTTGAGGCAACAAAGCCTGTCTATTGCAGATGCTGCTCCATATTCCAACACCAGCTGCCAGCAAGGGAAGACTTGCTTCCATTATGGGTTGAGCGACCTACGGCTGATCAGGCCCAATGCTTTGCCCCAGAGGATGGGTGCTGTAACTTGGCAACTGGCAGATGCCTGCAAGAGGATACTTGCTTCTGTTATGGCCTGAATGAGATTTAGCCACTCAATCTTCTTTCTTTACCTCAGAAAACAACACCAAGGAAGGCCCAGCCCGAAGGCAAGAAATCCCACCTGAGTAACGCTGTCACGATAGTGGCATTTCTTCGATATCATTTTTATTGTGAGAATTGTTTCATAAGCCGCTTGAAGAGCCTCTCGGGGTTATAAAGTGGGGTCTAAGCATTCTGATTTTTTTAAATATATCCTTTTTTTGGTGGCGTTTAAAAAAATATTCAAAAATATCTAAAATAAGAAGAAGAGATTTCAGCTTAGCTTTGAAACCAAGCTTTAAACGCAGTGCCTCTAATTATACAACCTCAGACAGGAAAGTGTGAGGAGAAGCCCCCCAAATTTCATAATTGAGAAAAAGTGACAGTGTCATTTTTGGCATTTCAAGCCAAAATCGCAGCTTCTGCTACAGCACCAGCATCTGTGCAGTTCTAATTAACGCTGGCGTTACCCTCGGCTTTCTGCTAGACAAATCTGATTTGTGCTGTGTTGTGTATAAGACTCGCCTCATTTGGGGAGGGAGAAGGGCGCCCCGTGTACAATTCCGCACACTGGTTTAAAACTGCTTTGGACTCCTTCAGTATATAAGAACTCCATATAAATGTAAAATATTCCATAATTGTTTATTATGATTCTCTGCATGGCAAGCGCCTCTGGGACGTTCCCTTTGGTGCGCGTGAAGCATGGCGTGTTGTGATGCTGATATCCCACCCTGTGTTGCGCCTCGCCACAGCTCAAGGAGCTTCACACATATTAAGAAAAATTAGATAAAGGAGCCAGCTCTCTGCATGCATAGCATTAAAGCACGGCCTGCGACATTCTTCTTTCAAGCATTTCTGAACAGAGAATCTTGTCTCCGGGAAGTGAAATGCCTCTTCTCTCCTCTGCCTCCCACTGCCATTGTTTGGTTCCACTTAGCTGAAATCTACCCTGTGGGGCTACAGAGTGGGGTCATTGTTCTTTGAGTGGCTGGTGTCTTCCGATCACATGTATACGAAAGAAAGTACTTGGATATATATTTGTGTGTGTGTGTTCATTTATTTGCTTTAATGATTGCTCAATCTCTGCCATTCCAGACAAGAGATTAGATAGATAGATACAGCGGTACCTCGGGTTATATACGCTTCAGGTTACAGACTCCGCTAACCTAGAAATAGTACCTCAGGTTAAGAACTTTGCTTCAGGATGAGAACAGAAATCACACGGCAGCGGCAGGAGGCCCCATTAGCTAAAGTGGTGTTTCAGGTTAAGAACAGTTTCAGGTTAAGAATGGACCTCTGGAACGAATTAAGTACTTAACCAGAGGTACCACTGTAGATAGATAGATAGATCCCCTCTCTCTCTTACACACACACACAGAGGAGCATAGCTAGAAAAAAAAGTGCAACCCTGGATACAAAGCAGAGATGGGAACTATATTATATAGGCGCCCTGCTTTTTGTTTAGCACCAAGTCAAAATATCTTTCTTTTTTTAAATTTAAAAAGCTTGGGAATTTCCCTGTCTTTAAGCTTGGGAATTTCAGGAGGCTTTGGGGAAAACAGGAACCAGAGCTGAAGGCAATGAAGTTGTTCAGGGAGCCTTAACATTAGGATCTGTGTGTGGAAATGGCTGTCTTTAGTTTTAGACTTTATTTTTTGCTTCCATGAAGGCTACTAAAGTTTTCCCCAGTGCATCTTCTCCCCAGCCCACAATGCCCCAGGCATAGAGTCATCCCAGGGCATTCTGGGAAGGGTGGGGGAAATGGCAGCTGCCACCCAAAATGGCCGCTATTAGTGAGGGTCTTCCATCTTGTAGGGTGGCCACCATGTGAGGGAGCCGATTGGTTTCGTTTGCCCTGCTTTTCTGTTTTATCTGGGATCCTCCAGGATACAAAACACTGTCTTATTTACAATACTAGAACTCAACTCTCAGTTTAATTCCTTCCATGCTGCTCCCCTGTCCCTAAATAATTTCTCACTGAACAAAACCCAGATTTTATTTTAACAACATGCCGAATATGTTTCCAATCTCCTCTTTTAAAGGACAGTCAGAAACTCTCCGTGAGAGAAGTCCCACCAGCCTTTTCCGAACGCTGATTTGCATTTTTGATCGTGCAGTAATATCACTTCCAGCCAAGCCATCTGCTGGGGAGTTTATTACCACATGTAAGGCAAAGTCTTCCCATTAGATCCAGAACAGGGATGATAAAGTAGCTCAGTCCGCTTTCTCTTGCCTGCATTTCCAGTATAGATTGGTGTCAGCTGAGTTGCCGAACAGCTGCACAGATGATGGATTTTCTGAAAATATACACTGTTCTTTGACCAAAAGGCTCTCTCTCTCAATTCCACCGTTGCCAGGAGTCTTGCTGAAATTAATGCCCTGGGAGAAGTCAGATTCTATTCCATTCCACGTAGATCTTTGCATTCTGTCTCTAGTTGGTACACACTAGGTCTTCCCAGTGTTCTATTAGTAATAGAATGATGCACCAGGAATGGACATGTATAATGCAATTTCCCTCTCGCACACGCATATATGCATGTACATGTGCACCCTGAGGAAAATGCCAGCTTTAGGAAATAGCAAAGTTTCGGATGGAGCAAGGGGGGGAGGGGAGAGCAAAGAGAGCATATCTTATTTATTTATTTTAAGTAGTCCCTCTGGGTCCCTTTTTCTACCGAAGGGTTCAAGGTGACATGCAACAGGAACAGCAGAGGCTCACCAATAAAAATGTAAACAATTTCTGGACAATAAAAATAGAACATTTGCCAATAACGAAAACAGCCGCCGCCACAGTCAATAAAACAGCAGTTCATAAACCCAAGAACCACTAAAATGATAAAAGAGTGGAGCAATCACTTAAAAGGCTTGGGAGGTCGGTGGGAACGGTGATAACTTAGTAGCATAATGCTAAAAAACTGAGGTGCCGGATGAGTCAATTAGGGGTGGTTATTCCAAAGGGTGGTTGGACAGTGTTCTTGAAGCTAGCAGCATGAGTTTGACCAAACTGCAGGAGGCAGTGGAAGACAGGAGTACCTGGTGTGCTCTGGTCCATGGGGTCATGAAGAGTCGGACATGACTAAACAACAACAACAATTCCAAAGGGACGTGGGTGGCGCTGTGGGTTAAACCACAGAGCCTAGGACTTGCCGATCAGAAGGTCGGCAGTTTGAATCCCCACGATGGGGTGAGCTCCCATTCCTCGGTCCCTGCTCCTGCCAACCTAGCAGTTCGAAAGCACGTCAAAGTGCGAGTAAATAAATAGGTACCACTCCAGTGGGAAGGTAAACAGCGTTTCTGTGCGCTGCTCTGGTTTGCCAGAAGCGGCTTAGTCATGCTGGCCACATGACCCGGAAGCTGTACGCTGGCTCCCTCGGCCAATAAAGCGAGATGAGCGCCACAACCCCAGAGTTGGCCACAGCTGGTCCTAATGGTCAGGGGTCCCTTTACCTTTATTCTAAAGGTAAAGATCCAGAACTGAAAAAAAAGACCCTCTCTCTGGTAATCACCTGCCTCCACTCAGTTGGTCCTCTGGTGACTCTAAGAAATGTTCCTTTTTCTCAAAATTGCCTCTTGACTTAAGTCTCATGGCTTTTGTCTTATGGCTAAAGTAGATGTTTGTTCAACATGTAGCATACAGGGACAGGGCACCTCTCTGACCTTTGGGACTCTACTTCCCAGTCATTCCCTCCTTGAGTGGTTTTTGTCTAGCTGGAATCAGCAGCGTAGCTAGCCGCTCAGGTGCCTGGTGGGGGGCGTGTCCTGCAGCCGGGGGCAGGGTAATCCATCCATGGGGTGGGGCGAGCCTCTCCGACACTTGAAGCCTCTCCGCCGCCTCCCCCTCAGCTGTAGGAGTGAGATGGGGTGGCAGCTGGTCATGGGATCATGGGAGACATCAACAGCAGCAAGCTAGTGAAGAAGCCCTGCCCTGTAAGGGACTAATACCTGACTGCTTCACCAGCCATTTTCAGGCCAGGAGATTCAGGTGCAAGATGCTAGATGGAACCCTCGAGAATTGCTACTGCGGTGGCTGATGATGGGTCGAGAGACCACCCTACCTGTGAGTCATGCAAGACGTCCTACTCAGGATAAAGGTAAAGGTACCCCTGCCCGTACGGGCCAGTCTTGACAGACTCTAGGGTTGTGCGCCCATCTCACTTAAGAGGCCGGGGGGCCAGCGCTGTCCGCAGACACTTCCGGGTCACGTGGCCAGCGTGACAAAGCTGCTCTGGCGAGCCAGCGCAGCACACGGAACGCCGTTTACCTTCCCGCTAGTAAGCGGTCCCTATTTATCTACTTGCACTCGGGGGTGCTTTCGAACTGCTAGGTTGGCAGGCGCTGGGACCGAGCAACGGGAGCGCACCCCGCCGCGGGGATTCGAACCGCCGACCTTTCGATCGGCAAGCCCTAGGCGCTGAGGCTTTAAGCCACAGCGCCACCCCGCGTCCCTTCTACTCAGGATACACAGAGACTATTATTTAGGAGTTTTGTTGGGGTCAAGATTCAGTTTTGGATATGCTTAAGTTTGCTGTTATCGTTTTATTTATTTATTAGGTAACAAACTTTGCATACTGCTTTTTACAAAAAAAGCAGATGAAAGACAAATCTCATTTGCCTCCAGATGACCTAGACTCTACCTTGGTTTTGGACAGATACTTCTACCTAGCTGTGCACAGTCTGTAGCTGAAAATGAAGCAGATGTCACATTTTGTTCTTACTGCATAGTATAAGGGTAGCCAATGTGATGCACACCAGATATTGCTGGACTACAACTCCCATCATTCTTGATCATTGGTGATGCTGGATGGGGTTGATGGGAGCTGTAGTCCAAAAACACCTGGAGGGCACAACATTGACTACCCCTGGCATACAGTACAGTACATCACAATAACATGATTATTTTTATTTAAAAAACTAGACTGCAATGAAATATGATAGCTACTAGCTCATGCAAGTACAGTTGACGTCTTAATCAGATTTCATTAGCATAATTGCCATTCCCTAATTTATGAACCATTGGCCTAAGCCTTCTGTAGAACATGGCAATCAATGCTTGAGCCCAGCAAGTGTCTTAATTATCTGGTAGCCATCTGGTAATACTCTAACAAGGCAGAAGTTAGCATAGGAACACAGGGAGCTCCCTTTTACTGAGTCAGGCCCCTGGTCCATCTAGCTCAGTATTGTTTGCACTATCTGGCAGCAGCTCTCCAAAGTTTCACAGCCTTACCTGCAGATGCCAGGGGCTGAACCTTCTTCATGCAATGGAGATGTTCCACCACTGAATAGAAGAACTGATCAGAGGTCAGAAGTGTGCAGGTACATTCTGGAGAGGAAGGGCCTTAAGGGTGGTAGAAGGCAGGGACCCTCAGTCCTGTCAACTCCTCCAAAGGGGCAAGACCTACTGGGAAGGGTTGCTGAGACCACTAGGCTGAGCTGCATTCCCTTTCCTTGCTCTAAATCAAACCAAACTTGGGTCTCTAGCTCTTTTTGGACTACAACCCCCATCATCCCTAGTTAGCAGGACTAGTGGTCAGGGATGATGGAAACTGTAGTCCAAAAACAGCTGGAGACCCAAGTTTGGGAAACATGGCACTAAATCATGCAGGGAACCTACTGGAGTAGAGAAGGCAATCCTCTGAAGAAATTACCATTCGAATGCACAAATGATTCCAAAACCATTTCATAAGAACATGCCAGAGGGGATGGTTATAACCAGCTCTCCTGCTTACGTGGGTTGAACTGTCAAAAAGGGCAAAACCAGGAATGAGAAAGCTGTGTCCCTCCAGATGTTTGAGCCATACCCATCCTCCTTGGCCATTGGCCATTGGGCATCCTGGCTGGGGCTGATGAGAGCTGGAGTCCATCAACATCTGGAGAACCACATGTTTCTTCATCCCTGGGCTAAAGGCACTTCATAGACATCAAAGTGCACATTTTAGGACCAGAACAGCCATGTAGTGACTTAGGCCGGATCTCTAAATTGGTGACTGGCAGGCAGAAAACTTCTAAACTATTGATTGAAGATCAATGATCTCCCAGTGTTAGATCTCCCACTGGCAAATCTTTACAAAGAAACACAGGAAGGTCACCAGAAAATTAAAGAACCTTCCTCTGCTGTTAACCTATTTCTCCCTCCTTCCCTTTGTTGTGCTTTGTTGCAGGAAGGAAGAGAAGGGAGTTAAAAAGGAGGCTCCTCTTATTGTTTTTATTCATTGCTTCCCCAGAGGAAAACTGAAGCAGACACATTAATGGGGAACAATTCGTACAAATGTGTTCCGTTCTCTGCAGATCTATGTAATCCAATTCGGTGACAGATAAAAGAGCACTGATTAGAGGAGGAATTTCTTTCTCTCTCTCCCCCTTTTCCCTTTTAAAAATATGCCTTAACCCTTTGGGGATTTTTGTGTGTGTGGTTATGTAGAAAACCTTTTATTTCCATGCCATAGGGTTTGAGCAGTAGCTCAGGAACATCAACATCAGCGGGGGGGTGGGGCGCGGAGAACTTCTTTATTTCTTTGTTGTGGAACTGTTCAAACACTTCGTTAAAACGAATGAAAAACAAGCTTGACGGGGTGCAAGAGAGTCTGGCTGGAAGATGCTTTGGCTTGGTTCAGAAGCTTCCCTGAACTTTAGAATCTACTCCTTCCTAGAAACCTCCCCTATACCCCCCTGTACATGTTATTTCTGCAGGAAAGACATTCCATAATACTGGCGCCACCAGTGAAAAAGCCCATCTCCCTGAGACTCAAAGCCAGGAGTGCCAGGTTCCACCCAACATTTGGGAAGACGGGACTGCTGCATGTGTGTGACATCACTGTTGGGATGCTGCCAGGGAGACGGGGGCATCAGGCAGGCCCCCAGCTGGTTCCAGCCACCGGCCGGCAGCCGGACGATCACCAGTCTCCCTTGGAACAGCATCAAGCAGCAACACGAGCCTCAGATATGTTTAGAGACTCGGCACGCTCTATCAGCAGAGTGAATAAATCTCCACAACGGAAGTGGCAGTCAGAGTCATGTGTAAGCATATTTACAGCATTTATTCAGCATAGTTCAGGAGCAAAGGAAAAAACATGTCTGCTTCCCTTTGTGTCCAGCTAAAAACAGCAATACAAAAGCAATATACAAAACGGAAGTTCCCAGCAGACTGCTGGAAGTAAACATGCCTGTGACACACAACAGTCATGCCTAATCCTTTTAAGGTGGAACGGAACTATATCCTAACAATCACATGGTGAGAAGAGTCCTGACTATGCCGGGTGCGCCCTTCAAAGTCCTGACGGGTGGAATGGGAAACAAAAGACGGACAGGTGAAACCAGTGATGATACACTGGGCAAGGAACTTTGATTATCTTCTTTGGCGATCACTCGTAGCCAAGTAGTATTGCCTTCCATAAACACAGTCTTAACAGTGAGTCCGTAAGTGACTGTGGAGGCCAATTCTGGATCCACATGTCCTTCCACTGTGGGGACACAGGTTTCCGGTCGGGAGTTGATCACAGCGAGGGTTTGCCAACCATGCCTTCTTCTTAGCATGTTTCTCTTTCATCCTGAGCATCTTCAAAGTTCATGAAACCTTTGGTAAAAGCTGTTCTCCAATTGGAGTGCTTGCAGGCCAGTGTTTCCCAGTTGTCGGTGTTTATAGTACATTTTTAAAGATTTGCCTCGAGAGAGTCTTTAAACCTCTTCTGCTGATCACCAGCATTACGCTTTCCGTTTTTAAGTTCGGAATAGAGTAGTTGCTTTGGAAGACGATCATCAGGCATCCGCTCAACATGGCCAGTCCAACGAAGTTGATGTTGAAGAATCATTGCTTTGACACTGGTGATCTTTGCTTATTCCAGTACACTGGCATTGGTTCACCTGTCTTCCCAAGTGATGTGTAAATTTTATTATTTTTATTTTACTAATGTAGCTGAGTCCTCAGTACAAGGCAGCTTCATATGCTCCTACTCACATCAATGGTGTCAGAGATGCACAAAAGACTCATGTATGAAAAGCTTCCAGAGTGTTTGGAATAATGCAACTCTGGTCAGGGTGGATTAAAAACAAACAAGCAAGCCACTCAAAACCACCACTGATAACAAACCACCACAATGAAATGTTTTACTGTACATCAGTAGACTTGTACCGCTTCCCATCTGTGCAAATTGATGGTAGCAAATAGTCACCACAGCAAGGAACTAATTTATTTTGGGATAAATTATTACTGGGACCCATAAACATGTGCAAGAGCAAGAGACTCATCAGCAGATTATTTATTGAAGTGGATGACGTTCTGTTGACCGTTCTCCAAAGTGCCAAAATCAACAGACTCCATACCAGCATTCTGGAGACAGCTGAGCTGTTCTTTCCCCAGCAAAGTCCTGTTCATGGCTTTGTTTATTAGCCCCTTGGAAATCTAATCAGAAGAACACACACATAATTTATATATGGCAAAATGGACTGAATTTTGAAATGTCGGGAGGTGGAGAATGTTAGTATTTCATGAGTGGAATGGCATGAGACACCCAGTTTATTAATTTACGACACCTCCGTGGGGTGGAATGTGTTTTTCTGCTTAGCAGGGAGACATGCGCTGTGAAGTGTTCTTTAGCTAGACATGTCATAAAATCAAGAAAACTGTTATTTGTTATTTATATTTTATTGGGTTCCCCTCCCCCCCACCAGTGCTGTTTTTTCTGGAAAAAAAGGTGCCAGAACTCTCTCTCTCTATTTTTTTTGACAACAAAAAGTCTTTATTGAAATTCATTACACAATCATCCATAGTATTAACTTCACACATATACATACAAAGAAAAAATATTCTTGAATAAATTTACCATAGGGTATTGATTTAGACTTACACTTTCTCTTTCCACATAGATTCAAACTAAACTAGAATCAAATAAGATAAAATAACATAACATAAAATAAAATATAACAAAGACAGACTTCCCATCATTTCCCAATGCAGTTGACATTTATAATATTGAATGTACTTATAATTATTGCCTTACTCTTAATATATTTTCTAATACTTTCTTGCAACATTGTAGCAACTTTTCTTCATTTCTTAATATTTTATATACACAAGGGTCATTCAAACGCTGCCAAGGTGGTGCCAGAACTCACCATGAACGCATCCCTCATTCTCTCAGAATGGCAATGGCGTCTACCTGAGAGTTGCCAAAACTGAGTTCCGGTGAGTTCTGGCTGAAATAAAAAGGCCTGTTTTCTATTTTTATCCTACTCTGCTTTATTCATTTTGCTGAAATCCACAGGTAGAGCTTTATTTAGTTGTAACAGTTATATAATCATTTCCCCCTGAGGAGCTGAAGGTGGCATATGTGGTTCCTCCCCTCCTCATTTTGCCCTCTGAGATTGCTTAGACACAGAGAGAGAGAGAGAGCAAGAGCGAGAGAGAGCGTGCGAGAGAGAGAGACTGACCCAAGGTCACCCAGCGACCTTCCTGGCTGTGTTGGCATTTGAACCGTCTTCTCCAGCTCCTAGTACAACACTCTAACCATTACACTGTACTAGTTTCCTGCAGGAGCTCTGGTATTTCTCCCCCTCCATGGTCCTTGATGACAATGGTTGGGCCTTGTAGAGTCACAAGAGCTACCAGGCGCGGTTCATCCCATTTCGCTGCCAGGGGTGAAATGGGAACGCAACACTGCCCTGCTGCCCTGACACTGTTGCAGCCTCCCTTACCTTGGGTTGTATGGTGGCACCCAAGAAACACCAGTGCTGGTGGTAGGTTCCGGCGAGATCTTTGCACCACTTCCCTGTTGATAGTAAATGGGAGGGTGGGCATCAGAGCCTGACATCCAGTTAAATACGGGCACATTTAAGGGACATGCTCACTGCAAAAGAGGCTGAGCCAGTGCAAACACGAACTGAGCAGGAAAAGCAAGCAGTCTCTCTTGTATCATGGATTTCTGAAAGAATATTTACTTTCTTGGGTGCACAGTCACTCCTGAGGACACAACATCTGCTTCTGTTTTCTTCATTTCATCTACATACCCTCATCCTAGGTTTGACTTCCTTCGGATGAAAGGCTGAACCACATCAGTTTGCCGCTACCAGGGATGACTTTGAATACCTTCTGTGTTATTGTTGTTTAGTATTTCTATTTCCTTTTTAATGCTAGATGTTACACTAGAGCAGCAGCTCACAAGCCTGCGACAGCTGGCAAGAGAAAGCCAGAAAGGGGTGAAGTTTATGTGCATGGAGGCAGGAGCCAGCTGTGAGATATTTGTTTAAATAATGATCTAAACAAGCATGTATTGATTCCTGAAACAGGCAGAAGGAAAGCCTGATGGTGTCAGCCGGAGAAGTCCCAAGGTGTTTCTTATATGGAAATTTGATCTGTTTTTGCTACTCTATTACCTTGCCAAATGACTCAAACAATGATATGAGATGCATGAAGCCAGCAGTGTAGACATTTGCTCACTTTTTAAAAAAAAACACACAACTGCCATAGTACTGTAGCATAGCACTTTGGATATGCAAAATGACCTTTTATTTTGGCCTTTGCATATAACAGGTGTATGGGGTGATAGGGGAGGGGTTTGTTGTTGTTTAGTCGTTTAGTTGTGTCCGACTCTTTGTGACCCCATGGACCAGAGCACGCCATGCACTCCTGTCTTCCACTGCCTCCCGCAGTTTGGTCAAACTCATGCTGGTAGCTTTGAGAACACTGTCCAACCATCTTGTCCTCTGTTGTCCCCTTCTCCTTATGCCCTCAGTCTTTCCCAACATCAGGGTCTTTTCCAGGGAGTCTTCTCTTCTCATGAGGTGGCCAAAGTATTGGAGCCTCAGCTTCATGATCTGTCCTTCCAGTGAGCACTCAGGGCTGATTTCCTTCAGAATGGATAGGTTTGATCTTCTTGCAGTCCATGGGACTCTCAAGAGTCTCCTCCAGCACCATAATTCAAAAGCATCAATTCTTTGTCGATCAGCCTTCTTTATGGTCCAGCTCTCACTTCCATACATCACTACTGGGAAAACCATAGCTTTAACTATATGGACCTTTGTTGGCAAGGTGATGTCTCTGCTTTTTAAGATGCTGTCTAGGTTTGTCATTGCTTTTCTCCCAAGAAGCAGGCGTCTTTTAATTTCGTGACTGCTGTCACCATTTGCAGTGATCATGGAGCCCAAGAAAGTAAAATCTCTCACTGCCTCCATTTCTTCCTCAGGGGAGGGGTAGTACCTCTGAAACACATTGAGCTCCTTCTGGGGTAGTGTGGCGTTTGCCCTCCTAGGTGTGTGACATCATACTGGGTTCATAAGGAAAGCGTTAACTAATTGTAAAATGACTAACCAATGGGAACCCAAGGGGCAGAGTTAACTCTGTATAAGGTTTAAGCACAGAGGGTTTTTTGAGGAAGTTAGTGTTAGAGTGGTTGAGAAGACAGTCTGGAGTTAGAAGAGACAGAGAAGATAAGTCTGTGGGTTGGGCTAGTCTGGGGTGAGAGAGAGAGAAAATCTGTTAAGAGGAGTCAGTCAAACAGTTGATATAATCAGTCAGAAGGTATTAGGAAGGTATAGGCCGGTAAAGAAACTAAAGTTAAGAAACTGACAGGAATATTATCTGAGAAACCATAAACTTGTTAATGCTTATAAAATAAACTTGTTTATTTGGTTCACTTTTAACAACTGTCTGGACTCAGTGTTTTGCCAGAGAGTAACGGGCTGGTGGCAGCGGGGAAGCGAGCACAGTGGTGGCACAGGGATCAATAGACCGTTAAACGTCCGGGGACCCTGTGTGATCGCCACAGGTAGTTTGTCCACCTTTGATTCCCACCCTGCACACGACTCTCCACTGTGGCTCCTAGAAGTTATCAGCATGTGACAGCGGCCACACCCTGGGAATGGCTTTGACTGGCCAGCAAAACCAGATGAGGGTAGCTGATGGGTATCAAACCTTCCATGAGTTAGGGACTTCCCCTGCATGCAAAGACAGACTCTGGTAGCTTGAGTCAACAAGACCAGTAGCGGATCTAATGGTCAAGAAGGTAGTTTCTGCATGTGCTATAGAGAGAAGCAAGGGGCAGATGGGGCTCGTCCACCTGGGAAGGTAGCCCATCTAGGCGAAGGAAAACTCTGATCCTAAACCTCTGCTGCCATGCAGGATATTTCCATGGGTGAAGTCAAACTATTGCATTAGCAGCACAAAAGTGACCTTCCCGGGACACAAGCCTGGGCAGTGTGTACAAAGGTCCTGGGCTGCCCAGACGACAAGATCCCCTTCTCAAGCCCCCTCTCAGCTTTGATCCAAAGGAAAGCAGAGCAATACATTTGGCACCAGCTCAGCTGCCGGATTTGCTGGAAGGAGTCGTACAAGGCACCATCCAACCATCTTAGGGTCTCCACTCTGGATTTGTGTAGGGTCTTCTGTAGATGTCCTGCAAGGCAGTGGAAATTTACTACGGAAGACACCAACATTTCCTCCTTTTCTGCTGCCCCTCTGGAAGTCCCCACTTGACATCCATTTGGTCACGTGTTGGCTCTGCCTGGGTGAGGTCAATGGAAAACATTGTACGACTTGTATCTGGCCACCTTGAGAAGCCACAAGGGCAAAACTTGGTTTGGGGAGACTGATTCTCTTGTAAAGGTGAGTATTTCCTCCTTGATTGCTTGTCTCTTCCTTTCCCCACACTCAGCTGGTATACTTGTAAATCACTAGCTACAAAAAAGATACAGAGAGTCTGCAGGGCTCCCTCCTCAAAAGGAAACCAACACCATCAAAGGCTGTTTTCAAAGTTCCCTCTGCATGGGGGAAATTCAAAGCAGTATGATGAGATAAGAAAGAGTTTTTGTACACTTGAAAGTCCTTCAATTTACTCAGATAATAGCGTCTTTCCCATGTTGCTACAGAGGGTCCCATTGCTCAATTGCAGTGGAGACATTGCAGAAAGGATATGTATTTAGATAAAGATCAAGGTGAATTGTGAGCATCGCTTCGCAGTAGGAGCTTGTTCACAAGAAGAACTGGGCATGAGAGGGAGGAAGACCACAACATACTTTAAAGCCATGTGCTAGTTTGAGTATTCACATGAACAACTGGAGTACATAGGAGGACAATATCATGGCAGATTTTGCTTTGATTGGATTGGTATAGAAAACAAACCACTACTTTGGGAAGGCTTCCTTTAGGGATACAGTGGTACCTCAGGTTAAGTACTTAATTCATTCCAGAGGTCCGTACTTAACCTGAAACTGTTCTTAACCTGAAGTACCACTTTAGGTAATGGGGCCTCCCGCTGCTGCTGCGCTGCCGGATCATGATGTCTGTTCTCATCCTGTGGCAAAGTTCTTAACCCGAGGTACTATTTCTGGGTTAGCAGAGTCTGTAACCTGAAGCGTATGTAACCCGAGGTACCACTGTACTTCTGAATTCCTCTACTTAACAGATTCCTTTCCAAATCTGCCTTCTTATCTCTCTTGTCCCGCATGCTGAACAGCACCAAATGTGGCAGCTTTTCACCCCTTTTTCTGATAATATCTTCCTAAGAATGTAAGTGGAGCCCTGTTGGACCATCTAGTCCAGCATCCTCACATTAATGAGGTGAGAAACCAGATGCCCTGGTGGGAAATCCAGCAGCAGGACCTGAACACAACAGCACTGTATTGCAATTCTTAGCAACTGGTATTAAGAGTCATAGCCATCGTGTCTGGAAATTCTGGTGCCATTTCCAGAATTCTTCTGTCCACCCAAGCCTCTCTAAAATTTGGAGTGATCAAAGACTGAGCCACTCTGATCTAAAGATGTCATTTGTTGAAAGATGGTCGTTTAAGTGTGAAGAATGTCTCTAAGTTAAAGGGCATGGATGAGGGAAATGATCCTTGACACTTTCCAGCTTTGTAGTTTCCCCCCTTAAGTGAAAGTGCTGCTCTTTCTCCTTCTCCCACCTTATTTTATACAAATATGCATCACCACATTCTCCACCTCCTCCTCAAGTACTCTTCAAATACCAGAGGAGTGGTTTCAGAATTACGGATCTAATAAGGCAGTGATTTCTGTTCCAATCCATCAATGATGGACCTTGGGGTCTCAAACAAAAAAAGGTTAACCCCTCCACAATTTATAATGACAGCCCCTCCCAAAATTCAAGCAGAAATCAAGTTTAAAATACATAACTTGATGTACGAACAACAGCCACCTCAAAATCAGCCGAACTGATATTTTGCTATTTGGAGGTTCAGTCATAACAAATGGCACCTCACATTCGCTCTCAAAATCAATCTTCCAGGACCCACAGCTGGTGATTTGCATGATTCCTTACCTGCGGGTGGCGCTGTGGGTTAAACCACAGAGCCTAGGACTTGCCGATCAGAAGGTCGGCGGTTCGAAGCCCTGCGACGGGGTGAGCTCCTGTTGCTCGGTCCCTGCTCCTGCCAACCTAGCAGTTCGAAAGCACATCAAAGTGCAAGTAGATAAATAGGTACCGCTCCGGCGGGAAGGTAAACGGCATTTCCATGCACTGCTCTGGTTCGCCAGAAGCGGCTTAGTCATGCTGGCCACATGACCCGGAAGCTGTACGCTGGCTCCCTTGGCCAATAAAGCGAGATGAGCACCGCAACCCCAGAGTCGGTCACAACTGGACCTAATGGTCAGGGGTCCCTTTACCTTTACCTTTGATCACAAGCCTAAAAAAGAAGGGGTGGTTGAAGAGAATAGCAGCCACTGTCATGCATGGGCCAGGAGCAGCAGCAGCCTGAACGAGCAGAAGGCGAAGTGACTCCAGACCTGCTGCTGATCAGCCTTCTTGCTCCTGATGAGAACCCGCTGGCTCCAGCTTTCTTAAACTGGCTGTCCAGCTTCAGTCAGTTGCTGAAAACAACACTGGTCGGTCCTGGCCAGACCTTCTACTTCTTGCTTCTCGTGGCCTTGGACGCTTGCATTTCTTGACCCCTGGATCGTCAGACTACGTGAACTGAAATATTCCTGACCTTAGGACTGGACTGCACCTTGTATACAGACTCTTCCTCCAGGCAAGTACCCACCTGAGACTAGCTGGTTGGCTTGGCTGGCTTCTCCCTCCACTGAGCTTTGCCATGGCTGGCAGCACAGGACTATGACAGCCACAGCTTCTGCCAAGACAAGATGTCCACGGATTTCGTATTATCACACTGTGGGGACCAACCTCTTTCAACTCCAGATTGCTTCAAAATGATCCACATTAAGGTCAGGAGTAGGAACATGATGTCTCATAACCTGCTAGCTGCTCCAGCTTTGAGAACACGATGCTAGGACTACTGTGGAACACATCCTGGAATAAAATTAAGAGTCCATCCCCACCTTGCCAGATGGCAGATCAGGCAGGAAATCTTTGAATAATGACCAGTAACTTGAGGTGGTTGGTAGGGAACAACCTGTCAGTTTGCATTTCTTAGTACAGAAAGTATTTGATCTGATGTGTAGAGATCTTTCCTATTCTGCTTAATTCAAGAGGGTTCTTTAAGCTTTGTGTAAAAAAACAAAACAAAAGAAGCAGAAGGTTTATGATGTTTGGGTTATTCCTTCAGAGAAGCTGAGTACAGATGGTTTAAGCTGGTTCTGTTATCTCTGTCAAGGTCATGCTGACTATAATAAAAAAGCCAGAAGGAGCCTGGGTTTCACTTTCTCTTTCTATCTCTTTTCCTTCTGGTGTGGTTTTCTGTACATAGTATGCTTAGTGTTAAGGTTTATACTTACAAGTTATTGTAAGTTTAAGTTATGTCTGCTGGAAACCACATAGCAAACACCTGAATAGGGCCTGAGTCATTTCCACGACCGACTCTCTCTCTCTCTCTCTCTCTTTTTAAAATAATTTTTATTGAATGATTTAAGTTACAAAAAACAATACAGTCATACTACCACTAAATATAATTAAGAAATAAAAATTACATACATCAATATTTAATTTGATATTTGTTATTTACCGTCTTATTTCCTCCCAAACATTCCATACAAAAACACACATATGTGCAGACACCCACACACCCACACCCGCACACAAAATGATAATAATGAAAGTAAATATTTCCCCCCCTTTTATCTTCCAAAATCTTTTCTTCAACTTTGACTTCCTGTCAAGTTCCTTTGCATATATTTTATCTTACAATCGAATGTACACAAAACAATAAACCTTTCTATATAAATTTTCCAATACTTTCTGAAAACATAATAAATCCTTAATTGTTGTCCACCTCCTTTTAGTTCCTTTATCACTCGAATGCTAGCACGGAGTCAAAACTATTATTGTATTTTTGAACCTATCTTCTATAACCATCCCATTTTCCCACAAATTTTTCCTTTTGCATTTCCTCTTAGTTTACTAGTCAGTTGAGCCGTCTCCACCAATTCCTGTAATTTGATTTGCCAATCTGTTATTTTTGGAGCCTCGTGATCTTTCCATCTCTTGGCCACAAGTATTTGAGCCGCTGTGGTTGCATACAAGAATACCTCTCTTATACCTCTCTCGTATATTTTCCCCCAATAAATCTTAATTTTTTCACACGTCCACCACATGTGGATCATGTCACCGTTATTTCCTCCACATCTACAACAAGCATTAATTCCAATAGTCGGTCTTGATGGGGAGAGCTTTCCATTTGGCACAAAGGAATTAAACAGATGCGATGTAATGCAGTAACAGGGACGCCCAATGATGAAGTGCTCCATTCCACTTTGAAGCACCCTTTCTGATTTGGATAGAAAACGCTTCCTGCAGTGAAACACTCATTCTAGTTTTGTGCTGCGCCACAGTACCACACAGGAGAGTTCAGGAAGGAACATCCCCGCCTGTCTTCCCCCAACAACCAACCGTGAGTTCAAAACCCCGCAGATCAAAGCTGGGGTGGTTTGGAAGAGTTGCGGTTAAGAATCCATAGCGGCGTCTCGGTGGAGGAGAGTCTGTTGTGTGCGACAAAGCCCTTGAGAGAATTGGAGTGTTGCACTTTTCAGGAAATTAATTAATTGTCTCTCCGAAGGAGGCATTAATAATTTATATTAGCAGTGGGACACCGTCGTTCTTTGCCAGCTCGCGCCGCTTGAGGGGGCGAGGTGGTGGCTGTGCGCATATTTCTCCGGAAGTTCAGTGTGTACAAGAGGAATCCAGTTGATTAACCCTCCCCGGGGTTGTCAGTGAGCCTTCGGGGATTAAGGCTATTTGCAAATAATGAACTGGGCCTCATCTAAGCGATGAAAGTCACCTTCCATGGATGAGTGGGATAGGAAAAACTTTTTTCCTGTATTTATTTTCTCGTGTTTCTTTTGTTCTGAACGTAGTTCTAGTTCAGTCTCTGAGACGATCCTCCTGGTAAATCCTTTAACAGGTCCTCCTAACCCAGGATAACCCACAGCCTAGGAACCTTGTATCTATGGGACCGCCTCTCCCGGTATGCCCCACAGAGGACCTTAAAGTCCATAAATAGCAACACCCTAGAGGTCCCAGGCCCTAAGGAAGTCAGATTAGCCTCAACCAGAGCCAGGGTCTTTTCATCACTGGCTCTGGCCTGGTGGAACGCTCTGCCTCATGAGACCAGGGCCCTGCAGGATCTGATTTCTTTTTGCAGGGCCTGTAAGACAGAGTTGTTCAGCCTGGCTTTTGGCTTGGAATTAACTTGATCCCCTCCCCCTTTTCCCTTTTTCCTTCTGTGATGGAACTCCTACTTGGGGACTTCCCTGGCTTTTTTCTGGCCCACGTAGGACCAGTCTGGATAGTTAGCCTTGGTGAAGACTTGACGTTTTCATCCCCCAAAAAGTTTTTGAGTTTCTGCTGAAATGAGACTGTATTTTAATGTTGTATTTTAATCTTGTTTTTAAAGTTGTATTTCAATCAATTGTTTTATATCTGGTATTAGATGCTTATTCCAGGGTAGTTTGTCCACCCACCTTCCACTCAGCTCTCTTCTATGGTTCCTAGAAGCTGTAATCATGCAACAGCGGCCACATCCTGGGAACGACAGAGACTGGCTGGCTAAAACCAGGTGAGGGTAGCCGATGGGTTGCAAACCCTCTGTGAGTTAGGGACTTCCCCTGCATGCAAAGACAGGCTCTGGTAGCTTGAGTCAACAAGACCAATAGTGGATCCAATGGTCAAGAAGGTAGTTTCTGCATGCTCTATGGAGGGAAGCGAGGGGCAGATGGGGCTCGTCCACCTGGGAAGGTAGCCCATCTAGGAGAAGGAAAACTCTGATCCCAAACATCTGCTGCCTTGTGGGAAATCTAAGGAGTAATCCCTACAGAAATTTGAAGCAGAGTCCCTAGGACAGTTGGTTGGTGCTTTGTGCACCTCCTTCTGGTAGTTCCTGAAGCCAAGCAAACATATTGCTCTGCTTTCCTTTGGACTACATCAGCGAGGCTGGGGGGGGGGTCTTGTCATCTGGGCAGCTCAGGACCTCCAGACACACTGCCCAAGCTTACGCCCTGGAAAGGTCACTTCAGTGCTAACACAGTGGTTTGACTTCAGCCCTGGACATGTACTCCATTGTGTCTCAGGACACGGATGACAACAAAACTGAGCCAAATATTATCACATATCTGCATGCCATATTTTCATTCTCCCCTTCATCCAAACACCTCAGCACACATGGGTGCAACTGGCACATATACCGTATTTTTCGCCCTATAGGACGCACTGGCCCATAGGACGCACCTCGTTTATTTTTTTGGGGGAATGAATAATTTAAAAAAATCCCCCCCAGCCGTGGGGCTGGGGCGGGGGAAGCCTGAGCTTCCCCTGACCCCAGCCCACAGAACAGGCTGCTGCCCGCAAGCCTTGTGAGCCCGGCGGGACCTCCCCCCGGGCGTGCAAGGCTTGCGGACACCTGCGCAAAGCACGGGGCGTCCTCCGGAGGGTGCCCCGTGCTTCGGGCTGCAGGCTGCTGCCCGCAAGCCTTGCGAGCCTGTGGGAACTCCCCCTGGGCGCGCAAGGCTTGCGGATAGCTTCCTGAAGCCTGGAGAGGGAGAGGGGTCGGTGCACACCGACGCCTCTCGCTCTCCAGGCTTCAGCGAAAGCCTGCATTCGCCCCATAGGACACACACACATTTCCCCTTCATTTTTGGAGGGGAAAAAGTGCGTCCTATAGGGCAAAAAATACGGTAGTTAAAGGTTTGAGTCCTAAGTGCTGGCACTGCGGTCAAGATTTAGGGGTATATGCACATATGTGGTGGGAGTGTATTTGCGTAAAGGAATATTGGCAAAAATTATAAAGGTTATTTATACAAGGATGGCAGACTGAAGAACAAGGATGGAAGACTGAAGAAAACCCAACTAAGAATCATGGCAACAAAAATTGATGGACTATGCAGAACTGGCAAAACTGACATATAAACTATGGGACAAGGATAACTGTGACTTTAAAGATGAATGGGAACCCTTTACAAAGTATTTGAAGACGCAGCAAATGAATTGGACTCCTTGGCTGGCTTTGAATAAACATTCACAAACTTTTTATTGATAATAATCTGCTAAATAGTTTGAGGAGCTATACAACTGTGTAACATGCAGAAAACAGCATTCTCAGAGAAATCAAAGACTGGAACTGAGGGAAGTCGGGGGGTGGGGTGGGGGTGGGTGGGTTTTGTGTGTGAGGGTGGGGGGAGGGAGGAAAAATGGGGAAAAAAATAAGGATGATATGTTTCTGGATAATATGTTTTGTTTTAATTTTGAATAAAAAAAGTTTTGAAAAAAGATTATAAAGGTTATTTCTGATGTATTTCAGGTTAAGATAGAAGTCAATAGAGAAACGCTTATCTCAGGAATACTGGGGAATAGTAAAAGAGAAAGAAAAGAGCAAGATTGGTATAAAATTATGATCTTAGCTAGTATGCTTGTTATTGCATCAGGATGGAAAGAAAAGGATACATGGACAATGGAAAAATGGAATGACTATGTTTTTGAACATATACAATCTGATATATTTGAACAGGTAATGATGGAAGATACATGGGGAAACAAATGTCAAAAGATTTTGAATAAATGGACAAGTTATAGGAATTGGATAGCATGAGGGGAAGCCAACCCAAGCATCCAAATTAGAATGAATAATCTGTGCACATGGTTAAAGATTTGAAGAGGCACAGTTACCCCATTCAGGACCAGGGAGTCCCCCACACCCACCTGCCCCCTGTCCCCCCAAAACAGTACTTCTGTCTTGTCAGGATTCAACCTCAATCTGTTAGCTGCCATCTAAAGAATGGATAATAATAATAATAATAATAATATAATAATACCTAGGATGCATCATGGCTGAATGTGGGGAGTTAAACCCAGCTTCCCTCCACTCCAAGTCCAACTTCCAACCTTACCAGCTCAACCCTTAGTTTGGCTTGGGTTTGGGAGACATGAAAAGCAACCAACCTGAATGCCAGAAAACTGAGGGTTGGCTGGAAGATTTGTGTGCCATTCTGCTGGGCATCATTTGGGTGGCAGATGAGGTGCAATTAGATTTTATTTTTTTAAAATCTCTCTTTCTCTCTCTTGCCAACCATGCCAGCCTTTTGAAAGGGATGCTCAGCTGGGAGTCTGGCAAAGCTTGCCAAGCTAAGGGGATGGCAGCAGCAACTGGACTCAACTTGCTGCTTAGGAATAGGATGCAGGGCAAATTCCTGTTTGTGCGGCCTCAAGAAGAGAAAACACTGTTCACAGCAATGGCATATCCAGTTTAACAGTCTTGGTCATTTTAAATGTGTTTGTGGGAGCGGGGGGGGGGGCATTTCAGTGCTGCTAATGCAATGGTTTGACTTCACCCTGAAGGCACACTCCATTGTCTCTTGAGACAGATGGATGCCAACAACTCTGAGTGCAACGAATGTTGGGAAAATCCTTGCTTTTAATCATTTATTAACTTTCAAAATTCATTTTCAAAGCCCTGAATAACTTAGGCCTAGGGTACTTTAGGGGTACTTTTGGGTGGTGGTGTGGGTTAAACCACAGAGCCTAGGGCTTGATGATCAGAAGGTTGGCGGTTCAAATTCCTGCGACAGGGGTGAGCTCCCGTTGCTCCGTCCCTGCTCCTGCCAACCTAGCAGTTCGAAAGCACGTCAAAGTGCAAGTAGATAAATAGGTACTGCACTGACAGGAAGGTAAACGGCATTTCTGTGGGCTGCTCTGGTTCACCAGAAGCGGCTTAGTCATGCTGGCCACATGACCCGGAAACTGTATGCCAGCTCCCTCGGCCAATAAAGCGAGATGAGCGCCGCAATCCCAGAGTTGGTCACGACTGGACCTAATGGTCAGGGGTCCCTTTACCTTTACTTTAGGGGTGACATGAGCTCTTATATCCCAACCCAGTCACTGAGATCATCTAATGGAGTGTTACTGAGTTTTTCCTAGTTGGTCAGCCCCATTTTACAATATTACAAATCTGAGTCTGCGAAATGCTCTTTCAATGAAGATTCAACAGGTGCCTCCTTTATTAATTTTCAAATGCCTGCTGAAGACTATTAGACAATCGGGGCTTCCAAGGGAAGCATCACCTGATGCCCTTATGATTGACAGGTGATTGACAGGTGGGCAACCCTTTTGGCTGACTTTCTGAGAGGGAAAAGCAGACAATTAATGGGGCAGCGGGGAGAGGAATGGAATAGAGCAGGCATGGGCAAACTCAGCCCTCCAGATGTTTTGGGACTACAACTCCCATCATCCCTAGCTAGCAGGACCAGTGGTCAGGGATGATGGGAATTGTAGTCCCCAAACACCTAGAGGGCTGAGTTTGCCCATGCCTGGAATAGAGTGTCCTGGAAAAGGGCATGGCTGTCTGGAGCCCCAAACACGAGCACTCCACACTGCCTGCAACATTTTATTTCCGGTACTCCAATTTTCAAAGTCAGTCCACAAGTGACTGTCCCCTTTTGCTGGTTCTGAGAAATAACAGCAATTCGTCTATTGCTCTTGCACTCTGTGTGACTCTAGTTCAATAACCCCTTACCTTATCTTGATGGACTCACATAATGACTGTTCAGGGGATGCTTCTTGAAGCATTTAGGCAGCTATTGTTGGAGGCAGGCTGGTGGATGAGATGGACCTTTGGTCTGACCTAGCAGTTCTTTCATATGAAACTCTCAATGCAGTGGGAGAAGCTGAGAAGATCTGGCATTAGAGTTGCTGCTGAATTCTGCCTGAAGGGAACATTAGACTTGAAGGCGGAGGCTTCTGCAAGAGGGAAAACAGCCAATCAATTTTGCGGAGAAGCAAAATGTGGGAAAGGCGTCCAGAAATGCCTTGTTGAGGTGCTCTGTACATCTTTAGGTGAGTGGACTTGCAAAAATGTTATCTTGCTGGGGAGCAGGAATCCCTTGCACACAAAACTGGTGTGTGAGATAGATATATATGTATGTCACATGAATAAGGAAATGCCACTCGGATTTCAACATTTTGCTTTCATCCTCAGAAGTTCTTTGTTGGATGGTGCTTAAATTTTTTATCTTCTCTATTCTTGTGGAAGGAAACCTAGGAGATAAAAGGACTGAGCTGCCTTGATATTCTCAGGTACTACACTAAGTGGATGAAGCAAAATTGGCACATCAGTCATTTGACTGCCTCGCTTTGATCAAAATTGATTCCCCACCCAGCACCCCTCCTACTACCCTAAAGGCTGATTAATAGGTTAGTGTTCCCTCCCCCCCACTCCCTGACGCACCATGACCAGAAAAGTGCTTTATACAGAGGTCTTTTGCAAAATAAGCTGTCAAAGAAGATCCAGAGTCAAACTGGAACCCTTTGAGGTTAGAGATAGACCTAATTCTTAAGAAAGCTGAACATGGTATCAAACCATGCCTGAGTAAACATGCTTCCCCCCATTTCTGCCATCCCATCCACAGGTCATAATAATGGAGCAAGAAGTGGGGTGTTGACTATATTTGGGGAAGGGGATGAATTTTGAGAGGAGGGGTGCAAAACTCGCCTCCTCACTACTACTGGCCACCACATTTACCGTATTTTTCACTCCATAAGAGGTACCTGACCATAAGACGCACCTAGTTTTTAGAGGAGGAAAACAAGAAAAAAAATATTCTGAATGAAAGAGTAGATGTATGATTTTTGTGGTTCATGCTGTGGCCACATACATAATATGTGATTTGACTGTGAGTTTGGGGTAACCCAATGCAAAAATCCTGAGGATCCTTGTGGATCCATGCTTTGTAACTACGCTTTTGCGCCATTGCAGCCCCACAAAACACTGGATGCGTGATTTTTTGGGTGCAGGCTGTAGCCATGGACATGCTATGTGATCTGATGGTGAATTTGGGGTGACCCAGTGTAAAAATCCTGAGGATACATGTGCTTTTACTTCCCCCTCCCAGGCAGCCTCCACTAGCGTCCCTTATCTCTCTTCTGCTCCCGCCGATCAGCTGTTTCCTTTCAACACTCCCTTCCCTCTTCTTTGCCTTAGTGTCTTTTCCTTAGCGGGAGCAGTTTTTTGCTCCTCCTTACTTTTCAGGAGGAAAAAAGTGCGTCTTATGGAGCAAAAAATACGGTAATTTCCCAAGGTACCCCAGAATGATGCATATGTGGTAGTCTTGTAGTAAGGTTAAAGCTTACTGGGAAATGATATATAATGAATTGAAAAAAGATGTTTTAAATAACATTTGTTAACAAACCAACCAACCCAGGAGTTTTCCTTTTGGGAATCATAGGAACAGAACTACCCAAACCATATAGAAATTTATTCATGTATGTCACTACAGCGGCAAGAAAGTTACCGTATTTTTCGTTCTATAGGGCGCACCGGCCCATAGGACGCACCTCATTTTTTGGGGGGCGGAATGAATAATAAAAAAAATTATTCCCCCCCCCAGCCGCGGCTGCTGCCCCAAGCCTTGCGAACACTCGCCCGAAGCACGGGGAGCCTTCTGGAGGGCTCCCCGTGCTTCGGGCGACAGGCTGCCGCCCCAAGCCTCACGCGCTCGGCGGGACCTCCCGCCGGGCGCGCAAGGCTTGCGGACACTCGCCGGGGCTGCAGGCTGCTGCCCGCAAGCCTTGTGAGCCCGCGGGAACTCCCGCCGGGCTTGCAAGGCTTGCGGATAGCTTCCTGAAGCCTGGAGAGCGAGAGGGGTCGGTGCGCACCGATGCCTCTCGCTCTCCAGGCTTCAGCGAAAGCCTGCATTCGCACCATAGGACGCACACACATTTCCCCTTCATTTTTGGAGGGGAAAAAGTGCGTCCTATGGTGCGAAAAATACGGTAATTGCCCCAAAATGGAAAGAAGTCTTAAGATTAATACTTTCTGGGAGATGATCTATAATGAAATGAAAAAGGTATTTAAATATATCTTTCTGAAGAAACCAGAGGCCTTTCTCCTGGGCATGGTCGGCCAGTTGGTGCCAAAGAAGGATAGATTTTTCTTTATGTATGCTACAACAGCAGCAAGAATACTTATTGCAAAGTACTGGAAGACACAAGATCTACCCACCCGGGAAGAATGGCAGATGAAGGTGATGGACTACATGGAACTGGCGGAAATGACTGGCAGAATCCGAGACCAGGGAGAAGAGTCGGTGGAGGAAGATTGGAAGAAATTTAAAGATTATTTACAGAAACATTGTAAAATTAATGAATGTTAGAAGGATGTTGGAATGAAGTTATGTGGTTTTAGCAGAAATGTTTTAAAGGTTTAAGAAAAAACAGACTGTTAATTGGTGAAAGGAGGGAAAGTAAAGTTACATTATATTAAGATAAATTACAGGACAAAAATTGGAAAAGATGGAAAGGATTTGCTGAAATAGTTAACCGAACTAGAATACAAAAAAGGGAGGTGTGAGGAGGTCAAGGAAACAAGCAAATGAAAGATAAGTTATGGGAAGATTCGCTGTGGTTTTTTTTAAAAAGGATTTTATTTTTCTGTTTTTTTCTTTCCCCCCCGTTTTTCCCCTTTTTTCATTACTGTGATGTGTTGTTTTGTTTTTGCTTAGTATGGTGTTTTTACTCTTTCCTTTTGTAACTTTTAAAACTTTAATAAATATTATTTCAAAAAACAAAACAAAATGGAAAGAAGTCCTGACGAAAGAAGAATGGATGCAAAAACTTACGGAATACACAGAAATGGCGAAACTTACCGGAAAAAATAAGAAATCAAGATAATGAACTTTTAATAAAAGAATGGAAATTATTTATGGAATATTTACTAACAAACTGTAAACAGATAAGAACATTGGCAGGATTATTGTAATAACCTGCAGTTTTATAAGAGTATACATTTAAAGTAGATGAATAAATGATTAAGTTAATTTGGAATATGCAGAAAATATAAACAATTAAGGAACAGCAGAAAGAGGGGGAAGGAAGTCGAGTTTTGAAATGTTAAAATGATTGTAAAATTTTTGAAATGTATAAAATTGAAAACCACAAAGAAAAATTATTTTAAAAAGAATGATGCAGCTTCTGAGGAATTAAAAATAGCAACTGGCTGCAGTTGACAGCTGGGGAGAATGCCAGTGAGGTTTCCCCCCTGAAAACAAAGGGATGATGGGAATTGTAGTCCAAAACAGCTAGAGACCCAAATTTGGGAAGCCCTGGTCTAGACCATACTGAGCTCAGTAGATGGACCTGTTGTCTGACTCAGGCACTATAAGACAGCTTCTCTATGCTCCTGCTTTCATCGAGGTTATGCCTTCCTTGACTTAACATCTCAATATGAACTTTGTAGTGGTACACTCTAGTATCATATTCAACATGACTTTACTTTTTTATGGAGCCATAAAAGCCTATTACCATTTTCATTGATTGCATTTTTCATCTAATGGGGCCTCCTTGAGAAGCTGACAGCATCATTATCCTGCACTTGTACACCCCCCCCTCCGAATCTTCCACTTGCCTTGGTATTGTTCAATGAACAAAGAACAGTTATGGAAGAAATTAGCCCAGGTTCAGTGATGCTGAATGGAAAGACGCAAAGCAGTAGACCATGTTCTGTACTATCACTGCAATAAAACTGACTGCATTTTATTATTTATTTCGGTTGTCATTGCTTTTTAAACTCCCCCCTCCTCGGTGTATTGTTTTGGATGGTTTCCACAGGTGTGTAGTGTATTGGTACCTGCCCCAGGCTCTGAGAACTGGACAGGGCAAATGACTGGATGTATTACTGCTGTGTCAAAAGCCCGTCCTCCAGTTCCTTGTCTGTGCAAAAGGGCTCGCGGATTTTCTGCCTCATTCTCAGGGCACTTTGGAATGTAAGAATTTCATTTTGTGCAGGATATTGAGCTTGCCCTGTGGCTTCCAGTTAGGTCTGCTCCCCTTCCCTGGGGGGCCGTGTTGTGGACCGGCATCCAGCACCCCAATGACCCGGCTGGAGGGCGGACGGATGCTGTCTGTGTCATGGGGGACTCCCGGCTGTGTCACGCCCCTGACCGTCCAATCGGCACCGCCGGGGGCATAGCCACAGGCCGTTTAAACTGCAGCGCGCCCAGGGGGTGGCCTCCTTTCGTCTCCTTGCCAGATCTCCCAGCCCACCAGCCCTCTTTTTATGTGTTGCTATGACAGTCTGATTGGTCCACAGGAGCCACCCATTTGGCACCTGGTTATTGACCACTTGCAACAAATTGAAGATGCCTAAGTGTCAGGATGGTGCCTGACATCTCCACCATCTGGAGGTGCACGCCAGGGATAATTGGATCTTGTCTGTCTTCACACACTAATACCACATCCTGTAGAATCCTACCAGTTATATTTTATCTGCACAGTTGGACGAATTTCAGGAACAACAAGGCCTTTTCTGTGCAGCCTGAGCAGGAGCGGTGAACAATGTCATAGTTAATTATTGTAGCTTTTCTTCACTTACTCCACCCCGCTGCCCTGCTCACAGTTGTGAAGAATATTCCTATGTTATGAATGGTCCATGTCACCATTAAGAAAAATAGGTCGGAATAGGCCAATATATATGTGGACAGTCCCTGGATCAAGTGACTTTTCTTCTTTTAAGTTCTCAAAGTTCTTACGCTAGCTCAAGACTGTCATCTGAACTAGCCAGATATTTAACTGTGAATCAATCTTAGCCAGTGCTTCATTTGAAAAATAAGATTTTGGAGCCGTCTTGTCCCAAAATGGAAACTAGACATTCTGATTTGGCGACTGGTTCCTTGGTTTAAGGAGCCATTTGGCACCTGGCTTCTATATCTGAGTTTCTAACACTAATACGTTGAGAATCTTAACTTCCTTTCTTCTTCTTTACATAAGGCATCATTTTTATTGCTGGTGGAGGTTTTTAAATGTGAAATTCAGCTCCGGCTTGTGGGGAGAAAAAGCCCTGGGTGTGCATATGTGTGTGCAATGCTGGATATATTTTCAGCACAGCGCTGGACTACAACAATAGCTCTGGCCTCCAGAACTTGTTACCTGCCAAGTCAGGGGAATGGCTGTAGCTCAGTGAGAGAGCATCTGCCTTGCATGTAGAAAGTTCCAGAAGGTTCCAGTCTCCAGGTTGGGCTGGGAGAAATTTCCTTCCTGCAACCCTGGAGAACTGCTGCCAGTGAATGTGGACAAGACTGAGCCAACTGAACTCAGTATTGAGGTGCTTTCCTCTGTCCCAATCACAGCCCAGTAGCAATAGGTGGTGACCCACCAGGAACACTTAATTTTTGTGGCCTACTCTTGTTCGTCCTGTCACCCCAATTATTTATTATTACATGTATATATATATATATACATGTATATAGGGACGCAGGTGGTGCTGTGGGTTAAACCACAGAGCCTAGGACTTGCCGATCAGAAGGTTGGTGGTTCGAATCCCTGCAACAGGGTGAGCTCCCGTTGCTCGGTCACTGCTCCTGCCAACCTAGCAGTTTGAAAGCACATCAAAGTGCAAGTAGATAAATAGGTACCGCTCCGGCGGGAAGGTAAACGGCATTTCTGTGCGCTGCTCTGGTTCGCCAGAAGCGGCTTAGTCATGCTGGCCACATGACCCGGAAGCTGTACGCCGGCTCCCTCGGCCAATAAAGCGAGATGAGCGCCGCAACCCCAGAGTCGGCCACGACTGGACCTAATGGTCAGGGGTCCCTTTACCTTTACCTTTACCTTTACCCCACATTTTTTCTTCAGCGAACTCGTTGTGGTGTCTATGGTTCTTCCCCTTTCCATATTATCCTCACAACAACTAGGCTGACAGACAGTGACTGTTCCAAGGTCACCTAGTGACCTTCATGGCTGAGTGGAAATTTGGACTCTGGTCTCCCCAGGCCCTAGTCCATCACTCTGACCACGACACCGGCAGGCACATTTAGTACGTCTGTTCGTTTGCTCTTTTTCCCTCTTCTCCAGAGAGACATGCCCTTTGGCTGTCCATATTCTTTTGCTAGACATCTCCTGTATAATAACTCCTCTTTTTCATGAGCCTTTCTCGCTCTTTCCTCATTAGTGCTTTCACATCCCAAAATTAATCTGCTAGATAGCTTATTTCATTTGCAAGTACATTGCTTGTCTTTTGTCTTGCCTCCCCAGTGATATCTTGGTTGAATACTTCCTTTTTATAAGCTTCATTCTCAGCGTGCAGTTCGCAGATTCCCCATGGGGTTGTGGCCTATTGTTCCCGAAAAAGCACCTTTGAGCGGGGGCAGGGGGGGAATGGTGCACCATTTGAACTGAGGCACCTCAAAATGATATTTGTATGCCACGGAACTAAGAACAAAAACATAAGAAGAACCTGCTGGATCAGGCCAGTAGCACATCCAGACCAGCATCCTGTCTTCACCATGGTCAACCAGATATCTATAGGAACCTTACCTATGGGAGCCAGTGTGGTGTGGTGGTTAAGAAAGGTGGACTCGTAATCTGGTGAACCGGGTTCGCTTCCCCGCTCCTCCACATGCAGCTGCTGGGTGACCTTGGGCTAGTCACACTTCTCTGAGGTCTCTCAGCCCCACTCACCTCACAGAGTGTTTGTTGTGGGGGAGGAAGGGAAAGGAGATTGTGAGCCGCTTTGAGACTCCTTAAGGGGAGTGAAAAGTGGGATATCAAGAAGAAGAGAAGAAGAGTTTGGATTTGATATCCCACTTTATCACTACCCTAAGGAGTCTCAAAGCGGATATACAAGACAAGGTGGCAATCCTACTGTTTATCCTATTGCTTTCCCCTGGGGAAACCAGAGGTTGAGCTCTGAACTGGAACAAACAGCAATCGGGTTTTCCATGGATTGCCGTTTGTTCCGATTTAGCGCCAGAGAATGGGTTTTTATGGGGGGAAATGGCAGGGCAAAGGCAAAACGACTCAGACTTGTGCCTAGAAAACATGGGACAAGTGAGGAGGAGCCCAGAGTTTGATGCTGCACTGCATGAAGAATCTCTTCTCCTTTCTCAAGTTGTACGTTTCAGGTGGGGCTGAACAAACACCCCTTTTTTGACTCCATCGTAGCCACACAGAACCCCTTTGGCCCCATGTCCTGTAAGAAAACTTACCTTCGGGCAGGGGGTGAGGGTGTCAGTAGCAGCAGAGTCATGAAGTGCTCCCAAGGCATTAGCAGAGGGTGGGTCTGAGACTGCCAGTTTCAGAATCCCTGGTGGGGAAAGGCCACTAGCTATGTCATTCGTTGTCTCAAGGGGGATTCCTGAACTGGTATACCCTCGTCTATGCCAGGCAGACAGGACAGGCTAGGAAGCTGCTTCTACAAAGCTGCCTTATGCTGATTCAGACCATTTAGTCTTCTAACTCAGTATTGTCCACACTGCAGTACAATTCCCAGGTCCCAATTCTTCTCAAGTGATGGCTATGTTTAAATGATACTGTACCCCACTTTGAGATCGCTGTACAGTGAAAAGCAGGTAACAAAAGATTAACAAATAAATACACACACGTTCCGGTTAATTGTTTGTGTGGGTCTTTTTATCCCCCCCCCCCGAACCTGATTGCTCAAATTCCTTCAGGGGAGAGGGTGAAAAACGAAGTTCAGCTTTTCTACAGTCCAACTATCGATGCTCAAAAGGCGATTCAGAATCAGGCGGGAGGACTTTGGGAGTGCCTGGGAAGATGCTGGCAATCTTTGCACCCCCAGGATAAATGGAATGATTGCCGAGGGAACAAGATGCCTCTCTCCGACTGACTGGTCTGCACTGCATTTCTAAAAAAAACAACCCAACGCTCCACAATCATGGGTTATTTGTCTGCAATTTCCCTATCATTTCCCGACAAGTAATGGTTAGCGTTATTTGACATCAATCTTCCAATTTGCGGTAGTAATGGACTCAAACCTGCCAAACGGAAAATGATCAAATCCTCCTTATCGCTGTTTTTGTAGCCTTACTCTGCATAACACCTGGTGAAATAAAAATGTGGCAAAGAGGGGCCTGTTCAGCATTCTGCGGGTGCCGCTCCTACTCTTGACACGCCACTGGTGCATTCCTTTTGTGCACTCATTGTTCTTGCTTGTGTTCCACCAGAGCAACTGAGGGGAACGTCCCGGGATTTCACAAACAGCCAGCTTATCAATTCTGACTCTAATGCCTAATTGTTTGAAATGGGCAATGCAGCACAAGCGAGCGCTGCTTTCCCAACTTTTCCTCAGTTAAATTCAAGAAAGCTTTTCCTCCGAGAAAGGCTTCGTTTGAATTCAGTTCCACGGTGCAAGATGCAGCTAGCTGTAAATATTCACAGGGATGCTCTTTTTGTATTCTTGGAATCATAGAATTGTAGAGTTGGAAGGGACCCCGAGGATAATCTCACCCAACCCTCTGCAATGCAGGAATCTCACCTAAAGCATCCATGACAGATGGCTATCCAGCCTCTGCTTAAAAACCTCCAAGGAAGGAGAATCCACAACCTCCTGAGGGAGACCTTTTCACTACCTATCAATAATTTTCAGCCTGTCACATGCTTCAAAGAAAATAATGTATATGCAGGTGTGCTTATATGTGTTTTTGCAAGGCAGTGGCTGGTAGGGCCATACTAGTAGTTTAGTAGTAGTAGTAGTAGTAATAGTAATACTCTGGGCACCTCCCAATTAAAAACAGGATAAAACATCAAACATTAAAAACTTCCCTAAACAGGGCTGCCTTCAGATGTCTTCTAAAAGTCAGATAGTTGTTTATTTCCTTGACATCTGATGGGAGGGCTTTCCACAGGGAGGGCACCACTACAGAGAAGGCCCTCTGCCTGGTTCCCTGTAACCTCACTTTCACAGGGAGGGAACCGCCAGAAGGCCCTCAGAGCTGGACCTCAGTGTCCGGGCAGAATGGTGGGGGTGGAGATGCTCCTTCAGGTATACAGGACCAAGGCCGTTTAGGTCTTTAAAGGTCAGCACCAACACTTTGAATTGTGCTCGGAAACGTACTGGGAGCCAATGTAGGTCTCTCAGGACTAGTGTTATGCGATCTCAGCGGCCACTCCCAGTCACCAGTCTAGCTGCCACATTCTGGATTAGTTGTAGTTTTCGGGTCACCTCTAAAGGTAGCTCAGTGGTGGAGCACCTGCTTTACATACAGAAGGTCCCAGGTTCAATCCCTGACATATCCGGGTAGGTCTGGGAATTGTTAGGATATTGATGTTCCGTTCCACCTTAATAGACATGTGGAATTGTTGTATGTCACATGTCTGTTTACACTCCAGCACAGCTTGCTGGGAACGTCCGTTTGTGTGTATAGCTATTGCTGATGCTGCTTGCTCTTGGACACGAAAGGGAGAAGACATGTTTTTCCTTTGTCCTGATATACGCTGAATAAATCCGTATAGTTAAAGCCATGGTTTTCCCAGTAGTGATGTATGGAAGTGAGAGCTGGACCATAAAGAAGGCTGATCGCCGAAGAATTGATGCTTTTGAATTATGGTGCTGGAGAAGACTCTTGAGAGTCCCATGGACTGCAAGAAGATCAAACGCATCCATTCTTAAGGAAATCAGCCCTGAGTGCTCACTGGAAGGACAGATCCTGAAGCTGAGGCTCCAGTACTTTGGCCACCTCATGAGAAGAGAAGACTCCCTGGAGAAGACACTGATGCTGGGAAAGATGGAGGGCACAAGGAGAAGGGGGCGACAGAGGACGAGATGGTTGGACAGTGTTCTCGAAGCTACAAACATGAGTCTGACCAAACTGCGGGAGGCAGTGAAAGACAGAGGTGCTTGGCGTGCTCTGGTCCATGGGGTCACGAAGAGTCGGACACGACTAAACGACTAAACAACAACAACAAAGATGTGCTTTGCACAGCCTCTCCCTGCCACTTCTGTTGTGTGTTTACTCTGCTGAGTTGCATGCCCAGCTTCTGAAGCTCTGGGTCGCAGATTCATGCTGCACCAAGGACTGGAGTTCGACCGGCACGTTGGCCGGTGGGCTGGAGCCAGCTGGGGGCTTGCCAATTGCCCCCGGTTCCTTAGCAGCATCCTAACAGGAATGTCCCCTCCCTGGAAGCCTGAGCAGCCACTGCCTATTTTCCTATGGCCTTATGAGGGGCTTCATTGCAGAGGTAAAGGCTCCTGTGCCTTTTGCAGATCAGAAAGTGTACATCACTTTTCTCTGCTGTGTCATCGTGACACAGAGCTGAGGCAAACCGTACCTGCTGAAAATCCTTCTTCCCAGTCATCAACTTTCTCTTCTGTCGCATCTGATATCTCCACAGTAAATTTACCTTCCAGCTGCTTTGGACCGCAGCTCCCTTCACTGGCCCTGCAGGCTGGGGGTGCATGGGAGCTGTAGTATAAAACAACTGGAGATCACAATGTTGATGACATCTTACCTGTATAATGTTACGAATTTGCCTTGGTGGCTCAGGTGCTGTGGATTAGCTCCACATGGGACACACTTACACTCTACAGTTCATAGAATTCCCTGGGAAGATGGATTGACCATTAAACCGCTCTGGGAATTGTAGCTCTGCGAGGGGAAGAGGGGCTTCCTAATAACTCCCAGCATCCTTAACAAACTATAGTTCTCAGGATTCTTTTGGGGAATCCTGTTTAAAGTGGCATCAATGTGCTTTAAATATGTAGCATGGATGTGGCCTCATTCCATCAGCATGAGGATTTACACTCGAGGAACAGAACTCCACCCCCCTCTCCTCCCCACTGATGACAACCAGTGACATCCCACCCTTGAGTTTTATGCTAAAGGTAAAGGGACCCCTGACCATTAGGTCCAGACGTGGCCGACTCTGGGGTTGTGGTGCTCATCTCGCTTTATTGGCCGAGGGAGCCGGTGTACAGCTTCTGGGTCATGTGGCCAGCATGACTAAGCCGCTTCTGGCAAACCAGAGCAGCACACAGAAACGCCATTTACCTTCCCACCGGAGCGGTACCTATTTATCTACTTGCACTGGTGTGCTTTCGAACTGCTAGGTTGGCAGGAGCGGGGACCGAGCAACGGCAGCTGGGGATTCGGACCGCCGACCTTCTGATTGGCAAGTCCTAGGCTCTGTGGTTTAACCCACAGCACCACCCACGTCCCTGAGTTTTATGCTATTCCTTACCAAAAAGGAAAGATGTGAAATTTTGCAATGGAGAGCTGGAACCTGTGGCCAAGTGTTATTCCCAATCTTCCTGCTCCTAACGCCCCCCCTCCAAAAAACACATCTGTTTCTGCAAGAAAACCCAAGAGTAGACAGCTTAATGGATTAAAGAAAAAAGCACAGTGTTTCCATTAATATAATTAGTTGCCTGTATGTTACGTCCTGTTGACAAGAGTTTTGCTTCTGTCAGACATTTATTTATGATCATTGTTTATGTTTAGTGCTTGAGATGTAATGTCATTATAATTAGACTTCGGCACTCAAGTGACAATTAAAAAGGAAGCTATAAAGGTTTTGTTTAGAATCCCTTGACATTTGTTACAGAATAATGCATTTGTTATATAGTAATGCAACTGCTGGGTTGTAGCGCCTTCAGTCTAGTCATTGCAGGGGGAGAGGAATTAAACAGCACGTGCAAATGCCGAAGGAACATTTTCAATGCACCTTCAAAAAACCAGGTTGGTCAGGGCTTTGTATATCAAACCTGGCCCAGTAGTTACAGCCACTGAGAGATTAAAACACACAGATGAATATGCATTTAGGTTTTAGCAGAACCAGGGCAAACTAGGTTTAAGTATGCTATGTTTGATGTATCTTCTCCTGCTGTTTCCGTCACCTACAGTGGGGTCAGACTTTCCCCCCTAAAGCACCATCGTAACCCACTGCCACCTCACCTGCCAACCCACCATTCCTCAAACCAGTTGTTTTGCAACCTCGGAAATGTTCTTGCCATTAACGCATACTGTTTATGTTTCATTACCATAGGATTGCTGCATTCATTAGTACGTGTTAGCCTGTAAGCATTTAGGCACAAGTGTTAACACATGCCATGTTAATTTGTTCTTGTTTTCGCATCACAGCAATTATACCAGACCTTGGAAAGTCCAGAGGGTGATTAAAAATACATATATACAAAAAAATTAAGAAGATGGCTCCGAGCCAGGAATTTGTGCAAAGCTACAAAACAAAAGTTTTGTCAGAAGCCCAAGAGCTGGCTGATTAGTTCAATGAATGTATAAAATCAAGTTCCCCAGCTCCACCCTTTAACAGATCCTTCTCTCATCAATTCTCTATCTTCCCTGTTCTAATCCTTCTCTTTCCCTCAGCACTCTTTCATTTACCATCTTCTTAGGTTTTGGGATTACCATTTCTGCCTGATGCTTATTTTGCAGCCATAAACGCTCTGCAATCAAATTGCCTGATCCTTACTGTAGCACCCTTACCTACAGAAATTTCTTCTGAATCCTCAGTTTGCCATAGAATGTCACTCCTATCCCCGGAATCTGTATGTTTTAAATCCCAGCCAAACTGCTGCTTTCCCTTCTTTCACAGGAACTGGACTGTAGACATTCTGAAAGCTATGCTCTCTAAGAACTTTAAACGTTCCATGTCATTACAGAGCTCAGCCAATCAGTGTCAGCAGTTCCACTAGATACAGACTGAACTGGATACTTCACTGAAGGCAATCAAAATAATGCTTGGTATAAAAATGTAATTCTCTCAGAGCAATCCTCTGATTTATTATTTCTGTTTATACGCAAAGAAACTGAATCTGAGAGGGTGACTTTTCAGAGCTGGCTGGAATTTGAATCTACCTCTCAAACCCCCTTCCCCTAGTGGCTTGGGAACACTCAACACAGAAGCAGCTCAGAGGGTATGGCAGAGCTGCTACAGTAGCTTCCTAGGAGATGGGTGGCTGTAGCTGGGAGCTGGGCATGTTTAGCCTGGAGAAGAGGAGGTTAAGGGGTGATATGATAGCCATGTTCAAATATATAAAAGGATGTCACATAGAGGAGGGAGAAAGGTTGTTTTCTGCTGCTCCAGAGAAGCGGACACGGAGCAATGGATCCAAACTACAAGAAAGAAGATTCCACCTAAACATTAGGAAGAACTTCCTGACAGTAAGAGCTGTTCGACAGTGGAATTTGCTGCCAAGGAGTGTGGTGGAGTCTCCTTCTTTGGAGGTCTTTAAGCAGAGGCTTGACAACCATATGTCAGGAGTGCTCTGATGGTGTTTCCTGCTTGGCAGGGGGTTGGACTCGATGGCCCTTGTGGTCTCTTCCAACTCTATGATTCTATGATTCTAAGCTTACCAGGAGGGCTAGAGGTTGGTGCAATGCAAACACACCAGCAGGTGCACTAGATTGGCTCTGCTGCTGCATTTGCACTATGCTGACCTCCCATCCTGACTCTCCCCTCCCCTGACCCTTGGGGTCCCTTCCAGATTCTAGGACAGTTCTAGGACGCTATTGTTCTGTTATTCTTCTTCCTGGTAAGCAACAGTGACCTACTTGATGGGAAGCTAGCATAGCAGCTCCACCCCCAGTGATGCCCTTTCTAAGAAGAAAAAGATGGATGTTCTCCCAGAATGTAAACCTGACCTGCAACCAACCTCCTATTCCCATCTTTTATTTAAATACATTTTCTTCTTTAAAAAAGCATAGCTACAGCCAGATACACAATTAAGAAAGCAGCAGGCTCTGCCCCTACGCTGGGTTGAACAAAGTAAATTATGTACAAGACAACAACTCTAAGAAGGGAGGGCATTAATGGACTATTGTAACACAGCAGGAGGGCAGTCGAAGTGGTGTTTGTTCCACATATCCATTTGTAAACAAGCTGTGCCAGATGCAGTTGCAGGTGAGCTTTTGAGAACCAGAGTGATCTTATTTGATTCAAGTAGGCGATTCAGGTTCCTCCCCCAACCCTAATATGTGGCCCGGCCCTAATTCTTTGCATACCTGTCTTCACGGTTTCATTAAAACTCAAGAGCTCTCTCCATCTTTCTCCCTCTCTCCCTCTCCCTCTCTCCAGCTTTGGCTGGCACAGCTGAGAGGTATTTGAAAAGAACAGCAGCATAATTTGAACAAGCAAATTTGAAGCACCGCGATCAGGGTATGAAACCTATACTAACTTCTGCTTGTTTATTTGAGAACGGCTCTGCTGGTGTCACTTTTCATCACTCGACAATACCCAGGTGCTGCCCAGCTGAGCACCAACTCTTCTTTGCAAATCTATGTGCAGAATTTCTCAGGGTCGTTTGGTTGCCAGGGTTCAAATAGCGCTGTGTTGAGCCCAGATGACACACAGTGGCTGTTCTAACCCACTTCATGAGACAGATTTCATCATGGGCTGAGCATCTGTGCCAGGTGAGGCAGGTCTGTGAGGAGCTGTACATGGATTAACAGCTGTAAGGGGTGTGTGTGTGTCACCCCATTTTCTGGTTTGAGGATCTGCTTGTTCCTGTTTTGGTTCAGCCCTCCTCACCTCTTTGTCCGAATGCCCTGACATTCTCTTCCACATATACCTGCTGACCTCTCCTTCTCCATATGACCGGCACTTCCTTGTCATGCACTTCTCTGCCTCCTGGTCCAGAACTGATTAAGTGACCAGCCAATAACCCTGTATCTGAACAAGGCAGATGAAGAAAAGCAATGGCGAGGACGTACTTTTCCACAGCCTTGTATTGGGAGTAGGAGCCCCAGAGCAACCCAGTTCACGCTGAATGCTTCACTGACTGATGTTAATGAGAGTTTCCTCATATTTTCACACTCCATGAAATCTGATTAGCTTATATTGGGGCTTCCTGGGGCCAGTTTCCTGATGCAGAAAAGCAATAAACAAAAAGGGCAAGGTAGGAGATTGGTAAAGTTCACTCCTGATTTTTACAGCAACTGAACTGAAGCAAGACCTGATTTCACATTACTTCTTAGGTCTCTTCTCACAATTTCTCCCTATGAGAATGGCAATCTCTCACTTCCCGCAGCCCCCAGCTCTGGTCTTGTTGAGAAGATAGGAGTGGTTGAGGCAGACCACGGAGTTTTCAAAATTAAAGTCTATTCTCTGCTAGCGTAACAGGTGCAGGGTCAGCACTAGACTATATTGAGGCTCGTACAGAAGAAATTATTCCCCCCTCAATCTCTTCCTGTCAGTTTAACTCCACTCATACCCACACACAGAACCATAGAACTGTAGAGTTGGAAGAGACCTCAAGAATCATCTAGTCCAACCCCATACAATGCAGGAATTTTTTGTCCAACGTGGGGCTCAAACCCATGATCCTGAGATTAAGAGTCTCATGCTCTACCAACCAGGCCATCCCAGTAGCTCGATAAATTGAAATTGAAATACTTTATTGTCACTTGTACAACTCGTATACAGTGAGATTATATGAGCATTCCCCACTTAGCTCTCTTAGTCTTAATTCCCCTTATTAATGACGCACACCAACCAAACCCGAAAGTCAGTTGCCCTGTTGTTATCTTTTCCTTCAGCAGCCTAACAGCCCACGGATAGAAGCTGTTCTTTACCCTGTTGGTGCGACGAATCATGCTTCTATATCTTCTGCCTGAGGGAAGGAGATCAAGAAATTGCTGGCCAGGGTGTGAATCATCCCTGAGAATTTTCCTCACTCTCCTGAGGCAACGTTCTTCTGCTATTTCATCCAGCGGATTCACAGGACAGCCTATAATGTGCTGTATTCACCACCCTCTGTAGGCACTTCCTATCAGTTGATGTCAAACCAGCGTACCACACCGTGATGCAGTATGAAAGGACATTTTCTATTGTGGACCGGTAGAAGGAGATAATCAAATGTTGATTGACATCGTTCTTTCGCAATACTCTGAGGAGACGGAGTCTCTGTTGGGCTTTCTTAACCACCTGGGTTGTATTGATTTTCCAAGTAAGGTCTTCATAATAATAATAATAATAATAATAATAATAATAATAATAATAGTCTGCTGGATCAGGCCATGAATTTGCCACCCATACGGCTTTAGGAATAGGTTCTTCAAACACACATTTATGGACTTCACTTATTTCATTTAATTTTGTTAGAGTGGTATCCCACCTTTCCATTATTATGCAGGCTCGGAGAGAAATCACCCTTGCAGAAAATGGTCCCAGCAGCTCACCACAAAGCTATAACAAATGCAAGGATTTTAACGGGGGAAACCTAGGAGAGCCAATGAAATCTAGCAGAGCTGGATTTGGCCCCCAGTAGCTGAAGCATCAGTGTTGGAAAACTGAGGCCTGGGTTTCGCCATTCATTGTTTTGATGACAATGGGTGGTCTGTGCAGCAGCTGCAGCAATTGCAAATCAAAGGCTGGGTTGGCTGGCTCCCTCCCTCTCCTCCCTCCCTCCCTCTTGATGGTGATATTTCATTTTCTTTTGTGCCAACTGCTCCTAATCCAATTAGTACTGTTTATTGCAAAATCAAAATGCTGTAATGGAAACCAGGTAATAAAATAGTGTCTAAATGATGAGGTATATCTAATCAGCTTTCCAAGGCTAAGAGCCAGATCCATTCCCTTCACACCGAGTAGCAGTAAAACTTTCTCAGATCTATGCAAAATGTCAGAAATTTGGGTACAGCGAAAATTACGCTTTTAGAATCATAGAATTGTAAGGGACCCTGAGGATCATCCAGCCCAACTCGCTACAATGCAGGAATATGCAGCTGTCCCATTCGGGAATCGAACCTGCAACCTTGCTGTTATCAGCACCACACTCTAACCAACCGAGCTATCATATGAACATTTTCCCCATTGCCTATTTTCTTTCTATAGATATGGAAGATAGATGATAGTAGAGAGAGAGAGACGTGTCTCTCTGTCAGCATCGCCCTTGAGCCAGTGCCACAAACTGGACTCATCCACTTCAGCCCCGACTGGGATAGGCGAGCTGGATAGCACTTCCAGAGACCACCTTCTGCACAGGAACAGGTCAAAGTGCTGTGGACTCACAGCTTAGAGTTGTGAGCACCGGATTCACTCCAACAAGAAGACAGTCGTCGCACAGCAGAGTATAGCAGAGCATAAACGACTCGGAGAGCAGCTCTGTAGAATATCTTCTTTCATTCTATCTACAACTATAATACACAACTATGTACAGAGCTAAATGAGGTCTAAGCGAAAATGCTGAACTGCAGTGAGTGTCTGCAGCTGCTCTTAGCAGCAACCTTATCTATACACACGATCTCTCTCTAACACTCAGTCTCTCTCTCTCTTTGATGTGAGGCCGCAGCGGAATAAGTAGAGAGCAGAAACCGCCCCCTCCTCTCTGGAGAATCAGCAGAGAACATCAGCAGATTCTTGGATATGGGAGGGGTGAAATCTCCTCACTCTCTGTGTGAATTTTTCAGTATATTGTTTGGTTGGAGAACATCTCAAAATCCTGGAGAAGTGCATTTTTTGAAAACTAGCTGCATTTTTGTTGCTACGATGGTTTCAGAAGTGCAAATTAGGTTGTTGTTGTTTAATCATTTAGTTGTGTCCGACTCTTCGTGACCCCATGGACCAGAGCACGCCAGGCACTCCTGTCTTCCACTGCCTCCCGCAGTTTGGTCAAACTCATGCTGGTAGCTTTGAGAACACTGTCCAACCATCTCGTCCTCTGTCGTCCCCTTCTCCTTGTGCCCTCCATCTTTCCCAACATCAGAGTCTTTTCCAGGGAGTCTTCTCTTCTCATGAGGTGGCCAAAGTATTGGAGCCTCAGCTTCAGGATCTGTCCTTCCAGTGAGCACTCAGGGCTGATTTCCTTCAGAATGGATAGGTCTGATCTTCTTGCAGTCCATGGGACACTCAAGAGTCTCCTGCAGCATCTGACTAAAATGCAAATGAAATTGATTTATCCTCCATACCTACCTAGTAGTGTATTTGATTGTACTGTGGTTCAGATCCTCATGGAGGTTAGTTAGCCCTTTTAGCCAGGACTATCACATAGGGCTATGGAAAGAATGAGAGCTCAGAGTGTAGGTTTCAAGCAGTGGGCATGCAATAAAATATCCTAAAACCAGGATAAAAGCAAAACAAGTCTATATATCAAAACCAAGCAGTTTGTACAACAGAGATGTAAAATAAAAATCGCCGTTTGCAAAATCTTGGGTAAACAGAAAGGTCTCGTGTTAAATGTTTGGAAAAAGTCAGAAGCCCAAGGCAGTATAAGTTCCTCAACTAAGTTTATTCAACATTTGTCAGTGACAACAGCTCACTCATAGGAACACAAGAACCAAACAAACTGGACAACATGATAATAATCCCAAGCATGAACTGACTGTTGACAATTGACAGAGCATGTGTGTGCTGGTCCCGAGGGCTAACTGTGCAGTGAGGTCTGAGTCCAGTCCGAGGTTGAGGGTGCGGTATGGAGGCTGTCCATCAAAGCTGAAGCGGGGTCCAAGGCACGGATTCGGGTGAGGTCAGGAACTCTGGCAGAAGAGCAGGACAGGGTGCAGGCAGGAACAGGCTACCAACAATGTTGCTCCCGCAACCTGGGACTGGGCTGGCTGGCTTTTATCTGCCCCGAGGCATAGGGCAGCCCCGGTCCACAGGTGACTCGCCTCTCCTGACCTGGAGGCAAGCACTCCTTAGTTCCATCCTCCTCTCTGCCCTGAGCCTCTGCAGCTCAGGAGAGGCTGGAGGATTATCGGACCCAGAGGCAACCTCCTCTTCCCCTGACGGGGCTGAGAGTGGAGCACCTGCAGGCAATGGGTCCTCCATCATCTCAGGAGCCAGAGCAGACTCAGCTGGTGCCTGCACCTGAGGATCCAGCACAGATGAGGACCCTTCAGGCTCAAGCCCCAGCCCCAGCTCAGCTGGTTCTGTAGGCGGGGACTCCTGTGCAGGCTGGGATTCCTCAGGTTCAGCCACCGAGTCCGAATCCCAGGCCATCACAATGTGCTTACTTGCCATTAGAACGTTCATCTACCAACGCTTCTAGGATTGGTTAGAATGCGCCTTTTAACAAAAAAATGTGTTAAACCCAATACATAACATCTCAGAAAATATCCTTTCAAGCAATCTATAATATTCGCTCCAGTGTGGTGTAGTGGTTAAGAGCGGTGGACTCATAATCTGGGGAACTGGGTTCGCGTCTCCGCTCCTCCACATGCAGGTGCTGGGTGACCTTGGGCTAGTCACACTTCTCTGAAGTCTCTCAGCCCCACTCACCTCTCAGAGTGTTTGTTGTGGGAGAGGAAGGGAAAGGAGAATGTTAGCCTCTTTGAGACTCCTTCGGGTAGTGATAAAGCGGGATATCAAATCCAAACTCTTCTTCTCCTTCTCCTGCTCAGCTCCTGCTTGCACAGTCTCAGACACGCCTACCTTGAACATTTCATTGGGATTAAACACCCTCCCTCACTTCCATTAAGACCAGTGCTTCTTCCCATGAACCTGCTGGGAGCTGTTGTAGGTACATTTCTTCACTGACTGGAGGCTGATACGACAACAGGTCCTGTCTCTTTTTCTGCTACTATGGGTGTGGCAGCCATTTTGTGTTATGCCACACCAGCCACGGCAGCCATTTTGTGACTGGCGCCCATGACGCTTTCTCAAAAAGGTTGGTGACAGATGCCTTGTTCCCTTGCTTGCTTCATGCCTTGTGAGATGTTCCAGCAACCTCCGGCTGGGTGCTATACTTTGGAGAAAACGCTGAAGTAAGCAACTCTTGGTCTGATCCAGCACGGCTCACCTTCCGTTCTTACAATTCCTTTCACATAGTTTGCTTCTTCTTCTGCCTGAATCTTTTATTCAGTTTTTCTTTAATGCTCCCATCCATATGAATGCTGGAAGCGATCCTGTTTCATAGGCTCAGGCATTAGTCCAAGAACCCATCAAGGCCAAAGTTCTTGATAATAGTGTTGACTTGCCCCAGGAAGCGAGTTTCTAAATGGAACACTTGGGAATCCCACCGTGTAAATAATTTAAACTTGATCTGGGCAAATTGTTGGAAAAATATGGAATAGGGCATATTCACACAATGGAAACAGACAATCTGACCTAACAAGGTCTCATCTCTGCTTATCTTCTGCAATTTCCCCCCCTGCTACCACTCCAAAATAGAAATGAGAAAAGTGACAAGGGAAAGACCTTATGTTTTATTTTATTTCTCCTCCACTTAAAGGAAAAGGCCAGAGGAACCCATCTATTAGCTGAAAAGACAAAAAAAGAGCCTAGCGTGTCATCTTAAAGTGAGGCAGGAAGATCAAACAGACAATTTTAGCACCGCGGCAGCCAAGTCCCTTCAGAGGCTTCTACGTATAATGTATGTTTAATAAAGTGGAGGAAAATTTCTTCTTGTTAAGAAGTGCTTTGAATTGCTAATTTGCGAGGTATGGAATTTTACTATTAAAACCAAGGCCACTTCTTGCTCTTTCATATGCCACCCTTATTCCCCCCCAAGTGAATATTTACACAGCTGTGTACATTTTGATTAAAGTTTCTGCCAGTTCAAAGGCTCCCCATTGATTAATCAATGCATGCTATCAATGCATTGATTAATCCTATGAACACTTACCTAGGAGCAAATCTCCCACTGAACTCAATGGGATTTCCTTCTGAGACTGAACCATGATTGATTGACCCATAGAGCTGGGGTGGTGTGCTGGTTGCTAAAATGTTGGGACAGACCCCACCTGGAATACTGTTTCCAATTCTGGGCACCACAATTTAAGAAGGATGTTGACAAGCTGGAACATGTGCAGAGGAAGGGCTACCAAGGTGAGTGAGGGTCTGGAAACCAAGCCTTATGAGGAACGGTTGAAGGAGCTGGGTATGTTTAGCCTGGAAAAGAGGAGACTGAGAGGAGAGGGGATAGCCACCTTCAAATATCTCAAGGGCTGCCATGTGGAAGAGGGAGCAAGCTTGTTTTCTCCTGCTGTGGAGGGTAGGACTCAAACCAATGGCTTCAAGTTACAAGAAAGGAGATTTTGACTAAACTCTCTGGAAGAACTTTCTGACAGTGAGAGCTGTTCGACAGTGGAATGGTCTCCCTTGAGAGGTCGTAGACTCTCCTTCCTTGGAGGTCTTTAAGCAGAGGTTGGCCTAGGGTGTGGTTGTTTGTTTGTGATTGGCTGTGGTGATCTTTGTTTTCGTGTGTGAGTGGGGTGGGTGGGTGTTTTGGATCAGGTTAGCCATATTGATTTGTATGCTATTGGTGGATTCTTGTCGTTGTCTTGTTGGGCTGTGTATGTGATAAAGGGGAGCCATACCGGGGTAAAGGCATCACCACCAAAGGAACAGAAGTGAACAGCACAAGCAACACTGACACCAAACCCTACATACATTAAGCATAACAGAAACATCGCCACCCGACCCCACCCCCACCCATCTTCCCTCCCTCCACTCCTTCTTCTTCTTTTTTTCTCCCCCTAATGTCTCAACAGATGAAACGGATTTGTAAATATGTTACATGGAAAAAATATGAGAGACATTACACTTAATTCTGTAAAACAAGAAAATCTTTAATTAAAAAATAAAATTAAATTAAATTTAAGCAGAGGTTGGATGGCCATCTGCCATGGATTCTATAGTTGAGATTCCTGCATTGCAGGGGGTTGGACTAGATTACCCTTAGGGTCCTTTCCAACTCTACAGTTCTATGATTCTATGAGCCTGGTCTGGAGACAACCTGCTTCAAATCCCCACTGACTCAGTCAGTGGATTGGACATTGCATACCCTCCAACATGTCACACGTGACACATGTCTTTCACTGTCGTGCTCCCATGTGACTCATGTGAGAGCACAGTCCTCCAAAATGGATGTCTTTGGGGACTCTTGCAGAAGCCAAAAAGGGGCATCCCAGGATCCGTTCAGAAGCTGTGATGGCTTCTGTAATTCTGGGATGTCCCACTTAAAGCAGGACAGTTGAGAGGTATCTCATTGCCACTGAGCCTAGCCAACCTCTGATCTGAGGATAACAGGAAGTGGAGAGAAGCCAAGCATTTGAAGGTGTTTTCTTCTGATATTTTGTAACATGCATTTTGCATCTGGCACTCTTTGTTTATTTCCAAAAGTACGTAAGTGATGCCTTTGGATGCCAGCACTAAATGCATAGCAAATCACTTCTGCAGATATGCATGGTGTTTCTGATATACTAAGCTGTATTTTCACAGACCAGAAAATATGCCAACTTGCTGATTATACAGACCACGTTTGCTACACAGCTGATTATACAGCCTGTAGTCTATCGTTAGGGTGAGTCATTCTTCACAGCTGCTGTAGGGAACTCAGTTTTCAATAAGCATCTTAGAGTCAATAAGGTCTCCACGATAGGATATGAGAAGGAATTTGTACATTAATACAGTGCACCGGAAGAGAAGAGCTAGATTTATGTTTGTTGTTGGTTTTTATATATAAAAAAGAATAGACTTCAATAACGCATCGGAGAGGGATAAAATGATGCTGCAAACAGAGAGGCTTAATTTCTAGACTGAGAGTGAGAGACAGTGAAATTGTATGTTGCAGAAAATGATAGAAAATGAATTATTTGATAGAGGCATCTTGCGGTCTTGCTGATAAATGTGAAAGCTTTGCAGATGTCATTAATAAGAACCATGATGTGGCCAGAAGCCAATTAAGCCAAAACTCTTGTGTAGAAAGTGCATAGACTGTGGAACTCACTCCCACAAGAGGCAGTGATGTCCAGTAACCTAGATGGCTTTAAAAGAGGAGTGGACAAATTCATGGAGCAGAGGGTGATCAAAAGTTACTAGCCATGATGGCTATGTTCTGCCTTCCCAGCTGGAGGCTTCTGAATACCAGTTGCCGGAAACTACAAGAGGGGATAGTGTTCTTGTGCTCAAATCCTGCTTGCTGGTTTCCAACAGTGGTCAAATATTGTGAGAATAGGATGCTAATCTAGATGAGCCATTGGCCAGATCCAGGAGGCTCATCTCCATGATAAATTTTTATTGATATTATACATATATACATATAGACGTATACAAAATCCAATACATAGGTTACACATAATATATCCACTCCATAAATCATAAGTACAGTTATTTTAGGCTCTGCCGAGCCTTGGACTTCCCTCCACTCCTTTGGTAAGTATCAGATAGACTCTATAGGCACGTATTTTATCTCTTTTGGATAGTAACCCATTACTTTTAGAGTTATTCCAGTCCCGCCAGTGTCTTTTATAATTTGGTTCCAATATACATCCAGTATTTAACCCAATTGTCTTGAAATTTCTGTTCATCTTGATCTCTTATTCTTCCCGTTATTCTAGCGAGCTCGGCATAATTTGTCAATTTAACCTGCCAGTCACTTATATTAGGTATAGCCTCCGTTTTCCAGTTTTGTGCTAACATGATTCTTGCGGCTGTTGTGGCATATAGGAATAGTACCTTATCTTCTTTTTTAATTTCTTTACCCATCATTCCTAGCAGAAAAGCTTCCGGTTTTTTGGGGAAAGTGTATTTAATATTTTTTTTTAAGTTCGTTGTAAATCGATTCCCAGAATCCTTTCACTTTGCTGCATAACCACCACATATGGTAGAAATCACCATCTACCTCTCCACATTTCCAACATCTTTTATTCTTTAACCTGTAGATCTTAGCCAGTTTCACTGGCATGTGGTACCACCTATATATCATTTTCCACATGTTTTCCCTTAATGCCGTACACGCCATGAACTTCATGTTGATATTCCATAATTCCAGCCACCTCTCAAATTCGATGTTATAACCAATGTCTATTGCCCATTTAGTCATGACCTCCTTCACCTCCTCATCTTTTGTGTACCACTCCAATAAAATAACATAAATTCTAGACAATATTTTGTTCTTACCTTCCACAACTTCCACATTGAATTTAGATTTTTTATCTTCAAATCCTAATTTCTTTTTATCTTCTTTCAACAAATCATTTACCTGGTGGTATTGCAACCACCCAGTAAATAAGCTTTTAATCTCTTCATATGGTCTAAGTTTTATGCCTTGATCCGTTTTCCTTGTACAGGAGGCTCATCTTATGTTCTTATGAAAACTAGGTCCATGGCTGTTGCTTGATATATTGCATTATCACTTTCCTGGGCTTGTTAGGAGATGGATTACTGCATTTTTTACATCAGATTTCCTTAAGGGAAGCCCCAAAGTGTAAGTAGGCGGGGGGAAATCTCTTGTAGGTACAATAGATCTTTGCCTCCTCCTTTAATCACACTCTTTTAACACTGTTCTGTTCTGTTCTGTTTGAGCCTATGGCCCTTTAGAAGAGATTCAGATGCGAAGTAATCAAGGGGAAGTCTCTAGGAGCTTGTACAAAACACAATGGCCCTTTAAAGTGCAACAGCTTCCCTCTGAGGGAATGGAGCCAGAGGCTCCTTAGCTGCAGGGCTATTGAAGCTCACAGTTGGCTCCAGGCAGTTGCTGAAGCAACATCGTTTGCTAGTGCTCTGAATGGTTTGAATTCAGGCTCTGCTTCACACAGAGCTGACCAGGGTCCTGAACCCCAGCAGCTAGCCTGCCCTGAAGGATGCCACTCCATATTCAACAGGACCTGATCACATTTACCCACTGCAATGATCATGTTACCATAGTCCAAGTTACTTGAAAGATATATACATCTATACACCCATATATGTCATTTCAAACATCTCTGCAATGCTGCTCATTGCTGCAAGCGATCACTAAGGCGTACATGGGCTACTAAACTTTTTTAGTTTGTTAATACTTAATTTGTATCACTGCAATGCTTGATTTTCAGTGCATTGAAGACACGTAGTTTGAAAAGATATTTGATACAGGTTTCAAATATGTGATCTCAGCTTGAATGACATTCTAGTTTCATTTCATATTATTTGCAAGACTAAAACTGGAGGATGATTTCTACCAGATAGCTGAAGAGTGTGTGTGTGTATGTTTGTGTATTTCCCCCTTCTATAACTAAGATTATTCAATTGATTTAGCTTTAAGTTCAAAATGATGGAAATAATGCGCAGTTATAGTTTTTGGCAGCTGCATCAACTTTAGGGCGTCAAATAACTTGCACAAATTATTTTACTCTTTTCACAGACCATATATAATGCAAAAATGGCAGGAAAAGTTGCACACACAAACTAATTTCAATTGACAATATATGAGGCAGACAACTCTAGAACGAACCAATGGGTAATTGAAAAAATTGTGGATCTAGAAAGGTCTAGCTATGAAGTATTTCTTTTTATAAAAATATTGTTACATTTCAGAAAGGGGAAATCCTATGGGAAGAACGTCTGGGATGAACAGCTTAGTGTGCAGTGGATCTCTGTCTGAGACAGGAGGTTCCTTGCTCAGTTGAGCTAGCTCAGCCGGTAGAGCACCAGACGCTCAATCTTAAGGTTGTGGGTTTGAGCCCCATGTTGGGTGAGAGATTCCTGCACTACAGGGAATTGGACTAGAAGACCCTCATGGTCCCTTCCAACTTCCTTGATTCCACGATTTTAAGTTCCTGACCCTGGCTCAGCTGAAGATATGACCAAGTAACTTGCCAAATCTCAGCCAAAGCTGGTTCAGTTGAGACTGAGGGGTGTTGCAGGGCTGGGACCAGGCAGAGGGACTTAAGCAAGATCCTAACTCAGTTCAGGTCAGTCATGTGACCTGGCAAAGAAATGGTAGTGTTAAGTCAAACTCTTTTCAGAGGCTTGTTTTCCCTCTGACAGGCTTGGGCTGGCTTACTTGGCAGTAACATTGCTCCTGGACAGGGTTTGGAGCTGATGTTATTTTATGCCTGCTTAATTTATGCCAGCTTGCTTGTGTTCAGGAATGCTTCCTCAAGAACAGTCTCAGGTAATCTTCAGCACATTTTCTGGAAGGATGGTCAAGCCCCTTGTGGCTTATCTCACAATCCGTCAGAGTTTTCTCAGGAAGTTCATCATCTTTCTGAAAGTGCTGAAGGAAGGAAGGAAGGAAGGAAGGAAGGAAGGAAGGAAGGAAGGAAGGAAGCTCAAAAATTCATCAATCCTGCTGGGAAATTTATTGGCAGTCCTCTTCTGTAGTCAGGACTCTCCTTCTATCATTCCCCCCCCTTTAACTTACTATGCCAGGGAGGAGGGAAATTGGTCGTGAGGAGGGATGGGGGAGATATTTGGTGCAGTGTGCATTTTAACAGAAACCAAATTTGCCCTTCCTGAAACAATATGCAAACTGAAATGCATATTCACTTCCTTCGAAATCCACACTTCTCCCAACTTTGCGATGCCGTTTTCCAACCAAAAAATGTGCACAAGAATGTACAGTGGTACCTTGGTTGTTGAATTGCTTGGCTCCTGAACAAATTGCTTGGCTCCTGAATGCCGCAAACCTGAAAGTAAGTGTTCTGGTTTGCAGACATTTTTGGGAAGCTGAATATCCGACACGGCTTCTGCTTGAGTGCAGGAAGCTCCTGCAGCCAATCACAAGCCATGCCTTGGTTTTCAAACAGTTCTGGGAGTCAAGCGGACTCCTGGAGCGGATTAAGTTCGACAACCAAGGTACCTTTGTATATGTTAGGTCATAGGAAGCATGCATTAATGAAAATAACACTCAAATGCATTGCATTAAGAGGAAATTGATTGCAAAAATATGTACATTATGAGAAATCTGCACTAAAACGCTGACAGTTATAAACATAGGTTGCAAACTGGTGCAGAATGTGGCAAATTGAATTTGAGACTGGAAAAATGAGAAATTGAGAGAAACTGAGATTACTAATTTCAGTAATGCCTGGCAGTGTCATGGCTGGAATCAGACGCAGGCCAGAAAGCAAGACGCAGAGTTGGTCAGTGATGTTAACTCTTTATTCAAGAAATGGCATACAACTCAAAAACCCTTCCCAGTAAGTCCTGCCTCTACAGAGTGGTTGTCAGAACAGTCCTTTCACCTACTTCTGCCAGATGCTTCCCAATCAGTCTCAAACTGTGACGGGGGCACCTCTAATCTCTGTCCTGCTCTATGCAACACACTTTGTGTCCTTGGAGAGGCAGGCTCCCTGGATTCTTGAAACCCCCCTCTGCTTCAGCCTTGGAGTCTGAACTGCTCTCTGTCACAAGCTCTTCCTGTTCACTAAATCCTGTTGTCCCTTCAGCATCCAACAACTGCTCCCACTCTTCTCCCTCTGACCTCTCCTTGGTGTCCCACCACCATTCGCCTGGCTCTGAGCCTTCCTTCTCTGGGGGTTCCCTTGGGGTTCCCCAACTGGTGCCTCCCACAATTCCTAATCATCCATCCAGTCCCTGGCAGATTGCAAGGAGGGTTGGCAATGTTGGAGGTTTTGTCCTTTAGATCCCCAGCCACAGATGCTTCTGCAGATATGTCCATTCTTGCCACAAGCTCTGGGAGTGGTTGCTCTTCAGTACTTCCTGACACATTGTAAATTGCAGCTTTCAGGATGTATTGACATGGAGGCCTCCACTACTACAAGGTCTCGCCAAAAGTGACATTCCTCATTGCAAGGGTGGGTTTGATATATGGAAGGAATGTTCTGGCACAGAACTGAGCCCATTAGCAGCTGAGCCCAGCCTTTGCCTTGAACAAAGGGGCAATAAAATAATGTTGAAATGCACTGCGGTTTTCATTGGGGGGTCGGGGGGTGGCATTGTTTTGCTTAGTGAATTCAGTCTGCCAACAATCAACGTGTTGCCATTTTAATTCTACCTTGGTTTGAATCAGCTGAACACCATGGTTTTCTGAAAACTTCAAAGTGACTTAAAGCTGCTTTGAAATGAATGGGCGTTGCTAACAAGTCATGCAAGCAAATATCCTAAAGCAGAATTCCCCAGCCTGGAGCTCTGCCTCTGTTTTGGACTACAACTTCCATCACCCTTGACCATTAGCAATGCTGGCTTGAACTAATGGAAGTTGTAGTGTCAGGATCTGGAAGGCTGTTTTAATGGATTGAATATTAGAGAGTTGTGGCTTTAAATGTGGGCACTGAGAATAGACACTTTTATCTATATAAAAGACAAATGAAGGTGTTAGCTAAATGATAGTTTCTCGCGTAATTTAATTATACAAAGAAATGATCTTCTCCCTTTTGTTGTTTGCAGGATCACTGCATTCAGATTTGAAACTGCCTTGCTATAAATCTGACTTTAATATTGGAGCAAGTGCACCTTCTGCATAGCTACTCAGATAATTCAAAAGCCTATCTCTTCAAAGTCATTGAGGCTGTCACCACTGGTTGACAAATGTTCAGATCTGCCTTTAACGGAAGGGCGGCATGATATGTGCCACCACGAGAAGATAGCCAAACATTCGGGAAGGTCAACAGAAGCATCTGGATTTTGCTTGTGAAGTTTTAAGTGGATAGAGATAGAACTCAAACAGATGTCTTCAGAGACTTATAGGTATGGAAGGGATTTCAGAGGTCCTCTAGTCCAAGACCCCCTTGATGCAGGAAACTCACCCCACCATAGACCAGGCTAGGAAGGCCTGAACACATTGAAAGTAGAGAAGCAAAACTGAAGTAGAGGAAAGAATAGAGGAGCCCCTGATGTTAGGTGTACTTGTCTGCAGCCCTAATCATCTTTAGTTGGAAGTAAGAAGCCATGGCAATAGCTCACCTCACCAACCAGCTCTGTCCTAGTCTGAATCATGCATGCAGAAGTCCCAGATTCAGACCCTAGTGGACCTGGAACAGACTCTTGTCTGAAATCCTGGAGAATTGCTGCTGGTCACTGTAGACCAGCAGTGGACAGACTTCAAACTTGTCATTCTGTTTTGCTTTTTGCTAGGACCCCCCAGATCCGCCATCCTGAATCAGGTGCAAAGCACATACAGTTAGAACAGGATTCTTCTGAGCGATGTCTGAGCCTGGCATTTGTCTTCATGTACCAGAACTGAGCTCACAGTCTTTTCACAGATGTCAATTACTGGTAGCTTTCTTCATTTCAGCAGTCTACTATAGGTGGGGAAACTTCCTATTGTTGGACAGTTGGGAGTCTGAAACCCTTGCAGATTTAGTACAAGCCAGCCATTCATCTACAAGTAGATTCCAGTCTACCTTCTCCCCACCTCTCCTGGCTTAGACAAGCCTGTATGGAGTTGGGCCTCACCATCAGCTTGATGAAGACCAACATCCTGGGTCAGGACGTTGTCAGCACTCCACACATCAGCATTGTTGACACATGCTTGAGGTGGTAGACAATTTTGTCTACCTGGGTTCCACCATAACCAGCAAGCTCTCCATCGATGCTGAGCTGAATAAACTTATTGGCTACAGCAATGGCTTGCCTTTTCATAAGTGGGTGGGAGAATGATTGCTAACAACCAATACCAAGATGAAGATCTACCAGGCTTGTCAGTTTGCATTTCTTAGTGCAGAAAGTATTGATCTGATGTGTAGAGATCTTTCCTATTCTAATTAATTCAAGAGGGTTCTGGAAGCTTCTCCATGTGAAAGAAACAAGCAGGAGGTTCATGAAGTTTGGGTTATTCCTTCAGAGAAGCTGAGTACAGCTGGCTTAAACTGGTTCTGTTATCTCTTCTTCAAGGTCATGCTGACTATAAGAAGAGGCCAGAAGGAGCCTGGGTTTCACTTTCTCTTTCTATCTCTTTTTCTTTTGGTGTGGTGTATATAGTGCTATGGTTTAGACTTATTATAAGTTATTGTAAGTTTAAGTAAAGTCTGCTGCAACTGGATTTCTTATGGACAGTGGCAATACTGAATGTATTGGATTTGTGACCATTAAGCTCATTTGCCTTCAGTAGCACTAAAGTTCTGCTGGATGAAATATTAATGGCCTCTGGTCTATGTTTTGGGAATCCTGCAATGTGTTTAGGTTTTTACTCTATTAACTGTATGCTGGAATCTGCTCTGTCTCCACCCCCATCGTTCTACCCGGACACTGAGGTCCAGCACCGAGGGCCTTCTGGCGGTTCCCTCACTGCGAGAAGCCAAGTTACAGGGAACCAGGCAGAGGGCCTTCTTGGTAGTGGCGCCCTCCCTGTGGAACGCCCTTCCATCAGATGTCAAAGAGAACAACAACTACCAGACTTTTAGAAGACATCTAAAGGCAGCCCTGTTTAGGGAAGCTTTTAATGTTTGATGTATTACAGTACAGTGGTACCTCAGGTTAGATACACTTCAGGTTACATACACTTCAGGTTACAGACTCCGCTAACCCAGAAATAGTGCTTCAGGTTAAGAACTTTGCTGCAGGATGAGAACAGAAATCGGGCTCTAGCAGCGTGGTAGCAGCGGGAGGTCCCATTAGCTAAAGTGGCGCTTCAGGTTAAGAACAGTTGCAGGTTAAGTACAGACCTCCGGAACGAATTAACCTGAGGTACCACTGCATTTTAATATTTTTCTGGAAGCCGCCCAGAGTGGCTGGGGAAGCCCAGCCAGATGGGCAGGGTATAAATAATAAATTATTATTATTATTATTATTATTATTATTATTATTATTATTATCAATATTGAGTAGAATTTCAATGACAGCTTTATGGTAGTGAGATGTGGGCAACTTTCACCTGCCAGGAGCAACCCCTCAGAACCTTCCACTTGTGTAGCGTCAGGAAGACTTTGGGCACCACATGGGAGGATAGAGTCTCAAACAAAGATATGCTCTCACAGCAGGTCTTTGCTGGCATCACTCTGTAGGCGGACGCTGGCAGGGTTGGGTGGAGGTGGGGCTTCTGCATCGTCCAAAACTCCCAGACTGACATAAAGGGGTTTGGATTCCAGTTCCAGTGTTCTAGACAATATACGAATTGAAAGAGGTTTTATCTATTAAAGATGCTTAATGTCAGGCTCGGGAATTCTGTTCCTCCACCGGTGGCAGCAAGAAGCAGAGAAAACAAGGTAGAGTCCTTTTAAATGAGTTTATTCCTTCATAATAGCGAGAGACAAAAAGAAAGCATTATGTCCTAACCATGGCGTTGCTCCAGCTGAGCTCCTCTTTCCTCCTTCCTGGCAACAGCATTTTCCCTTACGGTGGCTGCTTGTGGCGAATAGTCTCTGAGTCCTTTGTTCCTGCACTCTTGACGCACGCTGAGTTTTGGGAGAAGGAGGGTCAGAAATACTTTCCAGTGACAATGTGCCAGCTGGCTGCTCTGCTTCTGTCTGCCCTCCTCCTTCTCCTAACACTTCCCAACTCTTCCATTTGTCTGTCTCTGAGCTGTGACCTTCCTCAAGCCCCTGCTGTAAATCAATGCTGCGTTCCTCTTCCCCCCATCTTGTCCCCTTTAGTCCAGTCCCTGACACTTACTCTATTGTGCTGGGCCCAGGGGTTAACCCGAGCAATGCGGTCCAGGTCCGGTCCCGAATCCAGGGATTCCACGAGGCGTCCGTCTGACAGGGCCAAGGCAGGACACAAAGGCAGGAAACCAGGCAAGGGGAGGTACAGAATCTCAGGCAGGATCTAGCATACAGCAATGTTGCTCCCACAACCTGGGGTGGCACCTGACAGCCTTTTATCTCTGTTGGGGTAACGGCCGGTCCTGATCCCCCAGTAACTCACCTCCCTGTCTCGCCCGAAGGCGAGCACTCCTCCTGCGAGTACTCAGGTCTCTCCTTCTCTCAGACCTCAGTCTCTGCAGCTGGGGAGATGTCGGTGGGTTACTAGACCCAGGGGCCGCCTCAGCCTTCCCTGACCCAACTGGTAGCGGAGCAGCTGTAAGTGATGGCCCAGCTGAAGGCAACGAGGTAATCCCCGCATCTGGAGCCAGGGCAGGCTCTGGCTCCTGACTCGGCCTGGCTGGTGTTTGTTGCAGAGGAACCTGTGCAGACTGGGGCTCTTCAGAATCAGGCCCCAGACTTGGTTCAGACACCGCCTGAGGCAAAGGATCTGGGGCGGACTGAGACTCCTCTGGTTTCGAGTCTGAGCCCGAGTCCCAAGCCATCACATTTATTAAACAGCAAGAAACATGGGATGGAATCTTAGGGGGCAATCCTATTGTAAGATCCACAGGGATGAGCAGTTTTGGATGCTGTGCACCTCTGGTTTTATTACAGCTCAGCAAGGAAAACCCCAGCTCAGACAAAGACAGACCGGCACAGCTTGTTCACCCTGGCTCAAATGTATTCTGGTATCATGGCAAAACCATGTTTTCTTCTGTCAGGCTGTAGTGCAGCAGTAACAGCTGCTGAAAGGCAGTGTAGAAATGGTTCAGTAAAGAAAATGAATAGCTAAACAGAATGCAGTGGTACCTCTGGTTGTGTACTTAATTCGTTCCGGAGGTCCATTCTTAACCTGAAACTGTTCTTAACCTGAAGCACCACTTTAGCTAATGGGGCCTCCCACTGCCACTGTCGCGCGATTTCTGTTCTCATCCTGAAGCCAAGTTCTTAACCCGAGGTACTATTTCTGGGTTAGCGGAGTCTGTAACCTGAAGTGTATGTAACCTGAGGTACCACTGTAATGCCAGTCTATGAATAAATAAATAAATTGGGAGTTCACCTAGAAAGGATTCTCTTTCAAAAACTGATCTAAATGGTTTCAAACTAGGTCTGACCATAAGTGAGGCCTTCGTGCTCAGAAGCTATGCCCCAGATACGTTGCTTTAAATTCATAGTTAAATTTAGATATTGAAAGAAGGTAAAACTCAGAATTTGAATGAACAAAGGAGACCCTGGGCTCTGAGGCAAGACCTTTGCCTTCTACAGAAGTGTGGAGGGGGGAAGATAGAGAAAAGCATTTGGGCATTGAAGTCTTCAAACTTTGCCAAAGTTTCAACCTGTTCCACTGCACTAATTTTGTTAAGGAATTGAAGGCTGTAATCCAATGAGGCTTACCAGGGAGTAAACCCCATTGAACACAGTGGCACGTGGCACCCAAGTAAACCTGCAGACCGCATTGTAAGCAGGAGGAGAAACTGGATTCCAGTTTGCAAACTAATATGCAAACTGAAGCACGACCATCCTTCAAAATTCACACTCCAGAATTTAAATTTTGCCATGCTGATCTCCACCCATGTAATGTGTACAAAAATGAGTGCACTGGGGCAAAGTGTGCATGGAAATGCACATCTTTCAGAAAATAAGATATGTGAATGCATTATGCCGTGGCAAAAATGTGTACATTAAGCACAATTGCATAGAAGAAATCTGCACTAAAAAGTTGATGAACTTCCATGAGGACAATGCTATATTTTGCTGAAATTGGCTCAACATTGGTTTTAATGCTGATGTTTTGATACATGTATATTGAGCTACTCTTGCAAAGGATGAATTCACATACTTATCTACTCAGAAGTAAGACCCACTGAGTCCAATGGGACTAACTTCGCCAGTTAAGCATGTTCAGGACTGCAACCTTAGCTGCAGGAATTGCCATCTATTACTCCTTCAATTTCTGGTTGTCAGGCGGTGAGTGCTGTTGCTTATGTAGACAAAACAGCATCATCCATGCACAAGAGGGTGATACCAGCATGCTTGGGGAAACCACCAAGGTCTGCATAAATATGGAAAATCTTAAGGGAAAAACCCTAAGGGTAAGACACAAAAACAGCCTGTTCAGGACTGAGCAAGCTCAGTGTTGACTCACTGTTGAGAGTGGGGACGGAGAACAGAAAATCAGCAGAGAAGAGTAATGGATGGGAGCAGTCCACATTGAAATATTTTGATGATGATTATGTTGTTGTTTATTAATTTATATGCCAAAATAACATCTATGTGGTTTACAGCTATAAAATCAATACCTAATACACAGCAACCTGGTATGCCCCGCGGAGGACCTTAAGGTCCACAAATGACAACATTTTGGAGGTCCCAAGTCGCAAGGTGGTTAGATTGGTCTCAGCTAGGGCCAGGGCCTTTTCAGTACTGGCCCCGACTTGGTGGAACGCTCTGTTACAAGAGACTAGGGCCCTGCAGGGCTTGACATCTTTCCGCAGGGCCTGCAAGACAGAGCTGTCTGGCCTGGCCTTTTGTTTGGACTCAGTCTGACCCTTATGTTTCCCTCCCCTTCTGGTTTTGATCTATGGGCTATTATTAAAATGAGGCTGTATTTTAAATTGTCCCCCCCATTATGCTTTTATTGTAATTTTACTGGTGTTAGCTGCCCTGAGCCCAGCTCTGGCCGGGGTATAAATATTTTTATTATTATTATATTATTATTAACAAATCCACTGTTGTGTTAAAACGCTCTTCATTAAAATAGACAATAAAGCAATAAATTAAAAAGCATAACAAAACAGTTACAAAATAAAATATAATAAATCCAGTAGAAACAATAAAACCAGAAGTTCAGTTCAAGGAAGTGCTTACTTAAATGGGTTGTGTCTTCAGGAACCGGCGGAATGCCAGTACTGATGGAGCCTCTCGTACTTCAGCAGGGAGGGGCATTACAAAACACTGGTGCCAACAGTGAAAAAGCCCTGCTTGTCTGATCTTATTAGCAATAAAGGAGAGCATCTCAATAATGTCCTCACAGGGTTCCTGCAGCTACCATTTCCAGCCAGTGTTTTATCCAAGAAAACTTCCAGAAGATTAAACTGTGTGCATATGATCTTATTAGTTCTTGACAGCATAGTCTGTTACTCTCTAATCATCATTATCCTTCATAGAAGTCTCACACCCTGCACCCCCAGTCTTTTTCCTTCAAGGGGTACACCACAGTTTTCTCTAGCGCCATAGTTCGATAATCACAATCAATAGCTAAAATCAATGGGCCTATTGTTTGTGGCTGCAAGACAGCTAATTAAAATTTATCCAAAAGGCCATTGTTTTCCTTTTAAAAAAGCAGTATTTGCTGAGAAGTGGCTTTGTGCTGCTATAGTTCAACTATACTAAACACCAACATATACTGGCCTGGTCCACTGGGATAAACAGCTTTGGGACTTAGGCTGGATCCTAAGCCTTCTTAGCTCAGTCACGAGACCTGCCAGCCTGGTGCAGAACACTATTTTAAAAGGCTTCTTTTCCCTTTGCCAGGCTTAGACAGAACAGCACTCGCCCTGCTCAACAGGTTTTTATCTTGTGCAGCTTAACTCCAGCTTAACTTCCACAGCTGTGCCTCATGCTCACTTTTTTTGGGCATAGGATCTCTCCCTTGCAGTGCTGTTCTCTTGACTTCACTGAACAGGCATAATTTAGAGCTGTGTGTGAACTCCTTTTGGTTAATATAGTCTCTAGTCAACTCTAGAGGGTTGATTTCACGGCTTGGAAATATATGTTGCCAGTCACCCTTGGCTTTCAGGACAGGTTAACAACCTTGGGGATTTATTAACGCTTATGGCAGAGCAATAGAACATAGAGAGCCCTCTTGCAGAGATGGTAGCCACAGGCAGCCCAACAGATCCCAAAGCAAGTGCATCATTTGTACCTGCAACAATTTACATGTGCAGAGGATCATGACCTGTGGTTATCTACATGCAAGATTTGCTGCATGGTAATGACACATTACCATGTGGGATGCGGCTGGTGCTGGGGTTAAACCACAGAGCCTAGGACTTGCTGATCAGAAGGTAGGCGGTTCGAATCCCCATGACGGGGTGAGCTCCCGTTGCTCAGTCCCAGCTCCTGCCAACCTAGCAGTTCGAAATCATGTCAAAGTGCAAGTAGATAAATAGGTACCACTCTGGTGGGAAGGTAAACGGCATTTCCATGCGCTGCTCTGGTTCGCCAGAAGCGGCTTAGTCATGCTGACCACATGACCCGGAAGCTGTACGCCGGCTCCCTCGGCCAATAAAGCGAGATGAGAGCCGCAACCCCAGAGTCGGCCACTACTGGACCTAATAGTCGGGGGTCCCTTTACCTTTTAATGACACAGCACTACTGACTTGTGATGTATTTTGTGTTTGTTTTATGAAAACAAATTTATTGTTGATTTTCTGTTGTTCACCACCTTGATATTTCTTCTCAGTGTTGGCAGTACAGACATCTTTGCAAATAAAAAATTTGCATGTTCGCAATGTGTGGGGTGGATTCAACACTATGGTGATAGGCAATGTGTATGTGTTGTTTTCTGATAGTTCCCTGTTTTTAAATCCAGGGATTGCTCCAAGTTTGAGGGAAACATCAGCTGTCTCCTATGCCTGGGATGGGCTCATAGCTGCGGTCTAGCTATGAAGCGCCATTTAAAATTTCCCACAATGCCTCTGGCATAGCACTGCTCCAGAGCACTATGGAGAAATACAAATTGTAGCTTGCAGACTCAGGGAAAGCATTGATGTCAGAAGGTCCTGCCAGGACCCTGGCAGCTGCCTGAGAGTGCCAGGAGTAGGCAACAGACTTGGGTAAGTTGCTGGTGTCGATGTTGTTGTTGTTGTTGTTGTTGTTGTTGTTGTTGTTGCTGCTGCTGCTGCTGCTGCTGCTGGCATCCATATGTCTCAAGAGAGAATGGAGTATGCCTCTTCTCTGTGGTACAAGCCTGGGCAGTGTGTATGGAGGTCCTGGGCTCCCCAGGCAACAAGACCCCCTCTTGGCCTCACTGATGTGGGCCAAGAGAAAGCAGAGCAATAAGTTTGGCACCAGCTTGGCTGCAAGTGTTGCCAGAAGGAGACATACAAGGCACCATCCAACCATCTTACACGGGATTGGTGTAGGGTTTCAGCCTGGACACTGAGGTCCAGCTCCAAAGGCCTTCAGGTGGTTCCCTCACTGTGAGAAGTGAAGTTACAGGGAACCAGGCAAAGGGCCTTCTCAGCAGTGGCACCCACCCTGTGGAACACCCTCCCATCAGATGTCAAGGAGATAAAAAACTACACAACTTTTAGAAGACATCTGAAGGCAGCCATGTATCAGGAAGTTTTTTAATGTCTGCTGTTTTATTATTATTATTATTTATATGTTGGAAGCTGCCCAGAGTGGCTGGGGCAACCCAGCCAGATGGGCGGGATATAAATAATAAAATCATTATTACAGTGGTACCTCAGGTTAAGTACTTAATTCGTTCTTAACTGTTCTTAACCTGAAGCACCACTTTAGCTAATGGGGCCTCCTGCTGCTGCTGCGCCATCGGCGCCCGATTTCTGTTCTCATCCTGAAGCAAAGTTCTTAACCTGAAGCACTATTTCTGGGTTAGCGGAGTCTGTAACCTGAAGCGTATGTAACCTGAAGTGTATGTAACCTGAGGTACCACTGTATTGTTATTTACTCCTTAGCCTTTTCTTCTCCTGAAGATGTCCCACAAGGCAGCGGGTGTCAATGCGCTAAGCAAAATTACCAGCGTTACCCGCACATTCCCTTATCCTGCACTCTTTTGATTTTTCTTCTGTGAGAACAGGGTGCTGGATTGGATTGGCCCATTGGCCTGATCTTGCAGGCTCTTCTTCTGTTCTTACAAACACCATGGAGACTACTACTTCTTCTTCTTCCTGCTTAGATAATAAGGTTAATGAGAAAAGAAACGAGGCGGAGCTGCTTTTGCTGCATGCTTTGGACGCCAGCCGAGAAGTTGATCAGCAGAAGCGGAATATCTATTAACGAGCGGTTTTTAGTGGCTGTACCTGGTGGGGCACAACCCCCACTGGGCACCACATGACAAGCCATCGGTTGCGAGCACCGTGCATGCAAATCACTTGATGGATGGTACGGAACCAGCTTGCTTCTCCTTGTCTCCTGTGGGTTGTCATGCACTGGGACACCCAGATCTGTTTATGGAAACGAAGCCGGATTCTCTGCTACGCAACCATAGGAAGCATTTAATTAAAACCACTGTTGGGGTCTTTGAGAGGAAGAAAAGCTGACCGGAAAAATCAGAGGAGCCCCAAATCAAAAAATATTTAGAGAATGGAGACTATTCAAAGAATATATAAGATTATATTGTAAAAATGATGTTATCCTAGCAGAACTGAATGGTACTTGTACATAATAAACAAATGGAATGAATATACTAGAAAAATATACAAGAAAAGTTATAAAACAAACTGTGCGATAAAATTAAGACAGTAGAAAAAGTACGAGAATGATTCTTTCAGAAGACTTCATTAGAAAAGACAGGATGTTATAGCCAATGTTCATCTCTTATTGTTAACTCTTCTTTGCTTTTTTATTTTTATTTTCTTTATCTTTTTTCTTTTATATTTTTGTGTTTAATTTCGCTGTAACTATTTGTAATGTATATGTAAGATGATATTTTAAATCAAGAAAGACAATTTAAAAAAGAAATGAGAATAAGAAACACAAGATCTTGTTTCTCATTCTCTCCATCTCCAAAAACGTCTTCCCTGCCCATATATCTTCAAGCATCATCTGACCGGATCGGGGGAAGATATTTATCCGGACGTGAGGAGCTCGCTCTGGGGGAATGCAGAGTATGAACGACATTTTATTCGCACCAGCTAGAGGAGCGGCTGTGCATAATTAAGACTCACCAGACCCATTTCTCCTCCTCCTCCCTTTTAAAGCCCATCACATCCTAAAGTTTGCTGCTGGCATTCGCCGCAGGCGCAGCTCACGTTCGGCTTGCCACGCTCACTTATGCGACATATTTTGCCTCTCTTAATTAATTCATGCTGACTGCTGAGTCACCCCTTTCCAGGCCAGCCGCGGCTGGAGCAGTTGCAAAAAGGAGCGCTGCAGCCCTCCCCGGTCTGTCTCGCAGAGATTTGTGGCTTTATTTATTGAGGGCCCCAATGCTAATAGTTTACATTTATTAGCAGTTGTACTGTTTTTATTGCAGGCCATGTTGGCAATTTACCGCTGCCATGTATCAGTGCTGCTTCCACTCTCCCGGTAGTTTATTAGCTGCCAGCAGAGCTCATTTGTTTTATTTCGATGGCCCCATAACTTTCCCTCACTTTCACATGGAGGCGGAGAGGGTGGAGCTCTTTTCAAGCCTTCTTTCTCTTTTCCAGATCCGGAGTTCTGCTTTGCTTGTTCGCCAGGCCCAGCCCTTCCTAGTGTCCCTATTTTGCAGAGACAGTCCCGGATTTACAGATGCAGTCCTGGTTTCTGATTTGGTTCCTGAATGTTCCGCTCTTCCTTAGGACATCCCTATTTTCTTTGGAGAAATGTTGGAGGGTATGGAGTTATGTGACCCCCCGAGCCAAGGAGACAAGTAACGATACCAATTTTAGAAGACATCTGAAGGCAGCCCTGTATAGGGAAGGGTTTTTTTATGTTATTCTGTTTTTATATATGTTGTAAGCCACCCAGAGTGGCTGGGGCAACCCAGTCAGATGGGCGGGGAATAATGATGATGATGATGATGGAATAGAGCATCCCTATTTCTTAAGGAAATAAAGAAGGCTGATTGCCGAAGAATTGATGCTATTGAATTATGGTGCTGGAGGAGACTCTTATGAGTCCCATGGACTGCAAGAAGATCAAACCTATCCATTCTGAAGGAAATCAGCCCTGAGTGCTCACTGGAAGGACAGATCGTGAAGCTGAGGCTCCAATACTTTGGCCACCTCATGGGAAGAGAAGACTCCCTGGAAAAGACCCTGATGTTGGGAAAGATGGAGGGCACAAGGAGAAGGGGACGACAGAGGACGAGATGGTTGGACAGTGTTCTCGAAGCTACCAGCATGAGTCTGACCAAACTGTGGGAGGCAGTGGAAGACAGGAGTGCCTGGTGTGCTCTGGTCCATGGGGTCATGAAGAGTCGGACACAACTAAACAACTAAACAACAACATTTCCATTGGAGAAATGTTGGAGGGTATGCAGGCTCAGTGTTGAATCTATACTAGAGTAGAGTTTCATCATGAAAGGCTGCTCCTGCAATGTCTGGGGCACCAGTAGAGCAGTGGTGGGAAGACTTCTCCAGCCTGAGAGCCGCATTCCTTTCTGGAAGACCTTCTGAGGACCACATGTGGGTGGAGCCAGAGGGAAACGTAGGATGTGAATCTTACCTCCATACGAGGAACAGCAGATGTGAATCTTACCTCCATATGAGAGACTGGTATCTACACACAACAAGGCACCTCTCTCTCTCTTTCTTCTTGATCTCTTCTTGATCCTCCAAACAAGAGTATTGAGCAATGAGAGCTCAAGGACACATTCCAGCCAGACAAAAGAAAAGAAAAAAAACCCATCCAGGTGTGGCCTGGGGAGAGTTCTGGCGACCACATGAAAAGGCCTGGAGGGCCCCATTTGGCCCCATCCCTGAGGTTTCTCCATCCCTGCTATAGAGCCTCTAAATGCCAGTGTTGCTAGATGGACCAATGCTTTGGGGGCTCATCCACACCTATCTTTTGCCCCACATTTTCTAGGCACTGGTCTGTGGTTTCATGAGCTGTCTCCAAGTGCTCCCCCCTTTTCTTTTTGCGTCATCGCTTTCCCCATGAAAACCCGATCTTTACGGCTGAATCGGAGCAAATGGCAATTCAGGTTCTCTGCAGGTTGCTGTTTGCTCCAATTCAGTGACAGAGAGTGGGTTTTCCAGGGGAGGAAGCGATGGGGCAAAAACAAACAAACAAACAAACACCAGCCTTCTGGCCTCGACCTGGAAAGCCCAGACCTGTACCTAGAAATACAGAGCAAAGGTAGAAGGTGGGATCCTTTGCTCTTTTGTGTTTGATTTTGCTGATTGTCTAAGCTGGCCCTTTCATCCTGCCCATCATCCGCCTCTTCCCTTTGATCCCCTCCCTCTCCCTCTTCGCTCTTTTCCATTCCTCAGCTAATCAGACCATACCTTTGAGCTGTAAGGATCTTTCATTACATCGCTCAGCGGTTCATTTTGTCTGGCTGTGCAGCGGGACAGTAACTGTTTCTAAAATATGCCTCACCTGTAGCCAACACAGTGAGGCTATTAATTAGGGGATAAATGCAGACTGATAAATAAAAGTCTTCATTAGGCACAAAACAATCTTTGGGATACATCCTTCTGGTCTCTTCTGGAATGTCTGGCAATCGCCTGTCCTTAAGAGAATAGTAAGGGAATCGTTCTGATATGGCACGGGAATAATGGATTGTGTGACTCTGAACATGTGCAGAAGGCCACTAGGTTGAGACACGGCGGCAGCAAAAACAAACTGAAGATTGTGGGAATACAAAAAATATTTCCAGGCAGGAATGTTGTGCGGATGAATAAGTGAAAGGTTATTAAAAAAGCACTTTGGACATTGTTAAGTTGTGGGTGAACATATCAGATGACATAGCGATTCTTCAAACAGCTCTTGTTTATTCACAGGCCCAGAACAGAACTGAACTGAAGGGTTCAGCCAACCTGCTTATATAGAACTCAACTACAAAGCAACAGTAACAACTTTCTGTAACTATCCAATCACTGAACGTCACTTTCAATTCCTTATTTGCATATGTGGACCTGAGTGAAAACTATCTACAGAATCCCCCTGCAGGCCCAGGGTGAGAACTTCAGTACATAACAGACATTAAAAACATAGCAGTGGGATTGGCAGCAAAATGTTGCCGTCTATCTACACCTTGGCATGTTTGGGGTGTTAGGTGCTCCTTTTGGGGTAGCTTGTCCACCTTTGGTCCCCACCCTGCACTCAGCTCTCACCTGTGGCTCCTAGAAGTTGTCAGCAGACGACAGCAGCCACAACCCGGAACGGCTTCCACTGGCTGGCTAAACCAGCTGAGGATAGCCAATGGGTCTCAAACCCTTACTGAGTTTGGGGCTTCCCCTGCAGGCGAAGACAAGCGCTGGCAGATCAAGCAGATGAGACCAATAGAGCAGAAATGGGGCTAACAGAATTCAAGATTGGAAAAAAATAATAATGAGAAATTTGGAGAACCGTTCTCCAAATCTTAAACCCAAAGTTGGAGGGAGAAAGCTTGCGAGGAATGAAACATCAAAGGCTAACATTCATCCCTGATCTTTTTTAGCAGAACAGTGAGACAATTGCATTTGATCCTCCGGTTTCAGCGACACTCCTGAAACTTGAAATGGAGAATATGGAATGATGGTCACTGCCCTGGCTTTCCTTTCATTTTAAGAGAACATACACTTCACATTTGCAATTCTCTATGAATAATCCTTCCGGGTTCTGCTATAAGTCTAATGATCTTAAAGTCGTTCTCACCCCTGACGCTTAATGATTTCTCATCTGATGTGAACACGGCAGAATTTTAAAAGCTTGATGAGGAAAATTAAGGTTGGTGGGGTTTTCTGGGGAGTTTTTTTTTTTGGAAGGAGAAAATATATTAGAGATCCGCACCGGATGGCGTCTTCAAAGCAATAAGACCTGACGCATTGAGCCATTGACAGTTGCTGAAGGGCAATAAAGACTCTCTCCTATAGATCATCTGTATGGCACAGAGAGAAGGGAAAGTCAGGATAGCTCTGAGATTTATGTGTCCACTCCCAAGGATTTTCTTTTTTGACTGGGGTGCGGGGCAATGCTGCAAGAAGCTGCTTGAGCAGAGCAGTCCTGCCAGGGAGCAGTGGGGTGAGGTGGGGCACAGCAGCAGATTCACTGCCACATGCAAAGCCCTGCCTACTTGTGACAGCCAGGGTTGAAGGTGGGGGGGGGGTTTACACATCTTGTGGGTGGGGGAGGACATTTGTCCTGCAAATGAGCCACAACCCCTACGTTCCTAGCTTTCATTTAACGAACCTAAATTCCTTGCATGTCATTGAAAGTTGGGTCCTCTAGTCCAACCCCTTGCAATGCAGGGATCGCAGCTAATTCCTGTGTGGAAACTGCCACATGAAGCAAAATGCACGGGCACTATAATTCTCATTTTTATTGTTGTTAGGCACTGCCCTGCCTAAGTGTATAAAATGTATAAAAAAGGTAAAAGGTAAAAGACCTTTGCATGGTTAAGTCCAGTGAAAGGTGACTAAGGGTTTGAGCCGCTCATCTCGCTTTCAGGCCAAGGGAGCTGGCGTTGGTCCACAGACAGCTTTCCAGGTCATGTGGCCAGCATGACTAAATTGCTTCTGGCACAACGGAAACACCATAATGGAAGCCAGAGCGCACAGGAACACCGTTTACCTTCCTGCCGCAGTGGCACCTATTTATCTACTTGCACTGGCATGCTTTCAAACTGCTAGGTTGGCAGGAACTGGGACAGAGCAATGGGAGCTCACCCCGTCATGGGGATTCGAACCACCAACCTTCTGATCAGCAAGCCCAAGAGGCTCAGTGGTTTAGACCACAGCGCCACCCACTGTGTATGTGTCACAATAGCAGCCCCGTGTGGTGGTAAAGGTGGGGCACCTCTGCTCTGTTGGCTTCTGACCATAGCACATCCCTGGTGCTTACTGAAGGAAGAAGGGCAAGGCATAGGGGTGGGTCTCATTTTCTGCTGCATCAGCTCCAGGCTGGTGCAGCTAAGAACCCTTTCAAGATGCATGTGGGTTTGGATCCGCCCCCCATGGGCCTGTGTTGATGATGGTCCAAGTATACCTGAAGGAGTGTCTCCACCCCCATCGTTCAGCCCGGACAATGAGGTCCATCTCTGAGGGCCTTCTGGCAGTTCCCTCACTGCGGGAAGTGAGGTTACAGGGAACCAGGCAGAGGGCCTTCTCGGTGGTGGCACTCACCTAATGAACGATTTCCTGGGAAAGCATTTTCTTCAGTAAGTGGGACCTGTGTGTATTATCACTTCCATGCCATTTTTTCAGCTTCCATCAAATAACCCTGGGAACTGTATGCCGGCGCGTTCTGCAATAGAATTCCCTTTCTTGCGCAACTACAGATCCCATAACCCTTTGGAAGGGCAGCCTGTTAACTCAAGTTTACTCTGTCCTGCAGATATGCCCCAAGTCAGCTTTCCTCATTCCCTTTGGATGCTGTTGGAAGTCCAGCTCCCATCAGCCCCAATCAGCACGTCCAATAGTTGGAGAGTATGGGAGTTGTCGTCTGGAGGGTGCCATGTTGGGGATGGCCGCCCTATGTCATAGGAAACAACAGGCTGAGATGCAGCCTACTGTCGTTGATGATCTCAGTGTCAGAGGAAAATCCGGCTAGGCTTTGCTTGGACAATTCAGGCCCCTGCCTTGTTTGCCTCTACAGAGATTCTTTGCCGAGTCCCGAGACATTTCCTATTAGTTATTAAAAGAAGTGACATAAGGAAGCTAATGAAAGAAATGAAGGATTATTCGCCTTAGCAGGAGCAGCTGTTCCCTTTTCATGGACACTTAATCCTCAGTAGCCTAAGCTCCTTGTGCTTTGCTGCGTTCAAGGAGTGTGATTTGTGTGCTTCGGATATGGGAGGCTTGAAAGGTAGTGAGAATGTGTGTGGTGTGTGTGTGTGAACCAACCCAATTCCATTCTTCCCGTCACTAAAATACGACGCCTTCCATTTAGAAAATGGGGAAACGTGAAATTTGCTAGCCATGCATATAAGCAGCAGTGTGGTGCAGTGGTTAGAGTATTTGGACTGGGACCTGGGAGACCAGGTTTCGAATCACCGCTCGGCTATGAAGCTCACTTGGTGACCTGGGCCAGACACTCACTCTCAGCCTAACTTACCTCATATGGTTGTTGAGGGGAATTAAATGTGTACGGGGAGAACCATATCTGCCACTTAGAGCAAAAGGTGAGATACGAATGCAATAAACAAACAAACAAAATGTTGAGGTACATTATTAGAAAACGTTTGGCTGCTAGATAGTGGGTGGGTGAATCTGTCAGGGTTGGTTTCTCTCAGCTTCTGCCATTTGAAGTTTTCCACATTTCCACATCAAGTTTCCTCTCCAAAGAATCCTGGGTACTGTAGTTTGTTAAAGGTACAGTGGTACCTCAGGTTAAGAACTTAATTCGTTCTGGAGGCCTGTTCTTAACCTGAAACTGTTCTTAACCTGAGGTACCATGTTATGTATTGAGTTGAATAATATCCAAAATGCAGCAGTCTGATTGGTCCTAGAACAATAGGACCCAGAATGCTGCAGTCTGATTGGTCCACAGGAGCCACCCAATCCAGCTCCAGGTGGAAGTGAATCCGCAACCTGATTGGCCTACAGGAGAATCCCGGAATTAGCCAATCACGTGGGGCCCATTGCGTAAATAATGTATATAAACAGACATTCTGGGGGAACTTCCATTCCTCCTCACCACTATGAGCTGAATAAAGAGCATGAAATCCACTCTCGACTCCGAGTATATTTCATACCATTTTAGCTAATGGGGCCTCCTGCCACTGCCCCTCCACCGCCGCACAATTTCTGTTCTCATCCTGAAGCAAAGTTCTTAACCCGAGGTACTATTTCTGGGTTAGCGGAGTCTGTAACCTGAAGGGTCTGTAACCTGAGGTACCACTGTACTGGGAACTGTAGCTTTGTGATGGGTCCCAGATTTATTGGGAATTTGTGTGTGCGCGCGCACTTTAAGTGCATTGTGTGTGCATGTACACCTCAGTCAGGGTCTCTCCCAAGTCCTACCAGGAGATGCCAAGCATTGAACCTGTGACCTTCTACAAACACAGACCCTCCAGGTGTCTCAATTTTCCAGGGATGTCCCTGATTTACAGAAGCTGTCCCCGTTTCTGATTTGCTCCCAGAATGTCCCACTTTCCCTTAGGATGTCCCTGTTTTCATCAGAGAAATGTTGGAGGGTATGGAGTTATCCAACCCCCAAGCTATCTGAAGGCAATCCTGTATAGTGAATTTTAAAAAATGTTTTACAGTGGTACCTCGGGTTACATACACTTCAGGTTACAGACGCTTCAGGTTACAGACTCCGCTAACCCAGAAATAGTACCTCAGGTTAAGAACTTTGCTTCAGGATGAGAACAGAAATCATGCTCTGGCGGCGCAGCAGCAGCGGGAGGCCCCATTAGCTAAAGTGGTGCTTCAGGTTAAGAACAGTTTCAGGTTAAGAACAGACCTCCGGAACGAATTAAGTCTTTAACTTGAGGTACCATTGTATTATGTTTTTATATATATTGGAAGCTACTCAGAGCGGCTGAGGCAGCCCAGTAACATGTGTGGGGTATAAATAGTAAAATTATCATTATGGAATGGGACGTCCCTATTTTCATCGGATAAATGTTTCTGGGTATGCAACCAGAGCAGATTCTCTTTCACTGAGCCATGGCCCATTCCTAAATCTGCAAGCTTTTCATCCTGAAATGATTCATTCAACGTAATGGAGCTTTCTATACTTACCCTCAAATTAGGGTGACCTTTCTGTGTTCTGTGCTGCATCCTCCCTGTGTTGGGAGGGCAATTAGGAAAGAGCTTAAAAACACCACTTGAAGGACTGAATGGTTGTTCCGTGGGAAACAGCAAGGAGCCGAGGTGCAGGGGCAACCCTGACAAATGAACCCATATTTCAGCAAGTGGCGGCACAAAGAGGGAGGAGGAGTCGGAGGAGTCAAGGGCATCCGCTGAGCACACAAAGTGATGCTCGTGGAATACGGAAGGATCGCAGAGCCTCTTTCCTTCCTCGCAGAATCAGAGCCTCTCTCTGCCAAATGTGAAGGGTCTTTAATGGAACATTGAAATCCCATTTGGAGGATCACCACACAGTGCCTTAAAAGAGCATTCAGCTCCGAGAGCCTGCTGGGATTGTACAAGGTGAGCTCTGCATCAAGGAGGCTTCCTTCAGCCCGGTCTCAACGCTGAGCAATTAAAGGTAAAGAGGCCCATGACCATTAGGTCTAGTCGTGGCCGACTCTGGGGTTGTGGCACTCATCTCGCTTTATTGGCCGAGGGAGCCGGCATACAGCTTCTGGGTCATGTGGCCAGCATGACTAAGCTGCTTCTGGCGAACCAGAGCAGTGCACGGAAACACCATTTACCTTCCCACTGGAGCGGTACCTATTTATCTACTTGCACTTTGTCATGCTTTCGAACTGCTAGGTGGGCAGGAGCAGGGACCGAGCAATGGGAGCAATGGGAGGGGATTGAAACCGCCGACCTTCTGATCGGCAAGTCCTAGGCTCTGTGGTTTAACCCACAGCACCACCCGAGGCTTCAAATGTGCCCTGTTGTAGTTGTGCTGGAAAATGACACCAGAGCTGATTATTGCAGAGGCGTGGCTTAAAGGATGATTCTAGCTAGCACAAGGGCGGTGGCGGCGGGGGGAGGAGATTAATTTATTTTTTAATTGAGTGTGTCCCAATGTGTTTTGAGCAACACTAGTCCTGCACTGCTTTTAAAAATCCCTTTACACTTCGTATTTACTTTTATTCATTTCTTGCATTGGGGTATATGGGGCATTAGGCGAGGGGTTATACCTCTGGTGGGGGACACAGTCGTGCTCCTTCTGGGGTAGCTTGTCCACTGGTGGTCCCCACCCTGCACTCAGCTCTCACCTGCGGCTCCTAGAAGCTATTGACATGTGACAGCAGCCACACTCTGGGAAATGGCTTAGACTGGCTGGCTAAACCAGGTGAGGATGGCTGGTGGGTCTCTGTTCCTTGGTGAGTAAGGGTATTATAAGAATTTAAGGTCTCAAATATGTAAATGTACAAGGCAAACACGTACATAAATATATACACCAAACGTCTGAAACAGTACACAAAGACAGTCTTGAAACCATTTTGTCTCTCCCAAAATTACCAAATGTTTCTTTGCAAGGAGGGAGGAAATGAAAAAAAACCTCCCCATTGTCTCTGTGCTCACAAATCCTGCCTAAGGGCACATTTAAGGCGTGACTAGGGTGAGCCTGTGACCTGGCTCAGGAATTACCAGTAAGTATTTATCATTACAAAAGAATGTCCAGGTTGCCCGGGTGATCCAAACAGTGACCATTGACAGGTTTTCTGCCAGACAGGATTTTGTATGACATATTGGGGTGGTGGTCTTGGGCTACACCCCTTCTGTGATTTATGTATGATGTTTCTGGGCATAGCTGTCAACTTTTCCCTTTTCTTGCGAGGAATCCTATTTGGAATAAGGGAATTTCCCTTAAAAAACGGGAAACATTGACAGCTATGTTTCTGGGGGTGGTTTTGAGTTTGAAGGTGGGCAATTTCAGAAGTCTATATAAGGGCTGGCACACCTCTGTTCTGTGTCCTCTTCTCTCCTGCGTGTGAGGGGAGAACCCTGTTGCAACAGTTTTAATAAAGATCAGGCTTACTAGCTGCTTTGCTTCTCAACATTCTCTGGTTGGCCTCTGTTATTTTCTCCTACCGATAGGGAACCCACTTAAGGACTCTATACAGGCTCTTGGATACCCCATAAGGGGAAAAGGGCAGATTTTGTTTACAACAAAGGACTTCCCCTACATGTGAAGACAGGTTTGGGTGGATTGAGTGGGCAAGGCCCATAGTGGCTCCAATGGTCTACAAGGTAGTTTCTGCATGTGCTGTAGAAGGAAGTGAGAGGCAGATGGAGCCCGTCAACCTGGTAAGGGAGCCCATCTAGAAGGAAAACTCAGATCCCAAATATCCACTGCCTTGCAGAATATCTTCAGGAGAAGAAAACTCTAAGGAGTAAACCTACACAAATCTGGAGTGGAGGCCCTAAGATGGTTGGATATCGCCACATATGGCTCCTTCCAACAACTCCTGCAGCCAAGCTGGTGCCAAACGTATTGCTCTGTTTTCCTTTGGACCACATCAGTGAGGCTGAAAGGGAGAGGTCTTGTAATCTGGGCAGCTCCAGACCTCCAGACACACTTCCCAGGCTTGTGCCCCAGGGAGGTCAAGAAGAAGAAGAGTTTCGACTTGATATCCTGCCTTTCACTCCCCTTAAGGAGTCTCAAAGTGGCTAACAATCTCCTTTCCCTTCCTCCCCCACAATAAACACTCTGTGAGGTGAGTGGGGCTGAGAGAATTCAGAGAAGTGTGACTAGCCCAAGGTCACCCAGCAGTAGCTCCACAGTCACTTACAGACTCAGTGTTAAGACCGTGTTCATGGAAGACAATCTTACTCAGCTACAAGTGATCACCAAAGAAGAAGAAAGAAGACCTCTGAATGATAGTTGCTTGGAACGACAGGTGGGGAGAGTACTGTTCTGTTTAGGTTCTGCTTGTGGGCTTCCCACAGGCATCTTGTTGACCACTGTGAGGATATTGGATGACAAGCTTCTAGTCTAATCCAGCAGGCCCACATTTATTCCTATCGTGGTCACTCTGGTGACAAAGGAGAAGAAGAAGAAGAAGAAGAAGAAGAAGAAGAAGAAGAAGAAGAAGAGGAGGAGGAGGAGGAGGAGGAGTTTGGATTTGATATCCCACTTTATCATTACCCGAAGGAGTCTCAAAGCAGCTAACATTCTCCTTTCCCTTCCTCCCCCACAACAAACACTCTGTGAGGTGAGTGAGGCTGAGAGACTTCAGAGAAGTGTGACTAGCCCAAGGTCACCCAGCAGCTGCATGTGGAGGAGCGGGGAAACGAACCCGGTTCACCAGATTATGAGTCCACCGCTCTTAACCACTATACCATGCTGGCTCCCCTTTCTCATTCCCCTCACTCTGGCATCAGGGAAGCAGGAAACTTATAAGCTCACAAAGTCATACCTTGACTATCATGTTGCTACAGGGAAGACTGCATCTGATAACAAAATGTTTCACATAGCAGACATTTCAAATAGCAGAACGGCTGAGTGGAAGAAAAAGTAATTGGAGCCTTGCCAATGGTTTGTTTAGAGAAATTCCGACCTGGGAAGCCCTGAGTCATAAGTTTAACAGTCCCACTCAGACAAATTAAGCCCATCTGATGAAGCTTTGTTGGGGCAGCAGCAATTATGCATCAGTGTACAAACAAATAATGTAAATTGCAAAGCAATGGGTGTATCTATTTATGTAGTATTTGTGCATGTTAAAAATGCAACAGCTTTCATTATAGAGAACCAAGTCAGAAAGTATTCATGGCAGGAGTCTTTACTGTGATGGGAGTCAGTCGGGTTTGATGGTCCCTTTTCAATGGATTCCTACACATTATCTGTGAAATTGCTCCCAGAGCTGGAAAAGGGATATGCCCTTTTATCTGGACATAACACGAGAAGTTGATAAACATCCACTACAACATATAAAATGAGAAATGGCGAGCTACATAATTCAGAACTAATTTGGCTTTGAGTGTGTGTAGCTGATTTTGAAAGTCGCATTTTAGGTGAATCGCAGATTCACAGCCTTCCACATCCCTGTAAATAATTTCATTAAAAATAGAACTTATTATTCCCTAGATAACATTGCCTTCACTTGAAATAGGATGATGAAGAAGATTTTGCTGCTTTTTCCAAACAGCAAACTGGATTTATGACCCTACTGTAAATGTTGCCACAATCAGACGCACTATTGTTTTCCAGAAGCGCTAAGAATAGGACACAGGCATCCATTAAATCTAAATTTTTAATGGCATGCCGTGTGTTTTTCCTCCATTTAATGATCACTTCTGCTCTGCTGCCAGATTTCTCCATTGCTTGCTGGCTGGCTGGTCACCTATTCAACTTTTCTAATGGGTGCCATTTGTCTGAGTGGGGCTGTTAAACTCAGACTCAAGGCTTCCCAGGTCGGAATTTCTCTAAACAAATCATTTGCAAGAATCCGGCTGCTTTCCCTTCCTTTCAGCAACTCAAACACAACCCCTGCTAAATGAAACGTTTTGTTATCAGATGCCACCTTCCCTGTTGTGATCATAAATAATGGCTGATTGGGAATGTAATATATAAATATTTTACCAGTCCAGAAAACTGACAGTTCTTTCTCCCCCGGTATGTTTTGGAATTAATTGGATGCACACAAGATTACTGAATATGAATTAATTCTTAGTGGGTTGTTCAATACTCTCATTAGACTATGGAGGAAACTGCAGGGATGTACTGTATGTTGTGCATCTCTGTTTGCATAAACAAAGTTCATAGATTTATGAAGTCTTGCTGTGGCAAATGTATGTCACAGGACCATAGAAAGAAGGTAGCTTTATACTATGTCAAGCTATCAGTCTATCTATCCTTGTTTGTTTCTTTTGAAGCTTCCCAGAGTCTCAGGCAGAAGATCTTTCCTCTCATCGCCTTCCTGGTCCTTTCTTGGCTGAAGATGCCAGGAATTTGGGACCTTCTGCTTGCAAAGCTTTGGAAGAGAGAGAGAGAGACAGAGAGAGAGAGAGGGAGAGAGAGAGACTCTTTCTCACTTCCTCTTTTAGCTCTATGTGCACTTTAAGGCCCAGATTAATTCTGTTGGATCTGACTTCTCTCTCTCTCTCTCTCTCTCTCTCTCTCTCTCTCTCTCTCTCTGTGTGTGTGTGTGTGTGCTGATCTAGGTCAGGCTTTCTTAACCTCAGCCCTCCAGATGTTTTTGGCCTACTCCCATGATCCCTAGCTAGCAGGACTAGTGGTCAGGGATGCTGGGAATTGTAATCTCAAAACATCTGGAGGGCCGAGGTTGAGGAAGCCTGATCTAGGTGGACATGGGGCTCACTCAAAAATCCAAATGTGCTCACAATAGACTAGTACAGTGGTACCTTGGGTTACATATGCTTCAGGTTACATACACTTCAGGTTACAGACTCCGCTAACCCAGAAATAGTACCTCGAGTTAAGAATTTTGCTTCAGGGTGAGAACAGAAATCATGCTGCGGCAGCGGGAGGCCCCATTAGCTAAAGTGGTGCTTCAGGTTAAGAACGGACCTCCGGAACGAATGAAGTACTTAACCCGAGGTACCACTGTAGTGACTCCTGTATTTGACAAATGGGCAGCTCTGCTCTTAGGGAATGAATAGGCAGCAGCTCCCCCCGCCTCTTGTCGCAATGCCCCAAGAGATATATGAACGCTGCATGCTAAAGTTCTTCCCACACAGAGTCGCAATAGGTGCTCGTTCCTGTTCCCTGATGTCTCGGTCTTCCAGACTGTGCGGTAGCTGCGGAATTCAACCAACACAAGCCATTTAACGAACAAAAGCAGGTGTGCTTTAAAAACCCCCACAGTGAATTCAAAAGTGATACAATGCATCAACAAAAAAGAGACGAAAGAAAGAGGAGGAGGATGACATCACTGTTTAAATAAAAGAACCATAAAAGTAGCAATTGCAAATAACAATCTCATTCATATGAATACCCGCCAAAATTCTGGGCAGAAGGTATCAGGACAGTTCTTGTTGTCCTACAATTGTAAGCTTCTCTTGGGCATCCAGTTGGCTACTGTTTCAGAAAGGATTCTAGATTGGCTGGACCTGATCCAACAAGTCCAATCTTCCGTTCTGGGAGGTTGTGATGGAGGAATGTCAGCACTTAACAATCTAATCCTATTATGTCAAACATGAGGTTTAATGCAGAAACATGAGTACTGAGTGCCAAAACTCTTAGCCCAGACACATACAAGGACGCTACAAAGCTGGCTGCTTGCTGACATTATGGGGCACTACCATAGATCTCGATACCTACCAGTATCTTTGAATCACAAATGAGGAGAGGTAAATGAAGTACAGCAAGCTGCAAGCCAGAACACTATTCATTTACTCTTTCTGGTGAATGTTGAGGTAGGTGTGCATTGGGGCACAATGTTCACTTACTGCAATCCTACCTCTGAAATGTTTGGCCTATTGCTCAACATCCAAAAAACCAAAGTGCTGCACCAACTAGCACAGAACAACCTCTCTGCAGCACCACAAATCCAACTCAATGGTGTAATGTTGGGAAATGTGGATCACTTCTCCTACCTGGATAGTTATCTTTCCACAAAGGCCGACATTAATGCTGAAATCCAGCATCACCTGAGCTCTGCGAGTGCAACTTTCTCTCAATTGAAGTGCAGAGTGTTTGAGGATTGGGACATCCACAGGGAAACCAAAATGCTTGTTTACAAAGCTATTGTACTACCAACCTTACTGTATGCTTGTGAAACATGGACTACTTATAAATGCCATCTCCAACTCCTCGAGAGATTCCATCAACGGTGTCTCCGAAAACTTTTACACATCACTTGGGAAGACAGGTAAACTGGAAGAAGCAAAGATCACCAGTGTTGAAGCAATGATTCTTCAACATCAACTTTGTTGGACTGGTCATGTTGTTCAGATGCCTGGTTATCGTCTTCCAAAGTACGTAACTACTCTATCCTGAACTTAAAAATGGAATGCGTAATGCTGGTGGTCAACAAAAGAGGTTTAAAGACTCTCTCAAGGCAAATCTAAAAAAGTAGTATAAAAAAATATAGTATAAACACCAATAACATTGGCCTGCAAGCACTCCAGTTGGAGAACAGCCTTTACCAAAGGTGTCATGGGCTTTGAAGATGCTTGAACTGAGGATGAAAGGGAGAAACGTGCTAAGAGGAAGGCATGCTTGGCAAATCCACACCGTGTTCGACTCCCACCCAGAAACCTATCTCCCCACTGTGGAAGAATGTGTGGATCCAGAATTGGCCTCCACAGTCACTTACAGACTCAGTGTTAAGACCGTGTTCATGGAAGACAATCTTACTCAGCTACAAGTGATCACCAAAGAAGAAGAAAGAAGACCTCTGAATGATAGTTGCTCGGAACGACAGGTGGGGAGAGTACTGTTCTGTTTAGGTTCTGCTTGTGGGCTTCCCACAGGCATCTTGTTGACCACTGTGAGGATATTGGATGACAAGCTTCTGGTCTGATCCAGCAGGCCACCTTTATTCCTATCGTGGTCACTCTGGTGACAAAGGAGAAGAAGAAGAAGAAGAAGAAGAAGAAGAAGAAGAAGAAGAAGAAGAGGAGGAGGAGGAGGAGGAGGAGGAGGAGGAGGAGGAGGAGGAGTTTGGATTTGATATCCCACTTTATCATTACCCGAAGGAGTCTCAAAGCGGCTAACATTCTCCTTTCCCTTCCTCCCCCACAACAAACACTCTGTGAGGTGAGTGGGGCTGAGAGACTTCAGAGAAGTGTGACTAGTCCAAGCTCACCCAGCAGCTGCATGTGGAGGAATGGGGAAGCGAACCTGGTTCACCAGATTACGAGTCTACTGGTCTTAACCACTACACCACGCTGCTGGTGGTAATCATGTTCCCCTCTCCTGCACGGCACCATTTTTTTTCTTTCAGCTTCGTCAAAGTGATGGGGGGGGGGAGAGCATTGCCTTCACTCTGATATGATTCCATGACAATGCCATGCAGCCGAATTTTGGGTTTATTTTTGTGTGTGGAGAAAAGCATCTGCCTGATGTTCAGAAAGTCCAATCCCCAGAATCTCCAGGTAGATCTGGGAGAGAGTCCTTGTCTGAAACCCTGGAGAGCCATTGCCAGGCACTGTTGAAAGTCCTGAGTTGAATGGACCAATGGTCTGACTTGGTATAAGGCAGCTTCCTAGTGAAAGACTCATCATTTTGATGAGAGAAATGGGTGATGGAAGGGGCCATTAATCACAGGGATATAGTCACAGAGTCTTGACAGAATAGGAAGAAGCATGGAATGGGGAATCACTTCACTACTCAAGCATCGGACACCAGGATAGCCATGTGCATCTCAGGTACATATATCAATGGAACATAAGCACCCCAAATATATATCATACCTCTGAAAAGCGTTTATTATGCCTGTATTAATTCTGAAGCAGTAGTGGAGAAAAGTAGTGGAGAAAATTATTCACATTAAAATATGAACCAACCAAATTTGCACGTCCTGGACTAATACCGGAACTGAAATGCAGCTGTCCTTCAAAATTTGCACTGCTTTGAATTTTGGGGTGCAGTTCCCCAGACGAAATGCAAATAGATGGGAGGAGGGTGCACAAAAAGATACCTATTCATAAAGAGGGATGTACAGGAAGGTGAGAGATTGGTTACATTATCATCAAATAAATGAAGTGTTTAAATTAGACAGTAAAATAGGCTTCCAGGTGGAAAAATCAAAATTAGAGACTGAACTGCTAGAATCCAGTACTAAGAATTTGTCAAAAATGTATGATCTGCTGCTGAAATGGAATACACAAGATGAAATGGTAAAATCAAGTATGATTAAATGGGCTCAGGACATTGGTCATAACATTATGTTCGCTGATTGGGAAAAGTTGTGGACCACCGGGTTGAAGTTTACGGCGTGTAACGCCTTAAGAGAAAATATAATGAAAATGATTTATAGGTGGTACATAACCCCAGTCAAGCTTGCAAAGATCTACCATTTGCCTGATAATAAATGTTGGAAATGTAAAGAAAAGGAAGGTACCTTTTTTCACCTCTGGTGGACGTGCCCGAAGATTAAGGCATTCTGGGAAATGATTTATAATGAACTGAAAAAGGTATTTAAATATACTTTCCCCAAGAAACCAGAGGCCTTTCTCTTGAGTATTGTCGGCCAGGGGGTGTTAAAGACAGATACAATTTTTTTTTATGTATGCTACAACAGCAGCTAGAATACTTATTGCAAAGTACTGGAAGACACAGGATCTACCCACACTGGAAGAATGGCAGATGAAGGTGATGGACTACATGGGTTTGGCAGAAATGACGAGCAGAATCCGAGACCAGGGAAGAGAAGCGGCGGAAGAAGAATGGAAAAAGTTCAAGGACTATTTAAAGAAACACTATAAAATTAATGACAGTTAGAATGATGTTGGACTTAAAATAAATGGTTACTATTAGTAATGGTTAAGACAGAGAGAATAAGGATGATTAACATAAACTTATAATAAAATAAGGGAAGATTCGCTGAATAACTGTAAGAACTTGGAATACAGAAACGGGAAGCAAGAGGAAGTCGAGGAAGTAAGGTTTAAGAAATTAGGACATGAAATGGTACTTGTTTTTTTTTGTTCTGTTAATGTTTGTTGTTTGTTTTTCTATGTTTTGTTTGTGTTAATATAAAAATTGTTTAATAAAAAATATTATAAAAAAAAAACATAAAGAGGGATGTACAAAAATGTGTTACGTTAGAGGAAATGGCTTGCAAGAGAAACGCATGCAAAAAATGCACATGAGCTTTCCCGCAGATGTTTAAAATCTCAAACGGATGTGGAAATGTGTTGAACCAAATGCATAATTGGAAAAACGAGACACTGAAATAAACAAATTTGTCCATCTCTTCTAGTCTGAAGCTCAGCAGTGTATTAGAAAAGAAATGGCTCCTTCCCATCTCAAAAGAAGAAAGTTCAGATGTGATATATTGTTATGAGTTTGTGGGTGCCAGACACTGAACCCCTGGAGGTAATCACCTGGGATGATGGACCATTAAAATAACATAAGAAAGGTTATGGGGCAACAGGAAAGCCAAGGACAGGGGGCTCTCTCACCGATGGCAGAGGGTGGTGCTCCTCCTCCATCTCTTAGATAGTTAGAGGACAAAAGCCCTGAGTTATGAGCTGAGAGTTGGCTGTGATGTAATGTGGGGCAGAGGGGAGGTTGAAGGCTAGAAAAGGCAGAGAGAGAGAGAGAGAGAGAGAGAGAGAGAGAGAGAGAGAGAGAGAGAACACCTTATTTGATTTCTCCTGGAATCTAGGGCTGTTCCTATGGGAGAAACAAGAACCTTTTAATGCTGGCCACCCCTCCATCGAGGTCTCAGGTTACATATATGTGCAAATAAACCTTATATCATAAAGACACCACAGTCTCCTCCATGCCTCATTTCCAAAAGGAAACACAAACCGTGGGATAAGCGCCCGGAATCATCTTGCACCATTCAGAGATGAGTGTGGCGTTCAACAATATTTCAGTTGTCTAGGAGCTTAGTTTGCAACGTATAATGCATAACAAGCAAGGGGGGGGCGGAATCTGATTGGGCTTAAGACATGAAAAAAGGACCAAACTGGAAGTAATTTCCATAGTGGAAGAAAGATGGTGCTGTTATAAAATATGACAGACAGCAGTGCCTTCTTGGGGAGAGAATGGATACACTGTAAAATTGAGACCAGTTTTACATAGGAAAAAGCCTGTATAATAATAATAATAATAATAATAATAATAATAATAATAACAACAACAACAACAACAACAACAACAACAACAACAACACCCCACCCATCCAATAAAAAATTAAAAATACAATGTTTGCATTCTAAAAAGATTAAACGTGATCTGGGCACCACCATTATATTCAAGCAAGAAAAGCCTTGACGAAAATAATATGTTTCCCCCCAGCACAAGAAAGTGCTAATGATTTATTATTATTCTTTTGCAAAAAAAATGAAAATAAGAACTCCTTGCCACACTGTATGACAGGGGTGAGAAACTCTTTTCAGGGCCGCATTCCCATGGTGGGCGGGGCCAGCAGCAAAAGTGGGTGGAGCAATGAATGGAAAATTTTACTTTGTGTGGTAGTTCGTGGCCACATTCAAAGAGGGTTTGTAGCAAGGCTGGTGAGAGTGTCTGTCCTAGGGAGAATCTTAGATCTAGCTAGAGGTCCCTGATGGGGCACATTCAGTTCCAGGCCTGAGCTGTCCTACCCCTGATATTTTTAAAATATTTTATTTCTTTTTCTGTTTTCTTTCTTTTTTTTAAGGGAAGATGAAAACCAAAACATCACTGTCAAACGGAGCTGGCAAATGATTATCTATTGCAGGAATAAAAAGGGCGGCTGCTACAGCGAGAGACAGAAATATACAGTTTTCCATAAAACCCAAATTACAGCGTGTTTTGTTTTATTTCATTTGCTTACAGTATTTATAAATCATTCATCTTTTGGTACAAGCTAGCGTTCATCTGTCTTGTTACTATATTTGCGTGTCTCTATTTATTTTACGACCGCCGTCACCGAGTGAAAAGTTTCCGCGAAACTGTGCATCCATGTGTCATTTTCAGTCTCCCTTTGACTTTCCAGTCCGTGTTCTCTAGCATTATGGGATGGGATCATGTTTCATAAAACAGCATGCGTCCCACATGCCAAAGATGCTATCTTGGGTATTTATGATGGCATGGTTTAGCTATCAGGCTGTGCTTCTGATCTTTTGAAGGAGAGGAAGGATGCTGTACAAATTGAACTGCTGTTATGTTCTCAATCGTGGCCATTTGGATAAAGCTAGCCGTGGCTAAACACCCTATTCAGTAAAATAGCCAGTGTGGTGTCAGTGGCGTAGCGTGGGTTGTCAGCACCCGGGGCAAGGCAAGTAATTTGCGCCCCCTAACCCGTGGATTTGCGCCCCCTAACCCTAACCCCCAGATGTTGCGCCTGGTGCGGCCGGCCCCCCACGCTACACCACTGTGTGGTGTAGTGGTTTGAGTGTTGGTCTAGCACCTGGGAGAACAGGGTTCGAATCCCCACTCTGCCATGAATATCTCTTTGGGCCAGTCACTGCATCTCAGTCTAACCTACCTCTCAGGCAAGTCAGAATGGTTTTCGACTAGTGGCCCAGCTACGCCCCTATCTGGACAGTGATAGCCTAACTACTGTTGTCTATGCTCTGGTAACCTCAAGGTTAGATTACTGCAATGTGTTATACGTAGGGCTGCCTCTGAAGATGGTTCAGAAACTTCAGCTGGTGCAGAATCCAGCGGCCAGATTGCTCACTGGAGCAAGATGGTTTGAGCATATTACACCGATTCTGGTCTGACTGCACTGGATACCAATTAGTTTCTGGGCCCAGTTCAAAGTGCTGGTTTTGACCTATAAAGTCTTAAATGGCTCAGGACTGCCTCTTTTCATATGAACCTACCCGGACCCTGAGATCATCTTCTGAGGCCCTTCTTCGATTGCCTCCTTCTCGAGAGATCCAGAGGGTGGCAACACGAGATCAGGCCTTTTTGCAGTGGCTCCCCGTCTGTGGAATGCTCTCCCCCGGGAAGTTTGCCTGTCGCCTTCATTATACAGTGGTACCTTGGGTTACATACACTTCAGGTTACAGACTCTGCTAACCCAGAAATAATACTTCGGGTTAAGAACTTTGCTTCAGGATGAGAACAGAAATCGTGCTCTGGCGGCGCGGCGGCAGCCGGAGGCCCCATTAGCTAAAGTGGTGCTTCAGGTTAAGAACAGTTTCAGGTTAAGAACGGACCTCCGGAACGAATTAAGTACTTAACCCGAGGTACCACTGTACATCTTTAGGCGCCAGGTAGATATGTTTCTTTTTAACCAGACCTTTGGTTGATCTGATTGATATCCTATGCCCTTTTAAAATGTGGATCTTATTTTTGGGGTGTGTGTGTGTTATTGGGTTGTTGTTTTTATTTTGATTATATATTTTGTGGTTTTATATTTTGATTTCGTTATGTGAACTGCCCTGAGACCTCCGGCTATGGGACGGTATATAAATTCAATAAAAAATCCGGGACTGTCCTTGGAAAATCGGGATGCTTGGAGAGTATGTCAGAGGCTAGAGCGGGCTTCCTCAACCTCGGCCCTCCAGATGCTTTGAGACTACAATTCCCATCATCCCTGACCACTGGTCCTGCTAGCTAGGGATCATGGGTGTTGTAGGCCAAAAACGTCTTGAGGGCTGAGGTTGAGGAAGCCTGGGCTAGAGGCATGTAAAATGCCTCAACAGTGTATCACTCATAACTAACTCGCCATGTTCATCCCATTGATGTGAGCTTGCAGCGAAGTGTTCTTTGTGCCGCTCCTCCAGGCGGATGAGCCAGCCTGCATACTGATAAGTTTGGAGAGGCTGCATAGAAGTGGTTTTTAGTCAAGCTTGGCTTGTTCAGAGGCTCAATTTGTTGATTACTGTCAATGGGCCGCCTTGATTCAGAGCATTAATGCGGAGCTGAAAGGGTATGAGAAGAATCTTAGGTCCTGGTTCAATGGGGTCAGAATTTCATGCTCCAAATCCTTAGAACCAAAGATGCTCTTCAGTTTATAATTTGCTGTTTTCCAATGAGTTGGAGAAAGGCTGTGTACACATGGAAAAAGGATGGCTTGCGTCCTGAAAGCATGTTCAGAAAACGCACTACCATGCAGAGTTTTGCAATTTATCAGTTGTTGTTGATGATGATGATGGTTCACAGACATGGGCTTTTTGGAGATTTTTTTTTCAAGAATCAAAATATGCATAAAGTTTTTGTGAGTCTGAATAAATGTTTGTTTATTCATTAATTTGATTTTACCATAATAATACCAACTCGAGGTGGCTTTTAAAAATAATAAAAATCCCAAGCATCTTAACATCTACAATGGAAAAAACTTATCGAAATAGCAGAAGACAATCTGTTCTTAAATGCCTCTTTAAATAAGAATATATTCTAAATAGGAAGTGATATGGTGCACTTTCCACAATAAGAGTACAACGTCAAATGGCAAAACCATTCATCCTAAAGGCCATGCATACATAACAGACTAAAGGGGCAATCCTATGGCAAGATGTCCTGGGATGAGCTGGTTAGCATCCAGTTCCCAGCACAGTTGGGCTATTCTGGCTTAATTCACACATCCTCAGCTCAGCTATAATTAAGACCACTTATCTCCCCCATTGTGGCTCAGTTTAGGACCCAGACAGCTGAGACGAGCCTGGTGGAACTCAAGACCCAAAAGTGATGTGGTGGGAGCAGGGCCAACCAAGCAAAAAGGATGGCATAACTCAAACACTATTTCAAAAACTTGCCAGGCTTAGGTCAGGTCAGCCAGGAGTAGCCATGCTGCTGAATGGAGTTTGGCTCTAGTGTAACTTTACACCATCTCAGCTTGCACTAGCTTCCTTTATGCCAGCTTCTTGCATACAGGATTGCTCCATTAAACTGGTTTAACAGTCAGTTCATCTCTTTAGGGAACTTAGGATATCATAGGTTAATGGAGGTGGAGTTGGGGTGTGGCTAATAATATAATAATAGTAAATTTTATTTATACCCTGCCGTCCCCAGCCAAGGCCGGGCTCAGCGCGGCTGACAACCAATAATAACAACAAGTTGAATGAATACAACTTAAAAACAAGATTAAAATACAACATTAAAACATTAAAACATTAAAATGCAGCCTCATCACAGGAGGAGAAAGGAAAAAAGAAAGAGGGGGAGGGAATCAAATTGACTCCAAGCCAAAGGCTAGGCGGAACAACTCTGTCTTACAGGCCCTGCGGAAAGAAATCAGATCCCGCAGAGCCCTGGTCTCATAAGACAGAGCCAGAACCACTGGCCAGAGCCAGTGTTGAAAAAGCCCTGGCTCTGGTTGAGGCTAATCTGACTTCCTTAGGGCCCGGGACCTCTAGGGTGTTGCTATTTATGGACCTTAAGGTCCTCCGTGGGGCATACCGGGAGAGGCGGTCCCGTAGGTACGAGGGTCCTAGGGATCTCTAACAGAATTTTAAGCAGGCTATTATTCCTAGGGTTCTGTGGGGGGAGCCAGCATGATCAAAGAGAGATGCACACACAACTTGCATGCATTTCTAATTTATATAAAGTCTAAAATGCTATGAAACCTTTCATTGGTACAGTCTGAATGGCTAGCGGATAGCTGAACAAATAACTTTTCTGCTGTTGGGAGTGACATCTGGCATTGCTTTCTTATTTATTTATTTTGAAATAAAAACCCTGAGGAGAAAGGATTGCAGCTCTCTCATAGTCTGCATTTTGGGAAATATTTTTATTGAATATGTAGATAATAGTCTCCATCTACCAACTACCTTAGGATGTGCTTATGTGTCCTTTGGCAAACGAGCTCAGTGACTCACTTTCCTCAAACGTATGGAGGGATTGGTCTTTACTTCATGGTATCAGATAGTCTTGTTTTCATAAACCCTGTATAATTACAGTAGCTGCAGTAATCCTAGAATTAGCAAACCAAATGTCTCATTTACAGTGCAGAAAAGAACATTCTGTTTAACAGACGCCTGCCCGTCACCAGTTTTTTAAAAAAATATTTAAATAGAGTGCTCCTTTGGCTACTTCAAATCAAATATTGACCGATCCAACCTTATTATGGCATTTTAAGGCATTCCTTTAAAATGGGGAACATTGTAGCTCAGTGACAGAGCTCATTCTTTGCATGCAGAAAGACCCAGGTTTAATCCTCAGCATCTCCAAGTAGGGCAGGGAATTACTCCCATGTGATACCCTTGAAAGCTACTGCGATTCAGTATAGACACTAGTGAGCAATATGTGTTGCAGATATTAATATTGTGCTGTTTGAAGCGACTGGAAGCTTAAGTACTGACTACTTTGGGAATACATCATTGTCCAGACCCATAAAAATATTATTCAAACTTTTAGTGGCAGAAATCTTTAAAATAAAACAGAATACAGCAAAGGATATGTCCAAAATATCCATACAAAGTCCAGCACAGGCTCAGCATGTTACAAAATATGAAATAATGCAAAGAGACCTCTCTCTCTCTCCCTCTCTCTCTCTCTCTCTCTCTCTCTCTCTCTCTCTCTCCAGCCTGCATTCCAGCCTCCAGGCTGTTTGCTCTCCCTTCAGGAGAGCTTCATTTTACATCTTCACTCCACTGAGTTTGGGAGAAAAGGCTCAAAGGCAACTCCCTTCAAAATGGAGATTTGCAACCCAATACCTTCATCGCATGATCTAAGGTTACAACACTCACATGTTAACTACCAGAGAACAACAATCAGTTAGCTCATCATTATCTTAGCAATAGCTCAAAGTGCTCTCTTTGCCTTTATTATAGTCCAATGGGGAAAAAACCATGTTAAACCTTCTGCAATATACATTTAGACATTTTCACTTCTGTGTCAATTAAACCATTGGGCTGGGATATTGCTTAGGGGGTTGCTGCTGCTGCTGATGTGTGTTTTTTTTTGTATATTTTGTATCTTACAATTTATTTGCAAATTATTCAATTTAGTTGATGCTTTTGATGTTTTGTTTATTGTCTTTGACTACTTTTGCTATGTTTGTAATTATACATTTTTTTTATATGCTGTAAGCCGCCTTGAGCATGGTTTTAGCTGTTGAAAGGCGGCATGCAAATAAAATGATTGATGGATTGAACTGCCGGACTCAGAATAAAGCAGCTCCATATGTACCTTCTTTTCACTTCCCTGCACGTGAAGAAGCGCCATTTCCTGCACCCATTTTCAGTCTGAGTTGAAACTCTCTTTTGAAGGACATCCAACTTTCTGACAAATCACTAGGCTCTAGTCATTCCTCCATGTTCTGTTTAATTGAGCTGGAGACGGAGCGGTGCTACAGCTTCTGGTGAGCATGCTGTTCCCTCTGCCATCTTGTCAAAGGTCAATGGTGGACCATCACGCCATCCATCTCAAAAGCCACTTAGAGCACATTAGAGCGATGATGGGCTGCCAAGTAGATATGTGCTTTGTCAACCTTTGTCAGCTTTGTCAGTGGAAAGTATTCTTTGGAGACAGATGTGACTTTCCAATCTCCCTGAGCACTGTTAATGCATGGTTGATATTCATTTGTTGCAGGTGAACCGGATGCCTACCCTCAAGATGATGCATCTGCTGTGGTCATATCACATTTTCTGCACCACCCAACCATTAGGAAGGACCAAAGCTCAGTGGTGGAGCCTGTGCTTCTCATGCAGAAGGTCTCAAATCCCTGGAAGATTTCTCTTTGAGATTGTAAGAACATAAGAAGAACCTGCAGGATCCAGGCAATGACCCAGCATCCTGCTGGCCAACCAGATGCTTGTGGAAAACCTGCAAGTTGAGCACAAGTGGTCTACCTGGGAGAGCTCAGTCAGCAGAGCATGAGACTCTTAATCTCAGAGTCATGGGTTCAAGCCACATGTTGAGACTGAATCTAAGAGAATGAGGAAAGCGGGGTTGCATTTATTTGACCTGCACCAGAACCAGGGGTGACCCCCAAACCAGCTAGGGAGACAGCTTTCTGTAGTGGTGATTGTAAGCGTTGTCAAACCAGCATCTTTTGAGGGCTGCCTTGAGTCACCAGGCAACAACTTCATGGTGTAACAACTTCATGGTGAGTTCTGGTACCTATTTTTCCTGGGGGGGGGGAGCACTGGGTATAACTTTACACTAGCTTAATTTAAGGTGGTATAAACTTCACTGGTTTCCCATATTTAGGATTGTGTGCTGGGCCCGGGGGTAACCAGAGAACCGTGGTCCAGGTCCGGTCCAGAATCCATAGGTTCCGCTAGGAGTCAGTCCGACAGCGTCAAGGCAGGACACGAGGCAGGAAACCAGGCAAGGACAGATACAGGATCCCAGGCAGGGTCTGGCATACAGCAATGTTGCTCCCGCAACCTGGGGCGAGGTCCGACAGCTTTTTATCTTTGTCGGGGTAACAGCCGGTCCTGATCCCCCAGCGACTCACCTCCCTGTCTCACCCAAAGGTGAGCACTCCTCCTGCAAGTACTCAGGTCTCTCCTTCTCTCAAACCTTAGTCTCTGCAGCTCGGGAGACGTCGGTGGGTTACTAGACCCAGGGGCCACCTCAGCCTCCCCTGACCCAACCAGTAGTAGAGCAGCTGTAAGTGATGGCCCAGCTGAAGACAACGAGGTAATTTCTGCATCTGGAGCCAGGGCAGGCTCAGGCCCCTGACTCAGCCCAGCTGGTGTTTGTTGCAGGGGAACCTGTGTCGACTGGGGCTCTTCAGAATCAGACCCCAGACTTGGTTCAGATGATGCCTAAGGCAAAGGATCCGGTGCAGACTGAGACTCCTCTGGTTCCAAGTCCGAGTCCGAGTCCCAGGCCATCAGAGATTGCTCTCTATGACTCTCCAAGTTAAAGGCCAAAACCATTTTGCCTGGTGCCTAAAAGTAGTGAGTGGGGTATCTGATGTTTTCCTTAGGAATACTTGCACTTGAAAAAAATCTGCTGGCAAAAATAAAAATAAAAATGGAAAGCTGGGAGTGTGAATATTAAATAAGTGAGTAAGACTTTCAATAGCCTGCAGCCAACGAGTGCATCTCTCACGATAGATTCCTCCAGAGAGGTTTTCTGTGCCTGCACATATGCTCGTATATTTCTCTTCAAAATGATCCCAAGGAAATGGATTTGGGCTGAGGGGTGCGGCAGGAGGAGCTGGTTGGATTCTCAATCAACTCCAGGGGAAGCCGTGGGATTCAGGTGCCAGAATCCGAACAGATGTGAACTTTAGAAGACACTCTTGCCAAATTGCATCGGTGGGGAAGGTTTTATCACTCCTCCAGCGTGACCTTGTAAAGTCATCTGATAGAACAGATTGCAGTCAACTTTGGGGATTTACCTGCGTGCACATGGAGGAAAGCAAACAATATGCATTCCGTATTCAAGGGACGATATTGCTGATTATCCTGCTTCACCCTCTTTGGCCTGCTTCAAATTGAAGGGAACATTTCATTTTCATTCATTTATTGTATTTCTAGGTTGCTTTTCACTCACACGAGTCACAAAGTGTCTTACATGCAATACATAACAACACAGTAGAACGTCAAAATTGCAACATAAATTATATAAAATGATTAACAAATCATAAATAATACAACCACCTTCTGTAAAACACTATTAACAAATCAACTTAAAAACAGATTAAAACCACAAGAAAAGCCATATTATATCTTTTACAAAGCATTGCAGCACTCATAATCCACAAAGCAATATTAACAACATGAACAAACTAGTAACCAAAAAAACAAACTAAGCACTGCTGAATTTGTGCACTCTTCCTGGACGAACAATTTTCCTGATCTCCCTAGGCTGATTCCCACCCCCCATCCCATGAATGTTAGAAGCTGAAGATAAGGGGTTGGCTATTTTCCGGACTTGGCAACTAATACCGCCCCCACATCCAGATATATAATCAGTTGCCTGTCTCCAGTTTCCTTTGGTAAACGGGCATTTCTACATACGAACAAAACATTGAGGCATTCCTTTAATACCACTGCTATGTTGTCATTATTTTGTTCCCTAAAGACACACACACACACAACCCTTCAGGGCCAAATGAGACATGATGTCAATTTGCACATAAGCAATTTAGCATACCTTTTATAAATAAATAAATAAATAAATAAATAAATAAATAAATAAATAAATTGCTAGTGTGCTGCCATCCCCAAGAAAGATGAGAACTGGGGTGAGCGGGTGTGATGGCCTGGGATTCGGACTCGGAGGCTGAACCTGAGGGATCCCAGCCTGCACAAGATTCCCCACCTCCAGAACCAGCTGAACTGGGGCTGGGGCTTGAGCCTGAAGGGTCCTCACCTGTGCTGGGTCCTCAGGTGCAGACATCAGCTGAGTCTGCTCTGGCTCCTGAGGTGATGGAGGACCCATTGCCTGCAGGTGCTCCACTCTCAGCCCGTCAGAGGAAGCTGAGGTTGCCTCTGCAGAGGCTCAGGGCAGAGAGGCGGAGGGAACTAAGTTCCCGCAAGAGGAGTGCTCGCCTCCAGGCCAGGAGAGGCGAGTCACCAGAGGATCGGGGCTGCCCTATGCCTCAGGGCAGATAAGTGGGGAGATTCTGATGTTGGGATCACTGGGAGCTCCGCTCCTCTGCTCAAAGTTTTGGAGAGAGGAACATTTTTTATGGGATGAAGTAGCAGAGGGGAAAGGATTTAATGCTCCTACCCACAGGATAAGGGACACGGGTGGCGCTGTGGGTTAAACTACAGAGCCTAGGACTTGCTGACCAGAAGGTCGGCGGTTTGAATCCCTGCAACAGGGTGAGCTCCCGTTGCTCGGTCCCTGCTCCTGCCAACCTAGCAGTTCGAAAGCACGTCAAAGTGCAAGTAGATAAATAGGTACCGCTCCAGTGGGAAGGTAAACAGCGTTTCCGTGCACTGCTCTGGTTTGCCAGAAGCGGCTTAGTCATGCTGGCCACATGACCCGGAAGCTGTACGCCGGCTCCCTCGGCCAATAAATTGAGTTGAGCGCCGCAACCCCAGAGTCGGTCACGACTGGACCTAATGGTCAGGGGTCCCTTTACCTTTACCTTACCCACACAATGTGGTCCCAGTTCTGCTCAACCCTGTGGTGGCTATTTCAAAGATGTTAAAAATGTGCTTGTTAATTGCTTACAATGTCACATCATGCCCTAAGATGATGTAAGTTATTCCTTTTGCTAGGGTGTGTGTGGGTGTGTGTCTGTCTGTGTGTAATATAAAGATACTATTGCAAACTGCTTTGATATTTTTTATAATATAGTAGGATATAAATAATTCAAATAAATGACAGCCATTTTAGCTTTAGTCTTTCTTGTCAGACCCCTGTTTTGTTTTGTTTTTTAAAAAGGAAAATAGCGTTTTGCTACATAAACAGGCATTTCCAGGCAAACAAGAAACAAATGACTTGTATGCAGCTAATATGGTTGAGGGAGAAATTTGGTTCAGTTTGCATTTTAATGAGAATCTACCCAATTTGCACTTCTCTAAACACAGCTGTTGGATTCTGTTAGCTTTGAGTTTTTAAGAGGTTTGCCCTGAGAAGCACCCAGCAGAGGAGGGAGAAATGTGAGGAGGGAGAAGAAAGAGGCAGTGAGGATATGCAGAGAATGAATCTGGAGGTTATGAATAAAGTTCTGAGTATTATTACAATCTATTTCTTATAGGTAAAGTGGTAGATACAAAAGCAGCTGTGACAGTTTTCTGAATTTTGCAATGCGGCATTCTCAAATAATGTTGTTGTTGCTGTTTTTTAAAAAAGAATATATGCTGCATATATTAGCAAAAGTAACATAAAATTCATTATATAGGAAAAAAATGCTTTCAAAAATTAGACAAGATTGCATACAAAAAACCCTGAATATTAGGAGAAATGTGTATTAAATTGCTGATTGTGAGTACTTTTTAAAATGAATGATGCAGAAATATGGGGAACTGAATTTGAGATAAACTGAAATAAACAGATTAGTCTTACCCTAGCAGCTAAAAATTATTTCCACTGTTACATCAGCTGAGCAGTACAAATCACTGCCTGTTCAGTGGAAATGGGGAAAGAAATGGCTGGTATTCACTTATTCATCCTCCTTAGGAACGGAAATCAATGTAGCAAATGCAAATGATATTCACTGTTGTTGTTGTTTTCTGCCCCAAACAATATGTAAAGATTCATAATTATGTCTCTCCATTTTGCATTGTGTCTCCTTTGTGTTGAAACTAATGGTGTGAAATAAAGTGAAGATAAGAGAGTTGATTGTATCAAATTTAATCATAGTGGATAACGAGACAAATGAAGTTCTTTTCACTGGAAGTTGAACTGCAGCAGAATGGAAGCAGCACTGCATGCGGCAAATACAAGGTGGTGCATCCCTACCTGTCGCATATCATTTTTAGAATGTTTCCAAGGGCATATTCTGGGGATGGTTTGAATTCATTGCAATGCATTACAGGGGTACCTCGGGTTACATACGCTTCAGGTTACAGACTCTGCTAACCCAGAAATAGTACCTCAGGTTAAGAACTTTGCTTCAGGTTAAGAACTGTTTCAGGTTAAGAACGGACTCCGGAACGAATTAAGTACGTAACCAGAGGTACCACTGTATATGGTAGGTGGTTGGATGATGGCTCGTAAAATCTGTTTCAATCCGATGGTTTCATAAGAGCCCAGGAAGGGCTGTAGCTCAGTGGTAAGGCATTTTCTTTGCAGGCAGAACGTCCTAGGTTCAATCCCCAGCATCTCCAGGAATTGTTGAGTGAGACCCCTGTCTGAAATCTAGGAAAGCTACTACCAGTCGGTATATACCGAGTTAAATAGACCAGTGACCTGAATCAGTATAAGGAAGCATCCTGTTTCCTATGTTCCTATATAAACAAGAACAGGTAGAATGTCTGTCTAAAGAAAGAATATGGAGATGGCACACTTCTTCTTCTTCTTCTTTCTTCTTCTTCTTCTTCTTCTTCTTCTTCTTCTTCTTCTTCTTCTTCTTCTTCTTCTTCTTCTTCTTCTGCCATTCTATACCCAGGGGGCTCAGGTCAGTTCACAGAATAAAATGAAGATAAAAGGTAAAGGGACCCCTGACCATTAGGTCCAGTCGTGGCCAACTCTGGGGTTGCGGCGCTCATCTTGCTTTATTGGCCGAGGGAGCCGGTGTACAGCTTCCGGGTCATGTGGCCAGCATGTCTAAGCCACTTCTGGCGAACCAGAGCAGCGCACGGAAACGCCATTTACCTTCCCGCCTATTTATCTACTTGCACTTTGACGTGCTTTCGAACTGCTAGGTTGGCAAGAGCAGGGACCGAGCAATGGGAGCTCACCCCATCACGGGGATTTGAACCGCTGACCTTCTGATCGGCAAGCCCTAGGCTCTGTTGTTTAACCCACAGCGCCACCCGTGTCCCTTTTAAACCACAAAATACCTAATAAAAATAAAAACAACAACTCTATATCATCTCCCCACAAAAACACATTTTAAAAGGGTGTAGGATGTAAATCGGATCAACCAAAGGCCTGGCTAGAAAGGAATGTTTTTCCCTGGTGCCTAAAGGTGTATAATGAAGGCGCCAGGTGAACTTCCCTGGGGAGAGCATTCCACAGATGGGGAGCCACTGTAGAGAAGGCCTACTCTCATGTTGCCACCCTCTGAACCTCTCGAGGAGGAGGCACACAAAAGAGGGCCTCAGAAGGTGATCTCAAGGTCCAGGTAGGTTCATATGGAAAGAGGCAGTCTTTACTGGAGAGATGAAACATTCCATGTCCCAATTGAGCCTCCATGGCAACAGCTAAGTGGTAGAGCACATACTTAGCATCCCTGGTTCAATTCTTTACATCTCCATGTTAGACTACGAGAGTCTCCTGTCTCCACCTCCCCTGTAGAGCAAAAAATAAATAAAAAATGGTCCAGACCAACAATGTTTTGCCTTGGCAGCTTCTCTCCAGCTGAATCTGGCAAGGAGCAAGGAAGTGATGGATAAAACGGATGTTGAGAGCATCCTTGGAGCCGATATTCATGAGTTGATTCAGCTGACATAATTGGAAGGGCACAGGGAATGAGAACTACAACAAAATTACTTGATTTTAATAAGGAAGATCTTGAGACACTAATGAAGATAATTAGCAAGGTATGCTGGAATGGGGACCCATGTCTCTGAATGCAAATGAAAATGGATTTTAAAAAAAATCTTGATAGTGCATATCAGTCGCAATGCCCATAAGCAATTATTTTCTGCAGTAAAATCCAAGGAGAATAAAAAATGTTAAGAAGAAGTTCCCATTCTAACAGGATGAGTAAACTTCTTAGAGCTGAGTCTTTTGATGGAGTTGTCCTTGAACATTATGATGAATCAGAATCACAGAATGTAGAGTTGGAAGGGATCCTGAGGATCATCTAGTTCAACCTCCTGAAATGCAGGAAACTCAACTAGATCATACATGACAGATGTCCATCCAACCTCTGCTTAAAAACCTCCAAGGAAGGAGAGTTCACCACCTTCTGAGAGAGTCCATGTTGGAATTCCTGCTCCATGTTTGCAGTCATGGGATTTTTGTCTTTCACATGACAGTGTATGTTTTGACTCCACAGAGTGGAAAGTGACGGAGAAAGGATGTTTGTCTTACTGTGTTCCATGAAGTGGGACTATTGTCCTTTGTTCTTTCTCTTTGCTGTCTGATGCTAGAGAGAGAGGGAGCCATGTTGCAGTGCTCCGTGTGTGCTTATATGTAAATAAAGTAGATTAGCCAAAATGCTGAGTTGCTGAGGTCTGTTACGCAAGCTGCGAAGACTCTGCAGATCCCTAAGTGTGCCGGTGTCTGTTGGCATCGGTCGCTGTGATGTTCGGGCAGAAGAAAGCTTTTGAAAGCTCCTGAATGATTGACCACGAGGGAGGGAACATGCCAGTCGGGCATGTGTCTCTACTAGGGTCCTACTTGAGTGTAGGACAAGCTCCTGACAGTCCATTCCACTGTTGAACATCTCTTACCATCACAAAGTTCTTCCTGATGTTTAGTCAGAATCTCTTTCCTTCCTAAACTTGATGCCATTGGTACAGGTCCTACCCTCCGGAAAAGGAGAAAACAAGCTTGCTCCATTCCTCCGTGTGACAGCCCTTGAGATATATGAAGACAGCTATTATATCTCCTCTCAGTCTCCCCTTTATTAGGCTAAACATACCCAATTCTCAGGCAGAGAATGGGCAGCAGCAGCGGTCTCCAGGTGTAACATGTAGCTTGGACTGGCCCTCAGATGTTTCTCTGCTCACATATATCAGCTACTTGTACAAGCTTTTAAGTGTGCAAGTGGTGCCATTCCCTACACATTAATCAGTCCCATGAGAAAAGCACCTCTTCAGAAGAAAAGTGCACATTGATTTGGAAAGAGGCCGATGGAGGGCTTTGATTATTTGGTGATAATAAAAGAGCTTTCCTTTTAATTAATTCTGCAGAGCTACTGACATTAATTGAAGAACTCCAGTACTTTTAAAATAGCCTTAAAAAAACCCCATCACATACGCAAATCCTTCCAATTATTGATTGTGAATTTCTGAAGCTCTAAAACGATTCATTTCTACTGTTTTTAATAATTCGTTCTGGAAGGGGGGGACACACACACAAAGGCAGCAGTTTTCCATTTTTTTTCTAATGAGATCTCTTGCAAGTGGTTTCTTTGCAAATTAATTGCAACTTTTATTTTGAGAGCTGATTGCTGAGTGTGGGAGATGTTCGTTGGAACCAATATTCTAAACTGTACTTCTCACAAGTATTTTTTTATAAGGTATCCTCTACAAAATATTCAAATACCTTTATGGGACAGAAACAATAGCATTATAACCAGGAAAACTAATGCAGTATTCCCTCAAATTGCTTTATAAAAAGATCAAGATTGTGTAATAATAATAATAATAATAATAATAATAATAATAATAATGATGTATTTATACCCTGCCCAGCTGGCTGAGTTTCCCTAGCCACTCTGCGTGGCTCCCAATCAAGTGTTAAAAACAATACAGCATTAAATATTAAACATCTGGTGGGAGGGCGTTCCACAGGGCGGGCGCCACTACTGAGAAGGCCCTCTGTCTGGTTCCCTGTAACCTCACTTCTCGCATTGAGGGAACCACCAGAAGAAATAAACTGCCACAGGGGCTGGATTAAAGCCAGCAGGGGGCCACATTAGGCCCCCCAAATGGACTTTGGACATGCATTGCCCACAGTGTCTCCCAGTCATGTGAGGAAAAGAGACAAAAGAAGGAATAATCGCTGCGTCCAAGACTGCTGTAGTCAAATTGGTTCCCATGGAAAATGACTGTGAGGTTTTGGGGATGGAATGCAAGGCGCACATTTCTGATCAGTGGTCCTCTGCAGCATCTACTCCACCTCTATGGAGGTGTGGGACCAAAAAAGGGCCCCCATCCTCCACTCCTCTAAAAGGTAAAGGTAAAGGACCCCTGGATGGTGAAGTCCAGGCAAAGGCAACTATGGGGTTGCGGCGCTCATCTTGCTTCAGGCCAAGGGAGCCAGCATTTGTACACAGACAGCAGCCTGGGTCATGTGACCAGCATGACTAAACCACTTCTGGCACAACGGAACACTGTGAAGAAACCAGAGCACATGGAAACACGGTTTACCTTCTCACCACAGCGGTACCTATTTATCTAATTGCACTGGTATGCTTTTGAACTGCTGGTTGGCAGGAGCTAGGACAGAGCAACGGGAGCTCACACCATTGCAGCAATTCGAACCGCCAACCTTCTGATTGGCAAGCCCGAGGTTTAGTGGTTTAGACCACAGCGCCACCCGCATCCACTGCTCTACAACAAACTCTGAACAGGACTCCGGAAGCACAGTGGACCTGTCTATGAACCTCCCAGTCACATGTGTTGCTTCCCCAATAGGATGGCTCTTGCGTGCATCACCAGATTTGCATAAAATTTGCACATGCTAATCTATATGTAGGTGTACATTTAGGAATAATGACTATAATTTAAGTAGAAACGCAGTACATCTCGCTGTGATTAAAATGAAACGTATAACTAAAATAGAAATGCAATACATCTCTTGGCACGTCGGGAAGACTGTGACCAGGCACACTGCGTCTTTGCTCAGTCTGCTGCGCAGGTGCTAATGGTTGTTGGGCAACTTCTAGGCCTGTCCTCTCTCTTCTTGTGGTTTTCCATCTTTAAACTTGGCTAGGACAGGGCCAGATTTCAAATGGAGAATTGTCCTCTTTCAGCCCTTCAGAGAGGGGACTTTCCTCTGCAACGTGAGAAACATGGCCGCCATAGTTACCACATTTTTAAGCACCTAGGCTGTGGGTGTTTCATCTGCTGTTCAGGCCTTGTCATCCCCAAGCTGTTTTGTGCCTGGGGTTTTGCTGGTCATGTGCTCTGAGCAGAGTGGAGGAGACAGCAAGACTCCTCTGCCCCAAGAATGAGAAGGGATCACCTAGGTCCAGGGTCATGAGCAAGCCTGTCCCTTTCAGTTTCTCTCAACTTCTCATTTGTCCAATTTTAAGTCCAGTTCTCCACATTTCCAAATCAATTTTCGATTTTTTTATATATATAAAGGACTCATGAAAACACATCAGCATTTTTTGTGCAAATTTCTACTATTGTACATATTTTTAGACATGTTTTTGTCTAATCTGCACATTTTTGCAAAGCAATTTTTTTTAATAGAAAGCACTTTTGTATGTTATTTTCATAAATATATGCATTTACGTGCACACTTAAACACACATTATGCATTTTTTTGTACACCTTACCTGGCTGGAAAAGTGCACTGCAAAATTCAAAGAAGTGCAAATTTTGAAAGATGCCTGTATTTCAACTCACATATGGTTTCAGAAAGTGCAAATTTACCTCTCTCAGGCTTCCCCCCCCACTGTATTCTGTCTGTGTGGAAAGTGAATTATTAGCCTTCAGATTCCCTCATCTTGGATATTTTCACGTTTGCTTCAAGTGGGCGTGCCCACAATCCATACCTGCTATTTTCCTATAAATATATGGTAGGACAAAAATAGCAAATGTGGTTCTTTCCAAACTCTGCTTGCCTTTAGCTCCCATCAGCCCCAGTCTCTCCCTCTGAGAGACACCTGTTGGAAACCTCTGTGGTATGATCTATTGACTCAGTTATGTGTCTCTAGAGAAGGCTTATTGCATTTTTCTCCTGCACTTTTATTGCACATAGCTCCATGTAAGCCCTGAATCCACACATTTTGTGTAGCTATGATGAACGGCTTAGCATCATATCCACATGTGATCTGACAAATCTGCTTCTTTTACAGAGATACAAAACTCCCTGGCTTTATGCCAATGAGACAACACGGGCAGAAAACTCCTTAATTCTACTCGTTAAATGTTCTGCTAAAATATTATAATCTTCTTCATGCGCATATTATTCAACTGCAGACTGATAATCTAACTGTTTAATCAACACTGATAAAAGTCAATTGGAGAAGAACAGTGGGCTTAATGTTGCATAAAGCATACGTTTATTCCTCAGGATTGGTTTGTTCTTATATCTTATGTGCGGCATTTAAATATTTTTAAAGGATTACACTTAAAGCGGAAGAATCCCCTGTGACTTTGAACATTACAGGCCAACACTGAAACCACCTTTAAGAACTTGGGGACCTCCAGTGAAGCTGAGTGTTGAAAGATTCCAGAAAAACAAAAGGAAGAACCAGTGTGGCGTAGTGGTTAAGAGTGGTAGACTTGTAATCTGGGGAACCGGGTTTGCGTCTCCACTCCTCCACATGCAGCTGCTGGGTGACCTTGGGCTAGTCACACTTCTTTGAAGTCTCTCAGCCCCACTCACCTCACAGAGTGCTTGTTGTGGGGGAGGAAGGGAAAGGAGAATGTTAGCCGCTTTGAGACTCCTTCAGGTAGTGATAAAGTGGGATATCAAATCCAAACTCTTCTTTTTTTCTTTGCAGAGGAGTGGAGCCAAGATGATCAAGGGTCTGGAAACCAAGCCTTATGAGGAACTGTTGAGGGACTTGCCTATGTTTAGCCAGCTAAAGAGGAGACTGAGAGGAGATGGGATTGTTGTTGTTTAGTCATTTAGTCGTGTCCGACTCTTCGTGACTCCATGGACCAGAGTACGCCAGGCACTCCTGTCTTCCACTGCCTCCTGCAGTTTGGTCAAACTCATGCTGGTAGCTTTGAGAACACTGTCCAACCATCTTGTCCTCTGTCGTCCCCTTCTCCTTGTGCCCTCCATCTTTCCCAACATCAGGGTCTTTTCCAGGGAGTCTTCTCTTCTCATGAGGTGGCCAAAGTACTGGAGCCTCAGCTTCACAATCTGTCCTTCCAGTGAGCACTCAGGGCTGATTTCCTTCAGAATGGATAGGTTTGATCTTCTTGCAGTCCATGGGACTCTCAAGAGTCTCCTCCAGCACCATAATTCAAAAGCATCAATTCTTCGGCGAGCAGCCTTCTTTATGGTCCAGCTCTGCCTTCCATACATCACTTCTTGGAAAACCATAGCTTTAACTGTACGGACCGTTGGCAAGGTGATGTCTCTGCTTTTTAAGATGCTGTCTAGGTTTGTCATTGCTTTTCTCCCAAGAAGCAGGCGTCTTTTAATTTCGTGACTTCTGTCACCATCTGCAGTGATCATGGAGCCCAAGAAAGTAAAATCTCTCACTGCCTCCATTTCTTCCCCTTCTATTTGCCAGGAGGTTATGGGCCCAGTGGCCACGGTCTTAGTCTTTTTGATGTTGAGCTTCAGACAGTATTTTGCGCTCTCCTCTTTCACCCTCATTAAAAGGTTCTTTCATTCCTTCTCACTTTCTGCCATCAAGGTTGTGTCATCTGCATATCTGAGGTTGGAGATGGGATAGCCACCTTCAAATATCTCAAGGGCTATCACATAGAGGATGGAGCACACTTGTTTTCTCCCACCCTGGAGAGCAGCACCCGAACCAATGGCTTCAAGTTACAAGAAAGGAGATTCTGATTGAACATCAGGAAGAACTTTCTGACAGTAAGAGTTGTTCTAGGGTGGAATGGACCTTCTTGGAAGGTGTTGGACTCTCCTTCCTTGGAGGTTTTCAAGCAGAGGTTGGCTGGCCATCTTTCATGGATACTTTAGCTGAGTTTCCTGCATTGCAGAGGATTGGATTGGTTTCCCCTTGGGTGTTGTGTCCAGCTTTACAATTCTATGATTCTATGTCTATTTGGAAGAATGTCCCATTAAATCTAACAGTGTGTGCTTGCAATGAAGTGCAATAAAATAGCAATAAACCGATTTATTTTATTTTTTTAAAAGAAGGTTAAACATCATTCAAAACCATGAGTTAAAAACCAATTCCAGCATGTTTACAAATCAACTTATGGGCCAAATTGTTGCCTATGGAATGACAGGCATTATGCAATCTTATAAAGTTGCATTGTCAGGTCAAGGTAGGATTTGGGAAATATATATTGCGACTGCATATCAAATCTTTGGCTGTTTTTCCTTTTGTGATGTGAAGGATAGTCGCTTCTGTGGGTGTCAAGATCGACTGAAAAACGAGTGGGGGAGAAATACTCTATGTAATAACCTCATCCTGAAATAATGCATGTTTGGTATGACACATGCCGACAGAAGATGCTAAATTGAAAATTATATGGTTGACACTCCATTGTCCTTGGAGATTTGCAATACACACACTTCAATCAGGCTCCGTGGCGAGAGCCCAGAAACTGTTGACATCCTGGTGAGAGGTTGGGATGAAAAGTCATTCTTTTGTTTCACTGTGTGACACCACCTTTATGCTCTTGAAGGGGGAAAGAGAACAATTTTTCATAAGTGCTTGGAGACCTACAATAAACATCCTTTCCATTTGAATCATATCAGTGCTCAGTTCTTATAAATAAAGTGTCGCGCTCTGACACCTAAGCCATCCCTTTCTAGAAGCCCTTAGGAAAAGTTCTGACATTCTTTCTCCTCTTCCGTGACATCTTACTGTACAAATTAGCATCAAACAGTTGACATTAGGACCTAGCAATTGAGAAGTCCCCTGCGTCTGCACGGACTGTTGCAGAATGTCTGGATGCAACTGGTGAAAAATGTTAAGCCAATGGGAACAGGAGTACCACAGCCTTCAAGATATGAAATGGCTCCAGACAGCTAATTCCCAGGATGCCAAATTAGCTAGCTCAATGGTAGAATTCACGCTTTGCATGGATCGAGCCTCTGGAGTCCTTGTCCCCCTGGATTCCAGTCTTTAGTTAAAGGATCATGGGTAGCATTACTTGTAAAAAAAAAAACCAAAAACTGCTCTGCCTGAGACTCAGGAGAGTTGCCATCAATCAAATTAGACAGGGCATGGACAGCTGGGTGGTCTGAAGCTGCATTTGGGCATTCAATTTATCTGAGTGTAAATGAAAATGTAAGGGGGAGCTGCCAAACCTTGCCCAAGCTGGTATATCCGTTTAGTTTAAGAATAAATGTATCACGTAGGGAGCTTTCTCTATTCGTGGAGATTCCCTATGCAATAATAATAATAATAATAATAATAATAATAATAATAATAATAATGCCACCCTTCTTCTAAGGACCACAGGGCGATTTACAGTATAGAAACACAAAAATACATAACATAACAACAAACCAAAGAATACCCCCCACAGTTTAAAAGGCCATAAAAAGGTAAAGGGACCCCTGACCGTTAGGTCCAGTCGTGGCCGACTCTGGGGTTGCGGTGCTCATCTCGCTTTATTGGCCGAGGGAGCCGGCGTACAGCTTCCGGATCATGTGGCCAGCATGACTAAGCTGCTTCTGGCGAACCAGAGCAGCGCATGGAAACACCGTTTACCTTCCCGCCGGAATGGTACCTATTTATCTACTTGCACTTTGATGTGCTTTCGAACTGCTAGGTTAGCAGGAGCAGGGACTGAGCAACCGGAGCTCACCCCGTTGCAGGGATTCGAACCACCGACCTTCTGATCGGCAAGTCCTATGTTCTATGGTTTAACCCATAACGCCACCCGCGTCCCTTTAAAAGGCCATAGACTGTTTAATTAGCCAAAAGCCTGGAAAAAGAGTATCAGCCTAGTGCCTAAAGATATGTAAGGAAGGTGCCAGGCAAGCCTCCCTGGGGAGAGCATTCCACCAACAGGGAGTCACTGCAGAAAAGGCTCGTTTGTGTATCCCTGATTAGTCTGAGTTTTGAATCCTGATTGCGCAGGTGCTCTAAATCACATGCACAGCCCCCACAAGTTGAGGAGTTTCCCTGTTTTGGTTGGGTGGAAGGTAGGAAGTCCAACAGCAGGTGGAGCTAGAGAGAGCTAATTCAGGTTTAGCCCACATATCCTCCTCCTTGCTGAGTTCTACAAGGGGGCACACTAAAACTGGGGTGGCAGAAACTGGCAGGCGGTACCAATAAGGAGGCGTGGACTATCTGAGGGCCGCTGAGACCATATAACACCGGTCCTTCAAGACCTACATTGGCTCCCACTATGTTTCCAAGCACAACTCAAAGTGCTGGTGCTGACCTTTAAAGCTCTAAGCGGCTTTAAAGCCCTGTCATTCAGCCTGGACACTGAGGTCCAGCTCCGAGGGCCTTCTGGCAGTTCTCTCCCTGCAAGAAGTGAGGTTACAGGGAACCAGGCAGAGGGCCTTCTTGGTGGTGGCGCCTGCCCTGTGGAACACCCTCCCATCAGATGTCAAGGAAATCAACAACTATCTGACTTTTAGAAGACATCTGAAGGGAGCCCTGTTTAGGGAAGTTTGTAAGGTTTAATGTTTTGTCATGTTTTTAATATTCTGTTGGGAGCTGCCTAGAGTGGTTGGGGAAACCCAGCCAGATGGGCAGGGGATAAATAATAAATTATTATTAAAATTATTGTTCATGGAGTTTTCTTGGCAGGGATACTGGAGTGGCTTGCCGTTTTCTCCTCCAAGTGGATCACGTTTGGTCAAAACTCTCCACTATGACCTGTCCATCTTGGGTGCCCTGCTCAGCATAGTTCATAGCTTCTCTGAGTTATTCAAGCCCCTTCGCCATGGCAAGGCAGTGATCCATGAAGGGGAGAGATCCATGAAGTGAGAGCTGGACCATAAAGAAGGCTGGTCACCGAAGAATTGATGCTTTTGAATTATGGTGCTGGAGGAGACTCTTGAGAGTCCCATGGACTGCAAGAAGATCAAACCTCTCCATTCTGAAGGAAATCAGCCCTGAGTGCTCACTGGAAGGACAGATCGTGAAGCTGAGGCTCCAATACTTTGGCCACCTCATGAGAAGAGAAGACTCCCTGGAAAAGACCCTGATGTTGAGAAAGATGGAGGGCACAAGGAGAAGGGGACGACAGAGGACGAGATGGTTGGACCATGTTCTTGAATCTACCAGCATGAATTTGACTAAACTGCGGGAGGCAGTGGAAGACAGGAGTGCCTGGCGTGCTCTGGTCCATGGGGTCATGAAGAATCGGACACGACTAAACAACAAATTATTATTGTTACTGAGGTTCATAGGGCAGTGCCTCATTTGCCCTAATGGACCAGCCGCCACCTTCCACTGGTTGTGCGTAAGGTGCTCCTTTGAAATACCTAGCTCCTCCCTTTACGAAACAAACAAATACTCAAGCTATCTCTTCTCTTGCAAGAGGGAAATGGATTGGGAAGCATGGCAGGGAATGACGAAAGCTTTCCTTTGTGATTCCGAGTGCCTGGCCTCCGACTTTGGGGGTTTCTCTGAACAGGCTCACCTTGCTGAAAGGCCTCCCGTCACAATGATGAGCGCTCTCCATGGTACCAACAGCTTTGTATTCAAACATCTGCTCCAGCTTTATGCTGTTGCTTCAAAGGCTTAATGACACTTCAAGGGATTCTGCCTTTTTTATATATAAAAAAAAGGAAAAAGAAAACTTCATGTCACGGTGAGGACTTTCATGTCCTGTCATCGCCATCTTTTGAAGATTATGGTTAATGCAGGTCACCTTTGAAGGCTTCCAAATCGCTGAAGTGGTTCTCCTCAAAGTTCTCCATGAGACTGAGGAGGCTCTCTGAAGTTCTTTTCAGCATTCCTCCGTAGAAACTTTTTCCGACTATAGGAGCATCTCTTGAAGTGCATCCTTTTTTGGTTTGTGGCTTGCTTCTGTGGGCAGCTGTACATCCTTGATGTCTTTGTGGAAGTCCTGTCGTACTGGGCATCTTCTGGGGATGAGACTTGCTTGTAATGAAGATAGTCACAAGGAGGACTTGCCCTATCTGAGCATTGCAGTGGCTTTACTCTCATGACAAATGGGTGCCTCTCGGAGTCTAGAGGGAAATGCCAACAGAGTAGCAGCTACTGCAACAAGGGGCTGGGCTGGTTGGGTAGGTTTGGTTGCACCTGTTGATCTGATGGAGAGGTCCATCATAGGAGCTCCTCTTCCTCTATGTGCCACTCAAGACATTGAGAATGTTCTTATGGTGGCATCTCCTTCAGAGGTGCAGGAACTGATGGCCTGCAAAAGAGCCTTCTCTGTAATGACCCCCAAACTGAAGAAATCCCTCCCTATTGATGTGCCCTAGGCACCATCCCTCCACAGCTTTAGGCAACCACTGAAGTCTAAAGATGGGTGAATCTTGCCAGGTGTCAGAGACCAGGCTGAGGAGTACAGCTCTGATGAGGAATGGTGGGAGCCTCTCCCTCCCCCTGCTTCTGACCAGGATCCTGAAGCTGCCTAGGAGCTGTGGAGCAGTATAGATTTGGAACAGTGGTTTGCAGAGGGGCATCGTTCTGAAGACAAAAGTTGGGAAGAACTGGGGGGTGAACAGCAAAGTGAAGAAAAACATTAAGAGAGAGAGCTGACAGACTCTCTCTCTTGCTGGAAAGTATTCAGCATATCAGTCCAAGGTCACATCGCGCAGATAAGGTGGCTGCACAAAAAGCAGGGTGGTTGTGATATCAGGTTGCAAGACGGAAGTGACTAGGGGGCACGTGGGTGGAAGCCTTAATTGGGAACACCTTCATTCCAAGAATGGCTGCTTTGTTCTTTTGCTGTTAAATTAAAGACTCTTTAAATGTTAAGGGACTCTTTTCGCTTTGTCCTGCTTATCTACGGCTAAGGGGGGGGGGGAGGAAGCCAAGTCCCCGGAGCCTGTCACCAGGTCATGTGACTGAGGTGAATGGACATAGGGTTCAGCCTAAGTCTCCTCTATCTGGTCCTGCCCCCACCATGCCCTCAAAAAGCTCATTTTGGGGATTTGAAGGAGCGTCTCCACACCCGTCGTTCTACCCGAACACTGAGGTCCAGCGCTGAGGGCCTTCTGGCGGGTCCCTCGCTGCAAGCAGCCAAGTTACAGGGAACCAGGCAGAGGGCATTCTCGGTAGTGGCGCCCGCCCTGTGGAACACCCTCCCACCAGATGTCAAAGAGAAGAACAGCTACCAGACTTTTAGAAGACATCTGAAGGCAGCCCTGTTTAGGGAAGCTTTTAATGTTTGATGCATTACTGTATTTTAATATTTTGTTGGAAGCTGCCCAGAGTGGCTGGGGAAGCCTAGCCAGATGGGCGGGGTATAAATAATAAATTATTATTATTATTATTATTATTATTATTATTATTATTATTATTATTATTTGCACTGCCCTCAGCTCAGCCAACTGCACCCAATTTGAGCCAGAATGAACAAGCTATGCTACATATATTTGGCTGAGCCAGGGGTTGGGGACATGTTGCCTGGATCGTTCAGTTTGGTTAGGACATGGTGCTGATAACACCAAGGCTGCAGGTTTAATCTCCATATGGGACAGCTGCATTGCAGGGGGTTGGACCAGATGATCCTCAGGACCCCTTCCAACTCTACAATTCTATGATTCTAGGATGATGGATGAGCTAGGGACCAGCTGCCTGGGCTGGATATCTGCTGCGCCGTAAGCTGCTCATCCTAGCAAATCTTGCTATAGGATTATGTATTTTCTTAAGACAAAATTCCATCGCTCCTTTCCGCCACAAGAACCTTCATGGCTGCTTACAAGCAGCCCTTTCAAAAAGAAAGATCCCAACAGTAAATAACAAATTGTACAATTGTAAAAGGAAAATGAGCAGTACAGACCAGCAATGTTCATCTCAGTAAAGGACAGTTGAAAAGCAGAGACATCACCTTGCCAACAAAGGTCCGTATAGTAAAAGCTATGGTTTTCCCAGTAGTGATGTATGGAAGTGAAAGCTGGACCATAAAGAAGGCTGATCACCGAAGAATTGATGCTTTTGAATTATGGTGCTGGAGGAGACTCTTGAGAGTCCCATGGACTGCAAGAAGATCAAACCGATCCATTCTGAAGGAAATCAGCCCTGAGTGCTCACTGGAAGGACAGATTGTGAAGCTGAGGCTCCCTGGAAAAGACCCTGATGTTGGGAAAGATGGAGGGCACAAGGAGAAGGGGATGACAGAGGACGAGATGGTTGGACAGTGTTCTCGAAGCTACCAGCATGAGTTTGACCAAACTGCGGGAGGCAGTGTAAGACAGGAGTGCCTGGCGTGCTCTGGTCCATGGGGTCACGAAGAGTCGGACACGACTAAATGACTAAACAACAACAACAACAACAACAATACCAATCACTCTTAAAGACTCAGGCAGCATTAACAAATCCATGTTTCAAGTTAACGTTGGCTTTAATTCTCCATCAGCCACCCCTTACTGCAATAAACTATGCCTCTCGTATGTGGTATGGGGATATGAATATGCATGCTAACTACAGAATAGTAATATTATAAAAGGGTGGATATTTTAACTGAATCAGCTTGGCATTGTGTTTGATTCAAATATGCACCTAGTGTTTTGTGTGTGTGTGTGTGTGTGAGAGAGAGAGAGAGAGAGAGAGAGAGAGAGAGATGTAATGCAAGGTTATTAAAACACTTCTCTGGCTCATTGTCATGTAGTAATTTTCTGAAATGCCGGGAATTTAATGTCAATGAGTTTTCCAGAAGTTTTTTTCCTCTCTCTCTTTCTTTTTCCTTAAATCAACCATCAAGTTCTGTCCCCTGCTCCTCTAATAATCCTCTAAAAGCTGCACCAGTGCACTGCTGTTTATTTAATTGTTCTCGCAAACCACAGTGACAGCAGACAAATTGCATTACATTGTAATTTACTTAACATAAGCTTTCCGCATATTCAGTCTCTTAACCTCTTCCAGCCATACTTGTTAAAGTTCTATTTTTAAACTCAGTTTTAGTAAGAGTTTTCAACGTATTACAAAAGCAGTAATAAAAATTAAAAAAGAAAACAAGAAAGGGAAAGAAAAGAAAATAGAAGTCTTCAGATGTTAAAACACACATATAAATAATATTAATAGAGAGCTATCAAAAATTAAAGATCATAAAGAAGGTAATATATATATTTAAAAAAGAAAAGAAAAAGAAAAAATTCTATTTCTATTTGTTAAAGTTTTAGATGTGCAACTGGGATCTCTGATGGCCCAAACTGAACTTCCCAGATCCTGAAAGCAAAGAGTTGTATTTAATGTATTGCTAAGTGACTAATTCCATCAGTGTCAGAATTGCCTTTGCACAACAAAAATACAAATTTACAGTGCCAGATTATCAGAGTTTTGTGGATTCATTACAACCTTATTTTGGCTTCCACATGCTTAATTTTTTATTTTTTTGCTTGTTAACTTCATTGCACAGTTGCTCAGTGAAGATTCTCCTGCTGTGTGTTCCATGCATTGATATTGTGAGCTCAGCTGATTCCTTACTGCTACGAAATGCTCCTCTGTATTTCAGCAGTTTTCCTGAGAGCTGTAAAATACAAAGGGGTGCGTGTGTGAGTTTGAAAAAACAGAGCAGGAGGGATAAGAGTTAGAATAATAGAATCAGAGAATTGTAGAGGTGGAAGGGACCATGACGGTCATCTAGTCCAATCTAGCAATGCAGGAATCTCTTGCCCAATGTGGGGCCCAAACCCACCACTCTGAGATTAAGAGTTTCATGCTCTACCAAATGAGCTATCCCAGGTTATATAGGAATAAGAGAGGTATTTTTTTTTTTAAAAAAAGTATTCTTTATTTCATAAAATTTATACGGCAGTTGATCGTAGAAAAACAACAACCCTCAAATAAGTTTACAAAATGATGATGATATTTCCCACCTTTCCTCCAAAGATGACATACTTGGTTCTCTCCCTTTTCATTCTATTCACACAACAACCGTATGAGTTAGGTTAGGCTGAGAGACAGTGGATGGAATTAAAAGTGGTGCAAAGGAAATTGCTGCATCCATGAAAGCGATTCTGCTCTGAGCCACTTGTATAAATCAATTTGTTGTTGTTGTTTAGTCGTTTAGTTGTGTCCGACTCTTCGTGACCCTATGGACCAGAGCACGCCAGCCACTCCTGTCTTCCACTGCCTACTGCAGTTTGGTCAAACTCATGCTGGTAGCTTCGAGAACACTGTCAAACCATCTCGTCCTCTGTCATCCCCTTCTCCTTGTGCCCTCCATCTTTCCCAACATCAGGGTCTTTTCCAGGGAGTCTTCTCTTCTCATGAGGTGGCCAAAGTATTGGAGCCTCAGCTTCAGGATCTGCCCTTCCAGTGAGCACTCAGGACTGATTTCCTTCAGAATGGATAGGTTTGATCTTCTTGCAGTCCATGGGACTCTCAAGAGTCTCCTCCAGCACCATAATTCAAAAGCATCAATTCTTCGGTGATCAGCCTTCTTTATGGTCCAGCTCTCACTTTCATACATCACTACTGGGAAAACCATAGCTTTAACTCTACGGACATTTGTTGGCAAGGCGATGTCTCTGCTTTTTAATAGGTGCCATGGACTTTGAAGAAGCACATACTCAGGATGAAAGGGAGAAACAAGCTAAGAGGAAGGCATGTTTGGCAAATCCTGACCTTGACCAACTCCCACCCGGAAACCTATGTCCCCAGTGTGGAAGGACATGTGGATCCATAACTGGCCTCCACAGTCACCTACAGACACACTGTTAAGACCATATTCATGGAAGACAATCTTATTTGTCTATGAGTGCCAAAGAAGAAGAAGATCTAGTTTTAGAGAGCTTATATAATGCAGGAGCATTCAGCCTTGCAACCTCTCACCAGCAGACTGAATGGATATAATCAAGGTTGGCTCTGCCAGTGCATTTGCACTGCACCAACCACCCTGCTTCCTCATCCTCCTAACCCCTCCTAGTAAGCAGTAGCGACTCAACTGTTGAGAAGGTCATGTCACCGATCCACCACACCGACACTGGTTCAGGCCACATTGCCTTCTGTGTACAGTAGACCAGACCCAACACATTCCGGAAGTGTGGTTTGTACATGCGAGGCTACTAACATACTCTGCCAGTGACTCAGCTATGTTGGTGGTTAAACAGAAGCATGGCCTCTCCACTCTACACCTCTGTTCATCAGCCTTCCAACCTGTAGAACTCTCCAAACATCTTCTAGTCCACCAATGTTAAAATTCGGGTGTTGGGTGTCATAGACAAGGTGTTTTAGCTCACAGGAAGATTAAAAGTCTGGGGGTAAATGGAGCTCCACAGAAGGATGTTGTGTGTATTTTAATGCAGTGGTTCCCAAAGTGGGCAGTGGGATTACCCTGGTGGGTGGGATTACCCAGGGGACGGTGCTAAAAGGCAAAGGGGGCACTGGGAGTATAAATATCAGACTTTGAAAAAGTGCTATCACTGGCTCTTCGATTTTGTTGACTTAATTAAGCTAAATGGTTTTAATTGGATTTTGAATAAATGTCCAATTAATTGTTACTCATTTCAATTTTGTTGTGTTATTATCTCACTTAGTGGGTTGTGGAAACTGCTATTCTGAATAATGTTTTTATAGGGTGGGTCAGGAAGCACTGGGAATGAATTTATGGAACCATGGGAGCAGGGTCAAAAAAAAAAGTGCGAGTCACTGTTTTAATGACTTTAGAAGCCACATACTAGTTTGGAAGCAGGTCAGAAAGAAAGAAAGAAAGAAAGAAAGAAAGAAAGAAAGAAAGAAAACCCTTCGCAGAAGCTAACCTTTGGCTATATATTATTTTAAATAAAAGAGACATATTTTTGCAGGGATAGATGAAGGTTACGAGGATACATGGAACAAAGATGGAAGATGCAGTCTTCCTTTTCCTTTCTTGGGATGTCAAGCTTGGGGTGAGCATGACCCCACCTTCACCCCTCTAATGAGACCTCTGTTGTTCATCTCAGTCTGCGTACTGCCTTCAAGTCTTATGGATGATGTATGCCAAGATTTCATTTCCTTTGCATCATAATTGTTCTTAGCAGGGGAAAGAAAAAGTTCAATTTTTTAGGAGGAAGAAAATGTATTTGAATTTCTATGGGATGCACTATGGACCCGGAGGCCTGATTACCTTGAGTTGTTGATCTTGTCAGATTTCACAAGTTCAGGGGGGTTATTGAGGATCAGCACAGGGAATGTGGAAGCCTCCGAGGTCCATTGACATGGTGGCAGAGATGGGTGCAGTGGCACTCTGTCACCACGCCGCAGCCTGGCCACAGGGAAGCAATGTTCTTCAGCCGAGACCTTCTGTTTGCCTAGGGTTGCTTTCTTCCTGCATCTTCTTCCATCTGACACCACAAAGGAGCAGTAGAGTGGGGTCGTTTTTGCAGTTAGGAACCGGGGAACAGGTTGGGAGATCTCTAGATCTTTCTCCCACCTACCCATTATATCTTCCATGAGTTCTTCAGGATGTAGTCCAACTGTACTTAACCACCAGGACAGTCCCTCTGTCATGGATGTCAGAAAAAGGGTGGGAAACCCAAGGGCTACATTAGCTTCTTGACAACTTGCCAGGGACCGCCTCCCAGAGACAAAAGTGAGAAGAGGAATGAATGTTAGAATTCCTGCTCTGTGATTGCAGTCATGGGATTTTTGTCTTTCACATGACAGTGTATGTTTTGACTCCACAGAGTGGGAAGTGACGGAGACAGGATGTTTGTGTTACTGTGTTCCTTGAAGTGGGACTATTGTCCTTTGTTCTTTTTCTCTTTGTTGTCTGATGCTAGAGACAGAAAGGTAGCCGTGTTGGTCTGCCATAGTCAAAACAAAAAAATTTTCCCCTTCCAGTAGCACCTTAAAGACCAACTAAGTTAGTTCTTGGTATGAGCTTTCATGTGCATGCACACTTCTTCAGATACACTAGTGGAAGGAATTTTTTTTTTTTTGTTTTGATGCTAGAGAGAGAGAGGAAGGGAGCCATGTTGCAGTGCTCCGTGTGTGTTTATATGTAAATAAAGTAGATTAGCCAAAATGCTGAGTTGCTGAGGTTTGTTACGCAACTGCGAAGACTCTGCGGATCCCTAAGTGTGCCGGTGTCGGTTGGCATCGGTCGCTGTGATGTTCGGGCTGAAGAAAGCTTATGAAGCTCCCGAACAAAAGACCAGGAGGGAGAGAACATGCCAGTTGGGCATGTGTCTCTGCCAGAGTCCTACTCGAGAGTAGGACGAGCTCCTGACAAATTTTACATTTATACAGCAGGCTAGTTTCTACACACACCCCACTATCCTCCATCCAGGTAAGAAAGAAGCATTATCAGAGAAGAACTTGGGGAGTGGGGGTACGAAGCAGCAAGAAGTATTTTGCTGCCACCCACCACCTGTCTGCCCACCTGCTTGGGCTGCCTTCCAACTGCCCGCCTCTCTGCACCCATCACCTTCTTTCTCACCCTATGACACTATTGTGATGGCCCGGCAGCTGTCTGAAGGCTGTTGCCATGCTGCAGTTTACAGCGCCACCTGTCGGTGGTCAAACAAACTACAGTGTGATAACAGTCTTATGTTTTTATTATATTGCGTGTGCGATATGTCTGTGCGATAAATACAGTGGTACCTCGGGTTAAGTACTTCATTCGTTCTGGAGGTCCATACTTAACCTGAAACTGTTCTTAACCTGAAGCACCACTTTAGCTAATGGGGTCTCCTGCTGTCGCCGTGCCACCGCCGCACGATTTCTGTTCTCATCCTGAAGCAAAGTTCTTAACCTGAAGCCCTATTTCTGGGTTAGTGGAGTCTGTAACCTGCAGTGTATGTAACCTGAAGCGTATGTAACCCGAGGTACCACTGTAAAGAATAAAAATAAGCAGGCTTAGCATGGGAAAAACAAGAGAGTGTGGTGATATGTTTTCAGGGAGAATAATTTAAAGAAATGGTTGAGTATTCCCTCTTGTTGCTAATTTATCCATTGCCTTATTTCTCTCCCCAGCTACACATTATTACTGTTTTCCCTCAAACCTGGGTTTGCAAGCTTCATGTTGGCTACATTGTGTGTTGTTCCACCCTAAAGATGCTTAAAGTTTCCTCCCTGATTTTTGTTAAAGGCCTTGCCATATTTAGCGAGCCTTAAAAATCAATCAACTTTCCTCCTTAGTTTCAGAAAGGTGTTTCCAGCTGAGCAGCCAGGCTTTGAAGAGATCTATGCATAGAGTGGGTGGGACTAGGGGTTTGCTGGAGGGATTACTACAAAGGTTAATGAAGAGCTGAGAGATTTATATATAGAAACAATGGGAGTTTTTTTAAAAAAGAAAAGAAAAGAAAGAAAAACAATTTCTTAAAGATAAGTTTGATGGTTTTCTCCTGGTTCTTTCAGATTATTTCCTCATGGAAGAACCTACTGCATATTGCATTAACCAGTTCTGTTCTCAACAAAAATGATTGCAGCAAGCTGAAAATCAGCAAGGCTTCATCTATTTTGTATACAAGCAGAGGTCCAGGAGAAACCCAAGGGTTGCCAACACCAACTGCCTGCCCCAGTGTAAGGTCCTCAACATATTAACTTTGTCTGTTGCATACAAGCCAGGCAAGGGAGTTGTCCATCAGGGAATGGAGCTACAAGGCTGAGAGGTTATCTTGTGGAGTTGTTGTGCCAGCAATGAGCAGATAAGGATGTTGGAGAATAATAATGAAAATAGAAATTGGAGTGGAAATTGCCAATGTTTGCTTATTTGTCCCATGTCTGGAACAGAAATCAATGCAGCAAATGCAATCAGTATTTTCTGTTACTACTACTACTACTAATAATAACTACTAAGTCTTATCTGGGATGCGGGTGGCACTGTGGTCTAAACCACTGAGCCTCTTGGGCTTGCTGATCAGAAGGTTGGCAGTTCGAATCCCTGCGACTGAGTGAGTTCCCATTGCTCTTGTCCCAGCTCCTGGCAACCCAGCAGTTTGAAAGCACGGCAGTGCAAGTAGATAGATAGGTACCACTGCAACAGGAAGGTAAATGGCATTTCTGTGCGCTCTGATTTTTTGTCACGGTGTTCCGTTACACCAGAAGCGTTTTAGTCATGCTGGCCATGTGACCTGGAAAACTGTCTGTGGACAAATGTCTGCGACTGGACTTAACTGTCAGGGGTCCTTTACCTTTACCTTTTGAGTGTTTCTGGCTGACTAGGGAGGCAGTGGAAGACAGGAGTGCCTGGTGTGCTCTGGTCCATGGGGTCATGAAGAGTTGGACATGACTAAATGACAATAAAGTGTCTGTGGGTGGAGAGAGAGTACTGTGGTGCGGGTGGGAGAGTGTTCATCTTACCCCCTTCCTAAGGTAAAGGTAAAGGGATCCCTGACCATTAGGTCCAGTCGTGGCCGACTCTAGGGTTGCGGCACTCATCTCACTTTATTGGCCGAGGGAGCTGGCGTACAGCTTCCGGGCCATGTGGCCAGCATGACTAATCCACTTCTGGTGAACCAGAGCAGCGCACGGAAATGCCATTTACCTTCCCACTGGAGTGGTACCTATTTATCTACTTGCACTTTGACATGCTTTCGAACTGCTAGGTGGGCAGGAGCAGGGACCGAGCAATGGGAGCTCACCCCATTGTGGGGATTTGAACCACTGACCTTCTGATCAGCAAGTCCTAGTCTCTGTGGTTTAACCCACAGCGCCACCCACATCCCTACCCCCTTCCTACCCCCCTCAAAAAACACTTCCTTTTTCCATTCCACTGGCTGCCCTCTCTCTTGCCTTTGCACCATGGCTGGAGAATGCAGCTGCTCTCCTGCAAAGCTAGGAGTCTGACACATGCAGTGTGATACTTGAGTGGAACATATTGACATATTTTACATAAATTATGTAAGTTACGTTTCCATTGCATTATCCCACCTGATTCATTTCAGTGCAAATTAAATGCAAATGTTGTGGAATGGAAGTAGTTTTGGATTACGTTGTGCGAAATATGCTGATGACACTTCTTTACATCTGCAAGTGTAGCAGCGGATGTTCAGGACCATTGTCTTGGACTGGATGAGAACCAGCAAACTGAAACTCAATCCAGATAAGACTTAAAGGCAAAAAAGGTAAAGGACCCCTGGACAGTTAAGCCCAGTCAAAGGTGACTATGGGGTTGCGGTGCTCATCTTGCTTTCAGGCCGAGGGAGCCGGCGTTTGTCCGCAGACAGTTTTTCCGGGTCATGTGGCCAGCATGACTAAGCCGTTTCTGGCGCAACAGAACACCGAAACCAGAGCAGCGCACGGAAATGCCATTTACCTTCCCGCCGGAGTGGTAGCTATTTATCTACTTGCACTGTTTGGTGTGCTTTCAAACTGCTAGGTTGGCAGGAGCTGGGACCAAGCAATGGGAGCTCAAGGAGGGTGCAAAACAAGACTAAAGAGGGGTACTCTGAGGCCCATCATAAGAGGTTTTGTTGTTGTTGTTTAGTCATTTAGTCATTTCCAACTCTTCGTGACCCCATGGACCAGAGCACGCAAGGCATTCCTGCCTTCCACTGCCTCCCGCAGCTTGGTCAAACTCATGCTGGTAGCTTCGAGAACACTGTCCAACCATCTCGTCCTCTGTCGTCCCCTTCTCCTTGTGCCCTCCATCTTTCCCAACATCAGGGTCTTTTCCAGGGAGTCTTCTCTTCTCAGGAGGTGGCCAAAGTATTGGAGCCTCAGCTTCAGGATCTGTCCTTCCAGTGAGCACTCAGGGCTGATTTCCTTCAGAATGGAGAGGTCTGATCTTCTTGCAGTCCATGGGACTCTCAAGAGTCTCCTCCAGCACCATAATTCAAAAGCATCAATTCTTTGGCGATCAGCCTTCTTTATGGTCCAGCTCTCACTTCCATACATCACGAATGGGAAAACCATAGCTTTAACTATACGGGTCTTTGTCAGCAAGGTGATGTCTCTGCTTTTTAAGGGGGCATAAGAGGCTTAAAGGGCTGCATTTGTCCCCTGAGCCTGATATACCCTATGCATGTTCTAAGCCAGCACCCTTAAAAAAATAGTTTCTCATAGCTTAGGCGTGGGGGTGAGTTATTTTATGGTTCACCTCAGGCACTGTGGGCTCCACAAAGTGGCAATGGCTGTCAAGAGTTTCAGGGAGAGTTTTCCCCCAGCTCTATCTGCAGATGGCAGGATTGAACCCGAGACCAGCTCTGTCACTTTGAAATGGCTCTTCCAAACTCCAGATGTGTTGGACTCCAACTTCCTTCACCCCTGACCACTGGCCTTGCTGGGTGGGACTGATGGCAAGCATTTGAAGGGCTTCAAATTGAGTAAAGTTGATGTAAATCAACTTAATTCTCCAATCACTGATGCACATTCTCTTTCTGTTTCCCAGCTAAGGCAGCTCCTTCTCCTGATCCCTGTTGTCCAATAGCTTATGCTCCCACCCCCATTCGCGTAAGGAAAACAGAGTGTATTGACTTATTTGCTTTTCATTACTCATCAGATGTCTGAATATCTATATATATATGTATGTATATTAAAAAAATAGCCTCATGTTGAAGCCTGGCTAGTTAAAAAGATAAATTAGCACATTTTCAATCAATTACCATTGTTCATGCATAATGGTGACCCTTAATTTGATATCCTGTTGCCTGAGTTAGCTATTTGGAAGAAGAAGCATATGCCCAGTTATCATTCAGATGCGCTGGCATCTCATTAAACTATGAACATTTTTCTATTGTCATAATTCAGCAGAAAAACATTCTATTTGCAACAGAAAAATTAATTATCCTAATTATGACCTGCTGCAGACATTATAATGATTTGTTGTTGGCTTGCCTTGTCAAGAGGTGTTAAAAGTTACCGGGTGTAACAGTGTTTAATGCATAGCTGTAGTTGTCCAAATGTATTCATGTCTTTGCATTCATCCTTACACCACTCAGTAAAATGGGGAAGTTCTTTTGGGCAGATTTTCTTGCATGTGTTGGATTCATTGCAATAGAATATTTTTATTTGTTTTGCTGGGGTTTTTTGCCCCACCCACTTTTGTCATAGAATCGTGCAGTTGGAAAGGACCCCAAGGGTCATTTGGCCCAACCCCCCACAATGCAGGAATCTCAAATAAGGCATCCATGACAGATGGCCATCCAACTGTTGCTTAGACACTTCCAAGGAAGGAGAGTCCACAACCTCCCGAGGGAGACCGTTCCACTGTTGAACAGCTCTTTCTGTCAGAAACTTCTTCCTTATGTTTAGTCGGAACCTCCTTCCTTGTAACTTGAAACCATTGGTTCAAGTCCTACCATCCAGAACAGGAGAAAACAAGCTTGCTCCATCTTCGCTGTGACAGCCCTTAAGATATCTGAGGATGTTCCACCAACCATTGGAATGTGGCCTCCAGAGAGTTGACAAACTTTGACTCTGGCCCTTATAATAATAATAATTTATTATTTATATCCCACCCATCTGGCTGGGTTTTCCCAACCACTCTGGGCGGCTTCCAACTGAATATTAAAAACAATACAGCGTCAGACATTAAAAACTTCCCTAAACAGGGCTGCCTTCAGTTGTCTTTTAAAAGTCAGATAGTTGTTTATTGCCTTGACATCCGCTGGGAGGACGTTCCACAGGGCAGGCACCACTACCGAGAAGGCCCTCTGCCTGGTTCCCTGTAACCTCACTGCTCACAGTGAGGGAACCACCAGAAGGCCCTCGGTGCTGGACCTCAGTGTCCGGGCTGGATGATTGGAGTGGAGACGCTCCTTCAGGTATACAGGACCGAGGCCGTTTACAGCTTTCAAGGTCAGCACCAACACTTTGAACTGTGCTCGGAAATGTACTGGGAGCTAATGAAGATCTTTCAGGACCGGTGTTATATGGTCTTGGTGGCCATTCCCAGTCACTTGTGGTGGAATAGATGCCCCTTCTCTGCCTTAGATCAGGAGTGCTTGTTGAATGCATTTATCTTCCAAGGGACAGGTTGCAATTGACTTGATCAGTCTAGGCAGGAAGTGAACCTTCCGCCTTTTCATGAGAATCATTACATGGAATTCCTGGATCCCCATCTCTTCATCTAACTGTAAGTCCCTATGATCCCACCATATGATGATTCTTTAGGAGGAGGGCTGTCACACTAAGTTGTAATACAGATTCAAGACTGTGGGACTTGCTCATTAGTAAATGTGCATGGGGTGACACAGTTAGCTGAACAGTATAAATGGTTACACGCAGCACTTGTTTTCTAGAAGAAGAGGTGCAGGAACTCCCTCTTTTTGGGGGACAGACAAACCCCAAGTTGTTGAGCTTTTTTTAAGGGAATGTCATCTCCCTTGGAAAGCTTCTTTTGGAAGAGAAGCAAAGTGTTGCTTCCTGATCCATCCAGAGAAAAACACGCTTCCTGCCCACAACACCAGGACAATGTGGGATCTGCCAGAACACTCAGGAGAAGAAAAGCCCGGATTATACTGATTCTGTGGTGGCATAATTAGTTGGTAAACGTAAAGGACCCCTGGACACTTAAGTCCAGTCAAAGGTGACAAACTACCCTAGAATGAGCATGATGTGTTCCCCACCAGAGGTACTACCCATCCCCTAACACCCCATACACACTTTGGCTCAGTAACACAAGTGGTTTCTCACTAACATATAGTAAAGGTAAAAAGGTAAAGGACCCCTGGACTGTTAAGTCCAGTCAAAGGGTTGCAGCGCTCATCTCGCTTTCAGGCCAAGGGAGCCGGCGTTTGTCCACAGACAGCTTTCTGGGTCATGTGGCCAGCATGGCTAAAGCACTTCTGGTGCAACGGAACACTGTGATGGAAGCCAGAGCGCATGGAAACACCATTTACCTTCCCGCCACTGCGGTACCTATTTATCTACTTGCACTGGTGTGCTTAGAACTGCTAGGTTGGCAGGAGCTGGGACAGAGCAATGGGAGCTCACTCAGTTGCCGGGATTCAAACTGCCAACCTTCCAATCAGCAGCTATGCCACCTGCGTCCCCTATACTTAGTTGATTAGTACAGTGGTACCTCAGGTTACATATGCTTCAGGTTACATGCGCTTCAGGTTACAGACTCCGCTAACCCAGAAATAGTACCTTGGGTTAAGAACTTTGCTTCAGGATGAGAACAGAAACCGTGCTCCGGTGGCGCGGCTGCAGCAGGAGGCCCCATTAGCTAAAGTGGTGCTTCAGGTTAAGAACAGTTTCAGGTTAAGAACGGACCTCCGGAACAAATTAAGTACTTAACCCGAGGTACCACTGTATAAAATAAATGATTGAATGTGCACAAGTCTGCATGTAGGAAAACAAACACACCATGGTTCTGTTACTGATGATGCTTGACGCAGTTCAAAGGGCTGTGTGTTCCAAAGACATGGTGCCATCACAGAGGAGACCCTATCCCAGTTACCATGCCCTGCCTCACTGCCTCACAGAGCTACTCCTGGAGGATACTTTGGTTGATGGTATCAAAAGTTACTGAGAGAACCAAGACACAGTCAGGCGCTCTCTCTCTCTCTCTCTCTCTCTCTCTCTCTCTCTCTCTCTCTCTCTCTGTAGCTCATCAACCAGGGTGACCAAAATCTGTTTCAATGTGAAACAGAGGCATGAATTTGGATTGAAATGGGCCCAGATAACCATTTTATCCAAGAACACCTGACAGAGGCTTTGATGCCCCTGACACTCTTTGAGAAGCTTCAGCACACTGGGCAATCCAAACGATAATGTTTGGAGCTATCAAACCTCCACCAAGGATAAATTCTACCTCCAGTTGCTTTTTGTACATCGAGTAGGGAAGTCTGCCTTTCATATTGGATGAAAGCTTCAATTAAACAACACTGGAGTCTGATGTATCATTATGTTTACTTGTTTGCATGGAAAACAATAAAAAAACCCTGAATATGAAATTCCCAGCAGACAATTCTCAGCCCTTCATTTGAAATGATTTTAATTAAATCTTCAATAGAAAAAGAAAACAGTCGGCAGTTCGTTTATTTTATGGGTTAATGGAGCACAAAATTTCATTTGTGTTAAGAAACCCCCCCCCCACCTCAGACAAGTAGAAGTAAAAGAATCTCAATCCAGCTAAAAAAAGAGGTAAAGGACCCCTGACAGTTAAGTCCAGTCGCAAACGACTCTGGGGTTGCAGCACTCATCTCACTTTACAGGCCGAGGGAGCCGGCGTTTGTCCACAGACAGTTTTTCCGGGTCATGTGGCCAGCATGACTAAGCCACTTCTGGTGCAACAGAACACCAAAACCAGAGCAGTGCATGGAAATACCATTTACCTTCCCGCTGGAGCAGTACCTATTTATCTACTTGCACTTTTTGGCATGCTTTTGATCTGCTAGGTTGGCAGGAGCTGGGACTGGGCAACGGGAGTTCACCCCATCGCAGGGATTTGAACCGCCGACCTTCTGATCAGCAAGCCCAAGAGGTTCAGTGGTTTAGACCACAGTGCCACCCGCGTCCTCAATCCAGCTAAGTCCTGCTCAAATTCCTAGTGCAGGAGTGGAGAACCAGAGACCTTCCAGATGTGGATAGACTCCAACTCCCATCAGCCCCAGCTGGAGCTGGGACATCAAAGCACAGCATAAGCTGCTATCACATGACATCAGGTGACTGACAGGTGGGCAGCACTGGCCAAATCTGGCTCAGCAGCAATGGGACATAAGAATCTGGCCCACTGACCAAACAAGTTTTCCCATGCCTAACCTATTGCTTATATGCCCAACTGGTTCCTGGGTTCTGCAGGACAGGGCATCCTGCTAATATCTCATAGAATCATAGAGATGGAAGGGACCCAAGGGTTATCTAGTCCAGCTCCCTGAAATGCAGGAATCACAGCTAGAGCACCCATGACAGGAGGTTCTTTCTGTACAACGGAGGAATCAGGTATTTAGTGCCATGGCATCTATCCTTTGGGACTCCCTCCCGCCAAAGAAGACATAGGCACCATTTCTATTGCCTTTTTAAAGCATCTTCTGAAGACCTTCCTGTTTCTATAAGCCCTTTAAGAGGACATTTTTATCCCAGTTTGCATCTGTACTGCATTTGAAATTGTTTTAATTGCTTTTATGGATGACATTTATGTGTAGAAATCGTTTTAGTTTTTTTGCCATTATTCTATGTGCAAAATGGCTTTATGTAGGTTTTGTTAAATCACGTCGAGATTGTTTCGTAGGAAGCGATTCATACATGGAATTGAAGGACCAAATAAATAAATAAATAAATAAATGGATGGTGTGGGTTTCAGCAAAGAGGGGTCCTGTCCAAAGACCCCAACTGCCTAGGACAAACCCCTGCAACCTAAATTTATTTTCTCATTTTTGTCTTTTTTCCCCCTCAGATGGTTGGTTAAGCTCCAGGTGTCTACCTCAGGTAAGGCTACACAGTTTATCGATATTAAATATGATGGTGATGTTTAAATTTTAACACTGGGAAAGCATTAACTGAAGAAAGCTGGTTCCTCTACAACAGGGGTGGTAAACTTCTGGTTTGGGGGTCAGATGTGGCCCTCCAGCCCTTTCTATCTGGCCCCCAGCCCAGCCCACTCAACTCTCAATGCTCCTCTAGTGATATCCTTGACCTGTGGCAATACCTCCTTCTTGGCTGGATGAAATATGGAGAATGGTGTATCTCTGGCCCCGCCCAGTTCTGCTGCACCAACTAATGCTATGTGGCCCCCAGAAAGTTGTACAGAGGGGAATTTCACTCCAATAACGAAACCATTAGTCCCCCACCCCATCCCTGCTGCATAGGATTGCAGCTGCATATCTACTGCCTTAGGCCGATTCAGTTCAAAGTTAATCGAGAACAGAGTTTGCAATGGGGGGTGGGGGTGGGGGCAGAATGGCCACAGAGCCAGACTCTGCTGCCAGTAGACAACCAGATTGGTTTGTGTGACATGACATGCCCTTCGCCAGCATTCTGCAGAAAAGAAGCGTGTCTGGGGGAAAACAAATATTATTTTAGGGTTTGAAAGCTGAAAAGGCAAAGCTCTTCCAACTCTCTTGAGAGCGTCTCGCAAGAATGATGTTTCTTCCAGCTAAAAAGCATAAAGGAAGATTGTAAAGAAATGTTTAGAAGCTTCTCCCACCCCCACCCCCAACTTTGCAAGTGGAGGGTTGCTGCTGTTAGCTTCCTTTAAAGCAGTATCATACCACTTTGAAAAGTCACGGCTTCACCGAAAGATTTCTGGGAACTGTAGTTTGTTAAGGGTGCTGAGAGGTTTTTTTTAAAAAAATGATTTTTATTAAGTTTTCCATTTAACAATCCAATCATATCACATTAGTTAATCCAAATTATACCAATACATATAATAAAATCCAAATATTTTGCTGAATTTTTAATTTTTTTGGGGGGGTACCCATGCTTCGAGTTCAGTAAGGGTCCAATCATCTCATATTTCTGCTGCTTTAATGAGGGTGCCTCCTCATTAAGTTAGACTTCCCCTCACAAAGTTAGACTTCCCAGAGTAGTTTTAAAAACTACTTTTTTAAAAACCTTCATTTTCGTTTTTTAAAAAAGTTTTATTAGGAATTTAAACAAAATATATTATCTTTAAACATACCATCCTTAATTCCCCCCCATTTCCCCCCTCCCCTCCCTCCCATAAAACAACCCCCCTCCCCCCCCCCGACTTCCCTCTGTTCCAGGCTCTGGTTTCTCTGTAAATGATATTCTCTGCATGTTACAAAGTTGTAAATATCCTTAATGTTATGTACTGAGTTGAATAGGATCCAAACTGCAGCAGTCTGATTGGTCCTAGAACAATAGGATTCAGAATGCAGCAGTCTGATTGGTCCTAGAACAATGCAGCAGTATGATTGGTTGGCAGGAACCACCCAATCATGCTCCAGATAGAAGTGAATCCACAACTTGATTGGCTTACAGTAGAATTCCGGAATTAGCCAATCATGTGCAGTCCATTGTGTAAATAATGTATATAAAGCAGATACTTTGAGGGGACATTCATTCATTCATTCCTCCTCACCACTGTGAGCTGAATAAAGAGCATGAAATCACTTTGCGACTCTGAGTATATTTCACTTAATTTATCTAACTGGTTATTATCAACAAAAAGTTTGTGAGTGTTTATTCAAAACCTGCCAAGGAGTCCAATTCATTTTGCTGCATCTTTAAGTACTTTGTAAAAGGTTCCCATTCATCTTTAAAATCACAGTTATCCTTGTCCCGTAGTTTATGTGTCAATTTTGCCAGTTCTGCATAGTCCATCAATTTATCTTGCCATACTTCTTTAGTTGGGGTTTCCTCAGTCTTCCATCCTTGTGATATTAAAACTCTTGCCGCCATTGTTGCATACATAAAGATGTTTTTCAGCTTCTTTGGCAGGTCTTTCCCTTAAAAAACCTTCATTTTCCTGAGCTCCTTGAAGGAAGGATGGGATATGCATATGACAAATAAGATGTGCATTATTGTACACATCGTTTGGGTAGAGTATTGCAAAATTCAGAAGTGTGAACTTCAAATGATACCTGCAATTTTGCCAGTGAATAGGCCACATTTACACAGAATACAGATGTTTTAAAAACACAAAATGGACAGTATCAGTAAATTAAAACTCAATCAATAAACCAGTAGTAGCCAGAATGATGTCAGTCTACCTCCAGATTATAAGGTAGACCTAACAGTCACAGCCCCTTGTATCTCAGAATGCATGTGCTTGCTTAAGTAGAGCTTTACATTCTTATCTAAATCTTACACACTTATGCCAGCAGATGTTGGACCAGAAAATGATGTCATCATCTGCTTTTCTTTTTCTAGATATGCAGAACTTGAATATTATGCTCCTTGTGTAGTTACAGAGCCAACCACAGCCTTAAATCCCTTGTAAGGAAGATCAGATATGAAAACGCTTATCTTAAAATAAGCTTGTCAATATAGATGTTAATGGAACGGCAACCTGGAGTTTTGAAAATAAATAAGAAGGCACCTGGATGCCAATTTCAGTCCGTGGAGGTGCATCAGATAAGGCAGTTAACGAATAATGCTGAAGTGAAATAGAATGTTCTTTAAGATGCTTTTTGTTGTTGCTGCTGCTGCTGAAAGCATTAATTTAAGGCAGATAGTGTGTCTCGCTTGGTGCCTTGAAGAGGTGCTTTTAGCTCTATTTCTGAGGCAACCTCATACAATATCTCAGTGCAACTTTCAATTTTGAACTTGCTATATTGGGAGCAGCTTCCATTTTGCACAGAATACTTTTCAAAAGAGGCACTTCCCTTAAGGATCAAAAGGTCAACGCTCTGCTCAGAAGTTAGCCCAGACTTTCCCAACTTGTTTCTTCCAGAGGTTTTGGACTCCTGCTCCCATGAGCACCATCCAGCTTGCCCAATGGTTAGAGGTGATGGGCATTATCTTCTGGGACATCTGGAGGACACACATTATTTCCTAGGAGGAATCCCTTGGACCAATTCAGATTGGCCAAAGGTCCAGCTCATCCACAATGCTAATGGTGAAACTTGTGACACAGGTTCTCCACTGAGACACCTGGCTATCCAGAAGTGATCCACCCCCCTCAAAACAGTTGGGAGATCCTCTATGTGTATGGCTGCATTGGATCATCTCTGGATAAGTGTTCATGTGGAGAGATCACACCGCACATTACATTATGGGTGCGGTGGGAAAGGGTATATGTGCCCTTTCCTGCATCACAGGAACAGCATCTCCTGTCCACATGACCTGTAAATGAAACCCTAGATAATATGTTGTTTTGGATATTATAGCCTGAAGAGAATAGCCTATGTGTAGCATAGGATATTTAGAACCCAGATAGGGACTTCTGACCTTTTGTCACACTACTCTTCCAATGGCAGGAGGGCATATTCTCTTCCTCCAAAGCAGGAATGGGAAACCTGTGGCCTGACAGGTGTTGTTGGATAACATCTCACATCATCTCTGATTATCCACCATGCTGTCTGACTGGGCTATTGAGAGCTGGAGAACCAACAGCGACTGGAGGGGCATAGGTAAGAACCGTTGGACAGTGGAACTGATTACCTCAGAAAGCGGCATGTTTTGCTTCATTGGAAGCTTTTTTTAACAGAGGTTGGATGGTGTCTTGCCAAAGGCAAGGTAAAGCTAAAGGTAAAGGGACCCCTGACCATTAGGTCCAGTTGTGACCAACTCTAGGGTTGCGGCGCTCATCTCGCTTTATTGGCCAAGGGAGCCGGCGTACAGCTTCCGGGTCACGTGGCCAGCATGACTAAGCCGCTTCTGGCGAACCAGAGCAGCACACGGAAACGCCGTTTACCTTCCCACCAGAGCGGTACCTATTTATTTACTTGCACTTTGATGTGCTTTCGAACTGCTAGGTTGGCAGGAAAAGGCAAGGTGGTTCGTTCAAAAGGAGATTCAGAAGCAATACAAAATATACAAGTGAGTGAGAAGATTAAAGGTTTTGTTCCAAAACAGCAGGCAATACATACATACCAAGCAAGCACTTCAATCTGCCACTTGGAATCCCTCAAGAAGCAGCAAAGTGACTCCCCCAGGTAGCCTCAGTTTGCACAGCCCTGCGGCCAATCAGTCCATGCACGAACTTCAAAGAAACTCTGCCCAAACTGTCCGATTTTACAGATAGCCTGTGTGGCTTCCAAGACTGGCTACGTGCAGATCCTCCAATAGCCACCCCCTCCCAATGCCTCACTTTCTCAAAACAATGTCCAACATCAAAGAAGGTAACCAGCATTATCCTCCACAACTGATTAAGGCAGCTGTGTGTGGGTCTTCACCTCCTCCCAACGTTCTCAGGACATTAAAGACTGTTCTCACACCATCCAAAACTTAACAAGAGCGAGGGAGGAGAAAGGAACAGAGGCAGGAAATGTAACCGTGTCAGATCACCAACTCCTTGATATATTTTGGTCTTCCGGATGCATTTCCCATACAGATGGCCATTTGTCAGGGATTTTCTTTTAGCTGTGATTCCTGCATTGTAGCAAATTGGGCTAGATGACCCTTGGGGTTCCAACTGTAAAATTCTATGGTTATTTTTCTACTAGAAAGTACAGGGAGCCTCCCAAATGTTGCTGGATCCCCAAAACCTTAATGTGCACATACAGGAATGCTCAACATGACCAAGTGGTGGGGGAATGGAAACATGCGTAGAGATACCATGTCTCTGTCGGGAGCTTGTCCTACTCTTGAGTAGGATCATGGCAGAAACACATGCCCGACTGTTCTCTCCCTCCTGATCGATTGTTCGGGAGCTTCAAAAGCTTTCCTCAGCCCGAACATCACAGTGACCGATGCCAACAGACATCGTCGCACTTAGGGATCCACAGAGTCTTCACAGCTTGCGTGACAGACCTCAGCGACTCAGCATTTTGGCTAATCTACTTTATTTACATATAAACACACACGGAGCACTGCAACATGGTTCCCTCTCTCTCTAGCATCAGACAGCAAAGAGAAAGAACAAAGGACAATAGTCCCACTTCATGGAACACAGTAACACAAACATCCTGTCTCCGTCACTTCCCACTCTGTGCAGTCAAAACATACACCGTCTGTCATGTGACAGACAAGAATCCTATGACTGCAATCACGGAGCAGGAATTCTAACATCCTCCAGGGTTGTAGTCTCCCATGATGGTGCTCCTCCTAGTGATGCTGATGTTTCACCTACTCCGATTCTGCTTCTCATACAGTGGTTGAAATCATGCTATCTATGCCCAGAAAAAAGATGGCACTCTTCTTTAGCAACCTGCCCTGGACTCCTTGTCTGTATTTCCTCAGGGGGCCCAGGGAGATGCAGAACAATATGGTGTCATACTACTACATGAGCTGTTCATTGCATTGTGAGTCGTTTGCTGCTTTCTTAATTGGGCAGCAATTAAGTGCCTTTGAGCAACTGTCATTCATAGCAGTGTGTTCAGGGAGCTGGCCAGGCACTTCCTCACAGTACAAGGGAATTAAAAATTTTTCATTGAGCAAAGTCTCTCTAAAGTACAAATTCCCCACATGAAATTCCGGTGCCTATGTTCTTTTGTAAGGGATAATGGATGTGACCCCAAAAAGATTGGAGTTCCCCCCAGATTGAGATCAGAAGTAGACAATCAGAGGTGGCGAGTCCCACACAACATGGCAGGGGGTCTCGTCATGTGCGCATGATGTCACACATGCGACACACACGTGTGACGTCCCATGTGTTGGGAGGAGGCCACAGGGCCCGGGAAGGCCTGCCACGGCAGGGAGGCCCGACGGGACCCTCTGCTGCTAAGGTGAGGCCCAACAGGGCCTGTCTTCTCAAGATCATGGGTGTGATGGCCTGGGATTTGGAATCAGATGCTGAACCTGAGGAATCCTTGCCTGCACAGGATTCCCCGCCTCCAGCTGAGCTGGGGCTGGGGCATGAGCCTGAAGGGTCCTCACCTGTGTTGGATCCTCAGGTGCAGCCACCAACTGAGTCTGCTCTGGCTCCTGAGGTGATGGAGGACCCATTGCCTGCAGGTGCTCCACTCTCAGCCCTGTCAGAGGAAGCTGAGGTTGCCTCTGGGTCCAGTAACCCTCCAGCCTCTCCTGGGCTGCAGAGGCTTAGGGCAGAGAGGCGGAGGGAACTAAGTTCCCGCAGGAGGAGTGCTCGCTTCCAGGCCAGGAGAGGCAAGTCACCTGAGGATCGTGGCCGCTCTATGCCTCGGGGCAGATAAAAGCCAGCCAGCCCCAGTCCCAAGTTGCTGAAGCAACATTGTTGGTCGCCAGTTCCTGCCTGAACCCTGCCCTGCACCCAGCCTCAGCTTTTACGGACTGCCTCCATATTGCTCCTTCGACCTTGGACCGGTCTAGGACCTCGCCTCTTGACCTACCCATGGGACCAGCACAATGGGAGAGCTCAGCCTCATCCCCACATGCTTGGTGGGGGGGCTGAGATGTCCTCGACCCCATGGAGTTGGCACTTATACAACTGATGTGTAGCTGTTGCTTGAAGCAATAATCCCATCTCTCTTCCTCATATCTCTATTGTAATGTGTTGCAAAAGAAATGTGCAGTCAGCCATCTCTGCCTGAAATAGGCTTTTGTGTGTTCACTCCTCAGAAAACCAATAGTACTGTTTAGGGCAGGTTTAAAAATGCAGACCAGATGGAACTCCCCTCCATCTCTACTTAATCTGTGTGGACTCTCAATCTGCGGGGGATAAATTGCATGGTATTTCTTTTGTACTACCTAACAATTTTAGAAAGAAACTGAGTAGTAAAAACAAAACAAAAAATAGCAGAAGAATTTAGATTCAGGAAGGAGAATCAAATCCTCAGTTCATTCAACTCTTCTTTGTAGGAAGTAGTCTCCAATTGTTTTAATTTCCAAGGTGAGCGTATTGTCATCGATGACTGACCACTTGAAATCAACAGAGCGATGGCACTCAAACATTATGTCTTCCCCTTAAGAGGCCAAGAAATTCCTCAGTACTAGACATGTTTACTTGAAAGTAAGTCTGATTGATTTCAATTGCAGTTCCAAAATAAGCCTTAAAGTATGGAGGAGCTCAAATCAATACGAGCATCGATGAGAAACGTAAAAGCAATTCTAAGCACTGGCTCCGATCCAGAGAAGCTCAAGTGCCCAGATCCCAATGCTCATTGGATTTCTTGGGTTTCTTTTTCACCATAGCAATCTCCTCCTCCTAAATCATTCAAAACTACTTTTGAAAGCACAGTGGAGGATGCAAATAGGTGTTCTTTGTGGTATCTGAGATGTCACCAAAGTTCACACTTGAATAGCTCAGTAAATGAAATTTTATCCATCTAATAATCCTCAAATATAATCCAGAGCAAGCTCTGTGCCCCAGAAATGTTTTTTCTCATTGCAATTAAAAAGGGAGTATATTACAAGCATATGCTCCAATATTGCACATGGCTGCCCCTGGTATACAGGAACCACATGACAGAGATTAGTTGCTCAATCCATTCTGGTGTTTTTCCATTCTGGACTGCTGACTCCAGATTTGGGGGTGCCCTTGGGCAAGATGCACCCAGTGGAACCCTTCTCTGAACAGCCCTGCTTGCTTGTCATGGACTGGCTGAATGCAAAGTAGTGCTGGGAGGCACTAGCTGGGGAAGCCTCAAGGGAACCCCCAGGGGAAGAAGGCTCAGAGCCAGGGGATTGCTGGTGGGACAAAGATGGGTCATCAGAGGGAAAAGAGGGAGGTTATCAGCAGGTGGGGGGGGGGGGACAACCCAGAAGTACAAAACTTATTTGGAAGAATTAATCTAAAAGGAGCAGGAGAACCAAAAGCAGCCCAGTGCTTGGTGGGCATGGAATGTTGACCAGTCAGTAGAGCATGAGACTCTTAATCTCAGGGTTGGGGTGTCAACTGGAATAAAATCTTGGGGGGCAGGTAAACCAGTGATCTTGGGCTCCATGATCACTGCAGATGGTGGCAGCAGTCACGAAATTAAAAGACGCCTGCTTCTTGGGAGAAAATCAATGACAAACCTAGATAGCATCTTAAAAAGCAGAGACATCACCTTGCTGACAAAGGTCTGTGGACCGTAGTTAAGGCTATGGTTTCCCCAGTAGTGATGTATGGAAGTGAGAGCTGGACCATAAAGAAGGCTGATCACCGAAGAATTGATGCTTTTGAATTCTGGTGCTGGAGGAGACTCTTGAGAATCCCATGGACTGCAAGAAGATCAAACACTCTTAAGGAAATCAGCCCTGAGTGCTCACTGGAAGGACAGATCCTGAAGCTGCAGCTCCAATACTTTGGCCACCTCCTGAGAAGAGAAGACTCCCTGGAAAAGACCCTGATGTTGGGAAAGATGGAGGGCATAAGGAGAAGGGGACGACAGAGGACGAGATGGTTGGACAGTGTTCTCGAAGCTACCAACATGAGTTTGACCAAGCTGCAGGAGGCAGTTGAAGACAGGAGTGTCTGGCGTGCTCTGGTCCATGGGGTCACGAAGACTCGGACACGACTAAACAACTAAACAACAACAATCCTTGCCCCACATAATTGATCACAAGACAGGGAGCATGCACACCATTTGAATGACAATGCCCATCAACTTTGGGGGCTCTGGGCCCTCAAATATTTTATTGGGGGTGCTGAAAGGACCTTGGCCCCTAGGAGTTGTCTGCTATGCTCAGGGTCAGGTGTTCAATCCCTGCATTGGACAAAGGATTCCTTCATTGCAGGGAGTTGGCCTAGATGTCTCTTGTGGTCCCTTCCCAGTCCTACAATTCTGTGATTCTATGAATGTTGGGTGGTGGCAGGGCAGGGGAGGGAAGAATGGAAGAGGGAATGAAATGGAAAATTCAGGAAAGGGCATGCCCAATCAGTTGAAAACCTGTTCATGAGCACCTCAACTTGCAATTTTTTTGTGCAGGCTCTACCTTTTATTTATTACAGTTGTCAAGCCATTTGCCCTTGGAACAGCTTGGTGGAGCATACCACATGGTTCTCTTACTATTATCCTCACAATTCTGTAAGGTTGGTGAGGCTGAGAGAACGTGAGTGTCCCAGGCTCATCCTATGTTTACCTTCAGTCTCCCAGGCCTAAGACCAGTACTGTAGCTGCTGACTGTTGCATTGCTTCAACTATAAGGCTTAGGTGAAAGAAGGAAAGAAGGAAAGAAGGAAAGAAGGAAGGAAGGAAGGAAGGAAGGAAGGAAGGAAGGAAGGCTGTGATTCTTAGAAAGGTGGAATATTCTTCCACTCTATGTTTTTTTTCAGCAAAAAATATTTTTTCCTTTTTCTTCATGTCTGCAGAAACTGCAAGGTATAAACAGCTATCCCTACCTTATATAATCCAGTAACCTGCTACGTTATTCGGAAAAAAGCAGCCATGGCGCTGAATGAAATTGACGTATCTTGCGCTGAGGCCCAAAATAGGATTGCATATTAGCAAGGGATTACTCCCTTGATTGCAGTTTCATAACTGCTGCTCCAGGATTTAATAGTCGAAATCTTCCCTTTGAGGAATGTGGGCTTCTCACAATGGGCGCTTACAGATGGTTGACACCAATACCTCTAGATAGCAAAAGCAGGGGAAAGAGAAAGAGGTAATCTACTTTATTTCACGCTATCTGCTTTCCATTGTGCGGTGCTTTTAAAGGCTGGTTTTCCATTCACTGAGTTATTAACTGTGACCGCTGCCCCATTCACTGTGGATGACTATGTCAGACCCCAGAGGCCAGGCAAAGTCACCGGCTGCCATTCCAGTAATGACTTACCATGCAGGAACATAATAATAGTGTCCAGATCAAGGGAAATCATATTCCATCTGTTGTGCCCTGGTCAGACCACACCTGGAATACTGTGTCCAATTCTGGGCACCACAATTTAAGAAGGGTGTTGACAAGCTGGAATGTGTGCAGAGGAAGGCAACCAAGATGATCAAGGGTCTGGAAACCAAGTCTGATGAGGAACAGTTGAAGGAGCTGGGTTTAGCCTGGAAAGGAGAAGATGTGATAGCCATCTTCAAATATCTCAAGAGCTGTCACATGGAAGAAGGGAAAAGCTTGTTTTCTCCTGCTCTGGAGGGTAGGACTTGAACCAATGGCTTCAAGTTGCAAGAAAGGAGATTCTGACTAAACACCAGGAAGAACTTTCTGACAGTAAGAGCTGTTCGGCAGTGGAATGGACTCACATGAGAGGTGGTGGACTTCCTTGGAGGTTTTTAAGCAGAGGTTGGATGGCCATCTCTCATGGATGCTTTAGTTGAGAAGCCTGCATTGCAGGGGGTTGGACTAGATGACCCTTGAGGTCCCTTCCAGCTCTACAATTCTGTGATTCTATGGTTTTATGCCCATGAGGCTTAAGCACCATTTTAACCCTTCCAGGAATGGTTTAAATGATGAGTTGAACTACATGTTATAAGAAACATGGTGCCTCTGGTGAAAACGGAAGCTCTACATTGAATTCCCTTCTTATATATTGTTCTGTTGTCATATCAACCCTGATGACTATGTTCTGCTTTCTGAATGTGGGAAAAATTTACTTCTACACGACTTATTCATTATCCAGTAGGGCTGCCATTCGTCCAGATTTTCCCATTACTGGGATTTCCAAGGCGGAATTGACGTCCAAGGGGAACTTCCGAAAGGCTTCACTTTGTCCTGGGTCTTAGGCAAGTCAATCAAAAATTCCTGTTTTTTGGCGTTTGTGTAAAAAAAAAAGCTCAACAGTTTTGGGGTGTCATGGTTTTTACTTTTTGAAATATGGCAACCCTATCACTCAGGTAATTTCTCAGTGCCTTGGTGTTTGCTAATGTCTCATTCTATCTACTTTCTCAAAGAAGAAGAAGAGGAGGAGGAGGAGTTTGGATTTGATATCCCGCTTTATCACTACCCGAAGGAGTCTCAAAGCAGCTAACATTCCCCTTCCCTTCCTCCCTCACAACAAACACTCTGTGAGGTGAGTGAGGCTGAGAGACTTCAAAGAAGTGTGACTAGCCCAAGGTCACCCAGCAGCTGCATGTGGAGGAGCAGAGACGTGAACCCAGTTCACCAGATTACGAGTCTACCACTCTTAACCACTACGCCACACTGGCTCTCAAGCCACTAAGACCCCCAAAACCTGACACAATAATTTCTCCTGGTTCCGTCCAAGGTGCAACAGAGGTCACTGAACAATACTGAACGGCACCGTGAAGTTCATTTATGAACTGTCAGCACTGTTGCTTTGTTTAAGGTTGCAGTGATTCATGCATCATATTTGTTAGCAGCCTTGGGTACTGAAGCTGTGCACAGATCTCCTGATCTAATTCAGCACCAGATCTGGTGCTTTGGGGCAGTCCTGATCTGGCCTAGATGAACTGGTGTGTGTGTGTGTGTGTGTGTGTGTGTGTGTGTGGTCCAGACCTGAATCCAGGTCCCAAATCTAATGGGGGACCATGCACCATCTTTAATTAGGGTTTAATCAGAATTTAAAACCCTGTTTAACCCTGATTAAACATGCTATCAGGAGGGGTGGAGGTGCCCAACCTTGCTGCCCAACAACCCCCCATTTTGACAGCCCAGGATTGCTCCAGTTGGACCCAATCTGATCTGGCACTGCCTTAACCTATTCTGGATGAACCCCAGGTTGACCTAAATCAGAGCTCCAATTGGTTTGGGATCTGGGATTTGTCTGGAGCCATTGCACAGCCAATTGGATACAATGTAGAGGATACAACAAAAATAAATTATGAAACAATCAGTACGCCCCATCTTAATAGCTATTTGCTGGCTCCACAAGCCTTGCAGTTGGGCTGGATTCTTACCACCCATGGAAATACTCTGTCAACTACTGTCTTTCATGCTTCAAACTTGGGACTATTAAACTTTCTTTGCTGAAGAAGTATGGAATTATGTTGCTTTCCTCGTTGGGCGCCCCTGCCCTCCATTTCCTCTTTCTTCATTTTAAGTTTTTCTAAGTTTCTTCTGTAATGCACAAAACCCCCAACAAGGAATGCTACTGATAAACTGCAGCCAAAAGACTCAAGCTTGCCATTGAAAAAAAAAAGCTATGGTGATTGCAGCAATGGCTTAATACCCCGGGAGGATAAGGCGGCTTTAGGGAATGTCAGGATCAGCAAAGAGCAGGTACAGTAAGTACTTCTAGGGAGACTTTGGCGCCTTCATTGCTCATTTTGCAGCACAAGGAGATTAAGGAGAGCTTGAATAGTCACTTTATGCAACAGTGTCACTTCCTGGCATGACCTGAAATAATATTTTTGCAGACATTTCCATATCTCCTTCTGCTCTGGGAGGTCAGCGTCGATGATTTCATTCTATTGCATAAAGATATAAAAATCAATAGATTTGATAACTAGTAAAAGCCTACTATTTTTGTATCAATTCATGGCTCAGATAGCTGTAGATTACAGCTTCCAACATCCCTGACTATTGGCTTGATGGGAATCAGCCTAAAATCCTTGCCACTCCATGTCCTGACGAATAGCAGACTTGCAGAATAATAATAATAATAATAATAATAATAATAATAATAATAATAATTTATTTATACCCCATCCATCTGGCTGGGTTTCCCCAGCCACTCTGGGTGGCTCCTGACAGAATTAATGATGATGATGATGATGATGATGATGATGATGATGATGATGATAAATGATAAAACACCAGACATAAAAAACTTCACTAAACAGGGCTGCCTTCAGATATCTTCTAAAAGTCAGAAAGTTGTTTATTTCCTTGACATCTGATGGGAGGACATTCCACAGGGCGGGCGCCACGACCGAGAAGGCCCTCTGTCTCAAGCGTATATTTGGAGTGGGTGAGTCTTGTAGTAATAATGTTAGGATATTTCCGTTCCACCTTAAAAGGGAGCAGGATGTTTGTATAACAGCCTGCGTAAGTTCCTGTCTCACAGGATGTTTATGTTGTAAGTTCGTTTCGTTTTTGGCTGTTTTGCCTGAGCAGTCGGAGCAGACGGCCATGCCTTCTTTGTTCTGACCAACGCCTAATAAACTGTAAATATGCATGTTCTGCTCTCATGCTGTGCAACTTCTGTTGTGTGAATTCTGCTGTCAGAGTGTGCACTAAGCCCAAGAATGTGGCTATCTTTGCTTGAGGCTTCGTGTCGCTATAATTGCTAGATACTGCGTGACTAAGGGAGGTCGATGGATCGTCCGGCACTGAGCTTGGGGGCTCAGATGGACTTTATCTCCCTGGCAGTATCCCAACAACAGGTTATGGGCCCAGATTCACGGCACCTGCAGAAGAGTAAGACAGCGACAGACTGCAAAAAGGTATGTGCTGGAAAAGCGAAAGCAGAGGCTTTTCTGAATGCCGGCAAGAGCCTTTGATGTCCGGCAAGACTAATTGGCCTGGGAGCTGAGCCAGAGGCATCGTGATTTATGAGCTGCCGAGATAAGAAGTCTTAGAAGGCAATAAAGGCTCACGGCTAAAGCAAAAAGCTGGAATGGAGTTTTTCCAAGCTTCTGAGGCCACTGAGTGCCCAAAGTTAAATCGGCACAATTATCAGACCTGGGCAAAATGGTGTGAGAGTTTGCTGCGTCAGTTTGGAGTCTGGCATACTGTCTCTGAAGCCACTCCAGTTCCTCGGACAGAGAAATGGCAGGGCCAGAATTCGAAGGCCATTGACGTAATAGTCTTATCTGTCTCTCTGGAGGAAATAAAGACGCTTGCTGGGAATCTCACGGCACGTGACATGTGGGATGCTTTGAAGAAGGCCCACCTGCCAATCACCCCAGCCCAGGGTTTGAATGCATCGGAGGTCCTGGCTGTTTCCCAGAATGCTAGTGAATGCAGGGATGCTGAGGGCACCGGTTGCAAGCTGCAGGGGGAGAAGACTGCCACGTCATCCCAGGCAGCATTCCAGCCTCCAGGGGGAGCCAAAGAGTCGGCAGCTGAGAGCTCTGTTTCTCGTGAGAACCAAGGTCAGAGCCTTTGCAGAGGCCGGAAGACCAGATGTAAACAGAGCAAGATGCTTGCAGGTGGCCAGGAGCGGGGGGGCAAGTTGCAAAAGCCCACGCCAGTGGAAAACGAGGCTATGTTTGCTGGCACAGCTCCACCAAAGGCTAAAGGCACGTCTGATGGCCAGGAGCAGGGGGGCAAGTTGCAAAAGCCCTCGCCAGTGGAAAACAAGGCTATGTTTGCTGGCACAGCTTCACCAAAGGCTAAAGGCAAGCTGCAAAAGCCCACGCCGGTGGGAAACAAGGCCAAGGCCAGGTTTGTAATTGACTCAGGTTGCACGCGCCATCTCAGCAAAGACCGCCATCTGTTTATCTCCTTCACACCTCAAGATGGAGAGGTCCAGCTGGCTGATGGAAGGACTTTGCAAGCTACAGGAGTTGGAACTGTGAAACTTGCAAGTCTGAATACGACCATCAAAGATGTACTTTTTGTTCCAGGAGCTGCGGACAATTTGATTAGTGTACCACAGCTGACTGGGCGTGGTTTTGAGGTTTCCTTCAAGAGGACTGTCTGTGTCATCAGAAAAGGCAAAGAGGACATGTGGCATGCAAAGTTGATGGATGGTTTGTTCAGTCTAACTTATGATGACAATGCTGTTATATCTAATGCTGATACTTGTTGTGTTGCACAAACTAACAAGGTTCTTCATGCAGGATGCATTCATGATGCACATCGAAGATTTTGTCACCTCTCTTGGCAAGCGCTAGCCAAGATGCCTGGGTTGGTTGAAGGTTTGGACATCAAACCTTGCAAATTTCACATGAAATGTGTATCTTGTGCAGAGAACAAGGTGAAGGTTGCTCCAAAAGGCAAGGAGTCTAGCAGGCAGGCTTCCAAACCCTACCAGCTAGTTCACGCAGACCTGGTAGGTCCTCTAGCGCCCTCTTTGGGAAGAGCAAGGTACTTCATGGTTCTAATTGATTCTTTTTCCAGGTACATTCATGTGTTTATGCTCGAGCAGAAATCGCAAGCATTTCCTAAGTTCAAGGCATTCTGTGCTTGGTTGGAGAATGCTCACGGTAAACGTATTGGTTGTCTGTTTACTGATCGAGGCGGGGAATTCACTTCTCAGCAGTTTGAAGCTTTCCTGACTGAGAAGGGAATCCAGCATGACTTGTCAACGCCTAGATCGCCATGGATGAATGGGCTTGCGGAGAGAGCAAATCAAACGTTGCTGCAAGGGATAAAAACCTTGTTGCATGATGCCAATCTCCCTGAGAAGTTTTGGGGGGAGGCTTTGGCAAATTTTGTTTATACTTTTAACAGGAGACTGTCATCACCTATTGGCTGCACTCCCTATGAGAAAATGTTTGGTAAGCAACCTAATGTCAAACACATGAGAATCTTTGGTTCTGACATGTGGGTACACACCCCACAAAGCAACAAGCTTGGGAAGCGTGGGGCACATGGTTTGTTCATGGGGTACGAAAAAGGTGCATACAGGGTATGGATGACTAACTCTAAATCCATTAAGTTCACGAGGAGTGTTGAGTACAATCCTAAGTGGGGGGAAAATGTGGGAATTTTCCAGAGTTACCCAGAGGAGGATGAAGGTGTTGTGAAGAAAGCAGATCATGCTGAGAAAGCTGAGGAAACTGAGGATGATGATGATGATGATGATGATGATCAGAGTTCGGATTCCAGTTCAGTGGGCGGCGCTGCTGCTGCTGTCAGTGACAGTGATGACACAGCAGACTACAAGAGCGCAAAAGCCTCAGTCAGACCATCTGATGAGTCTGACAATGAACTGGAAGAACCACTGTTCACCATTGGTCACTTTTCTCCTAAGAAAGAGGAGATGAGTCCAGAAGACTTGCGTCTGGTTCGCAGGTCTGAAAGGGCGACCAAAGGCAAACCTCCAAAGAGATTTGCTGATGAGTTTGCTAAGATGGCAACTGCTGTTCTTAGTAGCTCAGAGAAGGTGTGGGAACCTTCAAGCTTCAAAGAGGTCCAGGAGTTAACCTCTAAAGATGCTGAGCCTTGGCTTAATGCCATGAAGGCTGAAGTTGATTCCTTGAACAGGAACCAGACTTGGGAGCTGGTACCGGTAGTCCCAGGGATGAGACTGGTTGGCAGCAAATGGGTCTTCAAGGCCAAGACAGACCAGAATGGCAAGGTTGTCAGACACAAAGCCAGATTGGTTGCCAGAGGTTTTTCACAGGTACCAGGGCAGGATTACCACGAGACCTACTCACCCACGGTCAAATATGAGAGCATTCGGCTGATGCTCAAGATCGCTGCGGAGGAGAAACTGCATGTTTCCCATCATGACATTAATACAGCTTTTTTGTACGGGATTTTGAACGAGCAGCTGTACATGCTTCCACCTGATGGAATGCAGATACAGAAGGGAATGGTGTAAACTGCGAAAATCCTTATATGGTCTCAAGCAGAGTGCCAGGTGTTGGAACACAAAACTCACTGAAACGTTGCTTTCTCTAGGTTTTCACCAGGGCAAAGCTGATCCTTGTGTGTTTGTCAAGGAGGAGGGGCAAAACAAACTGTATTGTTTATGTTTTGTTGATGATCTTCTGATGTTTTGGAAGAATCAGGCTTTTTACCAAAGCACCCTAGCTCAGCTGAAGGAGCACTTTGACATGAAGGATCTTGGTGAGGTATCCAACTATCTTTCTCTGCAGGTGGAGAGGGACCAAGCAGGTAATTTTCTGGTACACCAAACACAGAAAATTACTGATGTATTAACCAGGTTGAATTTGGTTGATGCAAACCCAGCAGACACACCGATGGTGACAGGTTACCAGGTAGACAGTACTGCTGAAGCGTTTTCTGACACAACGCTATACAGATGCATTCTAGGCAAGTTGAATTTCATTGCTAGATGTTCAAGACCTGACATTGCTGTAAGCACTAACCTGCTGAGCAGACATGCTAACAATCCTACTGTTCAGGATTGGAAAGCTCTGAAGCGCATAGCCCGGTATTTGAAAGGGACTATGCACTACAGGCTGAGGTTCACCAGTCAGAAGACTGGAGGTCTTGAAATCTTTGCAGATGCAAGTTTTGGAAGTGACACCACGGATGGTACAAGCACTTCTGGAGTATGCTACATGTACAACCACTGCCTGTTTGACTGGTTGTGCAAAAAGCAGACAACAGTTAGCCTAAGTTCCTGTGAAGCAGAACTCAATGCTCTGTCATTTTCACTCATGGATTGTGAATGGTTGATGCAACTGTTTAAGGACATTGGGGTTTCTGTGAAATGTCCTATACAAGTGTATCAAGACAATAGATCTTGTTTGGCTTTGCTGAACTCAGAGAGTTGCAAGCAAAGAACCAAGTACTTGCAGATTAAGCTACATCGTGCAAGAGAGTGTATTCAGAAAGGACTCATTCAGGTGTCCTACATGCCAGGAAATGAAATTCCTGCTGATCTGTTGTCTAAGGTTGTTAACAGAGAACAACTTAAGGTTTACGCACAAAGGTTGCAATTGGGTTGAACCACAGGTACTACAGGTTACACGGAAAGGGGGAGGATGTTAGGATATTTCCGTTCCACCTTAAAAGGGAGCAGGATGTTTGTATAACAGCCTGCGTAAGTTCCTGTCTCACAGGATGTTTATGTTGTAAGTTCGTTTCGTTTTTGGCTGTTTTGCCTGAGCAGTCGGAGCAGACGGCCATGCCTTCTTTGTTCTGACCAACGCCTAATAAACTGTAAATATGCATGTTCTGCTCTCATGCTGTGCAACTTCTGTTGTGTGAATTCTGCTGTCAGAGTGTGCACTAAGCCCAAGAATGTGGCTATCTTCGCTTGAGGCTTCGTGTCGCTATAATTGCTAGATACTGCGTGACTAAGGGAGGTCGATGGATCGTCCGGCACCGAGCTTGGGGGCTCAGATGGACTTTATCTCCCTGGCAGTATCCCAACATGTAGAGTCAAAAGTTCATCAGTAAAAGAGGAACTTTTACTAAAGGCAAAAGACTTCATTACTAAAATAAAATAAAATAAATAAAATAAAATAAAATAATAAAAAATACTTCAGAGAAATCTGCAAACGTCCGAGGTTGAAAATGAAAGCAAGAAAGAATGACCAGCTTGCTGAGCACACAAATTTATCTCTCCTGGCTCAGCGTGAGTTCGAGATCGCCAAAACATAAAACATAACATTTCCAACTGTATCAGTAAAAAAAGAAAAGAACCTTCTAGAATGAAGTAGTATCTTCCAGCATTTTCCAGTTTCTGCCCTCAAAGACTTTAGTCATGACATGGCCATGCTGGCTGCGGTTGATGAGAGGCACTTGAGTCCAACATCATCTTGTAGGGGCACCATGCATACTTCAACAAAAGTATAGCTTCTGGGTCAAGGGAAGCAATAGTCCCGCTCTATTCTGCCTTGATCAGACCGCACCTAGAATACTGTGCCCAATTCTGGGCACCACAATTTAAGAAGGATATTGACAAGCTGGAACGTGTGCAGAGTAGAGTGACCATGATGATCAAGGGTCTGGAAACCAAGCCTTGTGAGGAACTGTTGAGGGAGCTGGGTATGTTTAGCCTAGGGGAAAAGAGACTGAGAGGAGATATGATAACCATCTTCAAATATCTCATCAGAGTGCTTTAAATGTAGGGCCTTGATATATCCAGCAAATACTTTGCTCTCCAGACAGCATCAGGCAACTCTTTAACATCAAGATAATGAATACATTTAAATTATAAGCAAATACTTGAAAGGAGAATTTGGGGGAAGAGATTCATTTTCAAGCACCCGGCATCATTTGAAATCTTGCAGGAGCCTGACTTGCACGGAGACATTTGTCAAAACTCCTCACTTCAACACTGAGGATTCTGATCACCCCATCCTTTAGGTCAGATTCCTTTATTGCCAAATAAATCTCATATACAAAAGAATGTGTGTGTGTTTGCTTCCCCCCTGCCTACTCCTAGCCTAGGATGAAGTGAATATTAGTCATTTGGGTTTTCAAGCTGCTGTGTAATGTTAATTAAACCAAGCAGGGGTGGGGGCAAGATGTCGGGTAGTGACTGGTCTCCAGAGGCGGAGAACAGCCTCTCTCCTTGCATGCATGCCCACGGTCCCTGAGAGGAATGCAAAAGGGAGGGAAATACGTGAGAGGACTTGCCTCTGAGTGGGTTATGCCGGGATGTGGCATTCTGGGGGAAATAGTTTCCAAATGCCAATTTAATGAAACAGGCACAAACAAAACAAACCCTGCGTGGGATAGACAAAACTGAAAGGATGCGGGAGAAGTGGGTGAAATGGAGATAATAAGCAAGAAGCAGGGCTTCGGAATGGCCTCATGCTTTATAAAGAATGATTTCTTTCCTTCAAACATTCCTGTGAGGATTTATTCTACCAGATGCCCTCAGAGCCCCCTTTCAGATAAAATAATGTGCGCAAGGAGTGGCCTTCGACAGGGAAGGTATTTCATTTGTCCAAACCATTGGTCCATCTAGTTCAACATTGTTTATACCAGGGGTCCTCAAACTTTTTAAACAGGGGGCCAGTTTACTGTCCCTCAGACACTGTTGGGGGATGGGCCATAGTTTGAAAAAAATATGAGCAAATTCTTATGCACACTGCACATATTTTATTTGTGGTGCACAAAAAAGCAGGAAAAACAATACAATATTTAAAACGAAGAATGATTTTAATCAACATAAACTTTAAGTATTTCCATGGGAAGTATGGGCCTGCTTTTGGCTAATGAAATGGTCATTAGATGGATATCTAAATAGGGGGATGCGCAGCACCGGAAATCGCATTGACGCAGAAAATTGCGTCTGTGGAGATGCAGAAATTGATCCGACCCACGGAGGGGGCTCTGTGGCAGTGAACCAGCCCAGGCAAGGTTGTTGTTGTTGTTTAGTCGTGTCCAGCTCTTCGTGACCCCATGGACCAGTGCATGCCAGGCACTCCTGTCTTCCACTGCCTCCCGCAGCTTGGTCAAACTCATGCTGGTAGCTTTGAGAACACTGTCCAACCATCTCGTCCTCTGTCGTCCCCTTCTCCTTGTGCCCTCCATCTTTCCCAACATCTTTCCCTTTTCCAGGGAGTCTTCTCTTCTCATGAGGTGGCCAAAGTATTGGAGCCTCAGCTTCAGGATCTGTCCTTCCAGTGAGCACTCAGGGCTGATTTCCTTCAGAATAGATAGGTTTGATCTTCTTGCAGTCCATGGGAGTCTCAAGAGTCTCCTCCGGCATAATTCAAAAGCATTAATTCTTTGGCGATCAGCCTTCTTTATGGTCCAGCTCTCACTTCCATACATCACTACTGGGAAAGCCATAGCTTTAACTATACGGACCTTTGTTGGCAAGGTGATGTCTCTGCTTTTTAAGATGCTGTCTAGGTTTGTCATTGCTTTCCTTCCAAGAAGCAGGCGTCTTTTAATTTCGAGACTGCAAGGTAAGCCTTGCCAACCCCTGGCCTAGAGCGAGCGAGTGAGCGCCGAACAGGGATGAGGGCCGAGGAGACCCTCACACCCTTTCCCCCACCTCCTCCGCGCTGGGAGTGGTGGTGGTGCTGTCGTCCTCTGAGGCCATAGACCCATTAGACAGCAGCGGATTCTGCAATTGCCAGGTGGGCCGGGTTCAGGACCCTGGTGGGCCGGATCTGGCCCACGGGCTGTAGTTTGAGGACCCCTGGTTTACACTGACAATATTTTATTGAGGGGACGAAGGGACCTCGGCCCCTAGGAGTTGAGGCCCCATGTATGAGGGGAGGCTCCTGGTGCTAGGCCAACCCCAACTAGACCTCTTATTCTTGTTCAATTCTTTTTTCAAATCCTGCTCTGACTACAGCCGAGGGAGAGATGAGACTGCTGGACCCAATCCATTGGATCTGCTAAGAGATCAGCTGCCGTTTGGCTCCTTCCTTGCATCAAATGATCCATCCAAGCTGACCATGATAAAATAAATTGTGGCTTTATGACGCATACATTTGCTGCTTGCCTCCTCACCCTCTTTTCCTTTTGCCTCATGTCTTTAAGGTTGCAAAGCTGTCGTCAGGGACTGTCATGCGGCTGATGGCTGGGGTAAATGTGACTTATTTGTTTATGTCTTTATTTATTTGCCAAATATTTAAATGACAGGTGATGACAAAAGGCGGGTAGTGAGTTAGGTGAAACAATTTTCTCCCCCTATCCTGCGTTTTGCTGGGGTGTATATCTGAATTTTATTTTCCTTGTGAAAAGAAGAGAATTTGGGCTCTCTCTCTCTCGCTCTCTCTCTCTCTCTTTGTGTGTGTGTGTGTGTGTGTGAAAAGATACATTCCTATTTCAGCTTAAATTGTTTTATCGGTATGAACTCTCACTGTTGTATACTTTATAAATAATTTAAAGAAAAAAGAAATCACCTCCGCCTACCAGCACGCTATCAGATCACAGCTCTAATAAACATATACTGGAGAAATTCAAATAACTTTCGTTTCTGGGGGAGAATAAAATTTGTAACTCTTTCCTTCTTGCTTTGGAATAAGAATGCTTGCTTCAACTGGATATATGTGTTCAGAGTTTAGGCCAATAGCGGCTGGTGGCCGCTGGTAATGGTAGGGCAGAAGGTGGGGAGGCCAACAGTAGGTGGCGCCAGAGCCCATGGCAGAGAGAGCCGATTCATTCCCAGTTTTGCACCCATCCTCCTCCCTGCTGAGTTCTACAAGGGGAGCACTAAGACTAAGGAGGAACAGGAAGGTGACAGGAAGTACCACCCCCTGGATTTCTCTTAAGTAAAGAAGGAAGGTAGGTGAGGGCTGAGAGCAGCAGCTGAACGGAGGCATCGATCCTGAGGAGTGTCAGGTAGGAAGGCATACCCTCCAACATTTCTCCAATGAAATTAGGGAAGTCCCATTCCACAATGATAACTTTACTGTTTATACCCCACACATCTTACTGGGTTGCCTCAGCCACTCTGGGCAGCTTCCAACATATATAAAAACATAGTAAAACATTAAACATTTTTTTTTAAAAAAAAGCCCCTTCCCTATACAGCAGGGGTGGCCGACTCCCAAGAGACTGCAATCTACTTTCAGAATTAAAATCTGGCAGTGATCTACCCCCGTTTTTTTAAGGGGTTCTGCTCAAAGTTGTTGAGCTTTTTGGGGGAGGAGGAAGGCAAGGGAAGTTGGGGTTAAGTCACTCACAAGAACAACATCACTATGGATGAAAACAGCCACACATCTGTAGAACTTGAGTGATACTTGTAAACACAACAAATACCGTTTGTGGAGTAGACAGGAACAATATTAAAGAATACAAAACTGTGGGGGGAAACGACAACAGTATAAACAGTACAATGAGAATGATTGGAAGATTCGTATTCTCAGAAGTCTTTTTTATTTAGGTGTTTATTTAAGTATTAATTAGGAAGATTAAGTTTTTTTATGCACATAAATCTGCTTTTTCTTCTTTCTTTTTTCTGTATTTTCTTCTTTTCTTTTTTCTTGTTTTTTCTTTAATTTTCTTTTTGTAGTATGAGATTGTAAATTCTTTGTATATGTATGTAATTTAAATTAATAAGGATTATTTTTAAAAAAGAAAAGAAAACAGCCACACATCTACCAGTAGATCGCAATCGACCTGTTGGACATCCCTGCTATACAGGAATGCCTTCAGACAACTCGGGGATCAGATAACTCCATAGCCTGCAACATTTCTCCATTGGAAATATCGACATCCTAAGGAAAAGTGGGACATTCTGGGATCAAATCAGAAATCGGGATGGCTTTTCTAAATCAGGGACGTCCCTGGAAAATAGGGACACCTAGAGGGTCTGTTGTGACTGTGCCTCATTTGCAATTGTGTACCAGCCTCTCATGTTTTACACAAGCTCATTTTGATTAACAGTCTTAAAAAGGAGGTGGGGGCTGCATGATCTATGGTGAAAACACATTTGTACACTAGTCTCACCGTGAATTTGTGTGCTATTTTTTTTTTTACTAATATATACACATTTTTTTGCATGTACTTATGGCTGCTTGTTAATTTATATACCATTTAATGCCAAAATATGCTTCTAAGTGGTTTCCACTAGCAAAGATATTATTTAACAATCTGTGGTTAGAGAGTTGCTTTGCAAAATTCAGAGAAGTGCGAATTTCAAAGGTGCACAGTGTTTTAATTCAGGAAGTGTAAATTAGCTAGGTTTGCATTCAAATACAAAACAATTTTTTCTCCCATCCCTACCCAGAAACACCAAAGAGTTCAATGGGATTTACTCCCAGGTGAGTATATATTGGATTGCAGGCTCACTCGGTTATCCTTTCCAAAGTGCTCATCAGATTGCAGGTTGCGGTGAGGGCTTCTGAGCTAAAGAAAATATATATCATAATTGATTCTCCATTTTTAGAGTGGGTATCATCTAGCAGTTCCTTGGCTCTGTCTCCAGCACTCCACACTTTTGGTGTGTCTTACTAAAGAAGTGAATTGTCAATCAAAGCAGAGCTAATCTTCGCAACTGTCCGGCTGCATTAATACAGCAGCAGCAGAAGAAGAGGAGTTTGGATTTGATATCCCGCTTTATCACTACCCTAAGGAATGTGGGTTAAACCACAGAGCCTAGGACTTGCCGATCAGAAGGTCGGCAATTCGAATCCCTGCAACGAGGTGAGCTCTCGTTGCTTGGTCTCTGCTCCTGCCAACCTAGCAGTTCAAAAGAACGTCAAAGTGCAAGTAGATAAATAGGTACCGCTCCGGCGGGAAGGTAAACAGCATTTCCGTACACTGCTCTGGTTCGCCAGAAGCGGCTTAGTCATGCTGGCCACATGACCCGGAAGCTGTACGCCGGCTCCCTTGGCCAATAAAGCAAGATGAGTGCTGCAACCCCAGAGTCGGTCACGACTAGACCTAATGGTCAGGGGTCCCTTTACCTTTAAGGAGTCTCAAAGCAGCTAACAATCTCCTTTCCCTTCCTCCCCCACAACAAACACTCTGTGAGGTGAGTGGGGCTGAGAGACCTCAGAGAAGTGTGACTAGCTCAAGCAGTTGCATGTGGAGGAGCGGGGAAGCGAACCCGGTTCACCAGATTACGAGTCCACCGCTCTTAACCACTACACCACACTGGCTCTCCTACACCACACTGGTTCTCTCTTCCCACTGAGCAGCCCCCGCTCATTCGGATTGTGAAATTCAAAAGTACAGCAGGGGTGAATGGACCACTTGGTCCAACAAGCATCCTTCTTCTGCTAGCTTTGGGACTGAGGGCTTGTAAAGAAACATCTTCCTCCATCCAAGAAAGCAAAGAAACCAAAATGTCCTATGTATACAGAACACAGGAAGTAAATCCAAAAAAGGACAAAATCAGGACACAGACACATTTTGGAGATGTGGCATAGTGGCATGGCCCCGGACTATGAATCCTTGGAAGCAGAGCCCTTGATTTTCCCAGAAATAGGACTAACATTGAGCATTGCCTTAAGGTATGGGTAGGGAACCTATGGCCCTCCACATGTTGCTGTTCCACAAGTCCAAAAGAAAATTTCTTCCCTTCCTCCTTGAAAGCACTACTTTTAACCCAGAAATGGATGAAGACAACATGCAGCATAGCCCCTCAGCTCGTTTGAAACACCTGGGAAAGAATAGGAGGCAAGAAAAGTTCATTTTGGTGGTTCATCTGAAATCCTATCCTGTACAGATCTGCAGCAGTCGAGTGAGAGAGGTCCCTTGTCCCGCATTCCATCCCTCTGTTGGATGAGCAATTGTTGTGATGCATTCTTATTCTCTCAGGGATAGCGCTAAGGGCTTCAATGCGGCTAAACGCTGAGAGACCTAGTTTGCTCTCCTGAGCACATCTTCTAGGCTTATCAAAGGGTTCGCTGCCAGGGATCTTCTTCAAAAATGAGCCTTGCTATCTTTTGAACAAGAGAAGGATTTGGGCACATCTATTGATGCTCTCTGACAGGTACAGGTGAAGCAACCTCACCTTTACTTGCTACCTCTCTAGCATGTGTGGATAAAGTAAAGGTAAAGGAACCCCTGACCATTAGGTCCAGTCTTGATCGACTCTGGGGTTGCAGCGCTCATATCGCTTTACTGGCCGAGGGAGCCGGCGTACAGCTTCCGGGTCATGTGGCCAGCCTGACTAAGCCTCTTCTGGAGAACCAGAGCAGCGCACGGAAACGCCATTTACCTTCCCACCTATTTATCTACTTGCACTTTGACGTGCTTTCGATATTTGCTTTTAAAAGACACTGCCTAGGGCAGGGGTCAGCAAACTTTTTTAGCAGAGGGCCGGTCCATTGCCCCTCAGACCTTGTGGGGGGCCTGACTATATTTTTTTTTGGGGGGGTGAAAGAATTCCTATGCCCCACAAATAACCCAGGGATGCATTTTGAATAAAAACACACATTTTACTCATGTAAAAACACGCTGATTCCTGGACCGTCCACGGGCCGGATTTAGAAGGCGATTGGGCCAGATCTGGACCCCGGGCCTTAGGTTTCCTACCCATGGCCTAGGGCCTAGTTCTCAGAACTAACTGATAAAGCAGTAGACCTGTTTCTGGGCTACCTCACTTTTTTTTGGAGGTGGGGGTTTGCATGACTGAGCAGTTCCTCTGCTAATGATAAACATCCCTACACGTAGGGGGAAAGAGGATTTAGGGCAGGACAAACAGATCCCCTGCCCTGGATTCTGAGCCGAGGGGAGCGCTGCCGGGTGTCGCAATTATGATATCATGACTTGCCAACCTAGCAGTTTGAAAGCATACCATCATGAGTAGATAAATAGGTACCACTGCTGCGGGAAGGTAAACAGCATTTCCGTGCACTCTGGCATTTGTCACAGTGTCCACTTGTGCCAGAAGCGGTCTAGTCAGGCTGGCAACATGACCCGGAAAGCTGTCTTCGGACGAACGCCGGCTTCCTCGGCCTGAAAAGTGAGAGGAGCGCTGCACCCCATAGTTGAATTTGACTGGATTTCACTGTCCAGGGGTCCTTTACCTTTATAGTGAATTGAGCAGAACGGAAGGTGAGGCGTGTGTGTTGATTTTTGGGCTCGCATTGGACGCTGCTTAAATTTGAAAGACCAAAACCTTCTCCTACTTCTGGCCCTGATTTACACTCCTTCCCCCAAAAGATCTGGTTGCTGGGTACGGCCTTCCATCTTTCCATGTAGCCATCAGAACAAACAAGCCTAATTTCTTGGTGTGTGATACAGTAAGCAGATTAGCCTATTAAAACAGGTTGGAAATGATCCCAGAACTCTGCTGTTTGCCTGCAGGGAATTTGAAGCACAAGCAAGGGTATTTATTTTTTTTTGTCTTTCTTTAAAGAGAAGTTTTCCCTTGTTTAAGGCTGAGTGTGTGGTACTGAATACCAAGAGCTAAGCTGTGCTTACAGGGTCTGAGGCAAATTGGAATCTTGATGAAAAGGAATTGTTGGAGGAAGGGTGGGGTAGTTATAATTTGAAAAACCTCTGCATGAATATATATGTGTGTGTTTGTTCAGACTGCTGTCTTGCTGTTGTGCTAGACCCCCTCCCCCTGTTCAAATGCCTCCTAAATGCAGAAAACAACCTTTTTATACAGCAGCTGTGGGCCTTCTAGAAGAGGGTGCCAAGGGATCTCCCAGATCACCCACATCCTTTGTCTTTGTCTGCTCGCCTGTCTAACTCGCTTTCGCTCCTGCCGAATTTCTACTGCTGATCAAAGGTGATCAGCTACTTCATTTCCTTTTCAGCAGCCCCTCTGATGTCATAATAATAATAATAATTTATTATTTATACCCCACCCATCTGGCTGGGTCCCCCCAGCCACTCTGGGCGGCTTCCAACAAAACACTAAAATACAATAACCTATTAAACATTAAAAGCTTCCCTAAACAGGGCTGCCTTTAGATGTCTTCTAAAAGTTTGGTTATTATTTTTCTCTTTGACAACTGGTGGAAGGGCATTCCACAGGCCAGGCGCCACTACCGAGAAGGCCCTCTGCCTGGTTCCCTGTAACTTGGCTTCTCGCAGCGAGGGAACCGCCAGAAGGCCCTCGGTGCTGGATCTCAGTGTCCTGGCTGAACGATGGGGGTGGAGACGCTCCTTCAATGCGGTCCTTCAATACTCAGACAGGTAAGAATGTAAGGAAGGCATGGATAAGTTAACCAAAGGGATGGTTTTTCAAATGCATATCAAGCACTCACACTCACCCTTGTCAATGGCAGGATCCGCAATCAATTTAGATTGAAAACGGCGTGTTGAGGGCAAGCATAGAATCGTAGAATTGTAGAGATGGAAGGGCCCACAAGGGTCAGCGAGTATATCCCCCTGCAATGCAAAGATCTTTTGCCCAACGTGGGGCTCAAACCCATGACCCTGAGATTATGAGTCTTGTGTTCTGCAAACTGAGCTATCCCAGATCGAGAAAAACTTCGTGCTACAATTGGATTAGGGTGTGTACAGCCTGAGATACTCACAAGCAATCTTTGTTTCTTTGTGGCTGATTAGCTGCTCTCCCTGTGCAAAGGTCAGAGGGGGCAGGGCTTCTGTTGAGGCAGGGGATTAGCTGTGGGAGGAGCTTATCAGAGCTTGCAGGGCAGCGGTGCGCGCCACTAGGCTACAATTGGGTTAGGGTGTGTACAGCCTGAGATACTCACAAGCAAGGAGTCAGCATTTTGGAAACTGGGGGTGATGAAGTCACAAACCACTACAATTAGCAGAGAAACAAATAGGGGAGAAACCCACATCCAATTTCAGCTTCTGTAACACCGAGATGTTGGTAATGTGTGTGAGACAACTGAGCGAAGTGAGTCATGGCTCGTTGTCCAAGTTCTGTTTTAGCCCAGCAGAAGCTCAGCTTCATGAAATATAGGATAAAACAGATGGATGGTTCCTTGAAAACCATGTAGCCCAACTCCCTGCTCTATGAAGGCAAGGCTTTTTTGCCGAGGAGATGTCTTGCAAAGTGCTTTGTTTTCACCCGCAACCCCTGGTGCAGCTACACAGCAGCAAATAAAATGTTTTCAGTGTGTTGTAAAGCACAATATACAAATGTGACACTAGATGGCGATGGCGAGCTATGGCAAATTTGAATTATTTTTGAAAACTTTTTTTAAAAAAAGTATTTTCAAAGCGTTTTTTAAATATGTGTGTAGATTCCACCCCTGTTCTTGTTCATCTCAGTGTCAACAAACAAACAAGCTTAAGTAATGTTAGTGAAGGTGACAGCTGTCGGACTTGAAGCCCTGTCAGACATTCGGCTTCCAAAAATAGTTTGCAAACTGGAACAGTCACTTCTGGGTTTGCGTCGCTCGGGAGCCAAAACATTTGAGAACTAAGTTGTTCGAAAACCAAGGTACGAAATCTGATGGGAAATTCTGATTTACACATTAGTCCCAGAGGTGCGGATCAGGTCCTTTGGCTTTGGGATTCCCATAAATTGAATCCTTCAAGCATCCCTAATCCTGGCTAGAGCACTTTCACTCTGACAATATCATGGCTTTGCTCTGAGAAATGAGCTCCTTGCCCTTTAATGTGAGTCATTCCTTTTTATTGAAAACAAAAAACAAAAACAACCCACCCCAAGATTGTGCCTCTAATTCCCACAAAAACTCTGCAGAAGCTGCAAAGTCTCTGAAATATGCATCTTGCAGTTTTGATTATGACAACTATGATGACAAGATATTTCTCCGAGCCAATTTGCCAAGCTTCAAAGGCAAAATTGGATCCAACAGTGGCTGGAGCTTCATCAGATGGAGAAACTGTAAAATAAAAATTACACCCTGACACGCTTCTAATAAAGTTCCCTTCGCTCTCTCCTCCATGAGTAGCATTCCTTTCCGAGCTGTGAAAAGGATGATTTAATCGCCTTTGCTCGTACATTAGAGGAGCTGATTGCTGGGCCTCTATTTAGATTGATTGTTCTTCTGCTCTTATTAACGAGTGGCAAGTTAATGGAGATGAACCGAAATGAAAAACGGGGCGATTCTCATTCCGCATCCTCTGCACCGCTGAGTTTTGATTTCAGATGTTTTATTTCTCATTTGGAGGCAATGACGATAGAGTGGCCATGCTTTGGGGTTGTTAGGATTTGGCTAGGAAGTTGATAAAACGTCTCGTGACCTTTTCAGTTCAGGTCCAGTTATTCTCAAACATTGATCTTCATTTGCGTCTGGCGCCCCTTCGTACTTTCCTCCCTCCTCTCCCCTGACATGCCTGAAAACCTCACAGAGATGGAAGGGATTTCAAATGAGCGGGTCTGGAACAATAATGTTCAAATGTGCCTCCTGTAGTGGTATTTATGGGCCATTTCCCACGGATAGACTGACTTGCTGAGATTGCAGACAGAGTGAGCTCCTGCGCCAAAACAAAACCTCATTCACTGGAGAGCAATGCCATCTCCATGTGAAACCATGGAGATGGCATTGCTCTCCAGTGAATCCTATGGACTATTTCCAGCCCTCCCATTGGGTAGAGTGTGGCAGACACCTCAGGCAGCTGCCTTTGGCCACATTCACAACATACTGTACAGTCATACCTCTTGTTACGTTTGAGGTTGTGCATTTTCAGGTTGCATCCCGCAGCAACCCAGAAGTACCAGAAAGGGTTACTTCTGGGTTTTGCCACTCGTGCATGCGCAGACGCGCAAAATGACATCACGCGCATGCGCAGAAGCAGCAAATCGGGACCCATGCACACACAGACTTGCAGACGCGAGTTGCGTTCTGCTCAGGTTGCGAACGGGCCTCAGGAATGGATCCCGTTCACAACCAGAGGTACCACTGTACTTTGACAGCTCTATGATACAGGCATGCCTTCCCCCAAAGAGTTCTGGGAGCTGTAGTTTGTGAAGGGTGCTGAGAGTTGTTTGGAGACAGTTCACAGGTTTAACTTTATAGCTAATAAGTTACAGATAGCTCCATTGTAGGAATATCAGGGTCCTTCTGTGTGGCGGATGTGTATCTTAATGAACTGAATAAAGTTGAAAGATTGTGAGTCGTTGCAGGGAGGGGAGAGTGTGTGTACGAACTTAATAGCATTCAGCTTACTTTTTAGTTTCTATTTTGTTAATATTGTCTTATAGGTTAGAAATGCCTTATTGATTTGTTAACCGTACAGCATGAATTGTGCTGTAATTGTGATGTGTATTTTTTGCGTGTCTGGTAATAGTGTTTTATAGATTGTGCTGACGATCTGTTAATTATATGATTTCTGCTGTACTCGCAATGTTCTGTTACGTTACTGACATTTATTGTACAGAAGCCGCTTTGGGATTTGTTTGAATGGAAAGCGGTGTAGAGATACAACAAATCAAATCAAAACAATCCTATCCCCCCCCCCCGAGCTACAATTTCCAGATTGGTTTAACAATCAATCCCTCTTCACAGGAAACTGGGAATTTTAGCTTGGGGACAGGAATAGGGGCCTCCTAAGAAATCCCAGTAGAGGGACGTGGGTGGCACTGTGGGTTAAACCACAGAGCCTAGGGCTTGCAGATCAGAAGGTCGGCGGTTTGAATCCCCATGATGGGGTGAGCTCCGTTGCTCGGTCCCAGCTCCTGCCAACCTAGCAGTTCAAAAGCACGTCAAAGTAAAAGTAGATAAATAGGTACTGCTCCAGCGGGAAGGTAAACGGTGTTTCTGTGTGCTGCTCTGGTTCGCCAGAAGCGGCTTAGTCATGCTGGCCACATGACCTGGAAGCTGTACGCCGGCTCCCTCGGCCAATAAAGCGAGATGAGTGCTGCAACCCCAGAGTCGGCCATGACTGGACCTAATGGACCCTTTACCTTTACCTTTTAAGAACTCCCAGCACCCCTAACAAAGCCTGTCATTGGCTCTGTCTCCTTCTATGGTTGACCTCCCCTCCTTCTGTCATACTACTCCCATTGGTCCTCAGATGAAAATAGGGACATTTCTCACTTCCCCTCAAACTGACCCTTCTTGGCCCTCCATTTTTGTATGTGTGTCATGGTCCGGGTTACAGGCAGTCAGAGTCCTGGTTTGGTACGTTGGGACCGGGGTAGAGGACGGGACGCAGGAATCAGCAGTCCAGGGGTCAGGAGCCAAGAGTCCGAGGGTCAGGATACCAGGAGTCAGGAAGCTGAAGCACAGCTGGGGGGGGGGTTAGCATGTTGCTGTGGCAAAGAGCCAGAGGGAAGTGCTGGTCTTATATACCCCTCCCAGCCCTTGCCACCAGGTGCTACGAGTCTTCTGTCAAGCCTCACCTGTGCGGCCGCGCCTTGCCCTTCCAGGCCAAACTCAGGAAGGCCCCAGTCCTGCGAGGTGTCGGGATTCAAGCCAAAATCCAGAGCCTCCAGCTCAGCTCTTAGTCCAGAGGAATTTGGCCACCCTCAAGGTGCCCGGCTTGAATCCTTGACCTCCCCTGCCAGCGTCTGCCGGCAAGATCAAAGGAGGTCTCTTCGGCGATTCTCCTCAACGTGAAGGAGAACACACCAACACTCCTCCCACTCCTCTCCCAGGGAGGGGGAAAGAGACAGACAGAAATATATCTACATGTCTTTATTCCTGTCTTTCACCAGTACAGAGAAACATGTCTGCACACTCTGATTCCCACTGCAGAGAGAGAATAAAACTCCGCCCATGTACTTCCAGTACAGGGTCATGTGCTGCTCTGAGGTAACATCCGGCTCTCAGAGCACTTTACAGACAGTCCCAGTTTCCCACGGGACAATCCAATAACATCAGTTTCCTGTTTACCATTCCAGCCACCTGGTGCTTGCTTCTGCATTGCTCCTTTTTCGTAACATCCTCCCCCAAAAGAATCAATGCGTGTTGCAGCAAGCAAAGCATGATCCAGAGAAGAAAACAAACAGTTGTTATACACATAACACTCCCCTGTTGTTTCAGTTCCACCCTTGGAACTCCCCGCCACTGGTTTCCCCAGTGTACCTCTCTGGTTGTCTGGTTTCCAAGGAATGAGTGCATCTGCATTACCTTGGCTAGTAACTCTCTGTTGTGTCTTTGTCTCTGACTTAGACACAGCTCCAACCTGTCCTCGGTTGTTTACAACAGCAACACATGCAACAGCTAAGTTAGCAAACTCTTTTGAGTACCTCTTGGGTGGTTGACCCTTTGTAACTCTCTCAGACCTACGTATGAGGCGCTGATCCTCTCTTCTCACTGGTCCAGTCTCAGGACTCTTTGGAGAACTAGTTCCAATGGTAAACAGTGGTTCATCCTTCAGTTGTGAAGGCCTATCCATTGTGTGAGACTTCCTCTCAATGACTGTGACAACTGAGCTCTCCGAGCTATCAGTGTCATCACTTTCTGTACAGCTGAAATCAGTGAAATCATCATCATCTGAATCGTCCTCAGTGGGAAATGTGTGTACTATCACTCTCTCCTGTTCAGGAGCACTCTCTAGAAATTTTGTGAGAATCACCTGACCAGATTCAGACAAAATTACTCTGTAGAGACCCTTTTCATACCCCACAAAAATGCCTCTGGCATTCTTTACTCCACCTGGAGCTTCTGTTCTCACATGAGACCCAAAAACCTTGAAATGGGCAACAGAAGGTTTTCTGTGGAACAGTTTCTCAAAAGGAGAACTTCCCAACTCTTTTGAAACCTTTCTCATTTTCGTATAACAGTACGACATTAGAGACTCGGCCCAGTACTCATGTGGCAGATGTGAACTAAGCAATTGCGCTTCCATCCCCTTTTGCAATTCTCTGTTCACCCGTACACAGACACCCCTGTTCCACGCTTCCGCTGAAACAGAAACCTTGTGTCTTATTCCCTTCTTCTGCAGGAACCTCTGGAAATCCTGTAAAAGAAAAATCTGCTTCTCATCTGTGAATAGACAATCAATGTTAGCATCATGCATACTCTTAACTTTGTCACAAAACTCCTGAAACCTCTGCAAGGCTTCCTTTGGCTTTCTCAACACATAAACCCGGACATAGTTAGAGAAATGATCCACACACACAAGATAATATCTTGCACTGCCTCTAGATGGTTCTAGAGGACCAATCACATCAGCATACACCCGCTGAAATGCTCTGTTGACTCCGGTCTTCTTCTTGCTCACACCTGCAAGAGAAACTAGGTTAGACACAGATGAATTACGTTCCATGTAATCACTTTGTGCAAAAGTCAACAAATATAGTCCATCCTTCTCCCTGGCTGAAAGAAATAACTCTCCATCTTTGTAGATCTTGCAGCTCTCAGCAACGTAGGACAGTTTCAGTCCTCTCTTTGCAATCTGCGAAACACTCAGCAGATTGAACTTTAATTCAGGAACCAAGTAAACATTGTCTATTGTCAAGTTCAGGCTCTTAAGATAAACAGTCCCCACGCCGGCCGCTTCTAGCTCCTGACCATTGGCCTGTGTCACAGTGAAGCTTTGCTTCTTAAACGTTGAAAAGAGTCCTTTGTGTGGGGACATATGGACGGTGGCTGCAGTGTCGATAATAAACGCGTTCCCAACATCTGGCGTGGTTCCTTTCGCCATCAAAGCTTTTCCAGGTTTCACCGAAGGCTTGGTATGACCTTTGCCTGACGCCTCAGGCTTTGCTGAGCGGCCCTTCGCTCCTTTTGGCTGACGTGGCTTCTTGCAGCTCCGCTGAAGATGCCCAGCCTGTCCGCAATTGTAACATCGGACAACGTTCAAAGCTACAGCATCCTTTCCAGTAGCCTCATCGGTGGGGGAATTAGAACTCCGTTCCTCCCTCCCCCTGTCCTTTTCTTCCAGTGCAGCATGCCGGCTGTGTTCATCTAGAACCACGGCATTCAGGGGCACTCCCCCCTTCTTGGCATCCATGCTGAATCCAAGAGTCAGCTTTACACTCAATCTCAAGCCAGCTTTCACCTTTCAAGCCAGTAAAACTCCAAAAGTTCTCTTCTGTTTACTGCTTTACTGGCAGGCTTGCCTTTGGGCTGTTTTTTCAAAACCCTTGCACAGCTGCGCAGATACACTTTCGATTTCCCAGGCTCTTTTTAGGCCACTCAGTAACTGGCAGACGTTGCCTAGCAACCTGCTCAGGACGGAATTCCTTATCTAAACCACAGGAATTCCTGGTATGCAAGCTTGCTCTTTCAGAGCTGTTTTTCTCAAACGCAGCTCTTGTGAACCAGAAATTAATCTTTCTGCGTTCAATTCTCTCTCCCCCAAAATGCAGCATACCTTTTTTTGGGGCTCCGTTGCCTTGAAACACACTCCTCTCGGTGTCCAGCTGTCTGTTTCAGCTTCTGGCTGCAGGCAGACGCTTTTTTTATCTCCTTAGGTGCAGAGGATGGCAACGATTCATCGACCTCTCACCTCTCATGCAGATTCTCACAGATCAGATATCCATCGGTCTGCTACCAGATGACGGGATTCAAGCCAAAATCCAGAGCCTCCAGCTCAGCTCTTAGTCCAGAGGAATTTGGCCACCCTCAAGGTGCCCGGCTTGAATCCTTGACCTCCCCTGCCAGCGTCTGCCGGCAAGATCAAAGGAGGTCTCTTCGGCGATTCTCCTCAACGTGAAGGAGAACACACCAACACTCCTCCCACTCCTCTCCCAGGGAGGGGGAAAGAGACAGACAGAAATATATCTACATGTCTTTATTCCTGTCTTTCACCAGTACAGAGAAACATGTCTGCACACTCTGATTCCCACTGCAGAGAGAGAATAAAACTCCGCCCATGTACTTCCAGTACAGGGTCATGTGCTGCTCTGAGGTAACATCCGGCTCTCAGAGCACTTTACAGACAGTCCCAGTTTCCCACGGGACAATCCAATAACATCAGTTTCCTGTTTACCATTCCAGCCACCTGGTGCTTGCTTCTGCATTGCTCCTTTTTCGTAGGAGCCAAGAGTCCGAGGGTCAGGATACCAGGAGTCAGGAAGCTGAAGCACAGCTGGGGGGGGGGGTTAGCATGTTGCTGTGGCAAAGAGCCAGAGGGAAGTGCTGGTCTTATATACCCCTCCCAGCCCTTGCCACCAGGTGCTACGAGTCTTCTGTCAAGCCTCACCTGTGCGGCCGCGCCTTGCCCTTCCAGGCCAAACTCAGGAAGGCCCCAGTCCTGCGAGGCCCTACCAGTCACAGGACCTGGATCCTGCACGCACTCCTGACAATGTGTGCCCCCACTACAGAGCTTTTCCTGTCTGAAGAAGGGGGAGTGCCATGAGCACTACATCACCAGGACACAACACACATGCCCTCCATCGTCCTAAGAAAACCCCTTAATCCTGATTTAATTTTATTCTTTGGTAGATTTACAAAAAGAAAAAACACACACACACCAATAAATGAACTTTAGAAAGGGGCAAGATTAGACATGAATGCACAAAGCATATTTTTTAAATTAAAAAACATCAAGACTCGTTGCGCTCCGTTCTGCTCCCTCTTTCTTCCTGCACAGGGAGGCCCTGCCCTCTACCTGCCCCACAGAGCAGGTGTGTCATATGGAGCTGGGACAGCAGTGGCAGTCTCTCCTCCTCCTCCTCCTCTCCTGCTCTCCAGCAGCTGCTACAAGCTGCTGAAGGGAGCAGAGATGGCCACAGAAAGGCAACCATCCCCATTGTCATCACTCAGGAAAAGCACTGGCTAATCTTCTCCCTGAGCTTGCCAGCAATGTTGCCACTTGTGGGGGGAAATAGGGACATTCCAGGATTCAGGGGTACAGCAGTGCAGGGCTGGCAGGGCAGCGGGAGTAAAATGCACCCACCCCCCAAATTAAAATGTGGCTGGAGCAATCGCCCCTCTGGCCCTCCCCAGGCAATACCACTGGTCCTAACTGTGATAGTTTCCAGTATGCATGGTGTTTTCTCTTGGGAAGGAAAATTATTTTGCAACCCCAAACCTTCACTGCTGTCTCCTATCCCTTTTGCCAAGCACAGGTGTGTGGCAGGCAGATTATGAAACGTTGAGCATGTTGTGACTGTGATGTCATAATGGGGAAGCATGCACTGGGACTGCGTGGTGAAGGAGAATGGCATGTTCATAAACATTTCAAAAGAAATGGAATGAATGACAGAACCACAGTGACTCATTCAGTTTGCACTGAATTGAATTTTTCAGCAGTCTATCGTGAACACAGGGAGTGTGACTTGAGAAACAAAAATAATTTGGGTTCCAAAACAGTGATACCAATGGCTTCCTGTGCCTCTCTTGATCGCGCATCACAGATTTTTTCCTAATAAGTTCTACGGCGCTCCTTCAAAAACGTTTTGGATCCTGTCCCTAATGGAAAATGTTGGGAAAGAAATTTGCCCACACTAGACATTTAAGCCAGTTTTAAACTCGTTTAAGGCCACATTCCCACCATCCATTTAAAAGCATTATGATATCACTTTAAGCAGTCATGGCTTCCCCCAAAAGAATTCTGGGAGAATTCTAGTTTGTTAAGGGTGCTGAGAGTTGTCAGGTGACCCCTATTCCTCTCTCAGAGCTACAATTTGCAGAGTGGTTTAACAAATCAATCACTCTTCACAGAGACCTCTGCAAGCTGTAGCTCTGAGGAGAAAATAGAGCCCCTCTAACAACTCCTAGTTTCTTCCACAAACTACAGCTCCCACAATTCTTTGGGGGGAAACCATGACTGTTTACAATGTTATCAAAATCTTTTAAATGGATGGCATGAATGTGGCCCCAGTCTAGGGGTTGGAACTGTCTGACAGCTTCTTAATCTCTTATATTAAGTATGCATCGGAACATATCAGTTGTAAATGCTAACCTGGGTGTCTCCCTTATAATTAATTCACCTTGCTTACTGAGCATATAGAGTGGTACCTTGGTTCTGGAACTTAATCTGTTCCGGGAGTCCGTTTGACTCCCGAAACCGTTTGAAAACCAAGGCACGGCTACTGATTGGCTGCAGGAGCTTCCTGCACTCGGACGTTCGGGTTCTGAAAACAGTCACAAACCGGAAGACTTACTTCCGGGTTTGCGGCGTTTGGAAGCCAAGCCATTTGAGTACCAAGGTACCACTGTAATCTGTGTGCTCTCTTTCATGTAACAATGTTTCGCATGGAGCTGCACAAATAGTGTGTTTCTTTAATTAGGGTTTAATTAGGCACATATTTAGAACAGTGTGCAGTTGACTCCATGCACAACTTTTCATTACTAGCTTATACAGTGTAAATCAGGAGTTCCAGCTTAGCCCCGCAACCATGGGTGCCCTTGGGTGCCATGCAGCGTGCGTAGCCCTGCCACACACAAAATGTGGGTGCACGGCCCCTGCATGAGGAATTTTGTGGTGTTCGGGCATCCAGGGTCCCAGGGAGTTGGCACCTATGCAGTGTATTGAGGGATTCCCGGGGGGAGGGGAATCTTGTTGGGGTTCCCATGGACAAATGTAACACAATCGGAATACACAATGCTGAGATGGACAGGCTTTCATATTCCTGCTTTCCTATATCCCATCACAAAGGACAATCGTGTGGGAAGTGACGGAGACAGGATGTTTTGGTATTACTGTGTTCTGTGATGTGGGACTATTGTCCTTTGCTCTTTTTCTATGCTGTCTGATGAGAAAGAGGAAGGAGCTGAGGCAGAATGCTCTGAGTGTATTATATGAAAATAAAAGTAGATTAGCCAAAATGCTGAGCTACTGAGTTCTGTTACACAAACTGCCAATACTCTGCAGGTTCCTAAGCATGCTAATACCTTTTGGTATCAGTCACTATGATGTTCGGGCTGGAGAAAGCTTTTGAAGCTCCCGACCGACCGACCAGGAGGGAGAGAACATGCCAGTCGGGCATGTGTCTCTGTCAGGGTCCTGCACGCGAGTAGGACGATCCTGACATCATTGTCATATCTATATGAGGCCTACCGCATGAACTTCCTAAACTCTTCCAGTTAACAATGGCCAATCCACATTTAATTTGACACAGAAGGAAGGAAAATGGTTACTTAGCCTAATTTGGTCAATCTCCAGAAAAGCCTTCAGGAACGTTGGTCACAGAGAAAATCAATGGAAAATGCAAAGCCGCAATATTGTGATCAGATGCATGTTGGCATCTATGATAAGACACCTTACAGAGAAACTGAATACACTATTCTGTATAATACAGTCATATTTCTCCATCTCACCCAGTTCCCTCATTACAGCTTCCTCAGAGAGTCTCTCCCCTCTCTTTTTAAAGAGGGGAATACAAAGGAGGAATGTTTTATGAATAGGATATCCTGCCTTAGAGCTAGGATTTGAGGGCCCTACTAAAAATTTTACAATTCTATTTATTTTTTTCTGCTGACGGGGAGATAGAGTCGAATTCTCGCAGATCCTTCCAGAGACTGGGAAGGAGACCGAATCCATCTAAGAACTGTGGCAGAAACAATGTTATGAAAAGAAAGCGGAAAATGCAGAAGGCACTAAAGATAAACATAACTGAAGAGAAGAAGAGAAAGAAAGGGGAAACATCTCAAGGCAAATAGATTTCAGAACAATTTTCTCCTCTCATTGACAAGTCCTTCCCTCCACCCCCGTTCTCGAGAGCTCATCTCGGAAATACTGAAGTAGTGACAGAAAAATCACAGTGGGGACTTTGCCGAGGTGGTGATAATGGTAAGAATGAGGCCCTGTAAAAAAAACCAATTGAGTAAGCTCAGTACAAAAGCCCTGGCATCCCCTTTTGAGAAGTCAAATCAGCTTAATTTAATGTGTGGTGGGTTACTCTTTTGAAAACGCTCTGGCTGGTGAAATTTCCTAAGCTGAACAAGGGTGATGCTGGAGTTCCCTATAGCTGCTCTTTATCGCTGCTGATGCTGGTGTGTGGTGTGACATGCATAAGTATGAGACCATCATCTGTGGTTTTCATCTGAAGTACAAGGGTGCCTTTCCACCTTTCCCTTTTTACTCACAGTCATCAAGCAGCAGAGGAGCTATTCTGAATACTTCAGCATCCTGCCACATGCTTTTCTTAACCAGCTGGATCTTGTTATTTCTTTTAAGATGTGTTCCCCACCCCCATTGAAAATCTGCAAATATTTAAAAAGGGAGCATGACATTCAACGTCTGCAAAGTTGCATAAATGTAATTGCCTGTTTCGGAGGTATAAAAATACCATCACAAAAGATGCAAGTGCTGCGGGAAAGACAAGGCTTGCTTTGTCTCCAAGTTAGAAAATGGTGGAGGTAGAAAAAATACAATGGAAAGTCATGCATATTTTTAAAATAAGGCAATATTAACTTCTGTTGTTGTTTTTCTTTCTCACCTAAGTCAAATTGCTCTTTTGACCTAACTGGGCCCAAGACAGGATCCCCCTGAATTGACTTGATTCAGTTCAGAAGTCAGGTGCATCCAGTGTAGAACCCAAATGTATGTATGTATGTTTGTATGTTTGTGAAATATACTTGGAGTCCTGTAGTGACTTCATGCTCTTTATTGCAACTTGTAAAACAGTGGTTTAATTGCCCCCAAACCTCAGGCTTTTATATAGATTATTTACACAATGACTGGCTGATTCTGCTTCCCTCCTGGATCCTGATTGGTCTTTTCCTGCAGGCCAATCAGTTGTTACATTCTAGGATCCTACCAGCCTAATAGGCTGATTAACTTCCTCCTGGAGCCTGATTGGTCTTTTCCTGCAAGCCAATCAGTTGTTGCATTCTAGGATCCTACTTGCCTATTGTTCTAGGATCCAAGCTTAGTACATAACAGTTTGTTTGTTTATAATTTCCAGGTTTATACACTTCAACAATTTTACAGTCATTTTAACATTTCAAAACTTGACTTCCTCCCCCCTCTTTCTGTGGTTCCTTAAATTTATTTTTGATATTTTCTGCATATCAAAATTAACTTAATTTGTTCATTTATTCATCTACTTTAAATATATACTATTATGAAACTGCAGGTTATTACAATAAGTTTACTCCAGACAGGGACAATCATGCTACAGGAGAGTCAGTCCCTGATCAGAGGACAGTCTTTTCTCCAAAGAGATGTACATTTTCCTAAGAAGGAAGCCTCAAAGTTGCCCATCATCAGAAGTTAGACAGCAGAAAGAGCAGGTAAGCAGGTACCCTGGTCACAGTCTTCTCCAATACAGTGGTACCTCGGGTTAAGTACTTAATTCGTTCCGGAGGTCCGTTCTTAACCTGAAACTGTTCTTAACCTGAAGCACCACTTTAGCTTATGCGGCCTCCTGCTGCCGCTGTGCCACCAGAGCAAGATTTCTTTTCTCATCCTGAAGCAAAGTTCTTAACCCGAGGTACTATTTCTGGGTTAGCGGAGTCTGTAACCTGAAGCGTATGTAACCTGAAGCGTATGTAACCCGAGGTACCACTGTATTGTGAGCTGTGCTGCGTTTCTTTTCAAATTGTACTTCCTATTTCTATACAGTGGTACCTATGGTTAAGAACTTGATTCGTTCCAGAGGTCCGCTCTTAACCTGAAACTGTTCTTAACCTGAGGTACCACTTTAGCTAATGGGGCCTCCCGCTGCCACCGTGCAATTTCTCTTCTCATCCTGGGGTAAAGTTCTTAACCCGAGGTACTATTTCTGGGTTAGCGGAGTCTGTAATCTGAAGCGTATGTAACCTGAAGTACCACTGTAATTGTATCTATGCATGTAAGAGCAAAGGAAGAGCCTGCAGGATCAGGCCAATGGCCCATTTAATCCAGCATCCGGCTCTCACAGTGGCCACCCAGATGCCTGTGGAAAACCTTCAAGCCAGACCCAAGCACAAGAGCCCTCTCCTTTCCTTGGTTTTCAGCAAATGAGATTCAGAAACTTTACTGCCTCTGACTGTGGAGGACAAGCATAGCCACCGTGTGAATTAGTATATGCAAAATTTATGCAAATCGGTGTCCCCTTTTTTGGGTGAACTGTTCCTTTTCTTTTTGCATAAGTAGCCACATTGGTACTGGCTCACAGGAGATGGGGTTAGAGTCTCCAGGGGTCAGCAAATTTTTTCAGCAAGGGGCCAGTCCACCGTCCCTCAGACCTTGGGGGGCGGGGGGCGGACTATATTTTGAAAAAATATATGAACAAATTCCTATGTCCCACAAATAACCCACAGGTGCATTTTCAATAAAAGCACACATTCTACTCATGTAAAAACACACTGATTCACAGACCGTCCGCGGGCCGGATTTAGAAGGCAATTGGGCATGATCCAGCCCCTGGGCCTTAGTTTGCCTACTCATGGGTTAGACTCTTGCTGAAATAAGACCTGACCTTGAGAAGATATTGTATCAGCATTCCCTTAGGCAACTGAAGTTTTCCACACATAAAACCTAAAAATGATGCACAAATGGTGCCTTCACCAGAAACAAATATTATTCCTTATCACATATGCACAGGAAGCTTTATGAATAATCACTTCTCTATGCAAATCCAAAACTCTTTGACTAATATTACTAAGGGCCAAACCACATGTGAGGCTGAGTCCCATATGGCTTTACCCCCCTGGAGGTTTTGTGTTAGCTATTTATAAAATGCACCCACAGAGGCTGCAGTCAGAAGTGAAAGACCCATAGAGGGGTAGGAGGGGAGAAGAGCTTATTAATCCTTCCTCCTTTCTTTCCCCCTATTGACAATTAGCCCCAGCTGCTTCTCCCCCTCCCATGGAGATAAAAGCTTCTTAGGATGCTCTTCCCTTCCCTCTGTAATTCAAATGTGGATCTAAACCACCCTCAAAACTGCTATTAACTTTACTGGGCTATAGCTTCCTATAGAAATAAAATTGTAAGAATGTCGTCGGGCTGCAGTTTGCTTTCCCACAGATAGGTGGCACTGTGAACTACAACATGAGAAGTGGTGGATGCGCAGCCTAGGCAAGCTATGGAGAGACGGCCAGAAGAAGCTGCAGCAGCCCCTCAGCTCTGCTGGCTCCTCACCCTGCCATCTTTGGGACTCCTGCCTCTGGGATCCAGTTCTCTAGGCTGGCTGGTGATGTTATTGGTCACCTTCCTCCTCCCCAATTAACTTGGGGAACTGCTGCTTCTGCCACTGTTGTCTGGCCAGTTAGGATGAAGAGCTGGAGTCCGGCAGAAGGGGTAGTGTGGAAACAAGGAAGATGGAGAGAGAGAAGAGGTTGATTAATTAGACCAGGACAGCAGTATGGGAGAAAGGATTCAATTTTTCTCACTCTGTATCACTGCACTGACCAGATATGAACTCCTCCTCATAGTTGTTTTAAAGTGAAAATTTAATAATAATAATAATAATAATAATAATAATAATAATAATAATAATTTATTATTTATACCCCGCCCATCTGGCTGGGTTTCCCCAGCCACTCTGGGCAGCTTCCAACAGAATATTACAATACAATAATCTGTTAAACATTAAAAGCTTCCCTAAACAGGGCTGCCTTCAGATGTCTTCTAAACGTCTGGTAGTTGTTTTTCTCTTTGACATCTGGTGGGAGGGCGTTTCACAGGGCGGGTGCCACTACTGAGAAGGCCCTCTGCCAGGTTCCCTGTAACTTGGCTTCTCGCAGTGAGGGAACCGCCAGAAGGCCCTTGGCGGTGGACCTCAGTGTCTGGGCAGAACGATGGGGGTGGAGACGCTCCTTCAGGTATACTGGGCCGAGGCTGTTTAGGGCTTTAAAGGTCAACACCAACACTCTGAATTGTGCTCGGAAACGTGGTGGGAGCCAGTGTAGGTCTTTCAAGACTGGTGTTATGTGGTCTTGGCAGCCGCTCCCAGTCACCAGTTTGGCTGCCACATTCTGTATTAGTTGTAGTTTCTGGGTCACCTTCAAAGGTAGCCCCACGTAGAGTGCATTGCAGTAGTCCAAGCGGGGGATAACCAGATCATGCACCACTCTGGCGAGACAGTCCGCAGGCAGATAGGATCTCAGCCTGCCTACCAGATGGAGCTGATAAACAGCTGCCCTGGAAACAGTATTGATCATGAGGAAACCCAGATCCTCCATGTGCCAGTGTGGTGTAGTGGTTAGGAGCGGTAGTCTCGTAATCTGGGGAACCGGGTTCGCTTCCCCGCTCCTCCACATGCAGCTGCTGGGTGACCTTGGGCTAGTCACACTTCTTTGAAGTCTCTCAGCCTCACTCACCTCACAGAGCGTTTGTTGTGGCGGAGGAAGGGAAAGGAGAATGTTAGCCGCTTTGAGACTCCTTCAGATAGTGATAAAGCAGGATATCAAATCCAAACTCTTCTTCTTCATGTATTGTCTGTTTGGCTTCCACAACCTGCATGAATCTTTTCTGTGGGACGTGGATAAACACCCTCCCATCCTCCTCAGAAAACATTCTGGCTGTACTCAAACGCTTCTTCTTGCTTCCTTCAAAACTCCTTGGCCAGGCTCTCCACTTTTGAAATTTTGCTTTGTTCTATGACAAACTCTAAATAGGATGGGAGAAAACGAAGGGGATTTGGGAGACAAAAGCATCCCTGGAATAGGATGCAACCCCCTTCTCATCTTTTTGATGGGATTACAGCACAGCACTTCACAAACGCGGATTGTGGTTTCTGCCCAGGTTTCTATTTTGAGCATGCAAATATATAGCACATTCATTTCTAGCACAAAACCCCATAGCCTTCCAGCACTGTAGGATTTGAGTTCTCTTAACTAGGGATATGGTTTTTATAAAAAGGAAAATGTATTATAGAGCTGGAGAAGGTACAGAGAGCAGCAGCTGAAATGTCACATGCAAAGTGACAAGAAGTTCTGGCCCATCGTGATTGTGTGTGCTTCCTGAAGATAGAGATAACATCCCACCGGGGCTTGCGAAGCTGTGCTTGATCTCTAAACAGATAAACATTGTGGTTCAGATAGACATCTGTCCCAGGGAAGGGACACGCTCTATTTGAGGAACTTGCACCCATTTCACATGTGTGGATATGCTTTTTGAAATCAGCACTTGTTGAAGACAAGAACTTCTCTTTGAAACTAGTTCTTCATGTTTCTGGCTCCCCAAACATGCTTGTAGCTAAATAAACCAAAAACAAACCCCTGTGTTGCAATAAGAACTAACCACAACAGTACAAACACAACACGTAATAGTCTTCATATCAAGTGAGCACTGATCCTTAGCATGAATCTTACTTATACATATTCTGTTGAAAAATATCGGCTGATGAAGACTATTACGAAACAGTAGCATCATTCCAGAGAAACTGTCCTTTTGAGGCGTCTTCCGTTGAAACTTTTGAAAAACCATTGAGAAACTTTACTTTTGAAACTTTTGAGACGTCTTCTGTTGATACTTTTGAAAGACTGTCCTTAGACATCTGTTTTGAACACACGGCTTGGTGGTCCTCGCTACCACTCTGTTATATTGTATATACGAACTTTGATTGGCTTACTCCTATAATTTGAATGCTATCATTATTCTATTACAGTGGTACCTCGGGTTACATACGCTTCAGGTTACATACGCTTCAGGTTACAGACTCCACTAACCCAGAAATAGTGCTTCAGGTTAAGAACTTTGCTTCAGGATGAGAACAGAAATCATGCTCTGGCAGCAGTGGGAGGCCCCATAGGCTAAAGTGGTGCTTCAGGTTAAGAAGAGTTTCATGTTAAGAACGGACCTCCGGAACAAATTAAGTACTTAACCTGAGGTACCACTGTATATATTTTCTACTAACTATTAGCCTACGTGTTGTGTTTGTATTGTTGTGATTGTAGTTAAATAAAGTTACTGCTATTGCTTAGTCTTAGTTCTCAATGCTGGGTTGCCCTTGGGAAAGGTGCCTTAATTGGCCACTACCCCTAGATTTAAATTCCCAGAGTAAGACTATGCCGTTTCCACTGTTTACTACTTCCAAGAAGAGATCAAAGCAAGTGAAGGCATCTTCTTCTCCTTCTCTTTGTCCTGCTTGGAGAAGGCTAGTGAACAGGGAGCAACAGTAAAGGAGAGCAGAGGAGCAGGAACAAAAGGCTCTGGGTTTCAGAAGTAGACCCCACGATTTCTAGAATTCTGAATATTGTGGTTAAACTTGAATAAAATATTGTGGGGGCCCAGGTAAACCCTGCCCCACATACTCGGTCACATGATGCAGTGCACACACACCATTTGAATGGGAATGCCCATCAACTTTGTGGGGGCTCAGCCCCCAAAATATTTTATTGCGGGGGCCAAAGCCCTCACAGCTCCTAGAAGTTGGCTCCTATGGTTCTGCCATGTAATGCCCAAAATCTTCCTGACACAGTAGGCATTGCAACCTTCCAACAGTTTGGGTGGATCTACACACAGGGAAAAAAGCTTTAAATAAGTCAGAAATTAACAAAAGGGAAAGAAACCGCTATGTGAAAATTGCATAGAATTATTTCTCTCTCTGGCGCCATCTTGTGTTGCATGTTTATAACTAATACAAAATGTTGTTTTTTTTACTAATGTGGTTGAGTCCCTGGGCTTCGCCCCCAAAGGCGCATTCCTCCATTGGCTCCTGAGACAGATGGATTCCAACAGCAAATAATGCTGGATGGAGACTTCATTCTTATGGATCAGTGATGGTTTGCTAACCTTGCAGAAGTGGCATGATGGGAATTGGGAGGCTGTACTTACAGATGCGGGTGGCGCTGTGGGTAAAAGCCTCAGCGCCTAGGGCTTGCCGATCGAAAGGTCGGCGGTTCGAATCCCCGCGGCGGGGTGCGCTCCCGTTGCTTGGTCCCAGCGCCTGCCAACCTAGCAGTTCGAAAGCACCCCCGGGTGCAAGTAGATAAATAGGGACCGCTTACTGGCGGGAAGGTAAATGGCGTTTCCGTGTGCTGCGCTGGCTCGCCAGATGCAGCTTCGTCACGCTGGCCACGTGACCCGGAAGTGTCTTCGGACAGCGCTGGCCCCCGGCCTCTTGAGTGAGATGGGCGCACAACCCTAGAGTCTGTCAAGACTGGCCCGTACGGGCAGGGGTACCTTTACCTTTACCTTTTACTTACAGACAAACTAACACAACATTGCAGAGTATTTAGAGGCCACATTATCAGAGGTAAGTTTCATGATAACTGGCCTCTCTTCATAGAGATGTCAGCCCTGCTGTTACTGTCGACATGCAGAGCGTTGGGGACGCCAGCTGGCAAGCCCAGCTCGGACGTCTCCATTCATCGGCCCATGCTCCGACGTAAATCAGCGACCTGAACTTCAAAAGCCAGGGCACGCAATTAGCAGAGTATACTGCACACACAGAAGTAGGCGTGAGGCGTGTGGATTCATGCTACAGCTACAGATTTATTAAACATAAATCAGAACAAAGAAACATGTCGTCTCTCTCCCTCTCATGTCGTCTCAGAGGGAACAGCAAAAGCTATACACAAACGGAAGTTCCCAGCATACTGTGCTGGAACGTAAAGAGACATGTGACACGCAACAATCTCATGCCAGTTCCTTAAGGTGGAATGGAAATGTGAACAGTTACTGCCTCACAAAGAGCCCATTTAAGCCCTCACTCTGTACCACTATCCACTAGGAACATCAGCAAGTTGCAAGGAAGTGAGAGTGACTCACAGAAAAGGCTGTGATCTCTCTCTCTTTCTCTCTCTGTGTTAATAGTTGCTATGGAACACAGAAAGCCACCTTCTGCCAAGATTTGTGCTTCAAGCTCACTACTTGCCTACAGTGGCTCCACGTTCTTCCCAGTCTTGGGACATTCCAGAGAAGAGAGAAGCTGTATAGATTTACAACCGTGGTTGTGAGGGAGGTCACAGCTCAGAGGCAGATGAAGAGAAGAGTTGGGAGGTAATGGGAGAAGAGGAGGGGCAGACAGAGCTGGAGCAGCTGGCTGAAATGTTATCACTAGACAGCATCCCAGACCCCGCTTCTCCCAGAACCAGGCGAGCGTTGAAAGTGGAAGAACAAAGGGCTCAGAGAAAAATGGCCCTTTGCGGCCATCATAAGGCCTGCTGACAATTGAGGAGAGGAAGAGGTGGAGATTACTTACAGCAGTGCCCTTACTCTAAGTGGCAGCCTTCCTAAGCCTCTCTCAGTGAATATTGAATAAAGACTCGGTCACAGCTTTCTTGTCTACTTCCTTGGCAGCCTGCCGTGAGGGAGGACGATCGGAATTCCCTGAAGCTTGATAATAATAATAATAATAATGATGATAATAATAATAATAATAATAATTTATTATTTGTACCTCGCCCATCTGGCTGGCTTTCCCCTGCCACTCTGGGCGGCTTCCAACAAAGATTAAAAATACATTAAAATGTCACACATTAAAAACTTCCCTGAACAGGGCTGCTTTCAGATGTCTTCTAAATGTCAGGTAGTTGTTTATCTCTTTGACATGACGGGAGGGCGTTCCACAGGGCGGGTGCCACTACCGAGAAGGCCCTCTGTCTGGTTCCCTGTAGCTTTGCTTCTCGCAGTGAGGGAACCGCCAGAAGGCCCTCGGCGCTGGACCTCAGTGTCCGGGCTGAATGATGGTGGTGGAGACGCTCCTTCAGGTATACTGGGCTGAGGCCGTTTAGGGCTTTAAAGGTCAGCACCAGCACTTTGAATTGTGCTTGGAAATGTACTGGGAGCCAATGAAGATCTTTCAGGACTGGTGTTATATGGTCTCGGCGTCCACCCCCAGTCACCAGTCTAGCTGCTGCATTCTGGATTAGTTGTAGTTTCCAGGTCACCTTCAAAGGTAGCCCCACGTAGAGCGCATTGTAGTAGTCCAAGCAGGAGATAACTAGAGCATGCACCACTCTGGCGAGTTACAATTATTTTCCAAAATGGTTACTTCCTCAACCTTTTTGGCACTGCAAGTGAGTCATGGAATCGTAGAGTTGGAAGGGACCACAAGGGTCATCTAGTTCAACCCCCTGCAATGCAGGAATCTTTTGCCCAACATGGGGCTCAAACCCACGACCCTGAGATTAAGAGTCTCATGCTCTACCAACTGAGCTACACAACGAAGGTGGACTAGAGGGTGTGCAAGTGAGCAGGTATTGAGCTGGAATAAAACACAAAGGGGGCTATATTCCTTTGGGAGACGAACATTCCCCAACGTATCCCTTTTCTTTTTCTTATTCTACAAGTTGAACATTGAGTGTAGGCTTCCAGAAGTCTGCTGTGCACTGAAAGTTCGCAAGCTTGTGCGTGAGAGAGAGAGGAAAAATTAGGCATATTGCAATTTTTAATACATGCTCCCCTTTGTCAGACAAACAAGGTTTTTGAAAGAAAAACTCTCGCTCAGAATAGGATTAAAATTGGACGGCTCGAGACCAAAATGCTTTCATGAGCATCTGCGGTGTCTGTATTAATTGTAGCGTGTGGGATTCAATGTCCCAGCGCCACTCCTGCCTTCCCAGGGTGCGCTGCCTCAGCAGCTAAAGCAGGCACTGACAGCCACTCCGTTAAATGCTGCCATTTAAGGCAGGCATCAAAGCGGAAAGCAGGTACAGATGGTTCAGTTGTGAAGTTTCAGGGAACAACTCACCTTGCTTTTAGTCACAATGATAACAGCCCTCATCTCCATCGCCTGCTTCCCTCCATTTATATCACTGCGTCAAACATGCTTTCCCATTGCATCCTGGTGTGTTTGCTAGAGGCTGTGTGGCATTTTGGTGCAAGGGGCAGATGCCCTCTGTGGTTAAAACAAAAGGAACATGCAAAGATTGGTGGTGAAAATTCCCCAGGGGGTTCAGATTTGGATCTGACAGGAGGGCCAGATCCTTATCTGCCCCTATCAACCAGCTATCAGCAATGCCTGAAAAGTCATTTTCATCTAAGTTCGGCCTACCGGCTATGAGTTTCCCACTCCACTTTATAATAATAATAATAATAATAATAATAATAATAATAATAATAATAATAATAATAATTTATTATTTATACCCCACCCATCTGGCTCTGGGTTACCCCAGCCACTCTGGGCGATTTCCAGCAAAATATTAAAGTACAATAGTCTGTCAAACATTAAAAGTTTCCCTAAACAGGGCTGCCTTCAGATGTGTTCTAAAAGTCTGGTAGTTGTTTTTCTCTTTGACATCTGGTAGGAGGGCGTTCCACAGGGCGGGCGCCACTACCGAGAAGGCCCTCTGCCTGGTTGCCTGCAACCTCACTTCTCACAGTGAGGGAACCGCCAGAAGGCCCTCGGTGCTGGACCTCAGTGTCTGGGCAGAACGATGGGGGTGGAGACGCTCTTTCAGTGTCACTGCCCAACATTAAGGAAGTGGGTGCAATTACAGTGGTACCTCGGGTTAAGTACTTAATTCATTCCGGAGGTCCGTACTTAATCTGAAACTGTTCTTAACCTGAAGCACCACTTTAGCTAATGGGGGCCTCCCGCTGCTGCTGCGCCGCGGGAGCACGATTTCTGTTCTCATCCTGAAGCAAAGTTCTTAACCTGAAGCACTATTTCTGGGTTAGTGGAGTCTGTAACCTGAATCGTATGTGACCTGAAGTGTATGTAACCCGAGGTACCACTGTACTAGGGTTGTGCATCGGATTCACCCAAGAACCAAATCCTGAGTCAAATCAAGCATATTTGGAGGACCTCAGATGATTTGGTACTGACAGCCATGGATATTTGCATGTCAGGTTTCATGGACCCAGAGTGATCCATTGCTCAATGATGGGTGGAGCATCAGGCAGGAAGGAGAGGCAGGCAGGGTGGAAAGGGGAAAGGGCTGAGACCTACCTACCGAACTGGCAGGTGCATCTTCCTGGGAGAAGGCATGCCTAACATCTGGCTCTCCTTCCTAGCCCCTCCAAGTGTCTTTATTTTACAGGGATATCCCTGATTTAGAGAAGCCGTCCCAGTTTCTAATCTCAGAAAGTTCTGCTTTTCCTTGTTGTTGTTGTTTAGTCGTTTAGTCGTGTCCGACTCTTCGTGACCCCATGGACCAGAGCACGCCAGGCACTTCTGTCCTCCACTGCCTCCCGCAGTTTGATCAAACTCATGCTGGTAGCTTCAAGAACACCATCCAACCATCTCATCCTCTGTCGTCCCCTTCTCCTTGGGCCCTCCATCTTTCCCAACATCAGGGTCTTTTCCAGGGAGTCTTCTCTCCTCATGAGGTGGCCAAAATATTGGAGCCTCAGCTTCGGGATCTGTCCTTCCAGTGAGCACTCAGGGCTGATTTCCTTCAGAATGGATAGGTTTGATCTTCTTGCACTCCATGGGACTCTCAAAAGTCCCATGTATGTATATACGGGTGTATAGGACGTCCCTATTTCAATTGGAGAAATGTTGGATGGTATGGTAAAAGGTAAAGGACCCCTGACAGTTAAGTCCAGTCACAGACGACTCTTGGGTTGTGGCGCTCATCTCGCTTTACAGGCCGAGGGAGCCAGTGTTTGTCTGCAGACAGTTTTTTCCGGGTCATGTGGCCAGCATAACTAAGCCGTTTATTAAACTTGTATACAGTGGTACCTTGGGTTACATCTGCTTCGGGTTACATACGCTTCAGGTTACAGGTCTCAGGATGGTTACAACATAAAATCACAATACAAAAAAAAAACATAATAAAAGCAAAAACAACCCAATAATCCCTCCCTCGCCAACACATTTTAAAAGGGCATTGGATATCAAACACATGTGCTGTACATAGCGGTTTGCACCACTGAAGCGCCTTATGGACAGCGGTGGGATCCCTCCATCACTGCTACAGCTGTGAACGGAGGATGCTCCGTTTGCAGCTGCAGCCATGAGCAGAGGATCCTGGCACCATCTGTACGGCGCTGAAGCAGCGCCGCCGGCAAACCGCTATGTACAGCACATGTGCGGCGTCGCTACGTACGGTACATGTGCCGTATGTAGCGATGCCGCACATGCACCCTACATAGCGATGCCCCACCCTGGGTGTCACAACGCCTTCGTTCGCCCCCGGTCAAACCAGCGCTTTAAATTGGGCCCGGAAACTAATTGATAGCCAGTGTAGTCAGACCAGGATCGGTGTAATATGCTGAACCTGTCTTGCCCCAGCGAGCAACCTGGCTGCTTAGTTCTGCATTAGTTGATATGCTAGGCCATGATATGCATGTATGCGTATTTGCTTAGAAGCATGGTCCTTCTTTACCAGAGTGGGCAATTATGGGGTGGCCAGGTGAGAGGATGCAAAGTCCCGCTTTGAAAGAAACATCCCCCCACTCCAAATATCACAGCAGAAAGAATTATTCCCAGTCGTAGATGTTCATAACTACACTGTCAAAATTGCTACAGTTTATCTTACGCTTCAGATTGCCACAATAAGTCAATGTTTCATTGGAGTGATCGCTATTTCAACAAATATCAAGAAATAAATATTAGCTGGCTTGATATGCAGCACGGCTCCTGTTATTTATTAGGCCCCATGTGCCGTGCCAGAACAGATTGCAGAATGGAAGGAAACATGCAAGGATTGCATTAGAAAATAGTCAAAGTTTGAGGTCAGGTTTTCTGTGGCGACTGAACAGAGCCATCGGCACCCAGCCAGATGTTCCACAACTTATACTACAGAATGAATAATATAGAGGAGGCTAAGCTTAGCACCGCAAAGCAATTCTAAAGTAAAAAAGTGCAATGTTTTGTTTTTTAAAAAAACAAACGAATTTTGAAACTAGAATGTGTGGATTTTGTAATATAAATCAAATTAAGAAGAAGAGTTTGGATTTGATATCCCACTTTATCATTACCCTGAGGAGTCTCAAAGTGGCTAACAATCTCCTTTCCCTTCCTCCCCCACAACAAACACTCTGTGAGGTGAGTGGGGCTGAGAGACTTCAAAGAAGTGTGACTGGCCCAAGGTCACCCAGCAGTTGCATGTGGAGGAGCGGGGAATCGAACCCGGTTCACCAGATTACGAGTCTACCACTTTTAACCACTACAGCACAGCTTATTAGACACTGTGGATGTGGCAATGGGAAGGGCAGAAGCTCAGTGGTAGAGCTCATGATTTGCATAGGGTCCCAGGTTCATTCCCTGCCTTTTCCAAGTACCGCTGGGAAAGGAGTCATTGTCTCAAAGCCTGGAGAGCTACTGGCACTCTGTTTAATAATAAAGATCTAGATGGACCAATGGCCTCTTCCATATACGGTTTCTTCCTGCTCTGGAGGGTAAGATTTGAACCAATGGATTCAAGTTACAAGAAAGGAGATTCTGACCAAACATCAGGAAATACATTTTGATGGTTAGAGCTGTTCCACTGGGAAAAGCGCTTTTTCGGGCACGGCACCCAAAGGCACGCATTTTGGGGTGCCGTGTGAGATTGCAGCTCTGAAATCGTGGCACAAAATTGCACAAGATCACGGCATCCTAAATGGCAGCTGTTCTCTCACAAGAACAAACAGAAAGCCCCGGTTTTTCCAGGACACTTGGGGGGTATGCTACTCCTGTTGAGATCATCTTCAGAGTCTCTTCCCATCGCAAGAATAGTGACAGGTCACTGTTGTAGAGAGAGTCTGTTGGGTGGAGGTGCCTTGAATTCAGAATACGCTCTCCAGAGAGGCTTACCTGACAGCACCCAGTTGTTGAATTTTTGGCACTGGGTGAACACTTCATTTTTTAATATATTTTCCAGTTGTTCTGAATTCTTCAGATCCTCAAATAGTTTTCAGTTCTGTTTCATATGCTGGTGGTTTCTATCTCAACTATTTTTTTAAAAAAAGGTAATTTGCTTTGTGTTTTGTTTTGTTTTAATAAATAAGTATGGCATTTAAACTGTATTGTTCACTGCTCAGAGAACATTAATTATTAGGCTGTATTCATAGGTTGTTAATAAAATTTATTGGAAAAGTTTGGTCTGAGTGAGTATAGGAACTCTCGATATGTGTGTATTTTGGCCACAAAGCTTGCATGAACCAGGTGCTGGAATCATGCACCCATGACCTGATGAACACTGTGCAAATATGCTTTCAATCACTTTTATGGCATATGTCCAGGCACAAATATACAAAACCTGTGATACTCTAAAGATCCGGAGTTATTTAAACTTCTTAAAATGCTTCATGACACATTTAAGCATGAGAAGACAGCTCTGTGTGTGTGTTTTGTCCCGCCCCGCCCCCCCGATACCCAATACCTCCATTGTAAAAACACTTATCTATAGTTTTTCTGCTATGGAAATTTGGCTGAGGAGCAACCATTGCTCTTCACGTAACGTCAGTTTCCCTTTCCAGTTCAGTGAAAACACAGACTGATTTACACAGTGGCTTCCCTTGAGCAGAGCAACAATGTTTAGTGAAAGAATACATTTTTAAAAGTGCACAGACCTTGTTGTTGTTGTTTTAAATCACCTTTCAACAATACCTTGGCTTCTTCTTTCAAACCGGTGATTGACAGTCATCTGATTGGAGCTCAGCGGCTTAATATCAAAGCCAATGGCTCATAAAATCAGAGGGAAATTAAATACCCTTAGCTGTGGGTAAACACTCTGGGAAATTATTGCTATATATTAAGGGCTGATTATTATTCAAAAAGGGAAAAAAAACCACCAAAGCCTAAAATGTATCACATACACCTCCTTCTGATACACCCCCTTGGGTATTCTTTTATGAGCCTTAATGTTTCCTGGAGTTGGATAAAGCAATTTAGAAGCTAAAGGAGCTGAGCTTATGCAGCTTAGGAAATCGGGGGAATTTATATGGTGATGGATTTCAAAACACACCTGTACAACTGAAGAACGGACTGCTTCTCTAGGAATGGTGATGAGATTGCGAGGCTGCCAGGGAACCAATCAGAGGGCATCACCCATGTATTACAAGGGAATTGCCTCCGCCTGGTACTCTATGTTGCTGAATCATGCTCTTTCCTTCTGTTTAAGAATATAAAAAAGATAGTGGATAGTGTTCTCGAAGCTACCAGCATGGGTTTGACCAAACTGCGGGAGGCAGTGGAAGACAGGAGTGCCTGGCGTGCTCTGGTCCATGGGGTCATGAAGAGTCGGACACGACTAAACGACTAAACAACAACAACAACAAGATCAGGCCAAAGGCCCATCTAGCCCAGAATCACAGTGGCCAAGCAGATGCTGATGGAAAGCCCAAGTCAGCGGTGGAGCAAGCCGATTGGGCACCTGGGGTGGCGCACATGCCCTGCGCCCAGGGGCGGAGCCAGCCGCCCATGGGGCAGGGACAACCGGGGCGCAGCCTCTGAGGAGTCTGCCTGCCTCCTCCCACTCAGCCACCCTATAGCTGAGGGGGAAGCGGTGGGCAAACCGTTTGGGGCAGCGCGTAGCCTGTGGGCGCCAAAGCCACTGCGTCACTCCCAGGAGAGACGTTTGGCTCAGGCACACTGCAGGCCCTGTGGTGAGTGCCACCCGGCATTTTGTCACCCCCCTCAGTGGTGACACCCAGGGCGTCCCGCCCCCACCACACATCCCTTTCTCCGCCCCTGGACCCAGTCCTACCACAATATTGCTGTCTGGAGAGGCTATGTAGTGCATCAAAAGTGGGACAAAAATTAGCCAGAGCATTTGTTGGTATAAAAGGCCACAGGATTTCTGTAGGAAGTTACATGATGTGCACTGTTTGGAAACGAAGCAGTGTGACCACCTTTGCAGGTGCAAACAGTAAAGATCAAAGGTAAAGGACCCCTGGGTGGTTAAGTCCAGTCGAATTCGACTATGGGGTGCGGCACTCATCACCGCTTTCAGGCCCTGGGAGGCGGAGTTTGTCTACAGACAAGTTTTCCGGGTCATGTGGCACAACGAGACACTGTGATGGAAGCCAGAGCGCATGGAAATGCGGTTTATTTTCCCATCACAGTGGTACCTATTTATCTAATTGTGCTGGTGTGCTTTCGAACTGCTACATTGGCAGGAGCTGGGACAGAGTAACGGGAGCTCACCCGTCGTGTGGACTCGAACTGGCGACCTTACGATCGGCACGCCCACGAAGCTCGGTGGTTTAGACCACAGCGCCACCTGCGTACTCCAGTATTAGAAAGCAGCAATGCATATGTGACCACCCCAATAGCATCATGAGCACGAATCGTTGTGAACGCACAATAAAAACGATGTCTCGACCATTTCCCCCGGATATATTTTACCTCTTATTTGTGTCTGTCGGTGTTGGATTTCATGGTTGGATTTTATTTCTGTAATATTGCTGGGGTGGTTTTATCGATTTATGGTTTTTTTCATTGAGTTGTTGGATGCAATATGTTACATTTTAATTTTGCCTATTTTACTCAGTCTCCTATAGAACTCCTCACCCTGCTTTATAGTCTTTGATCTGTGCGTGCAGAATAAGAGTAACTTCTCTCTCTCTCTTTTTTTAAAAAACCCTCTTTAAACTCTTGAGGTAAATCAAGTGAAGGCCTGGTGAAGCGCATTTATATGCAGGAGAGACCGTTGAAAGTAATGTCCCATGAATGCCGCTCGTTTTCATGAAACTGAATTTTTCCTGTCAAGTGAGCTTCAGCTCCTTCCAGCTGGCTGTGGTAGGTCTCACTCTATTTGTTCTTTACTGGACCGGAGTGGATTTGATTATGCCCCCGGGCTTCTCACTAATTAGTCCTAGGTACCTAAATCCTCTGAGACGCACCAGCATTTCCATTTAATAATGTGGGATTAGAAAATAAAATTCCTATCCATCTCCGGAGCAACTTTTGATTTATTCCTGAATATTTCATAGTTCAGGGTGGCAGAAACAACGGCCAGCCTAAACAATACAGGCATTGTTTGGGCCAGATCTGGGTGAAATTATTAATGGTTTTTCCTATGATATGTCGAGAGCACCAGCGTTCTTCTTTTCATGCCCCAGCATGAGCCACAGGAAAGCGACAGTGAAGTCCTGGTGTTGTACAGCAGTTCGTACATACCAAAGAATCAAGTGCTAAATATTTTCCTGGACTTTAGACTGTGTGTTTGGAAGTGGTGTCGGGGAGTTTGCATGTTTGAATGTTGCTCCATTAAAAAAAGCCAAAATAACATTTCCACCCTCTGCCAAATAAAATTTAGTAGTTTTCCAAATTTCTAACGAATCCATACCAAATTACATCAAATTTAATAGAATTTTTCCAAAAAGAGTTAACTTCCCACTCTTCATCCTGGATGCATTCCTACTTTCGCTCCATTGCTGCTTGATGCTACATATTTATCTCTAATTTGCATTTCATTCCTTATATTCAATTCACAATTGTTAATTTTCTTTTTCCCCCTTATCCCGTATCCATCAGCTGCTGATTTATTAAGATCCACAAAGGGGGGTGGGGAGTCAAAAGGGATTTTATGTTTATGTCTTTAATGAATTTATGTAAAATAGAAAATGCAAACACACACACAGAGTGGTTCTCAGTTTAAGAACAGTCTGGTTTAAGAACGATTTGGCTTACAAATTCTGCAAAACCAGAAATAGTGTCTTGCTGTGAGAACTTTACCTTGGTCTAAGAACGGAATCTGAATGGTGGAAGGGCACCGGCAGCGGGAGGCCTCATTAGGGAAAGCTCGCCTTCGTTTAAGAACAGTTTTGGTTTAAGAATGCACTTCTGGAACGGATTAAGTTCGTAAACCGAGGCACCACTGTGTGTATATATACAGTACATACACACAGAGACACAATTGGAGGCCGGATGACCTTGAGAATCATCTCTATGTGAATCTATCTAAGAAGCCCACTCCAGAGGGCCTTCTCTGGGTCCCTTGCTATCTCATGCATGGCAGAAGGGGCACCAGCGACTGGACCCTTGTGCCCACAACCTGGAATCAGCAGCAGAGCATATGCCCATGCTGCCCAGTGTGTGTCACACTCCCGAGGGGGAGGGTGGCACGGAGGGTGCCCTCCCAGGTGCGGGATAGCCGCTCGGGTGCCTGGAGCGGTGCGCGTGCCCTGCAGCCGGGCGCTGAGCGAGTGGCTCATGGGAGTGGAGCAAGCCTCCCATGGAGGACATTCAGCGTGCCACCCGTCCTTGACTCCCAAGCCTCCCCAAGCTGTCAAAAAGAAGGGGGGAGGGGGTGTCACAGTCCGGTTCACAGGCGATCGAAGTCCCAGCTGGGGATGTCAGGACCGGGGGCAAGATGGCGGGGTGGGAGCAGGAACGGGAGTCCAGAAGTCAGGAGTCAGAAAGCCAAGAGTCCGAGGGTCAGAGAGCCGGGAGTCAAGAAGCCAAGGGTCTGGAAGCAAGGAGTCAGGAAGTCAAGGGTCTGAGGATCAAGAAGCAAGGAGTCAAACGCAGCAAGGCGGGGAATGTGTTGCTGTGGCAAAGAGCTGAAGGGAAATGCTGACCTTATATCCCTTCCCGGCTCTTGCCAGCAGGTGCTGTGAGTTACCAATCGGCCTTACCTGTGAGGCCACACCTTGCCTCTTCAAAACAAACTTAGGAAGGCCCCAGTCCTGCAAAATCCTATTGGTCATAGGGCCTGGCTCCTGCACGCACACCTGAGAGGGGGGAATGCCGCCAGCAAAGCTCCCCCTTACCCCGACGGCTCTGGGTAGGCTTGGGAGTCATGGGCGCGTGGCGTGCTGAATGTCACCCCCCTCGGTCAGGGCATCCAGAGCGGCCCTCCCCCACCGCCCCCCTTCCTATGCCCCTACCTGGAATAGCCTCCTTAAGAGAGGGATTTTTGACTCTCCATTCCTGTTTGCTCTCAGATAGAGCTGTAAAAGCAACTTTATTGCAGCTGGCTTTTTAAAGAGGGGGCATTAAGAATGTACTGATTTGAACAGTCATTGATGCTGTGGGTTCTTTTGTCGTTATTTTATTGTGACTTTATTGTCCTAACCTTTGTCAGCTGCCTGGGTTTTGTTTAAGAAAGGCGGGCTTGAAATCCGGCGCATAAAGGTTTTGGCGTGGCTATGCTTTGATTTTTTTAAAAAAGAAAGACATCAAAAGAAAATGTGAGCCTTGCTTGACCAAGTCAAAGGCTCATCTAGTCTAGTTCTCATAATGGCCAACCAGATGCGAATGGGGAACCCAAAAGCAGGACCTGAACCCAACTCTCCACACTCGTGAATCCCTGCAACCTGCATCTGTAGAATTGAGACAGAATGATCTTGTTGTTTAGTCGTTTAGTCGTGTCCGACTCTTCGTGACCCCATGGACCCGAGCACACCAGACACTCCTGTCTTCCACTGCCTCCCGCAGTTTGGTCAGGCTCATGTTTGTAGCTTCGAGAACACTGTCCAACCATCTTGTCCTCTGTCGTCCCCTTCTCCTTGTGCCCTCCATCTTTCCCAACATCAGGGTCTTTTCCAGGCAGTCTTCTCTTCTCATGAGGCGGCCAAAGTACTGGAGCCTCAGCTTCACGATCTGTCCTTCCAGTGAGCACTCAGGGCTGATTTCCTTCAGAATGGATCGGTTTGATCTTCTTGCAGTCCATGGGACTCTCAAGAGTCTCCTCCAGCACCATAATTCAAAAGCATCAATTCTTCGGCGAGCAGCCTTCTTTATGGTCCAGCTCTCACTTCCATACATCACTACTGGGAAAACCATGGCTTTAACTATATGGACCTTTGCTGGCAAGGTGATGTCTCTGCTTTTTAAGAATGATCTTTTTTTAAGAATGATCTTACTTTATTGATTTCTCAGTTTTCCCTGGCTAACCTGTTTGTGCTTTATGCTGATAACGCAGGCAAATGTTTTTTGGATTGGCTGGTTTGCAGAGTGTCATCAGTCTGTAACGTCGCTCAGTAGCGACAACATTCTCCAGTTTGGGATCCCACAAGCCCCTTTCGCAGCCCACCACCCGCCTTTGTACATTTCCCTTGTATAACAGTAAAAAGCAAGGAGGCATAAATATATCTGAGAAAGTCATCAGGGATTAGAAAACAGAATCTGCCAATAAATATGGTAATTAGGTAATTTGAGACTTAAAGCACAGGGTTGTTTGAAAATGCAATCTCAGGACTACGGGGCCAGGCCTGAAATTTCCACCATTAAGGAGAATTATGATACAACTGGAACTTTTTAATGACATTTAAACATTTTTTTATTGGGAAGTTAATAACTTCCTGCCTGTGTGAAGGGAAGAGGCAGTGATGAAGCTCTGTGGAAAAGCGGCTTCGGGTTCTGAGTGATTGTGATGGTTTAAATGGCAGTTCAGGCATTCTCCATGAGCTGTCTTTCCGACAAAGGGTTGGAACGCAGGACTACATCCCAGTGCAATGACTCAAATTGCACAGAGAGATGGAGGGCTGGAGCCAAGTCTGTATTTACCTTGCACTAGTCCCACCAACACAGAAATGACTGGAGTGGTTCCTTAATGAAAACCAAAATTTAGAAGGAGAGCAATTTTTCTAAGCCAGTCCACTGTCTTGGGAACCTTTCCTCATCTCCTTAGGAACCACTTTCCAACAGGGGTAGGCTGAGGGGTGCCTGAAATCTGGTACCAGCCATGGAAGGAAGTTATAGATACTTTCCTTTCCATGCTATTACTCCTGATTTTTTCCTTTATTTGATCAGTGGTAAAGATCCATCACCTCAAGCTTACAGCCGAAGAGACGCATCACAAAAGGAAAAAAAGGTGTGGGAGGGAGGAGGAAAAAAGCAAACTTAGGCACAATTGCATTAAGTAACAAAATGACACTGTCAGCCTGAGACAAGTCAAAATTTCCACAGCTGGGGTGCTTCTTATTGATATTTTACCCTCTAAAAGGGAGGTGACTCATTCCCCCCCCCCCATTTTTAAGCCCCAAAATCTATTAAGAGAGATGGCATTGCTTAAGACTGTATTTTTCACTCTATAAGACGCACCAGACCACAAGACGCACCTAGTTTTTGGAGGAGGAAAACAAGAAAAAAAAATATTCTGAATCTCAGAAGCCAGAACAGCTGATCCCTCTTGCTGTTCTGGCTTCTGGGATAGCTGCACAGCCTGCATTCGCTCCATAAGACGCAGACACATTTCCCCTTACTTTTTAGGAGGGAAAAAGTGAGTCTTATAGAGTAAAAAATACGGTACCTTCACTCTGAATTGGCTACATAGAATCCGAACATTCACTGTTGTTTGGATGATACACTGACTAAGCAGACCAATGGTAGGTTGTACTATCCCCGTAAAGGTACCCCTGACCATTAGGTCCAGTCACGGACGACTCTGGGGTTGCGGCGCTCATCTCGCTCTATAGGCCGAGGGAGCCGGCGTTTGTCCGCAGACAGCTTCCGAGTCATGTGGCCAGCATGACTAAGCCGCTTCTGGCGAACCAAAGCAGTGCACAGAAACGGCGTTTACCTTCCCGCCGGACCGGTACCTACTTATCTACTTGCACTTGTCGTGCTTTCAAACTGCTAGGTGGGCAGGAGCCAGGGACCAAGCAACGGGAGCTCACCCCATCACAGGGATTCAAAGCGCTGGACCTTCTGATCGGCAAGCCCTAGGCTCTGTGGTTTAAGACCACAGCACCACCCGCATTCCCCTACTCAGCCCCATATGCTATAAATACTTATAACTGGGAACAATCCCTTGGGAGAGGCAGGTCATCACAGTCCACTTAGGGTTACAGGGGCTTTTTTTTTAGTCGTGACTGCAGCAAAGAGTGCTAGGGCATTCAGTAACTCAATCATTTCCAAGGCTGGGTTGGAAAATAAGTTCACATTATAGAAAATGAGCCTGCATAGGGGGACTTTACAAAATCAGCAAGGAGAAGTGCAAATAGAAAAAGCATTCCAGCTGCAGTTCCTACCTTCGAATTGCCTTTTCCCCTCGATTAAGTTGCAACGAGCATATTTGCTCCAGTAATTCCTAACGAAGCCTTCATGTCTGACTCAGGAATAGGTCTTGCCATTGCTTTTAAAGCTCTCTGTGGTGTCACTTAAGCTCTACGGGCTGATAACTATCTGTCAGGTTGCATTGTGATTGAGGATCCTGACCCAACCATCTTCTGACACATTCGGCTTAGACTGCCGGGCAGGGATGTAGGAAACCTGCAACACTCTGGATGTTTTTGGACTACAAATCCCATCAGCCACAGCCAGCACATCTAATGGTCAAGGATGATGGGATTTGTAGTCCAACAACATCTGGAGGACCACAGGTTCGCTGACCCTGGCTTAAACATTTCTAAAGGTGTCCAGTTATGTAGCTCAACAATAAATATTGTGCCCAATGAACTGTATTACTGTTTAGTTTGATGTAATAGTCTTAAATGATTGACATATTTCACTCATAGCTATCTGTTTCAAGTATTTTAAACAGCATTGTACATAAGTATGCTCATCTGTTAGCTGACTTTTGCATTTTTAATTGTTTTTATATTGCTCCTTAAAAAGGAATCCTTTTTTCCAAAATGCATTGAAACGTACATTTTAAAAATTAGTTTTAACCAGCTTCTCTTTAACTTTTCTTCTGCTGTCTTTCTGGTTACTTTTCCTCCTTCCTGGTTTGGATTTTTTTGGGGTTGGGCATGCAATTGAAACAATCTGTTCCTCAGCAGGCACATAGACATTTGCATTATCATATGGTAAAACGGATTGGTTGGGACAGTTTGTGGGTTAACTCATGGATTATTTCATTTCATTTCATTTCATTTATTTGTTTGTTTATTATTTTATTTATATCACAAAACTTATACACTGCTTAATTGTAATAAAACCAAAAACAGTACTTCTGTCTTATCAGGATTCAACCAACCAATATCAAGTTGGAATAGAATCATAGAATCATAGAATCGGAAGAGACCACAAGGGCCATCGAGTCCAACCCCCTGCCAAGCAGGAAACACCATCAGAGCACTCCTGACATATGGTTGTCAAGCCTCTGCTTAAAGACCTCCAAAAAAGGAGACTCCACCACACTCCTTGGCAGCAAATTCCACTGTCGAACATTGTTGAATATTGGAATCTTTAGCCTAGTATGGGCCTTTGAACTTCAGGCACTGGTTTCTCCCGTCTTGCTACACGAGAGCATCTCACCTAGAAATGTGAGCCCTGTGACCTTGTCTGCAAACAATGACCCACATTCAGGTATGACTAGAATTGCACAGGTCTTGCCACTGCACATTCTTATTCAATGGGAGGGAAAATTGAGCACCCATTATTTTTCTTACCCTGGGGACAGACGGGAAGAGAACTGTAGGGATTTTACTTCCTGCCGGAGAGGCAGTGCAAACAACATAAAAGGATCGTGCTTTACGGTCGGAAAAATGCTTTACTGTTGGAAAAAACCCACAGGAGATAATTGCCGGTAGGGGAACTCTGACCCAGATCAGGACCCCGTCATGGGGAGCCTTTGCCCCTTTGCCTCTACTTCAATCCCAGTCCAGATTAGACTCCCACAACCGCAGCTTCCTTTTAGAAAGCCATTCACACAATTGCCAATTCATTCCACGAACAGCGTTGTGTATCGCTTGGCCAGAATGCAGACGAGCTCAAGCCAAGGTTTTATTTATTTTCCAGGCTCTGCCCAGGCAGCACTGAAAGGACCTGATAGGCATTGTTAACTCGTTTCTGTTTGCACAGAAAAGCAAGTTTGGTCTAATAATGCATTTAAATGGATTTGAACAACTCTGCTTCTTCCTGTGCCACTGAAGGCTTCTCCAGTGTTAACGGAGAAATCTAAGGGCTCCCTTGGACAAAAAAGAAGGACACCAGCCAGGAATACCAGAGCAAAACAGCAGCCAGTAGGCTTGGTCTTTATTGAAGACTGTCACGACAGGACTCCCACCTGCCACAAGGTGGAACAAGATGGAAGCCCCGAACTAAAGAGCCCCCAAGCTTTTATTAGCTGCTAATCCCCATGTTACATCCCCCCAAACTACATCACTCATACATCACGGTTACATCATGAAAGGGGAGGTTTGGTGGCAGTAATCTGAGCATCCTGGACCCTGCCCCATGGTTCCCCTTGCCCTCCACCAAACACCCATCAAGTGTAACAAAAGAGATATTTACATTTCCCTGGTTCCCAGCCAAGAAGACACTCTCTTGTCTTCATCTGGGTTTATTATTTCTGGAATGGCTACCTGTCTGGCACTCAGGTGTCAGGAGGCCAGGGATTATCACTCAGGCAGAGGGGCTGCTGAGTAGCTGAGCTCACACGTCTATATGAATTTCTGAAGTTTTCCCAGTGAGCCAGTACACAGATACATTGATCAGTGAATTGTTACATTTGGTATTCTGCAGCAGAGGCCTTTGAATAGATAGGAAGAAACTGTGATGAAGTGTTTTGTGGGGACAAATCACAAAAGTCACAAAAGGGATTGTGCTGATTTTGGTAGTGGGCTGCATGTGCATGATATCTGCTGGAGGGGCAACACCCCCAACCTATGCATAAATTCCTGCAACACTAGTTTGCGTCAAAATGGCTGAATGGGCAAAATGGAGAGAGGAATGATTCGGGTTCAACCCATTTACCATGGGGCAGGGACCTACATTTCCCACCAAGAATTCTGAGATGTGGAATTTTTTTCTGAATGAACATATTTTCAGAGTGAGTTTTGACCAATGCACACATTTTTTTTCATGCTGTTTTATCTAACACAACACATTTTATATGTCCCCCCCAAGTCTTCATTTTTATGCATATTCTCCCCTAATAGACACATTTTTATAAACACTCTTTGATTGGGGAGCTGCAATGCAAGAAAAATATCAGGCAGATTTCAGAGAGCTGTGTTTGGTTTGCATAGTGTTGACATTCAGTTTTAAATGCACGCTGCATCGAATTCCTCCTCCCATCCCTAGCAGTGCTGACTTACATTCTCTGACTGTGTAAGTTCAACTTGTAAAAGCTTTAACAAAAGATCTTCAGTCAACTGAAAGGCAATCTTTAGCTTTTAATTAGAAATGCAAACAATCTTGCAAAGAAGGGTCATTATTTAAACTGCGGGTGTGAAGTGGAATCTTGTCAAAGGGAAACCTGCCATGATGATTTCCCCCATTCTCTGGCTTCTTCTGTGCTGATCCAACACCAACTATATGAATATAGGAGACAGACCATTGTCTTATACTGAGACAGATCATTGGTCCATCTAGCTAGTGGGTAGGCAAACTAAGGCCCGGGGGCCAGATCCGACCCAATCACCTTCTAAATCCAGCCCACAGACAGTCTGGGAATCAGTGTGTTTTTATACATGAGTAGAATGTGTCCTTTTATTTAAAATGCATCTCTGTGTTATTTGTGGGGCATAGGAATTCGTTCATTATTATTTTTTTCAGAATCTAGTCCGGCCCCCCACAAGGTCTGAGGGACAGTGGACCGGCCCCCTGCTGAAAAAGTTTGCTGATCCCTGAATTCTAGCTCAATACTGTGTAGTCCAAGTCCAAGTGGCAGTGCCCCACCCCCACCCCAAAGGATTTCAGATGGGGATCCCTTCCTGCCCTACCTGGGGATGCCAAGGACTGAACCTGCAGCTTTCTGTATGCAAATCAGATGCTCCAGCAATGAGCTATGGCTTTCCCCATAAATGTGAAAGCCTCACAGTGGCAGAGCAAGGCTGAACCATTAATTATCCTGGTGCTCCAGCAGATGACATACGGTACCTTCACTCTGTCTGCTCTGAATAATAATAATAATAATAATAATAATAATAATAATAATAATAATAATAATAATAATATATTATTATTATTTATACCCCACCCATCAGGCTGAGCCTCCCCAGCCACTCTGGGCGGCTCCCAATCAAGTGTTAAAAACAACACAGCTTTAAATATTAAAAACTTCCCTAAACAGATGTCTCTTAAAGATAAGATAGCTGCTTATTTCCTTCACATCTGAAGGGAGGGCGTTACACAGGGCGGGCGCCACTACCAAGAAGGCCCTCTGCCCTGTTACCTCACTTCTCGCAGCGAGGGAACCGCCAGAAGGCCCTTGGAGCTGGATCTCAGTGTCCGGGCTGAATGATGGGGGTGGACACGCTCCTTCAGGTATACAGGACCGAGGCTGTTTAGGGCTTTAAAAATGTCCTGGAACTGTGCTGCCCTGCATATTCTTTGCCCACCCCGCTGGAAGCACACATACAACACCACTGTTCTGATGGCAGGCCCTCCAAGTGTCCCTGTTTTCCAGGGGCAGTCCCAAATTTACAGAAGCCGTCCCGGTTTCTGATTTGTTCCAGGAAGGTCCTGCTTTTCCTTAAAAAGGTAAAGGTACCCCTGCCCGTATGGGCCAGTCTTGCCAGACTCTAGGGTTGTGCACTCATCTCACTCTAGAGGCCGGGAGCCAGCGCTGTCTGGAGACACTTCCGGGTCACGTGGCCAGTGTGACAAAGCTGCATCTGGCAAGCCAGCGCAGCACACGGAACGCCGCTTACCTTCCCGCTGGTAAGCGGTCCCTATTTATCTACTTGCACCCGGATGCTTTCGAACTGCTAGGTTGGCAGGCGCTGGGACCGAACGACGGGAGCGCACCCCGCTGCGGGGATTCGAACCGCCGACCATGCGATCGGCAAGTCCTAGGCGCTGAGGTTTTACCCACAGCGCCACCCGTGTTGTGGTGCTTTTCCTTAGGGTGTCCTTATTTTCACTGGAGAAATGTTGGAGGATGAGGAGTTATGCGACCCCCTGAGCCAAGGAGATAAGTAACTATGCAGTGGAACCTTGGAAGTTGAACGGAATCCATTCCAGAAGTCCATTCAACTTCCAAAATGTTCGGAAACCAAAGCACGGCTTCTGATTGGATGCAGGAAGCTCCTGCAGCCAATTGGAAGCTGCAGAAGCCCCGTCAGATATTTGGGTTCCAAAGAACGTTAGGAAACCGGAACACTCGCTTCCGGGTTTGCGGCGTTCAGGAGCCAAAATGTTTGACTCGCAAGGCATTCAGGATCCAAAAGTGTGACTACTGTACAACCTTTAGGAGGCAGCCCTGTATAAGGAAGTTTTTTAATGTTTGATGTTTTGTGTTGTGTGTGTATATTTGTGTGTGTGTGTGTGTGTGTGTGTGTGTGTGTGTGTGTGTGTAGAGAGAGTGAGAGAGTCATACCACGGGTTACAGACTCTTCGGGTTGCGTGATTTCGGGTTGCACACCACGCGAGCCCAGAAATACCGGAACGGGTTACTTCTGGGTTTTGCCAAATGCGCAGAAGCGCTAAATCACGCAGATGTGCCGAATTACAACCCGTGTGTGTGCAGATGCGGTGCTGCAGGTTGCGAACACTGCGGGTTGCGAATGTGCTTCCCGCACGGATCACGTTCGCAACCTGAGTATCCACTGTATATATGGCTGGGGCAACCCAGTCAGGCAAGTGGGTTATAAATAATAAAATTATTATTATGGAATATGACATCCCTATTTTCATCAGAGAAATCTTGGAGGGTATGTGATCAGTAAACCTCGAGAGTCTCAACCAGAAGTCTTTCATGTCACCTGCAACCATCTTCCTGCTTAAGGATAGAACTATGGTCGTTAGGAGCTTTGCCACCCGATAAACCCACAGGGTGAACCATTTTTTAAACTACAATATGACCTGTATGTTTGAGCAAGCGCCCTTCATTTCAACGAGATGTTTGTGGCGGACTGCAGTTCTTTCCTAAGCAGTGAAGGAGTTAACAGTGGCACAGCTCTCCAGAAGTATAAAGATAAGCCATTCACGCCAGCAGCTCATAATTTATTCTTCAAGTCATCTTGGCTTAGATTTGCTCTGTAAACCTTGGCCGCATAGAAGTTTTACCATCAATACAGTCTTGTTTCGGATGCCTTATAAAACCCTCTCCTTTTCTCTTCCCTCCCACTTTTTATGAAAGGAAAGATCAGCCTGCTCCAATTTGGTGTGTTTGTATTTTCACTTAATAGCTAGAGGTCACCTTTGGACTTGAGCCGATTTCTCTCATTTAGCACCACTTTTCTGTGCCCAGGCTGCTTAGCAGCAGAGAAATCTATGACGGAAGGAGAGCAAAAGAGTAGCAATCTGATTATGGAGTTGGTTGATAAATTGATTAGCTCATTGACATACGTATGATTCCCCACAAGGAATAAGAGTGAGTACAAAATGCAGCATTAATTATAATTAAATTCTTGCCTGTTTCCGGCTTCCACTATTAATTCCCCTAAACTGTTTCCTCTGCAGTTGTTACCGCTACAGCTACAAGAGGAGTTTGGAAGTAAGAAACCCACTCAACCAACTGGTGCATCCTCTTGCCTGCCCACTTGTAAAGCATTAAACAACTTCACAACACACAGCTTAGATTTCCCAGAGCTTTCTTTGGGTTGGGAGGGGACGTCCTCCACTAACGTCACAAGGTGAGGCTGTCCTTAATGTTGCCTGCAGAGCGCTGAGGAGCTGGAGGCAGCCTTCTCACAATGGAGCACTGGGTTATTATTTTGTTAAAGTTAAATGAACCTTCTAATCCTCCACTGTAACAACAACTACAAAACAATCTGGAGCTCTTCAGTGCTCCACGGGCAACATTAGACCACTTCACTTCTTGCAAAGCCCACTGACCTAGCGTTGACAGAGACACAGAAAAGTAGAGCATAGGGGGACAGGAGGAAAACAGAACGACAGACTGCCATCACCATCATCATATATTATTTATACCCCACCCATCTGGCTGGGTTCCCCCAGCCACTCTGGGTGGCTCCCAACACAATAAAACAACAAACATTAAAAGCTTCCCTAAACAGGGCTGACTTCAGATGTCTTCTAAAAGTCAGATAGTAGTTTATTCCAATGACATCTGATGGCAGGGTGTTCCACAGGGCGTGCACCACTACCGAGAAGGCTCTCTGCCTGGTTCCCTGCAACCTCACTTCTTGCAGTGAGGGAACCACCAGAAGGCCCATGGAGCTGGACCTCAGTGTCATCATCATCATCATCATCATCATAGTAATAATAATAATAATAATAATTTATTATTTGTACCCCGCCCATCTGGCTGGGTTTCCCCAGCCACTCTGAGCGGCTTCCAACAAAGATGAAAGATACATTAAAATGTCACATATTAAAAACTTCCCTGAACAGGGCTGCCTTCAGATGTCTTCTGAATGTCAGGTAGATGTTTATCGCTTTGACATCTGATGGGAGGGCATTCCACAGGGCGGGCGCCACTACCGAGAAGGCCCTCTGCCTGGTTCCCTGTAACTTGGCCTCTCGCAGTGAGGGAACCGCCAGAAGGCCCTCGGAGCTGGACCTCAGTGTCCGGGCAGAACGATGGGGGAGGAGACGCTTCTTCAGATATACTGGACCGAGGCCGTTTAGGGCTTTAAAGGTCACCACCAACACTTTGAATTGTGCTCGGAAACGTACTGGGAGCCAATGTAGGTCTCTCAGGGCTGGTGTTATGTGATCTCGGCGGCCGCTCCCAGTCACCAGTCTAGCTGCCACATTCTGGATTAGTTGTAGTTTCCGGGTCACCTTCAAAGGTAGCCCCACGTAGAGCGCATTGCAGTAATCCAAGCGAGAGATAACCAGAGCATGCACCACTCTGGCGAGACAGTCTGCGGGCAGGTAGGGTCTCAGCCTGCATACCAGATGGAGCTGATAAGCAGCTGCCCTCGACACAGAATTCACCTGCACCTCCATGGACAGCTGTGAGTCCAGAATGACTCTCAGGCTGCGCACCTGGTCCTTCAGAGGCAGAGTTACCCCATTCAGGACCAGGGAGTCCTCCATACCAGCCCGCCCCCTGTCCCCCCAAAACAGTACTTCTGTCTTGCCAGAATTCAACCTCAATCTGTTAGCTGCCATCCATCCTCCAATCGCCATGGATTTGTGGGGCCCCAAATGAAATAATTTTGTTGACATGGCAGTTCCTCTCAGGGAGGTGTAAAACGGATCCAGTTCCTTTAGCAATATAGCTCCAGAGCACAGTGGCATATAGTCTTTATAATCCGATTTCCCAGAAAGAGTCGTGGGAGACAACTAACTCTACTGGTAGTTAACAAGGCAAGCTATGCCAGGGTGGGCAACCTTGTATGTCTGCTGAGAGCTGCATTCTCTTATGGGCTGCATGCCCATAAATCCAACAGTGGGCAGGATCCGAGCCAAACATGGTTAGAGCCAGCCCCTCTGCCTTTCTATTGCCCTCTATTCTCTCACAGTCTCCACCACTATTTTTGTTTGAATTACAGTAATATTTACATCTACACATATAAGTTACCATATGCAAATCTTATGCAAATCCGTGCCCTCTCCCGCCTTCTTTTTTGGTGATGCGTTTCCTCTTTTGACAATATATAAGTACCCCTCACCCACAAGCCCAAATGATCCGCATCTTAATAGCACATCCATATGGATCCAGGACTGTGAGGTCGTCCAAGTTTCCTGGAAGACGAAAGGCAATCTTCAGTTTACAATCTTACACCGAAAGGAGGGAATAGATACGAGATGGTAGATAGCTGGTGGAGTTAGCATCAAGTTGGTTTCTTGAGTATCGGCCAGACAATTAATTCATTAAGTAAGCAGATGGCAAACACTTCTTGTTAGTGGGAAGAAGATTCTGAGATATGTCTGAGTATGCCATTTGTATATGATCTAAATTAGCTGTTAATGAAAATGTGCTATGTGACAAAACCTGGGGAAATTAAGCAATTTGATATCATATGATCCCCTTCTGTAGTTCACTTTTAGAATACTTTTCTTTATAAACTGTATGTCTAGTTTACCTTCCCCCAAACTGTACAGAGTTTCTTTTTTGAATCAGTGTAGCCTGGTATGGATTGTGTGTGCTGTTGTTTAAGAGATACAAATTTTGGGAATATTAACTTCAAGGAAATGAATGGATTTTCATTCCTGTAATTTATGAGAGGCTATTCAGTGGTGGTTGTACAGAGGGTCGGAAAACCTTTCCCTCCCCATGTGGTGAAACTCCAAGGAGGGGGCTGTGTGGACTGGTCTCACTTTCCTCTGCTGATGTTCGCAACCTCCCTGCCACCCATGCATTTGGACAGTGTGGGAAAACCACTTCCGCCCTGCAGAGGAGGTGGGATTGCAGGCTTCACGCCCCCACCACGCACGCAGTTGCTGGAGCCCAGCCTCCGCGTGATTGGGGGAATCCCCAGCCACGTCACCCCTTGGCCAGCCAATCAGCTGGCTCTGAAGGCGTGGCCTGCCGGGGATCTCCCTCTTTTCCCACCTGCCAGCTGTTCCTGCTTTTCCCACCCTCCTACCCTTTAAGGTTTTCGTCCTTTGACTTTGCTTGGACCTTGGTTGGTCGCCGTTGAGGGGCCTGGTAGGAATTTTTCCACTTGGCAAATTGGCACCAGCCACTTGGTTTTCGCCTACCTCATAACAAATCATCACAACTTTCTTAGTATTGGCGGTTAGGCATTGGTATTGATTTTGTTTTGTAGATGGAAGAGGGGAGGAAGTGCCATCACCTGCCCCACATACTGAAGGGTAGTCCGTTAAAGGATTCTGGGGGGTGTGGCCCTGTCCGAAGCCTATGGAGGTGAGGGCCTAAGGCACGCCCCCCAAGCGGTGACCCCGGGGGAGTTCCTAGTTGATGTGCATCAGCAGGACTCCCCCTTCTGGTGGTTAACCCTTCCCGGACTTCAAGTGAACAGGCTGAAGCTGGATAGTCGGTTAGGACCAATGCCTAAGCCAATACCGCTCATCACCTGTAACCAATAAAGTTGTGGCCATATTTAGCCCATTAACCTTAATAATTGTGTCATGTGTCTTTATTTCCACTGGGGGGGAGGGTGGGAACTCACCACACAAAGGATTCTAACTGAGCACTTATATATGTAGGGCGAGTCCTTGTCCCTTATGCATATCCCTTCTGTCCCTCATAGAATTCTAGCCCAATGGTTGCCATTAATTTGATTCTGATTTGATTTTAGAATGAATTGATTTTAGAACATATTTTAATTAATTGATTGTGATTTTATGTACAGTGGTACCTTGGGTTAAGAACTTAATTCGTTCTGGAGGTCTGTTCTTAACCTGAAACTGTTCTTGACCTGAAGCACCACTTTAGCTAATGGGGCCTCCTGCCGCCGTCATGTGATTTCTGTTCTCATCCTGAAGCAAAGTTCTTAACCCGAGGTACTATTTCTGGGTTGGTGGAGTCTATAACCTGAAGCATCTGTAACCTAAAGCGTCTGTAACCCGAGGTACCACTGTAAACAATGTTACTTTTACTGTTGTTAGCCACTCTGAGCCTGGCTTCGGCTGGGGAGGGCGGGATATAAATAATAAAATTATTATTATTATTATTATTATTACAAATCCACCTGACAGTTACCTTGTTCAACCCACATTTTACCAGCTTCCTCATGATAATATCATGGGGGACTTTGTCAAAAGCCTTCTTGAAATCAGCATACACAATGTCCATAATGTCCACAGCATTCCCCTGATCCACCAATCTATCAAAAAGAAAAAGAAAAGAGATTCATCTGGCATTTTTTAGTAACCCATGCTGGATCATAGTAAACACGGGATCCTTTTCTAAGGGCTCATGCGCTGCTTACTTATTTGTACTACAGCCTTTCCTGGTATCAATGTCAAGTTACAGTGGTTACCTCTGGTTACGAACTTAATTTGTTCTGGGTGTCTGTTCTTAACCTGAAACTGTTCTTAACCTGAGGTACCACTTTAGCTAATGGGGCCTCCCTCTGCCGCTACGCCGCTGGAGCACAATTTCTGTTCTCATCCTGAAGCAAAGTTCTTATCCCAAGGGTTAGCAGAGTCTATTTCTGGGTTTCTGAGTCTGTAACCTGAAGCGTCTGTAACCCAAGGTACCACTGTACTTGGATCTTCTTGTTTCCTTTTTTTGAAGATAAGGACAATGGTTCCTCCATTTCCTTGATAACTTTAGCTGCTTTTTCTGAACCTTTTCCAACTCTACAATATCCTTTTAGAGGTGACCACTAGCACTGTATTTCGATTGTAGTCATACCATAGATTTGTATAATGGCGTTAATATAGTGGCAGTTTTATTTTCAATTCCTTTCCATGTACCCCCACCAACCAACCACCTTTCCATGTACCCCCACCAACCAACCACCATGCCTAGTGTTTTAGAATCATAGAATCATAGAATCACAGAGTTGGAAGAGACCACAAGGGCCATCGAGTCCAAGCAGGAAACACCATCAGAGCACTCCTGACATATGGTTGTCAAGCCTCTGCTTAAAGACCTCCAAAGAAGGAGACTCCACCACACTCCTTGGCAGCAAATTCCACTGTCGAACAGCTCTTACTGTCAGGAAGTTCTTCCTAATGTTTAGGTGGAATCTTCTTTCTTGTAGTTTGGATCCATTGCTCCGTGTCCGCTTCTCTGGAGCAGCAGAAAACAACCTTTCTCCCTCCTCTATGTGACATCCTTTTATATATTTGAACATGGCTATCATATCACCCCTTAACCTCCTCTTCTCCAGGCTAAACATGCCCAGCTCCCTTAGCCGTTCCTCATAAGGCATCGTTTCCAGGCCTTTGACCATTTTGGTTGCCCTCCTCTGGACACGTTCCAGTTTGTCAGTGTCCTTCTTGAACTGTGGTGCCCAGAACTGGACACAGTACTCCAGGTGAGGTCTGACCAGAGCAGAATACAGTGGCACTATTACTTCCCTTGATCTAGATGCTATACTCCTATTGATGCAGCCCAGAATTGCATTGGCTTTTTTAGCTGCCGCGTCACACTGTTGGCTCAGTGTGGAGACTCAGTTGGCTCAGTGTTTACTATGTGGAGACTTCATATTAACCCTAAGGGGCAATTTGTTGATCACTGATGGCCACTCTAGGAATTTACCATGCATTGGTGGTGGAGGAGAGAAAAGCACTTCTGCTAATCAGCATGTTCAAATTGCATGTAATTAGCATCACTTGTCAATTTCATAAACCTGGCAGCTGTCAAAATACAGTTGGGGAACATGCTGTACTTACACTGAAATATCTTTAGATTCTGTTTTCCTCAGATGTGAAGAACTTGAACAAGTCTGGGAAAGAAAAAAGAAACCAATCACAATAATTGAAACCTGCCATTATCATTTCTGGCTTCAAAGATTTTTGCTGTTGTTGTCATTATATTTCTAAATGAGCTATTAAATCAGGAGGACAGAATCCATTTTGAATTTTTCAGGTGAGAGCAAGGATTTAGCAACCTCAGCAAAGCTAAATGACTGGTCTCCCACCAATAAAATATAGGCAGAAACTTGCTCAAAGTCTCCTGTTGTCAAAATAGACTTTGGCTTTGTAGGATCAGAGTCTTCCTCCGCATCCTCACAGATCACAGTAGATCTGCCAGACAGATTTATCTGCCCCAAGGGCCACATTCCAATTACTCAGGTTATTCTGTGGAGATGTGAAAATTACGTGCACAGAGACCCTGGGAGTTGAATCAAGAGGTATTTCAGGGTCTGCTTCACACCTGCAAGATGCAACTTGTCAGTGGCTTTTTGTCAACAATCTTGATGCACATCTGTATCTACATCAATATTATTTTTCTAAATAAAAAGGTCAAGGACCCCTGACAGTTAAGTCCAGTCACGAACGACTCTGGGGTTGTGGCGCTCATCTCACTTTACTGGCCGAGGGAGCCGGCGTTTGTCCGCAGACAGTTTTTCCGGGTCATGTGGCCAGCATGATTAAGCTGCTTCTGGTGAAATGTTTACCTTCCTGCTGGAATGGTACCTATTTATCTACTTGCACTGGTGTGCTTTCGAACTGCTAGGTTGGCAGGAGCTGGGACTGAGCAATGGGAGCTCACCCCGTCACGGGGATTCGAGCCACTGACTTTCCGATCGGAAAGCCCTAGGCTCAGTGGTTTAGACCACAGCGCCACCCGTGTCCCATTTTTTCTTCTTCTAAATAGGATGTCCTATATCCTATGAGCCAGGGACCAGCAGAGGCTGGCGCTCATTGGGACAGGTGGAACAGAAGGCAGGGAGGTCAACAGCAGGTGGCACCAGAGCCAATGGCAGGTGGAACTAACTAATCATCTTCTTCTCCATTAAGTTATGCACAGGACAGACTGAAGTTGGTGGGGCAATGCCCCACTTGTCCTAATAGGCCAGTCTCCACTGGATAGGACAGAAGCAGGTTCTACTCATATTTCCAGTGCTATCCCCCCCCCCGACCGCTTTTACTTACCAGGTACAACAGCTATGGGTGGGTACAGATTATGTGGAGAACCTGGGTGGGGAGGGTAAAAATAAAAAAAGAGAGAGGGAGGGACAAATTTAACTCTTTCTTTCCCTGCTGGTGGATCAAAATTACTATTATTTACTGTTATTTTCATCATTATTTATTTATTACCTGACCTTCACCCTATTTTTCTTCTTCTTCTTTGGCGATCCCTCGTAGCCGAGTAAGAGTGTCTTCCATAAACACGGTTTTAACAATGAGTCCGTAAGTGACTATGGAGGCCAATTCTGGATCCACATGTCCTTCCACAGTGGGGACATTGGTTTCTGGGCGGGAGTTGATCACGGTGTCGATTTGCCAAGCATTCCTTCCTCTTAGCACGTTTCTCTCTTGTGTCCTGAGTTCGAGTCTCTTCAAAGCCCATGACACTTTCGGTCAAGGCTGTTCTCCAACTGGAGCCCTCGCAGGCCAGTGTTTCCCTGTTGTCAATGTTTATACTACATTTTTTTAGATTTGCCTTGAGAGAGTCTTTAAACCTCTTTTGTTGACCAGCAGCATTACACTTTCCATTTTTAAGTTCACCCTATATTCCCATGATGTCCAGCTCGTTTCATTTATTGCAGGAAACATCAGCCAGAAAGCGGCGTTATCTTTTCTTGATATTATGGTATGCTGACCTTTGGGTTAATGAGTGGGGAAGGGATTTTGGATCTCTGTGCAAAGAAGAAGAAGAAGAAGAGGAGGAGGAGGAGGAGGAGGAGGAGGAGGAGGAGGAGGTTTCCAAAAGTCAGCTAAAGCACAAACATTAACAACAGTTTAAAACAACTTACAATCATAAAAAAATAAGGTGGGTCCTAAAAGTCTACACGACAGATTGCCTCTTTTCCCCAGCTGTTTTTCTCTCCCAGAGAGAAAAAGATAAGCATCCTGTAGATATTTTTTCCTTCTTGAGGAGAAAAGCAGCTGGAGCAGAGTCATGATGTCAAGCAAACAGCTGGGAAGGAAATGGTTAATTAAAAGCTCCATTTTCCGTGCACCTGAAGTCACCCACTGCTGGTATATAGATGTAAAAAACAAACCCACAGGAAAAGGATTCCGCAGAACTACACTTCCTTTCTGTGAAAGTGTGCTGTCTCTGCTACCCCTAGCACTGAGCAGTTTTCATATCTCTACCAATTTACCGCCTTATTTTAAACCAATTAATTAATTGAGTTTTAAACAAACCAACACCCTTTTGTACAGACAGCCACGATTTCCCCCTCAGTCTGCCTCGTTGAGTTCCAAGCAATGCAAAGGTTAGCATACTGTATGATCAAGGAAAGACGGTGTCTCTTTTCTGACTGGTGTTTTTGGCAGAAAAAGGATAAAGAGTCTGCTCCACCAAGATGCAGGCTGAACACCAGCTTTGTCCGATGAGTCATTTATTAGGGCTCAGACATGAATAAACGCTGGTTTCGATAATGGGCGATCAGGTGTTTTCCATCTCATTGACCACACTCCCCTGAAACTGGAAGGAAGGTATCAGCTCCCCTTAGTGGCAATAGTAATGTCAACCGTGGAAAAGGAATGAAGATGAATGATGATAAGTGAGCACACAGGATTGAACGTGGCATCTTCCATAATCCTGGGCCACTCTGCACAACGCAGCCCAGTCACAAAGGCCCCATTTCTGCAATATGCCACATTTAAAGCAGTTTCATGCCACATTATCCCACCACAAGCACCGTATAAATTGTAGTCTGTCAAGGGTGCAAGAGTTGCTAGGAGAGCTCCTGTTCCCCTCACAGGGTTGCAGTTCTGGGATGGCTCAGTCGGTAGAGCACAAGAGCGCTCTTACTCTCAGGGTTGTGGGTTCGAGTTCCACATTGGGCAAAAGGTTCCTGCACTGCAAGGGGTTGGATTAAGATGACCCTCATGTTCCCTTCCAACTCTACAATTCCATGATTCTAATTCCCAGAGTTATCTGGGAAGAAGGGTTGATCTGAGAACTGTAGCTCTTTGAGGGGAACTTATATAGGCCAGATCCCAAACCCATTCACTCTGAACACATGACCTGGCAACCCAGCGTAGAACACTATTTTAAAGGCTTTTCTCTCCCTCTCTGCAAGGTTTTGGCAGATTGGCAGCTGCAGTCTTGTTGCCAAGCAGGGTTTGGATCGGGTGTAACTTTAGACCGGCTTAACCTACCCTGGTGTCACACGGACCTGCCAGTCAGTAATCCCACAGTTCAAAGATGGAGTTAACTCTTTATTAACAAAAAATATCATGATCTCCACAGACTTGATTGAGCATCAGGACTAATGAGCAGAGCAACTCCTGGTGGTCTTCCTCCATGAAAATCAGTTGCCGAGTCTGAAAGTCCCTCCCTACTCAGGGCTTTCCCCCCCAAGAATCGGAGACTACACCTGCATGCAGCCAACCTCTCATCCACTCTTTTCATGCCTCTTCTGGTTCCGGGAGATAAGGCAGATGGAGAGCTTGTTGTAGCAGGAGGGGGAGACACCCGTGACTCTTCATCAGCTGGACTTATCTTGGCTTCTTGGCCTCCCCTCATCCCCCTCTCCTACTTCAGCTAGCTTCTGCCCCTGATTCTGGACTTCTCTCTGCCACAGACTCTCCCCGCTCACTAAGCCCTGTTACCCTGTTACTGTTTTGTGAAATAATGCATGTCTAAAAGTGTGCCACCAACATGAAATGTCTGGAAAGCTCTGCAGTAGGTCTTGCCCCAATGAGGCAGTTGTGAGGACAGAAGAAGAAGAAGAAGAAGAAGAAGAAGAAGAAGAAGAAGAAGAAGAAGAAGAAGAAGAAGAAGAAGAAGAAGAGTAGTAGTAGTAGTAGTAGTAGTAGTAGTAGTAGTAGTAGTTTGGATTTGATATCCCGTCTTTCACTCCCTTTAAGGAGTCTCAAAGCGACTAGCATTCTCCTTTCCCTTCCTCGCCCACAACAAACATTCTGTGAGGTGAGCGGGGCTAAGAGACTTCAGAGAAGTGTGACTAGCCCATGGTCACCCAGCAGCTGCATGTGGAGGAGCGGAGACGCGAACCCGGTTCCCTAGATTACGAGTCTACTGCTCCTAACCACTATACCACACTGGCTCTCTGCCTTCCCAAGTCCCCTCCTCTCTGGGGGTTTTCCCAAGCAGTCTAAGGCTCCTTCGTCTTGTCTCTCTTTGCTCCACCCTCTTCATTCTAGGAGACCATTGGAAAGGGGAGCTGGTCACAGCAGGAGGGAGAGCTTCCCTGGCTTCTTCAGTAGCCTGCCTCCACTCTGATTCTTGAACACCACCACAAAGCTTCACCCTCTGATTCTAGACTGCTCTCTGCCCCAGCCTCTTCCTATTCACTAAACCCTGTTACCTCTTCAGCTTCCAACATCTCATTCTTCCAGTCTTCTCCCCATCCTCCCTGTGACCACTTATCATTGTCCCACCACCAATCCCCTGGCTCGGAGGCTTCTTCCCTTGGACGTTCTCCAGCTGGTTCCTCCCACCGTTCCTCTGCATCCAACCAGTTCATGCTATCTGACTTGCTTTATGCCAGCTGCTTGTGCATACGGTTGCTTGCCATGTCCATCCAAATGTTTTTAATCAATTTGTGCAACTGATTAGTCCACTAAATGTTGCAACCCTGTTGTTGTTTTTCTGTTCAGGAGAGGTGGTTCCAATCTGTCCAGAGAAGTGGTGAGGACCAAGCTGCCAATACATCAGCCCCTAAAACTCTTAAGGGCTTGTTTAATATTCACTACGTAGCTATCTGGAAGGTCAGGGTGTGCTTTGGAAAGGTCATTCCACAAATATGCCTGCATATTCTCAAGGCCCTTACTTCAGTGTTCAATAATGCAACAGGATTATGATAATGATCCTGTTTTATGGCTTCTCTAATCTCGGTGGAACTCAAATAGTTTTTTACAAACTGACATTCTCTATAAAAGATGAGCTTGGGATTCAGGGCGCAGCAAACAAGGTAGTCATACTAACACCAGCCATATCTGACTAACTGACTAGTAACGCCAAAGTAATGCAGCAGAACAAAAGAAGAACCAGACACTTCCGTAATAATGTTCTAAAAGTTGACTCCAGGAGACCATTCCCCAACCCCTGCAAACTGTTGCTGGGGCCAGCAAAGGCAAGAAAGGAACTGATGGCTTGTAGCCAACTATTACTCAGACCCACTGAAGTTAATGGACCTAAGTTTGTTGTTGTTGTTTAGTCGTTTAGTCGTGTCCAACCCTTCATGACCCCATGAAGCAGAGCACGCCAGGCACTCCTGTCTTCCACTGCCTCCTGCAGTTTGGTCAAACTCATGTTAGTAGCTTCGAGAACACTGTCCAACCATCTTGTCCTCTGTCGTCCCCTTCTCCTTGTGCCCTCCATCTTTCCCAACATCAGGGTCTTTTCCAGGGAGTCTTCTCTTCTCATGAGGTGGCCAAAGTATTAGAGCCTCAGCTTCAGGATCTGTCCTTCCAGTGAGCACTCAGGGCTGATTTCCTTCAGAATGGATAGGTTTGATCTTCTTGCAGTCCACGGGACTCTCAAGAGTCTCCTCCAGCACCATAATACAAAAGCATCAATTCTTCGGCGGTCAGCCTTCTTTATGGTCCAGCTCTCACTTCCATACATCACTACTGGGAAAACCATACCTTTAACTATATGGACCTTTGTTGGCAAGGTGATGTCTCTGCTTTTTAAGATGCTGTCTAGTTTTGTCATCGCTTTTCTCCCAAGAAGCAGGCGTCTTTCAATTTCGTGACTGCTGTCACCATCTGCAGTGATCATGGAGTCCAGGAAAGTAAAATCTCTCACTGCCTCCATTTCTTCCCCTTCTATTTGCCAGAAGGTGATGGGACCAGTGGACCTAAGTTAAAAAGGTAAAGGGACCCCTGACCGTTAGGTCCAGTCATGACCGACTCTGGGGTTGCGGCATTCATCTCGCTTTATTGGCCGAGGGAGCCAGCATACAGCTTCCGGGTCATGTGGCCAGCATGACTAAGCCGCTTCTGGCAAACCAGAGCAGCGCACGGAAACGCCATTTACCTTCCCGCCGGACTATCTACTTGCACTTTGATGTGCTTTTGAACTGCTAGGTTGGCAGGAGCTGGGACTGAACAATGGGCGCTCACCCCATCACGGGGATTTGAACTGCCGACCTTCTGATCGGCAAGTCCAAGGCTCTGTGGTTTAACCCACAGCACCACCCGCGTTAGCCTTGTCTAAATAGGGTCAGGGGATCTACTTTGCAGATAACTAGCATTGAATACAAATGCACAGTGTTTTGACAACCCTGCCACTGTTGAACAGGAGGGCAGTGCTCCAAATCTGCCTTCCTGCTAAGAAAATCCCCCCCCAATAAACCTATTCAAAATCCTTTTCCACTGATTTTGAAAGCAATTCTTCTCTAAATATTCTTTGGATATGCACTTATACATTGAACATTCTGCAACATTCATTCGGCTGTGTCCTCATTTGACACCCAAAGAGTTTTGCAACAAGGGATGGAAGAGGAATTTGTTCTAAATGGATTACTATATGGAACCTAACAGTTCTGACCAATTGAGCTTTGCACGCATCCGACCACCTCATGCGCCAGACTCCTGCTGATGTCTGAGCTGCTCATGCATTGTCAGGTAGAGCATTGACCTCCGGAAAAAACCTGGAGGAGAGCAATATATGAATTTAAATATATAGATCAGGGGTAGGCAACCTAAGGCCCAATCGCCTTCTCAGTCCGGCCCGTGGATGGTCCAGGAATCAGCGTGTTTTTTCATGAGTAGAATGTATCCTTTCATTTAAAATGCATCTCTGGGTTATTTGTGGGGCCTGCCTGGTGTTTTTACATGAGTAGTATGTGTGCTTTTATTTAAAATGCATCTCTGGGTTACAGTGGTACCTCAGGTTAAGTACTTAATTCGTTCCGGAGGTCCGTTCTTAACCTGAAGCACCACTTTAGCTAATGGGGCCTCCTGCTGCTGCTGTGCTGCCAGAGCACGGTTTCTGTTCTCATCCTGAAGCAAAGTTCTTAACCCGAGGTACTATTTCTGGGTTAGCGGAGTCTGTAACCTGAAGCATATGTAACCCGAGGTACCACTGTATTTGTGAGGCATAGGAATTCATTCCCCCCCAAAAAATATAGTCCAGCCCCTCACATGGTCTGATGGACGGTGGATCGGCCCATGGCTGAAAAAGGTTGCTGACCCCTGATACAGATCTATGTGGCATATAATCTTCATTCTACCAACTATTGTGTTATGTACTGAGTTGAATAGGATCCAAAATGCAGCAGTCTGATTGGTCCTAGAACAATAGGATCCAAAATGCAGCAGTCTGATTGGTCCTAGAACAATAGGATCCAAAATGCAGCAGTCTGATTGGTCCTAGAACAATAGGATTCAGAATGCAGCAGTCTGATTGGTCCTAGAACAATGCAGCAGTATGATTGGTCTGCAGGATCCACCCAATCCGGCTCCAGATGGAAGTGAATCCACAACCTGATTGGCCTACAGGAGAATTCCGGAATTAGCCAATCACGTGCAGCCCATTGTGTAAATAATGTATATAAAGCAGATACTTTGAGGGGACTTCCATTCCTCCTCACCACTATGAGCTGAATAAAGAGCATGAAATCCACTCTCGACTCTGAGTATATTTCATATTGTATGTGTGCTGTCTTTTTATCCTCAGTATTACCATTTTCCCTACTACTTCTCAACCACTCTGAACAGTTTTTTTAAAAAACATACCTCCTGTTTTTCCATTGGATTGCAGCTCACCTGACAGTATTTTTTTCAGTGATATCATTGACTGCACCTGGATCCATTGAAGTGGTCCAAGCGGTTTGGACCTGGATAGCTCAGTTGGTTAGACCATGGTGCTGATAACACCAAGGTTGCAGGTTCGATCCCTGTATGGACCAGCTGCATGTTCCTGCATTGCAGGGGGTTGGACTAGATGATCCTCAGGGTCCCTTCCAACTCTACAGTTCTATGATTCTATGGACCAGCGTGGCACAGCTGTGGCGCATGCCAACGCAGGATGCCAACGCAGACTGCCTTAGCTATGATGCAAGGTGAGGAGGGGGCAGCCTTTTATTTCAAAAGAGAGAACAGCTTTGATTTCTGTCTTCTTGCTGCATGTTGAAAATGTACAGGAGATAAACCCAAGGTATGCAGCATCTTAAGGAAAAGCAGTTTGCAAGTTTTGCAAAATGGCTGCAAATGAGAAGGCTGGAGGGGTCTGGCAGACGGCTGTGGCCCCTGGGTTTCCAAGCACTCCTGTCATTCATTTTTGCCGTTTCCTTTTTTTTTATAAAATATTTATTAAAGTTTTACAAAATGAAAAAAGAAAAAGAAAAATACAAATAAAAAACAGTTCCATCTTTCCATTACATTCTTTCATTTACTTAATTTCCGGACCTCCTCTAACCTCCCTTTTTGTATTCCAGTTTAATTTATCAGTTCAGCAAATCCTTCCCCTCTTTACTTGTCCTAATCTTTAATCTTAAAATAATGTAACATTAGATTTTTACTTTTTAATAGTCCATTTTTTCATACTCCTTATAGTATTATAACTAAAAACCACATAACTTTCAATCCAACATCATTCTAACATTCATTAATTTTGCAATATTTCTGTAAATAATCTTTAAATTTCTTCCAATCTTCTTCCACCGACTCTTCTCCCTGGTCTCGGATTCTGCCAGTCATTTCTGCCAATTCCATATAGTCTATCACCTTCAGCTGCCATTCTTCCAGGGTGGGTAGGTCTTGTGTCTTCCAATACTTTGCGATAAGTATTCTTGCTGCTGTTGTGGCATACATAAAAAAAGTTCTGTCCTTCTTTAGCACCTGTTGGCCGACAATGCCCAGAAGAAAGGCCTCTGGTTTCTTCGAGAAGGTATATTTAAATACCTTTTTCAATTCATTATATATCATCTCCCAGAAAACCTTAATCCTTGGGCACGTCCACCAAAGGTGAAAGAATGTACCTTCTGTTTCTTTACATTTCCAACATTTGTTATCGGGCAAGTGATAAATTTTTGCCAGCTTGACTGGGGTCATGTATATCATTTTCATAATATTCTCTCTTAAGGCATTGCATGCCGTAAACTTCATACCTGTGGTCCATAACTGTTCCCAGTCAGCAAACATAATATTATGTCCAACATCTTGTGCCCACTTAATCATAGCAGATTTCACCGTTTCATCCTGAGTATTCCATTCCATTTTCATTTTTGGATGCATCACAGCTCCCACTTCCTCCCACGTTTGTCTGCAGCCAATGGGAGAGAGAAGGAAGCCACACTGAACGTTAGCTAATTTCAAAGTTTTAAAAAGTAAAGACTTGCCTGCCCTGCTGTCATTCACCGAATGCAAAGTCCAAATGCTTGATCCGGCACTTCATAACGTAGGGTGTTTTTCAAAGCCACTTTGGGGGACCAGCTTCCCTCCCAAGGCAAATAGCAGCTCCAGGGGAGCAATCTTCATCCTCAACCTAATGGGAGGAAATGGTTAACAGCTGCATTTGTGAAATATACTCGGAGTCGAGGGTGGATTTCATGCTCTTTATTCAGCTCCCCAGAATGTCTGCTTTATGTACCCGTATTTTTCACTCTATAAGACGCACCAGACCACAAGACGCACCTAGTTTTTGGAGGAGGAAAACAAGAAAAAAAATATTCTGAATCTCAGAAGCCAGAACAGCAAGAGGGATCGCTGCACAGTGAAAGCAGCAATCCCTCTTGCTGTTCTGGCTTCTGTGATAGCTGCACAGCCTGCATTCGCTCCATAAGACGCACACACATTTCCTCTTACTTTTTAGGAGGGAAAAAATGAGTCTTATAGAGCAAAAAATACGGTACATTATTTACACAATGGGCCCCATGTGATTGGCTAATTCACCTGTAGGCCAATCAGTTTGCGGATTCACTTCCACCTGGAGCTGGATTGGGTGGCTCCTGTGGACCAATCAGACTGCTGCATTCTGAATCCTATTGTTCTAGGACCAATCAGACTGCTGCCTTTTGGATCCTATTCAACTCAGTACATAACAATTTGCATTCTTCGTCCTATGTGTGCATGCATCAGGAAGGAGGGATAAACACATCCAAGGTGTGTTCAGGTGTATGTAGAAGCAGGGGTACAAGCTCCACCACATGTCCTTGTGCATGACCTGCCCCCTAGTGCCCGAATTTCCCTGTGTTATGTGGGGGAAGGCTGCATTCGGCTTCTGTGCACATTTGCCTGAATGTGGGCAGAGCTCTCTACATGATCAGGTGCAGGAAGTGGCAGCCTCAATCCAAATCCCTCCTCCCTTCCGTTGTGTGGCTTAGCCTAAGCAAATGATAAAAGAGGGCAGAGTTCCCAGGAAGTTGCTTGGGAAATCTTTGCTCATTTTATCAAAGCAACAGCCAGCCTAACAATCCTTCAAGGGCATCGAGCAAACAGGGACTATGAAACTCGGCTAGAGTTCATTTCATTGGTACCTCTTTGGGCAAAGTACAGGAAATGCCATTCATTCCATTGATAATGACTTTTTTAAAAAAAAGCTATTCATGCAAGTAGAAAGGGGTGTGTGTGCATGTGGACTGATCTGAATTTGAAACCTGGTGGGTGGGGGTTAGGGTGCATCAACCTATTCCCCCCCACCCATCATAGTCTCAGTCTGGATTGGACCCTTTCCCCTTGGCTACTTGCATTGAAAGGAAAACTCCCATTGGTGCCAATGGGAGCTCCCCCCCCCAATGCAAATTACAAGCACAGGAGTCTGGGTTGGGGAACTATTCCTCCAAGAATCTCAATGCAGTGTACAGTGGTACCTTGGTTTTAAAACAGCTTAGTTTATGAACAACTTGGAAATAGAACGCTGCAAACCCAGAAGTAGGTGTTTCGGTTTGTGAACTTTGCCTTGGAAGCTGAACATGTTCCGCTTTCTGTGGAGTGTGTTCTGTTTGTAAATTGAGTCCCCCGCTGCTAATCAGAGGCTTCCTGTTGAGTCTGTCGGCTGTTGAGTCCTGAGCACCCACGTAACACAGAAGTGATATATGGAGCTTTTGGGGTTTTTTGCATTTTTGTTTGTGTGGCTTTTTCGTTTTTGTGACTGTGACTTGTTCTTCGTTTTATGGGACTGACTTGTGACTGTGGCTTGTGACTTCGTTTTTGTGATTGTGTGGAACCCAGTTCAGCTACTGATTGATTGGTTGTGTGACTGCAGAAATGGATAAAAGCCCCCATCCAAACAATGACTATCATCAGTGTATGTAAGAAAAAAAATATTATTTTATTTTTTATCATCTACAATACTGTCTTATTTATTTTATAGTACAGTACACTGATTATTGCTTTCATTTTATGGATCAATGGTCTCGTTAGATAGCAAAATTCATGTTAAATTGCTGTAATCCATTTTGCATTACTTTCGATGGGACTTGGTTTTGGAACAGACTTCCAGAACGGATTAAGTTTGGGAACCAAGGTCCCACTGTACATGGATCTTCTTCTCCTCATTTAATTCTCACAACAACCCTGTGAGGTAGCTTCACTTGAGAGTCAGTCACTAGCCTAGGGTCATGCAGTAAACTTCATGCCCGAGTGAGGATTTGAACCCTGGTCTACCAGGTCCTATTCCATGGGTAGGCAAACTAAGGCCTGGGGGCCGGATCCAGCCCAGTCACCTTCTAAATCTGGCCCCCGGACGGTCCAGGGATCAGCGTGTTTTTACATGAGTAGAATGTGTGCTTTTATTTAAAATGCATCTCTGGGTTATTTGTGGGGCATAGGAGTTAGTTCATTTTTTTTTCAAAATACAGTCTGGCCCCCCACAAGGTCTGAGGGACAGTGGACTGGCCCCCTGCTGAAAAAGTTTTCTGACCCCTGAGGACCTATTCGAGCATTCTAACCCAGGGTTCCCCAAACTTGGGTCTCCAGCTATTGTTGGACTACAATTCCCACCATTCCTGACCCCCTGGTCCTGCTAGCTAGGAATGATGGGCGTTATAGTCCAAAATCAGATGGTGACCCAAGTTTGGGAAACCCTGCTCCAGCTGCTATGACACTGGCTTTCAGAGGATTAAAGGTAAAGGGACCCCTGACCATTAGGTCCAGTCGTGGCCGACTCTGGGGTTGCGGCACTCATCTTGCTTTATTGGCCGAGGGAGCTGGCGTACATGCTGGTCATGTGGCCAGCATGACTAAGCCGCTTCTGGAGAACCAGAGCAGCGCACGGAAACACGGTTTACCTTCCCGCTGGAGTGGTACCTATTTATCTACTTGTACATTGACGTGCTTTTGAACTGCTAGGTTGGCAGGAGCAGGGACTGAACAACGGGAGCTCACCCCGTCGTGGGGATTCAAACCACCGACCTTCTGATTGGCAAGCCCTAGGTTCTGTGGTTAAACCCACAGTGTCACCTGCGTCCCACTTTCAGAGGATTAAATCTCCTTTATTTCTCCTTGCGACATCCTGATCCAGTCTGGGCTCCTAAACCTGTTTTTTGTTTAATATTCTTTTTTTAAAAAATCATTCGTGCAATTGCTAATTGTATGAATGGCATCTCATCTATGCAAAGAGGTTGGAAACGCCTGGCGAATGGATTCTCTTCCTATCGGAAGGTTCAGGAGAGGTCCCACGTCTCCTGTTTCAAAGAAAGGCCTGGTCACTTTGTTACCTGAAACCAAGTCAGCCAGACCTGCAAGCGGCTTTGGTCCTCTTTCATTCTCGCAGGAACTGCATGGCATGAGATAAGGTTGTCCGGTCAGCAGTATCTCCCTCCGGTGGCAAGCTTCCAAGTCATGACAGCACGCTGGTTTCTGACTTATCTGGCTCCACAGCCTCTCGCCGTACAATGGAGCCAGTCACAAAAGTGATGCGTGGATAACCTTTCCTCTCACAAATGGCCAGCCCACCTTGGTATGTGAGGAATGGGCAAGATAATATTCGCAGGGAGCTGGGGAGGGGTAAGCTTTGAAGAGGACGCCAGGAGGAGGATGTCTGTGAACATATCATAACTCATCAGATGATCAAATGGGTTTGTTTTTTTCCTACAGAAGGAGCACTCAGCTCAGTAAAAGGATTTTCTGCTAAGCCCCTCTAACTACTGTAAGAGCCAAATCCACTCTCTGGCAATCCAGGTTCTGCATCAAGGAAGGGCCGCTGAATTCTGGAACTGGTATGCGCTGTGCAAATGGAGTCGATCTGCGTGGCGTTACCCGATTTCGTGCACACATTTCTACCGTCTTTGCATCATTTATCATGTGCAAGTCACAAGAATGAGTGAGGCGCTGAACCGCTACTACCCTGAACCACTTGACAGCCACCCACCTGCGCTTCTGAAATTTTGGCACCCACCCACTTTTCTTTTGCAATTGTATAGCTTACTTCAAAAAAGAAAAATGAAAGCTTTGATGCTTAGGAAGAACAAGTTCTATGTGTACATTATGATTGTGTTTCCCCTCCATGGTTGAAGTAGGACTATGCGGCATCTAATAATAATACTAATAATAATTTTATTAATAATAGTTTTATTGTTTATAGCCTGCTACTCTGACTGGGTTTCCCTAGACATTCTGGGTGGCTTATAGCATGTATAAAAAATTGTAAAACACCAGACATTAAAAATTTCCCGATACAGGGTTGTCTTCAGATGTCTTCTAAAAGTCAGATACAGTCATACCTCATGTTACATCCGCTTCATGCTACGTTCTTTCAGGTTACGTCCCGCGGCGACCCAGAAGTACCAGAAAGGGTAACTTTTGGGTTTCGCCGCTCGCGCATGCGCAGACGTGCAAAATGATGCCACACCCATGTGTAGAAGCGGCGAATCACAACCCGTGCATGCGCAGACTCGCCGCTGCAGGTTGCATTCCTTTCATGTTGCGAACGGGCCTCCGGAATGGATCCCAGGGTGGGTGCCACTGCCATGAAGACCCTCTGCCTGGTTCCTTGTAACCTCACTTCTCACAGCAGAAGGCCCTCAGAAGTAGACCTCAGTGTCTGGGCAGAATCATGGGGTGGAGACTCTCCTTCAGGTATACTGGGCCGAGGCCATTTAGGCCGGCTTTAAAGGTCAGCACCAACACTTTGAACCAACACTCAAAAATGTACTGGGAAGACTTATATGGACAATCCCACAAAAGGTTTGAATAGAGGACAGGCAGACTGTGAACAGACAGCTTAAAGTCATTTTTTTAGCTCACCATTCATCTTACCAGTGTGATAAGAATTTTAAAGTCTTAGATATATAATAAATGTTCAGAAATGTACCAACCAAGCACGTACATAGATCAAGAGTCTTAGATATATAATAAATGTTCATAAATGTACCAACCAAGCACGTACATAGGTCAGCACAGGAAGACCAACCTGAAACCATTTTTGATTCCGAAACTGACCAAATGTTTTCTCTGCAAGGTCAAAGGAAAATGGAAAAGCCTCCCCATTGTCATTTCCTTCACAAATCCTGTCTTAAGGATATGTCTGTCTGTGTATGAATAGGGTGAGCCTGTGACCTGGCTCAGGAACTAAGTATTGGTCATTACAAAAGACTGGCCAGGCTCCCCAGGGTATCCAATCAAGTGAGCATTAACAGGTAAACTGTCAGAGGAGATAAACAACGCACTCAGATTTCTGCTGTAGACCGCCCTTTCTGTGATGTAGGTATGATGTATGGAGGGGGTCTTGGGTTACACCCCTTCTGCGGTGTATGTATGATGTATGGAGGGGTGGTCTGGAGCTCCAGGTAGGGAATTTAAAATTTCTATATAAGGGCAGGCACACCTTTGTTCTGGGTTCCTCCTCCCTCCTGCGTGTGGTGAGTGAAGACCCTGTTGCAACAGTTCAATAAAGATCAGGCTTACTAGCTGCTTTGCTTCTCAATATTCTCTGGTTGGCCTCTGTTATTTTCTCCTACCAATAGGGAACCTACGTAAGGACTCTATATGGGCTCTTGGATACCCCATAAGGGAAAAAGGGCAGATTTTTGTTTACAGCACCAGGTTCCACAGTCACAACTGGAAGGGTCACAACTCGGGGAAAGGACATGGGCTTTATCTGCAGAAGGTTCCAGTCTCAATGCACAGCATCTCCAGATCAAGTTGGGAAAGGACACTCATCTGAAATCCTGGAAACCTGCTCCCAATCAATTAAGAGCCAGGGCAGCGGACCTTTTATAGCTCAGAGGCTGCTTTCCTTGAAGTGGCCATGTTTGCCGATGATACTAAATTGTTCAGGGCTGTTAAAACACAAAAAGGAATTGTGAAGAGCTCCGAAAGGACCTCTCCAAACTGAGTGGATTGAAAGTGGCAAATGCAGTTCAGCGTAAACAAGCATAAACCGCTGCATCTCAAGGCAAATAATAATGACAATAATAAAAATATTAATTTCACGTATACGCTCATGGGGTCTCAACTGGCAGTGACTGACCAGGAATGAGACTTTGGGGTTGTGGTAGATAGCTCAGTGAAGATGTCAACTCTAGGTGGAACAGCTGGGGGGAAATAGGCAAACTCCATCCTAGGGATCATTAAGAAAGCAACTGAAAATAAGACGGAATATGTCATAATGCCATGATACAAATCTATAGTGCAACCACATTTGGAACTTTGTGCATAGTTTTGGTGGCATCACTTCCAAAAAGGATATTGTAGAGTTGGGGAAGGTGCAGAAAACATCCACCAAAACGATCAAGGGGATGGAGCGACTCTGTTATGAAGAAAGGTTGCAGTGCTTGGGATTATTTAATTCAGAGAAAAATACGAGCAAGAGGCAACATGAAAAAAAAGTTTTAAAAATAATGCATAGCATAGAGATAATTTTTTCTCCCTCTCTCATAACACTTACAGCTCATGGGCAGCCAACAAAGTTGAATACAGTGGTACCTCGAGTTACGAACTTAATTCGTTCCGGAGGTCCGTTCTTAACCTGAAACTGTTCTTAACTACAACAGTTAATTCTGCTGATCTGAAAGAGTTACCTCAGGTTGAGAACATTGCCCCAGGATGAGAACATGCTGCTGTGCCACCGGCACACGATTTCCGTTCTCATCCTGGGGCAAAGTTCTCAACCTGAGGTAACTCGGGTCAGTGGAATTTGTAACCTGAAGGGTTTGTAACCTGAGGCGTTTGTAGCTTGAGGTACCACTGCACTGCAAGATTTGGGACAGAAAAGAAAGTACGTCTTCATGTAGTACATGAAGTTGTGGCCCCCAACCTAGATAGCTTTAAGGGGGAAAATAAAGACATGGAGGAGATGGCTACTGGTGGCTGATAGCAGTGGGAGATGCTCTTGTGCTTGGGTCTTGCTTGGAGGATTACCACCAGCACCTGGATGGCCACGAGGAGAACAGGGTGGACTAGACTCGATCGGCTTTTGAGCCTGATCCAGGAGGATTTTCTTTTGTGGGCAGCACTATGGGAACTGAGAAAGCATACCTTCTAACATTTGTCTGATGGAAATAGGGACGTCCTATTTCACACCCTAGGGGTGGCACTGTGGTCTAAACCACAGAGCCTAGGACTTGCCAATCAGAAGGTCAGCGGTTCGAATCCCCACAATGGGGTGAGCTCCCGTTGCTCGGTCCCTGCTCCTGCTCACCTAGCAGTTCGAAAGCATGTCAAAGTGCAAGTAGATAAATAGGTACCACTCTGGCAGGAAGATAAATGGCGTTTCCGTGCGCTGCTCTGGTTCACCAGAAGCGGCTTAGTCATGCTGGCCACATGACCCGGAAGCTGTACGCCGGCTCCCTTGGCCAATAAAGCGAGATGAGCGCCGCAACCCCAGAGTCGGTCACGACTGGACCTAATGGTCAGGGGTCCCTTTACCTTTATTTCACACCTTGCAACATTTCTCTGATGGAAATGGGGATGTCCTAATGCTATGTGTGATACCTTTGAACTAAAGGATACATTCCAGCCACGCAAGAGCCAGAGTTTTCTACTCTTCCCACAGTCCAGGAAAGCCAGAAATGTCATTTCAGGGGAAGGGTGCATTCCAGCAAGACTAAAAAATAAAAAAAACACCAAGGGGTTTTAAAGCAGGCCAGAGGGGGGATATGGTCTGGCGATTGTCCTATAGGTCAAGCGGAGAAGTCTGGCAGGATGCGTCCAGTCCACATGCTGAAGATTCCTCATAGGCCGTACCAAGCCAGATGGATTGATAGTCCATCTTTGCATCAGGCAGCTTCTTATGTTCCTTTGGGGGAACTGCAATAGTCCCTCCAATCCCCCAATTGTTCTGCACGTCAACATCGAAAAGAGAAATCACGGTGATTTCAGAGTTTTAGATTTAAAAGGAAGGGTAAGGAACACGGGGAAAGAAAGCTCAGCAGGAAAGCATGTAAAAGATATTATAAATATTTTATTTCCTCTTAATAACTAGGCAATGCCCTTCATTTTGAAGGAAGTCATACAATCAGGAATCTTCACTTTTCCATGGAAATAACTGGCGTCTGAGCAAACAGCTTTTCAACATTCACCGACAAAAGACAGTAGTGATTCCCAAACCTTACGCCTGGGGCACACTTTGTGCTATGAGATGGGTGAAAGTGGGGTGCCTTGGGGGGAAAGGTCAGAAGTATCTCCATTGTCTGGAAAGAACTAATCCCAGTCTTGAGGCCTTGAAAGGGAGATGCCAGGGACAATATAAACTCTCCCCAAGGAAGAGAGTCCACATGGATGAATTAAGAAAACACACACCTTTTGCAAGAATGAAGTGGGCCTTCAGTTTTAAAAACAAAACGCTGTACCCCACGATTAGAAGTTTCGGAAACACAAACTTACAGAATTAACACAGTTCATGGAGAAAACAAGAACTATTGCTGTGGACAGTATCATGACATGTCTTCGTTACATTAAAAAATATAAAGCAAATCTTGCGATGGTTAGAAATACCTAGGTTGAAGTCAGAGATCATCCTGATTTTCATTCACAAGGCTACATATTGTGGATTAAAAAATAAATCACCCTAAGCCATTCACTGATATCCAGTTACTCCCTCCAGCTTTTGATTTAGGAAACTGGTGGATGGGAAACAAACCAATAAACAGTGGGGGAGAAACTGGGAAGGAAAGGACAGCTGGCTATATATAGTACATAGTCTAATCTGCTCTACCTGTGAATGTACTCGATTCTGTACAGTACTGCCTTTTATTAAAAGATCTTCATATTTTGCTTTCTGAAACGTTTGTTCCTATACTCTTGCTATCAGGAACTGTGAATGGCTAATCATTGAAGAGCACAGGTGTTGAAGCAACTGACAAAACAACCCTCTACTGCCCTTGGGGAAACTCTAGCTGTAAATGTGCTAATATGGGGGGTTGGGGTTGGGGGGTTGGTAGCGCATTCACTTTCCAGACAGAAGTTCCCAGGTCTGATTCATAACATCTCCAGTTAAGGCTTGCCAAGAGAACCCTGCCTGAAATCCCACAGATATGCTGCCAGTCAGTGTAGACAATACTAAGTCCTATGGACCAATGGTCTGGCTCAGTATAAAGCAGCTTTAAGTATTCCTAGCATTTCACAGATGAAGTGCAAAATTCATACCTCTCCTCCGATGAAACCCGTTGCCTGTGTTGTAATTTGGAGAATTCAGGTGAAAACAGAATGCTTTTTTTAAAAAAAAAACAAGGTTGTGATTTGCAAATATTAAGCAGCATTTTATGTACTGTTTTCTTTAGTAACCTGTTTTTTGTTTTAAAAAAACATCTCTCCTGGATGTTCAAATGTTTATTTTAGTCCTCACGTCAGAGGGGGAAAGGTAACCTGACTGCAGGTTAAGAAATTTTACTTTTGCTTACAGACTGTGCCCCTGATTATCCAGATTCTAGCTACTGTACCTAATCAACAAAGGCTGTGTACACACAAGACATACAAAGCGAATTGTAGTTCACCCACCACTGAGCTACAATTCCCAGCACCCTTCACAAACTACAGTTCCCAGGATTCTTTGTGGGGGGGTGTGTGCTTTTAATGTGTGGTGTGTATGGCAAGTGAACAGTAAGGGTAGCCTGCATCACCCTATCCTCTCGATGTGTTTTTATCACGAGATGGGGTTCATCTGAACTCCCTTCCAAATATTACAAAGAAGGCTGCTGCTCAAAAGTGTCTACTGGGCTGCAGTTCAGTGACACAGCTTCTGCTCTGCATGCAGAAGGTGCTAGGTTCAAGTTCTGGCATCTCCAGGTAGGAATATCACATGTCTAAAACCCTGAAAAGCTGCTGCCAATCTGTGGAGACAATACTGGGGCTGCCCTTGAGACAGACCCAGAAACTCCAGCAGGTGCAGAATGCCGTGGTGAGACTCCTTACGGGGTCCTCGCTGCGGGATCACATTCACCCAGTGCTATACCAGCTGCAGTGGCTCCCGGTGGAGTACAGGATCAGGTTTAAGGTGCTGGTTTTAACCTTTAAAGCCCTATACAGCCTAGGACCCTCATACCTACGGGACCGCCTCTCCTGGTATGTCCCACGGAGGACCTAACAGTCTTCAAACAAAAACATCTTGGAAGTCCCGGGCCACAGAGAAGTTAGGCTGGCCTCAACCAGAGCCAGGGCTTTTCGGCCGTGGCCCCGATCTGGTGGAACGCTCTGTCACAAGGGCCTGCAAGACAGCTGTTCCACCAGGCCTTTGGCCAAGGCACAATCTGACCCCCTCCTTTGGTAATCCTCACAGAACTCTAGCCCAATGGTTTTTTTTATAATGAACTGATTTTAGAATGTTGTATCATTTTAATGTTGTTAGCCGCTCTGAGCCTGGCTTCGGCTGGGGAGGGCAGGATATAAATAAAATTTTATTATTATTATTATTATTATTATTATTATTATTATTATTATTACTGAGCTAGATGGACCAATGGACTGGCTCAGTAGGCAGCTTTTTATGTCATACAAAGCTTTTCATGTCATATGTCGTTCAAAGGCACAAGGCAACAGTCCCAGGGGTGAGGCAATGCCATCTTTTCTTATACAACCTGCCCAAATCACTGAACCTTTATTCCAAGGGAAAAAAGAACTCCGCCTACATATTCCCCTCCTGTCACACCAGATAAAAAAGGCACAGAAGCCCCGAATGGGGGGGACGACCCAAAGTGCATGCGTGAGAGTGTTTGGGGTCCCATAATTGGGATTTTGATGGCCAGGTTGCCAGCATACTTAATATAACTAAAAAGTATTAAAACAAAAAAATTTTTTCCTTCCAGTAGCACCTTAAAGACCAACTAAGTTAGTTCTTGGTATGAGCTTTCGCGTGCATGCACACTTCTTCAGTGTATCTTGTATTCTTCAGGTATCTGAAGAAGTGTGCATGCACACGAAAGCTCATACCAAGAACTAACTTAGTTGATCTTTAAGGTGCTACTGGAAGGAAAAAATTTTTTTGTTTTGACTATGGCAGACCAACACGGCTACCTTTCTGTAACTAAAAAGTATTAGAACATCTGGCCAGAATATTGATTTTACATAGAGCTAGTCTTAAATCAACAGATGATCATGGGGTAAAACTGTTCTTGGAGTTTAGCCCTTCAGGGTGCATGTAGCAAGGGTTAGTGTTCAAGTGTCAATATTAAATAATTCTTTTTTAAAAATGTGACAGAGAAGAGTTCGAGTTGAGCCTTGTCCCTGCTGTGCTAGCTTTCTGCAAGCGGTGATTTCCACTGCAGAAGGCATGCCACCCCCTGATCTGCCCCCAGACGTAGCACAGACCGCCATGTGATCTCTGGCTGGTTTAAAACAGCTCCCCGCAACCAGACAACCTCCAGATGTTCTGAACTACAACTCCCATTCCTGATGCTGGGCTATCATGGCTGGGGCCGATGGGAATTGTAGCTCAGAATTACCTGGAGGGCGCCAGGCTGGGGAAGCCTTGCGTGGAGCAGCCTTCACTCCAGACTAGCCCCAGGGATGTCAGTGACTTGTGCTGTACAGTGTAAACAAGATACCCCTATAGTTGCAAGTTCTGCCTTAAGGGCTTCTTGCAACACAAGCTACTTTCATTGAAAACACGGTGCTGTTGATTTTACTCAGCCAGCTGGGAATAGTGTACAGACCACCCTTTTCAGTCAGGGCAATGCACTCAAAACACGAGAGGTGGATGCAGCAGCAACAGCAAGCTCCTCCCCTCAAATACTCATATGTATTAATTACACACATGCATTCCTGGAAAAAACAAAGCTCTCCATGGAAACAGTTGCATGTCTGCAGGGACCTTCTCAGACAGTACAATGAATGCAGCCACATCAGGGTGGAGCCTACTGTTGCAACGCAGCCACCATCCCCGTTCCTCCATGACGATGTCTGGAATAGAGGACCACTTGCTTTGGACAGAGAAGGTTCCAGCTTCAACCAGGTAGGGCTACGAAAGTCTCCTGCCCAAATCCCTGGAGAGCTTCTGCCAACGTTAACCTTCAGATGGACTCCAGCTGCCATCATTGCCGACCACTGGTGGGGGCTGATGGGAGTTGGAGTCCAGCAACATCCAGAGGGCACCAGGTTGGCTACCGCTGGTATAAACAGTACTGAGTGAGACTTGCCTGCATATTAAGGCAGTTTCTTGGGTTCAATTTCCTACATCTGCATGGGCCTCTTTGCACATGCAAGGTAGCCTGAGCACTAAAACATCTTGCCCTGATCGTCTCTCTTGAAAAATAGGGATAATATTGATCAGGCAAATATGCAGACAGGAGACATCTCAGCATGGATATGATCCTCCCAGTTGCCTGGTGAGCTGACTTTCCTATCATCCCATCTTTCCAGAAAAAAATCAGGTTTTTCCTAGTGATGTGTCAGAAGGGCACAATCTTTGAATCAAATGGAAAGTGTGACTTGTTTCAAAAACAAGGGTTCTTTAAAGGCCTCTGTGCTTTCCAATGTCCTAGAATCACCACTTCCTGCAAGTCCAGACAGGCAAATGTGTTTCAAGCTACAGGCTAAAGTTTTCTTTTATAGTTTTTTTAAGAAGTGACCTTTTTAGTAAGGCATTGGAAACCAAAGCCTAGTTGTGCCCAGGCTACATGCAAATGTATATCCTCAAAGCACTCGTGAGTCATCCCATTAGCGCTAGCCAAAGCCAAATGATTCAGGGAAGGCAGAGTGGGCTAAAGTGTCACCTTGACAAATAGGAAGTTAAGGCTCAAACGTTCAAGCCACTTACTCCAGAGGAATCCCATAGGCATTGCTGGGGGGACAACTCAAAGTTAAGCAGTGGAATTCAATGCAGGGCTAAGATCACATTCAGACCATACATCTGGAGCGCTATGAAACCACTTTGAACAGTCGTGGCTGCCCCCTCCACAGAATTCTGGGAGCTGTAGTTTAAGGGGGCTGAGAGTTGCTAGGAGACCCTTATTCCCTTCATAATTCCCAAAGTGGTTTAATAATTTACTCTTCACAGGACTCTCTGGGAACTGTAGCTCTGGGAGATGAATAAAGGTAAAGGTAAAGGTACCCCTGCCCATTCGGGCCAGTCTTGCCAGACTCTAGGGTTGTGCGCTCATCTCACTCTATAGGCCAGGAGCCAGCGCTGTCCGCAGACACTTCCGGGTCACGTGGCCAGCGTGACATCGCTGCTCTGGCGAGCCAGAGCAGCACATGGAACGCCGTTTACCTTCCCGCTGGTAAGCGGTCCCTATTTATCTACTTGCACCCGGAGGTGCTTTCGAACTGCTAGGTTGGCAGGCGCTGGGACCGAACAACGGGAGCGCACCCCGCCGCGGGGATTCGAACCGCCGACCATGCGATCGGCAAGTCCTAGGTGCTGAGGCTTTTACCCACAGCGCCACCCGTGTCCCGGGAGATGAATAGGGGCCTCCTAATAACTCTCAAAGGGACTCAGGTGGTGCTGTGGATTAAACCACAGAGCCTAGGACTTGCCAATCAGAAGATTGGCAGTTCGAATCCCCGCGACATGGTTCTCTGCTTAGTGCTAAAATTAAGTCCTACTAAGAGTGGACCCACTAAAATTAATGAAATTATCCATGTCTACTAGCTTAAATGGATCTACTCTGAGTAGGACTAGCACTGAATGCCATGTAGTGAAACAGAAGGTATAGCTGTATCTTGGACACATTTAATAGTCATCCCACCCCTCACAGAAACTGAAGAACCATCATTGGTGATGGAACCTCCATGGTTCTTGGTGGGAAGCCACAGCAATTACACAAGTGTAAGTGCAGACTCGACTCGTTCCCAGTTTGGGGACAGACCAGTCAAACCAAGGAGTGGAAAGCTCAAGGCCAAAGAGCACACACAAAAGCGCAGGCCTAGCAGGCTATTCTTCAGCATCACCAACTCAACGTGTGGATAGGGAAGGAAGCAATGGACATTTGACCCAATCTGTGTCTACACTATGGCTGGAAGGACCTCCCATTCTCCCAGCACAGTGATGGCCAAACTTGGCCCTCCAGCTGTTGTTGGACTACAACTCCCATCATCCCTAGCTAACAGGACCAGTGGTCAGGGATGATGGGAACTGTAGTCCCAAAACAGCTGGAGGGTCAAGTTTGGCCATCACTGTCCCACCACCTGCCGGTGCCTCACCCAAGGGAGGATTGCCTTGTGCTTTGAGCTCTTGGGACACCAGCAGCCTTCTTATTGAAGTGGAAACAGATCCTGCAAGGGGGAAGATAAGCATGTTTTCAATTAAGGGAGCAGATTATAGCCCCATCTGCAGCACAGCCCCCAGCATGGAGCTCCGAAGGCTGGTGCAGCATTCATAAACCCGCAGGCGGCCCTGCTAGCTTGCAAATATCTGCCATCACACCTGGTCATGTCATTCTGGTCGAGGGTTTAGAAAACAAGGAGCTAAGGTGTGACATGGGGCTAGTTCAGGCCTGTATGATTTGTCAGTCGCCAAATTCCTGCCCCCACCCTAGACATGTATTGTGGCCTGCCATGGGCCTTGACACGCCTAATTCTGCTGCAAAAAAGAAAGTTTATTGAGGACCTAATGGTTTGTGTTCAACTTGGCAGGTCTCAAGTCATGTGGACCTACTCTCATTTGTAAGCAAGGTTTTTCCCCGCCCCCCCTTATGTATATTACTCACAAGGTGCTAAATAGGAGAGTGACTTGTAGTGACCTCCTACACAGAATGTTAAAGGGAGGTGGTTACTACAGCTTCTTCCTATAATTTTCTGCTCTACAGGGTGTTGTGGGGGCGTTTTTGCAGCCTCTCCTGATCTTTCCATCCGACCAACTCCATGCGCATTAAGCATTTGTCAAGATAAAAGCATGATCATTCCAACACGTCAGTTAGCAAATGAGTTTTGTTTAAACCTGAGCAGCTGTCCAACAATGAATAAGTATTTGCTTTTACAAATAAAGCACATCATGGTTTTTTTGGGGGGTGGGGGAATAAAAGCTGATGAGAAAAAGGTCCTCCCCCCAAACCGTCTCCAGTGTTTCGGACACACAGGGGAAAATAATTTTCACAGTAAAGTTACAGTTTAGTACCTTGTAGATACATAGATTCACAATGTTTGACATCTATAGTTTCTTTTACAGTAGATTTATGACCTAGAAAATACTTTTAGATCACCAATGACAAAAATAATAACCGATTTGGAGGATAATTCTTTCTTTTTTTTGCGTGTGAAAATAATACAACTTTCAAGAAATGTAAATATTCTCGTTATAGGCTTTCTTTAAAAAAAAATACTTGCGTAAGAAAATATAATTTTACAACCACTCGTTACATAGTGGAATAAATCTCGTCCTACACAAAACTGAGGACCGGAATCATTAATAACTTTATAGAATTGACTCTGGAGCCAGGATACAGTTGAAGGATTTAACGGGAAGCTAAGGCTCCGTTGTGCCTTTAATAGTGGTTTAATGAAAGGAGAATTGCAGCAGGTACTGATTCCTCACCTGTTGTGGCACCAAAGTGCTGGAAGAAGTTGCCATCTGCCACAACCCTCCCTTCTGCAGACTTGGGGCAGAGGCCTCATAACATAGGGAGAGCGAAGTTCTCAGGGGAAAACTCAGATGTGTGACCACCAGAAAAGCTATGGAGGGGAAAGGGGAGGAGGAACATGTGCTTAACCCAGGGGTCAGAAAGGTTTACTGGCCATTGGCTGGATCACTCCCATGGAGATCATCTGTGGGCCGGACTGGTGCAGAGTGAAATCACGTCTGCGCACGTCCACGGTGCCAGAAATCGCTTCTGCGCATGCCCAAGTGATTTTCGGCATCTGGACATGCGCAGACACAATTTCTGGTATCTGTGCATGCGCAGATGTGATTTCCGGTGCTGCTCGGCGAGTCCCCGTGCTGCACCGGTTTAGCGCAGTGCGCGGGGGACTCACCGAGCGAGTGGTTCGGTTAGGGGGTGGCTTGTGGGCCGGTAAAGCAGTCTTCAAGGGCCGCATCTGGCCCATGGGCCACATGCTGCCGACCCCTGGCTTAACCCTTCCTCCACCTGCTGCTTTTCTCCTACAATCCCTCCCCATTGTTTTCCTTCAGACGACACTGCACAACACACGTCTATGGATCAAGGGGCAGGAAAACAGTGAAACAAGACATCTCTTCCCACCCACTGCTTCACCCGTTAAAACCACCCCTCTCACACACTCATCCCCTTGTCAAACAAGATGCAGGTTCCAGGATAAGCATTGGCTACTCCAGCATCAAGCCCAGTTCCGAAGACATCGCCCTATTTTAGGGCATCCTTAAAACCTTTTATTCCACAGGGGGAGGAGGAGGAGGGAAGAAGCCACAGATTTCTGGGGGGCACAATGACAGGAAGTACTCAATTGGTGCTCATAAGTGGCTCATGTATATAGGACGTGCCCCCCCCCAATGCTCAGGTGCCATTTCCATCTCGCAAGGACAGAGACCAAGCCCACAGCTCACACCCACCAAAGGGACGACATCACCGGAAGCAGGATTTTTCCAGCGTAGGCAGGTGCACAGACAACAGCCTCGGAAGCATGCCAGGAGCCGCATCCTGCTCCTCAATGCCACCTTCAGATCTTGTGCATTGTGCACAGCTGTTTAGGGGGTCGCATGGTCTGGGGCACACGACTCAGAAGCTGGCCCGTGTTTTCCGACACCGGCGGCTTCCTCGAGAAATTATCGTGAACTTTCCGTCATCTCAAAACGAAAAGCTCAGAAACTGGTTGGTGAAACAATAGCATTGCTATCCCTCCACCCAAAAACAAACAGTGATGCAGCAGCCCACAACCCAGGTAAACCAAATCAAGTGTGGGTTTGCTTGGGGTGCAAGAATCAGACAAGCGCTGCAAGTTTCTGGGGAGTTCTACATTCAGCAGAATGAAGCAGCGACTTTGTTTTCCTGGACTGTACTATTTCAAAGTATGGGGGGCTGGCAACCACATATCTTGAGTGCCACATTGGATGAGACTCTGTTTACGACACAGAGAAAATTATAATATGAACATTTGCGGCATGCGTCTTCTACGCTAAGGGAAGGTTTGTGTTTGTTCTGGGAAGATGAGCATCCAATCATGTGACTCACCCCCTACACCTGCAGCCTAAAGTGGTACAGCCCTGGAAAGCCTCTACCACTTTTTTCTGTTGAATGTACAACCTGCTGTCCTCTTTGAGGTGCACCACTAACTTCAGGTTTGAAGACTTCAGAGCAAGCCACTTCGGGATTACTGTTGAAAACGGCTTTCAGGGCGCCATATTACGTTGGTTTAAGACAAATGATCTGGCTTGTGGGTTTACCTAGTTGCACCGCAACAGAACAGTGTATCCCAAGAAAAAGACAGAAAGTGTTAGGGGAAGCTAAGAAACCGTTTCCTATGTGCTACAGTTTCCTTAACTTCAGAGTCACAACAACGGAATCCAACTTGAAATTCCTTTGCCTTCCAAACTACTCACAATCCACAGGTTGCTTGTCCTGGAACAGACCTGCTAACTCCCATGGGAATGTCCCAAAGTATGTTTCATAAGGAGTACAGCCCACTCTCTCTGATTACATGTCATCCAATCTTGCAACGGACAGCAGGGAAGGGAATCATTTTCTGTGTCAAGTAGTAGAGAACTGCAAGCTGTAAGAAAGGGGGAGGGGGGAATATACTTTATATTCTGCTTAATTGCATTGAAAACACTTTGCTTTCAACTACAGTACTAATTCTTACTACCTCAAGTCAATCCGGTGGCTCATTCAAGAAATAAGCTCTCTCTTCCTCGCCCCATTTGTGTGAAGGACGCTGTTGTGTTCTCCGAATGCTAGGAAGTGGGATGCAATTCTCAGGCAGAAAACAACCCATCAAGCATGGCTCTTACATAAACCCCATTGAAGTGAAAAGAGCTTTCAAAAAACAGGGCCAATTCAATTGTTACCCTGCACTAGCAAGCCACTACAAAGGAAGGCTTTGCATCTCTCTCCTTCTGCAACTAGGATCCCTTGATGAGTCAAAATGGCTTTTAAAAATCAGATCTATCACCAAAAGGAGAACAATTGCTCCCTCTTTCTTCCCCCAACAATATCGTTGTGGCACAGCGGCACATGGGGATGAACTTAAAAAGGCTTCCGGAGGAATCAACGTGCAGCAGGTGAAGCCAGAACACAGCTTGAAAACCCACCATAACTTCAGGCAAGAGATAAGCCTAGTCTACTGCCAAACCGCTACTCAGAAAGGGAGAGGGCTTTCCAGAATCTGCAGATCTTACTGAGGTGCAAAGGGGAAGGGTGAAAAAACCCCAACCTTTCAGAAACAGTTTTCCTGGGATCCTGAAATCAATTTCGTAAGCAAACCAAATTACAATACAAACTGACCGAGACAACCAGTTTCTTCCAAATCACTAAGAACCTGATCTCCAAAAGCAATTAAATCAGGATATGTCTGCCCTCCAAGCCAACTGTCATGCAAACCCAGAAATTTTGGACCCAGAGACCTTAAAAAAAGGGGGGAGCTATCAGTTCCTAGTGTGCAATTAAATTGTGTAGAATTAATTCACATTCTGCAATAACATAGATGTGCCCAAACATTATGTGGCTATGAAGCCAATTCACATCCCAATGGTGCCACGTGGATTTAATCCTTCTCCCACTGCAACCAAAATAGTATGATTGCCCCCCCAAAAGAAAACTGGCCCATGAGATATATTGAAAGTGGGTCATATGGCTCAACAGAATTCAAGGGAAAGCTTTGCCAACCATTTCAGTAGCACCCGAAGGAAATCTGCCGTGCTACCAGGAAAGAGCAGCCAACTTTCTGCCAACGTATTTTAGGCTCGTCGGTTAAAAGTGAAAAGAAGTTGCAACTGTCCTCCTACACCAGGGATGCGGAACCTGTAGCCCTCTAGGTGTTGCAGGACTCCAACACCCATCGTCCCCCAGCCAACACGGCCAATGGGCAGGGATGATGGGAGCAGGAGTCTAATAACAAGGGCTCCTTTCAGAGATGCCACAGAGGCGACCCAGGAGCCTCCATCCCACAGCCTTCCAAAGGCTGACTTCTCTTTATTAAGGAGCCAATGCAAACAGGCCAACAACCCCATTCTACGCGTTAACAGTGATTTAGCCATTAGATCCTTGGAGGGATGGGGGCAGGGGAGGTTGGGGAGGCCAGGACTGAAATGGATTCCAGAAATGCCAATGCAAACTAGGAGGTGAAGGAGGGGGAAAACAGACAGCAGAGGGGGACTTTCCGGCTCCGCATTTTAATCATGTAGCCCAGAGCCACTGGACTTCACCCAAATTTAAAGCTGCAGGAGCTAAAAGCACAGACTTGGAGCCAGCTGGGGGAGAGAAAACCGCGCCAGAACAGAGAGGAAGGAAGATCTCCCTGAGTTTTAACCCTTGACCAAAAAACAAAACAAAATAAAAAAGTAAAGTTGCTGGTTCTACCAAGCGCGGAAGGAGTTAAGTGCTAAAGCACAGACACTTAATCAGCTTCCCCCCCCACACACACTTCCCTTCACATGTGATTGGAGTGAAGCCGCCCTGAAGCAGCCCAAAGGGGCTTATAACAGCTCAGTTTCTCCGCCTTCAGTTTTAATCCATCACCCAGGCTGGGCCCAGCGGTGCAAGCCCCGCTTACTCGTTGGCTGTCTGGGCCCCAGGATCCTTGCCGTCGGTGTCTTCGGCCGGCTGCAGGTGGCTGGACAGTTCTTGGAGGACGGCCACCTTCCCGATCTGGTCGTTCCTCCGCTTCTCCATGATGAGGTCCTCCAGACTCTGGAATTCCAGGGTGTGGCTGCGCTTCTCCCCCAGCTGGATCTGCAAGCGGTAGGGCTGCTTGCCTATCCGCAGCTCGCCGCCAATTTTGAACTCGCGCTTGCCGTAGCGGCACCAGGCGGCAAAGCACTCCGAGTTCCTCCAGCTGAGGTCCCGGTCCTTGCAGCCCACCTGGTCCAGGGCGTTCCGCACCACCGTGGCCGGGCTCAGCGGCTTGTAGTGGTACAGCTGGTTAGCAATACGTCCCCGCCTGCCCTGGCTGGCGTCGGTCAGAAAGCTGTTTACTACCTCCAACCTGTGCAGGTGCACAACTTGGAAATCCCCAACGTAGACCACCCAGTGAGGGTACTGGGCCTGGCAGACAAACTCCACCACGTCCCCAGGTTTGCACCGGTTCAAAAGGTTTTCTGGGGTGTAGGTGGCCAGGTGGCCCCCTCCTCCTCCTCCTCCTTCCACCCCGTCGGACATCGGCGCATCTCCAGAGAAGCTTTTCTGGTATATGCACTCGTCGCGGTAATAGATGGAACATTCCACTTCGTGAAGCCGGGGGTCGTACGGCTGAGACGTGGGGTGCTCTCCACCAAGGTCGGGCGCCACGGAGTCGTGCTGAGGCTCCACATCGTCGTCGTCGTTAGAAAATATGTAGGAGACCCCAATCCGGGGGCCCTCATCCCTATCCATGCCCGTCGGGTCTGTGGTGGGAACCTCCTTGTAGTTTAAGTGCGTCAGCTTCTCCACTTGGTTCCCCATGCCTGCTGAAAGGAAAAAACCAACAGAGGCATTAGTGCGGGTGGAATCCCCAAAAGAGAAGCTCCCAAAACTCGCCCCTTGCTTCACAGGTTGCAGAACTGCATGGCTATTTATCACAATACTGCAACTCTTAGGGCAAAAGTGAGAGATCTTTTCCAACCCAAGGGTTCTTTCTGGGCAACATTTCAGGGGCCACATGCTAGCAAGGGACAGGGCCAGAGGCAAAAGAGAACAGGTCAATGGGTGCGAATTTTACCCTTATCCAGTCGGTGAGTTTCTGCACTTGCTTCTCCATCCAGTAAAGTAAGAGGTGTTATTCAAGGAGACATTCCAGCTAGGCAAAACCACCCCATGAGGGCATGAAGCTGGGCTGGTGCTCTAGAGAGAGCCCTGAGGGCCAGGTTGAAAGACATGGAGGGCCACATTCGGCCACCACGCCTGAGCTCCCCCCCCCCATGTTACAACCTCCCCAGTGTTTCTAGTTCAGGCATGGGGGAACCTCTTGCCCTCCAATTGATGCTAGACTACAGTTTGCAGCATTCCTGACCATTGAGCCTGCTGGCCACAAGGGAAGGTTTTAGTCCAGCAAAATCAGCTGGACTGCCTGAGCTTAACCACCCCAAATCTAGCAATCATACACATGTCCAAAAGTAAGAGACTCTTTTGTGTAACTTGACCCCCAACTTCCACCCCTCCTTGATGAACAGGAGCCCCTGGGAGCTGCAGCCTTGGGTGTCTAAATCTACCATCTGTTTCTGCCCTCCCTACACAGCTTAGTGACCACTCTCAGGTCCAACCTATACCGGACTGGACCATTTAAACCCAGGGCACCTCCACCCTGACAAACAGCAGCTCTGTAGGGCCTAAAGCCAAGGATCTTTCTCAGCTCTGCTACTTGAGATTTCTGAAGCAGAAATGCCAGCGGTTGCACCGGAGATCTTAGACATGCAAAGCATTTGCTTTAGCACTTGTGTGTAGGTGGCTGAGCACCTCCCCTAACCCCTTGATCTGGAAATGTACCTGCAGAACAGGATAAAAGCTCCCCATTCTGCACAGGCAAGTCTAAAGAGAATGGGGAGGGAAAAACAAAAGAGCAAACAAGTGACGGAGGAAGAAATATTTTTGGTTATGCACAGAACAGAGTTGTTGAAGAAAGATATTTCAGGCTTGAACTAGGCAGGATGTTAAATACGTCTTTGTGCTGAAACAGCTGTTTTTATAAAAATGCAACAAGCATCAGTTGAGCGGGGTGGGGAGAGGCTGGGGGTGGATTCCCCTTCCCAGCCAACACCAAGGCTAGAAAAGGGATTTTGCTAAAGACCTCAGCAGGAGAGGAGAGGGTCTCATCCCCCCATCTGTTTGCTGCAATCCCCATAATTATCACACACACACACCTCTCAGCTGATGCTCGGCATTTCAATGCCTCATCTAGGCTCCCTAAGACCACATTAAGAAGACGTGGTGCAAAGGAACACAATGAGCAGCCAAGAGGGGTTGCTACAGAAAATATGGGGTGTGTAGGATGAGATGCATATTGGTTTGGAAACTATAGGTGTGTGTGTGTCTCCAATCAGCAGTTTGAGCCAGTTCCAACTGTAGAAGGAAACAGACTTAAGGAAGTATCACATGGTGCAAAGGATGCTGGGAAAGGGAGCTCAGGTAACAAGAAGTTTCCCCACATGTTCGAAGAGAAGGGAGTTGCAATGCAATAGAAAGAAGAAGAGTTTGGATTTGATATCCCGCTTTATCACTACCCTAAGGAGTCTCAAAGTGGCTAACATTCTCCTTTCCCTTCCTCCCCCACAACAAACACTCTGTGAGGTGAGTGAGGCTGAGAGACTTCAAGAAGTGTGACTAGCCCAAGGTCACCCAGCAGCTGCATGTGGAGGAGAGGGGAAGCGAACCCGGTTCACCAGATTACGAGTCCACCGCTCTGAACCACTACACCACACTGAGAGACATGGGCTGAATCTACGACAGGAACAGGAAGGATTAGACATTGCACAACAGGTGAGAGCCTGAAAGGGTACCACTTTGCCACCTGCCTAGGGTTGCTGCCTTGGCTGAACAGCACACAAAGCAAGCACTTAACACAATGCAGAAGGAGGCAAAATTAAACCCAGCCGCTTTGACAAGGGACGGCTCCCATCTATCAGCTATGTAAACAGAAGTGATGCTGATGTCAGACTGCCAGCTGCTTGCTTATGGAGAAGCTATGGGCAGCTGAAGTCTTGGCATTGCACCTTATGATTCAGTTATTTGACAGTGTCCCCGCTCAGATTTTACTCCTTATATGTGACTGATGCACACATGCAACACTCTGCAGGTTTCGTTGGAGTTGATTAATGTCATTTTTTTGTATCAAATGTGGTAAAAGAAAAGACAAGGCAACCGCTGCCATGATTATCCTCCCTTCCACCTACCCCCGCCCACCAAATCATTTGCTACTCTTTGGGAAGGATGAACTTTGAGAGCATACTTGTCTCAATTTCATTGTTGCTAAATGAGATAATATCAGCATGCCATGTTACTTTATAGCAGTGTTGCCAAAACCTGGGTCCCTAACAATTTTTGAACAACTCCCACCATTTCTAACTAGCAAGGGATGATGTGAATTGTAGTCCCAAAACACCTGAAGACCTGGGTTTGGGAAACACTGCTTGATAACAAAGTTGGCAAAGCTGTGGCCCTCTGGACTCCAATTACCATCAGTCCCAGTGATCAAGGGTGATGGGAGTTACAGTCCAGGAATGTCCAGAGGGCCACAGTGTACCCATCCCTATAGAACAGGGTTTCACAAACTTGGGTCTCTCCAGTGGTTTTTGGACTACAAATCCCATCATCGCTAACCACTGGTCCTGCTTAGCTAGGGGTGATGGGAGTTGTAGTCTAAAACCAGCTGGACATCCAAGTTTGGGAAACCCTGCTATAGAGTAACAGGAGCAAAGCGACAGGCTCCTTAATCTTAACGAACCACCTACATCTAAAGAGGAGGGAAGAAGCTATCAGAGCAAGGAGAGGAACCAGAAAGGACAAGGGCTGCTAGCCATAAACCTGAGCATTTTATTTAAAGAACCTGGGAGTCAAAGCAAAACCCACAACAACCAAGTCGCCAAAACAAAACAACCCTTTGTTCCTACTTCCCATAGCACCACCAGACGCAAGCTCTGGAAGAGGAGCTCTGGAGCAGTTCCACAAAGCAAAAAGGTTCTACTGCATTACAAAGCTAGGCTTGCAGTCAGCAGTTGTTGGGTTTTTTTGGCCCTGTGGCAAGCATCAATAGCCAGTGTTAGAAAGTCGGATAGCTAAGTGCCAAATGTCTCCTTAAACCAGGGTTGCAGTCACCAAAATGGAATGCCTAGTTTGCATTTTGAAGGACTGGCTGTGATTGATTCTCAATTAAATACCTGGCTAGTTCAGATGACAACCTTGAACTTCAAGAAGAAAAGTCACTTGATCCAGGGACAGTCCACATATATATTAGCCTATTCCGGCCTCTTTTTCTTAATGGTGACATGGACCATTCATAACATAAGAATATCCTTCACAAGTGTGGGCAAGGCAATTGGGTGGGATAAGTGAAGACAACAGTTAACTGGAATGTTGTTCACTGCTCCTGCTCAGGCTGCACAGAAAAAGCATTTTGGTTCTTGAAATTCATTCCAATTGCAGAGATAAAATAGAACTGATTGAATTCTACAGGATGTGTTGCTCGTGTGTGAAAACAATCAAGACCCAAGGATCCCCAGACATGCACCTCCAGATGGTGGAGATGTCAGGCACCCAGGCATCTTCACCTGGTCACAAGTGGCCAATAGAAGCCAGGTACAAAATGTGCCTGGCTTATTTCAAAGACTGATCAATACCATGCTCTGGCAAGGCCTCAGAAACCCAGGGGGACCATAGAACATAGCAAGGCTAGAGCTTAGAGACGATGATCAGCTCTCCACACAGTCAGAGGCAAGGCAGGGTAAGTTTCAGGCTCCAGCCCCAGGCACACTTTTAACTTGCGAGCAAAATCTCACTTTGACTCTTGCTGCACAGAGTTCGATGTCTGCATCATTCCATCAGCCGACTCCTGCGAGAAGGCCAAGCAGAGATGAAGGGACCCAAGATGAAAACACTGCTCTTGCTGGGCGTTTGATCCTGGGGGATTCTCAAAATTCACAGGGGTGGCCCATTCCATCACTTATGCCCCTTCTAAGAGCATCAGAAGGATGCCACTGGATCAGGCAGAGGCCCAACAGCCTGCTTCATCACCCCACTTCTGACAGTGGCTAGACAGAAGAAGGGCAACTGCTCAGTGGAAAAGAACCTCAGGTCTCATGATCAGTCCCTGGTATCTACAGGAAAGGTGGCAATGTCCCCTGCCAGTAAATGATACTGACCTAGATGACCAAACCATCCCAGGCAGCTTCCTATGTCTCTGAATAAGGGCATGAAAAAATAAGCAGCAGTAGAAATGGCAATTAAATGCCAGGATTAAAATTCTGCATTTCTTCCCGAGTCTCCAAAGCACTTCCCATACACCAGTGGTTCCCAACTGGGAGTTTGCGTAACCCACCCAGGAGGGACTGTGGTACTATTCACATAACAAAACTACCCAAGAAATATATTAAAAAATTCAAAAGTAGGGGGTCCATGGCTTGGCTTTTGAAAAACGGGGTCCACAGGACTTAGCTAATTAGGAACCACTGGCATAGACCATCATCATCTAATCAGTTCATCTGACAACCCATTAAGGTAGGCCATTCTTCTCTCCATAGTGCCGAGAAGAGGCTGAGGTTGGAACAGCCCCTTGTCAAGGGCCACCAGCGAACACTCTTATTGAGAGAATGAAGTCCAATTTCATTCAGTAAGACTTCATTCCAAACATTTAGGGCTCTTAAGGGGCAAGACACACATTCTCCTATCAGCGTTTATATATATATATATATATATAAATGCAAACGGGACTCTTACAGCGTTACTGAAGCGCCTCTTCCCGAAATGATTTGGAAAGCACCCGAAGGATAACCAAAGCCTTAAAATGCCACTCCACGTCTGGGCTAACTTTGCCTACGAGGCTGTTGGTCTTAAAGGGCGTGTTTGCTGGAGAACACGCTGAAAGCCCAGCCCAGTTGCCGGCCACCTTCGTTTATTTATCGAACCGCGGGTGAGTTTTCCCAGCGGGATCTTTTTCTCCGCGAGCTGCGCTCCCCCTCGCGCTCCTCCATCACGTTCTTCCTCCAGCGATCAAAGTTTTTTGGGGGGTGGGATGGGGTGGGGGAGGGAGAGGAGGGGCGGGGTGCCGGCGGCGGCCACCAGGTTGCCCAGCTACAGCCCGAGAGAGACGCGAGCAGCCAGAAGCAGCCCGAGAGAGCCACTCACCTCTCCCGCCGCCTTCTCTGCACAAACAAGCCGGAGATCAGCCCAGGTGTGCCTGGCTCCCGTCACCTGATCCACTCCCCATACCTTCCCCCGCTCCTCCTATTCCTCCTCCTCCGTCCGGAGAGCGGCTGGTGGTGGCGGCGACGGCGCTGGAAACTTACCAAGCGACGGCGCTGCTGCGAGGCTCCTGGGGAGCCGGTTAATCCGCCTGGTTCCTGGAGGCTGGAGGGATTTTATTCGTCCCCCCTTGGGGGGGAGCAACAGCCAACAGAGGGTTGTGGCTTCCCCCCTCCAGCTCAGCCCGGCCGCAGGTGGCTCATGGTCGCCGCGCTGTGCGCTCCGGCTGCGCGCCGCGCGCCCGCCTCGCCAGCCGGCCTGAGCAACAAGCGGGAGCCGGAGCGGGTGGCTGGAGAGAGCGAGGCGGGCGCTGGAGTCCCCGGCGAGCGCTCAGCCCCCAGCATTTAAAGGCACGGCTCTCCCGGGAGGGAGGCGGGTACGCGCTTTCTCGCCCGCCCGCTTTTTGTTTCCCAAACGCACCAAAGTCGCGCGTCTTTGCTGGCGCTTCCTACTCCGTGCGCCCTGCTCGGTGCGCGCAGCGCCGATCACAGCCAGTGGAGGGAGCTTTGGTTTGGGGGCGGGCAAAGATCGGCGGGGGGGGGGGGGAGGAGAGGAGGAGGAGTTACAGCAGCCGTTGGTGTGCGTATCTCTGTGCGTTGTTTTTATTTTTTTCGCGGGGAGGTGCTGCTCAAAGAAAAAAAAAACCCCGAGCCGTATGCAGTCAGAATCGGAAAGTACCGAGTTGGTGCGGAGGTTGCCAACTTTAAAAAAACAAAAGTCCAGCCGCGCCGCCTGTGCCTTTAACGGGGAATTGAGCGGAGGGTGGAGGCAGACTGCTTCGTAAGCACATGAGAAGCTGGATCAGGCCATTGCAAAGGAGTTAACTCCTAGGGGCTGAGGTCCCTGCGGTCCCCCCATTAAAATATTTGAGGGGACCAGGTTCCCCCAAAGCTGATGGGCATTGCCATTTCAATGGTATGTGTGTACCGGGTCTTGTGATTGATTATGCAGGATGCCCCATTTAGTTAAGCACCCTGTTTTCCCAGATATCCGTGGGAAAACCAGTAGGCAGGATTCGAGCGCAGCAGCACTCCCCTCCTGTGGATTTCAGCAACTGCTATCCAGAAACATCGCTGCTTCAAGCTGTGGAGGCAGGGCAAAGCCATCATGGCTAGTAGCCGTCGATGAATCCTCTCCTCCACGAATGGCTTTTTTCTCCTTAAATGCCTCCTTAGAAGCTTCGCCAGCTCTTCGTCTGTAACATAAGGCTGCTGTTAAAAGCCACGCGCCCAGCCTAGGCTGGATTTTTCTCCGCCCCAATCAAGTGGCGATGCTAATTGCAATCTCCCCACCCACCCCAATCAGCCGATGTAAAACATCGATTCGATGCTCCAAAATTAGCAGGCCATGATGTTTATATCTCCATACCGTAAAAACTATGTGATTCATAAGCACCAAGCTGTTTTTTTAAGGCACAGGAGGAGCCCAACCTAGGTTTAAACGACAAACACTCGCAGCTATGAGCAGGCCATAGCTCAGTGGTGAAGCACATGCTTGGAATTGGGGAGGGGGGGGAGACATCTGCCCAAGACCCTGGACAGCTGCTGCCAGTCAGAGTCAATGATATTGGGGCCGGTGAACTGACCCCTGTTTCCTGTGATTGGTGTAAGTGGCACAGGAAGCATAATTTTAAGCTAGCAGTTCTCAAACTTTGTGTGTGTGCAGACCACTTGACAATTGCTGGGGGTGGGGGTCTTGCTTTTCCTTTGGCATATGTATCTTCATCGAAACCGGTGCTGTATTATGAGTGATATTCACAGGCCTTAGGCCAGGCTCCTGGGAAGGCCTCCTTTATAACGTAAAGTTGGGGGTGAAAGGATAGTTATATCGACTGGAGAGAGATTGATTGAGGATGACAACATGAGAATGGGACTTTTCTGTGGTGGCTCCCTGCTTGTCTCCCCTGGCAGGCTCTCCTGGCGCCTTCCTTGCATATTTTGATGTGCCAGGCAAAATCATTCCTCTTCTCCCAGGCCTTTGGCTAATTAAGCAATCTATAGCCTTTAAATCATTGTGTTATTGTTTTCTTTTGTTACTATGGAATGTATTTTTATCTTTTTATATTGTAAACCATCCTGTCATCCTTGGATGAAGGGAAGTATAAATTTAATAAATAATAATAATAATGAAAATTGTTGGCCTGTGTTCAGGAGGGCATTGCTAACCAGTTGGATAGAATCCATCCCTGGTGAAAACAACCTGGTTCTCCATCTTCACACGCACACAAAATAGCAGCAGGGCCAAGTTACAAGAAAGAAGATTCCGACTAAACACCAGGGCTGGGTCAAAGAAGTGTTTCAGTTTAAAGTATTGTAAATTGAAACAGGGAAAACAGGTAGAGGAAAAACCAGGACTCCACATCACCCTCTGGTGGCACATACAACGCATATAAATTGCTTTTTCTTCACCACTCTAGCTGAGTCCCAGGAAGAACTTTCTGATGGTAAGAGCTGTTCAACAGTGGAACAGTCCCCTGCGAGAGGTTGTGGACTCTCCGTCCTTGGTGGGTTTTAAGAAGAGATTTGATGGCCATCTGTCATGGATGCTTTAGCTGAGATTCCTGCATTGCAGGGGGTTGGACTAGATGATCCTTGGGTGACCCTTCCAACTCTATGATTCTTTCACAGCTCTGCAAGCTTTCCGTGGACCACTGGAATGGAGCGAACGGGCCGCGGCTTGAGAACTTCTGCATAAGCTATAAATGTTCCAGGCATATATATTTTTTGGACTGCGTTGTCTGCTGTCAACTGGTGTGTGGGCAAATGCTTAATTTCTAAAAAAGAGAGATGCCGGCATTCAGACCTATAAGGGAGCTCTGCCATCTGCCTTGGAAGCTCTGTACTTCCAGACAAGCAGGGATGCACAGTATTTCTTTGCTTGTTGATGAAGGAAAGGCAAGCTGCACGTGCTCATAGGTAATCTTAAACACTAACAGGGTACACCTGAAACTGTGGCTCTGGAATTGGCACTGGACACCAGAGGGAGGGCTACAGCTCAGTGCCAGAACATCTGCTTGGCATGCAGAATGTCCCAGTGCCATTTCCTGCCATCTCCACTTAGGGCTGTGAATGTACCGAGTCTGGAATCCTGGAAAGCCTTTGTCAGTCGGCACAGACCATGGGTAGACAAACTAAGGCCCGGGGGCCAGATCCGGCCCAATCGCCTTCTAAATCCGGCCCGTGGACGATCCAGGAATCAGCGTGTTTTTATACATGAGTGGAATGTGTCCTTTTATTTAAAATGCATCTCTGGGTTATTTGTGGGGCCTGCCTGGTGTTTTTACATGAGTAGAATATGTGCTTTTATTTAAAATGCATCTCTGAGTTATTTGTGGTGTATTGGTTAAGAGTGGTAGACTCGTAATCTGGTGAACCAGGTTTGCTTCCCCGCTCCTCCACATGCAGCTGCTGGGTGACCTTGGGCTAGTCACACTCCTCTGAAGTCTCTCAGCCCCACTCACCTCACAGAGTGTCTGTTGTGGGGGAGGAAGGGAAAGGAGAATGTTAGCCACTTTAAGACTCCTTAGGGTAGTGATAAAGCGGGATATCAAATCCAAACTACTACTACTACTACTCCTCCTCCTCCTCCTCCTCCTCTTCTTCTTCTTCTTCTTCTTCTTCTTCTTCTTCTTCTTCTTCTTGGGGCATAGGATTTTTTAAAAAATATATAGTCCAGCCCCCCACAAGGTCTGAGGGACAGTGGACTGGCCCCCTGCTGAAAAAGTTTGCTGACCCCTGGCATAGACAATACCAGGCACAATGGAGTAATGGTCAGACAGTGGTATATTTCTAGGTGCCGGAACTCACAATTAACACCTCCCTCGTTGTTTTAGAATGGCAATGGCACCCACCTGAGAGGTGCCGGAACTAAGCGCTGGGAAATTCCAGCTGAAAAAAAGCCTTGGATCAGACTACATGTAAGGCAGCTTTCTATGTTACTATCATAGGCGTAGGGGGAGCGGGTGGCGCTTGCTGATCAGTTGGAGATCAGCGGTTCAAATCCACTCGACAGGGTGAGCTCCCGTTGCTCTGTTCCAGCTCCTGCCAACCTAGCAGTTCGAAAGCACACCAGTGCAAGCAGATAAATAGGTACCGCTGCAGCGGGAAGGTAAACGGCGTTTCTGTGCGCTCTGGTTTCCGTCACGGTGCCTCGTTGCTCCAGAAGTGGTTTAGTCGTGCTGGCCACATGACCCAGAAAGCTGTCTGTGGACAAACGCCGGCTCCCTCGGCCTGAAAGCGAGATGAGCGCCACAACCCCATAGTCACCTTAGACTGGACTTAACCGTCCAGGGGTCCTTTACCTTTTTGACCTATCATAGGCGAACCAGTTCTTGGGGATTTGTTCAGCATTTCACCTTTTTAAGTCTTAACAGATGGCATATTTGAAATATGATCTGCTATTTATTTATAATCATATTTTGGGTTACAGATGTTTCAGGTTGCGTTTTTTTGGGTTACGGACCGCCAAAACCTGGAAGTACTGGAACGCGTTACTTCCAGGTTTCAGTGGCTGCGCATGCGCAGAAGCGCCGAATTGCAACCTGCACGTGCGCAGATGTGCCGCTGTGGGTTGTGAATGCTGCGGGTTGCGAACGTGCATCCCGCACGGATCACGTTCGCAACCCGTCCGTCCACTGTATCATGCATTTATTTGCAGATTTATACACCGGATCACAACAAAAAGTAACCAAAGTAGCACACGATAGAATAAGATAAAAAACAACAACAAACGAAATATTACAAACTCGGTGCAATTAAAAACAAGTGTGCAATTATTATTCCATGAAATGACTGGGGCAGACTTCAGGGAAAGCCTTCTTAAGCATTAATAATGTATTCAGTGCTTGCCTAAATGACAACATGATACATGCTTGTCAGATTTCTAACCACACTACACTATGTGGGTTCTTTTGCGTAGAGGTGGTAAGCTGATGCTACCGTGAGTTGTAGGGTTTCTGTAGATATAGAATCAGAGAGTTGGAAGGGACCCCAAGGGTCATCTAGTCCAACTCCCTGAAATGCTAGAAGCACAATTAACATGCCCCTGAAATGTGGTCATCCAGCCTCTGGTTAAAAACCTCCAGTGAAGGAGAATTCATCACCTCCTGAGTCTGTTTCACTGTCCAACGTTCTCTGGTTAGAGTTGCCACCTCTCCCTCCCTCTCCTTTTGCCATATTTCCCCCATTCCTTATACAGTGGTACCTCAAGTTACATACGCTTCAGGTTACATATGCTTCAGGTTACAGACTCTGCTAACCCAGAAATAGTGCTTCAGGTTAAGAACTTTGCTTCAGGATGAGAACAGAAATTGCGCGGCAGTGGGAGGCCCCCTTAGCTAAAGTTGTGCTTCAGGTTAAGAACAGTTTCACATTAAGTACGGACCTCTGGAACGAATTAAGTACTTAACCCAAGGTACCACTTTATTTTCTCCTGGTTAGCTTCTTGGTCAGGAGTTCATATACAGAGTGCAAAAAGGGTTAGGTTCAGGTGGGGAGGTGGGATCAGCTAGGAAGCAGATGTAGTGGGCTTGAGAATGAGGAGAGAGCTGTTACTATTGACTAGATTCCAGTCCATCACTGGACACTTTCAAAATTGTGTGGGATGTCCACGTAGGAGATAGCTTGGGAAAGGATGGAAATGGGGAAGAGGAAAATATTTGTTTGCAATAAAACGTTAATAAAACAATAACAACAACAACAAAAATGATGATTTTGCAAGATCTTTTGGTTAGGGCTAGGTTTCTGATGGCCAGAGTCGAGCATTAACGGGAAATTAGTTTTAATATCTGTTTTATAATTTATAGTAAGTGTGCTATTTAAATAAAAATAAAATTCTCCACCAAGCCATGGTCACCATTCTCCCACATAAAATAAATGAAGAAAGCAGTACAAAAACAGCACCTCTTATTTGATTCCAGTATGTAATAAAGGCCAATTGCTTTGCCAGCACAATAATAAACCGCAACACTCAGTATTGTTCTGCTTCTGAGGTCAGAAAGGGACAGAATATGGTCACCTGGTTTGTGAATCTGAGATGTTATATCTGGGTAGCTAATGCTGGGCTATGTGTATTTCTGATCATGCAATAACTCCCCATGCAGCAACCAGGGAGAATCGCCTCCCCTCAAAAGAGGTTGTCCATTGTGTCTCTGTGTGAGTTGCTGCTGTGATCTAATTCTACCTCGGGTGGCAAAATGGAATGTGCTGCCCTTCTTTGTTGGGCATGTCCATTTGCTACAACTTGCTGGAGAACAATTTCACAGTGCATTTCAGATGCAGCAGGCATTATAAGAAAACCTACTGTTTTGTTGATTTTGTCTTAACTTGGTTGAAAGTGAGATGAAGAAGAGATTGAGATCTTTAGTCTCTGTCTTACTAATGGCTGCAAAAAATCGTTTGGGTAAGAAAATGGAAAGACCAGAATGTACCAACTGTTTGGGAATGGCTGATGAATTGTGTCGGAAGTGGCAGCGTAGGATAAATTGATAGGTGCTATTGGGAAAAAAGGAGGTGTAAAATGGAATATTATGTATGCAGAGAGATGGAATTGTTTTGTGCATTACTGGAATGAGCTATACGGTAAGATATTTGTTTATGCAGTTTATCCCATTTTCTGTTTATAAATGTATCACTAGACTTTGTTTAAATAAAATATTTTTTTAAAAAAAGAAGAACCAACACAGTGTCAGCCAGCAAGCTAGCTTACAATCTAACAAACCTGATATGAATGGGGAAAGAGATGTGAGCAGATGAGATGGTCCTAAGAGAGAAAGTTCTGGAAGTTAGGGTCCTCTTTTATCTTCTTCTTTGGCGATCACTCATAACTAAGTAAGATTGTCTTCCATAAACACGGTTTTAACAATGAGTCCGTAAGTGACTGTGGAGGCCAATTCTGGATCCACACGTCCTTCCACAGTGGGGACATAGGTTTCCGGGTGGGAGTTGATCACAGTGAGGGTTTGCCAGGCGTGCCTTCCTCTTAGCACGTTTCTCCCTTTCGTCCTAAGTTTGAGCATCTTCAAAGTCCATGACACTTTTGGTAAAGGCTGCCCTCCAATTGGAGTGCTCTCAGGCCAGTGTTTCCCAGTTGTCAGAGTTTATACTACATTTTTTTTTAGATTTGCCTTGAAAGAGTCTTTAAACTTCTTTCGTTGACCACCAGCATTACGCTTTCCATTTTTAAGTTCGAAATAGAGTAGCTGCTTTGGAAGACGATCATCAGGCATCCACACAACATGACCACTCCAACAAAGTTGATGTTGAAGAATCATTGCTTTGACACTGGTTAGGGTCCTAGTGGAGGGACGCGGGTGGCGCTGTGGGTAAAAGCCTCAGCGCCTAGGGCTTGCCGATCGAAAGGTCGGTGGTTCGAATCCCCGCGGCGGGGTGCGCTCCTGTTGCTCGGTCCCAGCGCCTGCCAACCTAGCAGTTCAAAAGCACCCCCGGGTGCAAGTAGATAAATAGGGACCGCTTACTGGCGGGAAGGTAAACAGCGTTTCCGTGTGCGGCTCTGGCTCGCCAGATGCAGCTTTGTCACGCTGGCCATGTGACCTGGAAGTGTCTGCGGACAGCGCTGGCCCCCGGCCTCTTAAGTGAGATGGGCGCACAACCCTAGAGTCTGTCAAGACTGGCCCGTACGGGCAGGGGTACCTTTACCTTTACCTTAGGGTCCTAGTGGCAGCTAGCCCCCAATTGGTCAATGAATTGGTCAGCCTAGCATACCCCATGCATGGAGACTGTTGCTTCACTGAAAGTTGCTTCACTGAAAGTGAACCACAGAGCCTAGGACTTGCCGATCAGAAGGTTGGCAGTTCGAATCCCCATGACGGAGTGAGCTCCCGTTGCTCAGTCCCTGCTCCTGCCAACCTAGCAGTGTGTCAAAGTGCAAGTAGATAAATAGGTACTGCTCCAGCGGGAAGGTAAACGGCGTTTCCGTGCGCTGCTCTGGTTCGCCAGAAGCGGCTTAGTCATGCTGGCCACATGACCCGGAAGCTGTACGCCGGCTCCCTCGGCCAATAAAGCGAGATGAGCACCGCAACCCCAGAGTCAGTCACGACTGGACCTAATGGTCAGGGGTCCCTTTACCTTTCATGGCATGAGCAACACAGGTCTGCTGTTGAAAATGGCAGTCACCTGACGATCATGTCCAAAGGCACATGGGGCCACCATCTTCCTGAAGCTATTCAGGTCTCCATCCAGTCAGTTGTCTGTATGGGAGACTTTCCGGAAACCACATTCATGCATACTTGGATACATCTATGAAGTCATGGAGATAGTGGCTAGAGAATAGTTTTTCTCCTTCACTCATGACACTTGAACTGATGGGCATCCAATGAAGTGGAATCTTGGAAGATTTAGGACAGATAAAAAGACTCCCCAAAAAGACCAGAAGCATTTTTTGGGGGGATAATTGGGACAGATGTATCAAAAAACCCCAAGGAATTTATTCTTATACTGTATGCGACAACCGCAGCGAGAATATTACATGTTCAAAAACGGTGAGATGAGGCAGTACCTACTAGAAAAGATGGGTCATTGAAACTGATGGAATATGCTGAATTAGCAAGAGGTGGAGAGCAAGATGAGACAGTTTTCAAGGAGGACTGGGATATGTTTGCAGACTATTTAAAAATATGTATTGTAAACATGTTAAAACACAAGCAGGTTTGGAGTAAGGACAGCACTAAAATGTGTATCTGAGAACACGGTAGAAGAGAAGTTTAGAACAGGCATAGGCAAACTCGGCCCGCCACATGTTTTGAGACTACAATTCCCATCATCCCTGACCACTGGTCCTGTTAGCTTGGGATGACGGGAGTTGTAGAACTGATTTTACAATGAATTGATTTTAGAATGCTGTATTATTTTACTGTTGTTTGCCGCTCTGAGCCCAGCTTTGGCTGGGGAGAGCGGGATATAAATAAAATTTTATTTTTATTATTATTATTATTAGTCCCAAAACATCTGGAGGGCCGAGTTTGCCTATGCCTGGTTTAGAATAATCATACAGTGGTACCTTGGTTTTCTAACAGAATGTGTTCTGGAAGTCTGTTTGACTCCTGGAACCATTCAAAAACCAAAGTGTGGCTTCCGATTGGGTGCAGGATGTTCCTGCAGCCAATCGGAAGGTGCAGAAGGCACGCCGGACGTTCAGCTTCTGAAAATTGCTCAAAAACCGAAACATTCACTTCTGGGTTTCAATCGTTTGGGAGCCAATTTGTTCGGGAGCCAAGGCGTTTGGCTTCCAAGGTACGACTGTAATATGTAGCAGTATTAGAAAACTTGAGGAAACCATGGAAGGGTGGAGGGGAAGATGAATACTTATGGAATGCTAATTGGAAAATGTTGTACAATTTGTTTTATTTTCTTTTAGGAAACTAATAATAATAATAATAATAATAATAATAATAATAATAATAATAATTTTTTAAAAAAGAAAGTACTGTATTTTTCACTCTATAAGACACACCAGACCACAAGACACACCTAGTTTTTGGAGGAGGAAAACAAGAAAAAAAATATTCTGAATCTCAGAAGCCAGAACAGCAAGAGGGATCGCTGTGCAGTGAAAGCAGCAATCCCTCTTGCTGTTCTGGCTTCTGGGATAGCTGCGCAGCCTGCATTCGCTCCATAAGATGTACACACATTTCCCCTTACTTTTTAGGAGGGAAAAAGTGAGTCTTATAGAGCAAAAAAATACGGTACTTCACAATGCTCTCATAAGAGTTAATGATGGGCCCCCTTTTGGATGGCTTTAAAGGAGAATTTTTGAAGGAGAGGGCAATTGATGGCTACCAGTTACTGGAAGCTGCCAGAGGGGAGAGGGCTCTTGAGCTCTAATCCTGATTTCAGGTTCCCCACAGACATCTGGTTGGCCACTGTAAGAACAGCCACTGGTTTGATCCACCAGACTCACCTTCTTATGTTCTTATGGTGGAAGAAAGTGGAGATAGAAATGTAATAAGAGCAGCTCTTCTCTTTCCATAGCCTGGTGAAGCACAACTTTGTACAAATACCTGGTCTCCTGTCCTCAGCAGCCGATGATATGAAGTAGGAGCAGGGAAATGTGTTGCCATGAGGACATTGGAACATCTGGGACATTGCTCTATCTGAGCACTTGACCCAACGCCAGAGGGTAATTAAGGAAGTGACACAACAACGCCACTTCAATGTTACATGGTTTCCCCTTCATAAGCTTTAATAGCCTGAATAGTTCGTTTTACGAACACCTCCCCAATGCATTTTTCACTGTGGTGCAGTTATTTGGTCAGTGAATTATTTTCTATCTTTTTTTATTCAACACCCAGACTTGAGAGCTCCTGGCCATGGAAAAAACTGCCTAACAGTGTCTTCCTATCTAGGTCTACTCAGAAGTAAGTCCTTCTATGGGACATGCTCCCAGTGCAGTATGGTTAGGACTGCAGCCTAAGTCAGTAGTGGACATGATGCCAATTGTGTGAAGGCAATTAAAGGTAAAGGGACCCCTGACCATTAGGTCCAGTCATGACTGACTCATCTTGCTTTATTGGCCGAGGGAGACGACGTACAGCTTCCAGGTCACATGGCCAGCATGACTAAGCTGCTTCTGGCAAACCAGAGCAGCGCACGGAAATGCCGTTTACCTTCCCGCTGGAGCGGTACCTATTTATCTACTTGAACTTTGACGTGCTTTCGAACTGCTAGGTTGGCAGGAGCAGGGACCAAGCAATGGGAGCTCACTCCGTCGCGGGGATTCGAACTGCCGGCCTTCTGATCGGCAAGTCCTAGGCTCTGTGATTTAACCCACAGCGCTACCCATGTCCTGTGAAGGCAATTAATGTACACTTAATTTTTTAAAATGTAAATAGCAGTCAGGGGAGGGGCATTCAGTATTGTAAGTGAGCCAGAACTGGTCTGTGACCATAATAATAAAATTCATTCATTCATTGCAGGGGTCGGGGCTGCATACACATCAAGAGTCCTGGAAGTTGTAGTTTGTTAAGGGTGCTGGAAATTGTGGCTTTGTGTGTGTATGTGGGGGGTAAACTACAGTTTCCAGGATTCCTTGGTGAAAGTAATGGGCTTTAATTGTGTGGTGTGTTCACCACCAGCAGAAAGATTTTAATTATTTTCCCTCCTGCCGCAATTGTGACAAACACTCCCTGCCCCACCCCAAACTGCTATTTGCCTTAGGAGAGGAACCTTCATTTATGGCAATAGAGGTTTCTCTTACAGTGCAAATAGCTTTGATGTGGAGGTCACTGGGGTTAAAGTCTTCCTTCCCATGGTCCCAGTTCTGCTAATGCTTTCCCTTACACTATGATGATTCATGGCATTCATGTAAGAAACTTCTTGTCTGGTTGGGCCTGGAATAAGCCAGGATTCTCATATATCTGTGTGCAATGAGATTGACTCCCAAATGGAGGACCTTGATTCTCCCACGAGTTAGAGAACTCTCACACGTCTGACGATTCTGTGTGCTGCATAATAGATGGTACCGGGACAGGGGGAGCAACTGGGCTGTGTCGTTCCTAGGCCTTTAATCCAGCCACAAGTTGCATATACTCCTGTTGCTTAAAGCCCCAGAGGAGAAGTCAGCAGTATCGAGTTAAGGGTTCTTAGGAAAGCAAAACAAAATAAGAGCTTCGCCGGTGCAATAGAGAAAGGGCAATTAGAGGTTTTCTCTGCTGCGGCTGGATTGACTTTGGCAATGTAGATCTCCCTTGCCTCTCAGATCTTGCAATGGATCAATTGCATCCAATTCGAAAGAAAAGCCATTTCAAGCTGTATAATTTCATATCGACCTCTAGCCGGTGCTGAAGAGGTGCTGTTAGTATCTACCAAGTCGACAGCACGTTGCAGTGGGGGACAGCAGCAGGGGGGAAGGGAGGGGAGGAAAGGCTCCCCTCTGCCCACACCCTGATGGTTTGTTCCACATTCTTCCAAAATTGGGGGTGGGGGTGGGTTTAGCAGAAGCCACTTACCTCCTCTCTGGCCCCTCCTTGGTGCAACCTTCACTAATCTATTGTAGGGTTTTGCTTTATGCTCAAGAGATGAATGCAACAGGTCACACAACATCCTTTTGACCAGCACACCATTGCCGTTGATGACTTGCTACCTGCTTTGCACCATCAGGTCCCAGGGTGTGATAACAAAAATAATAAAATTCAATGTTAAAAACAGTTAAAACAAATTGCAGGCAGAGGCAGGGCTGGCCCACCTATGAGGCTAGGTGAGGCAGGGTCTCCAGGGGCAGCAGATGATGATGATGATGATGATGATGATGATGATGATGATGATGATGATACCCCACCCATCTGGCTGGGTTTCCCCAGCCACTCTGGGTGGCTTCCAACAAAATATTAAAATACTGTGGTCTGTTAAACCAGAGGGCCTTCTCGGTAGTGGCACCCGCCCTGTGGAACGCCCTCCCAACAGATGTCAAAGAGAAAAATAACTACCAAACTTTTAGAAGACATCTGAAGGCAGCCCTGTTTAGAGAAGCTTTTAATTTTTAATAGGTTATTGTATTTTAGTGTTTTGTTGGAAGCCGCCCAGAGTGGCTGGGGAAACCCAGCCAGATGGGCGGGGTATAAATAATAAATTATTATTATTATTATTATTCCATGCCTGCAGTGTGTGTGTGTGCCTGTTCTGTGCTTGACCTGCCTCGTTGACAGCTCCTTGATGCTGACATCTAGAGGGCAGGCGGGTACCACTTGGTAGAAACATTACGCCTACGGGCCGGGGGTTCCTTACTGCTGGTGCAGAACAATTTCACACATGCCACCGTTTTCATTCACGAGCTCATGATTAGAAAAGCATCTGCGACGGGCTCTCTGGGAAGGATTGGCAGCAGCAGATGGATCTTCCTTTAGTCCTCCACACTTGTTGGATTAAAAAACTACCTCACCTCTGGGGAGGAAGCGATTGGCCTGCTTGATGGCGCACTGAGAATGGAGTTATCAAGTTCAGCGTGGATAATGATGCGTGCGCTCGTAAAAATGATTCTGATACCTGTCAGAACTGACAGCTGTGCACGTTTGCCCCTCCCCCCAGACAGATGCCATTCTGCCCGGTTTTGGAAGTTGATTTCCATTGGGCAGAGGGGACGAGGAGAGCAAATGAGATGCTGTAATGCAAGTCTTCTTATTTCCAACCTGCTTTGTGCCCCCGCACCCTGCCTGGCTCTCTCCCAGACAGAAATCTAACTTTAAAGCTTCAGTTGCTTCAGGGCAACCTCCCAGCCATTTTTAGTTTCATCTGCCTCCACAGACTGGTTGCAGACCCATATGGAGATGCGCTGCTGCATTGCTTCAGCTCCTGACGCACCAGGCTTAATGCAACTGCCTATGGATAGGCTGGTGGAAAGGACATTATTGCTAATTAGAGCTGAGCTGAAAATACTCAAGTGGGGTTTTTTTTGCCAGCATTTTCAATTCTGCCCAAAAAAAGAAAAGGAAAGGAAAAGCTATGGATTTTTGCTTTTTTGCTTCTGGGTTTTTTGTTTGCTTGTTTATGGCACCGCTGGCAAAAGTGTTTCACTTATTCATTGACATTCCTCTTGCTTCTAATTGCCTGTGCTTGTCCTCAATGATGTCATCATATTGCCAAACTTGATTGGCTACATAGCATTGTGACACCATGTGGTTCTCTGGGTTATCTGTGATTGCATGGGAACGCCATGTGTCTGATCCAAGGAGCAGGAGAAAACACCCACTAAGGAAACCAAAGGGAACTGAAAGAAAAAGCTATCCTTCAGGGCGGTGAATTTTTGCTTTTGTTTCGTTTTGGGGTTTTTCATTTGCATGTTTTTGGCACTCCTTGCAAAAGTGTTTCGCTTATTCGTTGACATTCCTCTTGCTTCTAATTGCCTATGCTTGTCCTCAGTGATGTCATCATATTGCTAAACTTGATTGGCTGCATAGTGTTGTGACATCATCCAGTTCTCTGAGTCATCCCTGATTACATGGGAAATCCCATGTGTCTAATCGAAGAAAAAGAGTTTGGATTTGATATCCCGCTTTATTACTATCTGAAGGAATCTCAAAGCGGCTAACAATCTCCTTTCCCTTCCTCTGCCACAACAAACACTCTGTGAGGTGAGGGGGGCTGAGAGACTTCAGAGAAGTGTGACTAGCCCAAGGTCACCCAGCAGCTGCATGTGGAGGAGTGGGGAAGCGAACCTGGTTCACCAGATTACGAGTCCACTGGTCTTAACCACTATACCACACTGGCTCTCAGAAGAAGCAGGAGAAAGCACCCGCTAAGGAAACCAAAGGGAATTGAAGCACATGCCTAGTGAATATTGAAATTGGCGAATAGTATTGTCTATGGTAGGGACGCGGGTAGCGCTGTGGGTTAAACCACAGAGCCTAGGACTTGCCGATCAGAAGGTCGGTGGTTCGAATCCCCTCGATGGGGTGAGCTCCTGTTGCTCGGTCCCTGCTCCTGCCAACCTAGCAGTTCGAAATCACATCAAAGTACAAGTAGATAAATAGGTACCGCTCCGGCAGGAAGGTAAACGGCGTTTCCGTGTGCTGCTCTGGTTCGCCAGCAGCGGCTTAGTCATGTTGGCCGCATGACCCAGAAGCTGTACGCCGGCTCCCTCGGCCAATAAACCGAGATGAGCCCAGAGTCGGTCACGACTGGACCTAATGGTCAAGGGTCCCTTTACCCTTGACCTTTATTGTCTATGCTGACTGGAGTAGCTCTCTGAGGTTTTGAGGAGGGAGTGTCTCTGAGCGCTACCTGGGGATCCTGGGGTTTGAACCAGGGACCTTCTGCCTGCAAAGCAGGTGACGAGCTACATCCCTTCCTCCTCTCTTTTCACAACTATTTCTGGAAAGAGAAATAGCTGGGTAACATTCTGCTAGCTGGGTGACGGTCTGACTCAATTATGTTCTCTCCGCTTCTATAATTTTTATGTCAAGTGCCGATTGGTAGTGCTAAGTTTTTAAAGTTTTAAAGGTTGCACTATTTTAAACGTAGCACTGTTTTTATCTTTTGTTTTGCTCGTGAGCTGCTTCGGATGGGCGTTTGCCCAGATAAAAAAGAAAAGCAGCCTTGATATATTTCAAAGGAATAAAAGTAACAAAATAAATTAAGCACTAACAGGGGTTGCAGCAGCATTCAGGGCAGATCACAGTTGGTACACCGAGAAGATTTTAACTGCCATGACTCTTGCTTCAGTAGCAGTTAGGGCTGGGGCCTGCTATCCTTTTCAGGCCTGTGGACACATTTGTAAAACGGAACATAAGAGCCTGTTGCATCAGGCCAGTCGCCCGTCTAGTTCAGCATCCCATCCAAAACAGAACCCAAGGACCAGAGCACTTTGCCCTACTGTGGCTTCCAACAGAAGTAGCTCACAAAGTTCAACGAAAAACGTAGAAGACCCAGTGAATCAGTTCATTCTCTAATCGGTTTATGCATAAGGTCCATATATGTGAAATTGTCTATTCCACCTGTCTGTTCATAGAGTCCAACAATCCACATGAAAGGTTGTTGCAGTTCCACAGAATCCTTTCACAGAGTCTAAGACAAGGATTTCCGGAATATTAGCCTTGTTTCGCCATCCTGGGCTTCATCAGTAGTACAAACTCTAGGTAATGCAAATAAATTGTTGTTTGTTGTTTAGTCATTTATTCGTGTCCAACTCTTCGTGACCCCATGGACCAGAGCACGCCAGGCACTTATATGCCTGTTGTCTTTGTCCATGGAGTTTTCTTGGCAGGGATACTGGAGTGGCTTGCCGGTTCCTGCTCCAGGTGGATCACGTTTGGTCAAAACTCTCCACTATGACCTGTCCATCTTGGGTGGCCCTGCGCGGCATAGCTCATAGCTTCTCTGAGTTATTCAATCCCTTTAGCCATGGCAAGGCAGTGATCCATGAAGGGGAATGCAAATAAATACAATATCGTAATCTCACACATTTTTACAGCAAATATAATATAAAAACCGTCAACAACCGTACAGACCATATATGATATCACAGGACAGTGGATCTTATAGCAAGTAGCTGCTGTAAGCAGCAGCTTTTACAGAGTAGAGTTATACGGACAAGCACAATATTGATTTGAGTAACAGGTGTTGCTCCATCCAATTGTGGAAGCAGAGCGTTGCCATCATGGCCAGTAGCCATCAATAACCCTCTCCGTGAATTTCGCAGAATCATATAACTGTAGAGTTGGAAGGGACCACAAGGATTATTCAGTCCAACCCCCTGCAAACTGAGTATCTTTTGCCTAACGTGAGTCTCAAACCCTGAGATTAAGAGTCTCATGCTTTACCCAACGGCGGAGCATATGCCAGCGCTGCCCAGGATGAGCACGCTCCCAAGGGGTGTGTGGCATGGAGGGTGCCCTCCCATGTGAGGGATAGCCGCTCGGGTGCCTGGAGCAGCGCATGCGCCTTCCAGTCAGGAGCGGAGTGAGCTGCCCACAGGGACAGAGCAAGCCGCTCACAGCGGCAGAGCAAGCTGCCCATGGCGGACATTCGGCGCGCCGCTTGCCTGCGACTCCCAAGCCTCCCCCAGCTGTCAAAATGAAAGGGGAAGAGAGGAATGCTGCCGGTAAAGCAGCGCAGCTCCTCCTCTTACCCCAATGGCTCAGGGTAGGCTTGGGAGTCGTAGGTGAGCGGCGTGCCGAATGTCACTCCCCCTCAGAGATGCCACCCGAGGCGGTTTGCCCCCACCGTACCCCCCCTTCCCCCCACCACTGGCTTTACCAACTGAGCTATCCTACATGTGTCTACTCAGAAGTCTCATTGACCCCAATGGGGCTTACTCCCAGGTAAAGGATTACAGCCTCAGTCTACAGATTGAACTCTGACTCTGTGAGAGCATGAGGATCACAGAAGCTCTTGGCTAGCCTAATAATAATAATAATAATAATAATAATAATAATAATAATACAGTGGTACCTCGGGTTACATACGCTTCAGGTTACAGACTCTGCTAACCCATAAATAGTACCTTGGGTACTTTGCTTCAGGATGAGAACAGAAATCATGTGGCGGCAGCGGGAGGCCCCATTAACTAAAGTGGTGCTTCAGGTTAAGAACAGTTTCAGGTTAAGAACAGACCTCCAGAACAAATTAAGTTCTTAACCCAAGGTACCACTGTAATAAATTTATTATTTATACCCTGCCCATCTGGCTCGGTTGATCCACCCACTCTGGGTGGATCTCAACAGAATACAGTGGTACCTCAGGTTACATATGCTTCAGGTTACATATGCTTCAGGTTACAGACTCCGCTAACCCAGAAATAGTACCTTGGGTTAAGAACTTTGCTTCAGGATGAGAACAGAAATCGTGCGGCGGCAGCGGGAGGCCCCATTAACTAAAGTGGTGCTTCAGGTTAAGAACAGTTTTAGGTTAAGAACGGACCTCCAGAACAAATTAAGTACTTAACCCGAGGTACCATGGTATTATTAATAATAAAGCAATAAAACATCAAACATTAAAAACTACCCGAAACAGTGCTGCCTTCAGATGTCTTCTAAAAGTCAGATAGTTGTTTATTTCCTTGACATCTGATGGGAAGGCGTTCCACAGGGCGGGTGCCACTACCAAGAAGGCCCTCTGCCTGGTTCCCTGTAGCTTCACTTCTCACAGGGAGGGAACTGCCAGAAGGCCCTTGGAGCTGGACCTCAGTGTCCGGGCAGAACGATGGGGGTGGAGATGCTCCTTTATAATTGTGGATGGGGGAAATGTTACCCAACTCAGACCACATTAATGGGATCCAGAATTCTGTCTAATCCTCTTTTAAAGCCAGATAGGTTGGTGGTCATCACTGCCTCTTGCAAGAGTGAGTGTCGTAGTTTAACTAAATGTTTTTGTGAAGAAGCACTTAATTTTATTTGTCCTAAATCTTCCAAGATTCAGATTCATTGGTTGCCCATGAGTACAGTGGTACCTCAGGTTAAGTCCTTAATTCGTTCCAGAGGTCCGTTCTTAACCTGAAAGTGTTCTTAACCTGAAGCACCACTTTAGCTAATGGGGCCTCTTCGTGCCGCTGTACCGCTGCTGCACGATTTCTGTTCTCATCCTGAAGCAAAGTTCTTAACCCGAGGTACTATTTCTGGGTTAGCGGAGTCTGTAACCTGAAGTGTATGTAACCTGAAGTGTATGTAACCCAAGGTACCACTGTACTAGCGTTACAGAGAATCTGTCGTGAGCACACTCACAAACACACTCTCCCACCAAGCACACATTGCCTCTTATTGTATTGACTTTCTTCCTTCAGGTTAATTTCAGGGCAGGGAGAAGACCACGTGGGAGCCACAGGAGGCCTCTGTGTCTGCAGGTGACGATTGAATCATGAGCTATGAGCACTGGGTGCAGCAGAAGGGGAAGGTGTCAAAGCAGCAGCAGCTAGGGGAGCCAAACAGGATTTAAAAATACATTCTTTAAAAAAATCACATAGTTGAAACGTTGGGGAGGACATAAAAGTAAAAGGGTAAAGGGACCCCTGACCATTAGGTCCAGTCGCAGACGACTCTGGGGTTGCGGCGCTCATCTCGCTTTATTGGCCGAGGGAGCCGGCGTACAGCTTCCGGGGCATGACTAAGCCGCTTCTGGCGAACCAGAGCAGCGCACGGAAATGCTGTTTACCTTCCCGCCGGAGTGGTACCTATTTATCTACTTGCACTTTGATGTGCTTTCAAACTGCTAGGTTGGCAGGAGCTGGGACTGAGCAACGGGAGCTCACCCCGTCGTGGGGATTTGAACCGCCGACCTTCTGATCGGCAAGTCCTTGGCTCTGTGGTTTAACCCACAGCGCCACCCGCGTCCCAATGGGGAGGACATAAGTTGCATCAAATGCTGCATGAGCTGTATTCTTCTCATGCAGTGGGACTTCCCTTCTTCTCTCTCCATACTCTCTCAGAATCTGCCCCAGAGACTCCCCCAACCCCCTGGAGCAATTTTTGAGGATCTTGGGGGAGGCCTTCAGGAGAGAGCCAGGTGGGGAAAGTTTCATTGCTACCACAGAATGGCAGCACCTAATTGTTCTACAGTAGTACCTCTAGTTACGAACTTAATTCGTTCCGGAGGTCTGTTCTTAACCTGAAACTGTTCTTAACTAGAGGTGTGCTTTCGCTAGTGGGGCCTCTTGCTGCCGCTGCGCCGCCGGCACATGATTTCTGTTCTCATCCTGGGGCAAAGTTCTCAACTCGAGGTAACTCTTCCAGGTTAGAGGAGTCTGTAACCTGAAGCGTTTGTAACCTGAGGCGTTTGTAACTCGAGGTACCGCTGTACTCCTTTGAAATCACTGTTTTGGGGTTGAAAATCAAATCTGGAGATTGTTTGAGACTGTCAACGCCATCACATACTAATTTCCAGATTTTGGGAGCCCTCCAATATCAATAAACCAAAAGGTCAGAAGTGATGCATCTTCAATTTACAGGCAGAGAGACAAAGAAAAATTGTTTTGAACATGGCTTTGAACATGGTATTTTGAGGCAAATTCCAGCATCCTTTCTGGATCAAAGACCAGTTTGTCAGGCCATTAATACAATCCTATAGATCAGTGTGGGTCTGCTGACCTCGGGGGGGGGGGTCTGTGTAACCCACCCAGGGGGGTCTGTGGCACCATTCAAATAACAAAAACTACCATGGAGATATCAAAAATATTTAAAAGTAGGGGGCCCATGACTTGCCTTTTGAAAAAAAAGAGAGGTCCACACTATTTAACTAATTGGGAGCCACTGCTATAGCCGCCTACTCAGAAGAAAGCCCCATTGAGTTCAGCGGGACTTCCTCTCCAGATAAATGTGTAGCAGAAATGCCATCTTCTTAAGGGGATTGAGGGGGCCTGTCCATGACATTGTACGACATCATGATGTAATGTACATAACAGCTCATGACGTCCTGACGGTCTGTGCACAGTGCCGGGGGCGGAACCAAATGCCTCCTGAATATTGAAGGGGCTTGGTACCCTCAAAAATACTTTGGGGACCCTGAAACTTCCTCAGCCCCTAGGCGCTTGTTATGTACTGAGTTGAATAGGATCCAAAATGCAGCAGTCTGATTGGTCCTAGAACAATAGTACCCAGAATGCAGCAGTCTGATTGGTCCACAGGAGCCACCCAATCCAGCTCCAGGTGGACATGAATCCGCAACCTGATTGGCCTACAGGAGAATCCCAGAATTAGCCAATCACATGGGGCCCATTGTGTAAATAATGTATATAAAGCAGACATTCTGGGGGAACTTCCATTCCTCCTTACCACTATCAGCTGAATAAAGAGCATGAAATCCACTCTCGACTCCGAGTATATTTCAGCGCTCCTTGGTGTATAGGATTGCAGCCTTAAAGGATGTGAGGCAACCACCAAGAGTCCTGAAAATATCATTTCCTCTGCAGAATGGGAAGCTTGAGGCTCCTCCGAACTGCAAGCTGGCTCCTTAATATTCCCAGTAGCATAGTTCACACTCTTTATCACAAAAGGAGCTTTGAGTTCTTAGGGTTTAAGCTTGTCCTTGATTAGGTTGGCTTGGAATGTCTCCTCACCCCACCGCATTGTTTGCCGGTGTCTGATTGGAATGCACAAAAGCCCCCAGTTGCTAAGATTAAGGCTTTGTTTCACAGTTCTTGGATTACTTACTAGGTAGGCCCTCATCTTTCATTACTCTGCTCATTCATTTGCCAAATGGGGTAAAGGTGCTCTGAATTGGTTGGGCTTAAACCGGGATTAGGAACCACGTGCAACGTTCAAACAATGGGTGGCTTTATGAACATTTTTTAAAGCCTACCTTCACAGCCACTCAACTTTTTTTTTTTTTTAATAATAATTTTTTATTACAGATTTTTATAACAACACAAACATATAACAAATACATAAACAAACAAAAAACACAATCGAAAACAAAAAACATGTACCATTTCATATCTTAGTTTCTTACACCTTTCTTCCCCGACTTCCTCATGCCTCCCTTCTCTGTATTCCAAGTTCTTATCATTTACTCAGCAAATCTTCCCTTATTTTAATAAAAATTCAAGCTAATCTTCCTTATTCTCCTTGTCTTAACCATTACTAATAGTAACCATTTACTTTCCAATCCAACATCATTCTAACTCTCATTAATTTTGTAGTATTTCTTTAAATAGTCCTTAAACTTTTTCCAATCTTCTTGCGCTGCTTCTCTTCCCTGGTTTCGGATTCTGCTCGTCATTTCTGCCAAGCCCATGTAGTCTATCACCTTCATCTGCCATTCTTCCAGTGTGGGTAAATCTTGCGTCTTCCAGTACTTCGCAATAAGTATTCTAGCTGCTGTTGTAGCATACATAAAAAAAGTTGTATCTGTCTTTAACACCCCTTGGCCGACAATACCCAAGAGAAAGGCCTCTGGTTTCTTGGTGAAAGTATATTTAAATACCTTTTTAAGTTCATTATAGATCATTTCCCAGAATGCCTTAATCTTCGGGCACGTCCACCAAAGGTGAAAGAATGTACCTTCCTTTTCTTTACATTTCCAACATTTATTGTCAGGCAAATGGTAAATCTTTGCAAGCTTGACTGGGGTTATGTACCACCTATAGATCATTTTCATAATATTTTCTCTTAAGGCATTACATGCCGTAAATTTCATCCCGGTGGTCCACAACTTTTCCCAATCAGCAAACAAAATATTATGACCAATGTCCTGAGCCCATTTAATCATAGCTGATTTAACCATTTCATCTTGTGTATTCCATTTCAGCAGCAAATTATACATTTTTGACAAATTCTTGGTACTTGGTTCTAACAATTCTGTCTCCAATTTTGATTTTTCCACCTGGAAGCCAATTTTACTGTCCATTTTAAACACTTCATTTATTTGATGATAATGCAACCAATCTCTCACCTTCCCTTTTAATTTCTCAAAACTCTGCAATCTCAATTTGTCCCCTTCCTTTTCCAAGATTTCCCAGTATCTTGGCCACTTTGACTCCATATTAGACTTTTTAACAGCCTTTGCTTCCATTGGCGATAGCCACCTTGGAGTTTTGTTTTCCAGCAAGTCTTTATATCTGACCCAGACATTTAATAGTGCTTTTCTGACAATATGGTTTTTAAAACTTTTATGTGCTTTAACCTTGTCATACCACAAATATGCATGCCACCCAAAAATATTGTTAAAACCTTCCAAATCCAAAATGTCTGTGTTTTCAAGAAGCAGCCCTTCTTTCAGCCAGCAGAAAGCTGCCGCTTCATAGTACAGTTTGAAGTCTGGCAGGGCAAACCCCCCTCTTTCCTTTGAATCCGTTAATATCTTAAATTTAATTCTGGGCTTTTTGCCCTGCCAGACAAATTTAGATATGTCTTTTTGCCACTTCTTGAAACAGTCCATTTTATCCATTATTTGCAATGCTTGAAACAAAAACAACATTCTTGGCAATACATTCATCTTTATGACTGCAATTCGACCTAACAAGGAAAGCTTTAAATTTGACCAAATCTCCAAGTCTTTTTTCACTTCTGTCCAAGTTTTTTCATAATTATCTTTAAATAAATTCACATTCTTAGCTGTCATGTTTATACCCAAGTATTTCACTTTTTTAACCACAGTCAACCCTGTCTCATTCTGAAACCTTTCTTTTTCAACCTGTGTTAGATTTTTCTCCAATACCTTTGTTTTTGATTTATTCAATTTAAATCCTGCCAATTGACCAAACTCTTGGATTATTTCCAAAACTCTTTTCGTACTAGCTTCTGGCTCTTGCAATGTAAGTACTAGGTCATCTGCAAATGCTCTCAGTTTGTATTGTTTAGCTCCGACCTGAATCCCTTTAACCAACTGGTCCCTCCTAATCATATTAAGCAAAACCTCCAGGACCGATATAAAAAGTAATGGGGAGATAGGGCACCCCTGTCGTGTCCCTTTTTCAATCTTGAACTCTTCTGTAACCACATTATTTACAATTAATTTTGCTTTCTGTTCAGAATAAATTGCACCTATACCATTCTCAAACCCTTGGCCTACCCCCATCCCCCGGAGGTTCTTCAACATAAAGCTCCAAGAAATATTGTCAAAGGCTTTCTCGGCGTCCACAAATATCAAAACAGCCTTAGTATTTATGTTCACTTCCAACTTCTCCAAAATGTCAATTATATTCCTTACATTGTCCGACAGATGCCTTTTCGGGAGAAAGCCCGCTTGGTCCCCATGAATCTCCTCCATCAAAACTCTTTTCAGTCTCTTTGCTAAAACATCAGCAAAGATTTTGTAATCCACATTTAGTAACGAGATGGGTCGGTAGTTCTTAAGTTGGGTCTTTTCAATCTCTGTCTTTGGTATAAGTGTAATATAGGCCTCTCTCCACGTATCGGGTGCCTTCCTCCCCTCCATGATCTCGTTGCAGACTTCCTTCAAAGGTTGTATAAGCCCTTCCTTCAAGACTTTGTAATATTTGGAAGTCAGTCCATCCGGTCCAGGTGATTTGCCCAACGCCATGTTTTGAATGGCATCTTCTATTTCCTGTGCTGATATCTCCTGGTTCAAAATTGTCTTGCTTTCCTGCGAAATCTTTTTCAGCCCATTTTTCTCGAGGAATTGTTGTATATCTGTTTCTTTTTGTGGCCCTTGTATGTAAAGTTGTCTAAAGTAGTTCTGCAAACAGTTCCTGATTTCAGCTGGGTTACTTATATTCTTTCCTTCCACTTCTATATTTGTTACCGTGTTGAGTTTTTGTCTCTTCTTTATTTGCCAAGCCAATAGCTTGCCACATTTGTCAGCAGATTCAAAAGTCTTTTGTCTCATTTGCTTAATTTTCCACTCTAATTCTTGATTCGTCAGTTCCATATACTGTGTTTGATAAAATTTGATTTCTCTTAAAATCTCTTGTGATTTTGGCTTCGATCTTAGTTTCTTTTCCCCTTCTTTTATCTTTTCCAGAATTTTTTCCTTCCTCTCATTTTGTTTTCTTTTCTTTAATGTATTTTGTTGTATCAGAAACCCTCTCATCACGGCTTTGCTTGCGTCCCATACTATTCTTTTTTCTACTTTAGTCCTTAGATTGATTTCAAAATAGTCTTTCAAAGTTTTTTGGGCCTTCTTGCAAATCTCCTCATCTCTAAGTAAAGTGTCATTCATTCTCCATCTGAAGGAGCCAGTTGTTGTTTGCCTCATCACCATCTTTACTGCATTATGGTCGGAGAAAGTTTTTGGGCAGATTTCCACTCTCTTTATGTTCTGCGCCATACTGCTAGTCACCCAAATTTGGTCAATCCTTGTCCATGTCATTTTGGCTTCAGAAAAGAAGGTTCCCTCTCTTTCTAATGGGTGTTTTGTTCTCCAAATGTCTATCAAATCCATATTGTCAGTCATTTCAAAAAAGGTCTTTGGTAGTCTTCCATCTTTTGTTACTACCTGTCTTTGTGCTTTGTCCATATTTATTGAAACCACTCCATTCATGTCTCCCATCATAATTAAATTATAATCCATGTAATCCATCAAAGTCTCATGCAACTTCTTGAAAAATTCAGCTTTCCCTTCATTTGGCGCGTAAACTCCCACTATCAGATACTTTTCTCCTTGAAATTGGATTTCAATTGCCAAATATCTTCCTTGGTCATCTTTGAAGATTTGTTTCGGTTGCAGCTTTTCCTTTGCATAAATCACTACTCCTCTCTTTTTTACTCTGTCTGAAGATATAAATTCTTGTCCCAGTCTTTTATTTATTAATAATTTCCTATGTGCTCTTGTCACATGGGTCTCTTGTAAGCAAATCAAGTCCAATTGGTCTTTCTTTAGAGCATGAAATATATTTTTCCTTTTTCTGGGAATGTTCAAACCGTTACAATTCCAGGTTAGAAGTTGCAGAGCCATGATGGGGTTATTTACTCTTTCCTCCTACAGCTCCCAATTTTTGTTCCTCGTTTGTCGGTGGTTCCGTGTCCGTATCTAGTGAAGGATGCCCTTGCCCTGGAAACGTCTCTTTCTGTAGGTCTTCTTCGTGTTCTCCCAGGAACTTGTCTTTATCACTCACTGTCTTTATTCTTCTTTTCTTCCCCTTGTATTTAAAAGACAAGCCTTGGGGGAACTCCCACCTGAATTGAATGTAGTTCCTTTTCAGCAGTATCACCAGGTCCTTGTAGTGTCCTCTTGCGTCCAAAATGCTTTTGGGAATATCTTTAAAAATCTCAATGTGAAAATCTTCAATTCGAAGGGTTGTTTGGTAATGCAGGTTCAGTATTTTGTCCCGTTCCTCCTTTGATCTCAGAGTTATTAAACAGTCTCTGGGTCTGTTCTTCCTCTGCCTTGCTCCCAGTCTGAATGCACTTTCTATCTTAAATTCTTCTTTATTCAGCTCCTGCTTCCAAAAGTCAGAGAATTCTTTTGTCAAGTAGTCCACCAGGTTATCTTCTTCCTTTTCCGGCACAAGTCTGATCCTTAGGTTCCTCTCCTTGCGTTGCATATCCTGCATAGAAAGTGCCAGATCATATTCGTCTAGTTTCTTGAACACTGGTGGAAACTTTCCCTCAGCAGCAGTTGCAATTTCTTTAGCTTCCTCAGCTATCTTTCTTGTTGTAGATGATTCTTCCAATAATTTCCCAATTGCTTCTGCATTTGAGTTCACTTTATTCCCAAGGTCAGTTATACTTTTTGTATTTGAATCAATTTTCCCAGAGATTTCTTCAATTTTCTTATTTGTTTCAGCAACTTGTACTTTGGTTTCTGCACCTTGCTTTTTTAATTCCTCTAAGGAGTCATTTATCTTCTCCAATACCTTAGCAAAGGATTCTTCTGAAGACATTATTTTCACTTTTGCCTTTGGAATAACTGTAGTTCCAGGGGCTCCTGATACAGAAGCCCTTCTTTGCATAAAAGATTCAATTTTGTATTGTCTGCCAGATCTCAAGGTTGTTTCTTGTAAATCCTCTTTCTTGTGAGATTTCTCTTTACCATCTGCCATAACAAAGTCTTTTACTCAAGGTCATTCCCACACTCTTGAGCTGTCAGACAAAAGTTCTCAGATTTTAAGCTCCACTTGTTGCTGAAACAATGTATAAGTCCTCTAGAGGGCGTACAGTCAGTTCTTTACTTTCAAATTTAGTCCCCCACTCTCCAGAAAATAAACAAAATTCTTTTCTATTGTTCTTTCTCTTTCTAAAGAATCCAAGTCAATAATGTCCTGCAAATAGCTTTACTGTGCAACAAAATAAATGTTTCAGGTTGAGAGTAGCCAAAGTCAGTTAAAGATACTTTTTTGCCTTCTTATATCAACAATCCTTAGCCGGTGTCTTTTCTCCGGCAGTCCGATCCCCAGGTACAGGAGCAGCGGTGAATAACTCAATTTCTTTTAAAATGGCAGGAAAACACTTTAAAATCTCCCCCCCCTCCTGCCTTCGGGGAGGGAGTTCTTTACTTGGTGATGGATTTATTAGTTCCCACCACTCTCCTTTCGGGCAGTTACAGCTGAAATGCCTTTCGCTTTGATCTTGCTACAGAACGGAAAGCAGACTTCCTTTTTGGTGCTTGTCCGTCTCGGTATCCAATTTCTTTAATTTTAGTGCCCAATTATATCTTAGCAGTCAATCCTACTCACGGATAGATGTTCCTTTTAGTCCAAATTCACTGGAAGAAGTCAGCGCTCTCCGCTAATGGCAATGCGGCTTCGCTTCGCAGGCTGGGTGAAGACGACTCTCAGCACCGCTCCACACACCCTCCGCTGATCCGCAGCCTTTAAAAAGGCTATTTCACAGCGTCGGGGGGGCGCAAAGGTGCCCGCCGAGTCTCCAGTTCACAGGCTACGCGCCTGTGATTTTTGGGGGTCCCCGCTCCGCCGTAGCTGACAGGACCCGAACCTACGAAGCAGATCTCTCCCGGAGCTCCGGGAGAAATCCGCCATTAAGCGCTGGCGCTAACCGGAAGTCCTCAACTTTTTTTTTTTTTAAGTGTGATGAATGCCAATAGGAATGTCTGGTCTTTTTACAGGTGCTACTAGACTGTTACTGCTTTCAGGTGAGATTCAATCACATATTTTCAAAGTTGGGTTGCGTGTTCAAAGTGAATCGGGGATTTTTTTTCATAACGAACCCGCTTTCCCTAAAAAGTAGTCTTTGTGGTAAGCGTATCACTGGGAGGGAGCAATTGAAGGTGTAAGATAACCATTTCTTGTCTAATCTCCCCACAAACACATCAGAATGGAGGCTCAATAAACAGAACACATGGAAGCAGCTTATTGGTTTAGGTTTCACCTTTTTGACACTAGCCTTATACTGCAAGTAAATCTATTAGTTTACTTCCCCCCCTCGTTGCTTTTACTCTCTGTTTTATCGTTTCGATTCCATTGTTTCCATCACATTTACTATTGCTGGCTGCCCCTGAACTATGTACGCATATCAAAGGGCAGAGTGGACATTTGTAAAATAAAACGATCAAATAAAACAAGATAACGTGGAATGAATGGGGAAAGGCTGGTACATTTTTCCACCTGTGAGCTTTGCTTGATTCGAAACTCCACATCAAAGCCCGGCTCCCCTCTCGGCTATTTCTTCTTGTCCCCACAGAAGGTGCTCAAACCCGTAAACATGTTTTGTTTTCTAGGGAAACCAGCCTGGCAACTCCTGAATGCAGAATTCCACACCCACCCTTGACCCAAGTACATACTGAGCGTACATACTGTCTGGTTTGTTGAGAATGTACTCAAATATTTATATAGATTCTTTGATGTTCTTCTCTTTTGAAGGCGTTCAGAATATCTTCCTTTGTCCCCCACCTGCAACACCTCTCACCACCACCTTGAGAACAAACTGTCATATTCTGACTGTGATGTGATGCCAAGTAGGAACCAAAGTGTCCCAAAAATGGTTGTATGGAGGGAATTTAATAAGGAGGAACACTAAGGAAGGAACAGAAACCAACAGCAACGCAGCCGTTTTATCAGCGGCATCTTTCTTCATGTCAGGGTGTGGGACTCTTCCTAATGAGTGCAGGTTCCACAGGCAAACGAAGTCTAAGAATTGTTCAGCTATCTATACTTATGCTGTTGAGCATGACAAATCAAGTGTCCAATTGGAGCAGCCCAATCAGATCCCAGGAGGAAGTTAATCAGCCTATTAGGCCGGTAGGATCCTAGGATGCAACAACTGATTGGCCTGCAGTAGCAGCCGAATCAGGCTCCAGGAGGGAAACAATCAACCAATCAGATGGGACTTATTGCGTAAATAATGTATATAAAGCCTGAGGTTTGGGGGGAAATTCATTCACTGTTTTTCGAGCTGCAATAAAGAGCATGGATTCACTACGCAACTCTGAGTATATTTCGGGGGAACGGACGGACACCAGAAATAAGGAGGTCTTTGCCACTGCAAGGGCACGACCACACCCCTGACCTTGTAAAGGCCCTGCGTCTTCAAGGGTACATGAATGAGAATTTAGCCAGCCTGCTTATGGCAGACTCCGAACAAAATATAGAGCACAGGTTGCGCCTAATTGTATGTGCTGGTTTTATGAGACCCGTGGCCACTGAGCCAAGACTGTTGGTGTCAAAGAACTATTGTTCAAACCTCCTCGGCTGTAATGTATGCTCTGTTTCCTCCTTCGCCAGGCCTCCTTGGTTTCTGCCTCCTTGGGTCATTACCCACATTTCATTTCAGAAACTGCCACTCGCAGCCATTAAGCATTGGTATTAAAATACATGATGCATTAGGCCTATATATAGGTGGGAAATGTGGGCAATGGTCAGAACGTTCCCTGAACTGGAAGGTTTTCGCTTTGATCCACCAAGAGCAAAAAGAGAGAGCGAAGGGCAGAAGCAGAGCCCTTCCCGCAGGATTTGCCAAAAGAACGAGCCGTCTTTTTCACGGGGCCTGTAGCTCAGCATCCTTCTCCAATGTACTAATGCACTTTCTCTTCTCTAGTATTTCTCTCATATATATATATGTGTGTGTGTGTTTAAACATATCATTTTCAACAATAATTAAACATACCGTATTTTTCGCTCTATAAGATGCATCACACCATAAGACGCACCTAGTTTTTGGAGGAGGAAAACAAGGAAAAAAATATTCTGAATCTCAGAAGCCAGAACAACAAGAAGGATCGCTGTATAGTGAAAGCAGCGATCCCTCTTGCTGTTCTGGCTTCTGGGATAGCTGCGCAGCCTGCATTCGCTCCATAAGACGCACACACATTTCCCCTTATTTTTTAGGAGGGAAAAAGTGAGTCTTATAGAGCAAAAAATACGGTCAGATGTCAAGGAGATAAGGAACTATTCCCTGTTTAGGGAAGTTTTTAATGTTTGATGCTTTATTGTTTTTATATTCGGTTGGAAGCTGCCCAGAGTGGCTAGGGAAACCCAGTCAGATGGGCGGGGTATTATTATTATTATTATTAATAATAATAATAATAATAATAATAAAATTATCACTAAAATAAATGATAAAAAGGCAAAGAGCTAATCCGGAGCATGTTGATCTGAAGCTGATAGCTGATCTGAGAAGTCCACTCCCAAAGCGGTTCTAATATATACCAATGAACTTTCAAGCACAATGTAATATATGGCTATTTGTGTTGAAGAAAGAAAGGCTGTTTAAAAGTGAAGTGCAGTGCATATGGAACAAATAGAAAACCCACACATTTCATAAGATGCTAATGAAATCCTGAAAAGATGAAAAGCTCTTACTGATGAGTAAAATACAAGCTCCAAATCTATTTCACAGTTGACCACCGCTGAACCAAAACGAATGCTGCTCAAACTGTCCACATTCCATAAACCTTCACATCTGATACTCTATACATCTGTTATCTAGCTTAAAAAATGCTGCAGGGTGCTGTAATTTTAATGCAAATTGCAAACATCTTCTGAACTGGGGAAAAAAATTAGTGATGGATCTATTTTGACTGTTTTTTTTAAATAGTAAAAATGGTCAAATAAATAGTAAGTAAATTGGAACCCACAAAGCATTGCATGCATCAGTGATGAGGACTTTTGTGGTTGGACTCAGCCCTGGGGCCACTAGTCAGGGATGATGGGAGTTGTAGTCTAGCAGTGTTTGGAAGGGAGTTTGGAAGATCCCCGTTCCTGGCACAGATTCACACAAACATGTCGACTGCACATTTATCTCAGGGCATTTCTGACTCTAAAGTTTTCTTCCTCTTTTTTTGGTTTTTAAGACTGATGGTTGGTCCATTATTCTGCTTGCAATATGCATATGAGTAAGGCAAGTTGTGAAACTGAGGTCCTCATACTACAACTGATGAAAGCCCTCTGGGGATCTTAAGTCCCACTGCTAGGGAGCAGCTTCTACATGGAGGCAACTTTCAGTGTAGACAAAAATGCCCTGTGCAAATCAAAATTGAGGAAAATATTTTGATTCCAAAGGAAAATAGGGTGCAGCCTGAAGGCACATGATGCGCCAATCTTGTTATAGCTGAGCAAATCTATGTCAATTATTATGGGTGGCTCCCAACAAAATACAGTGGTACCTCTGAATGCGAACGGGATCTGTTCCAGAGCCCTGTTCACATCCTGAAGCGAACGTAACACGTGACTGCTCATCTGTGTGTGCGCAGTTCTCGTTTTGCCGCTTCCGTGCATGCGCGTGACATTTTGAGCGTCTGCGCATGCGTGAGCAGCGAAACCCGGAAGTAATGCGCTCTGTTACTTCTGGGTCACCACGGAGCGCAACCCGAAAATGCTTATTCTGAAGCGTATTCATCCCGAGGTATGGCTGTATTAAAAACACAATACAGCATTAAACATTAAAAACTTCCCTAAACAGGGCTGCCTTCAGATGTCTTTTAAAAGTAAGATACAGTGGTGCCTCGCAAGACGAAATTAATTTGTTCTGCAAGTTTCTTCGTCTTGCGGATTTTTCGTCTTGCGAAGCACGGCTATTAACGGTATTAACGGTTTTAAGAAAAAGGAAACAAACTCGCAAGAACTTGCAAGACGTTTTTGTCTTGCGAAGCAAGCCCATAGGGAAATTCGTCTTGCGAAGCAACTCAAAAAACGAAAAACTCTTTCGTCTTGCGCGTTTTTCGTCTTGCGAGGCATTCGTCTTGCGAGGTACCACTGTAGTTGCTTATTGCCTTGACATCTGCTGGGAGCATGTTCCACAGGGCAGGCACCACTACCAAGAAGGCCCTCTGCTTTGTTCCCTGTAACTTGGCTTCTCGCAGGGAGGGAACCGCCAGAAGGCCCTCGGCGCTGGACCTCAGTGTCCAGGCAGAAAGGTGGGGGTGGAGACGCTCCTTTAGGTATACAGGATCAAGGCTGTTTAGGTCTTTAAAGGTCAGCACCAACACTTTGAATTGTGCTTGGAAACGTACTGGGAGCCAATGCAGATCTCTCAGAACTGGTGTTATATGGTCTCAGCAGCCACTCCCAGTCACCAGTCTAGCTGCCGCCTTTTGGATTAATTGCAGTTTCTGAGTCAGCTTCAAGGTAGCCCCACATAAAGCGCATTGCAGTAGTCCAACGAGAGATAACCAGGGCATGCACCACTCTGGCAAGGCAGTCTGCAGGCAGGTAGGATCTCAGCTAGTGTACCAGATGGAGCTGGTAGACAGCTGCCCTGGACACAGAATTGACCTGCACCTTCATGGACAGCTGTGAGTCCAAAATGACTCCCAGGCTGCGTACTTTGTCCTTCAGGGGCACAGTTTCCCCATTCAGGACCAGGGAGTCCTCCACACCAGCCCGCCCCCTGTCCCCCAAGAACAGCACTTCTGTCTTGTCAGGATTCAACCTCAATCCGTTGGCCGCCATCCATCCTCCAACTGCCTCCAGACATTCAGGTCAGGCCACGGATAGGAAATTGATTGGGTACACCACATAGGCAGTCTTAAGATCCATTGCGAAAAATAGACAGGAATCCAGATGAAACCAAAACAGAGCTGGAAAAAGCAGAAGATGGAAATTTGAATTTTTCAAGAAAAAAATATGGACGGATAAGTATAGTTGACATGAAAAGAGACTGGGATACATGGATTTGGGTGTGGGTTAAAGATTGTATAATAACTAATTATGGACTGGTGCTGTAATACATAAACACAGTGAAGAAATCTTGGAGGAAATGAAGAAGATGGATTGAATGTTTCCTAATATTGGAGGTAACGTTGTGATGCTGGACCCAAGGAGAATCTATTGTAGACTATTATATTATTTGGAGAACCTTTCTTGGACTTACTGCATTGAAAGAACTAATGAACTGGAGAGTCCTGGATTAAAGACTGGAAAATCACCTAGCAGAGGGGGAGCACCTGAATGCTAATTTGGACTGAACATTTGACTGTTTTGAAGAACTATTGCATATATAACTGACAGACGGATCGTTGGAAGTCCTATTTCCTTCCTTCCTTCCTTCCTTCCTTCCTTCCTTCCTTCCTTCCTTCCTTTCTTTAGTACTTTCTATTGCTCTTTCTCTATTCTTTCATTCTCTTTAGGTTAGTTTGACTTTTATTGTATTTTTCATTGAAAACTTTTAATAAAAAATTGATTTAAAAATAAAAAAACAGGCAGGATCGAGATGAAATAGAAAGAGAGCCGGCCCTACTATTTGACGAAGTGAGGCAACTGCCTCAGGTGGCAGATCCCTCCTTTCCACCGACTCTGGGCCGTTCCTCACCTTTGGAAGAAAGAGCCTTTCCAATCTTAAACTAGCTTGTTCTTTCCGCTCTCTAAACTGCTACTAAACGGAGTTTGGATCTGCTGCAACTTTATGCCAGCTTCTTTTACATAGAATTGCTCCCTTAGAATTCCTGACCAATGCTGGGTACAAGGCCGCTGGTTTATTGAAGATCAAACTCTCTTACAGTCCTACCTTGGTTGTCGAACGCCTTGGTACTCATCCATTTTGGCTCCCGAATGCCGCAAACCCAGAAGTGAGTGTTCCGGTTTGCGAACGTTCTTTGATAGCCGAATGTCTGATCGTGCTTTTGTGCTCCTGCAGCCATTCGGAAGCTGCACCTTGGTTTCTGAACGTTTTGGAAGTCGAACGGACTTCCAGAATGGATTCCATTTGACTTCTGAGGTACCACTGTATTTTCTGTCTTCTCCTCTCCTTCACAGCATCCACTGAGAGCAGTAAGAAAAAGTTGGACTACGAAAGAGAAATCTAGCCCATTGTTTCCAGAGCAGTCATCCCATCATAATGCTCTATGCACCACTGTTAACTCCTGAAGACAGAAACCAGTTTCTAAACCTGGGAGGAGGGGAGTATTCAGAAGCCAGAGTTGCAGATTTCCACCCTCTCAGTCAAATCTCCATGTTTGCCCACCCAAGCAAAATTTGCAACTGAGCCGGCTGGCTTCTTTTAAAAGGTTTAAAGCGACAGCTTGGGCCTCAGCGAGAAAGGGGTGAAAAGGCGAAATGGAAAGGGAAGGGGAAAAAAAACATATTAGTGATATTTTGTGGACTCTGTGAAAGGTAGGGATATGTGGCAATCAGAAATGGAGCTTTGCAGCATCACAGCTGGAAGCTGAACGCAGGCTGGGGCTTGCTGAGTGTTCAGTTCTATCAGTCTTACACAGTGTAACCGAACTTGAAATGTAATTTATTTTCTTGGCACTCTTGTGCCCTAAATTGCATTTGGTTGAAAAATACAGCCGGATGATGGTGTTTTAACTATTTCTGCATCCCTGATGTAGCCAGTATCAGCAGTGGGGGAGCAGAGACAACACTGTTGGTTCTATTAAGAATGTGTTGTGTCTCAGCTATGTGTTGTTGTGCTGCTGGTTTGTAAAGCTTCTAGAATTTTTTCCAGACTGTAATCCCTGCCCACAGGCATGGCACAAAAGGAGAAAAGGGATGGGCAAGGAGGAGGAAATGGGAACTCAAGGCACCAGTCATTCAAGTTACAAAACCGGGCTTATGATCAACCAGTCGGAATGAAGACAGTTCAGGAAGAGGCATTTTAGCTGCCCTTTCACCCATGTCTTCCTCTGTTGCAGCCAGGGAAAATACCTTAACATAATATACATAATGTACAATTATTAAGGAATCCAGTAGCTGCCAACCCACAGTAGGTGAGCACATGATCACAGGATGCGGCCTTCTGTTGAGTCAGATCATTGGCACATCTAACGCCTAGTCCAATTACCACCAGCTCTCCATTGGAAAGTCACCAGGGCCCTTTGGCAAACCTAACTGGGGATGCCAAGGATTGAACCAAAATCTTATCCATGCAAAGCTTGGGCGTGCAGGGCCGGCCCACTCAAGAGGCAAGGTGAGGCAGCCACCTCAGGCAGCTGGATCCACAGGGGCAGCAAGTCTAGTCTCCGAGGAATGTATTGCCCACTGCCGCTGCTGCTATGGTAGCAGCGGCAGCTGTGTTGCGCTCCTTTGATCTGCCATCTCCTTTGTAGCCCTGCTCCCAGTGCTGCCTCTACAGTGGTTTCTTGGCAAATCGGAGGTGTTGCTGGTCTCCTCCCTCCCTTGTTCCTGATCTATGGGTATAGGGTAGTATACTAAACAAACAAAAAACAAATCTTCACTCATCCCTTCTTCCCTTGTAGGGGGCAGGGCGCCATTTTGTGACCTGCCTCAGGGTGTGATATACCATCCATACATCATTTTCATATAATTCTCTTTTAACAATATACATGTTCTTGCCCAGATGTCCCCATCAGCAGTCTGACCATTGCATTCTGCATCAACTGGAGCTTCTAAACTAGACCTAAGGACAGTCCCACATAGCACTGAAGCTTCAAGGTCACCAACACATAGACTACAGTGGTCAAGCTATCCCTGTCCAGGAATGGCCAGACCTGGAGAACCAGACTACGTTCATAAAAGGCACTGCTAGCCACAGAAGACACTATAGGTTTAATGCTGAACCTATAGACAGCTTGCTTGTTCTTTGAAGCACAGACAGGAGGAACAAATGAACAATGGGGCAGGAAGAACTGGGAAGCAGGTGGTCCGGGAAGTAGCAACCCACCCCCACTGAAGTTCTATCTCAGCCACCCCCAGCATGGAGGTTTCGAGATGTTTACACTACAGCTCCTTTTACTCCAGGCAGCGTTACTGATGGGCTGATGGGAATTGTAGTCCAAAACATCTGGAAGACACTAGTTTGGGGAGGGCTATTCTATACTCTAGGCTGGGTAAGAGACAGTTAATTAAGTTTAAAAGCTTGGGGAGCAGAGAGATCCTTTTTTATTGGAGGGGGGTGTTGAAATTGCCAGAAGCGCAGAAACCTGATTTGAATTTTCCTATTACGTTCCCTGCCGAGATCTCAGAAACAACGCTGCTTAGACTCTGTGTTTTGCAAATACAGACAGTTCTTCAGTGTTAGATTTCTTAGCATGAAGCCCAAAAGACCTTTGCTGTTCGGATTTCAAATTAGGCCTTTTGCAAAAAAAGAAGAAGAAAAGATAGAAAAAAGATGAGAGAAACAGATTTTGGACGTTATTTTCAGCTGCATTTCCAGGCTTTGAGGATTTTTATTTATTTATTTATTTTAAAAAGACACACCAACAGTCATTGTTGGGATGCCTGGGAGGGGAAAATGCAGACTCTTTGGAGGGTAATTCAGATGGAGACATGCGTGGGGTATACTGCTGAATCGGAACAAATGTCATAGAATAGAAGAAGAAGAAGAAGAAGAAGAAGAAGAAGAAGAAGAAGAAGAAGAAGAAGAAGAAGAAGAAGAGGAGTTTGGATTTGATATCCCGCTTTATCACTACCCTAAGGAGTCTCAAAGCGGCTAACATTCTCCTTTCCCTTCCTCCCCCACAACAAACACTCTGTGAGGTGAGTGGGGCTGAGAGACTTCAGAGAAGTGTGACTAGCCCAAGGTCACCCAGCAGCTGCATGTGGAGGAGCAGGGAAGCGAACCCGGTTCTCCAGATTAGAAGTCCACTGCTCTTAACCACTACACCACACGGGCTCTTAGAGTTGGAAGGGACCCAAGGGTCATCTAGTCCAACCTCCTGCAATGCAGGAATCTCAGCTAAAGCATCCATGACAGATGGCCACCCAACCTCTGCTTTAAAATTTTCAAGGAAGGAGAGTCCATCACCTCTCAAGGGAGTCTGTTCCAATGTCAAACAGCTCTTACTGTCAGAAAGTTTTTCTCTATGTTTAGTTGGAATCTCCTTTCTTCTAACTTGAAGCCACTGGTCTGAGTCCTACCTTCCAGAGCAGGAGAAAACAAGCTTGCCCCATCTTTCATGTGGCAGCCCTTGAGATTGTTGAAGATGGCTATCATATCTCCTCTCTGTCTCCTCTTTTTCAGGCTAAACATACACAGCTCCTTCCACCGTTCCTCATAATGGTTGGCTTCTAGACCCTTGACCATCCTAGTTGCACACGTCAATTGGGTTCTCTGTGGATTGGCAGTTGTTCTGATTCAGCGGTCAACAAAAGGTTTCCCCAGGGAAAGCGGTGGAACAAAGGAAAAACCTATTACGACTCGTGCCTGGAAATCATGGGACAAACAGGAAAACACACGACAAATGCATAGCCCCCAAGTGTCTCAATTTTCCAAGGACACTCCTGGAATTATAAAAGCCACCCTGGCTTCTGAATTATGGTTACCAGATGTTCCCATTTCCCGGGGACAGTCCCCAGATTTAAAAATCTCTCCCCAGACAAAATCCGTCCCCGGAATGTCCCCGGATTTCATTTAATGACCCCGGATTTATATTTTAAGTGTTGTAGATTAATTAGTAGGGAATGAATGTTGCGTGATTGGTTCAACGGCACAAGACACATCATATGGGGACTTCTGGCGAGGCAAAATGGCGGGTGCCACAGCAGCAAGCAGCTCCTAAAGCCAGCCAGAGCCAACTGTGCTACCAGGCTGGCTTCGGGCTGCTGAGACTGCCGCCACTTCCGAGGGGGAACCGGGGACGCCCGGTCTGTCAACTGGAGGAACCACTGACCTCCCCCCCCACGACCCAAATTGAGCTGGGAGTGAGAGCGCCCAGCCACCCGGCTGACTGCCCAGCGGTGCTCCGGGGCCAGGAAAACCCTGGAGCCGGTGCAGGGAGAAGGAGAAGGAAGAGAGAGAAAGAGGAAGGAGAAAAAAGAGGGGAGCCCCGATCTTGCTGCTGCCGCTGAGGAGGAGAGGTAGTAGAGCACCGGGAGGGCAAGGACACATCGCCAAGCCCAGGCCCGACCCGAGCCTTCTCCATGGCGGCTAGCACTCCACGAGAGCAGGGAGGGGCCCAGAGGAAGGCTGCGCAACAAGGAGACTACAGAAGAGAAGGTATTGCTTCTTTTTAAAACAAAACAAAAACAAAACTTTTTTTAAAATAACTTTTTTTTTCTCTTACAAAAGAAGAGTGTCCCCGGATTCTTTGAAAAAAAATCTGGTAACCTTATTCTGAATTGATCCCATAATGTGCCTATTTCCCCGGTCAGCACTGCCAGCGCCTGGCTCAGGGAGAAGGATGAGTGGGCGCTTCTCTTGAGTGGTGGCAGTGGCCACTGGAATGGATCCCATTCGCATCCAGAGGTACCACTGTACAAGTTTGAACATTTTGGGGTTCACTTTTCTACAATGCGGCCTATTCCCAAGTTTTACTGTATAACATCTATCACAGGCATCCTTCTCAACATGTCCTGGTGCTCCGTCAAGCAAGCATTTGCTCCTGCAAAAAGAGACAGAGATTGAGAACTCCCGAGAGACCAAAAGGAAAAGGAGCAGCAGGAGGAACAACGAAGACAGGCACAGCTGCCATTAATATTAATGTTAGGAGTTGAGTGAGAAAAAGAGTAGTCGAGAGGAAGAACAACAAAGCCTGTAGCTTTGATATGTTGGTTTTTCCACAAGACCGATAGCAGCAAGGGGAAAACAGAACCATGATAAACAAGAGAGTGAGTGGATTCTGTTTTCCAATGCTTTGGGTCATGTCAGAGGTCCATACTGAAGTAGGGACGCAGGTGGCACTGTGGTCTAAACCACTAAGCCTCTTGGGCTTGCGGATCGGAAGGTCGGTGGTTCAAATCCCCACGACGGGGTGAGCTCCCGTTGCTCTGTCCCAGCTCCTGTCAACCTAGCAGTTCGAAAGCATGCCAGTGCAAGTAGATAAATAGGTACCACTGCAGCGGGAAGGTAAATGGCATTTCCATGTGCTCTGGCACTTGTCACAGTCCTCCGTGCGCCAGTAGCGGTTTAGTCCTGCTGGCCACATGACCCAGAAAACTGTGGACAAACACTGGCTCCCTTGGCCTGAAAGCGAGATGAGCGCCACAACCCCATAGTCGCCTTTGACTGGACTTAACTGTCCAGGGGTCCTTTACCTTTTACCCAGACTGAAGTGTAGGTGGGTTCCCACAAGGCAAGACACAGTGATAACAGCAAGAATCTTTATTGAACTAACCAAACTGGCCAACTGGGGCGAAGCAACTGCTTATATACATTTCTGAAGGCCTGGGCCATTGCCACTCCCAATGTGATTGGCTGTCTAAGCTTCCAAGGTGCGAATCATAACTCAGAGTTTAAGGGCCAGTGGCAGAGGCCCACATCCTGAAATGTTCTGTGATTGGATATCATGCATCGAATCAGAACACAGAATCCTTTGTCCAGACTCAAGCTTAGGCAATCACAGAGCATTGAATATATAACACATACTGTGACTCCTCCCCATCCCATTGTTAACCCAGGATTTCCAGCAGAGCCATAGATTGGGTTCCTCCCATATGACCCTAGGCATATGGGGTGGTGGTGGTTGTGGCTCAAGGGAGTGCATCTCCCTTGCAAATAGAAGGTCTCAGGTTGAATTCATGGCATCTCCAGGTAAGGTTGGGAGAGAAACCCTGGAGACCCTCGGGTTCTTGTTTATGGGCTTCCCATGGGTATCAGGATGGCCACTGTCAGAACAGAATGGTGGACAAGAAGGGCCATTGCCCTGATTCAGCAGGTCATTCTTAGGAGAGGTGCTGACAGTCAGTGTGGACAATACTGAGCTAGATAGACCAAGGGTATAAGACAGCTTCCTACATACACAGGAGCAATGGGAAGCAGAACCACATATGGAATAATAATAATAATACAGTGGTACCTCGGGTTAAGTACTTAATTCGTTCCGGAGGTCCGTACTTAACCTGAAACTGTACTTAACCTGAAGCACCACTTTAGCTAATGGGGCCTCCTGCTGCCACTGCGCAGCCAGAGCACGATTTCTGTTCTCATCCTGAAGCAAAGTTCTTAACCTGAAGAACTATTTCTGGGTTAGTGGAGTCTGTAACCTGAAGTATATGTAACCTGAAGCGTATGTAACTCGAGGTACCACTGTAGTAGTAATAGTAATAGTAATAGTAGTAGTAGTAGTAATAATAATAATAATAATAATAATAATAATAATAATAATAATTTATTATTTATACCCCACCCATCTGGCTGGGTTTCCCCAGCCACTCTGGGCGGCTTCCAACAAAATATTAAAATACAGTAGTCTGTTAAACATTAAAAGCTACCCTAAAGAGGGCTGCCTTCAGATGTCTTCTAAAAGTCTGGTAGTTGTTCTTCTCTTTGACATCTGGTGGGAGGGCATTCCACATGGCAGGTGCCACTACCGAGAAGGCTCTCTGCGTAGTTCCCTGTAACTTGGCTTCTCGCAGTGAGGGAACTGCCAGAAGGCCCTCGGCGCTGGACCTCAGTGTCCGGGTAGAAGGATGGGGGTGGAGACGCTCCTTCAGGTATACTGGACCGAGGCCGTTTAGGGCTTTAAAAGTCAGCACCAACACTTTGAATTGTGCTCGGAAATGTACTGGGAGCCAATGTAGGTCTTTCAAGACCAGTGCTATGTGGTCTCGGTCCCTGGTTCAATTCCTGGCCACTGGAATTTAATAGGATCAGTTGCCAGTGAGTGATGGGAAAGGCTCTCACCTCAAGACCCTAGAGAGCTACTGCTAGCCACAGAATGGACAATACAGGCCCAGGTGGGCAAATAGCATTACCTGGTTGAAGGCAGCTTCTGTTTCGTGTTGTTATTACATTGGGGGGGGTGTGCTTTGGATGGTCTTTCAAGGATTCTTCCCAAACCTTTGAGTTTGTAGTTTGTTCAGATCTGGCCTGGGCATGTGCTGATGAACCTGGAAATTTCAGTTTCTCATTTTTCCTCCTCTGTCATCCGCATCCATTTGTCACTTTCTGTATGTGTGTGTTTGCATGCATTTTTGTCAAATATAATATGTGCACATTAATGCAAAGTATTTGCTTGGGGTACTGCATCACAAGCTTCAGAGAAGTGTGACTTTAGAAGGATAGCTGTGTTTCAGTGTGCATAATTGTTTTGGGAAGTGAGAGATTGGGTAGGTCTGCATTATGCCTCAGCTCCTCAGCAAACGCTTCAAAGGCCTCTTCTGCCCTCCTCCTGCGACTCCTGAAGTGGGTCCTGATCCAAACTGTGGGTCCAAGGAACCCCCAAATTGCAGGGGATTGGACTAGTTTGGGGTTCCTATGATTCTATTATTCTAGATAGCTCTGCATTTTCTCCTTAGGAGAAATAATAATAATAATAATAATAATAATAATAATAATAATAATAATAATTTATTTCTACCCCACCCATCTGGCTGTGTTTCCCCACCCACTTTGGGCAGCTTTCAACAGAACATTAAAAAACAGAATAAAATTTCAAACATTAAAAACTTCCCTAAACAGGGCTGCCTTCAGATGTCTTCTAAAAGTCTGATAGTTGTTTCTTTCCTTGATATCTGATGGGAGGGCATTCCAGAGGGAGGGTGCCACTACTGGGAAGGCCCTCTGTCTGGTTCCCTGTAACCTCACTTCTCACAGTGAGGGAACCACCAGAAGGCTCTTGGCACTCGACCTCAGTGTCTGGGCTGAATGATGGGGGTGGAGACGCTCTTTCAGGTATACTGGACCAAGGCCATTTATGACTTTAAAGGTCCTAAACAACACTTTGAATTGTGCTCAGAAATGTACTGGGAGCCAATGCAGATCTCTCAGGACTGGTGTTATATGGTCTCGGTGGCCACTCACAGTCACCAGTCTAGCTGCTGCATTCTGGATTAGTTTCTGGGTCACCTTCAAAGGTAGCCCCACGTAGTAGTCCAAGCTTGCAGTAGTCCAAGCTGGAGATAACCAGAGCATGCACCACTCTGGTGAGACAGTCCATGGGCAGGTAGGGTCTCAGCCTGCGTACCAGATGGAGCTGGTAGACAGCCTCCCTGGACACAGAATTGACATGCACCTCCATGGACAGCTGTGAGTCCAAAATGACTCCCAGGCTGTGCACCTGGTCCTTCAGGGGCACAGTTACCCCATTCAGGACCAGGGAATCCCCCACACCCGCCCTCCCCCTGTCCCCCAAAACAGTACTTCTGTCTTGTCAGGATTCAACCTCAATCCATTAGCCGCCATCCATCCTCTAACCACCTCCAGGCACTCACACAGGACCTTCACCACCTTCACTGATTTAAAAGAGAGGCAGAGCTGGGTATCGTGTGGGAGCCTGCCCCAAAACATCCCATTTTACTTTCTGTTTGGGGTCTACTCTGTTTTTCTACAACAGGGTTTCCCAAACTTGAGTCTCCCGCTGTCATTGGACGACAACTCCCATCATCCCTAGCTAGCAGGACTAGGGATTAGGGGATGATGGGAGTTTCATAGTTTAGCTATGCACTGTATGAGAAGACTTTCTTTCAGCATTCAATTTCTTTGTGTGTCCACAGGTTCTATTTTTTTAAAATTAGAGTGGTTGGGGAAACCCAGCCAGATGGGCAGGGTACAATTATTATTATTATTATTATTATTATTATTATTATTATTATTACTATACAATTTTTGTTTTTAAACAAATACAATAACCATTAAACACTCATCCAGCAGTACATCTGATGGTATTTGTTTTATCCATTGTCTCTAGACATATATTTACACATTCAGCGTTCAAACAGATTACTTAATGTGACCTCTCCACTGAGAATGTTGAGTGGTTGATATAAGAAGCTCTTGACTTTGGCCATTAACATAGTTAAATAAAGGGGTCCATGTTTCTTGGAAGGTGTCTCTATTCATTAGGTCTTTAATTACCCTCTTGTGCCTGGTGAGATGCCTGGATATTGCTGTATCCCATATATTATTTCCCCATATATTCAGGGCTATTTCAGACTGGTCCTTCCATTGCTGAGCGATCGCTCTTCGTGCTGCGGTCAGTAAGAAGCCTACTAGTTCCCTGTGGTGCATTGTGAAACCTGTGTCCAAAGATAGTAGGGCTAAGCTTGCTAACCAAATTGAAATTTGGTTTTAATGTTATGAGGAAGGGATAAAAAAAACCTTTTCTCTATTCTTTAATAACAGCCTGTGGTGCACATAACTGCTTTCTTCGGAAGAACAACAAACCTGCACAACCTGCTTGGAGACATTAGCAGGATTTATATTTTTTAATGAGTCTGTCCATGCGCTACACAAGCAAAAATAGCTCTTTCACGCTATCTTCAGCTTTCGGTGTGCATGTGTGTGAGAAAATCTGTCTCCATCCGTCGGGCTGCTTCTCTTTCTCCTGTGTCAGTGAAGCAGAAGGAGCCACAAAAATGAATGTTATGTGGCCTCTGACAATTTGTCCTCCTGTTGCACACACAAACATCTTTCTGGTGCTTTCTTCCTTGAGCCCAGCAGGCTTCTTGCTGAACATCACTCAGCTGAGACGAACAAACATGGGTGGATTCCCCTTTTTGTCCAAATGTTCTTTTCTTTTTAAGGAGTTGCACAGATGGATCTGTTCCTTCCACCTGCCTCTTTCCAAAAAGACATCCTCGTTTCCTTCAAATGTCTCCAAGACTGGGGTTTCATGCAACCTCGCTGGCCAAAGCAGCACACACAGTGTTGCTTGTTGTGGCTGTGACATTTGCATTCTACCTTTATCTCCAGAGAGAGAGAGAGAGAGAGAGAGAGAGAGAGAGAGAGAGAGAGAGAGACTGGCCCAAGGTCACACAATGAGCTTCTTGGCTGGGTGGGGATTTGACCCCTGGTCTCCCAGGTCCTAGTCTGAAACTCTAACCACTACATCACACTCCTGTGCATGTTGACTCCCCTGTGCTGGTCCCGTGGGTTCCTGAGAGGCAAGGTCCAAGTCCGGTCCATGGTCAAAGGTGCAACGTGGAGGCAGTCCATAGTAGCTGAAGTTGGGTGCAGGGCAGGGAGTCGGGTGAAGTCAGGAACAGGCTTGCAAGCAGGGAGCCAGGGCGGGTCAGGAGTTCGGGCAGAAAAGTAGGACAGGGTTCAGGCAGGAACTAGCAACCAACAATGTTGCTCCCACAACTTGGGACTGGGGCTGGCTGGCTTTTATCTGCCCCGAGGCATAGGGCAGCCCCGGTCCACAGGTGACTTGTCTCTCCTGGCCTGGAGGCGAGCACTCCTCCTGCGGGAACTTAGTTCCCTCCACCTCTCTGCCCTGAGCCTCCACAGCTCAGGAGAGGCTGGAGGGTTACCGGACCCAGAGGCAACCACAGCTTCCTCTGACAGGGCTGAGAGTGGAGCACCTGCAGGCAATGGGTCCTCCATCACCTCAGGAGCCAGAGCAGACTCAGCTGGTGCCTGCGCCTGAGGATCCAGCACAGGTGAGGACCCTTCAGGTGCATGCCCCAGCCCTGGCTCAGCTGGTTCTGGAGGTGGGGAATCCTGTGCAGGCTGGGATCCCTCAGGTTCAGCATCCGAGTCTGAATCCCAGGCCATCACATCCCCTTTCAAGCAGTGAGATGCTTCAAGAGATCAGCATTCATTTCAAATTCAGTATCCTTTAGAAGGTCACGAAAGACCTGCGACATTTTGTAATATTCTTTGCATTTATTTACAAGTTTATGAGTTGAGGAGAAGGTGGAGGCTTATAGCTAATATTCCAACAGATACTGCTTCACCATTAGGTTTCGTGGGCATTGGGGTGCACTGGTATCACAGGGTTCTTGCAGAGAGCAATTCAGCTTTCTTCGTCTCCCAGTACAGTCCAAATCCACAACAGAAAGTTTAGCTTGCCTGGCCAGGAAGAGCATAAACGGATGAGTCATTTTCTCAGCTTTCCTGCCCATTCACAAAAGTAGCAGCTGAGTTGCTAGCAAGCAGAACACACAGGACTATGGAGGGGGAGAGCTTTGGTTTGGTTGACAGACAGGAAACTGCATTTGGTGTGGTCCACTCTTCATGTTGGCAAGATATCCTGGGAAGACGATCTTTCTCAGTTTGAATTAATCTCCCAAACAAATGGTTTGGATGAAGGGTGGGAATCCTAGCAACCAGCCTTAGTGGGCCAGCTCTGGTTGTCTCGGTCCAGTATACCTGAAGGAGCATCTCCACTTCCATCGTTCTGCCCGGACACTGAGGTCCAGTGCCGAGGGCCTTCTGGCGGTTCCCTCACTGCAAGAAGCCAAGTTACAGGGAACCAGGAAGAGGGCCTTCTTGGTAGTGGTGCCCACCCTGTGGAATGACCTCCCACCAGATGTCAAAGAGAAAAACAACTACCTGACTTTTAGAAGACATCTGAAGGCAGCCCTGTTTAGGGAAGCTTTTAATGTTTGACGGACTATTGTATTTTAATATTTTGTTGGAAGCCGCCCAGAGTGGGTGGGGAAACCCAGCCGGATGGACGGGGTATAAATATTATTATTATTATTATTATTATTATTATTATTATTATTATTATTATAGAATCATATTATCAGCAAAGCTTGCTGAGGTGGATGCAAAAGTCCCCAGCCTTCATAGTAGCTATGTTGCCTTGGGGTCCCCGTCCCCCCACAACAAAAGATTAAGCACAAAACATTTCCCCTTCCTTTTCTTTTCTGAGAAACACATCCAAACTAACTGGGGGGAAAGCCCAGTGCTCAGCGGGTTATAGAGGAGATGGGAGCGAGTGGAGAAATGAAGCAATCTTTTGTTTTGACGGACAGGTCCAGCTTTTAATCACGGTGAATTATTTCCCATGGGCACTCAATCACAATGATTTGGAGGAGGGATGCTGAAGTAAATAAAGAGAGTTGTACTTCAAGCAGGACATCATTCCCTTTCTATTTTGGCTGTGACAGCTGGGAGTAAGTAGCAAAGTTAGGCAATTGGGGAGGCCTACTTCTTCTCCAATCATTCTTTCTCTTAAACAATTTAAAATCAGAATTCTCTCCCCCGTCCTACTTTCTTCCTGCACAGTATTTCCAGGAAGAGTTAACAGCAAGAAAAAACGATGACTTTCCCCATTCTTTTTTTAATAGAATGAAGGTAAAATCACCTAACTCAGTAGCCCCTGGACCTATTTGTCTGAACTTTGGCAGTAGTAGAAGAAGAAGAGTTTGGATTTGATATCCCGCTTTATCACTACCCAAAGGAATCTTAAAGCAGCTAACATTCTCCTTTCCCTTCCTCCCCCACAACAGACACTCTGTGAGGTGAGTGGGGCTGAGAGACTTCAGAGAAGTGTGACTAGCCCAAGGTCCCCCAGAAGCTGCATGTGGAGGAGCGGAGACGCGAACCCGGTTCACCAGATTACGAGTCCACCGCTCTTAACCACTACAACACACTGACTCTCCCTCATGCCCTCAGTTTTCAAAATGATTGAAAAGAAAAATCAAGGGGAGGGAGACAAGGGGAGGGAGGAGCACACCTTTGGGGGTAAAGTCAAATTGTTGAAGAGTCACAGTGCCTGCTGTGGCTATAGAGACCAATGTGGGAGAGACATGTGTTGTTGCAACTGGGGCAGATAAAGGTGCCCAGTTGTGCTACTATAGATGCACCCTCCAACATTTCTTCAAAGAAAATATAGGACTGTCCTATTAGTAACAATAATTTCATTATTTATAAGCCAGCAATCTGACTGGGTAGCCCCAGCCACTGCATGCGGCTTACAAAATAATAAAACCATAATAAAACATTACACACACACACACTTTCCTACACAGACCTGCCTCCAGATGTCTTTTCTTAAGGTTGTACAGTTATTTATCTACTTTGCTTGGGGGTCACCTAGCTCCATGCCCTTCAACATTTCTCTGGTGAAAATAGCTACCATCATGAGTTTGACCAAACTGTGGGAGGCAGTGGAAGACAGGAGTGCCTGGCGTGCTCTGGTCCATGGGGTCACAAAGAGTCGGACATGACTAAATGACTAAACAACAACAAAAGAAAAGCAGGACATTCCAGGATCAAATCAGAAACTGGGACGGCTTCTGTAAATTGGGGACTGTTCCTTGAAAATAGGGACACTTGGAGGGCCTGACCATGGCATCTGACTCAGAACAAGCTAGTCTGGCTCTTAATTTGGCATGCTTAACCCATTTCATAGGAACATCTTTCCCTGCAAATTTTATCCACTTCTGTGAAGATAGTGGGGTGGAAACCTACAGACATTTTTAGATTCCCTGTTAGAGTCAATGAAGGTGAAACAGAGCTTCAGAATTAACAGCTTTGTACCCAAATAGTGGACTGATTTGGAATCCATTCAGGGTGGATCCAAAACTGATCAGGCTACTTACAAATGCTACAGATAGAAGGTGAAACTGATTGCCACTGAACATCGCTAGTAGAAGGCAGCTTACTATGTTCCTATAAGAGCTGACATAGTGGAGTGATCCAGAGACAAGTGGTCTCTAGTTCAAACTGTGGTTTTTTTCATGAGCTTGCTAGGCGATCATAGGCAAGCAGCTCTCACCTTCAGCCCTTTCCCTGCCCACAATATGTCAATAATAATAATTTAGCGAAGCTATCAACAGACTTTGATTTCATGACAATGGGTATTCTTAGAAACACGGCCATAGAGAAAGGTGACCAGTTTACCTTCAAAGCTATGATATTAGAGGGAAAGGCAACGATAGCTTTAGGTTGGAAAGATAGAGAAAAATGGACAGTAGAGGCATGGAATAGTTATTTGTTTGAACTTATTCAGTTGGACATTGTCGCAGTAATGTCACAGGAAACAACGTGGAAGGTCAAGTCCACCATGATAAGGAACAGATGGAACCCCTATCTTCAATGGATAAAAACTACTGGAACAAAAGACATTCGGTAGAAACTATGGCTGAGGATAATTGTTTGAACCCTTCAATGGATATGGGGGTAAAGGAAAAAATTGTACGGGAAATTTAAAAATTGGAAGGAGATAATATAATGTATGTAAAAATCCTGAACTCGAATAAATTAAAATAATAATAATAATAACATTAATAATAATAATAATTCAGACCAACTTTACAAGGTCATGCATGTGAAGTCCTTTTAAAAAGGGATGGAGAAGCTGTGCCCCTCCAGTTGTTGCTGGACCGAACTTCTATCATCCACAGAGAGCATAGCCTGTAGACAAGAATGATGGAAATTGTAACCCAGTAACATACAAAGTGCACCAGGTTCCATGTTCTTGCCTGAAGTGCTTGCTTAGGGCTCAGTGGTCCACCTTTAGAAAGGCACTTGTCAAGGATGCTCCAGCTTTAAACCCTTAAAAGGTGCTCTACAAGATGTTAAGGACTGCTATTAATTACCAGATGCTAGGGTAAACAATAGGAGATGAATATCCTCCTTGGGCCCTTGTGAATTTCCAGGAGACATCTGGGCTGGCTACCGTGGGAGACGAGTGTCAAACGAGATGAATCTTTGGTTTGGCCCAGCAAGGCAATTCTTATGTTCTTAATCTACAAAGCGAAGGTCTCTTCAGACTAACTACCATATCCATCATATCTTGAAGGCTAGAGAAAATTTACAGTTCATGATATGAACATCTCTGCAGAGTAAATATGGAACAGAGCTAAGATGCTGCAGCATGAATAGAATATTAAAGAGGTGGTCTGTTTTACACACACACACACAACATGACTTCCTACCTGTAACTATAGGGATTGTGTTGTGGTTGGAGTTCAATGGGCCCTTCAATCATCTATTGCAATGGCGGCTGCCCAGCCTTCTTGAATCTTAGCCCCAGTGATGTGCCCCATATTTCTTCTTCAGAAAGGCTTCCTACTGCAGCCAGCAGTTCCTTCTTTTCACAGGGAAGGAAATGTTATATATGTGTTATATAATTTCCCTGAACGTACTAATGCTAGCACCTTGCCACCATTAAAGGACAATTAGCAGAACCGATAAGCGACAGAAAATCAAAATATCGCCAGGCCCAATAGCCTTCAAGTCACTAATGTAAATTATACATCCACACACTTGACACCCAAGATGACTGCCTGTTCTGCTGTTGCCATTGTAAACTGAAGTGAATTATGGTCCAGGAAGGTTCTCTCTCTCGTGGAGAACCAAAGGAGCTAATTAAAATACAAAAGCATTAGATGTAATCAGTACTTAATGCTAAAAGCGGAACATGACCTAATGCTATTATGAACTCAGCACAAATTTCAATTAAGGCTCCAGCTGGTGAAATGTTGTGCGTGATAATGGTTCTCCGATCACTCATTAGGTAAAGAAACCTAAAGCAACAAAACAAGTTAACCCATTCGGCATCTGCATTGGCAGGATGGTCCCTTTTGTGCAAGAGGAAGATGAAGACACAGGTTGGCTCTGGAAGAATGGCAGATGAAGGTGATGGACTACATGGGTTTGGCAGAAATGACGAGCAGAATCCGAGACCAGGGAAGAGAAGCGGCGGAAGAGGAATGGAAGAAGTTTAAGGATTACTTAAAGAAATACTATAAAATTAATGACAGTTAGAATGATGTTGGGCTTAAAATAAATGGTTACTATTAGTAATGGTTAAGACAGAGAGAATAAGGATGATTAACATAAATTTATAGTAAAATAAGGGAAGATTCGCTGAATAATTGTAAGAACTTGGAATACAGAAACGGGAAGCAAGAGGAAGTCGAGGAAGTAAGGTTTAAGAAATTAGGACATGAAATGGTACTTGTTTTTTGTTCTGTTAATGTTTGTTGTTTGTTTTTGTATGTTTTGTTTGTGTTAATATAAAAATTGTTTAATAAAAAATATTATAAAAAAAAAAAAGAAGACACAGGTTGGCTATTTAATAGTCTATAAAACTGATGATGCCTGTTGTCTTTGTCCATGGAGTTTTCTTGGCAGGGATACTGGAGTGGCTTGCTGGTTCCTGCTCCATGTGGATCACATTTGGTCAAAACTCTCCACTATGACCTGTCCATCTTGGGTGGCCCTGCACGGCATAGTTCATAGCTTCTCTGAGTTATTCAAGCCCCTTCGCCATGGCAAGGCAGTGATCCATGAAGGGGAGAGTGCCTGGCGTGCTCTGGTCCATGGGGTCACGAAGAGTCGGACACGACTAAACGACTAAACAACAACAAAACTGATGATATTCTTCATTCTTTCAAAGTGTGTGTGAGGGGACTTTTATGGCCCAGGAGCTTCGTTTTCTTACAGACAGGTATCTGGGAGCCACATAGATATGGTGATTAGTGAAAGAGGCATAAAGTGGGCAGGGGCTGTGCTGGATTTCTTCAATGAAAACACCATTGTGATACAGTCATACCTCAGGTTACAGACGCTTCGGGTTGCACGTTTTTGGGTTGCGCACTGCGCTGAACCTGGAAGTACCAGAATGGGTTACTTCTGGGTTTCAGTGCTCGCACATGTGCAAAGCAAGGTTTAGCAGAGAAGTGCCGAATCATGACCCGCGTGTGCGCAGACGTGGCTCTGCGGGTTGCGAACCCTGTGGGTTGCGAACGTGCCTCCCGCATGGATCACGTTCGCAACCCGAGCGTCCACTGTATTTGAGGTGACTTTACTTGGTCAAACGAAACAGCAGCCATCGAGGAAGCCACAAAGTGGAGTCCACAGGCCTATACTCCTACTTATTATTCTAACACATATAAAAACATAATAAAACATCAAATATTAAAAACTTCCCAATACAGGGCTGCCTTCAGATGTCTTTTAAAATACTTCTTTTACACAGGCTTATACAAAGGCATTCCCGCACCATAGCTTTCCACATGCATAGAAATTAAGTCACGTTCTCTGAGGAAAAGCTTTCCTGAATTATCAGAGCTGGATGTTTGGTTCAGGGAAAAGAACAAGGTGCCTCTTCTCTATCTACAAGTTTTTCCTGCACAAACATTCTCAACACATTCCTATTACAGTCCGAGTTAGCAGGTTCTCCTAACAATATCCTTAATCCAGTCAAAGCAAGAGGAATCGGCAGAAGATGTCTGAAGGCAGTCTTGTATAGGGAAGCTTTTTAATGTTTGCTGTTTTGTTATATGTGTTTTTATATCTGTTGGAAGCTGCCCAGAGTGGCTGGGGCAAAACCCAGTCAGATGGGCGGCGTATGGACACCGACCCGTCAAATTTACCCAAATGGCGAGAGGTTTCCCCAAATGAAATAAAACATCTTACTGAAGGCTTAAAAGCAAACAAAGGCCCAGGAGAGGACATTATGCCTTCAGAGCTTTTCAAGACTAGGAATGGTGGTTAGGCTATTTTGGCCAGGCTATTTACACATATAAATAACATAGCCCAGATTCCTCCCAGCTGGAAGACGAACATCATTGTTCCAATTTTCAAGAAAGGAGACAGACCTTTGCCACAAATTCACGGCTCCCACCAGCCTGTTAGATATCCCTTCAAAGTTACATGCTTTGCATTTACAAATAAAGTTAACTGACTGGCTACATACAAATAACATTTGGGGTTTAGAGAAGGATTCAGCACCATCGACCAATGCTTTACGCTAAATCATATCATCAGAAAGTATACTAGAATTAAAAAGTGCAAGATGTTTGCTTCCTTCATAGATTGGTCCGCTGCCTTTGACTCCATTAATTGTAGCAGATTGTGGGAGAAACTCCTAAACACCAATTTAGAACATAGACTCCTCCTGTGATCCGAAAGCTGTACAGCGATACTGACACAAGAGTCAGCCTAAATGGCTGCTTGTCTCAATCTTTCAAGTCAACTAGTGGTGTGAAACAAGGCTGCATTTTAGCCCCTACACTTTTTAACTTCATTATTATTATTATTATTCCCTTACAAGCCAGAGGCAAAAGTGAGCTGAGCAGTGGATATGGCTCTTAGTTTTGTACAGTAAGATAGTCCCAGCCACACAAAAGCCAGAGATTTTTCTATGCGCATGCAAACGCATACCTACTGATCCAGGTGTGCAAGAGGTATTATCACAGTTGAGAAATACATTCCACCCAGGTGAGGGTGCTCAAGGAGCAGACACAGCGAGGAGGGCAGCCTGGGAGGATCCTTGGGCCTCCCCACCAGGTAGGTCTGAAAAAGACTCCCACCTAAGACCCTTGAAAGCTGCTGGCAGTCAGTGTAGACAACACTGAACCAGGTAGACCAAGCTTCCAACTTTGTACATAGCAGTTCCCTGTGTCTGTTCCTAGGCTCACTCCTCTGCTAGCAGCCACCATTCCTTCTCAGACTGCGCTGCCTTAACTCTCTGAGAAATGTGCCTCCTTATCCTACAGTTTACTTAGCACGGCAGTTAATTCGAGCCTGCTCAGAAACATATTCACCAAAGCCCTGGAAATCATAATGATCATCAAAAATTGCTGAGAACCAATCCGATTCCCTGAGACTGTAAATGAGCCTGCGGTACTTAACTCCCAGCAAAACACCCCACTGCAGAAAGCGAGTGAAATATTTCTGGGCAGATTCATTATGGCGATGGACATTTTGGGCAGCTAACTAAACTCCAATCAATCTTTCAAACGCCGTTCATGGAGTGGGTTTCATTAGAAGCCCAGAATAATCAGTCACTCATCTCTCCCACCCAGGCCTGTCTTTTGATTTGTGTTCTTTTATTGCAGGGACTAATGCGTATCCCATAAGATCTCGAATTTCCTCTTGAAGAGAGGAGCCCCCCCTTTTTTGAATGCGTCCCTATTTATTACCTGCGTGCTAAGAATACACATTAGCTTTTATTATATAGACATTAGAGGGTAGAGATTTGGCAGGGGATTTGAACAGCATTCAGGATATGCATAATAGTAAATTCTGGGTAGGTGTGAAATGTATCCCCTTGCTAGAATATTCACGGAGTTATCAAACAGCAGTCCCCCATGAAACAGATTAATTCATATCCCTCAGAAGCCCATTAGGCCTTCTCTTTTTTTATTACAACACTTCAGGCTCTTGGCTCCTGCCTTTATTTCCAGCTCAGAACCTCACAGTGTTTAAACATATTTCGAGGAAGAAGGAGGGCAACTTCACACTGCTTCCTCTTTCAAATAATTCAAAGGTGCACACTCGCTGCCTTCCCATTATAGAACCATAAAATTTAAAAGCCAGGAGGTATCTCCAAAGGTCATAGAGTGAATCACCCGGTGCTAATGTAAAAGTGATTAAGGTTACAACTCTGTTCACTCTTACTCGGGAGTAGGTCCTGGTGAAGCTGGAAGAGCTTAAGTTCTGAACAAACAAGAACCAGTCTAGGTTGTAAAGGCAAAGTGAGTGGGTTGGACAAGCACGTCTCAAGTGCTCCCAAATGACCTAGCTCAGAGGGTTTGTGTATAGGTTATAAACGTTGCAGCATTATTGTGTGGGGCAATTAGGTTGACTGGTGTCAGGATGCGGCCAGTGCCTCCCGGCTGGTTGCCCAGGAAAGTATAAAGACAAGGAATAGTTTCTTACAGTCCTTTTTTATTCCAAACTTTACAGTGAAAGGCTATAGAACCCAGTCTCTTGGATAATGGTGCCATCCCAAGTGAATCTACATCCTCCATCTCATTCGTCGTCATCATCATCACCTCCTCTACCAGTGCTGCTAAGTGCCCTCTGAGCTCTTTACTCTCCTACTTTTAAGGCTTGCTGGGTTCTGGGAGAGGGGGGTCTGGAATGCTTTCTAATGACAATGTGTCAGCCAGCTACTGCTCTGGCTCTCCCGTTTTTGCCTAACTTTCCCCCTCAACTGCCTCTGAGCTGTGACCTCCCTCAAACCCCTGTTGTAAATCTATACTGTCTTCCTCTTCCTCCTCCCTGGAAGGGTCAGGATGGGGAGCTGGTTTCCACCATTCCTCCTCCTCTGCCCAGTCCCTGACAACTGGGGTGTTGGGGAAGGATAGTATCTCTGATGGAAGACACATCATGCTCCTTCTGGGGTAGTTTGCCCGCCTTTGGTTGCCACCCTGCAATCAGCTCTTACCTGGTGGCTCCAAAAGTTGTCCATCTAGAGCACTATTATCTACTTTGACCAGCAGTAGCTCTCAGTGGCTTTGTCACATCACCCATTGCCCTTTTAGCTGGAGGTGGCAGGTCTTGAACTAAGATCCTTCTGCGTTCAACCATCAGCTTGATGACTGAGCATTGGTCTCTCCCCACCTAGGGTGCCCATTTTAGGGGTATTATTAGGCAAGCTAGTCTAAAGAGCAAGAGTCCACCATTATTTAACTGCTTGTGGAGGAACCGCAAATTTCCAGGAAATGTGGGGAACCCAATCTGAAGACTACCACCTACAGGAGAACCTTGAGCTAGAGAAGAGCTGGGGAGGCCCAGTGGCTAAGAGCTTGTGTTGCAAATCAAGACGTCTGTGGTTCACATCTCATCCATCTCATCTCCGCCATTAACTCAAGATGGGGAGATAATAATAGGGATGTGAAAGGCGCCTCCAATTTGGTTTGGGACCTGGTTTGGTGATCCCACAGATCTCAACTGCATTGTTATGTTCATTTCCCCACTGCTGAACTGCATGTTTCATAACTGCTCCCTTTGGCCAGCTCTGGATTGCTTCCCAGAGCAACCCAGGCTGCCTTGACCCACTCTGGACAAATCCCAGTTTGGCTCAGTTTGGTTTGGGATGTGGAATTATTCTTGACCGAATGCCCAGCCCTAGATAAAAAACTGAGTTACCTTGCAACCGGACAATGCATGTGAAGTGTTTGAAATACTTGAAAATGCTGTGCAAATATTTCATGTATTTATGTTCCACTGGATGGAAACAATGTGAGTCTGTTTAGGGGTCTTGCTTGTATTGCCTTAAAGGTAAAGGGACCCCTGACCATTAGGTCCAGTCGTGACCGACTCTGGGGTTGCAGCGCTCTTCTCGCTTTATTGGCCGAGGGAGCCAGCGTACAGCTTCCGGGTCATGTGGCCAGCATGACTAAGCCACTTCTGGTGAACCAGAGCAGCATACGGAAACACTGTTTACCTTCCCGCCAGAGCGGTACCTATTTATCTACTTGCACTTGGACATGCTTTCGAACTGCTAGATTGGCAGGAGCAGGGACCGAGCAATGGGAGCTCACCCCGTCGCAGGGATTCGAACCACCAACCTTCTGATCGGCAAGCCCTAGGCTCTGTAGTTTAACCAACAGCGCCACCTGTGTCCCTTTATATTGCCTTATTTACCCTTATATAGCATATAACAGGGCATATATGAAAGTACTAAGGTAATTTGGAAGTGAGTACTGGCAGAATATATTTGCATGGATCTGAATCTGACCGGATGTGTTTCATCGGCAAAGCTAAAAACATTTTTTCGCTCAAATTATTTTATGCCGTGGCTCTTTAGGTTTCCGTTTCTTCCTTTGTTTGTTGCTTGCCTTTTCACAAATGGATTCTCCATTTGTGCTGGCCGAAGAGGAAGGAAAAGGACGCTGAGTGGCCTTGCCAATCTTTGATGAAAGTTATTTCCTTGCAAAACAATAGAACAGCAAATTGGATTCTCACCACATATTATCTTTGGACAACTGTGAGGATAATTATACAATAAACCAACAACACCAAAACTGAATATAAAGGACAATTTTACTAGAACAGGTATATAAACTCATAAACCTACTAAACAATAAGCAAACTAAGGAGCAATGTGCATAACCAAGCCTGGAGATACTCATAAACATAGAATGAACTAATGTCTCTCTCTATACTATACCGGTTGTGTATGCGGTAAATATTACATTACATGGCTGGAGCATCTTGTTCTGGGAGAAGGAAAGGGTTTCCCCTCTGTTTGCAGCTTGTTTCTCCTGTTTTCTTATATATAATTGATATTTATTGTTCTTTATATAATAAATTATAATTTATATGGGTGAGTGTGTCTTTCACACACCAACATGTGCGTACAAACACACACACAGAGAGAGATATTCCACATTATGTGTGTATGAGCTTGCGGGTGAAATATTAGTTATATTATTACACAGCATTCTGCCTGGACCAGGAACTGCTGCCTCGAATGCCATTAAAAATAAAGCTGTTCTGCTGGATTTACAGCCTAGCCAGAAATAGCAATTATGGGCTATCTTATGAGAGAGTCATATTATTGGGAGAATTCCATCAGGCTGCAAAGGCTTCACTAGTCACCACATCATCTGGAGGGAGGGATTGTCGCTTCTGCCAAGACACTTCCAGCTTGTAGGGGATTAATTTCCGAGCAAGCACCCGAAAAAACCTTTGGTGGTCTTGCAAGACTTTCCCCAGTGTGGTAAGTCTAAAAGGATAGATGGGTGGAAAAAGGGCTTCTTCTTTTTCAGCCGTAACTTGCCGGAACTCAGTTCCTGCACCTCTCAGGTGGGCACCATCACCATTACAGTGGTACCTTGGGTTACAGATGCTTCAGGTTACAGACGCTTCAGGTTACAGACTCCGCTAACCCAGAAATAGTACCTCAGGTTAAGAACTTTGCTTCAGGTTGAGAACAGAAATCATGTGACGGCGGCAGCGGGAGGCCCCATTAGCTAAAGTGGTACCTCAGGTTAAGAACAGTTTCAGGTTAAGAACAGACCTGCAGAACAAATTAAGTACTTAACCTGAGGTACCACTGTATAAGAGAACAAGGGAGGTGTTTGTGGGGAGTTCAGGCACCTCTTTTTCTAGACAAATTACACAAGGTGGAAGTTCTCAACTGTGTCCTTCCTCGCTTTTTAAAAAATAAACTGCTGATTCTCACCAGAGGTTACCATTTCATATAATATGCTTTTAACATTAGACTGAGTGCTGATTCATGTTGTTGTTGTTGTTTAGTCGTTTAGTCGTGTCCTACTCTTCCTGACCCCATGGACCAGAGCACGCCAGGCACTCCTGTCTTCCACTGCCTCCCGCAGTTTGGTCAGACTCATGTTGGTAGCTTTGAGAACACTGTCCAACCATCTTGTCCTCTTCTCCTTGTGCCCTCAATCTTCCCAACATCAGGGTCTTTTCCAGGGAGTCTTCTCTTCTCATGAGGTGGCCAAAGTCCATGGGACTCTCAAGAGTCTCCTCCGGCACCATAACTCAAAAGCATCAATTCTTTGGCGATCAGCCTTCTTTATGGTCCAGCTCTCACTTCCATACATCACTACTGGGAAAACCATAGCTTTAACTATACAGACCTTTGTTGGCAAGGTGATTTCTCTGCTTTTTAAGATTCATACATGTATTTATTTAGCAGGATTTCTAACCAATGTTTATTTAATACTTGGGGCCAGTTCACACACACATTCTTAGGCTTCAGTGACCCACAGATGTTCAAGCATCTCCCCTCCTTTTATTCAGAGAACGGGGCGGGGAGAGGGTTGCACCTTCTAACTATGCTCCCTTCCAGTGCTGACCTGACTGTGTACTAGACATTACAGTGGTACCTTGGGTTACAGACCCTTCAGGTTACAGATGCTTCAGGTTACAGACTCCGCTAACCTAGAAATAGTACCTCAGGTTAAGAACTTTGCTTCAGGATGAGAACAGAAATCACACGGTGGCGGCGCGGTGGCAGTGGGAGGCCCCATTAGCTAAAGTGCTACCTCTGGTTAAGAACAGTTTCAGGTTAAGAACGGACCTCCAGAACGAATTGAGTTCTTAACCCGAGGTACCACTGTACAAGAAGGGAGCATGTCTATCTGTTTCCTTTGTAAATTGCTTCCTGTGACTCATTCGTGGAAAATTGTAGCAATTAAAACATTAACAATAAAATAACATGTACATCAATATCACATATTAAAAAGCTCATATATAAAACAATTGTAAAAAAATCATAATTAAAAAAAGTTAAGTGCAATGCAGAATGAGATTTTTTTTTTAAAAAAACCCACTTAAGAGGCTTGTAAGGTTTTCTGGTGGTGCAGCAATAAGATGGCTAGCACATTTGCAAAGCTAAGCAGGGTCCTGTATGGTTCAGATTGGATGGGAGACTGCATATTGAAATTGGACTAGATGATCTTCAGGATGTCTTCCATGTCTACAATTCTTTTTAAAATTTGTTTTGTTTTGTTTTGTTTTATTCTTGGGTTACAAAAGTATGTGCATTGTCTCTATTTCCAGGTCATAGTCTTTTCTACAGATCAATTACATTCGATGTAAGACATTAATGTTGTATATAATATAAGGTTGGAAGTGAGAGCTGGACCATAAAGAAGGCTGATCGCCGAAGAATTGATGCTTTTGAATTATGGTGCTGGAGGAGACTCTTGAGAGTCCCATGGACTGCAAGAAGATCAAACCTATCCATTCTTAAGGAAATCAGCCCTGAGTGCTCACTGGAAGGACGGATCCTGAAGCTGAGGCTCCAAAAATTGGCCACCTCATGAGAAGAGAAGACTCTCTGGAAAAGACCCTGATGCTGGGAAAGATGGAGGGCACAAGGAGAAGGGGACGACAGAGGACGAGATGGTTGGACAGTGTTCTCGAAGCTACCAGCATGAGTTTGACCAAACTGTGGGAGGCAGTGGAAGACAGGAGGGCCTGGCGTGCTCTGGTCCATGGGGTCACGAAGAGTCGGACATGACTAAATGACTAAACAACAACAACAACAATAATATAAGGTTGGGGGAGAAGAGGGGGAGGGGTGATGAATAGGTGCCAAAAGACAACACAGACAGCACCCGTCTGGTGCATAACAAGAGGGAATTTCAAAGGATAGCACCACAATGCTAAAATCGCAGTTCCTACACTGTATAGAATGGGAATTCCGATAAGATGGTACCTGCGGGAGGCCCTTTCTTGTAGTGTGTAATGATCAGTTGAGTGAATGGAGTGACATGATATTTTGGGCACCCTGTTGCTCCTCCAGCTTCTGACACCTCCCCCCCCCCCCAGTCTTTGCCCTCTGATCACTCATCGTCAACCCACCACTCTGAGCCTTCTTCCCTTGGTGGTTCCCCAGCTGTTGCCTTCCACCACTTCATCAAGCCAGTCCTTGACATCTGGGCAAAGGCTGGAGAACCTGTGGCCCATCAGTCCCAGTCAGCATGGCCAATAGCCAGGGTGTTGCAATGCAGTAAATAAGCTTGCGTGTTCAGGCAATGCTTCCTGAATCAATCATATCAATTCCTTTTGTAGACATGTCCTGAATGGTGAGGATAATCTTTCACCACTGAGGACCATTTCCATCAAATCCCTCTCCACCCCATACTCAGCCAGTGTCTTCTCTAATAGTGTCGTTTAGTCCTTCACTGCTGAGCTTCATGTTTTGGTTTGGGCATACAGTCCTTCCTAGATCTGCAATGGAAGCTGGCATGGAGCTACCTTGAAGCCATCATCTGTCAGAATGCTAAACACTGAAAGGAGACTGAAGACCTTGAGAGCATTAATTACTGCGCTTTATCAGCAGGTGACAGGGATGGAAGACAGCAGAGGGCACACAATTTGGGCATCGTTGACTTTCCTACAAGCCCGTTCAGACTTCTAATCATCTGTCGCAGCTTTGTTATCTCCAGTTGTTTTTGCAGAAAGATTTTTTAATTTTTTAAAAAAATGGAGGTCAAGCAGACTAAGGTTACCAGATTTTTTTTCAAAGAATCCGGGAACCCTTTTTTTTGGGAAAAGATAAAAAAAAATTACAAAAAAGTTATTTAAAAAAATAAGAAGCAATATATTCTCTTCTGTGGTCTCCTCTTGGATCACTAGCCACCACTGAGTAGGCTTGGGTCGGGCCTGGGCTCGGCCACATTTCCTTACCCTCCTGGTGTTCTCCTACCTTTCCTCTATAGTGGCAGCGGCAGCAGCGGCAGCAGCGGTGTGGCAAGGTCGGGGCTCCCCTCTTTTTTCTCATTCCTCTTTCTCTCTCTTCCTTCTCCTTCTCCTCTCCTCCTTCTCCCTGCATCGGCTCCGGGGTTTTCCTGGCCCCGGAGCACCACTGTGTTGGGAGTCATTCTACAAAGAAACAGAAAAGATGATTGTAACTTTAAGAACTGTTTCTGTGAGTTCTGGGTGTGAGCTCTGGGCAGATTAGGTACAGCTGGTCATGACTACAAAAGGAGGGAAAGCTGCAGTTTGACCTCACCTGGAGTACTGTATCCAGTTCTGGGCGCCACAGTTCAAGAAGGACACTGACAAACTGGAACGTGTCCAGAGGAGGGCAACCAAAATGGTCAAAGGCCTGGAAACGATGCCTTATGAGGAACGGCTAAGGGAGCTGGGCATGTTTAGCCTGGAGAAGAGGAGGTTAAGGTGTGATATGATAGCCATGTTCAAATATATAAAAGGATGTCACATAGAGGAGGGAGAAAGGTTGTTTTCTGCTGCTCCAGAGAAGCGGACAAGGAGCAATGGATCCAAACTGCAGGAAAGAAGATTCCACCTAAACATTAGGAAGAACTTCCTGACAGTAAGAGCTGTTCGACAGTGGAATTTGCTGCCAAGGAGTGTGGTGGAGTCTCCTTCTTTGGAGGTCTTTAAGCAGAGGCTTGACAACCATATGTCAGGAGTGCTCTGATGGTGTTTCCTGCTTGGCAGGGGGTTGGACTCGATGGCCCTTGTGGTCTCTTCCAACTCTATGATTCTATGATTCTATGATTCTATGAATTTGCCTGCAGGGAGAAAACACCCACAAACTCGGTTGTTTGTTGTTTTTGTAATAAAACCTTTATTTGATTTCTTTTACACCGGTCTCGTGGTGTCGTAGTTTCTCGCATCTGCCACCAGAGGAAAAAAAACCTCTAACACACTGGTTAGCCAGCAGGGTGGCCGGGCGCTCTCGCTCCCAGCTCAATTTGGGTCAGGGGTGTGTGTCAGCGGTTCCCTCAGTTGACGCGGCGTACGTCCCTGGTTCCCCCTCGGCAGTGGAGGCGGCAGTGGCAGTCTCAGCAGCCCGGAGCCAGCCTTGTAGCGCAGTTGGCTCTGGCTGGCTTCAGGAGCTGCTCACTGCCGTGGCGCCAGCCATTTTGCCTCGCCGGAAGTCCCCATATGATGTGCCTTGTGCCGGTTAACCAATCACACAACATTCATTCCCTACTAATAAATCTACAACACTTAAAATATAAATCCGGGACATTAAATGATATCTGGGGACATTCCGGGGATGGATTTTGTCCGGGGACAGATTTGTAAATACGGGTACTGTCCCCGGGAAACGGGGACGTCTGGTAACCATAAAGCGGACGCAGTCAGCAAATTGGGCTTGGAAACATGAGAGGGAAATGTGTGAAATGGCCAGGAGCTGAGCAAGAAGCTCCATGGAACTAGTATTGTCAACTGTTCAGAAAAAAACAGCCTGACCTGCTCCTGTACTTTCAACAGCAGTTCAATTTTCAGCAATCTGGAGGTGTAGCTTTTCACAGCTTGGAGATAAGCACAAGCGCTGGCTGATTAGTCATTGTTCAAGGAACAGCTGAAGGAGATGGTGGAACACTAGGCAACCTTAGGTGTGTCAGAAAGTTGGAAAACTGGTTATCTCAGTGTCAAAGGGGCCGCGAGGCTTGTTCTTTAGTATCCGGGTCCAAAAAGGCAACAATGAAAGAACAAACAGGCTAATGAACCAATGCCAGAGAGGATTCTGGTTGCTACCAGCTCTCCGGTATCTTTTATGGCAGACACAAAAACATGTTGCAGGTGATCTGGGGTGGGGTTGCATGGAGAGGAAGACTTATTTAGGGTGGTCTTGTGTCCTAATTTACAGAGGGCAGTCCTTGGGGGGGGGAGGGTTGTCCAAGGACAGTCCTCTCTAACTGATAGCTGTCCCATTCAAGTCTGGTTTAAAGAGGAGGAACCGGAAATAAGCAGAGCAGGATCCTTGACATTGCCCATCAACAGGTAGTATCAACAGGTAGTCACCCAGGTAATCCAGGGTCCTGCCCACAGATGTATTGCATTTCTATTCAAATCATAGCGTACCTTGGAAGTTGAACGGAATCCGTTCCTGAAGTCCATTTGACTTCCAAAATGTTTGGAAACCAAAGCGTGGCTTCTGATTGGCTGCAGTAAGCTCCTGCAGCCAATCAGAAGTTGCAGGAGCTGCACTGGACATTCGGCTTCCAAAAATAGTTTGCAAACTGGAACAGTCACTTCCTGGTTTACGGCATTCAGGAGCCAAAACATTCGAGAACTAAGCTGTTCGAAAACCAAGGTATGACTATATTTGCATCTACACATATAAATTACCAAAGTGAGGAGTGTCTTGTGTAAAGATGGACTCATGCTCACTTTATGCAAGGGGTCTTCTGGTGGGGTGTGTTGAATGATGCTTGTCATTGGAGAGAACTTACTGGACATATATAACCAGTTCTATTTTTCTAGAAAAATAGGTGCCACAACTCATCAGTAATGCCTCTCTCATTCTCTCAGAATGGCAATGACACCCACCTGAGAGGGGCCAGAAGTGAATTCTGGCAAGTTCCGTCTGTAAAGAAACCGTGCATGTAACCCACCTTGCTTCTCAATATGAATTTTGTCTAGTGTACTGGTCTGAGGAGTTGGGATGGGGGAATCTGTAAATTCAGTTACTCTCGGTTTCTCATTTTCCCATTCTTAATTTCAGTCTTCCACAGTTCCACATCAGTATGTGATTTTCTTTAAAACTCCTTAAAACAATTCGCCAGCACTTTAGTGTGAGTTTCTCCCAATATACGCATTCTTGTAAGCGATTTTAGGTACATTGTCGCAAAGCCGCTTTCCCTAATGCAGTGCATTTATTGCATGTCATTTTCCCCAATGTGTGCATCTTTATGAACCTTTTATGCTAGCTTGCTCATTTTTTGCACACCCCGATTGGCCGGAGAACTGCACTGCGAACTTAGAGAAGTGCAGATTTTGAACAATGGCTATGCATTGGTTCATGCATTGTTTTGGGAGGTGCAAATTAGGTGGGTTCACCTTGAAATGAGGCCTGAATGACCACTCCCCCCATAAAACGGGGGGTGCACTTTGCGTGGATGCGCGCAGCCCCTGGATCTGGAGCGGCTCCATCAACACAGGCTTGGCTTCGCCTTCCCCCAGGTGGGATACCTGGAGGTCTCCGCCTACCTCAGTCAGTTGTCCAATCCTGCCTGGGGGAGGCGTTGCCAAGGAGACCAGGCCAGGGAGGGGAGGGACTACCTGCCCACACAATAGAGGGAGGATCTTACCTGGGAATCCTCACTTGGCTCCAGAGCTTCTCCCACCCTACCCACCCTCAGTTAAGTCTTATTTTGCAGGTTAACTTTTCTTCACAGGTATGCGGGCGCTGCTACGTCAAGGTCGCTGTTAAAGGGCTGGAAAGGAATTCCCCTCCATTGGCAGGTTTTGCCTTTCCCGTAGCAAAACGTCACAACTTTGGTGGTATCAGGCCTTGGGTGGAATCCTTTAGTCTATCTTCCTCTTTGCAGTAGCGATACCAGGGTTCCCTATTAAAGGGGTTTCTGAAGGGAGGCTTTGACCGTACGGCGAGAGGTCGTCATTGCTCTCCCCTGCGGCGGCGGCGTAACGGGGGCGGCTATCTCTGCTTGAACGTATGTTCTCCAGAGCCAGCCCACCGCCCCACACACACTGGATAACCCTGAAGCTCCCTAGGTCCCTGGCTGGGGACTGGGGAGGGATAACACCCAATGCCTGAGCCAAGGTCTACCCACATCTGAAATATAATAAAGTTGTGGCCAATTTAATCCCATAGCACGTTGTCTTGAGTCGTTATTCCACATGATGGGGGGGGGCTGCCCGGGACCTGGGGGATTCCGCCTGTCCACACAATTGAAGTTCTCTTCCATCCCTTTGAGGAGGAAGTAGGTGGCACAATGTGAGAGAAGCAGGAAGGGTGCAGCTCCATCTATCACCACCTCCTCCTCCCCCCTGACTCTTCTGAAGACTTTGTAAAAATAGCCACGTTAATTGAAAATGCAAAATCTTTCAGAGAATCTTCACTTGCGGTGCTGGAGCTGCACTGTCCAGGACACTGTTGCAAAAGTTATAGATGGTTGCTCTGAAGTCTGCACCCTCGGTAGATGTTCAGCAGCCTCTGGCTCCTTTGACTGGAACTGCTAATTGAACTGGTTTAGATATGAAAGTGCGATCTCGACTCTGTGAACATCTCAAGACACCCGGGAGAAAGTGCCGCTTGATTTATTTTCATGGTTGTCTTGTGAACTGGGTGTGATCTTCAGCCTCCATGCAGAACAAAATGGATGGAGAAAGTAAGAGCGAGAGAGTCTCATCCAGGATATGGTTCACACAGAGAGGGGGGCTGGGTCAACATGGATTTGACTCTCTTAAATCCCATCCATGGCTAGTCCAGGTCATGAAAGGTTATCAAGACTGAGCACTTACTGGCATTCTCTTTTTTTTTAATGATCTTTATAATACTTCACTTAACAAAAAACTTGACAAATACATTACATACCTTACAACTACCAGACTTTTAGAAGACATCTGAAGGCAGCACTGTTTAGGGAAGCTTTTAACGTTTAATAGGTTATTGCATTTTAATATTCTGTTGGAAGCCGCCCAGATAATAATAATAATAATAATAATAATAATAATAATAATAGTAATAATAATAATAATTACATACCTTACATACCTCACGTACCTTACATACCTACATATCCTACATGTACACCACAAATATTAGAATTCTAACTCTTTGTACTTTGTTGCCAAACTTAACTCTAGATGCATTTCATGTTGTTATTCTACTTTTCTTTTGTTTTTATCTAACCCGGTTTTGTCATATCTTTCCTCTGTTTTCAAGATTTAATCTATATCTTCCAGGAGATTTGCGTTGTCAGTATAGTTTTTAAGATATTCTTTGAAGGTTGACCATTCGTTGTTCACTTTTTTCAACAGTATGAGAGCAGGATGCTGGAATATATGCAGTGCATTTTTTTTTCTTAGAAAATGTTTAGGGGTACTCCCATTTGGACTCAAGAAAACCACCATTTTATAGTTCAAAATGGGAAAAACAAATACAGTAAATGGACAAAAGTAAAAGATTCATAAAATGTTCAGGGGTACGCGTACCCCTGCCTCCCCCCAGAAAAAAAGCACTGGATATATGGGCCATTGGCATGATCCAGCAAGCTCTTCTTATGTTTTGTTGTGTTTTTTAAAAAATAATTAAATAAATATAATTTCTATACCACTTGATTTGTAAATATATCTTCTAAGCAGTTAAGTCCCTCAAAAACCCCCACAAACATGAACACTGTAATAAAAGAGAAAGCTATGAAGTTGTGAAGGTCCATAAAAAGTTAAATCTCAGTGGTCTGTTCTGAGAATGCTTCTCTGCAAATCCTCCATTCATTTCCCACCACACTATGGTCCCTTTACTATAATTGTATGTTAAAGACTGAGCTTGGGTACCTTTCAGAAATGAAATGCAAGATATTTTTATCCATGCAAGCATTTAGCATCTGGGAATGTATTTCTATTTTAAATTCATTTTTTTATTCTAAAAAAACGTTGTTACTCACTGAGCCTTTAAGAGCAGTGTTGATTAAAACTCTAAATAAATAAAACCATCTCTTTTTTATGGCTCTTGTAGACTATGCATCTATTTGCACTTGACTGTAGAGTAATCAATATGCTGGCATAAAGGCTCCAGGGTAATTCATAGTTGCGCTCTGTAGCAATTTAAAGACTGATTTGGTTCCCCTAAATTGTTTCCATGTAGGCAAGCTAAAAATATTCAGGGACTTCTGACTCCTCAGCCCTCCCACCTCCAAAGCTATCCCCAGTTGCAATGACGGAATCATTTCTTATTTCTAATGCATGGAATCTGCCCTGACTCATGGCTAGCAGAATCTAAATATTGCTGGGGAACTTCAAACCAGCAAGGAGTAAATCATAAATGTTTGCTGGGTTGTTTGTTCAGAAGGCCAGGTGTGCATGTGGATCTATCTAACATCTATCATCTATCTATCATCTATCTATCTATATCTATCTATCTATCTATCTATCTATCTATCTATCTATCTATCTATCATCTATCATCTATCATCTATCATCTATCTATCTATATCATCTATCTATCATCTATCTATCTATCATCTATCATCTATCTATCTATCATCTATCATCTATCATCTATCATCTATCTATCTATCTATCTATCTATCTATCTATCTATCTATCTATCATCTATCTATCTATATCTATCATCTATCTATCATCTATCTATCTATCTATCTATCTATCTCTATCTATCTATCTATCTATCTATCTATCTATATCTATCTATATCTATCTATCTATCTATCTATCATCTATCTATCATCTATCTATCTATCTATCTATCATCTATCTATCATCTATCATCTATCTATCTATCATCTATCATCTATCTATCTATCTATCATCTATCTATCATCTATCTATCTATATCTATCTATCTATCTATCTATCTATCTATCTATCTATCTATCTATCATCTATCTATCTATCTATCTATCTATCTATCTATCTCTATCTATCTATCTATCTATCTATCTATCTATCTATCATCTATCTATCATCTATCTATCTATCTATCTATCTATCTATCTATATCTATCTATCTATCTATCTATCTATCTATCTATCATCTATCTATCATCTATCTCTATCATCTATCTATCTATCTATCTATCTATCTATCTATCTATCATCTATCTATCTATCATCTATCTATCTATCTATCTATCTATCTATCTATCAATCATCTATCATCTATCTATCTATCATTAATCTATCTATCTATCATCTGCTTTTGCAACTGATCTCTTGAAGCCAGTCCAGCTGAAACCAACAGATCTCAAGGCTTGGGAGTTGTTGTTTTGTTTTCATTTTTGTTGTGCCATTTTATTTTGGAAGTCATGGAGGCAAAAGCTGGTGGAGACAAAGGTACATGGCAGTGTAATAAAGGAGGGTGGTTCTGATTCAGTTTGCATTTTTGGCTCCTGAAGATTAATCTTTCCCCCCCAAAAAAAATATTACACTGGGGATCTGAGACAGAGATTGGAAAGAGCAGCCCAATTCTATATTGCCCCACTGAGTTTAGGAGGTAAGTGGATTCAGGAGGTAAGTGGGTAAATCCTACTGCTTGGTTTTATTACTATCAGTCATAGGCAACTGGAAAAAATCACACACAGAGACACACAAATTGCATAATTAAATGAAGCCAATTCACATCAGATTGGCAAATATTTCTGGTAGTCAATTAACAGCAAGACACCTGTACATAACACTATTTCTCTGTCAGGATGCAAAAGTAAAATATTATTACATAGAACCGAAGTATCATTGTGCTTCCAAGCACAATGCGAAATGCTATTTTGGAGTCCCAAACCATTCTGAGACCATGGTATATGGTAAAAAAAAACAGTAAAGGATGCCTGGACGGTGAAGTCCAGTCAAAGGCGACTATGGGGTTGCAGTGCTCATCTCGCTTTCAGGCCAAGGGAGCCGGCGTTTGTCCACAGACAGTTTTCCGGGTCATGTGGCCAGCATGACTAAACTGCTTCTGGCACAATGGATCACCGTAATGGAAACCAGAGTGCAAAGAAACCCCGTTTACCTTCCCAATGCAGCGGTTCCTATTTATCTACTTATACTGGTGTGCTTTCGAACTGCTAGGTTGGCAGGAGCTGGGACAGAGCAACAGGAGCTCACCCCTTCTTGGGGATTCGAACCACCGACCTTCTGATTAGCAAGCCCAAGAGGCTCAGTGGTTTAGACCAGAGCACCACCTGCGTCTGGTATATGGAAGACCTGTATGAACCTGCCTGTTCACTTCCCTTATTTTCTTTGGGTTGTGTTCAATATAGGACTAAGGTGAATGTTATGACAGTGCAGGTGTTTCCCCTTGTGCGAAGGAAGGTTCTACCCCTCTCTTCCTCCCCCCACACCCTCTAAATCTGTTCTGGGGGGTTCACTCAGCCCTCCAGAGCAAATCTGGGGGCACATGAAGGGAGAGCAGATGTGAGAAAGTCCTGTTGCTCTTGCAGTAATCTTGGCAGACGGACATCTATTGAATCCCATCCTCTGCCCTGGTGGAAGCTAGAAGAGTAAGCAAAAGGTACGTATGCAGATCTTTTCGTGCTATCAAATTCCACCCAGAGCAAAATCTGTGCAAATTTTGAGGTTTCTACTCGGGGAAAACACCGAGAGGAAGTTAAAACAACTTATGCAATGCAAGGGAGGTGGTTGAGGGAGAAGAATAGTTCACACAGTCTATCACCAGCCTGAAAATGGCCCTGGTTAGATGGAGTCATTTTGTAGTCATTTTGTATCTCTGCTGTATACACGCTTCATGACAGATTAATTGATCTCATCTACACAGACTACCCGAAAGACAGAAGCAGTGCAGCTAAGCATTGGCTGAGGAACAATGAATCTTTGTACAATCTTTGTGCCCGCCAGGCTTTCTGCCATTCCCAAGACATTCTCTTTTCATTTATCAAGGGATGAGAAACAGGACGGATGACGACCTGAGGGCCAAATAGATCGAGGTCACTGTAATTAGTAGTGGGACTAATCAAGATTCTGTCCAGTGGCGTTTAGGTTGCTGCAAAGCAAGCCACAGGGACAGGCTTTAAGCGAAAGCAGACTTCACAATTGCTTTCACAGGGATATGCCAAAGTTCCAAAGTTCAGCGTACTTTGAGAGAATTATGGGCAAACGTGTTTTAATTAGAGCAAAGCCTAACGTGGCTGAGATTATTTCGCCGTTGCTATTGCAAGTGGAGAAAGGCACCTCCTTTCCCGGTGAATTTCCATGTCCTTTGAAACCATGCTTGCGTTACTTTATGATGTTCTGCTCCATGCTGTTTTCCTTCTGTCCTGCCCTCCCTGTTCTTCACCTCATTTGCCCACACTGTCTACAGTGACCCATGTTACTTCACCAGTGGCATCACTATGCTAGCTGTGATATGGGTCACCGCAGCCAATATGACTAAACAGGGCAAATGAGGTCAAGGTGAGTGACAGCAAAGAAGAAGGTTGAGCCACCACCGTAAAGACCCTTCTGGTTTCACTTCGGAGGTACAGTGGTACCTCGGGTTAAGTACTTAATTCGTTCCAGAGGTCCGTACTTAACCTGAAACTGTTCTTAACCTGAAGCAGCACTTTAGTTAATGGGGCCTCCTGCTGCTGCCGCGCCGCCACTGCACAATTTCTGTTCTCATCCTGAAGCAAAGTTCTTAACCTGAAGCACTATTTCTGGGTTAGCGGAGTCTGTAACCTGAAGCGTATGTAACCCGAGGTACCACTGTAGTTGGAACAAATCATGGACAGGTGACACACCAAGGAAGCAATCCTATTGCCAAGAAAGTGGTATAAAGCACACTGGCATAAATTAAGCCAGCATAATGGTGATGATGATGATTTATTGAATTTGTACACTGCCCTATAACTGCCGGTTCTCATGATGACGATGATTATTTTATTTATTACAATTATGTACTGCCCTTTATCAGTAGCTCTCAGGGTGGTTCACAACATAAAAATACAAGATAAAAACACACAATGTATTACTACTACTGCTGCTGCTGCTACTACTACTAATAATAATTCAGTTTATATTCCACCCTTTATCAAAAGATCTCAGGACAATGTACAACCCTAGAAACACATTATTAAACATCAATGATAAAAACAAAGGTAAAGGCAAAGGGACCCAGTCGGGGACGACTCTGGGGTTGCAGCGCTCACCTTGCTTTATTGGCCAAGGGAGCCAGCGTACAGCTTCTGGGTCATGTGGCCAGCATGACTAAGCCACTTCTGGCGAACCAGAGCAGTGCACGGAAACGCCATTTACCTTCCTGCTGGAGTGGTACCTATTTATCTACTTGCACTTTGAGGTGCTTTCGAACTGCTAGGTTGGCAGGAGCAGGGACCGAGCAACGGGAGCTCACCCCGTCTCAGGGATTCAAACTGCAGACCTTCTGATCGGCAAGCCCTAGGCTCTGTGGTTCAACCCACAGCACCACCTGTGTCATAATGACAGTCTAATCCAATGCTGCTACAGTTACAGTAGGGCAAGGCCATTTTTTTTTTTTGTACCGCAAAGTGCTGGCACAGCATGGTATTAATTCTAGGGAGGCAGGGGTCTGTACCTTGCCTTTCCCTGTACCTGTCCCCCAAAGTGGCAGGCTTCGGGGAATTGGATCCCTCCCCTGGTTCAAATGAAAGGAGCATTCTTACCAGTTAGTTTCTTTAATAATCACTGCAAGAGACAAGGAATGCAGATCTCTCTAGAAATGGCATTGTACCCAGTAAAGGCTCACCCCCTCCGTCCCCACTAATCTACGTCACTCCTACGTTGGGTAATCTGAGCGTGTTGCCATTGCGCTGTCTGTCCTCAAAGCTCAACTAGTCTTGGGCGAAGGGGGGTCAAGAATGCTGTCCAAGGACACTGAATCTGCCAGCTGTCTCTCTCCTAGTGTTTCCTCTTCTTGTGTTATGGTTGGGTCTCTCCCACAGAAGCAAGACAACGCTGGCAGCAATTAACTCAGGTTTTATTGCTCAAGACACACAAATCACTCTGGAGCTCAGTCACTCAGCGTCGGCTTCCAAGTTTGCTGTTGCCGAGTCTGAGGTATGCCCCTTCTTCCTCCCACTTTTAAAGCCCCACTTACGCTAAGGTTGCCATATTTTTTTCAATGAATCCGGGGACACCTTTCAACTTCAATGGATTTTGTATGGGGACTGATTTGTAAATCCAGAGACTGTCCCTGGGAATCGGGGATGTCTGGTAACCTTAATTTACGCTTCCTTTCCTGTTCACGCCTTTCATTAATCTTTGCAAGTCTAGGGCTTCCACACAAGTCCTGGTCATAGAATTGTAGAGTTGGCAGGAGGATCATCTTGGAATATGCAGGAATATGTAACCATCCCATATGGGAATCAGTAAGGTCAAAGGTCAGAGATGTGGATCTTGTAGTCCAGTGACATCTGGAGTGAACCACACTGGTTTCCCCTGATGTATGGCCTATTCTGTAGATTCAAAGGGAGCATAAACAGCACCTATCAGACATCCCACAGATTCATAAAGTAAGAATTTTAATCTGTGTATTCACCCAAGTAAATGAATATTCACATTCACTATGTGAATCCGAAATAAATGCAGTTCAACTACACTGCAGCCACTTTAATTAACTGCAGCCCAAAATGGAATTTAAGTTTCTAAACAATCAGTCTTGATTCCAGCCCCAACCTTCCATTATTCTTTTTAGGTTAAGACGGTTAGGCCAAATGACGTGCTACAACAGCTATAACAACTCATCTTGTCCAGATTTCAGTGCTGCAGTTTGACCGCTTGCAGCCAAAATGCTTTAGCTCATCTGAAATGCTTTCCGTTTCCTTAAATAGAGTGGCTTTGATTTAAGGAGCCATTTTCCAAACACCGTTGGCCCAGGAGACCATTGGCCTCTTCCCCCATATACCCTGCCCAGGCTTGTACCCTGAGGAGGTGACGTTGGTGTTGCTAACACAACAGTTTGACATCACCCCCAGATGTACACTCCCCGGTCTCTAAAGACAGACAGGTGCCAACAACAACAACATGATGATTTCTTGTCATGGTGGTATCAGGGCAGTTCAATACTGTCTATACCTGCAGATGTTTCAGGGTGGAAATACTGCTTCATTTCCCACCAGTGCTTGTCCTGTGACTTCCTGTTGAAATCCTGTCTCCTCCTCCTCCTCCTCCTCCTCTTCTTCTTCTTCCTCTTCTTCTTCTAAAAAATTATTTATACTTTTCAGGTTTATACATTTCATTAATTTTACAATCATTTTAACATTTTAAAGCTTGACTTCCTTTCCCCTCTATCTACAGTTCCTTAAATTTATTTTTTAATATCTTGTGCATATCTAAATTCATTTAATTATCTACTTTAAATATATACTCTTACAAAACTGCAGGTTGTTACAATAATCTTCCAATATTTTTATCTGTTTGCAATTTATCTGCAAATATTCAATAAACCATTTCCATTCTTTTATAAAAAGTTTGTTATCTTGATTCCTTATTCTCCGCCATTTCTGCATATTCCATAAGTTTTTTGTATCCATTCTTCCTTTGCTGAGACCTCTGCTTCTTTACATTTTTGGGCACGTAGCATTCTTGCTACTGTAGTAGCATACATGTATAAATTTCTATACAGGTTAGGTAGTTCTGTCCCTATAATTCCCAAAAGAAAAGCTTCTGGGTTGTTTTTTTAAAAACAAAGGTTATTTTGAACAACCTTTTCAATTCATTATATATCATTTCCCAGTAAGCTTTAACCTTACTACAAGACCACTTCATATGATAAAAGGAACCTTCTTTCTCTTTACAAAAACCCTGCCTGCTTTTCATGCCACAAATGTTCTCTTTGTCTCCATGTGCTTCCCATGCCTTTGTTGTGCTGGGTCACTAACCCTACCCTCAATAATTGGTGACCTTGAGGAAACATCACAGAACAGCTCACCAAGTGGGATGATGTCTGGACGTTCCTCTATAAATCCACCACTAATGTACTATTATTGCACTAGTGACAACTTGCAGAATTCACCTACTAAAAACCAGCATTCTGGAGGGACTCTGTCCATGTTGCCCTCCGTTGCAACCATTCGGATTTGTACCTGCAATTTCCTGCAGAAGCTAACCTGAACTTCTTTCTTCAGAAAGATGGGGGTGGGGATATCCCCTCAAAGAAAAAAATCACACAGCATAACAGTATGTGAAGAGTATACCATGACACAGTGTCAGCTGCTGGTATTTTATGGGGCATTTCCACTGCTTTTTTAAAAATCATATCATATTACCTGATATTTTGAGATGAAAGGCAGCTAGGCTGTACCTAAGCAAGGCCCTTATCCAAGGAGATAATTAATGAACACGCCAGAGCTATGGAGTGTTTCTAACAAAGAAAATGAATCAAGCAGAGGTGAGACGGTGATATATTAAATCCAGCAAAGGGGAGTTTGGAACCGGGGACAAGGTGTTGGCAGATTTCAGGTTAACGCACTCAGAAAACCCTAGGCATTAATGGAATGGAGGGCAGCAATGCTTCAGAGTAAATCATCTTGCTCCAAGTTTCAGAATCAGACTATCACTTAATTCTTTCTTTCTTCCCTCTGTTACCTGGTGGCTACAAACAACCATTTGCCCAGTGGAAACTTAATGGGATGTGCAAACATATATTTGGCAGGCGGGTTGTCTGAGCCTTCGCAACCTGCTTCCATTAACCCCTTTCACCCTCTGGAATTGCCATCCTTTACTGATTTAAAAACAAACTTTGGGGGTTGAATCCTGACTTAGACCACCTGAAGTCAATTGTGCTGGCATTAGTCACAACTAAAGTCCCACTGGATTTAAGTTTCATTTAATTCAATGGGTCTGTTCTGAGCACGATTAAGCCTGGATCCAATCCTTTATTTGCAAAGTTAAACATTGCAGGGGAGCTTTGTTACGTTGGAAGGGAACACAAGGGCCATCTAGTCCAACCCCCTGCAATTCAGGAATCTTTTTGCTCAAGATGGGGCTAGAACCCACGACCTTGACATTAACCATGCATTATCCCTAGGGCTTATTTAACTTATATGCAGAATTTAACTTATATGCAGCTTATTTAACAGAATTCATCATGCGAAAGGCTGGGCTGGATGAATCCCTAGCCGGAATTGAGATTTGCCGGAAGAAATATCAACAACCTCAAATATGCAGATGACACAACCTTGATGGCAGAAAGTGAGGAGGAATTAAAGAACCTTTTAATGAGGGTGAAAGAGGAGAGCGCAAAATATGGTCTGAAGCTCAACATCAAAAAACCGAAGATCATGGCAACTGGTCCAATCACCTCCTGGCAAATAGAAGGGGAAGAAATGGAGGCAGTGAGAGATTTTACTTTCTTGGGCTCTGTGATCACTGCAGATGGTGACAGCAGCTGCGAAATTAAAGACGCCTGCTTCTTGGGAGAAAAGCAATGACAAACCTAGACAGCATCTTAAAAAGCAAAGACATCACCTTGCCAACAAAGGTCCGTATGGTTAAAGCTATGGTTTTCCCAGTAGTGATGTATGGAAGTGAGAGCTGGACCATAAGGAAGGCTGAGCGCTGAAGAAGTGATGCTTTTGAATTATGGTGCTGGAGGAGATTCTTGAGAGTCCCATGGACTGCAAGAAGATCAAACCTTTCCATTCTGAAGGAAATCAGCCCTGAGTGCTCACTGGAAGGACGGATCCTGAAGCTGAGGCTCCAATACTTTGGCCACCTCATGAGAAGAGAAGACTCCCTGGAAAAGACCCTGATGCTGGGAAAGATGGAGGGCACAAGGAGAAGGGGACAACAGAGGACAAGATGGTTGGACAGTGTTCTCGAAGCTACCAGCATGAGTTTGACCAAGCTGCGGGAGGCCGTGGAAGACAGGAGTGCCTGGCGTGCTCTGGTCCATGGGGTCATGAAGAGTCGGACACGACTAAATGACTGAACAACAACAACCCAAGGGCATTGCTAGACACCATATCATTACAAGTGGAACCTGTAACAAACTATTGTTGTGCAGTACGCTTCTGCTCAGCGTTCCAACCAGAAAGCCATCCTTTCTTCAAGGATACTCCACAGTGCTCAGTGCTCACAAGACTGAGGTTTTGTTGTTTTGACACCTTAGTTTTATATATATATATATATATAAATCTGCAGCTTCACCTTAGCATGCTAATGCCTCCTTTTCGTATTTCAGTAACTTCATTTGGGCTACAGTTCAATTGGCAATCACTAGCGTAGTTCACCATTAGAGGGAGTTAATATAAGTGCCATTTGGAAACACTGCTTTAATCTGACTTCCAGCTGATTGTGGGGGAAAACAATTCTCCGGCAGCACTGAAGTTCCTAGACTGGAAGCAACCACAGATGATCAATGTGTATTGGAAAGCTCTGTCATCCTGAGATAGCTTCAATACGTCAATCACCCAGGCATGTGTAATAATTTTACCTCACCAGGTACAGATATGTGGTTTTTAAAAATCAGCTACGGAATAGTCTGTAAGGGCCAATGAACTGTTGTTCATCAGTCCTCCATGTTACAAAGATGACATTATGCTAGTTTTACAGGCATGGTTTCTCACCAAAAGAATTCTGGGATGTAGTTTGGCTGAGATGTCTTTGTTAGAGATTCTTTGCCCTTCTACAGAACTGCAGTTCCCAGGGCTCATGGGCGTGTTTATATAGGGAATTTGATGTTGTACAAGTTGGTCTGTTCTGTAAATGTGCCCTTCATCTGCTTATGATATGGTTTCATAAATCAGATTTGTCCCCCTGGACTTAGAGGGTACGTTTTGGTATTGTACTCAGAGCAAAGACCTTTGCATCACTTCCATCCATGATGGATTTTCCTGTCCTTCAGCAAAAGGTCAGGAATGGGTTGGCAAAAGGGAAAAAATATATAAGCTGCTGCAGTATTACACTGACTTGTGTTTGGCCACTGGGGTAGCAATATGTTAGCAGTGGAACTGCATTTAGAAGTAAGGGAAACATAAGAGATCTCACTCTTCCCATGGAAAAAGCTGTGCTACAGCAGATGTTGGTAAATCATTCCTGGTAAAACATTCTTTCCTACAGGAGGGTGGTTTAAAATTGCTTCAATTTTCCAAGCAGTAAAAAGAGATTGAGGATAAAAATCCTTAAAAAATAAAAATCAATATCCAGCCTATTATCTTGGACAATTTGCCTGGTTCAAAAGGTGAGATTTGTGATTTATGAGATATTGTCCTTGTTTTCATGATGAATGTACAGTTACTCAAATTTGACCCCCATCGGATGTGAAATAATAATAATAAACCTCCACAGGAAGTCAGTGTGGTGCAATGAAGCAACATATTGGGTTTGGACAGTGGGCTATCTCTCCCCCTAAACCAGGGTTGGAAAAATGCCAAGCCACAGACCTGATCCAGCCCATCGACTCTCTATCAGTAGCTCATCAACTTTCAAACCAGTTTACTGGACACAATGGTCAAAGTAAACCATGAAGTTACACTGGGAGCTCTCTTTCACCAAAGTGCTCCGGAAACAGGAAACTCAGGAAACACCAAAGCAGATTGGAGTGCTTCATCCAGCTTCCTGAGTGCTCTGCTCTGCTCTGATGTTTCCCGGGTATTAGAGATGATCAGTGAGTGCTCAGGAAGCAGATCAGATTGGACAGCTCCTTCCTGTTTGGGGAGTGTGTTGCAGATGTGAGGGAATTTGGGCCTTGGGTTTCACCAGCACTGGCCTAAACTAAGGCCCGGTATAACTGAAGCAGTGTCTCCACCCCCATCGTTCAGCCCAGACACTGAGGTCCAGCACCAAGGGCCTTCTGGTGGTTCCCTCACCGCGAGAAATGAGGTTACAGGGAACTGGGCAGAGGGCCTTCTCAGTGGTGGCACCCGCCCTGCGGAACACCCTCCCTTCAGGGAAATAAACAACTATCTGACTTTTAGAAGACATCTGAAGGCAGCCCTGTTTAGGAAAGTTTTTAATGTTTAATGTTTTATTGTGTTTTTCATATTCTGTTGGGAGCCACCCGGAGTGGCTGGGGAAACCTTCCAGATGTGTGGGGTATAAATAATAAATTATTATTATTATTTTGAGAGAGAGGGAGAGGGAGAGGGAGAGAGAGAGGGGCAGTTAGTGAGAATGAGATTAAGAATTGTCAGGTATAAACAGGCTATGGAAACAAATGCAGTGGTACCTCGGTTTAAGAACAGTCCTGTTTACAAACGATTTGGTTTACGAACTCCACAAAACCGGAAGTAGTGTCCTGGTTTGCAAACTTTACATCGGTCTAAGAACAGAATCTGAATGGTGGAACGGCACCAGCGGCGGGAGGCCTCATTAGGGAAAGCACATCTTGGTTTAAGAACAGTTTCGGTTTAAGAACGGACTCACGGAACGGATTAAGATTGTAAACCGAGGTACCACTGTACAAGATTGTCTAGGTGTTTGTCCAAGTGGAATCTGGGCCTTTGCCAGCCAGAGCAGATTATACATGGACAAATAGTCTGATCTAGTATATGAAAACTTTTCATGTTCCTCCCACCTCCCACCTGAAATGCTCTACCCCAGCTGTTTTTGGACTACAGCTCCCATCATCCTCACCCCCACTCTGCCCCTTCTCATGATGGAATCTATGTCATATAGTTCTCAAATAAGAGGATTCTTTTTTGCAGCCTGGTTTTATTCTGTCTTCCGAACTAGTGCAGTATGCAAGCCAAATGGATAAACCCATTCAGAAGCATCTGCAAGGACTTGTTGTATAATTCGCAGTAAAATGGGATGTCCCTCCATTAATTCCAGTGATGTGAAATTCCTGAATCTGCAATGTATTTCGGGGGGGGGGGGTTGACCAGAAGCTTACAGAGAAGAAGTAATCATACAGAGAACCAAATCTCCCTAGGTAAGTTTCCCACTCAGACTAAGCCAATTATCTGCTGTTTAATCATAGAAGCCCAGAGAGTCCCTCAGCTTCTGGTGCTAGTCACATGGTTCTCTGGATCACGACCCTTTGACTCTGCAGTCATCCCTGCAGCATCCTTCATTTTTAAAAAGTTCACATTCCAAGAAAAAAGGAGAGGAACTCAAAATGTCAGAGTCACCATTCTGCGGATCTTCAAAAGATTTTTTTTATTGTTGCAAAGATCATTGCTCTAAAGGAAGATAGAAGTTCTTGTTAGTCTGACTCAGATGGTGACATGCAAAAAGTCATGATGACCTCTCTCTTTTGCAATCCTCTGCTCATATCACTAAAGAGAAACTTCCAGTCAATTCGACTGGATGGGAAGGCAGACAACACCAATAGCTTAGATTCGACAACTTTATGAATGGCATCACATGCTAGCTGTGTTTCCATCCTAAAAGCCCTCTTCTGAAATGTTGACTCTGATGACATCGCTAGGAATGTGATGGGGTTTGAACATCACCTAGGAGTCCACCAGCCAAGCTCCCCTGATACCAGATGCACACTGAGTGATGGGCAAATCTGTCAAGTTCAGCTTCTCTTAGCTTCTTGTTTTTCCCATTTCCAGTTTAGTTCACAACATTTCCACAAATCAAAGACTGTTGGTCCACCAGTTGTATAGCTGGGTTCACAGTAGACTTTAGCTGTTAACAGTCTCTCATATTTCATTTTCACTTTCATTTTTGCTGAAAAACAATTCCAGTTTTAACGGTACTGTTCATCTATCTATCACAGGGTTTCCCAGACTTGGATCTCCAGCTGTTTTTGGACTACAACTCCTATCATCCCTAGTTAGCAGGACCAGTGGTCAGGGAAGATTGGAATTGTAGTCCAAAAACAGCTGGAGTCCCTGATCTACCATGCAAATCTTGAACACTGATCATGGCTCAGAAGAACCAATGTAATAGTCACCCATAAGCTAATGTTTTTGTTAGGACCCCAAGGAATTGTACATTCCCTTAGCTAGCCCACAGGGCACATTGTTCAGAAGACTCACAACATCTGTGGACACGTGAACTATGCAAGCTCTGAGTTTGGCCGACCACACCTGGAAAAACTCCCTAACGAAAATGAACAAAACTTTTTCTAGAATCCCTTTATTTTATCTTGTTTTGCAAAGGTCTGGGAAGCTCGGCAGTTGAGATCACATATGGGGTAGTTGCAGCAGGGACAATCATGCTAGGACAGGCATGCCAGGTATGATCACAGTAGGTATAGCCACGTCTGAATCCAGGTAGGTATATGAGTTGCATAAGAGATAGTCACAGAATGTGCAAGCTCAGATAACTGAATTAGTACCTTGGAGAGCTCACAGTGAGTCAGACTTGGCTAAGGGTGGGATTTTCTGAAAAGCTTGATGTTGAGCTTATCCACACACTTATTTATTTTTCTAATTCCCTTTCTGCTCCTTGGTCTCAAGTGTGTGTGTGTGTTTAGTGATTCTGCTTAAAACACAATTTACTTGTTGCAGCTCCAGTTGAAGTATCCATTGCTACTCAATGGTGTTTTGTGGGATCAGTTTCACCTTCTTGGATCGATTGACATGGACAAGATGCTGGTGGCAATGTGTCCAATCATGTGTCTATTAGAATTCCTGCTCCATGATTGCAGTCATGGGATTTCTGTCTATCACATGACGCTGTATGTTTTGACTCCACAGAGTGGGAAGTGACAGAGACAGGATGTTTGTGTTACTGTGTTCCGTGAAGTGGGACTATTGTCCATTGTTCTTTTTCTCTTTGCTGTCTGATGCTAGAGAGAGAGAGAGCCATGTTGCAGTGCTCCATGTGTTTATATGTAAATAAAGTAGATTAGCCAAAATGCTGAGTTGCTGAGGTCTGCCACGCAAACTGCGCAGACTCTGCAAATCCCTAAGTGTGCCGGTGTCTGTTGGCATTGGTCGCTGTGATGTTCGGGCTGAAGAAAGCTAATGAAGCTCCTGAACGATCGACCAGGAGGGAGAGAACATGCCAGTCGGGCATGCGTCTCTGCCAGGGTCCTACTCGAGTGTAGGATGAGCTCCTGACAGTGCCCCCTCACCCTCTGTCCCTCCTGACTTATTAAAACTAGCGGGGGGAGGACTGACTGATTGGGTCCAGAGTGTGGTTAAAGCTTTGCTGCATGAGGGTGTGGTCCCTGCTGCACTGAAAGAGGCAGTTGCACAATGGCTGCTAAAGAAACTAGCCCTGGACCCTTTGGTTTGGAACAACTATCGACCTGTTGCCAATACTCCCTTTTCTGTGCAGGTAAGCACAGCAAATATCTACACTGGTGAAGCAAGTTTCTCTTGCTTTCAAGTCACCACGGAGCAGATCTTGAGAGCGATGACTGTGTAAGATTTCCCAGAGAAACCTCTGACAATCATAGATAGGGCACCTTCAACACATGGGCTGAGATGAAAGCACCATGGAGGCTGGTTGCTTCTTGATGATGTCATCACTGTGTGCCCCACCCTCAGCACACTTCTGCAAAAATGACCTACTGTAGTTATTCCCCCTACATTCAACAGCTTTGCAATGCGTCATACTAATTCTCCCCCCTTTCCCCCCTCCCTGTCACACTTCACTGTAATCCGGCACATCTAAATCATCTCTCGGGTCATGTTCCCGCTGCTTTTTTATTGGCAATATTTTCCCTGTTAATTGTGCATGCTCCGTTTTGAAGATCTTCACCTACCTCCTGCTAGGCGCCTCGGTGAGGAATATTTCTGCCTCCTGTGCAGCTCCACTGACATGTTTATGCTTTACCAGTTCCTGTAAAATGCAAGAGTTATCACATTGCTGTTGAAAATCCAGCTGGTATTTTTGTACTCTAAACACAGAAGCATTATTGTTTTACTGAAATAGATGTTCCTGGAATGAGTTTCATTCCTGCCATTGGAAGGTCTGATGGACCAATGCTTGGAAGAACTACTTGTTCAGTGGCAAAGAGAAAGCTTATCTCTCGGCAAGTCCAGATGCCCATTTATACTCAGCAAGCCACACTGTACTTTGTTTTTGTGGGATATGAAACACAGGAGCAGTCAATTACAACATTCCTAGAGTGTACATGTTTAGACATGGGGAGGGATGTTTGTCCAGCCAGCAAGTAAACTTCCTGTTTCCCTCTGAGCTGGGACAGACTTCCTCTGCATGTGACTAGAGGTGGGTGTGGCCTTACCTGTGCAGGTAACGACAAAAGCATAGGGCAGGGGCAGCCATCTCTCTCTTCTCTTCTCTTCCTTCGAAGAAGCAACATCTGCTAAGCTAAAGATGCCCTCTTGGCTCCCAGCCAAGAGAGGAGAAAGGGACTATCTTCTTATAAGATAGAATCCAAATGTATATTACTTCATTAAGCCTGTCTGCCTTCTGGGATCTGATGTGAACAGAATGTGAGTAAACTCTTTTTATACTTTTGTAAAGGACTGTGACGTGTCTTCTATTTTAAGAGGGAATAAGGGGAAATTACCAGAGTGATTATTATAGAGGTTCTAGCGAACCTGAGCAAGCACTACCGTTGCAAACTTAAAATAAAGGGGAATGTTTTACTCTGCTGATATTGGGAACTGGTTAACACAAGTTGGATAAGGATATAATCAGTCAATATAGCCTCTCCTGCATCCCTGAACATTCCCACAGTTTTCCCTCATCTTCTTCTCTTCTTTGGCGATCACTCGTGGCTGAATAAGATTGTCTTCCATGAACACAGTCTTAATGGTGTGTCCGTAAGTGACTGTGGAGGCCAATTCTGGATCCACACATCCTTCCACAGTGGGGAAATAAGCTTTCCAGTGGGAGTTGATCATGGTGAGGATTTGCCAAACTTGTCTTCTTCTTAGCTCGTTTCTTCTGGAATAATCATAAAAATAAAATAGTCTTCAGCAGGGCTTTCTGGGGGAACACACAGGACCTCAGTTCCAGCACCTTCCAGGCAGGCACCGTTACCATCCTAAGAGAACAAGGGAAATGTTCATGGTGAATTCTGGCACCACTTTTTCGGGGGGGGGATAGCACAGGTCTTCAGTAGGTGCCAGAAGTTCAACAGGGAAGGGGTCTGCCTGACCTCAACTGCAAGGGAGTTCCATAAAATTGGGTCCAAGTACTGAATGCATGGGACATGGGTGGCGCTGTGGTCTAAACCACAGAGCCTAGGGCTTGCAGATCAGAAGGTCAGCGGTTCGAATCCTCACGATGGGGTGAGCTCCCGTTGTTCGGTCCCTGCTCCTGCCAAACTATGGTTTCGCCATAAGCAGCTTAGTCATGCTGGCCACACAACCTGTAGAAACTGTCTGTGGAGAAACGCCGGCTTCCTTGGGCAGTAAAGCGAGATGACTGCCGCAACCCCAGAGTCGTCCGCGACTGGACATAACGGTCGGGGTCCCTTTAAAGGTAAAGAGACCCCCTGACCATTCCAGTCATGGACAACTCTGGGGTTGTGGCGCTCATCTTGCTTTATTGGCCAAGGGAGCCAGCATACAGCTTCTGGGTGATGTGGCCAGCATGACTAAGCCGCTTCTAGTGAACTAGAGCAGTGCATGGAAAGGCCATTTACCTTCCCACCAGAGTGGTACCTATTTATCTACTTGCACTTTGACGTGCTTTTGAACTGCTAAGTTGGTAGGAGCAGGGACCGAGCAACGGGAACTCACTCCATCGTGGGGATTCGAACTGCCGACCTTCTGATCGGCAAGTCCTAGGCTCTGTGGTTTAACCCACAGCGCCACCTGCGTCCCTTTACTGAATACATGGCTACTGGTGGATTCAAGCTATGCATCTGAGCCATGGGGGAACCACTAAAAGTATCTCCCCTGAAGATCTTGATGATTGGGCAGGGATATAAGGGATCAGGTTAACAATGTTGAGGGGAACCAAGTGTCATTTAAATCATAGGTGGTCACTGAACACAACCCCCCCCCCCGTCCCAGAGGCTCTTGGGGTGGGGTGGGAGTGGATAGCAAAAAAAGCCCTAAAATTCAAGAGTGTTTTTCTTAGCCAAGTGACTGAGGTAAGGACTCTAAAGCACACTGCATGTGAGAAAGGGTGTTTGAAGGATGATCAGTGATATCACTTGTTTCTCAGCTGCTCCTAAGCTGCAAAGTTTTGAATGTGGGAGAAGAGCTTTCAAGCAAGATAAACTGCCATTCTGCAAGAGCTTGTCTAAGCAAAGCGATCAAGGCTGGCTTAGGCAGGATTTGACTTCACAGAAACATCTCAGGGTGGTCAGAGAACGCCACCATGTGGTTACTTGCCACAAGCTCAGGCGCGGAGGGAATCGAAAGAGCGAACAGGTGCAAGTGTTGTCTCCAGAGAGAAGCAGAACAGCTGTTAATGAAGTGAATGTCACGGTGCATCTGTAAGGCAAACAAGCACAGTTTCTCACCTGCTGAAATGCAAGCACAAAGCGATCTCCCCTGGTACGTCGTCACTCATGAAGCTCAGTAGGTCAGTCAGTAAAGCATGAGACTCGATCTCAGCGCCATGGGTTCGAGCCCCACGTTGGGCAAAAAGATTCCTTCATTGCAGGGGGCTGGACTAGATGAGCCTTCTGATCCCTTCCAACTCTCTCTCTCTCTCTCTCTCTCTATATATATATATATATTCCATTTAATGTTATACATTCACATCGTCATTATCCACTATACCGCCTTGGCTCTTTAGAGCCTATAAACTTCCTTCCCTTCCTCCTCGCAGCTTTCGAAATTAACCTTTATACCATTGCAATTTATACATTTTCCAATTCTAATTAGACTCATTACAGAATGGCTCAAAATTTAAATAAATATAGAAAGATAGAAAATTTCACATTCCAAGTCATCGGACAACCCTGCTAGTGCTTACAATGCTTACAATGATCTTTCAGATATCGTATAAATTTACTCCAATCCATTTGGAATAATAATAATAATAATAATAATAATAATAATAATAATAATAATAATTTTTTGTTATTTATACCTCGCCCATCTGGCTGGGAGGGTGTTCCACAGGGCGGGTGCCACTACCAAGAAGGCCCTCTGCCCGGTTCCCTGTAACTTGGCTTTTCGCAGTGAGGGAACCGCCAGAAGGTCCTCAGCGTTGGACCTCAGTGTCCAGGCAGAACGATGGGGGTGGAAACGATTCTTCAGGTATACTGGACTGAGTTCGTTTAGGGCTTTAAAGGTCAGCACCAATACTTTGAATTGTGCTCGGAAATGTACTGGGAGCAATGTAGGTCTTTCAAGACTGGTGTTATGTGGTCTTGGCGGCCACTCCCAGTCACCAGTCTAGCTGCCACAATTTGGATTAGTTGTCATTTCCGGGTCACCTTCAAAGGTAGCCCCACATAGAGTGCATTGCAGTAGTCCAAGCGAGAAATAACTAGAGCATGCACCACTCTGGTGAGACAGTCTGTGGGCAGATAGGGTCTCAGCCTGCATACCAGATGGAGCTGGTAAACAGCTAGAATACTTGATCATGCTAGTTTCGGATTTTTCCTGTCAGCTTTGCCACTTCTGCAAAGTCCATCATCTTCATCTGCCACTCTTCTATCGTTGGTACTTCTTGCTGTTTCCATTTTTGGGCTAAAAGAATTCTTGCCGCAGTTGTTGCATACATAAGCAGTCTTTTATCTTCCCTTGGTATCTCTTCACCCAATGATTCTATGATGGCATAAACCTTAATGGAGTGTATGATATTTAAGCATCATAGTTAGACCAGGCCTTAGCTTCCTGGTAGCTGGCTACATTCAGCGCAGTTGCCTGAAGGAGCTCCAGTGGCTTCTGTATCAGAGCTGGAATATGTGTACTGGGAAAAGGAGGTGGATTGTGGGTCTAACATGATGCACCCAGCATGCTGCCTTCCAAATGTTGTTGGACTCCAACTCCCATCAGCTCCAGCCAACATGGCTAGCAATCAGAGAACATGGGAGTTTTAGTCCACAAAGTCTGGAGGATACCAGGTTGGGGAAGTTTAGTCTAATGATTGAGAGACCTCATTAATGCTTAGAATTCAGGCTTTCTATTAATCAACACATGAAGGAGGAACAGTCCCCCTTTCTTGGAGTTTACACCCACCCCCCTTTTGGAAGTTAGAAGGGTTTGCTCTCTACCCGGTAAAGTAAAAGCGAGTTGGGAGACAGGAAGTGGGAAGAGCGTCAGTTCGTGCTACTTCCTCTTTCAGGTCTCTAGTTTTCTATCACACTGGCATCAGTATCCAAGAAGAAAGCAGATCCAAAATGTGACCTGGAAGGATCCAAATATGATCCAGAAGGAAAACATTTGGAAATATAAATAAATTGATGAGTTGGGGAGCTGATCAGGGAGGAGCAAAGATTGCTTATTTTCTCCTCTTTGGGTTTTAGGCAACCCTTGGTTCCTCCTCCTGGCTAAAGAGGATTAAACAAATTCATGGCTGATGTGATAATTTAAATTAAAATTTATTTCTTATACCCCGCTGATCTGTCTGGGTTGCCCCAGGTACTCTGGGTGGCTTCCATTTTCCCTTCCTTCCCTTCTCTGGGGCCCTCTTTTGTTCCCTCCCCCTACAGCCTGTGGGTCTGTTTTCTCATCGGCCCCCACAATCCTTTCCTTGTGCTCTTTTAATGCACAGAGGGGTTTGTGTGAACCTGCACCTCTTTTGTTGTCTCCCTCACTCTCAAAACGCAGGTTGTATGCTGGTGAGAGCAAGGAGCCCCTGATTTATAATGTTTCTCAGTAAACTGTAAGGCACAATGACAGCGCTGTATGAATCAATGGACCATCAATGACCATCATTCTGAGTGGTCCGTTTCCCCCAACTGCATCCATTACAGTGCAATTAACCAGTTCAGCAGCTAATAACATCCTTACCATCAGAGGGCACCAGATCACTTCATATGGTACATTGCAACATGACAAAGTTATTTAACTACAGTTAATTGCAAGACATTTTATTTGCTCATTATTCACCTGCAAACCCTTGCTCTTTTCAAAAAAAGATAGCTGCCATGCTTCACTTTTTGTAAGGAACATCCTAAATGTGAGAGCCATGTCTGCTCTTCAGATGCTGAGAGATATTAAAATGTCAGGTACTGTAAAAACAGCACAAGAAAAATGAAGATCTTTATGAAAACCAACCTTACTACTGCTGTAACCCACCCTGGGACATTCTGGTGAAATAATAATCTTCTTCTTCTTCTTCTTCTTCTTCTTCTTCTTCTTCTTCTTCTTCTTCTTCTTCTTCTTCTTCTTCTTCTTCTCCTGTATCCCCAACTGCAGGTGATAGTCATTTGAATAAGTCAACCTCAGATTCATTTAAGCATGCCAGACTCAAAGAGATCTAAATTTTGGAATGATTAAGGTCATCTATTTATTTTAGCCACCGCTTTTGGAACTGCGTGAATGACTATGACTAAATGCATTTATCATCATTTATCATCATCATTTCGATACAAAGGATTTTGAAAAGGTTGCACCAGAAATGAGTGGTCAAATGTCACATCACCGAACTTCACTGCAGAAAATAAGAAAAGGCTTTAAAGCATGGGTAGGCAAACTAAGGCCCGGGGGCTGGATCTGGCTCAATCACCTTCTAAATCCGGCCCGCAGACGGCCCGGGAATCATTGTGTTTTTACATGAGTAGAATATGTCTTTTTATTTAAAATGCATCTCTGCATTATTTGTGGGGCCTGCCTGGTGTTTTTCCATGAGTAGAATGTGTGCTTTTATTTAAAATGCATCTCTGGGTTATTTGTGGGGCATAGGAATTCATTCATTCTTATTTTTTTCCAAAATATAGTCCGGGCCCCCCACATGGTCTGAGGGACAGTGGACCAGCCCCCTGCTGATAAAGTTTGCTGACCCCTGCTTTAAAGAGCACACCAAAGTCCTGAGCATAAAGTCTGATTTCCCAAGTGGATATTTCCTTCCCAATCCCAGCAGATTTTCCTCCACCCCCCCAAAAAAAGTTCCATAACGAAATGAGAAATTGGACTCCAGCCTTGTATTCGTTTTCATCCTCTTTCCACGTCATTTCAAGTAATCCAGGCCTCTGATCTGCTGCAGAGCATTCCTCCACTCCAAAACCATGTGTGCAATCACGAAAAATTGTCTCTGTAATCTGAACCTCTGTTTCCCTTCAGCTTTTTTGTTTTTTCATTTGCTCAGTCTCATGGGAAAACAAGCCTTCTGGGCAAAAACACACACACAAAAACCTGCATGCCACCATTCCATCTGCAATTGTGAAACCCAGGGTTGTTTGTGCACAGAAAAGAAATATGGAAGAGGTGGTATTTGGCCCAGAAATCTCCTTCCTGGTCACCAGCTTTCTTTCTTCTCCCACTACCGTACAAGTTTCTAGTCCATGGGGTTGTATATATATATGTTTGGAAGTGCATGGGCAATGTCTACTAAAATTCCAGAAATGAAATGCGTGGCTGAATTAAAACAGGCTTTCAGTATGCAGGGAGAGTTGTTTGACAATGGAATGGATTCCCTGCAACTTTCCTTCCATAGAGGTTTTTAAGCAAAGGTCGGATGGCCATCTGTCATGGATGTTTTAGCCACGATTTCTGCATTTTAGGGGGTTGGACTAGATGACCCTTGGTATTCCAGCTCTAACACTCTCTTATACTACAAGTTGTGAAGGGAGAAGATTTGAAACCTGCTGGTGTAGATCGCAGTAAAGGTAAAGGTTAAGGGACCCCTGACCATTAGGTCCAGTCGTGGACAACTCTGGGGTTGCGGTGCTCATCTCGCTTTATTGGCTGAGGGAGCTGGTGTACAGCTTCCGGGTGATGTGGCCAGCATGACTAAGCCGCTTCTGGCAAACCAGAGCAGTGCACGGAAACGCCGTTTACCTTCCCGCCGGAGTGGTACCTATTTATCTACTTGCACTTTGATGTGCTTTCGAACTGCTAGGTTGGCAGGAGCAGGGACCGAGCAACGGGAGCTCACCCCATCACGGGGATTCGAACCGCCGACCCTCTGATTGGCAAGTCCTAGGCTCTGTGGTTTAACCCACAGCGCCACCCGCGTCCCTTGTAGATGGCAGTAGGAAACATTTAATGAACTCAAATGGCAATAATGCCTTTAAATTGCCTGTGTCCTTTAAGAGTGGGGAGAGGGCTTTGGAATGCCTTTCCACACCCCACATATGTTAAAAGATCACTTGTCTGTTCCTCTTGAAATCATGGATAACCAAGAACGCCACAGTAGGCAACAGCTGCCAGGGCGTGGGGCATCAGTCCCTCCCAGACTATTAAATCTCTGGGTATCTCACAAGGAGTATGATGTAAAGACCCGCAGCTAGAGAACTGAATTCTCTGCAGCTGTTGTTATTACTGCAAGCCAAGAATGGGGCAGCTGTAGGGGGGATGCTATGAAACGTTGGGTTGTTAGCATCGCTCAGGGTGGGCCGAGGTGAGATGGCTTCCTTGGGAGACAAGCATATTTCTTTCATGGAATAAAACCCAGTGGGAGACGTTGCTAACCCTGCTAGTATTTAGATGCCTGGGATCTGATGCCGGATGCTGGTATGCATGCGTGAACCAAGATCACTAGCGTTAGAAACAGGTTATGTACAATTTTTTTCCTGGTGTTTAGACAGACTCTCCTTTCTTGTAACTTGAAGCCATTGGTTCAAGTCCTACCATCCAGAGCGGGAGAAAACAAGCTTGTTCCCTCCTCCATGTGCCAGCCCTTGAGATATTTGAAGATGGCTATCATATCTCCTCTCAGTCACCTCTTTTCCAGGCTAAACGTACTGAAATATACTCGGAGTCGAGTGTGGATTTCATGCTCTTTATTCAGCTCATAGTAGCGAGGAATGAAAGTTTCCCCAAAATATCTGCTTTATAGTCATTATTTACACAATGGGCCACATGTGATTGGCTAATTCTGGGATTCTCCTGTAGGCCAATCAGTTTGCGGATTCACTTCCACCTGGAGCTGGATTGGGTGGCTCCTGTGGACCAATCATACTGCTGCGTTGTTCTAGGACCAATCAGACTGCTGCATTCTGGACCCTATTGTTCTAGGACCAATCAGACTGCTGCATTCTGAATCCTATTCAACTCAGTACATAACACGTACCCAGCTCCTTCAACCGTTCCTCATCAAGCTTGGCTTCCATACTCTTGATCATATTGGTCACCCTCCTCTGCAGACGTTCCAACTTGTCAATCTCCTTCTTGAATTGTGCCCAGAATTGGACACAGCATTCCAGGACACATCACATTTGAAACATTTTCTTCCACAACAAGTACCCTGGTAGATAAACAAAGAAGCTCTGTATAACCCTATGCTAATAGTTCTGCATTCGACACTTACAGTGTCCTCACAACAACCCTGTGAGGTTGGCTAGGCTACAAGTGAGAGGCTGGCCAAGGTCATCCGCCTTGAGTGGGGATTTGAATCCTTGTCTCCTAGATCTAACCACTACACCCCACGTCCTCTCAAAATATGTCTAACATTTGAGGCTGGCAGATTTCTGTTGCTGACTGCCTAAGCCATAAAAAAGGCAGGTAGGAAATCCCTTTGCAAATTTAGGCAAAACTGTGTTGACTTTTTTTTTTTTTTAGAAAAGGAATGGGCTTTTTCCCCTTTGAAGTTTTGCAATACAAAGGAATAAAAGAAAACACCAATTTTGCATGTACTACAACACTTTCAAACATAAAGGAGGAAAGCTCAGTAAAAAGGCGGAAATAGTGTTTTACATTTAAATGAAACTGCCAAAGACAAATATTTTGACTTGTTCTGACAGCGGAGAACACTTATGTGCATTACATAAATTATTACGATGAAGAACAACAGAGTTCAAGACAAACAAGTCAACGAGATGAATTCTGATTAATGTTACAAGACTGCGCAGATGATAGCGAGAGAGGACCGAAAGGGTTAAGACTCCTGTTGAGGCTTCCATTGAAACCAGTGGGAGTTTGCTAAGTAGTGATGATATTGGGGCAGGAGATATTATGGCTATCACCCCTGTAGTCTTCAAACCATACGTGATCATTCCTCAGGAACAGGGATGGAAGGATCTGTCAGTTCCGGGTCTCTGTGTTTCTCTCTCTTTTATCTTAAATTCAGTTCTCCACAATGCCACAACAATTTGTGATTTATTTATTTTTTAAAGAAAATCCTTGTGAAAATCCATTAGCAATTTAGCATGAATATGTCCTAATAAGTACCATGCTGCAACAAATTTCCCCTAAATGTAACACATTGCGTGACCAAGTGGCGACAACCCCAGCCCCCAGGGATCATAAGGAAGGAATAAAACACTAAAGGATTCTACCCAAAGCCATAACCACCAAAGTTGTGATGAATTGCTATGGGGAAGACAAAACCTGCCAATGCAGGGAAAATTCTTCCTGGTCCTTCAGCAGCAACCACCTTCCATCAAGAAACTTGATTACTCCCAGCAAGAAACTTGATTACTCCTGCTTGGACTACTGCAACACACTCTACATGGGGCTACCTTTGAAGGTGACTCGGAAACTGCAATTAATCCAGAATGCGGCAGCTACCCTGGTGACTGGGAGTGGCAGCTGAGACCACATAACACGGTCCTGAAAGACCTACATTGGCTCCCAGTACGTTTCCAAGCACAATTCAAAGTGTTGGTGCTGACCTTTAAAGCCCTAAATGGCCTCAGTCCTGTATACCTGAAGGAGCGTCTCCACCCCCATCATCCAGCCTGGACACTGAGGTCCAGCGCCGAGGGCCTTCTGGTGGTTCCCTCGCTGCAAGAAGTGAGGTTACAGGGAACCAGGCAGAGGGCCTCCCCGGTAGTGGCACCCGCCCTGTGGAACGCCCTCCCACCAGATGTCAAGACAATAAACAACTATTTTACTTTTAAAAGACAACTGAAGGCGGCTCTGTTTAGGGAAGTTTTTAATGTCTGATGCTGTATTGTTTTTAATATTCGGTTGGAAGCCGATGGGTGGGGTATAAATAAATAAATTATTATTATTATTATTATTATTATTATTATTATTATTATTATTATTGGTGTGAACCTCCAAAAATTCACACTGAGAGGCAAGCCAGCCCCTGTTTGCCAGTAAGCTCCCTGGGAACTGTAGCACCATGCGCGATCCCACAAAGGACACCCACAGTGTAAAGTGTGAGTGCTCATTCTTTGTATGCTATTTTCGCCAATCTTTGTTCCTATGTCTTTCCCCTGCCATTGACTGAGTTGCTCTGTTATCACAGAATGTTCACTAACTTCCTAGCCAATGAGGGAGAAGCATCTGTGTACACACTGCAACTGTGAGAGAACTAAAAAGGCAGTTTGGCTGAGAGAGAGTAGCCTGTCTAGAAAAGAGAACAGAAACCAAAGGAGGTGTATGGTCAGAGAAATGTGAGCCAAGGAATCCAGGAAGGTGGACAAATCACATATTGATTGGGAAAAGCCAGTCAAACCCACCAATTTACTCCATAAAGTCTTCCTGCTGTTTCTCCCCATCCATCACCTAAGGATATTCTTCCGGCTTCCCGCTGAACTTGCTTCCTTCCAAGCGCCGTAAGCACCGCTCAGCATGAAAAATCGCCCTCGGGGGGATAATTGTGGCCTGCTTCATGCCGCCGAGGTTATTTATTTTTAAGAAAGTAACTGCTATCAATATGGGTACTGACCTTGCCAGTCATTATCAGGGACATACGTCAGTGCCTCTGACAGGTGAAAAATTCCTGTCGTGTTTAACTGCCAAAACTTTTGCCTCACAGCTTTCCGTGCCTTGATGATCAATAAACACGCAGGCATACCTGAGCCTGGCCCCTGCTATTACTTAGAAGTCTAAGGCCTCCTGAAAAGCTGTCAGTGGCAGCAAACAAATGAATAAACTTGGCCTCCCTCGGGGCAGATGAACAGGAAGAATAAAGAGGAGGAAGTCAAATATTTAACACCCGTCCTCATCTTCATTCAGGCCTCTCATGAATCATTCACCGTAAGGCAGAGGGAAGGTCTCGGAGTTCAACGCGTACACGTTCCTTTGCATTCTCAAAGATCAGCCTGTCTTTTCTAGAACATCCTTGCGTGGCTGTCAAGAGAAAGGATGAAGGAGAAATCCACCGGCAGTGAAAGGTGGACCTAACTCATCCACAATTTCCAAAGGAATAAGACTGTCCTTCAAAATTTGCACTTCTCCTCATTTTGTTGTGCCAAGGAAAATGTGTGCATATATTGCGATGAAATAGCATATCAAAAATGCATTATGTTAGTTGGAATTGCTTTGGGAAAAGCGTATATTAGGCAAAATTGCATATGTATATTAGGAAAAATCCATAGATTTTGGAAGGGAGCATGGGGGGGGACAAGAAGAAGATTCATATAGCTACTTTGCACTCAACACACAGCTCTGTGGCACATGTGCCTGTGGCAAATCATGTTGTGACTTGAGCACATGCTTCTAGCACTGGGGCACCAGTTCCCTGGTATTCTTTTCTCTTAGAAGGGAAGCAAGTCCCAACAGTGTTTATGTTTTCCACCTTCCTGGAACACCCCCCCCCCCTTCTCAAGCCTTTCCAAATGCAATCTGTCTCTCCAGTTTTAAATTCGTGCTGGGTTTTTAAAAAATCTGTATTATGTTTCTTTTATTTAAATGCACCACTCATATGTTCTCTGGATTTAAGACAGTTTATAAATCTGAAATGAAAATAATAAATATTTAAGTCTGGGCCAAACTTATTCCTATTATTATATTTATTTATCTCTTGCCTATTTATTTATACAGTGGTACCTCAGGTTACATACGCTTCATGTTACAGACTCCACTAACCCAGAAATAGTACCTCGGGTTAAGAACTTTGCTTCAGGATGAGAACAGAAATCGTGTGGCAGCAGTGGGAGGCCCCATTAGCTAAAGTGGTACCTCAGGTTAAGAACAGTTTCAGGTTAAGAACAGACCTCCAGAACGAATTAAGTTCTTAACCCGAGGTACCACTGTATCCTGCCTTTCCCCCTGATTCGAGGTGGTTTACGTTACAGCTCTCACTCGCTGGATCATCACCTTGTCATGGTGAGTGGGCTTGCACAATCCTATAATCCTTGTGAGCAAAGCTGTCGGGAGTGTCGTACTCCCAGTAGGGTCTCCCAAGGCAGTAAGGTCAAAGGGGAGGAGCTAGACAAAGAATGATCCAAGAAGTCCTCAACAGCAGAACAGGGGGAAGATAGCAAGTGGTATATTACAACAGCTGTGAAGGTGGAAGAAGGCTGCAGCAGATAAGAATCAACCTGTCATTGTGATACTCATGCCATCATAATAGTCTATTGTGAAGACTGTGCATTGGTCAGCGTGCACTGATCTCAACACATAAAACAAATTCACGCACAGGCATCATCCAAAAATCCATCTCGTGATCAACTCCCACCTGGAAACCTATGTCCCCACTGTGGAAGGATGTGTGGATCCAGAATTGGCCTCCACAATCACTTACGGACTCACTGTTATAATAATAATAATAATTTATTATTTGTACCCCGCCCATCTGGCTGGGTTTCCCCAGCCACTCTGGGTGGCTTCCAACAAAGATGAAAAATACACTAAAATGTCACATATTAAAAACTTCCCTGAACAGGGCTGCCTTCAGATGTCTTCTGAACACTGTTAAGACTGTGTTTATAGTCTCTACCAGAGAGGAATGTCAAACTAAGCTGATGGACTATGTCGAAATGGCAAAGTTGACCAGAAAGCTCAGGAACTGAGAAGAAGAAAAAAATTTATTCAGGAGACCACTATAAACAGATGAAAACATTAACAGGATTATTATAAAACTTTTAGTACAACAAATACGATAGATAATATGGATAGATATGAAACATAGATTACGATACAATATGCAGTTGAAAACATTGACATTAGGACCTACTGAGGGAAGGGGGGGGAAGTCATGAGATTCAGAGAAATCTCTGTATATGGAAATGTATTTGATTTTGCTATAAATCTATATTTGAAAAATCAAACAGGAATGTTTACAAAAAGAAGACTGTGTTCATGGAAGACATTCTTACTCGACTACAAGTGATCGCCAAAGAAGAAGAACAACATTACAGCTAAAATAGAAACAGTTAGAAACCTAGGGAGAAAGCAATAATTTAAAAACAATTCAAACATTTTTTGTAAAGAAATGCTGCTGCTGTTGTGCAATCGTCCCCATCACCATGATAAACGTAAAGGTAAAGGGACCCCTGACCATTAGGTCCAGTCGTGACCAACTCTGGGGTTACAGCGCTCATCTCGCTTTATTGGCCGAGGGAGTTGGCATACAGCTTCTGGGTCATGTGGCCAGCATGACAAAGCTGCTTCTGGCAAACCAGAGTAGTGCACGGAAACGCTGTTTACCTTCCCGCCAGAGTGGTACCTATTTATCTACTTGCACTTTGACGTGCTTTCGAACTGCTAGGTTGGCAGGAGCAAGGACCGAGCAATGGGAGCTCACCCTGTCGCGGGGATTCGAACCGCCAACCTTCTGATCAGCAAGTCCTAGGCTCTGTGGTTTAACCCACAGTGCCACCAGCGTCCCAAAACCAGTAGTAGTTGATGTGAAGCCCTCCGGATGTTGTTGGACTACAATTTCCATCATCTTTAACTATTGGTCATGCTGGCTGCGTATAATGGGAGCTACAGCCCATCAACACCTGGAGAGAACCACATTGTTGATCCTTGCTAAGACAAAATGATTTTTTTCTCCACCCCCAGCTTGTCTTCCACTCAAGCCATGGTTGCCAAAAGGCAGGACTGCTTGACAGCACTGGAGGCCAAACTTCAAAAATTCGTACAGTACATACAGACGAATTCTCCGTTTTAACTTGCATGCATTGGACATTCAGCTCAAATTTGCATTTCTGCGCCATTCTCCTGGATACTGCGCTCTGTAAATTTGTAGATTCCTGCTTGAAGACTTTGATGGACATATAGAAGTATTTCCCCTGTCTGTCAAGTTTGTACAGCTTCCTTAGCCTTTCCTGCAAGGCTGCCAACCTCTTTTCAACTCAGGAGAGGTAAGATGCACTTCAGCTCACCTGATGGCAATTTCCCCCCTCCTGTGCTGGATTCATTCGCCCCTGGGCTATTAATGCCTGCGATGAACTTTCACCCAGTTATGGCTTTCTCCCTCTGCTGGGCTATTCTGCCCAAAAGCCACATGATGGCAGTGTTACCATTCCCAAGATGCCATCTCCGTCCTGCTTTGTCTAGGAAGCTCCTCACAGCATCTCTCCCCCACCCCAACTCCAATCCTACCAAAGACTTCTCAATGCCATCTCTGAGGTCACTCTTCTGAAGATACCCAAAAGGAAGGTGCCAGCTAATAGCTGCAAATTCTGCATAGTTTTGGGGACTTGGCAAGCAGAAATAATGCTGTGTTGCTACCTGTTTTCTGGCAGGGCAACTGTGCTGAGCAGTGCCAGCACCCAATCCTACCCCAGATGGACTTCCTGTTCTCAAATTTATACAGAAGTAGGGGTAAGAAGAGACATCACCTTGCCAACAAAGGTCTGTATAGTTAAAGCTATGGCTTTCCCAGTAGTGATGTATGGAAGTGAGAGCTGGATCATAAATAAGGCTGATCGCCGAAGAATTGATGCTTTTGAATTATGGTGCTGGAGGAGACTCTTGAGAGTCCCATGGACAGCAAGAAGATCAAACCTCTCCATTCTGAAGGAAATCAGCCCTAAGTGCTCACTGGAAGGACCGATCCTGAAGCTGAGGCTCCAAGACTTTGGCCACCTCACGAGAAGAGAAGACTCCCTGGAAAAGACCCTGATGCTGGGAAAGATGGAGGGCACAAGGAGAAGGGGATGACAGAGGACGAGATGGTTGGACAGTGTTCTTGAAGCCACAAACATGAGTCTGACCAAACTGCGGGAGGAAGTGGAAGACAGGAGTGCCTGGCGTTCTCTGGTCCAGGGGGTCACGAAGAGTTGGACACGACTAAACGACTAAACAACAAAGGGGTAAGGAACTACACACTGTGTAAAGGACTTCCTGCAGATTTCCATCTTATCAGAAGGTGCATCCCATGCAATCTAGGAATTGGGCCTTTCATGAGGCAGCACTTGCCTGTGGAACTCCCTGCCACCCCGCTGGCTATAAATCAGATAGATGCCATCTCTGTTATCTTTTCTGTGTCTGTTGAAGTCTTTCTGGTGTGTGTGTGTTTTTTAAACAAATCTTCTAAGTGGAGATTCACCAGGTGGTATCTGTATTGGATTTGAAATTATTTTGTATATATGCAGTTATTCTTAATTATTTTTATATGTGTGGTTGTTTTTATATACGTTTTATTGTACTGTGAAATTGCTTCATGATGCTTTATGGGAAGAAATTCATAAATGATGAAGCTGATGGTGGTGATAATACAGTGGTACCTCTAGTTGCATTCACTTCCAGTTACGTATCCTTCGGGATATGTACGTGGCAAACCCGGAAGCATTTTTCTGGGTTACGCCGCGCACGCATGCGCAGAAGTGCTAAACCATGCTGCACGCATGTGCAGAAGTGGCACCTCCATTTGCAAATTCCTCAGGATGCGACTGGAGCTCCGGGACGGATCCTGTCTGCAACCGGAGGTACCACTCTATTCAAACCCCACCCAGATCTTCATAAATCAGTCCGCTTCCATTAAATGTACTCCCCTGCTTTGGCGCATCCTGGACTTACTCCACCACTGAAATATAATCTCCCTTTTTTCTCCTGAATAACAATTGCATCACAACTGGACAGCCTAGGCCAGCTCTGCCTCTCTTTCAGCCGCATAATCGGACATTTGCGACGTTCTATTATGTTATTGTTATTTATTGTTTGTAAGCTGCTTTGAGATTCATTTGAAAGAAAAGCTGCAAAGAAATAGAAGAAATCAAATCATCCTGAATTGCTCAGTTGGTTAGAGCATGGTGCTAATGATGCCAAGATTGCAGGTTTGATCCCTGTATGGGGCAACTGCATGTTCCTGCATTGCAGTGTTTCTCATCCTGTGGGTCCCCAGATGTTGGACTACAACTTCCATCATTCCTAGCCAGCATGATCAGTGGTCAGGGATGATGGGAGTTGTAGTCCAACAACATCTGGGGACCCACAGGTTGAGAACCGCTGGACTAATTGACCCTCGGGGTCCCTTCCAACTCTACAATTCCTCGATTCTACAGTGCTAAATCAAATCAAGCCTTTTTCAGACCAAGGACTGCATTTCCCTCCAGGCAACTTTCCACGTGCCATGGAGGTGGGTATGGCCAGGAGCTGAAATGGGCGGAGCAACACATGCTAATTTACTCACACACCCCTCTCTGGTCTCCATCTAGGCAAGCAAGGAGCATCATCTGAGTTAAACAACAACAACCCACATTCTAGTCAAGTAAGAACAATTAAGGAAGGTGAAAAGCAAGGTCTGCAAGGAGGTGTGGCCTGGGAAGAAGGGGTGTGGCCTAGGGAGGGGGTGTAACCAAGGAACAGATAGGGAAGCCTGGAGAGAGAGCCATATTCAACCCATTGGGCTTGGGTTCCCCACCTGAAATCTTGAACATTCTTACCTGCAAGCTATGTATTTCCAATTTCCTTCTGCGCACAGAAAGCAGCTGGGACACAAAACATCTGAAGAAAAATCACAATGGCTTCTTGTGTCTGGGGTCCATCCTGCCTTCCCAATCAACAGAGTAAAAAATTATGTCCTACCAAATCTGATTCAGGGAAGCAAATTTAAGTGCCCATATAGTGTTTTCTTACTGAAAATCATGGGGGAAATATATTCTAATAAATCTAAATCTGTCCTCTTTTCCCTTTTCCCTTCTCTCCTCCTCTGTTCCTTTTTAGGTTTGATTTTTAGAAAAAAATATTTTATTTTGGTGCATTATAAAAAGATGCTTTGTATTGAGTATGAACATTTGTATATCTTTGAACAAGTATCAGTTAATACTACTACTAATACTAATACTAATAAAAATTTATTGCTATTTGTCACTGGGCTTCTTTTTTTATCCAAGCCAGTGGAAAGCACCAGATTTTTCTTTTTTTAAAGTCCCATGGGGTTTTCAAACAAAAAATGATTTGAAAATGGACTTGTGTGCCTTTTTCCTGAATTGCTTTGGGACATTTGACTACCTCATGAAACATTGGGATTTGGGTTGAGGCAGTCAGATGCCCCAAATACAATTTGTGTAAACTGATTTAAGGTTAAGGCAAGCATAATTTCAATAAGTTTCCCATATCACTGTCTCTTTAAAGGTGGGAGGAGCTATGCCTGCCTGAGAAAGCTACACCTGTTGAATCTATGCCTGTCATGCGACTGTTAAAAGCAGAGAAGCCTTCCTAGGAGAAAAGGGGATATATCACCCCAGAAGCATTGCCCCAAACCTGCTTCCCAGCTAGGTCTCCTTTCTCACTACAAGCTGGATTCTGAATTTGGCTGTTTCGGTGGAACAGCTGCTTGTATCTCTCTGGACCTGACAACTCTGCTGGTGTGTACTGAGGTTTGGAATTCTAAGGCTGCAACCCTTTAGAAACTTACCGTATTTTTCGCTGTATAAGACGCACCAGACCACAAGCCGCGCCTAGTTTTTGGAGGAGGAAAACAATAAAAAAAAAATTCTGAATCTCAGAAGCCAGAACAGCAAGAGGGATCGCTGCGCAGTGAAAGCAGCAATCCCTCTTGCTGTTCTGGCTTCTGGGATAGCTGCGCAGCCTGCATTCGCTCCATAAGATGCACACACATTTCCCCTTACTTTTTAGGAGGGAAAAAGTGATTCTTATAGAGCAAAAAATAAGGTAAACAGTATGCACTTTGCAACAGACCTACACAGGATTGCCCTGTAATATAAGGTTGCCAGATTTTTTTCAATGAATCCAGAGACACAATACATACATACATACAAATATACAAACATACTACACGTTTGGACCTGTTGTCTTTGTCCATGGAGTTTTCTTGGCAGGGATACTGGAGTGGCTTGCCGGTTCCTGCTCCAGGTGGATCACGTTTGGTCAAAACTCTCCACTATGACCTGTCCATCTTAGTTGGCCCTGCACGGCATAGCTCATAGCTTCTCTGAGTTATTCAAGCCCCTTCACCATGGCAAGGCTGGTCCATGGGGTCACAAAGAGTTGGACAGGACTAAACGAATGAACAACAACAACAACACATTTGGATGTTGATGCTGCAGTGATGGCAGTGGCAAAGGGGCGGCCGCCGCCTTGACCTCAACCACCATGTTTTCCTTTCCTTCAGGGCTTCTATCTCCTTTCTCCATGAGCCTGGGCAGCCCCTGAATTGTTGGTTCTTCGGTGGGGGTGGTGAGGAAGTGGTGCGTGGTGCGTCAGGCATGGAAGGCGGAGAAGGAGGGCCGAGAGAGGCGGTGGAGGCAGGCTTGGGCAGCGCGATGCCTCCCTTCCCATCAGAGCAGCCCCAATCCCATTCCTACTTGCATGTAAGCAGGAGGGGCTGGGGATCCCTCAGCTGGGAAGGGAAGCTTCACATTGCCTAACTGAGAGATCCCTGCCCCCTCCTGCTTGCACACAAGCTCTGATAGGCAGTGTGAAGCCTTAGTTGCTGGGGTCAGGGAAGGTGGAGCCAGCCTGGAAGCTGCATCTTAGAGCCCCTGCACCACCATCATATGGGGACTTCTGAGCAGCTCCTGAAGCCAGCCAGAGCCAACTGCTCCGGGCTGCTGAGACTGCCGCTGCTGCGTTTCCCGGGGACATTGGATGAAATCCGGGGACATTCCGGGGATGGATTTTGTCCGGGGACTTATTTGCAAATCCGGAGGGCATCTGGTAATCCTACTGTAATAAGAATGATGGCGTTTAGAAGAGGAACACAGTCGGGCAATCTGCTTATTTCTGGGGTTTGCATTGCAACGCTGCTTTAAGCCTGAGAAGAAATGTATGCTTCGAGATCGGCATGTCAACAGCTCCTCTATACGGAAAACCCCCTGGCAGAATTGGCTCACTGCATTTCCACACTGTCACCCTTCTCAATATGCTTCAGGCAGCAGGCACGAAGAGGCAGCAGTGCTGCAATTCTCCCGAGCTTCCCGCCCAACTCTTCCCCTATGTTGGAGAAGACAGCTGTATGCGCCACACCCCCTAAACTTGCCAGCTGCCCGCAGGTGTGTTGGAGGACACTTTCCTATTGCCCAGGGCTGACACATCCTGTTTTGCCGTCTGAAGCCTCTCCAACCCACCCCTGTCTCCTTTACCTGGATTGTGTAAACTGGTGGCAGTGGGTTCCAACAACATGACTTGGAATCTCACTGAGCTCTTGCAAGATCTCGCAGAGTGCATGAGATATCAATGGAAGCGGCCACCTCTCCATCAGATGGAAGTGGTGTGGGCAAGCAGGGCACCTGCAGAGGTGACTCCTCTTGAGGTTCTGCCGCCTGAGGCAGCTGCCTAAGTCCACCATAGGGTCAGGCCGGCCCTGCTGTCACCTCTATTGAACTCAATTGCCAGTCCAGTTGGATTTGGGGCCATCCCTGCCACTCAGAGGTTGCCTCTTGGCTACCCACTGGGTTAAAGCTATGGTTTTCCCAGCAGTGATGTATGGAAGTGAGAGCTGGAACATAAAGAAGGCTGAGCACCGAAGAATTGCTGCTTTTGAATTATGGTGCTGGAGGAGAGTCTTGAGAGTCCCATGGACTGCAAGAAGATCAAACCTATCCATTCTGAAGGAAATCGGCCCTGAGTGCTCACTGGAAGGACAGATCGTGAAGTTGAGGCTCCAGTACTTTGGCCACCTCATGAGAAGAGAAGACTCCCTGGAAAAGACCCTGATGTTGGAAAAGATGGAGAGCACAAGGAGAAGGGGACGAGAGAGGACGAGATGGTTGGACAGTGTTCTCGAAGCTACCAGCATGAGTTTGACCAAACTGCGGGACGCAGCGGAAGTCGTGCTCTGGTCCATGGGGTCACAAAGAGTCAGACACGACTAAACAACCCACTGGGCTCGCTTCACCAGGGTCATAGCTAAGTGCCTTACATGAAGAAGGTCCCAAGTTCAGTCCCTGGCCTTTCCAGTGTGGTGTAGTGGTTAAGAGCGGCGGACTCGTAATCCGGTGAACCGGGTTCGCGTCTCCGCTCCTCCACATGCAGCTGCTGGGTGACCTTGGGCTACTCACACTTCTCTGAAGTCTCTCAGCCCCACTCACCTCACAGAGTGTTTGTTGTGGGGGAGGAAGGGAAAGGAGAATGTTAGCCGCTTTGAGACTCCTTCGGGTAGTGATAAAGTGGGGTATCAAATCCAAACTCTTCTTCTTCTTCCAGGTAGGAATGTCCCCTGCCTGAAACCCTGGACAGAACTTGCCAATCAGTGCAGGGAACATTGAGCTAGAGGGACCCAGTGGTCTGACTCTGTATGAGGCGGCTTCCTGTGTTCCTGTCCTCATTTCCCAAAGAGACATTCTGCTGGAGACGAGTGGAAAAACCAGACCCCTCCCAGGGTTGCTAGGCAACTGCAGAAAAAGCACCCGAGATCCGCTGCCAAGTCAACTCAGCATTGCTTGTGAGGCTTCTTGGAAGCACTGCTTTCTCACCTTGTGGTGGCCACCTGAGAACAAGTCGTGTGTCCAGCAGTCAGATGGATGTGACCGGAGATTATCTTTGACCAAAGGAGAGAATAGGGATCGAAATGACGAGAGATGCAGATAGAAGAGGACAAGGAGAGTCGCAGGGCTTGAGGCTGATGGGGTGCAGCTTAAGGTCCCTTGCAGAGCCTACCCCCCAAAAAAAGCAAAGAGTGGTGCTGCAACTTTCTTCTTATATAAAAAACCTTGGGAGGAAATGACCCAGAGAACACATTACCTCCCAATAGGGAGAAGTTCAGTTCACTTCACATTTTAATGTGAACCTACGCAGTTCCCACATCCTGAAACAATCTCAGAATGGAAACACACCTATCCTTTGAATTGCTCACTTCTCCAAATGTTAAGGTGCAGTTCTCCAACCCCGCCATAAAAAAAATATGTACTCAAAATTGCCTGGGTGAAGGGAAATTGTGCATAAAAATGCGCAGATCGTTGAAAACGACATAGAATAATATGCATTATATACAGGGTAGTGGCTTGCAAAAAAAAAGTTATGTTGGGGAGGTGGGGAATGCATGGGAAAATATGTTTTCAGCATTTTGAGTAAAATATGATTTAGGCTTTTTTTGTATTTTATCTGTGCTGTTTTATATATATAAATAAAATAAAAAATGCTGACAAGTGGGGACCAGTTTGTGGAGACAACTAGAGGTGGAAATGTGGCAAACTGAATATAAGATTGGAAGAAAGAGAGACTGAGAGATACCCACATTAAGAGATTCGTTCATCCCTACATCACCCTCTCTATTTCTCCCACATAACTAAGGGATTGGCTATCAGATCTTCATGTTATCTCTGCGTTGCAAGTGAGTGGCAGAATCTTTCTTTAGCCCTGATGGAGGTTGACAGGAAAATCCACAATGGTTTAACATTGTTTGTACAGATTGTCGGTAAGTAGGAAGGAGGGAGGCTGGGATGCTTCTTCCCACCGCCACCCTTAAAACTTCCCCAAAAAAGTTCTGCTTTAACCAAGCCTCAGTATTGTGCGCCAACAGCAGTAAGGGCAAGTTTAAAAGGCTTAGACAGAACTTCAAGCTGGTCCGCTGCAGCTCAGCACTGGAACATTTACTCTGACTGGGGAGCCAAGCCCCGGGGTCAGCAACCTAAGGCCAATGGGCCACAAGCGGCCCACTGTGGTCGTTTAACCAGCCCCCGAACCGAGCCACCCGCTTGGTGAGTCCCTGCACGGCGCGGGGACTCGCTTCTGCTGCACCGGAAATCGCGTCTGGGTATGCGCATTCACCGGAAATTGCATCTGCGCAGATGCAGACACCGGAAATTGTGGGTGTGCACACTATCCGGCCCACAGAGGGATCTCCGCTGGAGTGAACCGCCCCAGGCAAGGTATAATAATAATAATAATAATAATAATAATAATAATAATAATAATAATTTATTATTTGTACCCCGCCCATCTGGCTGGGTTTCCCCAGTCACTCTGGGCGGCTTCCAACAAAGACCCAAAATACGCTAAAATGTCACACATTAAAAACTTCCCTGAACAGGGCTGCCTTCAGATGTCTTCTGAATGTCAGGTAATTGTTTATCTCTTTGACATCTGGTGGGAGGGTGTTCCACAGGGCAGGTGGACTACCAAGAAGGCCCTCTGCCTGGTTCCCTATAGCTTTGCTTCTCGCAATGAGGGAACCGCCAGAAGGCCCTCGCCGCTGGACCTCAGAGTCCGGGCAGAACAATGGGGGTGGAGACGCTTCTTCAGGTAAACCTTGCCGACCCCTGCCCAAGACAGTAGTTGTGTAGGACCAAGAGAGACTAGCACAATGGCTTCTCATCTCTCCTGATCTTGCTGTCTTGGAAACTGCAGTACCACTACTGGCCATCTGCCCTGGTGGCACTGTAAGAGCAACAGAGATCAAGCCTGCAACTCCCTCAGCATATTGGCTGCTTTCGTGGCACAGATAGCAAGGTGTCCCCTGCCAATGCCTAAGTTTGAGACCCATAAGAGCAGTGGGGAATCTCATCCTGTGGGCTAGTTTGGTCAGCCAAGCCTGTCCATCTGGCCCAAGAGGCCATTTCAGCCAGGCCACCGCTACCTACTGTCATATATGACACCAGGTGTGTGGGTGTGGGTGTGAAGATGTAGCTGAGCCAAAAGGATTGTCAGTCAATTGTCCATGCAAGCAAAACAACATCAACAAAAACAAATCCCTTGACATCATTGGTGACACCAGGTGATTGACTGATGGCCCACCAGTCAAACTTGGCCTCTGATGGGTGGGTGAAATAGTGATCCAGCCTGCCAAATGATCTACTTCCCCACCCCTGCCTTATAATCTGCTATGCCTGGGGGTTTCAATCTGGTGTTCTGGGGAGAAAATGGGGGTTTCTTGTCAGTGAATTACAAGAAGTTCATTCATGAAAGAAGGGATGGGGGTGGCGCTGTGGGTTAAACCACAGAGCCTAGAAATTGCTGATCAGAAGGTCGGCAGTTCGAATCCCCGCGACGGGGTGAGCTCCCGTTGCTCGGTCCCTGCTCCTGCCAACCTAGCAGTTCGAAAGCACGTCAAAGTGCAAGTAGATAAATAGGTACCGCTTTATAGCGGGAAGGTAAACGGCGTTTCCGTGCGCTGCTCTGATTTGCGAGAAGCGGCTTAGTCATGCTGGCCACATGACCCGGAAGCTGTATGCCGGCTCCCTCAGCCAATAAAGCGAGTCGGCCACCGCAACCCCAGAGTCGGTCACGACTGGACATAATGGTCAGGGGTCCCTTTACATTCATGAAAGAGGTACCGTTTCAATCTTCCCCTGCAACACACAACCAGAGGGTGTACCCTCACTTCACAGCGGGGGGGGGGGGGGAGAGCTGAGACACAGAAAACCTGGACAGCAATTGTGTGAAGGAAGGGTGTATTTCTGGCCCTCCTCCACCCCCAGAATCTAGTACAGTGTCCAAAAGTTCTCCAGCAGCTGAACCCAGACAAGTCAATGTGGAGCTGGCCCCTTGAACTGAAACGGTCTGAAAACCACGGTGCCGCTCTGTTGCAGATTTGCCCATTCCTGAGAGGAGTCAGCTGGTGAAAATATGTGAACATTCACTATCCCTGTACAGACATGCCTGGAGGAGGAGGGAAATGTGATTTGTCACACAACAGCCTGAACATAATAATAGTAATGAAATGAAAAGATAATTGCCCTCCCTCCCTCATCATGAGCGTTAAATGTTACAAAACAAAAACGACACGCGTATCAGATTTTAGATGTACGATAGCCATGGCAACACCGAGACCCACCCAGCCGTTCAGGGAACATTCCTCCCGCTGTTCCTCTTCCTGCCTTGATCTTCTCCTTCCTCTTATTGCCTATGAGGCGCTTTAAATCCCATTGCTCTTAAAGGCAGCATTGCCTTTGTTTCATGCTTCCTGTCCCATGTCTCCTCTTCCAGGGCAGTGTCCTTTACGATGTACACAAAAAGGAGACGGGCATTTATGTCTTGCTGATGCTGCTAAGAATAGTGCTAAAATGAGGCATTGCACACCTTTGGAATGCAATGCCCCTGCCGTCCAAATAGTTCAGCTCAAGAAACAAGACACTGGTGCGAAAGTTGATTTCTTGATTTAGTTACCACTTAATAATAATTTATTTATTACAGTCAAAGACCAGCTCACATAACATAACACAATAAAAACAGCGTTCATAAAGATAAAATATACAATTGGAGCAGATTTCAGCAATAGTTTGTGAGTTAAAATTGAGATATATACATACACCCGTATATACATACATGGGACTATTGAGAGTCCCATGGAGTGCAAGAAGATCAAACCTATCCATTCTGAAGGAAATCACCCCTGAGTGCTCACTGGAAGGACAGATCCCGAAGCTGAGGCTCCAATATTTTGGCCACCTCATGAGAAGAGAAGACTCCCTAGAAAAGATACTGATGTTGGGAAAGATGGAGGGCACAAGGAGAAGGGGACGACAGAGGACGAGATGGTTGGATAGTGTTCTCAAAGCTACCAGCATGAGTCTGACCAAACTGTGGGAGGCAGTGGAAGACAGAAGTGCCTGGTGTGCTCTGGTCCATGGGGTCACGAAGAGTCGGGCACGACTAAACAACAACATACACCCATACAACTGAGATAAAAAATTGACCCTGAGGCACTTACCACTTTCCTATCCAATGGTGCAATGGAGGCACATGACACTATTTGGGAGGAGAGCTACCACGAGAAAAAGACTGCGTTCAGACAGGCCATATTCATAACTATATACATTTAAAGCACTATGATGCCACTTTGAACACTCATGGCTTTCTCCCAAATAATTCTGGGAGCTGTAGTATGTGAAAGGTGCTGAGAGTTTTGAGGAGACCTCCAGTCCCCTCACAGAGCTACAATTCCCAGAGCAGTTTAACAACCAGTCCTTCGTCCCAGGGAATTCTGGGAATTTCCTTACCTGGCAATTTTCACATTTTATGTGGTGTTTCGCACAACATAGAAGCCACTTCTGGAAACCTAGCGAAACATGTGGACACTAAACACTATTAACAGTGGTAGTTGCGGTGACCATAGCAGCAGAAGTGGGAGACAACTCACCAAACTCATGTGAACCTGGCCTGGAATCCTCAAATATTTCCTTTTGTGTTTTGTTTTAAGTGTAGGAAGTGATCCCTAAGGGATAATAAAAATCGAAATTAAGAAGCCACAGCAACTTTATTTCAAAGCGAAACAATGCATAAACCAACAACTGCGGTTTCCAAAGAGAGCTTGAAATGGTTCCCACCTAAGCCCTGTGGTCGGAGGCATGTTGCGTGCAAGTTACGGAAAAAGGGATGTCAAGTCAACAAACATCATGCGTGGGTTCCTCATCCAAGACTACATGCTTGGACACGTTTATTGCAGAAGAATACAAAGAAAACGAGGAGTGTAGCATTGCTCATCCCCCTTGTGTTCAGCAGTAAATGAAAAAAGCATGTATGTTTATATATACATCCAGGCTATGAAACACGGAGCCCAGCAAGCCAAACAGAGTCCACTGTCTATATTGGGTGACATGACAGATCCTTAACACAACACTGTTTTTACAGTCCTAGGTTGGTAGCAAAACCAGGAAGTTTCCTGGGACTCTGGGTGGCCTGCCAAACAGGGCAGATGGGTCACCAGTTTTGGTTTCTTAATTTATTTTTAGATCCCACCTTACCTCCAAGGTAAGCCTAGGTGGCCTTCATGGTTCTCTCCCTCTCCATTTTGTCTTCACAACAACCCTCCGAGTCAGGTTACATCGAGAGTCAGTGACTGGCCCAAGGTCACCCAGTCAGCTGCACCGTTGAGTGACGACCTGAACATGGATCTTCCCAATCCTGCTCTGACACTCTAACCACTACACCATACTGACTCAAGAGAAACGAAGTTCACAAAAGCACTAAGTAATAGATAATGTTTGACGTAGGGATTTTAGGAGGAGTGGAATAAAGCAAGAACACTGAGTTTAGCAGGTTGGTTGGCATCCATCTGTCTCGGGAGACTGTAATGTATAACATTATCCTCTTAACATTCATCAGTAAGAACTATGATCTGGATATATTCTTAAAGGTGACCCTCACAGGGGAATTTTGTTCAATTTACTTGCTTACTTTCCTTTGATTCTACTACATCAAGGATAGCCAGATGTTGATGGACTCTACCTCTCATCAGCCCAGCCAGTATGACTTGTCTTGCTTTCTGACAGTAAGAGCTGTTCGACAGTAGAACAGTCTGCCTTGGGAGGTTGTAGACTATCCTTCCATGGGGGTTTTTAAGCAGAGGTTGGATGGACATCTGTCATGGATGCTTTAGCTGACATTCCTGCACTAGAGCAGCGGTTCTCAACCTGTGGGTCCCCAGATGTTGTTGGACTACAACTCCCATCATCCCTGAGCTCTGGACTTGCTAGCTAGTGATGATGGGAGTTGTAGTCCAACAACATCTGGGGACCCACAGGTTGAGAACCGCTGGACTAGAGGATCCTTAGGGTCTCTTCCAACTGTGATTTTATGATTCTATGAACAATGGCAAGGGATTATGGGAGCTGCAGTCTAGAACCCTCTGGTGATCACCACATGGGCTCCTCCCATATTACATAGTTTTGTCCAAAAACCGCACATGCTTTCTTTGTTAATTTGTGTGGAGCCATAAATTCCTTCAGCATTTCCTGCTACCTTTTGTTTAACCTGCTGAAAACCCAATAACAAGAATCGCTTGGAAAAGCCAGCTCCTTAAGCGATCAAATTCTTCAATGGGCGTGGAATGCGGTGCGTGTATATTTCGATTTCGGCTGCATTTTGATTATTGCACATTTCATTTCAGATCTATTGTAGAGGATTCGGGTGGAATGGAAAGATCAAGCTGTTTGTCTAAGCAATCAAGCCACTGGAAGGCAAGACCAAGGCAGAGAAAATGAGGACACTCCTTTGACTAGCTCCACCACACTCTATTTAACCACTGACCCAGTTAAGTAATTGCAATACTGACAAGTCCCCTTTGGGTTTGACAATGGTTGTCATCTGCCGGAGAAGCGAGTAGCCCCAGCTGTTGTGTTTCGCGTTATTTATTCAACACAAACTCATGCGGATTCAGTTACTTCTAATCTACTGAGTGTTGAGTGAACCATGCAGAAGAGTTTGCAGAAATCCTGACTGCAGCTTTAGAGATTTGCCAGAGATCCTTCTCCCCGGAAGCATTTCCAGGGGATTTTATTAGCAGTGGGCATTCGCAGTGCTTCTTGGAAGAAGCTTCCCATGAAAGACGCATTACTGTTTCTTTGGGAGGGGGTTGAGGGTCCAAAAATTTAGAATGGCTTGTTTTGGAAGTATGCGCATTGTAGTCTTCACCTCTTCCCTTGGCAAGGGATGACAAAGCTAAGCCATGCCCCACAGCATTTCTTTCAAAAAGACAAGAGTCCATTAAGGATTCCTCTGGTTAACTTTGAGGCATCTTTGCAAGCTTCTGTCATTAGGGAAACACATGTTGATAACTGATGTAATAGCATCTGCATCAAAGTCTAACTGGCTGGAGACAGATGGCAGTTTTTTCCAGCAAGTTGAAGATGCTATTTTTGTTGTTGTTGGGAGCCACCCAGAGTGGCTGGGGCAAACCAGTCAGATGGGCAGCATATAAATAAATAATAATTATTATTAAGCATTTAAGGTAAAGGTAAAGGGACCCCTGACCCTTAGGTCCAGTCGTGACCGACTCTGGGGTTGCGGCGCTGATCTCACTTTACTGGCCGAGGGAGCTGGCATACAGCTTCCGGGTCATGTAGCCAACAGGACTAAGCCGCTTCTGGTGAACCAGAGCAGTGCATGGAAACGCCGTTTACCTTCCCGCAGGAGCGGTACCTATTTATCTACTTGCACTTTGATGTGCTTTTGAACTGCTAGGTTGGCAGGAGCAAGGACCGAGCAACGGGAGCTCACCCCATCGCAGGGATTCGAACCGCCGACCTTCTGATCAGCAAGTCCTAGGCTCTGTGGTTTAACCCACAGCGCCACCCGCGTCCCTTATTAAGCATTTACTCATATTTTATTTTTTAGGTATTTCATGGCATTTACGTCTTCAGCGAATAAGTGTGAACTGACTTGGAACTCAACCCAGATTGACATTTGAGGTGTCACGGTAAAACGTTCAGAATCTCTTCCATAAAAAAAAGGCTACTCTGGTTCAGAGAGAACATCCATTGTGGTCAGTGCCGGATTTACGTATAAGCTAAACAAGCTATAGCTTAGGGCCCCACTCTCTTGGGGCCTCCAAAAAAATTTAAAGGGAAAAAAACCTGGATGTACATTTCCAAAATATAAGATAAAAAACAAGTAAAATAAAACCAACATACAGCAACAGTGTTTTGTGTTGTGTAGGCTCCTATGATGTAAGTAATGGGCCCCGCCTGCTCCCTAAAATATCACTGGTTTGTTCATTTCTATATCAATTATATATCAGAAATCGTGCGGCAGCGGCGCTGCAGCAGTGGGAGGCCCCATTAGCTAAAGTGGTGCTTCAGGTTAAGAACAGTTTCAGCTTAAGAACGGACCTCCAGAACGAATTTAGTTCTTAACCCGAGGTAGCACTGTAGTCATTCGTTTCCAGCCTCAGTTTTGAGATGAACCAAACCTTGTCATCACCTGAGAGTGCCTACAGTTCCATAAGCAGGAGTCTCAACCAGGGGATACCAGAATGAGATTATCCAAACTACAAAGGCACAAGGAAGCTTTCGAGGAAGTCAGTGGCTCTGAGCAGCAAATTCTGGAAAAAAAGGAAATGAAACAGAGCCCTCCATCTCAAGAGGTGAAGCAATGTAGACATCAGTTACAATTTATGGGTAAAAATCACACTCCAGATAAAATGAAGCAGTGCTCTGATCATTTCTCAGATGACTGCTTATAAATTTAGCAAGTGGAAGCCATTTTTTCCCCTTTTCTCTTTCCTTTTTTTGTGGTTATAAGCTTCCCCAGTCTGTTTTCATTAAGGTCATGGCATACAACTTTGTAGTAAATTTGGAATCTGCTGAGTGAGAAAATGAAGATTTATACAAACCTAAATTGAACAAATGGTGAATAATTGATTTAACTGACCTGACAGCTCACACTGTGCTTGTAAATAATACATCACTTTTTTTTTCTGTGGCGATAATTCTTCACATCTTTATTCTTTCCAGTCAGATACTGCAGGGATTAAACAGTCCCTGACCAACCCCCCAAAAATCACAGAATTTGCTTGCCTGGCAAATATTAACAATCTCATCTTGCTACTATTGTTTCCTGTGTCTTCTCAATCATATGCTGCTGAAGTCCATCTCCGCCCTGTAAACTTACACCTCTAGAAATACTATCCAATTATGAATTGTGTTCATAGATTTCCCCAACTCCCTTTTTTCATTTATTCAGATTTAACTTTTACATAATCTCTGAACTAATCACATCGGCACTGTGTCATAAGATACAAATGGGCAGCCATATATAGAAACTATATATATGTATGTGTGTGTATTTGTTTTTGTTTGTTTGATTACTTTAACTTGTTATGATATCTAACACGGGGCAATCTGTAGTAGGGATGGGTGATCTGTTAATTTTTTTACTCTTGATTTCCCATTTTTCAAATCTGAAATTCAGGTCCTCATATTTTGATGATGATTATCATTATCATTATTAGTCATGTTATTTCTATATTGTTTTATATTTTTAAGGGGAAAAAATCTCAAAGTGATTTACAACCTAAAATTAAAATATCAAAATGTCTTTGTGAAAATCCCAGCATTTTAGTGCAAATTTCTCCTAATATACTTCTTCTTGTTGTCATCGTCTAATATATACATAGCTTGTGACTTATAAAGCCCTATATGGCTTTCGTCCAGACTATCTGAAAGACCATATTCTCCCACGTGAAACTGCCCTGGGCTCTGAGATCTTCTCTCAGTCCCTCTTCCCTCACAGACACACTTGGTGGGGACATGGGAGAGGACCTTCTCGGTGGCTGCTTCCAGACTATGGAAGTCCTTCCCAAGAGAAGCTAGACTTGACTCCCTCCTTGTTGTTCTTCCAGTGGCAGGCTAGACATTTAATTTGCAAAGGAATATGCCCCTCAGGCTGAAAACGATTCTCTACCCTTGATCTGCAGCAGGGATGGGGAACTGGATCTGGTCGGAAGGATCTAGCCCCATGGGTCAAATTTATCAGATGGCAGTGCCACCCACCTACCAATCAACCAACTGGTGTCACAACAAAGGATGCTTTGAAGCCCTAACAATCACCTTCTTGTTGGATCTGCTCTATGCCTTCCTCAAGCCCTTGTGGCTGGAGTGAGTTATTGAACTGTAATAATGATAATAAATAATAATAATAATAATAATAATAATAATTTTATTTATACTCCACCCTCCCCAGCCAGAGCCGGGCTCAGGGCAGCTAACACCAGGGACTGCGGAAAGATGTCAAGTCCCGCAGGGCCCTAGTCTCTTGTGACAGAGCGTTCCACCAAGTCGGGACCAGTACTGAAAAGGCCCTGGTCCTAGTTGAGACCAACCTAACCACCTTGTGACTTGGGACCTCCAAAGTGTTGTTATTTGTGGACCTTAAGGTCCTCCGTGGGGCATACCAGGAGAGGCGGTCCCGTAGGTACGTGGGTCCTAGGCCACATGATGCCTCTTGTTTCTCTGAAAGGAAGATAGAGGTACGGGGGTGGTGGTAGAAAGCTCTGGCTTTTGCATGGCCAGCTTGTAGCCTACAGTAGAAAGGGAAGAGTCACACTCCACCAACATTTGCCTCTGGCAATACCCATAAATGACATGTGACTTCCCTCCCCATGAGCATGCAGAAAAAAATTCTCCACCTCAGTATAGACCCTTCTGGGAAGACCTATGGTTTATCAGTAGAACATACACATTGAATGCAGACTGTCCCAGTTTCAATCCAGTTTCATCTCTTGGTAGGGCCGGAAGAACTTCTGTCTGAAACCCCAGAGACCTGCAGCCAATCAGCTTGAACTATACTGAGCTAGATGGGCCAATAGGCTGACTCGGTAGAAGGCATCTTCCCATGTTCCTAACCATGGATGGGGAACCTGTGGTCCTCCCAGTGCTGTTGGACTACAACTCCCATCATCCCTGACCTGACAACTGATGCTGATGGGAGATGGTCTCCAACAATGTCTTTCCTGATCCAAACCCTTTTTGGGCCATGTTGAAGTCAGCAGAGGCGCTCTTCTTGAAGTGCGGGCAGCCCTGGGAATCGACATGAGGCGACTGGAAAAGGAATGCTTCTGAAGTAAAGGGGTAGCAATTGGAAGAAAAAAAGTAGTAGGACGGCGAGATGAGGTATATACACAACACAGCCTGTTTATGAGTAGGAGCGACAAAGCAGAGCTTAATGAAACAGTGCCTTGAGTCAATCAGACAGAAGCGATTAAAATCAAAGTGGGGCGGGGGGGGGGTTCTGAAATGACAGCAGCAGACAGAGCTGGTAATCAGAAGCAGTGCTGCAGTGAAAACCGCACTATTTGTAACGTAAGCAATGAATACAGATAAGATACCTAATCCCATTCCCTGCCTTTCATCTAAAAGTCTCGTCTAATGGCATGTGGAACAGAGTCGGTCATCAGAGGAAAGGTTCGGAGCAAAGGATATCCTTCTTCTCCTCCTCCCCATGTCAGCTTCCCTTTTCCCCAAAGCTACCTTAAAGGTAAAGGGACCCCTGACCATTAGGTCCAGTCGTGACCGACTCTGGGGTTGCGGCGCTCATCTTGCTTTATTGGCCGAGGGAGCCGGCATACAGCTTCCGGGTCATGTGGCCAGCATGACTAAGCCGCTTCTGGCAAACCAGAGCAACTTACGGAAACGCCATTTACCTTCCCGCCGGAGCGGTACCTATTTATCTACTTGCACTTTGACATGCTTTCAAACTGCTAGGTTAGCAGGGGCAGGGACCGAGCAATGGGAGCTCACCTCGTCGCGGGGATTCAAACTGCCAACCTTCTGACTGGCAAGTCCCAGGCTCTGTGGTTTAACCCACAGCGCTACTCACGTCCCAAAAGCTACCTTGGGCAACCTCAAAAGATGCTTTAGAATACAGTGGTACCTCGGGTTACAGACGCTTCAGGTTACAGACGCTTCAGGTTACAGACTCTGCTAACCCAGAAATAGTGCTTCAGGTTAAGAACTTTGCTTCAGGATGAGAACAGAAATTGTGCGGTGGCGGCAGCAGGAGGCCCCATTAGCTAAAGTGGTGCTTCAGATTAAGAACAGTTTCAGGTTAAGAACGGACCTCCAGAACGAATTAAGTTCTTAACCCGAGGTACCACTGTACAAGCAGAGGCCCTACCAGCTGGCACAGCTGGTGTACGGTTGCCATCTTTTCTTCTGGCAGGGCTTTTTTTAGATATAAAACAGCAACACAGTAGCTTGAGAGGTATAACATACAAGAATATAAGAAGAGCCTCGCTAGATCAGGCCAATGGCTTATCAAGTCCAGCACCCTGTTCTCACAGTGGCCAACCAGATGTAAGCGGGACAGGAGCACAACCGCACTCTCCCCTTCTGTGGTTTCCAAAAACATCATAGTCAACTTCACATATCTGAAGATGGCATGGAGAAAGCTTGTTGTCTCCTGCTCTGGAGGGTAGGACCCAAACCAATGGCTTCAAGTTACAAGAAAGGAGATTCTGACTCAACACCAGGAAGAACTTTCTGACAGTAAGAGCTGTTCAACAGTGGAACAGTCTCTCTTGGGAGGTGGTGGACTCTCCTTCCTTGGAGGTTTTTAAGCAGAGGCTGGATTGCCATTGATTTGATTCTGAATTGATTTTTAAATGAATTGATTTTAGAATGTATCTCAATTAATAGATTGTGATTTTATGTAAACTGTGTTACTTTTACTGTCGATAGCCGCTCTGAGCCCGGCTTCGGCTGGGAAGGGTGGGATATAAATAAAATATTGTTGTTGTTGTTGTTGTTGTTGTTGTTGTTGTTGTTGTTGTTGTTGTTATGGCCATCTGCCATGGATGCTATAGTTGAGATTCCTGCATTGTGGGGGGTTGGACTAGATGACCCTCGGGATCCCTTCCAATGGTACGACTCTATGCTTCATGACCTTCTCATTGAGGATCCCCTGATAATTTTTGGAGGAACGCCCCCCCCAAGATTCCTTAGAATATAGTCTGAAAACCTCTCCCCGAAAACCAACAGGAACATTCTAATTCTGCTACATTTTAAATTGAAAAGCTAAGGAGGCTATCAAGGGGATATATTAATTGCAAAAGGGGAGATGTGGGAATTAATTTCCAGCTCCTTCCAGAAGCAAGGCTTTTTACTTTTCTTTCTCCTGATCCATCACACCTTTTGTTTCCCTCCCCCCCCCCCATTTTTTATTGCTCTCTTGGGAGCTAGCTGTCTATTGTTGCTGTTGATGCTATTGCTGCTCTTCTTCTGAGGAATCCATTAAAATTAATTTAGTGGCATAATGTTTACCAGGCATGCATACTCTCAAGATCACACAAGGGGCTATACTTTGAAACCCGCAGAGAAGCTTGGAAGTTTTAAAATAACCCAATGCAGTTGCCAGTTTACAAGAGTAAATTATTAGCTATATGCCCATGAGAGCGGTCAAGAGCCTTCTCGCGGGTTGTCTTTCCAAAGTATGGGGAAGCTAATACTCAGAATTAGGAATGCGTTGCCTGAATACCCTTGGCATCCTCTCTTGGTTTGGAAATCATTTATTTTTATGAATACACTTGCATCCCATATTTCAAACAAAATGTTCCATGGCCAGAGATGTGAAGGTCTGGAAAAGAAACTGGAAAAAAGAGGGGAAACCTATCCCCCCCCACCCCTAATTTTCCAAGATGTCACTTTTCTATACCAGGCTGGCTTAGACAACCTGAACTAAAATACAAAACTACAATCAAGGGGGGGGGGGACTGCAAGAGGAAAAGAAATCAATAAAATGGCAGATAATGCAAAATAATATGGCCGCATACCCTCCAAGATTTCTCTGCTGAAAATAATAATCATAATAATCATAAATTTTATTTATACCCCGCCCTCCCCAGCCAAGGCTGGGCTCAGGGCAGCTAAAAACCAATAATAAAAACAAGTTGATTGAAATACAACTTAAAAAAACAAGATTAAAATACAACATTAAACCATTAAAACATTAAAATGCAGCCTCATCACAGGAGGAGAGAGGAAAAAAGAAAGAAAGAGGGGGAGGGAGCCAAATTGATTCTAAGCCAAAGGCCAGGCAGAACAGCTGTCTTACAGGTCCTGCGGAAAGAAATCAGATCTTGCAGGGCCCTGGTCTCATGAGGCAGAGCGTTCCACCAGGCCGGAGCCAGTGCTGAAAAGGCCCTGGCTCTGGTTGAGGCTAATCTAACTTCCTTAGGGCCCGGGACCTCTAGGGTGTTGCTATTTATAGACCTTAAGGTCCTCCGTGGGACATACCGGGAGAGGCGGTCCTGTAGGTACGAGGGTCCTAGGCCGTGAAGGGCTTTAAAGGTCAAAGCAGCACCTTAAATCTGACCCTGTACTCCACCGGGAGCCTGTGCAGCTGGAAAAGCACTGGGTGAATATGCTCCCATCGCAGGGGCCCCGTGAGGTGCAGCATTCTGCACCCGCTGGAGTTTCTGGGACAGCTCCAAGGGCAGCCCCACGTAGAACGAATTACAGTAGTCAAGCCTGGAGGTGACCGTCGCATGGATCACTGTGGCCAGGTCAGAACGGGAAAGGTAAGGGACCAACTGCTTGATGTGGCGAAGGTGGAAAAATGTCGCCTTGGCTGTTGCTGTAACCTGCGCCTCCATGGAAAGGAAGGCGTCAAGGATTACACCCAAACTCTTAACGGAAGGCAATGGCACTAATTGGACCCCCGCAAGAGGAGATGTCCTCAGGAAAAGCGGGACATTCTGGGATCAAATCAGAAACCAGATAAGCTTCTGTAAATCCGGGACTGCCCCTGGATTATAAGGACACTTGGAGGGTCTGGGGCTGTGCACCACTCCTGATGAATCCAGGATCGTGAACTGAATTGAACTGGTTCTAGCTGACTTGGAATTCTACTGGAGTGAGATGGGGTAGCCTTGGATTGGCCTGGATTGGGTCCACTTATGGAGTTCTGGCACTGTCAAGAGGGGGGAAGTCTGGAAATGAGGATAAATGGGAGGAGAAGGACACAAGCAGCCTACATGAGAAAAGCTATTGTTTCTTGCCAGACTGGCCCTGCCGTACAATCAAGTGATAAACCAAAAAGTTGACAGAAGATGGGATGAAAGCAAATATAGTACAGTGGTATCTCAGGTTAAGTACTTAATTCATTTTGGAGGTCTGTTCTTAACCTGAAGCTGTTCTTAACCTGAAGCACCACTTAAGCTAATGTGGCCTCCTGCTGCTGCAGTGCCGGCAGAGCACGATTTCTGTTCTCATCCTGAAGCAAAGTTCTTAACCTGAAGCATTATTTCTGGGTTACCGGAGTCTGTAAGCTGAAGCATATGTAACCTGAAGCGTATGTAACCCAAGGTACCACTGTACTCTTGATTTAAAAGAAGGGGAAATACAGAGTAACATCAGATTGGAAGATTCATCCATGGGTGAAAGGAAGTGATCCGGTCTAGCAAAATCTAACACGGATTTTTCGAGTAATGCAATTCAATGCATGTATATTTGGATGTAAGCCTAGTGGGTGGTAAATCATGTTCATTAATTCCAGTGGTTCTACTCTGAGCAAAGCGTAGGACAAATCCCATAAAATCTGAACCTCAATTTTTTGTTCAGGGTTTTCGGAAAGAGGTAAACAGTCCGTGGGGCAGAGGATAAGAGGCTTTGCAGAAGGAAGGTGAGAGTCCGTTTCCTTTCTGAAATCCATTCTTTTTATTAATGGTTCCCTTTTCCCATTAACAAAAAAGCTATTTTCTAACTTCCTAGCATCCTGTCACCTGGCCCTCCTTCCCCTTTCCTGATAGGCGACAAAATGCAGATATGCATGTGTTGTTTGGACGGTGGCAGGATTTATGACACGATAAAAGGGAGTGGATTTATGGCTCACAACTTTGTCTTTCACTTCTGTCCAAGTCATGGATTTCATTGTCTCTTATTTATTCCTCAGGAGGGGTGGGGGTGGCTGGTGATTGTTTCCTTTAGATTCATGGCATTTATGTACTACTGTCACTTCCCCTCTGCGCTGAGTTTTTTCTACTTAAACAAAGAAACCTTTGCCTATTTTTAACATAGAGATTTAGGGGACAGCTTTTGTCAAGGAAGCACTACCCAGCTCATCCTATGGTGGGTGAATATCATGCCAGGCTTACGCAGGATGTTTTGACTCTAGCAAACTTGGGTCATGTTTACAGAGGACGAACCTTGAAATATGTTTCATTATAATCCAATATCTGGGACGCGGGTGGCGCTGTGGTCTAAACCACAGAGCCTAGGGCTTGCCGATCAGAAGGTCGGCGGTTCGAATCCCTGCTCCCGTTGCTCGGTCCCTGCTCCTGCCAACCTAGCAGTTTGAAAGCATATCAAAGTGCAAGTAGATAAATAGGTACCACTCCGGTGGGAAGGTAAACGGCATTTCCGTGTGCTGCTCTGCTTCGCCAGAAGCGGCTTAGTGATGCTGGCCACATGACCCGGAAGCTGTCTGCGGACAAATGCCGGCTCCCTCAGCCTATAGAGCAAGATGAGCGCCGCAACCCTAGAGTCTTCCATGACTGGACCTAACGGTCAGGGGTACCTTTACCTTTTTAAGCATACCAGCGTGAGTAGATATATAGGTACCTCTGTGGCAGGAAGGTAAACAGCATTTCCATACACTCTGATACCCATCACAGTGTTCCATTGTGCCAGAAGCAGTTTAGTTATGCTGGCCACATGATCTGGAAAGCTGTCTGTGGACAAACGCCGGCTCCCTCAGCCTGAAAAGCGAGATGAGCGCTGCACCCTATAGTCACCTTTGACTGGACTTAATCGTCCAGGGGTCCTTTACCTTACCTTTTACCTATTGTACTCTATGTGGCGCTGCCCTAGAAGATGATTTGGAACCTGCAATTGGTCCAAAACGCAGCAGCCGCAGCCAGATCATAGTCTGGGGGGGGTCCCTTCAAAACTCATACAACCCCTGTTTCTGGGTCCAATTCAAGGTGCTCCCATTAATGTTTGAAGCTCTAACTGACTCAGGCCCCAAATACTTGAGCCTCTTGGGTGCAGTGGAAGGTGCCCTCTTGGTCAGGACTGGCCCAAGACATTTTGGCACCTGAGTGAACCACAAAATGCCCCCCTCCCCCCAGGAAGAAGGAGTAAGTGAAGATTTTCATCAGGAACATGAGGTCTACTAAAGGTCTACATCAGGATCAGCTTCCTCTGTGGGTCTGCAGCAGGATCCACAGAGGAAGCTGATCGTGATGTAGACCTTTAGTAGACCTCAGAAGGCAGTCACCTCACCTTGCCTCATGGGTGGGCCAGGTGTGCTCTTGGTTGTTCCACTGCTCTCAGCGGGTGGCAGCCCAGGAGAGGAAATTCTCCATGGCAGCCTCTGAGTTGTGGAGCTCCTTCCACATTAATTATACAGCTTTGGGCAAATGCTGAAGATGCGCCTCTTTACCATGGCTTTTGACACTTGAGATGTATGTTTATAGGACCCACCTTATTTCTGCAATTTTAAGTCATTTTAAACGGTTTTTCATATTGTGCAACATTGTGTTTAACCTTAATGTTGTGCTTTAATTGTTGGAACCCGCCCTGAGACCTTACGGTGAAGGGTGGGTAATAAGAACGATGATGATTGAAATAATGATAATTCACAAATTGTTGCTGAAATCTGGAGAACTGAGCCGAAGATTGAAAAAAATAAAGGAAGAAAGAAACCAAGAGAGCAAAAAGTGACAGATTTATCCGTCCCTGAATTCCAGTTAAGTGAGTAAAAGACTTCAGCCTTAATGTTGAAGAGACGTTTACTTGGAGTTCCTTCAATGCAGCAGCTTATAGAATCATAGATTCATGGAATTGTAGAGTTGGAAGGGACCCAAGGGTCATCTAGTCCAACCCCCTGCAATGCCGGAATCTCAACTACAGCATCCATGCCAGATGGCCATCCAACCTCTGCTTAAAAACCTCCAAGGAAGGAGAGCCCATCATCTTCCGAGAGAGTCCATTCCACTGTTGAACAGCACTTACTGTCAGAAAGTTCTTCCTGGTGTTTAGTCAGAATCTCCTTTCTTGTAACTTGAAGCCATTGGTTCGAGCCTTACCCTCCAGAGCAGGAGAAAACAAACTTGTTCCTTCTTCCATGTGACAGCCCTTGAGCTATTTGAAGATGGCTATCATATCTCCTCTCAACTCCTCTTTTCCAGGCTAAACATACCCAGCTCCTTCAACCTTTCCTCCTGGTATCCAAGGCTTGATTCTTTCATTGGCAACCCAGGAAGAGGAAAAAAAGAACCTTCACAGATGGCAACCACACCTTAAGACTCCCCCTATAAAAGCCTTACTGTTCTGTTTCTTCCATTTTATACTATTTAGGGCCTGTCAGCTAAGATCAAGTGTGCTCTGGGATAGCATTCCGTTTGCCAAGGTTCGTGGTAAATTTGTAATACGAAGAATTGATTGTGCGTGCACATGCACACACAATATTAATATTTGAAATCTCATACCCTTCAAGACAACGTGACCCAAATCTGGGACACCATCCTCTGGGTCCAAAATCCCAGATGCAAGAGATTGTGGAGCCGGAAAAAAACGTTTTTGGACAAGGTGCCCAAAAACACACATTTGGAGGCACTGTGCAAAATTTCAGACCCCCCAAAGTGCTTTTGGGGGGCACAGAACCAAAAAAACATTGATTTTGAGGCGCCGTATAAGATAGCAGACCCGAAAAGGCACTTTTTGAGGGGTGAGACCTCAGCCCAAAATCGAGAGAAAGAAGTTGCCCAAAATGGCAACCATACTCTCACAGGAAAAAACGGGATATCTAGGGCTGTTGACAGGTATGAAATCTATTCATGCTCATACTACATGTGAATGACAATGCAAGTACAGTGGTACCTCTAGTTACAAACTTAATTCATTCTGGAGGTCCTTTCTTAACTTTAAAGGTAAAGGTAAAGGGACCCCTGACCATTAGGTTCAGTCATGACCGACTCTGGGGTTGCGGCGCTCATCTCGCTTTATTGGCTGAGGGAGCCGGTGTACAGCTTCCGGGTCACATGGCCAGCATGACTAAACCGCTTCTGGCAAACCAGAGCAGCGCATGGAAACACTGTTTACCTTCCTGCTGGAGAGGTACCTATTTATCTACTTGCACTTTGACGTGCTTTCGAACTGCTAGGTTGGCAGGAGCAGGGACCGAGCAACAGGAGCTCACCCCATCGCGGGGATTCGAACCGCCGACCTTCTGATCAGCAAGTCCTAGGCTCTGTGGTTTAACCCACAGCGCTACCCGCGTCCCTCGCGGACCTTAAACTATTCATAACTAGAGGTGTGCTTTTGCTAATGGGGCCTTTTGCTACCGCTGTGCCGCCAGCACACGATTTCCATTCTCATCCTGGGGCAAAGTTCTCAACTTGAGGTAACTCTTCCAGGTTAGCGGAGTTTGTAACCTGAAGCATTTGTAACCTGAGGCGTTTGTAACCCGAGATACCACTGTAGTTAGTTTCTTGTGTTTCCCAGTGAATGGATTTCTGTAAATTCCTAGCACAGCAACTGGTAGTCCAATGACATGGTATGTTTCAATTTTGAGGTTGCATATAACCCTCCTAACTGTAGCTATCGATAGAACCTATCTTCCATGAATTTAATCCGATTTTTAAGCCCACTAAACTCAGGGCCATTTCCATATCTAGTGGCAGCAAATTCCATAAATTACAAATACAATTTGTGCGAATAATTATTTCTTTCTCGTCAGTCTGAGTTCTCTAGCAAATAAGTTTCAGTTGATAAGGAGATGCAAGAAGAGTGTGCAGGATCAGACCAATGGGCCCACCTAGGCCAGGAACCTGTTCACACAGTGACTAACCAGATTCTTACAGGAACAACTATCTAATACGTGCAAGCTATAGAATGCTAGATTACATTTGCCTTCAGTCTTGCGCACTCTGATAAGGCTAACTTCCAGTCCAATCTCATAAAATTCTTTTGGAGGCTGAGAGCTTTCCCTCTAATAAACAAGTGAATCTGAGCTCAGTCACAGACACAGAGCTTGTATTCTTCCAGACAGGAGGGCAATGAAATAACCTTAAAGTGTGCGAAGAAAGAGAGCTGCCAGTTTAGCTAACAGCTCTTTCCAGAAATTGCAGTGCCAGTCTGGCTGAGATGGTCTCCAGCATAATATTCATGAAGACAGTCTACCCAAAATGTTTATGAGGCTGGAAAGAGACAATCGTCTCAATTTTTGACTCACAGAGTCAGGAAGCATTGCTGTATCTTATGGTACACCTACTGCATCTTATGATTTGAATCCTACACATAATATTCATGGGATAAAGAGGGCAGTGGGATGAGATGGGGTGACGGGGGGTTGGGCCCAGTTATTCCTCTTTCTGAGCTCCATAGGAAGCAACTGCTAGGGGCCAAGGTCATCTGAGACCCTTCTTCATGTGCCCTCTCCATAGGAAGTCCAGAGGGTGGCAACACAAAAACAGGGCCTTTTCTGCAGTGGCTCTCTGCTTGTAGAATGCTCTCACCAGAAAGGCTCACCTGGTGCCTTCATTGTATTTATTTAGGCACAAGGTGAAAACATTTCTTTTTCATTAGGCTTCGAATCATTCATGGCCTTTTTGCAACCCCCCCAAACCAAGGAGATAAGTAAGTATACAACTTATCGGAGATATCTGAAGGCATCCTAGTATAGTGAAGATTTTTAATGTTTAATGCTTTATTATGTTTTTATATATGTTGGAAGCTGCCCAGTGTTGCTGGGGCAGCCCAGTAAGATGTTTGGGGTATAAATAATAATAATAATAATAATAATAATAATAATAATAATAATAATGCTGCTGCAATAGGATGTCCCCGTTTCCATCAGAGAAATATTGGAGGGTATGTGAAAACTGATTTCTCTCTCCTCCTTCAGCTGGGCTGCCTCTAGCTCAGTGCTGACACACAGATTTTGTGTGTGTGTGTGTTGGTGCCTAGCACATTGCCAGGAATGCCATTGTGTGTGCAGTGGGGCCTCTGACATGAGTATGAATGAATTGCAAGGATTCAGTGACCGTGATGGAACTCAGCAGCTGCCCATTCCTTCTCAATGAGGCCAGCGGAATCAGAATAAAAGCTGCTGCTTTGAAATCTTAAACGGAGCTCTGGAGGATCATACTGGATGTGCATTTTTTTTTAATGGATTGTGATTTTATGAATCTCCAGTCAGTCGGCAGCTAGCCGTGACTGTTTCCTCTTAACAGTTCATAGTAGGCAGCCGTATTTGGCTGTTTTCCCATGGAAAAGGCACTTGTAAGGGGTCATTGAGATCAGGGACTGGTGGGTTCCTTGAAAATGTCCCAGTTGTCAGCAAAATAAATTCCAGAATTTGGTTTGCCCATCAGTCCTGTAGGACGTTAGCTAACACCTCTCAGTTGAAATCTTCTGTTTTCTTAACCCCCCCCCCCAAATATTAATTTAGTTGAATTCATTTACTTTTAGATTTTACTAGACCCAGTAGAAACATTTTGTCTCTGCTAGCAGATTATCAAAGAAGTGGGGTATTTCAAAATTTACTTTTACCAGATGACCTTTGTTATATTGAGGATTCCACCTGACCTGCTTCCACAAAGCTTAAGGAAGGTCTGGCTTTTATTGAGCATTCATTCTGATTTGCTTGCAGAGTATTTAAACACTCCCCCCTTAATCATTCATTCATCCCATGCTTTTTAATGCATTTTCCCAACAGCAAAAAATCTGCTGTTTATTTCAAAAGTGAATTCACTGCAATAGGGCAACAGAGCGCTTTAACGCACCTTAATTAGCCAAACCTAAATTATCAGCATGTTCTTGAATCCTTCCTTGTAAAATAATGACAGTCTGGGAGCACCTTAAAATTCACCTATTTTCCAATGGAAGAAGGCAGCAAATTTGGAGGGAGACAAGAAATGTACCTTCTTTAACTTGGGTTACTATTGTCTCATTCAAGCTACAATGAGACTTTAGAGCTATGATATTGACTCAATTGCATTGCTGCCTTTAAAAACTGGACCATATCCTATTGCCGCATGAGCTGTTTAGAACAGCATAGACACAAAATTGAACTTCATGATTAAGCTAATCCTATGAGTGATCAGGGACAATGGAAGTTGCAGCCCAGTAGAGGTTTGCCAGGAGAAACACCTCCCCAAACTTCAGTTGTGTGAAAACTGATTTGCCTGGACAGGTCTTTACAACATGGATCATTTTCCTTTTAACCAATCAGTATTTATTAACGGTTTAATTGATATTTTGTTGTTTTTATCCTTATACAGTCATACCTCTTGTTACGTTTGCTTCAGGTTGAGCATTTTCAAGTTGCTTCCCGCAGCGACCCAGAAGCACCAGAAAGGGTTACTTCCGGGTTTCGCCACTCGCGCATGCGCAGATGCGCAAAATGATGTCACGCGCATGCGCAGAAGCGGCGAATCACGACCTGCGCAGACGCTCATGTTGCTAATTGGGCTCCGGAACGGATCCTGTTCGCAACCAGAGGTTCCACTGTATGTTGTACTCTACCTGCTATACTTTTCTGAAAGTGTGGATTAGAATCATAACTTACAGAGTTGGAAGGGACCACAAGAGTCATCTAGCTTCACCCCCTGCAACGCAGGAATCTTTTGCCCAACGTGGGGCTCTAACCCACAGTCCTGAAATTAAGAGTCTCATGCTCTACCAACTGAGCCAAAGTGGGTTATTATAAATTTGTGAAAAACATCGGGAGGGCTCATCCATGGTCTACGTTAGCTCTCCAGGATTTCAACTCCCATAGTTCCCAGGGGAAATTGCTCTGTTCTGTTGAAAGTGCATGGGGGAAAGATGTTCCACCGTGGAAGCCTCCTGAGATTCTCAGCTGCTGGAAGACTTATTCTGGGAGCATTTTAAAATGGGGAGACGTTTTAAACAGAGGGAGCTGGGCAGCACTACAATAGTAATAGTAATAGTAATTTATTATTTGTACCCCGCCCATCTGGCTGGGTTTCCCCAGCCACTCTGGGCGGCTTCCAACAAAGATTAAAAATACATTAAAATGTCTCACATTAAAAACTTCCCTGAACAGGGCTGCCTTCAGTTGTCTTTTAAAAGTAAAATAGTTGTTTATTGCCTTGACATCTGCTGGGGGGGCGTTCCACAGGGCGGGCGCCACTACCAAGAAGGCCCTCTGCCTGGTTCCCTGTAACTTGGCTTCTTGCAGGGAGGGAACCGCCAGAAGACCCTTGGCGCTGGACCTCAGTGTCCGGGCAGAACAATGGGGGTGGAGACGCTCCTTCAGGTATACTGGGCCGAGGCTGTTTACAACCCTCAAACTACCTCCTGTAAGTGCTTTCATTTGTTTTATTATTATTTATTAAATTTGTATACAGTGGTACCTTGGGTTAAGAACTTAATTCATTCTGGAGGTCCATTCTTAACCTGAAACTGTTCTTAACCTGAGGTACCACTTTAACTAATGGAGCCTCCTGCTGCCGCTGCGGCGCAATTTCTGTTCTCATCCTAAAGCAAAGTTCTTAACCCAAGGTACTATTTCTGGGTTAGCGGAGTCTGTAACCTGAAGCGTCTGTAACCTGAAACGTCTGTAACCCGAGGTACCACTGTACTGCCCTTCATCCATAGATTCGTAGGATGGCCATCTGTCTTGGATGCTTTTTTAAAAAAAAATCTGCACTGCAGGGGGTGGACTAGATGATCCTTAGGATCCCTTCCAGTTCTATGATTCTATGATCTCAGGGCTGTTCACCACTGTCAGGGCACATCACAACTTCTCAGGGCAGTTCACAACCATACTGGGCAATTTATGCCTTGTTACATTTTTACATTTGCGTTTCCATGCAGATTTTAAAGGATTTCCCCTTTAAGATCCACACAGAAGTGAGGCAGGATGAACTTAGTCCCACCCCACCCCATATAGAACTGGAGTAGAACTGGATCATAATGGGCTCACCAGTTCCTAATCAGTGCATCCCAAACGTGTTGACGTTCTGTCTTGAAGCAGAATTCGATGCAGCCTGATCCAAAGCATGTTTACATTGAAATAAGACCTACTGTGTACATTGGGAGTTATTTGCTGGTGTTCATGCTTACAATGTTGTGTTTAAGGTGAGTGAGAAAGAGAGTTGTATTGGTTTATTAGAAGCCAGAACAGCTGTTCTGTGTGAATGATAGGTCTAGGGAAGAAAGTGCTGTGTCATTATGACTCAGCCACCAGCCTCGGGAAGAACAGGTGGCCCTTAGTCACCAATGACATCAGCATCCCAAAGCGATGTGCATTAATTTGCTCTCTTGACATAAGAGGCCCGAGGTAAATATGATGAAAGAAGTTGAAACCAGCTGGAGCATATCGTTCAGCAAATGTGAATGAGCTCCCTCTCTCATTTTTAAAAAAACTTAACTCACACACAAAAGAAAGGGTGACTAACTCTGGCTTCTCATATTTAATGTGGACCACACACACAAATGCACAGCAGTAAAAAAAAATAAAAATGGATGTGAATCATGAGGAACAAAAAAAAAAAAAGAGTTTAGAAAAAGTGTCAGCTTGTCAGTAGTTCTCCTAAACAATGAAGCAAGACAGGACTAGCCCAAGTTGCCATCTAAGTCACCCAGGACACGAAAACAAGAGAGCACTTGGTTTGAAATGGAGGCATAACTGTGTGTGAGTACAAACCTTTGGCAGTGGCAATTGACCTTCTGTCGGGTGATATTAGGTACACTTGGTGTTTATGTTGGAGCCCAGAATCCTCAGGCACTTGTTGGGGTCCCATCACCCCACACATCCACAGGCCCTGGACTCCCTGCACCAGGCAACAGGGATGGTGAGCCACCTGCCATTGACATTTCTGCTGCTGACGAGTGACATCTGAAGTTCTCCTCCCTGTCCAGGGGTACCATCTACAGGGGGCTCTGGGTGCCTGAGCACCCACAAAATTTTTGTTGTGGATGTTCAGCACCCCATATCGCAGGGCCCTTGATGCAACTTCCAAGGTCTCACAAGACCATGCAAGATCTTGGAACCTGACTTCCGGTGGCACCAAAAGTCAGGTTCTGAGGCTGGGGTGCAGAGGCAAATGTGATGTCATGACGTGACATCATGTTGCAACATGATGTCATAATGTCATGCACACTGGGAACCCATAACCTGGGGCACAAATTGGCTCCCCTGTCCCTCTCAGAGGCCATTATACTTCTGAATATCAGTTACTGGGAATCCCAGCACTGTTGTTTTCATATTCTACTTGTAAGATTCCTATGGTCATCTGGTTGGCCACTGTGACAACAGGATGCTGGATGAGATAGCCCATTGGCCTGATCCAGCAGGCTCGTTATATGTTCTTATATTATGTACACGCTCAAAAATGGCCATAATTCTAATTTCAGTTGTTTTTGTCTCAGCCCTGGTACTTTACACACAACATACACAACCTAAGGTCAACATTCCACATGATGGTGCCTAATTTATTTCTGAAAAGGTTAAATTGTAACTTACGCTCATGTTTGCATTCCACTTCTTTTGAGAAACAGTTTTTTTACAGGAACGATAACCTGCCTGCCTGGCTGTTAGCAGCTATACAATTAAATGCAGCCCCAACACAAGAGTGGAGCAGGAGGTTCTTATCCAAAGGTTATCTCCTGACCAAGCCAAATACCTTCTCTTGCTCCATTGACCTGGAGGAATTAGGAACAGGTGAACAAAGGACTAAGTGCTTACTGATAATATCAAAACACACCTAAAAATGCAAAGTGACTAGGCTCCGCTTTCTGAACAGCAGCTCTGCTTTCATCTGTTTTGGCTGAAGTCAAGACACAGACCACACCAAGAGCAGCAGGAAATGGGGTCCAGTTGAAAAAAAGTATCCAGTAATTTATAATGGTTGTGTTTGGAATGTCAAACTGGAACACAGAGAAACAACTCCACATGGTAGAATTATCACAACATTGTTTCACTCTGTCCTCCGCTATGGCTTTTTAATCACATACAGTACTGTAATTAAAAAAAAATATTATTGCATTTTAGACCCATTCAGGATATTTCCATTAAATATAGCCTATCAGCCTCTGTATCTGCATGAACAGGAGAGCTGGACAATACTGCATTATGACTTTTCTACCATAACATGGGAAGGTCCATAGATCATTAGCAAAGTCCCTGACATCTTCAAGTAGAGATGGGAAATATCTGCTGTCTGAAACTGTAGAGGGCTGCTGTTAGTCTGTGTAGACAATTGTTGTTGTTTAGTCGTTTAGTCGTGTCCGACTCTTCGTGACCCCATGGATCAGAGCACGCCAGGTACTCCTGTCTTCCACTGCCTCCCACAGTTTGGTCAAACTCAAGTCGGTAGCTTCAAGAACACTGTCCAACCATCTTGTCCTCTGTCATCCCCTTCTCCTTGTGCCCTCCATCTTTCCCAACATCAGGGTCTTTTCCAGGCAGTCTTCTCTTCTCATGAGGTGGCCAAAGTATTGGAGCCTCAGCTTCACGATCTGTCCTTCCAGTGACCACTCAAGGCTGATTTCCTTCTGAATGGATAGGTTTGATCTTCTTGCAGTCCATGGGACTCTCAAGAGTCTCCTCCAGCACCAAAATTCAAAAGCATAAATTCTTTGGCGATCAGCCTTCTTTATGGTCCCGCTCTCACTTCCATACATCACTACTGGGAAAACCATAGCTTTAACTATATGGGCCTTTGTTGGCCTTGTGTAGACAATACTGAACTAGATTTACCAACCACCTGATTCAATATCAGACAGCTCCTTAGGTTTGCAGCCTCACAGGACTAATTTCAGTGCATGCTTTTTACAAGTGTGTAGCACCTCTTGCTGAATTTTATTCAATGCAATTTTTTATGGAATCTGCCATTCACAGGGGAGTCGCATGCTTCTCTTAAGCAAGCGGTTTTATTTGGAAACAAAGTTTAAAATGCAAGCTACCAAAAGGAAGAAAAACAACACAATGAGATTAAAAGGGGAAAGAAATTGCACAGATTATAGTGTGGATTATTATCATGGAGTTCTGCAACACGGTTGCTGATGGCCTCCAGGATTTTCTTTGCATTACATAGCACATAACACCTAAAGCTATGCTTCTTTATGGTCTTGGACTCAACAACCCTAGATTCCTGATAAAGAGCTTCTCTAGAAATTGCCTACAACAATGAAGTCATGTATACAGTATGTAACTGGAAGTCTCCCAAACAATCTTATAAACAGGAGTGGATTGATAAAACTTGAAAGATCATGTTTACGTACAAAGCTTACTTAGGAATCCTAGCTTGTTTTCCTTTGTTTAAAAAACATTAGAGTGTCATGGTTTCCATTCAAGTGGGCCTCCAGATGTAGATGACCGTCAGCCTCCGTAAGTATATGACCAATAATCTTGGATTATAGGAATTGGGTCCAACATCTGGAGGTCTTTAGACTCTCCATCTCTGTGCTATGTGAACTTACATGGGAAGATCCCTGTTGGAGCAGAACAAAGACCCATCTAGTTGAGTGGTCAAATAGATGTCCATGAGAAGCCTGGAGCAATGATCTGAGTTGGACAGCGTGTGCACCCTAGCAGCTGGAATTCAGAAGCATGCATCATTCTAGGCAAGAATTTGTCTAAGACATTGGATAAAGAGCAATCTCTTTCTCCATGGGCAGATCACTTGGCTTCTGTGCTGCACAGTAAGAAGAAGATATCCTTCTCACATGGACAAGGGCTCTCCAGCGTTACTGGCAGGGACCTTCACCAGCTCTTCTATGAGATGCTGGAAATTAAACTTGGGACCAACGGAATGCACAGCCACTGCTCTATCGTTGAGTACAGTCCTTCCTCAAAAATTTCAGAGCCGTTAAAGCCAGTGGCTTCCCATCAGTGGTCAAAATAAGAACCTCGCAAGTAGAATTTTTTGACTTGAACCAATGGCTTCAAAATACAAGAAAGGAGATTCCGACTCAACATCAGCAAGAACTTTCTGACAGTAAGAGTTGATTGACAGTGGAATGGTCTCCCTTGGAAGGTGGTGGACTCTCCTTCCTTGGAGGTTTTTAAGCAGAGGTTGGATGGCCATCTGTTCAGGATGCTGTAGTTGAGATTCCTGCATTGAGTGGGTTAGACTAGGTGATCCTAGACCAGGTGGGTTAGACTAGGTGATCCAACTCTGCAATTCTATGATTCTATGACCACCAAGCAGAACATAGGGGGAAATGGGTAGATTGGTCCTTGGCCTTTATTTTTCTCAAATGGTCTGTCCCTTCTCTTCTGAAATATTATGTAGATGTATTCAAGGCAACACAGGAGACTGGATGATTTAACACTCCCGTAGATAAGATGTCAACCATTCTTTCAGTACAAAGGTTGATTTTTAATATATGCTTCAGACAGCTGACATGGTGTAGCCAGAATCCCTCATACTGCAGCTGTCACATTGATTGAGAAGACTGGTGAAATGTTATACATCACTGGGTTATTAAGAATGTGCATCAAATGGGTGTAAAAATTAAGCACCACCATTCCTAGATGTCAAAAATGTGCATTGTTATCATTCTTCTGTCCACCGTTGCAGACAAAGGGAGGGCAAATTAGTGCCAAAGTGAGACTCCAGGGAGGCAATCCATGTTTTGCTTTTCCTCCTAGAAGTGTGGATTTGCATAAGGCTGATAGCACTTAGGTAAGCTTTCCTCCCCGATACGTGCAACCCAAGTATGCACTTCTGTTTATTGACAAAATATATTTGCCGTGCACCTTAATATATATTTCATCTCCAGTCCTCAAAACAAAATCTAGGGTAAGACAGCATTTCACGACATTGTCTCGGACTTCGTGTGTTGTAATGTGCAGGCTGAAAGTCCTCTGAACCAGTCAGGGAAATGAAACATTTAAAACCCAGCTTAGAAACCTGACAAGCAAAACATGATCTGTTTGGCGTGTAAACAGTTGGCAGGTCTGGGAACAACAAACACAGAATGTTAACGACTGTATAAAAGCCAAATATTGATTGGGATATCTCTCAAGCACCAAAAAGAAAAGGGTTCCCAGCTTTGCTTGATTCAGAGAAAGAGAAGAGGGGGTGGGAGAGAGTAAACAAGGTTTTGAAACAAGAGTCAATCGAGTTTTTATGGGTTGAGTGACAGAAGCCAAGAGACGAAAGAAGTAAAATATCCAGACTTTCAGGAACGCTGCAATACCCTTCTGAGCATGAATAGCCATTGTGGTTCATGAAAAAGGGGGTAAATACATCCATTGGCATAAAATACCTGTTTCCCAGTTTAAAATCGCAGCAAACCTTTGTGCAAGGATGTAAGTTAGCAGAGCCTCCAAATGTCCCTATATCCCAGGGACAGTTCCAGATTTACAAAACGCTGTCCTGGTTTCTGATTTGATCCTGGAATGGACTGCATAACTCCATACCCTCCAGGGGCTTGAGGGGGGGGCGTGGGGCTATAGGCCCGGGTGCAGAAACATGGGGGGCACGAACCAGGCGCCACATGGATGTGCCCAGCGCGTGAGCTGATGGGCGCTGGGTGAGTGCAGAGGCTGTTCTTCACCCTCTGCGCCCTGCTCCACTCCTTCCAGCTAGCAGATGCTGGGCAGGGACAGGACATAGAGGGCAAAGAGCACAGCTGGCAGGGACAGAGCACAGAGGCTGTTCTTCACCCTCCATGCTCTCACTCGCACAAGGACCCGCCACCTGATGAGTGGGTGCTCACACACTGTGTTATGTACTGAGTTGAATAGGATCCAAAAGGCAGCAGTCTGATTGGTCCTAGAACAATAGAATCCAAAATGCAGCAGTCTGATTGGTCCACAGGAGCCACCCAATCCAGCTCCAGGTGGAAGTGAATCCGCAACCTGATTGGCCTGCAAGAGAATCCCGGAATTAGCCAATAACATGAAGACCATTGTGTAAATAATGTATATAAAGCAGACATTCTGGGGGAACTTCCATTCCTCCTCACCAATATGAGCTGAAAAAAGAGCATGAAATCCACTCTTGATTCTGAGTATGTTTCACACTGCGTGGCAGCAGGGCACAGGGGATGAAAAGCATCTTCTGCGCCCCCTCTGCCCTCGCCCAGCACGTGAGCACCTGCCCATCAGCAGTGGGGGCTGGGTGAGTGCAGGGGGAGCCCGGGCATTTGTGGGCAGTGCTCCGCCCCTGATACCCTCCAACATTTCTCCGGTGCAAATAGGGACATCCGAAGGAAAAGCAGGACCTTCCAGGATTAAATGAAAAAAACGGGACAGCTTCTGTAAATCTGGGGCTGTCCCTGGAAAATAGGGACACTTGGAGGGTCAGAAATTTAATTCTCGTGTTGTTTGTTTCCAAAAAAAAAGACTTGCTATGGGAAGAAGTGCAAGACTTGCACTTTATTCCGCCATCTTTTTGGGAGTGGCTTTTACGTTGTGCAAAAGTTCAGACATAATGTGAAAATTAACAATCAGGAGGACATCTGTAGAGCAGGATAAACTGCTGTGTGGATGCAGCCCTATTTAAATAAGTGAGGGGACCCTCTTGCGCAGCGCGAGATGGGAAATCACCCCAAATTGAGCTTGAACCCTAAGACAAGTTAACTTATGGAAATTCAAAGGAGAAAAGCTGCCAATCCATTTCTCTCTTCTCCACCTCCCAACCTTCTCAGATGCAGTGCACCTTACTTGAGAGAGGGCCCTGACCTTCCAGATATCTGCCCCCCCCCCCCCGCCAGGATTGTAGGTGACCAAAGGGGGAGAGGAAATGGCAAACTTTCATTTGGAGGGCTTCCTTAAATTAACTATTCTGAGGGCCTTCGAGCAGTTGTTTGTGAGACAGCTTCTCTTTTTAAAATTAATTAATTATTGGTGGCTTATGCTGCAGACAGAGTGCACGTTGTGACATGTTTAAAACCAAAACACAAAAAACAGTTCCAAAAATAAACAAAAGATAAGGAAATCTAAGTGCGCACGCACACACACACCAAAAGATAAAATCCAAGATTAGGATCATAACCCAAATACAGCTGAAAATACGTTTAAGTTAGTTTGACAGTTTATGTCAAATGGGCATACAACATCTTTCCACCATTGCTCGTTTTTTAATTAACTAATAATAAAAAATAAAAAATAATGGCAGAACTTTCCTGATCCATCTGCTTAGAACTAGACTCTGTGTGTGTCCACCACAGAAAGATGACCAGACGCCACAGCTTTATTGTTCCATGAATGAGGTAAGGAAACATCAAGCCAGTGACCCAATTCTTATCAGAAAATCTGTGTTATCTGGAAGATTATTATTATTATTTATTAAATTTCTACACTGCCCTTCATCAGAGGATCACAGGGTAGTTTACAATATAAAAACATGAAAATACACACCATAGTAACAAATTAAAACAGTAATACCTCCCAGTTTAAGAGGCCATAGACTGTTCAATTTGCCAAAGAGCTGGGGAAAAGATAACTTTTTTGCCTGGCGCCTAAAGATATACAATGATGGCGCCAGTTGAGTCTTCCTGGCGAGAACATTCCACAAATGGGGAGCTACCTCAGAAAAGGCCCATTCTCATGTTGCCACCCTCCGGACCTCTCGCACTTGTGACGACATTCTTATTCCTGTCTTTGCTTCTCATTTTTGCTGAGAATGAACTGTTTATGAACTAAAGAGTTCATTCGGAGGAACTTGAACTAGCTTGTGTTGTAGAAGGATGAACTTGAACAAGAACCAATTCCTTTTTGGACAGAGCAAACTACAGTGGTACTTCAGGTTACAGACGCTTCAAGTTACAGACGCTTTAGGTTACAGACTCCGCTAATCCAGAAATAGTACCTCGGGTTAAGAACTTTGCTTCAGGCTGAGAACAGAAATCGCGCAGCGGCAGCAGGAGGCCCCATTAGCTAAAGTGGTACCTCAGGTTAAGAACAGTTTCAGGTTAAGAACGGACCTCCGGAACGAATTAAGTTCTTAACCCGAGGTACCACTGTAGTTACTTTTAAAAATGAGCACAGAGTTTTATCAGAAACACTGCCTACAGCCTGGGTTCTCACTGAGACAGAACTCCAGCCCATCTCTGTTAATGGACCAGAACATCACTGTTATGCTTTTCTTATTTCGTGCCTGCAAAGCTGCCCATGTTTACTTGGAATTGTCACATTGATTGCAGTCGGATTTAGCCCCAAGAGTACATGATTTGGATCGCGCTGTACATCTGACGATTTCTCAGACGGAGGAGTCACCCAGTGCCTCATTTGCAATCCATACTAAAATTGATTTTCTCCCCGCTTTCATTGTTTTCCCTGCCCTGTCTTCTCATTATATCCCTTTCAAATCCAGCCCTTTACAACCCTTCTTGTTGAACTCTTGGCTAATGGTGGCTTAATGGCACTGCAATATCTGGAAAGCCATCGCGAAGCCACATAATATTCTGGGCAAGCAAAGAAAACACATGACAAATGAAGCGCGCCACTCCAGTCGCTTCCCTCGCTACGTGCAACACGCATCTAGGCTATTTGATTCCAAAGCACAGCAAAGCACCCTCTAGCTAATTGCCCCTCTCTGATGAATCATATTCTCCAATGGAAAGGAAGGAGGTCTCTGTTTACATACCTATTGCAAAGGAGACAGAAAATGAACTCTGTGGCAATGATCTTATCCTTGCTATTTAGCAGGGACAGGAGAACTACATGGTCCTAATGGCCATATTCCCTTCTGGGCTAGTGGGTGGGCTGGGTCATAGAATCATAGAATCTAGAGCAGGAAGAAGGACCCCAATGGTCATCTATTCCATCCCGCTTCAATGCAAGAGTATCAGCTAAAGTATCTGTTATGTACTGAGTTGAATAGGATCCAAACTGCAGCAGTCTGATTGGTCCTAGAACAATAGGATCCAAAAGGCAGCAGTCTGATTGGTCCTAGAACAATGCAGCAGTATGATTGGTTGGCAGGAACCACCCAATCATGCTCCAGATAGAAGTGAATCCACAACCTGATTGGCTTACAGTAGAATTCCGGAATTAGCCAATCATGTGCAGCCCATTGTGTAAATAATGTATATAAAGCAGATACTTTGAGGGGACATTCATTCATTCCTCCTCACCACTATGAGCTGAATAAAGAGCATGAAATCACTTTGCGACTCTGAGTATATTTCAGTATCCATGCACCCTCTAAGTGCCCCTATTTTCCAGGGACAGTCCCGGATTTACAGAAGCCATCCTGGCTTCTAATTTGATCCCAGAATGTCCCACTTTCCCTTAGGATGTCCCTATTTCCATCTGAGAAATTTTGGATGGTGTGGTAGGACATGGGTAGGCAAACTAAGGCAGGGGGGCCGGATCCGGCCCAATCGCCTTCTAAATCCAGCCCACGGATGGTCTGGGAATCAGTCTGTTTTTACATGAGTAGAATGTGTCCTTTTATTTGAGGGGCTATTTGTGGGGCATAGCAATTTGTTCAATTTTATTTTTTTCCAAAATCTAGTCTGGCCCTCCACAAGATCTGAGGGACAGTGGACCGGCCCCCTGCTGAAAATGTTTGCTGACCCCTGTGGTAGGACGTCCCTATTTTCATCGGAGGGTATGGAGTTATGAGACCCACCAAGCCAAGGAGAAAAGTAACTATGCAACCTTTGGACGACACCTGAAGGCAGCCCAGTAAAGGGCAGGTTTTTTTCAAATGTTTAATGTTTTATTATGTTTTTGTATATGCTGGAAGCTGCTCAGTGGCTAGGGCAACCCATTGTAGCTCACTCACCTGACAAGCTGCAATTATGCAGAAAAGGGCATTTCAGCAGGTTTACAAGTTCCACCTGCTGAAATTCCCCCTCCTCCACCACTATTAAAGGTTCAGGAGCCCTGCCCTCTTTCACCACCCTAATCCATCTCCCTGTCTGTCTATATCATAGAATCATTGACTTGTAGAGTTGGAAGGGACCCAAGGGTCATCTAGTCCAACCCACTGCAATGCAGGAATCTCAACCAAAGCATCCATGGCCATCCAACCTCTGCTTTAAAACCTCCAATGAAGGAGAGTCGCCCATCTCCTGAGGGAGACCATTCCACTGTCACACAGCTCTCACCATCAGAAAGTTCTCCCTGATGTTGAGTCGGAATCTCCTTTCCTGAAACTTGAAGCCATTGGTTCCACAGCAGGAAAAAACAAGCTTGTTCCATCTTTCATGTCACAACCTTTGAGATATTTGAAGGTGGCCATCATATTTCCTCAACTATGTCTATGTATCGATCGATCTATTATCTCTCTATCTGAGAGCCAGTGTGGTGTGGTGGTTAAGAGCAGTAGACTCGTAATCTGGGGAACCGGGTTCGCGTCTCCGCTCCTCCACATGCAGCTGCTGGGTGACCTTGGGCTAGTCACACTTCTCTGAAGTCTCTCAGCCCCACTCACCTCACAGAGTGTTTGTTGGGAGGGAGGAAGGGAAAGGAGAATGTTAGCCGCTTTGAGACTCCTTCGGGTAGTGATAAAGTGGGATATCAAATCCAAACTACTTCTTCTTCTTCTTCTTCTTCTTCTTCTTCTTCTTCTTCTTCTTCTTCTTCTTCTTCTCATGCCTATCGATCTATCTACAGAGAGATAGAGAGAGCTATAGGCTTGGTACCAATGTTTATCTCACACAGTTGTGTGATCTCCAGCAGATCTTGTACCCCACAAGTCAACAATCAAAATGACAATGTATTTCTTCCTTGGGGCAACTTTTTCTTCTTCTTCCATAAGGGAACTGGCATTGGCAAACACTACCTTGGCTCTAAGCCCAGGGCCTGTTTTTGACATCTCCCCTTGGGGGATATTTCTGATGCCACCGCATCAAATCCTTCCCCAGTAGGCAGATAATTCTGGTTTAGCACTGAATAGACACAGGTATTCTGAACAGACCTTTCCTACGCAGAAATCAAGACTCTTCCGTTCCTCCATCCTTCCTTTTTTAAAAAAATAAATGATAATAATATTTAGATTCTTTTGGGCTTTTGTGTTCTTTGTACTGGATATTGGGAGGAGTCCTTTTCTTAAAGGGATTAAATCCCTAAGCAAATGGTGCATAGCAGCTATCAGAAGTTTTTTTGCATATGTCAACCCCGGGTGATTCACTTTCCCCTCCGCTGCCAAATCTTGTGAGTCAGCACAAAGCATGCTGTAGCAATACTCTTGCCCTCAAACCTTCTGTTATGCCCTCCATGGTACATGGCAACACCTTTTTTTCAAAAGCTTACAGCAGCAAAGCCAGCCTCTCCGACGTCAAACCAGGTGTTAAAAGATTAAAACTTCTGTGGGCGTCTGAATGCTCTGAGCCTTCCAGCTACCAAAGCCTGGGAAACAGCGTTCTTTTGGGTAGTGATTTCAAGTCTGCACAGCTTCCAGTCGTTACATAATGTGGACTTATGGGAACAAAATGTAAATTGGAAAATGGAGAGAGAGAGAGCAAAGATTCGGATGTTCCCACAATTAGTAGTAGTGGAAATCTACCTTCTGTGCTAAATGAATGCAGATATCACACTTTCTATTTTAGAAGTCATCTGATTCTCATAATGCTTTTTTTGGAGAGCAGAGAAGAGTTCAACTTCTCTCCTGACTTTTTACAGGTGTCGTTGCAGCATTTATTTGGGGAATTCAATATATCCATGCCTGCAGGCCCCATTCGTGAGATACCTCGGCTTATGTTGAGCCACCATCTTCAACAGTTAACAGAACACAGTAAAACCAATGCAGAACATACACATGGTGGTGTCCCAAGGATGAAAGGGACTTGTTTTCCTAGGACACTACTGAACTCCTGGTTGTAACCTACAGGGTACAACTAGAAATAATAGCCAACACTGGCAACAGGAGACGGCATCTTTGGCTACCTCCTGAAGCCCACACCCCAACCCTTGAGGGTACTGCTGCTCTTTGTTGACATTCCCTCGTCACTTGACCTCTCTCTCTCCATCCCAGTGAGCAGCAGTGACCCACCTGCTGGGAAGCGACCATTGCAGGACTGTACCACCTGACGAGCTGCTTCTTAGGGCATCCCAGCAGATTGTCATACCCGATAAGGAGATTTATGGAGAAAACTGGTTTCTAAGTCATTTAGGCCACAAGTGGAGAACTTTAGTCCAGAGGTCCAGATGTGGCCCTCCAGACCTCTCTGTCTGGCCCTTGTAACTCTCCCCAGCCAAACCTCCATCAGCTTCCATCAGCTCTTGCTCCTTGAATGTTTTGCTCTGGCTGGAATGCTCCCTTGAACTCTGATCCATCTTGTTTGCCTACAGTAGATGGAGGATAGAGAGAGAACAGACTCTCCAAGTGCCTCTATTTTCCAGGGACAGTCCCAGATTTACAGAAGCCATCCCGGTTCATAATTTGATCCCAGAATGTCCCACTTTTCCTTAGGATGTCCCTAATGTTGAAGGGTTATGGAGTTATGCGACCCCTGAGCCAAGGAGATGAGTAACTATGCAACCTTTAGAAGGCATCTGAAGTTTTTTAACGTTTAATGTTTCATTATGTTTTAATATATGCTGGAAGCCACCCAGAGTGGCTGGGGCAACACAGTCAGATGGGTGGGGTATAAATAAAATTGTTGTTGTTGTTGAATAGGATGTCCGTATTTTCATCAGAGAAATGTTGAAGGTTATGTGAGAGTGGTGGAATCTAGACACATATAGAAATCACTGTGAAAATGCTTTTTATAAAAATGTTTTTAAAATATATTGAATTTGCCATAAGTTCGCCATCGCCTTCTACTGTAAATGCACCTAAAATGCACTTAACACGTTATATTTGCAGCTTTATAGCTGAATCCAGTGTGTGTAAAAACTAACCTGCTGTACAGATCTAGTGTTCGCCATTCATTGCCCCACTTATTTTTTTCCTCCAGGCCCCTGATTGGTTGCCCAAAATGGAATGCGGCCCCTGGACTGAAGAAGACCACTCTGCCATTGACTTCCTAAATTGGCATTGGGGCCTTGAGGAGGGCTGGAAAACCTTCCCCGCCCCGAGTTGAAAGTTACAGCTCCGGTAACACTGTTCTCTTCCTCAGCACAATCCGGGTAGCTCATCTGTTCCTCCTGGCTTTGTTCCCACAGAAGCCATATGTGCTTCAGATTAATGAATTTGCCACACCCTTGGAACGAGACCACTAACAGAGCCTGCTTGAGGCAACAGAGAAGTTAAGTTTTCTCCCTCCCCGCCCCCTCCACCTTCCCTCTTTCAAAGAAAGCATTTCCTGTAATGTTAATGTTGCCAATTGACGTTGGGCCGAAGCCAAGATGCTTACCTGCATCAACGCATTTACTTGCGGAGGGTTAGGACAGTGTAAAAATACCAAAACAGTGTGCATTTCGCTGAGGTCCAGCTGTATCTCGGCTGGCCGGTCCTCAGGATAACTTTCAACCAGCGCCGCGTTTGCTTTTGTTGAAACATATGTGTATGAATACTTAAAAAAGAAAAATAGCCCATAAGTTAAACTTATTGCTTTCCTTTGAAGTAGGTTAACTCCCTGGGAAGAAGGTATTTTGGCCATGACTCAATGCTGTGAAACATACATTGGAAACATGAGCAAAGGAGGCAATTACTGCCTCATTCCGAAAGATAATTAAATGTGCTGCAACAGGAGACTTGAGCACAGATCCAGAACTTTACTCAGTTTCACAACCATGTGAATGGTTTGTGATAACTACCAGTCTCTCACCAGTACCCCTTTTGTGGGGAAGGTGGTGGCAGCTAAAGGGTGGTGGAGCAGCTACAAGTATCCCTGGATGACCATGATTATCTAGATCCACTTCAATCTGGGTTTAGACCTGGGTTTCAGAACTGAAATAGCCATGGTCCCTCTGATAGAGTATTGTGAGCTCGCCCAATATCATGGAGCCTCAAAACACATGGTTTGGGCTCCGTGATCTTGCATGGGCCACATGATTTGCATGGGAGCAGGGCCATGTCCCAAATTCTAAGGTAAAAAAGTTGGAGGGTATATAACCTATACAGTGGTACATCGGGTTACAGATGCTTCAGGTTACAGATGCTTCAGGTTACAGACTCTGCTAACCCAGAAATAGTACCTCGGGTTAAGAACTTTGCTTCAGGATGAGAACAGAAACCGCGCGGTGGCGGCAGTAGGAGGCCCCATTAGCTAAAGTGATTAAGAACAGTTTCAGGTTAAGAACAGACCTCCAGAACGAATTAAGTTCTTAACTCGAGGTACCACTGTATTTAGTCATTCAGAAATAGTCTTCCTCATCTGAGGAGCATTCAAGTTAAAATTGATGTGGGACGTGTTAGTTTGCTGGACGTGGGGCAAGGAATTTAAAGAGAGGCTGCGGATATCACATAATACCCACCACCACTTAACTACAGACTTGATTTCTGCAGGGCTTTTTTTTCAAGGGGAACTCACAGGAACTCAGTTCCAGCACTTCTCAGGTGGGAGCCATTGCCGTTCTGAGGGTATGAGGGGCTTCACGATGAGTTCCAGCACCTCTTTTTGTCTAGAAAAAATAGCACTGGATTTTTACATGAATTTTATTTCAAACCTGAGCTTGGCAAAGATAACAGTTACTCACACGTTGTGTACAGGTTTTGAAAGCACTGTTCATATCAATTCTGGCCTCTTCAAATCTTGAATTTCCATGTGTTTAAATATCTTCTAGTCAAATTAGCGGCGGTTTTGATGCCTGCCAATGGGAATCACCAAATAAGACAATTGACAGTAATGAATTCTTCGTGTAGTCTAAAATGCCAGTGGCTAATACTGGCTGATAAATAATGCAGCATCTTAATGTAAACTACCTTCAGTTGTGTTCATCATCTTATCTGACACCCCGCCCCTCCTCGCTCCTTCATTATCCATTAGAGAAGCGACACCCTTTGCCAGCGTCAATAACTGAGGAGTCAAGGCAAGTTTGAGAACAGGGTCAGCCTTACACCCAAGTGACACAGAGCAGTCATTTTAGGCTGACGATCAGGGTCACCTTAAGTGGACATTGAATGAAGTTGAAGGTTGGAAGGGCCAGGACAGCTAAAAGGAGATGGTTTGGGCACTGCAGAACTACCACTGGCAGATCAGGGGTGCCCAGATTCCCAGCCATAGGATGCGCACGCCCTGTTGAGTAAATTCTCCAAGAAGAACCTCTTGTCTTTCATCCTTAGCTTGGTTGAAAAATATATATGACAACTTCACATAAATGAAGCACAGTGCATCCGACAAGGGGGATGTGATGAGATGCTACGATTTTTTTTTTGCATATGCCCTCTGATTAAATAACCAACATTTCCCTTTTCAAATGGGGACCATCAGTGTAAAAGAGGATTAACATTTTAGAAAGCAACTCTTTTATTTCCATTGGCAGGCATCCTTTGTTGAAGCGCTCGTGCCAAACTGAGCTCAAGGGAAGGTTAAACCAATTCCTGGATGATATAGACTCAGGACAAAGAGATTTGTTGTGCTTTATCATGTTAATGTGTGCCGTGTGTGTGTGTGTGTGTGTGTGTGTGTGTGTGTGTGTGTTTGATTCCTATCTGGTGTAAAATGATACAACTCCAAAGAACTCTGGAAATTTGGTTGAAGATCTGGCAATTGCTTTGTAAAAATGCTGACCTGTAGGGAAAGAAATTGGAGGAAATGTGAACTTTTAATTATTGCATTATCATTGTCGACCATCCAATGCTTTTTCTTAAATTAATATCATTTCTTCATCCCCCAACCCCGGTCTTCGGTATAACCTCTTTATTGATATTCATGCTGCGAATCCCCTCTTGAAATGTCTAGACTTCGTGTCAATACGGTTTCTAGATGGAGACATGGTTTATAGATGGGGGATATTAATAATTGACTTCGAAAATTATTTAATTTTACTTTAATAAAAGACTAGGCAGGACAAGGCCAATCTGCCCTTTTAATAAATTGGCACACACGTAAACCGAGGCTGGTGAAATCTTTTGAACCGTCAATGATTTTAAAAGTTATTGACTTGACAGGCCAATTGGCACAATTATGGTCACTTTGTTAATGGAAGCCTCGCAATGCAGAATTGCTTGGCTTTTCATCATCAGAACATAAGAAAAGGCCTGTTAAGGTACCAAGGGGTTGCTCAAGAGCAAGTAGGCAAATGCCTCCCTGCTCGGCTGTGAAGCCTTGCTTTTGATGCCAAAATAAACTTTCTCTGTGCAGAGCGCCACTCTCCCGTGGCTGGCTCATTCAGTGGCAGAATCTGTGAGTGGGCAGTCCTTAAACCTTCCCCAGCAGAGTAGTTTCTTGACGCCCAATCTGCGCCTCCCCTCTCGGCACAAAAGCCTACTGCGCAAGGAGGGCATGGGTAACGGAGGACATCTCTCCTCCCCACTTTGCCCAGGCAAGGTGTCCTGGCACCGCCTTGCCTCCTCCGAGCCCTGAAGCTCCTCTCCACTGGAGGTGTGGTTACTCTCCTCCGCTGAGGAGGTGCTGCTTCCCACGATCTTTGGGGGCTCTCTGTAATCCAACTGGCTTTCCCCCTCTCGCCCCTGAGCCAATGGCAGTTCCCTGACAAGGCCCATCTAGTCCACCATCCTCTCCTCACAGATGCCTATAGGATGCTCACCAGCAGGATCTGACAGCTACACCACTCTTCCCTCCTGACATTTTTTACAACAGTATTCAAAAGCATTTGACAGTGGAGGGAGAAAGCCTCTCCTCCTAAAGGAGGGGAAGAGTGTTACAAAAAAGGAGCAATGCAGCTGAGTGCTCCAGATGGCTGGAAAGCCAAACAAGATGTTGACGTTATGGGACTGTACCGTGGGAACAAAGGGACAGTCTATTCAGTGCACTGAGCACCGGATGTTAGCTCAGAGTGTCACATGACCCTGTACTGGAAGTACATGGGAGGAGTTTTCACTCTCTGCTGTTGGTGATGAGAGAGAGCAGTCACATTTCTCTGTACTGCTGGAAGGACAGAAATAAAGGCATGTAAATACATTTCTGTCTGTCTCTCTCCCCTCCCTGGGGAGGAGTGGTGTGTTCTTCTCACGTTGAGAAGGATCGCCGATTGAGACCTCCCCTGATCTTGCCGGGAGTCGCAGACAGGGAGGTCAACAAGGATTCAAGCCGGGCACCTGGAGGGTGGCCAATTCCTCTGACTTTTGGCTTGATTCAACAAAGAGTTGTCAGCAGGAGACATTTCCTGCATTGGCAGGGGGCGTTCCACCCCCTGCCCAGGCTGCCGCGCCACACCCCCAGGTGGCCAGCCAATTGGCTGGAGGCTTGGGGGCGGGGTTTAGCCACGGCAGCATTTCCCAGCCATTCCGCTGCTGGTTTTCGTCGGATCACCCACCCACCCTCCCTTTAGTTCATTGCTTGGTTCTTGACATTGCTATGGACCTGTGGTTGGTCGCCTTTGTTGGCCAAGGGGCCTGGTAGGAATTTTTATCCAACCGGCAAATTGGCACCTGGTTTTCCACCTTGTTGTTGTTGTTTAGTTGTGTCCGACTCTTCGTGACCCCATGGACCAAGTGAGCACTCAGGGCTGATTTCCTTAAGAATGGAGAGGTTTGATCTTCTTGCAGTCCATGGGACTCTCAAGAGTCTCCTCCAGCACCATAATTCAAAAGCATCATTTTTTTCCGCCTACCTCATAGCAAATCCTCACAACTTTTGGGTATTGGCGGATAGGCATTGGAATATGGTTGTGTGTTGGAGGGCAGGGTGTGGCCATCACCTACCCCTCCATTTTATGGGTATTCCGGTAAAGGAATCAGGCGGTCATGGATCCTGTCTGATGCCCTTGCTGGTGGCTAGGGCCATGGCACAACCCCCGGTGACATCAGGGGGAGCTTTCAGTTGTATTTGCATCAACAGGCTCCCCCCACTGGTGGTTAACCCTTGATAGACTCACCCCTCCCTGAGGGGGTGTCACGCTCTGTTGTTTTATCCAATGCCTAAGCTAATAATAATAATAATAATAATAATAATAATAATAATAATAATTTATTATTTATACCCCGCCCATCTGGCTGGGTTTCCCCAACCACTCTTGGTGGCTTCCAACTAAATATTAAAAACAATACAGCATTAGACATTAAAAACTTCCCTAAAGAGGGCTGCCTTCAGTTGTCTTTTAAAAGTAAAATAGTTGTTTATTGCCTTGACATCTGCTGGGAGGGCGTTCCACAGGGCAGGCGCCACTACCGAGGAGGCCCTCTGCCTGGTTCCCTGTAACCTTACTTCTCGCAATGAGGGAACTGCCAGAAGGCCCTCAGCACTGGATCTCAGTGTCCGGGCTGAACGATGGGGGTGGAGACCTCTCACATGCTGTAATCAATAAAGTTGTGGCCTTTTTTAGCCCATTAACCTAATATAGCATGTCCATGTGTCTTTCTTATCCTCAAGCGGGTGGCGGGTCCTTGAATCACACAATAGCTACCGAGACTAGTGGCCATTGATAGCCTTAAACTCAATGAATTTCTTTAATCCCCTTTTAAATCCATCCAAATAGGTGGCTCTCACTGCTTCTTGTGGGAGCGAGTTCCATAGTTTAACTATGTGCTGTGTAAAGAAGTACTTCGTTGTGTCTCTCCTGAGTCTTCCAACACTCAACTTCATTGGATGAGCCCCGAGTTCTAATAGTAGGAGAGAAGGAAGTGAGGCTTCTCCTAATCCACTTTTCCCCACACCTCTGCTGTGTCCCCATAACCACCTGACTCACCCCTTTTAATTTCAAAAAGCCCCGAAGCATCTCCAGCCAGAAGCTGTAGAAGAGACCTGCACAATTTGGGAGTCACTAAGCCAAATGGCAAATTTGGAAAACTCAGCAGTGGCCAGCAAATTTGGAAAACTCAGCAGTGGCCAGATGATTGGAGAAGATCAGTCTACATCCCAATCCCAAAGAAGGGCAGTGCCAAAGAATGCTCCAACTACCGCACAATTGCACTCATTTCACACGCTAGTAAGGTTATGCTTAAAATTCTACAAGGAAGGCTCAAGCAGTATGTAGACCGAGAACTCCCAGAAGTGCAAGCTGGATTTTGAAGGGGCAGAGGAACCAGAGACCAAATTGCAAACATGCGCTGGATTATGGAGAAAGCTAGAGAGTTCCAGAAAGACATCTACTTCTGCTTCATTGACTATGCAAAAGCCTTTGACTGTGTCGACCACAGCAGACTATGGCAAGTTCTTAAAGAAATAGGAGTGCCTGATCACCTCATCTGTCTCCTGAGAAATCTCTATGTGGGACAAGAAGCTACAGTTAGAACTGGATATGGAACAACTGATTGGTTCAAAATTGGGAAAGGAGTACGGCAAGGCTGTATATTGTCTCCCTGCTTATTTAACTTATATGCAGAATTCATCATGCGAAAGGCTGGGCTGGATGAATCCCAAGCCAGAATTAAGATCGCCAGAAGAAATATCAACAACCTCAGATATGCAGATGACACAACCTTGATGGCAGAAAGTGAGGAGGAATTAAAGAACCTTTTAATGAGGGTAAAAGAGGAGAGTGCAAAATATGGTCTGAAACTCAACATCAAAAAAACGAAGATCATGGCCACTGGTCCCATCACCTCCTGGCAAATAGAAGGGGAAGAAATGGAGGCAGTGAGAGATTTTACTTTCTTGGGCTCCATGATCACTGCAGATGGTGACAGCAGTCATGAAATTAAAAGACGACTGTTCCTTGGGAGAAAGGCGATGGCAAACCTAGACAGCATCTTAAAAAGCAGAGACATCACTTTGCCAACAAAGGTCCGTATAGTTAAAGCCATGGATTTCCCAGTAGTGATGTATGGAAGTGAGAGCTGGTCCATAAAGAAGGGTGATCGCCGAAGAATTGATGCTTTTGAATTATGGTGCTGGAGGAGACTCTTGAGAGTCCCATGGACTGCAAGAAGATCAAACGCATCCATTCTTAAGGAAATCAGGCCTGAATGCTCACTGGAAGAACAGATCGTGAAGCTGAGGCTCCAATACTTTGGCCACCTCATGAGAAGAGAAGACTCCCTGGAAAAGACCCTGATGCTGGGAAAGATGGAGTGCAGAAGGAGAAGAAGACGACAGAGGACGAGATGGTTGGACAGTGTTCTCGAAGCTACAAACATGAGTCTTACCAAACTGCGGGAGGCAGTGGAAGACAGGAGTGCCTGGCATGCTCTGGTCCATGGGGTCACGAAGAGTTGGACACGACTAAACAACTAAACAACAACAACAAGCCAAATGGAAACCATTGGCCATGTAATGTAACTTGCAAGTTCCTTGAGAGCACGACTCTGCCCTGCCCTGCCAGAGGAAAATTTATATCGCCAATTCTTAATCGGCTTCCAGGTCGATCCACACAGGAAGTGACAGTTGAACTCCTAGCAGATAAACACCCAAACATTACAGGCCAGGTAGCCAAATTTGTGCTGTCAACCAAGAAGCTCCGTTCCAGCTGTGTGGATGCGCTCCAATCTTAAATGTTAATGTTGTAAATTTCTTTTATGTTGCAAACTGCTGCAGGTTACATTGCATGAGTTTAGAGGAAAGTTTCCTTTTATTCTCTGTTGTCCATTGTAAAGGTCTTTGACTATATACAATAAATTTGATTGAGATTGAGTTGAAAATGACCACGAGGGTCATCTAGTCCAACCCCCTGCAATGTAGGAATCTTTTGCCCAGCGTGAGGCTTGAACCCACAGTCCTGAAATTAAGAGTCTCATGCTGTACCAACTGAGCTATCTACTATACTGCCGTATTATATTTTAGGTCTCCGGGCCAAAAAGCAGTATATAAACAAACCATAATGTAGCATAACATGCGATAATTTAACGTTAACACAACATACATAATACCGTATAACAAGATGCATTAACATAACAGGAGGAGATAACATCTTGCAAAGTCTTTGATTAATCTATGCATTTTGTCCTCTCTTAAAAATGAGTAATTGAACCGCAGAGTATTTGACCATAGATACTGTTAACTTTATTATGAGAACAAAGGGCGGCGGGTTGGGGGGGGGGGGGAGAGACAGTATCAAGACATGTTTAACGAGTCGTAGACATCTGGTCTGCTCTCAGAGGAATATGGTATAAAATTAGCATATGCCATAATATGTGAGCACCTTCAAAAGCAGATTTAGATGACTCGGCAGAAAGTAAACTTGACCAGCAAGCATTTAATTACAGTATATTGAAGTGGCCCAGAAGCCTTTTGATTCAGAACATAAGCAGAAGATAATTGGTGGAAGACTACAAAAGTAGAAGACAAAACAAAGGATTGTTCGGAAGGGATCTTTTGCTGCCAATGTCAAACCAGATTTTTAACTCCGTGGGCAATGCAGTACTTAGTCGTCCTTTTACAGAGCTGAGTTGCAATGTCCAGCAGAATCACGTGGTAGAGCCAATCAGAGCAGGGTTGGACAAGTGTACCCGAGTCTGGAGGATGCAGACGTGGCATGGGGAATCTTTTTCAAACTAAGGGCCATGTTTGCTTCTGCACAACCTTATGGGGGCCACAGGCCAGTTGTGCGTGAACCCAAAGGCAAAAGTGTGAGGAGCAGTGGCATAGCATGGGGCGATTGTCCAGGGAGCAAAATTGTTAGGAGTGTAATTTCAATATCTGGCGCTGTGTGCACAGCTGTGTGCTTCCGTCGCTGGGCTCCGTTGAAAACGGCTTCTCTATGTGAACCAGGAAGTGATCTCTCCAAACAACGGAACGACTCTTCTTTTGTTGTGTCCATGGCTGCAATCTCCTGGGTGACACGGATGCCATTAGGAAGTTGAATGAACATGCATGCTCCACCTGCTTCCATCCCCACCACCCTTCCATGAGGCCCCGGGCACTGGCAACCCCTGCTATGCTGCTGGGGAAAGTGTTACTTTTGTACAGTAGGCTGGTTTCTAGAAGAGTTTGGATTTGATATCCCACTTTATCACTACCCGAAGGAGTCTCAAAGCGGCTAACATTCCCCTTTCCCTTCCTCTCCTACAACAAATGCTCTGTGAGGTGAGTGGGGCTGAGAGACTTCAGAGAAATGTGACTAGCCGAAGGTCACCCAGCAGCTGCATGTGGAGGAGCGGGGAAGTGAACCCGGTTCACCAGATTATGAATCTCCTGCTCTTAACCACTACACCACACTGGCTCTCCACTGTATCTACTTTCTGTCCTTATCCAGGCAAGCACAAAACCTTATCAGAGTTCAAAGGTGTGGAGCAGGACTGCTGAGGGGTGTGGCCTGGGGAAAGAGGGTGTGGCCTGGGGAAAGAGGGTGTGGCCTGTGGAGAGCCTTTGAACACCACTCCTGGTGTTTCGAATTGGATGCCCGAACTGCCTCAGCCAGAAGGAATTGCTCTGTATTTGATCATGAAAATACAAGAGGTGAGATTCCTACCCAGGCCCAGCAAGCTCACACACTTTGTACTACTTGGCAGTGGGCGGTGATTTTCATTCCTCCTCCTCCTACCAGAAATAGCTCAAAAACTCAAGTCCACAGAGTCCTATCATGTAAGCTCTTTAAACTAGATTGCAGGTAGAGATGTGCATTCATTTGCAAAATGAGCAAAAAATGAAACAAGTGCACCCCCATCTCTTTCTAATTTGTTTCTATGAGAAATGCATGAAAATATAGAGAGGAGAGAAACAATTTGAAATATACTCAGAGTCCTGTAGTGATTTCATGCTCTTTATTACAGCTTGCAAAACAGTGATTGAATTGACCCCCAAACCTCAGGCTTTTATATACATTATTTACACAATGAGTCCTGTCTGATTGGCTGATTCTGCTTCCCTCCTGGAGCCTGATTGGCCAATCAGTTGTTGCATTCTATGATCCTACCAGCCTAATAGGCTGATTAACTTCTTCCTGGAGCCTGATGGGTCTTTTCCTGCAGGCCAATCATTTGTTGCATTCTAGGATCCTACTTGCCTATTGTTCTAGGATCCAAGCTTAGTACATAACACAATTGAAAGCCCTTTTGTTTCTCCCATTCATTTCTCATAGGTTGGATTTTTGGAACTGAGATGAATTGAGGTCCATTGCTTAGAAAAATCACCTAAGTTGACAAATTTAGGGAACATTATTGTTATGAGGGGTTTTTTTTTTGCAGGGAGTAAACTGTATGCTGAGACCCTTCCAACCCCTGGATTAAAGTCAAAGGTCTGGAAACCAAGCCTGGTTGAAGGAGCTGGGTATGTTTAGCCAGAACAGAGGAGACTGAGGGGAGATATGTCAGCCATCTTCAAATATTTGAAGGGCTGTCACATGGAAGATGGAGCTAGCTTGTTTTCTCCTGCTATGGAGTGTAGGACACAATCCAATGGCTTCAAGTAACAAGAAAGGAGATTCTGACTAAACATTGGGAAGAACTTTTTGACAGTAAGAACTGTTTGGCAGTGGAACGGTCTCTCTTGGGAGGTTGTGGGCTCGCTTTCCTTGGAGGTTGTTAAGCAGAGGTTGGATGGCTGTCTCTCATGAATGCTTTAGTTGAGATTCCTGCATTGCTGGGGTTGGACTAGATGGCCTCTGGGGTCCCTTCCAACCCTACAGTTCTATGGTTCTATGATTCTAAGACAGGGGTCAGCAACCTTTTTCAGCCATGGGCCGGTCCACTGTCCCCCAGACCATGTGGTGGGCCAGACTATATTTTGGAAAAAAATATGAACGAATTCCTATGCCCCACAAATAACCCAGAGATGCATTTTAAATAAAAGCACACATTCTGCTCATGAAAAAGCATGCTGATTCCCGGACCATCTGTGCGCTGGATTGAGAAGGCGATTGGGCCAGATCCGGCCCCTGGGCCTTAGGTTGCCTACCCCTGTTCTGCGACAATGCACTTTATCCATTCAGCTGCACCTTCTCTGCAGACACTTGCATTTACATTTGTAAAAATAGCCAACAGGAGGTCAAGGTGCAAGCCAGAAACCTCCTTGCATTCCTGAAGGCTTTTGTTTTCAGCCTTGCATCACACCTGCTGCTTCAGACTGAAGCAGTTTTATCTGTTGACATTTTAAAAAATGCAAGTTTATGTATCGGAAGCCTGGCATATCAAAGCTTATATCCCTGAGAACGAAAGGAATTAACCAGCAGTCTTTGGCCCCCAATCTTTAAAATGTCCTTACAGGGCTTTGTCCTTGTTCTATAAAGAAACAGATATAACATCTTTAAAATGAATGCCTGGGGGCAGAAACAATGCCTTTTTGAATACAAAGGACAGCGGCCGCAACTCAGTTCCTCATGGCAAACAGTACACCAGGGTTATGGGTTAGGAAAATATTAGTAGGATCGCTGTATCGCGTACAGAACTGTCAATATCGGCAGCCCATTGCAAAGCAAGAGAAGCAAATATTTTTGCGTGGGTGAGAAGCTTGCCTCAAGGAGCTTGCAATTAAAATTATAGCCTGTAACCTCTCTGCGAACAGCTGTTCAGCCGCAGCTCCCATGTTGCTGAAGTATTCTGTGAATTGGTTTTCATAGAAAGTATTCTATGAATGAGAAGGGGATGAAATCAAGATTGCCCACCACACAAAGGGAAAACAAATCTTTTCGAGCATCAAGTCTATTGCTTTACTGCTCAGTTGGTAGAGCACGAGACTCTGAATCTTAGGGTTGTGGGTTCGAGTCCTGTGTTGGATGGAGAAGATGGAGAAGCTTGGAGGGCCACATTTGGCCCCTGGGTCTGAAATTCCCCACCACTGCTGTAAAATATACTGCTGTTTTAAACTCAGCGGTAGAAGATTTTCTTTGTATGTGAAAGGTTGCAGGTTTAATCCTCAGCATTCCCAGTTAGTGCTGGGGTTGGGGAAGACTCTTGCTGGAAACTATGGTCTATCACTGCAAGTCTGAGCTGACCTCTCTTGCTGTAAGGCAGCTTCCAAAGTAATAGCTCTCAATTTAATAGCAACCCTGTGTTTGGGGGAGGAGACGCAATCTTTGCAAGCTCAGTGATAATCCACCCTTTCAGATAGAGGTTCCTCCTTCTCCAAATAAAAATGTGCATTTATGTAAAAGGAATTAGATAAACACAATTGTTTTCCCCCGCACAAAGGAGAAGACAAGAGAGATGACGGGTACAAATCCAGCCTGAGGAAAGATATCTGTTGTAACATGTCTTGCATTTTAAAGAAATTTGCATGAATTTAGCAGAGGAAGATGTGAATTGCTTTCCAATGCAGATATTTTCCAGGAAATCGCTGGCATATTACCAGATTATATATCTCTTTATGGTACATTTTGTAACGAAGGGTGAGATGCCAGTGGCGAGGACAAAGGAGTTCATATTTTGCAATTTAATACATGGCTTTTACCCTACTGGCTTCAGCAACATGGAAACAAAGTTTTAAGTACATTAGAAGAGCCTAATGGATCAGGCCAATAACCCATCTAGTCCAACATCCTGTTCTGACAGAGGCCAACAAGATACCTGTGAAAAAGCAGCAGGCAGGATTCGACCACAAGAGCCTGCTCCCCTCCCGTGGTTTCCAGCCACCAGTACAGTGGACGCTCAGGTTGCGAACGTGATCCGTACGGGATGCACGTCCGCAACCCACAGAGTCTGCAACCTGCAGCGGCGCATCTGCGCATGCGCGGGTTGCAATTCGGCACTTCTATGCATGTGCAAAGCGCGATTTAGCACCTCTGTGCATGCACGACTGCCGAAACCCGGAAGTAACCCATTCCAGTAGTTCTGGGTTTCAGCAGTCCGTAACCCAAAAAAACACAACCTGAAGCGTCTGTAACCCGAGGTATGACTGTATTCAGAAGCATTGTTGCCTCCAACTGTGAAGTAGCCATCGATAGCCTGATTGTGATGAATGAAGGTCAGAAAGGAAATACATCTCTACTGCCAAGCCAATCCAGTCTGGGGATCCAACCAGTGCGTTCCAGGCAAGTCGTGGGATTTCTGTAGTGGAGACATCTCTGGTCATGATCAGGAACCCTGGTGAGATATAAGAATCAAGGGGGATTCTAATCCATTATCTTGGACATGGCTTGGACTGGAGAGATTTGCCTCTTTCTCACCTTCTGGCCTCTTTCCTCTCTGGCTCTGTCACTCTTCTCCTCAAGTGGCTGGTTGTGAAGCTGCCATGCTGCGACTTTTGATGTCATCTCAGGTCCCTAAGGCCGTATTGACATCTCATTCGGATGGCCATACTAAAGGAACAACAGGTGTGACATCTCATACCCCAAAAGGAAAATATAACAGGATACTCCTGGACGCGGGTGGCGCTGTGGGTTAAACCACAGAGCCTAGGACTTGCCGATCGGAAGGTCGGCGGTTCAAACCCCCACGACGGGGTGAGCTCCCATTGCTCGGTCCCTGCTCCTGCCCACCTAGCAGTTTGAAAGCATGTCTAAGTGCAAGTAGATAAATAGGTACCGCTCCAGCAGGAAGGTAAACGGCATTTCCTTGCACTGCTCTGGTTCGCCAGAAGCGGCTTAGTCATGCTGGCCACATGACCTGGAAGCTGTACGCCGGATCCCTCGGCCAATAAAGCGAGATGAGCACCGCAACCCCAGAGTCGGTCACAACTGGACCTAATGGTCAGGGGTCCCTTTACCTTTACCTTACTCCTGGTTGTGTGTTGTATTAAGGCAGTGAGAATTAACAGTTGACTGCCCCCTTAAGGACATCCCTGTCTGCAGATGTCCTCTGCCTCTTTCCTTGTGAACTAGGAGAAACCCTACTGCAGGTCTTTGTTAAGAACCCTGCCAGGGATCTGTAGAAAACCCTGCCTAATAATCTGTTTCTTTTACCAACCTGACTGAATGGCTGAGGTCCAATACGCTTCACAGGTGACAAGGCAAGCATCTGGGCTGTCCGGAAAGCTGCTGTTGCCGCTTTCAAAATCCAATTCCCAGCCCACACTGACAGGAACATAGCTGTCAACTTTTCCCTTTTCTTGCGAGGAATCCTATTCGGAATAAGGGAATTTCCCTTTAAAAAATGGAAACGTTGACAGCTATGGCAGGAACAATAATCCAATGTCTATGGGAGACAATGAGTTATTGGTTCATTAATCAAGGGAACATCTGTATTGGTGGAATGCATTCATTCATTCATACACATCTCATTAAAGAAGATCTCATTATCTTTAAGTCACTTTCTCCAAAAATAAAACTAAAATATATTTTGCTTGCAACCCTCTCCCCAGTTTAGCACTTTAATTCCAAGAGTCTCAGAGCGGGTTAATGCCCCTCTCTGCCCCCAGCCTTCCAAGAAATCTATTGTGACAGCTTCCTTGAATACTTAACTGGCAGTGACAGGCAAGCTGCAGGATCAATAACTAACCCTTTGGTGCAAGAGGCAATCTCAGACAATTATTTGCATGTCATGTTGAGCCACTTGGAGGCTGAAATATTGTTCCAAGCCCTCATCCAAAGGGACATCTGTAAATATGTATTTTCAATTGACTCCCAGTGCCTTGGGATGTACTTGAATTATTCTCAAGTGAATATTCATGAAGTTTGACAGCAGCGTTTACCACTCCATTACGGCAAAATTTAAGAGTATTGCAGCAGTGCTTGAAATGCATGTTGCCATGACATGGAAGGAAAACAAATCTGCACCATCCTTTATTCTATTGATTGATTTGGAACCCCATACAAAAAGGGTTTTTTTTAAAGGCCTGATTTTATTTATTTATTAATATCGTCATCATAACAGCATACATAATTAGATCACAAAATGAATAAGGCTGTTCATCATAAAGGAATAAACAACAAAACCACAGTCCCTTAAGAGCCATTTCACAATTATGCTACTAACTAAAATCTTAACCAAAAGATGTACCAGTACTTTCAATATTTCCTACCTGCTAAAATCCTGGGTTAAAATAATTATGAAGCCCCATGTCCACAATTTCCTTGATTTATCTCATAACAAAACATATATATATCAATTTTCCATAGTGCTCCTTCACAAATATTAACACATTGGCAATTCATAAGTCTTATTTGGTTTGAAGCCATATCTCTTACGACAATCAACAAATTTCTGCCATTTTACCAAGACATTGTCTTGCCTTTGTCTCAAAAGCTCAACTACTTTGGCTAACTCCCCTCTAAAAGCTCAGCAACTCAGGGCGTTCTCCCCCCACCCCACCCCCCAAAAAAACTCAACAACTCAACAACTATTGATTTCTCCATTTTGGGTTAAAAATAAATAAATAGGGGTTGTCTCCTACATGGGGCATGGAAAAATATGGTAGTCTTAATCATGGGCATATAGGGACATAGGTGGCACTGTGGGTTAAACCACAGAGCCTAGGACTTGCCGATCAGAAGGTCGGTGGTTCGAATCCCCGTGACGGGGTGAGCTCCCGTTGCTCAGTCCCTGCTCCTGCCGACCTAGCAGTTTGAAAGCACATCAAAGTGCAAGTAGATAAATAGGTACCACTCTGGCGGGAAGGTAAACAGCGTTTCCGTGCGCTGCTCTGGTTCGCCAGAAGTGGTGTAGTCATGCTGGCCACATGACCCGGAAACTATACGCCGGCTCCCTCGGCCAATAAAGCGAGATGAGCGCCGCAACCCCAGAGTCAGCCACGACTGGACCTAATGGTCAGGTGTCCCTTTACCTTTAATCATGGATATAGCCAGGGGTTTTGTTAGGGGAGTAGGCTTTTGTTGGGGAGGGGGCAAACCTATGTTAGTTAAGTATTTTTTATTGATTTTTATTTAGGGGGGCAGCTGCCCTCGTGCCCACCCTGGCTACACATGTGGTTTTAATTCTATTAATGTTCAATTGTTTTTAATTGTTCCCCACCACCATGTTTGTATCCGTTCTTATTTTACCTGTCAGAGAAGAAGGCAGGGTAATAATAATAATAATAATAATAATAACAACAACAACAACAACAACAACAACAACAATAACAATAATAACAATAATAATATCTGGAGATGATGGGGAATGAAACCAGGAAGCAGATGCTCTACCACCATGTTACAGCCAAAAATGGCTTACTGAGTGGGGAGAAGCTCCAATAACAGAGCACAGCAGAGGTTATATTTTCTGAGAATCCTCCGGAAAAACAATCTCTCAGAAGACCTGTTGATGGCATTTTACCATTGTACTTTGGAGAGTGTATTAACTTATGGTCTGTGTGTGTGGTTTGGGAGCTGCACGGCCAGGGAAGAAACAATGCTGTCCAGGGTTGTAAAGACTGCGGAGAGAATAACTGGGTGCACTCTTCCCACCTTGGATCAAATCTATGCTTCCAGGTGCCATAAGAAAGCTGCAGAGATAGCGCAGGATAGCGCGCACCCTGGAAATGATCTCTTTCAGCTTCTGCCTCCTGGAAGAAGGTACAGGGTTATAAAGACCAGGACTAGCCGCCTGAGAAACAGTTTCTACCCAAATGCAATTCTGGTTTTAAACACAGTATAAGGAGTCTCTATAGTATATTGTATTTTAAAATGGGGTTTCAGAGTTTTTAGGGGGGGTTGAATGTCTGAAGAAGAAGAAGAAGAAGAAGAGGAGGAGGAGGAGGAGGAGGAGGAGGAGGAGGAGGAGTTTGGATTTGATATCCCGCTTTATCACTACCCTAAGGAGTCTCAAAGCGGCTAACATTCTCCTTTCCCTTCCTCCCCCACAACAAACACTCTGTGGGGTGAGTGGGGCTGAGAGACTTCAAAGAAGTGTGACTGGCCCAAGGTCACCCAGCAGCTGCATGTGGAGGAGCGGAGACGTGAACCCGGTTCCCCAGATTACGAGACTACCACTCTTAACCATTACACCACACTGGCTCTCAATCTCTTATGTAGATTTTTCGATTTCATTGTTCCGTATGGGACAATGACAATAAAGATATCATATCGTATCGTATCGTATCGTATCGTATCGTATTGTTGTTGCTTACTGGAAGAGGTAGAGGTAGGGAGGTCAATTTAGTGCAAACACGCCCCTGGAGTGAATTCAGTATGTTAACTCCCCACCACCACCACCACCTATAATAATAATAATAATTCACCTTTTTCCTCTCTTCTCCCTCCCAGTAAGCAACAGCAGCTCACCTGCCAGGAAGTTAGCCTAGAAGCTCCACCCCACGCCACAAACCACTACAGCCTTTCCCTTGAATATGCCTGATCTTCTCTTAACACAATCTAAGCTACAGTGGTACCTCTGGTTGCAGACGGGATCCATTCCGGAGGGCTGTTTGCAACATGAAAAGAGCGCAACCAGCAGTGGCGCATCTGCGCATGCACGGGTTGCAATTCACCACTTCTGCACATGCGCGTGATGTCATTTTGCGCGTCCGCGCATGCGCGAGTGACGAAACCCAGAATTAACCCTTTCATAGCTGTCAACATTTCCATTTTTTAAAGGGAAATTCCCTTATTCCGAATAGGATTCCTCGCAAGAAAAGGGAAAAGTTGACAGCTATGAACCCTTTCCGGTACTTCCGGGTCGCCGCGGGACGTAACCTGAAAGAACGTAACATGAAGCGGACATGAGGTATGACTGTAGCACCTTACAGCGGCAAATCACATAAATTTGCAAAATCAAGGTTTTTAGGCCTTGTGACGTCAAGAATGCCAGAAGACAGGATGTGCAGACCTGAGGAGCAGGAGGAGGAGGAATTAACTTCTGAACATTTGCAAGCACCGAGCCAAAGGGAGAGAGAGAGGAAATAGGAAGACTGCGAGTAACTCATCTTTTGACAGTCAATATGTCATCGAATCCATATGCATGCGGACAGGAAGGTCAAGGAAATGTTTCCCAACGGAGGAGGCTTGTGGGGCCTCATCCATCAAAAACCTATTAATAATAGAACAGATTATTCACAGATAATGCAAATATAATTACAGTCACCCGGTAGCCCTGGTACGGAAACAGCATATATTTGACGTACAGAATAAACTCCAGACTCCATTTTGACATACAGCCTGGGTCATTTTGGTTAAGAGTTTCAATATGGCCGCAGTAAACGGACATTTGGTGGAAAGGCAGAAACTCTGCTCTATTCATAGGGTAAGATTATTTGATTGGTAAACTACAAAAAAATTAGTATTCAGTGGTTAAATGCATGCCACGAATATCAGATAAATGTTGTCTACTTCAGCCCTATTGCAAGAAAGCTTGGCTACTGTTCTCCATGCTCTTGGAGCTTCCAGAAGGGATTGCTGCTATGTGCTTCACTTGGGGCTGCCTCTTAAGGATGCCTTGGAAACTTTGACTGGTCCAAGATGCAGCCGTCAGATTACTGGCTTGGTTTCCATTTAGAGCACCTATAAAACTTATTTTAAAACAACTGCACTTGTTGCCAGCTCGTTTCTGGCACTAATTCAAATCCTAAATGACTTAGGCCACAAATGTCTGAAAGACCCCACAGAACATCTTGGGTGTTGAAATAGGTAGAGGGACCCCAAGACGACTTACAGACAAGAATAGTAATAATAATTCCCTTAGAAATGACAACAAGAATCTGTCTTACAGGCTTTCTGTAAGGCCTTCAAAGAACATATGTAAAGTGCTTTGGACATTCAGATTCTAGTTGTAATATCTATCAATTTCAGTCCCTCTCTATTTCTCATTGTTCCAATCTGTCTATCAAATATCTATCCATTTCAGTTCCTCTCTATTTATCATTTTTTCCAATCTAAAGTTCATTTCTCCGCATTTCCACAACAGTTTGAAATATTTTTTAAGGGGAAAAAAGTCCTCATGAAAATTCATCAGAATTCCCCTCCCCCTTCACTGTGGATTACTCCTGATGAATGCCATTTTTACTAACATGCATATTTGGACAAAGTATGTAGTTTTCCTTAACACTGAAATGTTTCTGTATGTCTTCTCCACAAATGCATATGTACAGTGGTACCTAGGGTTAAGAACTGAATTCGTTCTGGAGGTCCGTTCTTAACTTGAAACTGTTCTTAACCTGAGGTACCACTTTGGCTAATGGGGCCTCCCGCTGCCGCCACGCCACCGCCACACGATTTCTGTTCTCATCCTGAAGCAAAGTTCTTAACCCAAGGTAATATTTCTGGGTTAGCGGAGTCTGTAACCTGAAGCGTCTGTAACCTGAAGTGTATGTAACCCGAGGTACCACTGCACATTAATGTGAACACTTCAGAATATGTATTTTTGTGCACTTGACATGGCTGAGGGAACCGCATTCCAAAATTCAGAGAAGTGCAAATGTCGTAGAAGGGCTGTGTTTCAGACTGTGTATTGTTGTGTTTCTTTGCCTTTGAATGTGGACTGGATCAAATGTCCCCACCATCCTTAGGATTATCTGAAAGGTCTGTCACTTGTTAGAAACAAAAGAAACACACACACACCTCCCGAGGGAGACCTTTTCTGTGCAAATTTTCATGGCTTAAAAGAGGAATCAGCACTTCTTTTAAAAGCAGGGTCTATAATTAAGATTACAAGTATTTCCTCTTTTGCCGGATGTTTGTGTTTTGCAATAAATTCTGTTGCTTGATTTGGCTCATTACCAGCACAATATAAATATTCAGGAAGAAAATTTGTCTTTAATGAATTAGTCTGATTGCTTTAATTACATTTACAATCTGTTGTTTCTCATAGGGTTGGTTTTTTTAAGGCAATTGCCTGCTTGATGTATGGTTGTTTTCTCCAATGCTGAATGTAGGGGACAATTATTACAGATAGCTCACCAGCATTGACGGAATGAAATTGAAAAATATATATAAAGAATGCAATCCAGCAACATTTAAACGAAGTGAGGGGCATGCCACTGATTTCGTTGGAGTATAAATCATACCCTCTCACCCCATTCCATTGCTAGGTGCACAACATGACTGATAGATGCGGGTAAGGCTGTATATTGCCGACAAAAGATGCATCCGGTTCACTGTGGACCTAGATGAGCATTACAGTTGGGATGCTTTGTTCTTTCTGTCTGAAATTTGCCAGGTCTGATCCTTTGCAAGAGGAGATAGGAGGACTGCCATGCCGTGCCAATAGAATGGAAAACACAAAAGTTACATGAAGCAAAAGACTGTCTGGGTCCCATTGAGTCCCCATTAATTCCAATCGATGTTAATTGAAAGCCTGTAGGATATCGGGGTATCCATTGGTCCAGTCTGTTTGAAAATTGACAAGTCTTGTGCTTTTTATTTTTGTTTGATGTGTGTGTGTGTGTGTGTGTGTGTGTGTGTGTGCGCTTTAATGCTTAGAACACTTGATTGTAACAAAACCTCTAAGCAGTTTACAGGAAATATTAAAATTATTAATAAAAACAGCTCCAAACAAATGCATTTAAAAGCATTTGTATCTTTCTATAATATTTCTTTTTCTTTTATCTTTCTTTTTATTGTCCTCTTGATTTTCTTCTTGTTCTTCTTTCTTTGGAGTCCAATGTCTCTTCTTTCTTCTTCTTTGGCGATCACTCGCAGCCAGTAAGATTGTCTTCCATGAACACGGTTTTAACAGCTGGTCTGTAAGTGACTGTGGAGGCCAATTCTGGATCCACAAGTCCCATGTCTGGGGCCTTGACTACGGTCCAGAGATCGTAAACTCATGGGAGTGGTAGATGGAGACCGTGAAGAGGCCATGGGATGCTTCCTCGCAGCAGCCGCCACCGCTGCCAGTGCCCGGCACAAGTGCTGGCTCTTCTTCCTCCCTGAGCTTGGTGGCGGCAGCACTGGCGGGGGGCAAATAGGGGCATTCCAGGATCAAATCAGGCTTTTGAAAAACTTCTGGGACCATCCCTGGAGAATCAGGACACTTGGAGGGTATGCTGTTCTAGGTGCTATAAATGGTCAAAGGGTAGGAGGAAAGGTATGCCTCTGTTCTACCAAGTGTGCCACTGCTAGAGAAATTTAAAAGAGTTTTCTAGACCAGAGGTATCCCTCCCTGGGACTCAAATGTAAAAGGATGCAGGCTCCAAGTGAAAAGACAGGCCTTTATTGAAACACAAATGTGCATAGGGACAGCATCAAAAATAAGGAGGCTGCAAAGAACTACACCAGCCACTGGAGAACCAGTGTGGTGTAGTGGTCAAGAGTGGTGGACTCGTAATCTGGGGAACCGGGTTCGCGTCTCCGCTCCTCCACATGCAGCTGCTGGGTGGGTGACCTTGGGCTAGTCACACTTCTCTGAAGTCTCTCAGCCCCACTCACCTCACAGAGTGTTTATTGTGGGGGAGGAAGGGAAAGGAGATTGTGAGCCGTTTTGAGACTCCTTCGGGTAGTGATAAAGCGGGATATCAAATCCAAACTCCTCTTCTACTTATTATTGAGGAGAAGTGCGTGGAACAGGTCTCGGTGCTTCGATTTCTGGGAATAGAGTTGAGAGATGACTTAACTTGGGGAGAAAACAGCAAAGACCTGATGAAGAGAGCACAGCAGAGGTTATATTTTCTGAGAATCCTCCAGAAAAACAATCTCTCAAAGGACCTGTTGATGGCATTTTACCATTGTATTGTGGAGAGTATATTAACTTATGGTTTTAAATGCAGTATAAGGAGTCTCTATGGGAGTATATTGTATTTAATTATGGGGTATCAGAGTTTTTAGGGGGTTAACCAGGCTGGGATAGCTGGGATAGCAGGCTTGTTAGTTTTTGAATGTCTTATGTAGATTTTTCAATTTCGTTTTTCTGTATGGGACAATGACAATAAAGATTATCATATCGTATCATATCCAAAGCAATGTTTTTTTATACACTTCCTGTGATTTCTATTCACCACTTTCTCTCCCACCCCTTATAAGATGCCATAGCATCAGGTTGCAAGACACAATTACATTGATTTGCGGAGAACAATCACTCTTAAGAAAAAGTGCCTTCGTTTTCAACTGTCTGGGTTGGCCCAGCAATGCCCCCTTTCCTAAGACTGCTAACACGTTATGCAAACAGTGTATGCAAATCACTGGTGATGTTTTCTTAGCCCTCTGTTTCTAAGGGATTTTCTTTCCTCGTCGACTTATTTGCTTTTGCTTTCATATCTCCCATATCATGGTGTGATCTGTGCCAGAGCAGGGATGGGAGGAAATTCCACAGCGTCAAAGTCAAGACAAACAAGAGAACCTGTGTGGAAGCATGCAAAAGCTCCCAGGGCAGTGACTGTGACTTACCTGTGCTATACAACCTGGTGCCCTCCGTAGGTTTTTAGACTACAATTCCCATCAGCCCCAGCCATCACAGCCATGCTGGGTGGGCATGATGGGACTTGTAGGCCTGAAACATCTGGAGGGCGCCAGGTTGGGGAGGGCTGAGAGAGAGAGAGAGAGAGAGAGAGAGAGATGGCTGCAGAGCAAATCAGACAGAGAGCATCTGCTTTGAATTTATCAGCTGAGCAAACACAGAAAGCAAGAGTGTTTAGTCTCTAGGCTGCCAGCACATGCTCCAAATTCTCTGCTGCTCGCTGACTTTTGAACCGTTTGGCAGACCTTCAATAAGAAATTACATCACCGATGCTCTGGAAATCCAGCCTAGCCCCGGAGTTGTGAAGAAAATAAGCAACTCTTCAGCAAAAGCCTTCATCTATGCTGAATTTCAAAGGCAAGAATAACAGCTGAGGAGCTCCACTCACTAGGAAGCTGTTCTGTGCAAGCCCCCTTGAAAAGGGAAGAAAGGAGGGTCCCACCCTGGCTTACTCTGAACCGTCCATTTGGATGCAAGAATCTCTGGGACCAGAATTACATTACAAGAATTGGAGTCTAACTCATATGGGATCAGATTTGTGATGGCCTGTGGCCAAAATAATTCCAGTCATGGCTGGAGTTCTCTGTACTACAGTCCCATGCATCAGGGAAGGCCTGGAGCTCAGTGGTAATGCATCTACAGTGGTACCTCAGGTTCCAGACGCTTCAGGTTCCAGACGCTTCATGTTACAGATTCTGGTAACCCAGAAATAGTACCTCGGGTTAAGAACTTTGCTTCAGGATTAGAACAGAAATCATGTGGTGGCAGCGGGAGGCCCCATTAGCTAAAGTGGTACCTCAGGTTAAGAACAGTTTCAGGTTAAGAATGGACCTCCAGAACAAATTAAGTTCTTAACCCAAGGTACCAGTGTACATTGCGTCTAGAAGGTCCCTGATTCCATACCTGCCAAGCGTCCCGTTGGGTAGGCAGGTGGCCGAGGGTGAGTGGAGATCAGGCAGGCAGGGTGGTACGGGGTGTGTTCCCTGCTTTGCCCTCCCAAAATGTTGGAGGGCTTCAAGCTCCAGCATCTCTAAGTAGAACTGGAATCAGTGGTGTAGCACAGGTTGCCAGTGACCGGCACCATGCAGAGAGTGGGTGGGAGGGAGAGAAATGGATGGAGTATGTATGCACATTCAACTGCCTAGGGCATCTGCGTCACCCAGGAGATTGCATCCGCAGAGATAAGAAAAGAAGAATTGTTCCAGTGTCTAGAAGGGTCACTTCCTAGTTCACATGGAGAAGCCGTTTTCAATGGAGTCCACCAATAGCTGTATTGAGGCAGCACTAGGTTTTGACATTTTACACCCCTAATGAATTTTGCACTCGGGGAAATCACCTCATGCCCCTCACGCTGTGCCACTGCTGGGAATGTCCCCTTCTTAAAACCCTGGAGAGTCACTGGCCACTGTGGACACTACTAAACTATATGGATCAAAGATCTCACATAAGGCAGCTTCTCACATTCCTGTGTGAGAATAGTTGTGTGTATGTAGAACTGGGTTTCTTGTAGGTTTGCAACCATTCATGTCTTAAAGTATGGGGTGGGGAACCTGTAACCCTCCAGATGTTGTGGCACTCTAACTTTCATCAACTCCTTCCAGCATGGTCCAAGGTGGGATTACAGGAGCTATTGTTCAACCACACATGGAGGACCACAGATTCATCATCCCTGCCTTCAAAAGAAGGCTTGTTTCATCATTTTTGCCCAAGACCCAACAAAACCCCGATTTGTTGCCTACATGAATTAAAAATCCTGACATCTTCCCCTTTAAAAGATTCCTTCCTGCAGAAAGTGAAATGTTTGTGGCCAAAGCCATGTCAGCATCTTGGGTTTCTATTTTATTTGTGAGGATCCTGCCCCTTCAAATTTGCCAGATAAAATTCAGTGGTAGATCTGGAAGCTATTTGCTCATGGACCACCCCTCTGATGGAGGGTGGGCATGTGCCCTACTTTAGAGGGGGCATTATTCTATTTGAAGGGTATGAGATAGCTCAGTTGGTAGAGCATGAGATTCTTAATGTCAAGGTTGTGGGTTCGAGCCCCATGTTGGGCAAAAGATTCCTGCATTGCACTAGATGATCCTTGTAGTCTCTTCCAACTCTTTGATTCTATGAGATAGAAACACAACCCTGGCAGGCAATATTGCTTCAGAATCTGGTTGCTGAAAGCCAAATCTGGGATTGTTGCTGGGTGGGCCTGTCACCTCCACACAAAGGTTCAGCACAGTGCTAGTGAACAAAGGTTCAGCACAGTGCCAGTCTTCACTCTGGGACTGGATTCTCCTTAATCCTCTGTATGGGCATAGAATTTCATGTCAGTGCAGACAGTGAGAACTTGTGGGATGGTGCCAATGTTCTTTTGTCAAATCCAACCCATCTAAAATGTCCATTAAGATTATTGATCCTGTGGGTAAAAGGTAAAGGTAAAGGGACCCCTGACCATTAGGTCCAGTTGTGACAGACTTTGGGGTTGTGGCGCTCATCTCGCTTTACTGGCTGAGGCTTCCGGGTCATGTGGCCAGCATGACTAATCCGCTTCTGGCGAACCAGAGCAGCACACGGAAATGCCGTTTACCTTCCCACTGGAACGGTACCTATTTATCTACTTGCACTTTGATGTGCTTTCAAACTGCTAGGTTGGCAGGAGCAGGGACCAAGCAACGGGAGCTCATCCCGTCACGGGGATTCGAACCGCCAACCTTCCGATCAGCAAGTCCTAGGCTTTGTGGTTTAACCCACAGTGCCACCCGCATCCCGGATCCTGCGGGTACTCAAGAAGAAATGAACCAGGTTAATAGTATATTTTCTAGGGGGGGGGGGAGGAAAGGGCTGTGACTCAGTGGCTGAGCATCTGCTTTGCATGCAGAAGGTCCTGCTCCCTGGCATCTCCAGGTAGGGCTAGAAGAGGAGCCCTGGAGAGTTGCCATCAGTCAGTGCAGATGATACTGGGCAATATGGACCAATGGTCTGACCCAGGAGACATCAGCTTCCTATATTCCTATATTCTGCAGGTGATTAGCAAATTGATCCAGTTGACACTTAAGACGGTCCATTTGTGCTTTCGCATCACGTCAGGGATTGGGGCAGGACGGTCTGGAAAATAATTTGTGCAGCTCCGAATGTTTTAGATTTACTGTGGTCTGCCAGAAAACTGACAGGACAAGTTAAAGATAAAGAATTGTAACTTAACACAGACATGACTGCTGTCCTTGAAAGGAGTTGTGCCAAACTGTTTCAGCTCAGAAGAAACAAAGTCGTAAGATAATACTTCAGATTTCCACTGATCTTTTCTCCTCCCCAGAAAGTTTACTTTTTGAATGTAAATGAATTCATCTCTACCTCATTGCTGATGTGATGGGCAGTGACATTTACAGCGAGGTTTCAAAAAATGGATGCAGAAAAGAAAGCGGGATGACTTAAAGGTGTTAACACTGGTTCAGCAGTGGATTAGGGTGCCTCCAAGTTGTTGCAATTTTGCAGGAGGGATTCAAGCAGACAACAAAGACACTTAGGTAAAGATAAAGGGACCCTTGACCATTAGGTCCAGTTGCGGACAACTCTGGGGTTGCAATGCTCATCTCGCTTTATTGGCCAAGGGAGCCAGCGTACAGCTTCTGGGACATGACTAAGCCACTTCTGGCGAACCAGAGCAGTGCACGGAAACACCGTTTATCTTCCTGCTGGAGTGGTACCTATTTATCTACTTGCACTTTGACGTGCTTTTGAACTGCTAAATTGGCAGAAGCTGGGACAGAGCAACGGGAGCTCAACCCATCGTGAGGATTCAAACCGCCAACCTTCCGATTGGCAAGCCCTAGGCTCCGTGGTTTAGACACTTACGTTTAAATAATAATAATCAGACTTAATAATTAATTGCTGCTGTCGTTGCTTTGAGTATGAGAACAATACGTAATTGATTACATTTCCCTCCATTCGCGTTGTGTCTCCTTTGCATTGAAATGAACGGGGTGGAATAGCATAATGACAACACAGTTTACATAATTTCTGGAATTAAGTTATGCAATTTCACCGTGGTGGACGACAAAATGAATAACATAGTTTTTCAGCCCAACATCTTCAGCTGCGGTGGAACAGAAACATTGCTGCATGTGATGAATCCAGGGCGGAACAGAAAATGATGCCTTCTTTAACAACAAAGAATAGATTAATAAAATAAGTCAATAAAATAAACAGTAAAGCGATAAAAGCAAAACGATGCTGTCAGGCTGCTATCAGCGACTCCCACTGCCGGTTGCCCAGGAAGATACAAAGACAAAGAATGTTCTTACCATCCGCTTTTTATTCAGTATTTACAGAGAGAGGCTGTAGAACACAGCCTCTTGGATAATGGCGTTGTCCTGAGTGACTCTTCACCCCACCCACTTCTTCATTCGTCATCCTCATCACCTTCTCTAGGGGTGCTGATGAGTGCCCTCAGCCTTTGGGCTCTTTGCTCCCCTACTTTCAAGGCTCACCGGGTTCTGGGAGGGTAGGTCTGGAATGCTTTCTAAAGACACTGTGTCCATCAGTTGTCACTCCCCTTGTGGTTCCTATTCCGTCTCCTCCTCTCCCATTATTTCCCAGCTTTCCTCAACTTGTAATTCTAAACTGTCTTCGTCTTCTCTGGAAGGGTCAGGCTGGGGAGGCGGTTTCCACCATTTTTCCTCTGCCCAATCCTTCCTTACATCCCTACCAGGAAGACATGTAACCACCCCACAAAAAAATCAGGCTGAAGTCAGGATGAATGCTTATTGTTGTATATCCATCCCACTAATAAATCATGGCAGGTGCTGAATAAAAACATAACAACATCTTACCCATACCTAAGCCTTTTTCAAACCAGGACAAATGCTCAATGAACAGGTCATTTGGGAGAGCCCTTAATTATTTCTGCTTACCAGCTCTGTGCTACGATTCCATGCAGAATTGGACATTAGAATGAAGCCACTCCTGTGTATGAATTCCTGCTTTCCAGTGTAAAATTCAGTGCCCAGGACTCATAGATATTACTCAACATCATCACTATGCACCAGATTCTACAATGGTCCTCTCTGCCCACATTCCCAACATGCCGATTTGGCAGCGTAAATTGGCTCCTAGCATACAGGAGTTATTTCAGAGGAGTCTTTCATGCTCAAGATCATTCAGTGTAGACTAAAAAAACCCTAACTGTTCTGTCATAGTCACAGTCAGAGCGCTGAAAGAATGGTGAAATAATTATTTCAGTCCCTGTTTCAGGAGACAAGTAGGGGTTCCATTAAATCGCAATCATTACTTGCTGTGGCACCTATTGAACACCTTCGTCTTCCAACAAGTCTTTAAAGTGGAGATCTTTAGCACGGTCTCTATTTGTGTTGGAACTATTTTAAACTTTTTAAGCATATGGGACCATTTCATTGTTGGGGATGGCTTTATATGTGGAACTTTTATACTTGGAACTTTTTCTCACGGCATCTACACTTTTCTTGTTTCATGGCTGCAACAGTCCCATTTGTCATATAATTATATATTTTTATTGTCGTGACCCACCCACCCTGGGACCTTATGGTAAAGCGCAGGAAAGAAACCTATTTTAAAAACAACAACAACTGAATAAATTTGGGGCACAATGGAAGCAGCCAGTGCTGCAGGGGAAAGCTCGATGTTTCAGGTGTCATTGTGAGGGCAGGTCACAACAAGGCCACACCCTGCATTTAAAATGCTTTGATACACCTTTAAACAGTCATGGCTCCCCCCAAAGAATCCTGGGAGATGTAGTTTGTTAGGTGTTACGGTGAAATCTGGGTGCGAGGCTGCTCTGCCACCCAGCTCGTCGACTAAGTCCGCGGGTCCCTGCGGAGGAAAATGAGCTCAGCCAAAGACAGGAGCAAGCTGCAGAAGATCCAAGTTTATTGCACAACAGGTTCAAGGCGAGATTGAACAGCGAGAAAGGGGTGACATGAACTTTTAAAACTTCCCTCCATGTCCCAGAATGCAGTGCAAAATACATCACAGTTACATCATGAATACATTAAGAAGAGGTTGGGTTACACAGGATTAACATATGGAGGAGGGAGGAGGGAATATGCAGAGCTGGAGATATGCGCAGATAAGCACATCCTGAGTACCGGTGATGAGAAGACAATGGTCCATGTATGCATAGTCTGCCACCTGGCATTGCCTGGAGGAAAGGCTTGGCAGAGTGATTTGACAGGATTAGGGTCTTCCTGAGAGTACGTGACACCTCGCTTGAGGGATTATGGAGGACAGGAGAGGTGTCATGGAGTCCTAGAGAAATTGAGCAAATTGGCACGTTGATTTTCTATGAATTTTATAGATTTTAGTCCCTTTTGACATTGACAATTGGACTCGGAAATAAATGGGTATATTGTAGCGAAGAAGAAGGTGAAGAAGGTATGCCCCCCCCTTCCGTATCATAAGAAAGCCCACTTCCCCTCACAGAGCTACAATTCTCAGAGTTCCCTGTGAAGAGGAATTGACTGTTCAACCACTCTTGAAACCATAGCTCTGTGTGGGAAATAGTGGGTCTTGGAAGAACTCTCAGCACCCTTAACAAACTACTGCTCCCATAAATCTTTGAGGGGAGCCATTTGGACCCTGCTTCATTTTTTTTTTTTAATAAAATTTTTATTGGCTTTTCAACATATATTATAAGACACTACAAACAACAAACACAAACAAACAAACAAACATAAAAACATGTATAATTTCATAAATTTTTCATGTACCCAATTTCAACGACTTCCCCATGCCTCCCTTTTCTGCATCCCTATTTTAAACTTTTTCAGCAACCCCTGATCTCAATTACTTGTAATTCACTTTCTTTAATCCTTTTTCTCTTACCCAATCATTTACCGCTACAAATCTGTTTTACCTTACCCATGACATTTTAGCACTCGTTAATTTTACAACAGTTCTTAAGGTAAAGTTTAAATTTCTTCCAATCTTCTTCCACCGTCTCTTTTCCTTGGTCACGGATTCTGCCAGTCATCTCAGCCAGTCCCATATAGTCAATCACCTTCGTCTGCCACTCTTCCAGCGTGGGTAGTTCTTGTGTCTTCCAATACTTTGCTAAAAGAACTCTTGCTGCTGTTGTAGCATACATAAAGAACGTCCTATCTTTCCTTGGCACCAATTGGCCTACCATGCCCAGGAGAAAAGCCTCTGGTTTCTTATAAAAGGTACACTTAAGCACCTTCTTAATTTCATTATAAATCATTTCCCAGAAGGCCTTAATCCTTGGGCATATTTGGACCCTGCTTCAGATAGCAGAATGCCCCAGGTTGGCTTTAGAGAAGAGACTGGGTCATCAGAAACAAAATTTCAGAAAACTAGGATCTAAAATTAGCCTCAGATCAGTTTCCTTTCCCATTTCTCCTGGCTGCATCTGTGTCTAATCTAAACTCGCCTTGGAAAGAAGACACTGTTTAGCATCACAACTCAGTTGTATTTCTTGCGCTACAATTTTGCACAAACACTTGCAGCCTGCAGCCAAAAGAATCAGCTGGTTAACTTCAAATCAATATGTGAAATGGATTTCCCACTCATTGGTTCTTGGCTGCCATTGCCCCATTTAGGGTTGCTGGATCACATGTGACAGGGACATTAGCTGTCACTAGTGTCCAAATTCCCCTAATGAGGTCTAAGCTTACACTTACAACATGCAATGTATGCATGTGGTACTAGTAAAACCATTGCCCATTATGGGTAACTTTCAACATATGTTTTGATTTAGCCACTGTTCAGGGCAGAATCTAATACCTGAGGAAGGTTATGTTCAACCACTTGAAGAGGCGCTTCTGATTTTGAAAGTGGCATCTGCTCTACCTACTAGGCAATACCGTAAAACCTGTCTTCTGTTGACTTATTTTCACCCTAGAGCACTGCACAAAATTAGGGAGCAATTATATGCAGAAAAAACTGGCCCAAATCATGCTGATGTAAGTTAAGCAGGTGTAGTTACACCAGATCCAAACCTCATTCAGCAGCGGGGCTGTTGCTCCTTCTAAGCCTAGCAGAGGGAGAACAAACCTTTAAAATACTGTTCTATGGCAGGCTGACAGGTCATGTGACCAAGCTGGATGGACAGAGGATCCAGTTTAGGTTCTCTGATTCCACCTGTCACACACCCAGATCTCCCCTTTGCAGGGACTTACACCAGCATCCTCTCAGCCAACTAAGCAAGTTACACTGCCTTATCTTTTGGCTGAGCCAGGATTGGGAATCAGCTGGCTGAGCCAGCGATCCAGTTCATCCTAAACTGCTCATCCCAGCAGCTTTTGCCATAGGATTGCCCCTGAGAGTGAGTAATCAGTAAATACATTTTAACTTCCAGTTTCTCCCACTTCAGCCAAGAAGCAACAAAACAAAACAATGAGCGGCGAAAACTAGATTTTCTCACCCAAATAACAACCATGACCGAGTTAAACATTTCTGGGTGAAAGATTCCAGCAGTTTGCTCTCCCTCCACCCCTTTAAAAATAAGTGCGGCTTGTAAGTCAGGGAAGCTAGCTGGGAATGAAAGAAAGCTTTTCACGGTGATCTGTATAACAAGCATGATCGGATTACATTTATGAGCAGAGAGAGAGAGAAATCCAGCCCTCTTTTCTCACACTTGCTATCCAAATGGTGCTGCACACAGGCTTGGGAAACATGGTCTTCCGCAGGTAGAGATCTACAGATCTGTCAATTTCACTTTCAGATCCCAGCAGTCTGCACAAAAATTGTGGTGTAGCATTTAGAGCATTGGACTAGGACTCTGCATCTTGGTCAGAATCCCCCAACCTGTTGCTCTCCAGCTGTTTTGGAGGACAAGAAATTAAAAGACGCCTGCTTCTTGGGAGAAAAGCAATGACAAACCTAGACAGCATCTTAAAAAGCAGAGACATCACCTTGCCAACAAAGGTCCGTATAGTTAAAGCTATGGTTTTCCCTATAGTGATGTATGGAAGTGAGAGCTGACCATAAAGAAGGCTGATCGCCGAAGAATTGATGCTTTTGAATTATGGTGCTGGAGGAGACTCTTGAAAGTCCCATGGACTGCAAGAAGATCAAACCTATCCATTCCAAAGGAAATCAGCCCTGAGTGCTCACTGGAAGGACTGATCCTAAAGGCTCCAATACTTTGGCCACCTCATGAGAAGAGAAGACTCCCTGGAAAAGGGAAAGGTGTTAGGAAAGATGGAGGGCACAAGGAGAAGGGGACGACAGAGGACGAGATGGTTGGACAGTGTTCTTGAAGCTACCAGCATGAGTTTGACCAAACTGCGGGAGGCAGTGGAAGACAGGAGTGCCTGGCGTGCTCTGGTCCATGGGGCCACGAAGAGTCGGACACGACTAAACGACTAAACAACAACAACAACAACAATAATACATCAGCCCCAACCAACTGGGCCAATGCTGAGGGATGGTGTGAGATACAGTCCAAAATTATCCAGACTAGTTCTAAACTGCCCAGTTTAGAAGCATTTTCTGCATCTCAATCTGTAGACCCCATGGAGATGTGTTAATTGACTGAGCTTCCAGGGAGAAGCCTAAGGGAACCCCGAGGGAAATAATAATGCTTACTCAGCTCCCTTCTCCCCATTAATTAGTGAATGCCTTTGCATTTGGACACCTAATCCAGGCCATGGATGCTAACAACGCCATCAGAGATTGCGTCAGTTTTTATCCTGAAGGAAGTCGGGAGATTAGCGCAGCTGCCTATAGTCAAAGCACACAGAGAGCAGAAATATCTACTCTAGGAAGTCCCATCTTGTGTAATCAGCCTTTTCTTTTGCAGTTCAAGGGCACGATGAACAAATAAAGAATGTATCTGCCACGGGGTCACAAAACATCTGTTGTAAAGTTTACCCGTCTTTTCTTTTTTTCTGTGGTTCATAATTTATCCGCTCACTCCGACCTGTTCTTTCTGCCATCGCCTTCAGCTAATCTTGTGGCAGATACAAAAATAGAGTCTGCTCGTGCATCCAGATCAGTGGGATGTTTTGTCATTCACTTAAATGGGATACAGGTGGTTATGGGCACCCTCATCCCAGGGCCAGAGAAAGGGATTTGTACATGGAAATTGATTCAAATACCTGGAACCTCCCCCTGCGCCCGAGGGATACATTCTCTCAGGAGTGACCATCTGGGGGATGAATGCCAGAGGGGGTGAGGCCAGTGGCAAAAGTGAGCAACAGATGTGCCTCTGACCATTTTTTCTGTAGACTGCATTCAAGCCACCCGAAAGCCAGAGGTTTTCACATCCCAAAGGTACACATATCTCCATCCTTCATCAGGCAAACTGCAGGCATTTTCACAGTTCGAGGACAGTAAAGCAAAAGCTGGGTTCAACCTGGGAAGAGAGGACATGGTTTGGGGAGAGCGCCTAGGGCCATTTTGTGAAGCCCAGAGTGTGACATTAAGCACATGGGCCAGAGATTCTCCATGCCTTCCATACATGATGGAAGCCAGAGTGGTGTAGTGGTTAAGAGCGGTGGACTTGTAATCTGGTGAACCGGGTTCGCTTCCCTGCTCCTCCACATGCAGCTGTTGGGTGACCTTGGGCTAGTCACGCTTCTCTGAAGTCTCCCAGCCTCACTCACCTCACAGAGTGTTTGTTGTGGGGGAGGAAGGGAAAGGAGAATGTTAGCCGCTTTGAGACTCCTTAAGGGGAGTGAAAGGCGGGATATCAAGTCCAAACTCTTCTTCTTCTTCTTCCTGCCCCTTTGCACCTGTTCATATGACTGCTGCAAGGGAGACCCTTGGGCCCTTGGACCCAGCAGCTGGGTGCATGCAGATGAACAGCACTGGGGGCTCCACCCAATGCTGGTCCTGCTCAGGCGAGACCCACTCATAGTCTCGTCTGACTATAACTAGCTTAGATTCATTAATTTCAGTGGGTCTACTCTAACCCTGCCATTTTACATTCTGTTAGCACTGATCACTAATGTGCAAAACCTTCCCATTTCGTTTGGGTGAGTTTTTCCACTTTGATGAAAAATTGCATCACACGTTCGGGACAGTTATCTTCAAAAGTGGATATGCAATTCCTGAATTTGTTCTTTTTCTTCACCTCCTCTGAACATGAAGGTCCCATTTAGCTATTGTGGCTCTTACACCAGATAGACCTATCTTTCATAAATTTGGTCTTCATAGCCTTTTAAAGGACAGAATGGGGAGGGAGGGGTTGTGAAGTGGTAAAATGGACTTGTACCACTCCCTGCAAGTAGAAAATGAACACAGAAGGGAGAGGATTGGACTAGAACCTTTCTCCTTGTTATCTGAGTTTTCTGCTCCCTGTGATTTATAGATATACCAGTGGGGAGTGCTCCAGCGCTGCCTGGGAATTTGTAGAAACCAAAAATGTGATTTTTTTTTAAATAAATATTTATTAAGGTTTTCCATTTTATACAAACAACAAAGAAAAAAGAAACAAAAAATACACAAAGAAAAAAAAAGACAATATTAAAAACACATAGTTTTCAAAACCTAGTTTCCAAACCATCGTCCTTTGACTTCCTCGAACCTCCCCTTCTTGTTTTCTAGATCAAATTATTTATCCAGCAAATCCTAACCTCCTAACTTCACAATTAATTAACCCTTTATTTTCTATTCAGCTTCTTAAATTATTGTAACTTAAACCTTATTAAAACAAAAGAAAAAGAAAAAATATTTCTTCCATATTCTTTTACCATAACAGCTAGAAACCATTAATTTCAATCCAACTCCCTTCAAAATTCAGTAATGTTACAGTATTTCTTTAAATAGTCCTTAAATTTCTTCCAATCTTCTTCTGCCGACTCTTCTCCCTGGTCGCGGATTCTGCCAGTCATTTCTGCCAATCCCATACAGTCAATCAGCTTCGTCTGCCATTCTTCCAGACAAAAATGTGATTTTTAAATGGATAGTGCAATTTGTGAGTTTGGACCCATCGCGCCAAAAACCAAAGTCATGTTTTGATCCACCGTCTTGATTCAAAATGGCACCCAGCATCCAAATAATGATGACTTCTGCTCTCCCCACCTCAAGAACCCTTGCACCAAAGTTTGTGGTAATATCTCAAGAGGTGGCTGAACCTATAGCAAAAGATGGGCAAAGTCAGGGCAAAGTCAGATCCAGTCCACCCTTTTGATTCAGAATGGTGGTCGGCTTCCAAACATCAACAATGACTACCACCTCCATCTCTGGAAGCTGTGCAATGTGCTTGGCAATGATATATCAAGAGGCAGCCAAACATATGAAGAACAAACAGACAGACCACTTTCCATATAGGTAAAGGTAAAGGTACCCCTGCCCGTACGGGCCAGTCTTGACAGACTCTGGGGTTGTGCGCCCATCTCACTTAAGAGGCCAGGGGCCAGCACTGTCCGGAGACACTTCCGGGTCACGTGGCCAGCGTGACAAAGCTGCATCTGGCGAGCCAGCGCAGCACACGGAACGCCGTTTACCTTCCCGCCAGTAAGCGGTCCCTATTTATCTACTTGCACCTGGGGGTGCTTTCGAACTGCTAGGTTGGCAGGCGCTGGGACCGAGCAACGGGAGCGCACCCCGCCGCGGGGATTCGAACCGCCGACCTTTCGATCGGCAAGCCCTAGGCGCTGAGGCTTTTACCCACAGCGCCACCCGCGTCCCTAATATCTATATAAATAAATCTATATAAATCTGGAAAGTGGCTCGTCAGTCTGTTCTCCATACGTTTGGTCACTCCCCCTCAACACATGAACACATTGAAAAAAAATGTATAAAGAGGATCTTTGGAATCCTTGGGCTAGCTGTTTCCAAAGAGCATACTAGTTATGTCCCTGGCTATCCAAGCATGGATTGGTATGCACATAAAGTTCATTTGAAAGCTGGAAGAATGTGCAGGGAGTAGTGAGGGGTTGAGTACTGTACATGTGGCAGTGGGAACAGGTCTGTTCCATGTGGCTCAATGACGCGCACCCATCAAACATTCTATCAATGCATGGGGGGAGGTCATATGAACCCCCTTACAGACTACCATTAAAAATGTGATCTCCTCCAGCTGCTGTTGAAAATGGGACCACCTGTTCCACAGCTACAGGACTTTGACACCTCACGCGGTTCAACGTGTGGCAAAAGGGTAAGACACATGCTACAGGGATGTTGTTTTCTGCCGTGTCTTCCATGAGGGAGTGATGCATGTACCAAGCCTTTCTTGATAGCACATGTAAGTTTTTAAGCTCCAGAAAACCCAGCCAGTCGGAACGAGCTGCCCGGAGCTGAGTCTCATCTGAGCCTCATCTGGTTTTTCAAGCGACCATAAATCAGCCCAGATTCCTGTAAAAGGTTCATGAACCACAGTAAACATTTTGATGACCCCGAGTTTGCTATCAGGAGCTTGCATGGCTTAAGATTCCATTGCTGATATTCATGGCTGCTCCAAGCAGAAGAACATCTGGACCCCAGTAGAACTTCACTAGTAAATAAGAAAGCCTTATTTCACACAAGTGAATTTTAACCAGCAATTGTTCCTTATATAGCACGGCCTGAGCCTATCCGTGCTTACATAAAAGGAAGTGCCGTAAATAGTTTACTCCCAAGAAAATGTTCACAGGATTGTAACCTTCCATGTTTAGTTGAATGTATGGGGCTTGTGGGGCTGGATCTTAAGGCTCATAGAAGGGATCTGAAATAAGGAAACTTCCTTTAGTCAGTGGAAGGAGATGTCTGGGGCTTGGTGCGTGTCTGAATAATACTTTACTGCAGGAACTCCTTTGCTGTTCCCCTGCCCCCCCCAAAAGCCCCCAGAGCTGACTGTAATATATTGTTGATTTCAGAAGCTTCAGCCATCACTGCTTCATCTTTCTGCCAACACATTCATCTCCTCCCAAAAACGTTATCAGTCTCTGTTAAAATGTGTGCACAGCTTTAGTCATTGATGACATTGGATGGATTACCCTGTATTAAACATTTGTAATTGTTTTCCATTGGGCTGTGATCTGAATTCCAAAACATCTTAATGATGGCTGACGCCAAAAGGATATCCCACTGAAGGAGACAAAAGAGCTTGCAGGGGTAAAAAAAAAAAGTCGTGGGGCTTAGGCTAGTCAGATCAGGAATCTACCAAAATTGTGTTTTATAAAAGTGGCATAGCATAAAACAGAGAGTCCCTCTCATGCAGTATATGAGATGAATTATTATTACAGTGGTACCTCAGGTTACATACGCTTCAGGTTACAGACTCCGCTAACCCAGAAATAGTACCTCGGATTAAGAACTTTTCTTCAGGATGAGAACAGAAATCGTGATCCGGCGGCGCAGCAGCAGCAGGAGGCCCCATTAGCTAAAGTGGTGCTTCAGGTTAAGAACAGTTTCAGGTTAAGAACGGCCCTCCGGAACTTAACCTGAGGTACCACTGTATTATTGTTGTTGTTGTTGTTAGCATCGATTAGCTAATGACCAACTATGGAAGAGATAAATTTCTCAGACCATATTGATGTTGTTTTCCTCTAATAATAATAATAATAATAATAATAATAATAATAATAATATTCTGGTCAACAGAGATAGGCAATATATTTTCTAGGAGGGAGAAATATCTGAAGCTCAACAAGTGTTTTTGTTGTTGTTGTTGTTGTTGTTGTTTAAAAAAAACCATTTCTGCAAAAGGAAAAGAATGGAAGCCACCCAGAATGGCTGGGGAAACTCAGCCAGATTGGCAGGGTATAAATATGATGATGATGATGATGATGGAAGAAATTACTATTTAAGGCCCAAAGCAGGGATTTCAACCCTCTACGTCAACTGCATAAAAACATAAACATTAAGGGAGGGTTTGGGTAACTCATGTGTGGGGAACCTTTGATGCTCCAAAGGTTCCCGAACTACAAATACCATCACCTCTGGCCACTGGCAATGCTTCCTAGAGCTGATGGGAGTTGTAGTTCAGCAACATCTGGCACACATACTGTTTTTGAGCAAGTTAAAAAGCAGAGGTCCTAATACAGATCCTTGGGGTACCCCACTTTCTATATGATTCAGTTAGCCTTTCATCCCTATAAGTAGGTCACAGAACCAATGTTCATGTCAGAACCGCTCTAGACCTCCGCTATCATTTCATCTGGCTTCACTTTGCATAGGTTTTGTTTGGATTACAGCAGATGGACTCATGCTGCGCCTTCCTGACACCGTGAGCAAGGACAAGGCTGCAGGATTCGCCCTGTCACATGGGTGGGTACTCAGTCACCTGTCTGTCCTGTCACCTGACCTTTCTAGAGGCCAAGTCCTCTTCATGAAGTTGGATGAACCGCAAGGCTCAGAACCGGAAATAGAGAGAAGGAATAAACGGGTGGTTCTCACACTGGAGAGGCAGAAGGAGGGAGATCTCCCAGTGATCAGTATTGGGACCTGTGGTTTCTTATTTGTTCAACTATGACTTGGAGTTAAGGGTGAGCAGTGAGTGGGGTTGCTATATTTCAAAAAGTGAAAAAGTTGTCGAGTTGTTTCTATTTTAAAGGAAATTCGCCAAAATCCACACTTCTGATATCGGTTGCCATACATCCGAATTTTCCCAGACATTCGGGCGATTTCCACCAGACACTGTTTCCAACAGTCAAATCCCTGCTATGTCTGGTAAATTGTGGTCGTATGGCAACCTTAGCAGTGAGCCAATAGGCATGCACAAAAGCTCTCTCTCTCCCTCTCTCTCTCTCCCTCTGTGTGTGTGTGTGTGTGTGTTACAGGTAGGTAGCCATGTTGGTCTGCCGTAGTCGAAACAAAAAATAAATAAATAGAAATACCTTCCAGTAGCACCTTAGAGATCAACTAAATTTGTTATTGGTATGAGCTTTCGTTTGCATGCACACTTCTTCAGATACACTGTGTGTGTGTGTGTGTGTGTGTGTGTGTGTGTTGGGGATGGGGGGATGGGAATTAAAGCAAACAGCTAAAAGAGTATGCAACCAATTGTATTTTTTCAACCGGGGCTATGGATTTTCCCAGGAAATCATTGCAGCTGAGCCAGGAAAATGGAATTACAGATGGAATTCCTCCAGCAGGTTTTACGCATCCCGAGCAATATCTGCCCAGAAAAGACATGGAAAGAAACCCATGCTGGATTTTAATATGAGGTAAGGTTTTCCTAGACACCAAAAGAATGTGCAAAAGCCTTTTTAGATGAGAAACAGGGCAAGGCAAGTCCCAAAAAATGTGACGAGACACTATTCCAAAATCCCCATTAGTAACCACAACAATATTATATTAAGGGATGTGGAACTGGTGTCAGTTCTGCTGCCATCAGGCAGACTAATGACTGCCAAGCATTTGAAATGCAATATAAATCACCTTACTTAGAGGTATGGCTGTATAAGCCTCAGCTATTATGATAACAGAACTGAAGATGTCAAACAAATTGCCCCCAACTGGGCTGAATTCAGCAGAGACCCAGATGTTGGGTTCCTACTGAGAGCCAGGGTGGTGTAGTGGTTAAGAGCAGTAGACTCGTAATCTGGTGAACCGGGTTCGCTTCCCCGCTCCTCCGCATGCAGCTGCTGGGTGACCTTGGGCCAGTCACACTTCTTTGAAGTCTCTCAGCCCCACTCACCTCACAGAGTGTTTGTTGTGGGGGAGGAAGGGAAAGGAGAATGTTAGCCGCTTTGAGACTCCTTAGGGTAGTGATAAAGCGGGATATCAAATCCAAACTCCTCCTTCTTCTACTGAGGTAGCAGGGAGTGTGGGGGTTTTAAGGTGGAGAAGCGGCAGCAGGAAGGAAATTGCCTAAGGTTTCCACCATGTTTTCTGTGCAAAATCCTCCCTGAGGACTCCCCTGCCCTAGCATGTGTTTCCTACATTAAAAGGGAAAGTGGTTGGCAGGGTGAGAGTTAAGTACTTCTCCCTTAACCCTTCATCTCTGCTTCAAATTGTCCTATCCTCTGCCACATCAGATGGGTGGGGCAGAGCTACTACCCTAGCTTCCCACTGCTGCTTACTGGGAGAGTGAGGATGAGGTGCTAGAGAGGTTAGTGCAGTGTAAACACACTGGCAGGAGTGCTAGATTGGCTCCGCTCAAGCATTTGCACTGCACTGGCCTCCTGGCTACTTCACTGCTCCCTTCTGCCTTCCAGAAATCAACAGCAACCAACATGCCAGGATGCTATCCCCACTTGACTAGCAACTGCTGGTGGAGATCCTTCTTGCAAGCCAATAATGTATCCTTCCATCCTCTCTGTCCTATTTTATTCAGTTCAACATGCTGTTATCAAGAGCAGCGAATTTTGTGATACTCTGATTGCAGCGTAGGAAGCCTAAGCTTTCAGGACTAATCCATGAATTAAATGCTTCTGTCCCAGAAACTCCAGTGGGTGCAGAATGCTGCAGCGAGGCTCCTCATGGGGTCCTTGCCATGGGACCATATTCACCCAGTGCTCCACCAGTATAGGTGGCGTATAGGGTCAGGTTTAAGGTGCTGGTTTTGACCTTTAAAGCCCTATGCAGCCTAGGACCCTCGTACTTATGGGACCGCCTCTCCTGGTGTGTCCCGCAGAGGACCCTAAGGTCCATGAATAATAATAGCTTAAAGGTCCCTGGCCCTAAAGAAGCCAGACTATCTTCCACCAGGGCCAGGGCTTTTTTAGTGACGACTCTGACCTGGTGGAATGCTCTGTCCCATGAGACTAGGGCCCTGCAGGACTTGATCTCCTTCCGCAGGGCCTGTAAGGCAGAGCTATTCCGCCTGGCCTTCAGTTTGAATTAGCCTGATCCTCTATTCCCTTTTCCCTTTCCTCTTCTATGAAGAAACCCTTTCTGGGACCCCACATTTAAATTATTCCCAAGTCTCCTTGCTGGCCCTAGTAGGACCAACTTGGCCAGTTAGCCCTGGTGATCATTTGATGCCTACTGACTGGGTTCCCCCCCAAAAAATGACCCCTGAATTTTTGAATTTTATTGATATTGATGCTGCATTTTATGTTGTATTTTATGCTGTTTTTAAGTCACATTTTAATCAATGTTTTATATTTGCTGTTATGCACCCTGAGCCCAGTTTTTAAACCAGGAAGGGCGGGGTATAAATAAAAAAAATTATTATTATTATTATTATTATTATTATTATTATTATTATTATTAGAAGGATTGGAAAACTGTGTTGTCAGACTACAAATCCCATAATCCTTGACCATCAGCTGTGTCAATTGGGACTGATAGGAGCTGGAGTCCCAAAACATCTAGAGGACTACAGATTTGCCACATTCAAGTGGACTTCTGTAATGGACTCTATGCTAGTACAAAATGCCACTGCAAGAGTTTTCCTTTTTTTAAAATTATATTTTATTAATTTTCCATACATTCATACCACATTACAATTTCTATTAAATTTTCCATTTTTGACTTCCTTCGGCTTCTCTGCTAATCATCCAAATTCTAACTTCTTTAATTACACATTTCCAAATTTTGCTATTGCCTTTATACCTACCCCCCACTTCTATTTTGCCTTTTTACAATATTTCTTATGCTGTTACAGAGCTTCTCTAAATGCCACTAGCGTTATTCCATTATCACTCATACATTCCCAGTATTCAACTAATTTTCCCCAGTCCTCGATGAACTTTTGATCTCGTAGATATCTGATCTTCCCAGTCAGTTTATCAAGTTCTGCATAGTCCATCAGCTTCATTCTCCACTCCTCCAACGTTGGTATTTGTTCTTGTTTCCATTTCTGGGCCAGTAATATTCTTGCCGCTGTTACTGCATATTGGAAAAGTTTGTGATCCTTTCTATTTATTTCATTACCGAATGGTGGGAATTGTAGTCCAAAATAAGCTGGAGACCCAAGTTTGGGAAACTCTGGACTAGATGATCACCAGGATCCCTTCCAACTCTACCGTTCTATGATTCCATGGCACACCATAAAATCAGAACTGCCTCTTCTCATATAAATCCTGCTGCCCACTTGAATCAGCCTTTGCACATCCCACCACCTTCTGAAGTAGAGTTGGGGGGAGGCACTAGAGGGCCATTTCTGTTGTGATGCTCAGAAGATCCATTTGGCCACTTCCTTACCAGCGCTCTGCAGTAAAAAAGAAAGAAAGAAAAGGACCCTACTTTTTCAAAAGGCATTTGGCTCGCATCCTGTCTTAAAATACTTTTGGCTGTACTAGCTCTTTTTATTTCCTGTTTTGTCTGTTGCCTTTATCCTTATTATTTGTTCACACGATTGTTACTGTTTCAATTATTTTAAAGATGTCGGTTGCCTGGAGCACTTCGATCTGGAAGCAGAAAGATGGGATCAAAGTTCTCAGGTTAATGCATAAACAATCTTAAATGCAGATAGGTGCCCATGGGCATGATCTCTAGTCTTCCAGTTGTCTAGGGAACCTATGCTTATTCAGTTATATGTGTACCTGAGTCTCTGCGTGCAGGTTCTGATGGGGAGAGAGCCAGCAGGTGCATCTTTCATCCTGCTCCTACTGCCACACATTCATAAGAACGTAAGAAGAACCATGTAGAAGATGAGACCAAAAGCCTATCTAGTCCAACATCCTGTTCCCATCAGTGGTCAACAAGATTCCTCCAGGAAGTCCAGAAGAAGGAAATGGGGGCAATACCCCCTTCCTATTGCTATTCCCCAGAATTGAGATTCAAGTGAATGCACCATATAGAGAAAAGCAATGTGGTGTAGTGGTTAGAGGGAATATAGAGTGGTTAAATATACAGTGGTACCTCGGGTTACAGATGCTTCGGGTTACATACGCTTCAGGTTACAGACTCCGCAAACCCAGAAATAGTACCTCGGGTTAAGAACTTTGCTTCAGGATGAGAACAGAAATCGTGCAGCGGCGGTGCAGCGGCAGCAGGAGGCCCCATTAGCTAAAGTGGTGCTTCAGGTTAAGAACAGTTTCAGGTTAAGAACGGACCTCCGGAACGAATTAAATACTTAACCCGAGATACCACTGTAGTAAGGTTGTTCACAGGTCCGAACGCAGTGGTTTTTTTTGCAGAATTTCAATCTGCTTTTGAGTTGTTCTTGCACTCTCCACTTCAGTCTAAAATTTGGTTATGTTCAGGGAAGTTTTTAATGTTTGATGTTTTTTCGTGTTTTTAATATTATGTGGGGAGCCGCCCAGAGTGGCTGGGGGAACCCAGCCAGATGGGGGGGGGTATAAATATGTTGTTGTTGTTGTTGTTATGCTCTGAACCACTCTTTACAAAGCAATGTTTTGTGTTTCCCCATTCAGTACAATGGGGATTCTAAACAGAGCTGTAACTTTCCCCCCTCTTGGCCAAAATGGATGAAATTTACAGGCAGAGGAGCCCATCAGAGGGAATTAAGCCTTTTTCTCAGAAATCCACCAAGAGACTTGATGTTGGGCTAACAATTTTAGATTTGGCTTATCAAGAGGCTTCCTTTGAGAGCCTAAATACAATAGTCCTTAGCTGTTGCCAAAGCTGAAGGAAATGCCAATGGGCAGAGTAAGGACCAGTGTCTTATGGCGTTTGGGAAATCTCCTTTCCTTCATGGGAAGTCTCCTTTGTTAGATGGGAGTGAGTGTATGTAGAGTCGACATCCTGTTCTCATGCTTCTCGTCACAGCAATGGAACAATGTGGAAGAAGAGGCCTTTGCATGAACTTTCTCTTTTGGATCATATCCACAGATTTAAAGAGAGCTGGCACATCTTTTATGAAATGCAACCATGTCCTCTCCTACATGGTTTGCCATAAAAGAAGAAGAAGAAGAGGAGGAGGAGGAGGAGGAGGAGGAGGAGGAGGAGGAGGAGGAGGAGGAGTTTGGATTTGATATCCCGCTTTATCAATACCCGAAGGAGTCTCAAAGCAGCTAACATTCTCCTTTCCCTTCCTCCCCCACAACAAATACTCTGTGAGGTGAGTGGGGCTGAGAGACTTCAGAGAAGTGTGACTAGCCCAAGGTCACCCAGCAGCTGCATGTGGAGGAGCGGAGACGCGAACCCGGTTCACCAGATTACGAGTCTACCGCACTTAACCACTACACCACTACACCACACTGGCTCTCTTGATAGTCTTGAGAAAGGAGTGGAGTTGTACCAAGCAACCACCCAAAAGCCAGGTGGGTGTCCATTTTTGAGTCCTATTTCTGGGGTGCTCGATTCCCAATGTTTGGGACAGTCAGTGGCCTATTGAGGGTTATGGAGATGAGGAGTAACTCAGGAAGAGATCAGGTGTTAGTCTTTTTATCCACCTCTACCCAAGAAAAGGGACTAGGGTGGCGCTGTGGTCTAAACTACAGAGCCTAGGGCTTGCCGATCAGAAGGTCAGCAGTTTGAATCCCCGTGACGGGGTGACACCAGCTCCCTCGGCCTATAGAGCGAGATGAGCACCGCAACCCCAGAGTCATCCGCGACTCGACCTAACAGTTAGGGGTACCTTTACCTTTACCCAAGAAAAACCCAAAATACATTTTGTAAAAGAACACCAAGTGCCTGTTTCTTTCTGGGCTCAACTCTTAATGATTGGTTTTGGCCTATAATGCTCTAAAGCTCATGGGACCAGAAAATCTGCCTGCTCTCAGATGAACTTCAGTTGTTAAGACCCTCTAAAAGGGGCCTCTTCGGGTTGCCCTTAAATTCAGTTGGGAGATGGATAGCTACCATCTTCCCAGACGTATTTTCCAACATTCTTCTCCGTTAACTTTTAGAGGCCAAGTGAAAACTATTTTGTGCGCTCAAGTGTTTAATAGTAATTGATTCACCCTGCCGTTTTATGGTATTTTTTATCTGCTCTGCTCTATTTTGAAATGTTAGCAGCAGCAGCAGAGGAGGGGGCAGAGTGGCAACGATGCTTTCCTGGCAATGGCAGTGCTACATTCACTGGGAGGGATAATATGAGTTGGCAGCAAAGTTGGAGGGGCTTCAGGTGAGCAGCAGAGCAGGTGTATCTGCACCTGCTGGATGCTGATGCCACCAACCCGAAGCTCTCCCAACTCCCCTTCCATTTCATCTCCTTCCCAGCAAATGAAAATGTCACCGTTGTTCACTCCTGTGATTGTGTTTTATTGTTTTATTTCATATGATTTAAATAGAGTTTTGCAAGCCATTTGGGATAAAGAAAAAACTGTTCAGATGAATGAATGAATGAATGAATGAATGAATGTCATATTTTAGTTTAAAATCTATTATAAGTAAAAGACAAGGTGGTGGGTGGGAAAGGGGGGGGAATGTTTGGTTTGGTCTGTGAATTTTTAAAATATATTTTTGTATTTTTATTTCTTTTTTACTTTTCGTTTCTTCTGTTTTTTGTATTTTTTTGGTTTTTGGAAAATATTTTTTTTTTTTTAAAGAATGAATGAATGAATGAAAACTTTTCACAGATGGAGGGGCCTGCTCTTAGGAGGATTTGCCAAGAGAGGCCCCCCCCCCCGATGGATTCAATTTCTACATATATTTCCAGTGTGGTGTAGAGGTTAGAGTGCCACACTAATAAAGTAAAGCAAAGCAAAAAGTAAAGGACCCTTGGACAGTTAAGTCCAGTCAAAGGCAACTATGGGGTTCATAGAATCATAGAATCATAGAATCATAGAGTTGGAAGAGACCACAAGGGCCATCGAGTCCAACCCCCTGCCAAGCAGGAAACACCATCAGAGCACTCCTGACATATGGTTGTCAAGCCTCTGCTTAAAGACCTCCAAAGAAGGAGACTCCACCACACTCCTTGGCAGCAAATTCCACTGTCGAACAGCTCTTACTGTCAGGAAGTTCTTCCTAATGTTTAGGTGGAATCTTCTTTCTTGTAGTTTGGAACCAATGCTCCGTGTCCGCTTCTCTGGAGCAGTAGAAAACAACCTTTCTCCCTCCTCTATGTGACATCCTTTTATATATTTGAACATGGCTATCATATCACCCCTTAACCTCCTCTTCTCCAGGCTAAACATGCCCAGCTCCCTTAGCCGTTCCTCATAAGGCATCGTTTCCAGGCCTTTGACCATTTTGGTTGCCCTCCTCTGGACACGTTCCAGTTTGTCAGTGTCCTTCTTGAACTGTGGTGCCCAGAACTGGACACAGTACTCCAGGTGAGGTCTGACCAGAGCAGAATACAGTGGCACTATTACTTCCCTTGATCTAGATGCTATACTCCTATTGATGCAGCCCAGAATTGCATTGGCTTTTTTAGCTGCCGCGCCACACTGTTGGCTCATGTCAAGTTCGTGGTCAACCAAGACTCCTAGATCCTTTTCATATGTACTGCTCTCAAGCCAGGTGTCACCCATCTTGTATTTGTGCCTCTCATTTTTGTTGCCCAAGTGCAATACTTTACATTTCTCCCTGTTAAAATTCATCTTGTTTGTTTTGGCCCAGTTCTCTAATCTGTCAAGGTTGTTTTGAAGCGTGATCCTGTCCTCTGGGGTGTTAGCCACCCCTCCAAGTTTGGTGTCATCTGCAAATTTGATCAGGATGCCCTTGAGTCCATCATCCAAGTCATTGATAAAGATGTTGAATAAGACCGGGCCCAAGAGAGAACCCTGTGGCACCCCACTAGTCACACTAGTTGCAGCACTCATCTCACTTTCAGACCAAGGGAGTTGGCGTTTGTCCACAGACAGCTTTCTGGGTCATGTGGCCAGCATAACTAAAACACTTCTGGTGCAATGGGACACCGTGACGGAAACAGAGCACACAGAAACACCGTTTACCTTCCCCCTGCAGCGCTACCTATTTATCTACTCGCACTGGTATGCTCTCAAACTTCTAGGTTGGAAGGAGCTGGGACAGAGCAACGGGAACTCACTCCATCACGGGGATTCGAACCGCCAATCTTCTGATCAGCAAGTCCAAGAGGCTTAGTGCCACCCGCTCCCTTTAGTGTCACACTAGGACATGGGAGACAAGGTTCCATGGGTGCCCTTGGGCCTCCTAGCATAGGGCTGCCATATGTGCAGAATTTCCCTGGACATAGTCAGGATTCTTCCATTGGAAGCAGCGCCCAGGCTGAAATGTCCGGGAATGTCAACAACTTTGGGCAAAACTATAAAAAAAACAACTCAACGACATCTGTGTCCGGATTCTCAATTTTTGAAATATGGCAACCCAATCCCAGCATAACCTACCTAACATGGTAGTTTGTGAGGATTGAATGAGGAGGGGGAGCACCATGTACATCACTTTGAGCTCCTTGGAGATATATATGCAATGCAATGCAATACATTATGAAAACTCATATTCTCCTATGATCAATTGACAATTTGCAAATATTCAAAATCCAGCAATATTTCCAATTTTGCCATTCCAGTTATGTTTCAAGTGGGACACACAATCTACAAGTATTCAATCTATTATCATATCTTGATTGTTTTGACTTTGGCAGGAATCATGTATGAAATTCTATAAGGAGTCCATGATCGAATAGCAGGAACCGTTGCATGTCACCTCTTGAACAGTGTCACATATCAAATGTCAAGCGTCAAATGCAGATATCTCATATTCAGAGAATTGTCACATAAATATCGGGCACCAACATTTGCAGAGCAGAGACATTTTGGAAAGCAAATTTGCCTCTGCTCTAAGTTGCCCTTTGGCCATTCTAATGGTGCCCTTGATTAGCCAGTAGGTGTCTCTGTTGAGCAATGTTTTACAAAATGGTTCTTCCTCATGGGGTGATGGGCACTCTGTGATGAAAGGGAGTATGCTTACTTGTCAAAACATCAGAAACTGTCAAGTACATCCTGGCCTCCCACCTGGTGGACCAGAGGGTGTAGCCCACCAGCCTGGGCTTTACTCCATTTCAAACCTAGATTGATACAGAACAAATGGAGCATACTTGTCAAAAGGTAACATGTGCGCACAAAATTGAAGCCATAATCAGACCATCTGTTAATAAATCAAGATCTAATATGAGTATATACAGATCGCTGAGTGTTCCAGGTCTTTTAGCACATTTTTATTCACCAGCTACAGGGTGGCTTATGTTGAACTCGCACCAGCTCATCAAGGACTGTAGGCATTCAAATAGAATAGAATAGAATAGAATAGAATAGAATAGAATAGAGAAACTTAACAGATTGGAGAACTGGGCCCAAACTAACAGAATGAAAGTCAACAGAGACATATGTATGGTTCTACACTTAGGAATTGCCAATAAGATGGGGAACACCTGGCTTGGCAGTAGTACATGTGAAAAGGATTTGGGGTCATAGTGAAGCACAAGCTTAATATGAGTCAACAGTACGATACGGCAGTTAAAAGGAAAAAGCTAATGCCATTCTAGAAGTAGGACGCGGGTGGCACTGTGGTCTAAACCACAGAGCCTAGGGCTTGCCGATCAGAAGGTCGGCGGTTCGAATCCCCGTGACGGTGTGAGCTTCCGTTGCTCAGTCCCAGCTCCTGCCAACCTAGCAGTTCGAAAGCATGTCAAGTGCAAGTAGATAAATAGGTACCACTCTGGCCGGAAGGTAAACGGCATTTCCGTGCGCTGCTCTGGTTCGCCACATGACCCGGAAGCTGTATGCTGGCTCCCTCAGCCAATAAAGCAAGATGAGCGTTGCAACTCCAGAGTCGTCCTCGACTGGACCTAATGGTCAGGGGTTCCTTCACTATTCTAGAAGCAGTGAAATGATAATAAGAATGCTATCAACAGAAGTATAGAATCCAGATCAAGGAAAGTAATAATGCCACTCTATTCTGCCCTGGTTAGATGACAGCCAGAGCACTGTGTCCAGTCCTGGGCACCACATTTTAAGAAGGATGTTGACAAGCTGGAACATGTGGCAGAGGAGAGCAACCAAGATGATCAAGTGTCTGGAAACCAAGCCTTATGAGGAGCGGTTGAGGGATCTGGGTCTGTTTAGCCCACCAATCAATGTTGACCTGCAGGTGTGGGAAAAAGATAGAATCTAAGCAGGGTCCAGAGTTTCCATTGGGGAACGCTCTTGCACACCCGAACCAAACAGAATTGTACTGCTGCACAAAGAGTTCAATCCTGTTTTCTGCAGAGATCCTCTATCTTATGTCAGGTGTTGGGCAGATGGGTATGGTTTTTGAAAATGGCATCACAAGCTAAATAAGGACTGACAGAGATAGTGACAGGTCCAAGGTGATCCAGTGGTCTTCATTGCGAAGTGGAAATTAGTACCAGTATCTTTGCATGTGCATGTGTGTGAGAGAAGGCCTGTGGTTCAGTGACAGATCAGCTGCTTTACATGCAGAAGGCCTCCACGTTCAGTTCCCAACATCTCCATATAGGGCTGGGTAAAGACTCCTGTTTGAGATTCTGGACAGACAAATGGTCTTACTTGCTGGAAGGAAGTTTCCTTTGCGGGTATAGAATGCCGCAGCGAGGCTCCTTACGGGGTCCTTGCCGCAGGATCACATTCATCCAGTGCTTTACCAACTGCACTGGCTCCCGGTGAAGTACAGGGTCATGTTTAAGGTGCTGGTTTTGACCTCTAAAGCCCTATGCAGCCTAGGACCCACGTACCTACGGGACCGCCTCTCCTGGTATGTTCCGAGGAGGACCTTAAGGTCCACAAATAACAACACTTTGGAGGTCCCAGGTCGCAAGGTGGTTAGATTGGTCTCAACTAGGGCCAGGGCCTTTTCAGGACTGGCCCCAACTTGGTGGAACGCTCTGTCACAAGAGACTAGGGCCCTGCGGGACTTGACATCTTTCTGCAGGGCCTGCAAGACAGAGCTGTTCCGCCTGACCCTTATGTTTTCCTCCCCTTGTGGTCTTGATCTATCAACTACTTTTTAAATGAGGCTGCATTTTAAATGACATTTTAACCTATATTTTAAATTGGTTCCCTTCCCCCCATTATGTTTTTACTGTGATTTTATTGGTGTTAGCCGCCCTGAGCCCGGTTCTGGCCAGGGAGGGTGGGGTATAAATAAAATTTATTATTATTATTATTGTTATTATTACCCGTTTTAATTTTCATGTGTGTGTTGGTCTATTGTTGAGCTAAGAGATGTGATAAAAATATTTCAAAACAATATAATTCAGGGCTCCAGTAAGATGAATCCTATCCATGTCAGAACAATCCCATGACCATATTTTGATATGGGAAAATAACCTCCCAAATAGTCACCTTCCCTGTAAATATATGTAAAAGAGAAACATTGTCACTCTTCTAACCCAGCGCTAAGGCTCTCATCTGCACTGCTCTGGTTTAATTCCAGAAAGCGAGCAAAGCTATCGATTTTTAATGACTGCTTGGCCTTATTATTCAGCAAGCAAGGAGCTTTAATCGCTTGACAGGAGTGTCAGAGCTACAAAGAGGGAAAGTGTTTTCTGTGCCGTCGGAGGAGGGAGGAACACAGGAACGAAGAGTTTTTGAAACTCAAAATTACAGCCCCAGGTTGTCATGAGCATTGTTATGCAAATGAATGTGAAGTTTGCCGGGATTTCTTCCTTCCTCTGAATTTTTAGCAGCAATCCCCAAAGGCACCCGCTTTAATTAGAGATGATCTGAAATCCTCAAACTATCAGGTGTTGTCAAAGACACTTGCTAATATTAACATAGCCTAATATGCCTCTTAAGTGATGAAATGCAGAGACATTGCGGCTGATCAAATCCTATAAGCAGGGGGGGGGAAAGATACCAGCAATTTGCAGGCAGTGGACTTGACTTTCCCAGTCACATCTAAAGCAAGGGGGGCGTTGCTTTCAAGAATTTAAAGGGACCTTGTAGGTCATAGGACATAGGAAGCTGTCATACTGAGTCAGACCCCCCTGGTCTAGCTAGCTCAGTATGGTCTAAGCTGACCAGCAGTGGCTTTCCAAGTTGTCAGACTGGGTAGGATTCTGGAAAAAGCTGGGGATTGAATCTGGGACCTTCTGAATACAGTGGTACCTCGGGTTAAGAACTTAATTCATACCAGACGTCCATTCTTAACTTGAAACTGTTCTTAACCTGAAGCACCACTTTAGCTAATGGGGCCTCCCGCTGCCGCCACGCGGCGGCCGTGTGATTTCTGTTCTCATCCTGAAGCAAAGTTCTCAACCCGAAGTACTATTTCTGGGTTAGCAGAGTCTGCAACCTGAAGTGTCTGTAACCTGAAGTGTCTGTAACCCGAGGTACCACTGTACAAAGTTTATGGTAGTTTAAATTGGTTGGATACAAACACACACACAATTATTTTCTTTTAAGCCCTTTCTGGAATTCTGTGTGCCAAGGATCTCAAATATTGTAAATAGATTAATCAGGTCATAGACATCCCAATGTACAGTAGTAGTAGTAGTAGTAGTAGTAGTAGTAATAATGATGATAATAATAATAATAATAATAATAATAATAATAATAATAATAATAAATTTTATTTATATCCCGCCCTCCCCAGCCGAAGCCGGGCTCAGGGTGGCTAACAACACTAATAATAATAATAATAATAATAATAATAATAATAATACCATGCCCATCTGGCTGGGTTTCCTCAGCCACTCTGGGCGGATCCCAACAGAATATTAAAAACACGATAAAACATCAAACATTAAAAACCTCCCTAAAGAGGGCTGCCTTCAGATGTCTTCTAAAAGTCAGATAGTTGTTGATTTCCTTGACATCTAATGGGAGGGTGTTCCACAGGGTGGGCACCACCACCGAGAAGGCCCTCTGCCTGGTTCCCTGCAACCTCACTTCTTGCAGTGAGGGAACCACCAGAAGGCCCTCAGAGCTGGACCTCAGTGTCCGGGCTGAATGATGGGGGTGGAGATGCAGTAGGTAAGAGTTGCATAAGAGCTTCTGTAAATAATGGGTCTCCCCAAGCAATCTTTACTGTACCTGAACTAGCTCCTTAAACCACATTGAGGAAGATACAACTGAAGAGGAAACACAGGTTATTCCAGTCAGGGGGCTCCATGCCCTGGCCCCCCTGTCCCACCTACCCAAATAACATATCCAGCTCTTCTGCAACTTAGAAGTCAGTCCCTGCAGAATCACACATGGGCACAGCCTCAAGGACGCAGGACCACCAATAGTATTGGTCTTGCCAGACTATGGAAGGCCTCAGATGACCCCAGCTCTTTGCTGAGATAACACTTTCTGAAGCTCAGCCAGCCGGACTCCTGGGAGCTTGCAAATTCAGAAAGAAAAACTGAAACAAGGAGCGGCAGTAGAACAGCATACTGGTGTCCGCAAGCCGCATATACTGCTAACAGGAAGAGGAACTTTTTATATGGGTGTGTACGTTATTTGTTTCCCTATAAATAAAAAAGGAAGAAAACGGTTCAAACTGAAAGTCAAGCGTAACGAATGGTGGTGAATCAGGTTAGTTTTCAATACACAATTTGTACCAGTTTGTGACTCGTCTGATGATGAGGTCAGAGGGGAGCTCTGCTTTCCTTTGGACCACATCAGCGAGAGGGGGGTCTTGTCATCTGGGCAGCTCAGGACCTCCATACACACTGCCCAGGCTTGCTCCCCAGGGAGGTAACCTTGGTGCTGCTACAGATGCACACAGAGACAGAGTATTGTTTTATTTTAAGTGTTGTACCACACTCTGCGATTGTGCATGGCAAGAATCACACATATTCATTTTTTTTTAAAGAAATGTTTATTAAAGTTTTACAAAACCACATATAACAAAACAAGAACAAAAACAACAGACAAAAAATACACACTTAACAAGAAAAAGAAGAAAAAGAAAGAAAAATTCCACTTTTAAGTTTCAAAATTCCATATCCCTCTTTCCTGACCTCCTCACATCTCCCTTTTTTGTATTCCTCTTTATTCCGTCAAATTCAGCAAATTCTATCCCTTTTTCCAACCTCATTTATAATTGTATATTTCCACTTATTATGTCTCTAATTCCCTTATCTTAATCCTTTACTCCACCTTATATACTTTGACATAATATTATTCTGGTCATACCCCCTCCTTTTTTAAAAAAAATTCTTCTTTTCATAACTCTTTTAACCATATCCCAAATGCCATGTTACCTTCACTTCCCACATCATTTTAACACTCAAACATTTTGCAATATTTTTGTAGATAGTTCTTGAACTTTTTCCAATCCTCTTCCATCAATTCTTCTCCCTGGTCACGGATTCTGCCAGTCATTTCTGCCATCTCCATGTAGTCAATCGCTTGCATCTGCCACTAAGAATCACACATATTCAGTATACCTGAAAGAGTAGCTCAACCCCCATCTTTCAGCCTTTCTGAGGTCCAGCACCGAGGGCCTTCTGGAGATTCCCTCACTGCGAGAAGCCAAGTTACAGGGAACCAGGCAGAGGGCTTTCTCGGTAGTGGCGCCTGCCCTGTGGAACGCCCTCCCATCAGATGTCAAAGAGATAAACAACTATCTGACTTTTAGAAGACATCTGAAGGCAGCCTTGTTTAGGGAAGTTTTTAATGTTTGATGTTTTATCGTGTTTTTAATATTCTGTTGGGATCCGCCCAGAGTGGCTGAGGAGGCCAGCTAGATGGGTGGGGTATAAGTAATATTTATTATTATTATTATTATTATTATTATTATTATTATTATTATATTGTGAATAAATAAATCAGGTCACAGACATCCCCATCTACAGAAGGTAGGAACAGTCGTGTGAGGGCTGCTGTAGATAATGGACATAGGCTATCGTCCCAGCATTTTATATAAGAGAGCTTGCTTTCAATCGCCCCAAGGGGCAAAGCAGTGCCCAAGTTAAATCAGATTCCTGTGGAATTTGAGTTCCTTTTCTTGGCACTCGGGCTGTTTTTGTTTATTGGACTCAGAATGGCAAAGGGAAGGATGTGGTGGTTTCTGTGGGATGGTTTGTTATGATTGAGGGGGTGAACTGAGGCTCGTCTTGCTTTTGTTCTTTCCAGATCGTTTTATGCCCTTCGGTTATATCCTTTACCAGTCGATCCAGTAGGCTCTGGGGGCATGCATTATATAAGAAGTGATAAATTGGTACCAAGCAAGCAAGTCATCAAGAGTGATCTTTCCTCTGTGTCCTTACAAGGGTGAGGTTTGCCTGAGCAAAATGACATCTTCTTAGTGAATGTGTTTACTAAAGTTTCTGTCACTGGACAGCCTGCTGGAAAAGAGGAGAGGACGAAAAGTTGAAGGGGGGAAACCCCTAAACAGATTTATAACTTGAAACACTTTCACATGACAATTTCAAAATTTAAGGGACAGGGACTTTGGGAGAATCTTAACAGAATGTTTTAACTATTTTTAACAAGACGTGAAATTAAACCTCACATCTCCCACCTCCCAAAAGCAGAAAATCCAAGATCTCACACAACCCCCCCCCCAAATTAGATTACTCTAATTTTTTCACATTTGGATTTCCAAATTAAGCTTTGAGGTATACTTGTATAGAAATCCCCAAATTTTAGGATTTAAAATGTAGGGTTTCTATTTATAATACCTCTCAGAGCTTGAAGATTGGCCTTAAAAATAATGTCAGATGTCATCCCCCAATCTCTGCCGAGCGGTAGCAAAATCCCAGGGGGTTCCAGGCACTCACCCAGGGTTGTGTTTCTGCTGGGAAATTGAGGTACAGCTGAGATGGGTGTCTTTAATAAATATGGCTTATTCTACACACCTATAGCCTTCAATGCAAGTGGTGCATTACACCCCAAGAGTGTCTCTCATTGTTGTTGTTGTTGTTGTTGTTTAGTTGTTTAATCGTGTCCGACTTTTCGTGACCCCATGGACCAGAGCACACCAGGCACTCCTGTCTTCCACTGCCTCCCGCAGTTTGGTCAAACTCATGCTGGTAGCTTCGAGAACACTGTCCAACCATCTTGTCCTCTGTCATCCCCTTCTCCTTGTGCCCTCCATCTTTCCCAACATCAGGGTCTTTTCCAGCGATTCTTCTCTTCTCATGAGATGGCCAAAGTATTGGAGCCTCAGCTTCAGGATCTGTCCTTCCAGTGAGCACTCAGGGGTGATTTCCTTCAGAATGGATAGGTTTGATCTTCTTGCAGTTCCATGGGACTCTCAAGAGTCTTGTTATGTACTGAGTTGAATAGGATCCAAACTGCAGCAGTCTGATTGGTCCTAGAACAATAGGATCCAAAAGGCAGCAGTCTGATTGGTCCTAGAACAATAGGATTCAGAATGCAGCAGTCTGATTGGTCCTAGAACAATGCAGCAGTATGATTGGTTGGCAGGAACCACCCAATCATGCTCCAGATAGAAGTGAATCCACAACCTGATTGGCTTACAGTAGAATTCCGGAATTAGCCAATCATGTGCAGCCCATTGTGTAAATAATGTATATAAAGCAGATACCTTGAGGGGACTTTCATTCATTCCTCCTCACCACTATGAGCTGAATAAAGAGCATGAAGTCACTTTGCGACTCTGAGTATATTTCAAGTCTCCTCCAGCACCATAATTCAAATGCATCAATTCTTCAGCGATCAGCCTTCTTTATGGTCCAGCTCTCACTTCCATACATCACTAGTGTCTCTCATTGCTTGGGTCCAAAACATCAGGCAGTCATTGTGGGATGTAATCCATTGGTGCAGTCAAATACAACATTCCTGATTTCCCTAGAGTGGGCACAGGCAGGGGGACATCCAATCAGTGTAACTTCCTTTTCCACTGGTCTAGGGTTTCCTCCCCCTGCATGTGACCTGGGAGATGGACATGGCTCTGGCTGACTCCATGAAAGAGCCGATTCACGCAGCCATTTTCCTCTCACTTGATCTCTCTCTTGCTCGCTGCTCTCCTGCAACCATTTTGTTCTCTTAATGTAATTTTGCTGTCTGCTGGCTCTCAGCCAGCAGGACATGAGCTCAATCGCCATATGCATAGCTGTCAATATTTGCCTTTTTTAAAGGGAAATTCCCTTATTCCGAATAGGATTCCTCGCAAGAAAAGGGAAAAGTTGACAGCTATGCATTATGAGATGAACTCACAGATTGTTATGTAACTACCAAGTAAAGCCTGCCTTTCAGGGATCAAATCATGAACTGAAATGTGAATAAACTTCTTGTTACTTTTGAGGAAAGACTCTTGTCTCTTTATTCTTTTAAGAGGGATAAAAGGGGCCACCAGGAATAATCCATCTGGGCAAGCCAGATTGGATCACTTAACGAATCAAACGAATCTTCAGACTAGCTTCCTGCTATATTGAGGGGAATCTACTCTGCTACATCAGTCCAGTCACTAGCATGAGTGCAGGAAGGAGAATACTTATGCAATATATCATTTCCTGGGATGCGGGTGGCGCTGTGGGCTTGCCGATCAGTAGGTCGGCGGTTCGAATCCCCGTGACAGGGTGAGCTCCTGTTGCTTGGTCCCTGCTCCTGCCAACCTAGCAGTTCAAAAGCACATTAAAGTGCAAGAAGATAAATAGGTACTGCTCCGGCGGGAAGGTAAATGGTGTTTCTGTGCACTGCTCTGGTTCACCAGAAGTGGCTTAGTCATGCTGGCCACATGATCCGGAAGCTGTATGCTGGCTCCCTCGGCCAGTAAAGTGAGATGAGTGCCGCAACCCCGGAATCGTCCGCGACAGGACGAAAGGCCAGGGGTCCCTTTACCTTTACTTTATATCATTTCCTACTATCCTTAACATTCTCACAGTCATAACCCCCAATCTCTCAGTGCAGCCTCGTCTAGCCAGTGCCGCATGGGCTTCTCCATACTTCCTCCTTCTTGTTCCCAGAACACCTTGCAAAAGAACCCTTTGTGTAAAAAGCCCACCTTTTTTCTGTGTGACACCGCGCCCATGTTGCCCTGGCAACCTCCCCCTCAGTTACCTGTAAGGTTTTTTGTCTTATAGATGGATTACTGGCAGAGCCATCATCTACCTCTGCCCCTCTGTCCGGCAGAGAAACAAACTCAGCCTGTCAGATCTGATTAAATCCCAGCACCCAAGAATCTAGAGGGGGAAATCTGGTACCCAGGGATCTGGGGGATCCCTGTTCCCTCACTGGCTCATAACAATAATCGTCAACTTGTAGGTGCTTTCTCGCTTTCTCCCATTTAAACCTGGCACCGAACAGCACCCATAGTTGAAAACTTGAAAAACTAATTGAATCAGAGGAATATACATTTTAATTGTTGCAAGCCACTCCAAGCTACGGGGAAATTACTTATGAAGCAGAAGAATGTGGGAACTATTTCACTCACACAAAAGGATGAAAATAATACCACCTCCATAGGAACATCACAGTGTAGTTATTTCAGTTCCAACCACATCACACGAGTGGTTGATCTACAAAAAGCAACGCTGACGTCAGGCATGTCATCTCAGGTCTCCAAATCTGATTCTCATCTTGTTTACAGAAGAGGCATCTTTGATGAATATAGGCAGTGCTTTTTTTTCTTTTAAAAAAAATGTTTAGGGGTACTCTCATTTTGACTCAAGAAAATCACCATTTTATAGTTCAAATTGGGGAAAATAAATACAGTAAATGGACAAAAGTACAAAGATTCATAAAATGTTTAGGGGTATGTGTACCCCTGTGTTCTCCCCCTCAAAAAATCACTGAATATAGGAGAATATGAAGCACAGGGCCAGCAGCAGAGCCTATCATTGCTATTAGTAGTATTATTTATCCTATTTATAATATCACGCTTTGCTCCCAAGCTGGGACCCAAGGCTGCTTGCAACGTTTAAAAGCAACTTTATAAAATATAAAGCTATGAAAACCAACTAGTTAAAAATAATAATTAAAACACATCGGAACACATTTAGAGCCAGCAGTTAAGTTACATTTTGCGCCTACAGCAACCCAGTGAGGTGTATTCGGGGCTTCAGGTATTCGGTGCTGAGGCCATTTAGTCTTTTAAAGGTCAGCACCAACACTTTGAACTGTGCTTGGAAATGTCCCAGCAGCCTATGTAGATCTGTTAGGACCAGTGTAATATGGTCCTGGCAGCTGCTCCCAGTCACCAGTCTAGCTGCCGCATTCTGCATCCTTGCTGTTAGTCCCAACAGGAAATACTGGGCTACATAGACCAATACAGACCCTTCAATTGTCCCTATTTTCCAGGGACAGTCCCAGATTTACAAAAGCTGTCCTGGTTTCTGATTTGATCCTGGAATGTCCCACTTTTCCTTAGGATGTCCCTACTTTCATCAGAGAAATGCTGGAGGGTACATTAGGACGTCCCTAAGTACATCAGAGAAATTTGGGAAGGTATGGAGTTATTTGACCCCCAAGCCAGCTGAAGGCAGCCCTGCATAGGGAAGTTTTTTAAAAATAAAATGTTTAATGTTTTATTATGTTTTCATATATGTTGGAAACTGCCCAATGTGGCTGGGGCAACCCAGTCAGATGGGTGGGGTATAAATAGTAAAATTAATTAGTGCTAGGGAATAAAGGTAAAGGTAAAGGTACCCCTGCCCGTACGGGCCAGTCGTGACCGACTCTAGGGTTGCGTGCTCATCTCACTCAAGAAGCCGGGAGCCGGCGCCGTCTGAAGACACTTCCGGGTCACGTGGCCAGCGTGATGAAGCTGCAACTGGCGAGCCAGCACCAGTGCCGCACACAGAAACGCCGTTTACCTTCCCGCTATACAGCGGTACCTATTTATCTACTTGCGCTTAGGGGTGCTTTCGAACTGCTAGGTGGGCAGGAGCTGGGACCGAACGACGGGAGCTCACCCCGCCGCGGGGATTCGAACCGCCGACCTTACGATCAGCAAGTCCTAGGCACTGAGGTTTTACCCACAGCGCCACCCGCGTCCCTGTGTTAGGGAATAGGATGTCCCTATTTTCATTGGATAAAGGTGGGAGGGTATGGCAATGGTGTGTCTGAGACTGTGGCTGCTTCCTGTTGCTGCAAGGTTAAGAGTTTGTCAGGAGAGAGTTAACAGAGAGAGGTGCTTTCTAAAGAGTGGCAAAGGTGCCAACGCATATTAGGCTGGTGAAATTACAGATAAATGACAACTGCGGATGCCCCCTTCGGAACTGCTGTTTGGCAAGGGACTGTCCCAGCCACTCCAAACCCTGAAGCGGAATTGCCCACAGCTCTCAATCCCCACCCCAGCAAAGGAAAGTGGAATTATTGAATTGTAGAACCATACCTATGTTGACATCTATGCTTCAGATCAAATGACAGGAAGCAGAGAGTGTGGTAGGCACATTTCTCTGCTCTGAGAGCACAAAGCTCAGAAGTCGCACACAACACAGGAAGGAGGGTTCAAAGCCTTTCCGCTGAAATGCAACTGCATTACTTGAAACCTTTTAGCCACCCAAATAGCCTGGGAGGAACCTGTCACACCCACACTTTCATTTTCCAAAAACCAGCGAGCTCTTCTTGGTCAAAGAAGCTGATTTTCCACTGCTTAGATGTATCAGGCCTTTGCACCGACACATCACTCAGCTTACGTTGTTATCAGAGTGCTCTGGGGGGAATCTTACCGGGTCAGTAGGAAATTGCATTTTGAATATAACGTTTGCCTTTTTCTTTCCATTTCTTTCTTTTTTTAAACCCATCGCTTTCTAGAGGTCACAGAAAGTTCTCTTGTTTGGAAGCAGGGGGACGGTTTTCCCCTCAGGAAAAACAATTCTGCTGAAGTCATTGAGTCTTTCCAATCTCCCGACCACCACCACCAACATTTCACTGAGGTGTGTACTGGCTCTTTAAAGGGGATAATGAAGTGAATTGGGGTGAATTGGGAATCCCCCTCAAATTGAAGTGCCCCGTCAATCTCTCCCCCACCCCCAAGTCAGATCAGGGTTCCCACAAAGTGTCCTGTTGCTCTTTCTGTCCTTTTGTGCGTTGTTTAGCTCTTCGTTTAACTATATAATATATTTCTCTAGGTCTCTAGGCTTTGCAAGAAATGAGATTGTCCATAAAAGATCACAGAAGGTCTTGATTGCTTTTTAATTAAAGCACAACACAAGAAAATTTTAAAAAAACCAGGTTAAAAGCTTTATTGTTAAAGCCTACATTGCTCTGCTGTAAGGACCTCGAACACAAATTAATAACAATCTAGATCTCTTCAGAACTCCACAGGCAGCCTTCTAGATAGCCTGACATTTTGAGGCCTACTGGAATCCAGAAAAAGCACTTCCATTGCCTCACCTGCAGATGAAAAGGAGAAATGGAGCTGAGTGTCAACAGCATACTGCTGACAACGTACTCCAAACCTCCGAATAACCCCACCCAGCGGTTTCATGTAGATGTTAAACAACATGGGGGATAGGATTGAGCCCTGTGGAACCCCACACTGAAGGTCCCACAGGGATGAAAAGCATTCCCCAAGAAACAACAAAAATATTGCAAAAAAAACCTAGAGCTTACAGAACAAAACCAACTTCAGATATGAAATCAGCATGTTGAAATTAGGTTAGAACAACTGCAGGTGTCAATGCAACAAAATTTTTGTTCCCCGGTGCCATCTAAGTTGGACTGGAACCACTGTGAAGTGGTGCTATCCACCCCTAGTTCAGACAGTCGCTCCAGAAGGATACCATGGTCAGTGGTATCGAAAGCCACTGAGAGATTGAGAAGAATTAACAAGGACATGCTTCCCTTGTCTCTCTCTCGACAGAGGCCATCATACAGGCAGTGGCAGAGCTAGCTGCTTGGGCACCTGTAGCGGCACACATGCCGTGCACCAAGGGAGTGGGGTGAGCCGCCCAGGGGGGCAATCGGCGCGGCAATCGGCGCCCATGGTGGCGGTCAGCGATCCGCCCGGGGGGATTTTATCATCCCCCCTCAGGAATGACACCTGGGGTGAGCTCTCCCCACTGTCCCCTTCCTATGCACCTGCATACAGGACAAACAAAGCAGTTTCTGTGTCAAAACCAGGCCTAAATCCCAACTGAAATGGATCCAGAAAATCAGTTTCTTCCAAAAGTGCCTGGATCTGGTTAAAGGGCTTGTGCAATAGTAAATGTGACAGCTGTATTGGACTAGAGCAGGGGTCAGCAAACTTATGCGCGGCAGGCCGGAGGGCAGGGGAGCGTGTGCCCATACGCATGCATACACACTATTTCAGGCGCACTTCCAGGTCGGAGGAGCACCTGAAATAGCTTGTGCGCATGTGCACGGGCCTCCTCCGACACGGATGTGCACAGGAAATAACGCTTGCTCATGCGCAAATAATGCTTGCGCATGCGCACAAGCTATTTCTGGTCTCCTCCGACCCAGAAGTGTGCAGCCGCACAGCGCAGCACCGGTAAGCGCTGGCGGCAGTAGCGGGCGGCAGGGGTCACCGCAGGCCAGATAAATGAATCCCTTGGGCCTTATCCTACCCACGGGCCTTGGTTTGGGGACCCCTGGACTAGAGCAATGCATGTTGAATGGGGAGGGTACATCCTAGTCCCTACATAGTACAGTAAGTCCAGTATGTGCAAGTCTCTTGGGAGTGGACATTAATAAATGTTGAGTCATTAAGTCTACAGCAGATCAACTAGGGGTGGCGCCCCGATGTCTTCCAGAGAAGGGCATGGTGTATGTTTTTTCTACCCCTCAGCTGTTTCCCTGCCTTCACTCTCATGGTGAAAGCATGCATGTCTAAAGGCATAAAGAGGTTTCTGTGGGTTATTTCGTTGTTGTTGTTGCAAAGGAAGTGAAACGGCTTAGGGGAAAGATGAGATGCTTTCTCTAGAAATTAGAGCAAGACCTTGCTTGAAGAGATAACACTGATCGCCATCAAGACTGAAGGATGCAGTCACCACAGCAAACGCTCCCTGGCAAGCTTGTCTACAGAGTTATTACAAAGCACAATTATTTCACACCTACTGAAATCTATAGGACATCATTGTTTAACTTACATGATTGCAGGATAAGGTGATGAATATCTGCTGTTTAAAAAGGAAGGGTGCTACACTGGCTAGGAAACAAGTATTTACTATTTCCTTATGATAGGTATTTACTGTTTCCTTCCTTCCCTAGTTTAGTAATAGCCTGGTTTGCGCATAACAAAAAGCCATGGTTTATTAATCTACAATCTTATTCAACTATTGCTTAGAGCTTTGTGTGACTCCTGCCCAATGGGCTAACGATGATTTGTTTGCCACCAACAAACCACAACATGCAGCTATGAAGCCATGCTGGCTTATGAAATTTGATCTGTTTTAACTATAGTTTGGCATTATAGGAAAATTCAGAACACTCCCACAATTTGTTTGGCCTCCCCATCACAGGTGTTCACCAAACTACAAGGCAAGAGTAGCTGGAAAATTGACTAAGCTTTGGAGAAACAAGCCATAGGTTGTTTGGTGGAGAAACTCCTGGTTTGTTTAACAAACCATGGGTTAGTATTATATGTGTACCTGACTGATATTTGCTCATGTGTTTGTTGTGTCAAATCACTCAGTTCAGACCCATGGCTCAAGTTGGGTAACAAGATGTCAACTATTTTATCCCTACACACACACACACACACACACACACACACACACACTGCCTCAACCTGGTCACTAATAGCTAGTTTGAGCAACAACAAATATGTTTATTTCTTTCAGAAGATGCTTGGGCTTTGGTGAGTGTCTGGAAGGGAAGGGAATTCCAAAGATAAGGAGCAGCCATTAGAACAGCTCTCTAGACATCCTTGTGGTCCTGTCTGCAAATAGATAGTATGCTTAGGAAAACATTATTCAACAGTCTTAAAAAGTCATAGAAATATAAGGGAAAGAACTGGTTTCCTATATGATCACAGCTCCAGAATTCTGTGCACAAAATGCTGGAGATCATAAACCTTACAAAAAGTCAACAAATGGAATGCAAAAGTCTGAGATTGTGGCAAAGCTGATATATTTTGCAAGATCTCAAGAAAGTGGACAACTTTTGGGCAAGATGGCAGAAATGTATTGATTATACTCACAGATACGGTTTAGAAGCAATTAAAACCTTTGGGTTTACAACGTCGTAATACATTGGGAAGTAGGATTGTGGGAAACAATACGTAATAATAATTATGAGAAGTTTGGGGGGTCACTTGCCTTTTTCAACAGAAGCCCCTTGTCTACCATCATGCCTGGTTTGCCTTTCAGCACCAGGAGTGTCAGCTTGGCCCCATGATCCTGGGTGCCTGGGGCTGTGGGTGTCATGCAGTGTGCATGGCCCTGGCACTGAAATTTGTGGGTCCCCAGCCCCTTCATGGGAAATTTTGTGGGTGCTCGGGCACCCAGGGCCCCAAGGAATTGGCACCTACATTCAGCACTGAATCAGATTTCCATATCTGACTTTATTTGCTCATAGTTTTTGGAGCTTTTGAAAGGAACAAAAAAAAAATGCTAATTGCTTTATTTGCATTGTTCCTTTTCTATCTTTCCACCACCTGCCCCTCCCATTCCCTGGCTTTGATTGCTGCATCTGTGTTCACCCCTGTTGCTTTTGGAGACCGTCAAATGGCTATTTCCTGGATTGTTCCAGAGAAAGAAGGTGGAAATGATCTGCACCCCACTCTATTCACACACATTTTCTGCTTCCCACACAAGGCTGAGAAAGAAGAAACCTCCTGGATTGGAGATTGTGCGGCTAGCCGGCCGTGCCAAGCCATATTTGATCTCCTTTGTTCTGTTTGTTCATCTTTTATTTGACGGATATGTTATATGAAACGCAAATAATCTGCAAAAGCCAACAGTGTGCCAACAGGAAGTGAGTTTGTCCAGCGGGCAACAAAGACTTTTCGCCACAAGCCAGAGAAACAGTGCCACACCTGAGTCCTATTGAAGAATCCGGTATTTGATCTCTCCGAGATCCTTTTAGCCTGTGACACATGATGAGGTGGTTGGATTCTGGATTGAACCATTCCAGACTGACCATGCGAGGTCATATTTTCAAACGCTATTCTTGATAAATTGACCCCCAGGTTGCAGAAAGGAGCACATCAGAGGGCTATGTTTAAACTTTCTACCTGAAATGCTATGGGGTGGTGGGTGGCGCTGTGGGTTAAACCACAGAGCCTAGGACTTCCTGATCAGAAGGTCGGCAGTTCGAATCCCCACAACAGAGTGAGCTCCCATTGCTCAGTCACAGCTCCTGCCAACCTAGCAGTTCAAAAGCACCTCAAAGTGCAAGTAGATAAATAGGTACCACTCCAGAGGGAAAGTAAACAGCGTTTCCGTGCACTGCTCTGGTTCACCAGAAGCGACTTAGTCATGCTGGCCACATGACCTAGAAGCTCACTCGGCCAATAAAGGGAGATGAGCACCGCAACCCCAGAGTCGTCCCCGACTGGACCTAATGGTCAGGGGTCCCTTTACCTTTACCTGAAATGCTATGGAGTGGAGGTGGGGTTTAAAGTTGTTTAAAGTTGTGAAGTACTGAAAAGGCACACACCTTGCCTCCGCTAACTGCAATCTAGAGTAGTATAATCCGAAAATATACCCTCTTGGTTTTCCACCACAGTCTGCATAACGGGAAGATCAGCTCCAAGTTGTATGAAATCAGCATGAATCCAGCATTTTAGTCGACCCATTTGAGTGGACCCAATCAAAGGGATGAACCTAAGTCAGTCGTTCTATTAATTTCAATGTGTCTTCTCTGAGTAGGACTAACACCTGCATACAACCCTTAGTACCTTGCTATTGATTGCTCCTCTTCTGTGACTTCCTGGTTTTGCTTTGTTTTGCAGTAGCTGGATAGTACGAACCAAAACTTTTGAGGGATGGTAGTACTGGAAGGGATAGGTCACAACTGACTGAGTATTTCTCCTGCATGAATGGGAGCTCCAGAAGAACACAACTGAATTGCAGAATGGTGGAGTTGGAAGGGACCCCAAAGGTCATCCAGTCCAATCCTCTGCAATGCAGGAATCGTGCCCCCAGCTGACCCTGGGTGGGCTTGAACCACCAACCTTCTGGTTAACAACTGACCCATTGCACCGCCTCCAGATTGTTGCTTTTTAAACAAACAAGCAATCTTTCCGGGGGGCACCTGGATATGAACCAGGGATATCTTGATTCTGGGTGCTTGTATTCATTTCGGTGGTTCTTATGCTGAGTTCATAAGAATACATTTTTGTATATGGTGGCAGAGAGCAGAATACATTTTTGTATATGGTGGCAGAGAGCTGTAGCTCTGTAGTAGAGCACATGGCTTTGCATGTAGAACAGCGGTTCTCAACCTGTGGGTCCCCAGATGTTGTTGGACTACAACTCCCATCATCCCTGAGCTATGACCTTGCTAGCTAGGGGTGATGGGAGCTGTAGTTCAACAACATCTGGAGACCCACAGGTTGAGAAAGGCTGATGTAGAAGGTCTCGGATTCAATCTTTCCACACTTGGGTGGGGAAAGATTTTTGCCTGAGACTTTGGAGAGCCACTGCGAGTCAGCCAATGTAGACCAGGGGTGGGTGGTCCTCCAGAGATTCTTGGACTCCAGCTTCCATCATCCTTGACCACTGGCTATGTTGGCTAAGACTGATGGGAGCTGGAGTTTAGCAACCCCGAGAGAACCATAAGCCCTCCACCCTGGTTCAGACAATACCAAGCTACGGTAGGTGGGCCAATGCTCTGACTCGGAGCACTTCCAGTGTGCCGCTATTTGGGTGTAGGATTCAGCCCTATAGCAGCAAACTCAGGTTGCACAATTAAAGCTGACTTGAAGCTCTTGCTCAACAAATCCACTTCCTCTTCAGAACTGGATCTCTTGTGGTAAGCAGAGCAATGGGGAACTGCAGTGGAAAATGTGGGATGAAACTTGCTTTGAGGCAGTGTCATCTAGCTTCCCCACAAACAAATCAGAGTGATGGCGGATAGCTACTGTCATCTAATCTCCTTGCAAACAAACCAGCCTCTTCTGTTCTTTATGTTGCACTGGAATAAGAGAAACCCAGTTTAGTTGACAAGCTACAACCCTGAGCCAATCTGGATGTCAGTCTAATGCAAAATTTCGTGAAGAGTGAACATAAGGGCAACCCTGCTTGATTCAAGCAAATGTCCACCTAGAACCAGCCTCCAGCCAACAACACTAGCCAACCAGATGTCTCCAGGATGCCCACAGGACATGAAAGCATTAGCCTACTTGGTGGCTGACCCTCTCCCACAGCTGGTATGAGGCCTTTGCACAAGGAGGATGAACATGTCCATTGTAAGTCATAGCCATTGGCAGAATTACTCTCTGTGAGTTTGCCTGCATTTAAAGCCAACTTGCAGATCTAAGTTATTGTGTGCACATGAAATTCACCAATCTCAAAATGGCAAGTTTGGGTCTTTGAAATGAACAAGTATAACTCATTCACCTCCCTCCTTTGTTCAGTCAGGATTGTGTCTGAAGGACCTGCTTTCCGAGCTTATGAAAAGTCGATGGTTTGCAGAAAGAGAACCAAGTTAGTCAACCTTTTCACGTGTTAGCCAGTTTCTTAAATTTGGACAGCTATTTATCAATGTGAGCCAACGTGAGCTAATGTGGTCAGAGCTGCATCTGACTACTTCACAAGCGCTATTTTGGAGGTTCAGAAGAATGATATTATTCCAATTTATGAATTACCTTTTACATATGTCTCCAGGCAATTCATAGACATAGCATAAAAAGAGCTTTGATTTTTAAAAAACAGTTCCAACCCCCTCCCCTAAATATAGTTTTGAAAATAATGCAAAACGAAGACCTAAGGCAAACAGATGCTCCACCTCCAGCTCCCACATGTTGGGAACTGGATTCTAAGTGGGTTCAATGGATTCTATTTTTAATCTTTTTTTTGAGGCCTTCACACTCAACATGTGAAGGTCTGAATTCAGAGGAAGATTTAGGGAGGTGCAACTGGTTCTCCAGCACTGGTTGCCAAGTCAAGAAGTCGCCACAGGGGGCGTCACAACAATGACTTAGAATGGAAGTGGAGGCACCAAATGTTGGTGTCACTGCTGAAATTCAAAGCCCACAGTCCGCCACTTCTGAAGGGGAGAAGCAGGTTCATTGTGGACAAGGACATTAGAGGCAGGGACAGCACATGAGCCCACAACCCACTGGTTGTTAACTCTTCATGCTTCAATAGCGCTATCGCTAATATTGGAATCACCATGATCTTTCACCCCTTTGTATGTTCCCTTTTGGTGAGTCACCAACCATGTGTCACGAATGAACGGTTAACATGCCATAAGAAACAGATTAGATAGTCAGACAGACAGAAAGACAGACTGATAGAGTAACCGCAAGAAGCTTTGAGGTTTAATTTTGATTGCATTTTTAAACATAGTGTGGATTTATCCACATTTTACGTCTGTGCTAATAGGCATTTTACTATGTTTTCACTGGCCTCTGCTGCAAGCAATAAATATTTATTGGAAACTGGGGAAGGGTGCCTGTAAATTTGAAGTGTTCACACCAAAAATGAGAGGCTGCCCCAAGCTTCTCTTCATGATTCTCTAGAAGAATAAGAAATATCCATCTCTCTAGGACTTCCAATAAAACTGATTTAAGAAGCTCACTTGGCTAGCAGTTGAATACTTAGTTACATATTACTCTATAGCTGCAGTAAACACTAGAAGACAGCAGGGTAAGTTAGGAAATGCAGGTAGAACGGGTATTTGGCTTGCTTGTATTTAACTTGCCTAAGGGACGCGGGTGGTGCTGTGGGTTAAACCACAGAGCCTAGGACTTGCTGATCAGAAGGTCGGAGGTTCGATTCCCCGTGACGGGGTGAGCTCCCGTTGCTCGGTCCCTGCTCCTGCCAACCTAGCAGTTTAAAAGCACATCAAAGTGCAAGTAGATAAATAGGTACCACTCCGGTGGGAAGGTAAACGGTGTTTCCGTGCGCTGTTCTGGTTCGCCAGAAGCAGCTTAGTCATACTGGCCACATGACCAGGAAGCTGTACACCGGCTTCCTTGGCCAATAAAGCGAGATGAGCACCGCAACCCCGGAGTCGGCCACGACTGGACCTAATGGTCAGGGGTCCCTTTACTTTTACTTAAGCTTACCTAACCCAAGTATGTTGAAGAAGATTTCCAAACCGTTCTGGACATCCATCATCTTTATAATGCATAGGAGCATTTTGAGAGGGGTTTTCGGGTGTGTGTGTGTTCATTGGAATACATGTTTTCTAGGCCAGAAATTGATTCCATCTCCCACTATGCAACCATACAATAAAATGCAGGCATCCCACATTACGCAGGGTAGTTAGACTAGGTGGCCTCCAAGATCCGTCTAGAATCCTTTGTCTCTAGGAAATTCCGGTCTATGCATCTTTGCTTCAAGATGCAAAGAGCACAATTTCACAGCATGCAACTGGGGTGTGCCCAGAGAGGTGGGTGCAATTGTCAACCCAAACCACCCTTTCCTCTTTTCTCCAGCAAAGCCACATCCGAGGCCTGCCAAGATCCATGTCATCACTTGTCTCGGACAACCTGTGCTGAATGCAGGGTTGCAAAACAGGAAAAGGAAACCTAAAACCAGGGCCTGGAAGGGTCAGTGATCTTTGAAAAAGCCAAGTCAGCTGTACCAGGATGGTATAGAAGTGAAAGTCAGCTGGGCAGCCGGAATCCGCATTGTGAAGCAAGAAAGCTGTTCCTCTTCTGATGTCATTGCAGAACCAGAATAGAAGTGTCATTGTTCTATGGAAGAAGAGAGGCCAGAGTAGAGATGGTGGAGACATTTGATTTGGTTCGCGTTTAGAACTAAATCTACCCAATTTGTGTTTTCAAAAACATTTTCCAAAACCAAAACGCAGCCAGCCTTCCCAAATTGACGCTTCTCCAAACTTTGCAGTGCATCTCTCTAGTCAAGTAATTTGGGCAAAAATGAATACATTCTAGAATCATAGAATCATAGAGTTGGAAGAGACCACAAGGGCCATCGAGTCCAACCCCCTGCCAAGCAGGAAACACCATCAGAGCACTCCTGACATATGGTTGTCAAGCCTCTGCTTAAAGACCTCCAAAGAAGGAGACTCCACCACACTCCTTGGCAGCAAATTCCACTGTCGAACAGCTCTTACTGTCAGGAAGTTCTTCCTAACGTTTAGGTGGAATCTTCTTTCTTGTAGTTTGGATTCATTGCTCTCCCTCCTCTATGTGACATCCTTTTATATATTTGAACATGGCTATCATATCACCCCTTAACCTCCTCTTCTCCAGGCTAAACATGCCCAGCTCCCTTAGCCGTTCCTCATAAGGCATCGTTTCCAGGCCTTTGACCATTTTGGTTGCCCTCCTCTGGACACGTTCCAGTTTGTCAGTGTCCTTCTTGAACTGTGGTGCCCAGAACTGGACACAGTACTCCAGGTGAGGTCTGACCAGAGCAGAATACAGTGGCACTATTACTTCCCTTGATCTAGATGCTATACTCCTATTGATGCAGCCCAGAATTGCATTGGCTTTTTTAGCTGCCGCGTCACACTGTTGGCTCATGTCAAGTTTGTGGTCAACCAAGACTCCTAGATCCTTTTCACATGTACTGCTCTCAAGCCAGGTGTCACCCATCTTGTATTTGTGCCTCTCATTTTTTTTGCCCAAGTGCAATACTTTACATTTCTCCCTGTTAAAATTCATCTTGTTTGTTTTGGCCCAGTTCTCTAATCTGTCAAGGTTGTTTTGAAGCGTGATCCTGTCCTCTGGGGTGTTAGCCACCCTCCCAGTTTGGTGTCATCTGCAAGTTTGATCAGGATGCTCTTGAGTCCATCATCCAAGTTGTTGATAAAGATGTTGAATAAGACCGGGCCCAAGACAGAACCCTGTGGCACCCCACTAGTCACTCTTCTCCAGGAAGAAGAGGAACCATTGATGAGCACCCTTTGGGTTCGGTCAGTCAGCCAGTTACAAATCCACTGAGTGGTAGCATAGTCAAGACCGCATTTTACCAGATTCTTTACAAGAATATCATGGGGCACCTCGTCAAATGCCTTGCTGAAATCAAGGTAGGCTACATCCACTGCGTTCCCTTCATCTACCAGGCTTGTAATTCTGTCAAAAAACGAGATCAGGTTAGTCTGACATGACTTATTTTTCAGAAATCTATGCTGACTATTGGTGATCACAGCATTCCTTTCTAGGTGCTCACAGACTGTTTGCTTAATGATCTGCTCCAGAATCTTCCCTGGTATTGATGTCAGACTGACTGGGCGGTAATTATTTGGGTCCTCTCTTTTCCCCTTTTTGAAAATAGGGACAACATTTGCCCTCCTCCAGTCTGCCGGGACCTCGCCTGTTCTCCAGGAATTCTCAAAGATGACTGCCAGTGGTTCTGAAATCACATCTGCCAGTTCTTTTAATACTCTTGGATGCAGTTCATCTGGCCCTGGAGACTTGAATACATCTAGACTAGCCAAGTATTCTTGTACTTGTTCTATTCTTGTTCTATTCTATTAAAGTATTCTTGTTCTATTAAAGTGTACATTAAAAAAAATCTGAAGAAGTATCTGAAGAAGTGTGCATGCACACGAAAGCTCATACCAAGAACTAACTTAGTTGGTCTTTAAGGTGCTACTGGAAGGAAAAAAATTTTTTTGTATTAAAAAAAATGTGTGCATCAGTGAAAATAATATTTTGAAAATGCATTACATTGGGGGATAAATATTAGGCAAAAAGTGATTTGCAAAAATGAGTATATTAGGCAAAAATGTGTACGTTAGGGAAATATTGAATTAACATGCCGATGAGGACCTTTGAGGCGGGAAATTGCAGACTGATGTGGGCCTGTACAGAACTGAATTTAAGGCTGGAAGAATAAGAAACAAATAAATTTAATTAGGCGGATTCAGCTACCCGTATATGGGGGAGAAAAAGCACCATCTTGTCTTTTGCCTCAGGCACCAAAATGTCTTGGGCCGGCCATGATAAAACTGCAGCAAAATTGTGGTTCTCTTGGGACCATCAATGGACGCAGCACCAGGGCAGAATGAATCCCCAGGAAGAATCAGTCCCAGGCTGAAGTCTGAGCCAGAAAGTCTGTCTGAAGAGGGAGGGTCTGGAATGAGAGATTGCAAACAGACAAGGGGTTATAACAGAGCAGCTGACAGAAAGCGGAGATTTGTTGCTGATTATATCTGTGAAGGCATGGTTGACATTTCCTTTTGTTCACAGGAGAGCATCTTTGGTAATAGCCGGGACAGCTCACTCAGACATGGCATGAAATGGTCCCCAGTGTGTCCTATATAACACGCAGCAAAATTCTCATTGTTGCGACTAGTGGGAATTGTGTAGAGGGATTTCATGAGAGTCTGTGCACTTTGCACCCAAGAGACACTTTAAACACCCCCTGCAGGATCGGCGTCAGTGATTCTACTCAGAAATGGTTCTCACTGTACTAAATCTGTATCTGGCTTGTACCACTTAAGTCTACAGGGGGACTCTCTTTACCCCACATACAGTGGTACCTCGGATTAAGTACTTAATTCGTTCTGGAGGTCCATTCTTAACTTGAAACTGTTCTTAACCTGAAGCACCACTTTAGCTAATGGGGCCGCCTGCTGCCACCGTGTCGCCAGAGCACGATTTCTGTTCTCATCCTGAAGCAAAGTTCTTAACCCGAGGTACTATTTCTGGGTTAGCGGAGTCTGTAACCTGAAGCGTCTGTAACCCGAGGTACCACTGTACTGTATGTACACCCACTCAACCACTTCAGTATGCAGAACTGGTACTGTTACAGCTGCCACAACAGGCGTGCTGGGTTTTGCCCCATATTGGGGGTGCCCAGGGATTGTGTGTGTGACGTCATGCTCGTTGCGCTTGTGACATCACACTGCACAACACAGCCCAACACAACACCTGCACGACATCACACGAAGCAACAGGGGCCCATTAGTAGTAAGCTATTAACATTTATGTAAGCGCTAAGACAATAACACCACACGAATTTATACAAGAATGTACGGGGATATTGTAGATTGCTCTCTTTTTTTTGCATATTTTTGCTTTTATATGCATCTTTGTTGCTGTTGTTTTCCTCCCTCACACTTTTCCCGCTGTTTTTCTGTATCACTTTATTTCTTTTAACTGAAATCCCATGAGTAAAATATAAATATTAAAAATAACACGGCATGGCGGGGGCCCGTTGGACCCTCCCACAGCTGTGACGAGCCCCGACGAGGCTTGGTGCGCCATGTGATGTCAGATGCATGCCGCATTGGGTCACCCAGCTGGGCATCCACAGTGAAAATTTTGTGGGTGCCTCAGCACCCTTGGCCTCCTGCCCCCGAGGTGGTGTCTAAGTGCCACATAATTCTCATTTTGCACCCATACTTTGGAGTGCCCTGCCTGTTGACACCAGGCAGGTGCCTGTGCTATAATCTCTTGTTTCTCCAACTTTAGACTTCTCTAGGTGACCTATTTATTCAGCATTCCTCGCACAAAGTTTATGCAATGGTTAGACCATGTCCAGCCTGTATTTACCATTCATTTGGATTTGTTTGTGGGTTGGTTACATGACAATGAGCCTTGGACTGTGTGCGGAGGGGGTAGGGATGGAGAAATTTGTTTCTCTGTGCATTTGAAGAGAATGCACATTTTCCAATGCACACCTGAAATGCAGCCATGATTGAATATTCACATTCATGCGAATTTTGTAACGCAGTTCTCCATTCAAGCGATGCATACAGAAATGCATGTGCAAGGGTCACATGTGCATCTAAATGCACATCATAGTGAAAAATGATGTGCAAAAGAGCATTATATCAAGGTGAATTTGCTTGGCACAGGGAAGAATTGACTACAAAAATGTGTGCATTGGAAGAAATTCACACTAAAATGTTGATGAATTTTCATGAGTTCTCTTCTTTTTTTAAGTCACAAACTGATATGGAAAAGTGGAGAAAAGATGAACATTTGGAAAATATGAACCTGAAATTGTGTGTGTCCCGTTGGTGCAATTTTCTGCCATCCCTCCTATGCACAGTCTCCCTCCAGGCCATCCATAATTTGCCCTGTGACTCACCTTGGTCTGGCATTTATATATCAGAATGTATGTATCTATTTAAAACAATGACTCGGAAAGGGCAAAATGCTAAATGTCACCGTTTTTCTTTTTTCTTCTTCTTCTTTTTCTTTTTTTCAACGAGGAAGAAAATTCATTGAGAAAACTCCTTAGTAGCTGGCAAGAGGAAGTAGTGTGTCATATCTTGTAAAGCCACAATGGCCTGCTCTTCAAAAGAAACCGCTCCCGGGCTGAAATTTCATAAAGCTTCCGAAAAAGAATTGGCTGCATGCCAAATGGTGACCATGCGGCTAAAGGAGAGCAAAGGCATGCTTCCGGTTTTCACGGAGGCGCCTGCTGGCGGCCTTTGTTTCTCCCCGAATTCAGATGCAGAGAAATCAGGTTCCACTTTTCATGGAATTGTAGTGATCTCGAGCTGGAAGAGACCTTCAGAGGTCATCTGGACCAACCCCCCTGCTCCACGCAGTATCTGCAATACAGGATGCAACTGGGAGATAACTATGCAGCCCTAAACCATGCAGTTCTAAAAGAAGGGGGTGAAAGGGGGCACATGCCCCAGGTGGCAGGTTAAAGGTAAAGGGACCCCTGACCATTAGGTCCAGCTGTGGCCGACTCTGGAGTTGCGGCGCTCATCTCACTTTATTGGCCGCGGGAGCCGGCGTACAGCTTCCGGATCATGTGGCCAGCATGACTAAGCGACTTCTGGAGAACCAGAGCAGCACACGGAAACACCGTTTACCTTCCCGCCGGAGTGGTACCTATTTATCTACTTGCACTTTGATGTGCTTTTGAACTGCTAGGTTGGCAGGAGCAGGGACCGAGCAACGGGAGCTCACCCCATCGTGGGAATTTGAACCACCGACCTTCTGATCGGCAAGTCCTAGGCTCTGTGGTTTAACCCACAGCGCCACCCACGTCCTGGTGGTAGGTTAGGGCTTTTGCTAAAAATTGAAATCGTTGGGTTTTTTTACTTACTCTCCTACCTTAATTCTGCTTCATTGGATTTTTGTCCCCTCCCCCCTCCATTTTTTAAATTAATAATTCTCATAGGGTCACCAGGATCAATGTCTCAATGCCTCCTGCATGCGCTGCATCAGAAGGATATGGAGTATCACATGGCAAGACAGAATTCCAAAGATCTTCTCTTCCAAGCCTTCATTCCCAGCATGTTCTCACTGCTGTCTCAGTGACATCTACGCTGGCTTGGTCATGTCCACAGAGTGGAAGGTGGCAGGATCCACAAGGGTTGTGCTCTATGGGGAGCTGGATTCAGACACCAGGACCATTGGCAGGCCAGCTCTGAGTTACAAAGATGTCTGAAGGCTGGAAACATCAACCCTGCAATGTGGGAATCCCTTGCGGACAACCTGGAGACAGGCCATCAAGTCATGTATCCACATCAGTGACCAGAGGAGGAATGACCACAGGGAAGAGCTCAGAGAGAAGAAACGCCATGGTGTGTCTGTGTGATGGCCTGGGACTCAGACTCGGAACCAGAGGAGACTCAGTCTGCACCAGATCCTTTGCCTCAGGCATCACCTGAACCAAGTCTGGGACCTGATCCTGAAGAGTCCCAGTCTGCACAGGTTCTCCTGCAACAAACACCAGCTGGGCCGAGTCAGGGGCCTGAGCCTGCCCTGGCTGCAGATGTGGGGATTACCCCATTGCCTTCAGCTGGGCCATCACTTATAGCTGCTCCACTACCGGTTGGGTCAGGAGAGGCTGAGGCGGCCCCTGGGTCTAGTAACCCACCGATGTCTCCCGAGCTGCAGAGACTAAGGTCTGAGAGAAGGAGAGACCTGAGTACTCGCAGGAGGAGTGCTCGCCTTTGGGTGAAACAGGGAGGTGAGTCGCCAGGGGATCAAGACCGGCCGCTACCCCGACAAAGATAAAAGGCTGTCGGACCCCGCCCCAGGTTGTGGGACAACATTGCGGTATGCTAGATCCTGTACCTATCCTTGCCCGGTTTCCTGCCTCGTGTCCTGCCTTGGCCCTGTTGGACTGACTCCCAGTGGATTCCGGACCGGTCCTGGACTGCGTTTCATGGGTTACCCCCAGGCCCAGCACAGTTTGCAGCAGCACAACTGGATGCCTTCATCTGTCCCAGTTGCAACAAAACATGTCTCTCCCACATCAGTCTCTACAGCAATAACAAATGCTTCAGCCTTCCAAAGAGCTGGACCTCACCCCCAGAGGCACACTCCTTCATTGTCCCCCGAGACAGACGGATGCCAACCATTCCATTCAACCAGTGTGTAGCAGTTTATCCCCTTCATGCCTTTCTTCTCACCTGTCACTCTGCTGCCCCCCATCTCTCAACTTTCCTCGTTTCCCAGGACTCTGGTTCTATTCCCTTCCAACTGGTCAAATCTATGCTTCCAGGTGCCATAAGAAAGCTGCAGAGATAGTGCACACCCCGGAATTGATCTCTTTCAGCTTCTGCCTTCTGGAAGAAGGTACAGGGTTATAAAGACCAGGACTAGCCGCCTGAGAAACAGTTTCTACCCAAATGCAATTCTGGTTTTAAACGCAGTATAAGGAGTCTCTATAGGAGTATATTGTATTTTAAAATGGGGTTTCAGAGTTTTTAGGGGTTTTTGAATATCTTATGTAGATTTTTCAATTTCCTTGTTCTGTATGGGACAATGACAATAAAGATATTGTATTGTATTGTATTGTATTGTATTGTATTGTATTGTATTGTATTGTATTGTATTGTATTGTATTGTAATCGTATCGTATCGTATCGTATTGTCTCTCAATAACATCTCCCTCCGCTCCCCTTGGTGCTTTATGCAAATATTTATCCTGCCTGTGCCCCCCACTTCCACCCACACTGGCAAAAATTGTAGGTCCTTCGCAGGCTGAGTCTCTCCTTAAATACCTCCTGCCACAGTCAGATCCGCTGTCCATCATCTTGGACCATTAAGATGCTTTTCTTAATGCTAAGCTGAAATCAGCTTTCCTGTAAGCTCCACTCCATTGGTTCTAGTCTTACCTTCAGGCATGCATCTTCCATCATTTGCAGAACTTTGCTCTATGTTGGTTTCCCATAGGCACCTGCTTGGCCACTGTGAGAACAGGATGCTGGACTAGATGGGCCATTGACCTTATCCAGCAGGCTCTTCTTATGTTCTGATGAACTAGCCTGCCTGGCCCAGCAACTCTTAGGACTAGGAACATGCTAGATACTCAGCTGAAGGTCTGTTCACTACTTTGCTCTCATCCACAGCTCTTCTGTTGTAGGATTTTGCCCTCCTGGAAAAAAATAATATGAGCAATGCACTCTCTTAGGGGGACATACTTACTGATTGGATTTAACAGAGTGTTGCATCCCAGTATTCCCTTCATGAGAGCATGCTGCTTGCATTATTTCTACTTTGGTCCTTGAACCATGGGCATCATCCAAGTCCAATCATCAAGAGGCCAGGACTGGATTTGTGATGGGCAGACCCCACTTTGCACAGCATAATGGCACATGATGGAGATAGAACACAGTAACCTGAAAACCACAGCTATTTCCTTTTTTTAAAAAAAGGTTTCTAGCTTTCAAGGTTGCCAAGGTAGGTGTTTGAACATTGCCTGCTGGACCTTCAGAAGCCAATCTTTTATGAGAGGAGCTGAGCAGGATTTTTATTGGTCAGGACTTTCTTTATTTCTTTATTTCTCTCTCACTCTCTCTCTTTTCTTTCTTTCTTTCTTTCTTTCTTTCTTTCTTTCCCTCTTTTCAATGATCAGGATCTTGGAGGAGCCATAGCTCAGTGACAGAATACATGTTCTACATGCAAAAGACCCTGGGATCTATCTCTGGTATCTGTAGTTAAAGGGATCAAATGATGGGGCAGAGCACTGTCTGAGATTCTGGAGATCCATTGGCAGTTAGAATTGGAGACAATACTAGGCTACATGGGGAAATGGTCTGACCTAGTATAAAGTATCCCAACAGCAGAGTAAATACTGCCAGCGAAGTGGATATATGCTTCCTTATTCTTATTTCAGTTTTAGTGCACATTTAGACACAGTTTTGCCAAATGAGAGCCCAAACCCGATTATTTGTAGAAGATCACTGAAGATAAGCTTGCTGTTCTGCATCCATTCATGTGCTCCTTGCTACTGTAGCCATGTTGCCTATTTTTATAGCACATCATGTGATTCTCACCATCCTATCAGTGTTTATTCATGATAAACCATGAAAACAAGTCATATCCCGCCAGGTCTCATAAAGGACTCTGTGTAGCTTTAGTCATAAAGCAAAGAATCAATACAGCTCCTATAACCAAAAATGTGAATGAGAAGGAGGCCCCGATAAGAGTGGTTCTTGCTGTGACATCACTCTCCATTCATTCGGAGAGCTGTACACATGCATTAGTGCCATTGTACACATTATGCAGGATGATAAAGTGGTAGAGCTCTGGACCGTACCATTTCATACTGCAGGTGGGAATGGGGAGGTTTATGTTTTTTGAATGATTTCCTATAACGGGGGCCCTGCACCTAGTAAACTAAGGCATCAGGGAAACGATTACATTAAACCTTTCTCCTTGACCCACTAGTTTATTGTGCATTGTGTCACTTACCCATAACATAAAATCGCATCATTCATAAAATCTACAGCTCAGGTTAGGAGTTTGTTGCCCACAACATATTGAAATGAACTTTGGCAAGCAAGGATGCTTGCCTGGTGCACACCCAGATACTCTTTCAGCCCCAGGTGAAGGCCATTTCAAAAGCTGGCCAAGCCTGTTATTATTATAGGGTTTGGGCTTTTTAAACTGATTTACTTGGTCACCACTAGGTGATCTTGTGCTGCTTATATTTTGTGCTGGTTGTTATGAGTATTATATTGTTACATGTACTCCATTCTCCAAGCATGAGATGTTTCTTGGGTCCTGGCATGTATCTGGGCTTTGGTTTCATTGGAATGAAGATTACTGGAGAATGGTGGTATTTTCTGTGATGTATTTTTTCCTTCTCTCACACACACAGATACACATCTCAGCATTGAGAGGGCAGGTGAGTAGCAGCACTCTGCCCTGCTGACTACAACTGGCTAAGGGCTAATTCTGGCTTACCTCAAAGATGGAAGCTCCATATTGGCCAACCCTTATCTGTGCCTGCACACTCCTCTCCATTGCAGCAGAGCTTACGGTCTTGAGAGTCATTTGCCTGCATGCCACCCAAACCTGAGGAGGATGGTGAAACCTTTCCCCGGCGCATCCATGTTCTTTAGGGTTTTGCTTTGTTGGTCTTCTTTGGCGATCACTCGTAGCTGAGTAAGATTGTCTTCCATGCACGGTGTTAACAATGAGTCCACGAGTGACTATGGAGGTCAATTCTGGATCCACACGTCCTTCCACAGAGGGGACATTGGTTTCCAGGTGGGAGTTGATCACGGTGTGGATTTGCCAAGCATGCCTTCCTCTTGGCACGTTTCTCCCTTGCATCCTGAGTTCGAGTGTCTTCAGAGCCCATGACACCTTTGGTAAAGGCTGTTCTCCAATTGGAGCGCTCGCAGGCAAGTGTTTCCCAATTGTTGGTGTTTATACTATGTTTTTTTAAGATTTGCCTTGAGAGAGTCTTTAAACCTCTTTTGTTGACCACCAACATTACGCTTTCCAATTTTAAGTTCAGAATAGAGTAGTTGCTTTGGAAGACGATCATCAGGCATCCGCACAACATGACCAGTCCAACCAAGTTGATGTTGAAGAATCATTGCTTCGACACTGGTGATCTTTGCTTCTTCCAGTACACTGGCATTAGTTCGCCTGTCTTCCCAAGTGGTGTGTAAAATTTGTTGGAGGTGGTGCTAAAGAGTACACTCAACAATGGTTCCTCTTCCCTTTGTTCCCTCCTCCCTCCACATCCCCAGAAGATTTTCAGTAAGAGATGCTACCAAGCAAGGACCCAGGGGCACCATCCATGCTGAGCCGTGAGTGCCCAGGCACCCCCAAAACTTTCAGTGAGGGGGCTGGGCACACTCAATATTCCACAGCTGGGCCCTCCCCCAGCTATAGCAGGCTCCATCGGGCTCTCCCACAGCTGCAGCAGGCCCCACCAGGCCTTTCAGAGGGCGCGTCGGGGCTCCTCCCAGTATGTGATGTCACATGCGCTGCGTGTGACATCATGCACGCTCGCCAGGCACCCACAACGTTGGGCGGAACCCGGCACGCCTGCAAGGACCTGTTTTTTCTTGCAGACAGAAAACTGTGGAATCAAACTGTGGAATCAAACCAGAATTCTGGGTTTCCTAAGGAATGCATCTCCATCAGACCCCCCAAGCCTTCTATTTTGAACTGCTAATAAATCTAAACTTCCCCCGGCTTCCAGGTCTTATTTCCCTGCTAACCATTCTCAAATGTTTGGGCTGGTGAGTCACCGGCTCCCTACCAGTCAGTACTTGTTGTTGCTCATTTCCACCCAGGAATGGAACTAGAAATTTATACATGCCATCTCAGTTCCTAACATCAATCATTAAGCAACTGGCAGGCACCAAAAATGTAAGAGAGAATGGGAAATGGCAGCAGGTGAGCATCACCGACACCCCTGTCCGCTGCCATGCCTCTGCTATTGGGTTTTAGAGTGTCTGCAAGTGACAAACTTGAGCAGAGTATATAAAGTGCATTGGAGATATAGATATAGATATATTGCTGCATGCCTCGGTTGCTATGGGTTACAGCAAACATCTTTCCAGATCCCCCAGCTGGGATAAACGGTTGCCGCCCATTCTCGTTTAGACAGAAAGTGGGTAATTACTGTCTTCAGCAGATGAACTCACTTGAGGCTGCAGTCTGGAATCCACTTAAAAATGATGGCAGTTAAAATTTTGACTTTGCCAAGCTGACAGCGAGATCCAAAACCTTGGTATAAGTGGGGATCACATTAACCGAAAGCAAAGTGGGGGGAGGGAAATGTCGTCTAGTCCAGCTGTACTTAGGTCAGGTCAATCTGCGTGGTGTAGTGGTTAAGAGCGGTAGTCTCGTAATCTAGGGAACCGGGTTCGGGTCTCCGCTCCTGCACAAGCAGCTGCTGGGTGAACTTGGGCCAGTCACACTTCTTTGAAGTCTCTCAGCCCCACTCACCTCACAGAGTGTTTGTTGTGGGGGAGGAAGGGAAAGGAGAATGTTAGCCGCTTTGAGACTCCTTAAAGGGAGTGAAAGGCGGGATATCAAATCCAAACTACTACTACTACTACTACTACTACTACTACTACTACTACTCTTCTTCTTCTTCTTCTTCTTCTTCTTCTTCTTCTTCTTCTTCTTCTTCTTCTTCTTCTTCTTCTTCACCAACTCTTTGGAAAGACGTGTGGGGAAGTCAATGAGCTTTGCATCTGGGTTCACAAATCACATGGCAGCTGACACAGGTTTGCCACCAGGCATATTTGGGTGAAGGCAGCTCATTTGGGGTCACTGCTTCATGTAATTATGTGCTCGTGTGTGTGTGTGTGTGTGTGTGTGTGTGTGTGTGAGGTGTGGAGAACCATTGCCCCTTGAGATATTGCTGAACTGCAATGTCCATCATCTCTGGCCACCAGTAACATCTGGAGGGCCAAAGGTCCCCCAAACTTGTTTTTAAGAGGTGTACACATAGGACTAAAAGTATCCCGGGCACACACTTCATGTGCAAAGCAGCCCCACAGCACAACAGAGACCTGATGTCTGCAAAGCAGATACATCAAGTTCCTGCAGGGACGACAAAGTATGGATCATGCTCAAAAGAGAGAAGCAATTGCAGATTTCTCACACAAAAATATTGGGTGGGAGGAACCCTACATTTCCCTGCAATCCTGATTTTTAAGAAGAAACCATGTCCCATTCCTTTCAATGGAACTTATTTCTTAGGGATGTGCTTGGGGTCTGATACTCTCCTCGGCTTATTCTACAGACAATACCATTTCTGTCATGCTGAAGGGAACCCTGTGGCTTTTCAAAGATAATGACTTCCATTCATCAAAAAATGGTATCTAAGTGCCCTTAGGAATGGTACTGCAGAACCTTTGCCCTCTGGGTCGTAAGGTTGGCTGTGGCATCCGTTTGGTGGCCGCTTTTAGAAAATGAGCGGCTGTGTGCTTGAGTGTGTTGTTTCTTTAATAGATTTACAGTAGTGAACAAAGGCCAAGCCATACATTATGCCAAGAGATCTAATATTGATCTTCCAATTTTTATTTATATACTTACTTGTCTTTGTTGAATGCAGCTTGAGGGCCCTGGTCATTTGATTGGGGAATCAGAGCAGGGGGTAGGAGTGTTGAGCCATTTCCTTAGGTGCTGTTTTCCTGATCTAAATTGCCCCCATCTCAAGCTACTGTTCCTTCAGGGCATGTGGGGTGAGATACTTAGAATCACAGAATTGTAGAGTTGGAAGAAACCCCAATAGTCATCTATTCCAATACAGGGATCTCAGCTAAAGCATCCATGACAGATGGCCATCCAACCTCTGCTTAAAAACCTCCAAGGAAAAAGAGTCTACCACCTCCTGAGGAAGCCCATTCCATTGTCCCTTACTACTTCTTTTTTTTATTAAAGATATTTATTAAAGTTTTCAATTTTTTATGCTAACAAAAAAAAAACCATATAGTTCATAATACATACTTTTCAATAACATATTTCTCTGACCTCCTCATACCTCCCCTTCTTGTATTCCAATTCAAATTATTTGTTCAGCAAATCCTTAACTTAAAGCATTACAGCTTATAATAACACCTTGTTTTCTATCCAATCCTTTTTTTCATATTCCTTTATATCATTACAGCTAGAAACCACTCAATTTCAATCCAGCATCATTCAACATTCCTTAATTTTACAATATTTCTGTAAATAGTCCTTAAATTTTTTCCAGTCTTCTTCTGCCGACTCTTCTCCCTGGTCACGGATTCTGCCAGTCATTTCTGCCAGTCCCATACAGTCAATCAGTTTCATCTGCCATTCTTCCAGAGTGGGTAGATCTTGCGTCTTCCAATACTTTGCGATGAGTATTCTTGCTGCTGTTGTAGCATACATAAAAAAAGTTCTGTCCTTCTTTGGCACCACTTGGCCGACCATGCCCAAGAGAAAGTGTCCCTTACTACTTCTTTTCCCATCTTGGGCTGCAGCTCCCTCCTTTCAACATTTATTCTGTTATCACCAGGTTGGGCACCACTTTCCTTTTGGGTGAAGAGAGAGGCAAAGTAGGTGTTGAGCTGTTCCACCTTCCCTCTGTCATCCAATAGCATTTCTTTGTCTTCACTTGCTTGTTCTTCTTCTTGCTTTGAACATAACCGAAGAATACCTTTTGATTAATTTTAGCCTCTCTTGCAAGCCCAAGCTCATTTATCCCATACAGAGCAAAGAGAGGAGATGGGTAGATGGTGAGCGTATGTTCTAGTTTGTTGTAGCTAGCCAATACAGTGGTACCTCGGGTTACAGACGCTTCAGGTTACAGACTCCTTGTGTTAAGAACTTTGCTTGTGTTAAGAACTTTGCTTCAGAATGAGAACAGAAATCACATGGCGGCGGTGCAGCGGCAGCAGGAGGCCCCATTAGCAAAAGCGTGCCTCAGGTTAAGAACAGTTTCAGGTTAAGAACAGACCTCCGGGACGAATTAAGTTCTTAACCTGAGGTACCACTGTAGCTTCGACCCTTACTGGGGCAGAATCAGAATGTCCAGAACAGATGGTAAACCATTTTCAGTCTGAAGGCCACATTTCCTTCTAGGCAACTTTCCAGGGGCCACATCCCAGGGATGGAGAGAACCTGGGGCAAAAATAGGGCGAGAAATCAGTGCACTATGTTAATACACTCATACACCCCACCCTGTCCTCAATCCAGGCAAGCCAGGGTCATTATCAGAGTTCAAGAGCACATGCCAACCAGGCAAAAACACTCAAGAAGGGTGTGAGGCAAGATTGGGGAGGGTTGAGACGCAAAATCCTGAAGGGTCACATCTGGGCCTCAGGGTTGAGTTTCCCCATTCCTCCTTTGGAATAAGTATGGATTTTACTTCTAAAATAGAGGTTCCCCACCCATGCTCTAGAATAAACATGGGTTTTTGTTATGTACTGAGTTGAATAGGATCCAGCAGTCTGATTGGTCCTAGAACAATAGGATCCAGAATGCAGCAGTCTGATTGGTCCACAGGACCCACTCAGTCCAGCTCCAGGTGGAAGTGAATCCGCAACCTGATTGGCCTACAGGTGAATCCCGGAATTAGCCAATCACGTGGGGCCCATTGTGTAAATAATGTATATAAAGCAGACATTCTGGGGGAACTTCCATTCCTCCTCACCACTATGAGCTGAATAAAGAGCATGAAATCCACTGTTGACTCCGAGTATATTTCAGTTTTGCTTTTACAGTTGAGGTCTTCCACCTCTGTTCTATAACAAGAAGAATAAGCAGGAATCTTGCTTCTACGCTAAGCCAAGTTGACCGCATTGTCGGACGTCTTTATCTGCTCTGGTGATGCCTTGTAGATACTTTTGTTCCTTCTTTTAAAGAAACTTTCTTTGATGCAGTTATGTCAACTAAGGGATGTGTGTGTGTGTCTGTGTATGTGCGTATTAACAATTTAAGATAGGTCCTGATTTGCAAAAACCAAACTGGGCTCCTTTGCAAGAGCTCCTCTGTGCCTGAAAGACGAGCTTTGCAAGCAGTTTGCTGAAAGTCAATTAAGTTAAGAACTCCCAGAGAGAGCCAAAGAATAATTTACTTCAATCCCCCCAGCAGCCTTGAAATATACAAGTGGACTTAACTGTTTGTAACACTATTTAAAAGAGTTTTCTATTGCAGCAGAGAGGGAGGGAGGGAGGGAGGGAGGGAGGGAGGGAGGGAGAGAGAGAGAGAGAGAGAGAGAGAGAGAGAGAGAGGGAGAGAAAGCACATTGAAAGCTGGAAACCATCCAATCTTTCAATTCTGCAGTATGGAAGGAAATCATATAATCATAGAACTGCAGAGCTGGAAGTGACCCTGTGGATCTTCTAATCCAAAGGTTCTCAACCTGTGGGTCCCCAGATGTAGTTGGACTACAACTCCCATCACCCCTAGCTAGCAAGACCAGAGCTCAGTGATGATGGGAGTTGTAGTCCAACAACATCTGGGGACCCACAGGTTGAGAACCGCTGTTCTAGTCTAACCCCCTGCATTGCAGGAATAGACAGCTGCCCCACACAGGGATCGAACCTGCAACCTTGGCATTATCAAGCACCAAGCTCTAACCAACGGAGGCAACCATGTATTCCCTCCTTTGCCTTGCCCGGCATGTCTGCTTGTCCTTCACCAAGAAGAAATTGCACCACCGAATAAGAGGACAAGAGAGGACACGGGTTTGCATGAAAAGGATGCAGATGCAGAAATAACTATAATTAGAAAGGCATCTCATGATACATCTTGGAAGACAGGGCTATCATTGGGCTACTAGCCACGATGACTCTGCTCTGCTTCCAGATTATGTTTCTCATGGCAGGGCTGTAGTAACCCACCATTTCAAAATAAGTAAACAATAACAACTGCCCAAACAGTTTTCGGTGCCCTCAAGAGGACAGTTTATTATTAATACTGATCTTCTCTTTCTTTTTAAAAGTAGTTTGAAAGTTTGAGCTCCTTTGCTTTTGGTCACCTTTCTGGAAATTAGAAGGAAGCCTTGGAGATCACCAAACCATCTCATTGCTCAGCTACAGAGACTTGAATTCATAGAATCATAGAATCATAGAATCATAGAATCATAGAGTTGGAAGAGACCACAAGGGCCATCGAGTCCAACCCCCTGCCAAGCAGGAAACACCATCAGAGCACTCCTGACATATGGTTGTCAAGCCTCTGCTTAAAGACCTCCAAAGAAGGAGACTCCACCACACTCCTTGGCAGCAAATTCCACTGTCGAACAGCTCTTACTGTCAGGAAGTTCTTCCTAATGTTTAGGTGGAATCTTCTTTCTTGTAGTTTGGATCCATTGCTCCGTGTCCGCTTCTCTGGAGCAGCAGAAAACAACCTTTCTCCCTCCTCTATGTGACATAGAGGTGCTGGCCGAAACAGCTCTTCAACGACGTTGCTCCCACAACTTGGGACCGGGCTGACTGGCCTTTATCTTCTCTGAGGCCAGGGGTGGTCCCGGCCCCCAGGAGACCCGCCTCTTCTGGCCTTAAGGCGAGCACTCCTCCTGGGAGAAACCAGTTCCCTCCGCCTCTCTGCCCTGAGCCTCTGCAGCTCAGGAGAGGCTGGAGGGTTACTGGACCCAGGGGGAGACTCACCTTCCCCTGACAGGGCTGGGAGAGGCGCACCTGTAGGCGATGTGTCCTCAATCACCTCCGGAGCCAGAGTGGGTTCACCTGGTGCCTGCTCCTGAGGATCCGGCACAGGTGCAGGCGCTTCAGATGCAAGGCCCTGCCCCAGCTCAGCCGGCCCTGGAGGCGGGGACTCCTCTGCAGGCCAGGATTCCTCCAGTTCAGCCTCTGAATCGGATTCCCAGGCCATCACATATAGTGTCCAGATAAAAGGAAGTAATAGCACCATTCTATTCTGCCTTGGAATACTGTGTCCAATTCTGGGCAACACAATTTAGGAAGGATGTTGACAAGCTGGAAGGTGTGCAGAGGAGGGAAGCCAAGATGATGAAGGGTCTGGAAACCAAGCCTTATGAGAAATGGTTGAAGGAGCTGGGTATGTTCAGCCTGGAAAAGAGGAGACTTGGAAGGAGATATGATAGCCATCTTCAAATATCTCAAGCGCTGTTACATGGAAGAGGAAATAGGCATGTTTTCTCCTGCTCTGGAGGGTAGGACTCAAACCAATGGTTTCAAGTTACAAGAAAGGAGATTCCAAATAAACGTCAGGGGGAAAATTATGTCAATAAGAGCTGTTTGACAGTGGAACGGACTCCCTCGGGAGGTTGTGGACTCTCCTTCTTTGGAGGTTTTTAAGTAGAGGTTGGGTGGCCATCAGTCATGGGTGCTTTAGCTGAGATTCCTGCATTGCAGGGGGTTGGACTAGATGACCCTTGGGGTGCCAACTCTACAATTCTATGTTTCATGAGAGAGGGGGGAAACATCCATCTACTGCTTCCATGCCATTCACAATTTTATATACTTCTATCATGTCACCTCTCACTTGCCTTTCCCCCAAACTAAATTATCCCAAGCACTGCAACCTTTCATCATAGGGAGTTGCTCATAGGTAGGTTCCACAGTGTATAGTTAAAGCTATGGTTTTCCCAGTAGTGATGTATGGAAGTGAGAGCTGGACCATAAAGAAGGCTGATCGCTGAAGAATGGATGCTTTTGAATTATGGTGCTGGAGGAGACTCTTGAGAGTCCCATGGATTGCAAGAAGATCAAACCTATCCATTCTTAAGGAAATCAGCCCTGAGTGCTCACTGGAAGGACAGATCCTGAAGCTGAGGCTCCAATACTTTGGCCACCTCATGAGAAGAGAAGACTCCCTGGAAAAGACCCTGATGCTGGGAAAGATGGAGGGTACAAGGAGAAGGGGACGACAGAGGACAAGATGGTTGGACAGTGTTCTCAAAGCTACCAACATGAGTTTGACCAAGCTGCGGGAGGCAGTGGAGGACAGAAGTGCCTGGTGTGCTCTGGTCCATGGGGTCACGAAGAGTCAGACACAACTAAACAACAGCAAGATTCCACAGCATTTAAAGCAGCCTTCATCAAACCTGGTGCTTTCTAATGTTTTTGGAGTACAACTCCCATCAACCTCCACCAGGCTGTGGCTCAAAAGATATGGAAGCTACCAGATTGGTAGAGACTGCCTTAGAACAATAGCAATCATACAACACTGAGATAAGCCATTGGTCTAAATAGCCCATTGCTATGTACACACTGAAAAGCAGTGTCCCTCCAGTGCCTCAGGCAGAGAGACCTTTTGCATGCTGCAATCTGAAATAACTTTACTGGAGGCACCTGCGAATGAACTTGTGACCCTTTGAATGCACTCAATGACTAAGTCACGACCCATTGCACCACCTCGCTCTGCAGAATGGTTTATATATATAGATGCAACGAGACTACGCTTGAGTAAATGGATGGATAGCTCATGCTGCTGCAAGCAAAGACAATCGCTTCAGATATGCAGGGCAAGGGCCCTTTGAAGGGAAGGCCTTCCTCCAACTGCATCAGCTTCAGGGAGAGAAGTGAAATCCCTTTTGAAGCTGGTTGGCTTGCCAAGATCAACAGCCAGACAAAGGCTGGAGATGGTTCTGCCTTTGAGGCATTGTTCCACACAAAACAAGAGAAAACAATCTGAACAAGCAGCATGGGTTTTTTCTGCTGTTGTTCTCTTTCTACTAATCAATACCGCTCCACTGTATCTGCGTAGTTCATAACATGCACCAATGCAACAGACCATAAACTTGGCTTGTATGACATGACACTGTACTGAGCCAGACCATGAGTGTATCTAAACAAGGACTGAGCATGCCAACTCACCAGAGAGTCCTTCTCAGCACAGCTATCTGAGACCCTTATAAAATTAAACATATTTGGCATTGAAACAGGAAACTTCTCTACGCAATGCATGTTCTCCACTGTTCTGCGATGGCCTTTCCCTATTGCCAGACATACCCACTTCCTGCAAAGTGAGGACTGAAGACAGCCAAACTAGAACCTGATGGACCAAAAGGCCAGAGAATATATAGTAATCCGCCTTGTCAAAATTGAAAACAAGATGACTTCTGGTTGTGCTTGGGTGGAGGAAAGAGGGGGCCTGTTCAGTAATGGGTGGAGCTAGGTAACGGGTAATAATATCTTGAGGTTCAGGGGTGGAGCCAAGATGGACTCCATTGGGTGGGGATATGTGAATCGGTCAATTTAGATTTCTCTCAAATTCCTAACCTTAAAATCAGTTTTCTGCATTTCCACATCAGTTTGCCTTTAAAAAAAAAAGTCTTCGTGAAAATTCACCAGCATTTTCTTGTGAATTTCTTCTAAAAGACACAATTTTGTACACAATTTTCCCTAATGGACACATTTTACTACAGCATTTTCCCCAACTATAATGTATTTTTCTATGTGCTACACACACACACACACACACACACACACACACACACACACACGATTGTACACATCATTTGGCTGGAGAACTACATTGCAAAATTAAGAGAATTGCGAATTTTGAAAGATCATGGTGTTTCAGTTCCCACATTGTTTCAGAAATAGTGAATTTGGGAGACAAACTGAATCATGTTTCTCCCCCATCCCTACTGCTGGGTGAAGCCTGGCAAAATTGAGTATTTGTTAGCTTTTGAGTACTGCTTATCTGATTGGTTTTATTGATCAGAGACCAATAAAATACTGCCTAGTTAATAAGTCATGGCCAAATCTTTAAATCAAGATTTTTTTTTTTAACTTTATGGCTTCCTCTATTTTTCTTTTCTTTTTTCTTTTTGTAATGATAAAATGGTTATCATTCCTGGCCAGCATGTCTCCGTGACTTTGCCCTAAAGATGACCTGGATGTGAAGGGGCACAAAAGGAAGATGTGGAGATGCTCACAGGTGATACACAACATGAAGCTCCTGACTATTGCAACCTTCACTGCCACAACAAGCAACAGAGTTTGTTTTGCAGGTTGCTAGTTCCATGCACATATTCCAACAGTGCTCTGTTTCCATGGAAATGGATTCCCCACATATGGTTCTTTGAAGTAGGGATCAAGGCTTTCTCGAAATACTGTTGTCATATAGCTTGGCAGCATCCTTCAGCAGTTCAAACAGGCAGATAGTTCTTCGGAGACGCCTGTGATCCAATTCATGGGCGGGAAAAGAAGTTTTATTTATCAACCGGGGTGACAAAGTGTAGGACCAGCTCTGCCATTAGGCGGAGTGAGGCAACAGCCTCAGGTGGCAGATTCTGGGGTGCCAGCAGCAGCCCCCGAGCCCCTCAACCATTCCCCTCTGTCAACACATGCCCTGCCCTGAGCCCCCTAAATCTGGCCCGCTGCCTGATGTGGGGTGGAGGGTGATATCCTGTCACCTGTGTTGAAGGAAGAGTCAAGTGCCCATCTGTACATGGAATTGAAGGAACCGCTTCTTGCCACTCACCTCAGGCAGCAAAATCTATTGGGCTAGTCCTAACAAGATGTCACATCACTCTTTGTCTTGTTCTTGTCTTCACCGTCGTTCCTCCTACACATCCTGGCCCTCAGGGTGTAGTGGAAGGGGTGCAGCTCAGGAGTACAGCAGCTGCCTTAGCTGCAGGAAGTTCCAGGTTCAATCCCTGGCGTATCCAGGTATGCATGGGAGAGACTTGGGCCTGAAACCCTGGAGAGCCGCTGCTAGTCAGCGTAGACCAGGGTTTCCCAAACTTGGGTGTTCAGCTGTTTTTGGACTACAGTTCCCATCATCCCTGACTACTGGTCCTGCTAGCTAGGGATGATGGGAATTGTAGTCCAAAAACAGCTGGACACTCACGTTTGGGAAGCCCTGGGGGGGCGGCAATGCTGTTACTCAGTATAAGGTAACTTCCTATCTATGTACATACATTGGCTTCCAGAACTCTCTTTTGGCAACCTCTGCCAACCCGGTGCCCTCCAGGTGCAATTCGCACCAGCTTAAGCCAGCAAAGCTAATGCTCAGGGATAATGGGAGCTGTAGTTTAAAACAGCTCTGTAGGGTACCAGGTTCCTAGAATCATAGAGTTGTAGAGTTGGAAGGGATTGTGAGGATCATCAATAATAATAATACTACTAATAATAATAATAATTTATTTAGTTTGACCAAACTGCGGGAGGCAGTGGAAGACAGGAGTGCCTGGTGTGCTCTGGCCCATGGGGTCACGAAGAGTCAGACACGACTAAATGACTAAACAACAACAAATAATTTATTTATACCCCGCCCACCTGGCTGGGTTTCCCCAGCCACTCTGGGCGGCTTCCACTGAATATTAAAAACGATACAGCATCAGACATTAAAAACTTCCCTAAACAGGGCTGCCTTCAGTTGTCTTTTAAAGGTAAAATAGTTGTTTATTGCCTTGACATCTGCTGGGAGGGCATTCCACAAGGCAGGTGCCACTACCGAGAAGGCCCTCTGCCTGGTTCCCTGTTGCTTCTCTTCTTGTGGGAACTGCCAGAAGGCCCTCAGAGCTGGACCTCAGTGTCCGGGCTGGATGATGGGGGTGGAGATGCTCCTTCAGGTATACTGGGCCAAGGCTGCTTAGGGCTTTAAAGGTCAGCACCAAGACTTTGAATTGTGCTTAGAAGTGTACTGGAAACGTATCTAGTCCAACCCTCTGCAATGCAGGGATATGCCGCTGTCCCCATACAGGGATCAAACCTGCAACCTTGGCGTTATCAGCACTGGACTCTAACCAACTAAGCTATCCAGGCTGCTGAACGCTGTTTAATGGGCAACCTCTCCATCCCCTAGAGAGGTTGTCTACAATCTTTCACTTACAATCTTTTCATACCAACCTTCACACACACACACACACACACACACACACACACACACACACAAAATACCAGGACAATTTACATAAAAAGAAAATACACAAACCAAGTAAAATCAGATGTGCTCCAGCATTTTGACTGCATAGGACTGCAAATCTCTCTCTTTCCTTATATATAATGCATTGGAAGACCTTGCATATTGCTCTCCCCTGAATTACTGCTGGGAGTTTTTCTACATTGTTTAAAATGCTTTTTTAACATATGATGACCCCCAGCAATAGGCCTCCAGTGCTCATGTAGAACTGGAATAGCGCACTGCATATATTCCAAATTATTCACATTTTCAGCATTTTGTATTTATTTTTAAACTGCAATTATTTACCCCTCTTTTATTAGCCAGTCCACCTGCCCAGAGAACAACAAATAGTTAAAGGGACTAGCACCTGCCCTCCACACTTTGCATGTTTCCAGTAGAAACAATAGGGTGTAACAAACTGAGTTTCCATGTATGCGCCTGTTTGCTGTTCCTCTTTCAGGGCCATTAAAAAAATAAAAATAAGCCTGTCTCTTCATCCTGTTGTCTATATGATCTCAGCTCATCAGGGATCCAGGTCTGTCCAAAGCCACACAGGAAACACTTCCCGGCTCTGTTAGCTGAATCTTATCTGCACCCCAAAGCCAGACTTCAGCTCCTCGTTCAAATAACTGAACATAAAGGAACATTACTGGCACACGAGGAAGGAAAAGGCACTATCAGAATCACAGAGTGCAAGCCTTCTGAAGAATGAATCACCTTAGGGGGGGAAGTTTCTGCTTTTGCAAGGAACAAGGCACAGAATGTTCTCACTGACACCTGGAAGGAACATTTATTTATAATTGTTGTAAAGATAGTTTGTCTATATACTTTTTCATTATTGTACAGTAAGCTGCTTCGGGCAGAGATCCTCTTCCATCACCGCTTGTGAAATGTGTATGTTTCTGAGCACTCTCTAAATAAATGACAAATAAATAACAGAGCACACAATTTGGAGGTTCCTTAAAGTAGATACGAAATAAATTATCAAAGCAATGTTAACCTTCACCCCTATGGAACTAATAATATTCATAACTGCTTGTTAGATACCAAAGTCACAGCATCACTAAAAGCTGAACCAAGATGGTAGATCATTGGACATTCCTGAGCTGGACCATAAAGAAGGCTGATTGCCAAAGAGTTGATGCTTTTGAATTCAACCTTAGGGATCATAAAGCTAATCTGGTAGGCACCACAGAACCATGTCATGCCATAATGAAGCCAATTCAAAGTGAGAGCAGAGCTCTCTGTCCTACCCTTGAGTTGGCTTGGTCAAGGCACCGTGTCATCAGTCGGATAAGCCTCTTGACAACATCATACAGGCAATTCAAATTAAGGGAAGGAAGCATTGCCCTCATTATGAATGGGTATCAGGGCGGACATTTAACCCAATGTTCTTGCACACAAACCATCATTGAAAGACTGGAATGGCCCAACCAGCCCCTTGCAGAATGTTGATGGTTACCTCTTTAAGGTAGCTTTACATACTATGTTAAGCATGTTAATTATCAATGTGATTAAGACCTGCTAATAGTTTGCCAATATCAAAAAGCAGATATAGAGGTCGTAGGCTGATTCAGATCAACATCATGAAGAAGGGCATTAAGCCTGTACCTGCACGCCATTTTCTAAAAATCCTGCCCCTGCAAAAACCCCTGTATATTGTCTTTGGAACTGCTATTAGATGCAAATAGTATCTTTGGATTTGGGCAGGAGGGAGGGTTTCAGAAAATGAGCAGTGTTGGGAGATCCCCAGTCCCAGCACAGCAGTGCTGATCTGAATCACACGCAGTCCTTGCAGCTGAAATGGGACATCCCAATCACATTTGCAAATATTTCGCCCTTAATTTCCCGTTGTATGTTTGAAAACTGCTCCTACGCTCTCCTTCCTCTAGCTCCCGCCAAACCCTCTTTTCTTATTGCTAGGCCAGGTGTTTGTAGTGTGTGGGAAAGAAAGGGTCACTGAGTTACTTTAAAAGGGAGAGGGAGAGATGAATTAGTTTAGAAATACTTTCACTTTCCTTCTGAATAAGGAGAAGGGGGGAGAGGCCAAGGAGGAACTGGAGTACAAAGGATTCACACATGACCAAATTGCCCAGGCAGTTTTAATAACAGACAATTATACATGTAATCACACAAATCAAAGATAGCAGGGATGGTGTAAGTCCTCATTTACAAGAGAGGTTCAAAGGACGGCATTTGACACCATAGAAGGGACCCCTTTGAATAAATTTGGTTCCTCAGTGATCATTTCTTGTTGCAAATTGCACAAATTACATGGAATTTTAAATGACTGGTTTTATAATGCATTGAATAAAAATCCACAGGAGGACAATACTACCAGCTGGTTTTGTGTGTGTGGAAATAGCAGCCAAGGATCAGAGGTAGCTCAGTTGGTAGAGCATGAGATTCCTGCATTACAGGGGGTTGATATCTGTGATATCTGTGATATCCAAAGCCTGGCTGGGAGCACACTATATGTCCTTGGGCCAGTCACTGCCTCTCAGCCTAATCTGCCACACAGGGTGGATGCAGGGATGGAATGAAAAGGGAAGAACTACGCATGTCACCTTGAGCGACTTGGAGAAAAAGATGGGATGTAAAAGCAATTGAAAAGGGGGAATTAAACCCTGCCCTGGCCAGGCAGCAGCAGCAGAACTGTGACAGAGCCACAGAGCGAACCACAACATCTGCAGCTCTGCTGCACACACCAGTCAGGGTGGAAAGTGTGGCGCAAGCAAACCCCGTTCCACACTTTGCAGCCTGGATCCAGTGCAAAGGTTGGGCCATGTCATCAAGTAACAGCAGCGAGGCTGGCTCAGGATCTCGTGCAGAATGGTCCAGCTCAGCCCCTACCTGTTGCTCCCCACAGCTCAGGGTTGTGAGCTACCACCAGTGGGAATAGCACCACACGTTCTCTTGCCCACCTGCACTTTGGGTGGATGGAATGGGAAGCTCTGTGGATTGGCATCAACATTACTCTGTCGTAGGAGATAGGGCAGAAGGAGATCTCCACCCCATCCACATGCATGGTGCAGAAGAATGTCAGGGGCTGCAAGTTAACTTGGGGGGGGGGAGCCAAAATTTGTGGAGGGGCTCTAGAATATCCCTAAGGAAGAGGAGAACCCATTGCTCCTCCTTTCTAGTTGCATCTCTGTGTGTGATCCTGAATAAGAGACACCATCCTTCAGTTCGCCTTCCAACTGAGGTCAGCTTTCTTCCATTTGGGACAGTCCCATGACCCCAGCCATGCAGCCACAAGCCAAGAGTATAGAAAGCTAGGATGGGGGTTGTGCATGCCTATTTATTATCATTTTTGTACCCTGATTTTAAGCACGCTGACTTGGCAACCCACCCCTTGGATTTCAGGGGAATTTATTTGTAAAGAAGTGTCAATAATAATAATAATAATAATAATAATAATAATAATAATAATAAATTATTTATACCCCGCCCTCCCCAGCCAAGGCTGGGCTCAGGGCAGCTAACAACCAATAATAAAAACAAGTTGATTGAAATACAACTTAAAAAACAAGATTAAAATACAACATTAAAACAATTACAACATTAAAATGCAGCCTCTTCACAGGAGGAGAAAGGAAAAAAGAAAGAGGGGGAGGGAATCAAATGGATTCTAAGCCAAAGGCCAGATGGAACAACTCTGTCTTACAGGCCCTGTGGAAAGAAATCAGATCCCACAAGGTCCTGGTCTCATGAAACAGAGCGTTCCACCAGGCCGGAGCCTATTTAAGATCCTAGTTTCTGCTTATAAGAACACAAAAAATGTCCTCCTGTTTCTTAGCTTTCCAAGATTCTTGGAGGACAAAGAACTTCCTCGGCGGATAGCAAGGGCAATCATGTTGGGCAACAGAGAAAGGAAACCCAAACTCCATCCTAGGGCAGTATTTTGATCGAGACAAGCATTCTGCGACATTGCGGTTGGACTAACAGAGGTACAGTCCGATTGTGGATTGTTTGGAATTCCCTAACTGAAACATTCTGGCTCTCCTATGTAAGCTCCACTAAGGAAAGGGATTTGCTAATCACATAACTATTTAAAAGAGTCCCTCCCATTACCTTCGGTTTGGAGCCGGTAATTTATGACCTCCCCACCCACTGAAAGAAGATGAATGTTCCCACAGAAGATAAAACTGCCTGAGCACAAGTCCCAACAATACCCCAAAGGAAAGTGATGAAATACTTTCGTAAAAGGGAATATTGGCTCGAATTTGGGGGCATAAATAAAAGATGTAGAGGTGCATCTGCTGTCAGGGAGTCAAATATCTGTGGAAGATGCTCTGAAGACCCACAAGTCTTTTGCTTTTGGCTGACCTGCTCCTGCATTCTTTTCTCTGCCACACAGTAGCAAAGCGGTTCCTTTAGAAAGGAATCTTCCCAACTATGAACCTGACCTTGAGCGGGAAGTATTTGAACACCCTCCCACTGGGCACAATCCAGCAAAAGCTGGGGCTTGAAATGAAAGGAATTGCATCAAAGTGAGTAACACTACAGTGCAAAGGTCAGCACTTGATAGGACCTGTTGCACCCAAACTTTTGCTGGCTTGCAACCAGGTCCTATTAAGCTTTGAACTGTTGGAAGTTTGGGTGCAACTCAGCTTGAAGAATAGGGGTTTGCATGGGTTAAGACAGATAGAGTTAGGGACCTCCAGACTTCCAGACTATTTCTGTACCTTTTAACCTCTTTAGATGACCTCTCTATAACTTTGATGTTAGACTGACAGTCTCAGGTTGCATCCTGTTTTACAGCTTCATGCTGCTCTTCACACCTCTCTCACACACCTCAAGATGACAGATCACCTTGGAGCAAGGCTGCCAGAATTAGTTAGACTGGATGGTGCTGTGGTCTAAACCACTGAGCCCCTTGGACTTGCTGATCAGGAGGTCAACGGTTTGAATCCCCGTGACAGGGTGAGTTCCCATTGCTCTGTCCCAGCTTCTGCCAACCTAGCAGTTCGAAAGCACACCAGTGCAAGTGGATAAATAGGTACCACTGTGGCAGGAGAGTAAATGGCGTTTCCATGCACTCTGGCTTCCATCACAGTGTTCCGTTGCGCCAGAAGTGGTTTAGTCACACTGGCCACATGACCCAGAAAGCTGTCTTTGGACAAACGCCGGCTCCCTTGGCCTGAAAGCGAGATGAGCGCCACAACCCCATAGCCACCTTTGACTGGACTTAACCATCCAGGGATGCTTTACCTTACTTTTTTATCTAGACTGGAACTAGAAGGTTTTCTATCCAAGTTAGGTAATTTCTACAATAAATAACTTTATTATTTTCTTACCCACAAGCATCTCTCTTGTGGATAAGTCTACTCTTCAACCAAGATTCGCTGGTCAAACACTGCTCACTCTGAATATGGAAGAGTTTCAGTGGGTAATTCACAGAATCATAGAATTGTAGAGTTGGGTAGGTCCCTGAGGGTCACCTGGTTCAATCCCCTGCAAAGTAGGAATCTGAACTAGATGATACATGACAGATGGCCATCCGATCTCTGCTTAAAAACTTCCAAGGAAGGAGAGTTCACAAACTCCTGAGGGAGACCACTCCACTGTCAAACAGCTCTTACTATCAGAAAATTCTTCCTGATGTTTAGTCAGACTCTCCTTTCTTGTAGCTTGAAGCCATTGGTTCGAGTCCTACCCTCCAGAGCAGGAGAAAACAAAGCTTCTCCATCTTCCATGTGACAGCCCTTTAGATATCTGAAGATGGCTGTCATATCTCCTCTCAGTCTTCTTGTTACCAAGCTGTTGTTGTTTAGTCATTTAGTTGTGTCCGACTCTTCGTGACCCCATGGACCAGAGCACGCCAGGCACTCCTGTCTTCCACTGCCTCCTGCAGTTTGGTCAAACTCATGCTGGTAGCTTCGAGAACACTGTCCAACCATCTCGTCCTCTGTCGTCCCCTTCTCCTTGTGCCCTCCATCTTTCCCAACATCAGGGTCTTTTCCAGGGAGTCTTCTCTTACCCGCTATGAGCTATGCCGTGCAGGGCCACGCAAGATGAACAGGTCATAGTGGAGAGTTTTGACCAAACCTGATCCACCTGGAGCAGGAACCAGCAAGCCACTCCAGTATCCCTGCCAAGAAAACTCCATGGACAAAGACAACAGGCATTTAAAAGTTACCAAGCTAAACATACCCAATTCTGTCCATCGTTCCTCCTAAGACTTGGTTTCCAGACCCTAGATCATCTTGGTTGCCCTCCACTGCACACATTCCAGCTTGTCAATATCCTTCTTAAATTGTGGTGCCCAGAACTGGACACAGTACTCCAGATATGGTCTGACCAAGGCTTATAATCTAAAACACATAACACAAAAGAAAAAATGGATTGGGAAGGGGGAAGAAACAAACAAACTCAGGTACCAATTCTTGACTACTGGTTCTTCTAGTGACTAGCTGGGATGGAAGCAGCTCAAAAAGAAGAGGAGCCAAAAGTTGCTGTTCTCTCAGCTGTGGCGAAGGCCTGTGGCGGCAACGTTCCTCTGGCTCACTCTGCTACAGCCTGATAGAACAGCTGTTGCCAGGTGACACCATATGTTTAAAGCACATAACTGGCCCCACCCAAGAATGCTGGAAATTATAGTTAAGCAGAGATACTACAGCTCCTAGAATTTTTTTATTTTTTGGGGGGGGGAGTCAATCAATCAATCAATTTCCTTTATTCGACCGATAGTCAGAAATAAAACATTACACAATAATTATAAACTATAACATCATAGGGGTACATAAATAAGGTAGGGCCACAGTACTAGACCTCTCACAGATAACCCACATCAAAGCAATCAGTTATACGTTTCCGACACTTGAGTGCCAGGAAAAGGAATTTAGCCACTGTCAAAGTTGTTTTCCCAGAAGACTTATTTAGCAGATATGCTGTCTGCTTTCCTCTTTGTTGGGAACTGAGCTGGGGTAAGTGTGGAGTTATAAGGTACTGTCTTAAATCATTGTAAAAGGGACAGCTCAGTAAAATGTGCTCTGTGGATTCTACCTCACCCAATGCACAGTGGCATAATCTCTGGTCATATGGGACTCCTCCATATCTTCCCTTCAGAACCGCCGAGTCAAGAACATTCAGCCTAGCCGCAGTAAATAGTCTGCGGTATTCCACGTAGTGGATATCCGCCAGGTAGCGAGCTGGAGCAGCCCGATACAACTGCTCCCCCAGAAACAACCCAGGTTTCACATGGGCTATGTCCTCCTGCCTGGCAATATCCCTTAATCTTTGAGCGATCACCGCCTTTGTGTGGCTATACGTCATGGACTCTATATAAAGGGAGGACAACCCGCACTTCTGCACTTCCTCCACTATCTCCCCTTCCCATGGAGATTTAAAGTTATCCCTCAGAATTAAGGGGGCCAAACCCACCGGTCTGAAACAGAGCTTGAGCCATAGCCATAGCTTCGCTTCGGGGGGGGGGGAGTCATGTGCTTGACTGTATGGTGTGTACGCAGCCACAGTGAAACTGATGGTGGCTCTGCATCTCTTCCCTCCCTCCCTCCCTCCCTCTGCTGTAGCCTGATGGAATGGCTGGTTGCCAGCTAGACCCCCCCCCCACCTTAAATCAACTCACAAAGGCAAGCATGGAACCCTCACCTCCTGTCTGTGGTATACACATACCAAAGCTCAAATTCTGGAACAAAGTATGCTCATATTCAGACATTCTCTCATCAGATACATTAAATCCGCTCCACTTCCCCGTTGGGAGGAGTTGCGGTGGACCGCGTGGCCACCCACTCCCCTCCGGGGGCAGGGGACTTAGTCCCCCATTGCCTGGGGGATCCAGGCCATGTCAGAGCCCGGCCAGCCAATCCACTGGCCGGGGGGGGCGTGGCCGGGACCATTTAATCAGAGGCCTGAGCCGTAGGGCTCCCTCTTTGGCTCGCTTCCTCAATGTGTGGCCATCACCTGCCCCTCCAAGCTTAAGGGTATTCCGTTAAAGGAATCCGGGGGTGTTGATCTTGTCCGAAGCCCAGGTCGAGGGCTAGGGCCATGACACAACCCCGATGGGAACACCAGGGAGGGCTCGATTTGGTATGCATCGACAGGGTTCCCCCTTCCGGTGGTTTACCCTTACTGGACTTCCTGCGCATCGGGCAGGAGTCAGATATAGTTGGGTCCATTCAATGCCTAAGCCAATACCGCTCACATTCTGTAATCAATAAAGTTGTGGCCAAATTTGCCCAATAACATAAACCTAATATCCATGTCCTTGTGTGTGTTATTTCTCAACGAGGGGGTGGCTTAGGGGTCTCAACATGCAAGTATCTATTTTGGGTGCTTTAGTTGAGATTCCTGCATTGCAGAGGGAGCAGCCACCGAGACCATATAACAGCAGTCTTGAAAGACCTACACTGGCTCCCAGTACGTTTCCGAGCACCTTTAAAGCCCTAAACGGCCTCTGCCCAGTATACCTGAAGGAGCGTCTCCACTTCCATCGTTCTGCCCGGACACTGAGGTCCAGCTCTGAGGGCCTTCTGGCAGTTCCCTCGCTGCGAGAAGCCAAGTTACAGGGAACCAGGCAGAGGGCCTTCTCGGTAGTGGCACCCGCCCTGTGGAACACCCTCCCACCAGATGTCAAAGAGAAAAATAACTACCAAACTTTTATTTTTATTTTTTTTAAAAGATATTTATTAAAATTTTCAATTTTTTATGCAAATAAAAAACAAACAAAAAAATTAAAAGACATATAGTTCATAATACTTAATTTTCAATAACATATTTCTCTGACCTCCTCATACCTCCCCTTCTTGTATTCCAATTCAAATTATTTGTTCAGCAAATCCTTAACTCAAAGCATTACAGCAATAACTACCAAACTTTTAGAAGACATCTAAAGGCAGCCCTGTTTAGGGAAGATTTTAATGTTTAATAAGTTACTGTATTTTAGTGTTTTGTTGGAAGCCGCCCAGAGTGACTGGGGGGACCCAGCCAGATGGGCGGGGTATAAATAATATATTATTATTATTATTATTATTATTATTATTATTATTATTATTATTATTATTAGACTCAGTGCTATTTTTCTAGAAACCATGAATGCCTCCCTTGTTCTCTTATAACGTCAATGCCGCCCACCTGAGAGGTGCCAGAACTGAGTTCCAATGAGTCCCGGGCTGGGGGAAAAAGCCCTGGCTGGACTAGATGATTTGGGGTCCCTGCCAACTCCACGATTCTTTGCAGTAAAGAAAGAGGGCGAGGCATTGCCTCCATTGCTTCCTTAGAAATGTCAGCAATAAAATAATGCATGTCAACGAGAAAGAGAGAGAGAGAGAGAGGCTATGCGCAAAAAGAAAATTCCTTTGTTCTTTCAGGAGCATAATGAGTGTACCTTCATTCCACCCCCATAAGATGATAAAAATTTATTATCCTTTCTTTACGCCTAGGAAAGCGAGGTTACAAGGGAATTGCATAAAGTAAGGCAAGAATTCTACGGCAATTCCCGGAACTGAGCGTCGCCTTCCATGAACTCCAGTCCAACACCTGCTCTGCTTCTACGCCATAAATATCTCCAGCGGTAACGAGCATCACACCATCCCCTAGGTTTATGGGGATACTTCATGCAATGGAATTGGCCTCGGGCCAGCCGCATGTCGGGTGCATCAAAGCAGCCTGGTTCCCTCCACCCCCACTCCCCCGATACACTGGGTTCCTGATTGGCAGAAGGGCCAACCAATCAGGAATGTGCACAGCCCTGCTCTGAAAAGGGAGGGCATGGTAGCTCTGGGAGTGACACAAGGACAAGCTAATCAGTGCTGTGGAAATCCAGCTTCTGCGGAAAACAGGAATGTTTTTTTCATGGGTCCAATCCAGGGAAGAAGTCTATATGTGGGTCTAAATGACAGTTAGTACGCTTTCACAAAGAGCTCACTGCTTAAGCTATGTGCTGCTGTATATTGTCCTCAAATGCAACATTTTCCTTCTCTCTCAGTCTCTCAAAGGTGAACAAAGAGAAAGCAAAGACAGGTCTCAAATTCAGACACACAATCAGGTTGGGGGAAAATTCATTTCTTTTGCATTTTATTCATAAGGAACAAATATGTGAACTGAAAAGGCAGCTATCCTTTGAAATCTTTTCACTTCTCCAATCTTTTCAGTGCAACTCAGCCACCCAAAACGCATACCAAATTGTGTATATTCGTGGACCAAAGTCATGTTTGTTAATTTTCATGGGTCTACTCTGAGTAAACTCAGTTAAATACCACCCGGTGCCTCCAACTATTAAACCATCAAAGCAGTCCTGTAAGAAACCACAGTCGGTGGAACAAAAGTGATGGAGAAATCAAGGAGAAGCAACAGGATCACTCTCTCTGTGTGTGTGTCACTCTCCCAATAAAGGTCAGCCTTCAGAATGACCAAAGCTGATTCAGTCTTCTAACCAAGCCTGAACACAGGCTGGAATGCGTCCAAATAAGTTGGTTTCCTTCCAGAGGACATAGAGTTGAGCTGGGCAAACAGTATGTCAGGATTTTTCAAAGGCGAACAATATGTCCGGATCTTATGGCACTGATTCACCTTCTTTCTCCAAATCAACTTATTGCAGTTATGCCCTCTGGGTGAGTGCTTTTCATATGAGGCTTACCCAAGGATCTGTGAGGCAGACCTGAAAAATGCCACTAAATTGCCTTGTGGTTAACATTAATCCTTCAGAAACGCACTCTGGGGAAAGATTACATAAGTAGCCATGATTCACCGTGAGCTGGATCTTCATTTTGCCAAGTGGCAAGCACAGGGGGCATTGCAAATTGGGCTACATGACATAAATTGGCATTTGGCTGCAGTGTTCCACACCACAGCTTCCTTCCTTCCTTCCTTCCTTCCTTCCTTCCTTCCTTCCTTCCTTCCTTCCTTGTCTTTTTTTCCCCAAAAAAAGCAGGTGGGTCCTCTAGCCCTTCTTGGATTCCAGTTCCCATCAACTTCAGCCAACATGGCCATTGGTCAAGGATTCTGGAAGTTGTAGTCAAGGCTGGCTCAAGACATTTTGTTGCCTGAGGCAATGAACACAGAGGATGCCCTCTCCCAAGGCTCATGCAGAAGCCATTTGGACTGGTAGTTGAATTTTACTCCAATACCGGTGAAAGGAGAGTGCCTTCCAGTGTGTCATGGGCTGGCTGCATGCTGAGAAGTGGGGAGAGGCACCAGCTGGGGAACCCCTAAGGGAACCCGCAGAGTATGGTTACCAATTTTTTTTTTCAATGAATCCGGGGACACTTTTTTCTTTTCTTTTTTTACAGCTGAGTAGCAACAGGGAGTCAGTAGTGGGGATGGTGAGGCAAAAGACCCTGGGCCCAAGCACACATGCATATTGTATAAAGGTGCAAAGCCCTTCTTTCGCACCCTGTGAAACATAAATGTACAGAGTTTTTTTAAAAACTGGGCAACGGCATGCCACCTGCCCGTGACTCCCGAGCCTTCCCCAATCTCCTTCCCCCTTTGTTTTGACAGATCAGGGGAGGCTCAGGAGTCACGGGCAGCCAGCCGTTGCCCAGGAGGGGCCAGCCTGGTAGTGCAGTTGGTTCTGGCTGGCTTCAGGAGCTGCTCGCTGCTATGGCACAGGAAAAATGGCGGGCGCCACAGCAGCGAGCAGTTCCTGAAGCCAGCCAGAGCCAACTGCGCTAACAGGCTGGCTCCGGGCTGCTGAGACTGCCACTGCCACGTTTCCCAGGGACATATTTGCAAATCTGGGGACATTCCGGGGACGGAATTTGTCTGGGGACAGATCTGCAAATCTGTGGACTGTCCCTGGGAACTGGGGACATCTGGTAACCCTACCGCAGAGGAAGTAGGCTCAGAGCCAGTGGACAATGGTAGGATGATGACAGATGGTCAGAGGGAGAAGAGGAAGCAGACTGGGAGATAAATGTGTCAGAGGCTGACGAGGTAACAGGGTTTAGTGAGCAGGAAGAAGCTGTGGCAGAGACCAGTCTAGAATCAGAGGTTGCAGAGGAGGGTAGCCAGGAGACAGAGATGAGACCAACTGCTGAAGACTCCAGGGAGTCTCCCTCTCCTGCTGTGACCAGCTCCCTCCCCACTGCCCGGTCTCCCAGAACGTGAAGAGGAATGAAGAGGACAGAGCAAAGAGGACAAGACAAAGGAGCCTCAGGTTGCTGGTGAAGGACCCAGAAAAGGGGTCTTAGAGAGCGCTGAGGCACTCCTCACAACAGCCTCATTGGAGCAAGTCCTACTGGGAAGAGTTGCTGTGATCACTAGGCCAGAGCAGTTTTGGTTTCTTTGAATAAATAGTTCATTTCACTGGCAGCAGGTGTTTTATTGCTGACCTGATCCTGACTCCAACTCCTAACACACTGACCTTGAGGTAGTGTAATAATAATAATTTATTATTTATACCCCAACCATCTGGCTGGGTTTCCCCAGCCACTCTGGGCGGCTTCCAACAAAACACTAAAATACAATAACCTATTAAACATTAAAATCTTCCCTAAACAGGGCTGCCTTTAGATGTCTTCTAAAAGTTTGGTAGTTATTTTTCTCTTTGACATCTGGTGGGAGGGCGTTCCACAAGGTGGGTGCCACCACTGAGAAGGCCTTCTGCCTGGTTCCCTGTAACTTGGCTTCTCGCAGCGAGGGAACCACCAGAAGGCCCTCGGCGCTGGACCTCAGTGTCCGGGCAGAACGATGGAGGGTGTAGGGCAACAGAGCAGGTCACATGGCACTCATAGCTCTGGCCTTTCCCCTCGCCTCAACATCTGCCTCCTGAGCAGCTGCAACACTCTGCCTCATTGTAGGACCGGACCTTGTTATAGTTCAGGGGTGGGAAACCTGTGGCCCTCCAGATATTATTGGATACCAACTCGCGTCAGTCCCAGGCACCATGACCAATGGTCAGTTATGATGGGCCTTGCTGAGCTAGCAGGGGCCCTTGCACTGGCTTCTGCTAGCAGGATGAAATAGTTGGATCCACCTCCATTATTCATTTGCACACAGGGCCAGAAACAAAAGTTTACAATATGAACTCACTCCACAGGAGGAGAGGTACAGTTTCATGACAACCACTAATAATAATAATAATAATAATAATAATAATAATAATAATAATAAATTTATTTATACCCTACCCTCCCCGCTCATGGCGGCTAACACCAATAAAATCACAGTAAAAGCATAATAGGGGGAAAGAGAGGGGGGGAGAAAAGAAAAGAAAATTAAAATACAGGTTAAAATGCAATTTAAAATGCAGCCTCATTTTAAAGTAGCTGATAAATCAAGACCATAAGGGGAGGGAAACATAAGGGTCAGACCGAGTCCAAACCAAAGGCCAGACGGAACAGCTCTGTCTTGCAGGCCCTACGGAAAGATGTCAAGTCCCGCAAGGCCCTAGTCTCTTGTGACAGAGCACTCCACCATGTCGGGGCCAGGGCTGAAAAGGCCCTGGCCCTAGTTGAAACCAATCTAACCTCCTTGAGGCTCGGGACCTCCAAAGTGTTGTTACTTGTGGACCTTAAGGTCCTCCGCGGGGAATACCAGGAGAGGCGGTCCCGTAGGTACGTGGGTCCTATGGGATAGAGTGCTACCATCATTACAGAGGATCTAGGAGGATGTCTTCACAGAGTGAGGAAGCAATCCTTTGGACAAGAAGCTGGCATAAAGCAAGTTGGCGTAAATTAAGGCAGCATAAAGTTACGACAAATCCAAACCTTGCTAAGCAGCTGGGCTGCTGCTCTGCCCAAGCGTGGAAGAGGGGAAACAAGCCTTTAAAATAGTCTTCTATGCTGGGTTTGCAGACCACAACACCAGGTTTAGAATCCAGTCTAAGTCTCTGCCCTCTGGTCCCAACCTTGTACGCCAACCTTGGCTCATTCAGCTGAGAAAGTTACACCAGTGTATTTTTAAACTGAGCCAGAGTTGGGGACCTGCTGAGCTGGGAATCCACTGGCTGAGCCAGAGAATTGCTGCATCCTAAACTGCTCACCCTGGCAGATCTTGCCATAGGATTTCCCCCTAATTGAGGTCCCTCCATTTCAATGAGTTGAGAGTAAAAGTTAGACAAATCCAACCATTTGGTTCTGATCACCCATAACAAGTGTTCTTTTCAACAGTGGAGGACCAGATGGGATTCTTCTTCCTGCCATTATTTACAACTTAGCATGACAAGCTAAGAAGTATGCTATCAAATGTTTTCCTCTTCCCAGGATCACATGAACTGCTTTTATTTAAATACCAATCACTCGGTGCCACAGCGCAAAACAAGTCAAAGCCAACGAGAGATCATTTTGCAAACTTGCGGAAAAAGGAGAAATAGCTGAGAGCTTTTTGTGGGAAAGGATGTTGCAGGGGACCAGGCACCCATTCAGTCAAGGGAAAAACCTTTCACAGGAGATCTCTAATATGAAGTTCTAGTTTCGTTATTGCCATTCACTAAACAATGCTCTCTTGTAAAATAATCTAATACCTGATAATGGCCGTATATGGGAGTATCCGCTAAGTGGCTGTTGTGGATGAATTATTAACCTGAGTAATAACACTCCCCACACCCATGTTGTGGGCTCTGTTCTTTATTCAGAAATAACAATATGCCCTCATTGGGGTGGGGGTAAGGATGCTGAGTGTGGATTTCATATAGCATGAAGAAAGCTACCAATGGCTACTAGCCAGGAGATTCCTGCATTGCAGGGGGTTTGACTAGATCAGGGGTCAGCAAACTTGCAGCGCCTCGGGCCGGTGTCTCCAGCACCAATCGCACGGCGGGCCAGATGGCGGGGGAGCGCATGCGCACACGCTATTTCCGGCACACCTCCGGGTCAGAGGAGCATCGGAAATAGCTTGTGTGCATGTGCATAGGCCACCTCCGACCAAGATGTGCACCGGAAATAACGCTTGCGCATGCGCGGGTGGCGCTGTGACGTTAAACCACAGAGCCTAGGACTTGCCGATCAGAAGGTCGGCGGTTCAAATCCCCACGACGGGGTGAGCTCCCGTTGCTCGGTCCCTGCTCCTGCCAATCAGCAGTTCGAAAGCATGACAAAGTGCAAGTAGATAAATAGGTACCGCTCCGGCGGGAAGGTAAATGGTGTTTCCGTGCACTGTTCTGGTTTGCCAGAAGCGGCTTAGTCATGCTGGTCACATGACCCGGAAGCTGTACACCAGATCCCTTGGCCAGTAAAGCGAGATGAGCACCACAACCCCAGAGTCAGCCACGACTAGAACCGCCGACCTTCTGATTGGCAAGTACTAGGCACTGTGGTTTATCCCACAGCGCCACCTGCATCCCTTCAACCGTGTTTAGATGAGGGCAAAGGCCTTCCTTGCTTGTGATATTAACACATTACGATGGCGAGGCAAAAATATACCTATTCAGATTTTGGAGGAAAACTAGAACACTTATTTCAAGAGACATGAAGAAGTAAACACCTTGGAATTATTTTTCTTTAAAGAATTAATAAATTCTAATGGGACTTCCTTCCCTCTCCTTCTATTTGCTCCATTGGGTCCACCAATTAGAGGGCTTCATGGAAGAAAGAGAAGTCCCATTGTGTATGTGTTGTCTCCAAACAACTCCCAGAATCCTTCACAAACTACAGTGCCCAGGGTGCTTTGGGGGGGAATCCATGACTATGATAGTACTTTAAAGGAATAGCGGGGATGGGGCCTAAGAGACCTCCAGGAGGGGTTGGAAGTTAGCGGCACCACCACACACCCAGCCTTCTGGGAAGAAGAAGAAGAAGAGGAGGAGGAGGAGGAGGAAGAGTTTGGATTTGATATCCTGCTTTATCGCTACCCTAAGGAGTCTCAAAGCGGCTAACATTCTCCTTTCCCTTCCTCCCCCACAACAAACACTCTGTGAGGTGAGTGAGGCTGAGAGACTTCAGAGAAGTGTGACTAGCCCAAGGTCACCCAGCAGCTGCATGTGGAGGAGTGGAGACGCGAACCCGGTTCACCAGATTACGAGTATACCGCTCTTAACCACTACACCACACTGGCTCTTTGGAAGGGGCAAGGTGGTGAGTCAGGGCAGTGCAGGGGCTCCAAGAGAGCTAATCCATCTCCCTGTACCGTGGTGGACCCACACAGTAGTGACCCAACCAGAGGTCAGCTGCATGGCACCACCAACTGCTCCTGCTCACCTCTCACTGTTGTTCCAGAGCAGCTCTTTGAAGGGACGCCAAGGTACAAAGGGAAGGAAAAAGGAGAGGAAGTGATGTTGGCAGCTAATTGCACTTCTGAAGCCTATACACCTCCTGTCTTATCAATCTCCTGATATTCAACCCCACATTTAGTGGCAGATCAGGGACAACTGATTTCCCCAGGAACAAAAGGGCCTCAGTGCGGTGCAAATTGCATGAGACGGTCTGAGTCAGCCCGTCCATCCCTCCAGCTTCATTAAGCCAATTAGTTCCAGGCAATGGTCCAAAGTAGTGATTAACAAAGGCACTTTTCTCACAAGGTAGTCCTAGTAGCACTGGTTTCTAGAGGTGTTTGAGTACCTTTCCCTCCCACTGACTTCAGCTAGGAATGCAGCTAGTGCTTACCTCTGAGAATCTAGCCTCCAAACTTTCTGCAGATCACTTTCACCCACGGGTGTAACCAGTAGACAGGATGGCATTCCTTCTCTAGGCATGGAGGAGAGGGGAAAAATGAGGAGGTTGGAATATCAAAGTGAAATTTCTCTTTCCAGTGAAGTTTATTGTATTCCTTGATCTGAGTTCCAGAGAATTCCCAATACACATAATAAGAATAATAATTTATTATTTGTACCCCGCCCATCTGGCTGGGTTGCCCCAGCCACTCTGGGTGGCTTCCAACAAAGATTTAAAATACATTAAAATGTCACACAGTAAAAACCTCCCTGAACAGGGCTGCCTTCAGATGTCTTCTAAAAGCCAGGTAGTTGTTTATCTCTTTGACATCTGATGAGGGGGTCATTCCACAGGACAGGTGCGACTACCGAGAAAGCCCTTTGCCTGGTTCCCTGTAGCTTTGCTTCTCGCAGTGAGGGAACTGCCAGAAGGCCCTCGGCGCTGGATCTCAGTGTCCGGGCAGAACGATGGGGGTGGAGGCGCTCCTTCGGGTATACTGGGCAGAGGCCGTTTAGGGCTTTAAAGGTCAGCACCAACACTTTGAATTGTGCTCGGAAACGTACTGGGAGCCAATGTAGGTCTTTCAAGACCGGTGTTATGTGGTCTCGGCGGCCACCCCCAGTCACCAGTCTAGCTGCCACATTCTGGATTAGTTTAAGTATATGTGATTAAGTCTATGTGATTGAGGTTCCACATTGAGGTTCCACTCACCAGCCCTGCCTACCTATTTGTGCTTTCCCCACACCTGATCCCCCCCTCCTTACACACCTGATCCATCCTTTCTTCTAAAGCAGAGGTTTTCAACCTTTTTGAGTCCACGACTCCCTTAACCAACTACATTCTTTCCATGGCACCCCATGGGGCAGCCTCTCACCCGTTTTCAAACACCCTCCCTTGTGGAGTATTCCTTCAGCCTCCTCTCTTCTCCCCTCTCCTTGGGAGTCCTCTGGGCAGCCGCAGTTACTGCCCCGGTTTCTGAGCTGCCCCCCGCCTGCCCCAAAGAGACGTGCCTCCTCACATTGCCCCACAGGGGCCTGGGAAGCACCCCCTGACCAGCCCCAGAGGCACCATTCACCTGCTGAGCTTGTAGCCACGGCTGCGGTAACAAACAGCTATGCAAACATTTGGGAGGCAGAGATGCGAGAGGGCATCAGAGGAGGGAGGGAGGGAAAGAGGGACAGAGACCATTCTTGCCCATGGCACCCCGACCATCATTCAAGGCACCTCAGGGTGCCACAACACATTGTTGAAAACCACTGTCCTAAAGGTAAGGTAAAGGACCCCTGGACGGTTAAGTCCAGTCAAATTCGACTATAGGGTGCAGCACTCATCTCCGCTTTCAGGCTGAGGGAACCACTCACAGCTCACCCCAACCCCCACTCCCTTGTAAAAGAGGGGGCAGCACTTCAGAGAGTGGCTTCTGGAAGCTCTCCCCACTCTATTAAATGCCTGCCACCTTTCTTTCCTGCCTGTTGTTTGGCACACCGGAATTGACATAGACACCTATCAGCAGCCATGCAAACTAAAGAGCATGATGACAACCTTAGGTTTTTATGCATATACGAAGATACAAATTTTGAGATGCCTTTCTATAAGAAAAGCTCATCCCTTCAAACTGATCTTGGTCCCAGGCCACGCTGTATGAAACAAATCTCTGTGTTTCCAATTCACTCTTATGGGAAATCTGAAATGGCTATGACTTTTTCATTTCTTTTGCTTTTGCAGACACAGCAGCCAAACTGTAGCTCAATGGGTTCCCTCATTGCGAGAAGTAAGGTTACAGGGAACCAGGCAGAGGGCCTTCTCGGTAGTGGCACCTGCCCTGTGGAACGCCCTCCCAGCAGATGTCAAGGCAATAAACAACTATTTTACTTTTAAAAGACAACTGAAGGCAGCCCTCTTTAGGGAAGTTTTTAATGTCTAATGCTGTATTGTTTTTAATATTCAGTTGGAAGCTGCCCAGATTGGCTGGGGAAACGCAGCCAGATGGGCGGGGTATAAATTATTATTATTATTATTATTATTATTATTATTATTATTATTATTAGGCTAACTAAAACTCTAAAGTCCATATTAATTTCATATTGGGGGGGGGGATTTCTCTTTTCTTTGAAATAACTAAGTCCTCATCTACACCATACATTTAAAGCAGTATTATACCACTTTAAACAGTCATGGTTTCCCACAAAGAATCCTGGGAACTATAGTTTGCTAAGGATGCCGAGAGTTGTTAGATCTCTACTCCCTGTACAGAGCTACAATTCCCAAAGTGGCTTAGCAATCAATCCCTCTTCTCAGGAAGCTCTGCGAAATGTAACTCAGTAGTTAAGATGCTACTACCACCACAGGGCCATCATAGCACAGCCAAATCCGATCCGGGGACCTAGTGCTTTAGGAGTGTTTGAGGAAGAATTAGCTCCTTCCCGCTTCAACATTATTCCAGTCTAAATACTATCTCCCACCAAAAAGCTGCTCTTTGCTCCGTGGACCAAGCTACTTTACCTTAGTTGTAGTCCTCCTCCATCTGTGATGTGTGGGCATGTCCATTAACCTGCTTTGAGGAACTGACGCAATGATTATGGATATAATATACCTGAAGCCCTTTGAGTGTTTAGGAAACACATTATATAAATACTCAGTGCCAGTTATTAGTTCTCCTCTCCAGCTGGCTGGCTTGCAGACAAAAATCCTACATAATACCATTGCCGCTAATGGCTCAGCTGCAATCCGGAGCTCAGTTTAGGACATGTAACTCCCACTGGGTTTCAACACGATCAAAGCAGGGCAACTCTGCATCCGGTTTGTTTTACAGCCAGCACTGGCATGAGTCTGGAATAGCAAAGGCTTGTGGGAGGGAAGCCTTGGCTTAAGTGATTTATTGCTGGTCTACAAAGCACATATGAGGGATGTGGGTGGCGCTGTGGGTTAAACCACAGAGCATAGGACTTGCTGATCAGAAGGTTGGCGGTTCAAATCCCCACAACGGGGTGAGCTCCCGTTGCTCGGTCCCTGCTCCTGCCAACCTAGCAGTTCAAAAGCACGTCAAAGTGCAAGTAGATAAATAGGTACCACTCCGGCGGGAAGGTAAACGGCGTTTCCGTGCGCTGCTCTGGTTTGTCAGAAGCGGCTTAGTCATGCGGGCCACATGACCCGGAAGCTGTACGCCGGCTCCCTTGGCCAATAAAGCGAGATGATCGCCGCAACCCCAGAGTCAGTCACGACTGGACCTAATGGTCAGGGGTCCCTTTACCTTTACCTTACAAAGCACATATACAGAAATATCATTAATATCCAAGCGGTGAGAGAATCTAGGGGTTCCACTCTCTGATGCAGGGTTTGATTTCTTCAAAATGAAGTTCAACCGAGCCTGTGTTGTCTTTAGGCTATTTGGTTTTATTTATCCACATATACAACCTGAGCATAAGATCACTGCATTAACACCCCAACATATCTTGCTTCTCCCTTCGTGACAGCTTTGGATTCCAGCACAGATCAAGCATGTATCTCTGTATCTCCAGCGTCTCTTTTTAAAAAAAAATAATAATAATTTTTTATTAGGAATTTCAACAAAACATTTTATCAAAAAACATATCATCCTTAATTCCCCCCCCTATTTTCCCCCTCCCCCTCCCCATAAAATAACCCACCCTCCCCTCCACCCTCCCAGACTTCCCTCAGCTCCTCTCTCTGGTTTATCAACAAGTGTTATTCTCTGTGTGTTACAAAGCTCTTTAGGTCCTTAATTTGTCTAACTGTTATCAATAAAAAGTTTGTGAGTGTTTATTCAAAACCTGCCAAGGAGTCCAGTTCATTTTGTTGCTTCTTTAAGTACTTTGTAAAGGGTTACAGTTATCCTTGTCACAGTTAATAATAATAATAATAATAATAATAATAATAATAATAATAAATAATTTTATTTATATCCCGCCCTCCCCAGCCGAAGCTGGGCTCAGGGCGGCTAACAACAATAAAACAATACAAAAGTACAACACAAACAACACTCTAAAATCATTCATTATAAAATTAAAGTTATCTTTGTCCCGTACTTTGTGTGTCCATTTTGCCAATTCTGCATAATCCATCAGTTTTTCTTGCCATAGTTCTTTAGTCGGGATTTCCTGGTTCTTCCATCCTTGTGCTATTAAGACTCTTGCCGCCGTTGTCGCATACATGGAAATATTTTTCAATTTCCTTGGCAGGTCTTTCCCTACAATTCCTAACAAAAATGCTTCAGGTTTTTAAAACAAATGTTAGATGGAACATTTTCTTCAATTCATTGTTTATCATTTCCCAAAACTTTTTTTTTCAAAAAGATTTATTGGGTTTTCACAAAATTAAAAAAAACCCACACTAACAAATAAACAAACAAACATAAATCATAAACTTATTAAAACTAATCTTCTTAACATTGTTAAGTGACTTCCTCATATCATATGGATTTCAATGAATATCATTTTAACGGTTTTCTTAAAACCTTAACTTAATCACTTAACATCAGTCATTTTCCCCAATTCAGCATTAAACATAATAATTCCTCGCATTACTTATTTAAATCCTAGGCCTAGCTGGTAATTGCAAGCTTTTCCCAATTAATTATTTCCCAAAACTTTTTAATTTCATTACAATCCCACCACATATGGTAAAAAGTCCCTTCCTTTTCTTTATCTCCAGCTTCTCAGGCTGCTTTCTAGATCAGCTCACACACAACTGCACTGCCTAGCAGTTAGGCGAGGCAAGGAGAAAGATCCACCCATTCATTCTATGACACAGAGCTACTTCTTTGGTGATGCAAATTGTGGTGCTTAACTAGTCGGCCACAGCTATTGCCTAGCCCTAGACAAAGAGACTGGCTTGGCAAGCTTGCTCTCATATTTTCCGCTGCCACAGATGCAGGAACCCAAGAATTGGAAGAGACTTCGGTCATCATGCAGACTGACCACCCCCTCCAAAAAAACTCACAACAATATGCAGCAAACTTTTTGAACTGCACAGCAGTGGGAAATCCAGTCCCTCCTTCCCTGCCGAGGGGAAGGAAGCTGGACCGGGCTTCTTCTGATCTCAAATTCTTGCGGTATCGTGTTGTCATTTCTCCTCTTTCCTTGAAATCCCAGGAGGACCAAATCGGTCGTCCTTTTGCAGTGACACACCCAGTTCCTAAATTGAAGCAAGCTGTGCTTCTCTTCCACATATCTCAAGCTCCAAGATGCTGGATGACAAGCCCCCCTCCCTCTCGCGCCTAAATGTTAGCCTTCTTGCCTCTCCAACCCCCTAATCAAAATCAAATTCTTTGCGTGTAAGTTATATTTAAGCAGGGCTATTTATGGACACGGAGGCCCTGCGCAGCTCTCGGCAGAGCCCTTTCATTAGGAATTAGCCGAGCTAATGCTGAGCAAACAGATTGCATCCATGTTTGCAAGCGCAGCCACATGCGCCCCGCAGGTCTCCTTGGGAAAACAGAGAGGATTGGGGAGGGAGGGGGAGGGAGGGACAGGGTGACCTTCTGAAGGAAAGTGAGAGTGTAAGGCAGCCCTGTGGAAGCTGTTGGGGCTTGTGTCAAATCCAGCAATAATGACTAATGAGCAGCTGTGAATAATAATGATAATACATCAGGTGCTCATTATTTTGCCAGCGTTATTTTGCAAGTGCGTGTGTATGGGAGCCATAGCTCAGAGGCAGGGTGTCTGCCTTGCAAGCAGAAGGTCCCAGGTTCAATTCTTGCTGGCATCTCCAAAAAAAGTTGGGAAAGAGGGAGAGTTGGACAAGATGACCCTCATGGCCCCTTCCAAGCCAGGGGTGAAACTAGGTGGGGTATAAATCTTCTACTACTATTATTATTATTATTAATAATAATAATAATAATAATTTTGTTTAGTCTTTTAGTCGTGTCCGACTCTTCGTGACCCCCTGGACCAGAGCACGCCAGGCACTCCTGTCTTCCACTGCCTCCCACAGTTTGGTCAAACTCATGCTGGTAGCTTCGAGAACACTGTCCAACCATCTCGTCCTCTGTCATCCCCTTCTGCTTGTGCCCTCCATCTTTCCCAACGTCTTTTCCAGGGAGTCTTCTCTTCTCATGAGGTGGCCAAAGTATTGGAGCCTCAGCTTCAGGATCTGTCCTTCCAGTGAGCACTCAGGGCTGATTTCCTTCAGAATGGAGAGGTTTGATCTTCTTGCAGTCCATGGGACTCTCAAGAGTCTCCTCCAGCACCATAACTCAAAAGCATCAATTCTTCGGCGATCAGCCTTCTTTATGGTCCAGCTCTCACTTCCATACATCACTACTAGGAAAACCATAGCTTTAACTATACGGACCTTTGTCGGCAAGGTGATGTCTCTCCTTTTTAAGATGCTGTCTAGGTTTCCGAACTGCTTAGTTCTCGAACGTTTTGGCTCCCGAACGCCACAAACTTGGAAGTGACTGTTCCGGTTTGCGAACTATTTTTGGAAGTTGAACATCCAATGGGGCTTCCGCAGCTTCCGGTTGGCTGCAGGAGCTTCCTGCAGCCAATCAGAAGCCACGCTTTGGCTTCTGAACGTTTTGCAAGTCGAAAGGACTTCCGGAATGGTTTCCGTTCAACTTCCAAGGTTCGACTGTATCATTCTTTCGCCCGGGTCAAAGACTCAGTTTGGCACACCACTTCCTTAAAGGACCGTCCCTGCTCAGAAATGAAAAATAATATTATTTGCAGGATTTGCCCCATTTGAGCTTCTTTGCCCTGCTTCCTTTTTCTAATGGGACTTAGGGATGCACACAGTGAGTTCATTCACCTTTAGCTCCAGGCCAAGTTGATCTCAATTACTTTACCTTACGACATAGATGCATATATGCATCGGCCCACACACGTCTGCCATTATTTCTGGAGTGCAAATGGAGTGCCGGCTTTCCACTGCGTGCTGCACCGAAATTATTCCCTCCTACTCTTACAAATGATCTCATGTCGACGAACAACACGCACACACCCCAACAGTCTCCTTTTCAAAGAGCAGTGGCCCCAATCAAAATCTAGGCAATGTTTTCAAAGACTCCTAGCTGGAGACACTGGCTGTCTGACAAAGCTTTCCATCCATGTAGGTGAGCCAGACAAAAGATGCATTATTTATTCCAATTTTTTAAAGAGATGTTTCTGAAGCTCCAAGACACCGAGGGTGGGGAATCCATGCATTAATTTAGCTAGTGTTCCAATTTACCAGAGCATCAGCAACATGCGTCTCAAACTGTTTAAGGAAGCTTTCTTTCTTGCATTCAGTCATTTGGGAAAGTGAGTAGGACTTTCCTTACGTCTACAAGCAAGGCTGAGTTTAGGCTTCAGTTCAGGAAGATGTTCAGCAGCTGTCTGGTCTGCTTGATCAAGATACTCGAGTACTCAGAAATGGCACAACTCACAGCTAAAATAAGGAATCAGAAAGATGAAATATATGTGGAAGAATGGAGATCCTTTTCAGTTTATTTTATTTGCTAACAGATAATATTCAAATTTACTTTAATTTGGCATCATTTCTCTCTCTCTCTCTCTCTCTCTCTCTCTTTCTTCTCTTAAAGACACAAAGACCATTATTTATCATAATTATTCTTGAGATGGTTTAACCCCTTCTGTTTTATCAATACAAATTCCACAACTATCTTCCATATTTCCTATCAAACTAAGGAGAGGAATATACACTTTTCAGTTTATATAAGAACGCAATACAGCCAAATAACAAACAGGTTTTGACTTATGAACAATGGAAAGACAATAGAATCGATTCGTAATATAGGATTTAGGTAAATAGATAAGGTGAAGGGGTTGGACAGGCAGCAGGGAAGAGAGAGAATTAGACTATCACAGATGTAATGGTGGGAAGATAAATAAATAGATTTTGATGCAAATTGTATATGACCTTAATGTAAATCAATGTAAAATAATAAACATATTTTCACACAAAAATGAGGTGTCTGATCTGGCTACACTGGCAAACACCTTAGTTACATCCCATTTGTGAGGTTTCCCAAACTTGGGTCTCCAGCTGATAAAAACTAACATGGGGGGGCAGCTGGCGGGGCCAGGGAATTGATTAATGCCTCCCTACAATAAGGGATAGGGACACGGGTGGTGCTGTGGTCTAAACCACTGAGCCTAGGGCTTGCTGATCAGAAGGATGGGGTGAGCTCCCGTTGCTCAGTCCCTGGTCTTACCAGCCTAGCAGTTCAAAGGCATGTCAAAGTTCAAGTAGATAAATAGGTACCGCTCCAGCGGGAAGGTAAACGGTGTTTCCATGCGCTGTTCTGGTTTGCCAGAAGCAGCTTAGTCATGCTGGCCACATGACCTGGAAGCTGTACGCTGGCTCCCTCGGCCAATAAAGCGAGATGAACGCCGCAACCCCAGAGTCGTCCGTGACTGGACCTAACCATCATTGGTCCCTTTACCTTTGCAATAAGGGATGGCCCCTGCCTGCTTGAAGGAGGCAGTGGTAAAACCACTCCTCAAGAAACCTTCCATAGAAAATCTAAATAACTACTGGCCAGTTGCCAATCTCCCCTTCTTGGGCAAGGAAATGCTTTGGTCTCCCAGTATGACATCCTCTGACAAGAGAAAGACAGGGGGAATGTGTTCCTGTTATTTGTCCCCAAAGTCTCAGCAGCTTTTGATACCATCAACTCTGGCATCCTTCTAGAGCAGCTGTCCAAGTTGGGGGGCCGGCACCAGAGGTTCCAGTTCTGCTTCAAGATGGGTGGTGTTTGGGGAGGCCCCATGGAAGGGTTCCTCAGTGTTCAATTCTTTCCCCTATGCTGTTTAACATTTGTATGAAACTGCTGAGTGAGGTCATCCAGAGTTTTGGAGTGGATTGTCAGCAATATGCTGATGACACACAGCTCTACTTCTCCTTTACATCTGCAGGTGAGGCAGTGGAAGTGCTGGACCAGTGTCTTGCCTCACTAATGGACTGGATGAGAGCCAACAGACTGAAACTCAGTTCATATAAGATTGAGGCACTGTTAGTGACAACTCCCTGGACCAGATCAATGGAAACTAGCCTGCTTTTGATAGGGTTACACTCCCTGTGAAGAAACAGGCACTCAGCTTGCATATACTTCTGGATCCCTTGTTGTCACCTAAGCCTCAGGTGACCTCAGTGGCACCAAGTGCCTTCTATCAGCTTTAGCTGGCAGCCCAGCAGTGTCCCTATCTGAACACAGATTGCTTAACTTCTGTCATCCATGGTCTGGTAGCCTCTAGTTCAGATTACTGCAACATGTTATATGTGGGGCTGTTTCTGAAGACCCTTTGGAAACTCCAGTTGGTGCAGAATTCAGCAGCCAAGTTGTTCACTGGTACAAGGTGGTTTGAGCATATTAGACCCATCCTGGCCCAACTGTACAGGCTGCCAATTAGCTTCAGGGTCTGATTCAAAGTGCTGCTTTTGACCTGTAAAGCCTTAGGAACCACTGAGCCATACCCTGAAATAATCATTTGAGTACCCCATCCACAAGGGACATGAGTGGCGCTGTGAGTTAAACCACAGAGCCTAGGACTTGCCGATCAGAAGGTCGGCGGTTCAAATCCCCGTGATGGGGTAAACTCCCATTGCTTGGTCCCTGCTCCTGCCAACCTAGCAGTTTGAAAGTACGTCAAAAGTGCAAGTAGATAAATAGGTACCGCTCCGGTGGGAAGGTAAACGGCATTTCAGTGCACTGCTCTGGTTCGCCAGAAGTGTCTTAGTCATGCTGGCCACATGACCCAGAAGCTGTACACCGGCTCCCTTGGCCAGTAAAGCGAGATGAGCGCCGCAACCCCAGAGTCAGCCACGACTGGACCTAATGGTCAGGGGTCCCTTTACCTTTACCTTTACCCCATCCACAAGAAGTCTAGAGGGTGGCAACACAAGGAGAGGCCTTTTTTGTGGTGACTCCCCACTTGTGGAATGCTCAACCCAGGGAGGCTCCCCAGAAGAGCCCTGCTTTGAAAGGCTGGGAACTGGGGAGGGCTACATGAGAAGGACACAACAGCCATGCAGCCTTCAATCCCAGCCTCATGGGATATTTCTCATGCTGCTCTCCCAGAGCCGCTTTGATCTGGGAGGCTTTGACCTTGCTATGCGAGGCTGGTTTCGGGAGGACAGTGTGAGCACTGCAGCCCCAGAAAAAGGCACCCATGGAGATCACCCCAGCAGCCCCCTCCCCCCTATGTCCCTGCCACAAATGGCTGGGAGAGAACCCTATCTGAAACCCTGCAGAGCCACTGCCAATCAGTGTAGACAACATTGAGTTGACCAGCCTTTCTCAACCTGTGGGTCCCCAGATGTTGTTGAACTACAACTCCCATCACCCCTAGTTAGCAAGGCCAGAGCTCAGGGAGCCAGTGTGGTGTAGTGGTTAAGAGCAGTAGCCTCGTAATCTGGGGAACCGGGTTCGCGTCTCTGCTCCTCCACATGCAGCTGCTGGGTGACCTTGGGCCAGTCACACTTCTTTGAAGTCTCTCAGCCTCACTCACCTCACAGAGTGTTTGTTGTGGGGGAGGAAGGGAAAGGAGAATGTTAGCCGCTTTGAGACTCCTTCGAGTAGTGATAAAGCGGGATATCAAATTCAAACTACTACTACTACTACTACTACTACTACTCTTCTTCTTCTTCTTCTTCTTCTTCTTCTTCTTCTTCTTCTTCTTCTTCTTCTTCTCCCTCCTCTAATGCCCTCTCGCATCTCTACCTCCCAAAGGCTTGTACAGCTGTTTGTTGCAGTGGTTCTGGCTACAATGGTGCCTCTGGGGCTGGTCAGGAAGTGCTGGTTGTCAGGAGCTGAGGTGGCCTTGAAGTAAGCTAATAAGTGGGTGAGGGAGTCCAGCCAGCCAGTCTGCCAGCCCTTGCTTGACTTTCTTATGAAATTAATCACTCCTAGACAGGGCCATCTTTACCCAGGGGTGCAAGGGGTGCAGGGCACCTAGGTGCCGAATTCTGGGGGGTGCCAGGCACCCACCACTGAAGCCGCCTAAGCTCTTAACTATCTACTGTTACGAAAAAGGAGCAATGCAGAAGCAAGCACCAGGTGGCTGGAATGGTAAACAGGAAACTAATGTTATTGGATTGTACCGTGGGAACCAGGCACAGTTTGTAAAGTGCTCTGAGAGCCGGATGTTACCTCAGAGCAGCACATGACCCTGTACTGGAAGTACATGGGTGGAGTTTATTCTCTCTCTGAGCTGGGAAGCAGAGTGTGCAGACATGTTTTCTCTGTACTGCTGAAAGACAGAAATAAAGACATGTAGATATATTTCTGTCTGTCTCTTTCCCCCTCCCTGGGGGAGGAGTGGTGTGTTCTCCTTCACGTTGAGGAGGATCGCCGAAGAGACCTCCTTTGATCTTGCCGGCAGACGCTGGCAGGAGGTCTTAAGGATTCAAGCCGGGCACCTGGAGGGTGGCCAAATTCCTCTGGACTAAGAGCAGAGCTGGAGGCTCTGACTTTTGGCTTGAATCCCGACAACTGGTAGCAGACCGATGGATATCTGATCTATGAGAATCTGCATGAGAGGTGAGAGGTCGATGAATCGTTGCCATCCTCTGCACCTAAGGAGATAAAGGAAAGCGTCTGCCTGCAGCCAGAAGCTGAAACAGACAGCTGGACACCGAGAGGAGTGTGTTTCAAGGCAACGGAGCCCCAAGAAAAGGTATGCTGCATTTTGGGGGAGAGAGAATTGAACGCTGAAAGATTAATTCTCTGGTTCACAAGAAAGAGCTGCATTTTAAGAAAAACAGCTCTGAAAGAGCAAGCTTGCATACCAGGAATTCCTGTGGTGAGATAAGGAGTTCCGTCCTGAGCAGGTTGCTAGGCAACGTCTGCCAGTTACTGAGTGGCCTAAAAAGAGCCTGGGAAATCGAAAGTGTATCTGCGCAGCTGTGCAAGGGTTTTGAAAAAACAGCCCAACAGTTTGCCTGCCAGTGAAGCAGTAAACAGAAGAGAACTTTTGGAGTTTTACTGGCTTGAAAAGTGAAAGCTGGCTTGAGATTGAGTGTAAAGCTGACCCTTGGATTCAGCATGGATGCCAAGAAGGGGGGAGTGCCCCTGAATGCCGTGGTTCTAGATGAACACAGCCGGCATGCTGCACTGGAAGAAAAGGACAGGGGGAGGGAGGAACGGAGTTCTAATTCCCCCACCGATGAGGCTACTGGAAAGGATGCTGTAGCTTTGAATGTTGTCCAGTGTTACAATTGTGGACAGGCTGGGCATCTTCAGCGGAACTGCAAGAAGCCACGTCAGCCTAAAGGAGCGAAGGGCCGCTCAGCAAAGCCTGAGGCGTCAGGCAAAGGTCACACCAAGACTTCGGTGAAACCTGGAAAGGCTTTGATGGCGAAAGGAACCACGCCAGATGTTGGGAACGCGTTTATTATCGACACTGCAGCGACGATTCATATGTCCCCACACAGAGAACTCTTTTCAACGTTTAAGAAGCAAAGCTTCACTGTGACACAGGCCATCGGTCAGGAGCTGGAAGCGACCGGAAAAGGGACTGTCTATCTTAAGAGTCTGGACTTGACAATAAACAATGTTTACTTGGTTCCTGAATTGAGGTTCAATCTGCTGAGTGTTTCGCAGATTGCAAAGAGAGGACTGAAACTGTCCTACGATGCTGAGAGCTGCAAGATCTACAAAGATGGAGAGTTATTTCTTTCAGCCAGGGAGAAGGATGGACTTTATTTGTTGACTTTTGCACAAAGTGATTACATGGAATGTAATTCATCTGTGTCTAACCTAGTTTCTCTTGCAGGTGTGAGCAAGAAGAAGACCGGGGTCAACAGAGCATTTCAGCGGGTGTATGCTGATGTGATTGGTCCTCTAGAACCATCTAGAGGCAATGCAAGATATTATCTTGTGTGTGTGGATCATTTCTCAAACTATGTCTGGGTTTATGTGTTGAGAAAGCCACAGGAAGCCTTGGAGAGGTTTCAGGAGTTTTGTGACAAAGTTAAGAGCATGCATGATGCTAACATTGATTGTCTATTCACAGATAAGAAGCAGATTTTTCTTTTACAGGATTTCCAAAGGTTCCTGCAGAAGAAGGGGATCAGACACAAGATTTCTGTTTCAGCGGAAGCGTGGAACAGGGGTGTCTGTGTACGGGTGAACAGAGAATTGCAAAAGGGGATGGAAGCGCAATTGCTTAGTTCACATCTGCCACATGAGTACTGGGCCGAGTCTCTGATGTCGTTCTGTTATACGAAAGTGAGAAAGGTTTCAAAAGAGTTGGGAAGTTCTCCTTTTGAAAAACTGTTCCACAGAAAACCTTCTGTTGCCCATTTCAAGGTTTTTGGGTCTCATGTGAGAACAGAAGCTCCAGGTGGAGTAAAGAATGCCAGAGGCATTTTTGTGGGGTATGAAAAGGGTCTCTACAGAGTAATTTTGTCTGAATCTGGTCAGGTGATTCTCACAAAATTTCTAGAGAGTGCTCCTGAACAGGAGAGAGTGATAGTACACACATTTCCCACTGAGGACGATTCAGATGATGATGATTTTACTGATTTCAGCTGTACTGAAAGTGATGACACTGATAGCTCGGAGAGCTCAGTTGTCACAGTCATTGAGAGGAAGTCTCACACAATAGATAGGCCTTCACAACTGAAGGATGAACCACTGTTTACCATTGGAACTAGTTCTCCAAAGAGTCCTGAGACTGGACCAGTGAGCAGAGAGGATCAGCACCTCATACGTAGGTCTGAGAGAGTTACAAAGGGTCAACCACCCAAGAGGTACTCAAAAGAGTTTGCTAACTTAGCTGTTGCATGTGTTGCTGTTGTAAACAACCGAGGACAGGTTGGAACTGTGTCTAAGTCGGAGACAAAGACACAACAGAGAGTTGCTAGCCAAGGTAATGCAGGTGCACTCATTCCTTGGAAACCAAACAACCAGAGAGGTACGCTGGGGAAACCAGTGGCGGGGAGTTCCAAGGGTGGAACTGAAACAACAGGGGAGTGTTATGTGTATAACAACTGTTTGTTTTCTTCTCTGGATCATGCTTTGCTTACTGCAACACGCATTGATTCTTTTGGGGGAGGATGTTACGAAAAAGGAGCAATGCAGAAGCAAGCACCAGGTGGCTGGAATGGTAAACAGGAAACTAATGTTATTGGTTTGTACCGTGGGAACCAGGCACAGTTTGTAAAGTGCTCTGAGAGCCGGATGTTACCTCAGAGCAGCACATGACCCTGTACTGGAAGTACATGGGTGGAGTTTATTCTCTCTCTGAGCTGGGAAGCAGAGTGTGCAGACATGTTTTCTCTGTACTGCTGAAAGACAGAAATAAAGACATGTAGATATATTTCTGTCTGTCTCTTTCCCCCTCCCTGGGGGAGGAGTGGTGTGTTCTCCTTCACGTTGAGGAGGATCGCCGAAGAGACCTCCTTTGATCTTGCCGGCAGACGCTGGCAGGAGGTCTTAAGGATTCAAGCCGGGCACCTGGAGGGTGGCCAAATTCCTCTGGACTAAGAGCAGAGCTGGAGGCTCTGACTTTTGGCTTGAATCCCGACATCTACCTGTTATGAAATAATAAATAATTTTGATCAAGCTAGGAAAACAAAATACATATATAGCTAGGTATATTGGGAATGGACAGACAAGCCCCAGGCCCCTGTGGGGCCATGTGAGGAGGCCCCTCTCTTTGGGGCAGTTGGGGGAGCAGCTCAGGGGCAGTGGCAGCGACTTCCCAGAGGTCTCCCAAGGAGAGGGGAGAGGAGAGGACACTGAGGAAACACTCCACAAAGGAGGGTGTTCAAAAAAGGGTGAGAGGCTGCCAGCTCTGCAGGCAACAGGTGACATAAGTGGGCTCCTGAACCCCACAGAGGTGCCACAGAAAGAATGTAGTTGGTCAAGGAAGCGGTGGACTCAAAAAGGCTGAAAACCTCTGATGCTATCACATCACAAAGCCAAAGTCATCTGTTCAAACGGAGAGAAGTCTGTGACCTTGCGGTTACAGAAGCTTTGGGAGAAAGCAGAAGACATCTAGAAAAGTGTTGCATAAGGAACCTTTGCTTCCTCCCATGAGAGACGTCTAGACAGGTGGGAGTAACCAAGGAGGAGAGACAGAAGCACTTTAATCGCTGATAGCAGCCTTCTGAGCTATTGCTAAGAAGGAGAAGGCTCCCAACAGATAGCCTGGGGCCTGGGTTTGGAGTTGGGTTCATTCCCCTTTCGAATCCCTTGAAGTTTTGCCAATCCCATATTGGAACCCAAACATCTCCCATACATCTCCCTTTTAATTTGTTTTGTAAGATGGTGGAGCCAGCTGGGCAGGTATGCAAATGTCCTTTTGCGCACAAAAAGCAGTTTGTTGCTAGGCGTGTTCTGTGCATCCAGGTGATTATAATGTTGAGTACACTTTAACCAGAGCTCAATGAAGTTAGATAGGATAGAATATCTTACGTATTGACTGATAGAACATTTTTATTACCCCCCCCCCTTCATTAAACATTCCAAAGAGGATCACAATCAATAAATGCTGATACAATAAAAACAGTTCGTTAAAATCCAATAAATAAAGAAAATACAGAGCTGCCATACTGCATTGCAGGTACTGGACTAGATTACCCTTCGTGGTGCCTTCCAGCTTTATAAAAATTCTATTATTCTAATAACCACCACAGTCACAATTCTCAATGGCTTTATGTCAATGACCAGCAAATGCCTAGATCAGGGTTTTCCAAACTTGGGTCTCCGTCATTCCCATCATCGCTGACCACTGGTCCTGCTAGCTAGGGATGATGGGAGTTGTAGTCCAACAACATCTGGAGACCCGAGTTTGGGAATCTCTGGCCTAGATGAACAAATCTGTTTCCAGGAGGCACCAAGAACTCAACAGTCCAAACTTTGGGGGGAAGTAGGTTAGTTGCACAAGACGTCCCAATTAGTAACAATTATGAAACCTGGGTCCCATCTGCACTATACATTTAAACCAGTGCCATACCGCTTTAAAGAATCATGGCTTCCCTTAAAGAATTCTGGGAACAACACGCTGGGAGTTGTTATTCCCCACCCAGAGCTGCAATTCTCAGAGTTGCTAAACAGTCAACCCCTCTTCCCAGGGAACTCTGGCCTAGAAGCACATACCCTCCAACCTTTCGCTGATGAAAATAGGGACGTCTCATTCCATAATGAAAATTTTACTATTTATACCCCACACATCTTACTGGGTTGCCCCAGCCACTCTGGACAGCTTCCAACATATATAAAAACATTAAACTTTTTTTTTTTAAAAAAAACAACACCCTTCCCTATACAGGATTGCCTTCAGACAGCTCAGGGGTCAGATAACTGCATACCAGGCATAGGCAAACTCAGCCCTCCAGATGTTTTGGGACTACAATCCCCATCATCCCTGGCCACTGGTCCTGATAGCTAGGGATGATGGGAGTTGTAGTCCCAAAACATCTGGAGGGCCAAGTTTGCCCATACCCTCCCACATTTCTCCAATGAAAATAGGGACTTCCTAAGGAAAAGCAGGGACCCGGGGGGCGCTGTGAGTTAAACCACAGAGCCTAGGACTTGCTGATCAGAAGGTCGGCGGTTTGAATCCCTGTGATGGGGTGAGCTCCTGTTGCTCGGTCCCTGCTCCTGCCAACCTTGCAGTTTGAAAGCACCTCAAACTGCAAGTAGATAAATAGGTACCACTCTGGCGGGAAGGTAAACAGCGTTTCCATGTGCTGCTCTGGTTCGCCAGAAGCGGCTTAGTCATGCTGGCCACATGACCCGGAAGCTGTACTCCGGCTCCCTCGGCCAATAAAGCGAGATGAGCACCACAACCCCAGAGTCGTCCGCGACTGGACCTAATGGTCAGGGGTCCCTTTACCTTTACCTAAGGAAAAGCAGGGCATTCTGGGATCAAATCAGAAACCAGGAAAGCCTTTCTATATCAGGGACATCCCTGGAAAATAGGGACACTCGGAGGGTCTGCAAGCAACACCTGAGTGCAGCTGTGCTCTCCACCTATAATTCCCAACAACTGCTATTCAGAGACATACTGCCTCCCAAAAAATATGAGAGAGAGAGATTTTTTGAATGTGTTCAGCTTTCTTGAGCTGGGGGAGTCCAACCAAGAAATCAAATTCAGCATTCCATCAGGTTTTGAAAGAGGGTGTTTTGGATTCTGCAAACCAGTCGGGAGGCAGTAAAAGACTTCATCCTCCCGCCCCGTCTCCCCTAAACACACTGCACAAGCCGATAAACGGACCCAAATGCCCTTTGGCCGGTTCAACCTGCGCTGCTAGGGAAAGCTGGTCCCACAGGTTCAGCTGGCAATCGTAAGGGGAGTCAATATTTGCAAACCAACAGATTTCCGATAGGGACACTCTCAAAGGGTACATTAGCTGGAAAGGGGGCGAGAAAAGCCCTCTTCCACAGGCTCCCCCCCCCCCGCCGCCAGCATCATTTTAGAAGCTTGCAGCAGGTCTAGGCCCGACAGTGAAATAAATCATACCTGGCAAAGCTGCGTGCTCAGCTATTAACAAGGAGAGCGGGGAGGGGGCAGGTGGGTGAAAGCCCCTGATAAGGTGACCTGTACTTTATGGAATTCTGGAAGAGTTGCCCTTTCAACTCAAAAAGCCTCATTCTGCACAAGATAAAAAGATTTACTGGCCCCTAAAAGAGCCCAGGGAGAACCAACAAACATGTTGCCACACAGTGAGGCAATCCTGATAATTCTTCTTTTTCAGTCCCAAAACTGTTGTTTAGAAATGAGGGGTAGGAGGGGGGAAATGGGGCCAACGACCCCCAACTGCTATGTCTATTTGGTTTCATCAGATGTTGGTCAGGCTGACATTTTGGGCTCCGCTGAAAAGGGCCTTTGATCTGCATGCAGAGGTGCATGACCCCTAGAGTTGTGATTCGGGGGACAACCACAGCATTGCGCTGGAACCCAAGGGATCTTTGCTCCAATCCAGTGACGGCAATCAGGACACAAAACAGACCTCCAGACACAGATGGCTGCCAAGTGTTGCAAGGGGCAAGGGGAGGCCCTGTGTTGGTTCCATGTGCAGAAAGGAGCATGCGCCTGAGCTGTCCTGAGCATACCCAACACATGTGCGGTCCCTTAAATCTTTATTAGAAAAGCACTTGGGATAACGGACGCAGGTATAGCAAGAGAAGATCAGAAAATATTCCTCTATGCCACAGGAGCAACAAGGATCCTAATTGCTAAAAACTGGGGAAAAGAAACTGTGCCAACAAAAAAGGAATGGCAAGACAAACTGTTAGAGTATATTGAACTGGCTAGATTAACAGAGGCAATTAGCGATCACACTAGACAAGAGTTTCAAAAAGCATGGGGGAAATGCAGAGAATGCTTCACAAAACAGTGCCCGAAAATACATAGCTGGACATGTTTTGATTAATGTCTGCAGGGGACTTTGTGGATATTTAAGTTATAATTTAGGGGACACGGGTGGCGCTGTGGGTTAAACCACAGAGCCTAGGGCTTGCCGATCAGAAGGTCAGCGGTTCAAATTCCCGTGATGGGGCGAGCTCCCATTGCTCGGTCCCTGCTCCTGCCAACCTAGCAGTTCGAAAGCACGTCAAAGTGCAAGTAGATAAATAGGTACCACTCTGGCGGGAAGGTAAACAGCGTTTCCGTGCGCTGCTCTGGTTCACCAGAAACAGCTTAGTCATGCTGGCCACATGACCCGGAAGCTGTACGCCGGCTCCCTTGGCCAATAAAGCGAGATGAGCCCTGCAACCCCAGAGTCAGTCACGACTAGACCTAATGGTCAGGGGTCCCCTTACCTTAAGTTATAATTAGAAAAATCTTAATAATTATTCATAAAGGAAACAGTTTATAAGGAGTAAATAAGGAGGCCAGATGCAGGATAAAGGAAGTCTTTTATGTGGTTGTTTGTATTGTTGTATGTTATGCTCACTGTATGTTATGTTCACATTTAATGAGGGTGGATTTGTGTATTGGGGGTGGGGGGGTTATGTTATGCTGTAAATAAAATTCCAATAATTTTTTAAAAAAAAATAGAAATGCACTCAATAGATTGAAGGCCTGGACAAAATTGGAGGAGACAAAATCTTGCTAAGGCAGGCAGCAACAAGGGGCTGGTTTGATCCCCTGTCCAATGGATTGCCCAGCTTTACTCTCTCCCATGCATGTGAATGGTTTTCACTCTTTCCTATCACTGTGCTACAATACAGCATTTTAGTAGGGGCAAAGATGTGCTTCCTGGCACTGGGCGAACCAGGCCACCAAAGACAACCATGCTATTGCTTCTGCATTTCTCCATTTCCAGCAGGAAGCTCCAGGCTTGCGGAAAAGAGAGTAAGACATTTCTGATTCTTGTGCCTATGAAATTGGTGACCTGATTTGGAATGCAGAAGGAGGGATGAAGGACACAATGCAGAGCGTGCACATGTTTGGCTGTGTCATGACACTACAATATGTTATGCATCTGGAGTAGGACTGGGGAACATATGGTCCTCCAGATGTTGCTAAACTGCAGCTCCCATCATCCCTGACCCTTGGCCAAGCTGGGGCTGATAGGATCTGGAGTCCAATGACTTATGGAGGGCCACATGTTGTGCTAGAGAACTTCAAGCTGGCAAAGTAATCAGATATGCCCTCCAAATACAGAGAGCAAGTGCGATTTTCACATAGCTGTTTACCTAGATCACTCGTGCTGCTGATGTTAGCTTTCAACCTTGGGAGGCCAAAGTGACGCTTTCTACAAATAAACAAGGGTTTTGTCCAGGCTTTCCAAACTTGGCACACAACAACCTCCATCTGATCCTTTTAATTTAGCCAGCCTAGTCGCTACTGAAATCAAAGTATATCGGCTAGTGCGTTTACTGCTTATGGCTAAAGATTTCATGGAGAAAAGATAAACCTTGGCAAATCCATGTTGCTCTCTTATAGGCGTGATACAGCCAAGCATACACATTTTAAGTCCAACTGAATTAAAATAAAAATCATCCTTATTGATGTACTGAAATTGTTGGCACCTGAAGCGAACCACAAAATGGTGGCACCACCTTCCCCACCACCCTGCCGGGGAAGAAGGGATGAGGGATGATCTACATCAGGAATAAGCAAGGAATACATCAGGAACAAGGGTAGGAGGGACCAGCAGTGTCTCCTATTCACCAAGAGACCACCGTGGAGGTGGCATTTGGAGAGGGCTGCCGAGGAAGAGACATATCTGGCATCCAAGGAATATGACACCTGTTGCTGCATCAGCAAGCAATGCATTCCTTGGAGACACGATCTGCAGCCATTGTGCATCCTGCCACCTAAGGCGGTGGCTTCACCTTGCCTCATTGATGGGCTGGCCCTGATTCCTGGTCAACTAAAGGGCCTGCACCAGGGATGGGGAAATCTGCGGCTCACAAAATGTTGCTGGACTCCAACTCCTCAAAAGATTCCATCAACGGTGTCTCCGAAAAATTTTACACATTACTTGGGAAGACAGGCGAACTAATACCAGTGTACTGGAAGAAGCAAAGATCACTAGTGTCGAAGCAATGATTCTTCAACATCAACTTTGTTGGACTGGTCGTGTTGTGCAGATGCCTGATTATCGTCTTCCAAAGCAACTACTCTATTCCAAACTTAATAATGGAAAGCGTAATGCTGGTGGTCAACAAAAGAGGTTTAAAGACTGTCTCAAGGCAAATCTTTTAAAAAATGTAGTATAAACACCAGCAATTGGGAAACACTTGTCTGTGAGCACTCCAATTGGAGAACAGCCTTTACCAAAGGTGTCATGGGCATTGAAGACACTCGAACTCAGGATGCAAGGGAGAAACGTGCTAAGAGGAAGGCATGCTTGGTAAATCCACACCATGATCAACTCCCGCCCGGAAACCAATGTCCCCATTGTGGAAGGATGTGTGGATCCAGAATTGGCCTCCACAGTCACTTATGGACTTATTGTTAAAACTATGTTTATGGAAGACCATCTTACTCGGCTACGAGTGATCGCCAAAGAAGAGAAGAAGAAGTTGCTGGACTCCATTATTCCCAACCGTTGGCCATGCTGGCTGGGGCTGTTGGAAGCCAACAACATTTAGAGGTCCCTGCCATAGACGTATATGCATGTAGATGCCCCTTTCAGATGTCCAGTGAGTTGTTTAGAAATCAGGAGGCAGAGCCAATAGGCACAATCCCATTCCATGCATTCCAAACTACACAAGGCCTGAAAATTCCTAGGACAATCTTCTCCCAACCTGGCATGGCCATGGAAACTGAGCCAAGTTGGGAAGAAAAGTGTATGCGGTGACAAAACACAGCCAGGTAATGAAGGAGGAGGGTTCAAGTTGTCTCACTCATGAGCACTTTTGATAAGGCACAAATTATTTGCTCCCCATCTCTATGTGATTAGCGCAGGCATAAGAATAAACTAAATGGCGAAACTTACCAGGAGAATAAGAAATCAAGATAACAATTTTAATTTTTTTAGAAAGGAATGGAAATATTTTACTGAGTATTTACAAACAGATTAAGACATTGGCAGGATTGATGTAAAAACCTGCAGTTTCAAAAAATATATGAGATATATACGGGAAAAGATATACAAAAGAATATGTTGAGATAATTTGGCGTATGCAGGAAGAAGAAGAGAAATGTAAAGAACCACAGAAAGAGGGGGGAGGGAGTCAGAGTTTGACATGCTAAAATTGTGATTGAATATAATTATTGTAATATATATAAATGACTGCTCCCATCAATGTGTATATTGGTCTACACAGATTACCTGTGGAAGTAACTCTATGTGAACAGCCCACTGGTTCATATACCCCACTCTTCTGTCCCCCAGTGGGACTGCAAAGGGGAAACTGGAAGTATCCATTTCCATTTAAACAAACAACAGTTTGTAATCTTATCTGAACCAGGTCTAGGAGATACTGGTTAATTTAAACCATGGTTTTCCAAATAAGTCAAGATCAAACCATGGTTTCTGATCCTGATTTGTTTGGATAAACTAAAGTTAAAACTAACCACAGTTCTCGTTCAGATGAAACAACATATTGCATTAATTTAAAATGAATGTTGATACTTCTCACCTCCTCACAGCCACACTGGAGAAGAGGGGAAGGGGGCACAGGATCGTGAATGTAACACTAAACTATGGCTTAGCTTTATGCCCAGCTCCTCCATTTAAGACAATGCTTGGATGTGTATCTTCTCCCAACCCAACCCAAGGAATATTCAGAATACAAAAAACTTCTGAATGTTAATTGCCCAGGGAATCTCTGCAAAGCTAGCTAGCCATCTTTGTCAGCCACCAAGAGAGCATTCTACACAATGATAAACTACCCAGGGTGATTTGGAGAAATTAAATATTTTGAGCTTTCACTCTTCCTAAAGATTTGTAAATGAAATATCCATGATAAATGACTCTGGTTGATATGTCAGGCCCAAAGTTTCTTCTTTTGAAAAATGATGTATTTAAATCCTATTGTAAACTGGGGAGGGGAGGGGCCCACAGATCTGTGAGTTAGGGCTGGTGATATCGGGGAGTGGTGTAACCTACAAAGCCTTGTGGGTTTTCTTTCTAAGGAAAGCATTGCTTTAAATTTAAATCTTTGGAGAAGCAGAAAGCCTCCTTGTGCACTTGCTGGAGCAACCAAGGCTTATCAGTTATCCTGGCACTCAAGGAGATGAACTCACCATTCTTGCTTTTAAAAATAAAATAAAATTGGGGGGCTGGGACATGAGCTCCTCCAAAATAGGAAGTTGCACAGGAAGTAATCTCATAGAAGAGGTACTCACTAGGGCAGGTGTTCTATGTCACCATCCCTGGTTCTGTTCTCCAGTCTCTGTGACTCTCATGCTGATCCCACGTTTGAACTACATTGGAAAGAAGAGATGTCTCCCATGGGAAGACATTACAAGGCCCCTACAGATTGGTGGGTGTTTGTGGGTGAATTTTGCAGCTTGTTGTTGACCCAACAATAGTGCATCAGTTGCAGGTTTATACAGTGGTACCTCGGGTTACATACGCTTCAGGTTACAGACACTGCTAACCCAGAAATGGTGCTTCAGGTTAAGAACTTTGCTTCAGAATGAGAACAGAAATTGTGCTCCGGCGGCACGGTGGCAGCAGGAGGCCCCATTAGCTAAAGTGGTGCTTCAGGTTAAGAACAGTTCCAGGTTAAGTACAGACCTCTGCAACGAATTAAGTACTTAGCCCAAGGTACCACTGTACTGGACTGCCCACACATCATTCTGCTTTGTTCGTTGTTCTGCAATCCTTCCACATTTTCATATTCCAAAATCAATTCAGAGGAAAATGCTTAGATTTCAATTACAGTGGTACCTCTAGTTACAAACTTAATTCGTTCCAGAGGTCCGTTCTTAACCTGAAACTGTTCTTAACTAGAGGCATGCTTTCGCTAATGGGGCCTCTTGCTGCTGCTGCACTGCCGGCACATGATTTCCATTCTCATCCTGGGGCAAAGTTCTCAACTGGAGGTAACTCTTCCAGGTTAGCGGAGTTTGTAACCTGAAGCATTTGTAACCTGAGGCGTTTTAACTCGAGGTACCACTGTACATTGTCCAGTTCTTCTCTTTGGTAAATTATGATCTAGCTCCCTCCTTTGCATGTAGAGCAGCGGTTCTCAACCTGTGGGTCCCCAGATGTTGTTGGGCTACAACTCCCATCATCCCTGAGCTCTGGCCTTGCTAGCTAGGGGTGATGGGAGTTGTAGTTCAACAACATCTGGGGACCCACAGGTTGAGAAAGGCTGATCTAGAGGAACTTGCCTCATGTCTTGATGCCATGATGTTCCATATTGTATTCTACATTGTTCACCACCCATCTTCAATTGCTCAATTGGTAAAGCGGGAGACTCTTAATCTCAGGGTTGTGGGTTGTGGGCAAAAGATTCCTGCATTGCACGGGGTTGGACTCGATGACCCTTGTGGACCTTTCCAACTCTACAATTCTATGATTCTATGGAACATTGTGATGTCAGGACATTTAGCTATAACTTCTAGCCATGGAGCCACGTGTTTGCCGTCCATTGACCATCAAATCTTGTTTAGTCCTAAGGGTAATTCAGATCACCTCAATTAGTGACGCATACATCGGCTTTTGATTATTGAAAGTCATCTTGGACTTTTAACTTTATGAAGATGTATCCTCACTCTGCTCAAGGCTATACAGAAAGAAGAATAGTAAAGAGGAACCTCAAGGGTGGCCAGTCTTCCGTGAATTCTATCTGGGGAACTCCCAAATAGAAACAAAAGCTTTGAATGCAGCCACAGGCCAAGCCCTCTGCAGTGGAAGCCCAGCTGTTCACACGCTGCAATACACCCTACTACCATGAGCCGAAATGATGCAAATTTGCTTGCTCCCTCTCCCACCCAAGCCATTGAGAAAGCTAAAAATAACACTATATCCATGAATAACTGTTCTGTCATTTTCTTTTCGCTTGCCATTACATGGGGTGATTGTTAATTCTTTCTAAAGCCAAGACCAGATATTTGTGGTTTTGGAGAACTCAACATCAAATGTGCAAGCAGCACGTTTCAAATGTCTATTTTCACTTCAACGCTCTGAAGCCACTCCACGGATTTGTGCTGCAAAATGAAACACTAGGCGCCCTATGGCAATGCAAGAGAGAGAGAGAGGGAGGGGAGAGAGAGAGAGAGAGAGAGAGAGAGAGAGAGAGAGAGAGAGAGAGAGAGAGAGAGAGAGAGGACTGACACAGAGTTCAGAGGTTAAGGGAGAAATTGCAAGAGTGAGGAAGCGTGAGGATTAGGAGGGGAGGGCAGGTCTCTGGGGAGACGTTTCAAAGGTGCTCAGCCGTGCATTTTGTACAATCTGTCATGAGCAGAGTCATGACAGCTCACAACCTGTAAACATGCTTGTGTGTGTTTTTTTAGAGGTGGCATCACTGCAGCAAGGACAGTAAGCCAACCCCCTAACTTAGCATTTCCTTACAGTGAATGGTGGAAATGAAATCTCATGCAGTCAGTAATTTATCCAAACAGAATCCCAACAATTCCTTCCCTCCCTTCCCCACAAAACAAACCCCCTGAATGTGAGGAGGGAGGGGCAACAGTATTAGATTTCAGAGGAGTAGATAGGCCTCTTCAGAAGTAACACCCATGTGCTCCATAAATACCTGAGCAGTGAGTGGGGCCAGACCACTTTGCCCTACGCCTGAAGTTATTCAGGCTGGCTTGCCCTGCCTGCTTGTATCCACACAGACAGCTGTACATGCAGAGTTTTCCCTGCTGTTAACATCCATGCTACACATGCAGAACCCCTAAAGGTAAAGGACCCCTGACAGTTAAGTCCAGTCGCAGGCGATTCTGGGATTGTGGCACTCATCTCGCTTTACAGGCCGAGGGACCGACGTTTGTCCACAGACAGTTTTTCCAGGTTATGGGGCCAGCATGACTAAGCCGCTTCTGGCACAACGGAACACTGAAACCAGAGCAGTGCACAGAAACACTGTTTACCTTCCCGCTGGAGCGGTACCTATTTATCTACTTGCACTTTTTGGCATGCTTTCGAACTGCTAGGTTAGCAGGAGCTGGGACCGAACAACGGGAGCTCACCCCGTCGCGGGGATTCAAACCGCCGACCTTCTGATTGGCAAGCCCAAGAGCCTCAGTGGTTTAGACCACAGCGCCACCCGCTTCCTTAGGATGCAGCAAACTAGAGCAAGACTAGTTGACATGGCTTCCTCACATGTTTCAATCCAATGCAGGCTTCATTCACACCATACCTTTAAAGCACTACGATACCAGTGCAAGTAAGGAAGGTTTTCCTCTTGAATTGGAAGTGATCAGTCTGAATCTGAAGCGAAGCGGATTCCTGCATTGCAGGGGGTTGGACTAGATGGCCCTCGGGGGGGTCCCTTCCAACGCTACAATTCCGTGATCCTAAATGATGCAGGGTAGGGATCCTAGGAAAGGAGCAGGGAAATGTGACATGATTTGCTGCCAAGGAGTGTGGTGGAGTCTCCTTCTTTGGAGGTCTTTAAGCAGAGGCTGGACAACCATATGTCAGGAGTGCTCTGGTGGTGTTTCCTGCTTGGCAGTGGGTTGGACTCGATGGCCCTTGTGGTCTATTCCAACTCTATGATTCTATGATTCTAGCTTCCTGCTCTCTATGCAATGTCAAGGCTTTGGAAACTTTAAGCCCTGAAAAAATTATGGTGCCCTCCCATATGTAATTCAAAATCAATACTAAACTGTATTTCAAAACACACACACACACACACACACACACACAAATGCAACCATTTATTGCAACACATGACAAGATCTGATTTCCTTGCATTCTTTCTCTCTCTCTCTCTCTCTTTCTTTCTTTTTGAATTTGCCTTTTATTTATTTGTTAAGATTTTTATATTACATCGGTAAACGTTGTCATATTACATTACAGGACTTACTATGATATAATTTACAACATGTATACAAAAATTATATACAAATTTTATATACCTAGAAAGAAAATGAAACAAAAAAAGAAAGAACAAAGAGAAGAGAAAAAAACAATTCCCCCCCAAAAAAACATATACATACCAACACACTAGACTTCCTGTCTATCCCGTTGTATATTCCTTTTTTACAAATGAATGTACTCTTATTATTGTATATTTCTTTACATTTTATCTAATACATTCCTATATCAATATGTGCATTATTTCAATCTGGTAGGATGCCCCTCTCCTCTGGGTTTGGGTAGGGATAAGTAATAAATAGAGAAATGGAAGAAGAATTGTAGTAGAGTATAAGGAAATCTCACAAAGCCCTAGCAGTTGCTTAGCACAGCATCTAACAGACATTCAGCCACTCATCATCCATGAGTATGGCAGGGACGAAGGAAGGAGGTGCAGTGGGGGCGGACCGCCCTGGGTGTCTTCACTGAGGGGGGTGACATTTGGCGCGCCGCCCCCCCCCGTGACTCCCAAGCCTACCCCGAGCCGTCAGGGGAAAGGGGGAGCTGCACCGCTTTGCCAGTGGGCTTCCCTTCCTTCCCCCTTTGTTTTGACAGCTAGGGGAGGCTTGGGAGTTGCAGGCAGGCAGCACACTGAATGTGCGCCATCAGCGGCTCACTCTGCACCTGTGGGTGGCTTGCTCTGTCCCTGGCTGCAGGGCGCACGTGCCGCTCCATGCACCCAAATGGCTATCCCGTGCCTGGGGGGGCACCCTCCGCAACCCACGCCCCTCGGGAGTGCCCTCAGCCCCCTCAAGAGCATGCCAGTCCTGGGCAGTGTGGGCATATGCTTCACCATTGGGGTGTGGTCTCATGTATTGTCAGGTTAGGGCTCTGAAACATCTAGGAAGACTTCCCTGTGCCGGAAGAGCGAGGCCTATTGTGCAATCTAAGATGCTGACTTAGCGGAGAACATTCTTGTTAATGGCTTGATAGATATCGGAGGGCTCCCTTGTAATAGAGACGGAGGTGTGTGTGCGGACACACACACATACAGAGGGCTCTTCTGCTAATAAAGCATAAGTTAAAAATGGCAGCAGGTATCCGAGATCATATCTACCTGATGAACGCCTCTGAGGTCTGAACATTCTCAATTTGGAGGGGGCTTTGTCTTTTAATGGAGCCCTGATAAAGAATGGTTCCCCCCCCCTTTCTTTAAGCATTATCGCGCAAATGAACTTGGTAATGGGAGCTGATAAGAATATCTCCCTGCTCAGCAGTGTTAGGCCGGCCTAATTAGACGATAATGATAGAAAAGGCGTTCAAGGCAGAGGGAGACGCTCTAGGTGAGATGGATTTCCCTCTTGTTAAAAGGAGTGCGTGCTCAGGTGCAATATGCAAAGTAGCTGCGATGACCGTGAGGAGAAGGTCCCCTGAAATTTCTAGGACGGAGGTGTGAGGAAGGATAGCCAAGTGGGAATTGATTGATGCTGGAGTTCTGTCATTGATCTAGGGTGCTTTGCAGAGAACTGTCCACTTCTTACTGGCACTGCCCAATCCTTTCTGAGATTATGGTCAGAGTCTGTCCACTCTGACTCGGTTGGAGAAGGGGCAGCTCCATCTGTAGTCCGTGGAGAACTTTATTGGATCCTGAAACTCCCATTACGGCAGGTTGAAATCACTGCTGCTGAAGCCTGGGACTAGAAAATGCTAGTTCTTCTTGGCTCTGTGAATGTCCATAGGGGAAGAGATGGGATGTGGTGGCAGGATCTGACCCTAACTCCTACATGTGTCCATGCAAACCTTATGCACCACTAGTATCCTGAAAAAAATACATGCTTGCATGTGCACAGCTTTTGTCCACAACACTTACTGAAATAGAGGAAATTACATGCTAGGTTACACAATTTGTCCATTTAGAGAACTAGGGGTGGGGGAGAAATTTGCTTCAGATTGCATTTAAAGGAGAACCTGCCTAATTTGTATTCTTCAAAACAACCTGCAAAACAAATCACAGCAATGCACTTCTGTTGCCACTTGATGTGTATTCAGGTGCATATACTAGAGTGCAGTGTGCATGTGAATGTATATACTTGTGAAAATAGCATACGAAAAATATGTAAGGGGAAATTCCTTTGCAAAAATGTATATATTGGGCAAAATAATAAGGTATTGGGGAGAAACTCAAACTGAATTTTCATGAACCAGTTTTGGTTTTCTTAAAGCAAACTGCAGAGAACTGAACTTAAGAGTGGGAAAATAAGAAAATGAGAGAAACCAAAATAACAACAACAACAACAACAACAACAACAACAACAACAACAACAACAACAACAACAACGTTATACCCTGCCCACCTGGCTGGGTTTCCCCAGCCACTCTGGGCGGCTTCCAGCAGAATATTAAAATACAATAGTCTATTAAACATTAAAAGCTTCCCTAAACAGGGCTGCCTTCAGATGTCTTCTAAAAGTCTGGTAGTTGTTTTTCTCTTTGACATCTGGTGGGAGGGCGTTCCACAGGGCGGGTGCCACTACCGAGAAGGCCCTCAGGTTCCCTGTAACTTGGCTTCTCGTAGTGAGGGAACCGCCAGAAGGCTCTCGGCACTGGACCTCAGTGTCTGGGCTGAGTGATGGGGGTAGAGACGCTCCTTCAGGTATATTGGACTGAGGCCGTTTAGGGCTTTAAAGGTCCCACTAGGGGGAATGTGCCATTTCTGAGAGATCCTTCACTCCCTGCCAGAGGAACTACAGTTCCCAAGGTCCTTTGCAGGGAAGCCCTAGCATTAAAACACCCTCCCTTCAAATCATGTAGGATAGCTATGCTTTTGCTCACATCTAATCCTTATTTTGCCTTTAGCATCTGCAACATAAATACAAGCATGTGCTTGAATGAAGCTTCCAGCTGAATATCCGCTTACTCACTGCTGATTCGGGCTTCTAAAGCCCTGTCAGTGAGAGAGAAGAAAGTGCAAGCATTCCTCTGTACTATCATCATGAAAGAGAAACTACCATTGTTCCCAGCATTAAAGGATATTTGCCATGCGGTTGTTCTCTACCCTTCAGTGCCTGTGTTTGCATAAGCGAGAGGCGTGCAACATGTCAACACCTTCCCGCTCTTTCTTCTCAAGCTTTCCTTCGGTGGATCGCCAAGTAGATCATTTCTCTAGGCTTGCACTTTCTTTGTCTTTAGTCTTCTGATCGTTAATGCGTCCTGGAAATCGAGAAAGCGAGCAGAACAGCTCAACTTTTTGTTGCATGAAATCCCCTTGCTCGGAGGAGGAAAAAAATATTGATAGCAAAGTGTTATGGTTCCAAGGGGTTGCTCGAGAGCAAGCAGGCAAATGCCTCCCTGCTCGGCTGTGAAGCCTTGCCTTTGATGCCTAAATAAACTTTATCTGTCCAGAGCGCCACTCTCCCTAGGCTGGCTCATTCACTGGCAGAATCTGTGAGCGGGCGGTTCTTAAACCTTCCCCAGCAAAGTAGTTTCTTGATGCCCAATCTGCGCCTCCCCTCTCGGCACAAAAGCCTACTGTGCAAGGAGAGCGTGGGTAACAGAGGACCTCTCTCCTCCCCGCTTTGCCCAGGCAAGGTGTCCTGGCACCGCCTCGCCTCCTCCGAGCCCTGAAGCTCCTCTCCACTGGAGGCGTGGCTACTCTCCTCCGCTGAGGAGGTGCTGCTTCCCATGATCTTTGGGGGCTCTCTGTAATCCATCCGGCTTTACCCCTCTCCCCCCTGAGCCGATGGCAGTTCCCTGACACAAAGGACTGGGGAAACCCAATGAGGCCCTCAAAGCTTCTCTGTCTGGCCCTTGGGAATCTCCCCATGCCACACCACCTCCACAGCCAACACCCCCCTCCCCGCTTGAATTCCTTGAATTCTGATAATGACTCTCCCTTCCCTGGATATAGGTTAGAGAGAGAGAGAGAGAGAGATGGAACAATGGTCCCCAACTTGGGTCTCCAGCTGTTTTGGGACTACAGTTCCCATCATCCTTGACCACTGGCACTGATGGGAGTTGTAGTCCAAAACCAGATGGAGACCCACGTTTGGGAAGCCGTGGTATAGAACCTAGGCTGCTCTGAAAATATTAAATGTATATTTCTTGCTCCACCTTTTTCCAGTGGCCCCACCCAGCACTGCTATGTGAACCCTGGATGATTGCTCAGAAGGAAATGTGGCCCTCTAGGAGGAAAAGGTTCTCTCCACCCCCACCCTCACCCCATTTTAGCACCTTAGGAACCAGCAGCACTAACACAGGTGTTCTTCTTACCCAGAAGTAAACTGAATCAGTTCCAAATAGGCCACCAGAAGTGTGTATTGTGAGGCTTCAGTGCTATGCATGCTGAAAGTCATACAGACACTAGGACTTCCTTCTGGATAAAGGGACCCCTGACCATTAGGTCCAGTCATGGCCGACTCTGGGGTTGCGGCGCTCATCTCGCTTTATTGGCCGAGGGAGCCGGCGTACAGCTTCCGGGTCATGTGGCCAGCATGACTAAGCCACTTCTGGCAAACCAGAGCAGCGCACGGAAATGCCGTTTACCTTCCCACCAGAGTGGTACCTATTTATCTCCTTGTACTTTGACGTGCTTTTGAACTGCTAGGTTGGCAGGAGCAGGGATTGAGCAACGGGAGCTCACCCCGTCGCGGGGATTTGAACTGCCGACCTTCTGATCAGCAAGTCCTAGGCCCTGTGGTTTAACCTACAGCGCCACCTGCGTCCCTTTTCCTTCTGGGTTGACCTCCACAAACTGTGTTGTTAGGCCACATATAGGAGGGTGAAGCTCTCTGCTATGTAGGAAACCAATTCAGGGCAGCAAGTAGCAACTCCTGGGGCAAAACAAGGCCTTTTCCACAGAAAGTCTGCACTTTGCCAATGAGTTACAAACTCAGTGGGAGCACACCATCTGCGTTCTCTAAATCCCACTCACCTGAAAGAGCAGCATGCCTTGATTAAGTCTTTTCATAATAATAATAATAATAATAATAATAATAATAATAATAATTTTATTTTATAAAACAAACAATTGTCTGAAGCCTGGGATAGCTCAGTCAGTTCAGCCCGAGACTCTGAATCTCAGGGTTCCAGCCCCACATCAGGCAAAAGATTCCTGCATTGCAGGGGGTTGGACTAGATGACCCTCAGGGTCCCTTACAACTCTACAATTCTATGACTCTATGATTCGATGAGTCTTCGTTTTGCCAATGCTCATCACCTTTTCAGTGCCACCGGCTCTTCAGAGCTGACTCCAAAGCAGCCCTTGCATCAAACAGAGGCACCAGATAATAGAAGTGGAGGCATCTGTCGGGTTATGTTCCTGCTAGTTTCTTAATTATTTTTTCCCAATTTTAAATTCATCTGAACATGTCTCTGCAAAAATTTGCAATGTTTGTTGTTGTTGTTTAGTCATTTAGTCGTGTCCGACTCTTCGTGACCCCATTTACTTTTTTTTAAAAAAATCACTGCGAAAATTCACAGTGTTTTAGTTAGCATTTCTCCTAATCGGTATAAGATTTGATTTCAATTTTTGCAAGCAATTTCCTTTAATATAATGCATTCCTGTATGCTAGATTTCCCTCCAATGTTGTAATGCTCATTCCCACGACATGCACATTTTTGCATAGGGAACAAGAGCATCGCAAAATTCAGAGACGTGCAAATTTTGAAGGAAGCTGGTTTTTGGTTCACGTATTGGTTTGGGGAACTGCCGATGAGGCAGTTTCTCATCAATATGCAAACAGAAATGAAAAATCTCCCCTTTCCCTACCAGCTAATGATCTGCCTTTGTACATTTCCAGGTCATCTCAGTGCTTTCTGCAAACCAGGTACTCTGTACCCTGTTATTTCAGGACTTGGCCCTGACATGCTGGAATTGCATGCGATGCAGTCCAGGATATTGGTTTTGGGTTTTCATTTTTTTAAAAAAGGGAAGCAGAGGGAAGGTATCCTATGCAAAGACAACATGCAGTCATTACAGACAGTGTCACAGGTACAGGCAAAAATCAAATAAACTTTCACTAACCTTGGATGATGAGGCTGTGCCACAACTCAAATCAATCGCGGGGGGTGGTTGTATAATCAAAGGAGCATTATGTAATAAGCAGGAGAAAGCTGACCTGGGAAATAGGGGACAGTGCCAAAGGCTAAAGATTTTGTGTGTGTGCAACACTGGCTGGAATTGTAAAGATTTTAAGCTGTGCATATTCCAAAGACTCAAGGTTCCTAAACTGAGGCCCATCCTCAACTTTGTAGAGTTGGAAAAGACATTTTGAGGGTTATCTGGTCCAATGCCCTGCCATGCAGGAATGTGGAGCTCAAACCAACAGCCCTGAGATTAAGTGTCTCATGCATAGACTGCAAGAAGATCAAACCTTTCCATTCTTAAGGAAATCAGCCCTGAGTGCTCACTGGAAGGACAGATCCTGAAGCTGAGGCTCCAATACTTTGGCCACCTCATGAGAAGAAAAGACTCCCTGGAAAAGACCCTGATGTTGGGAAAGATGGAGGGTACAAGGAGAAGGGGACGACAGAGGGCGAGATGGTTGGACAGTGTTCTCGAAGCTACCAGCATGAGTTTGACCAAACTGCGGGAAGCAGTGGAAGACAGGAGTGCCTGGCGTGCTCTGGTCCATGGGGTCACAAAGAGTCGGACACGACTAAACGACTAAACAACAACAACCAGCTGAGCTACATATTTGCCTTGGCTGTGTTCATCCAGTAGACTTTAAGACTGACCAGGTTTCAGAGGGCTGGTTGCAACTGGCAAACCCAATGCAAGAGGACAACTTCAGATTTCAGTGGGGAGGGCAAGAATGTTATAATGTGAGAGTGGGGAACTTTTTGTAGTTTAAGGGGCCGTTTTGCCATGTCCGGAACCTTCTGGGGGCCGCCTGCCCATGGTGGGTGGAGCCAGAGGCAAACGTGGGCAGAGCAACAGATTTGTACAGTGTGCTGTGTTCCGGCCATGCAAAAGTCAGGGGTTTCATTCTGCACAGTCCACTCAGAAAAGCAAGAGTTTGAAGTCACAGTCCATCTAGGCAACAGCACTCAAGGAGAGGACAAGGCAGGGACAGTGAGGGGTGTCATCTGAGGACGGCCCCAGGGGCCAAGTGGTGAGGTATCTCTGGCCTGAGGGTCCTCACCACTATTGCAATCTTTGAGGCAGCCCTGCATTGAGGTCCCATCTGCACAGTATATTTAAAGCAGCGTCATACCATGCTAAAGAGTCAAGGGTCTCCCCAAGAGTTCCTGGAAACTGTAGTACATTCTGAGTTGTTTGGAGACCCCACTCTTTCCCTCCCTGAGCTGCAATTTCCAGGGTGGTTTAATGATCAATCTTTATTTTCCAGGGAATTATGGGAATTGGAATGGGGCTCTCCTAACAAATCCCAGCTCCTTTAATGAACTACAGTTCCCAGAATTCTTTGGGGAGGATTCACGACTTTTCAAAGTGGTATCATACGGCTTTCAATGTGTGGTGTGGCCAAACAATTCCCATGATTCATTGGGGAAGCCATGACGGCTTAAAGTGGTAGGATACTGCCTCAAATGTAGAATGCAGATGGCGCTTTACTTTAAGAGAGCGTGACCTATATTTATAATCAACAGAAATGACAGATTATAGTTTTTATAAAGCAATAGTTTTTTATTGGGAGTTAGTGTATGCAATCAATTATCAACAGCTGAATGCATCTATTTTTTTTTTTAAAAAAGTGAATGTTTCATAACTTTGCCCACTAAGAGCGTGGGATTAATATTAAGCCACACGTCACTTTGCTTTCTCTGTTTAAGAAGCAGGATTTCCATGTTCCTTCTGCATGCTCTCTGCTCTCTGCGCATACCTTCCGAGTGCCCTGCTATGTTTCCTTTCCCAGCACATACCGTAGCCGCTCTGTGTGAAATTGTTTCAGAGCAACAATGTGTTCTTTGTCCTGCAAACCATTCCTGTTTCGCAACCGCACACGGGATCTATGTACAGGCCTGCAGGAATCGCTGAACCCTTAATAAGGGAGGGAAAAGGCTTGGCATGCCTTTTCCATGCTCAGAGCCGACAATCAAGTCTCAACAAGAACGCTTTCTATCTCGTGTGGTTCCCAATCTTGTTTAAATATGCAAAATGTCACTTCTGGGAATGAGACCCACTTCCCTCCTGCCAGCCAGCTCTAGCACTCGTTCTTAGGTTATCAATGACGCCTTGAGCTGTTTTGTTTATAGTTTCTACCATTGACTTTTCCCAGGTGTATTAAGTTTGCAGAGAGGCCCCCAAACCTCTCACGTTGCGTTTTAAAGGCACACAAGCATGATTGCCAACAGGATAGACCCGAACTGACGAATTATTGGCAGGGCTGCAGCGTAAAAGCAGGAACAACCCAAGGACAGAACTACAGGAGGAGCAACTCTCCAACAAATACAAAGAGCAAGAAGGTATGCAGACCACTTGTGATGTATTTGGGCACAGTGAATTAACCACGCACTGCCTCTTTAAGCACAACCCAGACTTTCTTCCCCTGGACTACATTAGGGCTGGGGAACTTAGAACTTTCTGACAGTAAGAGCTATTCAACAGTTGAACGGTCTCTGTCAGGAGGTTGTGGACTCCCCTCCCTTGAAGGTTTTAAGGCAGAGGTTGGATAGTCATCAGGGACATGGGTGGCGCTGTGGGTTAAACCACAGAGCCTAGGACTTGCCGATCAGAAGGTCAGCGGTTCGAATCCCCGCGACGGGGTGAGCTCCTGCCAACCTAGCAGTTTGAAAGCACGTCAAAGTGCAAGTAGATAAATAGGTACCGCTCTGGCGGGAAGGTAAACAGCGTTTCCGTGCGCTGCTCTGGTTTGCCAGAAGCTCACCCACAATTAGCATGTGGCCCTCAGAAGGTTCCTTTTGAGGGAATGTGGCTCTCAGGTCAAAAAAGGCTCCCTGCCTCAGATTCAGGGCTTAAATGCACCTTATTACCAGTCCCCCAGGAGTATCAACTTAGGAAGCCAGTGGAAGAGAACTAGGAGATGAACAATATGCTCCTTATGGAGAGAGTGTTGTTAGACTGTTGTCGGGCCAGCCGTTACAAATGGCGCTTTTCAGCATAAAATAAAGACGCAGAGAGCTAGCTTATTTCCTTGGACTGATGGAGCAGCTCTTTCAGACATCTTCTCCTCTCCAGTCCGTTTTTATTACCCTTTGTTCTCTCCAGCCGCATGGCTGCATCCCAGTGTCTCATGTTACCTCATCTGGCCAGGGCTTAAACCCACCCACACCATATAGGGTCAACACTGCCCAGAGGAAACACAACTCCTTTTAAGGTCAATACAATTCTAATACATGTTAAGGCGCAGACATGCTGGTCACTGGGTCAGCAAGACACCAGGTGGCACTACAAACCTCGGCCAGGGCTTTCTGGCTCCCACAGACTGTGTTTTAATTTCTGCTAGTCGTATGATTCCATATGTGTCGCGATAAGGACCGACCCACTCAAAGCTAATGGCAAGTGATCATTACAATGGACATATCCAATAGAAGTACATGCATTTAAAATGAATAAAAGCAGTATTCAAATACATTACCTCTCTCTCTATTTTGGTGAGGTTTTCTTAAGAGTAATGCTCAGTGAACCATGCTAAGAATAATAAAAATAACAATAATTATGCAGTGGTTACATACACTTCAGGTTACAGACGCTTCAGGTTACAGACTCCGCTAACCCAAAAATAGTACCTCTGGTTAAGAACTTTGCTTCAGGATGAGAACAGAAATTGTGCTGCGGCAGTGGGAGACCCCATTAGCTAAAGTGGTGCTTCAGGTTAAGAACATTTTCAGGTTAAGAACGGACCTCCGGAACAAATTAAGTACTTAACCCGAGGTACCACTGTAATCATATGCCGACCATTTGACTGGGTTGTTCCAGCCTCTCTGGACAGCTTCCAACAAATTATAAAACCACAGTAAAACATCAAACATAAAAAACTTCCCTGTACAGAGCTGCCTTCAGGTGTCTTCTAAAAGTCAGAGAGTTCTTTATTTCCTTGACATCTGACAGGATGGCATTCCACAAGGCGGGAGCGACTACCAAGAATGCCCTCTGCCTGGTTCCCAGTAACCTCACTTCTTGCAATGAGGGAACTGGCAGAAGAGCCTTGGAGTTGGCTCTCAGTCTCTGGGCTGAATGATACGGTTGAGATGCTCCTTCAGATAAACAGGGCTGAGGCCGTTTAGGACTTTAAAGTTCAGCACCGACACTTTGACTTATGCTTGGAAACATAATGGGAGCCAGTGTAGATCCTTTAGGACTAGTGTTATGTGGTCCCGGCAGCCTTTCCCAGTCACCAGTCTAGCTGCCACATTCTGAATTAGTTGTAGTTTCCAAGTCACCTTCAAAGGTAGCCCCATGTAGAGTGCATTGCAGTAGTCCAAGCAGAAGATAACTAGAGCAGGCAGGCAGGGTCTCAGCTCACGTACCAGATGGAGCTGGTACATAGCCAACCTAGGTACAGAATTGCCCTGTGCCTCCATGGACAACTGTGAGTCCAAAATGACCCCAAGGCTGAGCACCTGGTCCTGGGTGCACAGTTACTGGGTGCATGGATTCAACATGCTTCCATTGGGGTCAACCTAGAGCAGCCTTTCTCAACCTGTGGGTCCCCAGATGTTGTTGAACTACAACTCCCATCACCCCTAGCTAGCAAGGCCAGAGCTCCGGGATGATGGGAGTTGTAGTTCAACAACATCTGGGGACCCACAGGTTGAGAACCACTGACCTAGAGGCTCTTGATAGGTTAGGGAAGCAGGGTTTGGTTCTCCCTCTCTCTCTCTCTCTCTCTCTCTCTCTCTGTTGATTTCCTGCAGAGACAATATTGAGCTCCTAAGGATTTACTGCTTGAAAAATACTGCTTTCATCCACAGAAAGAGACAAAGGGCAGTCGATTTGTGCTCCTCCAGGATAGATTTCCACTGCATTCATTATCCTGATTATAGCTGCTAACTTCAGGGAAACCGTTTGATAACTTCCATCCGCTCCTTCTCAGATTAGTTTTTTTTTTTTTGAAGGGGGGTACTGATTACATGAGGAGGTTGTAGGGTGAAGGAAGAGATGTAACAAAGTGGGGGGAGAGAAAGATTTCCAAACTGGGATGCAACTGGTGCTGTATGTTTTGTCAGACTCCTGTTCCATACACAGGCTGCATACAGACCCTCCAAGTGTCCCTATTTTCCAGGAACAGTCCCGGATTTACAGAAGCCGTCCCAGTTTCTGATTTGATCCTTGAATGCCCCGCTTTTCCTCAGGATGTCCCTATTTTCATTGGAGAAATGTTGGGGGTTATGGAGTTATGCAACCCCCAAGCCAAGGAGATAAATATTTCTTCTGAAGGCAGCCCTGTATAGGGAAGTGTTTAAATGTTTGATGTGTTGTTGTTGTTGTTGTTGTTGTTGTTGTTGTTGTTGTTGTTGTTTTTAAAAGGTAAAGGGACCCCTGACCATTAGGTCCAGTCGTGGCCGACTCTGGGGTTGTGGCGCTCATCTCACTTTATTGGCCGAGGGAGCCGGCGTATAGCTTCCGGGTCATGTGACTAAGCCGCTTCTGGCGAACCAGAGCAGCGCACGGAAACACTGTTTACCTTCCCGCTGGAGCGGTACCTATTTATCTTCTTGCACTTTGACGTGCTTTCGAACTGCTAGGTTGGCAGGAGCAGGGACCGAGCAATGGGAGCTCACCCCGTCGCGGGGATTCGAACCGCCGACCTTCTGATCGGCAAGTCCTAGGCTCTGTGGTTTAGCCCACAGCGCAACCCGTGTCCCTATTATTAAATAGGACATCCCTATTTCTATTGGAGAAATGTTGAAGGGTTTGTACTTTGAAGGCACGTTTAAACCACATAGCTGCCCCGAAAGAATCTTGGGAACTCCTAGTTTACTCCTCACAGGGCTATGATTCCCAGCACCCTTAACAAACTGCAGTTCCTGGGATGTTTTGGGGGGGACGTGATGTGCTTTAAATGTGTATACAGCCTTACCCTCTATGGCCCATTTTTAAAAATCAGCTCATAACCCTAGACTCTGGGCAACATTGCCCCATTACCAGCATGAATCGCAAAGGCCTCATTTGCACTATATATTCAAAGCAGACTCTACAACTTTGAACAGCCATGGGCTCCTCCAAAGACCCTTGGGGACCATAGTTCGTTAACAGTGTTGGGAGTTGTTAGGGAATTCCCTAGTAGCTTCAATGAATTTGTCTAGCCCTCTGTTGGAGATGTCCAAGTTGGTGGCCCTCGCTGCCTCCTAAGAGAGCAAATTCTCTAGTCCTAATGTATCCTGCTTGGAGATTTTCTTCCTTTTGTCTGCCTTCAGTCTTCTGGCATTTGACTTCATTGGGTGTCCTCAAGTATCTACTGTTGCGACAGAGGGAGAAATATTTCTCTGTGTCCACTTTCTGCTCACTCTATAGAATTTTATACTCTATCCTGTCACCTCTTACTTATCTTTAATGAACTTTCTCCAGCCCCTTAATCAGGTTGGTTTCCCTTTTCCACACCTTTCCCAGCTCTAAAATATCTTCTTTGAGGTGAGGCCACCAGAACAGTACGCCATATTCCAAGTGTGGCCACACCGTAGATTTGTACAACAAACAATATTTTTATTCTCGATCTCTTTCCTAATTATCTTAGCCATTGAATTTGCCTTTTTAGCACCTGCCACACTATGCCATTGAGTTGAGTTGAGATGGCATTCATCTGTCTTGGGAGACAATGGAGGAAAGCACCTTTGAGGGTTACAGCACCTGCTGTGGCTGTAGAGACTGATAAAGGAGCGGAAAGGATCCTAATTGCTAAAAACTGGAAAAACGAAATTGTGCCAACAAAAATGGAATGGCAAGACAAACTGTTAGAGTATATTGAATTGGCTAGGTTAACAGAGGCAGTTAAAGATCATACTAGACAAGAATTTCAAAAGGCATGGAGAAAATGCAGAGAATGCTTCACAAAACAGTGCCCTAAAATTCATACCTGGACTTGTTTCGATTAATGTCTGCAGGAGACTTTGTGGATATTTAAATTATCTTAATAATTATTCATAAAGGAAACAGCTTATAAGAAGTAAATAAGGATGCCAGAAACAGGATAAAGCAGGTCCTTGGGGACCTAATAATAATAATAATAATAATAATAATAATAATAATAATAATAATATATTATTTATACCCCGCCCATCTGGCTGGGTTTCCCCAGCCACTCTGGGCGGGTTCCAACAGAATATTAAAATATAATAGTCTATTAAACATTAAAAGCTTCCCTAAACAGGGCTGCCTTCAGATGTCTTCTAAAAGTCTGGTAGTTGTTTTTCTCTTTGACATCCAGTGGGAGGGCGTTCCTCAGGGTGGGCACCAATACCAAGAAGGCCCTCTGCCCGGTTCCCTGTAACTTGGCTTCTCACAGGGAGGAAACCGCCAGAAGGCCCTCAGCACTGGACCTCAGTGTCCGGGCAGAACGATGGGGGTGGAGATGCTCCTTCAGATATACTAGACCGAGGCCGTTTAGGGCTTTAAAGGTCCGCACCAACACTTTGAATTGTGCTCGGAAACGTACTGGTAGCTAGTGTAGCTCTTTCAAGACCAGTGTTATGTGGTTTCAGCGGCCGCTCCCAACCACCAGTCTAGCTGCCGCATTCTGGATTAGTTGTAGTTTCTGGGTCACCTTCAAAGGTAGCCCCACATAGAGCATATTGCAGTAGTCCAAGCGAGAGATAACTAAAGCATACACCACTCTGGCGAGACAGTCCGCCATCTTCCATTCTGTGGAGATGGACCAAGCCAGAGTAGACGTCACTGAGACAGCAATGTGAACACGCTGTGAATGTGCACTTGGGAAAGCAAATCTTTGTTTGAAACTCTGTCCTGCCATATGATGCCCAAAATCTTCCTGACGCAACACATGTGGAAGGCATTGAGCTGTCACTTCTGACGGTTGTTGAGTTGCCCATGGCTCACTTCCATAAAGCATAAAACCAATATAATGTTGCCATTTAGAGAGATATACCCAAAGTATACCCATGACCCTTATGGCAGCAAACAGGGAGAGGCTCTTTGTCTTTACACCTGCGCAACGGTTAATGAGACTGGTATCCCTCCCTGCTTAATTCAAAATCTGTTAAAACCAAATGAGCTTATTTCAGTGGTTTTTAATGGGATTTCAGATTAAACTGTTGGCTTCTAATGACAGTGCTGCCTCTTCAAGGCGTGGAGGAAAATAACTATATTAGAAATGCCGTGAACTCAGCAAAAAAGTGGAAGGGTTGTGTTGGGTTAAGTTGCACTGGCAGAGGGGTGCTTTGGATAGGATAGGGAGAATTAAAACAGATGTGTGTTCTCAGTTAGTCTGAAGGTGAGTGTTTTCAAGCTTGGGTTTCCCCATGAAAGAAATGAACTCTCTAGCAGCCAACCACCCCCTCGGGTGATGCTGGCGAAGTTATTAGGTTTAAGGCAGGTTGCACGACTGAGGTTGCATAAGGTAACTCTTGTCATGTCAGCTGTTCTGGGATGTGTCAGGATCATATGAGCCAGATGAAAGGTAGACTCTTTTTAAAAAAGCAATAAAACGAAAGAAAGTGCACAGCTCTTGGAATACTGAAGGCCAACACCTCCCAAATTGCTCATTAACACAGGTTAATTGCATACAATCATGACACATACGTGACAAGTAAAGTCATCGGGGAAGTGACAGGGAAAAGTCCCAGAGGGGGGAATGCAATCCAGAGGCTCGTGGTTTTAATGAAGACATGTCCAAACTTTGTCGGAGGAGGAGAATTTTATGAGTATCCCACATGGTTATAAACTTCTGGAGCATCTTTGTAGGAGTCAGGGCACTTGGGCAAGGGGAAAATTGGTCTGACTCACAGCCAGCTGACATGGGGAAAAACCAGAGCTTCCCAAAAGCTCTTCTGCTGTCATATGTTCTCCAGATGGTAGGGCTGCAGGCCAATGGTAGAGTGGTCCTAGCTTCAGTCTCTGGCGTGGGGATGCAGGTGGCACCGTGGTCTAAACCACTGAGCCTCCTGGGCTCACATATTGTAAGGTCAGCAGTTCGAATCTGCACAATGGGGTGAGCTCTGTCCCAGCTCCTGCCAACCTAGCAGTTCAAAAACATACCAGCGTGAGTAGATAAATAGGTACTGCTGCAGCGGGAAGGTCAACAGCTTTTCCGGGCACTCTGGCTTCTGTCACTGTGTCCCGTTGCACCAGAAGCGGTTTAGTCATGCTGGCCACATGATCCGGAAAGCTTTCTGCCAACAAATGTCGGCTCTCTTGGCTAGAAAGCAGAGAGGAGCACCACATAGTCAAATCTGACTGGACTTAACCATCCAGGGGGATGCTGGTGGCACTGTGGGTTAAACCACAGAGCCTAGGACTTGCCGATCAGAAGGTGGCGTTTCAAATCCCCGCGACGGGGTGAGCTCCTGTTGCTCGGTCCCAGCTCCTGCCAACCTAGCAGTTCGAAAGCATGTCAAAGTGCAGGTAGATAAATAGGTACCGCTCTGGTGGGAAGGTGAACAGCGTTTCTGTGCGCTGCTCTGGTTCGCCAGAAGTGGCTTAGTCATGCTGGCCACATGACCCGGAAGCTGTACACCGGCTCCCTCGGCCAATAAAGCGAGGTGAGCACCGCAACCCCAGAGTCAGCCATGACTGGACCTAATGGTCAGGGGTCCCTTTACCTTTACCTTTAACCATCCAGAGGTCCTTTACCTTTACCTTTTACCAATCTCTGGCATCTTCAGGTAACACTGGGAAAGATTCCCTGCCTGAAACCCTGGAGAGACTGCCTGTCATAGAATCATAGAAGTGTAGAGTCAGAAGGGACCCCAAAGTTCATCTAGTCTAACCTCCTGCAAATCTCAGATTAGACAATACTGAGATAGATAGACCAACGGTCTGTCTCAGTACAAGGCAGCTTCCTATGTTCCTATGGGTGGTATTCACCATTCATTTCGGTGGCTCTACTCTGAGTCAAAGTTCACCGAAAGCAACCCTACATTCCAAGTCAATGAGCATTTGGATATTTGCTGAAAAGTTGGCAGATATTTGAAACCTGCACTGACATGAAATAATATTTCGTTATTTTATACGTGTCTCTTGCAAGAATAAAGGAGGGATGCTAATAAATCCCTCCACTTTTGGGTTTTTTATTTTTTATTTTTTAAATATTTTTATTAAACAGTTTTTATAGCCACACAAACAAAACATAACAACGACACATACATAAACAAACAATAACAGAAACAAAACAAAAAACAAGTATCATTTCATATCCTAATTTCTTAAACCTTTCTTCCTCGACTTCCTCATGCCTCCCTTTTCTGTATTCCAAATTCTAATCAATTACTCAGCAAATCTTCCCTTATTTTACTTTAAATTTAAGCTAATCTTCCTTATTCTCCTTGTCTTAACCATTACTAATAGTAACCATTCACTTTTGGGTTTTTTAAAAGGTGAATTTGAAATTCGAATGTGAAATTCCACATTCAAAAACTGTGTTGTGAAACGGGATATTTTGGTGATTTTGTTTTTATATGGGTAAAAAAACCACCACATTTTTGTGCTACTGATTAAAGTCAGCCTTGGCTATGTCGTGTCACCAGTTCTGATGCAGTTCTACAAAACAAACTACTGGGTGTTGGTGGGGATGCCTAGCATCACAAAAACACAAGCTGCTGCGTTAGTCAAACTGCTAGTCCATCTAGCTGACTACTGTCAACACAGATTGACATCTCCTAGGAGCCGAGCCTTTTGGTCCCCCTAATACTTATGGGGAGGGGGCTGGCCCCCTGCATATAGCTACACGTGCATAGGTACCCCCTGTGAATAGGGGCCTATGATAATGCAGGGAACTTGATCAAGTAGAGCATCTATGTGCATACAACTATATAACTGGCTGCACAAATGGTAGGGGGCCAGGACCTGTGTGCATGGGTTGGGCCAACAGAAATGCTTCTAGCTCCACCTCCAAATATTTAGTGTATGCAAGGAGGGGAATGTGTAAAGAGGATTGTTGCATTCTGAAAGAAATCAGTGGGATCTTCACCCGCAGGATGAATCCAACTCTGCAGTCCGTGTTCATATACAATCAGTCAATAGTTCTTCTGTATTAAGAAGTCAGTTAGGCTTTGACTTTTTTGTAGCAACATCTTTGCTCCCTGGGAGCTTTCCCAGGTCCTGTAGAAATGGCTGGTTCTTTTGCTAATTGTCTGCAACCTGCTGCTTGCTGCCTTCTTGTTGGTCATCTGACTCCTGCTGCTTGACTCCAGCTACTCCTGGCCCATCGATTCAAAGCATCACTCTGCGCTTGCTCAGGATGGATTGCATTTTGCAGAGCCAGGATACACACAAACTTCATGGAATGTGATAAACCTGTAGCATAGTCATGCCTAAGACAAAACAAATGAAAAGGTGAACCAAATCCCTGTGACTCTTTGAAAGGTCAGCTATATAGATACTGTCCGGGAACTCAGTCAAAAGTTCCACTAGTTCATTTAGCTTCAATCTACATTCTCTTGTGTTTCACTAAAACACTTAGCTTTGGTGGCAAGTTGTCCCTGGCCTAATATGTAGAGTCGTGCCCACGCACACCTGGGTTCTTCTTCAGGTTTGAGCTCTGTCATAATGATTGCACACAAAATGTACCAGGCTAGAGAGGAATCTCTGAGAAAGGAAGATACCAAGTGATTCATTAACCCAGCACCCAATGTCATCTTGTAATTGCCAAATTAGCTGGATCATGACTGTGCATGTTTAACACTCCTGTGGGCAGGTTCTACATACATACCTGAAGACTGGAATTAACTCTGAGCCATCTCTCAGGGTTAGCAGCAGCAGCATATCCTATGGGGTTTTCTTTGCATTCAGATGTCAGGACTGGATTAATCATTCTGCTAAGTAGTCTCCTGAATGGGGTCGTGCCACGTTGAGATCCTTTCTATGGTGCATTGACCTGAGATCTCTCTGGGGTGTATATATATTATGCCAAGCACACTGCGTTCTTCCAAAAACCCACCCAGATGTTCAGGGTTAGTTCCTATGTTGTTCTGATGATGTGGTTGCTACTGAGATGAATTACATGAGCACTCAGGCATATGCAGGAAGGGCTGCCCACGTGATTTGGAATCAACCATATCCAAACATTACCAGGGATGGAGGAATGGTTCTTGTTGACTCCAACAAAATGATTTGGCTTCCTGGCAGCAGTTACACCATGATAAGCACCTGCTCTTTAAAAACAACAACAACAACAACTGTGGTGACTTTATGACAAGACAGTTTTGTTTAGAGCTGGTGGCTAGTGACCATTGGGATTGGTAGAGTGGAAGGCAGGGAGTGGTAGGATGGAAGGCAAAGAGGTGAACAGTAGGTGGCGCTACAGCCAATGACAGGCAAAGCTGACCAATTCTAGTTTTGCCCCTTCTTCCTCCCTGCAGAGTTCTATGAGAGTAACACTGAGATTGAGGAGGAAGAAGCCAACAGCCAATGTCATCCTCTGGACTGGATGTAAGTAATTTAGATACTGTATAGTTTTGATCCGGTTTTAAGGAAGAAGAAGGGATAGGGTTTTATGAAAGTCTCAGTTTCAAGCTTATCCACATTGATTTATTTTTTTTCTGTTTTCCATCTTGCCCCTTGATTTCAACAAGAAGCAAGATATTCCCCAGTTCCACTAAAAATGCAAACAATTCTCACATATAATGTGCATTATTATTCATATAATATTGCATACACATTATGCAGATATATACATTCCAGGTTTCCTTAAGTAACCAGCTCATAAACAGATATGTACAGCAATGCCTATAACTGTAGAAAAAATATTTGTGCATGAGTAACTTACCAGTTGTGCTGCAGAAATATAGTACAGCATGAAGCTCGACTCTTATTACACGCACATACACACTGCATACATATAGAATTTTGCATATTATAAGTTGGGCTTTTTTAGAAAACACACAATGCACAAGCAGCTTGGAGATAAGATGGATCTTGCAAATCTCAGTTGGTTTGGAATTGCCAAATATTATATATAAATCCATGTAAAATGGATTCCTCCTTCATCCTTAGGGAGAACACTTAGGAACAGCTTTAAATCACAGTAGCTGTTCCAGGAAGGTACAGAACTCTTAAGATAGGGAATGGCCTTATACTGACTCTACCCATTGATCCATCTGACTCATTAACAGCTACTGTTGGTAGGAGTGGTCTAATATGTCATTTCAGATGCCATCCCCCTAATCCTGTTACCTGGGATTAACCGGAGATATCAAAGATTGGACCTGGGATATTGGATGAGTTAGGCATCTGCCCAGTCATTGAGCTGTGAACTATCATATATCCCTATATTATATTATAAATATTATACGGTGGTGCCTCTGGTTGTGAATGGGATCCATTCCGTAGGCCCGTTCACAACATGAAAAGAGCGCAACTCACAGCGGCGCGTCTGCGCACACGCGGGTTGCGATTTGCTGCTTCTGCGCATGTGCGTGACGTCATTTTGCACTTCTGTGCATGCACAAGCGGCGAAACCCGGATGTAACCCTTTCCAGTAATTCCAGGTGGCCGCGGGACGTAACCTAAAAGAACGTAACATGAAGCAGATGTAACATGAGGTATGACTGTATTATTAAGGCCCGCAAGGTCAATTAGGTTGGTTTTATTCTGATTTATCTCAGTTTGCTTTCTTTTATTGCATCTGCCAGGAAGCTAGCCCCACCCTCCTAGTTGTTTCTAGTTTCAACCTCTCCATTCCCCGGCCCAGCCCAGAGCCTAATCGAGTCTCATCACCCCAAACAATCTTTTTTCTGGACTTCCAGAACCCTACCAATTTTGGCAGTTTTGGTTTAAAAATAAATTTAAGTAGGCACAGCCCTTGCCTGGGGGAGTCAGTTGCTCCCACCCTAGTTATCAATTTTTTGATGAGGGAAGAGGGGGCATTAAAAGTTCCTCCTTAGCTGTTCTGCACAGTATATGTGTGGTGAAAGAGTACCGGTAGCCACATTCACTGCTGACATTGGCCCCCTGGAACATTCATCAAGGGAGACTGCGGCCCTCCAGCAAAACAATACTGACCACCTCCGAGTTCTCTTTCTCCCTCTCTCTTATTCTCTCCCACAGCAGTCTATTGTTCTTTGTATATGCAAATACCATCCTCGTACCCTACGAGTGTCCCGGAAAAAACAGGACATCCCTTTTTTTCTCCTCACGAGAGAACAGTGACCATTTTGGACATTGCGATCTCGCATGATTTCGCATCACGGTTTCCCCATGAAAAAAACTTTTTTAAAAAAAGTGGTACAATCTCTCACGGCACCGCAAAATGCACATTCATGGGTGCCATGCCGCCCCCACAAAAAAATGCTTTTCCGGGGAGAAATCACAGCACAAAATTGTGCGAGATCACGGCCTCCAAAATGGCCGCCGTTCTCTCGCAAGATCGTGTCCTGGATTTTGCAGTCAAGGTGTGGGAGGGTATGCATCCTCCCTGCCCTGGCGTGGCATTAGGCAAACTCGGCCTCCAGGTGTTTTGAGACTACAAGTCCCATCATCCCTGACCACTGGTCTTGTTAGCTAGGGATCATGGAAGTTGTAGGCCAAAAACATCTGGAGGGCCGAGTTTGCCTATGCCTGGACTAGAGGGCAGGGAATCCAGATGAATTGCCTCCAACCATCACTTACCTTTCACTGTCCATCTTATCTCCTATGGAGATGCACCTTCTGAACATCACAGCAAACAATCTGCCCTACCATTTCCAATGGTCACCGGTCCACAGAAATCTGCTAGGAAGCCATAGGGTGGTGGTGGTCATTCTGTGATCTCAAGAAGCCCCTTGCCTGCTCTCCATTGTCTGCCAGGTTGAGAAAGTGGTGACCTTCAGTGCAAACCTTCCGCCCATTTTGTTTTCCTTCCTGGCACCATCCCATGAGTATGAAGGATGGAGCCAGAAGCATTACAAGTGACTCAGGTGTACCCCGGCACGATAAAAGATCCTGAGCTCCGCTTCCTCTTACTCACATCGCAGATATTGCTAGAGTAAACAGTCCTCTTAGAAACTCAGTTCCATCAAGGCCATTCCTGAGCCTCAAGATCTACTTCCTGGGAGGTCGCCAAGAACATCTTACCGTACATGAGTGCAGTAACACAGGCGAGGGGAGTGTTCAAAGTGTCTGGACAGGAAAAGTTTGAATGCCAGCCAGAGGAATCTTTTGGTTTCAAAATGTTCGGGATTTTGAGCACTTTCCCTGACTTACAGCTCCATAGCACTTTACCATAAGAAGTTCAGACTTGTCAGCCATCAATTCATTAAAAAAATGAATGGTTTCTCATTTCAGGTGGACCTTGGCTGCGGAATTCTGAAGGATTTGGCATGAATGAGCACTAGATTTGGGTTCAGAGCTGAGGTATAAGAGGCTTGCTTCAAAGTTCTTATGATTCTCTGCACATTGTCAATGCCTAAGAGGCTGGCAGCTGGAAGTCCCAAAGTCACTGAGATGTACCAGCTGGACTCCCCTCCATCTCAGGGAGGTTTGGAGGTATCTGGAGGAGATGGTGGCTCTGCCAGTTAGGGAGGACAAATCTGACCCAGGAAATGATCCATAATGAATTGAAAAAATTGTTTAAAAGTACTTTCCCCAAAGTCCTTTCTGTTAGGAATAATTCAGACTGAAATTCCCAGGTGTCAAAAAAGGTTATTTATGTATGCCATTACTGTGTCCCATGTTTTGTTAGCCCAAAAATGGAAAACGAGCGAGGTCTCAACCAAAGGACAATGCAACTCAAGTTGACAGAATATGGGCAGTTTGCAGACTTAGCATATAGAATAAGAGAACAAGAAGAACATACGTTTAGAGAAGATTGGAAAACGTTTATTGAATATATGGGAAATAACTGTGTACAGCTGAAAATGCTGGCAGCATTAAGACAAATTCAACAGTGTAAATAAGTTTTGGTGGTTGTAATAATGGAATACTGAATGGTATAGTTTCTGTAAAATATGCAGGGATTTATGATATGTAAAATGAACAACAGAAAGGGAAGAAGGGAAGTCACTGATATCTTAAGGATGTAAAAACGAGTACTTTAAATTGTAAAACAGAAAATTTTTATATATAGGCGGACAAATCTGTCAATTTCCATTCTGTCAATTTCTTCTTTTTCCAATCCTAAATTCCATTCTCCACATTGAAGTCATAGAATCATACAGTTGGAAGGGACAAGAGGGTCATCTAGATCAACCCCCTGCAATGCCTGTGCACAGCTGTCCCTGGGTGGGCTCAAACCACCAGCCTTCTGGTTAACTGCCAGATGTACTGACCCATTGCACAACCTGAGATTTCAGCAGAGTTTTTATTTTTATTTTTTAATCCTCATGGAAATTCATCACCATTTCAGTGTGACTTTCTCCTAAAAAACAGATCTTTGTATGCTGCTTTGACATCCATGTTTCTGCAAGCAATTTCATCCAATGTAATAATAATAATAAAAATAAATTTTATTTATATCCCGCCCTCCCCAACTGAAGCCGGGCTCAGGGCGGCTAACAACAATAAAATAGTACAACATTCTAAAATCATTTCATTATAAAATTAATTCAACTCAAAATGATGGCAACCATTAGGCTAAAGTTCTGTGAAGATTGCCATAGGAGGGAGTCAGGCTGACCAAAAGCCTGGTGGAACAGCTCTGCCCTGCAGGCCCTGCGGAAAGATGTCAAGTCCTGCAGGGCCCTAGTCCCTTATGACAGAGCGTTCCACCAGATCAGGGCCACAGCCAAAAAAGCCCTGGCTCTGGTTGAGGCCAGCCTAACCTCTCTGTGGCCTGGGACCTTCAGGATGTTTTTGTTTGAGGACCGTAAGTTCCTCTGTGGGACATACCAGGAGAGGCGGTCCCGTAGGTACAAGGGTCCTAGGCCGTATAGGGCTTTAAAGGTAATGAATTTCTGTGTGCTGTTTTCAGCAATACACGCATTTTGTGCACCTTGTAATATATGCCCCCCTTTTTTACACATTGCTTGGCTGAAGTTACAAAGATGAAAGCTGGCAACACTAACCCTGCTGTGTGGGAATCCCTTCAGACCATTGCAATGCCTGAAGACAGACAGCAAGGTCATGCAGCCACAACAGTGACTAGAGGAGGAATGTCCACTGGGAGGAACACAGTGGAAAAAACCGCCTTAGTGCATCTGCAGCAGCACAGCTGGATGCCTTCATCTGCCTCAGCTGCAATACAACATTTGTCTCTACAGCCACAGCAGGCACTGTAGCCTTCCAACAGTTCGACTTCACCCCTGAAGGCGCACTCCTCCATTATCTCTCAAGACAGACAGATGCCAACAGCAACTTGGCTGAAATAATGCGCTGCAAAATTCAGAGGAGTGTGAATTTCAAATGACAACTGTGCTGGGCCCGGGGGTAAACCCAAGCAATGCGGTCCAGGTCCGGTCCCAAATCCAAGGGTTCTGCGAAGAGTCAGTCCAACAGGATCAAGGCAGGAAACCAGGCTAGGTCAGGCACAGGGTCACAGGCAGGTTCTAGAAAACAGCAATGTTGCTCCCGCAACCTGGGGTGGGGTCCAACAGCCTTTTATCTCTGTTGGGGTAACGGCCGGTCGTGATCCCCCAGTAACTCATCTCCCTGTCTCACCTGAAAGCGAGCAATCCTCCTGCGAGTAGTCAGGTCTCTCCTTCTCTCAGACCTTAGTCTCTGCAGCTCAGGAGATATCGGTGGGTTACTAGACCCAGAGGCCGCCTTAGCCTCCCCTCACCCAACTGGTAGTGGAGCAGCTGTAAGTGATGGCCCAGCTGAGGGCAATGAGGTAATCCCTGCATCTGGAGCCAGGGCAGGCTCAGGCCCCTGACTCGGCCCAGCTGGTGCTTGTTGCAGGGGAACCTGTGCAGACTGGGGCTCTTCAGAATCAGGCCCCAGACTTGCTTCAGACACCGCCTGAGGCAGAGGATCCGGTGCAGACTGAGACTCCTCTGGTTCCGAGTCCGAGCCCGAGTCCCAGGCCATCACAACAACTGTGTTTCGTGGACTTGTCAATTTGGAAGGGACCCATAGGGACATCTACACAGGAATTACAGCTAAGATATCCCTGACAGATGGCCACCCAACCTCTGCTTAGAAACCTCAAACGAAGGAGAGCCCGCCATTTTCTAAGGTTCACATCTTGTTTCGGATAGTGTGAATTTCTTAGGTTTACCTCTTAATGCAGACTGGACTGAACTTTCTCCCTCATTCCTAGTGCCAAACTGGACACTTTGGAAGGATAGGAAAAGCCCACCGCCTTCCTCCTCCCTTCTCAAAGTATTCCTTCTGGAAAGCTATTTTCCAGTTCAGACTTTCCACAATCCTTAGCCATCACAGTAATGAGTGGATCCTTTTAAGATGCAGTGGGATCACTCACCGGTAACATTTGCAGTCCTGGAATATAATATATCTTTATTTGCAGCAGGGCCTCATGTTCCACCCCCCACCCATGGTTGTTGCTGGGTTTTTTAACATAAAGACAACCATTTCAGTCTGTGTGGATAGGATCTATATATATATAAAGGCTGAAATTATGGCTTGGAAAATATTTGTGCCAAGGTATTTCTATAGGACCAAGCATAAGCAGGAGGCATTTCTAAGCCTGGAACATTTGTGGACAAGTTTCTGACATGTTATTTAGGTTACAGTGATTGGAGCAGATGTGTCACATGGAACGTTTTCTGTGTTTTGATTGGGGGAGTACGGGTTACACCTTCAATGGACGGCCCTTCAGTTGGTCAGAGTCCAGTCAGTGCTCTCTCTGTGTGTTTCTGACATTGACACTCTTTTTCCATATCTGTCTGTGCCAGAGAGACTTGGTTACTGAAATATTCCTCGAGAGTTCATGCAACTGCTCCTTTGAAAGATACTGCAGGAGTTCTAAATAAGTATGTGTGCCTTCAGAAGCAAGGCTGAATTTATATTTTATTCACCATGGGGTAAACATTTGAACAATACCTTATTCTAGAAGGATCAACCTTACCAGCACCTGCCTGCTTTCAAAATGTCGAATTTCAGGTGGTCCCCTTCAAGGAACCTGCTCTCTGCCCTGAGCATCTGCTATGGAATCCTAATCATCATCATAATGTTTAGCATTTGTGCATTTAGTGCCATAACAAAATTGGTCCTCAGATTACGTATACGTCCTCTTCCATTGTGAAAGAGGCTTCCTTAATTCTCTCTCATTCTCAGGACACGTGAAACGGCGAGCTCCTGGTTGTTCCTTTGCAAGTTGGGAATGCTGTCAGGGCTAGCAGCAAGTCCCACTGGGCTCAGCTTCACAAAGAAATTCCCCAGAATTTTACTAGCATGCCCTAGTAAAGGCAAAGGGGCTTGCTTTCAGTGCCAACAGCAAGCCCCCCTTCATCCACTTCCAGACAAAGTTTTGATTCACACCACACCAGCAATCCCCCTCATCTTAAGACAGTGTCTTTGCCAACTGCACTGGCTCCTGGTGGAGTACAGGGTCAGGTTTAAGATGCTGGTTTTGACCTTTAAAGCCCTATGCAGCCTAGGACCCTCGTATCTACAGGACCGCCTCTCCTGGTATGCCCCGCGGAGGACCTTAAAGTCCACAAATGACAACACTTTGGAGGTCCCAAGTTGCAAGGTTGGTCTCAACAAGGGCCAGGACCTTTTCAGTACTGGCCCCGACTTGATGGAACACTCTGTCACAAGAGACTAGGGCCCTGTGGGACTTGACATCGTTCCACAGGGCCTGAAAGACAGAGCTGTTCCGCCTGGCCTTTGGTTTGGACTCAGTCTGACCCTTATGTTTCCCTCCCCTTCTGGTTTTGATCCATGGGCTGCTATTAAAATGAGGCTGCATTTTAAATTGTATTTTAACCTGTATTTTAAATTGGTTTCCCACCCCCACCCCCATTATGTTTTTATTGTAATTTTATGGTGTTAGCCGCCCTGAGCCCAGCTCTGGCTGGGGAGGGCGGGGTATAAATACAAATTGATGATGATGATGTTCTGAGTGACACACTGCAGTTCCTATTTTGGCAATATCCAGTCCCACTGGTCTTCACCATTTCCCGGCTCAAATGGAGAGAACAAAAAATTCCTTATCTCTATAACTGCCAAGGGAGATCTGTAGCAGTTGGCATTTTGCGTCTCAAGGAAGCGAGTCTCTCATCACTAATTTCACGGTAAACATCCAAGGAACTGCAGACCACAGCTTGCCATCCCTACCATTAGATAAAGTGTGCAGCTGCCTTAGGTGGCAGGCGCTGAGAAGGAGCAGTGTTGTAGGAGAGCACTGTGGGTGTTGTATGGCCTGATGTAAGATTTAGCTGCTCGTTCAGCTTATTCACATGGACTGGGAGAGAGGGTACCATCTTGCTTTGCTCGGGCAGCAAAATGTCTTGGACCGGCCCTGAGCTAAGAATTCGCTGCCATCTAAATTTGATCAGCACACATCATCTAGAACATCCATGCAAGCAAAGGACAAGAAGAGGCTAGAGGTGGTTGCAGGATTAAGACCATCTCTGCACACATCTCTGCACACCCTGTGTCCACTGGGGCTTGCTGCCTAGTAACTATGTTCAGGATTGCAGATTGAATCTATGTAATAAAGTGTACTTGGAGGCCCAAGCAAGTTTCAGATAATTTGGAGATACCAACCAATCAAGCCTTGGGGGATGATTTCTTCCCAGAGCCAAATGCAGTAATAAAGGAAACCCTGTGTGGACATCTGCAAGCCGGATCCTCGCAGAAAGTCCAGTTTCCACCTTTTCTTTTTAACAGCAATAGTTACAATATTTCAGAAGTGCCTGCTCCTGTTCCCAGGGGTGTAGTGGTACAGTCTGTGACAACTCGGTTGCAGTAGTGAGGCACTTCGTACATGCCCAGAGGCAATCTCCTCTTTGTTCCTAAGATTCAAGTATACACTGTGATACATTTCCCTTTATTCCTGGGCTTTGCCCCATAGCTTAGTAGAATGTAGGTGGCTATTGAAAGCAGTTTTCCATGCAAAGATTGTAGCTCTCCTTAGAAAACCATATACACTCAGAGTTACTTGATCCTAGCTAAGTAGCCGCTTAGTTATAAGCAGCTATCTCTGTTCCTTGAGCAAGCAGGTAACTGTGCATAGGAGATGAATGGTCTCCCTCCTTTCTCCCTCCTTGGAGGTTTTTAAGCAGAGCTTGGAAGGCCATCTGTCATTGATGCTTTAGTTGAGATTCCTGTGTTTCAGGGGGTTGGACTAGATGACCCTCGGGGTCCCTTCCAACTCTGCAATTCTTTGATTCTATTTGGCACAGTGTACAATGTCATCAGATGCTTTGGGAAGTGCCAAACGCTCTAAATAGCTGAACATCTTTCACCCCAGCCTCTTCCGAGATCATCGCTATTCCACGCAAACGGAAGCGACATTATTTTTGGGCCCCGCCTGTGTGCTTCTGTCTACATTTGCAGAGTAATGGCGTAGTCTTTCACCTGAAGATCTTTGCAGGAGACAACAATCGGGAATTCATTGCCTGTTGTAAATGCCTTTTAAAAGTCCAAGCCTTTCATCACAATGACAGCAAGTGAGAAGGTGCAGCGGCTGAGTGAATGAATGATAGGATGGGTGGATGAATGAATGTGCATTCTGCTTAGATTATTCCTAATAAGGTAGTGTACAAGCGATTGTTTTGCAGAGGCTTAAAGGCGCTATGATAGAGTGATCATTGCCCCTGGGAACACACCTTCCTGTGGCCAGCTTTTTTGGTGCGCCAACAAAAACTAGAGATCTTGCTGATGCTCCATAAAAAGGCGGCATGTAGATTCCTAAATAAATAAAACCACACAGAGATGCAGCAGAATGACTTACCCTAAGTGGAGGGTGTCCATTGCACCTCTGCATGAGCCATTGATCTGGGATAGCCTGCTTCTGATTACAAGGAAAGTGGCAAACGGGGAAGGGTGACAGCAGGAAATATTGTGGTGGGAAGAAGAGGAGATAGCAAAAGAGAAGCAGATGAAGACCAGGAAGGATACAAGGACATAATCAGCCTCTGCTCACAGACTGGGGGGAATTAGCAGGAGAGAGCTGTTGCTCCTATGTGCTGCTGGTCACTGTGATAGCAGAATGTTAAATAAAACAGACCTTGATGTAACTCTACCGGGGTTCTTCTTAAGGACATCAGAAAAGTACAGTGGTGCCTCGCAAGACGAAATTAATTCGTTCTGCGAGTTTTTTCGTCTTGCGAATTTTTCGTCTTGCGAAGCACGGTTTCGGAAAAGTTTTGGAAAAGCTTCAAAAATCACCAGTCTTCAAAAACCTCAAAAAAGGCTACCACACCGCGTGCTATGAGTTGCTCCTCGAAGTCAAGTCGCAACTGTATTAACGGTTTTAAGAAAAAGGAAACAAACTTGCAAGACGTTTTCGTCTTGCGAAGCAAGCCCATAGGGAAATTCGTCTTGCGAAGCAACTCAAAAAACCAAAAACCCTTTCATCTTGCGAGTTTTTCGTCTTGCGAGGCATTCGTCTTGCGAGGTACCACTGTAATGCTGGATCAGACCATCAGTCCATCTATGCCAGCATCATCTGTTGTTGTTGTTGTTGTTGTTGTTGTTGTTGTTGTTGTTGTTGTTGTTGTTGTTGTTATGCATCCTTCACCCTAGGGTCCCAGGGCAAGTTACAACAATCAAAACACACTATTACACTATATTAAAAAAAACACTTTAAAACAACTCGAAATTACAAAAATAAGGTGAAATTACAAAAAAGATACATCTCAAGTGTCAAAAGCCAGGTTTAACAGGTGCATATTCAGCGCTTGTTGGAAGCTGTATGGTGAAGATGCCAGGCACACCTCTGTGAAAAGGGAGTCTCACAACTTAGGGGCTGCCACAGAGAATGCCCTCTCCTGCAGGGGTGGACTTGGGTCTTTTCCATTTCAGCGGCACCCTGTGCAAAGCCCAAATTTGCCACCTCTGTGCCTCCTGCCTTCCGTTCTGCTTGATTCACTACGCCATAGTTGCGACATCTCGCAGCTCTCCCTAGACTCAGCGCACAGGGCAGCGGAACTGATCGCGCTGCCCTAAATCTGCCTCTGCTCTCCTGGGCTGGCACCCCCAAGCTTTTGAGTGTGGTGAAACAGCCAAGCGAGGGTCCTCTGCTGATCTTTGCACCTGAGAGGGCCTGTAAAGAAAGAGGTGGTCTTTCAGGTATTTGGGACGTGAGTTAAGGGCTTCAAGCACTCATGTGAGCACCTGGAAATGAACTGGCAACCAGTTCTCGCCGTGGCCAACCAGCCTGGATAGCTCAATTGGTTAGAACGTAGTGCTGTTAAGGCCAAGGTTGCAGGTTCGATCCCCGTATGGGACACCTGCATATTCCTGCATTGCAGGGGGTTGGACAAGATGGTCTCTTCCAACTCTACAACTCCGTGACCCAAGTATAACCATCCTCTCCCCACTTGTGATCCCCAGCAATTGCCATTCTGAGGAGGCAGAAGAAGACCATCATGAATGAATACCAGCAATTGAAGAAAATGTGAGAAGATGGATGAGTTGGAATTTGACTGACTGCCTGTGTGCTTGCTTCTCCTCCACCATAATACCTGATCAACCTGTACATTTGTAAACCCAACCAATTATTACACATTAAGCCTCCAGAACTTTATGCTCCAAAAGTAAGGTAAAGGTAAAGAGCCCTCTGACCATTAGGTCCAGTCGAAGCCGACTCTGGGGTTGCAGTGCTCATCTCGCTTTATTGGCTGAGGGAGCTGGCATACAGCTTCCAGGTCATGTGGCCAGCATGACTAAGCCGCTTCTGGCGAACCAGAGCAGTGCATGGAAATGCAGTTTACCTTCTTGCCAGAGCGGTACCTATTTATCTACTTGCACTTTGACGTGCTTTCGAACTGCTAGGTTGGCAGGAGCAGGGACTGAGCAACGGGAGTTCACCCCATCACGGGGATTCGAACCACCGACCTTCTGATCGGCAAGTACTAGGCTCTGTGGTTTAACCCACAGCGCCACCCGCGTCCCTGCTCCAAAGGTAACACCCTGCAAAGACTGCTCTGAACTTCCCATTACTTAAAGAATGGTGCATGGAGGGAGGGAGAGATGCAATGCTAGAAAACAACTCAGGTATCTGATATAATGATGGAACTCCGGCATAGCTGATTACTCTGCTTCCTTCCAATGTAGCCTCCTTTGTCTCGGGAATTAAGCATGCTTTGTACCATTGCGCCGGCTAATTATATCGCCATCTAATTCGCTTTCAAGTATTACGAATGCAAAGTGAAAGGGACCAGTGTCCGCATTTTTCAGGCTGCAGCGGGGCGGAACGATAAGTGGCGGGAGCGACTTCGTTTCTTGAAAGAAAACCGGGAGGAGGTGTCCGCTCCTTCCCTCTTAATTGGACAAATTGTCGGAGCCGCCGTGGAAAGGAGAAGAACAAATAAAAAGAGTAGGAGGGGGGTGTAGAATCCACTTCCAAAGCTCGCCGACTTCTCCTCTGACAACCCGAAAGAAACCTGAGCGCGGAGATAAGGGCAGTGCCAATGGCTGGGCTCTTCTGGGAAGCACGAGAGACTGGAACGGGTTAAGGCCTATCTGGCTCAGTCCCCAGTAGACATAAAAATCACCTGAGCCTGCTCTGAAATAAATCAGTGTCCCTTTTCTGCTGCTGCCGTTGTCTGGAAATAATGCAAATGCAAGAAGGCCCGCAGTGACATTGTGCCGCACTCCAAGGAGACACATAATAAATTGTCCCCTAATACTGTTAAAGCGACATTTTCTTCTTACTCAGTAGCTTTTGAGGTTGAACCGAGGTTTTCTCTCTCCAAACACCGTAATACGGTATCATGTCATCGTGTCCTCTTATTCCTCCCGCCCCTCCTGCCTCGAATGCACAGTCGCAGCTTCGGAGTGGGCAAGATGCACTTTTCCTGTTACATTCATTTTATTGGCATAACCCAGAGAGTTTTCCTTTCTCTCCTCTTCTCCTTTCTTATATAGAATCATTTCCTTTTGAACTTTTGCCTGAGCTGATATTTGGCTCTGCTGGTGCGTGCACTCTCTCTCTCTCTCTCTCTCTCTCTCTCTCTCTCTCTCTCTCTCTTTCTGCAATCAAGGAAAAAAAATGCATACAAGTGCAGTTTTTTTACAAAAAGATAAATAGAAGAAGAAGGGGACAAGGAGGACTGGTGTGTCCATTGTGTCACCATTTGATCTTTGCTTGCTCAATAGAATCCCCACTTCAGTGGAATCAGTACCTAGGCATTGGCATGGATCCAGCCACTTCAAAGGAATTTTAACTTCGAATCATAGAATTGTAGAGTTGGAAGGGATCCCAAGGATCATCTAGTCCAACCCCCTGCAATTCAGGAATCCCCCATCCAATTAAACCATGCAGGACTCTGCTTAGCTTTGCAAATGTGGTAGTAGTTTTGCTGCTGCACCTAAAGGGAAGCACCGCTTCAAATAAATGCATGCAGAAGAATCAAACCAGAGATGAAATGAACTCTCCCCCCCTCCCCCGAGAAAGGGATATAGACTTTTCATGATGGTATCATTGTTTGTCTTAAAATATTGGGGTGTCCTGGTTTTGGAGTTCTCCAAAGAGGAAAAGTTAAATGGGTGCAACTTTCCAGAGCATTAGCCCCGTTAATCTCTCTCTGCAAAAAGTAATAACAACAAAACCCAAGAGTCTTGTATTACCTTTACAACGAGTGCATTTATTGATATTTAACAAATGTTTTTATCTTTAAGGTAGTGCAAGACTCTTTGAGGGCTTTTTCTGAATGGATTAATTTACCCATTTTCTTATCTCTCTCAAGTATTTTCAGAATGGGCTTCTGAAAGCCTTTCTAGATGTGAAGGAGTTTGGGGAAACTCCGTTTTCATTCTTATGCTAGCACTGCCGCTCCTCTTTGTTCCCCTGCAAGAAACATAAGAAACCCCTTCACCAAGTAATCACTGAACATGTGAAGAAGATACATAGAAAGCTACCTCATACTGAGTCAGACCAACACTCTGTCACAGATTTACAGAATTGTAGATTTGGAAGGAACCTTCCTCTGGTCCAGGCACCCCCAAACTTGGCCCTCCAGATATTTTTGGGACTACAACTCCCATCATCCCTAGCTAACAGGACCAGTGGTCAGGGATGATGGGAACTGTAGTCCCAAAACATCTGGAGGGCCGAGTTTGGGGGTGCCTGCCCTAGTCCAACCCCCGGCATTGCAAGAATTTCAACACAAACCAATTGGAAATTGGTTTCCAATTGGAAACCAGACCAGACCCTGCTCAGCTTTGCAAATGTGCTAGCAGTGTTATTGCTGCATCGCTGGGAGAATGGAGCTAGCTCAATATGGCTTACACTGGCTGGTAGCAGCTCTCCAGGTTTCAGACAGGGAGCTTCTCTTAGCCTTGTCTGGAAATGCTGGCGGACTTGAACTTGGGGCCATCTTCATGCAAGGCAGATGTTCTAGCATGGAGCTACAGCCCTTCATCTGTGCCCCCCAGCCCTGCTGGCCATTCATTCCAGCAGTCAAGCAGTTGCAATTTCCCTACATTTATAATCTGCCTTTCATGCATGATGCAACTGAAACCAGTGTTTCTGTGTGTTATGTACTGAGTTGAATAGGATCCAGAATGCAGCAGTCTGATTGGTCCTAGAACAATAGGATCCAGAATGCAGCAGTCTGATTGGTCCTAGAACAATAGGATCCAGAATGCAGCAGTCTGATTGGTCCTAGAACAATAGGATCCAGAATGCAGCAGTCTGATTGGTCCTAGAACAATAGGATTCAGAATGCAGCAGTCTGATTGGTCCTAGACCAATAGGAACCAGAATGCAGCAGTCTGATTGGTCCACAGGAGCCACCCAACCCAGCTCCAGGTGGAAGTGAATCCACAACCTGATTGGCCTACAGGTAAATTAGCCAATCACGTGGGGGCCATTGTGTAAATAATTGTGTAAAAGCAGACATTCTGGGGGAACTTCCATTCCTCCTCACCACTATGAGCTGAATAAAGAGCATGAAATCCACTCTCGACTCCAAGTATATTTAATTGTGCTTCCGAAATGGCCTCCCATCCAGACACTGACCAGCTGCAGACCTGCTTAGCTTTAGTAAGGATGGTGGCCCCATGTGGCCCCATACCCTACAGCAGAATGTGATCTGATATGGAGACAGCTGTAGGCTCTTCCTTATGGTTTTATCCATGCATATCTGGTGTTTTATATGGAAGAGCGTTTCACATTTTAAATCCCCCACCTGTAATCTGAAATGGGAAGCCCCAGTGGCAGATACGTCTGGAGGAGTTTCTCTTGATTTTCCTTAGCTTCTTGCCATGGCTTTGTGGTGCAGCATTATCCAGATTAGTGGGTCTGCAGAAAAAGGGTGACGCCTATAGGTAAAGGTAAAGGGACCCCTGACCATTAGGTCCAGTCGGGGATGACTCTGGGGTTGCGGCGCTCATCTCGCTTTATTGGCCGAGGGAGCCGGCGTACAGCTTCCGGGTCATGACTAAGCTGCTTCTGGCGAACCAGAGCAGTGCACAGAAACGCCATTTACCTTCCCACCAAAGCGGTACCTATTTATCTACTTGTATTTTGATGTGCTTTCAAACTGCTACGTTGGCAGGAGCAGGGACTGAAGGGGAGCTCACCCCGTTGCGGGGATTCGAACTGCTGACCTTCTGATCAGCAAGTCCTAGGCTCTGTGGTTTAACCCACAGCGCCACCCGCGTCCCATGAACGATGCCTTGGGTAAGGTCAAATCCCTATATTACACTGCCCTTCAAGCCATATTGAATCAGTAAAGTATCTTTTCAGTTACGGTTATATTAGAGATAGCTATTGACTTCCTTCTTGTTTATTGCACTATAAAACATGCTGTAGCGGGGGGGGGGGGGATAAAAAAATAAAGGTTTACTTTGCAACAGAGAATTGGCAGGCGTCGTTTAGAGCTGACTCTTCAGGTCCTCGGCCACATGCCCCAACGCTCGTGTTTCATGGGATATTCTGAAAACCAATTAACTCTCCTCCAACCAACGACACTGACATGCATAATTAGAGAACGCTCTCTTAGGCGTATCTATAAGTTTGGTGCTAAAGTGGTCCCCTGAGTCTCTTGGTTGTATAATCAAAATACAAATGAAAGGTTATGAGAGCCCATTTCTTTGCTTTATTGTTTCGAGCTAACAATCTGCTTTCTTTCTGTTGATTCAAAAGTGGGTGGGTGCCCTTCTGCTTCTCTTAAGCCAAGGAGAAAGCCACCTTCTCTCCAACATCTCCATCTTCTAGTGTGGATGGCAGCAGCATTGCGGGAGCTCGCAGAGCCCGGAGAGGGCCCACATATGCCAGGGGGCAGGTTGCAGAGGGTGAAGGAGCCTACCACAGCCCGGCCAGCCAACACGGCACTTGGTGGGCATGAAGCGTTGGTTCCTCTGATGCTAGGAGAGGAGGACTAGGCCGGGTCATTCTGGGGGTGCCTGTTTGTGGGTGCCTGCTTCGTGCTCCCTCAAAATAATAATAATAATAATAATTTATACCCCGCCCATCTGGCTGGGTTTCCCAAGCCACTCTGGGCGGCTTCCAACCAAATATTAAAATACAATAATCTATTATACATTAAAAGCTTCCCTAAACAGGGCTGCCTTCAGATGTCTTCTAAAAGTAAGATGGTTGTTTTCCTCTTTGACATCTGGTGGGAGGGCGTTCCACAGGGCGGGTGCCACCACTGAGAAGGCCCTCTGTTTGGTTCCCTGTAACTTGGCCTCTCGCAGCGAGGGAACCGCTAGAAGGCCCTCGGCACTGGACATCAGTGTGACGTTAACATATGAGAGTGTTGTAGGTGAAATAGTTAAACAGGTTACCCAATCAGAACGCAGGGGGGTGGAGTCAGAGGGACTATAAAACCAGTTCTGGGAGAGGCAAAGGGGGGAGATCGTTGGGAGGTTGGTTGCAGTGGGAGTGAATTGAGATAGAGTCTGTGGGTAGGTTGAATTAAAGGTAAAGGGACCCCTGACCATTAGGTCCTGTCATGGCCGACTCTGGGGTTGTGGCGCGCATCTCGTTTTATTGGCCGAGGGACCCGGCATACAGCTTCTGGGTCATGTGGCCAGCATGACTAAGCCGCTTCTGGTGAACCAGAGCAGCAAACGGGAACGTCGTTTACCTTCCCGCCGGAGCAGTACCTATTTATCTACTTGCACTTTGACGTGCTTTCGAACTGCTAGGTTGGCAGGTTGAGTTAGTGTAGCAAAATAAGCTGAGTCAGGAACAGTTAGGAGCTAGGTAGACAAGTAAATATCTAAGAGGTGGTTTAGTTAGTGAGAGCAGGTAGCGGAAGTTATAGGTCTGGATAGGCGCCCCATGATTGTAATTGACCGATACCGTTAATGAAACCACACGCTTGTTAAACTGCAATAAATAAACAGAAGTTTATGTTCCAATTTAACCCTGACTGGACTCAGTATCAGTACCAGGTAGGGCCTGGGTGGTGGCAGCGAGAAATCAAGTGGTGGCACAGGGATCAATAGACGGTGAAATGTCCGGGGACCCTGTGTGATCGCCAGATTCAGTGTCCGGGCAGAACAATGGGGGTGGAGACGCTCCTTCAGGTATCCACGCTCAGGGCCATGGCCCCTCTGGCACGCCCACAATACACTCCTGATCGATAGCTGCCAGCTTTAAAAGAGGATTAGACAAATGCATGCATATAAGGCTATCAGGGGCTATTAGCCCTAACGATTATGTTCTTCCTTCAGCGTCGGAGACGGTATGGCCCTGAATACCAGTCGCTGGGAGTCGCAAGAGGGGAGAGAGCTGCTGTTGCTCACGGGCACCTGGTTGGCTAATGTGTGAACAGGATGCAGGACCAGATGGGCCTTTGGCCCGATTCCCCAGGGATTTTCGGTAGGGATCCCGCATGGCAGAATGACACCTTATCTAGGTGATGAAATGGGCAAACCCAAATCCTAGTGCAAATGTGAGACGACGGGGCATCTGTAGGGGAAAACTAACATTTAAGCAGAGTAGACCCATTGAAACAAGTGGACCAAACTTACTTACATGCATTATTTTCAGTGAATCTACTCCGAATAGAAAATTAGTTGAATATCACGGTGGCAGCAGGTAGTGGATTCTCCTTTCTTGGAGATAATAATAATAATAATAATAATAATAATAATAATAATTTATTATTTATACCCCGCCCATCTGGCTGGGCCTCCCCAGCCACTCTGGGCGGCTTCCATAGAAAACAAAAATACAGTAAAATATCACACGTTAAAAACTTCCCTGAACAGGGCTGCCTTAAGATGTCTTCTGAATGTCAGGTAGTTGTTTATTGCTTTGACATCTGCTGGAAGGGCGTTCCACAGGGCGGGCGCCACTACCGAGACGGCCCTCTGCCTGGTTCCCTGTAGCTTTGCTTCTCGCAATGAGGGAACCGCCAGAAGGCCCTCGGCGCTGGACCTCAGCGTCTGGGCAGAATGATGGGGGTGGAGACGCTCCTTCAGGTATACTGGACCGAGGCCGTTTAGGGCTTTAAAGGTCAGCACCAACACTTTGAATTGTGCTCGGAAACGTACTGGGAGCCAATGTAGGTCTTTCAAGACCAGTGTTATATGGTCTTGGCAGCCGCCCCCAGTCACCAGTCTAGCTGCCACATTCTGGATTAGTTGTAGTTTCCGAGTCACCTTCAAAGGTAGCCCCACGTAGAGTGCATTGCAGTAGTCCAAGCGGGAGATAACCAGAGCATGCACCACTCTGGCGAGACAGTCCGCAGGCAGATAGGGTCTCAGCCTACGTACCAGATGGAGCTGGTAAACAGCTGCCCTGGACACAGATTTGACCTGTGCCTCCATGGACAGCTGTGAGTCCAAAATGACTCCCAGGCTGCGCACCTGGTCCTTCAGGGGCACAGTTACCCCATTCAGGACCAGGGAATCCTCCACACCTGCCCGCCTCCTGTCCCCCAAAAACAGTACTTCTGTCTTGTCAGGATTCAACCTCAATCTGTTAGCCGCCATCCATCCTCCAACCGCCTCCAGACACTCACACAGGACCTTCACCGCCTTCACTGGTTCTGATTTAAAAGAGAGGTAGAGCTGGGTATCATCCGCATACTGATGAACACCCAGCCCAAACCTCCTGATGATCTCTCCCAGTGGCTGCATGTAAATGTTGAAAAGCATGGGGGAGAGGACAGAACCCTGAGGCACCCCACAAGTGAGAGCCCAGGGGTCTGAACACTCATCCCCCCACTACCACTTTCTGAACACGGCCCAGGAGGAGAGAATTATTTATTATTATTATTATTATTACATTTTCAATCAATGTGGAGTTTCCTGCATTGCAGGTCGTTGGACTATCATAGAGTTGGAAGGGACTCTGAGGGTCATCTAGTTCAACCCCCTGCAATGCAGGAATCTCAGCTAAAGCATCCGTGGCAGAAGGCCATCCAACCAGTGTGGTGCCGTGGTTAAGAGCAGTAGACTCGTAATCTGGTGAACCGGGTTCGCTTCCCCGCTCCTCCACATGCAGCTACTGGGTGACCTTGGGCTAGTCGCACTTCTCCAAAGTCTCTCAGCCCCACTCATCTCACAGAGTGTTTGTTTTGGGGGAGGAAGGGAAAGGAGAATGTTAGCTGCTTTGAGACTCCTTAGGGTGGTGATAAAGCGGGATATCAATTCCAAACTCCTCCTCTTCTCTTCTTCTTTGCTTAAAAACCTCCAAGGAAGAAGAGTCCACAACCTCCTGCGTTTACCCTCAGGGTCCCTTCCAACTCTATAATTCTATGGTTTTATTATTCTATGATAATCTGTTACTTGCCCATTACAAGAACACCTGTCACACCATCACAGACTTCTGCACTACAGTGAGATAGATTGTGTTTCTGGCTAGATGTGTAGGTAAAAAGGTAAAGGGACCCCTGACCATTAGGTCCAGTCGTGACTGACTCTGGGGTTGCGGCGCTCATCTCGCTTTATTGGCTAAGGGAGCCAGTGTACAGCTTCCGGGTCATGTGGCCAGCATGACTAAGCCGCTTCTGGCAAACCAGAGCGGCACACGGAAATGCCATTTACCTTCCCGCCGGAGCGGTACCTATTTATCTACTTGCACTTTGACGTGCTTTCGAACTGCTAGGTTGGTAGGAGCTGGGACTGAGCAACGGGAGCTCACCCCGTTGTGGGGATTCGAACTGCCAACCTTCTGATCAGCAAGTCCTAAGCTCTGTGGTTTAACCCACAGCGCCACCCGCATCCCTAGATGTGTAGGTAAGGAGGTAATAATTCTATTTCTTTTGCTATAAGCCTTACCAAGAAAGGAAGCAAAACAGCATTCAGGGTTGAGCCACAAATATGGCTCTCAATTCCCTGGCCGCTAGAGGAAAAATGCACACTGTCTTTATTTAAACGAAAGTAACTGGTTGTAAATGTGCATCTATGCATATATATAGTGCTGCGTGCAAATCGTATGCAAATCAGCCTCTTCTTTTCTTTTCCTTTTGATGGTGCATTAAGTGGCCACCCTTTTTCTTGAGCTTCTGCATTGAACTGCAAAGCTATAAGATTCCAGGGACACCAGCAATTTTGCCACTGACAATTTTACAGGGATAAGGAAACTTTATGAGCCCATAGGCCACATTCCCATATCAGTAACCTTCCATGGCCCAGAGGTGCCAGAGGTGGTTGGGGCCAGAAGCAAAAATAGGTGGGGCAATGACTGCAGATTTTACCTGTGTACAGCAGGTACACAGCTCCCGTTGCTCGGTCCCTGCTCCTGCCCACCTAGCAGTTTGAAAGCACATCAAAGTGCAAGTAGATAAATAGGTACCGCTCCGGCGGGAAGGTAAACGGCATTTCCGTGCACTGCTCTGGTTCACCAGAAGCGGCTTAGTCATGCTGGCCACATGACCCGGACGCCAGCTCCCTCGGCTAATAAAGCGAGATGAGCGCCGCAACCCCAGAGTCGTCTGCGACTGGACCTAATGGTCAGGGGTCCCTTTACCTTTACCTTACAATTCTGTATTACACAGAACAGGTGGTAACCGTATGTGAAGCAGATCCAGTGAGGGGGGTGATGTGGGGAGAGGTCCAAGAGTGAGATAGAGAAGCCTGGCAGGCCAATTTGGCCCCATGGCCCAAGGCTCCCCACCCCTCCCATGGCAGAACACCACATCCCCACCCGTAACCCCAAGCTTGCTTGTTTGGCCAAGGCTCATATTTCTGGCACCCAAAAAAAAAGAATAATTTTTTTAAGCACTGGGTACGATTTCCCCCCTTTCTCTCTCTCTCTCTGCCTCTCCTTCCCCCTCTTACTCTGCACGTTAACAAAGAGCTGCAGCTTAATTGCCTGATTTGATCTATTTCATTAAAGCTCTTTCCCCCTCCACTTCAAAAGGTTAACACCACTCATATTTCCTCCCTTTATTGTCTGGCTTCACAGAACACCATGGGACGAGGCGGAATAAGCAGTTGCTCCAACGAGCCATCATTCATTCCGCCGGAGCAGCGGCTGGTAGTAACTCAGGCTATTTTTAAATACAAAACGTAATGAAAAGCGCTAAAAATACAGCACCGTGCCAAGGCCAGACAAATAGACCTCGAAATGCGTAACAATTAACACTCTGTCGCAAGCGCACCAGGCTTTGATGTGTGTTATGACTGCAAGATTTGTTCTTTGCAATCAGAGCAGTCCATTGGTAGCCACTTAATGTCTTTATTAGAAACAGATATTCCTGCTCCGTGCTATTTTTAAAATGGTTGGAACACGTAATAACCCTCCAGGCATGTCGGTCAAGGGGTGGGGTGGGGGGTAGCAGCAGTATCTTTAAAAGACGTCAACCATATCCTGCAAGCCAATTTCCTACCAGGGTGGGGAACTCCTGGGCCTCTGGATGCTATTGGACTACAATTCCCATCATCCCTTATCACTCTCCTTGCTGGCTGGTGCTGATGTGAGTTGGAGTGCAACAACATCTGGCGCAGGGGCAGGTTGAGGGCTCTGCAAGCAGCATGCCATGCACTGGGTGCTGAGCCGAGGAGGGCGCCTTCTCAAAGTCCGGTAAGTGAGGTTCCAGGGTTTGGGAAGGAGGTACAGAAGAAGAGAAGAAGAGTTTGGATTTGATATCCCACTTTATCACTACCCGCAGGAGTCTCAAAACGGCTAACATCCTCCTTTCCCTTCCTCCCCCACAACAAAGACTCTGTGAGGTGAGTGGGACTGAGAGACTTCAGAGAAGTGTGACAACCCCAAGGTCACCCAGCAGCTGCATGTGGTGGAGCGGAGACGCAAACCCGGTTCACCAGATTACGAGTCCGCCGCTCTTAACCACTACACCACACAGGCTCTGACAGGGTTCTAGTCATCACCCGCTTAGACTACTGCAACACGCTCTATGTGGGGCTACCTTTGAAGGTGACCCGGAAACTACAACTAATCTAGAATGCGGCAGCTAGACTGGTGACTGGGAGCGGCGCCAAGACCACATAACACCAGTCTTGAAAGACCTACATTGGCTTCCAGTGCGTTTCTGAGCACAATTCAAAGTGTTGGTGCTGACCTTTAAAGCCCTAAATGGCCTCGGCCCAGTATACCTGAAGGAGCGTCTCCACCCCCATAGTTCAGCCCAGACACTGAGGTCCAGCGCCGAGGTCCTTCTGGCAGTTCCCTCCCTGTGAGAAATGAGTTTACCGGGAACCAGGCAGAGGGCCTTCTTGGTGGTGGTGCCCGCCCTGGGGAACACCCTCCCATCAGATGTCAAGGAAATAAACAACTGACTTTTAGAAGACATCTGAAGGCAACCCTGTTGAGGGAAGTTTTTAATGTTTGATGATTTATCGTGTTTTTAATATTCTGTTGGGAGCTGCCCAGAGTGGCTGGGGAAACCCAGCCAGTGGGTGGGGTATAAATAATGAATTATTATTATTATTATTATTATTATTATTATTATTATTATTGTGCAGCCTTCACAAATTGTGATGGGTATTGCAGCTCCTTTAACATGTAACTCCAAATTGTGGGTTCCCCCCAATCTGATGCCGAAGTTCAGTGCTAGTTTTGTGTTTTTTCATGCTGCAAGCCCCAAAACTGAATAACTGACACCGGGGTCACAAGTAAATGGGGGGGAAACCCAGCCTGGTCTGATTGAACTAGAACTCAAGGTCAAGGTCAAGGTACCCCTGCCCGTACGGGCCAGTCTTGACAGACTCTGGGGTTGTGCGCCCATCTCACTTAAGAGGCCAGGGGCCAGCGCTGTCCGGAGACACTTCCGGGTCACGTGGCCAGCGTGACAAAGCTGCATCTGGTGAGCCAGCGCAGCACACAGAAACGCCGTTTACCTTCCCGCCAGTAAGCGGTCCCTATTTATCTACTTGCACCAGGGGGTGCTTTCGAACTGCTAGGTTGGCAGGCGCTGGGACTAAGCAACGGGAGCGCACCCTGCCACGGGGATTCGAACCGCCGACCTTTCGATCGGCAAGCCCTAGGCGCTGAGGCTTTTACCCACAGCGCCACCCGCGTCCCTGAACTAGAACTAACCTTTAGCATTAGTTTGTGGGTTTTCCCCAAAAAAAATTCAAGGCCACACGTTAATGAAGCTTTACATCCCAAAAACTGGAGAGGGATTCCCAACTAAGGAGGGGGTACCTCCCATCATTAGTTTCCATTGATGAAACAACAAACCATCTTTGAGGACATATGAGTAAGCGATCAGCCTAACAAAAGGGGGGCTCTTAACTTGGATAATCATTGTTCCCTTGTTTCCATACCTGTTGTTCAGTACCTTGGCCGAATTAAGGGGTTTGGAGAGTAAATGGACCAGCTGCGTTCAAAGCAAATGGGTTAGTTTTTACTGAAAGTAAGATCACAAATGCAGTAAATTCAGCAGCTAGAATAGTCATTTAAATGGCAGAGATATACGGTAAGTAAGCACTTGCATTTTTTGAAAGAAATAAATGAGAGCAAACATCTCCATTTGATGATAATATATATGATTGTTTACATTTATTTATTTGCATTTATTCTGAGTGACGAGGAGGGACATTTGCAAGTTGCAAAAGAGGAAACTTAAAGCACTGTGTGGATAAAACCGGAGTTTTTCTTTATTTACTAGTATGCTTTTTACACATTTCTCTCTTTCCTTGCTATTCATCATTTTGTAAACATGTTTTATATTACTCTAGATTCCACACACACACACCTTCTTTGTGGCTATACCTAAATGCCTCATTTATGGACCATAAAGAAGGCTGATCGCCGAAGGATTGATGCTTTTGAATTATGGCGCTGGAGGAGACTCTTGAGAGTCCCATGGACTGCAAGAAGATCAAACCGATCCATTCTTAAGGACATCAGCCTGGAGTGCTCACTGGAAGGCCAGATCCTGAAGCTGAGGCTCCAATACTTTGGCCACCTCATGAGAAGAGAAGACTCCCTGGAAAAGACCCTGATGCTAGGAAAGATGGAGGGCACAAGGAGAAGGGGACGACAGAGGACGAGATGGTTGCATAGTGTTCTCGAAGCTACCAGCATGAGTTTGACCAAACTGCGGGAGGCAGTCAAAGACAGGAGTGCCTGGCGTGCTCTGGTCCATGGGGTCACAAAGAGTTGGACATGACTAAACAACTAAACAACAACAACAACAACAAATGCCTCAACCATGCTAGCCTTTCCTCATCCAGAAAATTCAAATGTAAGAAGGGCCTAGCAGGATCAGGCCAATTGGCCCATCTAGACCAGCATCCTCTTCCCCCAGTGGCCATCCAGATGCCTGGTGATGGGTGGCATTCTCCCATGTTGCCTCCCAAGGTGGCAGCTACCTTGGAAGATGAAGAACTCTCCATAGGAGGTTTTCGAAAAGAGACTGGATGGTCATCTGTTATGGATGCTTCAGTTGAGATTCCTGCATTGCAGGGGGTTCTAACTCCTACCCGAGAGTTTGCTTAGGTCCTAGGGGTAGAAGCTTGTGGTCCTCCAGACAATGGCGGATTTGCGTAATACGGAGCCCTGTGCAAGGCAGAAATTGATGTCCCCACCCGAGCCCTCACTTTGCCTTCCCAAAGCTAGGTAAGAGCTGCACAGGGCTTTGGAAAGGAGGTGCAAGGCTCCGGCAGGGCCCTAGAGCTCTCCCACCTGCTTCCCAAAGCTGGGAAAGAGCTTAATCACAACAACAACAATAAGGGCTGCTTTAGGATGTCTTCTCAAAGTCAGATAGTTGTTTATTTCCTTAACATCTGACAGGAGAGTGTTCCACAGGGTGTGTGCCACTACCAAGAAGGCCCTCTGCCTGGTTCCCAGTAACTTCACTTCTCGCAGGGAGGGAACCTCCAGGAGGTCCTCGGAGCTGGGCCTCAGTGTCCAGGCTGAACGATGGGATTGGAGACGCTCCTTCAGGTATACAGAGCCAAAGCTGTTTAAGGCATGGGTAGGCAAACTAAGGCCCGGGGGCCAGATCTGGCCCAATCGCCCTCTCAAGCCAGCCAGCGGTCCAGGAATCAGCATGTTTTTACATGAGTAGAATGTGCCCTTTTATTTAAAATGCATCTCTGAGTTATTTGTGGGGCCTGCCTGGTGTTTTTACATGAGTAGAATGTGCGCTTTTATTTAAAATGCATCTCTGGGTTATTGGTGGGGCATAGGAATTCGCTCATTTCCCCCCAAAAAAATATAGTCCGGCCCCCCACAAGATCTGAGTGACAGTGGACCACCCCCCTACTGAAAAAGTTTGCTGACCCCTGATTTAGGGCTTTAAAGGTCAGCACCAACACTTTAAATTGTGCTTGGAAACAGTTAAAACAGAGCTTGCTTAAAACGAGGAGGATAAAAAAGTGTTTCATTAAGACTAGAGAAATGTCTCTGCAGTGTTCCCCAAAACTCTAGTTTTCATTAAAGTTGCAATATTATACAATAATTCATTACTGCTCTCTGGATAACTGGCGATTATAATTAATTGCAGGCAAACCTTCTTGGATATTTATCACAGTCATTACATTCACTAAATCTCTCTCTCTCTCGTTACACAAGTGAATCTGCTTTATACTGGGCCAGCTTTCTGAAACAGAGGGCCATATTTGCTTCTGATCAACCTTCCAGGAGCCACTTGGAAGTGGTGGGCAGTGTCAGAAGAAAAAAGTAGGTTGAACCAACAAATGTGAATTTCACTAGTCATTTTGCTTACCCACACATCTCTAGCCAAGCCAGTGAGCAGCATTATCAGAGTTTAAGGAATTCTGTTGTTGTTGTTGTTTAGTCGTTTAGTTGTGTCCAACTCTTCGTGACCCCATGGACCAGAGCACGCCAGGCACTCCTGTCTTCCACTACCTCCCGCACTTTGGTCAAACTCATGCTGGTAGCTTCGAGAACACTGTCCAACCATCTCGTCCTCTGTCGTCCCCTTCTCCTTGTGCCCTCCATCTTTCCCAGCATCAGGGTCTTTTCCAGGGAGTCTTCTCTTCTCATAAGGTGGCCAAAGTATTGGAGCCTCAGCTTCACGATCTGTCCTTCCAGTGAGCACTCAGGGCTGATTTCCTTCAGAATGGATCGGTTTGATCTTCTTGCAGTCCATGGGACTCTCAAGAGTCTCCTCCAGCACCATAATTCAAAAGCATCAATTCTTCGGCAATCAGCCTTCTTTATGGTCCAGCTCTCACTTCCATATTCAAGGTAGATGGGTGCAAAGCACGTGCAGTGGTGCCCTGCAAGACGAATGCCTCACAAGATGAAAAACTCGCTAGACGAAAGGGTTTTACGTTTTTTGAGTCGTTCTGCAAGACGGATTTCCCTATGGGCTTGCTTCGCAAGACGAAACATCTTGCGAGTTCTTGCGAGTTTGTTTCCTTTTTCTTAAAGCCGCTAAGCCGTTAATAGCCGCTAAGCCGCTAAGCCGTTAATAGCCGCTAAGCCGCTAATAGCCGTGCTTCGCAAGACGAAGAGACTTACAGAATGGATTAATTTCGTCTTGCGAGGCACCACTGTAGAAGAGTTTGGATTTGATATCCCGCTTTATCACTACCCTGAGGAGTCTCAAAGTGGCTAACATTCTCCTTTCCCTTCCTCCCCCACAACAAACACTCTGTGAGGTGAGTGGGGCTGAGAGACTTCAGAGAAGTGTGACTGGCCCAAGGTCACCCAGCAGCTGCATGTGGAGGAGTGGGGAAGCGAACCCGGTTCCCCAGATTACGAGACTACCGCTCTTAACCACTACACCACACTGGCTCTCTCTCGTAGTAGGGCTGGTGGCCTGGGGAATGTACAGTATACCAAAGGCCAGTTGGAGAGGACCAGAGAGAGATATTTGGCCCCTGGGGCCTAATATTCCCCACCCTGATGTAGGTTAATTACCTCCTGGAACAAGAAGACCTGCATGATTCCAGGCAAGCAGACGTTCTTCCCAGCCCGGCAACCTGAAATATGTATTTCTTTTTCCAAGTGGAGAAGGAGCCTGGGGCGAAGTACATCTTCTGCCACTGAGCAAATGCCAGTTACACTATGATTTAGTTCTTGGCGCCAGAAAATAGGACAACTCCTGTGCAGTTCATGTTCTTAGCCAGGATAGATGAAAGTCTCTGCTGAGCTAGAGCTGGCACATCACAAGATACGCCACCCCCATGTATGCATGTGGGGAGGGGGGTATATAAATGATGTGAGCCTGGGAGAAAAGACAGGGTAGACGTTTTAACATAAATAAATATTTTTAAAACTCCATACTAGAGGACTTTGAAGAAGTTTGGGATGCAAATTGGCCTCCCGTAAAGTGAGTGGTATTCAACTATGTTTCACTCAAAGGACCTAGCTTAATCATGACCCTTAATTTCAATGGCACCCACCTGAGGGGTGCTGGAGCTGAGTTCCGGTGAGTTCCAGCTGAAAAAAAGCCCTGGTTAAATGAGGAGGGGCGAGAACCATGTCCAGTCATACCTTGGTTCTTGAACAGCTTGGCTCCCAAACAAATCAGCTCCCGAATACCACAAACCTGGAAGTAAGCGTTCCGGTTTTCAAATGTTTTTCGGAAGCCGAATGTCTGTCGCGGCTTCCACTTGAGTGCAGGAAGTTCCTGCAGCCAATCAGAAGCCGCGCCTTCGTTTTCAAACGTTTCGGGAATCAAACGGACTCCCGGAATGAATTAAGTTCAAAAGCCACTGAGAGCTCATTAGAGGGAAAAGTGGGATATAAATGTAATAATAATAATAATAATAATAATAATAATAATAATAATATACTCTTAAAGGTAAAGGGACCACTGACCATTAGGTCCAGTTATGGCCGACTCTGGGGTTGCGGCGCTCATCTCGCTTTCTTGGCCGAGGGAGCCGGTGTACAGCTTCCAAGTCATGTGGCCAGCATGACTAAGCCACTTCTGGCGAACCAGAGCAGCGCACGGAAACGCCGTTTACCTTCCCGCCAGAGAGGTACCTATTTATCTACTTGCACTTTGACATGCTTTCGAACTGCTAGGTTGGCAGGAGCAGGGACCGAGCAATGGGAGCTCACCCCGTCGCGGGGATTCGAACTGCTGACCTTCTGATCAGCAAGTCCTAGGCTCTGTGGTTTAACCCACAGCGCAACCCGTGTCCCCAATATACCCTTACATGTACCATTATACCAATGGATAAGAGGATTATGTATTGTGGAGATGCCATTTTTGGAAGCATCCCTTCGTCAAATGTAAAACGCAGTGACAACCTATCAGGGAGCCAATCCCAACAGCAAGGATGTCAGCACGACAATTACACTGCAGTTACATATTTGTCACATTGACACTTTTTTTTTAAGTGCATGCTTAAAACATCTTAGATGTCGCCTTCAGATTATAATAATAACAATGCAAACGTGTGAAGTTTGCCCACATGTTTTGAGATGAAAGAGCGACCATCGTCTACGTTAGCTTCCTGTAAAGGGAAGGAAAGATAATCTTCAAACCAATTTGCCTCGTACAGCCGCCCCCGAACTCAGAATTATTAGATCAAAGGAGTAAACAACAACATGAGTCAGAGGCGACATGCGCAATTTTGGAGAGTTCGCCACACCTATCCCCCAGGGCAGCTTCTTCGCCTCTTCTTTCTTTTGCCCTTTTCACTCCTCTGCTCTTAATGTCACCATCCATCCCCTAGAGAGACACTTCTGAGCCCATTACCCAGAAGGGAATGTGAGCGATTGCAGAACACCTTTCTCTTGCCAAGCGGAAGCTAGCCTGGAATCTTCTAGGGACGGGGCCTTTGGTCGTCAACGAATTCTCCCTCCATACCTGGTCTTTGATTTTAGGAAGAAGCTGGTTTTCTGATTGTGGTGGATGAGCCTGCAAGGATGCAAGGCTGGTGACATTGAGGAGGTCAGGCAGTCTCCAGTTTAGGCAGAGAAAGGCACATCCATCCACTCATTCAGAGCAGGAACGCTCCCAGAAGCCTCACAAGGTTAGAAGCAAGGAGGCAACCGTAGGCAAGATTCTGTCTGCATATAACACCTGTGCTCAGAGATCTGCACTGGTTGCCAATTTGCCATCACGTTCAAGGTGTTACTACTATAAAGCCCCTAACAACTTGGGACCAATTTACCTGAGAGATCACTTTACCTACCCTTTTAGATATTGTTATAGTTTTTTTGGGGGGGGGCATAAGCATAGCCAGGGGGTGCAATGGGGCAGCTGCCCCCCTAAATCAGGTAGGTAAATAAAAATAACTGACAAGTTGCATTGCCTGCACACATACACCCTGTAAAATAAATTCTGGAAGGCTGATGGGCCCCCCTAAACCCTAGAAATTAATAAATGATAGGATTCTGATTATTTGGGATGTGAAGGGAGAAACACAAGTTGCAGAGGAATTCCTGAGCTAGCCTATGCAAAACGACCTGGCCAAGCTAGGGCTATTAACAAACAATATAGGGCCATTGAGAGCCACTGGCAATGCAAGAGAACTGTTGTTCCCTTGGAAGGTTGCCAGGGTAAATGGGTGTGAGGTGACAGGAGAAGAGAGGTTTTTTAGCAAAGTGTTCTGGTAGGAAGAATCAGGAAGAGAAAAGGCTGGGATCCATCTTGGGCAGGCTGGCTGCAGGCTGGCTGAACTGCTGTGGGGAAGAAGCCCCTCTTGAAATGACCATGCTGTAAGATCCATGCAGACTGAATGTGTAAATAGGTGAATAAACCATACTTCTTAAAGCTACAACAGTCTCTTCACTGTTTCAATTTTCCAAAGGACCACAGACCCTGGATGAACACCTGGAACCCTGTGGACTCTTGCCATTGCTCGGCGGAGAGAGAAGGAAGCAGCCAAATTTTGTAACAACATAATGTGGATTATTGGACGCAGGTGGTGCTGTGGTGTGAACCACAAAGCCAAGGCTTGCCGATTGGAAGGTCGACGGTTCGAATCCCCTCAACAGGGTGAGCTCCCGTTGCTCGGTCCCAACTCCTGCCCACCTAGCAGTTCGAAAGCACGTCAAAAAGTGCAAGGAGATAAATAGGTACCGCTCCGGCGTGAAGGTAAACGGTGTTTCCGTGTGCAGCTCTGGTTTGCCAGAAGCAGCTTAGTCATGCTGGCCACATGACCCGGAAGCTGTCTGTGGACAAACGCCGGCTCCCTTGGCCTATAGAGCGAGATGAGCATGCAACCCCAGAGTTGTCCGCAACTGGACCTTTATATAATGTGGATTATATTCTGTTAAATCCCTGCCCACCATTGGCCATCGCTGGCTATTTTTACAACGCCATTGAATTGGTCGGTGCAGACCTCTCTGCTGTTAGTTATGCTTCCATCACTTGGAAGCTAAACTACTGTAAAGTCTATTATGTTGGGCTACCCTGGGTGGGTGGCGCTGTGGGTAAAAGCCTCAGCGCCTAGGGCTTGCCGATCGAAAGGTCGGCGGTTCGAATCCCCGCAGCGGGGTGCGCTCCTGTTGTTCGGTCCCAGCGCCTGCCAACCTAGCAGTTCGAAAGCACCCCCGGGTGCAAGTAGATAAATAGGGACTAGCGGGAAGGTAAACGGCATTTCCATGTGCGGCTCTGGCTCGCCAGATGCAGCTTGTCACGCTGGCCACGTGACCCGGAAGTGTCTGCGGACAGCGCTGGCCCCCGGCCTCTTGAGTGAGATGGGCGCACAACCCTAGAGTCTGTCAAGACTGGCCCGTACGGGCAGGGCTACCTTTACCTTTACCTTACCCTGGGTGGCAGATGCTAAATGTTGAAGTCCATCTTTGGATGGGGCCGGTTCACCAGGAACTCATCAGTCATCAATGCTCTGCTTACTCCATAGACTCTCTATGGCCCTTGGGTCTCAGTTTGAAGTACTGCTACTGGTTTCATTAACTACATTGCTTGAGCCTCCACAGTGTTCCACCACACCTAGTAAAATTGACCAGGTACACTCTGTTAAGTATACATGCCTGCAACAGGTCTGGATGACAAGAGTGCCTCGAGAGATTGTCTCAGTTGCTTCTCCTAGACTTCAAAATACTCTTCCCCTGGAGAGGTGCCAGATCTGGGGAGGTGCCTGAACATCTTCCAGAAGTTGTGTAAGATTGAAAGTGGGTTTTGATGGCCAGGAGTAGGGAGAAAGAAGGTAGAATAATCAGCATATCATCTCCCTCCCTGAGTTATTGATGTGGGTTATATGGCAATTCAAGGGAGGGAGGGAAGGATGGGTGTGTTACTCTGTCTTGGGGAGCTGTGAATTCATGAACTAATGGGTAAGGATGTCACTCTTTCAGTCTCAGTTTCCCTTAAGTAAAATGGGAATACTAATTATCTGCCCCCACATATTGTTGCAGAGACAAATTAGATGAAAATGGTAGCATGCTCTGCAGTCATAAGTCCTGTATAAAGAATTAATAATAGTTCATTTGTCTTCACTGAAGCAGAATTAAATATATGTTTCAAACTATCCCTGACAGATGTTAATCCAACCTGCTATTTAAAAGCTTTAGAAGATGGGAACATCACAAACCTCATCTGCTTATACTTGCATTCTTGTGGCTGGAAAGTTGTCTGTGCCATTTAAAAATTGGCCTTGTGAGGCTCTTACCTGAAAGAACAAATTGAGCCCAATCACCTTCATAAAGCAAGCCTTTGAGTTTCTGGAAGTAGCTGTTGCATTAATTCCTCTATAGAGATGATGGGAAGTTTCTCAAAGGTGGAGTCCCAAAGCAAATGCTTACACAAAAGAGACAGCAGAGAAAATGTATACTGATGGTGCCATGGAAAAAAAATATTTTCCTTATGATGCAGGACTAAAGAGCAGGTATAATGCTGTGACTAAGGGACCAAAAGATTTCAGCCGGTACCTGTGCATAGCCTTGTCCTCCATAAATCTATCTAATTCTCTTTAAAAGCCATCCCAGTTGAAGGCCGTCACTGATCTAGACTGTGCACACTGCACATTCGAAGCCCATTTCCTCATGTTCCAAAGAATTATGGGAACTGTAGTTTACCCCCAACAGAGCTACAGTTTAAATTACAGTTTCCAGGAGTCTTTGGAGCATGGGGAAATGGGCTTCAAATGTATGATGCGTGCATGGGCCCAATTCAAAGTGCTGGTCTTGACCCAGAAAACCTTAAATGGCTCAGGAACCGACTTGGATTCTGCATTCAACAACTGTGGCTCTTCTTCATGTGCTTTCTGCAGGAGAGTTCCGGAGGGTGGCAATATGAGAACAGGCCTTTTCTGCAGTGGCTCCCCATTTGTGGAATATTGTCCCCAGGGAGGTTTCTCTGGCTCCTTCATTATACAGTCATACCTCGGGTTACGGACGCCTCGGGTTGCACGATTTCAGGTTGCGCACCATGCCGAACTTGGAAGTACCGGAAAGGGTTACTTCCGGGTTTCAGCGCTTGTGCATGTGCAGAAGTGCTAAATCACACTTTGCACATGCACAGAAGCACCAAATCGCGACCCGTGTGTGCGCAGACGCACGCTGCGGCTTGCGGACATGCTTCCCGCACGGATCACGTTCGCAACCTGAGCATCCACTGCATATCTATAGGCGCAAGACAAAACCATTCCTCTTCAACCAGGCCTTTGGCTGATTAATATTCTACAGTGTTTTATATGCATTTGTGGGGAGTGTGTGTGTGTGTTATTGTTCCACTGTTTCTCTTTTAACTACCGGTATCTATCTGTCCTTTTATCTCATGTTTTTATCTTGTGAACTGCCCTGAGATCTTTTGACAAAGGGCACTATATTATTATTATTATTATTATTATTATTATTATTATTATTAGGTCCCCATCTCATTTAATCCTTACAACAACCCTGTGAGTTAGGCCAAGCTAAGAAGGACCAAGTTTCTTGCAAACTCTTGGCAATCAAATCTAAGTGTGAATGTGTTTGTGTGTGTGTGTGTGTGTGTGTGTGTGTGTGTGTGTTTATCTTTCTCCTTAAGAAAGCCTCTTGAGATTACACAGCAGTTCCAAACACCTGATTTTTCCTAATAAGTAACAGCTGCTAAAGCCATCAAGCAGCTTAAAGAGCTGTCAAGGAAGGCACTCTCCCTGGGAAGACAGTTGTTTTCTTCTGTCAAGTGCTCCTCCAAGAGATGTTTTGTTTGCTCAGAAGGGAGGGGAGGTGGCATTGAAGGATGTCAAGTATTACAATAGCCCTTTTTATATTTTAAGAAAAACCCTCTTGCATCTCTCGACTGCCTATCATCATAGATCAAGAATTTAGAAAGTGGCAAATTCCAGGAGCCCTTGCACACTCTACATATCTTTTTTGCAGAATGAGATGCTAATAGAGAGGTGGTAGAATTTGGAAAGTCACCTGTCAAAGTCACCTGTTCCCTCCCAAGCAGTGATCCCAACCTGGGATCAGCACAGAATCCACAGATGCTACATCACAGTCTCCTAGCAGCACTTCCACACCCAAGAAGCAGACTGTCAGGAGCAGGGCAGGATTTAGGTTTGATGAGGCCCTAAGCCATGGGTAGACAAACTAAGGCCCGGGGGCAGGATCTGGTCCAATCGCCTTCTAAATCCAGCCCACGGACGTTCCAGGAATCAGTGTGTTTTTAAATAAGTAGAATGTGTGCTTTTATTTAAAATGCATCTCTGGGTTATTTGTGAGGCCTGCCTGGTGTTTTCACATGAGTAGAATGTGTGCTTTTATTTAAAATGCATCTCTGGGATATTTGTGGGGCATAGGAATTTGTTCATATTTTTTTTTTCAAAATATAGTCCAGCCCCCCACAAGGTCTGAGGGACACTGGACCGGCCCCCTGCTGAAAAAGTTTGCTGACCTCTACCCTAAGCTACTGAAGGTAATGGGGCCCTTTATATGTCCAGCCGTCAACAACAAATGGTCACTGTTTTTTGTGTTGAATATATGTGAGAGATTTTACTTTATTGGGCTCCATGATCACTGCAGATGGTGACAGCAGCCACGAAATTAAAAGACGCCTGCTTCTTGGGAGAAGGGCAATGACAGGCCTAGATAGCATCTTGAGAAGTAGAGACGTCACCTTGACAACAAAGGTCCGTATAGTTAAAGCCATGGTTTTCCCAGTAGTGATGTATGGAAGTGAGAGCTGGACCATAAAGAAGGCTGATCGCCGAAGAATTGATGCTTTTGAATTATGGTGCTGGAGAAGACTCTTGAGAGTCCCATGGACTGCAAGAAGATCAAACGCATCCATTCTTAAGGAAATCAGCCCTGAGTGCTCACTGGAAGGACAGATCGTGAAGCTGAGGCTCCAGTACTTTGGCCACCTCATGAGAAGAGAAGACTCCCTGGAGAAGACCCTGATGTTGGGAAAGATGGAGGGCACAAGGAGAAGGGGGCAACAGAGGACGAGATGGTTGGATAGTGTTTTCGAGGTTACCAGCATGAGTTTGACCAAACTGCGGGAGGTAGTGGAGGACAGAGGTGCCTGGCGTGCTCTGGTCCATGGGGTCACGAAGAGTCGGACACGACTAAACGACTAAACAACAACAACAAATATGCTATATGGTAATTTATGTACCAAATAGGTATCTAAAGCCATTTGCCCATCTTGCCATGCAACTAGTCCATGCAGAATGTAGGCACCCTATATATAGAAATGAGCAAACCAGTGATATTTTAGGGAGCAGGCTAGCAGGCGGGGCCCATGACTTACATCACAGGAGCCTACACAACACAAAACACTGTTTCTGTGTGTAGGTTTTTATTTTATTAGTTTTTTATCTTATATTTTGGAAATGTACATCCAGTTTTTTTCCCTTTAAATTTTTTTGGGGGGACCAAGACAGTGGGGCCCTAAGCTATAGCTTGTTTAGCTTATCCGTAAATCTGGCACTGCACCCTCCCATCAGATGTCAAGGAAATAAACAACTATCTAACTTTTAGAAGACATCTGAAGGCAGGGAAGTTTTTAATCTTCTGATGTTTTAATGTATTTTTTTATATTTTGTTGGAAGCCACCCAGAGTGGCTGGGGAAACCCAGCCAGAAGGGCGCAGTGTGAATAAATTATTATTATTATTATTATTATTATTATTATTATTATTATACGTGCAAGAACTGAAGGTCTCCACCTTCCCACAACTGCCTAAGTCCCTTCCTCTCCAGGGTTTCTTCCAAGCAATCAGAGACTGTAACTGTATGCAACCGATCTCTCCTCTGCTCTTTTCAGCTCTCCGCCTGTTCTGGGAGACCAGGAGGGAAGAAGCTGGTTGCAACAGGACGACTCACTGGACTCTTCAACAGCAGGCTTCATCTCTGTCTCTGTCTCCTAATCCCCCTCCCCTCCAGCCTCTGTGTTAAAGAATGGATAGACATAGCAGACGATGCAGCGATTTCTCCAAAGCAGCTCTTTATTTTTAAGCTGGAATAGAACTGAACAACAAACAGCTCAGCCGGCCTGCTTTTATTGGCAGCCGGCTGTCAACATTGTAGCAACAACAACCCAGGGTTTCCCGCCTAAAGTAACTGATGTGGACCTGAGTAAAAACTATATACAGTGGTACCTCGGGTTACATACGCTTCAGGTTACATTCGCTTCAGGTTACAGACTTCTCTAACCCAGAAATAGTACCTCGGGTTAAGAACTTTGCTTCAGGATAAGAACAGAAATCGTGCTCCAGTGGTGCGGTGGCAGCGGGAGGCCCCATTAGCTAAAGCGGTGCTTCAGGTTAAGAACAGTTTCAGGTTAAGAACGGACCTCCGGAACGAATTAAGTACTTAACCCGAGGTACGACTGTACACGATACTCCTGGTGGCCAGGGTGAGAACTTCAATACATAACACTCTGAATCAGGACTGCTCTCTGTCCCAGCCTCTTCCTGCTCACTAAGCCCTGTTGCGTCCTCCAGACCCTCCAAGTGTCCCTATTTTCCAGGGACACCCCTGATTTAGAGAAGCCGTCCCGGTTTCTGCTTTGATCCCAGAATGTCCCACTTTTCCTTAGGATGTCCCTATTTTCACTGGAGAAACATTGGAGGGTAAGGACTTTTCCGACCCCCGAGCCGTCTGAAGGCAATCCTGCATAGGGAATATTTTTTTTTAATGCTTAATGTTTTATTATGTTTTTATATATGTTGAAAGCTGCCCAGAGTGGCTGAGGCAACCTGGTAAGATGTGTGGGGTGTAAATAGTAAAATTATCATTATGGAATCGGATGTCCCTATTTTCATCGGAGAAATGTTGGAGGGTATGCTCTTCCGCTTCAGAGCCCTCCTCCTCCCAGTCTTCTCCCTCTGACCACTCATCGCCATCCAACCAGCAATCCTTGGGTTCTGAGCCTTCTTCCACATTTCTGCAGATTTTGCAGAATTAAAACCTGCAGATTTTGCATTAAAATTCAGCAGCAATTCAATGCAAATTTCTTTGCAGTTTTGACAAATGTGCACATTTTCGCAAGCATTCCCCCCTCCCAGCATAATGCATTTTTTGTACATTATTTTCACTAACATACGCATTTTGGGACATTTCCCTGTACTATGAACATTCATATACACATCACATGGTTGGAGAACTGCATTGCAAAATCTGGAGAAGTGTCAATGTGGAAGAATAGTGTTTAAGTTTGCATATCAGTTCAAGAAGTGCAATTAGGTAGTTTCTCATTAAAATGCAAACAGAACTCCAGTCCAAACAGACCTCTCTGTTTGGTGGTAAACTACAATTCCCATGATTCTTTGGGGGGAAATAATGTGCTTTAAAGGTATGGTGTACAGACAGCCTTTATCTGTGTTTTGAATGGCCACAAAACATGTTAGCACCAGAGGATTTATTAATTTGCCACCTCAATTTTTTATTCTATTTCTGGTTAAGGGATGTGCTGCAATATTTTGCTGCTGTGTGGGGCAGGGAATGATTTTATCTATATTGTGTTGCCTTTTTAAAAACAATAAAGTGTTATAATTCAATGTATTAGCAGATCTATTTTTCGCCCTCCGTGATAAGAAAACCCATTGTTTTGCACTATAAGACACAGCTGGCATAAAGACCATAGACCAGACTGCGATACTAAGCACATTTACTAGAAATGCAAAGGGACTTATTTCCAAGTAAATGTGCTAAAGATAGCCCTGCATATGGAGTAATAAAGCAAATAAAGGTTTTTCTTATTAGAAAGCAGGGTGGGGGAAAAGCATGTGAGTAAACATTTTATTACGCAGCCACAAGATGGTTCTGGAAGTGCGTTGTCTGAACTGGCACCATAAAACTCTAATCGCTAATCAAGGTGTTAATCTATTAAACACAAAAATAGTCATTATTCAATCTCTGCGCAAATCAATCATTCTGAAAGAGTTCTCTTCATTACTTAGTTGCCAAATCCTAATCACTTGTGCACGAGAGAACTAGGAATTTGAATTGCCACTTAATGATGGCTTTGGAAGTAATACATTAAACGTCTGTGTTTAATAACTGCTAGAGCGATGAAGCCATTAATTAGCCATAGGTGCATATTAGTTGGAGAGCTTCTCAATCCCATTGCACCACTGTTACAGTCTGAAATGTTGTGGTTTTTTCCTTAGTGCTTTACTGTCACTCTCACCTAGGGTTTAGCCATTTTTTATCAATGAAAGTGGATAGGCAGCTGGAGTGTGGTCACAAACAACAAGAAAACAAAGATCAGGCCAAAGACCAATGGCAAGACCAAAGAGCATCAGCAACAACCAGGCAGATGAAACCTAGGGAACTGTTATGTACTGAGTTGAATAGGATCCAAAATACAGCCGCCTGATTGGTCCTAGAACAATAGGATCCAAAATGCAGCAGTCTGATTGGTCCTAGAACAATGCAGCAGTCTGATTGGTCCTAGAACAATGCAGCAGTCTGATTGGTCCGGAGGAGCCACCCAATCCAGCTCCAGGTGGAAGTGAATCCACAACCTGGTGGGCCTACAGGAGAATCCCGGAATTAGCCAATCACGTGCAGCCCATTGTGTAAATAATGTATATAAAGCAGATATTGTGGGGGAACTTCCATTCCTCCTCTCCACTATGAGCTGAATAAAGAGCATGAAATCCACTCTCGACTCCGAGTATATTTCAGGAACCCTTAAGCAAGGTGTCAGATCTGGGCTGGGGGCAGCAGTCCAAGGTGAGCCAGGAGCCGAGAACCTGGACCCAAAGAGCCCATATGACATACCAGAAGGCCAAACCGAGGAGTAAATCTGAAGATGAAATTTAAAAATAATAATAACAAGGACACAGGAAGGTGCCTCATCACAGGGACACCTTGTTGCTTGAGGAAGTACCAGCTTGAAGAGGAAGCCCTTTTGTTTGACTTCCTCTCCAGGAATGTTTATTGGCCATCCTGGGGAGGCAGAGTCAAAGTAGATCCCAGAGAAGCTGCCCCCTGCAATTTGGATACTCGGAGATCCACTGCTGCCTCTCTGCATGTGGAGATTCCATTTAGCCGTAATGGCTAACAGCCATTGATAGACCCATCCTTCATCCATTGATCTGGTTCTTTTTTAAAAGAGAGTGGTCACTACCAGGTCCTGCAGCACTCAATTCCAGAAGTTAATTACTTGTTGTTGGAAAAAGTAGTTCTTTAAGACTTGGGGAGACCATGTGTCCTGCTATTAGGGATGGAAGGAATTGCCTCCTTATGCTCTTTCAGTTTCTCATTTCATCATTCTTAGGTATTGTCAGCGCTGCCCAAGGTCCCAGCTCACACAAGACCAACACTGCTTCTTTCTCTAGTATAAAAGTCTTTATTGAAGTTCAGTTTCACTTCCAGACGCGCAGCGTGCAACGCTACGTCTATCCCTTAGACCGTCGAAGCTCCATCTGAATCTCCTCCCCCCTGACACCAGTTTAAGATTCTAGCCTTACTCCACCTCTTCCTCTGTTCCTTCCTTCTCTGGGTCCGCCTGCTAGTCGGAGTCTCAGCCCTCCTAGACTCCTCTGACGCTGAGTCCCCTGACTCTTCTCCCTCCCTCCTTCGGGCTTTCAGACCTGGCTCCCAATCCGGGTTTTCTGCTGTCCCGCGCTCCTCCGCATTTGAACTTGGCGCGCGCGCGCAGCCTCCCACTTTCCTTCTGACCGTTACACTTGTGTCACTGCTCCCTCTTTCGGGGAGGCTAGCTGGACCTGGCCTTCCCTCCGTTTCCCCACTTCCCGATGGGGGCGTGGTTACCCCTGACTCATCTTCTCTCCCCGCTGGAGGAGAGGCTGGTCCTGACTCATGTGACTCTTCCCCCCCACTGTGCTCTGGTGGGGGAACTGGTCCTGATCCTCCGCTGCTCCCTTGGGAGTCCCCTCTGGTCCCTTGTTTATGGAGCGTCCCCCCTGGGACCCCCCTTGCCCTTACCATAGGCGCCCCCTTCTGGGAATCTTCTGATTCGCTGGAGAAGCTCATGGAATCTCTCGGGTCACTGTCATATTCCCCTACGCTCCCCTCTGATTCCTCTCCTCCGCTCTCTATTTGCTCTCTCCCCTGCTCTTCTGCTCCTGAGCCTCTGACAGGTATAGTTCACATTTCTGCATTATTTCATTTTTTCAAATAACCGCATGGAAATTCTTCAGCATTTTAGGGCAAATTTCTCCTGAGGAACACATTTCTGTATGCAGTTTTGACCAGTGCTATTCTTCTAGGAAAAGAGGTGCCAGAACTCACAATGAACACCTCCATTGTTCTGTTATAGTGGCGCCCACCTGAAAAGTGTCGGAACTGAGTTCCAGTGAGTTCCAGCTCAAAAATAGCCCTAGTTTTGACTCATATGCACATTTTCACAAACAATTTCTCCTAATATGTGTCTTCACTAATATTTCATTTTCATGCATCCTTTAACCTAATATTTGCAAAAAAATAATAATTGGAGAATTACATTGAAGAATTCAGATTAGTATGGCCTATGAAGGATAACTGCGTCAGTTCTCTTTGTTTCAGAAAGTGTGAATCTGATGCATTCAGCTTTAAATGCAAACTAAATCAGATATCTTCCCCCATGCCTAATGGCTATCCATTCCAAAGGCCCTAAGGATAAATAACCCTAAAATAGAGAAGGATGGGACATGAAGTTGGCCATCAACATTTAGCACCCAAATGGCAGACCAGTGAGCTGGGTCTTTCCCACTATGCTAAGATGTCATCTTCTTCTTCTTCTTCTTCTTCTTCTTCTTCTTCTTCTTCTTCTTCTTCTTCTTCTTTGTCTGTGCTCACTCATAGCTGAGTAAGATTGTCTTCCATAAACATGGTTTTAACAGTGAGTCCATAAGTGACTGTGGAGGCCAATTCTGGATCCACACGTCCTTCCACAGTGGGGACATTGGTTTCCAGGCGGGAGTTGATCACGGTGTGGATTTGCCAAGTGTGCCTTCCTCTTAGCATGTTTCTCCCTTTCGTCCTGAGTTCGACCGTCTTCAAAGCCCATGACACCTTTGGTAAAGGCTGTTCTCCAACTAGAGCGCTCGCAGGCCAGTGTTTCACAGATGTCGGTGTTTAAACCTCTTTTGTTGACCACCAGCATTATGCTTTCTAAGTTCAGAATAGAGTAGTTGCTTTGGAAGACGATAATCAGGCATCCGCACAACATGACCAGTCCAATGAAGTTGATGTTGAGGAATCATTGCTTCGACACTGGTGATCTTCGCTTCTTCCACTATGCTGAGATGTCTTGGGTGGGGGTGCAGTGCTAATCCCACTCAGAGCAAACACATTGGAATTAATTGCCATGACTAAATTGTGCTTATACCTAGAACAAACTTAGTTGGTCTCTAAGGAGCTATTGGACAATTTTTGAAAAAAATTATTTCGACTGCGTGAGACCAACACGGCTACCTACCTGAATTTAGATACATTAATTTCAGGGAGTCTAAAATATGGGTAGGCAAACTAAGGCCTGGGGGCTGGATCTGGCCCAATTGCCTTCTAAATCCAGCCCGCAGACAGTCCGGGAAGCAGCGTGTTTTTACATGAGTAAAAAGTGGCCTTTTATTTAAAATGCATCTCTGGGTTATTTCTGGGGCCTGCCTGGTGTTTTTACATGAGTAGAATGTGTGCTTGTATTTAAAAAGCATCTCTGGGTTATTTGAGGGGCATAGGAATTCATTCTTTTTTTCTCCTTCAAAATATAGTCCAGCCCCCCACCCCACAAGGTGTGAGGGACAGTGGACCAGCCCCCTGCCGAAAAAGTTTGCTGACCCCTGCTCTAAAACGTAGCTGAATAGAGCCCATTTCATTTCAGATTAAATTATTGTAACTATTTATAAATGTGTATCTATACAAATTATTATTGTTGTTGTTGTTATTTATTAAATTTGTCCCCTGCCCTTCATCCGTATATCTCAGGACAGTTCACAGCATAGAAATACAAAATAAAAACACAAAATACATTATAATAATAATTAAAAAAACAAGAACAAAACAAGTGATCCTCACCCATCCAATTTTTCCAGTATGCCAATTTTTTGAAAATTTGTGTGCAGTGTGTGATGCTGATGTGTGATGCACTTCCTCTTTTTCCATGTCAATTTATTTGTGGCTACCCTGTGTTGACTCTCCTGAACTTAACCCCACTTGGCTTCACTGGTTGACCCCAAGTTCTCGTCTTCTGGGAGAAGGGGAATCACAGAGAAAATCTTTCAAATATTGGCCAAGAGAAAATTACTACAGGAGCATGTAATAATAATTTTGAAAGCTGCCTTGTGCTGATGACAGGTTAATACTAATCAAATTCCCGTGGGGTTAATCTATTACAAATTACCGGGCCTTTTCAAAGAGAGGTTTAACCCTACGCTCAACCGTGTTAGGCTCCATAAAAGTTCATCAACCCCAGACAAAAGAAACAAGAAAATCATCGCCCCCCACTGTTAAGCTTCTCACTTCCACGGAAGTGTTGCAGGAGCAAATGACATTCAAGACAGTGAAGTCAAATAAATAAGTTTAGAATTATATTGGGGGGGAGCAAGAAGTATAAAGCAAGTGCTGGCACCACACAGATTCCATTGATGAATTTCATTTATTACCGTATTTTTTGCTCTATAAGACTCACTTTTTCACTCCTAAAAAGTAAGGGGAAATGTGTGTGCATCTTACGGAGCGAATACAGGCTGCACAGCTATCACAGAAGCCAGAACAGCAAGAGGGATTGCTGCTTTCACTGCGTTGCGATCCCTCTTGCTGTTCTGGCTTCTGAGATTCAGAATATTTTGTTTGTTTGTTTTCCTCCTCCAAAAACTAGGTCCGTCTTGTGGTCTGGTGCATCTTATAGAGCGAAAAATACGGTATTTCATTTATAAACTTCGGCCTTCCTCCAAAGATATCAAGGTGACATGCAGAGCTCCTTCCCTCTATATTATTCTCACAACCACCCTGTGAGGTAGGCTAAGCTGAGCTGGCTCAATATCATCCAGCGAGAAGAAGAGTTTGGATTTGATATCCCGCTTTATCACTACCCTAAGGAGTCTCAAAAGGGACTTGGGTGGTGCTGTGGGTTAAACCACAGAGCCTAGGACTTGCCAATCAGAAGGTCGGCCGTTCAAATCCCCGCGACGGAGTGAGCTCCCGTTGCTCGGTCCCTGCTCCTGCCCACCTAGCAGTTCAAAAGCACGTCAAGTGCAAGTAGATAAATAGGTACCGCTCTGGTGGGAAAGTAAACAGCGTTTCCATGTGCTGCTCTGGTTCGCCAGAAGCGGCTTAGTCATGCTGGCCACATGACCCAGAAGCTATGCGCTGGCTCCCTCAGCCAGTAAAGCAAGATGAGCGCCGCAACCCCAGAGTCGGCCACGACTGGACCTAATGGTCAGGGGACCCTTTACCTTTTAAGGAGTCTCAAAGCTGCTGACATTCTCCTTTCCCTTCCTCCCCCACAACAAACACTCTGTGAGGTGAGTGAGGCTGAGAGACTTCAGAGAAGTGTGACTAGCCCCAGGTCACCCAGCAGCTGCATGTGGAGGAGCGGGGAAGCGAACCCGGTTCACCAGATTACGAGCCCACCGCTCTTAACCACTACACCACACTGGCTCTCCATGGCTGAGTGGGTATTACAACACCGGTCTCCCAGGCCCTAGTCTGACACCTTAACCACAGCCACACCAAACATTTAAAGCAGTTAAAGGTCATGGATTCCCCTAAAGACTTCTGGGAACTGTAGTGCATCTCTCATCATGCTATGTAGTTCCCAGGATTCTTAGGGGGAAGCTAGGTGCATTAAATCTGTGGTGTGAATATGACCTGGCTCTCTAATGGTGACTTGGGAGTTACCTCCATTTGTCTGTCCTGAATCTGCTGCCAATCCCAGTTCTTTCCTTAAGTAGCTAATTTATAGAGTTGCCCAATATTCTGGCCGTACAAACCACACACTGAAATCTTCATATGGCAAAGAATCAAACGTTTACAGTATGTGTCCCATGGCTTTGGGCCATGAGAATTTTTTTTGGCAGGGCTGCAACTCTTATTTTGGCTGAAACTCCTTTGAACGTTCAACATATGCTGCGGAAATTATCTGCTGAGACTGAAATTGCTAATAACGCCATGAAGAGAATCCAAAACCAATATGTTTTGGGGGCCTGGTGCAGAAAAATGCAAATGTCACCCTTTTGCACTAATTAATCTGGGGCACAATCCACCAAGGCAGAAGTCCTGCACAATCACTGTTGAAAGGAATGAGCTGTACAAGAGCACAGAGGTTCTTGCAAATCAGCTGTTCTCCTCAACACCACCCTGTCTCTTTTTCTAGCAGTAGCATTGTGGCAAACTCAGAAGCACAGGGCCAGTTCATGATGGTCACAACCATGCCCCCTCATAGCCATGCCCTCTTCTAAGATTATGCAACCTTCTAAAATGATTCAATAATTTTATAACTATTTAATAATAATAATAATAATAATGTTTGCATTGCATCAATCAATGTAGATCTGCAAGTGTTGCCTTCTAGCTAGATCAGGGGTCAGCAAACTTTTTCAGCAGGGGGCCGGTCCACTGTCCCTCAGACCTTGTGGGGGGCCAGAGTATATTTTGAAGGAAAAAAATTAATGAATTCCTATGCCCCACGAATAACCCAGAGATACATTTTAAATAAAAGCACACATTCTACTCATCTAAAAACACCAGGCAGGGCCCACAAATAACCCAGAGATGCGTTTTAAATAAAAGGGCACATTCTACTCATGTAAAAACATGCTGATTCCGGGACCGTCCATGGGCCAGATTTAGAAGGCGATTGGGCTGGATCTGGCCCCCAGGCCTTAGTTTGCCTACCCATGAGCTAGATCTACTATCTTCTGTGCACATACATGGGCAAATGATTTGGAGTGGTCCAATATATTCTTTCAGAGTGACAAGTTATATTTTCTCCTTGACGTTCCATTGCACATAGCAGAACTTACACACCATTCTACAGACACTGAAGCACCTTGTGGTTTCAGTGTTCCTGAAGGCTTAGCTTTGAAGCATACGAAACATCAACTCCTGACTTTCTCCAGAGTGACCCTAGGAGCCAATCCTCAGTGGCTGACTCAACTCCTTTCATTTTGGTTGGCTCCAATCAGCACAAAGGGCGAGATGACTTCTCAGTGAATGAAAAGTTCCCCTTTCATGCTGATTGGCTGGCTCTAGGACCCTGGAAATAGGGTCTCCTCTAAAATAATAATAGGTCTTTGACACCCACGACCCTGGGACACTACACCTTTGTTTTCCATGCTTTGGGTGTAGTTATAATTAATAACTGAAGGTATTTCCTTAATGGCTTTTGATGGCTGGCAACTGCTCCAAGAACGTGTACCAACTTCCATTATCTCAATGTTAAAGTGAGGGACTGTGTCTCCCCAATAGTTATACACAGATGTATTGGCTAGTAAAAACTAGGGGATAATTTTATTTATTGCCATTATTAAATTTATTCAGTCGTAGACCCCAGGGTGGTTCGCAACATAAATGTACAAAATGAAAACACAAAATACCGTATTTTTTGCTCTATAAGACTCACTTTTTCCCTCCTAAAAAGTAAGGGGGAATGTGTGTGCGTCTTATGGAGCGAATGCAGGCTGTACAGCTATCACAGAAGCCAGAACAGCAAGAGGGATCGCTGCTTTCACTGTGCAGCGATCCCTCTTGCTATTCTGGCTTCTGAGATTCAGAATATTTTTTTTCTTGTTTTCCTCCTCCAAAAACTAGGTCCGTCTTGTGGTCTGGTGCGTCTTATAGAGCGAAAAATACGGTACATATTAAAACAAACACGATCCTGTCAGTTTGCATTTCTTAGTACAGAAAGTATTGATCTGATGTGTAGTCATCTTTCCTAATTCATTCAAGAGGGTTCTGGAAGCTTCTCTGTGTGAAAGAAACTTCATGGCGTTTGGGTTATTCCTTCAGAGAAGCTGAGTACAGCTGGCTTAAACTGGTTCTCTTATCTCTTTCTGTCAAGGTCATGCTGACTATAAAAGTAAGGCCAGAAGGAGCCCGGTTTTCTCTTTCTATCTCTCTTCCTTCTGGTGTGGTGTTCTGTACATTGTATGCTTAGCGTTAAGGTTTAGACTGATTATAAGTTATTGTAAGTTAAGTCTACTGCAACTGGATTTTTTATGGGCAGTGCCAATCCTGAATGTATTGGATTTGTGATCATTACACTCATTTGCCTTCAGTAGCAGTAACGCTCTGCTGGATGAAATGCCTCTGGTCTATTTTTTGGGAATCCTGCAATGTGTTTAAGTTGTTACCCTGCTATTTACCATTTGCCTGATAATAAATGTTGGAAATGTAAAGAAAAGGAAGGTACATTCTTTCACCTTTGGTGGACGTGCCCGAAGATTAAGGCATTCTGGGAAATGATCTATAATGAACTTAAAAAGGTATTTAAATATACTTTCACCAAGAAACCAGAGGCCTTTCTCTTGGGTATTGTCGGCCAAGGGGTGTTAAAGACAGATATAACTTTTTTCATGTATGCTACAACAGCAGCTAGAATACTTATTGCGAAGTACTGGAAGACGCAAGATTTACCCACACTGGAAGAATGGCAGATGAAGGTGATAGACTACATGGGCTTGGCAGAAATGACGAGCAGAATCCGAAACCAGGGAAGAGAAGCAGCGCAAGAAGATTGGAAAAAGTTTAAGGACTATTTAAAGAAATATTACAAAATTAATGAGAGTTAGAATGATGTTGGATTGGAAAGTAAATGGTTACTATTAGTAATGGTTAAGACAAGGAGAATAAGGAAGATTAGCTTGAAATTTTATTAAAATAAGGGAAGATTTGCTGAGTAAATGATAAGAACTTGGAATACAGAGAAGGGAGGCATGAGGAAGTCGGGGAAGAAAGGTGTAAGAAACTAAGATATGAAATGGTACATGTTTTTTGTTTTGATTGTGTTTTTTGTTTGTTTATGTATTTGTTATATGTTTGTGTTGTTATAAAAATCTGTAATAAAAAATTATTAAAAAAAAAAATAAGTTGTTACCCTGCTAACTATAAATTGGAATCTACTCTGGATCAATGTTGAGTAGAATTGCAATGAAAGAACCAATAGCCCCCCTCCCACAAACACATTTTAAAAGGCCATAAAATGTTAATCAGCCAAAAAACCTGATTATAGAGAAACGTTTTCATCTGGGGCCTAAAGATATGTAAAAATGGCACCAGGTGAGCCTCCCAAATTTCATTTGGTCAAGAGCCTCGATTCTAGGATAGTGTGCAAATATATGAAATCAATGTTTTCTGTTTTCTTTCTCCAAGTCCTGAGCATGCATGGCTCATCAAAGTCACTTTTGGAGTAAAAGAGGGTTATTAAAGAAATGAGTTGCGTCAGATATAGATATACTGTAGATATAGTTTTTTATTATTATTATTACATTTCTATGCCACCTTCTCTTCCAAGGATCTCAAAGTGGTGTACTTGGTTCTCCTCCTCCCCATTTCATTCTCACAACGACCTTGTGAAGTAGGTTAGGCTAAGAGATGGTGACTGGCCCAAGGTCATTCAGGGAGCTTCTTAGATGAGCAGGTATTCAAACCCTGCTCTCCTGGTCCTAGCCCAACACTCTAAGAGCCAGTGTGGTGTAGTGGTTAAGAGCGGTAGACTCGTAATCTGGTGAACTGGGTTCGCTTCCCTGCTCCTCCACATGCAGCTGCTGGGTGACCTTGGACTAGTCACACTTCTCTGAAGTCTCTCAGCCCCACTCACCTCACAGAGTGTTTGTTGTGGAGGAGGAAGGGAAAGGAGAATGTTAACCACTTTGAGACTCCTTAGGGTACTGATAAAGCAGGATATCAAATCCAAACTCTTCTTCTTCTTCTTCTAACCATTACACCATATACAGTCATACCTCATGTTACGTCCGCTTCATGTTAAGTTCTTTCAGGTTACGTCCTGCGGCGACCCGGAAGTACCAGAAAGGGTTACTTCCGGGTTTTGTCACTCGTGCATGCGCAGATGCTCAAAATGATGTCATGTGCATGCGCAGAAGCAGTGAATTGCAACCCACGCATGCGCAGATGTGCCGCTGCAGGTTGCGCTCTTTTCATGTTGCGAACGGGCCTCCAGAACAGATCCTGTTCGCAACCAGAGGTACCACTGTAGATCAAGATCTAGATATCTCTCACATACACCCCCCTTTTCACAAAGTTCGTCATCAGAGATTGGCCTGGGGGGGGGAAGAGAGAGAGAGAGAGAGAGAGAGAGAGAGAGAGAGAGAGAGAGAGAGAAGGGGGCGGAATTGATCTGGGTGAATTTACTACCTGTTTCAATGAGGACTTCACAATTCTTTTAAACAGAATGAAAGAGTGTATGCAGAAATTATTCCTGCTCAGGGCACTCGGTGACTCCTGGCGTTCTCCCTGGTCAGTTAATCACTGCTGTGGCAAAGCAGCAATCAATACAAAAAAAGAAAAAGAAAAAAGACTATTGCAGAGAAACAAAGAAGAGCATTAGGTTTCAAACACTGGTGCTAGTGGTCTTTTACCCCATTGCATTCTGTAACAGAAGAGAGCAGGTCATGGGCATCAGGTCCATTCCATTATGGGAAATCATCACACAAACCCTCTTCAGGCACGATTAAATTGTGAGCATGTAGGAGGCCTGGGCCACTGGGGAGTGTCCCTTCCACTTGAAGGCTTCTCAGTTACAGGGATGCTTGTTACCACACTCAGGCAAACACACCTGACCCCCATGTACACTCTATAAAATGGTTCAATAAAGAATTCCACCACCTCAGTCCTTGTAAAATGCAGAACGGCTCCAAACACTGGAAACTTTCTTAGCTCAGGTACATGGAATTATTATTATTTTTAGAAAAACTTAAAATGCCAGGAAATGAAACAGAGATCATTTAGCACAAGACAGGAGCACTGTGTAGATAGCATAATTATACAATTTAGTCACTAGGTAGCACAGGACTTAGTTGAAGTCAGGAATCAGTTCACTTCTGTATTAAGAGAGGCAGTAAAGTTCTTGCCTGGCTTTAATTTTCTTTCTTTAATTTCAAAGTTCCATCCAAATGTTACAGCAAAATACATCATTTTATTTTATTGAAATGGAGATACACCAAAAGAGGTTTCACTTTCAAACCTCTTGGTAACGTGTTTCAATAGTGGGGAAATACTTTCTAAATACTATTTCTAAAAGGAGGGATATGGAACAATTGAGGAGGATGGAAAGAATTTGCTGAAGTGTCCCCAGGACATTCTGCAGGTGCAGCTCTGCACAAACGGCCAGATCACACCACAGGAATGTAGACAAAGAGGCCGATGGAGTGATCCGCCACTGCTGTACAATTTCCATTCACTGTAGTGGGTCTGGTTTATGTGGTGTCACCAAAATGTCATCCACAACAGGGATGGCTCCCAATTGACTAGATCTGGCACCCAAAACATAATAATAATAATAATAATAATAATAATAATAATAATAATAATAATTTTTTATTTATACCCCTCCCTTCCCGGCTTAAAAACCAGCCTCAGGGTGGCTAACAGCAAATATAAAACATTGATTAAAATGCAGCTTTAAAACAGCATAAAATACAACATAAATGCAGCATCAATGTCAATAAAATTAAAAAATTCAGGGGTAATTTTTTGGAGGGGGGATCCCAATCAGTGAACATCAAATGATCACCAGGGCTAACTGGCCAAGTTGGTCCTACTAGGGCCAGCAAGGAGAGTTTAAATGTGGAGGGGTCCCAGAAGGGTTTCTTCATAGAAAAGGAAAGAGGAAAGGGAATAGAGGATCAGGCTGATTCAAATTGAAGGCCAGGCAGAATAGCTCTGTCTTACAGGCCCTGCGGAAGGAGATCAAGTCCTGCAGGGCCCTGGTCTTGTGGGACAGAAATGGTGGTCGATTGCTAGTAGGTGAGCGTCATTGGTGCTGGAGGAGACTCTTGAGAGTCCCATGGGCTGCAAGAAGATCAAACCGATCCATTCTGAAGGAAATCAGCCCTGAGTGTTCACTGGAAGGACAGATCCTGAAGCTGAGGCTCCAATACTTTGGCCACCTCATGAGAAGAGAAGACTCCCAGGAAAAGACCCTGATGCTGGGAAAGATGGAGGGCACAAGGAGATGGGGATGACAGAGGACAAGATGGTTGAACAGTGTTCTCGAAGCTACTAGCATGAGTGTGACCAAACTGCGGGAGGCAGTGGAAGACAGGAGTGCCCGGCATGCTCTGGTCCATGGGGTCACGAAGAGTCGGACATGACTAAACAACAACAGCTTCATTCAGTTTGGTGGATCAGAAGATGTGCAGGCTTGATGTGGAATCAATGAAGCTTACTCCACATCCCTAAACACAGATACTCTAGCCACTACACTGACTCCCAATATTCACCTGAAACAGCCCAGATTGCAAAAACAAAGCATCCAATTGGAGCGTTTCAGCTGCAACGTTCGTGTCTGCATGCTTGAGAATCTGCAGGCTGTGTGTCCCCTATTTTAAAAGGTAACTGAGTGAAAGAGCAATGTGAAATGGGGATTCCCTCCCCGTCCCCCTTTGAAAAGTTTCCCGCATACTCCAGCAAAGTTTTTTTTTGTGGTTCCTCCTCCCTCCTCTGTTCTGGCACACACATTCCTTGAGAGATTAAATTTCCAATGTAAAATTCCTCTCCCAAAGCCAGAATCCTACAAAGATCCCCTGGTGGCAGCTGAGGGGCATCAGACACTCAACACCTCATCAGATTGGGCTCTCATTATGCCAAGTCCCGGAGCACAAATCTTTGATTCTGGTTGAGAAGCAGGGATTCCCGAGCAAGATCTCATTAACCCCTGTTACCTCCCTCAGGTGATAATAGGGATGCTCTTTGCGCTGAGCAGCAATGCGGCTTTCATCTGCAGATCTCAAAGAGCTGTACAAATATAATTAAGTCTCGCAGAGCACTCCTGTGTGGCAGCGATAAGCGTCCTTTAATAAACCTCTTTTATAGATGAGTAAGTGGAGGTAGCGAGAGGGCAGGAAGCCCACCCAAAGCCATTGGGGGTACAGGGAGACAAATGGAATGGCTTTTATCTGTACAGCCATTCACCTCCACAAGGAAACCGACAAGGTGAAATACCAGGGGGTAGCAAATTTTGTTCCATTTTCATTGCTACTACGGGTAGTGTTGGTGGTAATACTAATAGTATTTGCTGCTAGTAGCAATATAAATAGTCTTCTTCTTCTTTGGCGATCACTCAAAGCTGAGTAAGATTGTCTTCCATAAACACAGTTTTAACTGAGTCCATGAGTGACTGTGGAAGTCAATCTGGATCCACATGTCCTTCCACAGTGGGGACATTGGTTTCCGGGCGAGAGTTGATCACGGTGTGGATTTGCCAAGCGTGCCTTCCTCTTAGGACCTTTCTCCCTTTCGTCCTGAGTTCGAGTCTCTTCAAAGCCCATGACACTTTTGGTAAAGGCTGTTCTCCAATTGGAGCGCTTGCAGGCAAGTTTTTCCCAGTTGTCAGTGTTTATACTATTTATTTGTTTGTTTGTTTGTTTGTTTGTTTTTGCCTTGAGACAGTCTTTAAACCTCTTTTGTTGACCACCAGCATTACGCTTTCCATTTTTAAGTTCGGAATAGAGTAGTTGCTTTGGAAGATGATCATCAGGCATCTGCACAACATGACCAGTCCAACGAAGTTGATGTTGAAGTATCATTGCTTCGACACTGGTGATCTTTGCTTCTTCCAGTACACTGGTATTAGTTTGCCTGTCTTCCCAAGTGATGTGTAAAATTTTCCGGAGACACCGTTGACGGAATCTTTTGAGGAGTTGGAGATGGCGTTTGTAAGTGGTCCATGTTTCACAAGCATACAGTAAGGTTGGTAGTACAATAGCTTTGTAAACAAGCATTTTGGTTTCCCTGCAAATGTCCTGGTCCTCAAACACTCTGCACTTCAATCAGGAGAAAGCCGCACTCACAGAGCTCAGGCAATGCTGGATTTCGGCATCAATGTAGTATTAGTAATAGTAGTATTGTAGTAGCAGCTGTATAACTAGAGTAGTGATGGTAACAGCAGTGATGATGGCGTTATGCATGGCACTTTACAAATTACAAGGTGGGGCCGTGCAGCAGATTCCGGGAAGTTCAAAGCCTGAACCAAATTGGGCCAAAGTGAGAAGGATCCAGGCTTCAACTGAGTCAGGTAGAGACAGCTCCAGGTCAACCCAGGTTAGATCAGGCCATCTGAAGCAGGGCTGCCAGGGTGCCAGAGCATTGGGTGGGAAGCAGAGAAGCCAGCAGCCTCTGCAAAGAGCAACACAGGACTGTTTGCAAAAGGGCTTTCAAACAGCCCCACGCTGCACTTTGTCTGCACGTTCCTGTACCCAGCAGGAGAACACACAGTCAAACTGAGCAGGATTGAACTGTCCACTCATTAGCAGAGGGCTCGATCCTGCTGGCTGCATGGTGCTGATTTGCAAGTATGTTTCCCACAGGGAAGGCGCTTGTGATATGGCACCCGACATGACAGAAACCTCCTGCTCCCTGCAGTGATGTTGGGGGAGGGGAACAAGCATCTCATTCTTCCCTGCCCCCTCCTGACTGCGTGTTTGATTCAGATTTTAAAAATCCTAATTAATACATTAGCCCCACCCTTAAATGGGGTGTTCTGTGGGTTGGGTCAGGGGGGTTGTACACAGCCCTAATACAAGGCATAGGTCCCTGTCCGTAGGAGCTTACAGTCTAAAACTAGATATGGAGGAAACAGAGGGAGAGGAGGAAACTCAGGGAATGAGCATGAAAGAATACGAAATGGTTTCAGTTACAGGTAATTACAGGTAATTGATTGCAGGCTGAGTTACAGATAGGCAGCCTGAGAACGAGGGAGTTGTGTCTAATTAAACCACCGCAAAGGTTTCAAAGTGATTCGCAGTGAAAGCAAATGAAACCGGTTTAAAGTTGTTCCATCCATTGAAATAAACCCCCAAACCAAGAAATGGTGCCCTGGCAAGACAAACAGAGCAGTGGAATGTGCAAAACTGCAACAAAATTAATTGCTTAATCTAGCTGGTGAAGCTGCCCTGGAAACGTAGGCTTCATGAGGAACAGTTGATGGAGCTGGGTATGTTTAGCTTTCCTGGTGAAGGGAAGACTGAGAGGTGATATGACAGCCATCTTCAAACTTCCCAAAGGCTATCACGTGGAAAAGGGAACATGCTTGTTTTCTACCACTCCAGAGGGCAGGACCCTAAACGATAAATTCAAATTACAAGGAGGGGAGTCGAACTAAGCATTGGCAAGAACTTTCTGACAGCAAGAGTAGCTAGATAGTGGAACATTGTACAGTGGTACCTCGGGTTACAGACGCTTCAGGTTACAGACTCCGCTAACCCAGAAATAGTACCTTGGGTTAAGAACTTTGCTTCAGGATGAGAACAGAAATCGCACGGTGGCAGCGGGAGGCCCCTTTAGCTAAAGTGGTGCTTCAAGTTAAGAACAGTTTCAGGTTAAGAACGGACCTCCAGAACGAATTAAGTTCTTAACCTGAGGTACCACTGTAATCATAGAAGTTGGTGAACTCTCCTTCCTTGGAAGTTTTTAAGCAGAGGTTGGGTGGCCATCAGTCATGGATGCTTCAGCTGAGATTCCTGCATTGCAGAGGGTTGGACTAGATGACCCTCGGGACCCCTTCCAACTCTACAGTTCTGCAATTCTATTCCTAAGCAGAGGTATATTTTAAAAACCATCTGAAAGTAGGCATTTTCATTTTATTTATTGTAAATCAAAATCCATTAATCAAATTGACTAAACATTGCAGCCCTTCTCTCTTTGTACATTCATACACGAACCTCCTGAAATTTCAGATGTGTTTGGGAACGGGGAATGAGAAAGGGGAAGCAGGTCTTAATGACGTTCTGCTAAGATTAATCGTTTCATCTCCGAAAGCATCCAGATTTCAGTCAACATCACCGAAGAGCAGCTCCAGCCAAACACATTTCGTACAACAAATTCCCAGCAGCAGCCATCCCCTGAATAGATCTATTGCTTTCTAAGAATATAGTGTGGCATGTGCCTGCCAGGCAACTTGCCGAAAAATTCTTTTCCAATGAAGCACCCGGCGCAGCAGTTTCATTTTCTCTGCACTCAGTTTTATTATTTTTTTCAGGAGCGGCAAGACGGGTGAGCTGTTTTTCGAGCCCAGATGAAATGTATGCTTCCAACTGGAACAGAGGACATTGCTTCATCATAAGTTCAACAGTTTGTCTATCCAGCCTAGTGCAGTGGTACCTTGGCTTAAGAATTTAATTCTGGAGGTCCGTTCTTAACCTGAAACTTCTTAACCTGAAGAACCACTTTAGCTAATGGGGCCTCCCGCTGCTGCCGCACCGCTGCTGCACAATTTCTGTTCTCATCCTGAAGCAAAGTTCTTAACCTGAGGTACTATTTCTGGGTTAGCGGGGTCTGTAGCCTGAAGCGTCTGTAACCTGAAGTGTCTGTAACCTGAGGTAACACTGTATAGGCTTCCAGGGGCTCGAGCAAAAACTAGGTTCACATCATGAGCTAGCCCATAGTTGCCCCATGAACAATGAAATGAAACATCATTTCTACACCAATAATTAGTCATCTTGCCTCATGGCTTTCTTGTTTGGTGAGTGTCTGGGGTGAGGTGCACCAGCAAACCATGGTTCAGGGAAGGTGTGTTGATTTTGCATGTAATGGCAAACCATGGTTAAAACATTTCATGAATATTTCTCTTTTGCCAGGCGTATCTCCTTATCTCACTTTATCCCCATCTTCTGGTCCTCAACCTAAGTCTTCTTCCCACATCACCCTTGCTCTTCTGCTTTTTTATTATTATTGTTATTCATTTCAGTTCTATACTTCTTTAAAATTTTAAGGGAGGGGAAATCTCAGAGCGGTTTACAACCTACCTTAAAACATCAAAGAAAACAATCCAGAAGAAAACACAACAGAAGAAAGGCAAATGCAAAGAATACATTCAAAACAGGATAACTACATGGGAAACTAAAATACTATCTTGAAAATTCGGGGAAAAAACACCTTTAAAAAGGTCAGCTAAAGAATGCACATTTAATGCAGCAAAGTTAACACACCTTAAACATTTCAAAAGAAAACACTACGAAAGGAAGAAGGATGTAAAATGCGTTTTTAAAACAGTATAATTAGCAAGAAAATAAAATATTGTCATAAGCATGGAACGTATCTGCTGCTGCTGTTCTTGCCAATCCTGCCAGTGGTGGTTCATGGTGGGTGTTAGCTATGGAAGCTCAGGCTCAGTGACTAAGAGACAGCCAGTATGGTCTCTGGCCTCTTCAGCAGCCTCAACATTTGTAGCTGGAGTCAGTCCGGCCCTGCCCTCCCAGGCCAGGTGGGAAAAGGCAAGGAGCAGGTCTTCTAGGTCTCACAGCGAGGATGGTCCTTCCCAACATCACTTCATCTCTCTCTCTCCCTGCGTTTCCATTCCCAATATTTGTGAAAGATCATCAGTGATGAAGACTCTCAATCATTCGATGATTGAATACTTAAAGGTAAAGGGACCCCTGACCATTAGGTCCAGTCGTGGCCGACTCTGGGGTTGCGGCGCTCATCTCGCTTTATTGGCCGAGGAAGCTTCCGGTGTACAGCTTCCGGGTCATGTGGCCAGCATGACTAAGCCACTTCTGGCGAACCAGAGCAGCGCATGGAAACGCTGTTTACCTTCCCGCTGTAGCGGTACCCATTTATCTACTTGCACTTGAGGTGCTTTCGAAGTGCTAGGTGGGCAGGAGCTGGAACCGAACAACAGAAGCTCACCCCGTCACGGGGATTTGAACCGCCGACCTTCTGATCAGCAAGCCCTAGGCTCTGTGGTTTAGACCACAGCGCCACCAGCGTCCCATTAGACTGAATATTTACACATTGCTAAATCAACAGGGAGAGTAAGAGGAAACACCTTACGAAAAAATTAATAAGGAATGGACTATCTTTAAAGAATACCTTAAAAACTATGTGGAGAAGGTAGATCTTCTGACAGACAGTGAATGAATCTATAAAATAAAGAGAATATAACAAACTTAGCTTGGAAAATATTGGGGAAAATAGAACATCCAAAATGAAATGTGTACAGATTAAATAAATGTAAACTACCACAATGAGGATGGTTGGAAGTCAATTCACTGTGGGTGTGTTCACGCTGGGTATGTATATAGGTAAAGCATGTTCTTATTAAAAGAGAGCACGTGTTGCGGTGGGGGCCAGACAAGACACCCCGCTGGTGCTAGGCATGTTTGGGATGGTTGGCCCTGGCAGTGATTGGTAGCCTGAGTTGCTGGGGTAATTTTGATGTTGCCAATTTGGGGGTGGGAACAGATATTTTTTAAGCAGTGCACATAGCGATCTGCGTTCTCTTTCTCTGTGTGCACCGGGTCACCCGCCCACCCTCCCTTGATTTGGGTCTTATGCTTTGAGCATGGTTCTGATAATGCCAAGGTTGCAGGTTCGATCCCCGCCTGGGATGGTTGCATATTCCTGCATTGCAAGGGGCTGAACTAGTTGGTCCACCTTCCAACTCTATAAATAAATATTTATCAGTGTTTAATTGTTTTTTAATGGCTGTTTTTCCCCAATGTTTTAAGTCGTTCTTGTTTTTCTTTGTAAGCTGCCTTGAGTCCCATCAGGGGAAAAGGCGGGGTATAAAGAAATATATTATAATGACAACAACACCTCCTGGTACATCTGATTCATCCTCCCCTCCAGATACTCTCAGGGCAGGGGCAGGTTAGCCAAATCGGTGCCTTCTAGATGTTGCAGAAACACAACACTCGCTGTCCATTGTTTGCACTGGCTGGGGCTGAATGCAGTTGATATCCAACAACAGCTGGAAGGTGCCATGTTGTCTGTGCCTGTATTATGCTATAGCTGCTCTGCAAGTCATTATTTAAATTTTTTACAAGTGTGTTTTGTTGCATCTCGGCCATCTTTTTAATTTTTCAGCTGCTGGTCCTTTGGGTTTTGTGATCTGCTGTTCTGTTCTTTGATCTGGCTGTTGATTTATTTTATTTTATTTTACAGTGCGGTTAGCTTTAAATTATTATTAGCCATCTTTGGCAGTCCAACAGAAAGGTGGGGATGCTGTAAATGGGAGAAGGAATGAAACAAAACAGGAAAGGCAAGTCCAGCCTCCATCGTCTTTCCAGCCTCCATCCCTTTGAATCCAGCACTGCAAAAGGAGCAGTTGCCATGGAGATCCAAGCGAGTTGCAAATTCTATCCCTGATGCCAAGATCCAGAGTTGAAAACTCTGCTCTTCCATTATAAGCAACGTTCTGTGCATGAACCACAGATTCTCTCCCTTAAGTCAAATCTGCGGGAAGAAAGCCAGCGATGCCTGGGTGGGAGGCTACGGTCTGGTGTTATAAGTGCTCCCTATTGGCGCTTGACACATCACAATAATTCATACCCAGCGTAAGGCCTGACTACCGCCCAGCGTTACAATTTTGCAATTCTGTCGCCGCAGCTATTTTTAAGGCCCTTGCGCTCTCCCGGGTCCTGGCTGTTCGCTGGAGCCAAGTCCTGTCACAATAATGCAATCCTTCTGAATTTATATGGCAGGCGGACAAAGGAATGGCTGGGTGCACCGTACAATGATGATGCTCCTCCGATGGGTGCTAATCTGCAGCTGCGTTTAACAGAGCCTTCTCTGCTGCAAATCAGTATTGGAAGGAGTGGCTGTGCAGCAGAGAAGGGAGGGCTTAACCCTTCCCCTGAAACTCCCCCATCCTGAGTTGCAATTATTCCGTCAGATTCCAAACCCGTGTTTGTGCAATTCACAGTTTTGGAACATGAGCTGAAAGCAATATCTGCGTGGGAGCAGTGGGGGTAGGAATGGGGGGTGAGTTTCAGGGTGTGCTGGGCCCGGGGGTTAACACGAGCAACGCGGTCCAGGTCCGGTCCCTAATCCAAGGATTCTGCGAGGACTCAGTCCAACAGAGCCAAGGCAAGTCTCAAGGCAGGAAACCAGGCTAGGTCAGGCACATAGTCTCAGGCTGGTTCCAGCAAGCATCAATGTTGCTCCCGCAACCTGGGGCAGGGCCAGACAGCCTTTTATCTGTGTCGGGGTAACAGCCAGTCCTGATCCCCCGGCGACTCACCTCCTTGTCTCTCCCAAAGGCGAGCACTCCTCCTGCGAATACTCAGGTCTCGCCTTCTCTCAGACCTAAGTCTCTGCAGCTCAAGAGATGTCGGTGGGTTACTAGACCCAGAGGCCACCTCAGCCTCTCCTGACCCAACTGGTAGTGGAGCAGCTGTAAGTGATGGCCCAGCTGAAGGCAACAAGGTAATCCCCACATCTGGAGCCAGGGCAGGCTCAGGCCCCTGACTCGGCCCAGCTGGTGTTTGTTGCAGGGGAACCTGTGCAGATTGGGGCTCTTCAGAATCAGGCCCCAGACTCAGTTCAGATGCTGCCTGAGGCAGAGGATCTGGTGCAGACTGAGACTCCTCCGGTTCCGAGTCCGAGCCCGAGTCCCAGGCCATCACACAGGGGAAAGTGATGGGCAGGAGAAGAAAGAAGCACCCAGTTTACATTGTAAAATTTTTTATCAATTTTTTAAAGGAATGTGCCTTCCTTAAAAAGTGGCATCTTCAGTGGCATCTCCCCGTAGGACTGGCATAGTCTCCAGCCTGACAGACCCTGTGAGAACAGGATGCTAGACTAGATGGGCCATTCGACTTGTCCTGCAGGCTCTTTCTGGGATTGAAGAGATAGCACACGCATCACTGTGGCCCTACTCCCGCAGGTATGGAATTTTCAAATTAGAAGAACACCTGAAGATGTCTCTAGCTATATAAAGGGTTGTGTTATGGACTGGTTGGATGCAGAGGAATGGTGTGAAGAACAAGCTGAGGAACCCCCAAGGGAAGAAGGCTCAGAGCCCAGAGAGTGGTGGTGGGACAATGATGAGTGGTCAGAGGGAGAAGACAGGGAGGAGGTGGTGTCAGAAGCTGAAGAGGTAACAGGGGTTAGTGAGTGGGGGGAGTCTCTGGCAGAGAGAAGTCCAGAATCAGAGGCCAAACCTGACGTAGGAGAGGAGGGAGGCCAAGAGGCAGAGGTGAGTCCGGCTTGTGAAGAGGCATGGGTGTCTCCCCCTCCTACTGCAATGAGCTCCCATCCCCCTGATCTCCCAGAACCAGAAGAGGCTTGTAAAGGGTGGAGGGGAGGTTAGCTGCACGCAGGCACAGTTTCCAGTTGCTTAGGGGAAAGCCCTGAGGAGGTGGGGATTTTCAGTTCTGGCTGGTTTTCATGGAGGAAGACCACCAGGAATGAGCTGATCTGCTCATTAGGCCTGACACTCAACCAAGTCTGTGGAGATCATTTACCACTGAAGAGTTAACAGTGTGATTACTGACCGGCTTGCTCCTGTGACAAGTGGGAAACCTCAGGTTCAGGGTCCAGATGTGGCCCTCTGAGTCATTCTATCTGGCCCTTGTTCTTGTTCTTGTTGTTTAGTCGTTTAGTCGTGTCTGACTCTTCGTGACCCCATGGACCAGAGCACGCCAGGCACTCCTGTCTTCCACTGCCTCCCGCAGTTTGGTCAAACTCATGTTAGTAGCTTCGAGAGCACTGTCCAACCATCTCGTCCTCTGTCATCCCCTTCTCCTTGTGCCCTCCATCTTTCCCAGCATCAGGGTCTTTTCCAGAGAGACTTCTCTTCTCATGAGGTGGCCAAAGTATTGGAGCCTCAGCTTCAGGATCTGTCCTTCCAGTGAGCACTCAGGGCTGATTTCCTTCAGAATGGAGAGGTTTGATCTTCTTGCAGTCCATGGGACCCTCAAGAGTCTCCTCCAACACCATAATTCAAAAGCATTGATTCTTCAGTGATCAGCCTTCTTTATGGTCCAGCTCTCACTTCTGCTCACTCCAGCTCATCACTACTGGGAAAACAATAGCTTTAACTATACGGACTTTTGTTAGCAAGGCGATGTCTCTGCTTTTTAAGATGCTGTCTAGGTTTGGCCCTTGGACACACCCAACTCCCCAGCCACACCTTCTTTCCTTAGGCCACATCCCCTAGTAGCCTTGCTTCGTGTCCCTCTTGAATGTTTTTGCATGGCTGGAGTGTTTGCCTGGGCCAAGGACAGAGGGCCTGTGTGAACATGCATAGAAATTAGGCTACGGGACAAAGGTAAGAGTTATCTTATTTGCTCTGGCCCTCCCCTCCACTGGCATATGCCCCCCCCCCCGGCCCGAGAAGGTTGGGGCCAGAAGGGAATGCTGCAAAGGTTTCCCCACCCCAAGCCAAATCTAGAAATAACTTCTAGATTATCTTGGGCTCCGCGAGAGATACATCTTTCCACAGTCTGAGTCCTTACAGTCGTTTTACCACAAGTGGGCCGACATTTCCATTTCACGCAGTCACTGTTAACCTTCTTTCACCGAATCCAGAGGAGCAATTATTCCGCCTCCTTGGAGATTGCACTTTCTGGCACCTTTTCAATCCATTGTCATGGACCTCAGGCCAAACTCATCATCATATGCAGCTCTTTGGCTCTTTCCGAGAGGCTATTCCCAATTATGTAAATAAAATAAAGGAGCGTGTCATTGGTTAAACAAGAAAGGTCATTCTTTTGCTTCGCTTGGCACCGGTTTAAAGCCTCAGTCAGAGCACTGGATTCAGTTTTGGCGGCGGCTGCACAGTCTTTATGGAAAGACATGGGCAAATGAATGGGAGACAGCTCAGAAGGGTGCGAAATAATAATGTGTGTGTGCGTGTGTGTTTAACAGAGTTGCGTTGAGAAAGAAAGCATGGTGAAAGTGTGAGCAAAAACTAGAGGGAGACATTTTGAGACGTCCCTACTGTTAGAAAGAGTGAGGCAGCTGCCTCACGCGGCAGATGCTAAGAGGCAGGAGACATTGTGGCTACTAAGACATGGCTGTATGTGTCATCTGACCTGCACCTCCAAAGCAAATCCGCTGTCCTCAGGGGCAGTGAAGGGTACTGTCTCCTTGCCAGTGTGGAACCAAGATTTACTTACTTACGGCTGTATCTAAACCCAATGGGTCCTATGAGAGATCTGGAGCTGGTGAAGTTTGCCCCATGTTCCAAGGCGTATTGAGGGAAATGGGAAGGCCATGGACCCAGAGGTATTTATTTATTTAATCAATTAGCTAATTCAATTTACAAATCACTTTCCATAAAATATCTTGAAGCAATGTTGCAATGGAAACATCAAAAAAAAATTATGTGAAATTACAATTATAACAAGGGGGGGACAATAAAAGCACTTTCTCATACATACACACACACACAAATTTCAGATGCAGTGCAAGGATCTTCTTTTTTTTTGGTGATCACTTGTAGCCGAGTAAGATTGTCTTCCTTGAACACGTCATAACAGTGAGTCTGTAAGTGACTGTGGAGGCCAGTTCTGGATCCACACGTCCTTCCACAGTGGGAACGTAGGTTTTCGGGTGGGAATTGATCGCAGTGAGGGTTTGCCAAGCATTCCTTCCTCTTAGCACGTTTCTCCCTTTGGTCCTGAGTTTGAGAGTCTTCAAGGCCCACAGTTCTAGATTCAGGTAGGTAACTGTGTTGGTCTGACACATGGTAAACCTGTGGATGACTATAAAGGTAAAGATAAAGGTACCCCTGCCCGTACGGGCCAGTCGTGTCCGACTCTAGGGTTGTGCGCTCATCTCACTTAAGAGGCCGGGAGCCAGCGCTGTCCGGAGACACTTCTGGGTCATGTGGCCAGCATGATGAAGCTGCTCTGGCGAGCCAGCACCAGCGCAGCACACGGAAACGCCGTTTACCTTCCTGCTATAAAGCGGTACCTATTTATCTACTTGCACTTAGGGGTGCTTTCGAACTGCTAGGTGGGCAGGAGCTGGGACCGAAAGACGGGAGCTCACCCCGCCGCGGGGATTTGAACCGCCGACCATACGATCGGCAAGTCCTAGGCACTGAGGTTTTACCCACAGCGCCACCCGCGTCCCGTGGATGACTGTAAATGACTGTAATTAGTCCTACAGGAAAAATAGTACTCCTACTATGGAGAGACCAGGTCTGAATAGAGATATTGGATACCTGTCTCATTACATATGCTAATCATCTGCATACTATCCCTTGCTTTTTCCTGTAGAACTATTTGCAGTAGTTTACAGTTATCCACAGGTTTACCCTACTCATTGAGTCAATTACCCATCTCCCACTACCCTTCTGAGAAAAACCCCACCACACCCTCCCACTATATATAAGGGTCTGGTGACTTCTGTTTCAGTATATCTGAAGAAGTGTGCATGCACATGAAAGCTTATACAAAGAACAAATTTATTTGGTCTCTAAGGTGCTACTGGACAATAATATATATATATATATATATATATATATATATATATATATATATATTTCAAAGCCCATGACACCTTTGGTAAAGGCTGTTCTCCAACTGGAGTGCTCGCAGGCCATTGTTTCCCAGTTGTCTGTGTTTATGCTACATTTTTAAAGATTTGCATTGAGACAGTCTTTAAACCTCTTTTGTTGACCTCCAGCATTACCCTTTCCATTTTTAAGTTCAGAATAGAGTAGTTGCTTTGGAAGGCGATCATCAGGCATCTGCACAACATGACCAGTCCAACGAAGTTGATGTTGAAGAATCATCGCTTCAACAAAGAGTGCATGGGTACAGACTGGGATAAATATCTCCATTTGAAAAGCAGGGCACGCCTGATATGTACGGGAACAGACCTCCTGATGAGATGGTATCCTGCAGGGATAAGCTGGATACCTAAGGGGTGAAGTAATCGTTTAGGTATATCCCCAGAATGCCTCCTTCCAGATCCTCTAAGTGTCCCTATTTTCCAGGGACTGTCCTGGATTTACAGAAGCTGCCCAGTTTCTGATTTGATCCTGGAATATCCCACTTTTCCTTAGGATGTCCCTATTTTCATCGGAGAAATGTTGGAGTGTACAGTAGGATGTTCCTATTTCCATCAGATAAATGTTCCCGTAAGCATCTGGTTGGCCACTGTGAGAACAGGAGCCTGCGTTTGGCCTGATCCTGCAGCCTTTCCTTATTCTTCTGTTCACTGTTAAATGTCACCTGCCACTTATGAATTTAAATGTCCTTGAACTGAGGCGGGAGCGCGGGATCTGCTCCCCAATTAATAAGGTGACACCTTTTGGGTGATGCAATGTTTTTCATTCATCAGTTGACCTGATTAGCTGCCCAACAGCACATTCCTGTGCATGTTTACTCAGAAGTAAGTCCCGCTGTGTTCAATGGAGCATACTCCCAGGAAAGTGTGTGCAGGACTGCAACCTTCATGCCCCAGCCCTAAAGCAAATACCCAGTTAAATAGGGAAATGATTTAACTGCAGAATGATGTTTACACAGACGGGGAAATTATTCCAAACCATCACAAAACACTCTCGCCACTGAAAACCTTGGCAAACAGCACCACAATCAGAAATCACTTTGGGGGAAAGGGAAGGTGTCATGGCCCTTATTGAATCCAATGGATTTTTTCCAGTTTCACTGTGGAGATACTCAGCAGCAAAACAAAGGTTTGCTTTTCAGCAGAAACTGATACAGGAGCCTAAATGGGGACAATTAAGAGAGTTGGGATACATATAGGAAAGGGGTGGGTGGGAACCTGCAACAAAATTGTTACAGTGTGAAGAGAGTGCTTTTCCACCGAATGCATGTTGGTGTGAAGGAAGATGCAGAGAGAGAATCTTGAACCAATCCTGGGCTTGCAATGCACATGACAAGCTGAACCACAGTGTACATGGGATTCAGCACCTTGATATATACCTGGTTGCACATCCCATTGAAAGCAGCGCAGTGCAGATTTACATCCTAATTCCTACTCCAGAGAAAAATCTGCACAGAGAAGCCATTTCTCTGGATGTTGAAGAATCATTGCTTCAACACTGGTGATCTTTGCTTCATCTAGTACACTGATATTAGTTCGCCTGTCTCCCCAAGTGATGTGTAAGATTTTTCGGAGACACTATTGATGGAATCTTCGAGAAGCTAGAGATGGCGTTTGTAAGTGGTCCATGTTTCACAAGCATATAGTAAGGTTGGTGGTACAATAGCTTTGTAAACAAGCATTTTGGTTTCCCTGCAAATGTCCCGGTCCTCAAACACTCTGCACTTCAATTGGGGTATATATATGTGGTTATACAATAATGAGCATTCATCCACTCAGCCATGAAGTTCACTGGCTTACCTTGGGCCAGTCACTGTCTCTCAGCCTGGCTTACCTCACAAGACTGTTGTGTGGGTAAGATGGGAAGAGGGGAAAAACACGTGCGTCGCTCTAAGTAGTGGTTGCATCCAAAGGTTCAAAAAGGCAATGCACTCCTCTGAGGCAATCGGTTATATTTTCTTTTCCATCCGTCTGCAGCACTTCAGGAGCAAAACAGTCTCTGACAATATACAAGTGTCAGAACCCCAACAATTAAAAGTTACACCGATAGTAATTAAAATTGGGCTCCGTCATTTAATCAAGCAGAGTTTAAATTGATTAAAGTACTCCTTAAATGGATTATAAGACTGCAGTCTTAATTCTTATGAAAAAATTTCAAATGGCTTATCGAAAAACTGTCCTAAACATAGCAACTGAGTATCTGAGCCTCATAAATACATTCGCAACATGTCTGGGTCAGAGTTGGAAATCCTTTTCCCTTTCCACTTCTTAAGGGATAGAGGAGATAGAATAAGTTCCTTTCGAAATGTTTAAAGCCAGTCCATTTCACTGCCAAGAGTTGCAATCCCGCACAGAGTCAAGCTTCTCAGATCCTACAGACTTGAAATAAGGGTTTAAGCAGCCAAAATAGTTTGTATAAGTTCTCAAATTGAGTCGGCAGATGTGGAGCTTTCAAAATGATGTTGCAATTGCCTCAAGTCTCTGTAGGAATTTCTGATGAAACTATTGGAGATTTCTCCCCACCCCACTCCCCCCAAATATGGAATATTGGCCCAGAAAGATCCCAAAAACATTAGATCCATATGGCATTCAGAATTCCGCAGAATAGAATGATGAACGGGACAATGTTTTGTAAGAGCTGATATGGAGTGAAAGGTGATGTAAGGTGAAATCAGCTATCTCGATAACAACTGATTGCAGGATGCGAAACCAAACTCATATTGAGTCTTCCTCCAGATGTTAATAAGAAATGCAAGCACTTTTAACATCAAGATCAGCAGAACCTTGTACCAGGGACCATCTAAGTAACATCATTGCAAGACATTCAGAACACATGACAACAGAGACATCACAATCTTCTCCAGACTATGGCTCCATACACACACAAACAAATTTTCCCTTGGTCCTTCTCTTTGGCCTGGCCTAGCTGTTCCTTGTCAGGTTCAGATCTTCAGAAACCCGGGAAGCTGCCATACCCTGAGTCAGACCCACTAGTCCATCTACCTCAACATTGTGGAGAGTGGGCACAGGGGTTGTTGCCCCAGGTGCAAAATGGTTAGGGGCACAAAATTCCAACACCTGGTGCTGCCTCAATACAGCGGCATGCTTCCATTGCTGGGCTCCATGAAAAACAGCTTCTCCATGCGAACTGGGAAGTGACCCCTCCAGGCAATGGAATGGCTCTTCTTATCTCTACGGCTGCCTTCTCCTGGGTGACATGGATGCTTTTAGGTAGTTGAATGTGCATGCATTCTTGCAGCTCCTGTGAGAGATTTCCACTTTTACCTTCTCCTGCAGCTTTGCACTCTTTCAAGCAGAGAAGAAGCACTCCCAACGCTCCATTCAACTTAGCAGTGTTCACAGTGGATCCTAAAACACAGTCATCTTGCTTCCCATAAAATGGAGTCTCTCCTTCACTAGATACCTCCCACGTGACCAACGTTAGCCAATCACATGAGAACTACCAGAAAACTCTCTAGAATTCCGTTACCAACGAATCAAATGTAAACATGTAGTAATGCATACAAGCATTTGCAATTTCAGTGAATCAAATTGCTATACCTAACAAGCTTTGTGCAGGCAACACAATCTAGTGCAGGTCTTTCCCTTCCTACTCTCTTGCACCTGCCTCCCTGAATGGTGAGGGACCAGCTCATTTTTGGACATCCCACTTTCTGCCATACATAAAGTGTCATGGTCCGGTTCACGGGAGATCGAAGTCCCAGCTGGGGATGTCAGGACCGGGGGCAAGATGGGAACAGGAATGGAAGTCCAGAAGCCAGGAGTCAGAAAGCCAAGAGTCCAAGGGTCAGAGAGCCAGGAGTCAAGAAGCCAAGGGTCTGGAAGCAAGAAGTCACAAAGTCAACGGTCCGAGGATCAAAAAGCAAGGAGTCAAACGCAGCAAGGCGGGGAACGTGTTGCTGTGGCAAAGAGCTGAAGGGAAAATGCTGGCCTTATATCCCTTCCTGGCTCTTGCCACCAGGTGCTGTGAGTTACCAATCACTTGCCTCTTCAGAACAAACTTAGGAAGGCCCCAATCCTCCAGAGTCCTATTGGTCACAGGGCCTGACTCCTGCATGCACACCTGACATAAAGCACCATGCCAGCCTCCAGGTTTGCTGGTCTTCCCTTTGGTCTTGCTGCAAGATCTCAGGCATGTTTGTTTCCATTTCTGCTTTTGCATGTGAGACATGACTACCTGATTCTGGAATTCACTGAGGCCGCTGGAGTGAAAGGGAGATCCTGCCTCTGAACCTCCTAGACAAATCCCTGTCTTAGAAACAGCCACTATCTTTGCAGCTAGTCAGAGCAGAACGGGCAGATTCAAACAAACCTGAAGTTAGCAGCAGTCCAAGTCTGAATCCACAGGTTGTGAGTTAAGCCTATGTCTGTTCCTCAGCAGCCATAACAACAGTGACGGGCACTTGTTCACCTCCACTACTGATCCTGCAGTTGTCCCATAATCTTATCTTGGAGCATACCAAGTAGCACACGCAGAAAGCTCACATGGGAAGGCCCTCAAGATTTTCTAATCCAAGAGGTCAACTGCAGTTGGCAGTGCCTCTCCTGCTGGAATCCCAAACATTATTCAGCCTTGCAATAAAAATGTCCCACTGAAAGGCACGTTCAGCATCTTGGGATCTATTTGTAAGCTTTGGTCTTGGTACTCATATTTTGTGTCACAATATAACAAAGTGGGCTGCTTCCAGGTCCTGCGGACAGGCACCATTGATGAAGGGGAGGCAAAGAGTCTTCAGAGGGGAGGGCAGCATGCCAAAGTCCACCTGTGGGCATGTTGTTGGCATCCATCTGCCACAAAAGACAATGGAGTGCACCTCCTAAGGTGAAGTCAAACCGCTGGAGAATCACAGTGCCTACTCTGGCTAATGAGATTGGTAACTCGTAACTGTTTTTTATGTGTTAAAGGTAAAGGGACCCCTGACCATTAGGTCCAGTCGTGGCCGACTCTGGGATTGCAGCGCTCATCTCGCTTTATTGGCTGAGGGAGCCGGCGTACAGCTTCCGGGTCATGTGGCCAGCATGACTAAGCTGCTTCTGGCAAACCAGAGCAGCGCACGGAAACACCGTTTACCTTCCCACTGGAGCGGTACCTATTTATCTACTTGCACTTTGACGTGCTTTCAAACTGCTAGGTTGGCAGGAGCAGGGACTGAGCAACAGGAGCTCACCCCGTCACAGGGATTCGAACCGCCAACCTTCTGATTGGCAAGACCTAGGCTCTGTGGTTTAACCCACAGCGCCACCCACATCCCATTTCCATGCGTTAGCCCAGGCTTTTTTGCAGGCTTGTATTGGTTTTTCTACTTGCAGGGAGGTTTTAAACCAAGAGAAGCATTTGGAAATGCAACGCCCACTCATATACCCCTGTGGTCGAAAGTGGCACGGTCCGTTCTAGCATGCTGCCACTTCATTTGCCAGCTTGTGCTGACCATTCCTGAAAGCTCAGCTCTCCTTTAATGGTGCCTTTGGGAAAAACTTGCAGTTAGTCATGCCACTTCCCTCTCGTTATGTCTCTCTGCCCACATCGGGCTTGTACAATACTGGTGCGAGGATAATCATAATAATTATTACTAATAAGCATAATTAATAGCTCATTAAAAATAATTAAGAGGCTGAAAACCTAGGCACATCAAAAATAAAAGGATGCATCCTGCCCAATGGGTTTAGCATCTAGCAGTTGCTTAATAAACTGAGTCAGAGCACTGGTTCATCTTGCTCAAGTAGTCTAATATGCCCCCCATACATTTCTGTCTGGCCCTTGGAGCTCTCCCCAAACCACACCCCTCACCAAACCCTGCTTCACATCCTCCTTGGGTGTTTCTGCCTGGTTGAAATGTGTTGAACATCCGTAATGGCTCTTGGTTGCCTAGATAGAGTGTCTGAAGAAACTGAAACCGTACAAACACAAATTTGCATGCATTGCCCTGCCCACTTTCACCTCTGGCTCCTCCCACCACTGGCATAGGACAACCAGAAGATTGCCCAGATGGGAAGAGGGTTCCTCACCCTTGTTCTCCACTGGTGGGCAGTAGCTCTCCAAGGTTTCAGAAAGGAGGTTTCCCCACCTGTAAATCCTGGGGGCTGAACCTGAGACCTCATACATGAAAGAAGCTTGCGCTCTGCCACTGAACTGAAGCATCAGTTGACCTAGCTGATAGGGATGGTGGGATTTGTAGTTCAGTGATCCCTGAACTGCAAGGGCTGGCAGCAGTTCCTAAGGGTTTGGGGCAGGGGACCTTATCTGCTCTACCTGGAGATTCGGAGAACTGAACCTGGGACCTTCTGTATGCAAAACAGATGCCCTTCCTCTGAGCTACGGTCCTTCTCCTACCCATGTGGCCCTTGGGTGACATGTTGCACTAGGTAATGCTGCTGCTTGCCGTGTTGTACAGCAGCAAGACTCCTGTCCACATTTTGGGGTGGGTGGGTGGGTGTTTGCTGGGGGTTTTTTGCTGCTCTCAGAAGACATTAATACCAGGCTTCTGTTCCTTCTGTGGTTGCATGGGACAGAATCCCACTTTTGCAGCTCCCAGGCTTTGCAAGCGCCAGCCCAGCCTTTGCAGATGGCATCTCGCTCCCGCTCGTCACTAACCAAATGCTCACCACACCCAAAGCAATCCTGCAAAATCTCAGTTGGGACCACACTGTCTCTTGGCTACGGTTTCAGTGTTAAATGAGACATTCTGCCTCAGAGCAGGCATTGCCGTGCTTTCAAAAGAGCAATTACTTTCCTCTTCTTTTTTAAAAGTATTGCTGAGCAATGGGGAGACAGGCTGAGATGATATAATCTTACACGGCAGACAATATTGGTCTGTCTTCCCTTCGTAGGCACACTGCTGTTTCCTGTCAAATATCTCCCTGTTTAGCAATCCTCAATCCAGCAGGCCTGGAAGGAACTCTGGGGCGGTCTGCCAGGAGTCCTCTTGGTTTTTAAACCAGCTTTGCCTTCTTTCGTTGGGAAGAGGGACCCAACAAAAATAGTCACGGTGGATTTCTTACCCTTTCCCCCCCCCCATGCATTTGGGGTCATTAGGGCACAGAGTCAGCCTAGCTCCACTAACCAAGTAGATGCTTGAAGGGGGAACAGTATTTTTTGTTAAGAGTATCAAACACCACTGTGGCGCAGCCTGCAATCAAATCAATATGCTCCCAAATAATTGTAGAATAAATTGGCATGCATCTTCTGTCACCTTGCAAAGAGATCCTGAGATGCACCTCTTAGACTATGTGCTGTAATCACCTGGGTAAAATTTAAAATGTCAACTGAACAATAGCATGCTTCTTCGGTGTCTGAAAAAAGAGGTTGCTGCTTCAGTTGTAAAAGTGGCATTCAGACTCTTGGATGGAACCAAACTGAGAAAAGCAGGTTCAAGAGTGCATCCAGCTAAGAAACCAAGATGTCTTCTCCCAAAAGCCTGTTTTCTGTTCTAGTGAAGTTCATGGTCTGTGCAGGATATAACTCTGCTGGACCTGATTGGAAGTCAGTGGATAAATGCCAGATGGTTGGGTGGCTTGACATTAATATTTGGGGGCAATGTAGTAGGATGCAGAAACTCAACTCCTTTTCACAAGTCCCCACCATTCCTAGGCAAGCATGTCAAGGATGGTGCCAGGAAGTCCCTCCTGTCCCCATCCCTGACATCATGCTCCATGACAGCCCCACTCACTGGCATTCAAATACAGTGGTACCTCGGGTTACATACGCTTCAGGTTACATACGCTTCAGGTTACACACTCCACTAAGCCAGAAACAGTGCTTCATGTTAAGAACTCTGCTACAGGATGAGAACAGAAATCGTGCTCTGGCGGCGCAGCAGCAGCAGGAGGCCCCATTAGCTAAAGTGGTGCTTCAGGTTAAGAACAATTTCAGGTTAAGTACGGACCTCCAGAACGAATTAAGTACTTAACCCGAGGTACCACTGTATCTGGAATGGGGAAGCCTACACAAAAGCACCTGCTTGCACATGGAACATAAGAAGCTAATTCTCCCCTGTTCTCCTCGCTGGCCCAAATAAGACCAACTTAGCCAGCTAGCCCTGGTGATCATCTAATGTTTATTGGATGGATTTCCCCCCTAAATTGATTTTTGAATTCTGAATTTATTGTTATTCACGTTTTATACTGTCTTTTATGCTGTTTTTTGTTGCATCAATTAAGTGTTTTAAATTTCTTGTTAACCGCCCTGAGCCTGGTTTTCTGAACCTGGAAGGGTGGGGTATAAATAAAAAATTATTATTATTATTATTATTATTATTATTATTATTATTATTATTATTATTTAAGAAGATTCTGCTGGATCAGGACAATGGCTCATCTAATCCAGGATCCTGTTCTCACAGCTCAGGTACCCATGAGAAGCCTGCAAGCAAGACCTGAGCAGGACAGCACTCTCCTGTCCTGAGCTTTCCAGCAATCGGTATTCAGAAACATTACCGATTCTGTCCGTGGAGGCAGAGCATAGCCACCATGGTCAGTAGCAAGAGAGGACCTTCTCCATGAATCTGCCCAATCCTTTCTTAAAACCATCCAAGTTGGTGGTCATCACTGCCTCCTGTGGGAGCAAGTTTTGAAGTTCAACTTTGCACTGAGCTCCAGGTATTTGTGCTGGGGTCCCAGTTGCACAGAGCACCTCCGCATATGTCTATGCTCAACCTGAACACGTGGAGTGGGAGGAGCATGCAGGACCCAGTTATGTGGGCAGGGCTGGCAAGGATAGACTCCGACTTCCTCCTTAGCCCTAAGTGTGGAGGTGAATTTCAGAACCTGGCTTAATGCAGGGTTGAAGCAAAATCATCAGGACCAGGGACAGCTCCGAGGCAGCAGGTAGTTTGCCCCCAACAAGTCCCACTGCTCATTTGCGGGTCCCAAATCCCACCGCTTGGCAAAAGGTGGTTCTAAATGGCCACTCGTCTGGATTGGTACCATTCAGTCACCTCCAGCATCTCAGGTGGGTCAACAAGGCTCTGAGGTGTCTTGGGTATTTGACTGGGCGTTCAGGCTGCTCATTCCAACAGTCTAATGTCCACAACTGAACTTCAGTTGCAACTCAATGGTAGAGAACACACTTTGCAAGCAGAAGGCCCCAGATTCAATCCCCAGTATCAATAAGCAAGATTTGGAACAATCGCTGTGTGTCAGTGTAGTTGTGGTGTAGCTGTGGTTTTGCCATCCATCCCTCTTCCCAGGGAACTCTGGGGACTGGAGCTCTCTGGGGGGAATAGAGGTCTCCTAAGAATTCTCATGTGGGTGGTGCTGTGGTCTAAACCACAGAGCCTAGGGCTTGCCGATCAGAAGGTCGGTGGTTCGAATTCCCACGACGGGGTGAGCTCCCGTTGCTCGGTCCCTGCTCCTGCCAACCTAGCAGTTCGAAAGCACGTCAAAGTGCAAGTAGATAAATAGGTACCATTCTGGCGGGAAGGTAAACGGCGTTTCTATGCGCTGCTCTGGTTCGCCAGAAGCGGCTTAGTCATCCTGGCCACATGACCTGGAAGCTATACGCTGGCTCCCTCGGCCAATAAAGCGAGATGAGCGCCACAACCCCAGAGTCGGCCACGACTGGACCTAACAGTCAGGGGTCCCTTTACCTCTAAGAATTCTCAGCAACTTAATGAAATACATTTCCCAGGATTCTTTAGGGGAAGCCATGATTGTATAAAGAGGTACGACGCAGCTTTAAACATATAGTGCAGATGGGACCTCAGCCAAGTCGCTATATGACTCCCCCCCCCCCTTTTCCATAAATGCAATAAATAATAAGAATAGCTGCTCCTCTCTCAGCCTGTAAGCCTTGCAGTGAAAACTGCGGGTTGTCATAACTGCATTCTTATCTGATTCCATCGCAACAGACAAGGATGGAGAACAGCAGCACCTCACTTTGATCTGCATGAGTTTTTCTTTCTTTAAAAAAGAAAAAAGAAAAAAGGCAAAAGCTGCCTGAGAACTATATTTAGTTTCAGTTCACTTGCGGAGTCAGGCTTCCCTGTCGAGGCCCTCTGCCTCTATCTTGGCAGCATTACAAGATCTAATTATGGCTTTAAAAAACTGGCTGTGGAAAAGCAATAGTACTGTCCTTTTATTCATTACTAAACAAGGACCTTCTGTTGTCCACAACACATGCCTCGAGTGAAACCATTCTGGGCTGGACTCGGGGGGTGGACTTGGATGCTGGGCATAGAATCACATGTGATGCTATATAGAGGATCCTCTCACATGGGGAGGCAGAGATGGGTGGAACCACCAGGGATTCTGGGCCATACCATTTCAGACTGCCGGCGGTGCAAGGGGAATCCTACTTTTTAATTCTCCATTTAAAATAAATATAAATGCTCAGCTTACCAGGGAGCCAAGCTCAGAACAGACCTCTCCATAGTATGCTCATTAAACTTCCTGGAGGAAGGCATATTTATCTGGCTGGTCATTAAGAAATATGATCTCACACACCAGCAGTCTGGAGTCGTACTGTCCAATCCTCCACCTCCTTCACAGTCTGACGCCACCTCCTTCAAAAGGACTAGGAGAGCCTTCAAATCTCACCAGGTGATAGTGCAGTGGCCAATGAGAGCTTGTTGTGGTGTGCTACTCAGCAACCTAGTGTCTCTACTTGGCAGGGGAAGGAGAGACAAAAAGCCGGTCTTTTTCTAGATATTAATTTACATTTAGAAGCGTTTCCGTTCTTTCTCCTACAAGTTGTCACCAACTGTGGCCTTCCAATTATTGTGGGACTCCAACGACCATCATCTTCGGCCATTGCCCATGCCGTCTGGGGCTGATGGGAGTCCAAAAACACGTCCTCCACCCTTGATTGGCATGGAAGTTATTCATAGGCTACAATTCACTCATGGAGATGAGTTGTATGAGCTTGTACCCCAGGGAGCAACCACGACAAAGTGCACCATCGCTTAAGCAACATTTGGAAGGTCTGCAGTGCTGTTCCCAACCACACTTCCCACTCTCTGCCCCCTCCATTTGAATTGCTTCTCTTTCACTGAAATAAGTGGGGTAAAAATGTCGGAATTTCCATTCCACCGAGCTGATAAAGCTCATCTTCTAGAATCACCCTCCGACGTGATTAATGACCTGAGCCTCTGATAAGGCTCCAGGCACATCCCCCATTCAGCAGAGAATCAAAGCAGCATGCAGAAGTGATGAGATTTATGGCTACATCACTGTGCTTTATTTCTTACTACGCAGACAGAAAACACATCCTCTCTCTGTGAAAGGCAGAGAGCAACTGAGAACAAACAAAGGAACAGGAAACCAGTAACGTCACATCTGTCTCCCTTCTCCCGTGAGACTTCCAACAGCCTAGAATGTCTCTGGAATGTAAACAGAGTCTTGTGACTCTAAGCAGCTGCTCAGTGGCAAACAGAAACTAACATCCTCCCCCTTGCTGTGAACACCACTGGGCAGTGTGTCAGTACAATCTCAGTACAAACCCCATTTCTGTACATAAGAATAACAGAAGCTCACCACAGTAGACAGTGAAATGAGCACTGTAGCTCTGTGGTGGAAGATGAGCTGCAGTGGAACAGAAGCAGTGCTGTGTGTGACATATATAGGACAGAATGGGAAATGATGCCTTCTTACACCCTTAATTTTAAAAGCTTCATAAGATTCCAGCACACACTCTGTGCCAGCAGACCCTTCCTGTAAAACTGGGATGAGCAATGTGTTCTCCAGAGGTAGTTGGATTCCAGCTCCTATTGGTCCTAGGTAGCATGGCCAATAATCAGGGTGGGAGTTGTTGTCCAACAACATTTGGTGGGCCTCAGATTCCCCATCCCTGTTATAAAAGGCCATCCTCTGAGTGCTCTTACTGTGTAGGAAAGTGAGGATTTCAAAATAATATCAAGAGACCACATGACAATCCCCTATTCCTCTTGGGTGAGTTTTCTGGATTAGGGCTCTGTTCTTCAACACCAGCTACTCCTTGCATTTGTTTTAGAACTAGCAAGCAATGGCAGCCAACCACAGAGCTAATTCATATCAGATGTCATCCACAAATTTAAACATTTTCTTTTTCTGACAGTCGGTCTGATGAATATGTTTACTCTGAGAGTCGACTGTCTTCGTTAATGCGCTTAATTGAGTTATGCATCCTGTAAAGAAATATTGTCCTATTATTAAACCATCTTGATGTAGCATCCAAGAAAAGCTTCTGGAGGAAATAACGCAGTCAAAAGCGGGCTCTGTGTCCGATCTATGCTTTTACTTAAGCCGTGCTTTGCATTTCCCAGAATATAAAGGCAACATTGTCAGCTCACCCAATTTTTAAGGGGGTTGCATTTCACAGGCAGCACTTCCTGGAAGGAATGTTTTCATCCAGATTTGGGTTTGCTGTCTAGGGGGGTTCCCTTGCCCCTTTTGACAGGCTGATCAAATTAAGCCAAGTATCAAAAGTCATGCTACGTTCAGGAAGGGTCAAGCTGCCTTGAGCCGTTCTGAGCACAATGGCATTTCATTGACACAGGCCAGTACCCCAATCTTCCCCACACTCCCTTGCAAGGAAGTTCCATCAAAATCAAGGGATACAATCCACATGCCATTCAAATCAATGCCATTTCCCCCAGTTTGTTTATTATACTCTTAAGCTAGGCTCGATGAACCTGTGGCCCTTCAGATGTTGGGATTTAATACTGTAAATGTTCAGGGGCGTGAAATCGTTCAGCCCGGACACTGAGGTCTTCTGGTGGTTCCCTCACTGCAAGTGCAGTTACACGGAACCAGGAAGAGGGCCTTCTCAGTAGTGGCACCCTTCCTGCGGAACACCCTCCCATCAGACATTAAAGAGATAAAAAAGACATCTGAAGGCAGCCCTGCATAAGGAAGTTTTTAATGTTTGGTGTTTTCTGTGGTTTTAAATGTGCTGTAAGCCACCCAGAGGGGCTGGGGGAACCCAGCCAGATGGGCAGGGTATAAGTAATTAAATCAGTAGTAGTAGTAGTGGTAGTAGTAGTAATCTCATTTTGGTTACACTAAAGTGCAAGGGTGCCCTTCCAGAGGGCAATGATGCTGTAATATGGAGAGGCACCACAGAACAACTAATAAAGAGGATGTATCGACAGTCCAATATGAATCCATCACTAATGCACTATTATTGTATCAAGGACTAATAATAATAATAATAATAATAATAATAATAATAATTTATTATTTGTACCCCGCCCATCTGGCTGGGTTTCCCTAGCCACTCTGGGTGGCTTCCAACAAAGATTAAAAATACATTAAAATGTCACACATTAAAAACTTCCCTGAACAGGGCTGCCTTCAGATGTCTTCTAAAAGCCAGGTAGTTGTTTATCTCTTTGACATCTGATGGGAGGGCGTTCCACAGGGCGGGCGCCACTACTGAGAAGGCCCTCTGTGTGGTTCCCTGTAGCTTTGCTTCTCGCAGTGAGGGAACTGCCAGAAGGCCCTTGGCGCTGGACCTCAGCGTCCGGGCAGAACGATGGGGGTGGAGACACTCCTTCAGGTATACTGGACCGAGGCCATTGCAAAATACAATGGGGGGACGGGACCTGCCACCAACTCAACCCACCAGTCTGGAGAGGTGCTTAATGAAGGGTGTTTGACCTCAGACACTGTGTATGGAGCACTGTCAAGTCCTACACTCAACAAACCTCGAGTGTTTCTCCCACAGCTTTTCTACCATCTCCTGCAGAGCGTTGGGGCAGTCCATGGGGGCAAATAGGGCACTGCCCACCAACCTGAGCCTGTCCCCATCTGCCTGCATTCTTTTGTACAACCATTCAGGGTAGGGGGTGTCTACCTGTCCCTGGTCCTGTCTCCACATCCTGCTGTTCTCCCTGCCTTCTCACCTCCCTGCCCCAATGGGCCCCTGCAAACCTTTGCTTGCAGATTGTTTAACTGTGTTTCTTAATCGATCCAAACCGCCAATGGGTTATGTAATTGCTGAGAAGCATCCCAGGCTCCCAGTCCTATCATGGGATGCACGTTCCCTTTTATCTCCTTTGAAATAAGGTTACAAGAACAGTGTTACCCCTGACTGCGAACTCTTTATTCATGTGAAACAAAAACTGAGTTGTGTTTTGTTCAGCGCAGTCAAGTTATGATAATCACACAAAGCTTTAACAATGCCGGCAGTAATCCTTTCTCTCCCTTCCTCCCTCCCACCTCCTTTTTTCCCCCTTCTCTCTCTCCCTCTCTCTCTCTCTCTCTCTCTCTCTCTCTCTCTCTCTCCCTCTTTTTCTGTCTCCATATCTTTGCCAAAGCATTAAACAAGTAGCTTTAAAGATACCGGCCGTCGAGTTTGCAACATCAAGACTTGTCAAAGATATAAACTTCCTTTGTTGTACAACATTACGACAGGAAATGGCAGGGTGGGGGCGGGCTGATGGGGTGTTCGGCGGGCATTGATAAGGCTTGCTACATCCACCTGTCAAGGCTTGGAATATTTGGCCAAGGCGGCTCCTCGCTTGGGACTTTCTTTGTCAGGCAGCTTATCTTGCTCAGAGCGTTGAATATGAAATATATGGCTCTTTTTCCCTGATGTAAACAAAAGTATATCTGCACTCTACTAAAACGAGGTCAAAAATCACAGCGATTAAGGCATAGGTGAGCCAGCATCAGGAGCAATAGCAGGTGATCTTAAACCAGTTATTTCTACAATGCGCTCAAGATAGCATCCCACAGTTCAGCCTCCATTGCTGTGGACACATTGCTTCCTTCTCTGAATTCTTGGCACTGAGCGTCGCAAAGAATCACCTGGGAGGAGAATTCTCGACGAAAGCGATAAATTGGTGTGCAATAAATTCAATTGATAAGCACATAATTCGACTTTGTTTTCTAATCTTCTCAATAATAGGTAGATGTTGCTGGAATGGGGGGGAAGATTTGGGGAGGGGGAGATAAATAAATACAGTGGTACCTCGGGTTACGGACGCTTCAGGTTACATACGCTTCAGGTTACAGACTCCGCTAACCCAGAAATAGTGCTTCAGGTTAAGAACTTTGCTTCAGGATGAGAACAGAAATCGTGCTCCAGCGGCACGTCGGCAGCAGGAGGCCCCATTAGCTAAAGTGGTGCTTCAGGTTAAGAACAGTTTCAGGTTAAGAACGGACCTCCAGAACAAATTAAGTACTTAACCCGAGGTATTAAGTTTGGCAAGCTGATCTTCGATAGTATGTCCTTAACCTTCACCCAGAAGTTTGAAGTTTTACTTTCTGTCAGGAAGGGCTGTTCAGCAGTGGAACGGTCTGCCTTGGGAGGTGGTGAACTCTCCTTCCTTGGAAGTTTTTAAGCAGAGGTTGGATGGCCACCTGTCATGAATGCTTTAGTTGAGATTCCTGCCTTGCAGGGGGTTGGACTAGATGACCCCTGGGGTCCCTTCCAACTCTATGATTCTACTTTTTAAAAGTCCCATTTGATTCAAAAGCAAAATATGGGGGAGTGCGGAGAAATGCAATTTTCAGAAACCCATAGCTCAGTAGGAGGGCATCAGTTTTGCCTGCAAAAGATCTCTGGTTCAATCTCCAGTATTTCCAGCTGGGGCTGGGAGAGAGGCCTGCCTGAATCCTTGGGGAGCTGCTGCCAGCCAGTGTTGACAATAGTGGGATAGATGGTCCAGTGTTCCGATTCAGTTCTATGTTCCTATGTAAAAATTGAGAAATGAAACATTGCTGGACTTTGTGTGTTTTCCCCCCCCAAAAAATATTGATTTTAACAAATATAACATATAAAACATACCAAAGAAAACACAATACAATACAAAGAAAAAGAAAAAGAAAAGAAAAAAGAAACAAAAATATAAACACATATTCCTTCTAAAGTTCATTTTAATTTCCATTGTAAACTGACTTCCTCAAATCCCCCCTAACTGAATTTCATTGTATCCCATAGCTGTCAACTTACAGATTTGAAAATAAGGGACCAGCAGCCAAAATAAGGGATTTTAGTCAACCAGTTAAAAGGGACAAGATAATTTTGGAGAGCAGCGCCGGTTTCTAGCCCTTCGTTTCCAGAGGTTGCTGCTCAAGACACCAGCCGATGAAACACTGCAATTAAATAACTACAAGCAGCAACCACTTTTCGCACAAAACAAAGTCCAAGCTACGAAGATGCTGCTGCAGTTCTGTATCTTTTCTCTCGTGCTCCATCTGCAGCTCTCAATTCCATCAGGTGGGGTGGGAGGAAGGGGGGGGGAATAGCGCCCGAAGTAAACCCACAGATCAGACCATCTATGCTAGTCTACCACTAGAAATCTATGGGAGAAGCGCTTGCGGTCCTTCCCTTGTAGCCCTTGGAACACCTGCCCACGCCTCTGCCTCCTCCTCCTCCTCCTCTCTCTGAACTGCTTTCTCTATGGTTGCCCTCGCTCTCCTCTCAAGGCTCCTCATCAATTCATAGACCATGCCAGGCTGCCCATCTCATTCGGGTCCTTCGGCGGCACAGCCGCAGTACGGCCTAGCGGGAGTGGGAGCGGCGGTGACGGGCAGAGGGGAGGCCCCAGGCAGAGATGCCCAGTTCGGCGGCCACGAGTAGGATGGTGGCGGAAGGGCCCAAGGCTCCCACCAGTCCTGGCGGGGAGGGGTTCCCGGGGGCTGAGGCTGGTGAGAGGAGGCCGGAGGGGGGCAGGGCGGGCAGCCAAGCAACACAGTTGGAGCCTCCTTCCTCCCTGGCCAGCAGGGAGGGAGGGAGAGGAGCTGCTTCCTTTGAAACCCGGGAAATTTAAGGAACATCCATCAATAAGGGACAGCAGCAGAACACGGCGCTGGAATAAGGGACTTTCCCGCCAAATAAGGGACACTTGACAGCTATGTTGTATCTCCTTGTAACAGCTTTCCTGCTCTTTCGAAAAATAAAATTAACTTTCTCAATTTACTATCTTCTAGTCTTTTCTTGATGTTCAAAATCCATAATGCTTAACAAATCATTCTTATTTTATTCCTAAGCCTATTTGATATTTTCAAGTGACTTCACATTATCTTATATTACAATATTTGGCTAAATAGTCTTTAAATTTCTTCCAATCTTCTTGATACTCCTCTTCTTTCTGATGGCGGATTCTTTCAGTCAGGTCGGCTAGCTCCAAAAAGTCCAACATCTTCATCTGCCATTCTTCTACCGTTGGTATGTTACCAACAACATTGCTGGACTTTGATGGTGCGTGCGGAGTTCATTTCAGTTCTGCACAGCAATGACTCATGCAATGAACACCCTCACTCCAGTGGCAGCCAACAAGGCCGGCCCATCCATGAGGTAGACTGAGGCAGCCACCTTAGGTGGTGAAATCTAAGAGGTACCTCCAGCTGCTGCCACCAATGGAAAAATGAGAAGCATCTGCGGCAGCTTCCAGGTTCCGATGAGATCTCACAAGAGCCCTCTGAGACCCTGCCAGAACCCAGAATCCATTTATAAATTTATTGATAAATAAGCAGAAAACTCATAAATATGTTTTTCTAAAATAAAACAAAAACCTGGGCAGTTTCCTCTGTTCCATGATTGATTTTACTCTTTTTCTAAAGGTCCCAAGCAAAAGGAATATCCAGCCAAGTTATTCGCTCTTGTGATCTGTTGTTCATGTTTTTTGGCAGTAAATGTACACCATTCAGTGGTGGTTGTGATTTCTCAATCTTTCTGTGAAGCATCTAATACCAGCTTAAGTGTTCGAGTTCCATTGCCCTCCGAGTGGAAGCTCTTAAGCTGCCTTGCAACACTCTCACACGCCTTCAGACCTCGGCTCATCTCCTTGGGGGATTAAACGAAATCAACATTCATGTCACTCCATGCAATCTGGAGTCGGAGGGAAGCATGCATATTTCGGCTGATTAATTATCACATCCACTCCCCTGTTCGGCAGGGGTCTCTTGAGGCTTGGGAGTTAATAGCCCACTGCAGGGCTGCATTTGCAAAGTGACACAGGTTGCAAGAGCTGGAGAGTGAGTGAATTTGCTGAAGCAGGGAGGGGAATGGAGAAGGAAAGAAACAAGTAGTGGTAAGGAACCTGTGTTCTTCCAAAATTTGTTGGACGCCACCTCCATACCCTCCAACATTTCTCTGATGAAAATAGGCATGTCCTATTCACTCTTCCAACATCTTTAAAGACACAATAAAACATTAATAAAATGTTTCAGGCAGTGCTTTTTTCTGGGGGGACGCAGAGGTATGCATATTCCCAAACATTTTGTGAATCTAAGTTTGGTCACATTGAGGGGCAGTATTTCAATATATGAGTAGGAAAATGAGATTACCCATAAACATGGCACTGTGTGTTAAACCACAGAGCCTAGGATTGCCGATCAGAAGGTCGGCGGTTCGAATCCCCACGATGGGGTGAGCTCCCGTTGCTTGGTCCCAGCTCCTGCCAACCTAGCAGTTCGAAAGCACATCCAAGTGCAAGTAGATAAATAGGTACCGCTCCGGCGGGAAGGTAAACAGCATTTTCGTGTGCTGCTCTGGTTCTCCAGCAGCACCTTAGTCATGCTGGCCACATGACCCAGAAGCTGTACGCTGGCTCCCTCGGCCAATAAAGTGAGATGAACGCCGCAACCCCAGAGTCGGTCACGACTGAACCTAATGGTCAGGGGTCCCTTTACCTATACTAGGAAAATGAGATTACCCATAAACATGTTTTTTTAGGGGGGAAAGCACTGGTTTTAGGCCTGCAACATCGGGGGGGGCACAGAGTAGCCACAGTTGTTCCATAGTCATTTTCAACCTTCTGCCTGAACCTACTCCCAGTTCCTAATCTTAGCTTCCCAGACTGTCTTATGATGCTTCTAGACAGTCAATATTTTCTAACGTGATTCAATAAAATATGAGTTGCACCATTACAGTCTTCTACAAGAAACCTGCTTCCCTGAAAAACGGGGAAATGAACGGGAAACATCTGCAATGTCGCCTAACCTCCCCAGAAGCAAATCAGGATGAAACTAAGGTTAGTAGGACAGAGCCCTATTTCCCCTTATCCATTGGGCTATTGAGAATTATAACATGATGAAGAATGTCCTTTTCTTGCACATATCTCAAAATGAGGTGGTGTGTGTGTGTGTGTGTGTGTGTGTGTGTGTGTGTGTTTCATCTTAATCCCTGGACAGCCAGAGGGCTGGTTTTCCTCCTCTTGCCTGGCGTTGTTTGCAGAACTCAGCCAGACATTGCCTTTATGGGTTTGCTCTAAGAGGGATCAGCTTTTCCAGTGAAAAGGGAAGCAAAAAATGTGTGTCAATGGAGAGGGGGCTTCAGAGCCATATTAGGAAATCTGTCTGGGCTCAAATCGCCAAGGGAGGGGGAAAACCATCCATCGGAGCTAGGGAGCAACAGAACACAGAAAGTGATGGTGTGGAATTTCATTGCAGCTTGACAATGAGAATTGCTGCTAAGATCATTGCCAGATGATGGCTGCAATCCCAAACAAAGCTAAGCTCGCTGCAGCCTGTTGAAAGCACCCTCTGCACAAGGTTTAGAAAGATACCCACTGCAATCTCCCATTCCACTCTCTGCCATGGTCGATACCCACAGGACACCACTGCTGGCACTCAGGTAGATCACTGGGTAGTTCAGTAGGTGGTGTCAAGCATGCTTGCTTTGCCCCGGGCACTGGCAACCCACGCTATGCTACTGTGTTCTGGGGGTTCCCCCAACTCTTCAGAGCAGATTTGGGGGAGGAACAGAGCACAGAGAGAGAGGAGAGCAGGGAAAGTTACATTTGTTGTTGTTGTTTAGTCGTTTAGTCGTGTCCGACTCTTCGTGACCCCATGGACCAGAGCATGCCAGGCACTCCTGTCTTCCACTGCCTCCTGCAGTTTGGTCAAACTCATGCTGGTAGCTTCGAGAACACTGTCCAACCATCTCGTCCTCTGTCGTCCCCTTTTCCTTGTGCCCTCCATCTTTCCCAACATCAGGGTCTTTTCCAGGGAGTCTTCTCTTCTCATGAGGTGGCCAAAGTATTGGAACCTCAGCTTCAGGATCTGTCCTTCCAGTGAGCACTCAGGGCTGATTTCCTTCAGAATGGAGAGGTTGGATCTTCTTGCAGTCCATGGGACTCTCAAGAGTCTCCTCCAGCACCATAATTCAAAAGCATCAATTCTTCGGCGATCAGCCTTCTTGCACAAGTATAAATTATTGCATCAATAGGACACATTAGCTAGCTATTGCTCATAGAAAGCTATCATGTCAAGGCCAGACTAGAGTCCTTCTATTTGACATACCTGTTTTCTATGTGCAGGGATATTAGATAGATATTAAAAAAGAGCTGCAGCAAATTGGTCCCTGCCATCATCTCAAAACTTCTCCTTTCCAGGATCTGATGGCAAATATCCTCCGAATATTCCACAATATCTCACAAACATCTGAAAGCATGTCATCTGTCTGCAATCAATATTTGTCAGTGTCTGACAGCAGAAATGCAATAGACGTCAACATCTGACAATCTTCGACATGAAGCAATCAGCAGTTGACTATATCTGACAGCCAATGTACAACCGGTCTGAGTGAATGTGCTATTCACTTGACTCATTCAGCCAATCAAAACAAGCGACTTTCAAGGTTGAGGTCAAACTTCATTTCAAAATCTGAAGGTCAAATTTTGAGGGTCAACTTTCAACCAGAACATTATGCATTTGGAGAATTGGCCTGAGGATGGAGGCATCCATCCATCCATTTAAGTTTCTCTCCATTTCTTATCTCCACTCTCCCCCCCCCCCCGCGCAGTCTCGAGTTCAGTTTGCCCCATTTCGGTATCAGTTTGTGAACTTTATTTTAATTTTTTTTAACCAAAGTTTGTATGGAAATCGATGCACATTTCTCCTAATATGACTATTTTTTTGCAAGCGGTTTACACTAAAACAATGCATTTGCGTGTGCCATTTTCACTCATATACACATTTTTGTGAACATTTTCCCCTGGTGTATATTCTTTTTGCACACATATTTTTGTTGCTGTGGAAGTGCATCACAAAAAAGGAAGAATTTGGGGTTCCTCCACAGGGGCACCTCAGCTTCCATGGAGGAAGAAAGCCATTTTGAGATTTTTGCAAAAATTGATGAACAAATATACAAATGATGGGATAGATAGATAGACATACAAATAAATGAATGAATAATTAAATGAAATCATTATCCTTCACAATGCTGAGGAAGTACAGGCCAACTAAAAATATACTGGCATAGATCCCGAGGGTTGATAGCCAACTAAGTTCTGTATAGGGTTGCCCCATTGGACTAGATTAAGATAATGAGTCCCGCTAGTGTTATCCCGTACAATGGAGTTTTCCCTCTTGTCCCCTTGCTCCCTGTGTCACCCAAATTGGCTCCGAGGGGGTCAAGAGAATGGGGAAGGAGAGGAGGGAATGTTCTGTGTAGCAAGCCAAAATGTTTGCACTGTTTGGATGATTGTCATAGCCTTAACATTGAATTCCTCCCATTGAAATTAATGAACCTATTACAGTGGAACCTCGGTTGTCAAACGTCTCCCTTGACGAACATTTCAGCTTTCGGACGCCAAAAACCTGGAAGTAACTGCTTCGGTTTTCAAACGGTTTTCGGAAGTCGAACAGGAAATCCAGCTTCCGCTTTGAGTTTCCCTATTGTATTGAAGCTTCCGCTTTCAGTTTTCGGTTTTCAAACGTTTCAGAAGTCGAACGGTCTTCCAGAATGGATTACATTCGAAAACCAAGGTTCCGCTGTACAGTGGTACCTCGGGTTAAGAACTTAATTTGTTCTGGAGGTCCGTTCTTAACCTGAAACTGTTCTTAATCTGAGGTACCACTTTAGCTAATGGGGCCTCCTGCTGTCGCCGCACAAAGCGCCGCGCAAAGTTCTTAACCCGAGATAATATTTCTGGGTTAGCGGAGATAATATTTCTGGGTTAGCGGAGCGTATGTAACCTGAAGCATCTGTAACCCGAGGTACCACTGTCTTATTATTAATTAAGTTTGTCTACCACCCTTCACCCATAGATCTCAGGGCAGTTCACATCATAAAAATACAAAATAAAAACATAAAATTCATAATAGAAACAAGAACAAACCAAACCAATAACCTCACAGCCCACAGTCACATTTTAAAGGATACAGTGGTACCTTGGGTTAAGAACTTAATTCGTTCTGGAGGTCCGTTCTTAACCTGAAACTGTTCTTAACCTGAGGTGCCACTTTAGCTAATGGGGCCTCCCACTGCCGCTGCAGCACAATTTCCTTTCTCATCCTGAAGCAAAGTTCTTAACCTGAGGTACTATTTCTGGGTTAGCGGAGTCTGTAACCTGAAGCGTCTGTAACCCAATGTACCACTGTAAAGGAACGCCAAAGCCTGGTCGAAGAAGAACACTTTCAGCTTGCTCCTAAAGGTGTATAAGGAAGGCACCAGGCAAGCCTCCCTGGGAAGAGCATTCCACAAATGGGGAGCCACCACCACAGAAAAGGCCTGTTCTCGTGTTGCCACCCTCTGGACCTCTCATGGAGGAAGTATATGAATAAAGTCTCAGATGATGATTGCATGGTCCAGGGGGGTTCATATGAAAAGAGGTGGTCCTTGAGGCTTGTCGTGTCCATTAATTTCAATGGCTCTGCTCTGAGTAGAACCAACATTGGATAAAACCCTATGCTCTCTTCCACAAATGGAAGCACCTTGTGCATTCCCAGACGGGCTTGCCAGTCAACGGAGGATTCCATTGCTTGAAATAAGGAGGCAATGCTAGCCCATTCCCCATCCTGAGCAGGAGGCATTTAAGCCATCAGAGCAGATCTTTGAGAGATTGCAAGGAGCTCAGGTCGAAGGGGAAACCTCACGGCTTTCTGCTGGTGGGAATGTCCTCTGAGGGCTTCTCCACCTTTCCTATCACCCCATTGCTTTCCCCAAGGGAAAACCACTCAATCGGAGCAAACAGAAATTGGGTTTATTACAGATTTGCTTTTCGTCCTGATTTAGGACTAAAAAGGAAGTTTTCCCTGGGAAAGGAGCAAGACAAGGGGGAACCAAACTTGGACCCATGCTTTTTAGCCACGGGACAAGCAAAAGTTTGGACAGTCCCTCTGTGGAACACCAGAATGGGAATTCAGGATCCAAGCCTATGAAAAGCAGGGGGGGGGGGACAACTAATGAACAAGATGGAAGTTAAACAAAATTGCCCTTTCGGCTGGCCAATTTGGCTCTCGGGTTTTATCTCCGCTTCACTTTGGCAAAGCTCTTGAAGCAAGAGCTGTGGCAAAGCCATTTGCTCTAATCCCCTTTACAGTAAAAAGGTAAAGGGACTAAAAATGCAAACAGGATCAATAGCTGTTCTTGATAAGAGAGCAGCTGCCTGTGTGGTTTCTAGAACATAAAGGTCTGGAGTGCATGCCAGAAGGTCTGCAAAAGAAAACAAAAGGGGATTTGGGTCAAGGCAGCTTCCTAAAAACTGCCTTGAAGATCTTCTGCTGTATTTCTTGCCAGGCATGAGGAATGCACGGATGCTGACCTCTGCAAGATCCAAGTGCATTAAGGAGAAGTCTGGCTGCAATTTGAAGCACATCATCCACCACCAAAAAAACAATCTGGAACTGTTTACCTCTCACAATGCAAAGATTCCCAGCACCCTTAACAAACTACAGTTCCCATGAGTCTTTTTTTGGGGGGGGGTTGCTTTGCATGATAAATTAGACTTGCAACATAATGTAGCAGTGCAAATCAATCCTGATTTGGGTGCCAGCTAGCCAGCTAGACCCATTCCCAGGACACTCCATTCTATTTCCCTACCCCAGGTTTTCTATTCCCCCTCCCAAGTGCTTGGTCCTCATTGGACTATTTTGTTTATGGGGGAGGATGTTCCACCCCTTGTTTATTCCCCCTAATTACCTCCCCCCCCCCCAGCAGCTATTTCTGAAAAAATGTGCAGTTCCTTACCTCCCTTTAAGGTCTGGATAATAACATTTTGGCTGATGAGGATTGGCAGCCAGATCGTGAGTTTGTTATTCATGTATACAGTGGTACCTCGGGTTACATATGTTTCAGGTTACATACGCTTCAGGTTACAGACTCCGCTAACCCAGAAATAGTACCTCGGGTTAAGAACTTTGCTTCAGGATGAGAACAGAAATCGTGCTCCGGCGGCGCAGTGGCAGTGGGAGGCCCTATTAGCTAAAGTGGTACCTCAATTTAAGAACAGTTTCAGGTTAAGAACGGACCTCCAGAACGAATTAAGTTCTTAACTCGAGGTACCACTGTAATTATTATTATTATTATTATTATTATTATTATTATTATTATTAGGGCTGTTGCTGCCATGCCTCCCCGTCCAGCATCTACCCCCTGAGGCAGTTGCCTCACGCTGCTAGTGGTTGGGCCGGCCATTGACACCTCCCCTCCTAAGTTGCTGTTCAGTCCAGCAGCTAAAACGGCCCAGCTGCACCACTTCCTCCCAGATCTCTCAATCAAGTCCAGGTTTCGGCACCCTTTGGGCTAAACTAATGAGGAAGGAAAAGTGGAGACACAGCCCAAGATGGCATGAAGGCTGCAGAAAGCCATAAACCAATTAAATGGTCCCCCCCCCCCATGCTTGTGTTAAAGAGATAAGAGCCGCAGATTGTAACTCTGAATGGTTGGCGATGGAGGAAGCAGGAGAGCAGGGGAAAGGAAGAGAAGCTTTTATCTTCGCTGCACCTTCCAAGCCCTTATCTCCCTGAGATACACCGCAAATTCCAACTGCCCCCCCCAAGCAAACAAAGACTACCGCTGACTCCCCTCCTCTTTCAAATGTTCTTGGCAGGATTGCATAACTGTTATTACCGTTTGAGGCAGCAGGTGTAAACGTAATTTCCCTTTCGTTTCTTTTCATTCGGGTCAGTTATTGTGTAGGCAAGAGATGCTCTCCAACTAGGTTGGGGTTGTCGTCATCCCACCCACCCCCGAAAGGACACACAAGAGGAGAACAGACTTCAAAATATTTGTAGCAAGGTTTTGGCTCACGCAGAGCAGTTCTTTAGGCTTTGATCAGCAATGGCAAAATAAATACAGTAGATACAGTAGATAGTAATTAGTGGTTTAGACCACAGCGCCACCCGCATCCCTGTATACTAGGGTAAGCACATCTGTCATCCTATGAAGGTTCTTTTAGCATCCTTACATCAAGTCACTTGCTCCGGAGCTGGCTATATACAGGCTGTGCTGCCACTTTCAAACATATCCTTGTTCTCCAGCTCTGCATGTAGAAGTTTGTGAAACTTTCAAGGCTGGCAGCAGAAAGCAGTCCCCCAACACATCAGGCAAATCTGCTGTCTCAATCTCATGGATAACAGCAATGTGCTCAGAGACCACAATCCCCTGGGACCAATGGAGCAACAGAACTTCCAGCCATATGAGCAATGGCCCTGTTGCGAAAGCAAGATTTCCTTCCCTTGCAGGGAATGAAATCAATGCAACTGGATCTCAGGACAGACAGAAAGGGAAATAACTTGTATCCCTTTGAATATCCGTCGTATTCATGGTCGTAAATTAAGAGTCATAGAATCATAGAGTTGGAAGAGACCACAAGGGCCATCGAGTCCAACCCCCTGCCAAGCAGGAAACACCATCAGAGCACTCCTGACATATGGTTGTCAAGCCTCTGCTTAAAGACCTCCAAAGAAGGAGACTCCACCACACTCCTTGGCAGCAAATTCCACTGTCGAACAGCTCTTACTGTCAGGAAGTTCTTCCTAATGTTTAGGTGGAATCTTCTTTCTTGTAGTTTGGATCCATTGCTCCGTGTCCGCTTCTCTGGAGCAGCAGAAAACAACCTTTCTCCCTCCTCTATGTGACATCCTTTTATATATTTGAACATGGCTATCATATCACCCCTTAACCTCCTCTTCTCCAGGCTAAACATGCCCAGCTCCCTTAGCCGTTCCTCATAAGGCATCGTTTCCAGGCCTTTGACCATTTTGGTTGCCCTCCTCTGGACACGTTCCAGTTTGTCAGTGTCCTTCTTGACAGAGTCCTTCTTGATTTTCTGCGAGCAGAAAATCCTTTAAGTGTGCAGGCTGGACGCAAGGAGGTGGGTTGCTGGAATCCAGCTAGCATCGCCCCTGATGATTGGGCTTGCTAGCTGGAGCTGGTGTCCCACAAGAATTGGAGAACCACTTTGCCCTCGCCTCTCAAAAGCATTTTGAGAGCACAGGGCATTATTTTAGGAGGGAAATGTTCACCCAGACACTAGAATCTGATCAGATCTGATGAAAGAAGAACGGCAAACAAAATTAATGGACTGTGCAGAATTAAATAAAATGACAGGAAGGATTCGAAACCTGCGGGACCAGAGATTTACAGAAGAAATATACAAATTATTTGAAGAGCAACTGTAATCAACAAATTACGCTAGTAGGACTACAAGAAGCTTTGTGAGGAGAAATGCATGAAGCACTGCAAATTAGAGGAAGAATTGTGATATTAGATATGAGATATGAGAAGAAGAAGAGTTTGGATTTGATATCCCGCTTTATCACTACCCGAAGGAGTCTCAAAGCGGCTAACATTCTCCTTTCCCTTCCTCCCCCACAACAAACACTCTGTGAGGTGAGTGGGGCTGAGAGACTTCAGAGAAGTGTGACTCCAAGGTCACCCAGCAGCTGCATGTGGAGGAGCAGGAAATCGAACCCGGTTCACCAGATTACGAGTCCACCGCTCTTAACTACTACACCACACTGGCTCTTGAGGAAGTGGGAAATGTATATTCAGTGATTAAACTGGAAAAATTTCAGATGAGATTGATGGCAGTCAAAAAAACTGTATAAGATGTTAAAATGTGTTTAATTGAAAATGATACGTTGAAAATTAATAAAAATTTATATATATAAAAAAGAATCTGATCAGATCTGCTCAGTTCCATCACTAATATAGTTCAGTTGGTTGGAGTATGGTGCTGATAGCGCCAAGGTTGCAGGATCGATCCCCATATGGTACAGCTGCATATTCCTGTATTGCAAGGGGTTGGACTAGATGATCCTTCAACTCTAGGATTCTATGATTCTATCATCCTAACCTCCTGCAATGGATGGACATCAACTATATGGTATTTGGCAAATCATACACACCTCCTTTACACTGAGGAATACCCGTAGTTTTGCAGCCAGTGTGCTACAGTGGTTAGACTGTCCAGCTAGGAGCTGGGTTCAAATCCCTCTTCTGTTGTGAAGCTCACTGGGTGACCTTGAGCCAGTCACTGCCTCTCAGCCTAAGCTACTCTGCAAGGTTGTTGTGAGGGGAAATTGGGCAGAGGAGGAGAACCATGTTCAGCACTCTGCACTATACATGGAGGAAAGTCGGGATATAAGTATATTAGTGGTAATAATGATGATTATGATAGCAATAATAGGTTTAACATTGACCGTGCCAGTGCAATTGGGATGGAAAGACTTTGAAAGTCTAGTCTACCCGTTCACTCTCCTCTGGCTATCGAATTAGAGACAGCCTAATAGGAAGAGGGCAGGAGCTGAAGCAAGTGAAGATTGCCTTAACACAGACAATGAAGTCAGCAATATTCCTTACGAGATTGACTGATCAGCTACATAAACCTCATTAGCTTCCAGCTAAATTTATTATCTTGGGGAGGAAAAAGCCCAAAAGCCAGGAGCTTCTTCCCTCTCCTCTTACAAGCTACAGATTATACCTATGAATCAATTTCCATTTGCTGGTTCATCTTTTCAGTTATACATGAAGTTGGGGTAGATATCTTCATTGGTTAATTTGCTGCTAAATTGTGGCTGTTCCAACACCATACAGACAGGGTAGGCCTGAGGCAGCCAATGTGTTGCCCTCCAAGCGTCACTGACCTTCAAGTACCATCAGTCAGGCCAAATGGTCAAGCTTGGTCAAACTCATGTTGGTAGCTCCGAGTGCACTGTCCAACCATCTCGTCCTCTGTCGTCCCCTTCTCCTTGTGCCCTCCATCTTTCCCAACATCAGGGTCTTTTCCAGGGAGTCGTCTCTTCTCATGAGATGGCCAAAGTATTGGAGCCTCAGCTTCAGGATCTGTCCTTCCAGTGGGCACTCAGGGCTGATTTCCTTCAGAATGGATAGGTTTGATCTTCTTGGAGTCCATGGGACTCTCAACCTCTAGCACCATAATTCAAAAGCATCCATTCTTTGGCAATCAGCCCTCTTTATGGTCAGTCAGTCCAAATGGTCAAGGATGACCAGTCTAACGAAGTTGAAGTTGAAGAACCATTGCTTCAACACTGGTGATCTTTGCTTCTTCTAGTACACTGGTATTAGTTAGCCTGTCTTCCCAACATGTCAGAGACTAATGCAAGGGTAAAAGCTCATCCAAACGTTCCCTTGCTTTTCCCCAGGGAAACCCAATATTCACCGCTGAATGGGAACAAATGCTCATTGGGTTCTTTCGGATTGACGTTTGCTCAGATTTATCGCTACAGAGTGGGTTTCCTAGGGGAAAGTTGCGGGATAAGCAGAAAACCACTTGGACCATGCCTAGAAAGCGTGTGATGATTGGGAACCTTCTCAGACCCATGCTTTCTAGCTATGGGACAAGCAAAAGTCTGGAGGAGACCTTGGTCAAGAAGCCAGTGGTTGAACAATGTCAACCATGGACCAAATGGTAATACACCATGGTGCTCCCTTAGGAGTCCAGTATTTGCCTGCCAAATGAGCTGGACAATTTCAGCAATAATCTCTTTCCTAGGGTCGTGGCTGAATGAGAAACTACCGTAATTTTTGCTCTATAAGACTCACTTTTTCCCTCCTAAAAAGTAAGGGGAAATGTGTGTGCGTCTTATGGAGCGAATGCAGGCTACGCATCTATCCGAGAAGCCAGAACAGCAAGAGAGATTGCTGCTTTCACTGCGCAGTGATCCCTCTTGCTGTTCTGGCTTCTGAGATTCAGAATATTTTTTTTCTTGTTTTCCTCCTCCAAAAACTAGGTGCGTCTTGTGGTCTGATGCGTCTTATAGAGCGAAAAATACGATACATTCTTTGCATGCAGAAAATGCCCTGTTGCATCTCCACAGTGAATAAAGCTTGGAGATCTACAACCAGTAAGACAAGGGGGACATCGGGGTTACTTGGACTAATGGCTTGACGTGTAAAGCAGATCCATATCTGTAATGCTAATTGACCCAAGAGAACATGGCAATTATAAAATTGAGGGTTGCCAAAGCCGACACTCAAAGCAATAGGCACCCCACTATGGAATCTTGAATTAAAAATAATTGTGGAGTATATTATACTGTCGAAAGGACATCATGTATAATAAATATTCATCAACATGTATCGTGCACATGGGCTGCATGGCTGATGAGCATGAAGAATCTAGAAATGAATAAGCAGCTTAGCAAGATAAATGACACCTTTTCAGTATTTGGCTGCACAGATAAAACTGCAGAAAAGCCCGTTCTCTCATGCAAGCCTGCCTCCTCTTTGCCCATGGTGTTGCTCATCGCAGCTAAACTCAAGGTGAGAGCCAATGTGATTCTGTGAATCACATGATGAATTTACATCTGCAAGGACCTCTCTTGTACTCAACTTGCCCAGGAATGTATTATATTTGTACACTACCACATGCATTCTGGGAATTTAAAACAAAAAACAAAAAACTTGGACTTGGACAAATTTAACAGCCGTTCCCCCAAAAGGCACAACCCAGGCATGTTGCATGAGCTTTCGATGCAACAGTTATGACCTGCCTCGGTATTCCCGTGTGTAAAATGGGTACATTGCTTGCCCAACTCCTGGGTTTTACCTCCCAGATACTTGCTGAGCAGAGTAATCCCAAGTATCTTTGTGCAGAAGAAGGTCTCATTGACTCCAGTGAGAAGGTCTCTTTGACTCCCTAGTAAGCACATTTGGAGCTGCAGTCTAAGTCGTCCTCTATACAACATGTTGGATGGGGATGATGGGAGTTGTAGTCCAAAAAAATCCAGAGGTCACCAGGCTGGCGAAGACTGGCTCAGTGCTTTACAGAATGAAAAACACTGATAACCAGGCTGCTGCATTCTGGATCCTATTCAACTCAGTACATAACAACAAGTGAGTGAGAAGATTAAAGATTTTGTTCTAAAATAAGCAAGCAATGCATCCATACCAAGCAAGCACTTCAATCTGCCACTTGGAAGTCCTCAAGAAGCAGTGAAGCGACTCCCCCAGTAGCCTCAATTTGCACGGTCCTGCAGCCAATCAGTCCATGCACGAGGTTCAAAGAAACTCTGACCGAACCGTCTGATTTTACAGATAGCCTGCGTGGCTTCCAAGACTGGCTACGTGCAGATCCTCCAATAGCCACCCCCTCCCAATGCCTCACTTTCCCAAAACAATGTCCAACATCAAAGAAGGTAGCCAGCATTATCCTCTTCAGCTGATTAAGGCAGCTGTGTGTGGGTCTTCACCTCCTCCCAACGTTCTCAGGACATTAAAGACTGTTCTCACACCATCCAAAAATTTAACAAGGGGGGGGAGGAACAGAGGCAGGAAGGGTAACCTGTCAGATCATTAACTCCTCGATACATTTTTGTCTTCTGGATGCATTTCCCATACACCCTAGGAAGCAGTGGCAGGATAGCCGCTCGGGTCGAATCCCAAGCCCCCCCCTCCCCAGCAGTCAAAATGAAGGTGGAAAGGGGGAGTGCCGCCGGCAAAGCAGCACAGCTCCCCCCTTCCCCCAATGGCTTGGGGTAGGCTTGGGAGTTGCAGGCGGGCGGCACGCCGAATGTCAGCCCCCCTCAGGGATGACACCCAGGGTGGGCCGCCCCCACCACACACCCCTTCCTCCGCCCCTGCTCACAGCTCCCTAAGTTGCTTCCTCCCCAAAGTTTTTCAGAGCAAGCTGAGACGCTGCCTGCATGAAACTAACTCTCTTTCTCTCTGCACTTTTCATGCCTCTTCTGGTTCTGGGAGACCAGTGGGGAAGGGAGCACACTCCATTGCCTTTCGAGGTAGACAGATGACAGCAACAGCAGTACAGTGGTACCTCAGGTTAAGTACTTAATTCCTTCCCGAGGTCCGTACTTAACCTGAAACTGTTCTTAACCTGAAGCACCACTTTAGCTAATGGGGCCTCCTGCTGTTGCCGCGCCACCGGGGCACGATTTCTGTTCTCATCCTGAAGCAAAGTTCTTAACCTGAAGCACTATTTCTGGGTTAGCGGAGTCTGCAACCTGAAGCGTATGTAACCTGAGGTACCACTGTACATCTCACCGTAGTGGGGTGAATCTCAATCTGTGGTCCTGGTGTTAACCCTTGATAGGCAGCTTCCAAGCCCCTGTTACTCTCCCTCATTAGGGTTCTTTACTTTTAAACTGGACCAGGTAGCCTTTCCAAAGATTGTACAGTGGTACCTCTGGATACGAACAGGATCCATTCCGGAGCCCCGTTTGCATCCTGAAGTAAACTCAACACGCAACTACGCATCTGTGCATGCGCGGGTTGCATTTTGCCGCTTCCGCGCATGAGCTTGACGTCATTTTGAGCGTCTTCCGGGTCACCACAGAGAGCAACCCGAAAATACATAACTTGAAGCTACTTTAACCTGAGGTATGACTGTACAGTGGTACCTCGGGTTAAGTACTTAATTCATTCCGGAGGTCCGTTCTTAACCTGAAACTGTTCTTAACCTGAAGCACCACTTTAGCTAATGGGGCTTCCCGCTACCGCCGCGCTGCCGGAGCACAATTTCTGTTCTCATCCTGAAGCAAAGTTCTTAACCCAAGGTACTATTTCTGGGTTAGCGGAGTCTGTAACCTGAAGCGTATGTAACCCGAGGTACCACTGTACCTTTAAGCAGAGGACTGTGCTCTGCAAAGTAGGGGACACACACTATTTTTAAGCAGCCCAAACTCCGAACGGCCGTTGTCTAGCGATGCTAATCCTTTAAGCCAACCACAGCTGAAATTCTATAAGTTACACTACATTATGGTAAGGGGTAAATGGCATCACTAAAACCTCCAGGTAATGGGCACCTGCAATCAGAAGATGCAGAAATGTCAAGGCCAAATATAGAGACCGAAATGTACAGCAAAGCAACAGGGAAATAAGAGAGAGAAATGTTCTCTGGAAGGCTGTGTTTCCCCCCATTATTTAATAATTTATGGTATGAAAACCACTGACCTTTCAGTGCTTTACTTATATTTAGGTGTAGCAAGAGTGTTAATTACACTTCTGCTGTTTTATTGAGCAACATTAGCATACAAATAGGCCATCAATAACCAATTACTATCTGGGTCTCTGAAAGCAGAGCATGGCAGGAGTGGAGTGTGCCTATAGACACACACACACACACACACACACACACACACACACACACGGTTGCCCTTCTTAAAAGAGATGAAATATTTCGTGGCCAGGGGAAGAAGCTATGGGGGAGGGAAACCACAATAAAAACAGAGAGTCAATCAGCCCTGTCTCTGCACATTTAATTCTAAGGCCCTTGAAGTGGGGCGGGACAGTGGCTAAGAGAGTAAGCTATGTGCCAGAAAGTCCCCGGTGCAAATCTCTTGTTAAGCGACTGTGGACAAGCCGTCGTCTCTCACGCTCAGTTGCCCCATCTGCAGTATGGGCCTATGGAGACGCTGCTACAAGCTGTCAAGTCACCAGTGGGGAACCTGTGGCCGTGCAAGTGTTGTTGGACAACAGCTCCCATCCCTCTCCCCGACTGTTCTTCATGCTGGCTGGGGCTGATGGGAGTTGGAGTCCAATAGCCTCTGGAGGGAAACAGCTGAGCATCAAATAAAGGACAGTAGCTCAGTCAGTTTCCCCTATTTACAGGAGAGAATTGAGAGGTGCTCTCAAAGTGTTGGTGCTGACCTTTAAAACCCTAAATGGCCTCAGTCCAGTATACCTGAAGGAGCATCTCCACCCCCCATCGTTCTGCCCGGACGCTGAGTTCCAGCTCCGAGGGCCTTCTGGTGGTTCCCTCACTGCAAGAAGCCAAGTTACAGGGAACCAGGGAGAGGGCTTCTTGGTAGTGGCACCCGCCCTGTGGAACCAGATGTCAAAGAGAACAACAATTACCACACTTTTAGAAGACATCTGAAGGCAGCCCTATTTAGGGAAGCTTTTCATGTTTAACAGACGACTGTACTTTAATACTTTGTTGGAAGCCGCCCAGACTAGCTGGGGAGACCCAGCCAGTTGAGCAGGGTATAAATAATAAATTCTATTCTATTCTATTCTATTCTATTCTATTCTAGCAATGAGTACTCAACACACGACACTCTCCCTTTGGAAAGCGTGGCGGGACAAGCAAAATGTCCAGGATTTTAAGGCTGATTGCCTAAAAAAAAGCTCCTTTAAAAAGCACAGAAACTTTGCTGTGTGTGTAAAAAGAAAAATGTTTTTCAGGTTTATACATTTCACTAATTTTACAATCATTTTAACATTTTAAACCTTGACTTCCTTCCCCCTCTTTCTGTGGCTCCTTAAATTTATTTCTAATATCTTCAGCATTACCAAATTGACTTAATTTCCTCATTTATTCATCTACTTTGAATATATACTCTTATAAAACCGCAAGATTATAACAATAATCCTGCCAATGTTTTTATCTGTTTACAATTTATCTGTAAACATTCAATAAACCATTTCCATTCCTTTATATAAAGTTTGTTATCTTGATTTCTTATCCTTCCGGTAAGTTTAGCCATTTCGACATATTCCATGTTTTTGTATCCATTCTTCCTTTGCTGGGACTTCTGGGAGTGAATAAAATCCCTGCTGCTGTAATCGCACACACGAAGAAGTTTCTATACAGTTTAGGTAGTCCTGTCCCTATAATTCCCAAAAGAAAATCTTTTGGTTTGTTTTTTTTACCAACGTTATTTTAAACATGCTTTTCAATTCATTGTATATCATTTCCCACTAAACTTTAACATATGATAAAAAGAACCTTCCTTCTCTTTACATTCCCAACACTTATTTGATTTAGATTTATACATTTTGGCCAACTTTGAGTTCCATTTCCCCAAAAAAGCTCAATAACTTTTTTAAAAAAATTATTTAATCATTTTTTTCAATTGAAACAACAACCGCAAAAGACACATACAACAAAAACCATAACAACACTTATACCACAATTTGACAATTCAGATTTGAATACACTGATATACCTATGACTACACCTTTTTAACAATATTTTCCCACCACTCTCTCCTCCCCCTACTTCCCACCACTATCCGCCTTATTGCTTAAATATTCCTTCCAGATTTCTCCATATTTATCCATTCTTAATTTGTGTCGACATGCAATTCGTTTGTATGTAGCTAATCTGTCCATATTATCAATCCATGTGCTCAATGGAATCTTTTTGCGGCTCTTCCAATTCATCAAAACAAGTTTTTTTGCTTCTAATATAGCACGGTGCATCCTTTTCTTTTCTTTTGACAACTTTTGTGTCCTGAATTGCGTGTGTTCAGCCATGAGTATTAGATTCCTTGCACTGACATATCTTCGGACTCTGCCAGGGGAATTTGAGAGCGATCCTATCCCAGCCCAGCCAACGTGTAGGTCATGAATAAGACTATGCTGTGAATGAGAGAAGAGACTGTTCCAGCATTCCTGGAGCAATAGTTGTAGCAATGTGTTCTTCTCTTCTTTTTTAAAAAATGCACACAGCAGGATATGTTATTCACACACACACACAAAAAGGCAGCTAAGATCACGGAATGGAATCACAGGGATGCGATGCCATGCTGTGGAAGAGGAAGATGTATTAATAGAATCGCTGCACAGCGGGGCAACTCTGCCACCTGTGCCCGCTATATAAATAGATGTCTATAGTAAAACAGACAGGCTGAAGCCAAACCAGGAGAAAGATCTCCTAGTAGCACCAGGAAGAGTTAATCCCTCTGCTGTTATCATCACTGAAAGGAAGCATCTTAAACAGTTGCTCAGCTAAATTATACTGTTACATATATATATATATATATATATATATATATATATATATATAATCTTCCTTGTGGGTTCTGAAGGGGGTCGAATTGGCTTGCATTCCTTCTTGCCAACTAAGGGTGGGTGAGTGTTTGTAAAAGCACAAAACAGTAGCAGCAGATAATGAGATAACCAGGGGAGTGCAATCATCACCTACAAGACTTTTGGCAAATCACCCGTCTCCTTCTGTCTTGTCTTGTCTTGTCTTTTTTCTTTTTTGCCAATTAATTCTATTACATTTCAAGAATCTTTTAAACAAATTAACATCCAAAATATATAGGGCAACGCTATTCCATTACTATTACAGTGGTACCTTGGTTCTGGAACTCACCATGAACACCATCCTTGTTCTCTTAAAATGGCAATGGTGCCCACCTGAGAGGTGCCAGAACTGAGTTCCTGCGAGTTCTCCCTGAAGAGAAAAAAGCCCTGGGTCAGTGTTAGAAACTGGGATAGAAAAGCTGGGAGCCAAATGGCTTCTGGGGCCTGGGTTGTGGACGCCAAAACAGAATGTCTAGTTGTGTGTGTTGCAATTCACGTGACACATTGTTAATATCACGTTTTTAGCAGAAATTATTAATTCATGTTTAATTTGGTGTTTACAATAAAAATATCGGTACTAGAGTTTTCAAAACACTCTATTCTTTATTGTGAAACTCCTGAACATATTATCTGTCCTTAACATATACTTCGAGGCTTCAAAGTATGTACATTTTGGTAATCCTTGAGTGTTAGCCAGGCAAAAAAAATAATGGCACCCAGACTTTCTGAGGTGCTCGCAAATGGAGAATCTTTAGGCGCAAAACGCGCCTGGCCTCCTGCTAATTTCAAACCCTGGGTGCTGCCAACCAATGGAAATAATGGAGTTGTTTTTTTAACACCTGACAGAGTCACGCAGCATGAAGAAAGAACGAGACCCAGATGGGTGGAAGAAGACCTGGGCAGTTGCCAAGTCTGCTGTTCTGCCAGCCTCCTGAACTAACCCAAATCTGAACTTCGATTTATTTCCTTTTCCCTTTTCCTTTTTGGCATGCATTCACCACTAGCCAATGAAAGCAACAGACTTCAGTTCACGCTCAGTGCTGTGTTGCAGACATTGTGCTGGGTCTGTGTTTTGTTTGTTTTCAAAATCTCAGCGTAGTAATGCCAGAACGTTTTCTGAGAAGCCTCTCCCTCCTCTGTCTACACGACACACCTCTTAAAGGCGGCAAAAAGCAGATTTGTCGCTGGAACATTGCATGCTGCTCTTTATTGCCATGGCTACCAGCAATGGAAAGATAACGAAACCTTGGCTGCAAGCTTTTTTTTGAAAAAACTGCAAAAAGAAAAAAAAGGGGGGGGGAGAGAACACTGAAATGATCCTAAACAGCATAACTTGGTTGAGAAAGGTACTATTTTTCCTGAGGAAAATGTGCCCATATTTAAATGATTGTGTGTTTACATGCACGTGTATGCGCTTATATATTCAAACAGATTCCCAGGTCCTTCCTGCATTTAAGATTCAGGGCAGTGCAGCTGGTTTTGAAGCAATTACTCTTTAAATTCTCTTTAATCCATGTCAATCATTTCCCAGAGTTGATCATTACCCCAGGCTTTAATTGCCTCCCCTCACTTGTATGTTGTTACATTTAAAACATAACAGATTAACAGGGGGGCACCAGCTACATAACCCTTTGGAAAATTAAAAGGGAGGAGGAGGAACGCAAGTTATCATCAATGGAAGACGACTTTGATTGTAAGGCCGTACTAACTTCCTAACTGCACCTATATTTACTGACAAACATACATGAAAGGAGGCGCCTTTTCATCTCATTTGCTTCACAGTGTGATTAACCCTGAACTTGTTGGAAAAGGGGAAAAGGTAACAGGACCCCTGACCATTAGGTCCAGTCGTGGCCGACTCTGGGGTTGCGGCGCTCATCTCGCTTTACTGGTCGAGGGAGTCAGCGTACAGCTTCCGGGTCATGTGGCCAGCATGACTAAGCCGCTTCTGGGGAACCAGAGCAGCGCACGGAAACGCCGTTTACCTTCCTGCCAGAGTGGTACCTATTTATCTACTTGCACTGGTGTGCTTTCGAACTGCTAGGTTGGCAGGAGCAGGGACCAAGCAACAGGAGCTCACCCCATGGCAAAGATTTGAACCGCCGACCCTCTGATTGGCAAGCCCAAGGCTCAGTGGTTTAACCCACAGCGCCACCCGCATCCCTTGGAAAAGGGGTAGGTGGGTGTAAATGGTGTTTGGGATGGCTCTGTTTTGAAACAGACTGAGGAGAGGACATTACTTTGGGGTGGTCTTTGGGGGGGGATCTGGATCGGAGTCCCAGAGATTCTGCTGGAGTCAGAGAGAAGAACAACAGTTAGAATACATTGCTTTTCTTGCTATTATTACAAAGAATATATAATTTTACCATTTCTTTAACATTGCCTTTCTGGTGATGGCAATCCATCCATCTTTACTGCGGTCAAATACCAGACAGCAAAATTAACAGCAACAACATACGCTTCATCAGCATAATTAAAAATTCCCTATAAACTTATTTACATTGAAATATAATACTCCTTCAACTAACATCTGTGCTCCAAAGTTTAAAATCAGTGCTCATTTGTCAGTCATCATCATCACCACGGCCTGTCTTGTCACCGAATTTCGTGAGGGCCTGGTGATTTTCAGATCGTTGTGGGCAAGAAGGTATTTAACATAGGTTCCCTCTGGGCAGCCAGATAATTTCCTTAATAACAGTTGGATTAGCACTTGTTGGGTATCACAATACAAAGGGCAGTATAGAAGAACATGGCCAATGGATTCAGTCTCATCAGAGTTGCATGGGCATAATCTCTGTTCAACTGGGATATCATGATATCTGCCTGGAGGGAGAAAATAAAAAAAACAGGCTCTGGAAAATGGCCAACGATGTTTAGGGTTGACCAAAAAGCAGAGACATCACCTTGCCAACAAAGGTCCATATAGTTAAAGCTATGGTTTTCCCAGTAGTGATGTATGGAAGTGAGAGCTGAACCATCAAGAAGGCTGATCACTGAAGAATTGATGCTTTTGAATTCTGGTGCTGGAGGAGACTCTTGAGAGTCCCATGGACGGCAAGAAGATCAAACCTCTCCATTCTGAAGGAAATCAGCCCTGAGTGCTCACTGGAAGGACAGATCCTGAAGCTGAGGCTCCAATACTTTGGCCACCTCATGAGGAGAGAAGACTCCCTGGAAAAGACCCTGATGTTGGGAAAGATGGAGGTCACAAGGAGAAGGGGACGACAGAGGACAAGATGGTTGGACAGTGTTCTCGAAGCTACTAACATGAGTTTGACCAAACTGCGGGAGGCAGTGGAAGACAGGAGTGCCTGGCGTGCTCTGGTCCATGGGGTGACGAAGAGTCGGACACGACTCTTCAATATTAATTTGATTTTGAATTGATTTTAGAATGAATTGATTTTAGAATGTATTTCAATTTATTGACAGTGATTTTATGTAAATCGTGTTACTTTTATTGTTGTTAGCCACTCTGAGCCTGGCTTCGGCTGGGGAGGGCGGGATATAAATAAATTATTATTATTATTATTATCATCATCATCATCTAGAACTTATTTTCCAGGAACCAGTACTCAGAAGTACTGCTGCCTCCAACCTGCCTTGCAGGGGGGGTTGGACTAGATGACCCTCGGGGTCCCTTCCAACTCTACAATTCTATGCTTCTATGAAAACATCTGGAGGGCAGGAAGAGAAGGACGGATGGATTAGGGCCTGTGGTTCTGAGTGGATTCTCCTAGACCTATGTATCTGAGTCCAAAAAGTCATCAATTCCCCACCCCCCCAAAAAATTAGAAGATGGATATTTTTCCATTGCAGGAAGCCCCTCCATTCTTTTTAGTATGTTGGGGGCACATACTCCCTGACACGAGAGAGATGTAAATTCATCAATGGAGGGAGGAGACTGCCAGCTATGTGTTGCCTGACAAGATTCCAGATCTGCTTCGAGATTGCCCGAGTGGCTGGGCAAACATCTGGCTCCCATAGAGAGATTTATTTGACTGTGGGTAACGTCGAGCACCCACTCCATCATCACCCCCTCGCCCTCTTTGGGGAGAGGGCTTTTCGCTGCTGTGCATCAGAGCGAGGTGTGTTGTGCTCTCGAGCATGCTTCTCTAGTGAGAGGTCCCTAATAGTCATCAATCGAAAGTCCTTAACCTCTCTTGCACACCCAGCGTTGCGATATCTAAGTGAAGACAGGCGATGAAACCCCATTCCTCACATAATCCAAGCCAGCTGTGCATCTGAGGAAAACTTCAGACTGAAGAACAGCAGTCCTCAAGATTGAGTCAGTTATTTCCAAGCTGGTTATTTCATGCTTTTATAGAATGCGGGGGACTGGGACCTAAACCCAACAAATCAATATATCGTAGGGTTTCGATTATTTGGAATAATCAAGGGAAGATTGGAAGCCAGTGGTAAAATACAGGCTAAGCTTCCTTTCCAAGCCAGGGCCTCACCTGGGATAAAGGCATTAGCATGACAAAAGGGGTTGATGGCCCATCTAAGAGGAATCTAGGGCCTGGGCAGACAGAACTTGCCATGGCAATGGGGTATGTGTTTGAGGTGTCAGGAAAAGAGAGCTTCCTAGAGCAAAGTGTGCTGGGAAGAAGAAGGAGGAGGAGGAGGAGGAGGAGAAGGAGAAGGAGAAGGAGAAGGAGAAGAAGAAGAAGAAGAAGAAGAAGAAGAAGAAGAAGAAGAAGAAAGCGCGCACACGTGTGTGTGTGCAAAGACTGGGATCCATCTTGAGCAGGTTGGCTGAAGGAGATGTCTTGGACTCTAGGGCTGCACTGCTGTGAGGGACAAGCCCTGCTTGAGATGACTGTGCTGTAAGATCTGGAGTCCCTCCATGAGGACTGAAGGTGTAAATAGGTGAATAAATCATATTTCTTAAAAGCTACGACAGTCTCCGTCGCGTCTTCAAATCTGCAAAGGAGCACAGACCTGGGTGAGTACATGGAACTGCCTGGAATTTTGCTACCGCTCAGCAAAAACGGTGCCCACCTTTTCTCATAATATCAACAGAGGGAAGTCAGCTCTCTCCCCAACTCACATCTCAGCCTCTAGGCCAGGGAAATCAGCCATGGCTCTGCCTCTCTGCTGCCCAGCCTGCAGCCTGCTTTTTAATTCACACACACCTCAGCTCAGGCTTTTGTCTTTCTAACTGCCAGCAGATTGGGGGGGGGGGGTTTCACTCATTTGTCCTCTGGCACAGAGCCACTTCCTTTGTTCCCTTAACAACCCATTACTTCACCAGGAAGCTGACCTGGTTATTCCAGCAACTGTTTCCTTGTTGGGTCCAGGAATTGGAAGGGACTCAGGCATACAAGCTTAACCTCCCCCTGCCCTGCCCCAACTCACAGCAGCAGGTGACAAACCTGGCCTGCTTTGCAAGGTTGTTGTAAGGAGATAATGCAATCAATGGCTAAGAATGCAAATGCACCACAGCCATCCTGTAAAACTTATCACAAAAAGATGTGGGGTTCATGGTTTGCACTCCCCCCTCCAACAGTAACTAGATTCTTTCAACAGCTGACAACCTCGCTGTATTCCACTGTTGGCTGTATTTTGGGTTTCCATTTCTGCTCCTCTAGTCTCCTGGCAACTACGAAAAGCCTACCAAGCCAATGCTCTCCCCTCCCCTCATTCAAACTGGGAAGCGAGAAAGGAGAGCAAAGGATTTATTTATTCCTTGTGAACCATCTGCAACAAGCCGACAATAACTGCACTTGGTAGATCTACCTTGAAAGATGTTGATGCGATGCGCCAGGCAACTGGTGATGTCTTTCTCACCCACGTTGACTGGCGTGCATCCTCATGCACAACAACACAAAAGACCTAAAACAAAACCCTGCTCCTATATGTACTCGGGCACTCTATAAAGTGGGGAGGGGGTGCAGAAAGGTTTGGAGACCCCTAAGACTAACCTAGACAGCATCTTAAAAAGCAGAGACATCACCTTGCCAACAAAGGTCTGTATAGTTAAAGCTATGGTTTTCCCAGTAGTGATGTATGGAAGTGAGAGCTGGACCATAAAGAAGGCTGATCGCCGAAGAATGGATGCTTTTGAATTATGGTGCTGGAGGAGACTCTTGAGAGTCCCGTGGACTGCAAGAAGATCCAACCTCTCCATTCTGAAGGAAATCAGCCCTGAGTGCTCACTGGAAGGACAGATCCTGAAGCTGAGGCTCCAATACTTTGGCCACCTCATGAGAAGAGAAGACTCCCTGGAAAAGACCCTGATGTTGGGAAAGATTGAGGGCACAAGGAGAAGGGGACAACAGAGGACAAGATGGTTGGACAGTGTTCTCGAAGCTACCAGCATGAGTTTGACCAAACTGCAGGAGACAGTAGAAGACAGGAGTGCCTGGCATGCTCTGGTCCATGGGGTCATGAAGAGTCGGACACGACTAAACGACTAAACAATAACAAAGACTAAGCATGGAGCTAAACCCCTGGAAGATCAAGCCCCTGGAAGATCAAGAAAGAAAGAAAGAAAGAAAGAAAGAAAGAAAGAAAGAAAGAAAGAAAGGACAGCTGTTGCAATCAAGGCTGACTGAGAAAAGAGGAGGGAAAATTGCAACCTGCTGCAATTGCACTGTCTTGCTTGCAGCTGAGTTCAGCTGAAGGGTGAGAATGTCTGGAGAGGATGAAAATTGACCAGTTCTCATTGGACAGCATGGGGTCAGGCCACCTTTATGACCTGTTTGCATTGGCTGCACAGACTGCTTGCTGCTATCTCACAGTTGCTCCCACACTCCCAATCCAGCAACACCTGCAACTCAATAATGAATGAAGTCGGAGTCACGCCATGTACTTAAAACACTATGATGTCACGTTAAGGCATCCAGGCTTCCCCCACAAGAAAACTGGGAACTGTCGTTTGATAAAAGTGCTGAGAGTTTTTAGCCCCCCATCCCCCCTTCCCAGTGCTACAATTCCCAGCAGCCCCTGTGAAGAGAGATTGGTTGCTGAACCACAGGGATCTGCAACTCTGGGGAGGCAATAGGGGTCTTCTAACTGTTCACAGCACCCTTAACAAACTCCCATAATTATTTGGGGAAAGCCATGGCTGTTTGAAGTGTCATCGTAGCAGCTGTTGCCAGAGTCTCCTGCAATATTCCATGAAGTGGTTAGCATTCTGCAGGATTCAAATGCAGAGTTTTTGTGTTGTTGTTTCACTCTGCTTACAGTCCTGATAGCAAGCCTTCTATATTCCTGCAATCTGCTCCTTTCCTCCTAGTTACGTTATCAGTCACATGGACTTGTGTTATGGCTACTTTCTTCCCCAGACCTACGTGGGTGGGAATCCTGCTTTCGCTCTGGATAGGCCCACCCAGATTTTATTCCCACATCAGAAACTTTGCCTTATGAATAAATACCTTCAGCTGTCAGGTTTGCCAGCAAAGCACCCTCTCTGATGCTGAAGATTTCACGAGTCCTACTAATTGTCACATAGATTTTGCCTTTTCAAATAGCACTCTTAATTGTCGCACGCCTTGATGCGGCTTGCATGTTTATAAGCACAGCTTACCAGTTCCTTTTCTCCTCTTATCTCCCAAAATGCAGCCTCCCAGTGATAAGATCAATGAACCATGTTGCTAAGTACATGAACAGCCCTGCTCCCTTGATGAGATTTACCGTTATTAATTGCACTGCTTTTCCGTGAGTAATTTGGACACAAAAAACAGCTGGCCAAGTAGGGAGGGGGGTGGTAAGTGTCAGAATGCCCAATGCAATGGAGCTGGTCTCTTTAAATACATCTACTGTTAGTTCCAATCTGATAAAGGAAGCTCACTTGGTCTGAATTCAAATGGAAGACTTGCTTCATTTGCATCTTCTTCTTTGGCGATCACTCGTGGCCAAGTAAGATTGTCTTCCATAAACACAGTTTTAACAATGAGTCCGTAAGTGACTGTGGAGGCCAATTCTGGGTCCACATGTACTTCCACAGTCGGGACATTGGTTTCCGGGCGGGAGTTGATCACGGTGTGGATTTGCCAAGCGTGCCTTCCTCTTAGCACGTTTCTCCCTTGTGTCCTGAGTTCGAGTATCTTCAAAGCCCATGACACCTTTGGTAAAGTCTGTTCTCCAATTGGAGCACTCGCAGGCCAGTGTTTCCCAGTTGAGAGAGTCTTTGAAACTCTTTTGTTGACCACCAGCATTACGTTTTCCATTTTTAAGTTTGGAATAGAGTAGTTGCTTTGGAAGACGATAATCAGGCATCCGCACAACATGACCAGTCCAATGAAGTTGATGTTGAAGAATCATTGCTTCCACACTGGTGATCTTTGCTTCTTCCAGTACACTGGTATTACCGTATTTTTTGCACCATAACACTTTTTTCCTCCTAGAAAGTAAGGGGAAATGTCTGTGCGTGTTATGGAGTGAATGCCGGCGGGTGGCGGGGGGGGGGATCTGCTGCAGTCATGAGCAGAGGATCCATGGTTCCCCTTCCTTCCCTCCTCCGTGGTTACAAAGCATGGATCCACATGGATCCTCAGGATTTTTGCATTCGGCTACTCCAAACTCACTGTCAGATCACATGTCTGTGGCCACAGCATGAACCACAAAAATCATATATCCACTATTTCGTTTAGAATATTTTTTTTCTTGTTTTCCTCCTCTAAAAACTACGTGCGTGTTATGGTCTGGTGCATGTTATAGAGCGAAAAATACGGTAGTTCACCTGCTTCATTTGTATACTTGACTATCCAACAGTAAGAATACATTCAGCCTCCAAGATACACCCCTATTAGACCCACTCAGAGATACAGCAGGTGAGAAATGTCTCTACGACCGGCTAGTTTGGGCTGCATCTCAGGATCAACCATTCACAGCCCAGGACAGAGAGATGCTTGCCAACAGAGAATCTTACGAGAGTTATTGTGGCGATTAAACAAATAAATCCACCCTACTGACAAATAAATACACAGAAAAGAAGCTTTTCTACTAGTATTTATTTACTAACAATTAAATACATAAAAAAGAATAGGTGTTGATTTATTGAAACAAAAGCCTAAGCTCAGATGGTACAGTATGAGACTCCTAATCTCAGGAGCCGTGTGTAAATAGCCTCTCAGAATTGTTCAGAGAAACCAGGGCAGGGTGAGGGGACTGTTCCAGTGAATTTCTGCAAAGTTATCCCACAGTTTCTCAGAGGTGAGTCTCTCTAACAGCAGTGGCTTCTTTCTTCCCCTCCCAAGGACCCACGGGCCCACTCCTGCAAATTTGTTGTGGGGGTGCTCCCCTAGCTTTCCCCCTAAATATTTTTATACCTCTGTAAACCTTGGCATTCCCTCAAACCTGCTGTTGATACCCTCTTGTACCTTCAGTGGAGAAGTTACCTGAGGCTCCAGGTGAATAGTATCTTTTAAAGACCTTTTTAAATCTATGTGAGCAGAGAAAGTCAACCTGAAATCCTTCTCCTTGTGCTACAGAGTCATAGAATCATAGAATTGTAGTGTTGGAAGGGACCCAAGGGTCATCTAGTCCAACCCCCTGCAATGCAGGAATCTCAGTTAAAGCATCCATGACAGATGGCCATCAAACCTCTGCTTAAAAACCTCCAAGGAAGGAGAGTCCACAACCTGCCCTTGTTGGGCAAAAGGGTCCTGCATTGCAGGACGAGGAGTCCCTTGCAGTCTCTTCCAACTCTACAAATCTTTGATTCTATGACCCTCTCAAAAATAAAACTATTTTATGGCTGGCTACTGTGAGAACAAGATGCTGGGCTAGATACTAGATAGGCCATTGGCTTGATAGATCATTGGCTTGATCCAGCAGGACTCGTCTTATGTTCTATTGTCCAACTCCAGAGATGATGGTGGTGGTGGTGGTGGTGATTTTAACCATAACAGTTTCCACCATTCCCCTTACGATGCAGCAGTGACATCTTGACACATCTTTCCTAAGGCAAAAGAGACCGAGCGCTTCTTTAATTATCATTTTCCCCCCTCCCCACCCCGCCTGCAAATCTTTATTCAATGTGCATTTTTTCAGTGCGATAAAAAAAACACCCACCCAAAATGTTGCAGTGGTAAGGAGCACGATTGCTCCAGAAACAACCTGTCCTCACCCTCTTTTCTCCTCCCCCCCCCCAAATCTTCCTCTTTTCCTTCTCTCGGTACCTCATTTCCCAAGCTTGCAGCGTTCAGGATGGCCGTCCTCCTTTGCCATTTGCATCTCAAACGCTTGCGGTTTATGAGAGTTGCCATAAAGCGGAAAATGCCGGGTGACAGCTCCCAGATTGGAGACACGGCCGCCCTCCGTGGGCCTGTGTGTGAGCGTGTGTGTGTATGGGGGGGGCGCAGAGAGGGAGGAACCATGAAGCCATAATAGACATAAAACTCTAAAGTGCCTCCAAAATTGCCTCATCTTTTATTTAGAGGTTATTCCGCCCTTGCCTTTCTTTACAGCTCTTTATACGACTGAAACGGGGAGGCTGGACAAAATGAGGCAATTTCGGTTACCGAGTGGAACTGGGGTTTAACCGTCAAAAGTTAGGCCGAAAAAAAGAAAAAAAGGATTTCTCACTGGGTCAGCTTCACTGGGTTTATTTCCTCTCTGCTTAGTAGCAATGATCGTTTTGGGTTTTAAATGTTTTTTTAATAGGAAGGTAGGGAAGGAGCAAAAGGTTGTAACTGGAAGAGCAGGGGAGGGCCCACTGCTAGACAGAATGAGGCTAAATCCGCACCATTAATCCAAAGTGCCATTAGGCTGCTTTAAGCTGTCATGGCTTCCCCCAGAGAATTCTGGGAACTGTAGCATGTCCAGGGTGCTGTGAGTTGTGAGGCGACCCCCTGTCATCCTCAAGGAGCTACAGAGTTCCCTGGGAAGCAGGGCTGGTAGTTCAACGGCTTTGGGAGGGAAACAGGGGTCTCCTAACAACCCTCGGCAACCTTCATAAAAGGGAGGGGTAGGAAATAACATGTTATCTGCATATGCATGACACATCGCGGCCATGGCTGCTGCCATCACAGTGCTATCTTTCGTTCTGCGTAAATGAGTAAAAATGGCTTTCCTGGATATGCTTCATCTACTAAATTCCGGGGACCCAGCTACCTTAGTAAAGAAAAAGCACTTTATACGCGTTATAACTCTGTGACACCAGAGGGCTCATTCTGGAGGTCCGTTCTTAACCTGAAACTGTTCTTAACCTGAGGTACCGCTTTAGCTAATGGGGTCTCGCACCGCCGGCACACGATTTCTGTTCTCATCCTGAAGCAAAGTTCTTAACCCAAGGTACTACTTCCAAGTTAGCGGAGTCCGTAACCTGAAGTGTTTGTAACCTGAGGTGTTTGTAACCTGAGGTACCAGTGTATGAAGCTTGCAATGTGTTTTCCTGCAAACACTTTTTTGATGCGTCTAGATCCAGCCAGGGACGGGGCGCTCTGCAGTTTGAGAAACAGGAAGAAGATAAAGAAGAAGAGTTTGGATTTGATATCCTACTTTATCACTACCCGAGGGATTCTCAAAGCAGCCAACAATCTCCTTTCCCTTCCTCCCCCACAACAAACACTCTGTGAGGTGAGTGGGGCTGAGAGACTTCAGAGAAGTGTGACTGGCCCAAGGTCACCCAGCAGCTGCATGTGGAGGAGCAGGGAAGTGAACCCAGTTCACCAGATTACGAGACTACCGCTCTTAACCACTACACCACACTGGAAGGAGAGCGTTCAGCTAATCTTAGTCTCAGAACGTTAATGGTGTTCTTGCCACCAGTTTAGATGGGAATATGTGTGACTTCCCTTACCGCAAGACTTAGCAAGCCAGCCCAACTGCAGTGCAGGCTGGTCTGTTACTTGGTCTGAATTATAATGGAAGACCCTCTTCACTCTTGACTCTCAAAGAGTAAGATACCCACCAAGACCCACTCAGAGACGCAGCAGGTAAGCAGTGCCTCTAAGGCTGCCTAGTTTCAGCGGCATCTCAGGATCAGTCGCAAGCCAGTACAGTACAGAGAGATGCTTGCCAACAGAGAATTTTATGAGAGTTATTGTAGTGGTTAAATAAATAAACCCACCTTACTAATCATCAGCGCAGGCTGGTCTGTTAGGGACAAGGGAACACTGCCCCACAAACTTCAGCCTGCCCTCAGGAAGGGCCCACCTGCCTGTCTACTGCCCTATCAGTGCCAATGGGCACCAGGCAAGGCGCCACCAAGGCCCTTCGGCTCATTCACCTGAGCAGGGCTTGGACATCTGTCCCAAATTTCTACACCGGACACAGGAGCCCTGCCAGAAAGCAGTGGCAGGGGGACAAATTGCCAGCCCGACCTAAAATGCTGTTTACCAGTCATATCAGAAATTGATCTTTTTTTTCCTCCCCCCCCAATAATCTTTATTAGTTTTTCAGTTATATACACATAATGTGTTGCATTTTACATTTATACTTGCTCCTAAGCGCTGACTTCCCTCCTTCCGTCTTCTGTTTTTTTATATCACATATAATTTTATCGCATTATTTTCATCCATTTTGTATAGAGTGGTACCTCAGGTTAAGTACTTAAATCGTTCCGGAGGTCCGTTCTTAACCTGAAACTGTTCTTGACCTGAAGCACCACTTTAGCTAATGGGGCTCCTGCTGCTGCTGCGCCGCCGGAGCACGATTTCTGTTCTCATCCTGAAGCAAAGTTCTTAACCTGAAACACTATTTCTGGATTAGCGGAGTCTGTAACCTGAAGCGTATGTAACCTGAAGCATATGTAACCTGAGGTACCACTGTATTGTTATTCATTTTCCATATTTGTCCATAGTATATCCATAAATCCAGAAAATCCTGAAATTGATCTTTTAATGTGGTGGCACTTTGGAACTCCTTGCCTGTTGATATCAGGGCAGGCGCTTTCGCTGTGCTCTTTTTGGCACCTAAAAAAAAAATTGTTTCTGACAATTGTAGAGTTGGAAGGGACCCCAAGGGTCATCTAGTCCAACCCCCTGCGATGCAGGAATCTCAGCTAAAGCATCCATGACAGATGGCCACCCAACCTCTGTTTAAAGACCTCCAAGGAAGAAGAGTCCAAAACCTCCTGAGGGAAACCATTGTGCCATCGAACAGCCCTTGCCGTCAGAATGTTCTCCCTGATGTTTAGTCAGAATCTCCTTTCTTGTAAGTTGAAGCCATTGGTTCGAGTCCTACCCTTCAGAGCAGGAGACAACAAGCTTGCTCCATCCTCTATGTGTCAGCTCTTGAGATATTTGAAGATGGCTATCATATCTGTCTCCTGAGAAATCTCTATGTGGGACAAGAAGCTACAGTTAGAACTGGACATGGAAGAACTGATTGGTTCAAAATTGGGAAAGGAGTACGACAAGGCTGTATTTTATCTCCCTGCTTATTTAATTTATATGCAGAATACATCATGCGAAAGGCTGGGCTGGATGAATCCCAAGCTGGAATTAAGATTGCCGGAAGAAATATCAACAACCTCAGATATGCAGATGACACAACCTTGATGGCAGAAAGTGAGGAGGAATTAAAGAACCTTTTAATGAGGGTGAAAGAGGGGAGCGCAAAATATGGTCTGAAGCTCAACATCAAAAAAACGAAGATCATGGCCACTGGTCCCATCACCTCCTGGCAAATAGATGAAGAAATGGAGAAGAAATGGAGGCAGTAAGAGATTTTACTTTCTTGGGCTCCATGATCACTGCAGATGGTGACAGCAGCCACGAAATTAAAAGACGCCTGCTTCTTGGGAGAAGGGCAATGACAGGCCTAGATAGCATCTTGAGAAGTAGAGACGTCACCTTGACAACAAAGGTCCGTATAGTTAAAGCCATGGTTTTCCCAGTAGTGATGTATGGAAGTGAGAGCTGGACCATAAAGAAGGCTGATCGCCGAAGAATTGATGCTTTTGAATTATGGTGCTGGAGAAGACTTTTGAGAGTCCCATGGACTGCAAGAAGATCAAACGCATCCATTCTTAAGGAAATCAGCCCTGAGTGCTCACTGGAAGGACAGATCGTGAAGCTGAGGCTCCAGTACTTTGGCCACCTCATGAGAAGAGAAGACTGCCTGGAGAAGACACTGATGCTGGGAAAGATGGAGGGCACAAGGAGAAGGGGGCGACAGAGGACGAGATGGTTGGATAGTGTTTTCGAGGTTACCAGCATGAGTTTGACCAAACTGCGGGAGGTAGTGGAGGACAGAGGTGCCTGGCGTGCTCTGGTCCATGGGGTCACGAAGAGTCGGACACGACTAAACGACTAAACAACAACAACAATCATATCTCCTCTAGAACATCTAGAGTGTTTCCAGTTTATTTCTGGTTTAGTCTTTTCTTTGAATGTTCTGCTTGCTTCTACTATCACTTTCACTGCTTTATTCTTTTTCGTAAATTACTGTGCTGTTGTTTTTCCAGAGTCAAGCTGTATATACTTCTTATGAAATAAATAAATGCTTTCTAAGCTCTGAGCCAATAGGATTCACTTGCATTTTCTCTTGGAGGGAGCGGGGCAACGATGCAACTGATTGTAGATATCCTTCTCCAAATGCAGAATTTCCATGCAGGACCTTATCGTGAGGCCTGAAATGCAAGCAGGAAAGATAAGAGTACTGTGGAAAAAATGAAGGGATCACTGGACAGGGGATGAGGAAATGATAAAACAGGCAGAATGGTTGGGGAACCTTATCTACAAAGTTCCAAACATTTACAAAAGAGCGTCACGGACTGTTGTACTGTTTGGAGAAGCTAGCAAAAGACCTCGACATGGTGACTTGACCAAAAATAACAAGGACTTCTTTTCATTTGGAAAATATATAGAAGAGAGGGCAAAATTCAGCTAAGCGCATGCAGAATTGTGTTATAGGATGACGCTGATAATAATAATAATTTTATTGTTTATAACCCACTCATCTGGCTGGGTTGCCCCCCAACCACTCTGGGTGGCACACCACAAAAATTAGTAAAAACACAAACCTACATCAAATGCTAAAAACTTCCCTGATGTCTTTTAAAAATCACATAGCTGTTTATCTCCTTGACATCTGATGGGAGGGTGTTCCACAGGGAGGGTGCCACTACTGAGAAGGCCCTGTGCCTGGTTCCCTATAATCTCACTTCTCACAGAGAGGGAACCGCCAGAATGCCTTTGGAGCTTGACCCAAGTGCCCGGGATGAACGATGGGGGTGGAGACGCTCCTTCAGATATACAGGACCAAGGCTTTAAAGGTCAACACCAACATTCCCATACTGGGAGCCAATGTAAATCCACTCCCAGTCACATTCTGGATTGGTTGGCTGCAACAACTTTTGTGTCTGGATTTTTATTTCTTGAAATATGTCAACCCTATATGTACTTTCCGAGTCACCTTCAAAGTTAGCCCCATTTAGAGGATGGGTTGTGTGTGTGTGTGTGTGTGTGTGTACACATGTATTCCCCCCCCCTTCAAGTATTATTCTCCACTTGATCAATTTTGCAAATTGAAAGGCTTTAGCCAAAGCATTTTCCAGAATGGAAACCAGTGGGATCCAAAACCAATTAAAGGCCTCTCACCTCTGACCTCCAGCATAACGAAGGGGTGGTGTTTTGATCAGAGACCAGCTGAGGCATGCGAGTCCAGGAGAGCAACAGGACTGCCTCAGTGAATGTGCTCCCAATGAGATTCTACCATCACCCTCTGAATGTGGGCAGAGTAGAACGGAATGATTCCATTCTCACTGCCAAGAAAACAGATGCTGGAACAGAGCCAAGGAATTTCCTTCCATGGAGATGAAGTAGCTTTGGTCCACCAGTGCTGCCCACACATCAGGTGCTAGCAGAATTAAAGCTTGCAGGATCCGAAAGCCAAGTGGGAAATGGAGGTTGCAAAATGGCGCAGAGCCAATTACCTGCTGCACCCCAACAAGCTATACAGTGGTACCTCAGGTTACATACGCTTCAGGTTACAGACTCCACTAACCCAGAAATATTACCTCGGGTTAAGAACTTTGCTTCAGGATGAGAACAGAAACCGTGCTCCGGCGGCGCAGCGGGAGGCCCCATTAGCTAAAGTGGTGCTTCAGGTTAAGAACAGTTTCAGGTTAAGAACAGACCTCCGGAACGAATTAAGTACTTAACTCGGGGTACCACTGTACAATGAAATGATCTCTGTAAATAAGGACAGCTAAGGACCATTTCAGACGGAGCGGGATTTGGCAGGTGTATTTTTCGCAACATTGACGCAATATTAATTTCAGTTGCTTTCAACTCATACTAATAATCTTGCTGTTTTGTTTTGTTTTTGTAAACAGCTCTGCAGTTTTCTACAACCGTGCGGCATGTAAATTTTATGAAATAAATAAGTAAACAACGGTGCATTCTTGGTGAGTTTATACTGGACCGTCGACACACCGTTCTGTTTTATTGGTTGTTCTGCAACATTACCGCATTATCGCCATGGGGAATAAGCAAGAAAAAGGAAGATAAGAATAAAAGAGGCTCAATAAAAGGGCTGAGGAAACAGACCACCAATAGGCAGCAAAATCATCACGGGCCCATCAAACGCCTAGGAAAAGTTAACACAAGGCACCAAAAGGATGTTGATGATGGTGCCAGGTGAGTTTCACTGCAGAGAATGTTCCACAAGCAATTTTGGGTACCACAATTTAAGAAGACAAGCTGTAATGTGTGCAGAGGAGGGCAGCCAAGATGATTAAGGGTCTGGAAACCAGGAACTGTTGGAGCTGGGTATGTTCAGCCTGGAAAATAGGAGACTGAGAGGAGATACAATAGCCATCTTCAAATATCTCAAGGGCAGGTGTTAAATTATTTTTGTATGCCACAACTGTTGCTCGTGTTTTGTTAGGTAAAAAGTGGAAAACCCAAGAATTACCAACGATAGAAGAATGGGAGATGAAGATGATGGATTTTTCGGAGCTAGCCGACCTAACCGGAAGAGTCCGCGGCCAGAAGGAGGAGGAGTATCAGGAAGAGTGGATTAAATTTAATGATTATTTAATTAAATATGTTAAGTTAAATTAACTGAAAACAGCTTGCAGATACTTAATTGGCTTAGGATTTTATTTATGTTAAGTGATGAATTAATATGTTTAATTTCATAATGTGGAGATCTAAGGATGTTAATGTTTAAGTTAAATTTTACAAAGAACTGCGATTTGGAAAACCGTTAAAAGGATATGCAATGAAATTCAACCAAGGGGAAGCGAGGAAGTCACTTAACAATGTTAATAGGAGAAATTTACAATAAGGCTATGATTTATGTTTGTTTGTCTTATCTGTTTGTTTGTTTATAATGTTGTGAAAACCAATTACAAAAAATTGGGGGGGAATCAAATATCTCAAGGGCTGCCACATGGAAGATGGAGCAAGCTTGTTTTCTCCTGCTCGGGGGGGGGGGAGGTAGGACTCGAACCCATGACTTCAAGTTACAACAAAGGAGATTCCGACCACTGGCAGAGGAAGAGGAGTGCAGGGCGAGCACCCCGCCCCCAGCAGCACGTCCCCCAGGGTGCCATCGCGGCTGCCCCCCCCCCCCCCGCCCATGCTAGGCACCCCACCCCTGCAGGCGGTGTGCAAGAAAGACCTACCATTAGGGCTGGGTGATATATCAATATATCATCCAAAACCAGTTCAAAGTCCATATCATGATATTAGTTTCATAATTTTTATCTGGCAAAATATTGCGAATAGTGATGTGTGTGTGTGTGTGTGCTATGCAACAATCACAATGTGGGAAAAATTGTGAAGCCAGCCAATGCCCTCTACATAGCTCCATCCTTATTTCAGACATTGTGATATATCAGTATATCGCAATGTTTAGCTGTTGACTTATCACGAAGTTGGAAACCAGATATCGCACAGCCCTATTGTTTACCTCTAGAAAGCTCCATCCTTATTCCAGACATCATGATATATTGGTATATTGCAATGTTTGGCTGGTGATATATCGCGATGCTGAAAACCAGACATCACCCAGCCCTACCTGCCATGTAAGGGTTGCTGTGTGACGAAAGAGAGATCACACAGGTTGCCTTGTGGTTAAAATGTGGGTGTCGAGTGGTGTCCAGAGTACTTTTGGACTGTTAGGGCAGAAGTCAGGGAGACCAACCTTAGGAGGATACAGAGGATACAACCCCTTGATTGGTTGTAAGTAACCGTGTAGCGGGACGCGGGTGGCGCTGTGGGTAAAAGCCTCAGTGCCTAGGACTTGCCAATCGAAAGGTCGGTGGTTCGAATCCCCGCGGCGGGGTGCGCTCCCGTTGTTCGGTCCCAGCGCCTGCCAACCTAGCAGTTCAAAAGCACCTCCGGGTGCAAGTAGATAAATAGGGACCGCTTACCAGCGGGAAGGTAAACGGCGTTCCGTGTGCTGCGCTGGCTCGCCAGATGCAGCTTGTCACGCTGGCCACGTGACCCGGAAGTGTCTCCGGACAGCGCTGGCTCCCGGCCTATAGAGTGAGATGTGCGCACAACCCTAGAGTCTGGCAAGACTGGCCCGTACGGGCAGGGGTACCTTTACCTTTACTTAACCGTGTAGCAGGTGGAGATGGGCTGAGCTTGGTGGTCCCATCTGCCCAGGCTGCTGGACCTTGCAAACTTTAGAGTTCCTCAGAGCTTTTCTTAAAAGATGGAAGACGTGCATTGTGAGATTGTCCATTTCATATGAAGGCTTCCCAGCCCAGCACTCAGAAGATACTGTATTGGTACTCAATATCTGCCCGATGAACACACCTCTGCTCTGATGACAAGCAACCAAGCTCAACCAAGAACAAATTGAATTATCAGGGTGACAGCGTCATTTCATTGTGGCTCCTCACAGCTGCCTTTTGTGCTCAAATCCAAAATGGCAGTAAATGCCCACCAATCAATTATGCCTGTTTTTCAGTACACAGCAGGCCTAGCCAAGAGGCAACAATGGACTTTGGAGAAGTCCCATTGAACGGCCGCTAAATGGTTCTGAACGTGTTCCAATTGCTCGCAGATTAAATTACGTTGAAAGTCATGCACACAAACACAAAAATAAAAATGCAAGGGAAATGGATGTATGAAGAACTGCTAGGAATATAAAGCTTTTTTATCGCAGAAAACTGAGAAATTACTTTTGACATCCTGGGGGGCGGGGCGAGGTCTGTTTTCACAGTGGCACTGTGTTTGTCTTTGTCGCGGAGATTCAAGTCTCGGAGTTCATTGCCAGGGCAGTAAGTTAGATCTCAAGGACATCAGCTAGCCGACCACACCTGTGCAGGTCTAATGTGCAGGTATGCTAGACTGCCAAATGGGGCTGGGGAAGCTACTGCACATACAAACCCAATACATCTGAAGAAGTTGCATGCACACAAGAGCTCATACCAGTAACTAACTTAGTTGGTCTCTAAGGTGCTACTGGAAGGAATTTTTTAATTTTATTTTATTTATTTTATTTTGTTTAAACCCAATACAGTGGTACCTCGGTTCACATCCAGAAGCAAACGTAACTAGTGACATCTGCGCGCGCGTCGCTTTTTGCCGCTTCTGCGCATGACGTCATTTTGAGCGCATGCGCATGCACGAGCGGCGAAACCCGGAAGTAACGCGCTCCGTTAGTTCTGGGTTGCCGCGGAGCGCAACTCGAACGCGCTCAACATGATGGGTTGGGGGCTTCATCAACATCAAGGGTTGGGGACTTAGCATCTGCTGAGCAACCTTTATATGTCCAGCGGTCCTTTGTCAACAAGCTATGCCCTAGGTATCTCCCGCTTGAACTACTGCAATGCACTCAATGTGGGGCTACCTTTGAAGGTGACTGCAATTAATCCAGAATGCGGCAGCTAGACTGGGAGTAGCTGCTGAGACCACATAACACTGGTCCTGAAAGATCTTCATTGGCTCCCAGTACGTTTCAGAGCACAATTCAAAGTGTTGGTGCTGACCTTTAAAGCCCTAAATGGCCTCGGCCCAGTATACCTGAAGGAGCATCTCCACCCCCATCATTCTGCCCAGACACTGAGGTCCAGCGCCGAGGGCCTTCTGGCCGTTCCCTCCCTGCGAGAAGTGACGTTACAGGGAACCAGGCAGAGGGCCTTCTCGGTAGTGGCGCCTGCCCTGTGGAACGCCCTCCCACCAGATGTCAAGGCAATAAACAACTATTTTACTTTTAAAAGACAACTGAAGGCGGCCCTGTTTAGGGAAGTTTTTAATGTCTGACGCTGTATAGCTTGTTTAGCTTATACATAAATCCGGCACTGTTCAGAGGTACAGTGGTACCTCGGGTTAAGAACTTAATTCGTTCTGGAGGTCTGTTCTTAACCTGAAACTCTTATTAACCTGAAGCACCACGTTAGCTAATGGGGCCTCCTGCTGCCACCGCGCCACCAGAGCACAATTTCTGTACTCATCCTGAAGCCAAGTTCTTAACCCGAGGTAATATTTCTGGGTTAGCGGAGTCTGTAACCTGAAGCATATGTAACCTGAAGCGTATGTAACCCGAGGTACCACTGTATACTGCTTTGGAACATGCGGGGTCCATTGAAACGTACATTTATCTGTACTAATCCCTGACTTAATTCTGCCTAATCCCTGAAAAAGCCACATAATTTTGTGCTAGAGAAATTAAGGCCAGGAAGCAGTACGCACACACGAAAGTAGCGTGATAAACCATTTTTTTGCACATCAAGATGTAGTTAGCAGCACAGGAGCAAAACCACTAAGAAAAAACTGTTTGGGGAAGCCCTGTGGCTTTAACAGAAAGGCTGATCACCTGTGAGAACCAGAAGGTAGAAATGTCCCTAGTCATCTGCTGAAAAATGATTGTCAGCTGTTGATCCCTCGAGATCGACAGCTGCTGTTAAGGCACAAAAGCAAGACAGCCCTCTTTTATAGTACTCAGTTGGCAACTCTCTTGCAGGCAAAAGAAACTCAAAAATGCAGGGAAACTTCTCTTTTAAAGCGACTCAAGACAAACCTTTATTCTGGGAGCAGCAGCTCCTTGTGCGGTTGCAAGCAGTAAAAGAGAGGCTGAGAGCAGTCATAAGGAACCTGCCATTTATTACTTAACTAATAATATTAATAACAGTAATCTGAGTCACGAACTTCCCCAGGAGCCCCGCCCCTCCCTTCAGCCTTTGACTTCTTCGCCACTAGAGGGCGGGATTACTTTACTTTAGCCGGCGGGCTGGCACGGTTTCTAGCCGGCTGTGCAGAGAGAGCCAAGTTTGACAATACTTGTGCAAACACGTTTGAGCGTGCAATGTAACAAGTGCTCCTTCCTGCCTCCTTTTAAGGATGTGCATTTCTTCCCAGCCAGCCTGCAAAGCCTCTGGGCTGAATGGCCTATGCTTTGCAAAGGAACGGAGGATGCAAATCATTATTAGGGCTGATCTTTTTAATGGTGTTTCTGAAAGTTTCTTGCATGATTCTGGAACAGGGAGGGCCTTTAGATCTGCATTATCGCTGCTTCTGCAGCCCCGCTTGCCCTATGCCCGTTTACTCGGAAGGAAGCCGCGCCAGTTTCAACGGGCCTTGCTTCCAGGTAAACGCCGCATGCTTAAAATCCTGCTGTCAATTTCTCAAAAACCCACCCTTTTGCTAATCTGAGTTTTCTCCAGCAGAAAGGGCTTGGCCAGGGGTTGTGGTCCGGCTTCCTTTAACAGCCCTATTCAGCTGAAAGGGTTGAGGAGATAACAGAATTAGAATTGCAAGTCTTTTTTAAGGGAGTATTTGATGCAGTCAGAGTCATTTAACAATGGCGTGTTTACACTTGAAACCCGATTTAATCTAACCCGAGTCGTCGCTTGGGGGCTCTCTCCGGAAAACTAATCTGATCAGGGCCTCGCCTTCATTAGCATGAGACAAATCTTCCAAACCGGATTATTTGCACTTAAATCGGTTACTGGGCCTCAAGCAAATTTAATCATGCCAATGAAAGGACTCGATTGAGTTTAATACACAGTCCTCCACTAAAATGACACTGGACTCCTGTGTATGTTTACTCGGAAGTAAACCCCACAATGCCCAGTTTTTGGAGGGGAGGTGTTGCTGCTAGGTTAGTGCGCAGTTTAAACCGATTTAAAATGTCTGTTTAACAAAAGAAGGGTTGCAGCCTGGGCTGTGGGTTAGTTGAAAGCGTTCTTGAGTGAACATTAAACTGAGATTTAAAAGAATGTGAACCTGCAACCTGCGCCCCCATCCGCCCAAACGCATGTGGATCTTTTTTTGGAGCGAGCTGCGAGGTGTGCTGCTTATTTCCCCTGATGAAATAGTGGAGCAATAATCCCCCGAGCTAATTTTTAATCCGAATTCTTTGGGCATCCGAACAATTTTTGAGAGTCTAGACACAAACGGGCCGTGCTCCCCTCCTTCTACCAACTCTTACATACACAGGTAAGCGTTGCTGAACTCAGTAACCTTCACCTCCCTCTCCTCTCCTCGCCCCAAGTCAGCGCCCGGGAGCGACGCCAGATTCCCGAGTCTCGTGACATCTTCTTTCTTCACCGCCTCCTGGCCCTGCAAACTCTCGTGCTTTTTAAATACACGCTGAGATCCTCAGTCCTCCTTAAACTAGCGGGCTGCGGTTGTGCGCTGCAAATCCGGCGTTTTTACTTGGGAGTAAAAAAAAACCCCACCGCACTTGCTTCGCAGCAAACATGTAAAGGAGGTTCAGGATCCCGTCCAAATCTCTCCAGGGAACCCAACCGACTTAAGTGCAAAACGGCTTGCGGGAAAGCGTTCTTCCAAGCACACGCCCCACCAGAATTTGCAGCAAATTGGGGCGAGGGGCTGTGTTTGCATTGCGAAGGCGTCGCTTCCGAAACAGATCTGCGAAGTCTTTTGGCTTGCACTCCCTAGTCGGAAGTGAGCCCCGTTAAAACTCGACGGGGCTTTACTCCCAGGTAAAGAAGTGTGCAATGGAAAGCAATGCATGTTCGTCAAATTATCCACACAAGCGGCAGACCGCCAGCAGTGAGCTCTCTAGACGGATTATATCCCCCAAGTAGCTGCTTTTTCTTCTCTTTTTTTTTGCAGTGCGGAAGAAACCGGGGCGGATCCTTAACAAAACGCTTCCACACACCCCAAGAGGACAGAGTTTGTGTGCAGGGGTGTGTGTGTGTGTGTGTAAACATCAGCCAACGGCCACCGACTAGACGGCAGCGCGGGGCCCCGATCCCTTGCACGCCTTACTCGCAAGTAAGCCCCACTGATTCCAAAGGGGTAGCAAGCTTGCGCACCGGCCTTGCAGACGCCGGCTAAGGCGCACGGAAAAGCAAGCCAGCGCTTCTTCCCCAGGAAAGTGCAGGGGTGCGTGCGCACGCAATATACACAAATATACACAACCCAGCACCTCTGCAGGGCGCGCGGCTCGCTCGCCACTACACCTCCCGACTTTTACTATGTTTACTTCCGCCGGCCCCGTGCGGCGGGCGCGCGTAACGTAAAGAAAGAGGCGGCCGGGCTGAATTAAACCGGCCCAGCGTCAGCTGCTGCCGTTACCGCCCCTCCTCCCCGCCTTTAACGCAGTGCAGAACGCGAGCGAGCGAGCTCTCCAAGCGCTGGCTGCGGGCGCGCCTCTTGCAAAAGGAACCCCCCTTCCTTCTCTCCCCATTGCTTTTTGCCAGCCCGAGACCCCTTTCCCCAATCGACCCCCCACTTCTGGCCGCCGGCTTCCGAGCCTTTCCCCGCCGCCACCCCCGGGTGGAGCGAGGGAGCGAGCGGGGAAGGCGGCACCCCCCTCCCCTCTCCAAGGCGCGCGTTTCCTCCTCCTCTTCGTCTCCTCCCAGCTCCTTGTTGCAGCCCGTATGCAAAGCTCGGCTCCACAGTTGGCGGGAAAAAGGAGGCGGAGCGCTTTAGCCATGCAAACCTATAAAAGGCTTGGCGCGCCGGAGTCATCACTACTTTGCTTTCGCAGAGCCGAGGGGAGGGTCCGGCTCGGCTTGGGAAAGGCCCCGCCGCCGCCGCTGCTGCTGCTACTACTACAATCTTACTACTGTTGCCGCCGCTGCCGCCGCCTTTGCGGGGAAGAAATAAATAAATAAATACCCCACCGAGGGCGCGCGCCTGTCCGCCGTCACCCCGCTGCGCGCGCCTCGGCGCGCCCCCCTTACCTATTCCTTCTCTTACATCCCAAGGCGCTGCTCCTTTTTTTATATATAATTAAAGGCTTATTTTTTGGACTCTTGAAATCCGACGCGCACTACCAAGAACTCTTCGAACCCGGCTTGCTGCATCGCTCCCTGGGATTTACAACCGAGATCTTTGGACGGACTGCTTTTGCTTTTTTTTTTGCTTTTTGAGGGATTTACAAGGAAAGGGGGGCCGAGCAGATTGGCGTCCACCACTTGGTGGCTTTTTTTCTTTTTAAACCTGCGTTCGTTGGCTCCCCTTTTCTCATAGATATATCCGCAACGTCCCAAATAATCGACCCGCTGTCTTTTTTAGCCGGGACCTGGGAGGAACCGGTAAGTCCGGCCTTTTTAATTTTTATTATTATTATTCTGCCGGGATCTCTCTGGCTTGCTCTTTCTTGGTGCGTGTGTGGATTTTTGTTGGAGAGGCGGGATATCTGAATTTCGCTTAGGCGAAAGTGATCGGTTGTCTCCAGCGTGTCCGAGTGAAGCAGCCCGGCACGCATTTTATTTATTCCTCTTTCAAAGGAGGCGGGCTCCCAGCGAGCTTTGAGAAGGGGGATTTTGATGAGGAGCTAATTTTGCATTGTTAGGACCGTAGTGGACCTAGATTTCTTGGGGGGAGCGCCTAGATATACCGCTTCCTCTCCTGTCGAAGCTTTGCACTGAAATTGCATTTGCAAGCTGCTGGTAATTTGTTCTTGCGCTTCGCGCGTGGAGAGGTTGGGGTGGGGACCCAGTTTCAGGAAAATTGGGGGGGGGTCTCTCTTAATCTGCCTGCCCGCCCCGGGGTGGAGAGGAGGGGAGGTTCATGTGTTGCGCGGTCCTAAGAGTACTCTTGCAGAAAGGTTGCTTCGAACCCGTTTTGGGAGGAAGGAAAAGGGAGACCTTAAGAGGAAACATTCCTCTTGGCGGACGCAGGATCCTTCGCCAGGGCGCCGCCTGGGTTAATACCCCCGGATATACTCCAGCGGGGCAGGCGGGGGGGAGGTACGACGGTACCTCGGGGCGCTTGTACTCCAAAGGGGCGGGGAGCCGGAGAGCCGCAGGCTCGTGGGGGCGGCAGGAGATGGGAGTGAATCCCAAGTGGATATTTTTTTTTAAGGTGGCGCCGGTTCGAATCCCGGGGACTCTCGGATTGAGCCCTGATACTCATTCACAGAGCAAATTTATGCGTGTCTCGTCGGGGGTGGGGGGTGCCTGACGGGGCCTCGCTTGGCGTGGGTGACACTAGATACCGGATCCTTCTCCCCACCCCCCTGTGTCCGAGGTATAGGCTCGCGATGCATTGTGCGTTCCGCACGGCTCTCCCCGCGCATAGCGATTTTCGGTGCGCGCCGACGGTGGGGGCCGCGGTGGGCGTTTTGCTTCGGAAAGGAGGCGGGAGCCGGACTCTGGCGAGCCCGTTCCTCCTCCTCACGTCGAAGGCGGTTTAGCCGACTGGTAGCAGAGAACAAAACGAAGCCGCCTTATCAGCGTCGGAAGCGGAGGGCGCGTTGCATTGAACCGAGCGGGGAAACCTGGCCGAGGGTGTCGCCGTGCGCCCCGGCTCTCCCAGCCGGGATGACCCTCGTTAACTTTGGGGGGCGCTGCCTTCCTGACTGCTCTCTTAGGTAACTCGTACTCCCCGCCCCCCATTTCCAGGCGTTCTCATGCGCCTCGACGGTTGTGCATGCAGACGCGGGGCAGTTAGTCCGGGTTACTTTACCCCGCTATTTTGTGTGTGTGTGTGTGTGTGTGTGTGTGTGTGTAGTAGGGTTTTGCGGAGTCCTTCGGAGAGGGGCATACATGGGATCGGGGCCCCGCAGCAGCCCACAGCTAACCGGTTCCCCATCTTCTCCCCGCCCCTTTTAGGCACTGTCCCCAGCCACCATGCCTCTGACGGTGCCCAGCTTCAGCCGGGCATACGATTACGACTATGACTCGGTGCAGCCGTACTTCTACTTCGAAGACGAGGAGGAGAACTTCTACCTGACGGGGCACCACCGCGGCTGCGAGCTGCAGCCGCCCGCGCCGTCGGAGGACATCTGGAAGAAGTTCGAGCTGCTTCCCACGCCGCCTCTGTCGCCCAGCCGCCGCTCCGGCTGCTTCCCGTCCAGCGCCGACCAGCTGGAGATGGTGACGGAGCTGCTGGGCAGCGACGTAGTCAACCAGAGCTTCATCTGCGACCCGGGCGACGACGCCTTCGTCAAGTCCATCATCATCCAGGACTGCATGTGGAGCGGAGGCTCCACCGCCGCCAAGCTCCAGCAGGTCGTCTCCGAGAAGCTCGCCTCCTACCAGGCCGCCCGGAGGGACGGCGCGGCCGCGGCGCGCAGCGGCAGCCTCCCGCAGCCTTCCCCGACGGCGCCCGCCGCCGCTTCCTCCTCCTCGGCTTCCTCGTCCGCTGCCTCTTCTGCCGCCGCGTCTCCCAGCAGCGCCTACCTGCAAGACCTGGGCGCCACGGCTGCCGAGTGCATCGACCCGTCCGTCGTCTTTCCGTACCCGCTGAGCGAGAAGCCCCCCAAAGTCGAGGCCGCCTCCCCGGAGCCTAGCCCGGCTCCCTTGCTGGTTCAGGACACGCCGCCCGCCACAAGCAGCAGCAGCAGCGACTCTGGTGAGTAGCAGCGATACTGGCCCCTCTGAACATCCTTTCTTTTTTTTCGGGGGGGGGGTTAGTGCATTGACTGCAGTGACCCTAAATATGCAGGTGGGGGGGTCCAGAGTTGGAGAGGAGGGCTAAGCAATTTGGGGGTGTGGGGGGGAGAGCATGGCTAGACACTTGGTTAGGATTAGAAAGGCATGAAATATTGGGTGTTTGCCAGTTTCCAAGCGGTTAGGGGAATTGGAAAGGGGGGTGAAGCCACTTTCCTTTCATGCAGACTGAAGGTTGCAGCCAGTGCTGGCCCTCCTCAGAGTAGACCCATTGAGATGAATGGAGGTGGCTGACTTGGTTCCATTGATTTCATGGGGTCTGCTTTGAGGAGGTTCCTAGCTGCATTCCACCCTCAGGCTGTTCCACCACCACCACCCCGCCTGCTTACCTGGGAGTAAGCCACACTGATCAAAGGTGTGCACTGCAAATCTCCCTGCAAAAGCATCTGCAGGCCCAAAGTTATCTGTTACCTCCTCCTGGCCCTCCTACAATCCCATCTCCAGCCAACTTCACCCAGGGCATATGAAGTGGTCACCTGCCTTTTAGCAGGGGAAAAAAGGTGCAATGCAGTCCTCATTCCAGCCATTTGCCATCCCTGGCCCCTCCTATTGGAGGGTTGCGTGTTTGTGAATGAATGTTCCCATTGTGCAGATGGGAACACTGATCCTGAGCGGGGGAATTTATGCTTAAGCCCTAAGACTTGGAAGGATTTGAAACCTAGAGATACGACTGTTAAGTCATAACTGCATCCTATCCAGGCTTAATAAACTGTGGAGGAGAGAGGAACAAACTCTTGCTCTGTGAAGTTAGGTTTGGCTGTGATCTTCAGTAGTGACATACATTTTAAAAGGAAAACTCTGTTCAGAGAATAAAAGGCCTTGACTCTCTCCTTTACCTGCTTTGCAAATGTTTTGGTATCGGGGACTTTGGGGGGGGCTGGGGAGAACAGCTAAGACATTATTTTTTTCTGGGTTTGTTCACACTGGAACTTCTGTTTAACCTTTGAGATAACTTAAATCCTAATGGAATGCGTTGTATTTCTTTTACGCCACGCACTGGCTGATAGGAATATCTTCGTCTTTCCTTCTCCCCCCCCTTCCAATTCAAAAAAATAATTTCAAGTTCCTCCCCCTTCTAGCATATGTGTGTGTTCTCATCTCTTTTTCTCCTTCCTTTAAAAAAAATGCCACGTTAGCAACTCACATGGCTGGGCTTCCCAGGAATTGAATTTCCTGGAGAAAGTCGACCAGGGAGGGATGGGGGAAAGGAGGCAGCCCGTACTGCTTAGATTTCATAATGGGGTCAGGGCGGGTCGTTGGAGCGGGAATTTTAAACCCACGGGCTACCCTGTAATCAAATATATCTCCTCCTTGTATTTCCCAAGCGGTGGTGGAGAGTAAACTGAGAGTTGGGAGCGCAGTTCAACAGGTGCAGAGAAATTTCTGGGGTGGAGTAGGAGAAAGTTTTCTAGGTGCTCCGAAGAATCCCAGCCTGCGTGTTGTGTAAGCTTTGAAGGGTGCGGCTCCATCACCTTCAATGCTGTCACTCTCCTGCCTTCAGCGCTTGCATCAACCTGTCCCAATTCTCACAGTGCATCTTTTCCCAACGCAAGCAGTCCTGACCTCCTGTAGGTACCAGGCTTGACACGTCATGTGTGAACAGGGCCGTTGGGGGCATGGCCAGCAGCCGTTTTGGGGCGCTTTGCCAGGAATTCCTGCCTGCCCTAATGGGGATCCTCCTGTTCTTCTGTTCGTGGGGGCAAGCTAAGGGGGTTTCCTTCCGTGGGCAAAATGCCGAACCAAACGCTCGCCTTCTGTCTTTGGTGAACTGCTGTTCTAGAGTTGTGCAATGCTGCAATTTCAACATAGGGAGATCTGAAAGCCAGGAGACAGTTAACAGTTCTCTGAGGAGTGCAATGCCATCTAAACAACCATCTTTCTTTTGTTGCATAACAAAATTACGGTTCCCAGCAAGAAGGGGAGAATGCAGACTTGCTCCTGGAAGCAGAGCAATATTCCCTCCCCCCCCCCCCCCCGCTTGGTTTAAAGCAGGGTTTTCCCAGCTGGTTTTGGACTACAACTCCCATCATCCCTAGCTAGCAGGACCAGTGGTCATGGATGATGGGAACTGTAGTCCAAAAACAGCTGGGAGACTCCTGGTTTAAGACGAACTCCCATCAGTCCAAGCCAGTATGGCCAATGGCCAGGGATGATGGGAGTTGTAGTTCAGCAACTCTCCAAGCTGTGAGTCAGGAATATTGAGCTGAGTGGAGCAAGGTTGTTAACACTATTCTGGGGATAAGCCATGCAATATTGAGTGGATACTTCTGTTGCCTAAATCAGGGTTTCCCAAACTTGGATCCCCAGCTGTTTTTGGACTACAACTCCCATCACCCCTAGCTAACAGGACCCAGTGGTCATGCATGATGGGAACTGTAGTCCAAAACCAGCTGGGAACTCAAGTTTGGGAAACCTTGGTCTCGTATAACTGTAAATAGGCTGTTGTTGTTTTAAAAAAACTTACCTTGTTTTTTCTTGTGTTTCTCTTTTCCCCCAGAAGAGGAAGAGGAGCAAGAAGAGGAAGAGGAGGAAGAAATTGATGTGGTTACAGTAGAGAAAAGGCAGCCCGCGTCGAGGAAATCTGAGTCCGGTACGCACAGGAAGCCCCACCATAGTCCCCTGGTCCTCAAGCGGTGTCACGTCCCCATCCACCAGCACAACTATGCTGCCCCTCCGTCCACCCGCGTCGAATACCCGTCCGCCAAGCGGCTAAAGTTGGACAGTGGCCGAGTCCTCAAACAGATCAGCAACAACCGCAAATGCTCGAGTCCGCGCACCTCGGACTCCGAAGAGAACGACAAGAGGAGGACGCACAACGTCTTGGAGCGCCAGCGGCGGAATGAGCTCAAGCTGAGCTTCTTCGCCTTGCGAGACCAGATCCCCGAAGTAGCCAACAACGAAAAGGCCCCGAAAGTCGTCATCCTCAAGAAGGCCACGGAGTACGTTTTGTCCATCCAGTCGGATGAGCACAGACTGTTAGCCGAAAAGGAACAGCTGAGGAGGAGGCAGGAGCAATTGAAAAGCAAACTCCAGCAGCTCAGGAACTCTTGTGTTTGAAAACAAAAACGGAAAAAAGGGGAGACATCGTGTAGATTGGGATGGACATTGATCGGGGGGGGAAAGTATAAGAACTTTTGTGCTTTTTTAAAAAACAAAAACTATGTACTGATGGACTCAACAATGTGTGAAAAGCGGAATTGTTGCAATTGCATGCTCGACAACTACACAACCTTGGCCTGCCCTTGGTGCGGGGCTGGCCTGAACCTCAAAACTGCCTCTGAACTGATAAAACTTTGGGCAGGAATCTTCTTCATGCTTCTGGGGGATGAACATTTCCTCTTAACCTTTTGCTTTTTGTATTTAAAGCGTCCCACCCCCCTCCTTCCTTTCTTAAGGTGATTTACAGGTGACGCAGAGTTCGTCACCGCATCTGTAAATATATTTACGCAGCCTAATGACCTGTACATATCTTTATTAAAAAAAAATCTTTATAGAAAAATTTAAAAGAAAAACCTGCAATGCTTAGTCGGTTGTGGCAACTGAATTTATAATTGTCTTGAACCTTTTCGTGCCATAACATTTCACAGAAACTTTTGGTCGTTTTTATTTAAGTATCTTTTTGTCATTTTTTTTAAAAAAAGAAAGAAAATGATTTTATTTTGTGTTTCTAGATAAATAAAATATTTGCCCTAAATTGTAAGCATCTGTGGCTTGCACGTTTTCCTTGGCCGTTGGATTTCTAAAGGTATAATTCCCAGGAAGTGCTGCAACGAGTGCTTTTTTTAAGCCAGGGTTTCCCAAACTTGGGGCTCCAGCTGTTTTTGGACTACAGTTCCCAATATCCCTGGCTGGCTAAGGATGATAGGAGTTGTAGTCCAAAAACAGCTCGGGATCCAGGTTTGAGAAACTCTGGTTTAAGCAATGGAAGTATCCGCCTAATTTAAACCTGGATAGCTCAGTTGGTTAGAGCGTGGACCTGAATAATGCTAAGGTTGCGGGTTCGATTCCTGCATTGCAGGGGCTGAACTAGGTGATTCGCAGGGTCCTTTTCAACTCTACATTTCTATGATTCCATGTGGCTGAAAGCAGTGCCCTAATACTGCATGGCTGAACACCGGAACAGTGGTAATAGCTTCCTTAAAACATGGCTCCAAACAACTCACTATTCTCAGCTCACAAGTTGGAGAGCCTTGTGGGGGCCCCCTTCTCCAGATCTTTCTGAACTACAACTCCCATCATCCCTGACCAACGGCCATATTGGCTTGGGCTGGTGGGAATCTCTGACTAGATTTTCCATCCCTCGGTTCCACTGCCTGGGTGTCTTTGCAGCATCAGGAAATAAGCCCTTCCCAGCTTTACGTAAACCAGGCATGTCCAAAGTCCTTTTGTGGGGCCTAATCTGGCCCTCTGGTCAGTAAAATCCCCCCAAAAAAGGTCAACAACTTTGGTCGGCCCTCATGGCCCTTCACTTCATCAAATGTGGCCCTCTTTGAAAAAAGTTTGGGCACCACTGATGTAAACAATGGTTTCTGCAAGACCAGGCAGTGTGCGTTCCTGTATTTACACATCATTTGCATGCCATTTCCAGCACACTTCCAATTAAAAAAGATCTATAGCAGGAAGTTATTATCCTGTCTGCTGTTATGCAAACCAGAACCTCTCGCATACAATGTGTGTTCTTTTGCCCTAGTGGACTGGTGTATTTTTGGGGGGAGGGCACCAACTGCCAAATGTTCACAGAGAAGAGGGGTTGGCTGCTAAACCACACCGTGACACAGACACACCCAGCTTAGAGAAATGGCACCTGTAGAGGGGAACTTGCAATACATGATTTTTACCCGACTTGAGATTATGAAAGTGCTACGTGACCGTTGCATCTCTGGCTGAGCCGAGGATGCTGGGAGTTTTAAGCTGGCGCAGGAAATTCCTCACTCAGCCACAGATCCTCATCATCCCCATGCATCTTGCTATATGGTGGTTCACATAAAAAGGTATAATATACTCTCTTAATAATAATAAACAGACTTTAAAACAAAGGAGGAGGATTCAGGGCCTGGCTGAACTGCAAACTGCAACAGAAAGCGACTGCCAGTTCCTGCTGTGTGTTCTTTTGATTCCAGGAATAATAATAATATTTATATGCCGCCCCTCTGACTGGGTTACCCCCCAGCCACCCTGGGTGGCTTCCAACAAGTTAAAAGGTGACGGAAGAAACCATTAAACTCTGGCAGAGAAAATGCACTGCATGATGAAGCCCGGGACCCAGGTTCAAATTGTGTACATGGATGTAGAATGTGTGTCTCCAGCTCTTACTGATCTCCCAGCCCATGTTGCCAATAGTCAGGGATGGTGGGAGTTGTAGTCTAGCAACTTTTTTAGGAGTAAGCAGTTAGCACCAGGCATGTATACTTAGAAGGGAGTCCCACGGAATGCAGTAGATGTTACAGCAAGCATGCTTAGGATGGGGCTGAAACTCTCCCAGTAAGTTTCCCTTCTTCATTTCACCCTTTTTGATCTGCTGCAGAGAGGGAACTCTCTTGGTATAATACCGTTTCTACCCGTCTGAAGAAAGGGACACTAGGAATCCCAAATAAATGAACAGTTTGGGAGGACTAACCTGTTCATCTGGTTCAGGTGGCCTGAGTCACCCCAGTAAATCAATTTAATTCTCATGTACTTCAAATGAGAGAATGCTGCTGGCTCTTTTTAGGCGATTGAACTGCATCTGTGTATGCTGTGGGGTAAAAAAAATATGAACTGTTTCCATGGCAGTCATTCTACAGAGTTTTGCACGCTTGTTTATTTCTTTCGATGTCTAAACTGCTTAGTTGCAAAGCTTTCCCTAAGTGTAAATAAAATTGTAGATAAGACAGCTAAAAGTCTTATCTAAATGAGTTTTATTAAACTATATTCGCTGTTAAAAGTGAATATGGGTTGATAATATGTCTAGGCTCACTGAAATTTTTAAAATAAATAAATCACCATACATCTAAAGCAATGCAGATAAAAGGGGGCCTACCTGTTGTCAAGTGGTAGGGAGTTCCAAAGCACAACTGCTGCCACATTAAAAGATCAGCACCTTGCAAATATCTGGACATTCTTCACAACAGCCCTGGGAGGTAGGTTAAGCTAAGAGATGGTGACAGACTCCAGGGTTGACTGAGCTTCATGGCTGAGTCGGGATTCGAACCCTGGTCTCCCAGGTCACAGTCCAACACTTAACCCAGGCTTCCTTGGCCCTCCAGATGTTTTGAGACTACAGTTCCCAGCATCCCTGACCACTGGTCCTGCTAGCTAGGGATCATGGGAGTTGTAGGCCAAAAACATCTGGAGGTCCGAGGTTGAGGAAGCCTGCTCTAACCATTACACCACACTGCCTCTCGTACAGAGGGGGCTCCTGCCTGCAGCAATGGAAGCAGAACGTAGTCATCTGGTTAATAGCCATTATTTGCTGCTTTATTCTAATCTCCCACCTGAATCAGATCCCCAGCTTTGCTAATATAAAGAGAGGCACCTTTTTTCCCCTTTCCATTTGTTCTCTGCTTCAAGGGGGAACTGTGTGTTCTGATAAATGCGCACAGAAAAGGTGGGAACAACCTTAGAGGTGCGGAGATGGTTTATTTATATATACTGCTTTTCAGCCCAAAGGCCTTCAAAGCAGTGAGGAGTGTATTAAAACATAAACAGGCCAGGGGAAGTTGGATAAAATGTCGTGAAACCAACCGAATCAATTGAATGGACAGAAGAATGCTGTTGCCAACTTGGAAATGTCTAAAAACTTGGAGAGCAGTTGCCGGTAAGTGTAGGCAATACTGAGCTGGATGGAGCAAATATCTGACTGCTGTCCCAAGGACCCAGAAAATCCAGAAACCAGAACCGACAATGCAGAAAGAAAAGGGGCCCATCTGCACTATACATTTAAAGCAGTATCATACCGCTTCAAACACTCAGGGCTTCCCTCAAATAATCCTAGGAACTACAGTTTTTTGAGGGTGGCACTGTGGGTTAAACCACAGAGCCTAGGGCTTGCCGATCAGAAGGTCGGCGGTTCAAATCCCCGCGACGGGGTGAGCTCTTGTTGTTCAGTCGCAGCTCCTGCCCACCTAGCAGTTTGAAAGCACGTCAAAGTGCAAGTAGATAAATAAGTACTGCTCCGGCGGGAAGGTAAATGGCGTTTCCGTGTGCTGCTCTGGTTCGCCATAAGTGGCTTAGTCATGCTGGCCACATGACCCGGAAGCTGTACGCCGGCTCCCTCGGCCAATAAAGCAAGATGAGCGCCGCAACCCCAGAGTCGGCCATGACTGGACCTAATGGTCAGGGGTCCCTTTACCTTTACCTTTTATTCAACAACAACAATTTTATTGGCACTGCTTTAAATGTTTAGCACAGATAAGATTCAACCTGTTTCATGCGTTAAGATCAGGGGTCAGCAAACTTTTTAAAGCAGGGGGCCAGTCCACTGTCCCTCGGACCTTGTGGGGGGGCCAGACTATATTTTGAATGAAAAAAATATGAGCAAATTCCTATGCCCCACAAATAACCCAGAGATGCATTTTAAATAAAAGCACACATTCTACTCATGTAAAAACATGCTGATTGCCGGACTGTCCACGAGCCGGATTTAGAAGGCGATTGGGTCGGATCCGGCCCCCTGGCCTTAGTTTGCCTACCCATGCCCTAAACAGCATTGGCCCAGTATACCTGAAGGAGTGTCTCCACCCCCATCGTTCAGCCCGGACACTGAGATCCAGCGCCGAGAGCCTTCTGGAGGTTCCCTCCCTGCGAGAAGTGACGTTACAGGGAACCAGGCAGAGGGCCTTCTCGGTAGTGGCGCCTGCCCTGTGGAATGCCCTCTCATCAGATGTCAAGGAAATAAACAACTATCTGACTTTTAGGAGACATCTGAAGGCAGCCCTGTTTACGAAAGTTTTTAATCTTTGATGTTTTATCATGTTTTTAATTTTGTTCGGAGCCGCCCAGAGTGGCTGGGGAAACCCAGCCAGATGGGTGGGGTATAAATAAATTATTGTTGTTGTTATTATTATTATTAACACTATTAATATGCGGTAAGATCTCACCGCACATTGGATTAGGAAAGTGGGAGATCTCATTTCAAATCTACAACCAGCCAGCCATAAAGCTTGGTAGGTAACCCTGGGCCTGTTACAATCTCTCAGTCTTGCATACCTCATCAGTTGTGAGGATTAAACGGACACTGAGTAGGGCTATGGCAAAGGACGGACAGAATGGAAGAGGGTGAGGCAGAGCTGCTATGCTAGCTTCCCAGAAGGTGGGCTTCTGTTGCTCATTGCAGCGAGGAGACGGGAACTTGTGAGATGGTCAGCACAGTGCAAATGCACTGGCAGAGATAATCCTATGTTCCTGCTGGTGCAATCGCACCGCACCAACCGTCCCGTTGCCCCTTCACAGTTAGCAACTGCTGCCAACTCCCAAACACTCATCATATGTGCACCCTTGTGGCAGTCCTGGCCAAGAGACATCCATCCCCAGGAACTGAATCGTGCAGAAATTTGCAATTCTTGCAACTGAATGCTAGAAGGGCAGGCTTCAACTGCTGCAGTTAACCACTGCATTGGCCAGGAAGAAAGAAAAACAATGCACACAAAGACAAAGGGAGCTGACTTCTAAATGTACAGACAATAAGGGGGTGCCTTCGGCTTGGGGAAAGTGCAGAAAGGTATTGTATACATGCCACGCACAGACATTAGATCTGGTATTCCTTAATTTCCAGATGGGGATGTTGATGTGATGTCACTCCCTGACAATGGGAGGAATTTAGGCTCCAGGCTAAACGTCCTTCCTTTTTTTCTAGAATAGCAAAGATAACCGGAAAACAATTCACAAGGCAGAATGGAGAAGTTGGTGTTGGGAAAGGGAGAAAAGATAAGCAAGGATTCCAGGAGAGGGAAGGGATGTTGGAAAAAGGCAGTCAAAGTAAATCTAGGGCCCGATGCAATTATAAATATATGCCTGCATTCACACACACACACACACACACACACACACACGGGGGGGGCACTTTAAATTTCTCCTGCTCTGGTGGTTAGGACTTGAACCCATGGCTTCAAGTTACAAAGAAGGAGCTCAGAGACCAGAGGACTCCCAAGGAGAGGGGAGAGGAGAGGAGGCTGAGGGAACACTCCACAAGTATGGGAGTTCAAAAAGGAGTGAAGGGTTGCCGGGTGACATAACTGGGCTCTTGAGCCCCACAGGGGTACCGCAGAAAGAATGCAAAATAATAATAATAATAAGTATAATAAGTATAATAATATTTATACCCTGCCCATCTGGCTGGGTTTCCTCAACCACCCTGGGCAGCTCCCAACAGAATAACAATAATAATTTTTAAAAAAGCGATCAAACATTAAAAACTTCCCGAAACAGGGCTGCTTTGACATGTCTTCTAAAAGTTAGTTGTTGATTTCCTTGATCTGGTGGGAGGGTGTTCCACAGGGCAGGGGCCACTACAGTGGTACCTCGGGTTACGTACGCTTCAGGTTACAGACTCCACTAACCCAGAAATAGTACCTCGGGTTAAGAACTTTGCTTCAGGATGAGAACAGAAATTGTGCAGCGGCGGCAGCAGGAGGCCCCATTAGCTAAAGTGGTGCTTCAGGTTAAGAAGAGTTTCAGGTTAAGAACGGACCTCTGGAACGAATGAAGTACTTAACCCGAGGTACCACTGTACTGAGAAGGCCCTCTGCCTTCCCTGTAACCTCACTTCTCGCAGGGAGGGAACCGCCAGAAGACCCTCGGAGCTGGACCTCTCTGGCTCACGGAGAGAGCTCTTGGCCCAGGTGTGGGATGAACGGTGGGGGTGGAGACGCTCCTCCAGGTATGTAGTTGGTCAAGGGAGCCGTGGACCCAAAAAGGTTGAAAACCTCTGCCCTAGGCAAAGGGACTGGTTTGACAAGCTTTCTGCGCTCACAGGTAGAGGATCCCAAGACACCCCCGCCCCCAAACACATAAAAACTTGTAAAGGAAATAAGGCGGGAAAGAAGGTAACAAATTATGGGGAAGGGGCACCACAGATTAGTGACAGCACATGGGCTTTGAATATAGAATATTATTAATTTAATAATAGTATATAATAGCCAGCACAGAGTTTGATGTGTGTTATGATAAATTTAATAGCATCTGCTGCTATAGAGAGGGCTAATCGGGGAGGGTGGGCTTGGTGTTGCTCTTCAGAGCCTCAAGAAGAGATCGTTCCCATCACAGAGAGAATCACATAAGGGGTGGCAGGCCATTTTGTGCCCTAGGCAAGGCTAAGTACTTGTTGTTTAGTCGTTTAGTCCTGTCCGACTCTTCGTGACCCCATGGACCAGAGCACGCCAGGGACTCCTGTCTTCCACTGCCTCCCGCAGTTTGATCAAACTCATGCTGGTAGCTTCGAGAACACTGTCCAACCATCTCGTCCTCTGTCGTCCCCTTCTCCTTGTGCCCTCCATCTTTCCCAACACCAGGGTCTTTTCCAGGGAGTCTTCTCTTCTCATGAGGTGGCCAAAGTCTTGGAGCCTCAGCTTCATGATCTCTCCTTCCAGTGAGCACTCAGGGCTGATTTCCTTACTAAGTACTTGCACCCCTCCAAAAAACAAACAAAATATTTCTAACTCCAGTGTTCAAAAACAGATGTCCTGCAGAGAAAAAAATGAAAGTAAAAAAGAGAAACATAGACATAAATTTATAAGATGCAACAAAAGCTCATCTGCATAAAATGGCATAAAACTCAAGGTCTTATGTTAGCGCTGGCCTTGCACATAAGAATACTTGATGCCAATACAGTGGTAGCTTGGGTCTCGAACTTAATCCATTCCAGGAGTCCGTTCGATTCCCGGAACTGTTGGAAAACCAAGACGCAGTTTCCAATTGGCTTCAGGAGCTTCCTGCACTCAATCGGAAGCCGCTTCGGACGTTCGGCTTCCGAAAATCGTTCGCAAACCGGAACACTTACTTCCGGGTTTGGGGTGTTCGGGAGCCGATTCGTTCGGGAGCCAAGCTGTTCGAGAACCAAAGTACCACTGTACCTAAATAAAAGTGGGCTTTCAGAAGGGAGACCACACTCACCAGCTGTCAGCCAAGATTTGGTTCTGTCTTCAGTTTGTCCCCATCTGCACTAAACATTTCAGCGCTTTAAACAGTCTTGAGTTCTCCCAAATAATCCCGGGAACTGTTTTTTCTTTTTTAAAAAAGTATTTTATTTTAAAGATTTCTGCATACAATTTTACTTGCATTCATCCACAACAATTCCATCATTTATGTAGAGGTTCTTCCAACCCCCCAACTTCCCTCCACCCCTTCCCTGGTTTCTATCCTTTATCTCTCATCTTTTCTGTGACTTTATACTTTTATCTAATCTTTTAAATCTCCTTTTTCAATTGTTGTTGTTGTTTAGTCGTTTAGTCGTGTCCGACTCTTCGTGACCCCATGGACCAGAGCGCGCCAGGCACTCCTGTCTTCCACTGCCTCCCGCAGTTTGGTCAGACTCATGTTTGTAGCTCAAGAACACTTTTTCAATACACTTTGCCAATTATGTTACAAATGTTAATCTAAGCCTGCTAGCATTTTTAAATATTTGCATTGCTCTTTTGTATATTCTATAAAATTAACCCATTTGTTTTTTTAAAAAAATTATCTTCTTGGAGTCTTAATTTTCCCAGTCAATTTCGCCATTTCTGCATAGCCCATCAATTTTGATATCTATTCTTCTTTTGATGAGGTTCTCTCTTCCTTCCAACCCTGGGCATATATCATTCTAGCCACTGTCGTTACATACATATACAGGACCTGAACTGTCATTTCTTAGAGGTGCTGAGAATTGCTAGAAGACCCCTATTCCCCTCCCAGAGCTACAATTCCCAGAGTTCATTGGATAAAGGGATTGATTGCATACCCTCCAACATTTCTCCAATGAAAATAGGGACGTCCTATTCAACAACGCGGGTGGCGCTGTGGGTTAAACCACAGAGCCTAGGACCTGCCGATCAGGAGGTCGGCGGTTCGAATCCCCGTGACGGGGTGAGCTCCCGTCGCTTGGTCCTAGCTCCTGCCAACCTAGCAGTTCGAAAGCACATCAAAGTGCAAGTAGATAAATAGGTACCGCTCCGGCAGGAAGGTAAACGGCATTTCCGTGCGCTCCTCTGGTTCGCCAGAAGCGGCTTAGTCATGCTGGCCACATGACCCGGAAGCTGTACCCCGGCTCCCTCAGCCAATAAAGCGAGATGAGCGCCACAACCCCAGAGTCGGTCATGACTGGACCTAATGGTCTTTACCCTTTACCTTTTATTCAACAACAACAATTTTATTACGTATACCTCGCTCATCTGATGGATTGCCCCAGCCACTCTGGGTGGTTTCCAGCATATATAGAAACATAATAAAATATTAAACATTTTAAAAAAAAAAAAAACACCTCCCAATACGGGGCTGCCTTCAGAGGTCTTCTTAAGGTTGCATAGTTACGTATCTCTTTGGCTTGCGGGTCGCAGAACTCCATACCCTCCAATGAAAATAGGGACATCCTACCATACCCTCCAACATTTTTCTGATGAAATAGAGGTGTCCTAAGGAATAGCTTCTGGCTGTAAATCCAGCACTGTCCCTGGAAAACAGGGACACTTGTAAGGGTCAGTATTGCTAAACCACTTTGAGAATCTACCTCTGTAAATAGAATGAGGGCTTCCAAACAACTCTTGCCACCCTTAACAATCTAGCCAAAATTCAAGGGTGCTCCCAACTTCAGCAACTGGTATTCAGGAGCATTGCTGCTCCAACAGTGGAGGTAGAACATAGTCATTGTGGCTACTAGCTATTGTGGCTACTAGCCATTGTGGCTACTACCTACTGTGGTTACTAGCCATTGTGGCTACTACCTATTGTGGCTACTAGCCATAGATCGCAATCTCCATAAATTTGCCTAATCCTCTTTCAAAGCCACCCAGCTTGGGCGGCCCCTGCCTCTTATGGGAGTGACTAGTTTGTGCAATGTGTGAAGAAATTCTTTTGTCTGTCCCAAATCTTCCAACCTAAGAAGGTGGGTTTTGGGCAGGGGTTGGCAAGGTTTATCTCGCCTGGGCCGGCTCACTCCAGCGGAGATCCCTCCGTGGGCTGGATCGCGCCTGCGCCCACGATTTCCAGCGTCTGCACAGACACGATTTTTGGCATCTGCGTCTGCGCAGACGCAATTTCCGGGGCCGCAGAAGCAAGTCCCTGCATTGTGCTGCGCCAATTTAGCGCAGCGCACGGGGACTCGCCCAGCAGGCAGCTCAGTTCGGGGGTGGCTCATGGGCCGGTTAAACAACCCCCGTGGGCTGCTTGTGGCCCATGGGCCTTAGGCTGCCGATCCCTGGTCTTGGGGGATCGATAAAACACAGCCCAGTGATTTCACCCCACTTCCCCAGATGGGTTGGCAATCCTAAAACGACATTATTTGTATTTGTGTCACTCAACTCTCCCCCAGGATCACATGGAATTTTCTTTGCAAGTGATGTGCCATATTGATTACCCTGTAGGATGAAGAGGTGGGGCAGGGAAAATATATTTAGATGCAGAGAATTAAGAGATTAAAAAAAACCCTAGTCTTCGGACGGTTGAAAACTAGCTGTGTCTTGATCTTTTATTAAGGAGTCTCAAGGGATGAAAGTAAACCTGCTCAGCTAATTAGCCCTTTTAACTTCCTTCGTATTCGCATGAGTATGGAAGACAGGAATAGCACAGGAAGGGGGGGGGAAACATTACGGGAATGTACTCTGCACAGCTTTAGACAAGTCATACGTACCCTTAACTGTAGAATAATGTCAGGTGTCTAGTAAGGAAAGGGCAGTGTTGGGTAGTGGTTACAGTGTTGGACAAAAACCTAGTGCACCCAAGGCTCTAGCACAGCCTTTCTCAACCTGTGGGTCCCCAGATGTTGTGGAACTACAACTCCCATCACCCCTAGCTAGCAAGGCCAGAGCTCAGGGATGATGGGAGTTGTAGTCCAACAACATCTGGGGACCCATAGGTTGAGAACCGCTGCTCTAGCACATGGGTAGGCAAACTAAGGCCCGGGGGCAGGATCCTGCCCAATCGCCTTCTAAATCCGGCCCACGGACGGTCCAGGAATCAGCGTGTTTTTACATGAGTAGAATGTACCCTTTTATTTAAAATGCATCTCTGGGTTATTTGTGGGGCCTGCCTGGTGTTTTTGCATGAGTAGAATGTGTGCTTTTTATGTAAAATGCATCTCTAGGTTATTTGTGGGGCATAGGAATTTGTTCATTTCCCCCCTCAAAATATAGTCCGGCCCCCCACAAGGTCTGAGGGACAGTGGGCCAGCCCCCTGCTGAAAAAGTTTGCTGATCCCTGCGTCTAGCATCTACTCAGCCATAAGACTTGTAAGGGGCTTGGGCCAGTCCTGTCTCTCAGCCTAACCTACCTCACAGGCTTGTTGAGAGGATTAACTGGGTAGAGGAAGAACCAAGTACGCCACCTGGGAGGGATATAAACAGGGCTTTTTTTTTCAGCCGGAACTCAGCGGAACTTAGTTCTGGCACCTCTCTGGTGGATGCTACTGCCATTTTAAGAGAACAAGGGAGGTGTCCGTGATGAGTCAGTTATCAATCTGTCCGTCAGAGCCTTGATCAATCCACCAGAAGGCCCCCAGACAATATTGAGCTAGATGGGAGCATAGGTTTGACTGCTGATTCCTAAGTTCCTGCAGAGGCTACGCCGGTGTAATACAGTGGTACCTCAGGTTACAGACGCTTCAGGTTACAGACTCCACTAACCCAGAAATAGTACCTCGGGTTAAGAACTTTGCTTCAGGATGAGAATAGAAATCGGGCGGCGACAGCGGGAGGCCCCATTAGCTAAAGTGGTACCTCAGGTTAAGAACAGTTTCAGGTTAAGAACGGACCTCCAGAACATAGCTGTCAACTTTCAGATTTGAAAATAAGGGATCAGCAGCCTCACCTGTCCTGGAGACAGTCTAGGGGATATCTAACAATCCAGGATAGCAGCGGGAAACGGCGCTGAAATAAGGGAATTACCCGCCAAAAAAGGGAAGGTTGACAGCTATGCTCCAGAACAAATTAAGTTCTTAATCCGAGGTACCACTGTATACAGAAGCACGATGAGGAAGAGGGCTCGCCTCGCATTTGCATTTCGTTCTTATTAGTTTGCATGGCGCACGGGCCTCCTCAGCCTCGCGCACCAGGGAAAGAAATAAATAAATGACAAAACCTGGCTGCGCCTGGGAGGCATGCATGCTTTGATCATGCAAAATTAAATGGGGGCAAACCGCCGGGTCTTTGGCTTTCCTTTTAATTTCCTCCTGGAAGCCTCTTTCATTTGAGGCGAATTACACACGGCGCTAATGCATGCAGGCGTCTAATCACAGAACGAGGCACCCGCAGCCTGTCATCAAAGCCCAGCTGACACTTCCTTTCCCAATTCTGCGGTGTGGCAGGGGGACACGCTTCGCAGTGGCACTGGGGTGGGGGGTGGGGGGGGAGGAGTGGCGGGGGGAGAGTCAGGAGGCAAGCGAGCAAACAAACAAAATCCACCCTGGTTTATTCTGGGGCAATGTTTGCTCAGCGCCGTTTTTTGCTTTGTTTTTTTGATGTTAGCAGGATGTGTTGTCCTTGCAAACCGCAATTAAAGAGGATGAGTCAGAAGTCGGGTTCATAGAAAGCGCGTTTATTGTTCCCAGTAGATTTAAGAAGGCTTGAAAGCACGGGTAGGCAAAGTAAGGCCCGGGGGGCTGGATCCGGCCCAATCGCCTTCTAAATCCGGCCCGTGGACGGTCCGGGAATCCGTGTTTTTACATGAGTAGAATGTGTCCTTTTATTTAAAGTGCATGTCTGGGTTATTTGTGGGGCCTGCCTGGTGTTTTTACATGAGTAGAATGTGTGCTTTTATTTAAAATGCATCTCTGGGTTATTTGTGAGGCCTGCCTGGTGTTTTTACATGAGTAGAATGTGTGCTTTTATTTAAAATGCATCTCTGGGTTATTTGTGGGGCATAGGAATTCATCCATTTTTTTTCCTTCCAAAATATAGTGTGGCCCCCCACAAGGTCTGAGGGATGGTGGACCGGCCCCCTGCTGAAAAAGTTTGCTGACCCCTGCTTAAAAGGAAAGGCAGGCTAGAAGAGCTGCTCTTTCGGTGTTATTGTCCCAGGGACCTTTTTGTGCCCCCCCCCTTTTGGTTCATTTTCAGGCCACATTCCCTCCACTGCTAACCGTCAAGGGTCTCCTGTCCTGCAGACCCTCCAAGTGTCCCTATTTTCCAGCGACAGTCCCGGATTTACAGAAGTCGTCCCGGTTTCTGATTTGATCCTGGAACATCCCGCTTTTCCTTAGGACGTCCCTATTTCCATGGCAGAAATGTCAGAGGGCTGTGGAGTTATGGGACCCCCTGAGCCAAGGAGATAAGTTAAGTACACAACCTTTAGAAGGCATCTGAAGGAAGCCCTGCATAGGAAAGTTGTTCTTTTTAAATGTTTAATGTTTAATTAATTTTTTTATAGCCACCCAGAGTGGCTGGGGCAACTCAGTCAGATGGGCAGGGTATAAATAAGAAAATTATTATTACTATTATTGAATAGGACGTCGCTGTTTTCATCAGAGTAATGGTCCTGTTGGAGCTGAGATGGCAGAAAAGGTGGCGTTGCAGCTTTTGCCACTCCCCAGAGAAAAGGTAACAGAGCAAATTCACAACATGTGTTTAAAGCCCTATCTATGATAGCACTTTAAGCAGTCATGGTTCCCTCCCACTCCCTGAATTCTGGGAGCTGTGGTTTAATAAAGGAAATGATAATTGCTGGGCTACTGAGCCAGGTATGTCCAAAGTCTGTTTTGGGTACCTCAAAAAGTCTGGGTGCCATTTTTTGCGCCTGGCTGACACTCAAGGATTACTGCAATGTATGTGCTTTGAAGCCTCCAAGTATATGTTAATTCTTCGGCAATCAGCCTTCTTTATGGTCTAGCTCTCACTTTCATACATCACTACTGGGAAAACCATAGCTTTAACTATAGGGACCTTTGTCGGCAAGGTGATGTCTCTGCTTTTTAAGATGCTGTCTAGGTTTGTCATTGCTTTTCTCCCAAGAACCAGGCGTCTTTCAATTTTGTGATTGCTGTCAACATCTGCAGTGATCATGGAACCCAAGAAAGTAAAATCTCTCACTGCCTCCATTTCTTCCCCTTCTATTTGCCAGGAGGTGATGGGACCAGTGACCATGATGTTAGTTTTTTTTTTATGTTGAGCTTCCGACTATATTTTGACCTCTCCTCTTTCACCCTCATTAAAAGGTTCTTAATTCCTCCTCACTTTCTGCCATTAAGGTTGTGTCATCTGCATATCTGAAGTTGTTGATACTTCTTCCGGCAATCAAACCTCTCCATTCTGAAGGAAATCAGCCCTGAGTGCTCACTGGAAGCACAGATCCTGAAGCTGAGGCTCCAATACTTTGGCCACCTCATGAGAAGAGAAGACTCCCTGGAAAAGAATCTGATGTTGGGAAAGATGGAGGGCACAAGGAGAAGGGGATGACAGAGGACGAGATGGTTGGATAGTGTTCTCGAAGCTACCATCTTGAGAAGACAAGAGTGCCTGGCGTGCTCTGGTCCATGGGGTCACGAAGAGTCGGCCATGACTAAAGGGCTTAACAACAACAAAAGCTTCTGAATAGCAGGTGCAGAAAAACACTCAGCTCCTGCTTATGTGCTTCTCATGAGAATCTGATTGACTGCTGTGAGAGCAGGCTGCTGAATGGGATGAGCCAATGACTGGCCTGATCCTGCAGGCTCTTCTTATATTCTTAAGTAACTAACAAGTACTTGCTGTTTCATGGCACCCAAAATCAGCAGCCTGAAGCATCTTACTCACTCTGCCTTAGGGCAAACCCACAAAAACCTCCTGTCATTAATAAAGGATAATTGTGCTACTCTATTCCATCCTTCCCAATCCATTTCTTGAGAGATCTTCATTTAAAAGCCAAGTAAAAATCTCTAGCATATGCATGGTGTGAACAGTCACCATACAGCTTTTGGATCTTTCCAGATTTCCAGCAAAATATTTCTGTTTTGTTGCAGAACTCGTTTTGGCAAACACGGATGGGTGCATTTGATGCAGTTTTAGCTGATTATAGTCACCTGTTTGGCTTTTGGTTTTAAGCTTCTGTTCAGAAGGCTCACAGGTGTTATAGGGAGGCAAGGGTGCCAAATAACCAGGAAATATGCTCCAAGCCGCTCTTGTGTCATTAGCAAGAGTCTGACATGCAGAAGTCAGCTGGGGAAGCTAATACTGGCACAAACTATGCAGTCGATGTTTATGCTATTTTTATTGCAGTACAGTGGTACCTCGGGTTACAGGCGCTTCAGGTTACAGACTCTGCTAACCCAGAAATAGTACCTCAGGTTAATAACTTTGCTTCAGGATGAGAACAGAAATCGTGCAGCGGCGGCAGTGAGAGGCCCCATTAACTAAAGTGGTGCTTCAGGTTAGGAACAGTTTCAGGTTAAGAACGGACCTCCGGAACGAATTAAGTTCTTAACTCGAGGTACCACTGTATTTGCGCCCATCCTTAAGTCAGTGGGGCACCTGCGAACATCCAAATGTTGCTGGACTACAGCTCCCATAAAGGTAAAGGGACCCCTGAACATTAGGTCCAGTTGCAGACAACTCTGGGGTTGCGGCGCTCATCTTGCTTTATTGGCCGAGGGAGCCGGCGTACAGCTTCTGGGTCATGTGGCCAGCATGACTAAGCCACTTCTGGCAAACCAGAGCAGTGCACGGAAATGCCATTTACCTTCCCGCCGGAGCGGTACCTATTTATCTACTTGCACTTTGACGTGCTTTCAAACTGCTAGGTGGGCAGGAGCAGGAACAGAGCAACGGGAGCTCACCCCGTCGCGGGGATTCGAACCACTGACCTTCTGATCAGCAAGCCCTAGGCTCTGTGGTTTAACCCACAGCACCACCTGCGTCCCTGATGCTTTGCTTCCATGATGCTTTGCTATTGGCTATGCTAAATGGGTCCAACAGAAGCTGATGTCCAATCACATTTAGAGGGCCACAGGCTCCCTGTTCCTCGCTCTAGTCTACCCAAGCCCAACTGCATATAACTTAAATGGGAATATATTCTTCTGCCGTTCACAGAGAGCCATATATGCCACCTTGAGCTCCTTCGTGGGATAGAAAAGGCTTGCAGGGCTGGTATAACACACCCACTCTCAGCCCCAAATCCTACCTGCTGCACTACAGATATTATAATGATGGATTTTACCTGCATTGGCAGAGTAATTATTGTTGCAACCTTGCCTGGGACTTTAGGGTGAAGGGCGAGTAATAATAATAATAATAATAATAATAATAATAATAAAATTGTAAAAATGTTTACAAAATGTAGGGGGAGGAATTTCTTTCCTATTAAAAATCAAACAAACCCTGATTTAGAAAGATAACAAACAGTGTGGTCCTTGCCTTTTGTGTTTGAGTTGGAACAGGACCCCAACTGAATTGGTTTCTATGAGCAGTAATCACTTCACTATCAGGGAAGCTGAGCATAAAAGGACTTAAAAACAAACCGTGAAGTCTAGACAACAGAAGCTTCACTCTAGTCTTTTTTGTTCTTTTCTGTTTCAATTGGCGAGACCTGCTTTCCTCAAGGTTAGCCCTTGCTGTGACTTCAAGTGTTAAGTCTGATCCTCCAGACTGTCTTCCATGGGGTGAAAACATGAAATCATAGCACTGTCAAGTTGGAAGGGAAACCTGAGAGTCAACTAGCCCAACCCCTTGCAACACCGGAATCTCAGCATTCAGTCTCCCATCCATTCTGAAACCAGACCAGATCCTGCTTAGCTTTGCAAATATGGCGGCTGTTTTATTGCTGCACTGCTGGCTACAAACACCAAGAAGAGGAGGAAGTAGGCTAGATTCTCACAGAAGCAAGGGAGAATAGTGCCTGAATGTATTGCCTAGAAGTTTCTTGAGTTCTGAAAATGTTAGAAACCCGCTTTTACTTTTTCAAAACAATGAAAGGCCACCCTTCCTCAACATTTCTGCAAAGAGCAAAGACATGTACAGAGATAGTGCAGGGACAGGAAAACATTTTCAGTCTGAGGGCCACATGTCAGTAGTGGGCGGAGTCAGAGGATAAAGGTAAAAGATAAAGGATCCCTGGACGGTTAAGTCCAGTCAAAGGCGACTATGGGGTTGCAGGGCTTATCTTGCTTTCAGGCTGAGGGAGCCGGCATTTGTCCGCAGACAGCATCCAGGTCATGTGGCCAGCAGGACTAAACCGCTTCTGGCACAACAGAGCATCGTGACAGAAGCCAGAGCGCACAGAAATGCTGTTTACCTTCCCGCTGCAGTGGTACCTATTTATCTATTTGCACTGGTGTGCTTTCGAACTGCTAGGATGGAAGGAGCAGGGACCGAGCTCACCCCGTTGCGGGGATTCGAACTGCCAACCTTCTGTCTGGCAAGCCCAAGAGGCTCAGTGGTTTAGACCACAGCGCCACCCGCATCCCTTAGACGATAAAGGTGCAGCAACATATGCAAATAACCTTTGTACAGTAGATTTGCTTCTATGCAGACTCACACATGCCTCTTTGTCTCCCATCCAAGCAAGCAAGCAAGCAAGCATGATCAGAGTTGAAGGGCAAAGCCTACCCAGGGGAAGATATTTAGGGTGCGAAACAGCACCAGTGAGAAAGATAAGAGGATTTTGCACTGGGAAAAGATAAGAGGATCTGGAGGTTTTGCAGTAGGCTCCTGGGCCTGAGGTCCCTTCTTCTCCCTGGAGACAGTTGCTTTCCAGGGTCAATCACCAGAAAATCAAGACAGGCCCAGGGAATAAAATAGGAAAGCTTGGAGCCAAGTGGCCAGACCAAATACAGCAGCCTGCTCATGCACCCTTCGAGACAGCATGGTTTGTGCAGTGGTGGGTCATCAGGCTGGCATCCGTCTGTCTCGGGAGAGGATGGAGGAGTGAGCCTTTGGGGGTGAAGCCAAGCCGATACAGGAGAGGCATGTTTTGTTGCAGCTGGGGCAGATGAAGGCATCAGATTGTGCTGCTGCAGATGCACAATGCTGCTGCATCTCTCTGTGCTTGTCCCAGCGGTCTTTCCTCCTCTGGTCACTGCTGTGGATGCACGACCTGGCTGGCTGTGGTTGTCTGCAAGGGGTTCCCACACGGCGGGGTTGATGCTGCCAGCCTTCACGTCATGTTTGCAGACATCTTTGTAGCGCAGAGCAGGTTTGCCAACAGGCTCTCTGCCTAAAGCCAGCTCCCTGCAAGCACATTCCTGGGCATGCTCCCCTATAACATATGCAAGTCTGGTTGTGCCTGGCTAGGAAACTGCCTGGGAACGCCATGAATGCCCCTGGAAGGTACACGATGGAAGAAAAGTAAGCAAGCATTTACCCTATCAGAGATGCACTTTGCTCTTCTGTACCCACCTGCCTTTAATTCCCTCCCCCTCCCATTACTGCTACTGGGAGAGCTTTTTGACACCATGGAGGTAAAACGCCTGCGCGTCGAGGCAGCACCTCCCTGGAAAGTTAGCCAGGGAGAGAATGTGGTGGGAGCCAGCGTGGTGTAGTGGTTCAGAGTGGTAGACTCGTAAACTGGTGAACCGGGTTCGCTTCCCCGCTTCTCCACATGCAGCTGCTGGGTGACCTTGGGCCAGTCACACTTCTTTGAAGTCTCTCAGCCCCACTCACCTCACAGAGTGTTTGTTGTGGGGGAGGAAGGGAAAGGAGAATGTTAGCTGCTTTGAGACTCCTCCGGATAGTGATAAAGCGGGATATCAAATCCAAACTCTTCTTCTTAGCAGCAAAGGTTGCCAACTGACTGAACTGATAATATTTATTTAATTTGTATACCGCCCTTCATCCGAAAATCACAGGGCACTTCACAGCATTGAAAAAGACCCAAATGCATTCTGTTCTTCTTTTGCAGTTGAGAATCTGAGAAATCAGCAGGTTGCAACCGCGACGCTAAGCTGAAAGCAAAGCATAGGCCAAGCTGCGCACTCTCTCTCTCTGTGTTGAAAGGCACAGGAGGAGCAAGGGTTAGGAGTAGTGCTGGCTTTACGTGTAAGCTAAACAAGCTATAGCTTAGGGCCCCACTCTCTTGGGCCCCCCCCAAAAAATTACAGGAAAAAGCAACCTGAATGTACATTTCCAAATTATAAGATTAAAAACAAATAAAATAAAATCTACATACAGCAACAGTGTTTTGTGTTGTGTAGGCTCCTATGATGTATGTAATGGGTCCTGCCTGCTAGCCTGCTCCCTAAAATATCACTAGTTTGCTCATTTCTATATATAGGGTGCCTACATTCTACATGGACTGGATGCAGGGCAATATGTGCAAATGGCTTTAGATACCTATTAGCTCCATAAATTACCATATAGCATACATTCAACAAAAAAACAGTGACAATTTGTTGTTGACAAAGGACAGCTGGACATATAAAGGGCCCCATTACCTTCAGGAGCTCAAGGCCTCATCCAACCTAAATCCGGCCCTGGTTAGGAGTGGGTAAAGGAAAAGAAGTCGGCCAGTCAACAAATAAATAAATAAAAGTCAGCAACTGCAGACGTTTGCGCGCGTGCTCGTCTCTCTCTCTCTCTCCGATTTCCATTACGCAATGTATATAGGCGAATGCAAAGCTCTGCTAGCGCTAAAAGCAACTCAAGCTCCCTTGCAGAGCGCCTGGCGAAGCGCAGCAGCAAAAGCAGCGCAGCCAACGGGGCTGGATCAGCTGCTGGGGGCCGTGACGTCACAGGTCCTCCTGCCTGCACAACGTTCCATTCAGGCGAGCGCGGAGCGCGTGCTCCGTCGAGCACATGGGCAAGCAAGCCGCCGAGCTCGGAGCGGCAGCGGCCTGCGTTGCTCCCCCCCCCCCGCTCGGCTCTTGATTTTTTTGCATTTTATATGTGCATCGGATTTATATTCTATTTTTTGGAAACACACATGCACATCTAAGGAAAGGGGCAGCCGCGGCCGGAAACGGCCAGCAACTTTGCAAAACGCTTCGAGGATTTGTTTGGGGAGAAAAGGAGACTTGCGTGGCCTGGGGGGAAAAAGATGCGTGGTAAGTCAAGCTTGCGGTGGGGGAGGGGAGGTTGCTGCAGATGCATGCGGGGTGGGGGGGGGAGAAAGAGAGAGTGAAAACCTCCCCTCCCCCGCGTTCTTTTTCCTTGTCATTTAATGGGGCTTTGCTTTCTAAACAAACCGAGCGAGAAGTTTGCAGGTGGCCGCGTCTGGCAATCGCGCCGCGTGCTTTTTTTGTGCGTGCAAGAAGCGAGGGGGGGGGAGAGGGCTTGCTCCGTGCTATATTTATATCTCTCTCCCGTATTTGGCCCCCACCCCACGCGCCCCCTTCCCTCCTCAAAGCTCTTTAGCTAACTATATATATGTGTGTTTGTGTTTTAAATGGCATGTTTAGAAGAAAGGGACAGGGATGCAGAGAGAGAGAGACCCGCGGCCACGATGGCTGGAAGCGCGCAAAGAAAAGAGCCGTGCTGGCGAAATCAATAAAGAAATCGGGGACCCTCGAGGAGGGATGGGGAAATGGCACGTCTTGCTTTCTTTGCCCATCCTCCCCTCCATTTCCTCCCACCCCCCCACATATAGATCTCCGGCTCCTGGCCTTGTGTATATTATGACTATTCTCCCCCTTTTCCATATATATATATATATATGCGCTAGCGAGATGCCCGGAAAACTCGTTTTTCTGTTGTGTTTTACTTTTGGAATCGGGCAACTTTATCGTGTACTTGGATCTCCTCCTCTCTCTTTCTCCCTCTGTCTGTAGTCCACCCTTCACCGCAGGGGAAACTCGGACGGGTTTTTGCTTCCAGCAGGATCGGGGCCGTCATCTTTTTTTCCGATGTGCACGCGCGCACGTCCATAGGAAGAAACACTTCTGCCTTGGTCCAAAGTACAGTTTCGGATGCAATCTTGGAGATGTTTCTAGGGCTTCCATCGTGCAGCCACGTTTGTCGGCTGTGATGTTTTTTCTCCTCTCTCTGACTCCCCACCTTGAATCGAGACCCCCCCCAAAAAAATAGAACCCCAAAGACACAATACAAGGATTTTCTCCTTCTGACATAGGCCTTAAAGTCATCTAGCTCACCCCCTCCTCGTGCAATGAACTGCATCTTTACTGCAAGGAGATTTGCGTATTTATTATTTTTATTTAATTAAAATATCTGCAAGCCTCCTTCGCCTGTACACTTTCCAGGAACAGAGTCTTACTGTATATAAATACATATTAAAAATTACACATGTCCATACCAAATAACGCAGCAGCTATATCAGGCAGAATTCGAGAGGCCGTAAATAACCATTTTTTAAAATGCCTGGGCATTTTGTTTGACCCGAAATCACTCGAGAATAAAGCGAACAGTTACTTTTTTTTTTTTTTTAGGCTGCAATCCTATGCCTGATTTCTTCGGACCAAACTCCATTGAACGCTATGGTCTGGATCCAGGTTAAGTTTGCTACACTTCAGGTCCCGTTGAAAGCAATCCAAGAAATTAGTCGTGGCTAACTCCACTCCTGCTAAAATCAATGACTTCTGGATCCAGTCTGGTTAGGCAGACATTGGTAGGCATGTATAGGATTGTACCATGGGTAGTCTTCCATCCTTAAGAACCAGAAGTAAAATTAAAAAAAGGAAAATCTTGCCTGTGCAAATAATAGGTCACATTTTCAATTTTTATTTTGACATTTCAGTGTTGTATTTTTTTAAAAAACAAACAAACATTAAAAGACAAAAGCATAGTTGAAGATCGAACTCAAAATGGCATCGGAGGGAAACCCTTGATAATTAAGGTAGGGAAAGGATTGTAATTATTTTGTCTGCAGTGACACCTCTTAAAAACGACTTCAAATTGACAAGTTGGGACATGTTTATGCCGGCCCATATTTATTAGCCACAGAATTAGTCATTCAGCAATTCCTGTGACAGAAGCATTTCCTTTTTTTGTAATCATTTTACGGCTGCCATCCTGTATGCGCTTATTTTTTAAGCACTAATTTTATTTACTGCAAATATAACTTAGCTTGGGAGTAAGCCCCCTTTGAATTCAGGGAGTAGGGTTGCACTGTAAAAATATGCATCCTTTATGTGAAATCTCTGCTTTAAACTTCTAATCGCAACCGGCTTGAATTGGAAGGAAGCAGAAAATCGTTTTGCAATAATTTTGTTTTGCATAAAAATAGACATTATATATATATATATCTTTTAAAAATGCGGCTTTTGCACCTTTACGAGCTCTCTGCAGAATGCAACCACAGAAAATATATATATAAAGGTGCAGGATCCGCATTTTTTAAAGTTTGCCGTATTTCCGTAGAAGTTGTCTCTATATATTTGGAGGGAAGGATTTCAAAGTAGTTCTAGTGCTCTGTGACACTTTGAGGAGGGGAGTGCAATCTTTTAAAATTTGAACGTTTTGAATTCCTACATCCCTCTGAAATCGGATGTCAAAGTCTTGTGGTTTTGTTGATTATGTTCTCTGATTGTCGTAACACAAAATGGAAGATTTGCCCCATCCTCCTCACACCAAACTCTGCTCTGTGACCAAAATGGCAACAGACGTCCTGAGTATTTTCCTCTGGCCTCAAGCAAAGCTTTCTTTTCCGATTTGTTTTCCTTCTTGCGCTCATCTTCTCTTGTGTAGCAATGGTATGTTCCCAGATTTCCCCCTGAAAGTCCAGGATGCTTGTATATGTATTTTATGCTTGCAGCAGCCTTGTGAGGTCGAATCGTGATTTGCCTCCCATGGAGCTTCATAATTTAGCAGGGATTTGAATCTTGATCTCTCATGTTCAGTTTCCACCAGTAAAACCTAGGTTTTGAGTTTGTGTAGACCTGAGCACTGGGCTGTGTCACTAGCTGTCATTTAACCCTATTCCAGTGGCCGTCTCTGCTTTGCAAGCTCATATAAAAAAAAAAATCCTACCTCGTTTGTGTCGAAAACGCTTTTTCTGGCCTGATGTGAATTGAGTACGTAAACAAGGCCAGCTTAATCCAGCGCCTCCTTCCTTGCCCATTCTGACTGGCAATTTCAATTTCCAAATTGTGTTGGTTTCTCTTCCTGGTTGTGATACGGAACCATGATTTGATGTCCTCCTGCAAAGGTGGCATCTGTGTGAATCAAAATGCCAAATGTCTTCAGTCCATTCCTCCCCTAATTTGTGAGTGTTCCTGAGGCTCTCTTCCTTCTACTACAGTCATACCTTGAGTTGAATGCGCTTCGGGTTGAGCGCGTTTGAGTTGCGCTCTGCGGCAACCCGGAAGTAACGGAGCGCGTTACAACCGGGTTTCGCTGCTCGCACGTGCGCAAATGCTCAAAATGACATCATGCGCGGTAGCGGCGACACGTGCAGACGTGCCATCGCATCTTCCGTTCTGTTCAGGATGCGAACGGGGCTGCGGAACGGATCCCATTCACATCCTGAGGTACCACTGTACTGTAAGGATTTTGCAGGGTTGTAATGCAAACCGTCTCCTGCCAACCTAGCAGTTCGAAAGCACGTCAAGTGCAAGTAGAGAAATAGGTATCGCTCCTTTAGGAAGGTAAACGGCGTTTCCGTGCGCTGCTCTGGTTCGCCAGAAGCGGCTTAGTCATGCTGGCCACATGACCCGGAAGCTGTACGCCGGCTCCCTCGGCCAATAAAGCGAGATGAGCGCCACAACCCCAGAGTCGGTCACGACTGGACCTAATGGTCAGGGGTCCCTTTACCTTTAATGCAAACTGTATCTTATAGCAGCCCCTGCTGCCCTGTCCATTCTCTTACCTGTCCATTTGTGACAGGTGCTGGTGATACCTCCAGGCCTGGCTGTGTAATGTTGACCATCCTGGGGAATAGAGCACAGTCTGAAGGTGGTTGGAAATTGCATCCTCTGGTTTCCTAGCAACCATAAGATGCCTGTTCTGTGAATCCTTCAGGATGGCTTTGGAGCAAAAGCAGACTGGGCTGTTCCTGCTTATTTCAAGGATGGAGAGTTCCATAAGGGGAGCAGGAATATTTGGGCAGCTGCTGAGGCCCAAACCTCTGCAAGGGAGCCCAGGTGTTGCTTCCCATGGATAATAATAATAATAATAATAATAATAATACAATAATTTATTATTTATACCCCGCCCATCTGGCTGGGTTTCCCCATCCACTCTGGGTGGCTTCCAACAGAATACAGTCATACCTCGGGTTGAAGTAGCTTCAGGGTGAGTATTTTCGGGTTGCGTTCTGCGGTGACCTGGAAGTAACGGAGCGCGTTACTTACGGGTTTTGCCGCATGCGCAGACGCTCAAAATGCCGTCACGGGCATGTGCGGAAGCAGCAAATTGCAACGCGCGGACACGGGTTGCGTTCGCTTCAGGATGCTAACGGGACTCCGGAACGGATCCCATTCGCAACCAGAGGTACCACTGTATTAAAATGCAATAGTCTATTAAACATTAAAAGCTTCCCTAAACAGGGCTGCCTTCAGATGTCTTCTAAAAGTCTGGTAGTTGTTCTTCTCTTTGACATCTGGTGGGAGGGCGTTCCACAGGGCGGGTGCCACTACCGAGAAGGCCCTCTGCCTGGTTCCCTGTAACTTGGCTTCTCGCAGCGAGGGAACCGCCATAAGGCCCTTGGCACTAGACCTCAGTGTCCGGGCAGAACGATGGGGGTGGAGACGCTCCTTCAGGCTGCCCCTGCCCGCCATGCACAATCTCCCCCTGGGCATTTTTTGCTGTTAATTATTACATTTATATTCCATCTTTTCTCCCAAGGAGCTCAAGCTTTGCCTGCTTCTCAGCCTCTCCGTTTTCTCCTCACAACAACTCTGTGAGGTAGGCTAAGAGACAGTGAATGGCTCCCGTGATCATTTTAACTGAGTAAGGTTTGAGCCCCGGTGTCTCGCAGGAACTAGTCTGGCACCTTTAATCACTACACCTCACTGCCGGATTGAGCACAGGGTGAGAAGGCAAGCAAGTTGGCAGCAGGGCTTTGGAGAGGTGGAAGAGGGGACTGTCTAAGGGTCTTTGCTTGTACCCCTCTTCCATCTTCCCCCATGCAGAGCATATCTAGATTCAGCATTGAATCTAGGGTCATGGTGAGATCCAGTTTGGGCTGTGTACTGAGGCCTGTCAGGATTTGGTGATCTCTACTGATTTATGGAGGGACACGGGACTTGCCGATCAGAAGGTCGGCGGTTCAAATCCCCGTGACGAGGTGAGCTCCCATTGCTTGGTCCCTCCTCCTGAGCACCTAGCAGTTCGAAAGCACCTCAAAGTGCAAGTAGATAAATAGGTACCGCTCCGGTGGGAAGGTAAACGGTGTTTCTGTGCGCTGCTCTGGTTTTCCAGAAGCAGCTTAGTCATGCTGGCCACATGACCCAGAAACTGTACACCGGCTCCCTCGGCCAATAAAGAAAGATGAGGGGCGCAACTCCAGAGTTGGCCACGACTGGAGCAAATGGTCAGGGGTCCCTTTACAATTACTGATTTATGGGTTTGTTTGTTTTTTGCTTCATTTCTTAATATTGTATGTGGTGGGATTTCGTTAAAAACTCTACCAGAGCAGTTTGCAGGGCAAATACGTACAGCCCCTCCTTTTTTAAAGAAAAAAATCATACCAAAACAAGGAAAATGTAAGACAGCCAGCATCGACATTTTTTTTTAAAGAAAGGATAGATGAAAGGAAATAATATAATTCAGTGTTGAAAGGCTAACAGAAGAAACAAGGCAGTTTTCACTCTCCAGAAGTGGTTCACTTCCTAGCAGAGAGAATTCCAGAGTCCAGGTGCCATCACTGAGAAGGCCCTGTCTCTGACTACATAACGGTCAAATGTTCATGACACCTGGCAGATTAATCAGCCTTCCGGAGAAGTCACAATGGATTGAAATAAAAGCAGTGACCCATTTTGACCCAGTTTAAAGTCCAGCATGCCTGGAGACCATTCCTGCTCTTCCTGTGTGAGTGGTTATTTACAAGCCTAGTACAGATTAGACATGGTTTGCTATGTAGTCATAGACAAAATGAAACTGTATAAGTAAAATCATAACATAGAAGATACGTTAAATTCGGTTGTAATACATAAACGATACAAAATTACCAGAGGTATCTGAAATAAGTTGCACAACATGAAACCTTAAAATGTGGCTGTGAAGAGTGAGTTGAAAAACATAAATGACATAAACAGATTAAAATTGCGATGTATGAGAACGGCGGCCAGGCAGGATAAGTTTAACCTGGGGGATATTTCCTTGCGTAGTTTTGCAGCCAGAAAGAGAAATTGGCCACAGCCTCTGATAATAATTTGTTTGGATTGGGCAAAAGGTAGACTATGCAAACCTAGCAGAATAATAGAACCATAGAATTGTAGAGTTGGAGGGGACCCCGAAGATCATCTAGTTCAACCCCCTGCAATGTAGGAATCTTGCCCACACCCATCTCTGGGTGGGCTCAAATCACCAACTTTATTTAAAGGCCAAAGCCGCTGCATTAAAAATGGTTGCATCTATCCTTCAGCCCAAATCCAAAGTGCTGTCTTTCTGAAGCCATTCCATTGAGTCCCCCCCCCCCAAATACTTGTTATGCCTATGGCGGCGATCCTATGGCAAGATGTCCATCTGTCATGGATGCTTTAGCTGAGATAAGTTGTTCTACAGAAGCACATATTTTGATAAGATATGTTGAATTGTATTTAAAAAAGAATTAAAAAAAGAATTTAATAAAAGAATTTATATAGTTACCTACAGCCTGTCATTTATTTATTTATTTATTTATTTATTTATTTATTTGTACGTACCCCACCCATCTGGCTGGGTCTTTCCAGCCACTCTGGGCGGCTTCCAACAAAGATTAAAAATACATTAAAATGTCACACATTAAAAACATCCCTGAACAGGGCTGCCTTCAGATGTCTTCTGAATGTCAGGTCGTTGTTTATCTCTTTGACATCTGATGGGAGGGCATTCCACAGGGTGGGCGCCACTACCAAGAAGGCCCTCTGCCTGGTTCCCTGTAACCTCACTTCTTGCAGGGAGGGTACCGCCAGAAGGCCCTCGGCGCTGGACCTCAGTGTCCAGGCAGAACGAAGGTGGTGGAGACGCTCCTTTAGGTATACTGGGCTGAGGCTGTTTAGGGCTTTAAAGGTCAGCACCAACACTTTGAATTGTGCTCGGAAACGTACTGGGAGCCAATGTCGGTCTTTCAAGATGTGTGTTATATGGTCTCTGTGGCCACTCCCAGTCACCAGTCTAGCTGCCGCATTCTGGATTAGTTGTAGTTTCCGGGTCACCTTCAAAGGTAGCCCCACATAGAGCGCATTGCAGTAATCCACGCAAGAAATAATAGAGCATGCACCACTCTGGCGAGACAGTCTGCGGCCAGATAGGGTCTCAGCCTGTGTACCAGATGGAGCTGGTAAACAGCTGCCCTGGAAACAGAATTGACCTGCACCTCCATGGACAGCTGTGAGTCCAAAAAGACTCCCAGGCTGCGCACCTGGTCCTTCAGGGGCACAGTTACCCCATTCAGGACCAGGGAATCCTCCACACCCGCCTGCCCCCTGTCCCCCCAAAACAGTACTTCTGTCTTGTCAGGATTCATTCCATTAGAGGTCATCCATCCTCCAACTGCCTCCAGACACTTGGACTAGATGACCCTCGGGTCCCTTCTAGCTCTTACGATTCTGTGAATGCATGCATGGCAAGTCAGATTCTGTCCATCCTCTCCATGCATCGGGGTTGCGAGTGTGAGAATGGGGCTTTAGATGTGTCATACCAGGCATGTCCAAAGTCTGTTTCGGGGGTCTAATATGGCCCTCCGGTTGATGCAAACTGGTCCCCGTGGCAGTATATGTCCTGGGGCAAAATCCTAAAAAAAAATCTCAGCAACTTCAATCCTAAAAAATAGCTCAACAACTCTGGGGTAAACTTCAACCCTAAAAAAAAAAAATCAACAACTTTGGTCGGCCCTCACACATGCTCACTTCATCAAATCTGGCCCTCTTTGAAAAAAGTTTTGGAAGCCTTATAAGAAAGCGCTGGAGGAAAGGGACTGTGAGCAATGGCTTGGGAGAGGTGTTAAAGCTAAAACGATTAGCCTGCCTTGTTATTTTTCCTGTTGCCAGAAGGTATGATGTAACCATGTTACATTTATAGAGCTGAAATGTTGCCTTTTGCAGTTTACTATTGTGTTGTTGTTGTCTTCGGATGTTATGCGGAAGTTGCTCTGGCATTGTTTTGATTGTGAAATGCGTTCAATGTTAGAAACTCAGGCAAATAAACAAATCGCCAAATGGCATCGCAACAAAATATCTAGGCATCGTTCCCCCCCATGAGATTTATTTTTGTTACGATTTTTTCCATATCACTTCTATACTGCTTTATACTTTAAGAAAAACATCTCAGTGTGGTTTGTTGTTGTTGTTGTTTAGTCGTTTAGTCGTGTCTGACTCTTCGTGACCCCATGGACCAGAACACGCCAGGCACTCCTGTCTTCCACTGCCTCCTGCAGCTTGGTCAAACTCATGTTGGTAGCTTCGAGAACACTGTCTAGCCATCTCGTCCTCTGTCGTCCCCTTCTCATTGTGCCCTCCATCTCTCCCAACATCAGGGTCTTTTCCAGGGAGTCTTCTCTTCTCATGAGGTGGCCAAAGTATTGGAGCCTCAGCTTCACGATCTGTCCTTCCAGTGAGCACTCAGGGATGATTTCCTTCAGAATGGATAGGTTTGATATTCTTGCAGTCCATGGGACTCTCAAGGGACTCTCAGTGTGGTTTACAACACACTAAAACATCACATCAAACAATCCCGAATAAAACAAATTCAGGCTTCCAGGAAAATATTTCAGATCCTTCTCTAAGTGAATTTTGCTTTCTCCCCATATTTGTTTACCTACTTAATTTATAGAGTTGCCCCATAGCAGAAGTACTCTAAGAAGCCAAGGGGGTGTACAGTGGTACCTCGGGTTACAGACGCTTCAGGTTACAGATGCTTCAGGTTACAGACTCCACTAACCCAGAAATAATACCTCGGGTTAAGAACTTTGCTTCAGGATGAGAACAGAAATCGCACGGTGGCAGCGGGAGGCCCTGTTAGCTAAAGTGGTACCTTGGGTTAAGAACAGTTTCAGGTTAAGAACAGACCTCCGGAACGAATTAAGTTCTTAACCCAAGGTACCACTGTAGTGGTTAGAGTGTCGGACTAGGACCTGGGAGATCAGGGTTCAAATCCCCACTCAGTCATGAAGCTCATTGGGTGACTTTGGAGTCAATCACAAGTTTCTTAACGTTCCTCACAGGGTTGTTGTCAATCATGTACAGTGGTACCCTCGGGTTACATACACTTCAGGTTACAGACTCTGCTAACCCAGAAATAGTACCTCAAGTTAAGAACTTCGCTTCAGGATGAGAACAGAAATCGTGTGGCGGCAGCAGGAGGCCCCATTAGCTAAAGTGGTACCTCAGGTTAAGAACAGTTTCAGGTTAAGAACAGACCTCTGGAACGAATTAAGTTCTTAACCTGAGGTACCACTGTACTCCTTGCAGGAAAAGGTGGATATAAATGCAGTAAATAGGCTTATCTGCTGAAGAAAGCTGGAGGGGCCAGCCAGATGGAGATGTCAGTCACCACCCTGGCTTTCCAAAGATCTCCATGTGGTTGCAGTTGGACTTGCCTCAGTCACAAAATGCGCCTGGCCCCTGGGGAATTTCAACACTGGTCTTCTTTGTAAACATGCCCACAGGTTGTCAGTCCTTGACTGGCGCAAGACGCCAAAGGCAGGCCAGCTCTCCTCTTTTGCCTCGCCCAGTTGGCCCGCTGCGTCTCTCTGTTCCATGCTGTGTGCTTTATTTACAGCAGCGACACAGGGCTGGCTTGTGGAAGAGCCATGACTTTCAGATCCGCAGCGGAGCTCCCGTCCGCTTGCCAGAATAGTGGCTTGTCGAAATGCATCCGCAGAAGGTTCACAGACACCCAGCTGTTTGATGGAATGGACCACAAGGGTAGATGGTTGGATATTAAAGGGATTTTTATTTTTTATTTTCCCCCCATTTTTCTGTGCAGAATTCCCTCCCTCTCGCCTGGGCAGCGTGAGGAAGGTGAATGAGGACACAGAAGACGGCAGCCAAGGCTGTGTTGGCCCATTCCCCTGATGGAAAGAAGCATGTGAAGCTCTGACTTGTGTTGAAATCTGGCTTGGCAAGGAGAGGGAGATGTTTGTGTAACATGCTGCTGAAGAGTCAAAGCAGGACCTCAGTCACAGAGCCTCCTTCACCTTTGCCCAGAGTTGTCTCGCATTTAAACACAACTCTCTCTCAATCTCCTGGAAGATTAAATAAGGACCCACCCCCCAAGAAATCTGCCATGGTGGTTGCAGTCCTGCTCTTTTTATTATTAGAAACTGAGGGAAACAATTAACAATATGCCTCTTGCTCAGTGTTAGAAACTCAGATATACAGTCTCAACTTGGAAGTTGAACGGAATCTGTTCCGAAAATCCGTTCAAAATGTTCCAAAACGTTCAAAAACTAAATCACGGCTTCTGATTGGCTGCGGGAAGCTCCTGCAGCCAATCAGCAGCTGCGGAAGCCCCGTCGGACGTTCGGGTTCCGAAAGAACGTTTGCAAACTGGAAGAATCGTTTGGGATCTAAGGTATGACTGTACAGTGGTACCTCAGGTTACATACGCTTCAGGTTACATATGCTTCAGGTTACAGACTCCGCTAACCCCGAAATAGTGCTTCAGGCTAAGAACTTTGCTTCAGGATGAGAACAGAAATCAGGCTCCGGCGGCACAGCGGCAGCAGGAGGCCCCATTAGCTAAAGTGGTGCTTCACATTCAGAACAGTTTCAGGTTAAGAACAGACCTCCGGAACAAATTAAGTACTTAACCTGAGGTACCACTGTATAAGCTAGGTGTCAAATGGCTACTTAAACCAGGGTGTGACAGTTGCCAAAAGAGAATGCCTATTATTCGTCATTTGGGCGCCCGGACATCTCAAAAAGTCTTATTTTTCAAATGACGGGCAGACTGTGACTGATTCTCAGTTAAACGTCTGGCTCATTGAGAAGACAACCTTTAGCTAGAGTTAAGAACTTTGAGAACTGAAAGAAGAAATGTCATTCAATCCAGGGACAGTCCACCTATCCGGTTCGTTCTGATTGTGCAGATAAAATATCCCAGGTGGATTGCTATGAGATATGTTGTTAATGTGAAAACTGTCCCATGATTCCCCAGGCATGCACCTCCAGATGCTGGTGACGTCAGGCGCCATCCTAGTGCATCTTCACCTGGTCGCAAGTGGCTGATAGCCAGATGCAAAATGCACCTGACAAATTCCGAACACTGTGTCTTGCTTCTCTGAGTGGGGAATGGAGAAGGTTGCATAAGTCTGTGCAGAAGCTAGCCTGCTGTACTGAGGTAAAAAATCGATGTTTGTCATAGCTGTCAACTTACAGATTTGAAAATAAGGGACCAGCGGCCTTGAAAATAAGGGATCAGCGGCCTTGAAAATAAGGGATCAGCAGCCAAAATAAGGGATTTTCCAAGCACAGGAGTGTTCAACTTCTGAGCCCCTCCGGGCCAAAGGCAGAAAGCCCAGCCAGCAGCCAAATGAAGCCTCAATCGGTGGTTCCCACAGCGCAGCAACCCTGCAAAGGGGATGCAGCAAGGAAAACCACCGTCACCTTTCCGCTGGGAAGCGCTGAGCAAAGGCGAGTCTCCAGGCAACACGGCCGATTTGATTGGCCCAAGGCATGCAAGCTCCACCCCCCAGTCGTTCTTAGACTCCTTATTGGGTGAGCAACGCAGCCAAGCAACCCAGTTGGAGCCTCCCTCCTCCCTGGCCGGCAGGGAGGGAGGGAAAGGAGCTGCTTCCTTTGAAACCCGGGAAATTTAAGGGACATCATCAGTAAGGGACAGCAGCGGGACACGGCGCTGGGATAAGGGCCTTCCCCGCCAAATAAGGGACGGTTGACAGCTACGATGTTTGTTGTTCCATGCGCTTTGCCTCTGGTATATGGCTTTTGGGAGGCTGATGACACGGCAGTGCTGCCCAGTCCTGCTTTAGAAATCATCATCCATGTCTCTTAGGTCCTTGGACAAAGAGAAGCCAGAGAGATCTGCCTCTCCTGCCTACTGCCTGTTACTGCTAGCTGAAGAGCCAGATCAACATTTCCGAAGTTAAAGAAATGAGCCACTCCAGCCAAGAGGAGTCTTTTGGGTCTCTAATGAGGCCATTCTCTTTTTGGGAGCTGTGAACCTCTCGTCCTTTGCAGAGAGCGAGAGTTGGGAGTACAGCATGAGCCACGAAGGCGATATAGATAATTAGTGTGTTCTTTCTGGTGTGTAATTGTAAGTAATTATGTCATTAATGTAATTGCAGGCCATAACTTTTCCCCCGGGCTTGAAGAACACTCTGCTTCAGGCCACTGAGGGTGGGGAGGGAAGGGTCGTTGACATGCGCCAGAGTGACGCCCCTCAATTCTGTCACTCTGGGCAGAGAGGAAATTTGATCTCCTTACCTCTCAATGCCACGCATACCAGTATTTGTTTGCTGTCCTTTTGGGGCAATGCTTGTTTGTTTCCTTTGTGGTATACAGTGGTACCTCGGGTTAAGAACTTAATTCGTTCTGGAGGTCCGTTCTTAACCTGAAACTGTTCTTAACCTGAGGTACCACTTTAGCTAATGGGGCCTCCTGCTGCCGCCACACGATTTCTGTTCTCATCCTGAAGCAAAGTTCTTAACCCGCGGTACTATTTCTGGGTTAGCAGAGTCTGTAACCTGAAGCGTTTGTAACCTGAAGTGTCTGTAACCTGAGGTACCACTGTATTTGTGTCCCACCTTACTGTAAAGTGGTCCCAAGCTGGTTTAGAATTAAGCTGAAACCTAACAACATTTGGTTGGCACAGATTTACTGTGTAAGCGGTGTGAGAGAACAGTAAGATGTGGGCTATCTTAAACCTCTTATGCCTTGAGGGATATCTTTGAGGGAAGAAAAGGCTCAGGAGTAAACCCTACACAGCGGAGTCGCTAAGGTGCTCACATGGAGCCTTGTATGCCTCCTTCCAGCAACACCTGCAGCCAAGCCATAGCTGTCAACTTTCAGATTTGAAAATAAGGGATTAGCAGCCTCACCTGTCCTAGGGACAGTCTACGGGATATCTAACAATCCGGGATAGCACTGGGAAGCAGCGGGAAACGGCGCTCAAATAAGGGAATTTCCCGCCAAAAAAAAAAAAAGGGAAGGTTGAGAGCTATGCACCAAGCTGGTGCCAAACATATTGCTCTGCTTTCCTTTGGACCACATCAGCGAGTCTTGTCATCTGGGCAGGACAGGACAGGACCTTCATATGCATTGCCCAGGCTTGCTCCCTGCAGAGGTCACTTTGGTGCTGCTTTGAAGCGCACTCCATTGTCTCTTGAGATTCACAGGTGCCAATGGAATTGCTTCAGAAAGGGAGCACTTTGAATTTGGGCCGAAGGGGTGATTCAGCTATTTTTAATGCAGCGACCCTGGCTTTTAAAGAAGGAGTTCCACGGCCCTCTTGCGAGCCTCACTCCCAGCCCATCTCAAATTGCTTTGCTCGGTTTTCAGGAAGAGCTACTACCTAACAACTGTGACTAAATGAGCCCCACATTTTTGCCTGTTGGAGAAGACCCCCCTTGTCTCTTCTGTAGAGACACTGTGATGTGGTTTCTGTGGCTGGCTGGGTGTTGCAGATACTCACCCTCACCACAGACCTAAGAAAAGTAGCTAGGAGTTTACTCTGCCACAGATGAATAATGGCCCATCCATTCATGATTCCCCGAGACCCTTCTGTAGACCAGTTTGAGTTTCATAATGGTTTAAAGGCAGGGATTGAATACAATGAAAGCTGTTGATATTACAGTGACCTTGAGTATCTCCTTGTTGTCATAATGGTGGCCACAGGGATGGGGTTACAGCTGGGGAAAAACACAACATCGGAATCTCAGACTTGTTGAGTTGGAAGGGACCAAGAGGACAACTCTTTTCTGCTTCTGTGTTGGAACTCCTATTTGGGGACTTCCCTGGCTTTTTTCTGGCCCATGTAGGACCAGTCTGGATAGTTAGCCTTAGTGAAGACTTGACGTTTTCATCCCCCCAAATTTTTTTGATTGCGTTTCCCCTGAAATGAGGCTGCATTTTAATGTTGTATTTTAATCTTGTTTTTTAAAGCTGTATTTCAATCAATTGTTTTTATATTTGGTGTTAACTGCCCTGAGCCCAATCTTGGCTGGGGAGGGCGGGGTATAAATAAAATAATAATAATAATAATAATAATAATAATAATAATAATTATTATTATTATTATTATTATTATTATTATTATTATTATTATTGTTGTCTTTCACCCAAAGTGGGGCTCGAACCCACAATATTGAGATTAAGAATCTAATTCTCTGCCGCCTGAGCTATCAATGGAGGGGTCTTCATTAGAGGTGCCAGTGAATTCAAGGAAATTGGGGCAAAGCACCACATTTTCAGCCATGTTGCTGCTCTCATCTTGCAAGGGTGTTTAATAGCAGCCTTGGTGCATCTTTGGGGAGGTAGAGGATCTTAGTGATGGGACAATGGTCCAAACGCCTTCCCGTGTTTTGGCTCCCTGCTTGAAATGGAGACGGTCTCTGAAGTCACCTTGGGTCAGGCCCTTTATATAGACCTTGCAGAAGGCCTGCTAGCTTCTGCGGGGATCTGCAGGCGACGGGGCTTATTCGTTTTGCACAAACGTGGCTGCTTCCTTGTGGCACTGAAGATCGTAGGAGGCGTTTTTAGGGTGCAAACCTGAAGATGGATTCTCCAGCGTTTGTTATGTAGCCGGCATTGGCTTTCTCTGTGAGCTTTGCAGGATGGAGAGAGAGAGGGAGAGAGCGAGCGAGCTAAACTCTTGGCTCGCTTCAGCCAAACAGCATTTTTCCAGGAAACTGGTGCCCACTGAGGCTATTTCCATGTCGGGGAAGAGTGCTTATTCCAAGTTCACGGCGCTGGCAGCTGCGTCCACCGATGTTTGGCGCGAAATGAGCTCTGCTCCTGCCTCCCTCAGACCATGAATCTTCCAGGTCATCTAAGTTGAACGCCGAGTAAATTGCATGCTTCGCTTTTTGCTTTTTTAAATGGCTGTGGCCCTTCTGAAGGTTTTGCTTCTTTGCTGTTTAAAGGGTTATGGACATGAGAAAACAACCACCACCCAGATCTTCCTAAAGAGAAAAGGGAAACAGTTCTTTCCCCTGCTTATATTAAGTGCAAATAGAACCATTTCTCTCACAGTTGCTCAAAGCCTCTGTTCTTAAAACGATGGACTTGATGTATCCTCCCCACCTGGCATTTCAGGTGCCAAGACCGTTTATCGTCATGTTTAAATGCCAGTAAATGGGATTTCTGAGCCAGAGGTTCCAGGAGAAGGGACACACTGGCGCTGCTTGTGCCTTTTCCCTTGATTGCTACGGGGCTGGGATGTTCTGAAATGAAAGGTCTGTTCTGTTATGCACAGCTTCTGTCGCCCATGTGAATAATGGGGATGCCGCCTTAAAATTAGGGGTTATCTGGCAACTTTAGGCTGTGCATCAGCCGGTCCTTCATTTGCTTGCTGATTGCTTGAAATGCTTTTTCGACTCCTGCTGCTGCTAGTACTGCTCAGGGGCAGTGTCCAAGTGCCTGTTCGGCATTTGAGTTAGGCTGAATTCCTAGCTCAGGTGCTAAAACGAAGGGCTGCAGGGACACAGCATTCAGAAATCACTTTTTATTTTTAGTGCCTCAAGTTTCTAGACCAGGCATAGGCAAACTCGGCCCTCCAGATGTTTGGGGACTACAACTCCCATCATCCCTTTCCACTGGTCCTGTTAGCTAGGGATGATGGGAGTTGTAGTCCCAAAACATCTGGCGGGCCGAGTTTGCCTGTGCCTGTTCGAGACAATACGGTTGTGACTTGAGAGTCTGGGAGCAATAAATGCTGAAACCTAAAAAGCTAGAGATTTGGCAAAATTTCATCACCATCATTAGCCAGCTCAGACAACCTTGTGATTGAGAGGCAAAAGAGAAATGTTTGAAATAAACTGATTTGAAATCAAGGAACTCCCTCGGGAAGTGGTAGATTCTCCTCCGTTGGAGATTTTGAAGCAGAGGTTGGATTGCCATCTGTCATGGATGCTTTAGCTGAGATTCCTGCAATGCAAGGGGGTTGGACTAGATGACCCTCGGGTTCCCTTCTGACTCAAAAATTCGATAATTCCTAGGTTTAACCCCCAGCGTCCCAGGTAGGGCTGGGAATGTCCTCTGCTTGAAAAGCTGACCAGCTGCTGCCTGCCAATCAGTGTCAACTTTATTGTGGACCAATGGTCTGACTCTGCATAAAAAAACTTCTTGCCGGGTGCAAGTAAATAAATAGGGACCGCTTACTAGCGGGAAGGTAAACGGTGTTTCCGTGTGCTGCGCTGGCTCGCCAGATGCAGCTTGTCACGCTGGCCACGTGACCTGGAAGTGTCTTCGAACAGCGCTGGCCCCCGGCCACTTAAGCGAGATGGGCGCGCAACCCCAGAGTTGGACATGACTGGCCCATATGGGCAGGGGTACCTTTACCTTTACTAATGCTCCTCCCAGGGACGCGGCTGGCGCTGTGGGTTAAACCACAGAGCCTAGGACTTGCTGATCAGAAGGTCGGCGGTTCGAATCCCCGTGGCGGGGTGAGCTCCCGTTGCTCGGTCCCTGCTCCTGCCAACCTAGCAGTTCGAAAGCACCCCAGTACAAGTAGATAAATAGGTACCGCTCCAGCAGGAAGGTAAACGGCGTTTCTGTGCGCTGCTCTGGTTCGCCAGAGCGGCTTAGTCATGCTGGCCGCATGACCTGGAAGCTGTACGCCGACTCCCTTGGCCAATAAAGCGAGATGAGCGCCGCAACCCCAGTGTCGGCCACGACTGGACCTAATGGTCAGGGGTCCCTTTACCTTTTAAGGCTCCTCCCAGTAGTGCTGTAAAGTAAGTCAGTAGCCTTTCAACTGCTTGTTGAGTTGAAAGAAACTGGACAGAGTCTCATTTTTTATGCATCAGGTATCCAAGAGAGCTTTCTGGGCCCGTCTTCCAGGAAACCAGGAGTTTCGCTTCGTCCTTGCTCTTTTAGCTTCTGCTCTTACGGCAGTTCTTGAGTGTCTGAGGAAGGGTCTAGCTTTGAATGCAGAAACCCCCGGGCTCAATCCCCCGACAGGCCCAGGTTGCAGGGGGAGAGACCCCTGCCTGGAGCGTTGCTGCCAATCAGTGCAGACAGTACTAAACTAGATGGATCAATAATCCAAACTGGTAACTTGCAGCTCCCTGGGCTTGTATTGTGACAGGGGCTGAGAGGGCTGCTATTTCCGGCAAAAACTTCAGGACAAAACGAACGCTGTTAGCACTGTTGATTTGATTTTTTAAAGCCCTCTGCTGCTTTTAAACATTATAGACTACTGAAGTAAAAAGAGGACCCAGGGAATTTTGTGGTTTTGCCCCCTCCCCCCCCCCTTTCGTGGTGATTTTGTTCTTAAACTGGAAATCCTACTGAGAAGGGAGGTTATTTTTCCTGTTCAGAGTAATTACATGCTAGGCTGCCATTCTCTTGGCTTCTGTTGCAGCTTTCCTCCCCCCCCCCCCCAATTTCTGGGCTGGCGGGGGGTGGGGGTGGGCTTGTCTTCTATCTCTCTTGCCTGGCAGCGAGTGTGCGTGGAAAAGACGAGGCAGCCAAATGTTGGGTTGCGAAGCACAGAAGAGGGCCTTGTGATTTAGCTGAATAATTATTGCAGAGTGTGCAGATCCAGTTGCGGTTAGTTTGGGTTGCCGCGCCGTCCCCTTTGGCCTAGCAACAAGAAGCACTCAATTCCAGGGCCAGAAGTTGGCATATTTTATCCTGCGCCCCTTCCGCTGCCCGTCTCCCTCCTGGGGGGGGGGGCGGGGGAGAAAAACACCAATATCTATATTTGGCTTTGGTTTTGGAAGAGCAGCTTTTGCTTCCAAGGGTTTATCTTAGGCTTTGCAGTAATCTCTGCACGGCAGCCAACAAGATGGTAAGCAACGACTCAAAGCACCAACCAGTATTTGTATATATATACAAAGCCTGGCCAATCCAACAACAACAATAATAATATTCCACCCATCTAACTGGGTTGCCCCAGCCATTCTGGACGGCTTCCAGCAAACAAAAACATCAAAGACAGTAAACATGAAGCATTTAAAAACTTCCCTATATAGGGCTACCTTCTTATGTATTATTATTATTATTATTATTATTATTATTATTATTATTTTAAATTTCTTTGTCGCCCTTCATCCGAAGATCCCAGCATGGTTCACGACATAAAAATACAAACTGAGAAATAAGTAATAAAGCAAGAACCAAAACAAACCAATAAACTGTATCCCATAAACACATAAGAAAAAAAAAATATTGGAATTTTATTTACAACATAACATAACCCCCCACCCCCAATACACAAATCCACCCTCATTAAATGTGAACATACAGTGAGCATAACGTACAACAACACAAACAACCAAATAAAAGACTTCCTTTATCCTGTATCTGGCCTCCTTATTTACTTCTTATAAACTGTTTATGAATAATTATTAAGATTTTTCTAATTATAACTTAAATATCCACAAAGTCCATAAACACATTGAAAAAGCCGTATAATGTTCAATCAGCACAAGGCCTGGCCATAGAGAAGCGTTTTCACCTGGCGCCTAAAGGTATGCAATGAAGGAGCCAGGCGAGGCTCCCTGGGGAGAGCATTTCACAAATGGGGAGCCACCCCGGAAAAGGCCCTGTCTCATGTTGCCACCCTCTGGATCTCTTTCGAGGAGGCAAACGAAGAAGGGTCTCAGAAGATGATCTCAGGGTCCGGGTAGGTTCATATGGAAAGAGGGTGGTCCATGAGGTATTGCGGTCCTGAGCCCTTTAAGGCTTTATAAGTCAAAACCAGCACTTTGAACTGGGCCCGGAAGCTAATTGGCAGCCAGCGCAGTTGGGCCAGGATTGGTGCTATACGCTCAAACCGTCTTCCCCTAGGGAGCCAGCTGGCTGTTCAATTCTGCACCAGTTGAAGTTTCTGAACTGTCTCCAGAGGCAGCCCCACATATGATGCATTGCAGTAATCTAACCTAGATCTTACATTTCCGATTACAGGCCACATCCACACGGTATATTTAAAGCCCTGTTGTACTGCTTTTAACAGTCATGGCCTCCCCCCTAAAGAATCCTGAGCAATGCAGTTTTAAGTATACTGAGAGTTCCTAGGAAGCCCCAATTCCCTTCGCAGATCTACAATTCCCAGAGTTCCCTGGGAAGAGGGATCGATCGTTAAACCACTCTGGGAATTATAGTGGGGGAAGGCTGTTAAAAGCGCTTTTAAATGGGTGGTTTGCAGATGTGCCCACAGTAACTATTTTGTACTTCCTTCACTCGAATCCCTGGAGCCTCTGACAATGTTTTAAGATTAGACTGTGAAGCTTCTGCTTCCCCATACAAGCCTCGGATCCTAGAATCACAGAATTGTGTAGTTGGAAAGGGATCCCAAGCGGTCATCTAGACCAACCCCCTGAAATGCAGGAATCTCAATTTTTTTATTTTTTTTCTTGGCAGTGATTTGGCTTGAATTTGGCTCCTGCTGGCTCGGTCCAGCCTCGCTTGTTTTTATTTTTTGCTATTTCTGTATTACTAATAATTGCCAAATTCTCATATTGCATGTTCCTTGGAGCTGCGGAAAAACTGTGTAAATGCAGTTCCAAATGCACCAACCCCTAATTACTATCAGCAGGCGGATTGATTTGGCTGCCAGTTGATTATTTTTACAGTAAACAGCCGCCTTGCCGGACTTGGGAAGCAAAGCCTGCTCTCATGCAGCTTATTGAACTGAAAATCTTGTACTGTCTTTCCTATAGAGCCGGAAAACAAAGCACACATGTCTTTGGGGAGGATATTTCTGGTCCTCCTGATAATGAACCCTCCTCCCCTCGTAAAAGCAGTTTTGCGTGCTTGGTTTTTTAATCTTTGCTCACGTAGAGAAGTCTTCCCTGGTAGAGGAGGTTCCAGTAAACCGGTGTGCATTCCTGCCTTGTCTCTTAAAAAATAAATGAATTAGGTGGCGCAGCTTAAAATAGCACCGTGATGCCGAAGAGAACTTCCCAAAGGGAGGGACAAGACACGGAAGCCCTGCAAACAATGATCTCAGTGGCAAAAAGCTTTTGTCCTGGCCCTCTCCAGATCCCGACAACGCTTTGGCACGTGCTGCGATTTTGCTCTTCTGAGTAATACTGGGAACATAAGAAGTGTTTGCAGGACGCGGGTGGCGCTGTGGGTTAAACCACAGAGCCTAGGACTTGCCGATCAGAAGGTCGGCGGTTCGAATCGCCGCGACGGGGTGAGCTCCCGTTGCTCAGTCCCAGCTCCTGCCAACCTAGCAATTCGAAAGCACATCAAAGTGCAAGTAGATAAATAGGTACCACTCCGGCGGGAAGGTAAACGGCGTTTCCGTGCGCTGCTCTGATTTGCCAGAAGCGGCTTAGTCATGCTGGCCACATGACCCGGAAGCTGTACGCTGGCTCCCTCGGCCAATAAAGCGAGATGAGCGCCGCAGCCCCAGAGTCGTCCACGACTGGACCTAATGGTCAGGGGCCCCTTTAAGAAGTGCTTGCAGGATCAGGCCAGGGGCCCATCTAGGCCAGCATCCTAATCTCCCGTTGGCAGACCAGGGTGGAGAACATGAAACAGCAACACTCTTCTTTCCCATGGTTTCCAGTAATTGGTTTTGGGGATCATTTCTTTTCAGATTTCTGTGATAACGGCAAGTTGCCTGAAGCATAGCTGGCCAGAGCCTTTAGGCTTGTCAGTATCCTGGTGGCATGCTGCCATGGGAACTAAACAGTTAAGCTGGTTGCTCTTTATAAGGGATCTTTTGGGGAATGTTGCGATTAGGAGTGAGGAGCTGCTTTGGCAAATATATATTTTATTTTCCTCCCCTTCTCCCCTTCATAGCCAGAGGGTGTGTTTGTGTGTGGTGTCTGTGCAAAAGAAATAAGGCAAAACCACTGTTTGAAGAAAAGGAAGGAGGACCATAAGGGACGCGGGTGGCGCTGTGGGTTAAACCACAGAGCCTAGGACTTGCCGATCAGAAGGTCGGTGGTTCGAATCCCCATGACGGGGTGAGCTCCCGTTGCTCGGTCCCTGCTCCTGCCAACCTAGCAGTTCGAAAGCACGTCAAAGTGCAAGTACATAAATAGGTACAGCTCCGGCGGGAAGGTAAACGGCGTTTCCGTGCGCTGCTCTGGTTCGCCAGAAGCGGCTTAGTCATGCTGGCCCCATGACCTGGAAGCTGTACGTCGGCTCTCTTGGCCAATAAAGCGAGATGAGCACCGCAACCCCAGAGTCAGCCACGACTGGACCTAATGGTCAGGGGTCCCTTTACCTTTTTTAAGGAGGACCATGGTGCGATTCTGGCAATCCAGGTGTCCCCCTCATCTTTATGCAGCTGGTTCTTCCTGTCTAAGTGTGGAACCTGACAGTTGTCCCTGTTGAAATTCATTCTGTTAGTTTGGGACCTGGTTCTCCAATCTGTTAAGGTCATCTTGAACCCCAATTTTGGCTTCTGCATAGAACCTGTGGTCCTCATGTCGCTGAAATGCATCAGCCGCAGCGAGCAGAGCTGGTGATCAGAGATGATAGGACTTGGAGTAGTAATAATAATAATAATAAGAAGAAGAAGAAGAAGAATACGGTAATTTATTATTTATACCCCACCCATCTGGCTGGGTTTCCCCAGCCACTCTGGGTGGCTCCCAACAGAATATTAATACTGTCATACCTCGGGTTGAATGTGCTTCAGGTTGAGCGCTTTCAGGTTGCGCTCCACGGCAACCCGGAAGTAACGCAACCTGGAAGTAATGGAGCGTGCTACTTCCGGGTTTTGCTGCTTGTGCATGCGCAGACGCTCAAAATGACATCACACGCATGCACGGAAGTCGCAAAACGTGACCCACGCATGCGCAGATGCACCGTCGCATCTTACATTCTATTCAGGATGTGAACGGGGCTCCAGAACGGATCCCGTTCACATCCCGAGGTACCACTGTAATAATAATAAAAAAGCGATAAAACATCAAACATTATAAACTTCCCTAAACAGGGTTGCCTTCAGATGTCTTCTAAAAGTCAGATAGTTGTTGATTTCCTTGACATCTGGTGGTAGGGCTTTCCAGAGGGCGGGCGCCACCACCGAGAAGGCCCTCTGCCTGGTTCCCTGTAGCTTCACTTCTTGCAGTGAGGGAACTGCCAGAAGGCCCTCAGAGCTGGACCTCTCTGGCACAGAGAGAGCTCTTGGCCCAGCTGTGCCCTTGGTCGCCTGGAGGCGATTTTTGCTCCCCTGCAGGCGACCAGACAGGTACTGCTTCCCAGCCTGTGTATGGAGCAGATGATTGCAGGTACAGTGGACTTTGCAAGATGACGAAGACAGCCAGCTTGCTTATCAGCCTCTGCTATTCCCTGCTGGGGGGGAAAAGCTCCCATTCAGCTTGACCAGGAAGTATTTCTCGCATTTCTGATAAATCAGCACCCATGCCTGGCTTGTAATCACTTTCTCTCAGTGCCTGATTTTGCATGAAATAATTGCTAGCCTCTCCTACGCTATTAATAGTCTTCTATTCCTGTGAGCATGATCTCACTCGCTGGAGATGTTGGCGTTTCTGCCTTTTTTTTTTAAAGGGGGGGGAGCATGTGTTTGCCTTTTTTGCTGCTGCCCCAAAGGTCAGTCACATGGATCTCACGGGGTTTTCCTACTATTTTTGTGGGCTGAGGATGGGCAGCCTCATGACGGTTTGTTTGTGGATGGCTGACCAGAGAGAGAGGGAGAGAATGAGAAAGCTGTGTTTGTATAAGTTAATTCCTGGCAGGCTCCAGTCTGCATTGGAGGGCAACTCTGTGAAACGGCCTTCCGTTTCTGGAGGAAACTTGAAAAGATTATACAGGCTGCATCCTGATGGATCCGGGCCATGGCTGCCGGGGCGGAGAGGAACCCTAATCCAATTCTCCAAAGTGAATCACAGCGAGGGAAAGGCGTGCTTTGTGTATGGAAGAGAAATCTCTGAGTCATAATCCTGAAATGCACAGTTCTTTGCACTCCCTGTTCCCTGCTTACTCATGCAAGATGAGCACCAGGCGCTTTCCTTGGCTGAAAAAAAATGTGACTTTCTTACCTCCCCCCCCTCTCCTCCCCCACCAGTGACTTTACAGTGGTACCTTGGGTTAAGTACTTAATTCGTTCTGGAGGTCCGTTCTTAACCTGAAACTGTTCTTAACCTGAAGCACCACTTTAGCTAATGGGGCCTCTCGCTGCTGCCATGCCGCTGGAGCACGATTTCTGTTCTCATCCTGAAGCAAAGTTCTTAACCCGAGGTACTATTTCTGGGTTAGTGGAGTCTGTAACCTGAAGCGTATGTAACCCGAGGTACCACTGTGTTTGTATTTGGCCATCTTTCCCCACTGACCCACATTTTTAATCTTCATTCTCAAGGAGCTCAGAGAAATTTTGAGGCGTTGGGGTATAGGGATGATCGGTGTGCTGCGATGAACTCGTGAGCAGGATTTGAACTCCGAGCAGCAGAAGGAATGAGAGACGGTTGCATTGTTGTTACGGCATTAGAGAGAGAAGATGCGGCGCAGCAAAGGGGGAGAAATAAAAAACACCATGGAAAATGGAGTGGGAAGTTGGCAAAAAGGAAAAAAAAATATTACGTATTGGAATGCATATGCTATTTTGAAAATCTAATAAAATATAACTCGGTGTGCTGTGGTAATTGGCGGTTTGGGGACTAGGCTGGATTAAGCCTTTTTAAATACACGTCTTGGAGCCTCACAGAGTCATTCCTCTATGCCAGTGGTGTCCTAACTTTTTTTCAATGAGGTCCAGATTTGATGAAGTGAAGGGCCGTGAGGGCCGACTAAAGAGCCAGCCAAAATTGTTGACTTTTTTTTTTAAGGATTGAAGTTGTTGAGCTTTTTTTAGGGTTGATTTTGATTTTACCCCAGGAAATAAACTGCCACAGGGGCCAGATTAAACTGACTGGCGGGCCGGATTGAGCCCCCAAAATGGACAAGCTTTCTGTGTGACAGGCAGACAGGCAATATCTTTCATAACAACATTTTTAGGGGGTGGGGAAATGGCCTCTCCTTAAGTTTGGACAGCCCTGATGCAAGTGTTCTGGAGAAAGCTGTTGACACATCTGGCAATTTGCCTGCAAGAAACAGCAAAATGCATGGGGGACTGAAAGCGTCTCTGCAGGAAGAACAGAAGGATTTTGGAACGAAGGCAGTTTGGAACAAGGCAACCTGTTCTTTCTCCTTGCTACCTCGGGGATCTAATCTTGTTTAAAAGGAACCCTCTGAGTGCAGGGCTGATTTTTCCTCAGCTGAGGAGGCGAGTTCTCTCTGGCACGGAGTACGGGTGGCCTTGCTCATGGGTGCCTTGTCGCGGGTGACAAGGACCCAGGTTTTCAAGGCGGAAGATCATAGCTGTCAACTTTCAGATTTGAAAATAAGGGATCAGCAGCCTCGAAAACAAGGGATCAGCAGCCTCACCTGTCCCGGGGACAGGCCATGGGATATCTCCGGGATAGCAGCAGGAAATGGCCCTGGAATAAGGGAATTTCCCACAAAAAAAGGGAAGGTTGACAGCTATACGGAAGATCTCTTTTTTTAAAAAAGAAGGAAAGCGTAATTTGCTATGTGTGTGTGTTCTCCTCCACCCCCCAAATCACACCAATTTGGAGTGCAAGTGCGCAGCCTCGTGCACAGAAGAAAGGTTAAATTATGGTTTGCCTCCACCTGGGAGAGGTAGGTAGGAAATTACTTTGCAGGGTAGCGGGCAGGGCTTGGTGTGTTGACATCTGAACCATCCCTGAGTCTTACAATGTCCTGAGAAAGCAGAGATGAAGCAGTCTGATGGTTTGATGACTGTGTGGGGCATCTGCAGCTGTGAGGCCTGCCTTATCTCCAACATCCTGCCTTGTTTGCTTTTCTCTTCCCTCCTCCTCTTCTTTTCTCTTCTGCAATAACCCAGCCCTGATTCCCCACTTGCTTGTTTGCCTTCCATTTTGGCGTTCATTCCCATTACCTGCACATGTGTGTTTTAATGAGCTGAACAGAGCAAAATATTAGGAGTCATGGGGGTGTGGATGAACTCGGCAGTGCTTAGTTCATCTTTCGGTTGCTGTTTCGTTAAATGCTGTCAATATTGCTTTATAGAGTATGAATGCTGCATTGATCTGTTAATCGTAGAATATGACATTTGCTTTAATGGTGATTTTTAGCTTACTTAGTGGCTGCTTTGCTAGCAGTGCTTTACAGATTGTAACTGTTTCGCCAATGAATTGTTAATACTTCAGTGTGACTAATGCTCATTTGTGGTGTTCTATTATGTTCTGTCGTGTTATTGTTATTTATTGTTTGTAAGCTGCTTTGGGGTTCATTTGAATGAAAAGTGGCAGAGAAATATAATAAAACAAACCAATCTTAGTTTTCCTCCTGGCTAATAGAGTCTCTAGATTATCGAGATCTTCCTCTTTGTCTTGGCCTCCCGCAGGGCGGATTCGATTTAAATCACGATTTAAATCACTAGTCAGTAAGACTTGATTTAAATCTTTTTTTTTTACAGAAAGACTCATTCTTACTGGTATAATCTTAATATTTACAACCAGATGAAGGTTTCATTTTTGGAATCATAAATTTTCAGAGTAGTTTTTACAGTTGTATCAGAAATTACTGCTTTGGTTATACTATTAGAAATACATAGACAGTTATGAAATTATTGTGAGGTTTAATAAGTAAACTGTTTATATTTGGACAACTTTTCTGCTGTACTTTATTGGAAGGAGAAAAATAATCATTTCCTTAATAACAATTTAAACAATTTATTTAACTGGAGCAATAACATGATAGCATGCGTATCCATGTTTGTTAACTGATGTGGCTAAACATTGTTTTTTGCTTTTGTTTTAAAAACTTAGACTGAGTTTTAGCACACGTGAAAAACTTAAAGCAAATCCTTATTTCCTGATGAATAGCCTTTTGACTTTAATGTAACTTAAATAGAAAACTATCTTTAGAAATATTTTCCCCAAAAGCATTTTATTTTAAAAATCTGATTTTTAAAAAAATCTGATTTAAATAAAAAATATGATATATATATTTTTTAAAAAACCACCATTGATTTTTATCCACCCTGGCCTCTTGACCTTTTAGATATGAAAGCATTTGCACCCCTGCAGTGGATGTCCATTCCACCCCCAACCCCATTTCTAGAGGTATCCTGGACATGTGAGCCAGCTTCTAAGCGACCCAAGACAATTTTTAGTTGTCTTCAGTTGGCAATTTTATGCTGGAGCAAGGGCCATAGCACAGGGCTGCAGGCTCCCATGTTCAGTCTTGGCATCTCCAGGTGTTGTTGTTTAGTTGTTTAGTCGTGTCCGACTCCTCGTGGCCCCATGGACCAGAGCACGCCAGGCACTCCTGTCTTCCACTGCCTCCCGCAGTTTGGTCAAACTCATGCTGGTAGCTTCAAGAACACTGTCCAACCATCTCGTCCTCTGTCGTCCCCTTCTCCTTGTGCCCTCCATCTTTCCCAACATCAGGGTCTTTTCCAGGGAGTCTTCTCTTCTCATGAGGTGGCCAAAGTATTGGAGCCTCAGCTTCAGGATCTGTCCTTCCAGTGAGCACTCAGGGCTGATTTCCTTCAGAATGGATAAGTTTGATCTTCTTGCAGTCCATGGGACTCTCAAGAGTCTCCTCCAGCTCCGTAATTCAAAAGCATCAATTCTCCGGCGACCAGCCTTCTTTATGGTCCAGCTCTCACTTCCATACATCACTACAGGGAAAACCATAGCTTTAAGTATACGGACCTTTGTCGGCCAGGTGATGTCTCTGCTTTTTAAGATGCTGTCAGGTACCTTTGCCTGAAAGGCTAGAGAGAGAAGCTGCCAGTCAAAGTTGACAGTATGGAGATCAATGGTTTGGCTCAGTACAAGGCAGCTTCCAAGGTTCCTAGGCCCAAACAGTTGTACCACCAGGACCAATTGCATCTGGGAGGTTTGTTCAAGGTGATGCAGCGCAGCTGATGTTGCCCTTTCTTTGTTGCTATCAGATCAGACACTGGATAATGATTCAATTGCCTGAGGGGAAGGAAGGGCAACTCTGTGGGAGATCACTTGCTTTGCATCCAGGAAGGCTCCAAGGCCATTCCCGGCATCTCCAATTAGAAAAACAATGGAGGAAATCCCTCCTTTCAAATCTGCCCCCTGTTGATGCTCTCACCATGTCCTCTTCTTGGCTGGCTTCAAACACATCCACAGATTAAGGATGTGCTTGCAGCTGGCTGCTAAAGCACCTGTATTGCACAAGGTTCCAGAAAGATGTTGCTTTGGAGCACGCCGAGCCTGGCTCCTGACTGCGTGTTCATTTGCTTCCTGAAATGCTCCACTCCTTGCAAAGAGAGGAGGAGATTTATAGTGGTGTAGAGTGGGGAGCCGGGAGAAAAGCAATGACAAACCTAGACAGCATCTTAAAAAGCAGAGACATCACCTTGCCAACAAAGGTCCATATAGTTAAAAGCTATGGTTTTCCCCGTAGTGTTATATGGAAGTGAGAGCTGGACCATAAAGAAGGCTGCTCGCCAAAGAATTGATGCTTTTGAATTCTGGTGCTGGAGGAGACTCTTGAGAGTCCCATGGTCTGCAAGAAGATCAAACCTCTCCTTTCTGAAGGAAATCAGCCCTGAGTGCTCACTGGAAGGACAGATCCTGAAGCTGAGGCTCCAATACTTTGGCCACCTCATGAGAAGAGAAGACTCCCTGGAAAAGACCCTGATGTTGGGAAGGATTGAGGGCACAAGGAGAAGGGACGACAGAGGACGAGATGGCTGGACAGTGTTCTTGAAGCTACCAGCATGAGTTTGACCAAATTGCGGGAGGCAGTGGAAGACAGGGGTGCCTGGCGTGCTCTGGTCCATGGGGTCACAAAGAGTCGGACACTAAACGACTAAACAACAACAACAACAACAACAACAACAACAACAACGGAGTGGGAAGCCAGTGTAGGGCAGTGGCTAGAGTGTTGGACTAGGACAGGGGTCAGCAAGGCTTACCAAGCATGGGCCAGATCACTCCCACAGAGATCCTCCGTGGGCCAGACCGACGCAATTTCCGGCGTCTGGGCATGCGCAGAAGCGATTTCCGCAGTTGCGGAAGAGAGTCCCTGTGCCACCCTGCACGGAACGTAAGAAGAGGTTTGATTGTAAAAGCAAATCGCCAATTGGTACTTTGAGCCTAGGTTAAAGTTGCCCCAGCGGAATCTCTAAGCACCATTTTTTGTGGTTGGATGATGATGATGGTGATGATGATTTCCATACCGTTTTATATTTTAAAGGGGAAAAAATCTCAATGTGTTTTCCAACACGTGAAAACATTTTTAAAAAACCCCAAGAGCCAGTGTGGTGTAGTGGTTAAGAGCGGTAGGCTCGTAATCTGGGGAACCGGGTTCGCGTCTTCGCTCCTCCACATGCAGCTGCTGGGTGACCTTGGGCCAGTCACCCTTCTCTGAAGTCTCTCAGCCCCACTCACCTCACAGAGTGTTTGTTGTGTGGGAGGAAGGGAAAGGAGATTGTTAGCCGCTTTGAGACTCCTGAAGGGGAGTGAAAGGCGGGATATCAAATCCAAACTCTTCAAGAATTCAAGAGAATGATTGGTTTCTTAATTTAAGAATTCAATAAACTCAAGAAAAATTCAAGAATTCAATAAAACAAATTCCAAGCTTCCGGGAAAATGTTTCAGATCCTTCTCTAAGCTGTGGGAAATTCTCTTAAGTTGTGGGAAAACATTGTGGGAAACCTGCAAACAGGAATTGAGCGCCAGAGCTACTCCCTCTCTCCTGTGGCTTCCAGCAACAGGTATTCACAAGCATTGCAGCCTCAGTAGCTTTCCCTCCACAAATTTGTCTAATCCTCTTTTAAAACCATCTCGTGGCCATTGCACTCCCTTGTGGCAGGGAGTTCCATAGTTTCAACTATGGCAAACACTTCAAAAAAGTGGGTCAGTGCTGCTATTCTCAAGCAGACACTCCTGCATGCTGAATCAGCCTCCTTTCCCCCTTTTTTCTTTTGGTTTTCAGATGCTTGGGTGGTGCCTGTGAGATGCAACATCAATTGCCGTGGAGCTAATCATTTAAGTATCTCTGGAGGGGAGGGTGAGAGCCAGAAGCCTCTTTTGATGCTCCCATGCAGCAGCAGCAGCTGTGTGCAGATCAGAAGCACCTGTGGCTGATAACATCCTTCAGAGAAGGAGGGGCAGCAACAAACTGTGTGCCAAGCGCAAACACTCTTATCTGGGCGCTTTTCTCAGGCTCAAATGGGAGTCGCTTAGACAGGCTTGGGAGTCTTGCAGCAGTGAATTGCTGACAGCTGGGGCTGCCATGGGAAGAGACATCTCTTCCCCCGAATGGCGTGAGGTTCGGCTCTGAGAGCGTGTCAGGGTTTTCACCTGTGGCTACGCATAGATTCCGTAACAGCGGCTTGAACATAATATAAGGCTGCTCAGGTTCAAAGGAGGAGAGGGTTGCAACGTGAATAAAAACTGCATGGCAGAGGGAGTTTTGGCTGGTCATTCCAGAGTGAAGAAAGCCTCTGATTCTGCAAAGCTCTTAAAAAAATAAAACCAGAGGTGGCCCGCCTCCAGATATTTGGAACGCTCTGTCACAAGAGACTAGGGCACTGCGGGACTTGACATCTTTCCGCAGGGCCTGCAAGACAGAGCTGTTCCGCCTGGCCTTTGGTTTGGACTCAGTCTGACCCTTATGTTTCCCTCCCCTTATGGTTTTGATTTATGGGCTGCTTTTAAAATAAGGCTGCATTTTAAATTGCATTTTAACCTGTATTTTAAATTGCCCCCCCCATTATGTTTTTACTGTGATTTTACTGGTGTTAGCCACCCTGAGCCCGGCTCTGGCCGGGGAGGGCAGGGTATAATTATTATTATTATTATTATTATTATTATTATTATTATTAAGACGGAGCACGTTCGGCTTCCGAAAAACATTTGCAAACGGGAACACTTACTTCCTGGTTTGCAGTGTTTGTGTTCCAAGTTGTTTGAGAACCAAGACGTTTGAGAACCAAGGTAGCACCGTATTGACATTTGTGAGAAGTCGCTCTTTTAGTGTGGCAGCACCCACTCTCTTGCTCTGGGGAAGCCACCTCTCCCAGCTCAGTTATTTACAAGGCCGCTTTATAAAGAGCTGCGTGAAACCTATCCGCCCAAGCTATCCACCCATGCCATGCTTTTATGATTCCCAGCTCCCCATTTAGCTATGATCACAGGTTTGGACTGAGTAGCATTGCATCTCCCAAGCCTCGCAGCAGACCTCTGCTCCAAACATAAAAGCACACCTTGTCTGGGAAGCTTGCCCTTTGAAGTAGCGCTTCGTTATTCTTGGGGGCGGGGGAGGAAGCAAGGCGAATCATGTTTTCTGAGGTGGCTCACGGAGAAGGCTTTGGGTTGCGCGGCAGCAAATTGCAGAAATGAATGATTTGTACATGAAGGTGTGTCTCACCTGTAGGATGCGATCCAAGCGTTGTCAATGCTGTGTCCTTCAGATACTTCTGGGGACTGCAGCTCCCATCACCCTTAATCACAGAATCTTAGAGTTGGAAGGGGCAAACGAGGGTCATCTAGTCCAACCCCCTGAAATGCAGGAATCTTAGCTAAACAGGCAGCCCTGTTTAGGGAAGCTTTTAATGTTTAATAGGTTATTGTATTTTTGTCTTTTGTTGGAAGCCGCCCAGAGTGGCTGGGGAAACCCAGCCAGATGGGCGGGGTATAAATAATAAATTATTATTATTGTTGTTGTTATTATTATTATTATTATTACTAAAGCATCCATGATAGATGGCCATCCAACCTCTGCTTTAAAACTTCCAAGATAGGAGAGTCCATCACCTCCCAAGGGAGTCTGTTCCAATGTCAAACAGCTCTTACTGTCAGAAGGTTTTCCCATATGTTTAGTCGGAATCACCTTTCTTGTAACTTGAAGCCACGGGTTCGAGTGCTACCCTCTGGAGCACAAGAAAACAAGCTTGTTCCCTTGGGATATTTGAAGATGCCTATCCTATCTCCTCTCTGTCTCCTCTTTTCCAGGCTAAACATACCCAGCTCCTACCATTCCTCATCAGGCTTAGTTCCCAGACCCTTGATCATCTTGGCTGCCCCCCTTTGCACACCTTCCAGCTTGTCAACATCCTTCTTAAATTGTCCAGAATTGGACATAGTATTCTGTTGATGCAGCCTAGTATAACGTTAGCTTTTTTTTTTTTTTTTTGCTGCTGTTGCATCACACCGTTGGTTCCAGTATGGCCAGTGGTAACAATATTGGAAATTGGGAACGCATTCTTTCCCAGAGCATTAAAAAGCGGGTTTTTGTGGAGACAGTAGCGCGGCAAAAAAAAAGGCGCTCAGACACGGACTGGAAAAGCGGGGAGGAAAATGAGTGTGGATGAGCTCAAAGTTGTGAAACCCGCCTGAACTCTCAAGTGCAACCCTGTTAGACTATTCTTTGGCTTAACTCAGAGAATCCTTATAGTGGCAGGTTTATTTATTTATTTTCTTGCATTATTTTTTTAAAAAAATATAATTTCTATTATTACCATTTCCAAAATCGCATTCACATTGAAATATACAGTCATACCTCGGGTTGAATGTGCTTCAAGATGAGCGCGTTCGAGTTGTGCTCCACGGCAGCCCGGAAGTAACGGAGCGCGTTACTTCTGGGTTTTGCCGCTTGAGCATGCGCAGACGCTCAAAATGACGTCACGTGCATGTGCAGAAGCGCCGAAACATGACCCGCGCAGACGCGCAGACATGGTTTACTTTTGCTTCTAGATGCGAACGGGGCTCCGGAACAGAACATTTGACGACTTCCCTTCTTCCCCTTCCCCTGGTTCCTTTGATTTTCCCACCATTCCTGCATATTATTATATTTGGTTCACTTTCTCCCCTTATTTTCTCTCCTTTATTATATATTATACTGTTGAATTTACCTTTAATCCCGCTAGCGTTTCCAGTTATTTTCCAAATACCTCACAAAATATCCCCACTCCTCCTCTTTGCATGCTCCATCTCCTTGCTCCTTTATTTTACTTTCGTTAGACCTACTAATTCTGCATATTGTATCGCTTTTAATTGCCAATCCTCCTTATTTAGTGGCAAGTTTAAAAGGCGGAAGACTCTTTTTGCACTTTGAGCATGTATGCGCAAGAGATATGCAATCCTGTTGTGCTGGGTGGCTCAGAACCCGGGGCTTGGTGATGAAACAAAAGAGAAGGCAGCCCTGTTTCCTCTTGCCCTTATCTGATCTGCATCAATGGACCCCTGGCGTGAAAGGCTCTGATAGCTCTTAATTTGCTTTCAAGATGCGGTGATTTGCATTGCTTAAAACTAGGGATGTTTATAAATAGTTTGCAAATTGAGGCTTGGGAGCAGGGCGGGGTGGTCCTGGATGGTTGGGGGAGTTTAAGCTGACACTTAAATCCTGCAATTCAGGGAGGATAAACCTCCGGCATCTTGCCTCTGAATGCTAAGTGCTGGGGGATGCTTCTGAATCAGACCCATCAAGGGCAACCTTCTGTCCTCATTTTGTTAATTTTTCTGTTACACAATTTAAAACACTCACTTTACATCCTTAAGATACCAGTGACTTCCCTTCTTTTCTTTCCATGGTTCATTTTACCCATCTTAAATCCCTGCATATTTTACAGAAACTGTACCAATCAGTATTCCATATTGCATCCATCAAAACTTATTTACGCTGTTCAATTCGTCTTAATGCTGCCAGAGTTTTCAGCTGTACACAGTTATTTCCCATATACAGCGGTACCTTGGTTTGCATACGTCTTGGTTTGCATATGTTTTGGATTACAAACACATCAAACCCGGAAGTGCATGTCCCGGTTTGCAACCTTTTTTTGGATTACAACCCATGTGTTTTTGGATTATGAACAAAATTTGTTTGGAGGCCCCATTGGCGAAAGTGCGCCTTGGGTTACAATCTGTTTTGGTTTACAAACGGACCTCCGGAACGGATTATGGTTGCAAACCAAGGTACCACTGTATTCAACAAACGTTTTAAACGTATGTTCTTCTTGTTCTCTTATTCTGTATGTTAAGTCTGCCATTTGTGCATATTTTGTCAACGTAAGTTGGCATTCTTCTTCGGTTGGGACCTCTATTTGTGGGCTAACAAAACATGGGCCACAGTAATGGCATACATAAATAACCTTTTTTGACACCTGGGAATTTCAGTCGGAATTATCCCCAACAGAAAGGACTCTGTTTTGTTTTTTAAAGTACTTTTAAACATTCCCCCCCCCCAATTCATTATGAATCATTTCCGAATACTCTTACCCATTTTTAAGTCCACCACCTATGAAAGAACGTTCCCATCACGTCTTTGCCTCTCCAGCACTTATCTTATTCAGTCTTCTACATCTTAGCAAGCCTCCTCAGAGTGAAATACCATCTGTGAATCATTTTCAGGTGGTTCTCCTTCTAAGAATAACATGCTGTCCTCGCTTTTCTCTATCCACTTCCTCTATTATGAACTTCTCTCATGTCACCTCTTAATTGCATTTTCTCTAAGATAAAAATCCCCAAGTGTTGCAATGTTTCCTCGTAGGGCAGTTGACAACAGCTGGAGAGGACGATTGTGCCCGCATTCTGCTTATGGGACCCTGAGGATGATGATGATGATGATGATGATGATAATAATAATAATAATAATAATAATAATAATAATAATAATAATAATTATTATTATTATTATTATTATTATTATTATTATTATTATTATTTATTATTTATACCCAGCCAGATGGACGGGTCCCCAGCCACTCTGGGCGGCTTACAGCATATATAAAAACATAAAACATCAAGCATCAAAAACTTCCCGATACAGGGCTGCCTTCAGATGTCTTCTAAAAGTTTTGTCGTTCCTTTATCAACTAGTCCAGTCCCAAACTGGACTACAATTCCCATCACCTTTGCTAGCTAAGGATGATGGGGGTTGTATTCCAAAAACAATTGGAGACCCCAGTTTGGGAAACAGATCTAGTCCAGGCATAGGCAAACTTGGCCCTCCAGATGTTTTGGGATTACAGTTCCCATCATCCCTGACCACTGGCCCTGTTAGCTAGGGATGATGGGAGTTGTAGTCCCAAAACATCTGGAGGGCCGAGTTTGCCTAATGCCTGATCTAGGCCAACCCCCTGCAATGCAGGAATCTTGAGCTAAAGCATCCAAGACAGTCTTCCAATCTCAGCTTTCAAAACCTCTAAAGAAGGAGAGTCCATCACCTCTCAAGGGAGTTTATTCCACTGCCAAACAACAGCTTATTCCCAAGTAGTTGGTCATTGTGCTAAACTGGACACTGGAGTTGATGGTCCTGGGTCCAGCCGGGCCTCTCTCCTTACATTCTTAGATCTTGGTTTGTAAGCTCCTTTCCGTTAATTAAAGCCAGCAGCGTGGGAATTGGCTTGCTGTCTGTCTGGCTTTTGAGCGGGGCAATCTACTGCTGACCTCCAGTTGTCAAATTGCTTCTAAATTCAGTTGGCTCTGTCTGCATCAGACTCGTAAATTGAGTTTGCTCTCATTCACTGGCTCCTTTTCTCCTTTTTAAATGCAATTAAGCCCTGTAAGGAAGTAAAAAGACCCACCACCACCACCTCTATATACCAGTGGACTGGTCCACCCTTGGGGAATATATTTTGCCTTGCTGGAATCTTGGGATGTGGGGGCGAACCTTTGGCTTGTGATGGATGCAGCACTTAGCCAGGACATAATACCAAGAGGCTTAAGAGTTGCTCATCTTTCCCTAATCTCTTTGAGTGTCCCCCCCCCCCATTGAGAGACCATTAGCCCATGGGAGGGGACAAATAAGCAAGGCAGTGTCTTTATAGCAGAGCAGTCGAGCTGTTTCACAATTAGCAGCCAATTCTCTCTCACCACCAAAGGAACACAAGTGAATAGCAGAGAAAATCTTTAATAAAAATACATTTATTTAAAAAAAACAAAAAAACTATTAGCAGCCAATTTGGCTTTGTGGGAAAATAGTTTGACTTAAAGTTATCCAGCTCTCAGGTGTGTGTCTCTGTCTATGCATTTAGGGCTTGGGATTGGCAAGTCAGTTTTTCAGGGGTTTGAAATGCAAATGTTTTTTTGGGGGGGGGGGTCGAAAGCCAACCAGGCTCCTCTTTTATGTGGAAGCAAGCTGTGCTGGAACTTCCGGTTGCAAATAAAAATCTGAGTTTCGTTAGGGACGGTTTTGCTGGGCCAGCGGTGATTGCAGTGGTTCAGTTTGACGTGAAGCGAGGAGCTATGGGGGAGCCTATTGTGCATGTCCGTTTGATGCATGGGTAGTTTTGGAGCCAGAAGAAGGTGTGTGTGTGGGGAGAGTATGGGGAGTATTGTTTTAAGTAGATATAAGATTTGCGGGTGGCGCTGTGGGTTAAACCACAGAGCCGAGGACTTCCTGATCAGAAGGTCGGCGGTTCGAATCCCCGCGACGGGGTGAGCTCCCGTTGCTCGGTCCCTGCTCCTGCCCACCTAGCAGTTCGAAAACACCTCAAAGTGCAAGTAGATAAATAGGGACCGCTCTCGGGCGGGAAGGTAAACGGCGTTTCCGTGTGCTGCGCTGGTTCGCCAGAAGCGGCTTAGTCATGCTGGCCACATGACCCGGAAGCTGTCTGTGAACAAGTGCCGGCTCTCGGCCTCTTGAGCGAGATGAGCGTGCAACCCCAGAGTCGGTCACGACTGGACCTGATGGTCAGGGGTCCCTTTACCTTTTAAGAGTTGCTGCAACTTACTTCTTATGACTCTGAATGCTCAGTGTTGGAGGAAGCAGAAGAGGGGGAAAGGAAGAGAGAACTTATCTCCCTAAGATAAGCCACTTAACCCACAAAAGCAAACAAAGCCCCCTTCGAGCCCAGCCCACCCCACCCACTTGAAAGGTTCTTGGCAGAATTGCATCACCGTGATTATGGTCTGAGATAGGAGACACAGACATAATCTCCCTGTCATTTCTTTTCATTTGGATCAGGCGAGAGACCACCTTTAACTTTTGCATTTTGGAAAGGGGGTGGTAGATAACTGCAACAAAGGACAAGCAAGGCAAGAGCGGAGCTTAAAACAATTGAAGCAACGTTTTGGTTTACACATATGGGACCTGGGTGGTGCTGTGGCTTAAACCACAGAGCCTGGGGCTTGCCGATCAGAAGGTCAGCGGTTCGAATCCCCGCAGCGGGGTGAGCTCCCGTTGCTTGGTCCCTGCTCCTGCCAACCTAGCAGTTCGAAAGCACGTCAAAGTGCAAGTAGACAAATAGGTACCGCTCTGGTGGGAAGGTAAATGGCGTTTCCGTGCGCTGTTCTGGTTCACCAGAAGCAGCTTAGGCATGCTGTACGCCGGCTCCCTTGGCCAATAAAGCGAGATGAGCGCCGCAACCCCAGAGTCAGCCACACTGGACCTAATGGTCAAATGGACAATTTGTTGTTGGCAAAGGACAGCTGGACATATAAAGGCCCCATTGCCTTCAGTAGCTTAGGGCCTCATCAAACCTAAATCTGGCCCTGGTGCCATTGCAGTGCAGGTGCCTAAGATTAAAAATTGCATTTTAAGCGTCTCTCGCAAGAGTGGGAGCTCCTCTTTTTTCCCCACGCAGCTGGCACATTCTGATGAATTGCCGAGGATGACGCGTGCGTTGAGCAAAAAACAAAATGCGGCGTTGCTTTGGGGAGTGACAACAGCGCTTGGGTACCGCGAAATAAATCACTTTCCCTTCCCTCCCTTGACTTGCTTGTACAAACACAGCCGCCTTAACCGCACACACAAACACACGCAGTGCTTGGACGGCCTCCAGCGATAAACCATATTCACTGTGGAATGCTTCATGTTTGCCACATCCACCTCACACATCCTCCCCAATTAGGAAACGGCTTGTGCATTGGTTTCAGCCCATGCAGTCTGAACAGCCTGCATCCATAACGGGTATCTTTTGATTACGGTTTCCAGGTTGAATAATAATAATTTTAAAGGATATAAAAAAAGAGCCCTGGCAGAATCATAGAATCATAGAATCATAGAATCATAGAGTTGGAAGAGACCACAAGGGCCATCGAGTCCAACCCCCTGCCAAGCAGGAAACACCATCAGAGCACTCCTGACATATGGTTGTCAAGCCTCTGCTTAAAGACCTCCAAAGAAGGAGACTCCACCACACTCCTTGGCAGCAAATTCCACTGTTGAACAGCTCTTACTGTCAGGAAGTTCTTCCTAATGTTTAGGTGGAATCTTCTTTCTTGTAGTTTGAATCCATTGCTCCGTGTCCACTTCTCTGGAGCAGCAGAAAACAACCTTTCTCCCTCCTCTATATGACATCCTTTTATATATTTGAACATGGCTATCATATCACCCCTTAACCTCCTTTTCTCCAGGCTAAAGAATAGGGCAAGGCATTTGGAGATCTTCTGTCTTTGAACCTGGAAGTTCTGTTTGGTGGCATTGATAGAACCCATTGCCTGTGGATTGGTCTGATCCTTAAGCCAACAGACTGTGCAGGCTGGCGGGTCCCCTCCACATCAAGTGGCTGTGAGTTCCACAAGTTTATTTTGGAGTTTCGTGAAGAGGTTCTTCCTGTTGCTTGTTTTTGTGGTCTTTTTGGAGGTCTTAAATTGTGGCAGCACCTGTAAGTCGGACAGCATTGCCCTGTTTTACAGGGCTAAGGCTCAGGAGGAGCTCAGTTCAAAGTCACCTTGTGTGGGGTGGAGACAAGATTGGATCCTTTCTCTGAGACATGTCAGCAAAGCCCTCCAGTTGGGACCGGGATTCCCAAACCTTAGGGGTGTCTCCTCTGCTTGGACGCCTCTGTGAGTTGGGCCATTGCTTCCCCTGGAGTGCTGGTGCTCTAAACACCAGCAAAGAGACCCCATTTAAACTTTGCATTTGCCCGGCTTTCCGGTTTAAATCTGACCCACGTTTATTGGTGGTGGTGGGGAGACCTGTATGCTTCCTTTGAATCGAATGAAAGAAGGCTAACAGTGTTTGCTAAATTTCTCACTCGCAGCCTTTAATTCTTCTTCCTCTCTTTGTCTCTCTCCCCACCTAATTTTTGATGGCTGTCTCAGACAAGGGAGGCCCTTTGTCCTCGAATTGACCTTGCCCTCCATCCTACAAACCAAGATGCTGAAAACTTGGTGACTGCTTACTGAGAGATCAGGCTTCCTTTCTCTCTCTTTCCCCCACACCTTTCTGACAGCCATTTGCAAGGAAAAGGGAAAGTTTAGATTTATCATGCAAGTGGAACAATTTCCAGTCTACTCTCCCACCCCCGACTCCCTGTCACATGCCCTGTCTGCTCCATGTAACAGTTTCTCCTTGTTTTGTTCCCTCTTCCCAAGGTCTCCGTCTTGATTTCTGGAGCGATCCAATAGACGCAGCAGCCCCTCCAACATCTTGTTCCTTTCGTTCAAGGACGCCCAAGGCCGTGGGACTTTCTTGAGCTGCCCAAAGACTCCGGAGAATGCCAGCTGCGGATGAAATATGTGCGTGGGGAGGGACGAAAGATTTTGGTTGTTCCTCCTCCCCTCATTCTGGATGTTCATACCGAGATAACATTGCCGAAGATGGATTATTTCCCCTGCTATCAATGGAATATGCATTTTTTTGTGGTTATTTTTTTTTATGTGTGAGGATGCTGGGGGAAAAGCACCGCCAGTAGTCTGAACATGAGACTCCCTGCCCTACTGTTTCCCATTGGGACAAGTGTGCTACCCAGGTACGTCTGTGATTACCTGATACACAGATCAGTTTTAAGTTTCTCAAAGTTTGCAGTGAATTCATTCTCTTTCTTTCTATGTACCCCCCCAACATGGACATATCACTCCTGATCTTTTAAGCACAGTGAAAGGAGTTGAACATGAGAAAACATGCTTTCTCCTGCCGCCGCCACGCTAATTATAACTAAACCATGGCTAGCCTTAGCGTTGCGTCAGGATCCTGGTTCAGTCTGTTTCTCTCCAAACAAACCGAGAGTGTTTGTAAATGTTTGTTCTCGGATTGCTGCGTGTGGGTGGTTTGGGAAGAAACAAACCATGAACATGGATTTGGGTGTGCCGCTATGGCAAACCATAGTTTAGCTCCTGGCAGTGTGGCAGGAGCGAGGGAGAAGCAAAACACCTGCGATTTTAGCCCTGCACCCTCACTTTTAAGCTAAATTTAACTAAAATGAAGTGTGAACCAAGCTGATGTGGTGTCATGTGCAGAAATTTTCCTTCTAATACAGTGGAACCTCGGTTCTCGAACTTAATCCGTTCTGGAGCTCCGTTCGACTCCTGAAACCATTCGAAAACCAAGGCGCGGCTTCCGATTGGCTGCAGGAGCTGTGTTGGACGTTCGGCTTCCGGAAAACGTTTGAAAACTGGAACGCTTAGGTTTCTGGCATTCGGGAGCTAATTTGTTCAGCAACTAAGCCGTTCGAGAACCAAGGTTCCACTGTACTGCAAAACATGCTGTTCACGATGCCTGGCTGCCATATTCTCTTAGGATACTGTGATCACACTTCCAGGGACCATATGCTTTCTGGTTTGTGTGTGCTTGGAGATTGAGAGTTTGTTTCCCAGAGATTTGGTTTTCTTGTTGCTGTTCTCTGTGATGAAGACGCCTTGCTGCGGATGGCAGAGGCTGAATTGCACTCTGAGCACTCTTCGTCTTTGTTGGTTTCAAAGATGCATGATTGATGCTTTTTTTAGGATTACGGGAGTGCTATAGGAAGCTTATGGGACGCAGGTGGCGCTGTGGGTAAAAGCCTCAGCGCCTAGGACTTGCTGATCGCATGGTCGGCGGTTCGAATCCCCGTGGCGGGGTGCGCTCCCGTCATTCGGTCCCAGCGCCTGCCAACCTAGCAGTTCAAAAGCACCCCCGGATGCAAGTAGATAAATAGGTACCGCTTTATAGTGGGAAGGTAAACGGCGTTCCGTGTGCTGCGCTGGCTCGCCAGATGCAGCTTGTCACGCTGGCCACGTGACCTGGAACTGTCTGCGGACAGCACTGGCCCCCGGCCTCTTGAGTGAGATGGGCGCACAACCCTAGAGTCTGTCAAGACTGGCCCGTACGGGCAGGGGTACCTTTACCTTTTTTTATAGGAAGCTTGGTGCATGCTGAGGTCAGTATATCGCACCATTGCACGGGGAGGAGGGAATGTTGGCAGGAGACAGAAATGTTGTGGTGATTAATAGCAATAGCTTGCTTGGAGCGGAGGTGGAGTTCTGCCAGTATCCAGCACAGGCAAGCACGAAAATTGCAAGTTTCGTGGAAGCCCCCAGATTCTCCTTAGGGTTGCTATCTGATGCAGACTTCCTGGGGAGTCCGTTGACCTTTGTGAGACTCAGATCTGACTAAGCAAGCTTAGGTTGGTGGTGGTTAGCAGCAAATGGATGGAACCGGCCTCTTTGAAAGCATGTGCTAATACAGTGGTACCTCTAGTTACGAACTTAATTCGTTCCGGAGGTCCGTTCTTAACCTGAAACAGTTCTTAACTAGAGGCGTGTTTTCGCTAATTCGCATGCAATTTCCATTCTCATCCTGGGGCAAAGTTCTCAACTCGAGGTAACTCTTCCGGGTTAGCGGAGTTTGTAACCTGAAGTGTTTGTAACCTGAGGTGTTTGTAACTCGAGGTACCACTATATACAAACTCTGGGTTGTATCCTGTGCTCCACAAGTGAACTTCTGAAGGCAAAGCAGTATTTCCATTTCCATACCTCCCTCTGAACTCCCCCCAAATCTGTCCTGCAGGCTCCCCTAATATTTTGGAGCTAATTTTGTGAGAGTGGGGAATGGAGAAAAATGAGAAGACGGGTTTTCACCACCCACCTGAACTGTGTGAATGTTAAGGAAGGTAAGAGAGGGTATATTGTTTTGACATTATCTTTCCCCCGCTCACACTAGTGAGTAAACATCAGAGTGCATTCCCTTTGCAGCTTATTGGAAGCAAGTTGATGAATCATTAGAATCCTTTAATTAAGCAATCTAGTCTGGATTGTTCCTGGGAAGTTTCTCCTTTACAATCGTACCTCGCTTTGTGGCCAGGATCCATCCGAAAAAGACGCAAGGCAAAGCGCCATGTCTGCGCATTCACATGCGCGGAGTGGTTTGTGCTTCTGCGCATGCACAAAGTGCGATTGGCAAACCTGGAAGTAACCCGCTCCGGTACTTCTGAGTTTGCCGTGGACGTTCACCGGAATGTACACTAGACAAGGCAGACGTTCGTGGAGGTATTACTGTATTTCCCTCTTAAAATAACAACAACACAACATAGCCGTCTTCAAAAGTAAGAATAAAGTTTTACTCATATTCGGTTCGCAGCAGTAATCTGAAGGCAGGCTTTCTTTTGTGTTTACAGCGAAAAGAAATCCTGAGATGTCGCTCTGACTTTCTGCTTGGTGGCTCCATCCCATGTGAAGGTTGAGCCATGCGCTGGCTAAGAGCCAGGAGAGTGAGAGTCCAAGAGAGAGATGGTTGCATGGCCAGCCCTTTTATCTGGTCAGCTAGGGTCACATCTATCTAACTGGTCACACACAGGGGGAGAAAGCTCCATAGCAGGTATGGCAGGAAGTCTTCCCTGTCTGGGGCCATGTTCCCCTGGATGTCCATTCTAGGAAACAGGAAAATGTTGTACTTGACTGCTCTAGTGATAACACGTCCCACATAGCCCTTCTCAGGCAATACAACATAACATTTATATGCATAGATTTTATTCAACCACACAGAGTCCCAGCTTGACATGAAGAAAACGCTTCTTTGGGTAGGGGCTTTGTGAGGATGCCCGCTGTCACCTCCTTCGTAAAAATCACAGCTGCCAAAGTTGCAAAGCAAAGAAAAAGAAAAGAAAGGCAAAATAGAGATGAAGAGAGAGAGAGAAATAAAGAAGGCAAAAGGAGAGAAACGTTAGCAATAGAAGCATTTAAAATAAAAAACGACACTGTGATTTGCTGTCTGAAAGCTTAAGGGTAGCATTTGATTCTTCTCTTTCGCATCTACATCTTTCTGTGGGCAAATCCATCCATTCCTTCCTTGTGAGGTTCTTTTTCAGTGCTGTAGGGAGATGTGGATAATGCGCTCAGCATGAAACGTTGGGGTTTTTTTTTGTGTGTGTGTGCTTTCTTTCCCCACCGAAAAATCAGGAAAATGTTGGTTTAAAAGCTTTGGGAGAGGCATCTACCCCCCTCCCTCCACTGGTCATTTGGAGCGATCTCTGTCGCCGGACTGACTGTTATTACACGGCTGGCAAGGAAATTCCATTTTGCTTAGGATGCTACTGTACATCCGCTGGAATTTCTTTTTTTTATCGCTGTAACTTTATCACTTCCTCTGTTTTGGAATTTTAGCTCTCATTGTTCAGCCCCGGGACCGCAGCCTGTGGAATTTGCTCTCTGGGTGAGCAAGCCCTCAGATTTTTCACTGTTGATGCAGCTCTGCCTTTGCCGACTCATGGTGAGCTGTTTGCAGCTGTTTTTAAAGGGCACCAGGAATAATCGGGAACTGCTTTGCGCTGAGTCAGACCGGTGGCCCTTCTAACCCAACATTGCTTACACGGACTGGCAGCAGCTCTCCTCCGTTTTAGGCAGGGGGGCAGCTGTAGCTGGAGAAGCTGGGAATTGAACTCTCAAAGCAGATTCTCTGTGATTTTACGGCTGCAGCCCTGTGTACGACTACCTGAGAGTAATCTCTGTGGAATTCAGTGGGAGAAATGTTTCTGAGTAAATATGCACAGGGGTGATCATTCTCTTAGTGTGCTTTATTGATCTCCTGCCTGACCCTGGGCATCACTTCCAACTAGGTAAAGGTAAAGGGACACCTGACCGTTAGGTCCAGTCGCAGACGACTCTGGGGTTGCGGCGCTCATCTCGCTTTACTGGCCGAGGGAGCCGGACTACAGCTTCTGGGTCATGTGGCCAGCATGACTAAGCCGCTTCTGGAGAACCAGAGCAGCGCACGGAAATGCCGTTTACCTTCGCGCTGGAGTGGTACCTATTTATCTACTTGCACTGGCGTGCTTTCGAATTGCTAGGTGGGCAGGAGCAGGGACCGAGGAACAGGAGCTCAACCCGTCGCAGGGATTTGAACCGCCGAGCTTCTGATTGGCAAGTCCTAGGCTCTGTAGTTTAACCCACAGCGCCACCCGTGTCCCTTCACTTCCAACTACTTTTGGCTAACTGGTGAGGGAGGGAGGGGGGAGGGAAAGAGCTACACATAAGCAGGATTTCTGGGTGCAATTGTAGAAGTGCTATGCAAGAGCTATGCGGAAGAGCTTCTTACCTAGCTCAGTTGGTAGAACATGAGATTCTTAATCTCAAGAGTCGTGGGTTCGAGCCCCATGTTGGCCAAAAGATTCCTGCATTGCAGAAGGTTAGACTAGATGTCCCTTGTGGTCTCTTTCGACTATAATTCTATGCACAGACCAGGGCCGGATTTAGGTTTGATGAAGGTAATGGGGCCTTTTATATGTCCAGCTGTCCTTTGTCAACAACAAATTGTCGCTATTTTGTGTTGAAAATATGCTGTATGGTAATTTGTGGCCCTAATACATTCATACCTCGGGTTACAGACGCTTCAGTTTGCGTGTTTTCAGGTTGTGCACTGTGCTGATCCTTGAAGTACCGGAACAGGTTACTTCTGGGTTTCGGTGCTCACGCATGCACAGAATTGCTAAATTGCGCTTTGCGCATGCGTAGAAGTGATGAATTGCAACCTGCGTGTGCGCAGACGTGGCGCTGCAGGTTGCGAACGTGCCTCCTGCACGGATCACATTTGCAACCTGAGCGTCCACTGTAGGTACCTAAAGCCATTTGCCCCTGTTTTCATGCAACCAGTCCCTGCAGAATGTAGGCACCCTATATATAGAAATGAGCAAACCAGTGATATTTTAGGGAGCAGGCTGGCAGGCGGGGCCCATTACTTACATCCCAGGAGCCTACACAACACAAAACACTGTTTCTGTGTGTAGGTTTTATTTTATTTGTTTTTTATCTTATATTTTGGAAATGTACATCCAGTTGTTGTCCCCCCCCCTTTTTTTGAGCCCCCAAGAGAGTGGGGCCCTAAGCTACAGCTTGCTCCGCTAATACATAAATCTGGCACAGACATACCCATGCTAGCATGCAAATTTCACCCAAACACACACACACACAAAGCCGAACAGTACTGCTAGGAAGAGATTAAAGAGAATGCTAAACCACATCGGATGCTGGCAATCATGACAGCAGCTTTCATCAGTGAAACCATGATTGCCCACGACACACAGAGCCTCTGATCTGCAGTAGAGCAAAAGCCACTTATTGCAGGAATGCTCTTTCTGTTCCTCCCCAATCCCACAAAACACACACACACAAAAACACACACCCTAATCTGACTCGCACAGACATAGTAGAAGCCAGCTCTTTCAAAACGTTTGATTTCTCCGGCTCTCTAGGGATAAGTGGGTGGATTTTTAAAAAGCAAGGGGGGGAAAAAAAAAGAACTGTTTTTGGGAAACAAGAGTATCTTTGGCCTATATACACAAAAACCCAAAGACATAATTGAGCACAGTGATGCTCTACCCAAAGTCTGCTGAGTAATAGAATGCAGCAGGATGAAAGCTGCCCTGGCCAGAGCCCCAGGAGCAGACAGCTGGGCTTTGAAAACCAGCCACCGTCTGGAACGGAGGGCTGCCAAAAGACAGCCTTAACCAGAAGTGTGTGACTGTGCTGCAGCCCGGTGACCAATTAAACTCCAGGAAATCGCTGCTGACCTCTTCCCAACACTTAACCCACCAGTACAGTATTAACTCTGTCCCAGTCAGCATTCCTCTCGATGTACGGAATCCACGTTCACACAGTTACTTGAACAGAGAGATTTCTTGGCTAGAAAACATCCCTGCCACTCATCCCGCTGCTTCCGTGGCAGATCCCGGACCAGCTGTGCCTGGGAACACAAGTCATCTCGGAACGGATGTGGCTCCCATGGCACTGTCAAGGTAATGGGCTCACACCTGTGCTCAGGAAACCTGGCAATCTCACACACAATTGACCTCCAGACTCTGTCTGGACATCCACTGTGGTTCTTCTGCCCTAGTGAAGCTAGGTATTTTCAAATACTCATCAAATTTGCAGGTGTTAGGGGTAGCTCACGCTGCAGAAGACAAAATCAGAATTCAAAATGAACTTCTCAAATAATAATAATAATATTTTTTTATTTATACCCCACCCATCTGGCTGGGCTTCCCCAGCTACTCTGGGCGGCTTCCAACAAGATATTAAAATACTGCAATATATCAAACATTAAAAGCTTCCCTTAACAGGGCTGCCTTCAGATGTCTTCTAAAAGTCTGGTAGTTGTTCTCATTGACATCTGGTGGGAGGGCATTCCACAGGGCGGGTGCCACTACCGAGAAGGCCCTCTGCCTGGTTCCCTGTAACTTGGCTTCTCACAGTGAGGGAACCACCAGAAGGCCCTCAGAGCTGGACCTCAGTGTCTGGGTAGAACGATGGGGGTGGAGATGCTCCTTCAGGTATACTGGACTGAGGCGGTTGAGGGCTTTAAAGGTCAGCACCAACACTTTGAATTGTGCTCGGAAATGTACTGGGAGCCAATGTAGGTCTTTCAAGACCGGTGTTATGTGGTCTTGGCGGCCGCTCCCAGTCACCAGTCTAGCTGCCGCATTCTGAATTCGTTTCCGGGTCACCTTCAAAGGTAGCCCCACGTAAATTGAAGAACTGAGCCCCAGCTAGCAGAATTAATTTCAATAGGGACAAATGTCAGGTTCTGCACGTAGGCAGGAAGAACCAGACGCACAAATATTGGATGGGGGACACTTGGCTTACTAGCAGTACACGTGAAAAGGATCTAGGGGTCTTGGGGGACCACAAGCTGAATGTGAGTCAGCAGTGTGATTCAGCAGCAAAAAAAGCTACTGCTATTCTAGGTTGCATCAACAGAAGTATAGTGTGCAGATCAAGGAAAGTAATAGTACCACACTGTTCAGCCTTAGTCAGACCACACTTGGAATACTGTTTCTAATTCTGGGAATGTCCAATTCCAAGCTGGAATGTGTGCACAGGAGGGCAACCAAGTTAATCAGAGGTGTGCAAACCAAGCCTGATGAGGAACAGTTGAAGGAGCTGGGCATGTTTAGCCTGGAAAAGAGGAGACTGAGAGGAGATAAGATTTTGTTGTTGTTTAGTCGTTTAGTCGTGTCCGACTCTTCGTGACCCCATGGACCAGAGCACGCCAGGCACCTCTGTCCTCCACTACCTCCCGCAGTTTGGTCAAACTCATGCTGGTAACCTCGAAAACACTATCCAACCATCTCGTCCTCTGTCGTCCCCTTCTCCTTGTGCCCTCCATCTTTCCCAGCATCAGTGTCTTCTCCAGGGAGTCTTCTCTTCTCATGAGGTGGCCAAAGTACTGGAGCCTCAGCTTCACGATAAGATAGCCATCTTCAAATTTCTCAAGAGCTGTCACATGGAAGAGGGGGAAAGCTGATTTTCTCCTGGAGTGTAGGACTCAAACCAGTGGCTTTAAATAACAAGAAAGGAGATTCCAACTAAAACGTCAGGAGGAATTTTCTGACAGTAAGAGCTGTTTGACAGTGGAACAGACTCACATGAGAGGTGGTGGACTTCCTTGGGGGTTTATAAGCAGAGGTTGGATGGCCATCTGTCATGGATGCTTTCGCTGAGAAGCCTGCATTGCACAGGGTTGGACCAGTTGACCCTCGAGGTCCCTTCCAACTCTGCGATTCTGTGCAGCGGCTGTGGTCTGTGACCTCTGTAGGGTGCTATCCCCAGGGAGGCTTGCCTGACACCTTCCTTATAGACCTAGCTCAAGGTTGTCACCTGAACAAGCCAGATGTGTAACTGCGAATCAATCACAGTCAGTGCATCACTTGAGAAACAAGTCTTCAGAGAGCTGTCTTGTGCCCCAAAATAGCTAATAATAATAATAATAATAATAATAATAATAATAATAATAATTTATACCCCACGAAACTGGCTGGGTTTCCCCAGCCACTCTGGGCAGCTTTCAACAGAATATTAAAATACAATAACATATTAAACATTAAAAGCTTCCCTAAACATTACGTTTTGGTGATTGCAACCCTTTGGTGCCTAGCTTCTATATCTGAGTTTCTAACACTGGGCTCCGTGTGCCTTGGGTTGAAAAAGTTTTCCCAGCCCGTCGTATCTTTTCCCAAAAGCGGGAAGGGCAGTGAGGAGAGCCTCTGTCCCAGCTATACTTGGGGAAACACAGGACAAAACATCTGCAAATAGATTTGCCTAGCAGGAAGGCATCACGGAGAAGGAACACAATGCAAGTTGCAGAAGGAGTGACCCGGCTGGAAGAATTTTGGCAACTGCAGGGGCCTGTCATCTCCCGCGTCTCCTCTGCTGAGTGCCATAATCGCTTGTCATTTCACGACTCTTCCCTGTTGAGCTTTGCAGGCTAACATAGAGGAAATTAAACAGGCAGAGCCACCCTTCTGTAAATGTTTGGTACCCACTGTTTTAAGAAGCAAAGTGAAATTTCACGACTGATTGGTTTGTCTTGTGGCTTGGCTCGGAATCACAGGCTAGCTGTGACAGGTTTGGGACTTATTCTGTTTTACTGATGTTTCCTTGCCGGATGATTTCTGGGGTTTTTTGGTGATCTTTCACATGGTGTAAGAGCCACTTCTGGAAACCTCGTGGAATATTAGTGCTTAGAATCATAGGATCTAGTCCAGCCCCCTGTAATGCAGGAATCTCAGCTAAAACATCCATGACAGGTGGCCATCCAACCCCTGCTTAAAATCCACCAAGGAAGGAGAGTCCATTACCTCCCAAGAGAGACCGTTCCACTGTCAAACAGCTGTTACTGTCAGAAAGTTCTTTTTCATGTTTTGTCGGAATCGCCTTTCTTGTAACTTGAAGTGCTTGGTTCAAGTCCTACCTTCCAGAGCAGGAGAAAACAAGCTTGCTCCATCTTCTGTGGGATAGCCCTTGAGATATTTGAAGATGGCTATCATGTCTCCCTTAAAGCCATGGTTTTCCCAGTAGTGATGTATGGAAGTGAGACCTGGACCATAAAGAAGGCTGATTGCCGAAGAATTGATGCTTTTGAATTATGGAGCTGGAGGCGACTCTTGAGAGTCCCGTGGACTGCAAGAAGATCAAACCTATCAATTCTGAAGGAAATCAGCCCTGAGTGCTCACTGGAAGCTGAGGCTCCAATACTTTGGCCACCTCATGAGAAGAGAAGACTCCCTGGAAAAGACCCTGATGCTGGGAAAGATGGAGGGCACAAGGAGAAGGGGACGACAGAGGACGAGATGGTTGGATAGTGTTTTCGAAGCTACCAGCATGAGTTTGACCAAACTGCGGGAGGCAGTGGAAGATAGGAGGGCCTGGCGTGCTCTGGTCCATGGGTTCACAAATAGTCGGACACGACTAAATGACTAAACAACAACAAACAAATCATGTCTCCCCTTGGTCTTCTCTTTTCCAGGCTAAACATACCCAGCTCCTTCAACTATTCCTCATTAGGCTTGGTTTCCAGACCCTTGGTTACCTTGGCCGCCCTCCTCTTTGCACGTTCCAGCTTGTTGATGCATTCCTTAAATTGCTTAAATGCATTCCTTAAATCATTACTTGGGAAATTGTAGGGAGTTTTAAGTTGTAATTTCATGTGGTGAAATTTCGGGTGGTATCATGGTTGGACAGTGTTCTCGAAGCTACCAGCCTGAGTTTGACCAAACTGCGGGAGGCAGTGGAAGACAGGAGTGCCTGGCGTGCTCTGGTCCAGGGGGTCACGAAGAGTCGGACATGACTAAACGACTAAACAACAACAACAAATCCTGGCATATGGTTCTTGATGTTTCTAAGCTCTTCGCTTGCTTATGAAGCACAGATAAAATGAACATGCTTAGTTGGATCGCTATGCTACAAACTGATCTTTGTTTTCCAGGAAAAAAGCAACCAACTCAGAATTTTCTGGGAAACTCAGATTTGAGAAGGGACTTTAGAGATGATGAACATAAATTGACAACAGCAGTTTTCTAAATCACGTTGATGGGTTGTATAGAATTCTTTGTTGTCAATAATATGAGGCAATATTTTTGCCAGATAATCAAAGCTAATTGAATTGGGCCAGCTCACAGGCCATTAGTAAGTGATGTCCCAGTTTCAGTCTTGCTTGAAGAGCAGAGCAGTAGTTTTACACCCAGTGCTTACTCAGATAAGACAACACTAGCGATAAGTCTTCTAGATCTGGGAATCTTAGTGACATTTGTTTAGGTGCTCTGTGTTAACCAGAAGTCACTGTGTGACTCATTGGCCAAATGTTGGCTATTGTTTCAGGATAAACAGGATTCAAATCTCTGCTCATTTGTGTCTGAGACTGAGACCTTTCCCTACCCCGTAGGGTTATTGTGAGTCTACAGTATGCCTCTGAGCTTCTGGATAAGAAGATTGAATAGAATTGTTGCAAGGGACCACATCTAGTCCCATCCCCTGCAATGCAGGAATCTTTTGCCCAAGTGGGACTTGAACCCACAACCTTGAGATTAAGAATCTCATGCGCTACCAACTCAGCTATGCAAATATAACCAATCATAGCAGCCTTCACCTCAAGGGATAAGTGCAACAGTCCAAAAAGAAAAAAAATGGGAAATGATCTGTAATGAATTGAAAAAATTGTTTAAAAGTACTCCCCCCAACCCCCCCCCAAGTCTTTTCTGTTGGGGATAATTCAGACTGAAATTCCCAGGTGTCAAGAAAGGTTATTTATGTATGCTACTACTGCAGCCTAAGGGACGCGGGTGGCGCTGTGGGTAAAAGCCTCAGCGCCTAGGGTTTGCCGATCGAAAGGTCGGCGGTTCGAATCCCCGCGGCGGGGTGCGCTCCTGCTGCTCGGTCCCAGCGCCTGCCAACCTAGCAGTTCAAAAGCACCCCCGGGTGCAAGTAGATAAATAGGGACCGCTTACTGGCGGGAAGGTAAACGGCGTTTCTGTGTGCTGCGCTAGCTCGCCAGATGCAGCTTTGTCACGCTGGCCACGTGACCCGGAAGTGTCTCCGGACAGCGCTGGCCCCCGGCCTATAGAGTGAGATGGGCGTAGAACCCCAGAGTCTGTCAAGACTGGCCCGTACGGGCAGGGGTACCTTTACCTTTACTCTTACTACTGCAGCCTATGTTTTCTTAGCCTCAAAATGGGAATTGAGCAAGGTCCCAACCAAAGAAGAATGGCAACTTAAGTTGACAGAATTTTCACAACTTGAAGACTTAACATCTAGAATAAGAGAACAAGAAGAACATACGTTGAGAGAAGATTGGAAAACGTTTATTGAACATATGGGAAATAATTGTACAGCTGAAAACGCTGGCAGCATTAAGATAAATTCAACAGTGTAAGCAAGTTTTGATGGATGGAATAATGGAATACTGAATGGCATAGTTTTTGTAAAATATGCAGGGATTTGTGATATGTAAAATGAACTATGGAAAGAGAGGAAGGGAAGACATTAATATCCTAAGGGTGTAAAAATGAGTACTTTAAATTGTAAAACGGAAAATTTGATAAAAATTATATATGGAAAAGAAAATCAAACGAGTAGGATGAAAATTGAGAAAAAGACAAGCCACTGCTTGAAATACTCTCGCAGCAGCAAAGAAGGGGACTTGCTCTTCATTTTGGAGACAGTCTGGTGGGACATTTCCCCCATGCAAGCTGCATTGAATTGAATGGGACCTTGTTCTTGTGCCAGGGCTGGGGAACCTGTGGTCTTTTCAGATACCCATTGGACATGTCTAGCAGAGGCTGGCGGGAGAGGTAGTCCGACAAATATCTGGAGAACCACTGGTTTTCCCATTCCTGCTTCAGGAGTTATTTTTTGAACCCTACCCCACACCTGTAATAAAAGCTAGAAATGTAACCTTTCCCCTTTCTCTCTTCCATTTTAAGAGAAAGAAGAAGAAGAAGAAAAGGTTTTTGCCGTTTTAGATAATATCTCCCGGTCCAGCACAATTGCCTGGTTCCCTGGGTTAGAATTCTCGTCTTCAGAGTCTTAATGGCATCTTTATCGCCAGGAACTTTGATAATCTGACGTGTTGTGCAATGATGGTAAATAAGTTCTTCCTTGAACCCCCAGGCTCTTTGCAGTTTCCCCTGAAGGTCGTGACACTCACCACTCGCCTTGTCAAATATTCAAGCTATGAAAGGATTGATTGTAATTTTTTTTTTAAGGCTTTGCTGAGAGCTTGCAATTTTAGAAAAGGTCATTCTGACCATCTCGCCTCCTGTTTCCCCGCATTTACATGTGCTAAAGAATGCGAGACTTGTTTGCGTGCGTAAAAAACCCAGGTGTTAAGAGCTGGGGAGAGAGAGAGGGTGGGAGGGAAATAAAAATTACGTAGTTCAGAATTCCTTGCATGCTTGCCTCTGCAAAAAAATGTTTCTGATCGGAGATTTGCAGAGTTTTATCTTCTCCTCCTCGTTGCCCTGTAGCTGAAGACCGCAGAGCATTTTTGCTAATGGAAGGAGGACTGGTGTTAAATATGACTTCTGGGTACAATTATGCAAATTCAAGGGATGCGGGTTGCGCTGTGGTCTAAACCAGTGAGCCTCTTGGGCTTGCCAGTCGGAAGGTCGGCAGTTCGAATCCCCGCAACAGGGTGAGGTCCCATTGCTTTGTCCCAGCTCCTGCCAACCTAGCAGTTCGAAAGCACACCAGTACAGGTAGATAAATAGGTACTGCTCCGGCGGGAAGGTAAATGGCATTTCTGTGCGCTCTGGTTTCCGTCATGGTGTTCTGTTTGGCTCCCCTAAAACAAGCTCAACATTTTGGCCCTTCACCCCCCAAAATGGGCCTTCCCTCCCTCCTGACTCTGTGAGTACTCCTTTAACTCTGTGAGTAGATCGCAGTCTCTTGGGAGTTGGCCACCCCTGGTCTAGAGGTTGAGTTGAACCTTAAAGGCAAGTGCATCTGTGTGGCTTAGTGCTGCACTTTGATCAATACAGGGCAGCGCTGTGTTAGCTTCCTCGACTGGCCCTTGTTCTCCTTTGGTCTGTCCAGGATTTGCGCTGAACTTCTTTGGTGGGGAAAAGCTCGCCTTTATTCCTGCATCACAGCGGGTTGAGCTAGATGACCCTTGCGGTCCCTTCCAACTCTACAATTTTCTGGTTCTGGAGTGGAGTCTGCTGCGAGCTACAAAATTCTGCATTAACTGCAGGAAGCTGATTATTTTAACCAAGCGGTTTCTATGTTGAAAGCCTTGGAGAACTTTCTCTTGGAAATAATAATAAAAAATCCCCATTAGCAATCCTTTATTCTTATGCTGCTTTCTAACAATTAAGGAATCTGAAGCATTTTCACAAACACTCTATGAAACAATGAGGGTTTTTGGAAATCAACAGTGCTAAGGAGGATCTGGTATTTCCTTTTCTTTTTTTGGAAGGCAGAGTTGTGGTTTTGTCCTTTTTGAGCAGAAGGCACTCTCTTGCTTTCTGCTCAGTGACTGTAAATGGCATTTAGGGTCGCGTGTGGTTTGTGCAGAATGGAAATGGGCTGGAATGTTGACTTGTGTGCGCTCACAATGTAATTTTGCAGCTGCCCAGTCTCTGGGTTGCAGGGCACCCTAGCCAGTTGTTAGAAAAAGCAACACAGAGCCTTATCCCAGCTGGTGAGCAACTCTTTTCACTGACTCAGCCCAGGCCGCTCCCTGAGTCATCGCCACCACTTCCTATATTATCTCAATAATCTCATGCCAATAAAGGAGATGGATTGATTGATCATCTCAACAAATGGTGATTAAGAATGCATTTTGTTCCTCACAATTTGTTCCGCTTGGGACAGGGGACTCTTGCATTTGTCATGCTAATTCCTCTCCATAAAAATCAAGAATTCAGCTATCGAAGCCTCGCCCGATGGTCACTTAAGTCTCTGCATCCACACTATGAATTGTAAACTGGTTTTACTCGTCCTTGCTTCTGTTCAGTGACTGGAAGGTGGTGGAGTAGATCTCCTCCAGAGATTTCTTTTTTTTATTTTTTTATAAAGATATTTATTAGGGTTTTACAAAAAGAAAAAAGAAAAAATACAAGTAAAAACAATTCCATCTTTCCATCACATTCTTTCATTTGCTTAATTCCCGGACCTCCTCAAACCTCCCTTTTTGTATTCCAATTTAATTTGTTAGTTCAGCAAATCCTTCCCCTCTTTACTTATCCTAATCTTTAATCTTAAAATAATGTAACATTAGATTTTTGTCTATTAATAGTCCAATTTTTTCATACTCCTTATAGCATTGTAGCTAAAAACCACATAACTTTTCATCCAACATCATTCTAACATTCATTAATGATCTCCTCCAGAGATTTCTGTGCAGCCTTATCGAACCCTAGTTCCCGAAGACCCAGAAGCGATGGAGGTGGGGTCTCTGACAGGAGGTTTAGCTGAGGGCCGACTTAACAGTGTTAGAAACTCAGATATATAAGCGAATTGCCAAATGGCACCTTAATCCTAGGTTATGGTCACCACGACGGCACCAGTGAATCTTATTTTTGATTACTATTATTATCCATTTCATTTGTACAATGGCACCTCTGGTTGTGAACAGGATCCGTTCCGGAGGCCCATTTGCAACATGAAAAGAGTGCAACCTGCAGCGGCACGTCTGCGCATGTGCAGATTGCAATTTGGCGCTTCCGCATGCGCGAGCGGCGAAACCCGGAATTAACCCTTTCTGGTTCTTCCGGGTCGCCGCAGGACGTAACCTGAAAGAACGTAACCTGAAGCAAACGTAACATGAGGTATGACTGTATACTGCTTTATATTTTAAAGGAAAGGTCTCAAAGAGGTTTACGGCACATTAAAACATCAAATGAAGCAATCCAGAATAAGACAAATTTAAGCTTCAATGAAAATATTTCAGGTCCTTCTCTAAGGGATGTTTTGCTTTCCTCATATGTATCTAACTACTTAATTTATAGAGCTGCCCCATAGCATAAATACTCTAGGAAGCTAGGGTGGTGTAGTGCAGGGGTCCCCAAACTAAGGCCCGAGCGACTCATTTAGCCGGCCCGCAGTGACACCTGCTGCAACCGCCCGCCCTTACCGGCGCTGCGCTGCGCGGCTGCCCACTTCTGGGTAGGAGAAGCACTGGAAATAGCTTGTGTGCATGCGCAAGCTTTGTTTCCGGTGCACATCAGGGTTGGAGGAGGCCCGTGCACATGCACACAAACTATTTCCGGTGCTCCTCCGACCTGGAAGTGCGCCGGAAATACTGTGTGCGCACGCGTATGGGCATGCGCTCCCCCGCACTCCGGCCTGCTGTGCGATCGGCTCTGGAGACACCGGCCCGAGGCACATTATGTTTGCTAACCCCTGGTGTAGAATCATAGAATCATAGAGTTGGAAGAGACCACAAGGGCCATCGAGTCCAACCCCCTGCCAAGCAGGAAACACTATCAGAGCACTCCTGACATATGGTTGTCAAGCCTCTGCTTAAAGACCTAGTAGTGGTTAGAGTGGTTAGAGTGTTGGACTAGGACCTGGGAGATCGGGGTTCAGATCCCTACTTAGTCCTGAAGCTCATGGGGTGACCTTGGAGTCAAGCGCAGCTTCCTAATCTACCTCACAGGGTCATTGTAGGGGTTAACTGAGGAGAGGAGTGAATCATGTATGGTACTCCTTGTAGGAAAAGGTGGCTATGAATGCAGTAGATGAGCTCTTCTGCTTACCTACTTAAGAAAGCTGGAGGGGCCAGCCAGGTGGGGAGATGTCAGTCACGAAGCTGTCATCCAGACATCTCTACTAGCGCCAGCTATAAATTGGAATGCCACTGTTCCCAAGATTACCGTAACTGGGATTAAAAGTGGCTTTGGATTTTTGCCCCCCCCCATCTGCCTGTCCCTTGGCTCTTGGAGATTTTTCTGCCCCATGGTTGAAGCAGTGGTTTAAATGTTGTGCTTCTAGCAGTGGGCATGGTTTAATAAAGAGTGTGCACGCTCAGTTGCATAATGTCACACAAGTGCGCTTGGCCCGTTAATAGTGTGGGATGGAGAGCCCCACCCCGAAAAACTATTTTCACATGTTTCTGGATGCAAAACGTCCCTGTTTAGGGAAGCTTTTAATGTTTGACAGACTGTTGTATTTTAGTATTTTGTTGGAAGCCACCCAGAGTGGCTGGGGAAACCCAGCCGGATGGGTGGGGTATAAATAATTTATTATTACAAAAAAAATTTTTCCTTCCAGTAGCACCTTAAAGACCAACTAAGTTAGTTCTTGGTATGAGCTTTCGTGTGCATGCACACTTCTTCAGATACACTGAAACAGAAGTTGCCAGATCCTTCTATATAGTGAGAAGGTGGGGAGGGGTATTACTCAGAAGGGTGGTGGGAATGGGTGATTGGCAGATAGCTGTGACAGGTTTAAGGTGCTACTGGAAGGAAAAATTTTTTTTGTTTTGACTATGGCAGACCAACACGGCTACCTATCTGTAATTATTTTTTATTATTATTATTATTATTATTATTATTATTATTATTATTATTATTATTATAAATGGGTTTTCAAAACCTCAAAATGGTACTTATTTCATAAGATTGATTGTAAAGAAAAAGAACAGCAGCAACAACCCCCAAGCTTTTGGGGGGTGTTTTTAATCTTACTCAGAGTTGACCTATTGAAAATAATGGATGTGATTAATTCAGGTCAATTGATTTTAGTGGCTCTGCTCTCAGAATACACCTTAGTTGAATGCAGCTGTGTGCGCACACATACATGTACGTGTAAAATAAACATAATATACATATTATTTTGAAGATGCATGCCTCTAGCTTTGCATCGGACTTCTTCTTCATCCTCTTGACTGTGGGAATGCTGCCAGACTGGGCTGAGCAGCAGGATGATTCCAGTCTGTTGACCTCAGTCCCGTGAAAGCAAAGCTGAGGAGCTGAATTGCAAAATAACAAGGCACTTGAAAGTGAGACGCAACGCCTTGTCCGAGCAGTTGCTCTCGTTATCTTGTACTTTTTGAGCCAAAGGTCTCGCTTGGGCCAAGCATTGCTTCTTTTTCTTGTTGTCTTTTTAAAAAAATGCCTGCTATGAACCACTTATGGGACGCGGGTGGCGCGTTAAACCACAGAGCCTAGGACTTGGTGATCAGAAGGTTGGCAGTTCGAATCCCCGCGACGGGGTGAGCTCCTGTTGCTCAGTCCCAGCTCCTGCCAACCTAGCAGTTCGAAAGCACGTCAAAGTGCAAGTAGATAAATAGGTACCGCTCTGGCGGGAAGGTAAACGGTGTTTCCGTGCACTGCTCTGGTTCGCCAGAAGTGGTTTAGTCATGCTGGCCACATGACCCGAAAGCTGTACGCCGGCTCCCTCAGCCAATAAAGCGAGATGAACGCCGCAACCCCAGAGTTGGCCACGACTGGACCTAATGGTCAGGGGTCCCTTTACCTTATGAACCACTTATATATGAAGTGCTCTCTATGATGAAGGCCCTTCTGTATGTCCCACCCCCTCAGTGGGTCTCAGGCTGAACAGACCAGCATATTCTCTGACCCACCCCCATCCCCAGACTGCTTTTCAGCAGCTTGAGAAGGACCATAGTTCTGGGGCTGAGGATCTGGTCTGCAATGCAGAAGGTGCCCAATCCTCTCATTGGTGGCATTGAAGTAGCGTACATCAAGGATGTTCAACCTGCTCTGGCCCGATAGGGACAGCAGCGCCTTGTCCCCAGTGTTCTGACAAAAGCTGAGTTTGAGCTGGTGCAGGTGGCAGAGGCAGTGTTTGAAATTAGCCAGGCTATCGGCCACTTGTGACCAAGTGAGGATGCCCAGACTCCAGGATGGCCTTTGACTTCTTCAGCATCCGGAAGATGCATGCCTGGAGAACCTTGGATCTGGGCTGTTTTCACACCCTTAATTCCACAACATGTAGAATTCTGTCAGTTCTGTTTTATCTGCACCGTCGGAATGAATTTCCGGAACCAAAATGCTTTTTTTCAGCAGGAGCAGTCACCATTAAGAAAAAAGATATACCGTATTTTTCGCTCTATAGGACGCACTTTTCCCCCTCCAAAAATGAAGGGGAAATGTGTGTGCGTCCTATGGAGCGAATGCAGGCTTTCGCTGAAGCCTGGAGAGTGAGAGGGGTCGGTGCACACCAACCCCTCTCGCTCTCCAGGCTTCAGGAAGCTATCCGCAAGCCTGCCCTGCAAGCTCCGGGAGCGCAACCTCGCCTTTGCTCCTGGACCCGTTCTGGGGGCTGTGGTCGGGGGGAGCCTGGGCTTCCCCAGCCCCCAGCCCCGCAAGCTCCGGGAGTGATGGCGAGGTTGAGCGCAACCTCGCCTTCACTCCCGGACCCCCAGCCCCGAGGCTAAAAATGAAGCCAAGACAGCTAGCAGGATCCATCCCGCTCGCTGTCATGGCTTCTTTGCTCTTTGAGGCTTGGGGGGGAAATAATTTTCCCCCCTTTATTCCCCCCCCCAAATAATAGGTGCGCCCTATGGTCCGGTGCGCCCTATAGAGCGAAAAATATGGTAGATACACGCACACACCCAAACACACACACACACACATACATACAGTGGTACCTCTAGTTGAGGACATGATCTGTTCCGGGGTGCCATTCGCACCCCGAAAAGTCTGCAACTAGAGCGGTGCTTTTGTGCAAGCGCAGAGCGTGATAGAGCACTTCTGTGCATGCACGAAGCGTGCAGAATGCTTCTGTGCATGTGCACGGGGTGAAACCCGGAAGTATACACTTCCAGGTTTGCCGCGTTCACAACCTGAAAATCTGCAACATTAAGCTAACACAACAAGAGGTATGACTGTGTGTGTGTGTGTGTGTGTGCGTCCGTTCTTAACATGAAACTGTTCTTAACCTGAAGCACCACTTTAGCTAATGGGGCCTCCCGCTGCCGCCGCTGCACGATTTCTGTTCTCATCCTAAAGCAAAGTTCTTAACCCGAGGTACTATTTCTGGGTTAGCGGAGTCTGTAACCTGAAGTGTCTGTAACCTGAAGCATATGTAACCCGAGGTACCACTGTATATATCAAGGTTGTCATCTGATCTAGCTAGATGTTTAACCCAGAATCAATCACAGTCATTTGAAAAACAAGACTTTGCCCCAAAATGGCAACTAGGCATTCTGTTTTGGTGATTGCAACCTTGGTTTAAGGAGCCATTTGGAGCCTGGCTTATAAATCTGAGTTTCTAACAGTGTCAGAGGCCCTGGGCCAGATACTGGCAGGTGAGATGGAAGCTCACTGGGTGATTTTGGGACAGTTACCAACTCCCACCACATCCCAGCTACGCCTCCTGGAATGCCTTGATAGAAAAGGTAGCATGTGCATAGATTTATAAAGCTACAAGGCAAGCAGTCTGACTTGCATAAGGGGTGGGTTGACTTGCCATCAGAGACTTCTTCTACCTATGGTATCTACAAGTCAAAGTGGCCGGATTGGATTTGCAATCTGAGATGCATATCAAAGGGTGAAGTGAAGTTCCCTTAGACTGGATTAGCTTGACCTGTGATGGAAGAATCCTTTCCCCAGTCCTTTAGGTGGGTTGTATCAGGTGACCTCAGAGTTGACAGAGGTCTCTTCTCCATCCCAAGGTTGGGTGTTGCACAAGCTGCTAGGAGAAACCCGAACTTCACTTGTTCCTCTTGAGTTTGCATCACGGGCAATCTGAACCCCGCAGCCCCGGATTGCAGTTCACTTGGTTGCAACATGCTTCAGAATGCAGAGATTATCTCCCAAATGTCTGTCCCTTTCAGGAATGCTGACCCTGAATGACGAGATCTTGCCCTCCCCCCCCTTGCTGGCTTGCTCTCGTCTAGATTTGCGCAGTTCTACCTATCAGATCACTGTCAAAGGTTTCTTAGAGGAAGAGGCCATTGCCCACCAGTAGGACATCTGCGCTGCATGCAGAAGGTTTAATACCCAATGGCATTTCCAGGTAGGGCTGGGAAGGTCCTGGGCTGGGAATCCTGGACCGCTCCTGCCAGTCAGTGTAGGAAACACTGACTGGACCAATGGTCTGGCTCTGTATAAGGCAGATTCCTCTATTCCCTATTCTGGTAGGATGCTCATAAAGGTAAAGGGACCCCTGACCATTAGGTCCAGTCGCGGCCGACTCTGGGGTTGCGGCGCTCATCTCGCTTTACTGGCCAAGGGAGCTGGCATACAGCTTCCGGGTCATGTAGCCAGCATGACTAAGCCGCTTCTGGCGAACCAGAGCAGCGCACAGAAACGCTGTTTACCTTCCCTCCGGAGTGGTACCTATTTATCTACTTGCACTTTGACGTGCTTTCGAACTGCTAGGTTGGCAGGAGCTGGGACCGAGCAACGGGAGCTCACCCCCGAACCGCCAACCTTCTGATCGGCAAGCCCTAGGCTCTGTGGTTTAGACCACAGCGCCACCCTTACATCCACAACTAGACACCATCAATTGTGCTCTCTACGCCCTGCCCCACCCCCCTTTGGCAACTCTTGCCTGTCAGATATAGACCACATGTGCTTTATTATTATTATTTCGGGAAGCTTTTAATATTTGATGAATAATTGTATTTTAATATTCTGCTGGAAGCTGCCCAGAGTGGCTGGGGAAGCCCAGCCAGATGGGTGGGATATAAATAATAAATTATTATTATTATTATTTAGACGGAGACCCTGCAAACTCCCCCTTTCCATACAGCTGTGCTGGCTGGGGCGGATTCTCATAGTCCGAAACATCTGCAGGGCATCTGGTTGGGAAAGGCTTTGTTCCACGCAGAGCCTCATTTTGCCATTCCATCCTTTGAAAACGAAATGCTTCACATTGCATGCTTTCTGTTTTGCAATCAGAATAACCTTGCGAGGCCGGTCACTCTTGAATTCGTGCATTCAAAGGTTGCCGATGGGGAACTGAGGCTGGGAGAGAGCAACTTGCCCCCGCCCACCCAAGAACGTGGAGTGGAAGTAATACTGAACTTGGATTGGCCGAGTCCAGCTTCTGCATTCGCATGGATTGCACAATTGGCCTAGCAAAAATGTCATTCCTGGCTCCCTAGCTCGCTCGCTCTCTGTGCGGTAAATAATTTGCAAACAGTACCAGGGACTTCCTATCCTAAAACTAGCACTAATACGCCCAGGAACCTCACCAAAATGCTGGAGAGAGTGCACCTCCACAGGCGCATACCTCCACATGTGGTGGGAGTGCCCCAAAATTCAACTATTCTGGACAACAGCCATACAAGAAATATGTAAAATAACTAAGCAAGTATTACATCACCCCAGAACTGGCCCTACTAAACATCTTCCAAGACAACAATGCCCACTTACACCACAAAGAACTCATAACTCACCTACTTTCAGCAGCCAGAAACACCATAACCAGACACTGGAGAGACCTGTCAGGAGTAAGCATGGACCAATGGTACCAAATAGTATGGGAAACAGCCCTACTAGAAAAATTAACCAATAAACTGAAACTGACACGGGGACAAACAGAAGACGTCTTTGCCCCAGTATGGTTCCCCTTTATCGCGTACACAGCCCAACAAGGCAATGACAATAATCCACCAACAGCGTACAAATCAATATGGCTAACCTGATCCAAAACACCCACCCAGCCCACTCACACATGAAAACAAAGATCATCACAGCTAACCCCAAATGAACAACCACACCCTAGGCCAACCCCAACCTCTCTCACCACCAAAGGAACACAAGTGAACAGCAGAGAACCGGGACAAGTAACGCTGACACCAAACCCTACATACATTAAGCAAAATAGAAACATCGCCACCTGACCCCACCCATCTCCCCCCTCCCCCCTTTTCTTCCTAATGTCTCAACAAATGAAACTGATTTGTAAAAATGTTACATGGAAAAAATACGAGAGACATTACACATACTTATGTAAATCAAGAAAATCTTTAATAATAATAATAATAATAATAATAATAATAATAATAATAATAATAAAGTACCGGGGACTTCCTATCCTCTCTGAAGGATGATTTTCCCGGTTCTATAATGAAACAGAGACGACAGCGAGCTGATGGCGATCAGCAAAATGTCTCGGGATAATTTGTTGAGGGATGGAGGGTGTGTTGGGTGTAATCTGAGGACAGCGGCCTCCTCTCGAGGAGTTACATAACTCGCTTTCCATTTTGGCCGCTCTCTCCCGGAGAGGAACAGTCCCATCTTCCCCTGAAACCCAGCATGCCAGACCTCATCAATTACAGATGCATTGTTGCCCTTTGGGAATAATAAAACCCAATAGCGGAGCAAACAGGCCAATTTTGCTCTCTGGCAGAGATGCCTCTCCAGCCTCCTCTGCGCTTTTCCCCGGTTCCTGACTGAGTGCCAAAACTGGGCCTGAAACTGGAATCTCATTCTTCCATCCCAGGAGCCTCTGTCTCCTTCAAACAGCCCCGGCTTATCGGCGTGCGTTAGGAACGCGGTGCCAGCTACATGGGTGTTTGGAGATTAAAAATAAATAGGAGACAATGGCACTTCCTCTTGGCTGCGATTTATCACTTAATAACAAGAGGGTTACTCATTTCCTCTGGAAAGTGTGTCTAAAAGTTTTGGAGAAGTGGTGCTGCTCTTGAGTTTCTCTCCCTGCTTCCTTATTTATTTATTTTTTGTTATAATCATTCTTGCCTAAATCATGCCTCCTTTATTTGTTTGAATCGCTCTTTTCGTGTACATGAGTTGCTGGAGATCTCCTAACCTTAAACCATTCTCAGCTAAGGCTACAGGCTCGCTGATGGTAGCTGTTTTCTGCTCCCCCCCCCCAAGTTTCTGCAGTTACATAGGACTTGCAGCTATCTGATGTCAGGAAGTGTTTGATTAGGTGACTCATAGCTGTAGCTGGAACATCAGAGAGAGTTGTGTCAACCTGAGGCATCCCTGGCATGTTGATTGAACTTTCTCCCTTCTAAAAAAACTGGATTGACTCCTCCCCGTGGAGGAATATCACTGTCCTTCTTTCCTTATCAGAAGCCCCAGAGAATCACGTTTTTCCCCCCATTCTGTCATTCCCTGATAGGATTCTCTGCGAAGAGGCCAGACTTCATTGCCACGGGCCATGAAAGGAACCTTCTGCAGCTGAAAGCAGCAGCCCTTTTTATTTTCTTCCTTTGCATATGCTCCTTAACACCAACATGGTTTTGTTTTTCTAAATCACATCATTCAGATGTACTCAGAGAACCTTTCGAAAGGAAAGAGACATTTGCAAAGGGGAGGTCAGGAATCTTCCCACCTGAGTTTCTAGGAATAATAGGGTGTGGGAGACTTTGCTCAGCAGGGGTAGTCAATGTTGTGCCCTCCCAATCGTAGAATTGTTGAGTTCGAAGGGACCATAATAATTATACTAAGAATTTTTTATTTATACCCCACCCTTCCCGGTTCAAAAACTGGGCTCAGGGTGGCTAACAACAAATTTAAAACACTTAATTATAAAAGCAGCATAAAATACAGTATGAAAACATGAATAACAATAAAAATCAAAAATCAATTAGATAATCCCCAGGGCTAGCTGGCTGAATTGGTCCTACTTGGGCCAGCGAGGAGGCCAGGGGAGAATTAGCTGTGGGGTCTCAGAGCGGGTGATCTTCATAAAAGGGGAGGGGGAGGGAAGAGAAGAGAAATAAAAGATCAGGCTGAATTCAAATTAAAGGCCAGGCGCAATAGCTCTGTCTTACAGGCCCAACGGAAGGAGGTTAAATCCTGAAGGGCCCTAGTCTCATGGGACAGAGCATTCCACCAGGTCGGGGCCATCACTGAAAAGGCCCTGGCCCTGGTGGAGGATAGTCTGACTTCCATAGGGCCCAGGACCTCTAAACTATGGTTATTCATGGACCTTAAGGTTCTTTGAGGGTCATCTAGTCCAGGCTTCCTCAAACTCGGCCCCCCAGATGTTTTGAGACTACAATTCCCATCATCCCTGACCACTGGTCCTGCTAGCTAGGGATCATGGGAGTTGTAGGCCAGAAACATCTGGAGGGCCCAGTCTGAGGAAGCCTGATCTAGTCCAAGCCCCTGCAGTGCAGAAATCTTTGGCCCAATGTGGGACTGAGATTAACAAGAGTCTTGTGCTCTACCAACTGAGGTACCCCAGGTCTCATAATCCTAGAATTGTGGAGTTGGAAGGGATCATGAGAGACACCTAATCTAACCTTTGCAATGCACGAATCTTTTGCCTAACATGAGACTCGAACTCACGACTCATGCTCTACCATCTGAGCTATCCTAGCCGCATCACGTTGGACTACAGCTCTCCTCAGCTGCAGCCAGCATGGGCAATGGTTGAGCATCATGGGAGTTGCAGTCCAACAATATTGGACGGACCATTTAAGCCACTCCTCTGTTCTGCATCCTTTAGGGGAGATCAAAGTTCCGCTTGCAGCCGCAGGAAGTAGTGGGGGAACTGAGTGCGAACCATGATGACAGTGGTCTTGAAAGCTGTCTTCTGCGGGAGCTCTGCAGTTCCTCCACGAGACGGTCAGTCGCCACGAGCAAGCTCGAAACGCTGTTCGTCTGTCTTCTCCTGCAAAGTGCACCCACCCAAGAATTTGGGGTACTCCTGGATGCTGTCTTAAGTTAATGTGGCACAATTTGCGCTGACTCCCTGGTGTGCTGTGGATTCCACCCCCCAAACCACATGTGTTTGCTGTGTAGGTTGAGGAACACACTGGCAGAGAGCCCTTCCTTTGCAGATGGGTGGGATATAAATAATAAGGTTATCAGTTTTTGTTACTATGCAGGAAGGTCCCAGGTAGGGCTGGGAATGTTCCCGTGTCTGAAAACTCTGGTGTTAGTCACTTTAGACAATACGGCGCTAGATGAACTAATGGTCTGGTTCATCGGAAGGTGGATTCCTACGTACATTTCAAAAGTCATTGCACGCTCTTCCCAGCCTCTATGAGGGTGTGCCTTCGTTGACTTCCACCGTGGTGGCAATTAAATTCTGGACTTTTATTGAGTCTTCAGACATTGTGTAGTTTTGCTGGGTGAAGTCCCAAGTTCCTCCACATTCTGGCTCCTCAGGTGGTGTTGCATTGAAATTGAACAGGAGGGACTCATCCATCTCTAAATGACCATGCCCACCATCTAATTGTTCTCAGAATATCCCATGATCCTTTTGCTCTGCTGTGTGGCAGCATTGCTGTGGCTCTAGGAAATTTCTGTTGTGTTTTTTTTTGGTATATACTTTTTATTAATTTTCAACCAAAATTGTACATTTTTAACCAAATTTTAACAAATTATACTTTTGAGACTTCCTTCGATTTTTCTGGTAATCATCCATATTTACCCCTAAAGAAAACGCATTTCCTTTGTTGCATTGCCTTTTGACTTTCTCCCTTTTCAATATATATTTTCCCAAACAATACATCTTAACCTTTCACAGTGCTTCTTGAAACCCCATTAGCGTTGTTTGTAAATCACATACATTTTTCAGATAATCTACAAACTTTCCCCAATTTTCGATGAACTTTTGGTTTTTGGTATATCTTATTTTCCCAGTCAATTTATCCAGTTCCGCACAGTCTGTTAATTTCATTCTCCAATCTTGGATTGTCGGTGTTTCTTCCTGTTTCCACTTCTGGGCTAGTAAAATTCTTGCTGCCGCTCTAGGAAATTTCTGGCTTGGACAACTTGGTGATTTAAGTCCACTGTTCCTTTCCCCGATGTTGCTATTGTTGCGGGCCGTTTTCCTTTTTTAATTCGGCAATAAAACGGCCCTGTTTATCTGGCCTTTTGTAGCAACAGGATGCCTGCAGGGAAAAGCCAGTGTGTTGAAAAAACTGAGGCCAGAACACAGCTTGCTTCTCTTTCTCCCTCCTTTCCCCCCCCCCCCCACAATACTTAAATCACTTGCATAGCACTGACTTCTTATATTATGCAAGTATTGGTCAATATTTTTGTGAAATTGTACATCTATCATAGAACATAGAATTGTAGAATTGGAAGGGACCCCAAGAGTCATCTAGTCTAACCCCCTGCATGCAGGAATCTCAGCTAAAACATCCATGACAGTTGGCCAGGTTGCTTTACAGAGGTTGCTCTGTTGTCGAATCCTGCCAAACTGTGGTTAATCCGAATAAGAATAAGAATAAGAATAAGAATTTATTATTTATACCCTGCCCATCTGGCTGGGCTTCCCCAGTCACTCTGGGCGGCTTCCAACAAAATATTAAAATACTGTAATACAGCAAACATTAAAAGCTTCCCTAAACAGGGCTGCCTTCAGATGTCTTCTAAAAGTCTGGTAGTTGTTCTCTTTGACATCTGGTGGGAGGGTGTTCCACAGGGAGGGCGCCACTACCTCTGCCTGGTTCCCTGTAACTTGGCTTCTCGCAGGGAGGGAATCACCAGAAGGCCCTCAGCGCTGGACCTCAGTGTCCGGGTAGAATGATGGGGGTGGAGACGCTCCTTCAGATATACTGGACCGAGGCCGTTTAAGGCTTTAAAGGTCAGCACCAACACTTTGAATTGTGCTCGGAAACGTTCTGGGAGCCAGTATAGGTCTTTCAAGACCTGTGTTATGTGGTCTCGGTGGCCGCTCCCAGTCACCAGTCTAGCTGCCGCGTTCTGGATTAATTGCAGTTTCCGGGTCACCTTCAAAGGTAGCCCCACATAGAGCGCATTGCAGTAGTCCAAGTGGGAGATAACCAGAGCATGCACCACTCTGGCAAGGCAGTCCGCAGGCAGGTAGGGTCTCAGCCTGCGTACCAAATGGAGCTGGTAGACAGCTGCCCTGGACACAGAATTGACCTGTGCCTCCATGGACAGCTGTGAGTCCAGAATGATTCCCAGGTTGCGCACCTGGTCCTTCAGGGACACAGTTACCCCATTCAGGACCAGGGAGTCCTCCACACCTGCCCGCCTCCTGTCCCCTCAAAACAGTACTTCTGTCTTGTCAGGATTCAACCTATGATCTATTGAGAAGACAAACAAACCTATCTTTCACCTGTGGTTCATGGAGCTGCCTTCTTTCAGCTAACCAGAATTGAGATGGGTCATGGCTTAGGTTTCTGCCGACCCACTAAACTGTGGTTAACCTGAAGCGGAAGTGTCATTCCCTCCTTGCAGCCAGAGCCTTGCTCTCGCAACCCTAAACCGTGGCTAGACATGACAACCAACGTGGCACGAATTGTATCTCCCGCTTCAATGGGGAGAGGAAGAAATCCCTGTTCCGGCAATTGAAAGTTTGGGAAGCAGATGTCTATCCGTCAGGTTGAAGCTGAACGTTCTTCCTGCGGCAGAAGATCAGAGAAAAGGGATTAGCTTAGCTTGACGCAAAGGTAGCTGAGTCATAGGGCATCACCTCCTCCCCAAACCGAGGACCCACAGTGACAGGTGGATGCGCCGGAGGAGCTTAGCGCCTCGCCCCTGGCTACTTCTGTTCCATTTTCCTCCACCTGCTTATCTGTGCGGCGTGAGAAATTACACAGCGCCGGTGGTGCGTTCGCAGCAGCAGGGAAAGTGGCAAAGTACCTTTGCCAGTAAACACTTGACAAGCCTTTGTGCGTCAGCCCTCGTGCTCTCTGCCCCGGTTTCTCAATAACAAGCAAGATGACCTAGCTCTGTCAGTATTTGTGTGAGGGGAGAGTGAGCTGTTGTCTGTTTTCTCCCCGTTCAAGATCAGTTTGCTACTCCTGCCTTCCCCCGGACCTGTAAATTTAGCCTCATGTTTTTTGGCTGCCGAGACCTTGCCAGTCTCGCTACAGCTGCGAATTGATTCCTGCCCGCTCTTGAGTCTTTTCCCTGCTTTCCCCCCTTTCTCCATCCCTTTAAGTCGCCTGTAATCGACTTTGGCTGACATCCCGGAGCTGAGAGCTAGGCACACACACACACACAGGCTGGAAAGGGCAACTTGAGACTTTTAAACCATAAAGCTGAGTTCTGTCTGCGCTATGGTGGGAGGAGAAATTCAAATGGATTTATTATTTCTCTTTGCTTGGAGATTACGGGAAGTTTGCACACTCCTCTGCGACTTTTGTCTGGAAAATCTGGACAGCTGCTGCCGGTCAGTGTAGGCAGTCCTTAAGCTTGATGCGTACCAGCAGTCTGACTCAGTATAAGTATGAGGCAGCTTCCTATGTGCTATGTTGCGTTTCTCCAATACCCCTAAAAATCTGGAGGCTGCTTGCCTTGCCATGTGGGACTGTAGCTTAATAATAATAATAATAATAATAATAATAATAATAATAATAATAATAGAAGAAGAAGAAGAAGTACCCTGCCCACTTGACTGGGTTGCTCCAGCCACTCTGGGAAGCTTCCAACATATATAAATTTATGGGACCGCCTCTCCTGGTATGCCCCACAGAGGACCTTATGGTCCATGAATAATCATAGTTTAGAGGTCCTGGGCCCTAGGGAAGTCAGATTATCCTCCACTGGGGCCAGGGCCTTCTCAGTGATGGCTCCGACCTGGTGGAATGCTCTGTCCCATGAGACCAGGGCCCTGGTCTCCTTCCGCAGGGCCTGTAAGACAGAGCTATTTCACCTGGCTTTCAATTTGAACTTAGCCTGATCTTTTATTCCCCTTCCTTCCCTCCCCCTCCCCTTTTTATGAAGATTACCCACTCTGGGATCCCACAGCTAATTCTCCCCTGGTCTCCTCGCTGGCCCAGATAGGACTAATTTAGCCAGCTAGCCCTGGTGATTACCTAATGTTTATTGGATGTTCCCTCTAAATTGATTTTTGAATTCTGAATTTATTGTTATTCATGTTCTATACTGTATTTTATGCTGTTTTGTTGCATCAATTAAATGTTTTAAATTTGTTATTAGCCGCCCTGAGCCCGATTTTCTGAATCTGGAAGGATGGGGTATAAATAAAAATTTATTATTATTATTAAGACATAATAAAACATTAACGCGTTAAAAGGCTTCCCTACATTCTTCCTAGCCCAGGATGGTCCATTTTTGACTGATGGCTGGTTGCCTAGGGAGACAAGCAGAGGGTCTCTCCATCCTTTCACCTGGATGAGCTCAGGGTTAGAGCACCTGCTTTGCATCCAGAAGGACACAGGTGCTGCCCTGGGCATCTCCACAGGTAGGGATGGGGACAACCTGCCTGAAGCCCTGGAGAGATGCTCTATCAGTCAGTATGGACATTTTTAGACTAGTTGGACTCTGCATAAAGCAGCTGTCTCTGTAGCTACAAGGGCCTGTTGCAGCTCACTTCCTTTCAAGGGAACCAGTGCCGTGTGATGGTTATGGTGGTGGGCTGGGACTTGGAGGTCTGGGGTTCAAATCTCCCGGTCAGCCATGGAATTGTAGAGTTGGAAGGGACTACTGGGGTCATCTAGTCCAACCCCCGCAATGTAGGAATCTCACTGGGTGTCCTTGAGCCAATTGCTGTCTCCTAGCCTGTCCTACTTCACAGGGTTGTTGTAAGGAGAAAATGGGGAGGGGGAGACCCTTGTCTGCCACCTTCAGCTCCTCGGGGGGGGCGGAGGTGGAATGCGAAATAAAAAGATGATAGATAGATAGATAGATAGATAGATAGATGATAGGCAGAATGGTTGCTTGGGAATGTTCTCTCTTGTGCGGTAAACTCCAAGCTCTGAGTTTCAGATCCTTGTTTGTCATATTTTTCTGCTTTTTTTTAGTGGGGCGGAGGCTGTTGAAGTCACCACTGTGTGGCCTAGTGGTTAGAGCGTCAGCCTAGGGCAGGGGTCAGCAAACTTTTTCAGCAGGGGGCTGGTCCACTGTCCCTCAGACCTTGTGGGGGGCAGCCTATATATTTTTTTTGGGGGGGAATGAACAAATTCCTGTGCCCCACAAATAACCCAGAGGTGCATTTTAAATAAAAGCACACATTCTGCTCATGTAAAAACATCAGGCAGGCCCCACAAATAACCCAGAGATGCATTTTAAATAAAAGGACACATTCTATTCATGTAAAAACATGCTGATTCCCGGAACGTCCGCGGGCCGGATTTAGAAGGCGATTGGGCTGGATTCGGCTTCGGGCCTTAGTTTGCCTACCCATGGTTTAGGACCTGGGAGACCAGGGTTCAAATCGCCACTTGGCCACTTGATTTGACCCCGGGCCAGTCATTTACTCTCAGCCTAACCTACCTTACAAGGTTGTTTTGAGGATAATATGGAGGGGGGCAGAGAATTGTGGAAAGCACCTCGAGCTCCTTGGAAGTGGAAAGGTGGGGTACAAATGTGAAAAAAGAATGCCAGATATGTACCAAAGTGCGATTGCTTTGTACTTCTGAGTAGCCGGGAAGAACTGTAACCACATCGGAATTCAGGTCCTCTTTTTAAATGACTCTCCCTCAGACGTTTCCATTCGTTTTGTGCTGGGCTCATCTCCCTAGCTCATTCCAGGGCTGTGGTTCGTGGAGAGAAATAACCTGATTGTTTTGATACCTCCCTGAGTGGGGTGAATCAGCAAAGTAGAGAAAAATCTTGCTACGGCTCTCTCCCCTCTCTCTGTGTAACCACAAAGCAATAATACAGCAACTTGCTTTTTAAATTTGCAGCGAAACACGGCTGAAAGTTAGCATGTGTCATGCCCCTGGAGAGATGGGAGAGGGGCTGTTCTGCTTCTAGAGTTACTAAGCACTTACGGTAAAAAATCTCTTCATCATCCTGAATCCCTTCCAAGGCTCCAAACTCTCTCTTTTTTCCCCATGGGGAACTGGCAAACCGGCTGTTGCTGCTGCTGCTGCTGCGTCACTCAGATTTCTTCCCCTTTCGCCGTTTGGGAAATGTGGTCTCTCAAGGAAATGCAGTGTGTTGTCTTAGTGCGAATGGCAAGAGATTGCTCTTATGTAATCTTGCCTTTCATTTGCTTCCAGCCTGCTCAGCGAAGAGCAAAAACATTGCGATGTGATCTGATGAAGTCATAGTCCACAAAAGGGTGTGCCGCAGGGCAGTGTTGTTGTTGTTGTTAATAATAATAATAATAATAATAATAATAATTTATTATTATTATTATTTATTATTAATACCCCACCCATCTGGCTGGGTTTCCCCAGACACTCTGAGCAGCTTACAGCATATATAAAAACATAACAAAGCCTTAAACATCAAAAAACATTCTGATACAGGGGCTGCCTTCAGATGTCTTCTAAAAATCAGGTAGTTCTTTATTTCCTTGTCATCTGATGGAAGGGCATTCCACAGCACGGGCGCCACCACCGAGAAGGCCCTCTACCCGGTTCCCTGTAACCTCGCAGTGAGGGAACCAAAGGATGTCACATATATAAAAGGATGTCACATAGAGGAGGGAGAAAGGTTGTTTTCTGCTGCTCCGGAGAAGCGGACACAGAGCCATGGTTCCAAGCTACAAGAAAGAAGATTCCACCTAAACATTAGGAAGAACTTCCTGACAGTAAGAGCTGTTCGACAGTGGAATTTGCTGCCAAGGAGTGTGGTGGAGTCTCCTTCTTTGGAGGTCTTTAAGCAGAGGCTTGACAACCATATGTCAGGAGTGCTCTGATGGTGTTTCCTGCTTGGCAGGGGGTTGGACTCGATGGCCCTTGTGGTCTCTTCCAACTCTATGATTCTATGAACCTCCAGAAGGCCCTCGGAGCTGGACCTCAGTTTCTGGGCTGAACAATGGGGGTGGAGATGCTCCTTCAGGTATACTGGGCCGAGGCCGTTCTGCGAGAAGCCAAATTACAGGGAACCAGGCAGAGGGCCTTCTCGGTAGTGGCACCCGCCCTGTGGAACGCCCTCCCACCAGATGTCAAAGAGAACAACAACTACCAGACTTTTAGAAGACATCTGAAGGCAGCCCTGTTTAGGGAAGCTTTTAATGTTTAACAAACCACTGTATTTTAATACTTTGTTGGAAGCCGCCCAGAGTGGCTGGGGATTGCAGAGGTAGGCTTTTTACCCACCTTTAATTTAGATTAATTGTTTAATTAAGAAATTAGTTAATTGAGTTAATTAATTAATTAAGCGATTTTTAAAAGGGTCAGTTGATCACCTGCCTCTTGCGCTGCTAGCTGTCTCAGCTCTGGAAGTATATAGAAGCCTCTTGCAATTCGGCAGCCATCCAGAAAGGATATGTCCTCTCCCTGTTATATCTCAGACTCCGGCCAGAAATAGAACGTGAGCTATTGTTGATATAAGGGGTCAGTGAGCCTCATGGCGAGCCTTAAAATAGATATTTGCCAAATATTCTTCAGAAGGAGAAGGGAAGCAGAATCCTGCATCTAGACCCTTTATTTTGACAGTACACAGCATCTGATTCAGCCGCTTGCATTTCCAGATAAACGTGCAGTCCCAGTCATTTCTGTCAAGGCTGTACCTGGGGAAAAAACTCCCCACAAGGGAGTAAGTGTGTTGCGTCTCTTTGATTGTAATAGGCTGCAGAAGCATCGCCTCAATTATCATAGAATTGTCAAGTTGGAAAGACCACGATCTAGTCCAACCCCCTGCCCAACGTGGGGTTCAAACCCACGACCCTGCGGTTATAGAGTCTCCCACTCTACCCACTGGGCTACCCCAGAATTAATTCCAGTTGTTCCCTTAAGTGGGGAGAGATTTCCCCCTTTCCACATTTTGTCACTGGAATGAATGCAATAAATTGGCATCTGTACTAAATATTGGCCTGGCGAACAAGTTACTAGCCTATTTCCCCAGAGAGAGATACTGTAGCTCAGAGCGTCTATCTTGCATATCGAAGGCCGGCAGGTTCGATCCCCAATAATTCAATAATTCAAGAAACCCCTGCCCAGAATCCTGGAGGGCTGCTGCCAGTCAGTGCAGACAGCTCTGATGGACCCAGTGCTCCAGCTCTGCATAAGGCATCGTCTTCCTAGGTTCTTATGCAGGGCTAGGGACTTGTGCATTATGTGCTTGCACAACTGTGCTCTGCCCACCTGGCTAGGGTCTGAGAAGCAGCCATAGAAGCAAGAAATGGAAGATGCATTGGTGTGGCAAAAGATGTGTAGGCTCAATCACTGGAGGGTACCGGCTTGGGTTTGTTTCACACGTCTTAAAGAATTGTTGGGTTCCCATTGGGCCTCCATGTCTTTTCATTTGCAGCTGTTCTGGGGCGAAACGACAGCAGGACGGCTTGGATTTCGTGCTTTGAAAGTCCCCAGTTTCCCACAAAGCTGAGACCAGCTTGGAGTATATTAGATGGTTGGCGGCAAATCTCTTTTTACGCCTTCCTGGAATTGATGGTTGCCTTGACTTAAAAGACTCTTGATATGCTGCTGACGTGTGTGTGTGTGTGTGTGTGTGTGTGTGTGTGTGTGTGTATTTTAAACAAACAACCACATTTTCCATCCTTCTGGTAGGTCAGATCTGCATCTGCCACAATTTCATTTTTCTCTCCATCTTATTTGCATGATGAGTCTGTCAGCATTTCAGGCCCTCCTCTATAAGGAGACATTTGACTCTTTTTCTTGAAGCTGGGCAGCCCCTGTGGCTGGAAACTACCCATGGGGGAATCCCCCCCCCCCCAGATTTTTCTCGTCCTGCAAGAGAGCCTCTGACCAGTCGAAGGGAATTCCGCAAGCTGTGAAAATAAATCCAGCTTGCATGCATTTTAATTATTTTTGTTTTATTTTAAAAAATCAACTTTTTATTGTGCAGCCAAAGGTCCAAATCTCAAGGCTTTCACCTCCAGTGGTGATTTTGAACTGTCTGTGACCTTGTAGAATGATTCTGACATCTCCACATTTCCTGGGGATGCAGTCCCCACTTGGTTTCCTCTTTAAATTGTGCCACTTCAAAACTTTACCAAGGCTCACTCACAGGTAGTTGCAGACCTGAAGATATTGCGATGGGATGTGGGCAACGGTATGTCAGTCTTTAATGAGAGGGGCGATTGAAAACCCTGAGCTTCTGATTCCGACAACCGAAGTTTATCAAGCTGCAGAGCAAGCTTCCATCCACCGCAGCGGTAAATTCTAAACCTATACGATTTAACAAGTTACCTCTTGCAAGAACTTATATTCAGCTCTAGAGGCCCATGCTTAACCAGCACAACCATTCAGCAATTGCTTTGTTTTTAAAATGGAATCAGACTTGAGGACTGCTCATAAATCCTGGGAGGTTTAATTCTCTCATTTTTCAGCAGTAGTAACTTGCATTAAAGACCAATGTTTACTTAAAAACATGAGGCTGAGGCTACAGTCATAACACACACGCAGATGCTGAAAGCTGGTGGGTTTCTGTGTGTTATGATACAGCACAGTTGCCACGCCACCGGCTTGAAGGATTACTACCGCTGATGGGCTGGTCCTCTGCCTGACCTTCAAGCCCCCAAATGGGGTGTTTCTTGTGGCAGGGATAGGGGTGGATTCTTTGGACCCCCAAAGTCAGCCTTCAGCCTTCCATCTGGGGTTCCCAGATGTACTTGGACTACAACTCCCATCAACCCTGATGATTGACTGATTTGGCTGGGGATTGTGGGAGTCGTGGTCAGTCGTGGGGATTGTGGGAGTCGTGGCGAATTCGAAAATTCGCCAGGCCCATTGTGCAGCTGGCTATCGGCCCTTTGCAACCACCGTTCGAAATTAGCCAGCGGCTAGGGGCATTTTGCACCTGGCTCTCAGCTATTTGCGACCAAGGTGGGGATGCCTAGGTGTCAGGATGGACCCTAACATCTCTACCATCTGGAGATGCATGCCTGGAGATCCTCGAATGTTTTCACACACTAGCAACGCATCCTATATATGCCAATATATATGCAGACTTTCCCTGGATAAAGTGGTTTTTCTTTTAAGTTCTCAAAGTTCTTAACCTAGCTCCGGGTTGTCATTTGAACTAGCCAGATGTTACCTGAGAATCAGTCACAGTCAGTCCACCATTTGAAAAGGGCCAGGGCTTTTTCGGCTGTGGCCCCAATCTGGTGGAACGCTCTGTCACAAGAGACTAGGGTCCTGCAGGACTTGACATCTTTCTGCAGGGCCTGCAAGACATAGCTGTTCCACCAGGCCTTTGGCCAAGGCACAGTCTGATCCCATCCTTTGGTAATCCTCACAGAACTCTAGCCCAATGGTTGCCATTAATTTGATTTTGAATTGATTTTAGAATGCTGTGTTACTTTTATTGTTGTTAGCCGCTCTGAGCCCGGCTTCGGCTGAGGAGGGAGGGATACAAATAAATTATTATTATTAATATTATTATTATTAATGACACTAGAGCCATCTTGCCCCCAAATGGCAACTAGATACAGTGGAACCTTGGAAGTCGAAAGTAATCAGTTCTGGAAGAACGTTCGACTTCCAAAGCGTTCGACTTCCGAGGCGTGGCTTACACCAATTGGCTGACAGCTAGGCCTTTTGCAGATTGGAAGTTGTGTCAGACGTTCGGGTTCCGAAGACTGTTCGAAAACTGGAACGCTTACTTCCAGGTCTTCGATGTTCGGGAGCTGAAACATTCGGGAATGGAGCCGTTCGAGAACCGAGGTTACACTGTACAGTCATACCTCAGGTTAAAGTAGCTTCGGGTTAAGCGCTATCGAGTTGTGCTCCACGGCGACCCGGAAGTAATGGAACTCAATAACCAGCAGACACTCAAAATGATGTCACGCGCACACGCTGATGCGGCGAATCGCAACCCGTGCATGCGCAGATGCGGGTTGCGTTCGCTTCAGGATGTGAACGGGGCTCTGGAACGGATCCCGTTCACATCCAGAGGTACCACTGTATTCTGTTTTGGCAACTGCAACCTTGGTTTAAGCAGCCATTTGGAGCCAAGCTTATAAATCTGAGTTTCTAACACTGATTGTGGCAACTGCAACCTTGGTTTATGATGCCGTTTGGCGTCTAACTTATACACCTGAGTTTCTACCACTGCAAATATCCCTAGACTATCTAGAAGGATGCATTCTTCCTAGATAGCAATGAGAACGACACAGGTGCTGCTGAAAGAGCTGTCGGCCGTCGTTGCAGCGATATGCCTGCTATTTGGGGCAGCTCTCAAGCTGTTCTTTGCTGATGCTGCCAGCCTTTTTCGAGGAGCCTGCTGGGCTGTTGGAGCCCCGGCAGCTCGGCAGCTCAGCTAAATGGGTCAGCGGCCCGGGGCACCTTGTTAGTTGCTTGACTCGGCAGCGGGGCTGTTTCTTTGCCTTCTCTGCGATGGGCTTATTCAAATGCGTTTGCTGCTGGGGTGGTTCTCTGCAGCAAGGCACACACCATGGGCCCTGAGCGATGGGGAGGCAGCCTCTGGCGCTGTTCTCCATTCCATTTGTGCAGGCTATGCCAGTTGCCGGCTGTTGGCATGCCTTGGCAGAGGTGTTTCCACCCTCCCCCTGAATTGGCCCGTGATGCCATCTGCACAATTAAACCAGTGAAGGCGGTGAAGGTCCGGTGTGAGTGTCTGGAGGTGGTTGGAGGATGGATGGCAGCTAACAGATTGAGGTTGAATCCTGCCAAGACAGAAGTACTGTTTTTGGGGGGCAGGGGGTGGGCTGGTGTGGAGGACTCCCTGGTCCTAAATGGGGTAACTGTGCCCCTGAAGGGCCAGGTGTGCAGCCTGGGAGTCATTTTGGACTCACAGCTGTCCATGGAGGCGCAGGGCAATTCTGTGGCCAGGGTGGCTGTCTGCCAGCTCCATCTGGTATGCAGGCTGAGACCCTACCTGCCTGTGGACTGTCTTGCCAGAGTGGTGCATGCTGTGGTTATCTCCCGCTTGGACTACTGCAATGGGGGCTACCTTTGAAGGTGACCCAGAAACTGCAGTTAATCCAGAATGTGGCAGCTGGACTGGTAACTGGGAGTGGCCGCCGGGACCGCATAACACTGGTCCTGAGAGATCTGCATTGACTCCCAGTATGTTTCCGAGCACAATTCAAAGTGTTGGTGCTGACCTTTGAATCCCTAAACGGCTTTGGACCTGAAGGAGCGTCTCCACCCTCATCGTTCAGCCCGGACACTGAGATCCAGCGCCGAGGGCCTTCTGGAGGTTCCTTCACTGCGAGAAGTGAGGTTACAGGGAACAAGGCAGAGGGCCTTCTCGGTGGTGGCGCCCCCCCTGTGGAATGCCCTCCCATCAGATGTGAAGGAAGTAAGCAGCTATCTTATTTTTAAAAGACATCTGAAGGCAGCCCTGTTTAGGGAAGCTTTTAATATTTAATGCTGTATTGTTTTTAACACTCAATTGGGAGCCGCCCAGTGTGGCTGGGGAGGCTCAGCCAGATGGGCAGGGTATTTAATAATAAATTATTATTATCATATAAATTAATTTAAGCAGGGGATTTCCAATGGCAGCTCCACACTGGGCTATCCCAGCCTATGCTTGAGAAATCGCTTTGTGTAATTGGGTCGTGTGGCGGCATGTGATATTTGGAAGATATTAGGCTTGGCTCTTGCCCGTCTTTCTTCCCTCGGAGTGCTTGCGATGCCGGCATGCATCTGGGGACTTTCGGCTTCAAGAACCGTTGTAACTAGATCCTTGTAGGTTCTGAGCCCTGCTTGCAAGAACTGGATCAGGCCAACAGATCCAGCAGCGGCCAGCCAGCTGCCACTGGGATGCAGGCAAGCAGCAGAAGGAAGGAAACAGCTCTTCCTTGATATCTCCTGTTGGCAAACTTCTGTCTACAGGTACTGAGAGACAGCGTTGCATAGTGGTTGGAGTGCCAAACTAGGTAAAAAATGGTAAAGGACACCTGGACGATCAAGTCCAGGCAAAGGCGACTATGGGGTTGCGGTACTCATCTCGCTTTCAGGCCGAGGGAGCCAGCGTTGTCCACAGACAGCTTTCCGGGTCATGTGGCCAGCTAAACCGCTTCTGGTGCAATAGAACACAGTGACAGAAACCAGAGCGCATGGAAATGCTGTTTACCTTCCCGCTGCAGTGGTACCTTTTTATCTACTCGCACTGGTGTGCTTTCGAACTGCTAGATTGGCAGGAGCTGGGGCAAAGCAACGGGAGCTCACTCCGTTGCGGGGATTCGAACCGCCAACCTTCTGATTCGCAAGCCCAAGAGGCTCAGTGGTTTAGACCACAGTGCCACCCGTGTCCCATAAGTGCCGGACTAGGACCTGGGAGGCCAGGGTTTGAATCCTCATTAAGCCATGAAGACTGCAGAAACTTTAAGTCAGCCTTTCTCAACCTGTGGGTCCCCAGATGTTGTTGAACTACAACTCCCATCACCCCTAGCTAGCAAGGCCAGAGCTTAGAGCTAAACATACCCAGCTCCTTCAACCATTCCTCATCAGGCTTGGTTTCCAGACCCTTGGTCATCTTGGTCTCCCTCCTCTTCGCACGTTCCAGCTTGTTGATACCTTCCTTAAATTGCAGCATCATCACTTGGAAATTTTGTAGGGAGTTTTAAGTTGTAATTTCATGCGATGAAATTTCTGGTGGTATCCTGGCATATGGTTCTTGGTGTTTCTAAGTTCTTCGCTTGCTTCTGGAGCACAGATAAAATGAACATGCTTAGTTGAATTGCTATGTTACAAATTGATTTTTGTTTTCCAGGAAAAAGCAATCAACTCAGAATTTTCTGGGAAACTCCAGATTAGGAGAAAACAAGCTTGTTCCCTCTTCTGTGTGACAGCTTTTGAGATATTTGAAGAAGGCTATCATATCTCCTCTCAGTCTCCTCTTTTCCAGGCTAAATGTACCCAGCTCCTTCAATCGTTCCTCATAATCTTGGTTTCCAGAGCCTTTGTTGCCCCTTAACCTGCTTCGAGTACAGTGGTACCTCGGATTAAGAACTTAATTCGTTCTGGAGGTCCGTTCTTAACCTGAAACTGTCCTTAACCTGAAGCACCACTTTAGCTAATGGGGCCTCTTGCTGCCGCAGTACCGCCGCTGCACGATTTCTGTTCTCATCCTGAAGCAAAGTTCTTAACCCGAGGTAATATTTCTGGGTTAGTGGAGTCTGTAACCTGAAGCATCTGTAACCTGAAGCGTATGTAACCCAAGGTACCACTGTACTCTCTAGCCCTTGGACCAGAGTGTTTGATAGAACAGGACAGAGAGAGGGGAAAGAGAAACAGTATGTTCTAACCCAGGGGTCAGCAACCTTTTTCAGCCATGGGCTGGTCCACTGTCCCTCAGAGCATGTTGTGGACCAGACTATATTTTTTGGGGAAAATGAACGAATTCCTATGCTCCACAAATAACCCAGAGATGCATTTTAAATAAAAGGACACATTTTACTCATGTAAAAACACCCTTCTTCCCAGACCATCTGTGGGCCGGATTGAGAAGGTGATTGGGCCGGATCCGGCCCAAGGGCCTTAGGTTGCCTACCCCTGTGCTAGACCGACCCCAGACGACGGAAGTATTGCAGGAAACATATTTGCAATGGGCTTTGCTCCACAAGTAAAACGTAATGAAAAGGGACATCTCTCTTGTTCCCGAGCAACTAACCAGGACTCTGCTAAGAAGGCTGACCAGGGAGGTCTGTGGATAATAATTCACCTACTGACGTCTCGAGTGCATTGAACTTCCTTGCTCGAATCTCTGCCTTAGGTCCCTTTCACTATAATGGCCTTCTTGTGCACCTGTGCCGCCTTTTGTGACAGGCGATTGCTGGGTTTCTAAAGTGTGAATTGTTTTATTTATTTACGGGGGCTTTTGCAGAACCGGCGGCCTGCGTTTGGAACCAGATCTGACGCAGTGAAATAAAAGAAGCCGAACGGCAAATGCAGAGCTGAATGCCAAGAGTGTGTGTAGGGAAAACACAACAGAATTCCCTTTCTTTCTTTCTTTCTTTCTTTCTTTCTTTCTAGTAGGCATTTCATTTTGGCAGCACTCTCTGAACTGTTGGGAGAATAGGGGCTCCTTCTTGCCTCTCTTTCTCTCCCCTCGGAGTAGAAAATGAGAAGGTTCTTCTTTTCTGCATATTCTTTTAGGGTCGTTATTCAGTTTTGTTTTACAAAGGTGCCGAGTGCCAGACCCCCGTAGAGCCCATCAGGCTTCTATATGCTCTGCACCAAACTCGCTGTGAAACCCTCTGCTAAGAAGAACCTCGGCATATCAAGAACCTTGGCATATACTCACCCTTTTTTATGTAGTGCATCCTCTATTTCCAAGTCGCGACAGAAGGAATGAGGCTACATGTTCGGTGTACCTGTCCCTTTAGCACCGCAGTGCTTAGTGAGTGTGCGCTCTGGAATCGCCAAAGTATTTTCATAATTGCTGCCCTTAAGGACTAGAAACTTGGGTTTCTATTTTCTTCTTGTTGTTCCCTGGGATTGTGGATCATAGAATTGTAGAGTTGGAAGGGACCCAGGGGTCATCCAGTCCAACCCGCTGCAATGCAGGAATCTCAGCTAAAGCATCCATGACACATGGCCATCCGGCCTCTGCTTAAAAACCTCCAGGGAAGGAGAGTCACAGACTCTGGTGGGAGACTGTTCCACTGTCAAACAACCCTTACCCCCCAAAGTTATTCCTGATGTTTAGTCGGAATCTCCTTTTTTGTAACTTGAAGTCATGGGTTCGAGTCCTGCCCTCCAGAGCAAGGGAAAACAAGCTTGCTCCATCTTCTAGGTGGCAGCCCTTGAGATATTTGAAGGTGGCTATCATATCTCCTCTCAGTCTCCTCTTTTTCCAGGCGAAACATACCCATCTCCTTCAACTGCTCCTCCTCTTGGTCTCTCTCTTCTGCACAAAATGGAAGGTGATTGGACGGCTGAGGAAAATAACATCCCTTTGTCTAGTTGTCCCCCACCTCTCTTGTCCGGCCCATGTCTCCTGCCGGGGAAAACCGTCTATCAAAAACTTCACTCCCTATAACACCTACTCACTATGGGCCCCACTAAAGCAAACAGTTTAATTGCTCAACGTCTAAAAGATATCGAGCATCAGAACAACCTGGCCACTATAAGGAAATTCTGCCCTTGGTATGTCCAGTTTCCACCTCTCCATTTTGATTCTCTGGCCCCATATCTGCACAAACTTCTTATCCCAAAATACAGACGTGCTTTTACGCTTGCAAGACTGGATGTTTTGCCATCTGCAGTACTTGAGGGCCGATTCCAGAAGATCCCGTCTGAGAAACGTCTTTGCCCCTGTGGAGATGGTAGCACCGAAACAGCGGCATACGTCCTCCTGTCCTGTACTCTCTACAAAGACCTGAGGAACGAGATCATCACCCCACTCGTACTAACCATCCCAGGGCGCTCAACCACTGCCACAATGTCCTTTCTTCTATCAGGTCAAAATGAGCAGATAACAGCAAAGGTTGCTAGGTTCATAGCCGGGCAATCAGAATAAGGGCCACTAACTGACTGCTGATTCAGGACTTTAAATTGTGCTCTTATATCAAATTTCCTTTTCTGCGTATACTGTAATGTTTTGGACAGGGTAGGAGGGGCTGCTATAAGATACAGTTTGCATAAAAGGTAAAGGGACCCCTGACCATTAGGTCCAGTCGTGGCCGACTCTGGGGTTGCGGCGCTCATCTTGCTTTATTGGCCGAGGGAGCCGGCGTACAGCTTCCGGGTCATGTGGCCAGCATGACTAAGCCGCTTCTGGCGAACCAGAGCAGCGCACGGAAATGCCATTTACCTTCCTGCCAGAATGGTACCTATTTATCTACTTGCACTTTGACATGCTTTTGAACTGTTGCGAATAAAGTTTTATCTCTCTCTCTCCTGCTGGGGACGAGGCAGGAAAACTCAGGATGTTCCAGAGGGGACAGAGGAAGAGAAAACTGTCTGTGGGAACGCTGTTCCTTCAGTGGCAACGTACGTTATCCACACGATCTCATCCCAAACTTGGTTCTGAGTTTTCTGTAACCTGGGAGGGATGTCTTTCAGACCAGAGGCCACATTCCGAGAGCCACATGCCCATGGCGGATGGGGCTAGGGACGAAGCAATGACTGTCATTTTTACTTTTGTGAGCTGTGCAGGCTCACACAGCCCTCTCTGCCCTCTAAGCTGGCAAACGAGCTCAAGGGCAGGCGGAAATGTTTGAGGTGAGGGCTGTGGTTTGCAGAGAAAGAGAAATGTGGCCTCTGGAGGGTCCTGAAAGCCACATGGAGGAACACATGTCCTACATCCTGGGCCTGAGGTTTTCCACGCCTGCCGTAAAACGGCTCACCTCTCTTTCTCAGGTACACCTGGGCTGTTCTTGCCGTCTTTGGGGACCCCTCTTCCGACCCAAGCCTCCAGCCGATCCTTTTCTCATATCGACGCTCTGCCAACGATGCTTTGGCCGCGACCCACCGGACCACCTGTTGATCATTTCCAGGGCGGGGAGAGTGGGGTGTGTGTGATGTGGGAACTGTGCAAGATGCTTGCACGGAAAGCCACAAGGAGATGATTTCCAGCCAAATTAACTGGAAAGGCTCCAGAATGATCAGGCCAGCAGCATGCTAGCTACTCCCAGTCGCTGTGGCGAGTGACAACGTGTTTGTAGCATTCATCTGGTGAAAGCAATTAAAGCAGCAGTTCTCAACCTGTTGAGTCCCCAGATGTTGTTGGACTACAACTCCCATCACCCCTAGCTAGCAAGGCCAGAGCTCAGGGATGATGGGAGCTGTAGTCCAACAACATCTGGGGACCCACAGGATGAGAACCACCGGATTAAAGTTTGTTCCCGCTCTGTGGTTGCTGCAAACAGTTAACCTGTTCTTCGAGCATCTGAGCTCCCCTTCACCCCTTGCCCTCAAAATTTATATTGGGCGGGGAGTCTGTTGCCCTCCGGATGCTTCGAACTACAACTCCCATCAGACGCAGCGTGCATGGATGATGGGAGTTGTAGTCCAGCAGAATCCAGATGACCACACGTTGCTCTGATCTGCATGTTTTTATACCGATGTGGCCCAGAACTTAGCTATGCCTTCTCCTGAGATTATCCCTCAAAATAAGACCTAGATCAGGAAACAAGTAACCATTTTTAAGCTGTTTGTCCCTGTCTCTTCCGGTGAAGGGACTGCGGACCAAAGGGCCAGAGGTGAAAGGAGGCAGAGTCACAAATGCGAATTTCACCATTTATGTAGTAGGGTGGTTTCACCTCAGATCGTATAAATCTTTCGCCTTTTAGGCCAGTGGTTCTCAACCTGTGGGTCCCCAGATGTTGTTGGACTACAATTCCCATCATCCCTGAGCTCTGGCCTTGCTAGCTAAGGCTGGTGGGAGTTGTAGTTCAACAACATCTGGGGACCCACAGGTTGAGAAAGGCTGACCTGGGCATTTAAGAAGCATCATCAGAGTTCAAGTGCCGGATAGCTCAGTCGGTAGAGCATGAGACTCTTTCTCAGGGTCGTGAGTTCGAGTCTCATGTTGGGCAAAACATTCCTGCCTTGCAGGGGGTTGGACTGGATAACCCTCCTGGTCCCTTCCAACTCTTTGAGTCTATGACACATTTCTGGACCGGGAGAAACCCTCAAGGAGGATGTGATTTTGTGCTGGTGCTGGTGAGTTTTGGCTCGGGAGGGTATGTAGCCTGGGGAGAGTCTCAAGGGCCAGATTGGGCCCTTGGTCTTCAGTTTCCGACCCCTCCCATAGTAAACGAAGGTTCTCCCTGTGCTCAGTCAGCAATTCCAACAAGTGGAATTGTTTGCACCCTGGTGCCGGCATGGGCAGAGTCGCCGCCACAAGGACCCAGCCAGCTGCAGTCCTTGCCCCTTTTAAAATGGCATGAACACACTTGTAGTTTGACTCTAGCAAAATAAGGAAGGAGGGGCCGGAAACACGATATAGCTCATGAGTTTATGTATCGGACAGACAATTATTTTGGAAGGTGCATGTGTGTGCTTTCGAGTCAGTTGAAAACGAACTTCTAAAGAGTTGCACAGCCATTTTACTAGGCAGTTGCCGCTTCTAAGTCTTGGGCATAGCTTATTATAGCTGCCTTGCTGTTCCTTGTTGCAGCTGTAATAGTTCCATCCACATTTCAGCGACCTCTTCAACCATCTCCTGGTTCTATGTTCGCTTTTCCTGCCTTCCAAATAATCACCGCCATATGTATAATAATCCGTGCTGTGTGTATGATCCCATGACTCTTCAGGAAGCGACGTGGTATTTGGTGGAAAACTAAGAATGTGAGAATTTTCTTTGAAAATGTAGGTTTCTAGTCCCTTTGGTAGATCAAAAATAAAATAAAATATGTGTGTGTGTGTGTGTGTGTGTGTGATACAGATTGAGAAGAGCGGTCGTGAAGAGATCGTGCGTTACCACAGTGATAGGGAACAACTTTTGAGTTTCAATTTCTTATCTCTAAAATAGAGATGGATAGGGAACAATCTTACTCGGCTATGAGTGATCGCCAAAGAAGAAGAAGAAGGTGCTGATACAACACCAAGGTTGCAGGTTCGAGCCCCATATGGGACTGCATATTCCTGAATTTTGGGGGCTTGGACTCTGTGATCCTCAGGTTCCAATGTACAGTTCTATTGATTCTGTGGCTCTAAGACAGCTAATTATATTCCAGGGACGTTCAACAGGTAGATCGTGATCCACTGGTAGATCGTGGGGTGTTCCTGGTAGATCTCTTGCCGCTCAGTGATCTTCCCCCCCCAAAAAAGGTGAAAACGACAACAGTGGCTTCCTAAAAGAAGCTCAACAACTTTGGTCCATGCAACGACACTGGGTAGATCACTGCTAGTTTTTTTATACTGTGTGTAGATCGCAGTCTATTGGGAGTTGGACATCCCTGTTATATTCTATCTCACTCAAAAGAGGATTGATTTAATAAGTTGGCCACACTTACTTCTGTGTTTTATCTTCTCACGAAAAACAGGGTTCTAATAGTTGTTGCTTTGTTTTGTTGCATTGGTGCATTGAAGGTGTGCAGCTTGCTTGATCTGAGATCTGGCCTGGAGGGGGAATAAGCCATGCGCTGTTAATAACCTTGCGTAATAATTGCCGGCTCCTTTTGTAATCATCAGCCGGGGGGTGGGCAGGTTCAGTGCCAGCTGAAGAAGGAGGCAGCCGGCCCAGCTTGCTTGGAAGAGACCCATGGGCGAGGATTCTTGCTCAAAGAGGCTGGCAAAGAAAGCGATCGGATATCAAAGAGGAAGGGATACAATGCCCCTCTCTGCACGAGGCAAGGGCAGTTAGAAGGAACCGTGAGGTGGAAGAAAACACATTGAGGTGCAGCTGCTCCAAGTGGCCAGTGGTTTTATTTTCCAGCCGAGCGAGCCAGCCGTGAGATTGTTCAATGCCAATGTTCCTATTTACACGTATTTCTCTCCCTGTGCTTGGGGAAAAGCCATAATGACAACTTGGAAGTTTGGGGATTTTATGCTATACTTCTGAAACAGGTGGAAACATGGGATGGCGTACTACGAGAAATCACCTGTGTTGGAGAAGGAGCCAGCTGCAATCTTTGGCATTTCCAGGTGTCAGGCTGTGGAAGACACGTCTGAAAATCCCAGACAGCTGCTGTCCGCTGATGCCAGAAAGCCCCCCTCAACCTCTGGAGCCTAGATGCTGCTGGACTACAACTTCCATCATTCCTAACCAGCATGGCCAGTGGTTAGAGATTATGGGAGTTGTGGTTCAAGGATGTCCGGGGACTGAAGGTTGAGGAAGTTTGGTGTAGACCATTGGTCTTCAAATGATGTGTCATGATGCACTGCTACAAAACACAGGGAAATAATAATAATAATAATAATAATAATAATAATAATATAAATAAATAATTTATACCCAGCCCATCTGGCTGAGTTTCCCCAGCCACTCTGGGCAGCTCCCAACAGAATTAAAAGCACAATAAAACATCACACACTAAAAACATAGCCTTCAGATGTCTTCTAAAAGTCAGATGGTTCTTTATTTCCTTCACATCTGATGAGAGGGCGTTCCACAGGGCGGGCGCCACCACCGAGAAGGCCCTCTGCCTGGTTCCCTGTAACCTCACTTCTAGCAGTGAGGGAACCGCCAGAAGGACCTCGGTGCTGGACCTCAGTGTCCAGGTAGAACAGTGGGGGTGGAGACGCTCCTTCAGGTATACTGGACTGAGGCAGTTTAGGGCTTTAAAGATCAGCACCAACACTTTGAATTGTGCTCGGAAATGTACTGGGAGCGAATGTAAGTCTTTCAGGACCAGTGTTCTATGGTCTTGGCGACTCTCCAGATGTTTGCCAAACTACAACTCCCATTCGTCATGCTTACTAGGGCTGATTGGATTTGTTGTCCCACAACATCTGGAGGTCCAAAGGTTCTTCACATCTTAGCTACTGAGCTGTAGCCTGATCTTAGGTAGGTTAGGACAGCAAGACTGCTACCAAAGAAGTAGATGTGGGGGAATTAAAAGAAATAAAGGATCTCCACATGTGTTTGGGTTGAAGGTGAGTTGTGGGACTGTAAAAGTTTGTTTCGTTTTATTTTGAAAATAAAGCGAAGAAAGAAAAAAAAGAAGTGGCCAGGTAGGTTGTTCATTGCCAGGTCAATGTGCCTAGGATTTTAGTCTCAAAGATGCATGCATCGTATTGTACCTAAATTTCACCAGTGAGGTTGGGTGGGAATTTCCCCCAATTTATAAATTCATTAATAAGCAAGAATGGACACCAGTTGCAAATAAAATGCTAATCAAATATGGCAGTTTTGAAGTGTTTCACTTCGTTCACTAAACGCGAGTAAAATAAACATGCATCAGAAAAATCTCCGATGCAAACTGGATTTTTTCTCATGCAAATTGCCCCACTTTGCAGAACCTGATTTGGTACATTTGATGAAAAGCTCCTCTTCGAGTGTTAGCAAGTTTGAACCATTCAGCCAAGGACACGGTGGCAGCTGGACTTCCAAATTAGTAATATCACTGCATTTTTTTTTATTCCAGGTGCTCCACCAGCAAACCTGAAAGTAGTGTTCAAATTGAAATCTCTGGGAGACGTTAGTTTAAAAAAAGAAGTGAAGAGGATAAAATAACCGAGGCTAAAACCCCGTTTGAAGCTGCCACTAAGGCATTTGTGTTAGGTGAGGCCACCTAGTTGCATTGTGTTTTTGTGTAACTAAATCGCTCCTTGTACTGGTTTTCCAAACAAACTGGTAATAAGGTAAGGCAGGACTCCTGATACTTTATTTTTTCTCTGAAAGGCTAAACTTGCCTCTTGACTCTGAGCCCGGCTTCAGCTGGGGAGGGTGGGATATAAATAAATTATTATTATTATTATTATTATTATTATTATTATTATTATTATTAACTTGCATTCAAGTTTTCAGGTCTCCAAAGAAAATAGAAGCCGGAGTCTTGAAACTGAAAATCAAAGATTTCCAGTGCATAGGATGGGAAGACTTTACTGCACCTTCCATTTTTAAAGGGCATAGAGTCATAGAACTGTAGAGTTGGAAGGGACCCCGAGGATCATCTAGTCCAACCCCCTGCAATGCAGGAATAGGCAGCTGCCCCATACAGGGATCGAACCTGCAACCTTGGCATTATCAGCACCACACTCTAACCAGCTGAGTTATCCAGGCTGCTAGATGCTCTCACAACAAGAGTTCCAGTTCAGCATGGCATATTCTCTCCCCTAACTGCGTTTCCCACCAATTTAAGTAAAACTGATGTAGCAGGAATGCTTGAATAATGGTTCTCTTTAACAACAGTTAAGGCATCTCTGAAGGGACGCGGATGGCACTGTGGGTTAAACCACAGAGCCTAGGGCTTCCTGATTAGAAGGTCGGTGGTTCGAATCCCTGTATTGGGGTGCTCGGTCCCTGCTCCTGCCAACCTAGCAGTTTGAAAGCACGCCAAAAAGTGCAAGAAGATAAATAGGTACCGCTCCGGTGGGAAGGTAAACGGCGTTTTCATGCGCTGCTCTGGTCCACCAGAAGTGGCTTAGTCATGCTGGCCACATGACCCGGAAGCTGTACGCCGGCTCCCTCGGCCAATAAAGCGAGATGAGCGCCGCAACCCCGGAGTCGTCCGCGACTGGACCTAATGGTCAGGGGTCCCTTTACCTTTACCTTTAAGGCATCTCTGAAACCCCGGAATGCTGCTGCAGACAGCATTGAGCTGGATGGACAAATGGTCTGACTCACTATATAAGGTCCTGAAAACATGCCACCATCTCCTCACCCTTAATTCTTCTTCTTCTTCTTCTTCTTCTTCTTCTTCTTCTTCTTCTTCTTCTTCTTCTTCTTCTTCTATTTTTTGCCCGTCCATGCAACGGGCGGCTTCCAACAGATATAAAAACACAATGAAACATCAAACATTACAGGGCTGCCTCCAGATGTCTTCTAAAAATCAGATACAGTGGTACCTTGGGTTACAGACACTTAGTTACAGACTCCGCTAACCCAGAAATAGCACCTCGGGTTAAGAACTTTGCTTCAGGATGAGAACAGAAATCGCGTGGCGGCGGTGCAACAGCAGCAGGAGGCCCCATTAGCTAAAGTGGTGCTTCAGGTTAAGAACAGTTTCAGGTTAAGAATGGACCTCCGGAACGAATTAAGTTCTTAACCCGAGGTACCACTGTATTTGTTTCCTTGACATCTGCTGGGAGGGCATTCCACATGGCAGGAGAAGGCCCTCTGCCTGGTTCCCTGTAACCTCACTTCTTGCAGTGAGCGTACCACCAGAAGAAGTCCCTCAGAGCTGGACCTCAGTGTCCAGGCTCCCTCAGGAGTTGTCCTCTCATACGAACCATGTGCGGCTTCCAGAATACACCCTCTTTGCATCTTCCTGGGACCGGGAAGGTCCTTGTCTCTGTAGGTTCGCTTGCAAGATAGGCAGGGCAGCTCCTGTTGGTACATGTTTTACGCGGTGCCTTCTCATGCAAATAGCAGGCGCCTTGTTTGGCTGTCGTAATTGAGGCATTGTCAACAGCGTGCACCCAAAGGGCCTCCCTGCATGGAGAAGTTGGAGAGGGAACGAACTCTTTCCACTTCCTCGTCTGCTGTCTCCAGCACCTCGTTCTGCAAGCTCATCTGAAGAAGGGAAGGAAGAGAAAAGCCTCTCCATGTGGGCAGTCAGGTTGCCCAAGGGCGATGGGGATGGGATGTCTTCCTCCCAGGCCAAGTTCAAAAGCCCATTGGTTGGTTTTTGGTGCCTTTGGCCAGGAAGAATCTTCTGCTTTCAGTTCGGTACCCAGAATGGGGAACATTGGGACATTTCAACTGCTGCAGACAATGGACTGACTTCCTGCCTACAGTTCGGGCAAATTTTCAGCTTGGTCCCTTCGCTTTTCCTTGCCGAATGCTCACCCTTACTGACCAGCTTTCTATATAGCTCACATGAAGGATTCAGGAACATCTATGTCTGTATAAGCCTTCCAGATTTCCAAAGAGGGGCTCAAACAAGGCTGATGTTCATACGAAATACGTCCACGTGTAACAAGGGCGGCGAGGACCTAGAGTTGTAGAGTTTTAAGGGACCCTGTGGGTCATCTAGTTCAACCCCCTGCAGTGCAGGAATCTCAGCTCCTTCAAACCTCAAAATATATGTCTCTTATGTCTCTTATATCCCACTTTTTTCTCCAAGGATCTCATGGTGGTGTACATGACGATTAACCAATGGAGTGAAGTTATTAAATAAATAAAAAAAACAGTATAAATTTGAGGTTTTGCTTCCTCTATTGGTTCTTTTCTGTCTTAGAATAAACTAGTCTGGCTGTCGCTTGTTTATGCAGCTACAAGATACCTTCCTTACCTGTACGGCTCTTTGGCTGTTCCGGTCACACCTGGAAAGGCATCAACTTGCAAGCAATTCCCAGCTCCCTAGGGAGGTCTCCAGGGCTGGGCGATGTCAGCTTTTCAACATTGTGATGTACAGTCATACCTTGGTTCTCAAATGGAATCCGTTCCGGAAGTCCATTTGACTTCCGAAAATGTTTGAAAACCAAGGCGCAGCTTTTGACTGGCTGCAGGAGCTTCCTGCAGCCAATCGGAAGCCACGTAAGATGTTTGGATTCCAAGGAACGTTCAAAAACTGGGACACTCACTTCCAGGTTTGCGGCATCCGGGAGCCAAAATGTTTGAGTCACCAGGCGTTGAAGAACCAAGGTGCTGTATTACCAGCCCCAGATATATCGCCAGATGAAGGCACCATCGTACTCTGGCCCTCAAACCAGTCCTGGGAGCAATGTGTCGCCCAGGCCTAGAGGTGTTTAACGTGTAGGACATGTTAGCACGGCACCTGGATTTTGCATGGTACCTGTTATGTACTGAAGTTCTCACCCTGGGCCAGCAGGTGGATACTGTAGATAGTTTTCACTCAGGTCCACATATGCAAATAGGGGATTGAAAGTGATGTTCAGTGATTGGATAGTTACAGAAAGTGGTTACAGTTGCGTTGTAGTGGAGCTCTATATAAGCAGGCTGGCTGAACCCTTCAGTTCAGTTCTGTTCTGGCCTGTGAATAAACAAGAGCTGTTTGAGGAATCGCTGTGTCGTCTGATATGTTCACCCACAACTTAACAGTACGCAAACCATGTAAAGCTCAGAAGCAGCGGCCAGGGCAGCATCATCTAAATGAATAAAGATTGTGAGAGAGAAAGAGAAGCTGAGTAAACCCCCCCCCCTTTTTTTAAGCTTTCCGTTTGTTGAAGTGATACAGTCACCAGGAAGCTGTGTTTCCCCCTTTTCCTTAGAGGAAGGAAGTCTCTTGTACAGGACCCCCTGATGTTTTTAAATACCGGTTGTGTGTTTTTTATTTTTTTATTTTAAAAAAGCAGAAATCGCAGTCCAGACAGGAAGTGATTAAGACATGAATAAAGATTTCAAATAGACTTGGGGTCAAGGGAAGGATGGAAGTCTGGCTGTGTGCCTGAGATGCTGGAGAAGGAGAAGGGGCAGAATAATGAAGTCAGGAATGTGGGATGTAGCCCTGGGAAAAAATGAGGAGTGTTCCCTTTCGGAGGAGGCCGGTGGCCTTAGAGGGGCTTGGCGATCGGAAATTGCTTGTTTGCTATCCATCATCTCCCTTTATTTCTAACTTTGAAGGTTTTCTCCTCATTTTATAGAGGCGAACAGCAAGATTTTATCCTATCTCCTTTTAAGGTCCTTCACTTTTGCAGGCATAAATCAAAGAGGCGAGTCACGGGGATACAGAGGCAACAATGGCATCATGTGCCCTTATTCTTTGTTTTTAGTTTTATTTGGGTGTCTGCACCCTGCTTCCCTCGCGATAGAAATCTCACTCGAGGCAGTTTGCAAAATAAAGAACATAACACAAGTCACAACATCTTTTTTCTTTTCCTTCCCCAAAGCGGTATGATGGCATCGCTAATTACGTTCACAAAGAAACCATCGTCAACAGCAGCAGCCTGTCGCCTGGAACACCCAGTTTTGCTAAGGGAAGTTGAGACTTTAAACAGATTCTGGCATTTGCCCCAAAGAATCTGTGGGGAGGAGCATGAATGCAAGGCCTGTCATCCCACTGAATTTACTGGAAATCTCCATGCTTGGGAACTGGACATTATCAGGGGTCCCAGTCGAGAGGAGGGTCCCAATGACTTCCTTACACCCCAATTTCAGCATGGGAAGGTCTGAAGTGGAGTTGGTGGGTGGGGCTGGGTGTGGGGGTCTTTGGGGATGGATGGGGCTTGCATGCATGCCGCTGCCCATTCCAAGAAGAGACCCTACCTCACCTGCCCCTCTTTCTGTCCTTCAAGCTAGGGGAAAAGGACATAGTGATACACCTGCCTTTGCATGGAGCTCCTCTGCCGGCCACTCGGCTCCTTGCCCAGAAGGAGTTTCCCTTCCAGGTGAACGACAAACTGCAAAGCATCTTTTCTTGGTGTGCTACTTGCGCTGTGTACCTCTGCAGAGGGACGCGGGTGGCGCTGTGGGTTAAACCACAGAGCTTAGGGCTTGCCAATCAGAAGGTCGGCGGTTCGAATCCCCGTGACGGGCTGAGCTCCTGTTGCTCAGTCCCTGCTCCTGCCAACCTAGCAGTTCGAAAGCACGTCAGAGTGCAAGTAGATAAATAGGTACCACTCTGGCGGGAAGGTAAATGGCGTTTCCGTGCGCTGCTCTGGTTCGCCAGAAGCGGCTTAGTCATGCTGGCCACATGACCCGGAAGCTGTACGCCAGCTCCTTCGGCCAGTAAAGTGAGATGAGTGCCGCAACCCCAAAGTCAGCCACGACTGGACCTAATGGTCAGGGGTCCCTTTACCTTTACCTCTGCAGAGAGAGCTGGTGGATGTTCTTGATGGCTGTGGAGCTCCTTCCCTTTCAGACTTGCTTCTGCATCTTTCGGAAGTCCTAAAAGACCTCCATCGTTTGCACTCGTGCCAGTGACTAGGGCAAATTTGCAAAGTTTTGCTTGGAGAGTTTGTCTGATGAGGTCCAGAGAAACTGAGCAACCCAAAATCTCTAGATGCATCAATGCAAGCCCAGTTCTTCCCTACAAATGAATCATTTAAACAGCCCCTGTTGCTTCACGACTCTGTGAAGTGACACACGGTCTATCTGTGTTGGCTGAGCCACACGTGCAAAGTCAATGGTTGTTCCTACAGCGATCTTACTTTATTTGCAGTTATTAAAATTTTATCTTGTCCTTCCTCCCAAATGAGGCCCAAGGCGGACTGTGCATATGTGGAGATTTTGCTTGGACTTCTTTTTCTCCCTGGATTAACACCTTTGGAGATGACCCCTGACTTTCTTTCTTAAGCAGGTAAGCAGAGAAGCTTATCTGTTGCATCTATATCACACTTTTTTCTCCAGGAAGTACATAGTCCCGTCCCCCCGTCCCCCGTTAATCTGTACAATGACTCTGCGAGGTAGGCGAAGAGGCTGTGACTGATTTCAATGAAACCCAGTGCGTTTCATGACTGAGTGGGGAATTTGTACCCAGATCTCCCAGGTCCTGGTCTGACACTTTAACCACTACACCACACTGGCTTCCTAGAGTATTTCTGCTGTGGGGCAGCTCTATAAATTAAGTAGATAAATGAAGTGTTCTTAGCCTCAGGAAAGAATGCAAAGGGAAATATGAAGGGCTTGGCCAATCAAAGGTAGCACCACACTTTGGGGACATTGGCTGCTGCTTCCAAATTACCGTATTTTTCGCACCATAGGACACACTTTTTCCCCTCCAAAAATGAAGGGGAAATGTGTGTGCGTCCTATGGTGCGAATGCAGGCTTTCGCTGAAGCCTGGAGAGCGAGAGGCATCGGTGCGCACCGACCCCTCTTGCTCTCCAGGCTTCAGGAAGCTATCCGCAAGCCTTGCAAGCCCGGCGGGAGTTCCCGTGGGCTCACAAGGCTTGCGGGCAGCAGCCTGCAGCCCCGGCAAGTGTCCGCAAGCCTTGCGCGCCGGCAGGAGCGCGCGAGGCTTGGCGCGGCAACCTGTCGCCCGAAGCACGGGGAGCCCTCTGGAGGGCTCCCCGTGCTTTGGGCGAGTGTCTGCAAGCCTTGCGCGCCCGGCGGGAGGTCCCGACGGGCGCGCGAGGCTTCAAGCGAGTGTCTGCAAGCCTTGCGCGCCCGGCGGGAGGTCCCGACGGGCGCGCGAGGCTTGGGGTGGCAGCCTGTCACCCGAAGCACGGGGAGCCCTCCGGAGGGCTCCCCCTGCTTCGGGCGAGTGTCTGCAAGCCTTGCGCGCCCGGCGGGAGGTCCCGCCGAGCGCACGAGGCTTGGGGCGGCAGCCTGTCGCCCGAAGCACGGCGAGTCCTCCGGAGGGCTCCCCCTGCTTCGGGCGAGTGTCTGCAAGCCTTGCGCGCCCTGCGGGAGGTCCCGACGGGCGCGCGAGGCTTGGGGCGGCAGCCTGTCGCCCGAAGCACGGGGAGCCCTCCGGAGGGCTCTCCGTGCTTGGGGCGACAGGCTGCAAGCCTTGCGCCCCCGGCGGGAGGTCCCGACGGGCGCGTGAGGCTTGGGGCGGCAGCCTGTCGCCCGAAGCACGGGGAGCCCTCCGGAGGGCTCTCCGTGCTTGGGGCGACAGGCTGCAAGCCTTGCGCCCCCGGCGGGAGGTCCCGACGGGCGCGTGAGGCTTGGGGCGGCAGCCTGTCGCCCGAAGCATAGGGAGCCCTCCGGAAGGGCTCCCCGTGCTTCGGGCGAGTGTTCGCAAGCCTTGCGTGCCCGGCGGGAGCTCCCGCCGGGCGGGGGGGGGGAATAATTTTTTTTTATTCATTTCCCCCCCCAAAAAACGAGGTGCGTCCTATGGGCCGGTGCGCCCTATAGAACGAAAAATACGGTAGTCCTCAAGAGTTTCCTTCTTTCAAGATGTTAATACCTTTCTCTTCCTCTAAACAGGAGTGTAGGCGATTGATGGTACTAACATGGCAACACCTTTCCTCCGTCTATTGATAATCGGCAGGCTCCTTTGTTGTTCTGTTTCTGATGCCTGCTGAAAACGTTTTTGTTTAGACATGTCTCCCCAGACATGCTAAAAAGAATTTGGTGCCTACTTGTTTCTACCGTCTGCTGATTTTATCAGCATTTTCTTATGAATATTCCTATGACTTGCTTTTATTAGGAACACAAAGAGAACGCTGCTGTTTCAGGTCAGTCTCACAGGCAGTCCGGCATCTTGTTCTCACAGTGGTCAGTAACAACGAGGGACACATACATTCAAAATTCACTTGAAACAAATCAATATCAGCGGAATTGACAAACTTAGTCTTGTGACACCAGCTTTTCAAAGTCCTATTGTCATTTATACCTCCTTCCTTTGGGAAACAGTGACCTCAATCAGGGTTTCCCAGTCTCCATCTATGTTTGGACTACAACTCCCATCATCCCTAGCTAGCAGGACCAGTGGTCAGGGATGATGGGAACCGTAGTCCAAAAATGGCTGGAGACCCAAGTGTGGGAAACCCTACTCTAAATAAAAATAAATGAAATAAGATAGATAGATGATAGATTGTTAACTGGAGTGTCCGTTCTTCGCTCTGTAAGAAAGGGTGGGGTGTTGTGTGGAGGAGCATACAACCCCCCAATACAGTCGTACCTTGGAAGTCGGACAGAATCCGTTCCGGAAGTCTGTTCGACTTCCAAAACAGTTCGGAAACCAAGGCAGCTTCCGATTGGCTGCAGGAAACTCCTGCAGCCAATTGGAAGCCGCGTAAGCCGTGATGGACGTTCGGGTTCCAAAGTACATTCTCAAACCGGAACAATCACTTCCGGGTTTGCAGCGTTCAGGACCCAAAACGTTTGACTCACAAGTCGTTTGAGATCCAAGATACAACTGTACAAGTTTGCAAGGCGCTAGTCCCTAGTGACAACCAGGTCAGAGTCTGGGGGTGAAGCTCGCCCTTCCCTTGGCTTTTCCTCTTCCAAGAAAGATGTGCCTTGCGAACTGTCAGTTCTTAATCCACAGCAGTCGTCTTATCCTTCTGTCGCATCTGCTAAAGCAGCCTGTTCTCTTGGGTCCCGTGGCAAGCTCCAGGCTCAATTTTTCAGAACCCGGAGAATGGGAACACCTTGCAACACAGCTTGCGGTTCTTTCTTTTTCTGGAGTTCAAAAGTTCTCCTCCGTTTGCTCTGCAGCATTAACGAGGCAGCCCCGTTTGAAGCGAGCTCCTCCTGGCTGCGGGGACAGGAGCCAGGGGTGTAGCTTCTACTTTGTTCAGAGTGGGGTGCATTGTTGAGCCTTTGAAGCGCTTTCCGTGTCACCTTTTGATGTGGGCTCCATGCAAATTCCGTGGCGGGAGGGAACGGCGTTGGTTTTGTATTGTGCACTTTGAAAAATAAAAATAAAAAGAATGCAGAAGATTCTTTATCGCAGCTTCCCGCAGTTTTTACCTGCGCCAGTTCCTGTGAAACGCCTCTGTTGCCTCCCCACCCTTTAGGCATCTCTGTTATTTGATAGAAGGAGCTCTGTGATCGCAGCTACAGAAAGTCCCACCTTCGTGGTGAGAAAATCACACCTCTCATTGCACGGGTGCGCAGATTCCTCCACGCATTAAAAAAATGTGAGAGGAGGGTTGCAGGCTCGCTCCATCGCCATGCTGTTTGGTGCATGGGAAAAGGGGCTCTGTGCGCATACTGATGTCCACAAATAAGACCTCTGTGTATGCTCAGGAGCACTATAAGCAACCATCCATAAACACATGCAGGACCCCCTTTCATGCCCATTGTCTGTGGTTCTTCCATTTTTATCCTATGTCTGTTTTTCTGCTGCGAAGACATCCCCCACCCATTGCCATATTATTCCACAAATGTTGCATCTGGAATACATTTCTGCAAATTATGGAGGTGTTTTATTGCTCCATGAGTTTAGGGTTGGGGAGTGTCTTTTTCCAGCCTGGGGGAGCTGCATTTCCCTCGGGGTGATCGTCCAGTGGTGAGGGTTGCTCCTTGCTGCTGTCCGCCTTTTCACGGGATGGAATAACAATAAATAATAATAATAAAAATTTTTATTTATACCCGGCCAGAGTCGGCCTCAGGGCGGCTAACACCAGTAAAATTACAGTAAAAACATAATAGAAAAAAAACCCTAATTTAAAATACAGGTTAAAATGCAATTTAAAATGCAGCCTCATTTTAAAAGTAGCCCATAGATCAAAACCATAAGGGGCGGGAAACATAAGGGTCAGACTGAGTCCAAACCAAAGGTCAGGCGGAACAGCTCTGTCTTGCATGCCCTACGGAAAGATGTCAAGTCCCGCAGGGCCCTAGTCTCTTGTGACAGAGCATTCCACAAAGTTGGGGCCAGTACTGAAAAGGCCCTGGCCCTAGTTGAGACCAATCTAACCACCTTGTGACTTGGGACCTCCAAAATGTTGTCATTTGTGGTCCTTAAGGTCCTCCGCGGGGCATACCAGGAGAGGCGGTCCCTTAGGTATGTGAGTCCTAGGCCAGAATAGGGCATGTGGGGGGGGGGAAGGCAGCAAGAACAGGGAGGAGGGCCAGAAGGGGTCTGGGGAATCGGATGCCATGGACTGGCTGGATGCAGAGGAACGGTGGGAGGTACTAGCCCAGGAGACAAGGGCTCAGAGCCTGGGGAGTGGTGGTGGGACGACGGTGAGTGGCCTGAGGGAAAAGAGGGAGAAGACTGGGAGTGGGAGGAGGTGTCGGAAGCTGAAAAGGTAACCGGGTTTAGTGAGCAGGAAGAGTCTGTGGCAGAGGGCAGTCCAGAAGTAGGAGAAGCAGAGGCTGGGGAGAAGTGAGATCAAGAGACAGAGAGGATCTAGGCTGCTGAAGAAGCCAGGGTGTCTCCCCCTCCTGCTATGACCAGAACCAGAAGAGGTATGAAGAGGGAGGAGCAAAGACAGGTACGACGGTGTAGTCTCAGTGTGATGGCCTGGGAATCCGATTCAGAGGCTGAACCGGAGGAATCCCAGCCTGCACAGGAGTCCCCGCCTCCAGGGCCGGCTGAACTGGGGCAGGGCCTTGATTCTGAAGCGCCTGCACCTGTGCCGGATCCTCAGGAGCAGGCACCAGGTGAATCCACTCTGGCTCCGGAGGTGGTTGAGGACTCAGTGCCTACAGGTGAGTCTCCCCCTGGGTCCAGTAACCCTCCAGCCTCTCCTGAGCTGCAGAGGCTCAGGGCAGAGAGGCGGAGGGAACTGGTTTCTCCCAGGAGGAGTGCTCGCCTTAAGGCCAGGAGAGCCGGGTCTCCTGGGGGCCAGGACCGCCCCTGGCCTCAGAGAAGATGAAGGCCAGTCAGCCCGGTCCCAGGTTGCAGGAGCAACGTCGTTGAAGAGCTGTTTCGGCCAGCACCCAGTCCGGTTCCCCCAGAGTTCCTGTCCTTGCCCGGCTCCTCGCTGTGGACCCCGCTTCACCCGTGGAGGGTCTGCCGACCCTCGACTCAGGTCCTGGACCTTGCCCCACGGTAACCTCCTCCCTGGACAAGCACACTCAGATTGCTTAGGAAGGGCCATGGGGAGGACTGCCTCATAGGGGCAAGCTCTACTGGGACAAGTTGCTGTGCTCACTAGGCCTGGCCTTATGAGCAGATCTTGGTTCCTTGAATGAAGAGTTAACTTCATTTATGACATGTGATTTATTGCTGACTTTCTTGTGACATCAACGGAGGGATTTGGGTCTTGGCAAGTGCCCTATGATGCCAACTCTGGCACCAGTTTTGTGCAGCATCTCCTTGAAAGCTTCCTAGTTGGCCCCTTCAGCAGAGTCCATGCTGTTATGCATCTTTGGGCTTGCTTCCGAGGTTCTGTGAGGACCGCGAAACCCGCACTGCGCCTTCTTAGGCCCTCCTCCTTTTGCCGGAAGGCCTCTTGTAAGCAAAAGGATGTTGGATCCATCTTTTGAAATGGAAGTGGCCGCATTCTGCTTGCCTTCCCCCAGAGCAATCAATCTCTCGCACCAGGGAGACGTTTGTTCTCATATGGCTTCAATGATGATGGATGCCCCCGGTCTTGGGTATTGATCGTTCCTGGGAGATAGCGCGATTGGAGCTCATATTTTGGATTTTTTTTTAAAAAAAGAATCCTGCTCATTGCCTGTTCACAGAGGCTTGAATACTGTATTTTTCGCTCTATAGGACAAACTTTTCCTCTCCAAAAATTAAGGGGAAATGTGTGTGTGTCCTATGGAGCGAATGCAGGCTCCTTGGCTTCAGCAATAGCAACGCGAAGCCTCCGAAGTGCAGAGGGAGCGCTCCCTCCGCGCTCCGGAGGCTTTGCGTTGCTTTCGCTGAAGCCTGGAGAGCGAGAGGGGTCGGTGCGCACCGACCCCTCTCACTCTCCAGGCTTCAGGGATAGCCGCCTGAAGCCTTTGGAGCGCAGTGGGACCTCACGCTGCGCTCCAAAGACTTTGGGTTCCTTTTGCTGAAGCCGGGAGAGCAAGACTCTCCTGGCTTCAGAGACGGAGAGCTGCACAGTGCCCCTTCAGCCAAGCGGGAGGAGAAATGGAAGGGGCTCCGTTTCTCCTGCTGCTTCACTGAAGGGGCGCTGAGCAGAGAGGGGGGAGAAATCCCCCCCCCGTTCTCCCCCTTCTATGGTCCAGTGCGTCCTATGGTCCGGTGCGTCCTATACAGCAATAAATACGGTAGTTCTGGTGCCCAACATTTCCAGTCAGTGGAATGTAATGGGACAAATAGACCAGTGATTATAATTCTGTCTGAAACAGCTTCACATATGTCCCACTCGGAAAATGAGCGGGATGTAGAAGGTTCTCTTCTTGAGGTCCTGGAGAAACCCTGTCAATCAGAAAAGACAGGGTTGATCTAGGTGGATAAAAAGCATTGCCCAAGCAGACACCTTCATTCTCAGCCAGTGTTACAGGAGTGCGCCGGTCAGTAATCACACAGTTCAAAGACGGGAGTGTTTGCAAAAACACAACCTCCACAAACTTGGTTGAGCATCAGGTGTAATGATCAGCCTATTTCCGATGGTCTTCCTCCATGGAAATCAGTTGCTGAGACTGAAAAACCCCAACCTCCTTACGAGGGCTTTCCCCCAAAAAATCGGAGACTGTGCCTGCATGCAGACAGCTCCCCCTCCACCCTTTTCATGCCTCTTTTGGTTCTGGGAGTCAAGGGGGAGGGGAGCTTGTCACAGCAGCAGCGGCAGAGACCCTTGACTCTTCACCAGCCGGACTCATCCTTTCCTCTTGGCCTCCCTTCTCTCCTGCTTCAGCTTCTCCAGCCTATTCTGGACTTCTCTCAGCCACAGACTCTCCCAGCGCACTAAGCCCTGTTACATCTATTTCCTGATGGAATAGCCTTTGGACTATAATGTAACTTAAACAGAAAACTATCTTTAGAAAGATTTTTCCTCCAAAAGCATTTTATTTTAAAAATCTGATTTAAATTTAAGAAAATAATAATCTGATATTTTTTTAAAAAATAATAATAATCCGATTTTTACTTTTTAAAAGCCATTGATTTTTACCCACCCTCCTTTCTCTGTACTTCTCAATCACGGTTGTCAAAGGGCTTCTAGGGTGGACTGAGTCAGAGAAGGCAGAGTTGGGTTTCCATGGCTGGCAGAAGCCCAACAGACTCATTGCGTTAATCGAGTGCCATTTCCGTCTCAAAGGTGTCATCTCGTCAGTGGGCTTTTATCTGCCCCGGTTGTTCTGTTCCCAGGGCCTGCAAATTAGCACGGCACACCACACGCTTCCACGAGATAGGTGTGCGCGCGGTTTCTTTTTTCAAGAGCAATATAGTCATCTCACAGAAAGCAAAGGTTTGTGTTTATTAAATGAAGTGGAGCCTCTCTTATCGCCCTGATAGGGGATGGCGCCTTCCTTTCGCCCTTCAGAAAAGCCTCGGATCAAAGAGGCCGGCGGAAGGTTACGTGAGGCTTGCATGACTCACCGCGATAAATGGCAGGGCCGTCGCCCAGGAAGATGCCGTTGTGGGTGTTGAGCGCATGTAACAGAAAGAGATGAATGGCCGGGCCTCTCCATAAGCACAGGTGTGACGGCCCTGGGTTTATTGACTGAAACCTCTGCTCAGCGCTTCTGCAGATAACGCGAGCCGACCAGGTCAGGGATAAGGGGAGGAATCCTGCAGCGATCTGGGCATTTGAGCACTTCCCAAAGGTTTGCTGTTGTGCCTGAGTGAAATATACTCGGAGTCGAGAGTGGATTTCATGCTCTTTATTCAGCTCATAGTGGTGAGGAGGAATGGAAGTTCCCCCACAGTATCTGCTTTATATACATTATTTACACAATGGGCTGCACATGATTGGCTAATTCCGGGATTCTCCTGTAGGCCAATCAGGTTGTGGATTCACTTCCATCTGGAGCTGGATTGGGTGGCTCCTGCAGACCAATCATACTGCTGCATTGTTCTAGGACCAATCAGACTGCTGCATTCTGAATCCTATTGTTCTAAGACCAATCAGACTGCTGCATTTTGGATCCTATTCAACTCAGTACATAACACTGGGAAACAGACCCAGGAGGCAGCATGGTGTAGTGGTTAGAGCAGCTGAGGATGATGGGAGATGTAGTCCAGAATATCTGGAGAGCACCAGGTTAGGTTATAGGCTAGGATTGTGGAAACTCAGGTTCAAATCTCGGCTCAGCCTTGCAGGGTAAATGATGCGAGGGCAAGCAATGCATGATGCCTTGAAATCATGGAGGAGAGGTTAGCGTGTGCACGCAAATAAATAAGTTAGGGTTGCCATATTTCAAACAGTATTTTCAAACTTTTTTTTTTTTTTAGTTTTGCCCAAACTTGTTGAGCTTTTGGGCAAAATTGGGATGTCATACGCCCGGATTTTCCTGCACATTTTTGCTGATTTCTGCCCGGACACTGCTGTATTCCAAATAGGTCCAGGAAATTCCAAACATATGGCAACCCTAAAATAAGCACAAATATCCCGTGGAAGTTCGTAATCACAGAAGAGGCTGCCTGTGGTCTCTCTGCATGACTTACTGGAAGGAAGCAAGGCTGAATCAGTGACTCAGTCTGTCCCTACTGGAGGCAGGTGATTCTATCCCCACCTCTGCATTGGTTGTAATTTCAGTATTAAAGCATTCCCAACAGAGCTTTCAGGGGAGGCTGCCTGTTGCTTCTCTTTATGAGTCAACGCCCGACCTCCTAATCACAAACTCACATGGAGGCACAAGAGAGATTACTCTTCCACGGTGTAAAATAAACTCAGGTGTAGGAATGAAATATACTTCCAATGTTATTTCAGAAGAAACGGAGAAAAATTACCTGTGCACATTCTGTCTCTAGAAGTATCTGATTTTTGATCCTTGACAGATTAGAGAACTGGGCCAAAACAAACAAGATGAATTTTAACAGGGAGAAATGTAAAGTATTGCACTTGGGCAAAAAAAATGAGAGGCACAAATACAAGATGGGTGACACCTGGCTTGAGAGCACTACATGTGAAAAGGATCTAGGAGTCTTGGTTGACCACAAACTTGACATGAGCCAACAGTGTGACGCGGCAGCTAAAAAAGCCAATGCAATTCTGGGCTGCATCAATAGGAGTATAGTATCTAGATCAAGGGAAGTAATAGTGCCACTGTATTCTGCTCTGGTCAGACCTCACCTGGAGTACTGTGTCCAGTTCTGGGCACCACAGTTCAAGAAGGACACTGACAAACTGGAACGTGTTCGGTGAGGGCAACCAAAATGGTCAAAGGCCTGGAAACGATGCCTTATGAGGAACGCCTAAGGGAGCTGGGCATGTTTAGCCTGGAGAAGAGGAGGTTAAGGGGTGATATGATAGCCATGTTCAAATATATAAAAGGATGCCACATAGAGGAGGGAGAAAGGTTATTTTCTGCTGCTCCAGAGAAGCGGACACGGAGCAATGGATCCAAACTACAAGAAAGAAGATTCCACCTAAACATTAGGAAGAACTTCCTGACAGTAAGAGCTGTTCGACAGTGGAATTTGCTGCCAAGGAGTGTGGTGGAGTCTCCTTCTTTGGAGGTCTTTAAGCAGAGGCTTGACAACCATATGTCAGGAGTGCTCTGATGGTGTTTCCTGCTTGGCAGGGGGTTGGACTCGATGGCCCTTGTGGTCTCTTCCAACTCTATGATTCTATGATTCTATTTATTTATTTTAAAACCTGCAACCTAAATAATTTTGTTACATTCACATATTTTGCATGATTTGTTCTGCTAGCCATAGCTGAAGAACAAAGAGCACCTCAGGGCAAAGAGTGATAATTTCTGGTCCCTGTTAGGCACAGTCTGCACCATTCTTTTAAAACAGTATCATACCACTTCAAACTGCCGTTCTTCTCCCCCAAGGAATTCTGGGAACTGTAGTTTGCTCAGGGTGCTGCGAGCTGTTAGCTGCTCCCCTCACAGAGCTACAATTCCCAGAGTGGTTTAACCATCAACCTCTCTTCCCAGGGAACTCTGAGGCCTTAAGCACAACTTGGTTTCTGGGATGTTGCCATGCCTAGTCAGGCATACCCCATGCCATTGTTATAAGGGCTAGAAACCTGTTTATGAAAAGCAAGCAATCTAGGTGGCTGACACCCTCATAATGCTGAACTTTGTGTCTGATACTAACATTCCTCACAGGTGCTGAATAGGCAGCAAACTCCAGTCGCGCTGAGATGGACTGATAACATTCAGCAATGTTTGTTCCCGAGATGATTATGTTTGGGTGTGCGGCTGTAGCAGTTTGCGTTCTTAAGCATGGCAAGTGAAAATAATTCCTACGTTCAAGAGCAGACATTTTCTTACACGAGCAGTTACAGCTCCCATTTTAAAACTTTGGATTTTAGAAGCCCAGCAACCAAGCTGGGAACTTGTTCCCAAGCTCAGATTTTTTCAGAAAACTAAAGTTTGAACTGCTTATTGTTTCCACCCACTGCCCACCTGCCCCCTTTCAGAATTGTATATCCAACTGAGATTCGTACATTGCAAAGGATTTATTTGCACCTCTTGTTTTAGAGAGCAGACATGAGATCACAAGTGACGAATGACCTGTGGCACTCCAGATGTTGGACTCCAGTTCCCATCAGCCCTTGCCTGCGTAGCAAGTGGTCAGGAATGATGGGAGTTGTAGTTCAGCAACATCTGGAGGGGTAAAGGTAAAGGGACCCCTGACCATTAGGTCCAGTCATGACCGACTCCAGGGTTGCGGCGCTCATCTCGCTTTACTGGCCAAGGGAGCCGGCGTACAGCTTCCGGGTCATGTGGCCAGCATGACTAAGCCGCTTCTGGCGAACCAGAGCAGCGCATGGAAACGCCGTTTACCTTCCCACCGGAGTGGTACCTATTTATCTACTTGCACTTTGATATGCTTTCGAACTGCTAGGTTGGCAGGAGCTGGGACAGAGCAACGGGCGCTCACCCCATCACAGGGATTCAATCCGCCGAGCTTCTGATCGGCAAGTCCTAGGCTCTGTGGTTTAACCCACAGCACCACCCGCGTCCCCCTCTGGAGGTGTAAGGAAGGGCTATAGATCAGCTGTAGAGCAACTGATTTGCATAATATTTTAATAACAACTTTATTATTTGTACCCTGCCCATGTGACTGAGTTGCATGAAGCTGGAAAGGTGCTTGATGATCTCTTAAGGAGTGAGAGATTGGTGAAGCAGTCTTGGAACCCAAGCGTGCCATAATAAATAGAAAGAAAAAGCAAGTTTCTCTTTCCCCCACCCCCACCCCGCCTCTTTGGTCTCAATTAATCTTTAGACGTGAAGAAGGCAGAGGGAACTCAGGCACATTAAAGGCAGATTTATCGCAGCATGAATTCCCAAACACAAGAGTCCATTTCATCATACCTTTCTGGCTTTGGCAGGCGAACAGCTGCCGCTCTTCTGCAATCTTGTTCAGGTGTCAGCTTCTTGTTGTGAAGTTGCAAAAGCTTCTCCTTTGTTGCAGTGCGCTGACTACGTACTGAGGTTTCTTTGAGGTGCGGGAGGCATTGTGCGCCGGTGTGCGCATGTATGTGATTGCTTAAGAACATTAGTAAACCCCTGGCTGGTCAGGCCAGTGGCCCATCTAGTGCAGCATAGTGGCCAACCAGATGCATATAGACAACCACGGCCATCGGTAGGCTTTTACTCCTATCATTTCTCTAATCTTCTTTTAAAGCCATCTGAGTTGGTGGGTGTCCCTGCCTGCCTGGGGGAGTGAATTCGAATCCGGGTGTGCTTTGCTAACTGGTCTTCAGGAGAGAGGGTGAATGGCAATAGCCATTAGAGGAGGGAGAGAAGAAATTGTCCCAGGTTAAATAAATAAGGGAAACCCATCAATCATTTTTTAAAAAATAATAATAATGAGTTTGTTGTTTAATATTTAGTTTGTACATGCTTCCCATCAGTGTTTGATGTGCTTCGTATTTCAGAGGAAGGGGAATTCATAAACAAACAAGCAGACACATACTTTTCGCCTTTACAAATCAACGGGATGGGAGATGCGCTACCAAAGGCTCTCAGTTTCAGATAATAATAATAATAATAATAATAATAATAATAATAATAATAATTTATTATTTACGCACCGCCCATCTGGCTGGGTTTCCCTAGCCACTCTGGGCGGCTCCCAACAGAATATTAAAAACACAATAAAGCATCAAACATTAAAAACTCCCCTAAACAGGGCTGCCTTCGGATGTCTTCTAAAAGTCAGATGGTTCTTTATTTCTTTGACATCTGATGGGAGGGTGTTCCACAGGGTGAGAGCCACCACCGAGAAGGCCCTCTGCCTGGTTCCCTGCAACCTCACTTCTCACAGTGAGGGACCCACCAGAAGGCCCTTGGAGCTGGACCTCAGCGTCTGGGGGTGGAGACGCTCCTTCAGGTATACACGTGCATTGCTAGGCTAAAGGCATAGTCAGCAATTCATCCTCACCTTCACCTCCCTCCCCATCTCTCTGTATCCTCCTCCCGGATCGAATTCACTGGGCACAAGATTTGTCCTTTTACTGCGAGTTTGCCAAGCGCCATGCAAGTAGGTACTGCTTTGCAGATAATATCCATTATTAGCAATTAATTTGGTGCTTTCTGATAACCAGGGCGAAATGGTCTCCCATGTAGCGGAAGCATAACACGTGGAAGCATCATGCAGAAAGATCGGGGCCTGCGGTTTGTGAACGACCACAGCTGTGGCTGATCCAGGGAACCGGGATGCGATTGTAGGCCTGTGCTTTTCCCTGGATCTGGGTTCAAGAGCTGCTGCGTAACCTGCCCTGCCCCAGCTTGTAAGCAAGGCACTCTGTGCAGAAGATGCAGAAGACACGGTCCAGTCCAGTCTTCCCCAATTCGGTGCCTTGGACTACAACTCCCATCAGCCCCAGCTAATGCAGCTGTGCTGATGGGATTTGTAGTCCAAAAGGCCTGGAGGGCAATAGGCCGTGGGGAGGGCTGTCTCAGCCAAGAGAGCATGTGTGCTGCGCAGTGGGAAATCCCCTGATTCAAATCTTCTTTCAGCTGTGAATTCCCAAGGTGGTTTCTTAGATAAGTCATTATAATCTCTTGGCCTCAGTGCCCCCGTCTGCAGTATGGGGATAACGTTGACCTGCTGAACAACAGGGTTAGTCTTACAGATTGCCAAGATAGAGTGTGTGAACCACTTTGAACAGACGCATAGCACCGGCGTTAGTCACAGTTGGGAACAGTTTTGAACTTGCACCCTGCTATTACCGGCGTGCTTCTAAACTTTCTGAATCAGTCATGCCCTCAAAGAAAAGCTCATCTTGGGACTTTTTGAAATTAGTGAAGTGCGAGGACTCGGGGAGGGTCCCAAAGGAGGGGCGGGAAAGGTGGCGATTTGGGTGGCCAAAAGTGTGTGTGTGTGTGTTGATTGAGGTGCTCACTTTTCTCGGTGTCCCAGAAACCTGATGGTTGTTACAGGGAGCTGAGTGGTGGGTTAGTGGGTGCTCTGTGGAAAGATGGGGGCATTAACCCCCCACCTCTGTGCTGCATCAGAGAGTTAATGGCTGGGTGTACAGGACAAAGTTTGAGAGTCGAGTGCATGGAAAGAATTGTGCCACCTCCTCCCTGGGTTCCTCCTCTCTGGGTTGCCCACAGTAGTAGCATCATTCCCCCCACCCCACAGGTGCTGCTGTTGTTGTTTAGTCATTTAGTCGTGTCCGACTCTTCATGACCCCGTGGACCAGAGCACGCCAGGCACTCCTGTCTTCCACTGCCTCCCGCAGTTTGGTCAAACTCATGCTGGTAGTTTCGAGAACACTGTCCAACCATCTCATCCTCTGTCGTCCCCTTCTCCTTGTGCCCTCCATCTTTCCCAACATCAAGGTCTTTTCCAGGGAGTCTTCTCTTCTCATGAGGTGGCCAAAGTACTGGATCCTCAGCTTCAGGATCTGTCCTTCCAGTGAGCACTCAGGGCTGATTTCCTTCAGAATGGATCGGTTTGATCTTCCTGCACCACCCCACAGGTAGGGGGAGGCAAAGAAACAGAGGGTAGATCGGAGCCGAGTTGGTTAAACACATGCTTTTCCTGCAGAAGGTCCCAAATTCAATCCCTGCCATCCCTTATTAAAAAGAGCCAAGGAAGAGATGATAAGCAAGGATCAGTTTCTGGCATATATTAAAATCCGATCTAAGGCAGCTTCCTCTTCCTTTCTGTTCCTTGGACCCATTCTCTCACGCTTTTAATGGTCCGTTCCCATGAAAGGAATCTGTCACACATGTAGATGTTGTCTGCAGGGTATTCTTTTGTTTTTATATATAAAATGTGTGTGTGTGTGTGTGTGTATATCTTGGGCGTGGGTTGTGTCCTCCCAAGTTATGCCTCTTTGCACCATTCCACTTCTTAAATTGCTTGCCATAGGGCTACCACATTTTGTTATTGAAGGCGGACTTGTGACGCCAGGGGGTGTTCGGGATCGGGGTGAACTTTTCTCAGGTTGGCAGCCAGCCGTGTAGTCTCCCGGGAAACTTTGTTCCATTCCCCCATCTCCCCAAATGCCTCCTTGCCTGCTGAGCAGGCTCAGTTCACTTTGAGCTTTCCTGGCCCACTCAAACACTCCCCATCATTTCCCTCCCCCCCAAAAAATTATTATTATTGCATTTGCAAATCTTGGAGTTCCCTCAAGCAGGCATGCACCTCTTTCTTGCTCTCAAGTGGGCGGGTGACAGCACCTTTTGCTATATTAAAATCTATACTCTGAGAATGAGTCTGCTGTTAGTATCATGTTGATGTCCTTTTCCCATACAAAGAGCTTTTACGGGTTTTTTTACCACGGGGGAAATCCTGTAAGTCGGGGGTAGCGAAGTCGTTTGTTGGATCACGGTTTCTATCAAGCAGTGGCCAGGGATGATGAAAGTTGTAGTCTAGAAAAGGGCAGGTGGCCACTGTGTTGACTAACCTGGCTGTAAGTAGATTAAGGTTAAGGGACTGTAGTTTGGCTAAGGTTAGAGAAGAGTCTGCTTGGGATACGCCCACGTTCCCAGGCTTTTATCTGCCTTTGGGGTGCTTTGAGAAGCCAGACGGGAGCTGTGTGCTCTTAACTTCCCAGACGCATCCTTCCAGGGAAAAAAGGAGGAGTCTTGCCTTCTGGTTCCCTCTCCCTTTCCACGGAAATGACTTTTGGCCGCAAACACTGTGACATGACAGCTTTCCCGCTTGCTCAGTAGAGGCGGGTTTCTGGCTCTGCTGGGAGAATCCTGATCTGCTGCCAGAAGTCACTCCGCATTCGAGGTGGCGTCTACACGGACAAGAGCGTGAGAAGCAGCACTTTTGCTCTCCCTCCCTGGAGGCCGAGGGATCAGGGCTCCATCTGCATGTGCTTCAGAAGATTGGATGCTGCCTAATTCAGAGTCAGGCTGTTGGGTCAGCAGCAGAGTTTAACAGAGGAGCCTGAACAGAAAGAGGTTTTTCCTCCATTCCTCATCATACTAGGTCTGGGAGTCATCTGATGAAGCTGAATTGAATCAGAGAATGGTAGTGTTGGAAGAGATCCCATGGGTCATTTCGTGAGTCCAACCCCATGTAATGCAGGAATCAAATGTTGGGAGACTTAGAAAGCCACCTTCTTGACCGTTGGACTCACTATTGGTCTCTTCTGCCCAATCCACCGGAGCCTGTCTTCGCATGTAGGGAAAATCCCTGACTCACCGAGGGTTTGAGACAACTATGCCACTGAATGCCAGGATTTTATAAGCTATTTCATTCATGCCCAACTTCTGCCTTCCCTTAGGCATCTGTTCAGCCACTCTGGGCATGGAATGGACCCCTGACCATTAGGTCCAGTCATGGCCGACTCCGGGGTTGCAGTGCTCATCTCGCTTTATTGGCCAAGGGAGCTGGCGTACAGCTTCCGGATCATGTGGCCAGCATGACTAAGCCGCTTCTAGCAAACCAGAGCAGCGCACCGAAATGCCGTTTACCTTCCTGCCGGAGCAGTACCTGTTTATCTACTTGCACTTGGACGTGCTTTCGAACTGCTAGGTTGGCAGGAGCAGAGACCGAGCAATGGGAGCTCACCCCGTCGCGGGGATTCGAACCACCAACCTTCTGATCGGCAAGTCATAGGCTCTGTGGTTTAGACCACAGCGCCACCCACATCCCTGGACATGGAATACTGGACTCGAAATCCTGGCATTCAGTTTCATAGTTGTCTCAAACCCTTCATCGATAATGAAGATGCAATGGGATGAACCTTTGACCTTTTGCATGCAATGGATGTCCTCTCCCACTGAGCTTGCACCCCTTCCCTTGACTTGGCCACTGACTGATCAGTTCTGTGAGCTAAGCTAAGCTGGAAGATGGAAACTTGACAATGACGACCCAGTGGGCGCACATTTACCTGCAATCACTTAGAGATGGAGAAGCTTCTTTGCTCGAATTACCAGCATCTTCAGGAAGACTGGGAGAGGTCCCCAGCCCCAAACCCTGGAGAGCTGCTGCCAGTCAGTGTAGACCATACCAAGCTAGATGGTCTAGTGGTCTGACTCAGCATAAGGTGAATTCCGAGTTAAGGTGTGTTCCGAGTTATGCATCTCTCACATTAGATAGCTCAGTTGGTAGATCACGAGGCTCTTAGTTTCAGGGTCATGGGTTCAAACCCCCCATTGGGTAGATTTCTCCCTTGCAGGGGTTGGGCTAGATGACCCTCGTGGTCCCTTCCAACTCTACGTTTCTATGATGTCCGACATTTTATCCCACATGGCCTCCATTGTCAATAATGCAGATCCAGTCCTGTCCATGACACGTATCAAAGGGCGAGAGGGTAGGTCCTTAGGGGGGTTGCAATCTAGAAATAGACATGAGGGAGGCTGAAGAGAAAGGCAGGGCGAACAGGGAAAGGCTAGATCATTAATTTCAATTAAATGTACTTTGGCTTAGTTACAGTAGGATATTGGGACTCGGAGAGGTGTGCCAAAAGTTTAGTGCATGGGTGGGAAAGCATAATTTCGCCTGTTTTCCTTGCAGAGGAGTTGAAGTTTTGCAGGCAGCGTACAGATAAAAGACTAGCGGCTTCAGCTTTACTCCATAAATGCTTAGTGCCACCTTCGCCAGCCAACCAGAAGTTGGTTGGACTACAACTCCCACCATCCCTGGCTGTTGACGCTGCTGGCTGGGGCTGATGGGAGCTGGAGTCCAACAACATCAGGAGGGCCCCAGATTGTGCAGGATTTCTGGTGCTTGAGGAGGTGCTCCTCAGATGCAGAATGTCCCGGATTCTGTTCCTGGTAAGGTAAAGGAACCCCTGACCATTAGGTCCAGTCGTGACCGACTCTGGGGTTGCGGCGTCCATCTCGCTTTATTGGCCGAGGGAGCCAGCGTACAGCTTCCGGGTCATGTGGCCAGCATGACTAAGCCGCTTCTGGCTAACCAGAGCAGCGCACGGAAACGCCGTTTACCTTCCCGCCGGAGTGGTACCTATTTATCTACTTGCACTGGTGTGCTTTCGAACTGCTAGGTTGGCAGGAGCTGGGACCGAGCAATGGGAGCTCACCCCGTTGTGGGGATTCGAACCACCGACCTTCTGATCGGCAAGGCCTAGACTCTGTGGTTTAACCTACAGCGCCACCCGCGTCCCTTCTTTTCCTTGTATGCCCGGTTAAAAACAAGAAGCGGCTGCCTGTCAGAGTCAGAGCAAGTGAAGTCCCTGTGAATGCTAGCACTTGCCTGACCCCTGTGTGCTTGCTTCTGTAACCCTGCTCAACTCAGGATGAGCAATTTGATTATTTACAATAATCTCCAGCACCGTCTTCCTCCAAGGAAAGATGACTCCCCAGAGGCGGATTGGAGGAAGACAAAATACGTTCCCAGACAATGCAGGAAACCACCTTCTCATTAACATGTCCTGCGCTTTGCATGCTGTTGTTAATGCACACTCCTAAGGCGCACGCTTAAAATTGCAGTCCTGAGTACACCCAACTAGCAGCAGTCTAGTCGGTCAGATTTACCTCTGAGCAGACTGTGCTGTGAAACATTCAGAACTTCAAACCTACACAAAGTTGTGGGAACTTGTTTCTGCGTTAAGAGCAATGCACAGAATTCGCACCAAGGTCCTGTGTTTTCACCTGTGTGCCATTCAGAACGGCTTGTATTTTGTCTGCTAAATAAGTGCGGTTGGCAGGGAAGTTGCATTATTGATCACAGATCGAAGTTATATTATTTGAGAACGCAAGGGCAATCTGTTGACATAGTGTGTGTGTGTTTTGGGGGGAGATATTGTACCCTATATGGGACGCGGGTGGCACTGTGCGTTAAACCACAGAGCCTAGGACTTGCTGATCAGAAGGTCAGCGGTTCGAATCCCCACAACGGGGTGAGCTCCCGTTGCTCCGTCCCAGCTCCTGCCCACCTAGCAGTTCGAAAGCATGTCAAAGTGCAAGTAGATAAATAGGTACCGCTCGGCGGGAAGGTAAACGGCGTTTCCGTGCGCTGCTCTGGTTCCCCAGAAGCGGCTTAGTCATGCTGGCCACATGACCCAGAAGCTGTACGCCGTCTCCCTCGGCCAATAAAGCGAGATGAGCACCGCAACCCCAGAGTCGGTCACGATTGGACCTAATGGTCAGGGGTCCCTTCACCTTTACCTTATTGTACCCTATACCGAAAGTTAACCCCTTGCAGTTAAATGCGTCCTGTTTCCAACATAGGCAGAGATCTGGAGCAAGCAGCACGAGCCCACGCCAGTGAGATACCTGCAGGGGCAAAGAGTTTAGCCGAACAATTTGCTCCAGATGGTTTCCATCTGCAAGTGGCTATCCCAAGATGCACCTCCGCCAGGAAATCCGAGTGGAAGTTGACAAGGAATTCTAACAGAGAATTCAGATCACCCTCACCAGACTAATTCCCAGCCTTATTTGGTGGGAAGCACTGGCAAATCCGGTATAAAACTGGTACGAGTTCGTAAGATAAAATGCCTTTATTATATAGGATAGTGAGCCCCGTTTCCTCCCCCCCCCCCGAATGCATTGAGGATTCCCTTGTCTCCCCACAAGCACTTTAGAAATAGGGGTGCATTCTCCTTTCTCACGATGATCCTGTTTGTTTCCTCCCTTAATTCCTTCTGAGGAGTCCAAACCACAGTGAAAGTCCTTTGAAAGCCGGAGTAACTGTTTGCGAGAACAAAGCCCTTGGTGAATCTTGGGTTTTTTTCAACGAGGCAAACTTTCTTAATATCCTCTAAATGTTTGCGTGGTCTGCAAAGCACGTATCTGAAGATAACATCAGAATTATTTCTTTCATGAAAAGTGGAGCTGAGGGATGCTGATTGCATCTACAGAGGCCTTTTAAAATGCCTCTTCATCTTGTATCACTTCAGATGAAAGGATTTAACTGCAGAGCACAGCTAACCATCACAGCTAATTAGGTGTAATGCTCTTTTCACACCAGCACTGATTTGCAAGGCAAAACTTTGGGCAGGTCTCCCTTTTCCCCAGGTACCAGGATACCTTGAGTCTGGAAAAGGGTTGTGAGGTTTGCATGAAGACAGGGAGAGACAGGCCTGGCCTGATCCACAGACAGATAGCCATGTCATTTGCCAAGTCCCAGACACCAGGCATCTAAGTATGGCTGCTTATGCAGGGTTGCCATGAGTCCTCTTTTTCCAGGACACATCCTCTTTTTTAGGATCAAAGTTTCTGTCCAGGTATATTTTCAAAATTTGGCAAAATGTCTGGGGGTTTTTTTATTTGTTTACAGTAACCCAAGAAAAAAATTCTAGTGCATGACACTCAGATGTAAGGCACCCAGCTAAGCAGAGAATCACAACAGAGCAGCATCTTAAGCTATCTACATCACATAGAAATCCCTTCTCTTGTGGCCGAACTCAAAGGACTCTGGCTGAGCTACAAAAATTTTGGAGAAGGAGTCTGGGAGGGCAAGAGTTAACTTCCCCCCTGTCCTTAAGGAGAGTCCATATGTACATTTTAAACAGTTTAATTAAATTGTTCTGTCCACAAAGATGTGGGCACTAGCCCCAATACTTTTGTGTAGCAGGTGAGGGAGCAATATCTATTATCATTATTATTTTCTTGTTGAAAGTTAAGAACAGCTACTAGCAGTGTATTACAGCTTCTATAGCAGGGGTCAGCAAACTTTTTCAGCAGGGGGCCGGTCCACTGTCCTTCAGACCTTGTGGGGGGCCAGACTAATTTTTTTTAGGGGGGGTATGGACAAATTCCTATGCCCCACAAATAACCCAGAGATGCTTTTTAAATAAAATGGCACATTCTACTCATTTAAAAACATGCTGATTCCCAGACCATCTGCGAGCCGGATTTAGAAGGCGATTGGGCCGCATCCGGCCCCAGGGCCTTAGTTTGCCTACCCATGTTCTATAGCCTACGTATGGTTAGGGGTATTTAAAATGAGAGTCGTCATAGTGATCCGTAGATAAAAGTAGGAGTCGGCAAATGGGTCCTCTTTTTTGCTCTTCAAAATATGGCAACCCTGAGTAAGGGTGGGGTGGTTTGGTTGTTTTGTGTGTGTGTGTGAGTGTTAGTATTCAAACACACACAAACACACACACAATTTTATATACCACTATCACTCGGGTGGCGCTGTGGTCAAAACCACTGAGCCTCTTGGGCTTGCCGATCGGAAGGTCGGCGGTTTGAATCCCCGTGATGGAGTGAGCTCCCGTTGCTCAGTCCCTGCTCCTGCCAACCTAGCAGTTCGAAAACACGCCAGAAAGTGCAAGTAGATAAATAGGTACCGCTCCGGCGGGAAGGTAAACGGCGTTTCCATGAGCTGCTCTGGTTTCACCAGAAGCGGCTTAGTTATGCTGGCCACATCACCCGGAAAAACTGCGGACAAACGTCGGCTCCCTTGGCCTGAGAGATGAGCGCCACAACCCAATGACTGGACTTAACTGTCAGGGGTACTTTACCTTTATTACTACTAATGATAATGATTAATAATAATGATAATAATAGAATTTCCACCAGCATCTGGTTGGTCACTGTGAGAACAGGGTGGTGAACCAGATGGGCCATTGGCCTGAACCAGCGTAGCTCTTTTGTTCTTAATTGTATTTTGCATGTGTGTCAAGGCAAAACGCAAGCAAAACAATTTACAAGCAAAATAATAAAAACAGCTGCGCCGCTATAGCTGTTTTGGCTACATAAGCCAAGGTTAGTAATCGAATTGGAATCAGAATATAGAGTTAGAATAAGCTTTTACATGTCCAAATGAGGTAGTTCTGAGAACAAAGGCCAGGATCTTGATTGAATTAATCATTAATTTGATCCACAGCGCTGGAGAGGGCCACTTATGCCGGCTCTCAACGTTGTAATGGAAATGCAGGAAAACAGGGATTGATGGTTGTTACCTCTGGCATGTCACTGTGGAATATCATCTTCAGAATGTAGCCGATGGAGAAGGCAGGATGCAAATATCATTGTGTTGGGTAAAGTTGGGGGAGTTAACTGTGAGGTCCATTTCGGATAATCTGCATTGCAGTGTGCAGCAATCTTACATCAGCATAGCTGTCAACTTACAGATTTGAAAATAAGGGACCAGCGGTCTCAAAAACAAGGGATCAGCAGCCAAAATAAGGGATTTTCCGGGCACAGGTATGTTCAGCTTCTGAGCCCCTCCGAGCCAAAGGCAGAAAGCCCAGCCAGCAGCCAAACAAAGCCTCAGGCGGTGGTTCCCACAGCGCAGCAACCCGGCAAAGGGGATGCAGCAAGGAAAACCACCATCACCTCTGCTGGGAAGCGCTGAGCAAAGGCGAGTCCCCAGGCAACGCGGCCGATTTGATTGGCACAAGGCATGCAAGCTCCACCCCCCAGTCGTTCTTAGACTCCTTATTGGGTGAGCAATGCAGCCAAGCAACACAGCTGGAGCCTCCCTCCTCCCTGGCCGGCAGGGAGGGAGGGAAAGGAGCTGCTTCCTTTGAAACCCGGGAAATTTAAGGGACATCATCAATAAGGGACAGCAGCGGGACACGGCGCTGGGATAAGGGACTGCCCCGCCAAATAAGGGACGGTTGCCCTGATGTATATCAGTTTAACCACCCCCCAAAAAATAAAAAAACCACCCAAGGAAACCTGAGAATGTTAGTTTTATGAGGGCGCTCAGAATTTTCTCTTGAAAGTCCATATCCACATCAGAAAAATACAGGCAAAAAAGTGAAAGAGGAGAGAAAAAGAAAGCGCGAGAGATAAAGAAGGAATAGGAAGGTAATCAAATGAAAGAGAAAGAAGGGACTACAGTTCCCATCAGCCCCAGATAGCATGGAGCATAGGAACATAGGAACCTAAGAGCCTTCTGGATCAAGCCAATGGCCTATCTGGTTCAGCATCCTGTGGCCCAACAGATGCCAAGGTTTGATCCCCGTATAGGACAGCTGCATATTCCTGCATTGCAGAGAGTTGGACTAGATCAGGGGTCAGCAAGGCTTACTGGACGTGGACCAGATCCCTCCCACAGAGATCCTCTGTGGGCCGGACCGGTGCAGCACCATGCCGGAAATTGCGTCTCTGCTTGTCCGCGGCGCCGGAAATCGCTTCTGTGCATGCCCAGACGCTGAAATTCGTGCCTGTGCAGAAGTGATTTTCGGTGTCTGGGTATGCACAGAAGCTATTTCTGGCACCGCGGACATGTGCAGACGCGATTTCTGGCATCTGGGCATGCGCAGAAGCAATTTCCGGAGCTGCGGAAGAGAGTCCCCACGCTGTGCTGCACCTGTTTAGTGCAGCGCGTGGGGACTCGCCAGGCAGCTTGGTTCAGGGGTGGCTCGTGGGCCGGTTGAATGGCCTCTGTGGGCCACAGGTTGGGAACCCCCTGGACTAGATGATACTCTCTAGTTGATACTCTACAGTTGGAGGCAGGGCCAACCATCGTGGCTAGTAGCCATTGACGGCCCTCTCCTCTATGAATTTGTCTGATCCTCTTTCCAAGCCACCATAGTCGGTGGCCATCCCTGCCTCCTGTGGCGGTGAGTTCCATAGGTTAACTGTGTGAAGAAGTCCTTTGCCTGTCCTGAATCATTTAGCTTCCTTGGATGTCCACAAGTGTTGAGGGAGAGGGAGAAGAACTTTTCTCTTTTCCAGATGGAAAGGACGGAGGTCTGTCGCCCCTGCTATCTATAACTGAACTTACTAGGTGGGCTGCCCTGCAGCCTTTCCACTCCTACCTGCAGGCCCGGCTTCAGAGAGCGCCTTTGGCTGACTTCACACAGGCTCCCACGTTGACCCCGGCACTGTTTGACATCTTTGCGAAGCCGCTGGAGGCGGTGGTTAGGGGGTTTGGAGTGCCATTTCGTCAGTACGCAGAAGACACCCAGCTTTGCTTCTCCCTTGCATCCCAACCAAGTCGTAGGCTGACACACAGAGACATCGGTGGGCTGGATGAAGGCCGGTGAGCTGAAGCTTAAATCGCAACAACCTGGAAACCCAGAGTGGTTGGTGGTCCCCAGGTCAGGAATTTGGTAAATTGTGTGTTCTGGATGGAGTTCTCCTCCCTGTGAAGGAACAGGTGCAGTAGTAATAATAATAATAAAAATTATTTATACCCAGCCAAGACCAGGCTCAGGGCACCTAACACCAGATATAAAACAATTGATTGAAATACAACTTAAAAAAAACAAGATTAAAATACAACATGCAGCCTCATTTCAGCAGAAACTCAAAAACTTTTTGGGGGATGAAAACGTCAAGTCTTCACCAAGGATAACTGTCTTACAGGCCCTGCGGAAAGAAATCTGTTGCTGGAGGAGACTGCAGTGGTTTCAGGGGAGCCAGCCTGCAATAAATCACACGGAGTATGTGAAGTTAACTCTTTATTAGAAGAAGCAAAGATGGCCTTCTCAGGGGTGCAGAAACGTACAACAACGCTTCTCTCTTGGCTGTTGCTTTCAGATATTGTTCCTTTCAAAGAAATAAACAAGACATAGCATAATTTCCTTTTACCGCCAGTTGCTTTGGGCACCTGTGCTAGCATATGAGTAAGGCTGTGTGAACTCTCAGGGCCATATACCCAGCTGCTCATTCCTCTTTTTTTGCCGCTAATCCGCCTTGCTATTGGCTGATGTTGTTTTTACACGCACAGTGTCCTTCGGTGTCGGCCTGTTCCATTTGATAACACCCCAGCCTTTACCTGCTCTGCACAGTTCCTTATCACACACAAAGTGATGCCTTTCCTTTAGTTTGGCCCGGCATGACACTCATTTGGGTCATTTCTCCTCCTGCTAAGTTCTGTGTTCTTTATTTCATTCCTCTGTGCCCCTGCGGCTTGATGAAGGTAGAAACTGTCTCTCATGCCTTGTTACGCTGCCGTTTCTACGGGGATATATCCTTGGTATTTATTACCCCTGCTATGCAAAAATCTCCAAATGAATCCGAACTTCAGTGTCTAAAATCCCTGGTAGAGGACAAGGATCCTGAGATCACGTTAAGGGTGGTCAAATTCTGTGCGATTGCCATAAAACTTAGGGAACAAGCTCTGCTATCGTAATGATTAAGGTTTTAAATGATAATTTTAGGTTATATGTTAGTGACTAAGTTTTAATTTATAAATATATTTACTGTTGCTATATCTGTATTGTCCCTGTTATACCTAATTGCAAACTCAAATCTATCCCTATCGTGTTTTATGACTTCCTTGTGGTCTCTTCCAACTCTATGATTCTATATTTTATGTGGGCTGGAACTGGTCTGTAACCGAAATAATAAAATCATTCATTCATTCCGCTACTCCTGAAAGCGATAGGAAAATATTGCCACTGAGCTTCTGGGAACACAAAGGGAGCCTGCAGGATCCGGCCAGGGACTCATCCGGTCCAGCACCCTGTTCTTACAGTGGGCAACCCTGTGAGAAACCCACAATCAGGATTCGAACACAAGAGCACTCCTGTGTTTTCCAGAAACGGGTGACCTTTGTAGCCAGCATTGTCTACACGGAGTGGCAGCAGCTGTCCAGGAATTCTGACAGGAGTCTCTCCCTAGCCTATCTAATATGTCAGGAATTAAACCAAGGTCCTCCTGTATTTTCTTTTCTGGCATTTACGGATAGAATTGTAGAGTTGGAAAGGGACACCAAGGGTCATCTAGTCCAGCCCCCTTACAATGAAGGAATTTCTGCTAAAGCATCCCTGACAGATGGCTGTTTGCTTAAAACCTCCAAGGAAGGAGAGTCCACAACCTCCCAAGGGAGACCACTCCACAGTCGAACAGCTCTTACTTTCTTGTAGCTTGTAATGAGTCACCCGGAGTGGCTGAGTGGGGATTCGAACCCTTGTCTCCCAGGTCCTAGTCTGACATCTAACCACTGCGCCACCCCTGGCGAGCAAGTTCTGGCCTTTGCACACACGCCCACCTCTTTTTATTTTTCTGTTTTGGAAATGCTGCTTGCTTTGCTACCAGAGAGGCGTGCCATTGAGTTGGGGATTTCTCCCGAGCCGTCATCATCAGCCTTGCAACTCCCGGGGAGCAAATGACAGCCTCCCATCTTCCTGTCCTCTCCTTCCCCTGGCCCTTTCACCTGGAGTGACTTGTCAGAGTAGGCAGCTAGTTAACTCAGACAGCTTTATTGGCAGGGCGTTCGCTCGCCTATTAAAGAGCATTAATGGATTCAGGCGTGTCTGCCTTCTCAAAGGATCCTTAGGAACCCTGGGCGGGTCTTTCGCTGCCCTTATTTGCCAGTTTGCTGTCTTTCAACGGGCTGACGGATTAGCCAATCTCTCCTCCCTAATGGTGGTGGAATCTGTGCCGAGCCTTTAGGGGAGAGAGAATATCTCCAAGTCCTTAACTCTGCCCCCCGGGCTCAACTGGGTGTTTAGGGTCCGGTCACAGCCACTCTGTGTCCTGCACATCACAGCAGAGAAGTGTGCAAGACATGTGCCCAGTGTTAGGAACTCCGATATAGAAACCAGGCGCCAAATGGTTCCTTAAACTAAGGTTGCAGTCGCCAAAATGAAACGTCTAGTTGCCATTTTTGGTCGAGGCGCTCTGCTGAAAAATAAATGAAGGACTGACCGTGATTGATGATCAGTTAAACATCTGACAACCTTGATCTGGGTTAAGAGCTTTGAGAACTTAAAGAAGAAAAGTCAGCTGATTCTGGGGCAGTCCACCTATATACAGTGGTACCTCGGGTTAAGAACTTAATTCGTTCCGGAGCTCCGTTCTTAACCTGAAACTGTTCTTCATCTGAGGTACCACTTTAGCTAATGGGGCCTCCCGCTGCCACTGTGCCACTGCCGCGCGATTTCTGTTCTCATCCTGAAGCAAAGTTCTTAACCCAAGGTACTATTTCTGGGTTAGCGGAGTCTGTAACCTGAAGCGTCTGTAACCCGAGGTACCACTGTATCGACCTGTTCTATGCTCTTTTTCCTAGTGGTGACATAATGTAAGAATATTCTTCACAGCTGTGAGCAGGGCAGCCATGTTGGGTAAATGAACAATCACAGTGGTACCTTGGTTGTCAAATGGCTTAGCTCCCAAACAAATCAGCTCCCGAATGCCACAAACTTGGAAGTGAGTTTTTCGGAAGCCAAACATCCGACATGGGTTCCGTGGCGTCCAATTGAGTGCAGGACGCTCCTGCAGCCAATCAAAAGCTGTGCTTTGGTTTTCAAACTGTTCCGGGAGTTAAGTGGACTCCCAAAATGGATTAAGTTTGACAACCGAGGTACCGCTGTAGCTGTAACTTTCATCACAGAGAGGGCAGGGATGGTGGGGTGTGTGTGTGTCATCTAGGCAACAATAGCTTTATCTATTTTGAATGCCATTGACTGTTTTGAGTTTATTGATTTATATGTTTGTTTTGGCTGCAAACTCATTTGTTTCTTAACTGCTGTGCTGTCCAGCGATTTCATTTTTCTGTTTGTGTTTAATTTCATACTGTTGTGAAACCCTGGGGAGCCACTGGTAGTCAGACACCGCTGAGCAAAGGAGGCGGGTGGTCTCAACATAGAATCATAGAACCCCGTAGTATTGGAAGAAGAAGAAGAAGAAGAGTTTGGATTTGATATCCCGCCTTTCACTCCCTTTAAGGAGTCTCAAAGTGGCTAACATTCTCCTTTCCCTTCCTCCCCCACAACAAACACTCTGTGAGGTGAGTGGGGCTGAGAGACTTCAAAGAAGTATGACTGGCCCAAGGTCACCCAGCAGCTGCACGTGGAGGAGCGGAGACGCGAACCCGGTTCCCCAGATTACGAGACTACCCCAGATTACGAGACTACCGCTCTTAACCACTACACCACACTGGCTCTCAACTGGAAGGGTTGGCCCCCGAGTGTCATCTAGTCAACTGCCCGGAATCTCAAATCAAGCATCTGTAGCAAGGTATCTTCCTAGGTTCTGGTGTTCCTACATGTTGTTGTTGTTGTTTAGTCGTTTAGTCATGTCCGACTCTTCCTGACCCCATGGACCAGAGCACTCCAGGCACTCCTGTCTTCCACTGCCTCCCGCAGTTCAGTCAAACTCATGCTGGTAGCTTCAAGAACACTGTCCAAGCATCTCGTCCTCTGTCATCCCCTTCTCCTTGTGCCCTCAATCTTTCCCAACATCAGGGTCTTTTCCAGGGAGTCTTCTCTTCTCATGAGGTGGCCAAAGTACTGGAGCCTCAGCTTCAGGATCTGTCCTTCCAGTGAGCACTCAGGGCTGATTTCCTTCAGAATGGATAGGTTTGATCTTCTTGCAGTCCATGGGACTCTCAAGAGTCTCCTCCAGCACCATAATTCAAAAGCATCAATTCTTTGGCGATCAGCTTTCTTTATGGTCCAGCTCTCACTTCCATACATCACTACTGGGAAAACCATAGCTTTGTGTTCCTACATACCCCGCGTAAATGGGTTAGGTAGCAACAAGCGCCGACTTGGAAGTGTCACACTCTGGCGTCCATGACCTAGATTCCCGTGACCTTCCTTGCCCGGGACTTGGGTGTGCGATTAGCCGAGTTGTAATTCTCACTAATCCCTCTGTCCGTTTTCTGTCCTTGGGTGACTGGTGTCGGCTGGAGATGAGCAGCGTCAGAAACGCCGCGGGTTTGGGAAATAGTCCTGACTGCCCGTACGCCCTGCCCCCAACATGGCTGCTCCCTCGACAGCCGTTCCAGGCCTTTCGCAGGGGCACACACCCCGGTTCCTATTGCAGGAGCAGCTATGAAGTCATTCGCATGCCTTGCTAATTCTCTCTGCTGGGGAAGTGCTTTTGCAGGAGGGTTGGGAGTGTCTTTGGCTCGAAAAGTGGTGAATGGAAGCAATTGAACTGCAGCCTTCCCAACCCCGTCACCTCCCCAAAGGCAGAATCTTTGGGAGGACCCAAAAACTTGTTTCTGCTCTTTGATCCTCCGTAGCAGAGCGGAGGAGAGTTTTCTGTGATGGTTCCCCCACCCACCTGATCCTCTTTTGATTACGGCCTGTAATGTGGTTTATATGTGCGCCGATCCGCCTGGAGTTTTATAAGCATCATCGCCTTCTCCTTGAATTTTCCCGGAGGCCGGTGCCCTGCAGACCCAGAACTCTAATTAAAGCAAGTTTCTGTGAGTTGAGTTGTCTGCGAGAAATTGCCTCTTTGCAAGGCTGCACCCAGCACAACTGAGCTTCACCACCAGGAATTACAGGGGTGTGTGTGTGTGTTTGTTTGTGTTTGAATGCATGTGCACATACCTTCTTGACAAGGCTACTGTCGCCCTTGGTTTTATGCAGATCTTTTCCAGAATTAATCATTTTGTGTGGTTTTTATTATTATTACAGTGGTACCTCGGTTATAGGGACGCGGGTGGCGCTGTGGGTTAAACCACAGAGCCTAGGACTTGCCAATCAGAAAGTCAGCGGTTTGAATCCCCATGACGGGGTGAGCTCCCGTTGCTCAGTCCCTGCTCCTGCCAACCTAGCAGTTCGAAAGCACATCCAAGTGCAAGTAGATAAATAGGTACCACTCTGGCGGGAAGGTAAATGGCGTTTCCATGCACTGCTCTGGTTTGCCAGAAGTGGCTTAGTCATGCTGGCCACATGACCTGAAAGCTGTACGCCGGCTCCCTCGGCCAATAAAGCGAGATGAGCGCCGCAACCTTTACCTTTACTTCGGTTAAGAACAGTCCTGTTTACCAACGATTCGGTTTACAAACTCCGCAAAACCGGAAGTAGTGTCCCAGTTTGTGAACTTTACTTCAGTCTAAGAACGGAATCTGAACAGTGGAAGGGCACCGGCAGTGGGAGGCCTCATTAAGGAAAGCACACCCCGGTTTCAGAACGGTTTCAGTTTCAGAACGGAATTCCAGAACAGATTAAGTTCGTAAACGGAGGTACCACTGTATTGCAGTACCCCAGAGACAACTTGTTACAGTGGATGGTGTCGTGTGGCAAGGATGTGTCTTGATTTGATAGGCAGTTCTGATCAGGGAACTTTCAATTCACCGAAAAGCAACTCTTAGGCCTGACTGCCTCTGCGGACGTGTCATATCAGCTCTGAGTTCCTCTTCTTCCCAGGCATTCTGGTTTCTTGGATAAAAGCTGCCCAGCAGCCTCATCCTTTGCCCTGGTGCTTCGTCTCGGATGCATATGGGCTCATCCCCGTTAGAGTCACGGAACCACAGAATTGTAGAGTTGGAAGGGGGACCCCAAAGGCCATCTAGCCCAACCCCTTGCAATGTGGCTCTGAGCTATTGATCTTCCCCAACCTTGGCTAGACTACAGTGTATAGACAACTGCAGCCTAGGCTTAAGGTGCCAATTGGTGATTAGCTTATATATTTGACTTTCTCACACTGCCAGAGGGCTTGGGGAGCTCACCATATGTCCAGCGTGTGACGCAAATGTGCAAGGTGTTTTGAGCACTCATGCGCTTGACAGACTCTGCTGCTCATGGGGAATCACAGTTCCAGTGTTTTTCTGCGCTCCGCAGTACGTTTCACCCGGCCTGCGCTCCTCATAACGTTGCAGTTCTCAGAAAACCAGCACGGGAATAATATGAGTGTCCACAGGCTTCTATTTGCACAGAGATAGCTCTGAGGAAAACACCGCGGCAGGAAAAACAAATACATTATTCATTTGAACCTTCGATCCCTGAGTCATTTCCTTGATATATATTTCCCCCCCGCTATTTATACCTTTCTGTGCTTACAACCCTGGTTCTATTTTCGGCACCAAAGCTTTTAATCCTGACGTCGTCGTGTCTGAATGCAGGTAGCTGCTAAATGGGTTTACGTCCGTTCTGTGATTCAGAGAAAAGGGGCGTAGTGGGGGGTGGGAGGGAGTGGATCTTAACAAAAGCACATCGTAGTTTTGTATCTGCAAAATGGAAAAAGGTGAGGCTTCGTGCAGGAGGTGTAGAAGGGTGTCTCTGGAAAATACGGCGCCCCCTTTTACTGCTTGCCTTCACACAGTCAAATTCCCCCTTCGTACAAGTGATCAGCCACACCATGAAGCTGCCCCAACCACCATTTCCTGTTACATCCAAACCAGGAAACCACAGTGAATACTTTCCAAACAAAGCAACCTCTGTAAGCCAACAGGTGACCGACCATGCCAGGAAGCCGTAGTTAACCTTCGTTTCCTGTTACATCCAAACCAGGAAACGATGGCTCAGTAAACCAACCAAACCGTAGCTTCATATTCTGACACAATTCATAGTTTAAGAACTGTTGGGGCCTCAGCCCAGTATACCTGAAGGAGCATCTCCACCTCCATCGTTCTGCCCGGAACACTGAGGTCCAGTGCCGAGGGCCTTCTGGCGGTTCCCTCGCTGCGAGAAGCCAAGTTACAGGGAACCAGGCAGAGGGCCTTCTCGGTAGTGGCACCTACCCTGTGGAACGCCCTCCCACCAGATGTCAAAGACAAAAACAACTACCAGACTTTTAGAAGACATCTGAAGGCAGCCCTGTTTAGGGAAGCTTTTAACGTTTAAGAGGTTATTGTATTTTAGTGTTCTGTTGGAAGCCGCCCAGAGTGGCTGAGGAAACCCAGCCAGATGGGCGGGGTATAAATAATAAATTATTATTATTAGTCGGGTGGGGGACCTCAGACTCGGTGGCCCGAAAGTCACCCTCCAAACCTCTCCATCTGGCTCTTGTTTATCTCCCCAGACCCCACCCCCTGCCCAAGCCCCACCCCCTCCTGTCTCTGCTTCTCAATCAACTTGATAGTTTTTGCCTGACTGGCTCCAACCCGTGAGTCAAGTTTCAGAGATGCTTAACTTGGGCAGAAACAGAGGCTTATACTGAATCAGACCATTGGTCCACCTGGTTCAGCATCGTCCGTAGCAATCCGGGAGCATCTCTCTGTGCTTTCCAATCAGGGATTCTTTCCCAGCCTTAACCTGAAGGTTCTGGGGATGGAGCCAAGGCCCTTCTGCATGCAGAATGGGTGCCCCAACCCAAGCTATGCCCCCAATAATGCTGTCATTTCAAGGATTTCGCAAGCAGCTCCTCCTGTTATGTCTTCTTACGTCTCTCTGTGTAAGATCCAGTTACAGAAAGGTAGCCGTGTTGGTCTGCCATAGTCAAAACAAAAAAATTTTTTCCTTCCAGTAGCACCTTAAAGACCAACTAAGTTAGTTCTTGGTATGAGCTTTCGTGTGCATGCACACTGTGTATCTGAAGAAGTGTGCATGCACACGAAAGCTCATACCAAGAACTAACTTAGTTGGTCTTTAAGGTGCTACTGGAAGGGAAAAAAAAATTTGTTTTGTGTAAGATCCAGTGGGACGTGTTTGGTTTTTTTCCTGTTCCCCATGTAACATGGCCTGGATAAATTGCTCACCCCCGCCTCCTCCGAAACGTCACCGTCACCATTCCCAGGGGTATTGCGTGAGGGTCGTGGCTCTTAAATTTGATCCAGGTGGTAAGATTCTCTATTCCGATCGAAAGAGCTGGGTGGGCCCCACAGTGGCGATTTCCTTACATGAGAAAAATATGGAGACCCAGTGTGAGACCTCGGGCTCCTCATTTGCCATTGAGCGATCGCGGATGGGGGTGTAGAGGGCGGGCGGGCAGTGGTAACCCGAACCGTGGCCAGCGTGCTACATGCTGAGCACGTTCCGCACTCTGGGATTAGGAGCTCTGGCCAAGCAGCTTGCAGACAGTAACCCTTGCCCGCAGCTTCTGCGAGTGGCGGTTCTAAACCCTGCTATCACATGCTGTGTGTTCTTACCTGCAAATAACTGCAGACATGCCCGTTGCAAGCAGTAGATCCAGCATGTGCATCAGCGTGCATAAATTATGCAGATTAATTGGCACGCCCCACCATGTTTTGCATCAATTACCATGCGTCTCGCGGGGCAAAAATAATGCATGTCACTGGAGCCTCATAGCATCTATGGGGAAGCTCATGTTCAGCTGCCGTCTGGCTTCTGAGATTTCGCCAGTTAGTGCCCCTGTGAGACTATATCTGTGGAGGCCCCTTAGCACAATTATTGTTATTATTATAATTATTATTAATTGCATTTAAGTTCCACCTTGAGGGAACTTAATAAGGTGGAACCTAATCAGCCATGGTTTCCCCCAAAGAATTCTGGGAGCTGTAGTTTGTAGAGGGCACACAAGATTTCTTAGGAGATACCCATTACCCTTGCAGAACTACAACTCCAGAATTCCTTTTGAAGAAGGATTGATGGTTCCCTCCATGAATTGTAGCTCAGGGCAGGGAATGAATGTCTCCTAAGAACCCTTAACAGACTACAATTCCCAGAATTCTTTGGGCAGAAGCCAGGGCTGTTTAAAGTGGTACGATAGCGCTTTATGGTGTGGATGTGGTCTACGTCGTGTGGGAAGTTTACGCAAGTAGAAGCCAGCTGTCTGCTTCAGAGAGCTGTCTTCAACTGGGGCAGGATGTTGGTTGGATCCTGCGTTCTCATCCGCACTCCTCTGTCCTGCTTCCAGATTGCTATAATGGCTGAATAGGGCTGGTTGTGTGAAGCTACTTAATCCAGTGTACAAGCCTTTGGTTTCATTTCCCCTTCAGTAAGTGTGTCCTCTCCCTTCTTCACAGGTGTGGTGGCCAAGGCGAACCTAGCAGCTCCTTCCATTGAGGAAAGTATTTCTGAGCCTTGGAGATGTTCATCGGTTGTTCCTGAAGACGAGAAGAATTTTGCATGGGTGTGCATCTTCAGGGTTTGGTGGTTGTGGTTGTTTTCTTCAAGAAAATATATTATTAATGGTCATTATTTGATAAAAGAAGTGCGCCCCCAAAGGCATCGCAGTGAGCTGCTGGTTGGAGGCGTCAAAAAGGCAAAGAAGGGAACTCTTGAAATCCCATCCAAAGGAGAAATCGGAAAACTTATCAATGGTGGTGAAAGGGAAAGCAGAGAAGTCCGTGTAACAGAAATGACAGAGGACTCAGAAGCACCTGTGTCAATTTGGAGGCCCTTGCCAAACCAGCGAGCGAAGATTATCCTTGCAGGTAACAGAATCTGAACCCCCCACTCCTTGTTCCTCCCAAATTTGTACGGCGCATCTCTAGCCCCACACCTGGGGCTAGATGATGATGATGATGATGATGATGATGATAATAAATTTTATTTATACCCCACCCTCCTTGGCCAGAGCCAGGCTCACCAATAAAATCACAGTAAAAAACATAATGGGGGGGTGCAATTTAAAATACAGGTTAAAATGCAGCCTCATTTTAAAAGTAGCCAATAAATCGAGACCATAAGGGGAGGGAAACATAAGGGTCAGACTGAGTCCAAACGAAAGGCCAGGCGGAACAGCTCTGTCTTGCAGGCCCTGTGGAAAGATGTCAAGTCCCGCAGGGCCCTAGTCTCTTGTCACAGACCATTCTACCAGCCCAGGGCCAGAGCTGAAAAGGCCCTGGGCCCTGGCTGAGGCCAGCCTAACCTCCTTGGGGCTTGGGACTCCCAAAGTGTTGTTATTTATGGACCTTAAGGTCCTCCGCGGGGCATACCAGGAGAGGCGATCCCATAGGTACGTGGGTCTTAGGTCTCATACCTTTAGTCAGATTGTAGTGCCGCCTCTGTTAATATTTTTTGTTTGCCCCTTTCACCCAGATGCTTAAGGCATCAGACAGATCCTTCACCCTCACTTTATCCTCTCTGCGTTTTTCAAATAAATGGCTCCCCCCCAATCAACGCCTCACCTTAATGTACACAGCCTCAATCATTCTCCCATTCTTGTTTAGAAATATTCTTACAACCAACCAACCAACCAACCAAACAAACAAACAAATAAATAAATAAGGCCACTAGAGACGCCTGGAGCTTGCAAAAACGCTCCCTTGGTAAGGCAAATTTGGAACGGGCCTGGGGTCTTTCAAAAAAGTAACACTGATAGATAACATGCCCTTTGTCTCCCGTTTGGGGCTGACCAGTGTAGCTGCAGTTTTCCACAGCCGTCGCTCGCAATTTTAAGGCTGCCATGTCTTCCAGAAGCATTTTGCAGGAAAGTTTTTTTGGGGGGGAACCCCGTGACGTTTCAAGGGTACCGTATTTTTCGCTCCATAGGACACACTTTTCCCCTCTTAAAATATAAGGGGAAATGTCTGTGCATCTTATGGAGCGAATGTGTGGTCCTGGGGGCGGGGGGGACCCGGACTTCCCTTGCCAGCCCCACAAGCTGCAGGGAGCAGCGGAAAGCTTCAGCGAGGCGCCTGTCCTGGAAGCCGGAGGAGGAACAGAAGGGTCTCCTTCTGTTCCTTCTCCAGCTTCGCTTGAAGGGGCGCTGTGCAGTTCTCACTCTCTGCGTAGCGCCTCTGCTGTGAAGGAGAGGCGCTACGCAAAGAGGGAGAACTGCGCAGCGCCCCTTCAGCAAGGGTCCTATCCTGGCTTCTGCCTTAGCCTCTTCTGGGCAGGGGGAGCCTTCATCCCGCTGCCCTGAAGAGGCTTGGCGTTGTTATCTCAGAAGCCAGAACAGCCACACAGTATCCCAGAAGCCAGATCCCTCTTGCTGTTCTGGCTTCTGGGATTCAAAAAATTTTCCCCTTGGATTCCTCCCCCCAAAACTAGGTGTGTCTTATTCTCTGGAGCATCCTATAGAGCGAACAATACGGTAGTTTATATAGCTCAGATGTTTAAAGGGTAGTTTATATAGCTCAGAGGTTAACCGGTTCACTTGCTGCCCAGCAAACGACCCTTCACAGCTGATCGCAGCAGATTGTTCTGCGATGAAGCCAAGAGCAACTTAACAGCTTTCAGCGAATGCAGAAAGCATGTGCTGGAGACGTGAGCAAGGCTTACTGGGTGAGATGGTCCAAAGGAAGCAGGCAAGGAGATAGTACCGATTTGGTAGGAAGAGGGCAGAGACCCCCCCTGCTTCCAACAGATTTATCAATTTAAGGCTGTGTGTACATTGCCATTTCCCCACATGTTGGATGCAGAATGAAAATGCAAGTGGGGAATATTTCTTGATTAAGGACCCCACACTTGCTCCTTGCACTCTCAACTGTAGACCATTATTATTATTATTATTATTTCCTCCCTTCCCCCTAAGGTCCCAGGGCGTGTTACAACAATTGAAACACAATACAGTGGTGCCCCGCAAGACGAACGCCTCGCAAGACGAAAAACCCACTAGACGAAAGGGTTTTCCGTTTTGGAGGCGCTTCGCAAAACGAATTTCCCTATGGGCTTCCTTCGCAAGACGAAAGCCCATAGGGAAATCTCCGGGACAGCGGGGAAGCGCAGCGCGTCTTCCCCACTGTCCTCGGACCTCCTCCGAAGGCTGGCGGCGGGGCGGAGAGACCTCCTCCCGCCGCCAGCCTTCGGAAGGCTGCTCCGAAGGCTGCCGGGGGGGCGGAGAGACCTCCTCCCCCCGCCAGCCTTCGGAAGGTTGCTCCGAAGGCAGGCGGGGGGGCGGAGAGACCTCCTCCCGCCGCCAGCCTTCGGAAGGCTGCTCCGAAGGCAGGCGGGGGGGGGCGGAGAGACCTCCTCCCGCCGCCAGCCTTCGGAAGGCTGCTCCGAAGGCAGGCGGGGGGGCGGAGAGACCTCCTTCCACCGCCAGCCTTCGGAAGGCTGCTCCGAAGGCAGGCGGGGGGGCGGAGAGACCTCCTCCCGCCGCCAGCCTTCGGAAGGCTGCTCCGAAGGCAGGCGGGGGGGGGCGGAGAGACCTCCTCCCGCCGCCAGCCTTCGGAAGGCTGCTCCGAAGGCAGGCGGGGGGGCGGAGAGACCTCCTTCCACCGCCAGCCTTCGGAAGGCTGCTCCGAAGGCAGGCGGGGGGGCGGAGAGACCTCCTCCCGCTGCCAGCCTTCGGAAGGCTGCTCCGAAGGCAGGCGGGGGGGGCGGAGAAACCTCCTCCCGCCGCCAGCCTTTGGAAGGCTGCTCCGAAGGCTGGCGGCGGGAGGAGGTCTCTCCGCCCCACCGGCAGCCGTCGGATGGCTGCGATCTGAAAATGCTGGCGGGCGGCAGCGAACGCTTCGCTGCCGCCCGCCAGCATTTTAAAAGCCCCCGGGACAGCGGAGACTTCTCTGCTGTCCCGGGGCGATCTGAAAATGCTGGCAGGCGGCAGCGAACACTGCGCTGCCGCCCGCCAGCATTTTAAAAGCCCCCGGGACAGCGGAGACTTCTCCGCTGTCCCGGGGCGATCTGAAAATGCTGGCGGGCGGCAGCGAACGCTGCGCTGCCGCCCGCCAGCATTTTAAAAGCCCCCGGGACAGCGCAGAAGTCTCCGCTGTCCTGGGGGCTTTTAAAATGCTGGCAGTCGGGAGGAAAGCCCTCCTGTCCCCGGAGCTTGCGGGGTGGGAGGTGGGGAGAAGGGCTTTTCTTCCCACCGCCAGCCTTCAGAACAGCCTTCTGAAGGCTGGCGGTGGGAAGAAAAGCCCTTGTCCCCCCCCCCCCAGCCTTCAGAAGAGGTCGGGGGACAGACTGTCCCCGGACCTGGTCTGAAAGCGGTTTCCATAGGAACGCATTGATTGATTTTCAATGCATTCCTATGGGAAACCGTGCTTCACAAGACGAAAAACTCGCAAGAAGAAAAAACTTGCGGAACGAATTAATTTCGTCTTGCGAGGCACCACTGTATTATAAGGAGTTTAAAACAACTTAAGAGCATGGCAGAAATAACTGAAGTTTAATTACGCTGGCATCATTAATATCCGTCCTGAGGCAGAATTGCTTTGAAACTTTGCATCCTAATCACTTCTGGCTTTTGACCGTTCCTCCGCAGTATCCGCCAAGGGCCGTGGCTCAGTTGTAGAGGACCTGCTTTCAAGGCAGAAGGTCCCAGGTCCAGTCTCTGGCCAGTGTGGCGTAATGGTTAGAGTGTTGGACTTAGGACCTGGGAGACAAGGGTTTGAATCCTCACTCAGCCATAAATTTCATTGGGGGAAATCTTGGGCCAGTCACCACCTCTCAGCCTAACCTACCTCACAAGGTTGTTGTGAGCATGAAAACTGCTTGCCTGAAACCCTGGCGACCTGCTGCAAGTCATTGTGGACAAGCTTAGATGGACCCAGTGATGTGACTCTGTATTTTTGTATATATCCCCTGCATTGCTTTGTCTTTGACCTGTTGGGATATTACGGGTAGGTGTGTTTGTGTGTGTGGTGGCCAGGGCCGGATTTAGGTTTAATGAGGCCCTAAGCTACTGAAGGTAATGGGGCCCTTTATATGTCCAGCTGTCCTCTGTCAACAACAAATTGTCGCGGTTGTTTTGTGTTGAATATATGCTATATGGTAATTTATGGACCGAATGGGTATCTAAAGCCATTTGCACATAACAAAATATGTATTTTATTAAAGTAATTGTTGAACTGAAATACAATTAAGAAGTAGTACAGTGGTACCTCGGGTTACAGACACTTCAGGTTACAGACTCCGCTAACCCAGAAATAGTACCTTGGGTTAAGAACTTTGCTTCAGGATGAGAACAGACCTCCAGAACGAATTAAGTTCTTAACCCGAGGTACCACTCTATATTAATAGTGAAATGCAATTAAGAAGAAGTATATTTTTTGGGGGGCCCCAAGAGAGTGGGGCCCTAAGCTTGTTTAGCTTATACGTAAATCCGGCACTGGTGGCGGCCTATGTTTTCCTTAGATAAAACCGACTTGATGACGTGAGAATGGGTTGCTTGTGCAAATTCTGGGAGGCGGGAAGTTATAAACACCTTCAACTAATAGAGTTTCAGGAGGAAACAAATGGGCTCTTCAAGTTAATTGAGGTGAGGCTCCCAAAATTCTCACACACATCCTGCCGCCTCCAGTGATTCTAATTAGGATACAGAACAAAGGCTGGTGTTGGGTTTGGATGGGGAATCACTGATGGAATGCAAGCCTTCCATTGACCCTGGACGCCATAGCCTGCTTTTGAAGGAAAGATTAGACTCTGTCCACTCTGTGTGAATATAATGAAAATACAACAGTTTTAACAATGGAGTAGACCATTATTGATCGTCTTAAACCAAATGCATTTGTTGAGTCTATTGTTTGCTTTTTAATGCTACAAGGTTGAGCCCTTAAAAAGCAGAGTGTTTTAAATGTAAAAGGTAAAGGACCCCTGACAGTTAAGTCCTGTTGCAAACGACTCTGGGGTTGCGGCGCTCATCTCGCTTTACTGGCCGAGGGAGCTGACGTTTGTCCACAGACAGTTTTTCTGGGTCATGTGGCCAGCATGACTAAGCCGCTTCTGGCGAAACCAGAGCAGCGCATGGAAACGCCGTTTACCTTCCCGCCGGAGTGGTACCTATTTATCTACTTGCACTTTGATGTGCTTTCAAACTGCTGGGTTGGCAGGAGCTGGAACCGAGCAACGGGAGCTCATTCCGTCGTGGGGATTCAAACCGCCCTAGGCTCAGTGGTTTAGACCGCAGCGCCACCTGCGTTTTAAATGTAATGTGCAGTTAGAAAGAAGAAGTAATTTGGAGTGTGACAAATAGCCCTCAAGAGGGCATATAATAATCAAATACAGGGAAATTTCTAACAATCTAGATACACCTGGGGAACATCACCGTGGTTCTGTGCAAACTTTCAGTGTCTGGGGGTTTTTCACCTCCTGCACAGAACCTGGCATCATGTCCCAGAATTTGAACTTGCTGACATCTTTCTCCGCGTGATTTTAAAGCAACAGTGTAGTCCTATACTTGGCTACTAGAAGTAAGTCCCATTGAATTCAATTTGGCCTGCTCTCAGGTGAACGGGTAATAGAATTGAAGCCCAAGTTTCTAGCCCTCTGGTTATTGCTGTTATTTTTGTAGAGGAAAACTTGGGAACCCACAGGCAGTGCTTGGTATAGCTCTGAGAGCAGCCAAGGGAAGGAAGGGGAGGCTTCTCAATGGCCAGAGGACAGAGAGCTTAGAGACACTCTGAGCTTCAAGCATCTACTCTCTTTGTAGCTATTATTCCAAGAGCGGCTGGCCGGGTGGGGCTTTGAGAGTCACTGGACCTCCTTCCGGCTGGGTCTCTGCAGCAGACCAAGATGGGGAGGGGAAGGGGTGCTGTCGGTGCCATGCAAACGCACCGGCAGAGCCAATGCAACATTCTTGCCAGCGCATTCACACTGCGTTGACCTCACTGCTGCCTTCCTCTTCCTTCTCTCTGTCCCAGTATATTGCAGTGACCCGAACAAAGCGATGTCAGGTGGGCAGCACAGCTTCTTCATTAAATCCATTGCTCTATTACTCTCTGTGTGCTCTTTGACTTAGATTCAGTTCATCGTCACAAGCAAAAACTGGAAGAAATCATGCAAAGCAAAGGTAGATGCAAAAAGTTAAGTTGTGCTTTTTTGCCCACAAGGCCCCAAATTTGCACCACCTGCATGCAGCAATGATGAATTCACGTTAAACCCTGCTGATTTATGTGAGGCTGGATAACTCCGTCAGTATTGATGCTTTTGAATTATGGTGCTGGAGGAGACTCTTGAGAGTCCCATGGACTGCAAGAAGATCAAACCTATCCATTCTGAAGGAAATCAGCCCTGAGTGCTCACTGGAAGGACAGATCCTGAAGCTGAGGCTCCAATACTTTGGCCATCTCATGAGAAGAGAAGACTCCCTGGAAAAGACCCTGATGCTGGGAAAGATGGAGGGCGCAAGGAGAAGGGGACGACAGAGGACGAGATGGTTGGACAGTGTTCTCGAAGCTACCAACATGAGTCTGACCAAACTGTGGGAGGCAGTGGAGGACAGGAGTGCCTGGGGTGCTCTGGACCATGGGGTCACAAAGAGTTGGACACAACTAAACAACAAGAGCATGGGACTCTTAATCCCAGAGTTGCGGGTTCGAACCTCACATCGGGCCAAAGATTCCTGCATTGCATGGGGTTGGACTAGCTAGGATTTCAAGGCTGTGGAATCTTGTTTCGGTGGTGTTAAAATCTTGGTGAAACAGTTTGGCTTGAACCTCGTTTGAGTTTTCAGTTTGTGCCTCTCCTCCCCATGACGGATAGTGTGGCACTTGGTATTGCATCAAATTGGGGGGGGGTGTGTGCACGCACGTACGCACGCACGTACGCACGCACGCATGCGCGCACACACACACACACACACCTTTCCCTCCCCATCACCCTCCTCCCTGCCCTGTTCCCCAGGTACGTTTAGCTTCAGCAAATGAATTACCTTGCTCCTTTGCTGCGAGTTTTCCTGCAGCCTGCCATATGTTTGAGCCTGATAGAGATGCTTATCTTCCAGGGCTAAAATTACCCAGTGAAGGATGACATTTCTTATCAAGGGCTTTGCTGAATCAGACAGAAGTGGTGTAGGGCTGTGTGTGTGTGTGTGTTGGAAACTGGTGCCCATTTCCAGGAAGTTGTGCTGCCAAAAGGACCTTGCCCTTTCAGAGTGGCAGAGCTTCCGATCCAAGAGTTCGTTGGGAAAACGTGCCTGGTTGTAGCCACAAAATGCAAACAAGGGGATACGTTCCGACAGCAGCTAGGATTCTCTGTGCACAAAGAAGGAAGGAAGGAAGAAGTTCCCACCAAAGAAGAATTGCGGAATTGGCGTTGTGGACTCTTTTGTGGGAGAATGGCACACTGTTAAGACCTTGTTCATGGGAGACAATCTTACTCGGCTACAAGTGATCGCCAAAGAGAAGAGTCATTTTGCCGCTAACTTGGGAAACTGCCTTATGCAGAATCCGACCATCCAGCTCAATATTGCTATTTACACTAAGTGGCAATGACTCTCCAGGGTTTCAGAAATCATGCAAAGCAGATTCTCTGCCACTAAGCCACGCATGGGCCTTTCCTCTTAAATTTTTAAGGGATGCATGGATGTGAATCCTTGCATTTATGACCATCTGCAGCAGAGCCCTTTCCCATCCATAAAGGGCCAATAAAGCCGTTTACCTACAATGTAAAAACCGTAGGCCTCAATTAAAACTGGGCGGGCAAACATTGGAAAGCTGCCTTAAGCTGAGTCAGGCTGTTGCTGCATCTCACTCAATAGTGCCTGCTCTGGCTGGTAGTGGCTCTCCAGAGCTGCCGGCAGGTGAAGCCCTCAGCCTTACCTGGAGATGCTGGGGATTTGAATCTGGGACCTTCTACAAGGGCTCCACCGCTGAGCCATTAATTCCTGAGTTAAAGGTAAAGGGACCCCTGACCATTAGGTCCAGTCGTGGCCGACTCTGGGGTTGCAGCGCTCATCTCACTTTATTGGCCGAGGGAGCCGGCATACAGCTTCCGGGTCATGTGGCCAGCATGACTAAGCCGCTTTTGGCGAACCAGAGCAGCGCACGGAAACGCCGTTTATCTTCCCGCCAGAGTGGTACCTATTTATCTACTTGCACTTTGACATGCTTTCGAACTGCTAGGTTGGCAGGAGCCGGGACCGAGCAATGGGAGCTCACCCCGTCGCGGGGATTTGAACCACCGACCTTCTGATTGGCAAGTCCTAGGCTCTGTGGTTTAACCCACAGCGCCACCCGCATCCCAATTCCTGAGTTACTGATTCCCAATTAATAGGAAATAGTGGTAGAATCTTCCCCAACTTGGGTATCAAAAGTTGGCTGTTGGAGTCACTCAGAAAGGAATATATATGACACAATACAGGGCAAAATTAGAAAACGTGGTTGTCTGTGATATTTCACCTTCTCATTCCAAATTGGGTGGAGGTTTACATCCTGTGCTTGCATTCTGTTAAAAGCAATGAGTGGACACTGTTCTGTTTGTTATTTACAGTCGGTCACAGTTGCCCCTGAGCTCACAGCCTTAGCAGATCCAGATCACTGCGGATCTCCGCAGGGAGGCTGAGATGCCCTACAGATGAGGTCTGTTCTCTGGGAATCTTTTGTCTGACGTGGGGGACCAACAGCCCTGAGATTAAGAGCCTCTGGCTCTACCGCCTGAGGCACTGCAGCAATGGATTTTTAAAATCACAGTTCAGTCTTGGTCGTTGTGCTACAGGGAGCAGGATAATGTTGGAGGGAGCGTGTGCCTATATGCCAGTTGCTTCCAACAAAGACCAAAAGTACACTAAAATGTCACACATTAAAAACTTCCCTGAACAGGGCTGCCTTCAGATGTCCTCTGAATGTCAGGTACAGTGGTACCTCAGGTTAAGTACTTAATTTGTTCCTGAGGTCCATTCTTAACCTGAAACTGTTCTTAACCTGAAGCACCACTTTAGCAAATGGGGCCTCCTGCTGCCGCTGCGCTGCTGGAGCACGATTTCTGTTCTCATCCTGAAGCAAAGTTCTTAACCTGAGGTACTATTTCTGGGTTAGCGGAGTCTGTAACTTGAAGTGTATGTAACCTGAAGCGTATGTAACCCGAGGTACCACTGTAATGGTTTATCTCTTTGACATCTGATGGGTGGGCGTTCCATGGGGCGGGTGCCACTACCGAGAAGGCCCTCTGCCTGGTTCCCTGTAGAGTTCTGTCAAGCTCAGGTCCTGCTTTCGGGCTTCCGATTGGCATTTGTTGGCCACTGTGTGTAGCAGGATGCTGGACTCAATGGGCCACTGGCCTGATTCTGCAGGGATTGTCTGAGGTGCTTCTGCAAGGCCACAGGTCAGCCCTGCTCAGCTGCTAGTGGCATTCATCCACAAACCACAACATTGCAGGTGTGTGTGAAGGGGCCCTGGCAGCTTACCCCACATGATGGGTCAGGAAAAGTGCCGGCGCACACACTGACTGCATTGCTCATTCTCAGGATCTGTGCAACTCACAGGTCTCTTCTCCAGAGACGCACAGAGATCTTTGAGCATCTGTAAGAGGCGTGCGTAGAAGCATTTGAAACAAACATGCATTTCTGAACTGGATCGAGAAGATAGAAACCACAAGGGTTTATGCTTTCTTTCTTTCTTTCTTTCTTTAATAGAAATGATAAAGCGTCAGAGGAGCGAGTGAGTCACGCTTCCTTTCTCTGAGTGTGTTCTTCCCCTTGTGCGATCTGCAGCAAGCCACTGAGGTGTTAAGAAGTTGGGGTCAGGGTTTTCCAAGACGGGGAGTACTCTCCGCTTCCGAATGAAGGATCCAGCAAGCATGGGCCTAGGCAAAAGAGCAAGCAGATCGGGTTGGGGGGGGGGAGAAACCTTAACTTTCTGACCTTTCTGTTGACCTTGCATGGAAAGGTGAAAACAAATGAACATCAGAGGCGAGAATCAGGGGGCCCAAAGGAGGCACAATACAGCACAATAAACAAGCACAGAGAATTGCAGTTGCATCCTTTATTTTGCAGGCTGGAAGGGGTTTGCTGTTCCTTGTTTGACGGCACTCCTGGAAAATGTTTTTAAATTATTGGTTGGTTTGTTTTATATACCGCCCTTCATCAAAAGATCTCTGGGCGGTTCCCAAGATAAAAACACAAATAGTTTAAGCAAAAAACAACAAAACAGTAAACACCCCCATAAACATATTTAAAAGGCTGTGGAGTATTAATTAGGGAGGACGTCGTTTTGCTCACCGGCCGCCCTTTGGGAGGGATGGAGGTTTCTGATGATGGAGCCCATGGGGTCTTTCACAGATGAAGCCCCTCATGCACACAAGGGGAGAATGAGGTCATACCCACTGCTCACGCACTCCACTGCCTCTGTGCACGCTGCCTGTGCCCTCACCACGCTGGCCAGCTAAGCTCAGCATGTACAGCTGTTGGCATGTGTCCAAGGGAACGGGGGCATCAGGCAGGCCCCCAGCTGGCTCTAGCCCACCGGCCGGCAGCTGAGCGAACTCCGGTCTCCCTCGGAAGAGCATCAAAACAGCGGCACACAGCTTCAGAAGCCTTCAGAAACTTGAGCAGGCCTTAAGCAGCAGAGTGAATCTCACGCAACAGAAGCGGCAGACAGAGGCATATGTAAAGCGTATTTACAAGCAGTTTATTCAGCATCAGGGCAAAGGAAAAACATGTCTGCTCCCCTTCGTGTCCAAGCAGCAGGAAGCACAAAGCAAAAGCAATTCACAAACGGAAGTTCCCAGCAAGCTGTGCTGGAATGTAAACAGACATGTGACATACAACAGCTCCACACATCTGTTTAGGTGGAACGGAGCATCAGTATCCTAACAACAGCTTGCTCCTTCCCCATTTACGTGGAATGCATATGGTGGCCATGGGGGTGTGGCCAGCATCAGTCCCTCCCTGTGTTGCAGGGAGACATTACCAGAGTGTGCAGTCTGTTTGTCTCTCTCTCTTATGTGTACACTAAGCACTTGATGGGATTTCTGCGTCAATTGCTCACTTTGAGACTTTGCAAGCTCATTCGGTAGAGCATGAGACTCTTAATCTCAGGGTCGTGGGTTTGAACCCTGCCTTGGGCAAAAGATTCCTGCATTGCAGCAGCTTGAGACTCGATGACCCTTGTGGTCCCTTCCAGCTGTACAGTTCTATGACCCTGTGCTTATCCCTTGCTCCATTTGAGAGTTATAACTGGCTGGGCACCTTACGAAATGCGCTCTTGAGCATTGGCTGTGTGCCAGAAGGTAGGCAGTTAGTTTGTAGAGAGTATAGAATCAGGGAGATCCTGTGGATCATCTGGTCCAACCCCTTCAATGCAGGAATATGCAGCTGTCCCATATGGGGATCGAACTTGCAACTGTAGTATTATTAGCACCATGCGCTAACCAACTGAGCTATCCAGCTGAGTCCAGTCCATCCAACCCCCTGCCTTTTGCAAACTTTTCTGGCAGTGCTGAACGGCTGCTGTTTAGGAGCGGGTCTCTCCTTGACACAAACTCCTTGCAGTTCACTTATTCAATTGCATTGCCTTCACTTCCTGTGTCATCGTCTACAATTGTATTCAAGGTTATGTAACTAGATGTATTCAAGTCTCCAGGGCCAGATGAACTGCATCCAAGAGTATTAAAAGAACTGGCAGATGTGATCTCAGAACCACTGGCAGTCATCTTTGAGAATTCCTGGAGAACAGGCGAAGTCCCGGCAGACTGGAGGAGGGCAAATGTTGTCCCTATTTTCAAAAAGGGGAAAAGAGAGGACCCAAATAATTACCGCCCAGTCAGTCTGACATCAATACCAGGGAAGATTCTGGAGCAGATCATTAAGCAAACAGTCTGTGAGCACCTAGAAAGGAATGCTGTGATCACCAATAGTCAGCATGGATTTCTGAAAAATAAGTCATGTCAGACTAACCTGATCTCGTTTTTTGACAGAATTACAAGCCTGGTAGATGAAGGGAACGCAGTGGATGTAGCCTACCTTGATTTCAGCAAGGCATTTGACAAGGTGCCCCATGATATTCTTGTAAAGAAGCTGGTAAAATGCGGTCTTGACTATGCTACCACTCAGTGGATTTGTAACTGGCTGACTGACCGAACTCAAAGGGTGCTCATCAATGGTTCCTCTTCATCCTGGAGAAGAGTGACTAGTGGGGTGCCACAGGGTTCTGTCTTGGGCCCGGTCTTATTCAACATCTTTATCAATGACTTGGATGATGGACTCAAGGGCATCCTGATCAAATTTGCAGATGACACCAAACTGGGAGGGGTGGCTAACACCCCAGAGGACAGGATCACACTTCAAAACGACCTTGACAGATTAGAGAACTGGGCCAAAACAAACAAGATGAATTTTAACAGGGAGAAATGTAAAGTATTGCACTTGGGCAAAAAAAATGAGAGGCACAAATACAAGATGGGTGACACCTGGCTTGAGAGCAGTACATGTGAAAAGGATCTAGGAGTCTTGGTTGACCACAAACTTGACATGAGCCAACAGTGTGACGCGGCAGCTAAAACCAATGCAATTCTGGGCTGCATCAATAGGAGTATAGCATCTAGATCAAGGGAAGTAATAGTGCCACTGTATTCTGCTCTGGTCAGACCTCACCTGGAGTACTGTGTCCAGTTCTGGGCACCACAGTTCAAGAAGGACACTGACAAACTGGAACGTGTCCAGAGGAGGGCAACCAAAATGGTCAAAGGCCTGGAAACGATGCCTTATGAGGAACGGCTAAGGGAGCTGGGCATGTTTAGCCTGGAGAAGAGGAGGTTAAGGGGTGATATGATAGCCATGTTCAAATATATAAAAGGATGTCACATAGAGGAGGGAGAAAGGTTGTTTTCTGCTGCTCCAGAGAAGCGGACACGGAGCAATGGATCCAAACTACAAGAAAGAAGATTCCACCTAAACATTAGGAAGAACTTCCTGACAGTAAGAGCTGTTCAACAGTGGAATTTGCTGCCAAGGAGTGTGGTGGAGTCTCCTTCTTTGAAGGTCTTTAAGCAGAGGCTTGACAACCATATGTTAGGAGTGCTCTGATGGTGTTTCCTGCTTGGCAGGGGGTTGGACTCGATGGCCCTTGTGGTCTCTTCCAACTCTGTGATTCTATTCTATGATTCTAAGACAGAAGAAGCCAGGATGGAAGAACAGGACTGCTTCTTTGCTTCTTAGTCCAGAGGTTGTCAACCTTTTTAAGTCCACAGCTCCCTTGACCCAACTGCATTCTTTCTGCGGCACCCCTGTGGGGCTCAGGAGCCAAGTTATGTCACCCGTTGCCTGCAGAGATGACAGCCTCACCCTTTTTTGAACACCCTCCCTTGGGAAGTGTCCCCTCAGCCTCCTCTCCTCTCCCCTTGGGAGTCCTCCAGGCAACTGCTGCCGCCGTCTCTGAGCTGCCCCCCTCTGTCCCTAAAATGGGACCCTTCCAGAGGCACCATTCGCCTGGGGAGCTTGTAGTTGGGGCTGCTGCAACAAACAGCTGTGCAAGCCTTTGGGAGGCAGAGATGTGAGAGGTCATCAGGGAAGGGCAGGAAGGAAAGTGTTGCCAGCGGCACCCCGACCATCCTTCAAGGCACCCCAGGGTGCCACGGCAAACTGGTTGAAAGCCAATGTCTTAGGTTATTGGCTCTTAGGCTGCTCTTCTTTATGCTTTTTCGGGTTTTAGCTGCCCCAGCAGCCGTTAAAGTTGCACGGCAATTCATCTGACAAAAACATGACTCAGTTTGGTACTTGGGTTGGGCGTTACACCACCCAGCATAAAATGAAAGTATTATTCTGCCCTCACACCTTTGCATAATACATCTAACTTAACCGGGCTGGGCTGGCGGTTGCACAAGTAAATTTTTTATCATTTCCGCAAGAAGCGCAGGACAAAAATACTCTGCACCTTTCAAACCGCGAGCTCCTGCTGGTTTCTATTTGCTGATTTTGACTGTGGGTGGCATGTTGCGTACACTCTGGGGGTGTGTGTCTGTGTGTGTGTGTGTGTGAGGAAAACTTAATGCAAATGGAAACCGAGTTTAGAATTTCCTCCAGTCATGTGAAGCTGCCTTATGCAGAGTAAGAGCCTTGATCCTTCTAGCCCAGAATTCCCCAACCTGGTGCCCTCCAGATGCGTTGGACTGCAGCTTCTACCAGCTGGGAGTTGTGGTCCAAAACAGCCGATTGACCTCCAGGTGGACTACAACTCCCATCACCCCTGACCATCATCCATTCAGACTGGGGCTGATGGGCGTTGGAGTGCAACAGTATCTAGAGGACCACAGGTGGTTCGCCCCGATTTCAGCCACTGACAACCTACTAGCATTCAAAACTCGCCGGCTGTCAGTTGCATTTTGCAACGGGGGCGATACCATTGCGAGCGATTCGAGAGGTCCTGTCTCTGCATATGGCGACGGAGACTCGAGATGAAAACACCTCTCCCCTTGACCCCAAAGTGAGATGTCGCCAAGTGTTGCTTCCCCCCAGGAGGAGGGTTGCCTCCCCAAGCGCCCCCAAAATGAGATTGCTGGCTGCTGACCTTCCATGTGCTTATCTGTCTCGATCTTGATCTCTCTACATACATGCTGGTACAGTCATACTTCATGTTGCGTCCGCTTCAGGTTGCTGTCAGCCGAAACCCGTAAGTACTAGAACGGGTTACTTCTGGGTTTCGGGAGTCGCGCATAAGCAGAAGCACTAAATCGCACTTTGCGCATGCGCAGAAGCGCCGAATCACAACCTGCGTGTGCACAGACGCGGGTTACGAATGCTGCGGGTTGCGAACGTGCATCCCGCACGGATCACGTTCGCAACCCGAGCGTCCACTGCATTTGTAAATAATAATTATTCAAATGACTTATGGATTTGGCCACTATTGCAGGGCCTTTTATGTTTGTGGTGTCCCGTTAAGAACTGCTACTTAAAACGTGACTTTAGCCGTGTGTCACTGATGTGAATTTTGCATTAGTTCATGTGTTTCGAAAAAAACAAATAGAAAATGCGACCAAATTTTTTTGGGTGTGGGGGGGGAATGGGGGACATCTTGAGACTAGATATTCTGTTGTGGCACCCGTAGCCTAGGTTTCAGGGGCTGTCTGGCAAATATCTCATCTGTGTGAGTTTCTGTGCATTTCGGCAGCTGCCTTTTGCAGTCCGGCAGAGGATATTTGTCCTCGCGAGACTCTCTCTCGTGAAGAAGCCGCTCAGTGCTTCAGCACTTCGGTTACCCACGCTAAGCTCTCCAAACACGGAAGGTTTTCCGGGACGCTCCCTTGTCGACCTTCGAAGAAATTGAGCGACAGGCACGTTGCGCCTTTGCTGAATCAAGGCTGCTGACTGGGAGATAAGCATCTCTCATTAACCAAAGGCGGAAATTAATAAATGGCTGCAAACTTCTGGGTGAGAGCTATATTTACACTGTCAGCGCAGCAGGTTTAGAAACTACTTCACAACTCTGATGTGTGCAAGAGGGAAAGCAACCAGTCACCGACAGAGTGCAGGCACAAACTGTAGCCCTGAAGACTCAAATTCTGTGGCTGGGGTTTTTATGTCCGTTTAAGCATGGGTGCCTGAACATTCTTGAGCTGCATAAGCAGCTCAGGGTACAAGAATTGGAGTTCGGCTGAATTTTGGTGCGCTGACTCATACAGCGCATCTATTTCTGTGTATGCTTAACGGTTATTTAGCTTCAAGTAGGTAGCCGTCTTGGTCTGACGCAGTCAAGATAAATAAAAAAAAATAGTCCAGTAGCACCTTAGAGACCAACTAAGTTTATTCCGGGTATAAGCTTTCGTGTGCATGCACACTTCTTCAGATACACTGAAACAGAAGTCTTATATATAGTGGGAGGGTGGGGTGGGTTTTTCTCAGAAGGATAGTAGGAGATGGGTGATTGACTCAATGGGTATGGTAAACCTGTTGATGACTGTTAACAGATTAACAAGTTATTTAGCTTTTTACATTTCCAACCTCATTTTTATTCTCTATTTTTTTGTAAATTTTTATTTGATTTTCAAAAATATAAACATACAACAAAAACCAATTCAGAATCCAAATATCGAGATTACTCTGAATCTCCTTACTTCCCCTTCCCCATCCCTTCCATGGGTCCTATTGATAATATTTTCAACTGCATATCAATACTTCTCCAATTTTTCTCTTTCTAAATTATCCATACATTCCTTTACATTACAAGTGTGGTTAAAATCCTGCCAATGTTTTAACTTGCTTACAATGATCTTGTATATAAATTATAAACTTTTTCCCATTCTTTTTTTTTTTTTAAAGCTCTTGTCTTCTTGATTTCTGAGCTTCCCAGTTAATTTTGCTGTTTCGGCCACCTCATGAGAAGAGAAGACTCCCTGGAAAAGACCCTGATGTTGGGAAAGATGGAGGGCACAAGGAGATGGGGACGACAGAGGACGAGATGGTTGGACAGTGTTCTCAAAGCTACCAGCACGGCAGTGGAAGACAGGAATGCCTGGCGTGCTCTGGTCCATGGGGTCACAAAGAGTCGGACACAACTAAATGACTAAACAACAACAACAACAACAACAACATAGAATTGTAAGTTGGACAGGATCCCAAGCGTCTTCTAAGTCCAACCCCCTGCAATGTAAGAATCTCAACTAGATCATAAATAACAGATGGCCATCCAGTCTCTGCTTAAAAAAGGAGAGTTCACCACCTCTCATTGGAGCCTATTGTACTGTTTAACACAGGGTTTCCCAAACTTGAATCTCCAGCTGTTTTTGGACTACAATTCCCATCATCTCTGACTGCTGGTCTTGCTAGCTAGGGATGATGGGAGTTGTAGTCCAAAAACAGCTGGAGACCCAAGTTTGAGAGACTCTGGTTTCACAGATATTTTAAACGTGCAAAACGAACAGCAGTCGATACAGTTTCAGATATGGAACTTGACTTTTCAGAGTCATAAAGACCCATCCTTATTACCAGCAAAGGAAATCCCGTTGTTTACAGTGCATAATATGTAAAAAAAATATGACAGACCATAAATTCGGCATCCCAAACATGGCGGCCTCCATTTTGGACTGCAACCTCCATGATCCTGACCATTGGCCAGGCTAATGGGAATTGAAGCCCAACAAAACCTGGAGTTCCCCATCCCAGCTATAGAGAACATAGCACTTTTTAAATGATCCTCATTGCAAAGGGAGGCAGGATTAGAGGCAGTAAATCCATGTGGTTTTATCACCAACGCCATCATTTGTTTACTTAATTGAATTTTTTTTTGCTTGCCCTTTACAATACAAACCTAGGGAAGTAATTGAAATTTAGAGGCGCCATATTAAAAACAGCTTAAAATTATTTGCACACGTTGTCTTGGGGAATCGTACAAAAGGTGTACTATGCACAGAGATTGTGGAAATAAGCATAGGGAATGTAAAAGCCATAGTGAATCATCATCTATTTATTTACACCCTTCTTTTCTACCCAAAGCAGCTCACAACATTTCGAAGAGTAGTCATTCAATTTAATCAAACGTCAGCCTTATACAGATGTTACACTTGCAATTTGAGTAAGGTTCGTGGGTAGGTTGGGGCAGAGTTTGTGGCCATGTGTCCTGCTGTCCCCCGCCTCCAAAAACACACGTTCAGTGTATATTTATATAGGAAGTTGCCTTGAGTTATGATGAATTATGCTGGTTATGGGTAGAGCAACAAAATTATGCTGGAGTTCCACTCCCTGAAATTTTGCTTGTACCTCCTTCCGCTTTTCCCCCTCAGCTGTTCACCAGGCATTCAATTTATTTCCAGTCCCTTGAGGACCAGAAACCTGTTCTTTTTAAAATAAAATCAAAAATTATCTTTCCCTGGGTGTCAAATTTCTGAACCTGACACAGGTTTCTGTAATTGTACGACTGTAGCAAACAGAGCCGACACAAAAATTATTACTTCACCCCCCCCCAATGTGTGTCTCTCTCTGTGTGTGTCTGTGTGGTAGTTTTAGACACATTGATTCCTCAACATGCATGGCTTCCTCTGGGGAGAGAAATAATGGATGCAGCAGTCTTTCAGGGGAGGAAAACGCAACGACTGCATAGAAAATCTACCTCGTATGCCTTCAGCCAGTTAAGGTTATTGTGGGGGTGGTTCTGCGCTTTTGATTTAGCTTTCAAGAAATGGTTCAGTAAACTCTCAGTGAAAGCTTTTTAAAAAAAAAAAATTAAGGGGAAACAGAGTAGTAGTACAGGAAAATCCAGCCGATACGATTGCTATGTAGTTTTTGGTGGGTTTTTTTATTTATTTTAAAAAAGCATTTCCGCCCCCTGGACTTTCAGAAGCGTAGTGGGTTGCTTCTTGATCTTGCTGTTCCTGGGGTGGAGGTGACGATTGAGGTGGAAATATGAGCAATGCTCTTGTGTGAGAACTTAAGAGGGGGAGGCCAGCATCGTGTGAACTCGCTCCTCTGGGGAACTCCTTGGGGATGCCCTCATCTCACAGATAACACCTGAGGCGAGGTTTTCTTTTTTCAGAGGTCATGCTTTTAAAAAACCCACACGTGCCCAAACCCACCCACGGTTTATTGGAAGTTGCAGAAGACCAGTGAACTGAAAAGTTTCACCTTCCTGGGGGTGTGAGCTTGAAAAATATTATATTATTAAGGGGATTCACCACCCTCCTTAAAAAAAAAAATCAGCTAAAAATACCCTGCATATTTTAAGATGGCTTGGAAGGCCCAGCTGCACTATACATTTAATAATAATAATAATAATAATAATAATAATAATAATAATAATAATAAGCCGCCCAGAGTGGCTGGGGGAACTCAGCCAGATGGGCAGGGTATAAATAATAAATTATTATTATTATTTAAAGCAGCACCATTAGCAAACTGCAGTTCCCAAGGAGCCAATTCCTAAAGTAGCACCCAGAGTGCTTTAGATGCATAGTGTAAATGTCGCCGAAGTGTGCACTTGCACTCTGGCACCTCTCTCTGTAGCAATTGAGCAGTGCGCCACGGCGCACCAAAACACCGCACGGCTGTTTGCTGCCTTTATAATAATAATATTATGATAATTTATTATTTATACCCTGCCCATCTGGCTGGGTTTCCCCAGCCACTCTGGTCGGCTCCCAACAGAATATTAAAAATACGATAAAACTCCAAACATGAAAATCTTCCCTAAACAAGGCTGCCTTCCGATGTCTTCTAGAAGTCAGATGGTTGTTGATTTCCTTGACGTCTGATGGGAGGGTGTTCCACAGGGCGGGCACCACTACCAAGAAGGCCCTCTGCCTGGTTCCCTGTAACCTCGCTTCTTGCAGGGAGGGAACCGCCAGAAGGCCCTCGGAACTGGACCTCAGTGTCTGGGCTGAGTGATGGGGGTGGAGATGCTCCTTCAGGTATACTGGGCTGAGGCCATTTAGGGCTTTAAAGGTCAGCACCAACACTTTGAATTGTGCTTGGAAACGTACTGGGAGCCAATGTAGATCTTTCAAGACTGGTGTTATGTGGTCTTGGTGGCCGCCCCAGTCACCAATCTAGCTGCCGCATTCTTGATTAGTTGTAGTTTCCGGGTCACCTTCAAAGGTAGCCCCACGTACAGCGCATTGCAGTAGTCCAAGCGAGAGATAACTAGAGCATGCACCACTCTGGCGAGACAATCTGCAGGCAGGTAGGGTCTCAGCCTGTGTACCAGATGGAGCTGGTAAACAGGTGCCCTGGACACAGAATTGACCTGAGCCTCCATGGAAAGCTGTGAGTCCAAAATGACTCCCAGGCTGCGCACCTGGTCCTTCAGGGGCACAGTTACCCCATTCAGGACCAGGGAGTCCCCCCCACCTGCCTGCCACCTGTCCCTAAAAAATAGTACTTCTGTCTTGTCAGGATTCAGCCTCAATCTGTTAGCCGCCATCCATCCTCCAACCGCCTCCAGACACTCACACAGTGCCGAGAGCTACCTGAGCGGCCGTTTGCGTCCGGCTTCCTGAAGAACAAGAGCTCGTTAATCAAAGGAACTGGGCCAAGCGGTTTCCCTGCCAGGAAAGCAGAAGCCAGGCCTGTTCTTTTGTTACAGGTGCCGCTTCAGCCAGCTCAGTAACAGACCCTCTGGCCGTCGGCAGAATGCTACGTTTGTGGGCAACGTATGTTTGCTAGGAGAGGCCCAAAGCCTCTCTTAATATGATTGGTATTCAATGACATAGGGGTCTCACAACCTCCATCTGCATGCAAAGAAGGGCTCTGGCAGTTGGAAGGTACAAGAATCATGGCAGGTCCAAAGGTCAAGAATGTGGTTTCTTTTAAAAAAAAATTTTTTATTCAAAATTATAACAAGACATATCCAAAAACATATCATCCTTGTTCCCCCCCCCCCCCATTTTGGTCAGGGTCCCTTTACCTTTACTTTTAACTGTTCTTTATTGCCACAAAGTAGACACTTTAATTTGAGCACACAATCAATATAGAGTATGTTTACATTATGCAATGCTCATGGTATTTAACAGGTAACTTTTGCTGGCATGCTTTCAATTAATTCCTTTTTTAAAAAACCCAGAATAAAACTTTATTTAGAGTTAAACAATAACAAAGGAAAAAAACCACAGTAGTTGCTACATCAAATCATTACAATTTACCAATTTAAACAATATATAAATACTAATAAAGAAATTACACAACATCACTTTTAACTTACTGAGGTTTTCATATTACACTTTTATCTCTTTATCTTTTTCTTAACATATCCGATTAGACTCATTGTATTATTATTTCTACATTTTTTTTCCACACACAGTTCCAAATTATTGTATTTCTTTGTTCTCATCAGATATCAAAAAACATTATATTTGTTTGTTTTACAAGGATCATTCTATTTCTGCCAGGAGATACTTGTTATTGCAATACTTTTCCAAATACTCATTAAAGATTTTCCATTCTTTCTGTACTTTCTGTTTTGGATACCCTCTAATTCTCCCTGTCATCATGGCCATCTGTAGATATTCTATCATTTGGACCTCCAGCCTTGCGTTAAAGAGAGGGGAAACCCAAGAAACATTGATAGCCACAGAGATATTCAGAGATACTGAGGGAATGTGAGTGGTGGAATGTTCCCTTTTATCTGTGTTTGTGTGTGCCGTGGTTTTCGTGGTACTCATCTTTTCCATGCAGTTACAGGTTTAGTGGAGAAGTTCTCTCACCTGCCTTTGGCCCGAGAGGAAAGAAAAGGAGGCTGTGACCTTAAAAAGGAGTTTAGTGGGGAAAGGTTGGGAGTGTTGATCTGAAGAGAAAGGAATAACTGCTAAGCAGCAGCCTTGAGCTCAGGCTGCCTGTTGATGCTTTTACAATAAAATCCCCCTTTTTTGCTTTTAACAGATCTCTGAGAGGAACAGAACTGGGTGACGGAATGGCATCTATTAGATAAGTATTACAAGCCGTTTACTCTGGGGTGATTCAGGCGGGTATAAAATGGTTTTATTTCTGTTTTATTTCCAACTTCTGGGTTTCAAAGAAGAATGTTGTGGGTGCTTCTTATCTATGCAGTTAGTGGCTTTCCTCTATTTTTCTTTGTTTTTCAGTAGCGGGCTACCAACTTCTTCTGCCGAAGTTCGATTTGAGGAGATTAGAGGTGGTTGGCAGCAGAAATACAATGTTTTATCCAATTAATCGGTTAAATCAAGGTGAGTCAACCTGGTTCCATCCAGGTGTCACTGGACTCCAAGTCCCAGAAGTCCATGCCAGCTTGGCTAGAATTGTAGCTCAACAACTACTAGAGGCCACCAGATCTTGGCTACTTCTGGGTCGGAGTCATCAGTTAAAAAACAAAGATGACCTACTGCGAATGTGCCCTGGTTAACCAGGCAGAAGATAGATGATAGATAGATAGATAGATAGATAGATAGATAGATAGATAGATAGATGATAGATAGATAGATAGATAGATGATAGATAGATAGATAGATAGATAGATAGATAGATAGATGATAGATAGATAGATAGATGATAGATAGATAGATAGATAGATAGATAGATAGATAGATAGATGATAGATAGATAGATAGATGATAGATAGATGATAGATAGATAGATAGATAGATGATAGATGATATATTCTTAAACCCAGTGCCGTATACTGGTTGAAGTGGCAGACTTAAGACTAGGAAAGCCTAAATTCAAATTCTCACTCACCCACTAAGTTGTCTGGGTGACCTCAGTCCAGTCACAATCTTGAAGACTAGTCTTACCTCATAGATTGTTGTGAGGATAAAATAGACCAGGGAGGAATCATCTACGTCTCACCGAGCTTTTTTATGGTATTGCAGGATACAAATGTGGTAAATAAATCAGTAAAACCTGGATTGCGGGCACCCTCTTCAGTGTTACTGAATTACTGAACCTTCATCATCATCATTATTATTTTAGGAAGGTGTTTGGGTTTTAAAAAAATGTTTCATTATGTGTTGGAAGCCGCCCAGAATGGCATGGGCAAGCCAGATGGACAAGGTATATTATTATTATTATTATTATTATTATTATTATTATTATTATTATTATTACCTCATAGTTCTCACACAAGAGAGAATGATTTTCCTACAGAGGGATGAGGGCCCTGTGACCCCTCCTTATGTTGCTTGGCAACCACTTCCAGAGTCGCTAACCATTGGCAACACTTTCCGGGGCTGATGGGAGCCTGTATCCCACAACACCTGGAGGAGCCACAAGTTCCCCACCCTGTCCTACAGCAACGGCTGCTTCAACCCACACATAGAATCATAGAATCATAGAGTTGGAAGAGACCACAAGGGCCATCGAGTCCAACCCCCTGTATGAGAGGCAGTGTGTCTTAGTGGTTAGAGTGTCAGACTGGGATGTGGGAGACCAGGCTTCAAATCTCCACTTGGACATCGAAGCGTGCTGGGTGACCTTGGAGTCAGTCACTGTCTCTTTGCCTAACCTACCTGACAGGATTGTTAAGAGGATAAAACGGGGGAAAGGAGAATCCCATTCACCACTTGGAACTCCTTGTAGAAAAAGGTGAGGTTTAAATGCAGTGCAGTATGTATATGTGCGTGCACGCGCACACACACACACACACAAAAGTAGACTTCTGCTTCTTTTGCTTCAGAACCGTTGTTTGACTCATATCCAGATGTATGCAAATTTAACGGAACCGTTTAACGAAAATGCAGCATGATTAATCAGCTGAGGTTTCTGAGCTGAGCTTGATAGCAATCTGAAAAGTGGTTCCTAAAAATCCTTGGGCCTGTGGAACAGCAGGCCACAAGCGAGGCGCAACGCTGAAATGTGCACCTTCCCACCCAGACATGTCCCTCTCCCATCCAAACATCGCCCCTTTCTCTTTCTACTAATCACTGCCCGTTAAATTTCCCCAAGCGATTCCCCGATAATTTCTTTTTGCACTGTTTTCATATACTGCAAACAACCCCTAGCCTTATAGAGCTTTGGACACCAGTATCGGCACTTTCAACTTAGCTCAGTTGGCAGCTGACGCAATTCCTAGTGCCATTCATAGATCTCATGACGGCCTTCTGCTGATAGTAGAGGATATATATATTTTTTTGGCTTTCAGCATTTTCCCACAGTGGATTCGCAGCTCAGATGGCAGGGCCCCATGGTCAGAGAAGAAGGAGCTTCAAATGTTTCCATGTCACACCTGCTTGAAAGCATTTTCCAGCTCTTACAGAACCTCAATCCATCTTCTTGAAGCAGCGAGCACAGAAAAAGTAACCAAGACCCAAGAAAAACGAATGCTGCAGTTAGCTTAACGCTTAAGGTTTTCAAACTGTTTGGGGAAGAAATGCTTATTGACTTGTTCTTTCGATTCTTGAGCGAAGCAACAGAGCGGCTGTCTTTCCAGCACACACCTGCCCAGCCTTTGACACAGAGGGCAGCAATAACCCCCTGCCAAAACTTTTCCAGTTGACTACTGTAAAAGAGGGGGATGCGGGTGGCGCTGTGGGTTAAACCACAGAGCCTGTGACTTGCTGATCAGAAGGTCAGTGGTTTGAATCCCCACGACGGGGTGAGCTCCTGTTGCTCAGTCCCAGCTCCTGCCAACCTAGCAGTTCAAAAGCATGTCAAAGTGCAAGTAGATAAATAGGTACCGCTCCAGCGGGAAGGCAAACGGTGTTTCCGTGTGCTGCTCTGGTTCGCCAGAAGCAAATGTTGAACAATGTTGAAAACCGGATGTTTCCCAGCCCTATTTGGCTTACTGGGAAATGATATACGATGAATTGAAAAGGATGTTTCAAAATAACTTTTGTAAAAATAGAAACACTCCAGCCCGGACTGCTTGGGTTGGTGCCAGTGGAAATCGTAATCTGAAACTTCTGGCGGGTACCAGGTTGGCAAAAGGCGGGCTTAGAAGGCTGATACCCTTTCGATGCAATGCCAGAAGCTGCAGGGAAAGCTCATATGAACATGCTTCCTTATTTTAGAAGAAGCAGAGTGGGTTGTGTGCACCCAATAAATTCATAGAAAAATGTAGTTAATTCATTGCAGTTCTAAATTTCAAGAAGATGCACAGTCCTGCCAGCTGTTTGAGGATGCCAAGTAATGATGGCAGCCCTGAATGTCAAGGGCCAAATAGAGTGGCACAGAGGGCCGCATTTGCCTTAAGGTTACCCACCCTAACCTAATTCATGGGAACCTAGGAAGCTGCTTTCCTGAGTTTCTCAAACTTGGGTTCCCAGCTGCTTTGGGGCTACAATTCCCATCATCTGTAGCTAGCAGGACCAGTGGTCAAGGATGATGGGAGTTGTAGTCCAGAACCAGCTGGGGACCCAAGGTTGAGAAACGCCACCTTAGACCAGGCATAGGCAAACGCCGGTCCTCCAGATGTTTGGGACTACAACTCCCATGATCCCTAGCTAACAGGACCAGTGGTCAGGGATTATGGGAATTGTAGTCCCAAACATCTGGAGGGCCAGAATTTGCTTATGCCTGCCTTAGACCCTCCAGTGTCTGGCAATGATTGGAACTGTAGTTCAGCAGTTTTTTTGGAGTACTGGAGGAAGAACTGTGAGGGGAGAGACTTCATCAGGCAAGGCCTTCTTTAACCTGCCTTGCCCCACCCTCCAGTCTCTGCTTCTCAATTTGCATTGTATTATTTTATGTACTGTGGCTTGCTGTTGTTTTGTTGATTGTAGTTTAGAAATTATTTATTGTAATTGTTAAGTGTGGATTTCTGTTTAATTTCTATCTGCTGATATTATTATTCTATACTGTTCTAATGATTGTTGAAAGTTACTTTATTTGATGTAGGTTGCTTATTTCAAAGTTGTTTTATTATCACATTTTTGTGTTGCATTAGATTCTTATAAGGTGTGCATTCTTTGTTTCTTTTTTAAAATCATTTTTATTGATTTTCCAATAAAAACAGCCAATTAACATATCCATATCATAATCCAATTAAAAACAATAAACTAAAATAAAAAAGACCAAATTACAGTCCAAATTCTATTTTCTTTTTTCTTTTCGGGGCTCCCCATTGTCTGGACCTCCGAAGTGTATCTTCAATATCTTGGTTCCTGCCTCTTCTCATTCTTTGTTTCTTCAGCTTGTAAACTGCCTTGGGTATTGTAAGATAGAAAGACGGTATACAAATTAAAAGTGATAATGTTGATGGTGATGTTTGCAGTTCTGGTGACCTCGGCTCCAAAAGGATAATGCAGAGTTGGAAAAGGTTCAGATCACAAAAATGATGAAGGGTAGCTCCCTTATGAAGAAAACTCGCAGTATTTGGGTCTTTTTCATTTAGAGAGAAAAGTGGTGAGTCAGACTATCGAGCCACCCAGCTCGAATCACTTAGCACTGGCTGGCAATGTTCCTCCAGGGTTTCACAGAGGGCAGCTTCTCAGTTCCTAACCTGACGATGCTCAGAATTGAAACCGGTACTTTTTTTCATGCAAAAGAGGTGCTCTACCACGAGAGACCTGTGGCCTCCCGCTCCCCGTCCCCAGTTAACACAGTTGACATGAGAGTGTTATCAGTTGTCATAGTCATAGTAATGATGCAGATATGATGTGTGGGAGCCTCTTAGTCATTTGGTCCTCGGTCTGAACAGTGGAAAGGAAAGTCTGCTTCTGGCCTTTTCCACCCTTCTCAGGGGCATCGCAAAGCCCATTGATAGGTACTTCCCCCTCTGCACTCTCAGGAGGTTCAGATATTCAAATCTGCCAACAGGTTTTCTCACCCTGTTGCAAATTTGCGGGCTCCCTTTAAAGGGAGTTTCCAGCCCCATGGGCCGATCTTAGTAAGCCAGCATTTAAATAGATACCTCGTGGGTTAGCAACCTTGTTTGTAAGAAAAGGGCGGGGGGGGGGCAGAATAGAGAGGCATCCTTTGCAGGTTGGTTTCTGAGAAGCGTAGCAAACTTCCCCAAGCGTGATTGAAAACACAAGACATTTTTAAAAAAAATAAAAAATTGCTCAGGTGATCAAATGTTCTTCGGCTTGGACCTCTTATAGAGAGCAAAGAAACAAAGTCTCTCGCCCTCGCCCCTTTTCCACGATGCTCTTCAAAGGGGTTTAAAGGAGAGTTTGGGGTTGCGGTGCATCGTCTCGATTCTCAAAGCACTTTGCGGTCTGCGGTTTGCGGCGGTTCGGCTGGAATGGTGGAATCAAGCAAACCGTTCGCTGGCAGCGCTGTCTGGTGCATGCTTGCTCAGGACTAATTGCTCAGTTTTCACAGTTGAGGCTTACTCCCTAGTAAGTGGGCTTAAGGTTTTTTAAAAAGAAAGGAAAGAAAGAAAGGAAAAGAATATTTATTTATTTGGAATACTTGTAAGCCGCATTTCCGTATAAAATAATCATAAGGCAATATACGACCTAAAAATAAAAAAGTATGCAGGGGACACAGGGAGCTGCCTGAGACGAGTCAAATCATTGGTCCATCCAGCGCAGTATTGTCTACACAGTCAGGCAGCAGCTCTCTAGGGGTTGAGGCAGAGGTATTTCCGAGCCCCACATGGAAACGCCGCAAATTGAATATGGCAGGTTTTGCATGTAGCACACGGGCTGAACCGCAGTTGCTTCCCCCTAAATTCTGCACAAGGTGTGAATTCTGAGACCTGCATAAATTATGCGATCAAAGCACATTTATATGTGCCCTTTTTATTATTATTGCAAAAAGGAGAGGGGCGAATTGCTTTGCGTTGAAGGTTTGCCCCTTGTAATCCTCCTTTGACACACTTCTGATTGTTTGTTAGGCCTTCCCACCCATCTCTGTACTAGAAGCTTGCTGTCCCCCGTTTGGGGGAGAGAAATGAATACAAAATCCTTTCGATTTTTGAGTTCCGTTCCAATTCCTGCACTTTTCCAATTGCAGAGTGCAGGGTCCCTTGAGGAAAAGCAGCTGAGAAGCACACATTTCTAAGGACTGGCGCTGTTAGTTGTGCAAAAGGCCTTGCATGCCTTTTTAGCAGCTGGGTGCAAGGGCGAATTCTGGAAACTGCATGTTTTTTTACTACTGCATCTTCCTTTCCTCACACGCCAGCTGCCTACGTGCTCCATTTCCTCGCTTCCCCCCCTCTCTCTTCCTTCCAGCCTCCCTTACCCTTTGAACACCACCTGTTTCCACCCAGAAACAGGCCCTAGACCTGTGGGGAGCTGCTGCTAGCATTGCTCTGATCCCAAAGGTGGTGGCATGTTTTGGGGGTGTACCGGGGCGCTGAGCGCCACCCGAAAATGCTCCAAGGCTCCCATCACACACTTTGAGAAAATCTTTCCTATACTTGCAAAACCATATTGAAAAATCAGAACTCCTATTAGAATAAACAAGTTCCGTTTTAAATACTGGAATACTAAATAAGATGGATAACAATGTGTAATAGAAAAAGAAGCATGGAATTAGGTTAAAGGTGTGTGAAAGAAAGCAATAGAAGTGGAAAGAAATTGCAGTTGAGCAGATTGGAAGTCTAACACAAAGGTCAGGTGAGGGGTGGTGGATGGTGATGGGAAAAGGAATTATCTGTGGGATTGAGTGTAGGTATGTTTGAACATTTTAAAGGATTGTATGAAATTGTATGTTTGTATATTTGTGTATTCGCAATATGTGTGTATTAATGCTGAATTATTTTAACAATAAAAACTTTTCCAAAAAGAGAGAGAGAGAGAAACTCCTTCCTAAAGTTTAGGGCCTAAACAAACCCCCAGCTGCTGTTTCTCCCTCTGCCACCATTTCGACAGCTCAGGCTTCCTGGATTTTTGAGGGAATCCTCAGACACAGCCACCAGCTGACCAGGCTACTTTCCTCCTCCCTGATTGATATTCCTGGCTTGGTGCAATTCTGACAGACCACCGTGGGGAACGTAAAAATAACATGCCAGAATCACAGCTTTTAACAGTTAGCCGCTCTGCTTTGGAATTTGCCTTCCTCCCAATGAGGCGTGTTGTTTTCTGAGGCGTTTTTGACTGCCTCCTCCTTCCTTTAGGAGTCCAACACCATGTATTGCCATTTCTCCTTTCTTTTTGCCCTCCTGTTTTATTTTTTAATATATCTTTATTAATTTAAAATAAATACATTTATGAAAAAAACAGATGTACATACAAGTAAGCAAACATACAATCAAACAAACAAACAAATAACAGAAGAATCAAACAAACCACCACACTATAAGATAAAGATAAAGGGACCCCTGACCTTTAGGTCCAGTTGTTACCGACTCTGGGGTTGTGCTCATCTCACTTTATTGGCCGAGGGAGCCGGCATACACCTTCCGGGTCATGTGGCCAGCATGACTAAGCCGCTTCTGGCGAACCAGAGCAGTGCACGGAAACACCGTTTACCTTCCCGCCGGAGTGGTACCTATTTATCTACTTGCACTGTGATGTGCTTTTGAACTGCTAGGTTGGCAGGAGCAGGCACTGAGCAACGGGAGTTCACCCCGTCGTGGGGATTCGAACCGTGAACCTTCTGATCAGCAAGTCCTAGGCTCTGTGGTTTCACCCACAGCGCCACCCGCGTCCCTTTTTACACTATAAGATAGAAGAAGATTAATATAAGTATCATCATATTCATTAATTGGAAGTCAGTTTTAAATTTCTTCTCTATAAGATTTATAATTGTGTTCAATACCAGGGGTATATATGATGGTTTTATCGTGTTTGTAACATTTTGTTGGGGGCCACCCAGATGGGCCGGGTATAAATAATTATAATATATTACTACTACTACTACTATGATGAAAGACAGGTAAGAAATAACAACAACAACTTAGTAATAACAATAATTATTTTATTTTATTTATTTTGAAACATAGGCTCCTCCAAGAGAATTCTGAGGTTGATCGATGTCCATTGGGCGTGTATTCAAATTTGCCACCATTTTTCATATCATTTGGGGAGCTGGATCAGAGAGGAGCAGAAACCAATATGGCACCCTCCAGACATTGTCCACTACAATTCCCACCACCCCTGGCCATTGTCCATGCTTGCTGGGGCTGATGGGAGTTGTAGGTGGACAACTGTAGCTGGAGGAAACCACATTGGCTGCTTCTGTGAACAGAGTAACGTCATGGAATTGCAGGAAAGGGAGAAATGAGTAGTTTCTTCCACCTACCTAGCGGCCTACAACAGAAGCCCATTGCCTCATTGCATGCGCAGTCCACAGTGAGGTCCATAATGTCCGCTTATTAAAAGCCAGCTCCATGCCTCAGTTAATCCAAAGTATTTGAAGGTCAGTATTCTGGCTTCATTCCCCTGAACGCAGTGGAGGGGGTGTGCCCTAGAATTTCAATACGCCTGGGTTGCGGTTGTGCACTGCAAGTTTGTTCGATTGAAAGCGGCGTAAAACGCCTCTCCATTTCCATCCCATATTTCGCCATTGGCTCTTTATGAAGAAAAAAGCCACTGGATTCTGGAACGCTTGCCAGGAAGCCAAGCTGGGTCTGCCAGGCTGGAAGTCCTTGTGGTAAAATGGTGGCCTTGCGAGATGCAAATCCCAGCATGAGCTGGCGGGCGAAGACAGCGAAACGTTTTTATATAAGTTAAAGAAAAACCCCAAGCAAATCTTGGCCTGTGGATCAAAGCGAGAGGGGAGGCTGTGCTAAATTTATTCCCCACACAACCAAGCCATCAGGGCTTTGTGGCGTTGCTCTGTAGGGGAAATATTGATGGTCTTGTAAATATAAAGTTATGACAATGGGAGTCTGCATGTCCTGAGGGCCCAGGACATTGGCTAACTTAATTTCTGGGCCCACGAGAAGGATGTAACGAAATCCTACACTGACAAATAATATTATTTAGCACCGGATAGCTCAGTTGGTTATTGCATGGTGCTGATAATGCCAAGGTTGCAGGTTCGATCCCTCTACGGGACAGCTGCCTATTCCTGCATTGCCGGAGATTAGACGAGATGTTCCTCGTGGTTCCCTTCCAACTCTATGAAGTGTTTTATACTGTTCAAAGATCTTCACATTCATTACCTGAGGAAACTTAGCTTGCAACAACCCCCAGTCAACAACAACAACAGTAGTAAAGGGAAAGGGATCCCTGACCTTTAGGTCCAGTCGTGACTGACTCTGGGGTTGCGGCGCTCATCTCACTTTACTGGCCGAGGGAGCTGGCGTACAGCTTCCGGGTCATGTGGCCAGCATGACTAAGCCGCTTCTGGCGAACCAGAGAAGCGCACGGAAACACCATTTACCTTCCCTCCGGAGCGGTACCTATTTATCTACTTGCACTTTGACATGCTTTCGAACTGCTAGGTTGGCAGGAGCAGGGACCGAGCAACGGGAGCTCACCCCGTCGCGGGGATTTGAACCGCCAACCTTCTGATCGGCAAGTCCTAGGCTCTGTGGTTTAACTAACCCACAGCGCCACCCATGTCCCAAGAACAGTAGTAGTAGTAGTTTATCACCGTATTTTTTCGCTCCATAAGACGAACCCGACCATAAGACGCACCTAGTTTTTAGAGGAGGGAAACAAGAAACAAGAAAGCAACGCAAAGCCTTTTGAGCGAAGAGGCAGGAGCGCTCCGGCTGTGCTCAAGAGGCTTTGCATGGCTACACCCAAAGCCAGAAGAGCTCTTCCGGCTTCAGCGATAGCTGCGCAGCCTGCATTCTCTCCATAAGACGCACACACATTTCCCCTTTTTAGGAGGGGGAAAGTGCGTCTTATAGTCCGGCCCACCACATTGTCTGAGGGATGGTGGACCTGCCCATGGCTGAAAAAGGTTGCTGACCCCTGCTGCACAAGCTCTCTGCCCTGGGCACGCAGCACAGCTCTGGAGACCAGCAAGCCGACTCATTCCTGAATCTGACATGCTACCAGGGCATCAAGGCATGACATATGCCCCTCCGGCTGCCTGCGACCCCCCCCCCCCATGCTGCCACGTGGGACGGCAACACCAGCCAAGGACCAGTTGCGTGAATACGCTGCGCAAAAGGAAGCTTGCATGCTGTTAGCAGCGCTTGCGCATGGCATGTCTGCTTTTCCCCCCAGAGGCTTCTCTGCAATCCCTCTTCTCGTGAAAAGCGTCAAGGCAAGAATTCAAAGGCCTGTTGACTGGCATTTAACTCTGTTTACCAAGTCCTTGGAGGGCACAAAAGGTCGTTTTCCTGAAGGCCGCCGGTTGGGGCAAGGCAGGCTCATAAACAGTGTGACCGCACGGGCCTGTCACATTCCTTCATGAAAGGAGAGAGTGTCTGCCGGGGCGAAAATCTGACAGAAAGAAAGAAAGAAAGATGAAAGCTAGGGGTTGGTGGAAAGGGGGGGCAGTTGTTGAGGGGAACTCTGGGTGGGTTTTTTGTTTTGTTTTGTGTCTTTGCTGTCTGTCTCTTTCTGAAACCCCCTCCCAGTTATTGCTCGTGCAGCAGAGGTGGCAGTTGGGAGGAGAGCGAAGGCAGGCTGGGGTGAGGCGCGAGACATCTTTTGAATGGTTGCCAAGGCTGATTTAATTAGCTGCATTGAATTCATTAACTCCCCACCTCCCCTCTGCAAATGACGCGTCGGCCATGAAGCACAAATTAGGAGTTGCAAGCATCGGTGGAGCGCGGGCGCTGACCTGCCAAAAGACCCAGCAAAGCAGAAAAATTGACCTACTTTCATCAAATCTGAAGGGATCGCCTTTTAAAGCTCTTCTTGGATAGACACTAAGCTCCGACTCTCCCTCTCCCTCCACTTTTCTCTGTCTGTCTGGCTCTCTCTCATGCACACGCAGCTTTCTCTGCTTTTAATCTCCCCCCGCTGCCTGAGGCTAAACCAGAAAATCCGTACCTCTGATCATCAAATGCAAGCGAGGTTCCCCCATGTGGAGCTGCCCGCATGCGCGGGCGCACAGAGCACCTTGGCGAGTCAGCGGGTTGCATTGAGGGCTCAGGCGCTCTCTGTGTGCAGGGTAGCTGAGTTGATTCTGAGTGGGATTTCTCTGGCCGCAAAGGGACACAGAAATTGCATAGTTGCAAATGTCTAAACCAGGGCCGACCCGAGTTGTACCTTGTGGTCGCATTACAGGTATACATAAAGCCCTGGAGTATCTTATTCTTCTTTGGCCAGCCTTTCTCAACCTGTGGGTCCCCAGATGTTGTTGAACTACAATTCCCATCACCCCTAGCTAGCAAGGCCAGAGCTCAGGGATGATGGGAGTTGTAGTCCAACAACATCTGGGGACCCACAGGTTGAGAACCGCTGTCTTTGGCGAACACTCGTAGCCGAGTAAGATTATCTCCCACGAAAACCGTTTTAACAGTGAGTCCGTAAGTGACTGTGGAGGCCAATTTTGGAGCCACACATCCTTCCACAGTGGGGACATCGGTTTCTGGGTGGGAGTTGATCACAGTGAGGGTTTGCCAAGCATGCCTTCCTCTTTGCTGGTTTCTCCCTTTTATCCTGTGTTTGAGCATCTTCAAAGCCCATGACACCTTTGGTAAAGGCTGTTCTCCAATTGCAACGCTCACAGGCTAGTGTTTCCCAGTTGTCGGTGTTTATACTAGTTTTTGTTAAAGATTGTCTTTAAACCTCTTTTGTTGACCAACAGCATTACACATTCCATTTTTAAGTTCGGAATAGAGCAGTTGCTTTAGAAGATGATAATCAGGTATATGGGGTATTAGGGGAGGGGTAGTACCTCTGGTGGGGGACACATCATGCTCCTTCTGGAGTAGTTTGTCCACCTTTGGTCCCCACCCTGCACTCAGCTCTCACCTGTAGCTCCTAGTAATAGTAATAGTAACAGTAACAGTAATAGTAATTTATTATTTATACCCCGCCCATCTGGCTGGGTTTCCCCAGCCACTCTGGGCGGCTTCCAACAAAGATTAAAAATACATTAAAACGTCACACATTAAAAACTTCCCTGAATAGGACTGCCTTCAAATGTCTTCTAAATGTCAGGTAGTTGTTCTCCACTTTGACATCTGGTGGGAGGGTGTTCCACAGGGCGGGCGCCAATACCGAGAAGGCCCTCTGCCTGGTTCCCTGTAGCTTTGCTTTTCGCTGTGAGGGAACGGCCAGAAGGCCCTCGGCGCTGGACCTCAGTGTCCAGGCTGAACGATGGGGGTGGAGATGCTCCTTCAGGTATACTGGGTCAGCATGTGACAGCAGCCATACCCTGGGAACTGGCCAGCTAAACCAGGCGAGGGTAGCTGATGGGTCTCAGACCCTTGGTGAGTTAGGGATTTCCCCTGCATGTGAAGACCCACTCCAACAGATTGAGCGGAAAAGACCAATAGTGGGTCAAACGGTCAAGAAGGCAGTTTATGCACATACAGTAGAGGGGAATGAGGGGCAGATGGGGCCCGTCAGCTTGCAAAAGTAGCCCCTCTCTAGAAGGAAAACAATTCTGCTTTCTAGGATATCTTCGGGAGAAGAAAAGACTAAGGAGTAAACTGTGCCAGCAAGTTCCACAGATAAAGGATGTGCCACCTGCCCTAAATCGACTGCCACCCAGTTTCACCAAAGTTTTAATTTCATGAGATATGTGGAGAGAGAGAGAGAGACAGAGAGAGAACCCCACCATACACAGTGGTACCTCGGGTTACAGGTGCTTCAGGTTACAGACGCTTCAGGTTACAGACTCCGCTAACCCAGAAATAGTACCTCGGGTTAAGAACTTTGCTTCAGGATGAGAACAGAAATCGTGCAGTGGCAGCGGGAGGCCCCATTAGCTAAAGTGGTACCTCAGGTTAAGGACAGTTTCAGGTTAAGAACGGACCTCCAGAACGCATTACAGTGGTGCCTCGCAAGACGAAATTAATTCGTTCTGCGAGTTTCTTCGTCTTGCGAGTTTTTCGTCTTGCGAGGCATTTGTCTTGCGAGGTACCACTGTAAGTTCTTAATCTGAGGTACCACTGTATGCCTAATATGACCCCGACATACAGTGGTACCTCGGGTTAAGAACTTAATTCGTTCCGGAGGTCTGTTCTTAACCTGAAACTGTTCTTAACCTGAAGCACCACTTTAGCTAATGGGGCCTCCCACTGCCGCCGTGCCACCGGACCACAATTTCTGTTCTCAGTCTGAAGCAAAGTTCTTAACCCGAGTTACTATTTCTGGGTTAGCGGAGTCTGTAACCTGAAGCGTATGTAACCTGAAGCGTATGTAACCCAAGGTACCACTGTATACACTTTTTTGTGTTTCAGAGAAGCCTGGGGGTTTCTGAAGGAGCTTATCAGGGATTCCTCACGGGGAAGATGAGTAATCGCAGGCAAGTTTCCTCTCTCCAAAAGACAGCTTGTGCGCAGTTAGCTGCAGCGAGTGTGCTCTGAGGTCGGACTCCCGGCTCATCCATGGAACTCTGTGTGTGTCCTGGAATGATTCCCAGAATATGCAGGAGTTCTGTGATAGGCAAGTCTTTATCAAAAGGATTCCTTGGAAGTTAAAAAGACCGGACACCACTGGCCTACAAGATCCCCAGAGCGAAAGAAGAGAGGTTGTATGCATGCCCAGGACTTTCCAAAAGCCCTGAGGCATGAGAAGCCAGTTTCCATGAGAATGCTCTGTTTCCATATGGGCCTCTGCAGAGAGTGCTTTACTACACACAGGAGGGTGGTTTGGGGGGAGGCAAAATCTGAAAATTTCAGTGCCGATTGGTTTATCTTCTTTGAACATGTCAACCAGGAGAAGTATTCCCATACGCCTCTGGCTTTTCATTCTTCGTTATGACTGGGGTATTTAGATACCACTTGATATTCAGCGAAGTGTCATACTGGTTTGCTGCAAACACACATTACTTTTTCTTTCTTTTGCTTTGCTACTTGCCTGCTTTATTCAATGTCTTATCAGACCCTCCAAATGTCCCTCTTTTCCAGGGACAGTTCCTGACTCACAGAAGCTGTCCTGGTTTCTGATTTGATCCCAGAACGTCCCGCTTTTCCTTAGGACACCCCTATTTTCATCGGAGAAATTTTGGAGGGTACAGAGTTATGCGATCCCCAAGCCAAGGAGATAAGTAACTATACAACCTTTAGATGACATCTGAAGGCAGCCCTGTACAGTGGTACCTCGGGTTACAGACGCTTCAGGTTACAGACTCCGCTAACCCAGAAATAGTACCTCGGGTTAAGAACTTTACCTCAGGATGAGAACAGAAATCGTGCTCCGGCGGCGTGGTGGCAGCAGAAGGCCCCATTAGCTAAAGTTGTACCTCAGGTTAAGAACAATTTCAGGTTAAGAATGAACCTCCAGAACGAATTAAGTACTTAACCCGAGGTACCACTATACAGGGAAGGTTTCTTTTAATGTTTAATGTTTTCTTATGCTTTTATATATGTGGACAAGGCTGGTTAGACAAGTGAAACCGACCACCTGTCTCCTTGATCCTTGCCCATCCTGGCTCATAAAAGCAAACCGGAAAGGGCTGGGTGATGGGCTCCGTGTGGTAGTGAATGCTTCCCAGATGGACAGGGTATTATTATTAATAATAATAGTTATTCTTATTGTTATTGTTTTATTGTTATTATTGTTATTGTTATTATATGTTGGAAGCTGCCCAGAGTGATTGGAGCAACCCAGTCAGATAGGTGGGGTATTATGACTATGATTATTGAATAAGATGTCCCTATTTTTATTGGAGAAATGTTGGCGGGTTTGGTCTATATGTTTGTTCACGTAACAAAAAATTAATAAAAAATTGAAAATAAGATAAAATGGGGTGCCCAAGTAATCCGTATTCTAAGAAGGCCGAAAACGCTATAAACCAAGCAAATTTTGCATTGGAGCATCGGAAGTTGCCTATGTAGAGCCCAGGCCATTGCTCTCCATCTAGCTCAGAATTGTCTGGGTTGTGGGTCTTCAGCTGTTGGGTTGGGACTCTCCACTGAGTTAGGGCCTGACTTAAGGCAGATTGCAGCAGCAGCTGCGCCCTCCTACAAAGGGTTAAGAAATGGGTCCCACAATGGCAGATGAAACTGATTGACTGTATGGGACTGGCAGAAATGACGAGCAGAATCCGTGACCAGGGAGAAGAGTCGGCAGAAGAAGATTGGAAAAAATTTAAGGACTACTTACAGAAATATTGTAAAATTAAGGAAAGCTGAATGGTGTTGGATTGAAATTGAGTGGTTTCTAGCTGTAATGATATAAAGGAACATGGATGGGGAAAAAAGGGTTTGGAAAATAAGGTGATATTATAAGCTGTAATGCTTTAAATTAAGGATTTGCTGAACAAATAATCTTAAATGGAATACAAGAAGGGGAGGTATGAGGAGGTCAGAGAAATTTGTTATTGAAAAGTATGCTTTATGAACTATATGTGTTTTGTTTTTTAATCTTTTTGTTTGTTTTTTTGTTTGTATAAAAAATTGGAAAATTTAATAAATATCTTTAAAAAAAAAGAAAAAGAAATGGGTCCCACAGTGCATGTTGGGGTTAAAGGTGCGTCTTGGATAATAATAATAATAATAATAATAATAATAATAATAATAATAATAATAATAATGATGATGTTATTTATACCCCACCCTCCCCAGCCAGAGCCAGGCCTCAGGGCGGCTTACATCAGTAAAATTACAATAAAAACATAATGAGGGGTGGACACAATTTAAAATACAGGTTAAAAAGACAATTTAAAATGCAGCCTCATTTTAATAGTAGCCCATAGATCAAAACCATCAAGGGAGGGAAACATAAGGGTCAGACTGAGTCCAAACCAAAGGCCAGGCGGAACAGCTCTGTCTTGCAGGCCCTGCGGAAAGATGTCAAGTCCCGCAGGGCCCTAGTCTCTTGTGACAGAGCATTCCGCCAAGTCGGGGCCAGTACTGAAAAGGCCCTGGCCCTAGTTGAGACCAATCTAACCACCTTGCGACCTGGGACCTCCAAAATGTTGTCATTTGTGGACCTTAAGGTCCTCCGCGGGGCATACCAGGAGAGGCAGTCCCGTATGTACGTGGGTCCTAGGCCTAGGATCAGAAGAAGACTGTTGGTCTACACCAGGGGTCAGCAAACTTTTTCAGCAGGGGGCCGGTCCACTGTCCCTCAGACCTTGTGCAGGGCCGCACTATATTTTGAAAAAAAATATGAACGAATTCCTGTGCCCCGCAAATAACCCAGAGGTGCATTTTAAATAAAAGGACACATTCTACTCATGTAAAAACATGCTGATTCCTGGACCGTCCGTGGGCCGGTTTTAGATGGTGATTGGGCCGGATCCAGCCCCCCGGGCCTTAGTTTGCCTACCCATGGTCTACACCAGCGGTTTTCAACCTGTGGGTCCTCAGATGTTGTTGGACTACAACTCCCATCATCCATAGCTAGCAAGGCCAGAGTTCAGGGATGATGGGAGTTGTAGTCCAACAACATCTGGGGACCCACAGGTTGAGAACCACTGGTCTACACTGACTGACAATGTCTCTTTCTCAGCCTCACCATAGCTGGAGATGCCAAGTATTGAATTTTGAGGGTGTTATGCGCAGAGCATCGCGCAACCACTGAGTTACAGGCCTTCCCTGGTTGATCCTATTTCTTTCTTTTTTTATGGGGAGGGCCAAGTTGCTATGAAGCCACTCAGAATCATGAGCCACCGCTCTGTCTTCTTGAAACTTCGTCCCACACACATTCCACGCATAACTTCATATAGCTCATAAAGCTGGGAACTCGGGAACAGATTCTCCGGAAGGTGGTTTGTGGGTCTGATACCGCATTCCTCACATTTTCTGTGACGATGTGAAATCATGGCATACACCCAGCCTTTACCTATCTGTACCTTTGCCTCAGTGCAAACTGCACACACCGTTTCTCATAGTGCTAGGTATTTTTTATTATTATTCAAGGTGTCTTCCTATCCTTCTCAAAGCAAAAAACTCTCTTGGCAGCTTGCAGGGCAAAAGGAAACAAGGCAGTCGCTGCCCTCAGGCTCACGATCTAAGCACCATGACACAAAAGGAAAAGGGAATGGGGAGGGAGGAGGAACAAAGCAAGCTCAGGCACCAGTTCTTCTATCAATCAGATGGGATAGAAATAGTAGACACACTCCCGACTCGTGGAGAGCAATGGGTGTAGCAATGGAAGGGACAGGGCGAGTTTGCTAAATAATAATGAATAATAAAAATAATATTAATATGTAATATAATTTAATATAGTCCTTACCCAAAGGAAAGCAGAGTAATACGTTTGGCAGCAGCTAGGTAATAAGTAAACATACAAAACCCGCAAACCTCAAGATTCACCCAAGCATACTAAGACCTCATACTTGTTTGTTAGTAGACCCGGTTTGGTTATGATCCTGCCAGCACTTGCCACCTGAATTTGCTGTTAGAGAGAGAGCAACTATATCCCTTTGTCGGAATACAGGTGATGTCATATCCTTGCATTGTGTGCAAAACACATTTTTTAATTATTTTTAAACCCAAATAAATACAAAGTTAGGTTCCCTTTGCATGTTTTGTTGGGCCCTTTATATTGTGTGAGTTATAATATCTATTGCAGTAACTGGGTATATGCACTACTTTAACTGAGGCCCAATGAAAACCTTCATATCTTAGCTCCTTGAATAGCCTCCCTTGCGTCTAAACCAGGGGTCAGCAACCTTTTTCAGCTGCGGGCCAGTCCACCGTCCGTCAGACCATGTGGTGGGCCTGACTACAGTGGTACCTCGGGTTAATTACTTAATTCGTTCCGGAGGTCCGTACTTAACCTGAAACTGTTCTTAACCTGAAGCACCACTTTAGCTAATGGGGCCTCCCACTGCCGCCGTGTCGCCGCTGCGCGATTTCTGTTCTCAGCCTGAAGCAAAGTTCTTAACCTGAAGCACTATTTCTGGGTTAGCGGAGTCTGTAACCTGAAGCGTATGTAACCCGAGGTACCACTGCATATTGGGGTTTTTTTTTGGGGGGGATGAATGAATTCCTATGCCCCACAAATAACCCAGAGGTGCATTTTAAATAAAAGCACACATTCTGCACATGTAAAAACACCAGGCAGGCCCCGCAAATAACCCAGAGATGCATTTTAAATAAAAGGACACATTCTACTCATGTAAAAACACGCTGATTCCTGGACCATCCGTGGGCCGGATTGAAAAGGCGCTTGGGCCTCATCCGGCCCGCGGGCCTTAGGTTGCCTACCCCCTGGTCTAAACACTTGTGTTGCCCAGTATACACCCAAAGGAAGGAAACTAGAGGGAGCTGGGTGTTAATTATGTTCTAAAACCCACAATGTCTTTGCAAATGGCTTGTCCTTATTTTGGCTCCGAGGACCAGACTTGCACAAGAGCTTCTCTGATGCTCCTCACACAGCTTTCCCTTTCCCCCTTTACTTCCCAAGGGGCTGCATGATGGGTCGTTTCAGATGGGCCCTGTGAATTAACATATTGTAACTCGGAGCCGCTCAGGTAATTGCACACTCGGGTCAGCTGCTTGCCCAGACACAAAACATCCTTCACCTTCTTTCAGACCGCGCTATAAAGTATCGCCGGCTGGCTCTCAGCTCAGGGGGACATGTGGGGTGGAGGCACATGCCAGTCACAAAGGCAGGGCTGTCTGCACCTCGTCTAGGAAGCCGGACCACAGCTGGGGAAATCGGATTAGCGGTGGAGGAATGGCAGAACATCGGTGCTGGGAGGTTCAGAACATTAAGATAACATTCATTACGGCTTGGAGCTGTTACTACCTCTGTCCCTAACCAGGGTGAATTTGCTCACCACAGGGAAGAAAAGTATGCTTGATCCTTCATCCTTTGAAAGTGGATCAGAGGACATCTCGAGCTTCTAAGTTTTACTTTTCATGTATTTGCCGATGGGTTTTTGAAGAGGACAGTGCAGATAAAGAAGCAAGGTTTAGCTTGCGTGCCCTTTCTCTCTCGCCTGCAAGCATCTAGTTTTCTTGTGTATCTGTGTTAAGGTAAGTATAAACTCCATACTGAAAACATAAAGAGAGCCTGCTGGATCAGGCCAAAGGCCCACTTGTTATATACATACCTAATTTTATTTACACGCCATCCATGCACAGTTCAAACCATGCCCAAGGCAGCTTACAACATGAAAAAAATGCATTGACTAAAGGTAAAGGGACCACTGACCATTAGGTCCAGTTGCGGACGACTCTGGGGTTGCGGCGCTCATCTCGCTTTATTGGCCGAGGGAGCCGGCGTACATGTGGCCAGCATGACTAAGCCGCTTCTGGCGAACCAGAGCAGCGCACGGAAATGCCGTTTACCTTCCCCTCAGAGCAGTACCTATTTATCTACTTGCACTGGTGTGCTTTCGAACTGCTAGGTTGGCAGGAGCTGGGACCAAGCAACGGGAGCTCACCCGTCGTGGGGATTCGAACCGCGGACCTTCCGATCAGCAAGCCCTAGGCTCTGTGGTTTAACCCACAACGCCACAAGAAACAACAAAGAACATTAAAAAGTGCACAAGTATTGCCACACAAATCACAGCGAGATCTAAAGATACAGAAAATCAACAGCACCCTCATCTCACAACAAGATGAGCCCAAGAGTTTGTGTAGCAGCTTCTGCAGCTGGGGCTGCAGCCTCCCAAGTCAGGTGGGGAAAAGCGTGCAAGGCCAGGAGCAGGTTTTCCTAGACCCACAGCCCAAATGTTCCCTCATCCTGTTCTCACAGTGGCAGATTGGATGCAAGAGCATTCTCCCCTCCTGGGATTGACAGGAACTGGTATATAGAAGCTTCATTGCCTTCAAATGTGGAGGCAGAGGATAGCCATCATGGCTCTAGCAGCCATTGATAGCTCTCTCGTCCATGAACAATTGCCCTCTTCTGGTTGGACTATTTGCCTTTGCCTTCCGCATGTGATGCTATTTGTGTAGATTCTTTTTCAGCCACAGAATGCTGCCGCAGTTCTGAAAAATGAGACAAACTTGTTCCACCCTCTTAGCTGGCTGTTGTTCGCTTACTGTCCTTCTCTGGTCCAGCTAATCGCATAATTTTGACGGAAATGCAACACTCCGTTTTTGCAGAACCGCTAAGGGCATCTCAGTGCATGATTTCTTACTCTGCATAAATTATTCTCCATTACTGAGACATCAAAAGAGAGAAATGATGATTCAGGGCATTGGCACTGCACCCCCTGAAAAATGGAAAATTCAGTTTGGCTTCTGAGCTTTTGCAGCTTTCAGCCACAGGGGCTAGAAACTTAGCTTTTAAAGCTGAGGTTCTTAAGCAGCTGGACTCGCACCAAGCACCACATGTACCTGTAGCTATTTCTGTGCTCCTGTAGATTTGCAGCATCCATCAAGCTCAGGGCTAGAGACGCAATGGAACAAAATTGTGTTTCTACTGCCAAAAGCGGGTAATTAAAGTTCCTTGGTTTTTTAAAGCAATTACAGTAACAAGTGAATAGGGACAGCAAAAGAGCCCCGCAAAGGAGGAGGGTTCAGAAAAACTGAATGAATTCTTGACATCTGTCTTCACAGCAGACGATGCAGATCATCAGGAAGAAAGTCCAAGGAACTGAGGCAGACAGTTGTGGTCAGAGGTGAAGTTCTAGATCAATACAATAGGATCCAGAATGCAGCAGTCTGATTGGTCTGCTGGAGCCACCCAATCCAGTTCCAGGTGGAAGTGAATCAGCGACCTGATTGGCCTTCAGGAGCAGCCAATCAGGCTCCTGGATGGAGTGAATCAGCAATACTTTTGTCTGGGTGGCACTTTCCCAAGAATTTTCAAGGAACTTAAAAGTGAGAATTCTGGTTTTTTAAATAAATAAACCCTTTGTCTCTAATTTTTTTAAAGGGATCCGTTTGACCTGATGGCGCACTCTTCCATTGTCTCTCAAGACAGACGGATGCCAACGTGGTATAACAGCTGCTCCATGAAAACTGGTGCAAAACATTGCTCAATATAGAACTTCCAAGTATCGAAGAACAAGTCTCGCTGAAGCAGAAGCAGCATGGCTTCTGCAAGGGTAAACCTTTCTCACTAACCTAGGTGAGTTATTCCAGAGTGTCAACAGGCCCTTGGAGGCGATCCAGTTGACCAGCGCTCAAGAAGGTGGTTTCTGCATGTGTTGTAGAGGGAAATGAGAGCCAGATGGGGCTGATCAACCTGGGAAGGTAGCCTATCTAGGAGAAGAACAACTTGGCTGCATGGGGGGATATATTAAGGCAAAGAAAAGGCTAAGGAATAAACCCTGCACAAATCTGAAGGAGCCCCTAAGATGTTTAAAAGGTAAAGGTAAAGGGACCCCTGACCATTAGGTCCAGTCGTGACCAACTCTGGGGTTGCGGCACCCATCTCACTTTATTGGCTGAGGGAGCCGGCATACAGCTTCCGTGTCATGTGGCCAGCATGACTAAGCCGCTTCTGGCGAACCAGAGCAGCGCACGGAAACACCGTTTACCTTCCCCTCAGAGCAGTACCTATTTATCTACTTGCACTTTGACGTGCTTTTGAACTGCTAGGTTGGCAGGAGCAGGGACCAAGCAACGGGAGCTCACTCTGTCACGGGGATTCGAACCGCCAACCTTCTGATCAGCAAGTCCTAGGCTCTGTGGTTTAACCCACAGCGCCACCCGCGTCCCTCTAAGATGTTTAGGGAAGCTTTTAATGTTTAACAGACCACTGTATATTAATACTTTGTTGAAAGCTGCCCAGAGTGGCTGGGGAAACCCAGCCAGATGGGCGGGGTATAAATAATGTATTATTATTATTATTATTATTATTATTATTATTATTATTATTAGATGATTGGAAGGTGCCTTGTGCACCTCCTGGCAATTCCTGCAGCCAAGCCTTTAGTCATGTTAACACCTCTATCCCAGATGAGGCCGTGGCTTGGAAAGGAAACTTAGCCTGTATTTTCCCACTGGTCTGCAGCCTTCCCTTCAGATAACCAAAACTCTACCATTTATTAATTTCTAGGGTTTAGGGGGCCCCTCCCCCCAATCTATAACACCATTGTATTTTGGTTAGCTAACTTGCTGTGTCTTTGGGTGTGCTAGGGTCGCACATCAGTGCAGTAGTGCCCAAGGTGAGCTGGACCAGACACACCTGGAATGCATGTACAGGTAAATTCTACAGGGATCACCCCTGCAGATGCCTTGTGTAAATCAGGCCCCTCTTTTCTGTAAGGATGAGGCGTGTCAAAAGTATTTGAAGCCAGCCACAGTTCTGACCTTGCAGTGTCTAGGCCGGGAGTGTTTATCATTGTTAAAGCATGTTGCACTTTTGAGGTCTGCTGGTAGCAACACAAAAATGTTCTCCTTCAGGGAGAATCTCACTGCTTCTAAACGAGATGATATTTTGCGCATCTTTATCTAACGTGGCACAAGGAGCGGAGACCTTGGATTGCATTTTAATGCTGGATTTCGATGACAGGAATAGAACAAAATGACGCTCTCATCCGCCTGCCTGACACAGCCTTGTCTTGTTTTGTTGCTTCAAAAAGACCTCCATTTCCCTCCTGCGTGTTACTGGGAACGAGAGGCAGAAACAACACAGCATTTGTGTGGGTTGCAGATGTCCTCGAATGGAAACGAAAGGAGGAGATAAATACAGGAAATCTGCAAAATAAGTTGAGCCTGGAATGCAAGTAAGGGTTGGACACTATGATAGGCATCAATGTTATACTGTACTTCCCTTGAAGTAGTGAAGTCTCCCAAACCGACTGACTAAGCTCATGTGGCGGCATGGAATCTACATAAACATTCCAACTTCTCAAGGAAAGGCACTGCAGCAAAGTTTGTCGTTTGGTTCCACAAAACAAGTTCCTAGGGTTTCTTGGCTTGTAGCCAGTACAATTCAATTAGTTTGAGAACTGGATTAAGTTTCTTGTGTATAAGGAGGAGCATTTCCTGTTCCAGATTCACGGCTAAAACTGCACAGTTTGTAACTAAAGCTACACTCCTCACCTCTCTGCCGTTGGCATGTGACAACCGTTAACGCAAGTCTATCGTCTTCTGAGGGAGTCTGTTCCACTCTCGAACAGCTCTCTTACTCTCAGAAAGTTCTTCCTGGTGGTTTGTTGGCATCTCCTTTCTTGTAACTTGAAGTCATTGGTTCAAGTCTCACCCTCCAGAGCAGGAGAAAATAAGGTTCCTTCACCTTCCATGTGACAGCCCTTGAGATATTTGAAGATGGCTATCCCATCTCCTCTCAGCCTCCACTTCTCCAGTCTAAACAGACCCAACTCCTTCAACTGTTCCTCATCAGGCTTGGTTTCCAGACCCTTGATCATCTTGGCCCCCCTCTTCTGCACACGTTCCAGCTTGTCAACATCCTTCTTAAATTCTGTTGCCAATCAGAATAAAGATAAGGCACAGAACAAATATTAAAACTAAACAAAAATTGTAGTCACCGGCCAGCAAGGATGGATGGCGGCTAACAGATTGAGGTTGAATCCTGACAAGACAGAAGTACTGTTTTTGGGGGACAGGGGGCGGGCAGGTGTGGAGGACTCCTGGTCCTGAATGGGGTAACTGTGCCCCTGAAGGACCAGGTGCGCAGCCTGGGAGTCATTTTGGACTCATAGCTGTCCATGGAGGCGCAGGTCTATTCTGTGTCCAGGGAAGCTGTTTACCAGCTCCATCTGGTACGCAGGCTGAGACCCTACCTGCCTGCGGACTGTCTCGCCAGAGTGGTGCATGCTCTAGTTATCTCTTGCTTGGACTACTGCAATGTGCTCTATGTGCCTTTGAAGGTGACCCAGAAACTACAACTAATCCAGAATGCGGCAGCTAGACTGGTGACTGGGAGCGGCCGCCGAGACCACATAACACCGGTCTTGAAAGACCTACACTGGCTCCCAGTACGTTTCCAAGCACAATTCAAAGTGTTGGTGCTGACCTGTAAAGCCCTAAACGGCCTCGGTCCAGTATACCTGAAGGAGTGCCTCCACCCCCATCATTCTGCCCAGACACTGAGGTCCAGTGCCAAGGACCTTCTGGCGGTTCCCTCACTGTAAGAAATGAAGTTACAGGGAACCAGGCAGAGGGCCTTCTCGGTAGTGGCAGCCACCCTGTGGAACGCCCTCCCACCAGATGTCAAAGAGAAAAACAACTACCAGACTTTTAGAAGACATCTGAAGGCAGCCCTGTTTAGGGAAGCTTTTAATGCTTAATAGACTATTGTATTTCAGTATTCTGTTGGAAACTCAGCCAGATGGGCAGGGTATAAATAATAAATTATTATTATTATATGGAAGTTGCACTCCCAATGAACACCTGGAAGGAGAAACTTTGCCCACTCTTAATCTAAACTGACTGGCTGTCCAGGTATTTCAGACAGGGAGTCTTTCCCAGTCTTACCTGAAGATGCTGGATATCAAATCCGGGGTTTTCCTGCATGGAACACAGATGCTCTGATACTGAGCTATGGCCTTTCTTTGGTGGGCTGACTTTGTATAAGGTTAAGTGGGTGAGGAGCACAAAATGTTCCCGAGAAGGACTATCTCAAGGCCCTTTTGCTAGAACAGCCAGCTGGAGTTCATAATATGCACTCTCCAACGGTTAGCTGTGTTGGCGATCCTGCCTCCCTTTGTACCTAAGCAGCGCTGAGCACTCGGTTTGGAGCGGGGTGGAGGGACACGAGCAGTTCAAAGGATCGGTTAACCGGTGAAATTTACAATAGCTAAGATTGGCATGGGCAGAGAACCAAGGCAGCAGCACAATGCCCCCGCCACCCGACTTGGCGCACTCATGCACCATAGATAACGCGTCCTGGGGGTGTTGATTGCCCCTCTGAGTTTCAGTGAAACATCTGCAGAATCTAGACTAGCAATGGTTTCTTCTCCCCCATTTACCCCCCTCTTTTAAATGGGAACTAGGCTATTTTTGAAACGCCTCCTCACACATATTTTCAGCCAACAGCCAGCTCAAATTAGTCACTTGGGAGTTCCTGTTCCGTACGCCGAAAAGGAAGGCAGATTTTCATGAATGGGGTTTGCAAAAGATGGCAAGGTCATGCCAACGCCTGCTTTGTTCAAACAGAAAGGTCGTGCAACTCGATTTGTTTACTTGTTTTGTTTGGCTGCCGTGCGCTTCTGAGACGTGTGTGCTGGTGACTTGGCTCATTTCTCTGAGCCATACAAATGATTATTTGAATGAATGAATGAACGAACGAATGTCCCAAACCTGGTGCCCTCCAAATGTTTTGGAAAATAGCCACAGCCAGCGTGGCTGGAATGACCATTGTCCTTTTCTGCAACAGAACTAGAGTCCTTCTGAGCTGCCTATCAGCAATGCTCACCCACTTGTTTCTGGAAGGGGAGAAGGGGTTCAGAAGCAGGGCATGATGGGAATTTCCACTTTCTGGTCCATCCCCAGTGTCTGGCAATCATCCTAGAACTTTAAAAAAAAAAAGGGTTTCAGGGTGTTTTTTTTGAGGGGGAGGGGAATTTCGTTCAAATTTGCCTGCAGAAATTTGCATTAACCATTGCATACAGATAATTTTAAAACCCCACGAATCTCAACATGAGAATATTTAAATGTGCATATTGAGAATCTCAACTTGAGAATATTTAAATGTGCTTCTTGCGAATCTTAACTTGAGAATATTTAAATGTTACACTCTTCTGTTCTGTTGTGGAGCTTAATTTCAGGGAATTTTTTTGGGGAGGGGGATTAATTTGCAAACATAAATGCTGTCATCGTTTGCAATTTGCTTTATGGGTCCCCCCCTTTCCAATCAAGCAGTTTATAAATTTTATGAAATAGTAATAATAATAATAATAATAATAATAATAATAATACAGTCATACCTCGGGTTGAATGTGCTTCAGGTTAAGTGCAGCAACCCGGAAGTAACAGAGTGCATTAATTCTGGGCTTCGCCACTTGTACATGCGCAGACGCTCAAAATGATGCGCGGAAGCAGCAAAACGCAACCCGCACATGCGCAGACGTGCCATCGCGTCTTACCTTCTATTCAGGATGCGAACGGGGCTCCGGAACGGATCCCGTTCGCATCCCCAGGTATCACTGTAATAATAAATGTGAGTTTCAGCCCCAAAATATGGAACCCGCTGGTAGTTCAAATTTATCACATTTCTATGGTTGCTAAGGTGTCAAATTCCAGAGTGGTACACTAACATCACAACTGTGCCTGTGAGAGTGGTAGGTAGGGTTGCCATGGACACGTCCTCTTTTTCAGGGGTAAAAGTTCTGTCTGGGTGGAATTTTTTAAAATTTGCCAAAATGTCTCTGGCTATACCTTCTCAATGAGACCTAGACATAACTGGTGGTTGAAGACTTGCTTTCTTCTTTTCTTCTCCTGCCCCCCCCCCCAGCAGTATATCACAGCTTCTATAGCCTACATATAGTAGGGGTATTTAAAATGAGAGTCCCTCATAGCATCCTCTTTTCTTGCTCTTCAAAATATGGAAACCCTAGACTGGTAGGACTAGGGCCTCCACAGAAGATCTCAGAAACTGGGCAGGTTCGCACGAGGGAAGACAGCCCTACAGGAGAATTTCGGGAGAAGCCACAGATAACAACCAGGAGTTTATAGCTATGTCCATAGGTGGACATTCTGGCTTGGGAGAGATATATGGTGTGCTTGTTCCTGCTCAACATTCAGAGCAGGGCTGGGGAGCCTGTGGATCTCAGAAGCACTTGAACCACAGCTCGGATTATCAATGTCCGTTGGCCATGCTGGTTGAGACATCGAGAAGGCAACAGGTTTCCCAACCCTGCACTAAAGGACTGCAGGAAACAGAGCTGGGAAAGAACCAAGTCTGAGATCCCAGAGAGGCCACAGCAAGTTGGGGCAGGCCGCCCCAGGCTCGGTGCTCTGACCTGGAACGAGGCGGCTTCCTGTGCCACTTTGTAGAGGAATTCAGTCACCTCTGTGCCAGGCGAGAGCAACAGCCCTCCTTAGAAAACCCGTCGAAAGGCAATGGCAAGCAAATGTCAGGTTTCTCTCCCTCCCTCTCTCTCTCTCCATTTTCAGTCAAGTGCTTTTAACTTCAGGGAAAAGAGAAATAACTGTGCCAAAGGTCGGTGTGTTCCTGGGCACGTTGCCCCGGCTTTGAAGTGCAGAAAATTGCTCGCGGTGTATTGAAAAAGAAAAGAAAGCAGAGACGCTGCCATTTCACCTGACAGGCTCTCCGCTCCCCCGCCAACCATCAATAAGATTCAACTGTAAACCTTGGCTGGGATGGCGAATGGCATGCGGTGGCATATTTTTGCATCGCGGCTGCTGGTTTCTCCTATCGTCATATTCGAGGGGTCGATGATTTCTTGGTCGTAGCTTGCATTGCATGCAATGCAGAGAGGGAAATCAGCAGAACAGCACAGACTTTGCCTGCAGACCATTTCAGTTTCCAGTTTGAAAGGCCAGGTGCCAAACGATGGGTAAGAACCCGTCCACCTGTTCACCCAAAACTACCATCCTCCTTCCCTTTGGGCAGCAGGGTTAAAGCAGTTTTCTATTTAACCAAGCATTAGGGGAAGGGAATAACTTATGAACCTGCCTCATACTGAATAAGACTATTGGCCCATCTAGATCTATACTATTTACACTGACTTGCAGGCAGTGTTTTCGAGAGGTGTTTCTCCCAGTCCTACCTAGAGATGCCACTGGGATTGAATTGGGAACCTTCTGCATGCGGGTGGCGTTGTGGTCTAAACCACTGAGCCTCTTGGGCTTGCCGATCAGAAGGTCGGCGGTTCGATTCCCCATGACAGTGTGAGCTCCCATTGCTCTGTCCCAGCTCCTGCCAACCTAGCAGTTCAAAAGCATGCCAGTGCAAGTAGATAAATAGGTACCACTGTGGCAGGAAGGCAAATGGCTTTTCTGGTTTCCATCATGGTGTTCCATTGCACCAGAAGCGGTTTAGTCCTGCTGGCCACATGACCTGGAAGCTGTCTGTGGACAAATGCCAGCTCCCTCGGCCTGAAAACAAGATGAGCGCCGCAACCCCATAGTCGCCGTTGACTGGACTTAACCGTCCAGTGATCTGTTACCAGTGTGGTGTAGTGGTTAAGAGCAGTGGACTCATAATCTGGGGAACCGGGTTCGCTTCCCCGCTCTTCCACATGCAGCTGCTGGGTGACCTTGGGCCAGTCACACTTCTTTGAAGCCTCTCAGCCCCACTCACCTCACAGAGTGTTTGTTGTGGGTGAGGAAGGGAAAAGGAGATTGTTAGCCGCTTTGAGACTCCTTAGGGTAGTGATAAAGCGGGATATCAAATTCAAACTCTTCTCTTCTTCTGCCTTCACAAAAAAATTTTTTCCTTCCAGTAGCACCTTAAAGACCAACTAAGTTAGTTCTTGGTATGAGCTTTCGTGTGCATGCACACTTCTTCAGATACACTTGAAACAGAAGTTGCCAGATCCCTCTATATAGTGAGAAGGTGGGGAGGGGTATTACTCAGAAGGGTGGTGGGAATGGGTGATTGGCAGATAGCTGTAATGAGCCTGTTGACGACTCTTAACGACTGCAATAGGTCTTACAGGAAAAAGCAAGGGGTGAGAAGGTGAAAAATGGCTTTGTCATGTATAATGAGATAAGAATCCAATGTCTTTGTTCAGACCAGGTCTCTCCATGGTTTTAAGTTTTTTACCCTTCTGGCATGCTGGGAAAATGCTCTACCACTGAGCTATGGCTTTGCTCAATTATCATTTCTGTGTGTGGCACTTAATTTGGGTTAGGTGGATGATGTCTTTCAAGTGTCTTCAAGCCCAATAAATCCTGCTGGAGACTAGACTAGGTGAATTTTTGGATCATCTCAATGAACATATTTTAAGGTGCAAAGTATATCCAGTTTAGCTTCTGATTGCCTTCCTGTCCAGATGTTTCAAGCATGGTACCAGATGTTGCTGGGTGACACACCCCTTTAGCCCTGACCTTTGGCCATGCTGGAAAATGTAGGGGGGAAAGGCTGTAGTGCCATGGTAGAGCATCTTTCTCTAGCTTGGAGTATCCCTGTTTAAAAGCCCAAAGAGCCAGTGTGGTGTAGTGGTTAAGAGCGGTAGACTCGTAATCTGGTGAACCGGGTTCGCTTCCCCGCTCCTCCACATGCAGCTGCTGGGTGACCTTGGGCTAGTCACACTTCTTTGAAGTCTCTCAGCCTCACTCACCTCACTTGTGAGGAAGGAAGGGAAAGGAGATTGTTGGCCGCTTTGAGACTCCTTAGGGTAGTGATAAAGCGGGATATCAAATCCAAACTCTTCTTCTGCCACTCAGCACTGAACCGGCTGCTGAACTTTGCAGGGGATTGTGATGGAGGGATTTGGGTTGGCGGTTGTAGTTCTGCCAAGGGCAAATGCTGATCCAAACAGGCTGGTGGCATTCTGGTCCTGCTTTCAGCAGTTTCCCTCATAAGGTACCATTTAAATATTTGCAGATGACTCTGATTTTTTTGCTGCCCAAGGCACCAGTTTTCTGCTCATGTCCCTGGCACTTTTGTAAAGATATGAGTACCGGAAACTTAATTTTAACCCCAGAAAGCACTCCCCACAACTATATGAGTCAAACATTGACATGCATGTGCAAATGATCCATTGCTCTGCCGTTGAGTTGTTTTTGGGTGGGTAGCAAACTTGAGAATGTGTGGACTGCCACCCCTGCAAAAACATTCTCTTTGGGGTGAGGTAAGGAAGCCTCTGGCCTCTACTAAGTTTGATGAGGAGGTTAGTCCATTAGGCAAATGAAGCATTGGCCCACCAACTTAAGCCTGCCCTCAGGTGGGGAGAGTCCTCTTGTGTTTGGGTCCTGTCTGGAGGTTTCTCACAGGCATCCGGTTGACTTCTGTGGGTACAGGATGCTGCCATTGGACTGATCTCATACGCTGTTCTTATGCTCTTAGGATGCCCACAATTTGACTACTTCTCATGAAAAGTCACTGCTGATAAATAGAGCTCCACCCTTTCTTCAGAATTGCTAAATTGCACTTCAAAAGTCAGGCCTTCCCCCCAGAGCATCAGTGAGTCTTCATGAAATAATAAGTAATAATTAAAATATATCGAAAACACTGCATACCAACCCATGGCATTCACTGTGAAGTATGCAGCTTGGTCAGTAAGAAAGGATTTGGGAAACGACTTTGAGACACTGAACAGTGGGGATTAATCCACAGTTGAGCAACAAAAGTTCTCGCTAACAGTATTTCCAAGGGGATATGATCTAGTGATCCCTTCATTCATCATTGTTGTGGATGAACTGATTCACAAATGTCCAGACATGGAGAATGACTCTTTGCAGCTGTGATTCATAGGTTTGCTTTATTGTGTGGCATGTTGCATAACACTGCTTATAACTGGAGACTCTGGTGCTTTCCATTGCGCTCCATTCCTTCTTGTCTTCCGATTCAGCAGCATGTTCACCAAGACTTTTGAGACGTTCATTTCTGGGAGGGTGGGAATGACCTGAACCTTACAAATGGACACTTTCGAGCGCTTTGCTTTTCCTCCCTTCAAAGTGGAGGAACTTCTCCTCAGCCAACCCTTCCCATTCCACAGCCCTTAAAGCTACAAACCAGCAGCCAGGCTGTGAAGTCCAAACCGGCTTGTGAAAATCAGCCATACATACCACCACTGGTCCAATCGCAAGGCAGATACAGACGGGGAAAGCCACAAAGGGCAAAACTCTCTGATCAAAATCTAGACCTTGCCTCTCACAATGGGAAGTGGAGACCGAAATGTGAAGCATTGGTAGAGACTGAGGCTTGAGGGAAAGGTCCAAGATAGGAGTTTATCAGAGAGGTTGGTGGTCTTGAAGACCCCTCCTCTCTGGTTAAAATGACCAGGTGAGAGAATAGTCCTCTGGAAGGATGCAGGCTGGAGTGGCAATTAGTTTCACCTGGCATAAGACAACTTCCCAGATCCCTGCTCCGTTCCAGGTATACATTTTAATTTCAATGTGCAACCAACATTAAAAACAAACAAACCAGAAATGCAAATACAAAAAAACCACAACCCCAAAATCTCTGGCTGCTGACAGTTGAGGATAAACAGGATGGGATCATCTCTCCATAGCTCGGCGATGGCCAGCCTTTTTGGCAATGGTGCGATGAGTTTAAAATAAGAGACAGTGCCTTTCCAGTTTGCAGTTCAGCAAATGCACAGCCTGCTGCCTCCATCCCATAAGTTTGCTTTCTTTGTAGTCCACTGAGCCAGGGAGAAAACAGCACCGCAATGCAAGAGGTGGGCAGGGACTGGGGTGACCACCAAGACTTTGGCCCCCAAAAGGAAGGAAGCCACCAAAAAGCAGGGCAAGAGAGGACACAGATCTGAATACAAATGGCATGTGTTATTTATTATTATTAATATCATTAGCAGCAGTAGTATTTAATCTAATTTATGAATTGCTTCCCATGTAGCACCTCAAAGTGAATTGCAGCATAATGACACATATAAAAAAGTTATATATAGAGAAACCGAAGCAATTTTAAGAGCAACAACTAGAAATACATTTTTTAAAATGGTTTTAAATGACCACACATACATAAAATTAGTTCAGATCCAAGACAGATGCCAACTGGGGTAAAGATTTCAGAAGGCTTGTTGAAAGAGGAATGTCTTTAGCAGGTGCTGGAGAGCCAATAGGGAATAAGATTCCTATGCATGTCAAGACTTCTAACCAAATTCAGCTGAATGCATGAAGATTCTCACCCATCAGACGTTTCCACTCAATGCATGAATGTCAGTAGATGTAGACACAACACACACACACACACACAACCAATGCCGTGGATGAAAAAAATAAAATGATCAATAGGAAGAATAAATAACAATTTAAAACTTCCAAAAAGTTAAAATAACAGAAGTCTAAAAACAGATTTAAACTCGCATCAATTCCCTTGAACATCCAGGTAGACTTCTCTAAACGAAAAATGTTTTTAGCAGGTGCCGAAAAGAGTACAGTGAAGGCAGCTGCCTGACATCAACAGGCAGGGAGTTCCAAAGGTTAGGCACTGCCACGCTAAATTACCGAGTTCTTACAAATGTGGAACAGGTGTTATGTGGCCCTTCTAACAATGCCAGTTTTGCAGGTTGAGTGGGAATATGCGCGGCAAGGCAATCTTGCAGGTAAACTGGCCCTAAGTTGTGAATGTAGATAGTAAAACCTAATCGCCACCGTGGCATTTATTCTTTGCAGACCCTATCTGCCTGTGGAATGCCTTGCCAGAGTGGTGCACGCTCTGGTTATCTCCCGCTTGGACTACTGCAATGCGCTCTATGTGGGGCTACCTTTGAAGGTGACCCGGAAACTACAACTAATCCAGAATGCGGCAGCTAGACTGGTGACTGGAAGTGGTCACTGAGACCACATAACACCGGCCTTGAAAGACCTACATTGGCTCCCAGTACGTTTCTGAGCACATTTCAAAGTGTTGGCCCTAACCTTTAAAGCCCTAAACAGCCTCGGCTCAGTATACCTGAAGGAACATCTCCACCCCATCGTTCTACTCAGACACTGAGGTCCAGCGCTGAGGGCCTTCTGGCAGTTCCCTCACTGTGAGAAGCCAAGTTACAGGGAACCAGGCAGAGGGCCTTCTCAGTGGTGGCACCCGCCCTGTGGAACACCCTCCCACCAGATGTCAAAGAGAAAAACAACTACCAGACTTTTAGAAGACATCTGAAGGCAGCCCTGTTTAGGGAAGCTTTTAAAGTTTGATGCATTACTGTATTTTAATATTTTGTTGGAAGCCGCCCAGAGTGGCTGGGGAAGCCCAGCCAGATGAGCGGGGTATAAATAATAAATGATGATGATGATGATGATGAAAAACACATAAAGCTAAGACTTGAGCGGGACGTATCTCTTGCTCATGGCCCAGTTGGAAAATGCTCATGGAAAGAAACGCACTGCTCCCTGCTGCCGAAATATGACTTTTATTTCATTCCTCTGTGCTGTGACATATTTTCATGTTTAGGTGTGGGTTTCTTGAGTGTGGGGGGGAGATTCTTATAATCCCTCATTTGGCTGGGCAAAAAGTGGCTGCTGTCCATTGGCACATTCTGCCCACCCCTAGCTCCCGACGGCGCTGCCTGCCGCTTCTGCATACCTCTGAGTGTTTGATGCGCTGTCTGCGTGAGACATTTTATCACCACTTTCCCCGCAACCCTTCGCTCCATCTGGCAAGGCAAATGGCTCGAAATGAAAGGGCCTGTTCACACTTAGCGCGGCTCGGATTTATATCTCTAAATAAGCCGGTTGTGTGTGGAAGCTAATTCGTAAACACTTCCCCCGATGATAAATGGCAGGCTGAGCCAGCCCTTAATTGGCGCCTCTCTCTCTCTCTCTCTCTCTCTCTCTCTCTCTCTCTCTCTCTCTCTGGGAAATGTCTCCATCAAGCTTCTCCTGGAGTGATGAAAAATACGCTGCGCAGGGCAAAGGAGGAGCGAGGGCTCAGAAAGGGATGGTCCAGGAAGGCGGCTTTGTATCGCAGAAGCCACAAGATCCTTCAGCAAGAGGGAGCAAGACCAGGTCTCCAGGATCAAGACCTCAAAGACTTTCGCAGACACTGCAAGTGTCCCTCTTTTCCAGGGACACTCCTGGGTTTACAGAAGCCATCAAGGTTTCTGATTTGATCCTGGAATGTCCCGCTTTTCCTTAGGATGTCCATATTTAAGAAATGTTGGAGGGTATAGTTGTTGTTGTTGTTTAGTCGTTTAGTCATGTCCGACTCTTCGTGACCCCATTTCTTATCTTCCCTATTACATTTCAAACTCATAACCAATAGCTCTATCTTTTTCTGCTTTGCAACACTTCGTATATTTCTCCTTACAAAACTAGCGTAATTTGTTGATTACAGTTGCTCTTCAAATAATTCATATACTTCTTCCAATCTTCTGTAAATCTCTGGTCCCGCAGGTTTCAAATCCTTCCTGTCATTTTGTCCAATTCTGCATAGTCCATTAATTTAGTCTGCCATTCTTCTTTGGTCAGAATTTCTTCTTGTTTCCATTTCTTGGAGTATCCCTGTTTAAAAGCCCAAATCCAAATCCTGAAGGGTTTTAAGGGAAGATGAACACCTTAACTTACAGAAAACCCAGCTCTCAGAAGGAGACTGGCCCATGTGGCTATTGCGGTTCCTTCCATCTTTATCGTTGTGACATTCTATGAAAGTTTGTTACGAAGCCAACGGTTATTTTCCGAGCCTTTAAATAGGCTCACCAGTCTGTCTTAATTTATTTTTAAAAAAAGAAGAAGGAGAAGGAGAAGAAGAGGAGGAGGAAGAGGAAATGGGAAAGGGTTGGGCGGATATAGGATAATATGAAGACTATAGGGAAGGGGTTTTTAGTGAGTGACCAGTCGTATATGAGTCAGTGTTGAGATTGTGCATGCTGTGTAAAAATACAGAAATACAACTTTGTCGGAATGAGCCATATGTTTCTGCTGTCCTCAGCAATAGTTGGGAAGAGGAACTAGACGATGGGGCCCATTAACGACAGACCCCAAAATTTGAGATTCTCTGCGAACCTGTGTCAAGGCTTTGCAGGTTTTTCCTGCAGCATTTTGCATCCAAAACCCTGCGTTTTGCAGTGCCCCACAAGCGGAGAAACCGATACATCAAACATGGGGGTCGTACTTAACATTAGAAGATGAATATTCTGGGGTTTCCTTGTGGGGTTTTGAAAGGGGCAGAAGTACACCTAGCGGCTGTGAATCAACTGCCCCAGAGAGAGGTTCACATGTCTTGCCGCATGTCCCAAAAGCACAGCTGCCACTAAGGATGGACAGATCCGTCCATTTCATGTTGTGGTTTTTTACATCTTAAGACTAATTTGCTGCCTTCCTGGATCAGTTTGTGGATATATATATTTTAAAAGTCAGTATTTTAGTGCACCTTTCTTCCGATATTTCTGCAAGCCATTTGGCCTCCAACAGTCAAGGTAGCACATAACCATCATGGCGAATAGCCACTGATAGCTTTTATCCTCCAGGAATTTGTCCCACCCTCTTTTAAAGCTATCCAAATTGGTGGCCATCACAGCCTCTTGTGGCAGTGAGTTCCATAGTTTAACCATGTGCTCTGCAAATAAATACTTTCTGATGGCTGCTCTGGATCTTCCAACATTCAGCTTCCTTGGAAGTCCACGAGTTCCAGCATTAGGACAGAGGGAGAAAAAAATTAAATCTACCCACTTTCTTCACTCTACCACCCTCTTCCCATTACTCGCTCCCTCCCCCCAAAGTACAAAGCTCAAATGTTGCAACCTTTTTTCACAGGGAAGACTGCTCCTTCCTTCTCTCTACCTTCTTTGAGGGGCGATTCCCAGCCAAAGGAATTCTACGGCTCTGGATATCTATGCACACCTGTCTAGGCAGCCGTTCCCAGGACTGTCCTCTATGGAACAGTTGCAGCAAGAGGGGACCTCTCCACCAGTTTATGAACCTTCCCCCGATGGGCTGCACATACACACACAGCTGGAGACTGTGCCTGAGCGAAAGCTGCCTCTGCTCATCCCTTTTCAGCCCTCTCCTGGTTCTGGGAGACAGTGGTGCAGGAGAGGGTGGGGAAGCACCCAGTCCTTCACTTGCCTTGCCTGCCTCTTCCTCCAGGTCTGAAGCGTCCCCTGCCTCTTACTCCTGCCTCCTGGCTGGAACAGTTCCCCACAAATCACTGCCCCTCTCTCCTGCTTCAGACTCCAGCCCCCCCCCTTGCTGAACACTCTTCAGCATGGGTAGGCAAACTGGCCCAATTGCCTTCTCAATCCAGCCTGCGGACGGTCCAGGAATCAGCGTGTTTTTACATGAGTAGAATGTGTCCTTCTATTTAAAATGCTCCTCTGGGTTATTTGTGGGGCCTGCCTGGTGTTTTTACATGGGTAGAATGTGTGCTTTTATTTAAAATGCACCTCTGGGTTATTTGTGGGGCATAGGAATTCATTCATCCCCACCCCAAATATAGTCCAGCCCCCCTCCCAAGGTCTGAGGGACGGTGGACCGGCCCATGGCTGAAAAAGTTTGATGACCCCTGCTCTTCAGCATCCTGCAAGGCCCTGATCCCTTCCTTTTTATGCTTCCACTCCCAGCATGCATTGCAGAATGTGGCCAATAAGAAGACAGGCTTCCTCCTTGACGTTCCCCAAATCTTGGAAACTCATCCCAGCAGCTGACCCTGCTGCCACGTCTCGTGGATATGTCTCATGGAGCCTCTGTTTCCAAAACAGCTATGGCTTTGCCCATGTCCACCAACACTCAAACCAGGCAAGGAGCAATCAATATTGGATGGTATTTTAAGAAAGCCACTTGGTAAGGGTACTTTTAACCATATGTGGTGGACATGTACACTGGTAAAAGCTTTTTGGGAAATGATATATAATGAATTAAAGAAAATGTTTAAAAATACATTTGTTAAAAAACCAGAAGCTTTTCTGTTAGGTATAATAGGTGAAGAGATACTGAAAAAGGATAAACAACTTTTTATGTATGCAACGACGGCAGCGAGAATGCTTCTAGCCCAGAGATGGAAGGAAGGAGAAGCACCAACAAGAGAAGAACGGCAGAGAAAAGTGATGGACTTTGCAGAGATGGCGAAACTGACAGGGAAGACCAGAAACCAGGAAGATCAAGTATTCTTAAAAGACGGGAGTAAATTCTTAATTTATTGAAAAGACCACTGTAAACAGTTAAAATCATTGGCAGGTATGCAATGTCACTTGTAATGTGGAACTAACTATGGTAACTCTGGAAATAATAATAATAATAATAATAATAATAATAATAATAATAATAATAATAATTATTATTATTATTTATTATTTATACCCCACCCATCTGGCTGGGTTTCCCACTGGTTTTTATATTGTAATTTTATGTTATGAACCGCCATGAGATCTATGGGTGAAGGGTGGTATACAAATTAATAACATAAACAACAGCAACACTTTGTACACCAATGCTAGCACCTTAGCCCAATAAGGGAAACCAAGTAAATTGTTTTCCCAGCCACTGTGGGCAGCTTCCAACAAAAGATTAAAAATACATTAAAACATCAGTCATTAAAAGCTTCCCTAAACAGGGCTGCCTTCAGATGTCTTCTAAACTTCAGATAGTTTTTTATTTCCTTAACATCTGATGGGAGGGCGTTCCACAGAGCAGGTGCCGCTACCGAGAAGGCCCTCTGCCTTGTTCCCTGTTACCTCACTTCTCGCAGCGAGGGACCTGCCAGAAGGCCCTTGGAGCTGGACCTCAATGTCCAGGCAGGACAATAGGGGTGGAGACAGATGGATAATGGTAAAACATGCAGAAAACTTAATTTTAAATATGGAACCCATGGAGGGAAGGAAGGAGGTCCAAGGGTCCAAAGGAACCTTTTATTTTAATGTTTGAAATGGTTAAAGTCAAAATGTATAAAATTGTTGTTGTTGTTTAGTCGTTTAGTCGTGTCTGACTCTTCGTGACCCCATGGACCAGAGCACGCCAGGCACTGCTGTCTTCCACTGCCTCCTGTAGTTTGGTCAAACTCATGCTGGTAGCTTTGAGAACACTGTCCAACCATCTTGTCCTCTGTCGTCCCCTTCTCCTTGTGCCCTCAATCTTTCCCAACATCAGGGTCTTTTCCAGGGAGTCTTCTCTTCTCATGAGGTGGCCAAAGTCTTGGAGCCTTAGCTTCAGGATCTGTCCTTCCAGTGAGCACTCAGGGCTGATTTCCTTCAGAATGGATAGGTTTGATCTTCTTGCAGTCCATGGGACTCTCAAGAGTCTCCTCCAGCACCATAATTCAAAAGCATCAATTCTTTGGTGATCAGCATTTTTTATGATCCAGCTCTCACTTCCATACATCACTACTCGGAAAATATATGTATAAAATTATGTAAAAACAATAAAAAAATTTACACACACACACAGAGACGAAAGCCACTTGGAGATGTCTTCCTCCTTTTGCATGAGTTGCTTCTTGTCTGAGGCGGAGTTTTTCATCTCGGCTTCCCTGAGAGCCACTCAAGGCGGATAGTCTTTATCGGACGTGACAGGCAGGTACAAAGCTTGGATGAAAGGCACTCCACCTCATCCTGTCAACATGCTACCTTTGCTTGACAACAGAGTGTTTGGGATGTGGAGAGATGCGAATGAAGCAAAGGAGGGGGACTTTTCTTCACTTCCAAGAACGAAGGAAGACCAAAACAACAAATATCTGGATCATATACAGCTGTCAGTTTATTTCTGAGCATGACGTCTGTGCAGCTGAGAGGATGCCGATGAACCATGGTTCATGGTTCTTACAGCACCGAGCTCTCTTTATGCTTTCCGTGGTTCAAGTGGGCATTTAGTCGTAATTGAATGTAATAATAACAACAATAATAATTTTTTTAAAAAATATATATCCCGCCCTCCTCAGCCGAAGCCGGGCTCAGAGCAGCTAACAACAGTAAAGTAATACAGCATTCTAAAATCAATTCATTCTAAAATCAATTCAGGATCAAATTAATGGCCACCATTGGGCTAGAGTTCTGTGAGGATTACCAAAGGAGGGGGTCAGACTGTGCCTTGGCCAAAGGCCTGGTGGAACAGCTCCGTCATGCAGGCCCTGTGGAAAGATGTCAAGTCCCGCAGGGCCCTAGTCTCTTGTGACAGAGCATTCCACCAGATCGGGGCCACGGCTGAAAAAGCCTTGGCTCTGGTTGAGGCCAGCCTAACCTCCCTGTGGCCTGGGACCTCCAAGATGTTTTTGTTTGAAGACCGTAAGGTCCTCCGTGGGACATACCAAGAGAGGCGGTCCTGTAGGTACGAGGGTCCTAGGCCGTATAGGGCTTTAAAAGTATTCACTGTGATTCAGCAGGAAGGCTCACCTAAGACATTTTTCTGCCTGGGGCAGAACAGCAAACAAGGTTCCTCTTCCTGTTGCCACCCAGGGTGCACAGCACCAATAAATCTCGGTAGGGCTGCCCTGTGTCCGGGGTTTCTCAGACATATCTTGGATTCGTCTGTCGGAAATAGCGTCTGGGCAGCATCGGCAGAAACGTCTGGGAAAACCTGGGCATTTGGCAACCCATGTTGGAAGTGTTGATTTTGGGGCAAGTTTCCTTAAAAATAGCTCAAAAACTGCAAAAAAAGAGCTCAACAACTTTTGTGTCTAGATTTTCAGTTATGACAACCCTCAATTTTGGCACCTGAGGAGGGAAATCCCACAGGCACCTCATTTTGACATATCAACCAAAACCAGCTACAGTGGTACCTCAAGTTACAAACGCCTCAGGTTACAAACTCCACTGACCTGGAAGAGTTACCTCGAGTTGAGAACTTTGCCCCAGGATGAGAATGGAAATCATGTGCCGGCGGCGCAGCGGCAGCAAGAGGCCCCATTAGCGAAAGCACGCCTCTAGTTAAGAACAGTTTCAAGTTAAGAACGGACCTCTGGAACGAATTAAGTTCGTAACTAGAGGTACCACTGTACTTGGGGCAGTCGTCTTATTCTGCTAGTGGATTGCCAATGTGGTGCCCATGGACATCCTTGCACCCAGAGATGCCTTTCGTGTTGCCCATAGTGTCTTCCCCTCCTGAAATTAGCCTTCAAAGCACCATTGCATTGAAGCAGTTAAGGACAAGAAACTTTTAAAAACAAAAATAGGGAGTATTAAGTTTTAAATATATTTAACGAACAATCCTACATGTTGCCTTCAATCGGTCTTGCTCCAAGGTAAATGGGCACTGGACTGCAACCTCACTCACTTTCCTGAGCAACAGCCCACCCAGCAGTTTCTGACATTTCATGAGGTATCGCCACATGTGTGATTGTCTATACAGTGGTACCTCTGGTTACAGACGCTTCAGGTTACAGACTTCGCTAACCCAGAAATAGTACCTCGGGTTAAGAACTTTGCTTCAGGATGAGAACAGAAATCATGCTCCGGCACTGTGGCGGCAGGAGGAGGCCCCATAAGCTAAAGTGGTGCTTCAGGTTAAGAACAGTTTCAGGTTAAGAACGGACCTCCGGAACGAATTAAGTACTTAACCACTGTACTTACCACTGTAGTTCATGTGCTGTTTTGCAGCAATGCAAAACAACACATCTGATAACAAACAAGGCACAGCTAGTCCATTTTGCTGTTCTTTTGGAGTAAGGTTCCATGTGAAGTATTCTGGCAATACTATGAATTACTATGACTTTATGGAATTTTGTCAATTGTTTAGGTGATTTTTCTTGCTTTATTTCCGTGCTATTGCGATATCATGTTATATCAATGTTATGGCGATTGCAACGTTTGTTTCTTTATTTTCATCACTATTTATTAAATTTGCATGCCGCTCTTCGTCTGAAGATCACGGGGGCGGGGTTCACAACATAAAAATACAGAAGCATACCTGTCCCCTTTTTAAAGGGAAATTTCCTTATTCCGAATAGGATTCCTCACAAGAAAAGGGAAAAGTTGACAGCTATGTACAGAAGGAGAACACAAATTGCACAATAAGACAAAAACAACCAGTAACTCCCTCCCCACCTTTAATGCTAAGTGTGACTATTGTGAGCTCAACATCTATTGCTGGAAAAGCAGGGTTGTTGTTGTTGTTGTTTAGCCGTTTAGTCGTGTCCGACTCTTTGTGGCCCCATGGACCAGAGCACGCCAGGCACTCCTGTCTTCCACTGCCTCCCTCAGTTTGGTCAGACTCATGTTTGTAGCTTCGAGAACACTGTCCAACCACCTCATCCCCTGTCGTCCCCTTCTCCTTGTGCCCTCCATCTTTCCCAACATCAGGGTCTTTTCCAGGGAGTCTTCTCTTCTCATGAGGCGGCCAAAGTATTGGAGTCTCAGCTTCAGGATCTGTCCTTCCAGTGAGCACTCAGGGCTGCTTTCCTTCAGAATGGAGAGGTTTGATCTTCTTGCAGTCCATGGGACTCTCAAGAGTCTCCTCCAGCACCATAATTCAAAAGCATCAATTCTTCGGCAATCAGCCTTCTTTATGGTCCAGCTCTCACTTCCATACATCAGTACTGGGTACAAATGTTAAATCAAATCAAATCAGAACTGTGTGGATGTCATGTTAAATTTGTTTTAATTTAATTTGCTTTGATTAGCGATCGTTTTTTTAAAAAATGAAAAGATTTGCCAAACCTGTGTGGATCTTGCCTGCAACATCAAGCACAAACCTTCCTTGCACTGCAAAGGGTTAACCTCTCAGAGTGACTGGCAGGGCAGCTACTGCTACCCCCATGTCCTCCCTCCCGACACAGTTTGGTTTGCCCATCCATTGTTTGGAGGAACTGTTGCTAGATTGACTGCCTCCCGTTTGAAGTCTGGCAATGTTTGTTTATTAGCGCCAGTGGCCTGGGTTAACTCTCCGGGAAAAGCTTTGAATAAATCCCATCCTCTACCCTTCCCTCCTCCTTTTCACGGGCCGGTGAGCTGATAAAACCTCAGTGCTGGCTTTCAAAGGCAGGGAAAGTTTCAGTAGGAAACTCCTTCGCTCTACCTGCCTGCCTCCATGGCAAATGAAGCCTGTAAACTGTGAGAAAAGGCTGGAGAGAGAGAAGGGGGGGGGCACTCTTGACTTGAGCAGGGTGTAGCTCCAAAGATTCCCTCTAATAATAATTTGTTTTTTATACCCCGCCCACCCTGGGCGGCTCCCAACAAAATTAAAAACACAATAAAACATCAAACATTAAAAACTTCCCTAAACAGGGCTGTCTTCAGATGTCTTCTAAAAGTCAGATAGTTGTTGATTTCCTTGACATCTGATGGGAGGGCGTTCCACAGGGCGGGCGCCACCACCAGGAAGGCCCTCTGCCTGGTTCCCTGCAACCTCACTTCTCGCAGGGAGGGAACCTCCAGAAAGTCCTCAGAGCTGGACCTCAGTGTCTGAGCAGAATGACGGGGGTGAACGATGCACTCCATTCCACTTTCCCAAGTGCTGAGTGCGGCTCAGGACTGCAATTCCTCAAGAACCGCCTCTCTCCATAGGAACCTACCTGGACCCCAAAATCATCTTCTGAGGCCCTTCTTCCTGTGCCTTCTCCACGTTAGGTCCGGAGGGTGGCAACATGAGAACGGGCCTCAGTGGTTTAGACGGCTCAGTGGTTTAGACCACAGCACCACCCGCGTCCCGATAGCTTGTTTAGCTTATACGTAAATCCGGCACTGGTCAGTTCCTTTACTGACAGCATAATACTTAGTTCTATGGCTTAGTGGTTACATGTGGTTCTAGCATACTGTCTTTCCAGCAACATATAGTCTCCTAGCAGTGTTCCAACACAGACTAGGATCTGGGCAAGGGAAGGAGCCAACAGCAAACTTGCTTCAAACCCAAGTGTATTTATACTTCAGATTGTGCTGAGTCACTCTCACATGCTTAACCAGCTGCAGTTACAAGACATACATACCCCAAAATAACCACACATCAACATCATCTATTATTATTATTATTATTATTATTATTATTATTATTATTATTATTACCCTGCGCATCTGGCTGGGTTGCCCCAGCCACTCTGGGCAGCTTCCAGCACATATTAAAACATAATATAGCATTAAACATTAAAACCTTCCTGATACAGGGCTGCCTTCAGATGCCTTCTAAAAGTTGAGTCATTATTTTTCTACCTGACATCTGATAAGAGGGTATTCCACAGGGAGGGCTGACTTAACCTTTGCTTTGTTCTTCTTCTCTGCATGCACAAACCCCTTCTACATTAACATACAATCCACAGTGGCCAACCAGATGTCTCTGGAAAATCCACAAGCGGGACCTGAGCAAAAACAGCAACTCTCTTGCGTTTTCCAGCAAATGGCGTTCAAGGGCATTGCTGCCTCCAACCGTGGAGGTAGTAGACCATAGCCACCAGTGTTAGTCACCATTGATGGTCTCCTCCTCCCGACTTTGTCTAATTCTCTTTAAAAGCTGTTCAAGTTGTTGGCCATCGCTGCCTCCTGCAGAAGTGAGTTCTGTAGTTTAACTGCATGAAACACCTTCTTTTATCTGTCCCAAACATTCCACGTCACTGGAAGCCTAAGTTCTATGAGAGAGGGAGAAGTAAACAACACATTTCTTTATCTGCTTTCTCCATGCCAAACATAATTTCATAAGCTTCTAACGTGCCTTCTTCTCTCTCGCTTTTTCTCTGAATTAAGACATCCCAAACACTGCAACCTTTCTTCCATAAGGGAGCGGCTCCGTCCCGTTGCTCACTCCCCTTTCCCTTTTCTGAACCTTGTAAACACCCCACACTGGAGCTTTTTGCGTTCGTACAAGCCCTTGAAGGACCTCTTGGGAATGCAATCAATGGGGCCAAAGTGTTTCTATTTGATGGGATTGCGCCTTGTGAGAGATACGCTGCTTTCAAGGTGAAAAGGATCAGTTTCATCCCAGGTTTGAGGCAATGCTCTCCAGTCCTCCCCAATTACTGGATACTCCAAAACTCCCTGAAAGTGTGGGGTTTCCGATAGTCTTTGAATGTGCAGCACATTCCTTATTTGCTCTCTGGCTGAAGTGTAGGGCTGTTTGCACAGCATGTCTGAGCAGACAGTGGCCTTTGAAGATGTTTACTAATTAAGTCAGAATCAACTGTGCAGGGAAGGAGAAATCACTTCAAACAATCCCCAGGTGTAAAAACTACTGGGTTGTTTATTTGGGCTCGGATCCAAAATCGGACAAGAGTTTCCCTGCCAGGCTCCCCTCCCCAAGTGTCACTTTCATTCCCATTGCTCTGTAGCTCCTTTCCTGAAATTATTTTGGGAAGATGGAAAGTGACACCGGAAATCTGGAGGCAAACGGTTCTGCGCCAGCTTCAGTGGCTCAGCTGTGTGCTCTGAGCCCATCTTCGTTTTCAGTGGGCCCAGCCACAGGCTTGGGACTGGGAATCCCTAATCCAATATAGCTTCAGGGAAGCAAAGAGGCCCTGATCTAATCAGCGCCGGAACCAAAGACTCCCCATGCTTTCGAAATGAACAGCAAGATATACTGTGAGATGGGTGTGTGTGTGTGTGTGTGTGCTGATTTTGCAGGGCTTCTGGCCTTATCTGCAGAGCTGATTTCCGAGAAGAGCATTGGGCAATTATCTCTCGGCCCCCTGGCAGTTGTGCTGTGGGGACCACCCTGTTCCCAATGCTATTTAACATCCACATGAAGCTGTTGGGACCGGAGGTGTACCGAGGCTCCACTGCACCTTGCCTGGCGGCTCAGAGTTTGGCAGAGGAACGGCCTGGGGAGCAGATGGATGGGCACCCCAGTCAGATGTGGGTGGTATAAATAATAAAATGAAGATGATGATGGAATTGGACACCCCTATTTTCATCAGAGAAATGTTGGGTATGGATTACCTGGCGTGAAGCCTGAAATGGGAACTAGTGCAAGATGGGAACGACTGCACACTGTGGCAGAATATTGTTGTCGTTTAGTCGTTTAGTCGTGTCCGACTCTTCGTGACCCCATGGACCAGAGCACGCCAGGCACTCCTGTCTTAGGTAAAGGGACCCCTGACCATTAGGTCCAGTCATGGACGACTCTGGGGTTGCAGCGCTCATCTCGCTTTATTGGCCGAGGGAGCCAGTGTACAGCTTCCGGGTCATGTGGCCAGCATGACTAAGTCACTTTTGGCGAACCAGAGCAGTGCACGGAAATGCCGTTTACCTTCCCGCTGGAGTGGTACCTATTTAATAATAATAATAATAATAATAATAATAATAATAATAATAATAATAATATCTTTATTGTCATTGCCCCCTCTCGAGGACAATGAAATTACTTGACTGCTACATAAAAACACTAATTAAACAATACAGTATCTACTTGCACTTTGATGTGCTTTCGAACTGCTAGGTTGGCAGGAGCAGGAACCAAGCAACGGGAGCTCATCTCGTGGTGGGGATTCAAACAGCTGAATTGGCAAGTCCTAGGCTCTAGGGTTTAACCCACAGCGCCACCCACGTCCCGTGGCAGAATATTACTGTCACATTATTCCAGGGCTGAAGGTAAAGTTATTCCAGTGCTGAAGCAAAGTTACAGGGAACCAGGCAGAGGGCCTTCTTGGTAGTGGCACCCGCCCTGGGGAACGCCCACCCACCAGATGTCAAAGAAATAAACAACTATCTGACATTTAGAAGACATCTGAAGGCAGCCCTGTTTGGGGAAGTTTTTAATGACAGATGTTTTAATGTATTTTTAATATTTTATTGGAAGCTGCCCAGAGTGGCTGTGGAAACCATTTACTTGGTTTCTCTTACTGGGCTAATGTGCTAGTATTGGTGAACAAAGTGCTGCTGCTATTATTATTATTATTATTATTATTATTTTGTATACCACTCTTCACCCGTAGATCTCATGGTGGTTCATAACATAAAATTACAATATAAAAACCACAGAGTGGTTTGGGGCCAGCATACCTAAAAGATTGTCTTGTTCTCTATATACCCAACAGCCCACTGCATTCTTCAGAAGTAGATACAATCCCATCAGGAAATCCATTCCACACAATTTTGAAATCATATTGAAAATCACATTTTTACTGCGGCGGCAGCAAACCCTTTCAAACTCTCTGCAGTTACATATCAGGCAGTCCCCTTCTCTAACTGCTTTTCATCACCTACTTAAACATGTTCTGTTCTTCAAAAATCTTTATCCCGGTTGGAATATTCCTGGATCTCAGTAGATTTTATGCATGTTTGTTGTTTTACACTGTTTTTATATCTATAGTTCCCCCTCAAAACATATATGTATTTATATGGAATTGTTTTTAATTGTTCTCATAACTTTAACTGTTTTTATATATTATACTGGAGTTTGCATTGAGATGCGTCAATGGAAGTGATTCATAAATGAAATAATAGTAATTATTATACATGTCTTGATTAGTAAATATGTGAGCTTTCCTTCCAATGATGAGTGGTAGCTTTTGCTTAATATACTGCCTTGCCCTCGCTTCAATATCTCTAATAGCTGAGGTTTTTATGTCAAGCCTATTCATTTTCATTTGAGTACTTTATCAGTTGGTGACTAATCCTCTAGAATATCCTCACTTGTTTGTTTATTTATTAATATGATCTCTTTCTTAAAAGTGTTTTCATCCCAGTTTTCTACATAAAAGGTTGAAAGTAGTTCACCCACCCACACTATAAATCTGAAATAACCCCCACCCTGCAACATAACAGCCGAACGACTTTTTAAACATATCAAAAGCAGCAGTAAAATGAGTACCAACCGTGAAAGTTAGGCAATTAATTACATTTCCATAGTACTAAACGGAGTCCTGCATCACCCGGAGTTTTCTGGCCACATCATCCAACCAGCCAATGCGCTGGCTGGGGAGGTGTGGCCAGGCCCCATTTAAACTGAGGCGTGAGCTTCTTTTCAGCTCGCTTCCTCAATCTCCCGCCCATCCTCCCTAATTTGCAGGTTTCGATATTGGCCTTGCTATGGTCCTCGGTCGGTCGCCATTGAGGGGCCTGGTAGGAATTTTTCCACTTGGCAAATTGGCAAGGGCCATTTGGTTTTCACCTACCTCGTAGCAATCGTCACAACTTTTGTAAGTTTTGGTGGTTAGGCATTGGTTGATCATGTGATGGGGGAGGTGAGGTGTGGCCCTCACCTGTCCCTCCAAGCTTAAGGGTATTCCATTAAAGCAGCGGTTCTCAACTTGTGGGTCCCCAGATGTTGTTGAACTACAACTCCCATCATCCCTGGGCTCTGGCCTTGGTAGGTAGGGGTGATGGGAATTGTAGTCCAACAACATTTGGGGACCCACAGGTTAAGAAAGGCTGCGTTAAAGGAATCCGGGGGTGTGGCTCTTGTCCGAAGCCCGGGGCGGGCCTAGGGCCATGCCACAACCATGTCGGTGACCCTGGGGGAGCTTGTGTTGGTTTGCATCGATGGGGCTCCCCCTATCAGTGGTTGACCCTTACTGGACTTCCTGTGTGACAGGCAGGAGTCAGATATAGTCGGGTCAATTCCAGTGCCTAAGCCAATACAGCTCACATTCTGTAACCAATAAATTTGTGGCCCAAATTTGCCCAATAACATTAATCTAATATCCATGTCCTTGTGTCTTATTCATCATTGAGGGGGTGGTTTCGGGGTCTCGACATGCAACAATTAATTCTGCATTTGAATCTATACATACGAGTTAGCGCATGCACATTCCATGCTAATCTGCATCCTCCTCTTTCCTTTCAGTGACACTGAAATATACTTGGAGTCAAGAGTGGATTTCATGCTCTTTATTCCGCTCAGAGTAGTGAGGAGGAATGGAAGTTCCCCCAGAATGTCTGCTTTATATACATTATTTACACAGTGGGCACCACGTGATTGGCTAATTCCAGGATTCACCTCAGGGCCAATCAGGTTGTTCACTTCCACCTGGAGCTGGATTGGGTGGCTCCTGTGGACCCATCAGACTGCTGCATTCTGGGTCCTATTGTTCTTGGACCAATCAGACTGCTGCATTCTGAATCCTATTGTTCTAGGACCAATCAGACTGCTACAGTTTGGATCCTATTCAACTCAGTACATAACAGACACATTTCCTCTTTTCTGGTGATGCACGGCAAGTGACTGTCCTACTCTGAAGAAAGTTTTTTGCTTTTCAGCATCTACCCAGTGTGTGTGCCAAAGGATGCCTACCTAAATTGCCCTTCAATCCATGCCTTTCAAATTAACTCTGGCCAAGGAAGGAGCTCTAGGAAATAAAAACTAGGGCGATTAAAATGTGGTGGCTGCAGGCAAACACTATAAACTGTTCAAAGCCAGGGACCTGCTTTATTTGCCAATTTCCAACACTGGTGTTTGCTGAAAGCCTGGGCCCATCAGAAATGTTAACTTAAGCTTTCCATTTGGGTTCCCCCCCCAAAGCCTTTGTTGCTTCAGCAAACAGGTCATGAATCCAGCACACCTACTCCCCAAACAAACATTCCCCCAATTATCTGGGGAATGAAGTGCATTTGACAAAGACATCAGTCTTCCCGAGACAGATCGCTGGGGGTGTGGGAGCATTCTGATTGTGCATGTTGGAGTCCTTGACCCCTGTCCTTCGCTTCCTTCATGGACCCCAGATAACCACTGAAAAAAATATTCTTCTTTGGTGTTACCTTTCTGGGATTGGAAGAGCAGAGGGTTTAAGTTACGCATGTGTAGGGTTGCCATACATCTGGAATTTCCCGGACATAGTTGGCAAACGGCCATCGGAAGTTGTGTCTGGGAGGAAATCACTGAAACATCCAGGAAAATCTGGATGTATGGCAACCCGGTGTCATTTTTTGACAAAATCTTTAAAAATAATAATGAAAAAATTCATTTTTTCCGTTTGAAGCTCAACAACTTATTTCCACTTTTTGAAATATGGCAACCCTTTGGACGTGCATGATTCGTTGTCCTGGAATTCACTGCTGTCACATTCAAAAACTCTCTGTCACTATTGTGCTACACCAAGTGTCAGCAAACTTTTTCAGCAGGGGGCTGGTCCACTGTCCCTTAGACCTTGTGAGGGACTGGACTATATTTTGGGGAAAAAGAAAAGATGCAAGAGTACCACGAGCCCCAGTGGCTGCTTACCTGTGTCATGCAAGTGGCAGGGGCTGGCGGTGGCGACGGAGGGACAATGAGTGGCGCGCAAAAGGGCTCTGGAGAGTGGCTGCTTAAAATGGCGGCCGCTCGAGTGCTGCTGCTGCTGGCACCAACAAAGCCCAGCCCCCTTCCTCCTCTAGGCAGGGCAGGGAGAAGCCAGGAGGAGGGAGGGAGGAGGCCCTGCCACCGTGTGAGGGAGAGGGACAGAACGCACGCTCTGACAATCCACGCAGCGATTCCTGGACTGTCCGCGGGCCGGATCCAGAAGGCAATTGGGCTTGATCTGGTTCGCGGGCCTTAGTTTGCATACCCATATGCCACACCTCCAGGTCATCTTTGTAGAACCCACCCAGATGTGGTGATGGCCAGCAGCAGAATCTCACAGGCTTTTTAAATATATATTTATATAGATAGATGATAGATGATAGATAGATAGACACCCACCCACACCCACCCACACACAGAGAGAGAGAAGTTTGGTAAGCACCAACTGTTGCTGTTTTTACATATAAAACAAATGACCTATTTGTCCAGACTGTCCCAGTCTTCAAACTGATACAGTGGTACCTCGGGTTAAGAACTTAATTCGTTCTGGAGGTCTGTTCTTAACCTGAAACTGTTCTTAACCTGAAGCACCACTTTAGCTAATGGGGCCTCCTGCTGCCACTGCGCCGCTGCTGCACAATTTCTGTTCTCATCCTGAAGCAAAGTTCTTAACCTGAGGTAATATTTCTGGGTTAGCGGAGTCTGTAACCTGAAGCGTATGTAACCTGAAGCGTATGTAACCCAAGGTACCACTGTAGTTCAAAACAAATAAGAGGGGCGAAGCGGTTTCTATTTTCCCATCGACCTTTGCAAAGAACTGCTGCATTTACATTTTTGAAAGGTGGCTGGCTCCGTCGCCTTAGAAGGGACTAGGTGTCTGCGGTTTGCCCCCAATCCTGGCAGCATGGTGTTCAGAGTAGACCGAAACTTTGTCGTGTTCATTCATTCCAGTGGGTTTACTTTGAGCAGAACCACTCTTCCATTCTATAAAAGTTGAATGTTTTGAGATTCTTCATTATCGTCAAAGGAGGTGAAAGATCAGATTCAAATAGCGGATTGAATCAGAATGGCACAGATTGGCTATGAAACAGCACACCTATAGTATATAGATAAACAAATAAAGCTACATGGGGATTTAACTTTATCTGTCACAGGAGATTAAAGTAAGAGAGACCTGTTCTGGAAGGCGGGGTTTTCCCCTTAAACAGGACTCTGGAAACATGATAGTCTCAGTTGAAAACTATTATTTCTTTGACAACCTGCTTTTTCATTTCCTCTGAGTTTCAAAAGCTGTTTATCATACGCAGTGAAGAGGTTGTGATTTGGAGAAGCAAAAGTCTACAGAGCCCCAGATGACTGTGTGGAACAGCACATGAGGCCCTGGTTCAGTGCTGTACATTCCTCTAAGCAACTTTGAGGCCCTTTCGGGTAAAAGAAGAAGCAGCACCCCACTTAGCCCTACTAAAAATATCTTGCACTGGATTCAATTAAGTGGGAAGCAGAAGCCGCTGGAAAGACTCTCACACAGTGGGGACTTTTCCCCTACTCACTTTGCCCTATGCCTTCTTGTGCCTCCCTCAAAGCTGGTCTAGAGGTTCAGGAGAACCCCTGTGACATCATGTAGGTGTAAGAGAGAAAAGATCATTCTGCCGGGCAAGCAGATATTCTTGCGCTGATCGAACAAACCTCTTGGCACTGTGTTGACTTCCCAACAGTGTAAAACCCAAGATTGCTTAACCCCATTTATGCCCACGTGACAGCTTTGCTCAGAACGGGCACTGTTGTAGCTCCCACATAATACCTGTTCTGAATTTGCAAAAACTTGCACGTTGGAACTCACTGCAGATGGATGTCAGCCAGGCGCTTTCACCGTACTCTTCTTTGGTGCCGGCTAAAAACGTTTTTGTTTAGGCAAGTGAAGGCAGATGTTTGGAAAGTTGATGCAAGTTTTAACCTGTCTTCAGTTCATTCTTTAAAAGCCTTTTGAAAGACTTAAAAAATATTGTTAATTGTTCCTGTTGGAAATGTTATTGTTATATCTTTTATGTACAGAGCTTTGAAGTTGGCTCCCCTCCCCCCGGTTACAATCAAGCAATGTATAATTTTTATGAAATAAATAAAATAAGCATGGGTGTCCACAGTATTTTGTTCCAGGGTGGGAATAAAACACTGAATGGTCAAACTGGTTAGTCTCTCTCTCAACCCAAAATGAGAATAATGCCTGACTGTATATTTAGCTTCATTTCTCAGGTTCTGCAAATGTTGGGAACTTTTCTAAAAACATGAAAGCTGGGAATATGGAGATTATGGTTCGTTGGGAGGGGGAACTGCCTCCTGCCCTGTGGATACACAACCAGGGGTATTAAAACTCTTGGGAGGAAAGCAGAATATTCGGACATGCTAGTATAACCTCATTGGCTCCCAGGAATGACAACCAACAAATCATAAGACTGGCGGATGCTAAGATAGATAAACTTCATTCGCATTAGCCAATGGCCATAGCAACAGCAAAACATTACACTATACGCAGAAAAGGAAATTTGATATAAGAGCACAATTTAAAGTCCTGAATCAGCCATCAGTTAGTGGTCCTTATTCTGATTGCCCCTGCTATGAACTTAGCAACCTTTGCTGTTATCTGCTCATTTTGATCTGATAGAAGACAGGACATTGTGGCAGTGGTTGAGCACCCTGGGATGGTTAGTACGAGTGGGGTGATGATCTCGTTCCCCAGGTCTTTGTAGAGAGTACAGGACAGGAGGACGTGTGCCGCTGTTTCGGTGCTACCATCTCCACAGGGGCAAAGACGTTTCTCAGGCGGGATCTTTTGGAATCGACCCTCAAGTACTGCAGATGGAAAACATCCAGTCTTGCAAGCGTAAAAGCACGTCTGTATTTTGGGATGTTAAGTTGGTGCAGATATGGGGCCAGAGAATCAAAATGGAGAGGTGGAAACTGAACATACAAAGGGCAGAATTTCTTTATAGTGGCCAGGTTGTTCTGATGCTCAATATCTTTTAGACGTTGACCAATTAGACTGTTTGCTTTAGTGGGGCCCATAGTGAATAGGTGTTGTGGGGATAGGCCACAAGAGTGAAGTTTTTGATAGACGGTTTTAAGCCAGGCACTTTTATGGGAGTCTTGAAGTACTAGGGATAGTAAACCAGGGGGATTTGAGTTTAGGCAGACCCAGAAGTTAAGAGTTCTTTGCCAAGTCCGTACTTCTACTGAAGGGAGCCTTGCCTCCAGTCTCAATGATGTGTTTGGGACGCAGGGCGGTACAGAAAAAATCTGCCTTAGAAACTTTGAACAGTTTCCAAAGTGCTAAGGTCCAAATTTGAGCCCCCTATAGTAGCTGTGTGTCAGGGAACTGCCATCTGAGACGCAGGAGGTGAAAGGGCTCACGGAGGGTGAGAGAGACCATTCAGCTGAGGAGGGGACCAGCAGGGGGAGAAGTGGAGTTCCAAGGGAAAGTGAGTCGGAGGGAGGGCTCAGAGACACTTCAAGCGAGAACAGTGGGGAGGTTTCAGGACCTCCTGTAGGGACACCCACTCCTCGCCGGAAACTGTCATGCCGAGAGTCCAGAAGACGCGTTTCCGTTAAGGAGCTTTTATGCTGGAAGAAGTTCCGTAAACGCCCACTGTCCGATTCAACGAGCAACTGATGGAGCCATGCTTAAGGAGCTCCGTCACAGACAGAGGTTTGTGGACTTAGCCAAACTCTGAGGGACTAGGATTTTACGCACAAGCAGCTCACCATCCCATCACAGCAATCGGACAGTCCCTGAAAGCAGCTTGTGCAGAGAGGCATCATGAGCAACCCAGCCGGAGCAGGGGGAGCAGGAGGAGCTGGAGAGGGTCCAAGCCTGGAAGAAAGGTACAGGGTGTTGGAAGTCCAGCTAGCACTGCAAACGGCGAGGCTAGAAGAAAGGAGGGCGCAGGATGCAGAAAAAGCAAAAGGCGCTACACTAGCAAGAAAGATGCCAGGATTGGTGCAGAAGTTTGGGGGGGACCCCAGGAACTACCAAGCCTTTAGGACAGAGATGCAGTATGCTCTCGAACTGCAGTTTAACGACTTTCCCGACGAGGCATCGCGAGTGGCGTTTGTGATTGGCCATCTCGAAGGGGGGGCGAGAGACTGGGTTAGACCCCTGATGGCAGGGAATAGTGAAATGCTGAAGGACACGAGGAAGTTTTTTCGCGCCATGGATTTGATGTTTTCCAGCGAGATTGAACAGGGACTGGTGCGCAGACAATTGATGGCTTGCAAACAGGGGAGCCGATCGGTTCGTGAGTACTGGACTGAGTTTACAATGTTGATACATAAATTGGGATGGGACCTATCGGCGGAACCCATTCAAATGCTCTTTGAAGAGGGGCTTTCTTCGGCGGTGAAAGACGAACTTTCCCGGGCGCCCAGGGCGGAGTCTATGGACCAGCTGACCAAATCAGCGCTGACCATTGGAGCGCGCCAGAAGGCAAGAGCCTTGGAGAAGCGGGAGGGGAAAGGAGAGCGTTGGAGGGATTTCCGCATTCCAGAGATTCCAGAGCCAAGTTTCCCGCCAGGAGAGCCGATGGAAGTTGGAACAGCGCGCGCACGCGCAGTTTCAAATCCCAGTGAAGGGAGGAAGAAGGAGGGAAAGAGCGCCAAGAAATGTTATCTCTGCCAGCAGCCAGGTCACTTTGCCAGAGTCTGCCCGCAAAGAAAGGAATGGCAAGGGATGGCGGGAGCTGTTGGGGGGAAGGAGGAGGGAGTCCAGGAGCCAGTAAAAGCCAACGCCTGGCTGCCACCGTCAGGGCACTGCAGCCAGGCCAAGGAGCAGTAAAAGTGCCCACTCCGGAACCTCCAAGACCAGCCCTAGTAATAGAGGTGTTGCTAGAGCTGGCAAACGGATACCCACTAAAGACAAAGGCGCTGTTGGACTCAGGCAGCTCCTGTAATTTTATGAGTAAGGAGTTTGCAGCTGAACACCAGATACAGACACTCCCTTTAAGCAACCCCCTGCAGGTGACCACGATCGATGGGAGGGAGCTGTTGGGAGGAGAAGTTAGCCTACAGACCGTCCCAATGGTTATGAGGGTGGCCAGGCACACCGAAAGGATAGCGTTCAATGTGGCCACCCTGGGAGGGGCTCCCGTCATTTTGGGAATGAGCTGGCTAGCGTTGCATGACCCGCTAGTGGGCTGGCATCAGAGAGTGGTCTCCTTTGGGTCAGCACATTGCCTGGAACACTGCAGAGAGGGAAAGGTGCCAGAAGGGGCAAAAGCCTTTCTAGCAGGGACGGAAGTGGCGGACAAAGGGAAGGTGCCCAAACAATACGCTGACCTGAGCAAGGTCTTCAGCGAAAGGGAAGCAGATAAACTACCACCGCATAGAGACTTTGACTGCCAAATTAACCTGGTCCCTGGGGCCCAGCTCCCCGTGGGCAAGCTGTACGCCATGTCAGACAGGGAAATGCAGGAGTTAAGGGAGTTTATTGATAAAAACCTGAAGAGGGGCTTCATCAGAGAGTCCAGAGCGGTGGGGGGGAGCCCAGTGTTTTTTGTGGACAAAAAAAACACGGATAAACCCAGGCTTGTAGTGGACTACCGGCGGCTAAATGCCGTGTCAGAACCAGTGACTTTCCCCATGCCCAGGATTGATGACATTTTGACCAGGGTGAGGAAGGGAAAGATATTCACGAAACTGGACCTGAGAGGGGCATACAACCTGATACGAATAAGGAAAGGGGATGAATGGAAAACCACCATGTTCACCCCTTTGGGGGCTTTTGAATATTTAGTTATGCCATTCGGATTGCAATCAGGCTCCGCCTGTTTTCAATCGCTCATGAACCATGTCCTGGGACCTTTGCTCTACAAGAATTGCGTGGCCTTCCTCGATGACGTGCTGATATATTCAGAGAATGAGGAGCAGCATGTAAAGGATGTCAGGGAAGTGCTGAGCCAGCTGCAAGCAAACCAGCTGTGGGTGAAATTGGAGAAGTGTCAGTTTCACACCAAGGAGGTGGAATTCCTGGGGTACCGCTTATCAGACAAGGGATTAGCCATGGATCCAGGCAAGGTCCAGGCGGTGCTGGAATGGAAGACACCGAAAACGAAAAAGGATGTGCAAAGGTTCTTAGGGTTTGGGAACTTTTACCGTAAATTCATCAAGAACTTTGCCCACTTAACGGCTCCCATCACGGACTGTCTAAGCAGCAAGAAGAAATTCGTTTGGACGGCGGAGGCGGAGCAAGCATTTGAGGAATTGAAAAGGGCATTCGCTTCGGAAGAACAGCTCCTGCATGTGGATTTACAAAAACCCATGAGAGTGGAAACTGATGCCTCAGACCGGGCGGTGGGGGCGGTGCTGCTTCAGCCAGGGAGCAATAAGTCGGAATGGAGACCGTGTGCCTTCTTTTCGCGTAAGCTGAACAAATCCGAGAGGAACTACACCGTATATGACCGAGAACTACTCGCCATTCACGAAGCGTTCCGGAGATGGAGACACTTACTAATTGGCGCACAGCATAAGGTGCAAGTGTGTACGGACCACAAGAATTTGGAGTATTGGAGAACGGCACGAGTGCTCAACCAACGACAAGTGAGATGGGCCCAGGAGTTCTCCAAATTCCATTTTGAAATCTGCTATGTGCCAGGTCCAGAGAACATCAGAGCGGACGCTCTCTCTCGCAAACCTGAATATTTGGAGGGGGAGGGAGCGCCTGAAGAGAGACATATTATCCCAGAGGACCACTGGGTGTGTGGGGCGGCCTGGGTGGGGCAAAGAGAACTGGTAGAGGGAACGGTAAATGATGAATACGCCCAGGATAAGCTCAGAGGTTTAAGGAGAGAGGGAGAAGACCCCGGAGGTTTTGAAGAAAGAAACGGGGCATTGTATTACAAAGGGGCACTATATATACCCGAAGGGGAATTGAGGGGGAGAGTACTCAAACAGCTGCACGACAATCCCACAGCGGGGCATTTTGGGCAACACAAGACCATGTGGTTGGTGACCAGGGAGTTTTGGTGGCCCAAGGTGAGGGAGGATGTACGGGAGTATGTGAGAAGGTGTGACCAATGCCAGAGAGCCAAAGGAGAAAGGCGGGCACCAGCGGGGTTATTAGAACCGTTACCCACACCAGAATGACCGTGGGAGGCGGTATCGATAGATTTTATGACTGATCTGCCTAAATCCCAGGGGAAAACCGCCATACTAGTCGTAGTAGACCTGTTAACTAAGATGGGTCACTTTGTAGCTTGCTCACATGCAGTCACGGCGGAAGAGACCGCGAAATTGTTTGTAGAACATATTTTTAGGCTGCATGGCGCCCCCTTGAGGGTGGTCTCCGACAGAGGGAAACAGTTCACGTCCAGATTCTGGAGGAAACTTATGAGCTTGTTGCACGTAGAGGTCAACTTTTCGACTGCCAGGCACCCTGAGACCAATGGGCAGGCAGAGAGGGCAAACGGTATCCTCCAACAATACCTGAGGTGTTATGTCAATGACAGAGAGAACGATTGGGTCAAAAAGTTGGCGCTAGCGGAATTTGCTTACAATAATGCAGAGAATGTGTCCACCGGGATGAGCCCCTTTTTGGCTAATTATGGGTGCCACCCCAGGGCGTTTCCAGGGGGAGGAGGGGAGAGATGGAGTGTCCCGGCCGCTGAACATTTTGTAGAAGAAATGGAAGCGATCCATCGTCAACTCCAACTCAACTTAGAAAGGGCCAAAGAAGAATATAAGAGGCAGGCAGACAAGAGCAGAAGGGAAGGTGAAACCATTAGGGTGGGGAGTCAGGTCTGGCTATCAACCCAAGGGTTGCCGTTCAAGGGGGGTTGCAAGAAATTGAGACCCAAAAGATTGGGACCATTTGAGGTCATCCAACAGGTCAACCCAGTGGCTTTCAGACTCCGGTTACCGAACCACATGAAACTGCACCCAGTATTCCACAGGTCATTACTGTCACCATATAGGGGGGAAGGTGAAGGGGTATCCACACGGGGGCCAGCCATAGAAGAAAGGGAAAGCAGCAACCATGTGGCGGAAATCATCGACTCCAGGTGGAAGGGTAATCAGGTGGAGTATTTGGTCGCGTGGGAAGGGGAACCGGAGTCGGAAAACACCTGGGTGACGGCAGAGGAGGTCCGTGACGAGGTTCAGCCAGTAGCGAGGTTCCGGAGGGAGTACTTTGGCACCACCGACGATGAGGAGGAACTGGAAGGATTCAGGGAATCGGAGTTGGAAGGAGGAACAGACTCCGATGAGGAGGAGTACTTGGAAACCGGAAACAGCAACAGGTGGAGGGAAGTGTTCGAAACTTCGGAAGATGAGGGAGGTTCCTTCAGGGGTTTTGCTCCCTCGCCTCCCGCAGAGGAGGGGAGGGAAGGGGGTGAAGGGGGCCCTGGAGGGGAGGTGGATGTCAGGGAACTGCCATCTGAGACGCAGGAGGTGAAAGGGCTCACGGAGGGTGAGAGAGACCATTCAGCTGAGGAGGGGACCAGCAGGGGGAGAAGTGGAGTTCCAAGGGAAAGTGAGTCGGAGGGAGGGCTCAGAGACACTTCAAGCGAGAACAGTGGGGAGGTTTCAGGACCTCCTGTAGGGACACCCACTCCTCGCCGGAAACTGTCACGCCGAGAGTCCAGAAGACGCGTTTCCGTTAAGGAGCTTTTATGCTGGAAGAAGTTCCGTAAACGCCCACTGTCCAATTCAACGAGCGACTGATGGAGCCATGCTTAAGGAGCTCCGTCACAGACAGAGGTTTGTGGACTTAGCCAAACTCTGAGGGACTAGGATTTTATGCACAAGCAGCTCACCATCCCATCACACTGTGCTAGGGGTTTAGCTTGGAGGCTGGGGGTTGCTAAGCGTTGCCGCCCCATGTCACAAAGAAAGGGGGAGATTGGTTGGCACTTTGTCTCTCTGGCCCAATTAAGAGAGCTCATAGCTTAATTTCACAGGGAAGGTTCTGACCAAAATTTCTTTGCCTCTCTCCTCCTCCACAACGTCTCCCCTCTCCCTGTTGAGAAAGGGCATGAGCAATAAATCCATGTTCTCTGGTGCTTGCATGCGCAAGGCTGTTTGCATGAAAAGCATGGCAGATTGACTGATAACAGGGAAGCCTATAAGAGGGGACAGCACCCGTTGCAACTCTCACCCAGCTTGAGCGACGCATGCAAGTCAGGCGAAATTCATACTGAAAATGTACAGATAACTCATTTCATCTCTTGTTGCTTTTGAAACAAGAGAGACGGGTAGATTCCTGGTAAAAAGGACACAAGTATTTTTTCAGAAGAAGAAAAGGGGAGTCAGTTCAGTGTATTTTATTTTTGTGACACAAAATGAACATTTTACAGGAATCGCTGGCTCAAGGCTGCCCCAATTCCAGTTTCTTATTCTTAGCTTGACTTATAGTGTCAAGTGCTGATGAAACCTTGAGTGATTGCCAGTTGAGTTGAGAGCTCATTGCTTCATCTTTCTTCCTCCTGCCCCTAACTGTGTTTGAGGCTCAAGCTGAACATTATATGGAGTTCTATGACCCAAAGCAGCCTGCTCAGGCTGAGGGTCAGAGCAGAGGAACATAAGATGTCATCTTTTGCTGAGTGAGATGGTTGGTCCATCGAGCTCAGTATCGTCTACATTGACCAGGAGTGGCTCTAAAGGGTTTGCGATATGGGTCTCTCCCAGCCCGACCTGGAGATGCCAGGATTTGAACCTGGAGCCTTCTGTATGCAAAGCAGATGCCCCACCACTGAGCTGCAACCCTTTTCACTTGTGGGTACGGATGGGAGAGCCATACTTTGAAACTGGCACTTTTCTGCATTTTTCAGCGCAGTTCTCCAGCCCAATAATGCATATAATGATGTACATTGTGGGGTAAATTATGCCCAGAGATGCAAATCATTTAAAAATCCATTAATTTTGGGGCGGGGAATACTTTGCAAAATTGTCCGCAGCAGGCATGGTTGCACACAAAATGTGTATACATCAATGATCACTAAAACACTGGTGCATTTTCGTGAGGACTTTTTTTAATTTACAAAAATCGCAAACTGATGCGGAACTGGTAGAGAAACCTCAAATTTTCAGAGTGAAATGGGCAGATTTGCCTATACAGTGGTACCTCGGGTTACATACGCTTCAGGTTACAGACGCTTCAGGTTACAGACTCCGCTAACCCAGAAATAGTACCTCGGGTTAAGAACTTTGCTTCAGGATGAGAACAGAAATTGTGCAGCGGTGGTGCAGCAGCAGCAGGAGGCCCCATTAGCTAAAGTGGTGCTTCAGGTTAAGAACAGTTTCAGGTTAAGAACAGACCTCCAGAACAAATTAAGTACTTAACCCGAAGTACCACTGTATACCAAATCATTGTAGGATAATACAGCTGTGATTCCATGGGGAGGCTGACTAGCCACATCACTCTTTCTCCTCTGGTTGTTTTCGAACTCAAAACCACCCTCCCCAAGATGCTGTTTCACCCACAGGGAGAAGAAGGCAAAGATCTACAGGCTGTGAGCCTGAGTGTAGGAAGAGTACCGAGATGGGGAGAGGAAGCTGCCCAATCTGGGGTTGCCCCCCAAATCACTCCCTGCAAGATGTGTTTTCAAACAGATGACAGAGATAGCATGGGAATGATAGTGGTGAACTGCCTTGGCTCAGTGCTTCGCATGCAGAAGGTCCCAGGTTCAAATCCACATATCTCCAGTAGGTCTGGCAAAGACAAGATGGTGCCTGCGATTTCCACTGAGTTTGGGATCATGCTGTACCCCAGGGGTAGCCAGATTAGTGCCATTGCCTTCCGTTAAGAGTTTGGGTGTAATCCTTGACACCTCCCTTTCCATGGAGGCGCAGGTTACAGCAACAGCCAAGGCGACATTTTTCCACCTTCACCACATCAAGCAGTTGGTCCCTTACCTTTCCCGCTCCAACCTGGCCACAGTGATCCATGCAATGCTCACCTCCAGGCTTGACTACTGTAATTCGCTCTACGCAGGGCTGCCCTTGGAGCTGTCCCAGAAATTCTAGCAGGTGCAGAATGCAGCAGCGAGGCTCCTCACGGGGTCTCTGCCATGGGAGCATATTCACCCAGCACTTTACCAGCTGCACTGGCTCCCGGTGGAGTACAGGATCAGATGCTGGTTTTGACCTTTAAAGCCCTTCACGGCCTAGGACCCTCGTACCTATGGGACCGCCTCTTCCGATATGCCCCACAGAGGACCTTAAGGTCCATAAATAGCAAGGGCCCCCTGCCCTAAGGAAGTCAGATTAGCCTCAACCAGAGCCAGGGCCTTTTCAACACTGGCTCCGGCCTGGTGGAATGCTCTGTCTCATGAGACCAGGGCCCTGCAGGATGTGATTTCTTTCCGCAGGGCCTGTAAGACAGAGTTGTTCTGCCTGGCCTTTGGCCTGGAATCAACTTGACCCCCCCCTTTCCTTTTTCCTTTCTCTTTCTGTGATGGAACTCCTATTTGGGGACTTCCCTGGCTTTTTTTCTGGCCCATGTAGAACCAGTCTGCATAGTTGGCCTTGGTGAAGATTTGACATTTTCATCCCCCAAAAGTTTTTGATTTGAGTTTCTACTAAAATGAGGCTGCATTTTAATGTTGTATTTTAATCTTGTTGTGTTTTAATCAATTGTTTTTATACTTGGTATTAGCTGCCCTGAGCCCAGGGTGGGGTATATAATAATAATAATAATAATAATAATAATAATAATAATAATAATAATAATTATTATTATTATTATTATTATTATTATTATTATTATTATTCTGTCAGACTCCTACTGCCATCAACCCAATCCAGCAAGATAAACAGTCAAGAAAGATGGGAGATGTAGCCCAACAGCATCTAGAAGGTACCCCAGTGGCTGCCTCACCTACTAAACACCTGGGGAGATTTTTCTTCTTGCTAGTGACGGCTCTCGAGAAAGTGTAGGAAGAGTTCAAAACCTGCCGTGTGCCCTTGCTATGTGCGATGGTTCACACACCACTTGCACATTCATATTTCTTTTCTTTTTTCCTGCACAGGGAATTTTTACAGCATGCAAAGAGGCCCTCTGCTTGCGACCTAACCAGTTTTTGAACCAGCCTATCGGGATTTTTCCTTCTGCGCTCCCTCCAGCGCTGTTCGAGGGAGAGTTTTGAATTCTGCAAACATTTAGGTCAATCAGCATCTGATCGTAGGAATGGGAGCAAGGAAGAAAGAGTAGGAGCTGCAGAAGGGGCTGGGAAAGCAAATGTAGAGAGAGAGAGAGAGAGAGAGAGAGAGAGAGAAGACCTAGAGGCATCTGACATCCCATCTGCTCCTTGGACTTGTAAACAGTCACACCCACCAAGAGCGCATCTGGTTCCAGGGACAGAAAGCAAGTCCTTTCACTTTCAGGCTCTTGTAATAGCAAAACGCAGAGGAAGAGCAAATGGGAAGCCATCAATCTCTGCGGCTTGCCGTTACCCGGAGGAAAAGCTTTTCTCTCTAATTTCCATCCAGTGCTGCAGAGGGGCCCTTAAGGAGCTGAGCCGGGAAGCGGGGCTGGGGGGTCGGGGAGGGAAATGGACTTCCTTTTAATTATGGATCATGACAAGCATATTTAATGAGATTGACAGAGATGATCGGCTTGCCCATAATGGCATTAAAAAGGCACGTCGCCTCCAATGGGAAATGGAAATGGAAACTGCAGGAACCCGGGACAAATTTGTTTGTTTTGAGATAAGAAGGCATCTGGGTGGTATTCAGCTTCGTTTCACACAGGGAAGAGTTTTCTCTTCTTTTGTATTTTAAAATTGTTTATTTGCCACAGTGTATATTTCAAACATTCTCATAAACTTTAAAAACGGTAAAATAACACATAGTGTGCTCCAACCTCATTAAAAGGAAGGAATACATTGTATCTACAGCAATTTGAAGGGATGTGGGTTAAACCACAGAGTCTAGGACTTGCCAATAAGAAGGTCAGCGGTTCGAATCCCCGTGAAGGGATGAGCTCCCGTTGCTCGGTCCCTGCTCCTGCCAACCTAGCAGTTCGAAAGCACGTCAAAGTGCAAGTAGATAAATAGGTACCACTCCGGTGGGAAGGTAAACGGCGTATCCGTGCGCTGCTCTGGTTCGCCAGAAGCGGCTTAGTCATGCTGGCCACATGACCCAGAAGCTGTATGCCAGCTAGCTCAGCCAGTAAAGCGAGATGAGCGCCGCAACCCCAGAGTCGGCCACGACTGGCCCTAATGGTCATGGGTCCCTTTACCTTTACCTTTACCTTACAGCAATTTGAAAGGTTAAAATGTATACTTCAAGTATTCCAAACTATGTTACCCACCCCTAACACTACTCACCCCAAACACCCAGGGAAGGCTTGCCAAAATCAAGGGACCAAACTTTTCCATGTTCATTCATTTCAGTGGGGCGATTGCCAGTGAAACTTAATTTGAACGCCATCCATTGGCTAGACCCATGGCTCTACCACTGCCAGATCCACTCCTCATTTTGTTTTATTTTTTTAAAATAATTTTTATTAATTTTCCATTTAAGCATATACAATCACATCATTATTATCCACTTCTTTGGCTCCTTAGAGCCTGTCAACTTCCTTCCCTCCTGCCTCTTGGCTTTCAAAACTAATCTTTATATCACTGCATTTTATATATTTTCCAGTTCTAATATAACTCATTACAAAATACCTCACAGTTTAAATAAATATAGAAAGGGGAAAAAATTCTCATTACAAGTCTTCAGATAACCCTACTAATGTTAAATGCTTACAATGCTCTTTCAAGTATTGTACAAAATTACTGCAATCTTTTTTGAATACTTTATCATGCTGGTTTCGGATTTTTCCTGTCAGCTTCACCAGTTCTACAAAGTCCATCATTTTCATCTGCCACTCTTCTTTCGTTGGTACTTCTTGTTGTTTCCAGTTTGGGGCTAAAAGAGTTTTTGCTGCTGTTGTTACATAAACAGTCTTTTATCTTTTTTTGTTATCTCTTCACCTGCTATACCCAGTAAAAAGGCTTCTGGTTTTTTAACAAAAGTGCTTTTAAACATTTTCTTTAATTCATTGTATATCATTTCCCAGAAAGCTCAGTTCTAAAATTAACCTCCAATGTGTCATTCCACCAGCTGGCTCAGGGCTTCTACTGCAGGTGGAACAAGCAAGTGATATTGATGTGATATGGTTCTGTAGGGCTGCCATATTTCAAAAAGTGAAAATCCGGACACAACAGTTGTTGAGCTTTTTCGAGGGCAAAGTTGTTGAGTTTTCCTTTTGGCTGAAGTTGTTGATCTCTTTTTGCAAAATCTCAAAAAAATAAAAAGGAAGCTTTAGAGCTATTTTTTTGGGAATTCGCCAAAAAACACTTCCAACATGTGTTGCCATAAGCCTGGGTTTCCCCAGACATTTTGGCCGATTGTCATAAATTCTGTGTGGAATGTGAAACACAGAGCAGCCAAGTACAACATCCCTAGAGTGGACATTAAAAGGGGGTGTCTGGACCAGCCAGTCAGAACTTCCTGTTTCCTCCTAGGCTGGGACAGACCTCCTCTACATATGACCAGAGGTGGCCGCGGCCTCACCTGTGCAGGTAACAAAATACCTCAGAGGAGGCCGCCATCTCTCTTTCTCTGACTACATTCATCGAAGAAGCAACATCTGCTTAGCCTAAGATGCTCTCTTGGCTTCCAGCCAAGAGAGGACAAAGGAACTATCTCCTTATGGGATAGTTTCCAGGTGTATATTACTTTTGTAACTTAAGTCTGCCTTCTGGAATCCATTTGTGAACAGAATGTGTGAGTAAATTCTTTTTATACTTTTATAGAAGACTGTGTCGTGTCTATCTTTTTATGAGGGACTAGAGGGAAAATTACCAAGGAAACTTATTTTTGAGGCTTTAGCGAGCCTGAGCAAATGCATCCGCTGTGCAAGTTTAAAAAGGGGAATGTTACTCTGCTAAACTGTAGAACTTGTTAACACAAGTTGGAAATGATATAATCAAACAATATATCCTCTCCTGCGTCCCTGAACATTCCCACATTCTGCCATAACGCTATTTCCAGTGGACGAATCACAGCGATGTCTAGGTTCTGGGTGAGCAGGAGGCAGGGAGATTACTAAGTTTACATCAAAGACTCACAGCTTGCGTCTGTGTCACACATTTGCATAACATTTGCACATGTAAACGTATTTATATGCAGGCACAAAGCTAGAACTCTGGACAAATGCAGAGAGCGACTGACTCACTGTGCTTTGCAGGATGCAAACATGGAAGTACCTTTAAAAGGGTGGTTATATTTGCATTATTTCCTTTATCTGCTAGATAGATTGCTGAAGATCTAATAAACAAAATGAATTAAAATAGGGAGGAGGGGGCAAGAGATCTGGGGCTCAGTGCAACATGGCCACATCTCAGCTCCTCACCTGGCCACACACCTGATGAGAGGTTAAAAAAAAGGGAGGATTAAGGTCTCTTCTAATCACTTGGGGCTGAATAAGTCATGCTGGCAGAATGACTGTGGAAGGTTTCATTCATTCATTCATTCATTCATAGAATCAGAGTGCAGAGTGTGAAGCTAATGACCAAAACCACATGTTTCCCAGTGGTTAACCCTTGTTCAAAGGTGATGCTGCTGGAGTGACTCAAATCTCATCGCAAGTGGGCTTAGGCTTTCGGTTTATCTTCTGTTAACAATTGACTCCACTCCGCAGCGCCGCCCTAACTCTCCACTGTGATCCCCTCCCCATTCATGAAACTCCCTTCAGGGTTAATGAGAAACTGAGCGGATGGAGGAGGAGACGACCGCTTGCATGCTGAGCAAACTCGGAGGAGGTGTGGTAGAAGAAGACCGGAAAGCCCTGGCTGGAAGGGGATCAGAAAAGAAACCCCATCTTGAAGGGCAGCTCTCTTCAAAGAGATTCAAGTCCCAGCCACACCAGACATCTGTCCACAGCACCACTCTCATTTTCTATACTCTTCCTCTGGAAGAAAGCAAGGTGTGGAGCTTTTCCCCTTGTCCAGGACTCATTTGACAATCATGGATAAAAGGTCCGTCCCTACCATTGGGTTGGCTGAGGCAGCTGCCTCAGGCGGCAGTTACTGTGTGTATGTGGTGGTAGCAGAGGCAGTTCTTCTTCTTCTTCTTCTTCTTCTTCTTCTTCTTCTTCTTCTTCTTCTTCTTCTTCTTCTTCTTCTTCTTCTTCCATTTCCCAAAAAAATAACAAAAACAAGAGTAAAATTTTACATTCCATCAAAATTCAAATCAACCTTTCTGCGGTTATTATAACATTCCCTTTATGTTAAGTACACATAAAAGTAAAGGGACCCCTGACCATTATGTCCAGTTGTGACCAACTCTGGGGTTGCGGCGCTCATCTCGCTTTATTGGGTGAGGGAGCCGGCGTACAGCTTCTGGGTCATGTGGCCAGCATGACTAAGCCGCTTCTGGCGAACTAGAGCAGTGCACGGAAACGCCGTTTACCTTCCCGCCGGAGCGGTACCTATTGATCTACTTGCACTTTGATGTGCTTTCGAACTGCTAGGTTGGCAGGAGCAGGGAGCGGGCAACGGGAGCTCACCCTGTTGTGGGGATTCAAACCTCTGACCTTCTGATCAACAAGTCCTAGACCCTATGGTTTCATCCATAGTGCCACCCACGTCCCCTGTTAAGTACATCTACTTCTAACATATTTATTTTATTTCCATCTACGTTTCCTCGATATTTCCCTCACTACTCAATTTTTTGTCAATCCTGCTAACGCTGTAAGATTCTTACAGTGTTTTTTTATATATAAAAAAATAGTTCACAAAATCCCCTCATTCTATATTCAAAAGTCCTTCTTCTTGATTTCTTATTCTTCCAGCCATTTCTGTGTATTCAATTAATTTTAGTTGCCAATCTTCTTTAGCTGGAACTCCTTCTTCTTTCCATCTCTGGACATATATCATTCCAGCAGCCATGGTAGCATACAAAAATAATTTCCTTTGTTCTCTTGGTACCTCTGAACCCAGAATTCCTAAAACTTACTGAGCCCTCTGGCCATGTCTATCTGTTTTCATTTCCTGAGGACACAACCGGGTGTTTGCCATACCAGCTTGTTCCACAAATTGTATGCTGCATTCCTCTTTCCCAGTGTGCATTCCTTTAACTGGAGCATTCTTTGTGGCAGAATTAAGCAATGCAGTTGTTATTACAAGATAAGGGCAACACAATACACCTTTATGTTCTTCAATGAACTCCAATGCACTCGTCAGTGCTGGCATAAAAGGTAAAGGTAAAGGACTCCTGACAGTTAAGTCCAGTTGTGAACGACTCTGGGGTTGTGGCGCTCATCTCGCTTTATTGGCCGAGGGAGCCGACGTTTGTCCTCAGACAGTTTTTCCAGGTCATGTGGCCAGCATGACTAAGCCGTTTATGGTGAAACCAGAGTAGCGCATGGAAACGCCGTTTACCTTCCCACCGGAGTGGTACCTATTTATCTACTTGCACTTTGACGTGCTTTCGAACTGATAGGTAGGAAGGAGCAGAGACCGAACAATGGGAGCTCAACCCGTCATGGGGATTCGAACCGCCGACCTTTGATCGGCAGGCCCAAGAGGCTCAGTGCTTTAGACCACAGCACCACCAGCATTCCTGGCATAGGAGGGGCTTTTAATGACTGTGTTTCTGCAGTGGGTGCTGCACAGGCTCTTTGTACTGTAGAGGTGGAACAAGGAAATCCCCCTCAAAAGGTCATTTAAAACCAGAATGAGCTTTCAGTTATGTATCAGAGGCACTGCTGGAACACAGAGATGGGATAGTGACTAAAATGGAGTAACCTGTGTTTCACCCCTGCTTTTTGAGGTCTAAATACAGTGCTGTTTTTCAGCCAGAGTGCAGTTCCAATGCCTCTCAGGTGGTTGCCATTGGTCAGGCTCTCCGCCTGCCTGCTTCTCTCACTGTGAGAGCCAGTATGGTGTAGTGGTTAAGAGCGGTAGATTCATAATCTGGGGAACCGGGTTCGCATCTCTGCTCCTCCACATGCAGCTGCTGGGTGACCTTGGGCCAGTCACATTTCTCTGAAGTCTCTCAGCCCCACTCACCTCACAGAGTATTTGTTGTGGGGGAGGAAGGGAAAGGAGAGTGTTAGCAGCTTTGAGACTCTTTCGGGTAGTGATAAAGCGGGATATCAAATCCAAACTCTTCTTCTTCTTCTTCTTCTTCTTCTTCTTCTTCTTCTTCTTCTTCTTCTTCTTCTTCTTCTTCTTCTTGAGTTTATGTACTTCTGAGACGTCTAAAACAAAGAGATGTCAAAGAAAACAACAACTACCAGACTTTTAGAAGACATCTGAAGGCAGCCCTATTTAGGGAAGCTTTTAATGTTTGATGCATTACTGTATTTTAATATTTTGTTGGAAGCCACCCAGAGTGGCTGGGGAAGCCCAGCCAGATGGGCGGGGTATAAATAAATTATTATTATTATTATTATTATTATTATTATTATTATTATTATTATTATTTCAAATCAAATCTGAAGCTGGTCAGCATGTGCAAGTCTATACTTTTTTTAAAGATCTGTGACTCCACCTAGATCCTAGCCACTTCTAGCCATGATAGGTCAAGCTATGGGGCAGGACCAATGAGTATATCCTTTTCTTCCATCTATCTCCCATGGAGCAGCAGCAGTCTTTAAGCTTTCCAGCCAGGCATCTACTGTTGGACAGGTGTGCATTTGTGCTGGGCCCTTCCGAGCTGCCCTAGCCGTCCCCCTGAATCTCAGAGTACAAGGAAGGCGGGGGCTCATTTATTTGACCAGCACCAGAACCAGGGGCGGCCCCCAAATTAGCTAGGGAGTCAGCTTGCCATAGTTTTCAGCACCTCCGTGGGTGGTGAACGCATCTGTTGTCAAACCAGCATCTGTTCAGGGCTGCCACACGTTGCCCAGCAACTTTCTGTAACAACTTCATGGGGGGTTCTTTGGGTGCCTAATTTTCTGGGGGGGGGGAAGCACTGTCTAAATGGAATTGAAAAATAGAATTGCCGAGTTGAAAGGGTCATCTAGTCCAACCTCCTGAGATGCAGGAATCTTTTGCCCAATGTGGGGCTTGAATGCACAACCCCAAGATTAAGAGTCTTATGCTCTACCAACTGAGCTATGTATGTATGGTAGAAAAATACACAGAAAAAGGTCACTTGCCTTATTGGTCCATCTAGTTTAGTAACTGTCTACACTGGCTAGCAGTGGGTCTTTGGGGATTCAGACGTGAATTTCTCCCAGACCTACCTGGAGTGTTAAGTGCTAAAAGCTGCACCCAGAAAGTAACATGTCGTAAGTAACATATCAGCAATTGGTGCGGGTGATTTTGCAGAGGTGTTACGTGGTTCTGATGGGCTGCTGCATTCTACATGCAGTCGTTCTCACTGTCTTTATACAATATAGGCAATTGTTTTAGATACAATCTTTATTGTACAGTCGTACCTTGGATCTCAAACGCCTCGGCTCCCAAACAAATTCGCTCCTGAACAATCGAAAGCCGGAAGTGAGTATTACGGTTTCCGAACAATTTTTGGAAGCCGAACGTCTGGCGTGGCTTCCGCGGCTTCCTGCAGCCAATCGGAAGCCACGCTTTGGTTACCGAATGTTTTGGAAGTCAAATGGACTTCTGGAACAGATTCTGTTTGACTTCCAAGGTACGACTGTATTGCAAAATTGCTTTGGGATGTTCCACAGGAAGCAATTCAGAGAGGAAATAAATAAATACTATCTCTTGACTATCTCCCATCAAAGTACAAACCAGGCCTGACCTTGCTCAGCTTCCGAGATCAGACGAGATTGGGCGTGTTCAGGGTAGTATGGCTGTAGACATCTCTCAGCTATCTATCTAACTTCCAGCTTGGCCTTCATCCAAAGGCTTGGATCTTTGCCAAACCACAGTGGGCCTCAAAACTAATGAATGAATGTGACTAACCTGTGAATTGATGGCGAGAATGGTAAGTCCGCTCCTAAAACCAGCAGCTTTCACCTTTGTTTGTGAGCTCTGCAAGTGCATGTTTATTGTTTTGTTTCGTGAGGCTTACGAAACTGATCTGGGCATGCAGCCAGCACCCCTTCCCAAAAGACAGGGCAGTCAAATATTTGCAGAGAGCAACGGCTGCCTAGCCCTCCGGTCCTTATCTCCCCTGACAAAAGGAAGTTGCGGAACTGTGTTTCCCTGTCAACGGATGAAAAATGCAAGGAACTAGATGTAGGCAAGATGACATCACGGGGAACCTCCTTGCTGACCTGGTTCAAGGGAAGTGAGGGGGGAGGGAATGCACATGTAATAAAGAGCCTCTGTTTGAAGTGAGGAAAGGAGGGGAAGCACACACGGGACCCGGTAGCTTGCAGGAAAAAGATTAGGTTAGTGGATAAAAGAATAAAGCTGAGGTCAGCCAAAGGCCTTAAAGAGGAGAATCAGCCTACCAAGGAGAAGGGACTGAAAGAAAGCGAGTTGTGGATACATAAGGAATTAAGACACATGATGAAGGATTGCAGCTCTACTACAGCATGCAGAAGGTCCCTAGTTTGATTCCTGGCATCCTCTGCCTGAAATCATGGAGATCCACTCATAGTGTAGACCAAGGGAAGTCAATGTGGTGGCCTTCAATGTTGGGTGGGCCTTCAAATTCCTAGCTATCATGGCCACCATGCCAAGGATGATCAGAGTTGATCTCTGATCAGATTATCAGAGTCTAGAAGCCTGTGGCTCTTGGAAGATGTGAGCATGTGACAGTGGCCACACTCCGGACACAGCTTCAATTTGTTCTCTAAACCAGGTAAGGGTAGCCAATGGGACTCAACCCCTGAGTGAGCTAGGGGCCTCCCCTCCATGTGAACACAGACTATGGTGGATTGACTGAATGAGACCATAGTGGTCCAACGGTCAAGAAAGCAATTTCTGCATGTGTTGCGGAGGGAAGCGAGGGGCAGATGGGGCTCATCCACCTGGGAAAGTAGCCTATCAAGGAGAAGGAAAACTTTGGTGGTAATCCTCTGCTGCCTTGTGGGATATCTTTGGGAGAAGAAAATGCTTAGGGGTAAACCCTCCACAAATCTGGTGTGGAGTCCCTAAGACAGTTGGATGGTGCCTTCCTTCTGGAAACTTTTGCAGCAAAGCTGGTGCTAAATGTATTGCTCTGCTTTCCTTTGGACCACACCAGTGAGGCCAATGTGTGTGTTTTTGTGTGTGTGTGTGTGGGGGGGTATCTTGCTCTGGGCAGCCCAGGACCTCCATACAGTGGTACCTTGGGTTACAGATGCTTCAGGTTACAGACGCTTCAGGTTACAGACTCCGCTAACCCAGAAATAGTGCTTCAGGTTAAAAACTTTGCTTCAGGATGAGAACAGAAATCGTGCTCCGGCAGTTCGGCAGCAGCAGGAGGCCCCATTAGCTAAAGTGGTGCTTCAGGTTCAGAACAGTTTCAGGTTAAGAATGGACCTCCGGAACGAATTAAGTACTTAACCCAAGGTACCACTGTACACACTGCCCAGGCTTGCTCTCCGGCAGCGACGCCAACTTGAATAAAACATTGGGGAGCCTAGGAAAGCCCCACTCCATATAATCCATCTTATGACAAACACACACACCATTTCAATGGCAAGGCCCATCAGTTTGGGAGGGGGGCTGGCCCCCTCAAATATTTTAGTGGGGAGGCCGAAGGGACCTCGCCCCCTAGGAGCTGGCTCCTATGCGCCCCAGAGGAGGTCACTTCAGTGCTTCTAACACAGCAAAAACAACACGGAACAAGCAGTTACGAGTTACTCGTCTCCGTAGCCACAGCAGGCTCTGGGATTCTCCAACGGTTTGACTTCACCTCCAGAGGTGCACTCCCTTGCCTTTTGAGACAGGCGGATGCCATCAAGGTTGGGGACCAAATCTGGGACCTTCTGCATGCAGAGCATGTGTCCTAGCATTGAGCTATGCTCCTCCCTGAGGGTTCCACATGCGCTTGTGCCAGCTTTGCTATACATCTTCCCAATACAGAACAACAAACCCCTGTGTTGCAAACTTAACACAACAAACAATACAAGCAACACGCAGACCAGTATACTAGATAGGGATCCCGGATCGTATGAAACAATGACCTGTGTACATGAAAACTATATAAACTTTACACATATCCTTATGACCACTGCTCCTTGTGCATTTTTCTAACCTATGGGGTATGTACCTTTGTTGTTCTTATTGTAGTTGTAGCATATGGATTGTAATGTGTAAAGTTTATATAGTTTTCATGTATAGTGGTACCTCGGGTTAAGTACTTCATTCGTTCCGGAGGTCCGTACTTAACCTGAAACTGTTCTTAACCTGAAGCACCACTTTAGCTAATGGGGCCTCCTGCTGCTGCCGCACCGCAGGAGCATGATTTCTGTTTTCATCCTGAAGCAAAGTTCTTAACCTGAAGCACTATTTCTGGGTTAGGGGAGGCTGTAACCTGAAGCGTATGTAACCTGAAGCGTATGTAACCTGAAGCGTATGTAACCCGAGGTACCACTGTACCCAGGTCATTGTTTCATACTTGAATTCTTTTGTAGTTGTGCTGAAGAAGATTCAAGCGAAACAGTCAGATTATCCGCCATCACTGTCCGTTGTTATTCACTTACTACTTTGGCACCATGAACGCCTAAAAAAGTTTTACCGCTTAGCCCACAGGATAGCATCTATTACTTTATTTCAACCATAGACTTATTATACTTCTACGGACCTTCAAAGATTGACAGACGTGTGCTTAATTGATTTCAAATATTTTAGAGATTTTACAAGTGCACACATTTTGCTTTTGTTGTACCAAATCATGTATATTATGCAATAATAATTACAGTGCTATCTAGTATACTGGTCTGCGTGTTGCTTATACATCTTCTCAATGGCATGGATGACACTCTCAGCCACGCCATAGACGATGAAACCATTGCAGGTTGTTATAGGAGCTGAAGTTCTGTCTGCCAAGTTCTGCAGAGCTGTGATAAAACTCGAAAGTTTGTTCGGTTTGACAAAATACTAATTTAGCAACTCACGGCAGGCTTCTTTGCGTCACATTAATAAAAACAGTAGATAGATACATACTTAAATATATATATATGGCGTGATTGGAAAATGCAAGGAGTATTGCTCATATTGTTCTGTCCATTTCCCCCTCAGAAGAAAAGCAGGTGTTTTTGCACCTTAAAATCCCCTCTAGCTTTTCAGATGTGTTATGATACTTTAAGACCATTTGAGGTCTTTCATTAACAACGAAAGTTCTTCTCTGAGCTGGGGGGAAGTAAGCATAATCATTAAAGGGGTGGTGGAATACTGTTGAATAAAGCACTCATTTTTTTGCAGAGGAAGCAGTCGGTCTAACCACTAATTTTTCATTCTTACAATTGACATGAAAGGAAATTGTCTTTAACTGTAGCCGGTTCAAAAAATGTGGTTCCTCTGGGCAAGAAAGGAAGTGGCTGGGGGATGTTGAGCTCTTTGTTCAGTGCTTAGCATGTAAGGCAGGGCTGGGGAATTTGTGGTCCTCAAGATGTTCTCAGACTCCAACTCCCATCAGCCTCAGCCAGCAGCTCTGCAGACATGACATGAAGGCTGGCGACATCAACCCTGCACTGCCTGGAGACAGACAGCCAGTGACCAGAGGAGGAATGACCTCTGGGAGGAGCACAGAGAGAAGAAACGTGGTAGCACATCTGCAGACCACAACTGGACACCTTCATCTGCCCCAGCTGCAACAAAACATGCCTCTCCTGTATCAGTTTCTACAGCCACAGCAGGCGCTGCAACCTCCCAACAGTTTGACATCATCCCCAAAGGCGCCCTCCTCCCTCATCTCCCCAGACAGACGGATGCCAAACCGTGCTTGACAGTTCTCAGCTAGACGGACCGATCATCTCGCTTGGTATAAGGCAGTTTCATAGATATATAAACGTCTATCATAACTAAGCCCCTGTAAGCAGAAAGCAGCAAGGGCTCTGATGCAGTGGTGATTCTGAGCTGATTAATTCAGGTCTCAGCTGAAAGCTCACTTGGTGATGTATTTTTCGGGGCCTCCTCTCTGCCATTTACATAATGTGATATCCACATGTTGGCTGCTTTATTTATATTCCATTTACTTCAAGGCAAAGGGAAGCAACATCTGGAAGGCTGAGATAGAATCCTCACCCCCCAACACACACACACCAGAGCCTGGGCCAGCATTCCCCTTGGAGGTGATAAGCTTTTATCACCCATTTGGAGTGAAAAAGATATACCCACCCCCCTTACACAACCTTGTCCCCTAGTGACAGGATCCATCCTTTGAGCAAACATGCAGAGGAAAGGGATAATGTTCCTAGACTTCATTATAGCCCTGCCTGTGAGCTAAACCATTACTCGTTCTGATCGATTTAGCTTTTTGTGGCTCACTTTGTGGGAAGGTGCAGGAAAGTTTGCTTGGTAGGAGATGAAAATAAAATGCTAATTGTAGCTGGTTATGCTACCCTCTTGGCTTGAGTTTGCCCATCAGAGTCCCCGCTCACTTTGGGGGGAAATACACCAGAAAGCATTTTGCAGCTTAATTGTGGTCTCAGGAACTAGGGATGGTGGAACCTGTCAATTTACGTTTCTCGTTTTTTCTCATCTTAAGTTCAGTTCACCATATTCCTGCATCAGTTTGCAATGCTTTTTTTAATATGTAAAAAAGTTCTCATGAAAATTCATCGGCACTTTAGTGCACATTTTCCCCTAATACGCACATTTTTGGCAAGCAATTTCCCCTAGCGCAATGCATTTCTGTATGTTATTTTCACAAATATCTTCATTTTTAAGAATATAACATAAGAATGAAGCCTTAGATTAGCAGTACCCGGAGGTCCAGCGGTCCGCCAACCCCGTGGCCAGAGGGGAAAAACAATTCCAGAGACTTCTTGGTCAGAGAAAAGAGATTTATTGAGATCTGCGCAGAGGCAGCCAGTGGAGTCCTCTCCAAAGACTGGCTACGCCCAATTTCACATTTGCAAACTTTCTTATACCTTGAAAACACCCTTCCCTCCCCCAAGCTTCCCCAAAACCTTCTCCAATCAGCTGGCAAGTTTTAGCTTACTCCCTAATATGGCATATGGCTAGCTAAGCGCCCCTCCTTCCCTTGTTCGTGTGTTCTTCTCTTGCGTTACTGCATCAGAGAGCATGTGCAGAACGCAACTGCAGTTTCTGCTTAGCTGAGAGAAAAAAGAGGAAGTGGGCTTCCCTGCTAGCCAGCAGAAAGAGGAAGCTGGCCTTTCTGCAAAGCCGCTGCTCGCTGTCTGCTAGCCGGCAGAAAGAAGAAGTGGGCCTCTTCCCAATTCAGCAAAGCAGGATAGTATGCAATTTTAACAGAGCAATTTACTTTAGAAAACAATTTATCAGAGCAGAGCAATTTACTTAAATATAAAATACAGGGAATACCTTCCCTCTCCCTTCATTCCCTCCTCTTCTTTTGGGACAACCTATCTCCTAGGTTCGTCCTGGTCTCTCGGGTTTATAATCCTGGGGAAGAGCAATAAGGGCCATGATTCTTTTTGCATCACACCTTGTAAGCATTGCACGAAGCAGGGTATACAGAGGCAAAGAAGCAGAAGGATTAACAGCGGCCCTGCTAATAATACCACAATATGCCTGAGCCAACTGCCATGAGGCAGCCAGGAATATAACCAACCCCATAGATCACCTCCTGTAGTTTTCAGCGGGTTCCTGGCTATCATTGTTTCCATGTGATCAATGGTGGCTGAAATGCTGACATTATTATCTGGGACATATCTATTTTATTGCTGAAGGGCCCACTGATACTCGTGCTCTATCAGCTGCCTTGCTTTTTGGGAGGTTGTGTCCCACCTCTCTGAGGAGGAGCCTATTATCTTAACCAATTTTCCCACCTGTCCTTGTGGATGCTTAATACTCTCATGATTTCTTCCCAACATACTGTATCCGAAAGGGGCTTCTCCCTCTACATATATTAACATATACCCACAGGAATATATATATCCACCCTTGCAGAGGCCTGACATACGGAGTGACTATATTAAAGAGTTCTGGCCCCAATATCAAAAGTCCTGGCGGTGCCTCAGACTTTGCTGGGGGAAAAAAGTCTCTACGTTGGGGACGCTGCCCGCGGGCGTCCCTCCCATCCACTTGTCCAGTCGTCTGACGCTCTTCTGGAGATGGTTAGCTTCAGAGGATCATCAGGATTTGGTGTAACTGTCCAATCTAAAATAGCCTTCTTCACTTAAGTGTGGTGGACCCAAGGGGTGAGGTCAGGAACTTTAACAGCAGTGGGCCTGGGTCCACCTGTTAGAAAAAGAGAAAATCTCGGGAGAATGACTGCACATAATTATCAAACTGCACATTTTGACTAGCATGGGGGGTTATGGCAAAACTGAGTGGACAAAGGCTGGTCCATTGTCAGATCCTATTGACCTAGGTAGTCCATAGCGGGGAATGATCTTCTATAACAGGCACCTGGTTACCTCTGGAGGTAAGCAAACCTCTTTCCTTCCAGAAGGCTCCATGGGCATGTAAAGTCAGAAATGCATACTTGGAATCAGTATAAATGTTTATCCTTTGTCCCTTTGCCAAGCACAAGGCTCTGGTGAGCGCTGTTATTTATGCCAGCCGGGCCGACGTTCCAGGCGGGAGTGGCTGCACTTCGATCACTTGGTCTTCCAAGGCTACCACTGCATAGCCTGCTTTTCGCTGTCCAGCCTTAACAAAGCTGCTTCCATCCACAAACCATGAAGGCCAATGGGGGTTTGCCTCCTCTTTGAGGTCAGGCCTGCTAAAATATTCTTCATCCATTACTTCAATGCAATCGTGCATCTGCTCCTCACCTTCTCCTACTGTCAACAGGGTAGCTGGGTTGAGGGCGGTGGTGACCTGAAACTTCAAACGCGGATGCAGCAGTAACATCTGGCACTTTCTCATCTTCGCTTGGGAGAGAAAATAGGTACCCTTCATGTCAAGCAGAGCTGGGACTGCATGCGGGGTCACACAAACAGTGTCTTGGCCAAAAATAAATTTGTCTGCTTTGTTCAGTAGGGTGGCTACTGCCACAACTGCTCTCATGCACGGCGGTAAGCCTTGTTCTGTAGGCGTCAGGCGCTCAGATAGGTATGCCACTGGCTGTTGCCAGCTTCCCAATTTTTGGCACAAAACCCCTTTCGCTGTCCCTTGGTCCTCATCCACGAATAGAGTAAAGGGTTTCTCAGGGTTTGGGATGCCAAGCGCTGGGGCTTGCTGTAGTGCCTTCTTCAAATTCACGAAGGCTTGCTGTTGTTCTGTGCCTCAAACAAAGGGGTCTCTCTCAGTTCCTCTGGTTGACTCATGTAGAGGCTTGGCAATGATGCTGTAATTAAATATCCATATCCTACAAAATCCTGCAGACCCCAGAAAGCCACAGAGTTCTTTGGTTCTGGTATCAGGATAATAGCCTGCTTCCTTTCTTCACTGGTAACAAAGGGGTCTTCCACTGTGATTGGCATTGCCTCAAGATCCTATGTTGGAGCAGTCGCTCTAGATGCACCCATACTCCTTCAGTCGCCCTTCGTGGGATGGGATACTTATTTACTGCAACAGGATTGACAAATGGCTTGGGCTTCACAATTATTGGTGGGATATTCTTTGCCATTCCTGGGGGGTTCACTTGTTCCAGAATACTGGCGGGGATGGGTCCCTCCTCTTCTTTTACCATCATGAGGCGCCAGTATTCCCTCAGGGGTGCCTCCACAACCAGTTCCCCAAGTGACATAGTGGACAATGTGGCTTCTCCCGATGGCTTAAAAGTAATTTGGGCTTGCAACTTTACCAACAAATCTCTTCCTAATAATAGAATAGGGCATTCTCTCTTCCAGTGCCCTTCCTGTCGGCAGATGGCGCACTGATTCCTCCCCAGACGGCTTCGCCCTCCTCCCCGGGCACTTCCTCTTTCCTGAGGGGTGGGTGTGGTAGCCTGTAATGCCATCAACTTCCTTGTTTGATACTTCTCCTTTTTTCTCTGGGCTTCCTCATCTCTCTGATTGTAAGTGGTTTGAGCTAACTTCAACATCCATTGCAGCCCATGGTCAATGCACCCCTCATGCTTTTGGATTTTTTCTTTTGGCGAATATCGGACGCTGCCTGAGCTACAAAGGCAGCCTTTATAATGGGGCGTTGGCAATATCATCTGGGTTCTCCTCAAAGGTAGGGTTCTAATTTCTCCAATTGCACACATCAGCACTTGAAAAAGGCACATGTTGGACTGTATAAGTGCGTGGTGGTGCTTCCCCACCCTGTCCTGGGGGGCTGGTGGGTCATACACTCTGCGTAGAGGCATCATTGCAGTCCCACCCTTTTTCTGTGCCTTATGGGACTTATGGAGGGACGCCCTGGTTGCTGCTTCTATCCATTTCTTCTGCCATTTCTTCCCTTGTGTTGGGAAACATCCTGCTGCTGCCAACAAATGGGAACTAACATCCACTTCTTTCGCATAGGGTTGTACATACTGTTGCAATCTCAATTGTCTGATACTGTGTCCACCTTTTTCCTTTCTTTGCTAACTCAATTAGTCCCTTCATAAACTCCTCATCATTCTCTTCCTCTTTGCTCTCTAATTCATCAACCTTGGAGGGTTCAGGCTGAGGGCCGGCTCCTCCCTGGTCCTGGGGCCCTGGGCCTCGGGGATTCGCTAGAGGGGTAGTTGGTGGAGCATAGGGTGGCGGCGGTTTAATGACTTCCCCCTCTTCTCCTTCCTCTCCTTCCGGCTCTGATATCACCGGGGGCTTTTCTGACTTCCCTGCCGGTTGGATTGCACAAATTGTATTTTGTGGGGCGTCGCCTCGGCAGGCTTTCAGCCACGGTGGATTATTTTCTACATTGATTTTCCAGGTAGAAATATAAGGGATCTGGTCTGGGTGGACGTTCAAGATATTTTGATATAGTGGGTTGATTAGTTGCAAATTAAATCTGCCCTCCGAGGGCCAATTAGTTCCTTGGGTGGGCCAATCAACCTCACATAATGTCCTCATCCTCTCTCTTCTCAATTTGAACCCAATCATCATGCTTCGTAGCTGCTTTCCAGTTGGTTAAAAAACATTTCAGAGGACTACGTTAGCTTGCCCCAGACCCCATTTTTCAGATACTCCGCTCCTAACCGGGCTTAAGATCCTTTCACACACCAACCACTACAGACTGTGACTTGGCGAACTCTCGTTGCCAAGAAATGCACAGCCCTGCAATCGCTCGGCCAAGGGGACGCTAAGCCCCGGCCCACACTTGACAATTCAGCCACTGGAGTATCTGACATGCAACATACAAAACACACCAAAATAATTTTCCCTCTGTTTCCCCTTTCCCCAACCTTACTGGCGGCACTCTACTGCCACCTCTGTTTCCCCTTTCCCCTTTTCCCGTCTGGCGGGGCGGCACCTTATTGCCACGGCCAGTTCCTTTGTTCCTTTTCTGGCGGCACTCTACTGCTCACAGCCAGGGGAAGCTGATCGGGCTTCCTACCACGCCCTTTCCCTTAGGGTTACCTGTTCCGCTGCGGACCCCTCCTTCGGCCGTCCTCTTTTCTCTCCCGACTGGGTGTCTCGGCTCAGGCACAGCGTGGCGATCTCCCCCTACAAACTGGCAGGGTGCGCGCTGGAGATTGCGAGCGCTGGTCCCGGTTGCTCACCCGGTCGAGTCTGGCCCCTCGGTCCACCTTTCGTGGGGTGGGGACCTCATCCCGGACGAGCCCCCAAAATGAAGCCTTAGATTAGCAGTACCCGGAGGTCCAGCGGTCCGCCAACCCCGTGGCCAGAGGGGAAAAACAATTCCAGAGACTTCTTGGTCAGAGAAAAGAGATTTATTGAGATCTGCGCAGAGGCAGCCAGTGGAGTCCTCTCCAAAGACTGGCTACGCCCAATTTCACATTTGCAAACTTTCTTATACCTTGAAAACACCCTTCCCTCCCCCAAGCTTCCCCAAAACCTTCTCCAATCAGCTGGCAAGTTTTAGCTTACTCCCTAATATGGCATATGGCTAGCTAAGCGCCCCTCCTTCCCTTGTTCGTGTGTTCTTCTCTTGCGTTACTGCATCAGAGAGCATGTGCAGAACGCAACTGCAGTTTCTGCTTAGCTGAGAGAAAAAAGAGGAAGTGGGCTTCCCTGCTAGCCAGCAGAAAGAGGAAGCTGGCCTTTCTGCAAAGCCGCTGCTCGCTGTCTGCTAGCCGGCAGAAAGAGGAAGTGGGCCTCTTCCCAATTCAGCAAAGCAGGATAGTATGCAATTTTAACAGAGCAATTTACTTTAGAAAACAATTTATCAGAGCAGAGCAATTTACTTAAATATAAAATACAGGGAATACCTTCCCTCTCCCTTCAAGAACATTAGAGAGGTAAAGGTAACGGCCTCAGCCCAGTATACTTGAAGGAGCATCTCCGCCCCCATCATTCAGCCCGGACACTGAGGTCCAGCTCCGAGGGCCTTCTGGAGTAAGGTTACCAGATTTTTTTCAATGAATCTGGGGACACTTTTCAGAAGTTGATGGGGGCGGGGATGGGAACAGTTATGGACCACAGGTATGAAGTTCACGGCATGTAATGCCTTAAGAGAGAATATAATGAAAATGATCTACAGGTGGTACATGACACCAGTCAAGCTTGCAAAAATTTATCATTTGCCCGATATTAAATGTTGGAAATGCAAAGAGACTGAAGGTACATTCTTTCACCTTTGGTGGACATGCCCAAGGATTAAGACTTTCTGGGAGATGATCTATAATGAAATGAAAAAGGTATTTAAATATACCTTTCTGAATAAACCAGAGGCCTTTCTCCTGGGCATGGTCGGCCAATTGGTGCCAAAGAAGGATAGAATTTTCTTTATGTATGCTATAACAGCAGCAAGAATACTTACTGCAAAGTACTGGAAGACTCAAGATCTACCCACCCGGGAAGAATGGCAGATGAAGGTGATGGACTACATGGAACTGGCGGAAATGACCGGCAGAATCCGAGACCAGGGAGAAGAGTCGGTGGAGGAAGATTGGAAGAAATTTAAAGACTATCTACAGAAACATTGTAAAATTAATGAATGTTAGAAGGATGTTGGAATGAAGTTATGTGGTTTTAGCAGAAATGTTATAAAGGTTTAGGAAAAAACAGACTGTTAATTGGTGAAAGGAGGGAAAGTAAAGTTACATTATATTAAGATAAATTACAGGACAAAAATTGGAAAAGATGGAAAGGATTTGCTGAAATAGTTAACCGAACTAGAATACAAAAAAGGGAGGTGTGGGGAGGTCAAGGAAACAAGCAAATGAAAGATAAGTTATGGGAAGATTCGCTGTGTTTTTTAATGGTTTTTATTTCTCTGTTTTATTTTTTTCCTTTCTCTTTCTTTTTCTTCCTTATTGTGATGTGTTGTTTTGTTTTTGTTTAATATGGTGTTTTTACTTTTTCTTTTTGTAACCTTTAAAACTTTAATAAATATTATTTTTTTTTAAAAAAAACTTTTCAACTTCAATAGATTTTGTGTGGGGACTGATTTGTAAATCTGGGGACTGTCCCTGGGAAACGGGGACATCTGGTAACCTTATTCTGGTGGTTATCTACCTGTGAGAAGTGAGGTTGCAGGTGGCCTCGGCCCAGGATACCTGAAGGAGCTTCTCCACCCCCATCGTTCTGCCCAGACGCTGAGATCCAGCTCCGAGGGCCTTCTGGCAGTTCCCTCGCTGCAAGAAGCAAGCTACAGGAAACCAGGCAGAGGGCCTTCTCGGCAGTAGCGCCCACCCTGTGGAACACCCTCCCATCAGATGGCAAAGAGACAAACAACTACTTGACATTTAGAAGACATCTGAAGGCAGCGCTGTTTAGGGTAGTTTTTAATGCATGACATTTTAATGTATTTTAAATCTTTGTTGGAAGCTGCCGAGAGTGGCTGGGGAAACCCAGCCAGATGGGCAGGGTACAAATAATAAATTATATTATTATTATTATTATTATTATTATTATTATTATTATTATTCAGTAAGGGGACCAGGGACACAGCAGCAAGGCCAGTTCTGCATCTGGGGCCCAGACATACACACACACACACACACACACACACACACACACCAGCAGCAGGAGATGCAGCCCTCGGGGGGGGGGCACACTATGCCCCTGGGAGGTACAATAACAAAAGAGGGAAGGTGAGCTGATTTAATTTGCAGTGTAATAAAGGCCTAGCTATATATTCTGAATGTAGCACCATTCTCTTTCGAGTGGGAGCAGAGAAGCTTTTCTTCCATCAAAGGCTGTGTGCATTTAGGGGTAATCTCTCAGAAGATACAGTCTAGCAGCGAGCTGGGTCAGATCCCCCAAATATCGGGGCTATCTCTTTCTCTCTCTTTCTGCACACCCCCCTCTCTGAAATCCTTAAAGCACTCTTTCAGCAGCCTGGGAGACCCCTGGGAACTGCAGTTTGTTAAAGGTGCCAGGAACTCTAGGTCTGTGAGGTCAGCACCCTTGGCAAACTACAGTTCCCTTGGGGGGGGGGAGTCGTGACTGTTAAAGGAGCACAACGGTGCTTTAAATGTACGGCATGGATGTGGCCTGCCCCTTCCCCCACCCTCACCCGGAGGCAGCAATCTGAGAGACACTTAGTTGGGAGGAAGCATAATTGAACACAGTGGGGCTTGCTTCTAAATATGCATAGGATTCTATTAATGACGGTAACATTAACATTTTCTATTAAATTGGACTCATGGTTCCATGCTGGGTTTTTCCCCTGGAAAAACAACTTTTGCGGGATCATTCGTACTAATAGCATTTTATTATTATTAAAATATTGAATTGTCATTTGCAGATGCCAACAGTTCTTTCCCTTTTCTTTTTCAAGCGGTTGACTTTAGCACTCAGCCACGATTGGAGCTCCACGAGCCAAGGAGATATTATTTATTAATTTACCGCCCGTTCCGTACGCGATTCCAGAAAATTGCTGTCCGGGGGAGAATGGCCTTCCTGTTTAATTATTAATCCTAAAAGTAATTAGGAAAACGGAGCAATTGTCCAAACCACTTATGCAAAGCTCTGCTTCCAACCAATATTAGTTGGATGGAAGGCTGCTTTGCATTGGCAGGCCTGGAGGTAAATTGGCTAATGGGGCTCCCCCCAAAAAAACCCCCCCCAACCTTTGTGCTGTATTAGAAAGCAAAAACAATAAAGGCCAACAGAAATAACATAACGACAAAGAGAGAGGAAGGATTAGTTGGTTGTTGTGTGAACAAGGAATCATTTAAGCAACAGATGCCAAAGTCATCAAGGAATCAAGAGAATGTTTGTATATATTAGAGCAATGCAATACTCCTACTGCTGCTATTGCAGGAACCAGCAAGTGGTGCGCTGAAATAATTAATGGATGATAATAAGGCTATCGTGGGACGCGGGTGGCGCTGTGGGTAAAAGCCTCAGCGCCTAGGGCTTGCCGATCGAAAGGCCGGCGGTTTGAATCCCCGTGGCGGGGTGCGCTCCCGCTGCTCGGTCTCAGCGCCTGCCAACCTAGCAGTTCGAAAGCACCCCCGGGTGCAAGTAGATAAATAGGGACCGCTTACTGGCGGGAAGGTAAACGGCATTTCCGTGTGCTGCGCTGGTTCGCCAGATGCAGCTTTGTCACGCTGGCCACGTGACCCGGAAGTGTCTGCGGACAGCGCTGGCCCCCGGCCTCTTGAGTGAGATGGGCGCACAACCCCAGAGTCTGTCAAGACTGGCCCGTAGGGGCAGGGGTACCTTTACCTTTACCTTTAATAAGGCTATCGATGGCCTTGTTGGTGCCTATGTTCTTCCTCCGCTGTTTGGGGGCCACATATTTCTCGGGAGTCACAAGTAGGGAGAGTGCTTTCTTCCTTGAATGCTTCCCATAGGCATCTGGTTGGCCATTCTGAGAACAGCATGCTAGAATGGCTGGGCCATGGGCCTGATCCACCAGGCAACCTTTCCTTATGGCCGCGTCCAGAAAGTGGTGGTGGGGGATGAGTGTTCAGACCCCTGGGCTCTCGCTTGTGGGTGCCTCAGGGTTCTGCCCTCTCCCCCATGCTTTTCAACATCTACATGCAGCCCCTGGGAGAGATCATCAGGGGGTTTGGGTTGGGTGTCCATCAATATGCGGATGATACCCAGCTCTACTTCTCTTTCAAATCAGAACCAGTGAAGGCGGTGAATGTCCTGTGTGAGTGTCTGGAGGCAATTGGAGGATGGATGGCAGCTAACAGATTGAGGCTGAATCCTGACAAGACAGAAGTACTGTTCTGGGGGGAGAGGAGGCGGGAGGGTGTGGAGGACTCCCTGGTCCTGAATGGGGTAACTGTGCCCCTGAAGGACCAGGTGCACAGCCTGGGAGTCATTTTGGACTCACAGCTGTCCATGGAGGCGCAGGTCAATTCTGTGTCCAGGGTGGCTGTTTACCAGCTCCATCTGGCATACAGGCTGAGACCCTACTTGCCCGCAGACTGTCTCATCAGAGTGGTGCATGCACTGGTTATCTCTCACTTGGACTACTGCAATGTGCTCTATGTGGGGCTACCTTTGAAGGTGACCCGGAAACTACAACTAATCCAGAATGCGGCAGCTAGACTGGTGACTGGGAGAGGCTGCCGAGACCACATAACACCAGTCTTGAAAGACCTACACTGGCTCCCAGTACGTTTCCGAGCACAATTCAAAGTGTTGGTGCTGACCTTTAAAGCCCTAAACGGCCTTGGTCCAGTATATATGAAGGAGCGTCTCCATCCCCATCATTCTGCCCAGATATTGAGGTCCAGCACCAAGGGCCTTCTGGTGGTTCCCTCGCTGCGAGAAGCCAAGTTACAGGGAACCAGGCAGAGGGCCTTCTCGGTAGTGGCACCCGCCCTGTGGAACGCCCTCCCATCAGATGTCAAAGAGGAAAACAACTACCTGACTTTTAGAAGACATCTGAAGGCAGCCCTGTTTAGGGAAGCTTTTAAAGTTTGATGCATTACTGTATTTTAATATTTTGTTGGAAGCCACCCAGAGTGGCTGGGAAGCCCAGCCAGATGGGCGGGGTATAAATAATAAATTATTATTATTATTATTATTATTATTATTATTATTATTATTATTACGCCACTACTGGATAGCTCAGCTGGTTAGAGCATAGTGCTGATAACACCAAGGTCGCAAGTTCAATCTCTACATGGGACAGCTGCATATTCCTGCATTGCAGGGGGTTGGACTAGATGACCCTTGGGTCCCTTCCAACTCTACAGTTCTATGATGGGCATCACCTTCATGTCCTGCTGGACATCTGGCTGACCCTCATTGGAAACAGAACACAGTACAGCGTCTACTGAATTTCAACCTGATCTAGCAGGGCTGTGCTTCACGTCCCAGAACCCTGATTATAAACAGTGTTACTATTTACTGGCTGTGATTCTCATAAAGTTATATAAAAATAATCTCTCTCTCTCTTTTTTAAGCAACAACAACCCTCACATGATTTAATCTTCCTCTCATCCAAATATTCAGGGTTCATCAAATTACTGGAACACATTTTGATTTTCTTTTTCTCCCCACATTTGTGGGTTTTTATTTATTCATAATTTCCCTTAAAGCCTGGCAATTCACGACAAAAGTAGGAAATCAAAGCAGCATTACAATAAAGGAAAGCAATTTATCGCATTTATAATACTTCAATTCCGATCTTTTCAGAACTTAACAGAAGGATGTATTTTTCTCGTTGTTGTTTTTTAGAAAACCAATTCTTTGTCTTCTTTCCTTAACTCTTTCCTAGTTCACTCCTTCATGAATGAATGAATAAATTTTGCTTTGTCTCCATTGTTTTGCATAAAGAATTGTAGCTGCAAACATCACATATGAGGAATTAAACTCTGTGCTAAGAAGATCCTGCTCATTCAAGTCCATTTCCAAAACACTGCAACTTCCACAGACAGCAAACTTGTCAGGTTTGGGAAAGAAAGGGAAGGAGGGAGGGAGGGAGGGAGGGAGGAAAGAAGGAAGGAAAGAAGGAAGGAAGGAAGGAAGGAAGGAAGGACAGACACTCTTTAAGGAAGAAAGTTCTCTTCCCCAAGGAATTAATCCTGATGATGAGACTCTATCCCCCTTTGTAAATTCTTACTTTTGGGAATTTAAGCAACACCTCATTGGCTGCAAGGAACTATCAAAGTCAGCTATACTCTCGTGTTGAGGACACCTCTCCAGTGGGTGGAGAGATCCTGATCATGGGTGATTTGGCCATTAAGGAACATAGAAAACTGGGTCTGTGGTGGGCAACTTGTGCCTTTGTGCCAGGCAGGCAATTCGCCCATCATCTAGATCAGGGCTTCCCAAACTTGGACTACAACTACCATCATCCCTAGCTAGCAGCCCAGCAGTCAGGGATGGCAAAAATTGTAGTCTGAAAACAGCTGTAGATAGCGCTGGGGAAGAGTCTGTGGTTCTGGTACACATTGGCACCAGTGAAATGAAGAAATGTAGTCGTGTGTTGCTGGAAGCAAACTTTAAGCTAATAGGTAAGGTGCCGAAAGGGATGCGGGTGGAGCTGCGGGTTAAACCACAGAGCCTAGGGCTTGCCGATCAGAAGGTCGGGGGTTCGAATCCCATGACGGGGTGAGCTCCCATTGCTCGGTCCCTGCTCCTGCCAACCTAGCAGTTCGAAAGCACATCAAAGTGCAAGTAGATAAGTAGGTACCGCTCCGGCGGGAAGGTAAACGGCGTTTGCGTGCGCTGCTCTGGTTCGCCAGAAGTGGCTTAGTCATGCTGGCCACATGACCCGGAAGCTGTATACCGGCCAGTAAAGCAAGATGAGCGCCGCAACCCCAGAGTCCTCAGGGGTCCCTTTACCTTTACCTAAGGTGTTGAAAGCCAAGACTTCTAAGGTAGCTTTCTCTGAAATGCTACCAGTTTGATACACAGGGAACCCACAGCTAGACAGGCACAGCTTTGTGGTCTTAATGTGTGGATGACATAATGGTGTTACGGGGGGGGGTGTTGGGTTCACTAGGCACTAGAGAACCTTTTGGGACATGCCCTCAAAGGGACGCGTTCCACTTGAGCCAGGATGGAACCAGGTTGTCAGTGTTTGGAATCAAGAAGGTGGCATAGCAGCTTTTAAACTGATTGTGGGAGGAAAGCCTGCAGAAGCGGAGGAGGGTCTGGTTCAGAAGAACCCTCCCACTGGGGTGAAGAGGATAAAATTGGTAAAAACAAAATTAAACAGGAAAGAACTAGAACTTGCTGGAAATAATAGTAATAATAATAATAATTTATTATTTATTACTATTCATAATAGTAATAATAATTTATTATTTATACCCTGCCCATCTGGCTGGGTTTCCCCAGCCACTCTGGGTGGCTCCCAACACAATATTAAAAACCGATAAAACTTCAAGTATTAAAAACTTCCCTAAACAGGGCTGCCTTCAGATGTCTTCTAAAAGTCAGATAGTTGTTTATCTCCTTGACATCTGATGGGAGGGCATTCCACAGGGCAGGCGCCACTACCGAGAAGGCCCTCTGCCCGGTTCCCTGTAGCTTTGCTTCTCATAGCGAGTGAACAGCTAGAAGGCCCTCGGAGCTGGATTTCAGCGTCTGGGCAGAACGATGGGGGTGGAGACGCTCCTTCAGGTATCCTGGGGCAAGGCCACCTGGCCAGTGTCAATTCGCTTCCAGACCCAATTCAAAGTGCTGGTTTTGACCTATAAAGCCTTAAAGGGCCCAAGACCGCAATACCTCAAGGACCGCCTTCTTCCATATGAACCAGCCTGTACCCTGGGATCATAGTCTGAGGCCCTTCTCCTTGTGCCTCATCCATATGAGGTCCAAACAGTGGCAACACAAGAAGAGATTACCTAGTCCAGGGGTCGGCAAGGTTCTCCTAGCCTGGGCTGGTTCACTCCAGCAGAGATCCCTCCGTGGGCCGGATTGCATGCAGGGCTGCAATTTCCAGCATCTGCGCAGACGTGATTTTCGGTGTCTGAGCATGCACAGATGCGATTTCCGGCACTGCAGAAGCGGGTCCCCGCGCTGTGCTGTGCTGGTTTAGTGTAGTGCACAGGGACTCGCTGAGTGGGTGGCTCAGTTCAGGGGTGGCTCATGGGCCGGTTAAATGACTCCAGTGGGCTGCTTGTGGCCCATGGGCCTTAGGTTGCCTTGTTGTTGTTGTTGTTTAGTCATTTAGTCGTGTCCAACTCTTTGTGACCCCATGAACCAGAGCACGCCAGGCACTCCTGTCTTCCACTGCCTCCCGCAGTTTGGTCAGACTCATGTTTGTAGCTTCGAGAACACTGTCCAACCATCTCGTCCTCTGTCGCCCCCTTCTCCTTGTGCCCTCCATCTTTCCCAACATCAGGGTCTTTTCCAGGGAGTCTTCTCTTCTCATGAGGTGGCCAAAGTACTGGAGCCTCAGCTTCACAATCTGTCCTTCCAGTGAGCACTCAGGGCTGATTTCCTTAAGAATGGATAGGTTTGATCTTCTTGCAGTCCATGGGACTCTCAAGAGTCTCCTCCAGCACCAGAATTCAAAAGCATCAATTCTTTGGCGATCAGCCTTCTTTATGGTCCAGCTCTCACTTCCATACATCACTACTGGGAAAACCATAGCTTTAACCCCTGACCTAGTCCAACCCCTGCAATACAGGAATATGCCACTGTTCCATACGGGGATCAAATTTGCAACCTTGGCATTATCAGGACCATCCTCTAACCAACTGAGCTATCCAGCATTTCATTCCTGTTTTGTTATACATTTTGTGCTTTTTATTTTGTATTTTTATGCTGTGAAACCACCCTGAGATGAGATCTTTAGATGAAAGCAGACCCTCCAAGTGTCCCTATTTTCCAGGGACAGTCTCAGACTTAGAGAAGCCATCCCAGTTTCTGATTTGACGCTGGAATGTCCCACTTTTCCTTAGGATGTCCGTATTTTCATGGGGGAAATGTTGGAGGGTATGGAATTATCTGACCTTCCAAGCCATCTGAAGGCAATCCTTTATAGGGAAGGTTTTTTTCAAATGTTTAATGTTCTTATTATGTTTTTATATATGTTGGAAGCTGCCCAGAGTGGCTGGGGAAAGATGAGTAGGGTATAAATATTAAAATTATCATTATGGAATTGGACGTCCCTATTTTCTTTGGAGAAATGTTGGGAGAAATGTATCTGAAAGACAGTATACAAAATTAGTAGCAGTAGTATTAAATAATAATAATAATAATAATAATAATAATAATAATAATAATAATATCTCCCCATCACTCCATATGAACTGCCTATGCGCCCTGAAAAATTCTCTGGGATCCACAATGCGCAGTGGTCCTGGGGATAGGACAGCCCAATGGGCTCCTTAGCAAACAATGGATGTGTGCAACATCTATTAAGTAATTTTTTCAGGTGGGTTCCTTTTAATGCAAACCCAGAAGCCCCAATGTTTGCTTCTTTCACCACTAACAAGGGTGTCCTGGAAGCAGAAAGCTTGAAATAACCACTGCTGTGTGAAATATCCCTGCTGCCCTTTGCCACAGCTTGTTGAATTCTCCAGCATCCCCGCTTCCCGGGCTTTGACTTCTGGCTTGCAGAATCCACCCCGAGTGCCGCCCACAACGCACCCCCTTTTGTCTCTCCTGGCAGCTACATCCTCAAAGGATTCCAGCGAGCTAATGAGCCGTGCCTTTCCTTTCCCTGCAACCATATTAGATATCCTTAATTAAGCCTTGCTTTCCCAAGTGTCACTCCCATGTTCTCTTTCAAGAGGCCTAAGTCTTCTCCCCACCAACCAACCCGCTTCCCCCCTCCCATGCGACAGACCCCTGCGACATCGCCGCATGTTCTCCGCTTTAAGAAAAGGCAAGAGGGAGGAATGCCACACAGAGAGGCATTGTCTCGCTTTCCTTGCCCAGATTCAGAGGGGCCTGCTGGGGATACAAAGAGCAAAGCCTTAGGTGGAAGGCCCAGAAGTTTTTTGGGGGGGGAGGGCTCGAGCCAACAGAACAACTTTGCCCCCAAATATCTCAGGGACTACCCTTTTCTCTACGGACTTTCCCAGGGGAGTTCAATTTTCGAAAGGAACACAGATGCTCTGTGAGTGCTTGGGACCTCATGGGCTCTTGCCACAGCTTGGCAGAGATTGCTACAGGCCCCCAACTTTTGTAACTGGCTACCAGTATGCACTGATCCTCCACCCTGGGAAGGTGATGGGCCACGCGGACGCCCTCAGCAGGCTACCACTACCAGAAACAGGCCCCGATCCAGAGCCTGCACAAGAGGTTATGAGCCTGGAGCTGCTTCCCAACCACCCCATTCAGGCACAAGAAGTTGCACACCATTCCAAGAAAGATAGGGTCATCTCCCAGGTCCTGGACTGGGTGTGGAGGGGATGGCCCAGCATCAGCCCCGGGCCAGAATTTGCTGGCTACACAACCCGCAAACATGAACTGTCGGCCCACAAGGAGTGCCTGTTATGGGGAAGCAGGGTCGTTGTTCCCCAGCCCCTCCGCAAAAGGGTCCTCACAGCCCTACGCGAGACACACCCAGGGGTAGTAAGAGTTGCCAGGAGTTATGTGTGGTGGCAGGGGATCGACAGAGAGATAGAGGCCTGGGTCAAACACTGCCAGACCTGCCAAGAATCCCGCCTGAATCCCCCAAGGGCCCCAGTCCAGTCCTGGGAGCCTGCCTGAGCACCAAGGTCACGCCTGCACATGGACTTCGCTGGCCCCTTCCAGGGAATAACATTCTTCATAGTGGTGGACTCCTACACCAAATGTACCGTCCACTGCTACAGCTGTCGCCATCCGGGTACTATGTAGACTGTTTGCAACCCATGGGCTCCCTGACACCCTCATCTCGGACAACAGAACTGCATTTACGCCAGAAGAATTCCAGACCTTCACAGCGCAGAACGCCATCCGCCACATCCGCTCGGCACCATTCCATCCTGCCACCAATGGCCAAGCAGAGCTCATGGTGCAGACCACCAAGGACACCCTCCGCCGCGCGACGCAAGGGGACTGGGAGTACCGCTTCACTGCATTCCTTCTAGCACAGCACAGCACCCCCAGCTCAACGACTGGCCAGAGCCCAGCTGAACTACTAATGGGCTGGCACCTTGCAACTAGACTGGACCGCCTTCACCCTGACAGAGCTCAGGATGAGGTAGTGGCGGGGAAAGGCAGGAACCCCTGGAACTTCATGGCCCAGGACCCAGTGTATGCAAATAATTTTGGGGCAGTTCCGGCATGGGTACTCGCCACAGTCATCAGGGTGACTGGTCCCATGTCGTACAAGGTGCTAACGGGGGGGGGGCAATGCAGGAGGGGTGGGCAGGGGAGGCAGAATTAGTAAATACAGAGGGGACACCTGAGGCTGAAAGGACACTGGAACCAGAGCCTCGGAACATGAGCCAGAACCAGAACCCCTGACCAAGGAACACCTCAGGCCACAATGCATACGTAGGCAGCCAGCTTTTCAAAGGCTCAGCTAATTAGGAGATGGTGTGTGGAACAAGGAGTGCGAAAGGATGGAGCTGGACCTTTTTTCAGAGTCTAGGAAATCCAGAACATGGGTTCTCGTGGATGACTTATGATCTTTTCCTGCCTGCTGTAGGCACACCCTGCAAGACGCTGTTTGATTTTTAACTGCATTTTTATTGCTTCTTTTATTTCTCGTGCATTGCGTTTTATTGCATTGCGATTGGAATTCCATAGCACTCAAACCGCAATACAATCAGATGCAGTACATAAGGAATAAAAGGAGCAATAAGAATGCAATTAAAAATCAATATGGACATTTAAGGCAATGGAAGCGCCGTCTCCTGTCTTCAACCACAAAGCCACGGGCATGCCACATGGAACACCTTCCTTATAAAGCTCATTGTCTGCTGGTGGCTGGGAAAGTCTGTGCGCATTCATGTTGCCGGAAAATAGAATGAAGCAAAACCACAATTCTACCCTTTCCTCATTTGCACCAACAGAGTTGCTGCCTGTTCCAAATTGTTATGGATCATTCATATCTCAGAAGCCATAGCGCGATTTCCATGTTTTCTCATAAAATCCCACCAGGCCACAGCGAATTTCACATGATTGGTAAATTATGTATTTGCCACTGTGACAGAGAGCGAATTGAGTTATTTGTCTTCCCTTGGCATAGAGTGGCCATTGGCCCTGTGTCGCTCTGATCCCAGACAGGGAACTTTCCCCTTGGTGCTAGAAGATGTGAGGGCGGGGAGGAGAAAGGGAATGCGGGAGGGACAACCTTTGCATTGAAATGTCAATCTTTCAAGGAAGGAAGGAAGGAAGGAAGGAAGGAAGGAAGGAAGGAAGGAAGGAAGGAAGGACAATATACCCCTGCAGGTCCAACTCATCCTGCTCGGCTGACAAAATGGATGGTTGGACAGCATGTAATTGCCAGGTTAGAATATGTCAATCCTCAGACTCTGTACCGCATTGGGACCTTTAGCTAGAGATGTCACACAGCTGCAGTTCCCAGATTTCCTTGGGAAGAGAGATGGATGTTAAACCACTCTAGGAGCTGTAGCTCTAGGCAGGGAATAAAAAAGGTAAAGGGACCCCTGACCATTAGGTCCATTCGTGGCCGGCTCTGGGGTTGCAGCGCTCATCTCGCTTTATTGGCCGAGGGAGCTTCCAGGTCATGCGGCCAGCATGACTAAGCCGCTTCTGGCGAACCAGAGCAGTGCACGGAAACACCGTTTACCTTCCTGCCGGAGTGGTACCTATTTATCTACTTGCACTTTTGACGTGCTTTCAAACTGCTAGGTTGGCAGAAGCAGGGACCGAGCAACGGGAGCTCACCCCATCACGGGGATTTGAACCACCAACCATCTGATCGGCAAGTCCTAGGCTCTGTGGTTTAACCCACAGTGCCACCCGTGTCCCTTAGGCAGGGAATAGGGGCTTCCTAACACCTTTAATGCACTACAGCTCCCATTACTATTGGCGAGGAATGATATCAAAGAGATTTAAATGCATGGGATGAATGCGGCCTCAGATTGCGTGGCGCTGTGGTCTAAACCACCAAACCTATTTGGCTTATCGATCATAAGGTTGGAGGTTCGAATCCCCACGACAGGGTGAGCTCCCGTTGCTCTGTCCCAGCTCCTGCCTACCTAGCAGTTTGGAATCATACCAGCATGAGTAGATAAATAGGGCCTCTCTTGGAGAATCTACTCTGTTTTGGTGGATCTGCTCCCTTGATGGAGCACACATCCTATTTGCTTATGCTTGGGCAGTGTTGGACTACAGCTCCCATCATCCTTGGCCATTGGCCATGCTGGCTGGGGCATTATGGGACCTGGAGTCCAAGAACATTTAGAATGTGACGTGCTCTGGTTCCATAGATGCAAGTCAAGCCAATGCTAAAGAAAACCAGCCCAAGGAAATCAGACTTGGGTATTGCCACCCAAGAAACTACTCAACACTTCCAGGAAACTGCGAACATGCAAAATGTCACACACACACCGTACGTTTGAAGCACATGGTTTCCCCCAAAGAATTTTGGGGGTTGTAGTTTGTTAAGGGTTCTAGGAATTGCAGCTCTGTGAGGAGGTAGACTCCATTTCCCAGGGTTCTTTGGGGAAGACATGATTATTAAAGTGGTCTTTCAATGTATGGTGTGTGGATGTGACCTTAGAGCAGGCATCCCCAAACTCAGCCCTCTAGATGTTTTGGGACTACAACTCCCATCATCCCTAGCTAACAGGACCAGTGGTCAGGGATGATGGGAATTGTAGTCCCAAAACATCTGGAGGGCCGAGTTTGGGGATGCCTGCCTTAGAGTAGCAGTTCTCAACCTGTGGGTCCCCAGATGTTGTTGGACTACAACTCCCATCATCCCTGAACTCTGGCCTTGCTAGCTAGGGATGATGGGAGTTGTAGTCCAACAACATCTGGGGACCCACAGGTTGAGAACCACTGCCTTAGAGCTTGACAACGACTATTACCAGTCCAGGTTTTGTGCTTTCCTCAGGCAGCTGGTCTCTTCTCAACTTTCCTGTTGATTCAGCATTGTGAAGGCAGCTAACTCCGTCCTCCTTAAAGGCTCTTCAGAAAGATGTTATGATATCTTCAGGGATTTGCGGGGGGTGGAGAGCGGAATTAGGTGGGGTTGAATAAGCATAATGAGACAAGCCACTCAAGGAGGAGTTGAAAAGTTCAGTTATTCTCAGCGCAGTCTAGACTGCAGGCTTTGGCATTTGCATTGTATGACCAGGGCGATTTCCCCGTTCTGTCATCGCTGTAACAGAAAAATCAACCTTTTCCAGAAATGCAGGCCTGGGTGTCTGTCCTTTGGTTATTTTGTGAAGCTTGGGGAGCCAGCATGTGGAATTGCTGTCAGAGGACGGTCCTCAGTTTGAAGTGCTGTCTGGTCCAAATCTGACTTAAAGATAGGAGTGCCTGCCCATGTGTAGACCTGTAGGATCACTTAGACCAGTGGATCCCAAACATTTTTGGAACACCACCTCCTTGGTTCCATAAACTCATTCTCACTGCCCTTACCCTATACAGTCATACCTCATGTTTTGTCTGCTTCATGTTACGTTCTTTCACGTTACGTCCCACAACGACCTGGAAGTACCGGAAAGGGTTACTTCCGGATTTCGCTGCTCGCACATGTGCAGATGTGCAAAATGACGTCATGTGCATGCACAGAAGCGGCAAATCTGTGTGTGCGCAGATGCGCCGCTGCAGGTTGCATTCTTTTCATGTTGCAAATGGGCCTCCGGAACAGATCCCATTTGCAACCAGAGGTACCACTGTACCACTGTAAAAAGTCCTATTCTGAATAGCGGTTTGCATGACCCGCAGAGGAAGATAATAGCACAATAACATGTCAAGCAATAGCAAGCAATGCCACCCCCCCAAAAAAAAATCCCATTAAAACTATTCAGTTTAATTCAACAAAACTGATGCACTTGATCCAGCAATGCCGGCTTTCCAAAGTCTGATAGTTATTTGCAACTCCAAGCCCACTTCCACTGCCCCTGCCTCTTAGTACCCCACTAAGTAACACCCCCGGGGGTTGGTACCACCCACTCTCCCCCAATATCTGGAAGGGTGGATTTTGTAATTCCGGGATTGTCTCTGAAAAATAGGGACACTGGGAGGGTGATTAAATTATATGGGGCTTCTATGTCCTCATCCTCATCTTTTTGAATAGTCCAGGGCTGCACCAATATGGTCTCTGAACACCCACAGACACCCCCCCGCCGCCAGAATGCAAGAACCGCCAGCAAGACTTTGTGCCAAGGTGTCTTGCGAGGCGGTTCAGTGTTATTTCAATTCATTATTCATGCCAGCCACCTAAGCTCGGCTAAGCCAATTCCAATCCTGACAAATTAGCTACCGGTGCCTTTCATAAGTAATTTATCACAAAGCCTTGTAAAAACTGGCCCAGTTTTACATACAAGAACATTGGCTGCAGACAACGGGGACCCTTGTTTGACTAATGGCTTAGGCTGTGCGTAGGCTTGGGGAGGAGGGGGGAAGAGTGCTGAAGATTTTGCAAAACATGCATTAATTAAACCCGACATAACTCCTAAACTGAACCAAAAAGTGTGTACCTGTATTTGGTCATACCTCTCCACTGTGATCTGGCTTTCTTCCTCTGCTGCTGCTTACTCTGTGATCTCTTTGGGATGGGAATGGGTAGCGCTGTGGTCTAAACCACTGAGCCTCTTGGGCTTGCCGATCAGAAGGTTGGCGGTTCGAATCCACATGACAGGGTGAGCTCCCGTTACTCTGCCCCAGCTTCTGCCAACCTAGCAGTTCAGAAGCACGCCAGTGCAAGTAGATAAATAGGTACCACTGTGGCAGGAAGGTAAACGGCGTTTCCGTGTGCTCTGGCTTCCGTCATAGTGTCCCATTGCACCAGAAGCGGTTTAGTCATGCTGGCCACATGACGCGGAAAGCTGTCTGTGGACAAACACCGGCTCCCTCGGCCTGAAAGCGAGATGAGCGCCACAACCCCATAGTTGCCTTTGACTGGACTTAACTGTCCAGGGGTCCTTCACCTTCACCTTTTTACCTAATCTCTTTGGAGCAGAGGCCTGTCTTTGTTTCGGATGTTACCCTCCCATGAGTAGTTCTATAGCTCTAAGAAACAGCAACATTAACCACATTTGTTTATTTAGTTTATTTGGGAATTGTAGCTCTGTGGGAGGGTCGGTCTCCTCTCGGCACCCTTTAACAAACTAGAGACTGTGACTGCAATCTCCTGGGTGATGCAGACACTATTAGGCAGTTGAATGTGCATGCGTACTCCGTCCGTGTCCCTCACCCCCCTCCGTGTTGCCCTGGGCACTGGCAACCCATGCTATGCCATAGAGACGACCCTTCCAACTCTACAATTCTGTCACATATTTGGGTGTCTCTCTCACTTTCTGCCACCTCCCTTGTCTTGTGCGAGCCCCACATTGGGCAAAAGATTCCTGCATTGCAGGGGGTTGGACTAGATGACCCTTGGATCCCTTCCAGCTCTATAATCTCTGCCACAACCTCTCCCTGGCTTTCCCCCTCCTTGCCACCCACATGAAATTTGGCTTAGAGTTACATGGAGCTAAGCTAAGGGCCATATGGAGCTCTCATGAAACAGATTGCCCATCCCTGGTGGATGCCCCCAAGCCCCCCCCCGGGCACGACTTCTGAGCAAGCATGAGCTTCCAAACGACACCCAGCACATCTTCCACCCTCCCAGCTCTTCCTGCTGTGCCATTATCGGTGCCATTTATCAATAATTAACAAAATCCTTGAATAACAGCAAAGAAATAAATACACTGCGGGATGCCATTTCCAATTAGCGAGGGTCACATCCCCTGCAGAGATTTGCTGTGGAAAGAGCATGCAAAGGAAAGCTCCACATCATGTTTTGGGTCTCTCGCCTTTCTCTGCCGGTCTCCCTGCATGGGATCAAAGGGGGTCGCCTATACAGGAGAGTCAGCCCATGAGCTATGTTACTGCTTTTAAGAGTGCTAACGTTTTCCCATCTTGACAAGTTGGCTTTCTGCAGCTGGCACCATGCTTTTGCCTGCTGGGCAGCCCAGCACAAGCTGAGAGAACGATGAGGCACAAAGCCATTTGGTACGGCCAATGTTCTAGTCCTTATTGTGCAATCCCAACCACCTCCGCAGCCCGGGCAGTTGGATTTGGGCATCGTGAAAGGGCAGCACGTTGTTACTTTCTAAACGTTGCTGTTGGCATCTGTCTGTCTCGAAAGACAATGGAGTGCACCTCCAGGGGTCAAACTCCACAAAGCTGGGTCCAATCCATCAATGGTATTTGGGTATGTGCCTATGCAGAGCCCTCGACTGATGCAGAAGCAGGGAGGGGGATGTCAACAGTGAACAAGGCCAGCGGCAAAAATGAGCAGAGCTGCAAATCTAATTGTGACCTTCAGGCAACAGGCTGCTTCCTACACATTGTGGCTGTTGGCTTCCATCTGCCTCGAGAGACAATGGAGTGCGCCTCCGGGGGTGAAGTCAAACCACTGGAGAATCACAGCGCCTGCTGTGGCTACAGAGACCGGTAACTCATAACTGCTGTGTACCAGGTTATTTTTGCTGCACCGAAGTGATCTCATTGGGGCACAAGACTGGACAGTATGTAAGAAGATCCTGGGCTGCCAAGATTACAAGACCCCCCTCTCGGCCTCACTGATGTGGTCCAAAGGAAAGCAGAGCAATAGGTTTGGCACCAGCTTGGCTGCAGAAGTTGCTGGAAGGAGGCGTACAAGGTGCCACCCAACTGTCTTAGGGACTCCACTTCAGATTTGTGTAGGGTTTTCTCCTGGGCCTTTTCTTTTCCTGAAGATGTCCCGCACAGCCACTTCTGCCCTGCAGAGGAGGTGGGGTTGCGGGTTTCACGCCCCCACCATGTGCGCAGCAGCTGGAGCCCAGCCCCCACGCAATTGGGGGAATCCTTGGCCACGTCACCCCCGTGGTCTGCCCTATTTAACGCAGGCATGGCTGGGGATCTCCCTCTTTCCCCGCCTACCAGCTGTTTCTGCTCCCCACCCTATTGCCCTTTAAGGTTTTCGTTCTTTGACCTTGCTATGGACCTTGGTTGGTTGCCGTTGAGGGGCCTGGTAGGAATTTTTCCACTTGGCAAATTGGCACCGGCCAATTGGTTTTCGCCTAAAAGGTAAAGGTAAAGGTACCCCTGCCCATACTGGCCAGTCTTGACAGACTCTAGGGTTGTGCGCCCATCTCACTCAAGAGGCCGGGGGCCAGCGCTGTCCGGAGACACTTCCGGGTCACGTGGCCAGCGTGACATCGCTGCTCTGGCGAGCCAGAGCTGCACATGGAAACGCCGTTTATCTTCCCGCTAGTAAGCGGTCCCTATTTATCTACTTGCACCCGGGGGTGCTTTCAAACTGCTAGGTTGGCAGGCGCTGGGACCGAGCAGCGGGAGCGCACCCCGCCGCGGGGATTCGAACCGCCAACCTTTCAATCGGCAAGCCCTAGGCGCTGAGGCTTTTACCCACAGCGCCACCCGCGTGTGCAAATCGCCTACCTCGTAGCAAATCGTCACAACTTTCTGGGTTTTGGCGGTTAGGCATTGGTATTGCTCTGTAAATGGAAGAGGGGAGGTAGCGTCATCACTTGCCCCACATATTGAAGGGTAGTCCGTTAAAGGATTCTGGGGGGGGCGTGGCCCTGTCCGAAGCCTAAGGAGGTTAGGACCCAAGGCACGCCCCCTAGCGGTGACCCCGAGGGAGTTCCTAGTTGATGTGCATCAGCAGGACTCCCCCTACAGGTGGTTAACCCTTCCTGGACTTTGAGCAGACGGGCTGAAGTCGGATATAGTCTGTTAGGACCAATGTCTAAGTCAATACCGCTCATCACCTGTAACCAATAAGGTTGTGGCCTTATTTAGCCCATTAACCTTAATAATTTTGTCATGTGTCTTTAATTCCACGATGGGGGGGGGGGGACTTGCCACACAAGGCTGCAGAGATTTAGGATCAGAGTTTCCTTCTCCTAAATGGGCTACCTTCCCAGGTGGATGAGCCCCACCTGCCCTTCAAATATAAATGCAGAAAGAGCTGCCATGCCTATGCAGTCTACTTTGAGTACATCCTCCTTTTCTCATAGTGGCCAAGTGAGATAGGAGTGCAAGATCTCAGTGCAACAGTGCCCTTCTTGCTTCCTATTCCCAGTAACTGATATTCAGAAGCATCGCTGCCTCAGACACTGGAGGGAGAACCCAGTCTCATCCTGTATGGATATGGCTCATCCCATTTTAAAGCCATTCAAATTAGTGCCTGTGGCGATCACACAGGGTCCCCGGACGTTTAACGGTCTATTGACCCCTGTGCCACCACTGTGCTCGCTTCCCCGCTGCCACCAACCCGTTACTCTCTGGTAAAACACTGAGTCCAGACAGTTGTTAAAAGTGAACCAAAAAACCCACAAGTCTATTTTACAAACATTAACAGTTTTATGGTTTCTCAAATAATATTCCTGTCAATATCTTAACTTTAGTTACAGTGGTACCTTGGGTTAAGTACTTAATTCATTCCGGAGGTCCGTTCTTAACTTGAAACTGTTCTTAACCTGAAGCACCACTTTAGCTAATGGGGCCTCCCGCTGCCACGCTGCCGGAGCACGATTTCTGTTCTCATCCTGGAGTAAAGTTCTTAACCCGAGGTACTATTTCTGGGTTAGCGGAGTCTGTAACCTGAAGCGTATGTAACCCAAGGTACCACTGTACCTTCCTAATACCTTCTGACTGATTATCTCAACTGTTTGACTGACTCCTCTTAACAAATTCTCTCACTCTCTCATGCCAGCCTAGCCCAACCCACAGACGTATCTTCTCTGTCTCTTCTAACTCCAGACTGTCTTCTCAACCATCCTAACTCCTCCAAAAAACCCTCTGTGCTTAAACCTTATACACAGTTAACTCCTCCCCTTGGGTTCCCATTGGTTAGTCATTTTACAATCACTTAACCCTTTCCTTATGAACCTGGTATGATGTCACACACCTAGGAGGGCAAACGCCACAGTGCACATCACACCTCTTCGGGGAGGACCGGGTCCCGAACTCTCAGAGCGCTGTTGCCAGCCTGCGCAGGGAACCCAGAGCCAGACAGACCAATGGCCTGACTGAGCAGAAGGCAGCTTCTGATTTTAAACCAACCCTTCATTCAGTTCCTAGAAGGCAGTCGGAGCGCCGCTGTTGCTATTTTCAGACCTGCGTCCCCGAGCCAACCCACTCCTCCTGCCATAAAAATCCACAGCAAGAAATAGACAGGCATGCAGAAGCCTCATATATAATTAAGTTGCAGGCTGGTACAGTGGAAGCTTAAAAAGACAGGCTCCAGCTACACAGCACAATCTGGTTACACTCCCCAGCCCTCTCATTACATTCTCCGCATGCTAATCCATCTTCCAAACAGCTAAGTAAACTTTACATCTCCAAGGGAGCTGTGCAGAGTTACGAGACACATCCCTCTTTTGCTCCTGGCTGGCAGAAAGGTGATATTTTGAAGTCGTCCAGCGTTGCGTAGCAAGAAATGGAAGAAAAGCTGTCCCCAGATTATTCCCTATACCTGACCCGAAGCGGAGGCTGGGCCGCCCCAAGACATGTTGCTACCTGAAACGGAACATGTAATGGTGCCACCACCCCAAGTCAACATGCATGCTTGGGCACAAGGCTGACCGCATTGTTTCGGCACTGAGTCAGAAAGTCGCACCAGCACACCTCCCCAAGATTAGAAATATTACAACTGGAGGGTAGTACTTCTGGTGTGGACATGTCATGTTCCTTCTGGGGAAGAATCAGAGAATTGTAGAGTTGGAAGAGACCCCCAGGGTCACCTCCAGAGGCGCACTCCATTGTCTTTTGAGACAGACAGATGCCAGAACAACAGAGTATTTGAGCTTTCACGCAACATAGAAGTTGCTTCTGGAATCTGTGTAGAATATAGGGCAACTTCAAGGCTTATGTCCAAGTTATTTGCTTCCAGAGAAGAATTGCAGATAATATGGAATATTCCACTACGGTTCCAGAAATGGCTTTTACATCATGTGAAACCTCAAACAAAATATGGAAATTAACTGTTAGGGAAACATGATAGAAATGGAATAAGCTATGTGAATGCAGCCTAAGTTACAGTCCCATTACTGCAAGGTTTCCGCTTGTACAATGGGACTTCCCCCGTCTTCCCCCCATGCACCCCCTAAATGCATTGAATGGTTTTCCCCAACCCCCCAGTGCAGAATTGGGGAGGAGAATGGGGAAATCCCATTTCACAAGCCGAAATGATGGGCTGATAGGGCACTTGGTTACCACCCTTGAAATTCATGTAGATCAGGGCTTCCCAAACTTGGGTCTCCAGCAGTTTTTGGACTACAACTCCCATCATCCCTAGCTAGCAGGACCAGTGATCAGGGATGATAGGAACTGTAGTCCAAAAGCAGCCTGGAAACCCAAGTTTGGGAAACCCTGCTGTAGGGTTTTGGCCTGATCCTGATCTCTTTTTTTAACTGCTCCAGGTGGCTAGTCTAATTAAGATATATGAATGGGTGATGTCAGTTTTCATTTTTTAATCTGTAGTTTATTAGAGTTTCCATATTATTACAACAGAACAGTGTTGTCCCTTATTCCTCCTTCCCTCCATGACCACCAGGCATTTCCTAAACCGTGGCAATTGTGATGATTATTTTCTTAAATGCTAACACGACTCAAGTTGCCTTGTCGTAAATAGGATTATCTGTCAGTTCCACTGTATTATTTCTGCAATCAAGCCAGTGACTTAAACAAGAACAAACCCTCTTCCATTTCCTGTGATAAGCAGTCAGCAATGCTACCTGCAGTTGGCCAGAATGAATATCCGTTCATATTTTGTGGGAAAGGAAGGCGTGGTTTCCAAAGCTCAGGCGATGTCTCTATGCTTAGTTGCAAAACTTTGTTGGAAGTTCTCTTCAAATTGCATCTCTGGCTTCTGTGGAGAGAGAAGCCCGGGAGGAGAATGGGCTTCTATGAAGCAACAGAAGGCGAACTTTCTTGACCACGGCTGAGTAATGAAAGATAACTCAAGCTATTAGAAAGTGTCCACCCTTTAGAAGGAGTGACTCACACAGCCCTGCAAGGAGGTATGAAGGGGGAAAGATTAATACCGTTAATATCCAGAAATGAGAAGTTTTAGGAAAGTATGATGTCATGCTAGGAAAGTGAGCTATACACATGAAAAGGCCTCTCCCGGCATTCTTCGCTACTCCGCCAACATTCCTTCACACTTCAACATAATCAAGAAAACAGAACCCACAATGTGGCTATACAGATAGGAGAGGGATTGGTTTAGTTACTGGGGGAGGGGAGTAGTTTAGGCTGCCCAGCTGGAACCAGCCACCAATCCTAGACATATCTACTCAGAACATAACCCCCCCCTCCAAAATGAGTTTAGGATTGTGGTCTAAGTTTGGTCATCAGCATCGAAAAGATGTGGTCCGTTATTGTACACAGCTATGGAGCACCATAGACGTATGGAATCAGATATCCAATGCGGAATCAAACAACATTATGGTTATCTTACTTTTTGTTTTAGAGAGAGAGAGAGAGAGAGAGAGAGAGAGAGAGAGAGAGAGAGTTAGAATCATAGAATCATAGAATCATAGAGTTGGAAGAGACCACAAGGGCCATCGAGTCCAACCCCCTGCCAAGCAGGAAACACCATCAGAGCACTCCTGACATATGGTTGTCAAGCCTCTGCTTAAAGACCTCCAAAGAAGGAGACTCCACCACACTCCTTGGCAGCAAATTCCACTGTCGAACAGCTCTTACTGTCAGGAAGTTCTTCCTAATGTTTAGGTGGAATCTTCTTTCTTGTAGTTTGGATCCATTGCTCCGTGTCCGCTTCTCTGGAGCAGCAGAAAACAACCTTTCTCCCTCCTCTATGTGACATCCTTTTATATATTTGAACATGGCTATCATATCACCCCTTAACCTCCTCTTCTCCAGGCTAAACATGCCCAGCTCCCTTAGCCGTTCCTCATAAGGCATCGTTTCCAGGCCTTTGACCATTTTGGTTGCCCTCCTTTGGACACGTTCCAGTTTGTCAATGTCCTTCTTGAACTGTGGTGCCCAGAACTGGACACAGTACTCCAGGTGAGGTCTGACCAGAGCAGAATACAGTGGCACTATTACAGTTGCGGGGGAAGATGGTGGCCTGCAATGAAAAGCTAAAAAATTAGATTACGTCCTGTTTGTTTGTTTTATTCCAAAAGAAATCTGAATTGCTTTATATTCAGAAGAACCGCAAAGCGATGTACAAAACAGAAATCAATGCAAAATAAAATAACATAAAAACCTATTATAGTAGCATTGTACTGTTCCAAAAGCATTAGCAACAAGGCCAGGATTCTTCTTCTTCTGGAATGGCGAGTGCCACCAAGAATTTTGCACCCAGGGCAACCACCCCTGGGACTCCACCCATGCTACGCTACTGCCCACGAGAGGTGGTGGACTCTCCTTCCTTCAAGGCTTTTTAAGCAAAGGTTGGAAGGCCATCGACCATGGATGCTTTAGTTGAAATTCCTGCATTGCAGGGGGTTGGACTAGATGACCCTTGGGGTCCCTCCCACTCTACTATTCTGTGTTTCTATGATTCTAAGTCCCCCAAAAGGGATATGGCAAGGGTGTTGTGGGACCAGAGAGTGGGGAATTAGGTTGGATCCTAGGCCTGTTCAGCTTGGTTACCTAACCCAGCAACCCAACATAGTTCAGTCATACCTTGGTTCTCGAACTTCATCTGTTCTGGGAGTCTGTTTGACTCCCAAAACCTTTGGAAAACCAAGGCGCAGCTTCTGATTTGCTGCAAGAGCTTCCTGCACTCAAGCGGAAGCTGCATTGGACATCCAGTTTCCAAAAAACATTTGCAAACCGGTACACTTACTTCCGGGTTTGCGGCATTCAGGAGCTGATTTGTTCAGGAGCCAAGCTGTTTGAGTACCAAGGTGCCACTGTAAAGGTAAAGGTAAAGGGACCCCTGACCATTAGGTCCAGTCGCAGACGACTCTGGGGTTGTGGTGCTCATCTCACTTTATTGGCCAAGGGAGCCAGCGTACAGCTTCCAGGTCATGTGGCCAGCATGACTAAGCTGCTTCTGGCGAACCAGAGGAGGGCACGGAAACGCCATTTACCTTCCCGCCGGAGTGGTACCTATTGATCTACTTGCACTTTGATGTGCTTTTGAACTGCTAGGTTGGCAGGAGCAGGGACCGAGCAACGGGAGCTCACCCCGTCACGGGGATTCGAACCGCCGACCTTCTGACCGGCAAGTCCTAGGCTCTGTGGTTTAACCCACAGTGCCACCCGTGTCCCAAGGTACCACTGTACATTATTTTAAAGGTTTGCTTCCCCCCTGCTAGCCTAAGCAGAGCAGCAGCCCTGCTACTGAACAGGGTTTGTATCTGGTGCAACTTTACGTCAGCTTAATTTACAGTGCCTCTTTCTGCGCCAGCTTCTTGGGCTTCGGATTGCTCCATAACTGTGGTGGCCGCTACTCTTCGGAACTGCCTCCTGTTATATATCAGAGAAGCCCTATGGGCTCCTACTGAAGACCTTGGTTTCGACAAGAGTTTTAAGTGGGCATGTTTATCCGCGCATTGGATATGAAATCCTTTTTATATGGGAAATGGTTTAATAGACGAACTCGTTTTCTTTTGTTTTTACATACAACGTTGCTTTAAAGATGGTGTTGTCTTTGGCATTTTTGTCGTTAAATTACTTTGAGATGTTTCATAGGCTGTTTCACAAAGGGGGAAGAAAACCCCAATCAATAGGGCTCTGTTACCACCCACTGGAATCAGAAATAGCCATAGATTTGGGTTAAGAAGAGCACAGCAGAATAGCCAAATACCGGCAGCAGTTGTTTGCTTTTCTCCTCTAGCAGAGACAGCTTAAAACATGAGCTAACTCCACCAAATTTATGTCAGGCAAGAACTCTCCCTTACATAACCGCCCAGTAACTGACCAATTCCAGCTTTATGGGAGAGGCTCACTCTCCCCCTCCAAAGACATAAATTGGCAGTTTACCGATTTGCACTCCGTGACACCCGAAGGGAGGGCAGGCAGCTCAGAGTGCCATTTTGTTAATTTCATTTCTTGCCTTTGAACAATCGAGCCGCAATCTGAAAGCGAGAATAGGAACCCACTGTGAGAACACTCCGTAACGCGAGCTCATCAGCTCAGTTCCCAGCTGAGGGCAGCCTGTGCTACAGTTGGAAGACAGGAATCCAGCGCCCTCCATTAAAACAGAAGTGGAATGTGAGATAGCGACTTAGATGTTTTGGGTTTTCAAGGAGTTTGACAGAGCTGCTTTATTCACAGATGGAGAGGTTCGGATCAGAACAGACTCTGCGTTCTTGGCTATCCCCCCATCATCCAGCAACGCACCTCTATGTGCTGCCTGGCAATAAATATTTCAGCAACTTTCTTTTATTTTTAATTTTTTTTGGCAGATCACAGAGTGCTATTTTATTAGTCCTCGACTTGTAAAGCTAGATGCCAAGTCTCTCTTCCATTCAAACATGCCACGAGGGATTGGAGTACAGAACACAATGCACCTAGGTTCTTGGTTTTTTTAAATCATGCCTAAGTGATAGAAATGACCCTATCACCACCCAGCTCATTGCTCCAGAACAATCCATTGCAGCAATATACAACTAGTACCAGAAATTCAGTGTTTGCTGGTTGACACTCAATACACAGCTTTGATGTGGAGCGGTGGTTGCTGCTGCTGCTGCTGCTGCTGCTGTTGTTGATAGCAGAGCATTCCTATTTGATATTCAGAACTTGAGAGGTTATATTTAACGCATTTAGTGTGCTATTTGTGAGGTTCACATCTTGGTTCTGGATTTCAAACCCTGATGCCTGTTTGCGTCTTGAGGCCCCAAGACCCACCCCCAAAATAAATACACATGGACACTTACATTAGTTTAACTTTTTGGGCAAATTTTGGCCACAACTTTATTGAAATTCAATCACGTGAGCGGTATTGGCTTAGGCATTGACTCCCCACTATAACTGACCACCTCTCAGAGTGATCGTCCAATGGGGTAAACCAAATGAGGGAGCAAACTCACCCCGGGGTTCCTGTGGTCCTGGCATGGCCCTAGCCAGGATCCCCAGATTCCTTTAACGGAATACTCAGTTCCTGGAGGGGCAGGTGATGGCCGCACCTCCCCTCCCCACAATCCAACTGAGCCAATGCCTAACCGCCAGCTTACAAGTTGTGATGATTTGCTAAGGGGTAGGTGAAAACCAAATGGCCAAAGCCAATCTGCCAAATGGAAAAAATTCCTACCCAGCCCCTGTTCTAAAACAGGTGACCCAAACCAAAGCAAGACCAAGCAACTCTACCTAAATTAGGGAGGGTGGGCGGGTGTTCAGCAGTGCGTAGCAAGTGCCACTGCTTGCGTCACACTGCTGTTTTTAAAGCCCCTGGGATCACGCCACCTACTGACTATTGGCTAAAACCGCCTGGCGTGATCCCAGGGGAATGGCCAGGACTTCCTGTTGACCATTGCAAGAATGCCAGATGAGAGTCGCGAGGGTGGCACAAGTGAGTGGGGTGGGAAAGAGAGGGAGACAAAGTCGAGGTTGAGACTGAAAAGGCTGAACTGTGAAACGTGGACTTCTCCCATTTTTCAGGGCCATCCCAAGGCATTTTACCGGCTGAGGCAGGGGGACAAGACTGCGATGGCCTGGGACTCGGGCTCGGACTCAGAACCAGAGGAGACTCAGTCTGCACCAGATCCTTTGCCTCAGACACCATCTGAACCAAGTCTGGAGTCTGATCTTGAAGAGTCCCAGTCTGCACAGGTTCCCCTGCAACATATACCAGCCAGGCCGAGTCAGGGGTCTGAGCCTGCCCTGGCTCCAGATGCGAGGATTACCCCGTTGCCTCCAGCTGGGCCATCACTTACAGCTGCTCCACTACCGCTTTGGTCAGGGGAGGCTGAGGCGGCCCCTGGGTCTAGTAACCCACTGACGTCTCCCGAGCCGCAGAGACTGAAAGTCTGAGAGAAGGAGAGACCTGAGTACTCGCAGGAGGAGTGCTCGCCTTTGGGCGAAACAGGGAGGTGAGTCAATGGGGGGATCAGGACCGGCCGCTACTCTGACAAACATAAAAGGCTGTCAGACCCTGCCCCAGGTTGCGGGAGCAACATTGCTGTATGCTAGATCCTGTACCTGTCCTTGCCTGGTTTCCTGCCTTGGCCCTGTTGGACTGACTCTCAGCGGAAGCTTTGGAGTCTGGACCAGTCCTGGACCGTGTTTCACGGGTTACCCCCAGGACCATCACAAATACGGTGTTTGCTCCCTGTTCTGTGTATGGAAGCTGACTGGACTGGCAGCTGACTCTTTCTTCAACACTGGTGTTGGAAGAGCACCTGAGGACATCAGGCTATTTTGGGGGTTCAGGGCAGTCTGTGTATTCTATATACAGTACGGCACTCTCCTCCAATGGAGGGGAATGGTCAAGGAGCTTATGAGGAACAGCCAAAGGGCTGTTGTCACTGTGCATCACCTGTGGCCTGAGGCTCCTGCAGCCTGAGGCAAGTGCTTCACTTTGCCTAATGGTAGGGCAGCCCTGCTATTCTGTAATATTAATGAACTGTTTTTTGATCCCTTGTGAATGCAATTTAAAATTCAATATTGGAGTGCTTTGAGACCTTACCTTACATACATTTCCAGAGGCCCCGGACACAGTTTGTTCAGGCCTGCTGTGGAATAGTTTAGTGTTCTGTATATTGGGAATGTTTCCATTTCTACCCCCCTCCCCGATTTTATCTGCCTATTGTTGATAATTATTTTATGTTATCTTACATAAATGCTCAGAGATCTTTGTTTCGTTAAGCAGCTTTCTAAATAATAGCAAAATAAAACTTAAGTTTCGAGGACGTTGGATGAAGAGAGTGGGAGGCTGTGACCTTTTGAGGAAGTAGCGGCTTATCTCTCCTGAGTGGCTTGCCCCAAATGGAACTGTTTACAAAAGTAAAATCTTTATTGGGCTTTTAGTGAAACGTGAAAGAGACAAGGCAGAGATGTAGGGTGGTTTTTTTGGGTGGGGTGAGGGGGAGACAGACCAAGGAGAGCAACCCTAATTTTACTGACAGCTTTTGAGCTCTGCAAACTTACCCACCTCATGAGAGCCAAGCCTGTAAAATAAATTACCAGTCAAGCAAATGTTTGAAGGAAGGCGGATGCAGATTCTTCAGGGATGGATTTTATCCCTTAACATTCTAGGAAGAGTAATTCCTGAATGTGTTTCTTCATTTCTAAAACGAATGGTGCCACATAACAGTGCAATGCAAGTCCATAAAAATAACGGGAAGATGTAGCCAGTCATATGAAAGTCATAGCTGGGTTCTTAATATTAGCCCTGTTCTTAACATGAAGAAGAATTCAGGAGGCTGTTGCTAGTGAATATTTATTTAGAGAGCCAGTGTGGTGTAGTGGTTAAGAGTGGTGGACTTGTAATCTGGTGAACCGGGTTCGATTCCCCGCTCCTCCACATGCAGCTGCTGGGTGACCATGGGCCAGTCACACTTCTCTGAAGTCTGTCAGCCTCACTCACCTCACAGAGTGTTTGTTGTGGGGGAGGAAGGGAAAGGAGATTGTTAGCTGCTTTGATACTCCTTAGGGTAGTGATAAAGCGGGATATCAAATCCAAACTCTTCTTCTTCAAGTTCACACTGACTGACTTCCAATTGCTTTCACTCCTCTACCTCTTTCTAAACCACTTGGAAGCTCACAGGTCCATGTTTGTGTGACGTTCCCCCCCCCAAGACTTCTTTAATTTGCACACTTTTAAAGATTCTGTGTTCCTAGGTAAAATAGTCATACTTCGGGTTGAAGTAGCTTCAGGTTGAGTGTTCTCGGGTTGCGCTCCGCGGCGACCCGGAAGTAACAGACGCTAAAAATGACGTCATGCGCATGGGCGGAAGTGGCAAATCGCGACCTGCGCAGACGCAGATCCCGTTCGCATCCAGAGGTACCACTGTACTAAAGTATGTAGAATCCTTCCACCCTTCCTTTTGCTATTAAAATCTAGGGCTTCCTAATCTACAGGGCCAGCAAAATGCAAAATGAGTCATGCAGCAACCATCACCCTTTCCTCAGGGTTCTTTTAACTACAGTGCAGAAGGTTGTCCCAACATCACTGTTGCATACCTTCCAAGTGCCTAGGGGGAAAAGGGGACATCCCATTCCCCCCCCCCCTCGTGATAGCTTGTCGACCGTTTTGGGTGCTGCAATTTCTCATACTCTTGTGCTGTGCTCTTGCCCCTTGCCTGAAAGCACTTTTCTGGGGCTACGATCTTACGCAGTGACCAAAAGCATGCGTTTTGGGGGCATTACATGAGATCTCACCCTCCCCCAAGTACTTTTTTTGGGGGGGTGAGAGTGAGGCACAGGTCACGTGACTTGCCCAGGTATGCAGCCCAGAAGATGCGCATCCCAGTTTTGAATCAGAAAAAGTTGGAAAGTATGCTGTTGAAGTAAGATTCTAGCCTGTTCAGACACTTTGTATGGAATTGGTTTGTGTGTGTGTCATCTTGCCCTCTGCCTCAAGCAGCAAAATGATTTGAGCTGGCCCTGCTAATCTATTAATGGGATGCTGGATGTATAACTTGGTGGATATGAAGATATTTTCCAATTGGGCACAGCAATAAATGAAGGAATAAACATTCTCCAGAATCCTTTTATCTGAGAAAATCTCACCGATTTCCTTCTCTGTTCAACTCACACACACACCCAATACAAAATACAAAAAATATGCTTGTGTGTAGCATGCCAAGTAATCTGACGTATTCATTATTTAACACAATTTGCAAGTTACTTCAGGGAGAATGTCTTGGTATGCATGTCACTTGAGTTGTCAGGATTACATCTGAATATGCAATTTGTGCTGCTACATCTGCAATTAATTATTAGACGTGGCTGATAAACGTAACAAACCCAGCCGCCCTGCATGGGGTGAATTTCAAACAGTTAACTCGTTTGTCAAGACCAGCACCTATTCCAGGCTCTATCATCCACCCATCCGCTGTGTGTAAAAGCAATACCAATGTAGTGGCCATCTTTATCGCTCTGAAAGGGTCTGTCAGTTCTTTAGCCAAAGGTGCTGTTCCTTCAATAATCAGGAATTCAATGGAAGAATGCTAAGGTGCCTTGATTGCTGGGAAACGCTTTCGAGCCTGCAAATGACCCTAATGGTCTCTTCCAACTTAGCAATTCTATTAAAGAGGCAATTGCTAAGTTGGAAGGGACCATTAGGGTCATATAGTCCAACTTCCTGAAATGCAGGGATTTTTTTGTCCAACCTTGGGCTCAAACCCACAACCTCGAGTTTAAAAGTCTCATGTTCTACTCCTCGTAGAATAGTAGAGTTGGAAGGGACATCAAGTCCAAACCCCTGGAATGTGGGAATCACAGCTAAAGAACCCCCAACACCACCTTCTGAGGTAGTCTATTCCCACTGTAGAAGAGCTCTCTGAATTTTTGAAGGCAATTCCACTGAGAACTAGAGAGGGAGCAGAGAATGGGTGTGACCAGTTTTGCAGTTTGAATGTGAACAGAGGGAGACCCCTGCCAGACAATAATAATAAAGTGGTACCTTGGGTTAAGTACTTAATTTGTTCCGGAGGTCCGTTCTTAACCTGAAACTGTTCTTAACCTGAAGCACCACTTTAGCTAATGGGGCCTCCTGCTGCCACCGTGCCGTCAGAGCACGATTTCTGTTCTCATCCTGAAGCAAAGTTCTTAACCCGAGCTACTATTTCTGGGTTAGCTGAGTCTGTAACCTGAAGCATATGTAGTAGTAGTAGTAGTAGTAGTAGTAATAATAATAATAATAATAATAATAATAATAATAATAATAATAATAAATTTTATTATTTATACCCCACCCATCTGGCTGGGTTTCCCCAGCCACTCTGGACGGCTCCCAACAGAGTATTAAAAACACGATAAAACATCAAACATTAAAAACTTCCCTAACCAGGGCTGCCTTCAGATGTCTTCTAAAAGTCAGGTAGTTGTTTATTCCCTTACATCTGATGGGAGGGCGTTACACAGGGCGGGTGCCACTACCGAGAAGGCCCTCCGCCTGGTTCCCTGTAACCTCACTTCTCACAGGGAGGGAACCTCCAGAAGGCCTTCTGATGGGGGTGGAGACACTCCTTCAGGTATACTGGGTCGAGATACCATTTTTTATTATGCATGCCTACAGATTTGTGCTCATGATGTTCTTGGGGCCATCATAAACATGGTTCTCCTCTTAATCCTGTTTGAACCTGGAAAAGTTTAAGGGCACACCAACAGCTTGGGAGGTTTCCCACAGACACCTGTTTGGGCACTGCAAGAAGAGGATGCTGAACTCGGGCGGCCAATGGCTTGATCCAGCAGACACTTCTTATGTTCTAATGCTTTGGTTCCAAATGAGTGCGTGTCGTACAACCGCCTCCTGAAATTCTCCAACTTTTTACACCACAAATTTCAAGGTGGTTTCTTGTACTATTTCATTGCACTGTGGCACAGGAGTGCCCTCCCCCCCATAGCAACAATGAAGTAATGCCGGGGAACCATCACAGAACAATGATTAAAATGGAATCATGTGCGGCTGGTCCAGTATGAATCCATCACTAATCCATCACTTTATTCCGTCAATGTTGTGTTGCTGGAATCAATTTGCCCCAAAGCACCACTCTAATGAGTGAATTGGGAGTATCTAGGCAGCTGCAGTTAGAAGAAGAAGAGAAGAAGAGTTTGGATTTGATATCCCGCTTTATCACTACCCCAAGGAGTCTCAAAGCGGCTAGCATTCTCCTTTCCCTCCCTCCCTCACAACAAACACTCTGTGAGGTGAGTGGGGCTGAGAGACTTCGGAGAAGTGTGACTAGCCCAAGATCACCCAGCAGCTGCATGTGGAGGAGCAGGGAAGCGAACCCGGTTCACCAGATTACAAGACTACTGCTCTTAACCACTACACCACGCTGGCTCTCTACTACCCAGCCTAGACCTCCCATCTGACCATGGCAACCTTGGCTGATTTTGTAAATCAGGATGAGCCAGTCTACGCAAAACAACCCCTTTAATGAATCGAGGGCAGTGGTCTTGATGAACCGCTTTTAGCATCTGAAAAAAGATGCATTAATCATCTTGTCTACAATTGTAATCACACACAGAATATTCACTGCGATGATTCCTCTCTGGAAACAGCAGGCATCAATTTGTTTCATTACAAATGAATGAAATAATAACCTGCTTGGATGTGAGTAATCCAGTAAATATTGGCTAAATAATATAAAGGTTTCTGTGGTTGTTGTTGTTTTTTTTAAAAAAAGAATAGCCTACATTAATGCATGTGCTGCCTAATCCAGCGTTATGAAGGAGAAATACAGGAAACTGATTTATTCTGAGTCCGAACATTAGGCTGTGTACTTATCATAGAATCATGGAATTGGAAGAGACCCTGAGGATCATCCAGCCCAACCCCCTGAAATGCAGGAATATGCAGCTGTCACTTATGGGGATCGAACCTGTGATATTGGTGTTATCAGCACTATATTCTAACCAAGTGAGCTATCAGGTCTATTGTCCCTTCTAGGCAACTCTTTGGAGGCCATGTACCAGTGGTGGGAAAGGCCAGAGGCAAAGTAGGTGGAACAGCGAGTATAAACATCACCTTTGCACAACAGATTCATTTCTGCACAGATAGGTTATTCACTGCGATGATTCGGCTCCGAAAACAGCAGTCGTCAATTTCTTTCATTACAAATTCCTCCCGGTAAAGCAAAAATTTGATCTTCTCCTGTTAGGCAAAGACCACAAGACGACCTGGATTGTCGCCAGATTCTGCACACAGATCTGTAGGTGCAGACCATCCCCCAATTCAATCTAGTTTGTTAAGAAAATTCCCAAACCCGGATCCACGGGTGACTTTGGGTCATTTCTCTAAGGTAGTCTATTTTAAAGTTTTTATGTGTTTATATGCCTATCACACTTTTAAACTTAAAACCTATTGTTGTATATTGTTTTACATGTTTGTTTTGCTATTGGGATTGTAGCTCCATTTGTGTTTCTCAAGCTGGTCTCTGACCGTAATAAATTTCATGTTCTTGTTCATGACAAATGAATGAAATAATAACCAGCTTGGATCATTTTGGCCAGCCTTTTCTGAACGCTTCCCAACCCTACAACATCCTTTTTGAGGGGAGGAGAGCAGAACAGTACCCGGTACAGTGGTACCTCAGGTTAAGTACTTAATTCGTTCCGGAGGTCTGCTCTTAACCTGAAACTGTTCTTAACCTGAAGCACCACTTTAGCTAATGGGGCTTCCTGCTGCCGCCGTGCCGCCGGAGCACAATTTCTGTTCTTATCCTGAAGCAAAGTTCTTAACCTGAAGCACTATTTCTGGGTTAGCAGAGTCTGTAACCTGAAGTGTATGTAACCTGAAGCGTATGTAACCCGAGGTACCACTGTATTCCAAACAGAGGTTGCAGCACTGATTCGAATAACAACTCTATATTGACGACTACCCTTGATTGCAGAATCTAGTGTCGATCTAGACTGAAAGCAGACTGTTGCAGATGAGCACAAATGATTCTGGTTTGAGAGGAAAAAAACTACCTACAAAACCCTACCGGGTGTTTTTTTTTTTGCCTACAAACAGGTTTTGCCCTCACAGCCTTCCAGGGGGCTGCAAGCGTCTCCACCCCCACAGTGAGTTATCATCGCTTGGTAAATGGTCAATTGGTATTCACGGGGAGACACTCCTCTTTCCTGTTTACACAGCCGGGTCTCATTTTAAATAATGAAATAGTCTGCTGTAGGTTCCTCCCTGGACATCTTATCTAGGTATTAATGATGCAGAGCTCTTTCAAACACGCAAGACCTCTGCCTGGCCGCTTTAATAAACGCCTTTCAAACTGACAGGGCACCTTTTTGTGCCTTTTCGCAGGGTGGCGGGGTCTTAAAGTCTCCCCACGCATTTTCCACGAGAGCCAGACCCCATCAATCACACAGGTATCAGCTCAGCTCCGAAGAGAAGTTTTTTTTAATTAGAGATATTTAAGGCTGCGGTGGATAATGAGAACCGCAGGCAAGGTAGCATGGTGATGGTGTGATTAATATAAGGTTTCAATAAAATATTCATTAGAAGGAATGGGAATCATTGCCAAGCCAAAGGTGTGTGTTTATGTGTGATAGGGGAATCCTCCTTTTAAGCAGTTTGGACATCATCTGGCCCTCTTTGTGTTTTATTAATTAATTACATAAGACGCCCCTCATCCAAACACACCGGAGTTAAACAGAAGAGGCAAAGAAAAGTCCTGCAGAACCAATGGCCCATCTAGTCCATGATCTTGTTCTCACAATGACCAACCAAATACCTCTGAGACACCTTAAAGCAGGACCTTATGATTTCCAGCAACTGGTATTCAGAAGCATACAGCCTCCGAGACTGTATGCAGTGCACAGCAACCAGAACTAGTAGCCACTGGTTCCCCTCTGTGTATCTCTTTTAAAGCCGTCCAAGTTGGTGTCCATCTCTACATCTTCTGAGAGCGCATTCCAAAAATTAACTGTGTGCTGTATGAAGAGGGCTTTTTGATTTTTCATTTTTTTATTAGAAATTTTATTTATAACATATTATAAACCCCCCACCCCCAATACAGAAATCCACCCTCATTAAACGTGAACATAACATACAATAAGCATAACATACAATAATCCAAACAACCAAATAAGAGACTTCCTTTATCCTGTATCTGACCTCCTTGTTGTTGTTGTTGTTTAGTCATTTAGTCGTGTCCGACTCTTCGTGACCCCATGGACCAGAGCACGCCAGGCACTCCTGTCTTCCTCTGCCTCCCACAGTTTGGTCAAACTCATGCTGGTAGCTTCTCATCCTCTGTTGTCCCCTTCTCCTTGTGCCCTCCATCTTTGCCAACATATTAAATAAATAAATAAATAATAAATAAATAAATGAATGTGCCTTAGACGTCTCCTTGGCAATTGAGCAGTTGTTGTTGTTGTTGTTTAGTCGTTTAGTCGTGTCCGACTCTTCGTGACCCCATGGATCAGAGCACACCAGGCACTCCTGTCTTCCACTGCCTCCCGCAGTTTGGTCAAATTCATGCTGGTAGTTTCGAGAACACTGTCCCACCATCTCGTCCTCTGTTGTCTCCTTCTTCTTGTGCCCTCCATCTTTCCCAACATCAGGGTCTTTTCCTGGGAGTCTTCTCTTCTCATGAGGTGGCCAAAATATTGGAGCCTCAGCTTCCTTCCAGTGAGCACTCAGGGCTGATTTCCTTCAGAATGGATCGGTTTGATCTTCTTGCAGTCCATGGGACTCTCAAGAGTCTCCTCCAGCACCAGAATTCAAAAGCATCAATTCTTCGGTGATCAGCCTTCTTTATGGTCCAGCTCTCACTTCCATACATCACTACTGGGAAAACCATAGCTTTAACTATACAGACCTTTGTTGGCAAGGTGATGTCTCTGCTTTTTAAGATGCTTATTTACTTCTTATAAGCTGTTTCCTTTATGGATAATTATTAAGATTTTTCTAATTATAACTTAAATATCCTCAAAGTCTCCTGCAGACATTAATCGAAACAAGTCCAGCTATGTATTTTAGGGCACTGTTTTGTGAAGTATTCTCTGCATTTCCCCCATGCTTTTTGAAACTCTTGTCTGGTGTGATTGCTAATTGCCTCTCTTAATCTGGCCAGTTCAATATACTCTAACAATTTGTCTTTTTTGTTGGCACAATTTCTTTTTGATCCCGCCATCCCCGTCATGGTTGCTGTGGTGCTTACCTGACCTGCTATCATTGGAGTTGCTGTGGATTACTGGGAGGGAAAGGGACAGGGGCAAGGCAATGGGAAGGTCAGCGCAGTGCAAACACACCAGCAGGGGTGTTGGGCTGGCTCTGCGCTGACCTCATTGCTGCCTCTCCTTCTCAGTGTTGCTGATGATGGGATGTCAGTGGCCCTGCTGACCACTACTGCCCTCTCCACATGGTCACTGACACTCTCAAAAAACCCTGAAGGAGTGGTTAACTGTGCCTGCTTGAAAAGGGACTAAGGTGTGCTCTGAACTGCATTCCTAAGCTTTCTATTTTTATGGTATACGGTATGCTTGTACCTGCCCTAGTTCTCTTTGGGAATCCAAAATAGCAAGCAGAAGTTTTATTTATAGACATTTCTCTGTTCTCAACCATTATTTTTTTTAAAAAAAATCAAAATCAAATACTCTATTCCATTTAGTAGCAATCCCATCTGAAATGTCAGGCTCATCACTGCGGCATTCTAATTAAGTCCAGGGCTTATTAGGCTAAGTTTTGTCAGCTCGTAGATAAGGCTAAAGCTATTCATAGGTCTCTGTGCCGGCAAAGCTCTTGAAAAATGTTATTTTCCTAACCTACCAGCTGCCTAAGCAGCCTCTAACTTCATCATCAAGTCAAGTTTCGCATCGTTCTCCTTATTAAATTCAAGCTTGAAATCCAGGGTTTTCCATCACTGCCGTGGCATGCAAACAAAAGAGGCACGGAAGGCAGCCTTGGAAAAGAGACTAAGGACAGCTCCCTGCTCCATATAAGAGCTGCAAATGAAAGTTATTAAGTTACTAATCAGCCACTTCTCTTTCCTACAAAAAAAGCGATAATTTCCCTACCACTGTCACCAATGCACCACCTCTTCCAAACCAGTGGAAATTCAGGAATTGGTTTCTCTCTCTTCTGAGCAATGGAAATGTCACATTGAAATATAGATGGACTTGCTTCGGCCCCACTCAACATCCCTTCCCTTTCTCCTCCCTCTCTCATCATCCTTTAATTTTGCACAGACCGTTTAGCAATCCATCTTTTGGTCTGTGTCAAGCAGGTGCATGATCATATTTGTAATTCCACTGCCCATTAATCACTGCTGGGTGACCTGGAGCAATCCTGATTATCTACAACAACTTCTTTCCTTCGGCTCTGCCTCGCTAGTGCTATGCAAACAGTTTGCTTTCCTCCCAGCTCTTGGCCTCGGCAAACTCAAACAGACAATTCCTTCCCAGCCTTGGCCAACCAGCATGGCAGAACCTGAATGAAGAAGTAGAGGAGGAAGAGGAAGAGTGGAGGAAGAGAATATAAATGATGTACTGCTCAATTGCCAAGGAGGCATCTAAGACATTTATTTATTTATTTAGTCTACTGCCCTTCATCCGAAGATCACCGGGTGGTTCACAATGTAAAAATACAAAATGAGAACACAAAACGCATGACAAAAACAAGCAAGAACAAATTTACAAGTATAAGGCCAATTGCAAATAATATAAGCACGTGTAATTAAAACACAAAATAAACCAATTTCATAAAAGCATTAAAATAAAGATCCACAATTAAAACAGACAATAAAACAAGTCCATTCAAACAGCTCAACAATTAAAAGAGTTAAAACAATTTAAGAGGGCCAGGAGGTCAAGGGAATGCAGGTGTGTTTCCAAGAGTCGGCAGAATGCCAATACTGATGGTGCCCTGAAAGGCAAAGCATGTTTTCCCTTTGTACTTTGGCAGCATCCTTTCTCAAATTGCTTACCTTGATCAAGCAAGAGAAATCTATGGGTGTAGCCTGGCTGGGGGAACAATGCAATGCTTATTGGGTTTCCATTGAACATGGTTATACAAGCATGTCATCCTGATGGACCACTGGTCACATGTCACTGTGAACAACCAGAACTGGATTTGGGCTATGGCATAGGAACATAGTAAGGTCCCTTATACCAACTCAGATCATTGGTCCATTTAGTATTGTCTACACTGACTGGCTGCAGCTTTCCAGGATTTCAGACAGTCTATCCCAACCCATCCTGGGGATGTTGGGGTTTGGGGCCTCTTGCACTCATGGCTCATAAGAACATAAGAAGAGCGTGCTGGATCAGGCCAATGACCTAATTAGTCCAGCATCCTCTTCTCACAGTGGCCACATGGATGCCTGTTGAAAACCTGCAAGCAGGAGCCAAGCACAACTATCTCCAACTCCTTCCAACTGTGGATACATGTGATGGCCTGGGACTCGGGCTCAGACTCGGAACAGGAGGAGTCTTGGTCCACACCAGATCCTCTGCCTTAGGCGGCATCTGAACTGAGTCTGGGGCCTGATTCTGAAGAGTCCCAGTCTGCACAGGTTCCCCTGCAACAAGCACCAGCTGGGCCGAGTCAGAGGCTTGAGCCTGTCCTGGCTCCAGATGCGGGGATTACCTCGTTGCCTTCAGCTGGGCCATCACTTACAGCTGCTCCACTACCGGTTGGGTCAGGGGAGGCTGAGGCGGCCCCTGGCTCTAGTAACCCACCGACATCTCCCAAGCTGCAGAGACTCAGGTCTGAGAGAAGGAGAGACCTGAGGACTCGCAGGAGGAGTGCTTGCCTTCGGGCGAGACAGGGAGGTGAGTCATTGGGGGATCAGGACCGGCCATTACCCCGACAGAGATAAAAGGCTGCTGGACCCCGCCCCAGGTTGCGGGAGCAACATTGCTGTTTACTGGAACCTGCCTGTTACCCTGTGTCTGACCTAGCCTGGTTTCCTGCCTTGGCCCTGTTGGACTGACTCCTTGTGGAATTATTGGATTTGGGACCGGACCTAGACCACGTTGCTCGGGTTAACCCTTGGGCCTAGCACAATACAGAACAGAGCCATCATGGCAAGTGGCCATCAATAGCCCTCTCCTCCATAAATTTGTCTAAACTTCTTGTAAAGCCATCCAAGGTTGGTGCTTCCTGTGGGGCCAAGTTCCATAGTTTAACTATGATGCAGTACTTTCTTATACCTACCCTGAATCTTCCAACATTCAGCGTCATTGGAGGTCCATGAGTTCTACTGTTCGTAGACAGAGGGGGAAAACTTTTCTCTACTAACTTTCTCCATGCCATGAACGATTGAATAAGCTTCTCTCATGTCACCTCTTATCAACTTTATCTGTAAACTAAAAAGTCCTGAATGCTGGAAGAAACAAGATTTACCAACTATCAAAGAATGGCAGATGAAGATGATGGACTATATGGAACTTGCCGAATTGACCGGGAGACTCCGAGACCAGAGAGAAGAGACGGTGGAAGAAGTTTGGAAGAAGTTTAAGGAATATTTGAAAAAATATGTTAATATTTAAATCTTAGAATATCTTTGGAAGTGGATATAGGCTGTAGGGTTAAAAGTAGAAGATAGTGTATTTTAAAATAGTATTATTTGTAAGTGATAAAATGTGAAGCTTTTTATGGTTAAAGTAAGTGTGATTTAAAAAAAAGATGGTTAGAAATTATGATATATGTAAACTACTAAAGATGAAGTAAAATGAAAATCAGATAGGTGGGACTTGGGGAAGCCCACCTAACAATGTTTAGAAAAATAAATATAAGGCAAGAATCTGTTTGTATTGTTTGTTTTTCTGTTTGTGTTCTTTATTTGTGTTATAAAATGAATATTTTTTTTTTGAAAAAAATAAAAAAAGTCCTGAATGCTGCAACCTTTTTTCATGGGGGAGACATTCCATCTCCTTGATCATTTCGGCGACCATTTTCTGAACCTTTTCCAGCTCTACAAGAGAAGTGAGGCAATCAGAACTGTACACAGCACAGTTGCTGGATCAAGGCAACAGCCTCTACGTATCCTTTAACACAAGATGATCCCAAAGATGATCCCACAGCGATTTGCAGCCAGCATGTAACATTAGAAATTTGCTCAAATTCTTGACCTCTGTACACAGAAAATCCATCTGAATTTTCGTTTTTGAGCTCAGCTCAGGACAGGCAGAGGTGATTGTATCGCTCTTATTTATTATTGATCTGAAGTGCAGAAACATATTCCTGCAGCAGTTTTATTCTTTTCACACATTGACTTATCCCTGCAAGTTACCTTTGCCTTTTTAATAGGGGTGCTTCTCTAACAGGTATTGATTGAAGTGTATGCCACTGTATTTTATGTAAAGATTTCCTGACAACAGAAAATAAGAATCCGAGAGCAAAAGGCTCTTTGAGTGGACCTGGTGTTTTAGTGATGGCTTATAGTCAAAATAATAAGAGGCCAGGGGTTTATAGTACCTTTGTGGTCCTGTAGCAGATTCATCAAAAGAAAGAACAGATGCTATTGCCGTTGGATAACTTAAAAACCTCAATCACAGTGCTTTCAGAAAAAAACCTCATGAAGGTTATTTATCGTGTCCACTACACATGGCTGTTGTACTCATGATAGACACTTCATGAATGAGCCAGTGGGGTTTGCAGTTTCAGATGACGTAACTGCGGTGAGGAAATATGCAGTGTAAACCCTTGTGCAAATTAATTGAAACAAAGCATGTTTTCTATCTTACTCACAATCCTGTACTCAAAACAAACATGAAAAGTCAGTTGATCATTACATTTCTGAGCACAATTCAAAGTGGTGGTGCTGACCTTTAAAACCCTAAAGGGCCTCAGTCCTGTATACCTGAAGGAGCGTCTCCACCCCAATCGTCCAGCCCGGACACTGAGGTCCAGTGCCGAGGGCCTTCTGGTGGTTCCCTCACTGTGAGAAGTGAGGTTACAGGGGGCCTTCTCGGTAGTGGCGCCTGCCGTGTGGAACGCCCTCCCAGCAGATGCCAAGGCAATAAACAACTATTTTACTTTTAAAAGACAACTGAAGGCAGCCCTGTTTAGGGCTGGACAATGGGGATGGAGACGCTTCTTCAGGTATACAGGACCGAGGCCGTTTAGGGCTTTAAAGGTCAGCACCAACACTTTGAAATGTGCTCAGAAACGTACTGGGAGCCAATGTAGGTCTTTCAGGACTGGTGTTATATGGTATGTGAGTTTTGTACATGTATATGTGAGTTTTGTACAATAAACTACATTGTTTGTTTCAATTAATTTGTACAAGGGTATATGTATATATGCATTCAGTGTGGTGTGTGTGCATCAAATGTGTGACATCACACACATGCGACAAGCCCCCCTTCCCAATGTCGTGCAGAACTTGCTGCCTCTGTTACTCAATACAGACGCCCTCCCAAAACCCCCCCACACACAACAAAATCACAAACTATTACAGAAATAGGAGAACTTAAAATCAGATGAATGAGAGATTTAGATGTACAAATTTATCCATTCCCATGTAGAACACAGCCCCTGCTCCCCGGTAATTGTGTTTTGCAGGGGGAGATCAGTAATGATGGACAAACTGCCTTTCATAGAAGCTTGACTGATCTTCTTATCGAGAAACCCCTGGGCTAAGTCAATCATCAACTGACTGCAAAGGGGAAAGAAGGCTCCGTCTTCCATTAAAAAACAAAACTGAGCACTAGGATTTACTTTAAACATTTTAAATTCTCAGCTAGCTATTAAGCCCTTAATAGTATCTTAAAACATTTAATAGCTGTGCAAAATCTACAACATTTAGAAATTCCAGCACTTAACGGTTAATGGGGAAATTGTGCAAATTAGTAAGTTTTGCACACAGCCACCAGAAACTTTCCTCTGACTCATCCAGAGTGCTAAACGCAGGAATGTGGTGCAACAGGTACAGGAGGCGAGAGAGGACACTAAAGGATAGAAGAGGGGCTGTGTCAATGCACACTGAGTTCTAGAAGCACAAACAACATCCTGCTTAGATGCCCAAAGGGAAGAAAGTAAGATGTTTAAGAAGAACTATTCCACAGGTTGTAGCTTCCCATGAATGTCTCAATTGCCCTCATACTGTTTCATACTGTTATATGAAGTTACAGTTCACGGTTTGCCTGGAGTGAGGCAAACCATGAGCCCAGGTTCAGACAACATGCTAAATCATGGCTCAGTGCACAGCAGCACAGCAGTAGCAGAACTGTACGAGGAACAAAGTGGTTGTGATCTCTACTCCGGGAGCCCACAAGTTTGCACCAAACCATAGTTTGATTTAGCGCCATGTGCAAACCGTCACACCAATGACCCAGACAATCTCCAGGCTGATAGTAGATTGATTGATGGACGTTTGTTGGGGATTGAAACCGGGAAAGGGGGGGTGGAGTTTAGGAATCCAAAGGGTGTATAATTATAATCTGTTTTGTTTTTACTTTTGTTATCTGTCTGAGAATTGAGGAAATCGTGGAAGGGAATTTAGGCCGACTTCAGAAAAAGGTTTTAAGAATAAGCACTGATGTATCACTATTGATGTTTATAAGGCAAAATTGGTTTTTTAAAATGAACTAAATATAAAAAGGTTAAAAATTAGGGATAAGAACTTGTTGAACCAACAATTTGAATTGGAATACAAGAGGGGGAGGTGTGGGGAAGTCAGGGAAATATGTTATTGAAAATAAGGATTGTGAATTCTATGTGTTTTTAAACTTTTTTGTTTTTTCTTTTTTGATTTTTTAATGTATTACAATGGAAAATTTTAATAAATATCTTTTTTTTAAAAAAAAGACAATCCACGGTTGCCCCGACATGTTGTCAGGCTCTCATCAGGCCACAATACACAGCTGACGGGCTGCATTTAGCTTGGTGGATTGCAAGCTGTGCTGTGCCCTAGAATATCTTTTTGTGGCTGCCGAATGTGACTGTCCAGCCAAATATCAGGGAGATGCTCAGGGTACCATCCCTCTGCAGCCCTATCAGAGGTTTGACTGATCAGCACTGACTTGCAGCCACAGAAGCAGAGATGTAAGATGTGTCAGTGAGGAAAATAGTAGCGTAATTATTTACATTCCCAAGCTGTTCTGAATTATAGAGTGTTTATCTGAAGTATCATGTTAATGGAACTACTAGGAAATCAATACAAGGACTGGGCCTGGGTGCCATTTAATCTGTTCTCTCTGACCATACATCAGGGAACTTTATTTCTCTCTCCAGAATTGCTCAGGCAGCCCTATCATCCGCCAGGCATGCTGCCGTGATTGCAATACCGCTAAGAGTTGACAGGCATTGAAATGCTAGTTCAGATCCACCAACACTATCTGTCCAGGGTACCTATTTGAGAGACTACTGGTTTCCCTTCCCCTTTCAAGCCCTTATCTACTACCTTCAATAATCTATGTATCATATTGCACTTGTGGCATTGAGACGTCTCACAATGATTAGCTGGAGTTGCTCAAGGAATGTGCCTTCCAGTTTCTGTGAGTGTAAGGGAAATTGTCAGTTTGGTCGGGACTAAACCTCTCACACAGGCAGACTGGAGGTTGGGAAAGGGTTGAGGGAGGTGTCATGATCACCACCAAGGAGGGTGATGTCCTAGGTGGCGTTAGAAACTGAGATATGAAAGCTAGGAGCTAAATGGCACCTTAAACCTATGGGCACAACAATGGAATGTCTAGGTGCTTTTTTTAATAACAAGAATGCAAAGCTGAAAATGAATGAACTGCAGCTAATATATTATGTTATTCACATGGTCTAGTCCTTCCCCTGCCCACCCCCCTAATATTCTTAAGAGGGTCTCTTCGCCAGTCTTCAGAGAGTAGCTGGAAGTGGGGAGGCTGAAAATGGTCCTCCTTTCCTTCCACTCTGCAGTTTTAATCTGAAATCTTAGGCGCAGTACTATGCCCAGAGCTCAGAAACTGCTCACGCTAATGAAATTCCCTGTCGCAAAATGCGCCTGGAAGGCCATTAGTTCCTTGTTCCCCAGGTAGGCAGGACATCAAAGCAAGACAAAGCAAACACTTATGGCTTCCCCCAGCGATTCCTGAGAGCTATAACTTGTTAAGAGTGCTGAGAGTTGTTAGGAAACTCCCCAATTTCCCCTCCAGAGCTACAGTTCCCAGAGTCCTCTGGGCAGAGGGATTGATTGTTAAACCAATCACCTTGGTGGCAGGTGTCCACACAGATCACAGTGTGAACATGACCAAGCTCTCAGCCCCATGGAAGGAAATGAAGGTGTGGGTTCAGGACCACAGACAGCACTGCTCCTGACTGAAGCCAAACACACTAGTTCTCCTGGAGTAGCCAGCTCAGTTTTATAGCAGGGCTATGTAATCACTGAGGAGGCCCCACTCACTTGAGTGCTGCCTCTAGGCCAGTTGAAGGGCCAGTGCTTCCCTCTGCAGTCATCACCTCCTTTGAGGTAATGGGCTTTGCTGCAGTGGGGATCTATTGCAAGGCTTTCCTTGATCCCGCAAGGAGTCTGTGGGCCAGGCCCCAGAGTCTCGTGGCAGAGGTGTCTCCCTGGAGCTCAGAGGAAGGGAGCTGGGCTCTGGAAGAGACCAGAGTATGGTTCTATCCCTCTTTGGAGTTCCAGTTGCTGGGGGATTCCAAGTCTTGGTTCAGGGCCTTGATACCAGACAGGGAGCCTAGAGTGAAGGAGCCTGAAATAAGGGTGCAGGGAAGACAATGGGTTGAGAAGGAGGAGCCTGGAGGGAGAAAGGAAATTTAAGGGAAAGGTGAGAAGAAATTGTAGTAGGGAAATGAGCCAAGAAAGATCTCCTCCACTGTAACGGGCATCCCAAGCCTTAACATCCACCAGAGAGGTCCTGTTGGTGGGTCTTGCTGACAGGCAAAGCCTGTTGTCAGGTGTTGCAGGGCCTTCTCAGTGGTGGCACATCACCTATGGAATTTGTTGGCCTTCCTCCAGTAGCTTCCTCAGTGTTGAGTTTTAGATGGACACACGTCTCCACTCAAGCTTTTGTGAAGGTTTGGTGTAGCTCAGAAGTAATGCTGTTCTTTGGCTGTTGCGTAATTGGGTTTTTTTAAAAAATGTTTTGATTAATGTCTCTGTGGTAATTATTGCATTTATTGATTTAGATGTTACCTTCTGGTGGATGGACAGCTGGTGGATGTATTTATCTGTTGTGCTTATACTCTTGCCCTTTCCTCCAAGGAGCTCAAGCTGGTGTGCATGGTTCTCTTCCTCTTCATTTTATCCTCACAACAACTCTATGAGGTCGACTAGGATGAGAAACTCACTGGAAGGACAGATCCTGAAGCTGAGACTCCAATACTTTGGCCACCTCATGAGAAGAGAAGACTCCCTGGAAAAGACCCTCATGCTGGGAAAGATGGAGGGCACAAGGAGAAGGGGACGACAGAGGACAAGATGGTTGGATAGTGTTCTCGAAGCTACCAGCATGAGTTTGACCAAACTGTGGGAGGCAGTGGAAGACAGGAGTGCCTGGCGTGCTCTGGTCCAGGGGGTCATAAAGAGTCGGACATGACTAAACAACAACAGGATGATAGAGTGGCCTGGGCCACCTGATGATGTTCATAGCAACTGAAGAAATAAATGAATGAGGGTGGTGCTGAGGAAACTCCACAGTGGTTAAGATGAGGAGGGTCTCTGTGCAATGGGAAGCGGGACAGAATCCTGCTCAGAAGGCCAATTGAGATTAGGTTGGTTAAATGAAGAAAGACATAAGGGGAGAAGGGAAAGCGAGATCCCAATGAAATAGTGGTGGAACAATGGAACTGAAGAAATGAATCTCATCTTTGCCATGCACTCAGAATGTGGCTTCCAGGAAAATGCCTTCCTCTTTCTTTATTGGTCCCCCCCATGTACATTATGGAGGATAATAATGCTTCAGGAAGGGGCAGATCTGTCAATTTCAGTTTCCCTCAGTTTCTCTTTTTTGTTGTTGAAATAATATTTATTAAAGTTTTAAAGGTTACAAAAAGGAAAAATAAAGAACACCATATTAAACAAAAACAAAGCAACACATCACAATTATGAAAAATAAAAAAGAGAAAAAATAACAGAAAAAATAACAGAAAAATAAACACAATTAAAAAAACACCACAACAAACCTTCCCATAACTTATCTTTCATTCACTTGCTTCCTTGACCTCCTCACACCTCCCTTTTTTGTATTCTAGTTCGGTTAGCTATTTCAGCAAATCCTTTCCATCTTTTCCAATTCTTGTCCTTATCTTACTATAATGTAACTTTACTTTCCCTCTTTTCGCCAATTAACAATCTGTTTTTTCTTAGTCCTTTATAACATTTCTGCTAAAACCACATAACTTCATTCCAACATCCTTCTAACATTCCTTAATTTTACAATGTTTCTGTAAATAAACTTTAAATTTCTTCCAATCTTCTTCCACCGACTCTTCTCCCTGGTCTCGGATTCTGCCGGTCATTTCCGCCAATTCCATGTAGTCCATCACCTTCATCTGCCATTCTTCCAGGGTGGGTAGATCTTGTGTCTTCCAGTACTTTGCAATAAGTATTCTTGCTGCTGTTGTGGCATACATAAAGAAAGTTCTATCCTTCTTTGGCACCAATTGGCCGACCATGCCCAGGAGAAAGGCCTCTGGTTTCTCCAGGAAGGTATATTTAAATACCTTTTTCATTTCATTATAAATCATCTCCCAGAATGTCTTAATCCTTGGGCACGTCCACCAAAGGTGAAAAAATGTACCTTCAGTCTCTTTACATTTCCAACATTTATTATCAGGCAAGTGATAAATTTTTGCGAGCTTGACTGGTGTCATGTACCACCTATAAATCATTTTCATTATATTCTCTCTTAAGGCATTACATGCCGTGAACTTCATACCTGTGGTCCATAACTGTTCCCAGTCAGCCACCATAATATTATGTCCTCCCTCAGTTTCTCTTTTTCCTAGTCCTAAATTCAAATCTGCACATCTCCTCACCAGGTTTTTCTTTAAAAAGTCTTCATGAAAGGTCAGCATTATAGCGTGAATTTCTCATAATATTTTCCCCCTATGCAATTTTGCCTAACATGCACAATTTTGCAAAGCACTTTCCCCTAATGTATTGCGTTTTTGCATGCTATTATCATTAAACTATTCGTTTTTATGCATGCTTCACTTTAGCATATGCATTTTTTAACCCATTACTCGACTGGAGAGCTACATTGCAAAGTTCAGTAAAGTGTGAATGTCAAAAGATGGTTGTGTTTCACAGAAGCATAGAATTGTAGAGTTGGAAGGGACCCAGAGGGTCATCTAGTCCAACCCCCTGCACCCATGACAAAAGGCCATCTAATTTCTGCTTTGAAACCTCCAAGGAAAGAGAGTCCACAATCTCCCAAGGGAGTCTGTTCCACTGTCTAACAGCTCTTTCTGTCAGAAAGTTATTGTGCATTGTTTCGGAGAGTGCAAATGAAGTAAGATCACCTTGAAATGAGAGCTGAATAAAATTCATCTCTCTTCACCCTTCATCCCTATAATATGTACAGGGCAGTTGCGAGTTTGGGAATGCATGTAAACATTCACAAGCACTATACAAATGTTGGACACTGATATCCTACACATTCATGAGCCAGTGTGGTGTAGTGGTTAAGAGCGGTATTCACCTAATCTGGGGAACCGGGTTCGCGTCTCCACTCCTCCACATGCAGCTGCTGGGTGACCTTGGGCCAGTCACACTTCTTTGAAGTCTCTCAGCCCCACTTACCTCACAGAGTGTTTGTTGTGGGGGAGGAAGGGAAAGGAGATTGTTAGCCGCTTTGAGACTCCTGAAGGGGAGTGAAAGGCGGGATATCAAATCCAAACTCCTCCTCTTCTTCTTCTTCTTCTTCTTCTTCTTCTTCTTCTTCTTCTTCATCATGCTTTATTAAGTGGTGAGAGCAAAGGAGCCCGTTGATCCTCCCTGTAGCTGAACTAGGGCCATCCCAGCCTCGCATGTGACATGCAGGAGAGAACGCAAAGGTTCTTGTGTCTCAAAACACAACCCTGGGAGACTGAAGAGGCTGCCTCGGTTTCCAATTAGTATGAGAAAGATGTGCTCTTTGTGACTTCTCCTTTATGCTTGTTTGAGGGAAAGGAGTTAATTTAGCTACAGTTAATTTCATGCCCTTCATAATGGTCCCAATTATATCTTCCTAATTATTTCGAGGCCTCGTGTGCTTTGGTCGAGTGCCTTTTTTCAGAAGGGGATATTAAATAACTATCATCTTCCTCATTAATACAATCCAGCAGGACGCAATAAAGAGAAACCAGAAAAAGAGGCAGGCAAGGGATGGAAATGTCGAGGGCCAAGGCAGGATATGTTGTGCAAGACTGGGCGTCCTCTATCTTTCCTCTGCAATAGTATAATGCTTTTTTATGAAAATAATAATAATAATCCTGCATGTGGCTAGTTAAGACAAGGGGCGCAACGGCAAAAATTAGCCTTCTTCGGTGGTGTGTGACATTTTGGTGAACGACCCTTGCTTGATTGCTGGCATTTATTAATTTTTGTTTTGAGAGCTAGCCTGGTTCTTGTGAATTCAATTGCTCTCGAGACGACGCTGGAAGGCGATCTGAAATGCAGCAGCTAATGGGAACCAATAAAATAAGCATTAAGTAAACGTTTGTTCTTGCTTGCTGTTTTCAGAGTAATAGTGACAACGCTAGGTAAAGGTAAAGGTACCCCTGCCCGTACGGGCCAGTCTTGACAGACTCTAGGGTTGTGCGCTCATCTCACTCTAGAGGCCGGGGGCCAGCACTGTCTGCAGACACTTCCGGGTCACGTGGCCAGCGTGACGAAGCTACCCTGGCGAGGCAGAGCCGCACACGGAAACGCCGTTTACCTTCCTGCTAGTAAGCGGTCCCTATTTATCTACTTGCACTGGCATGCTTTCGAACTGCTAGGTTCGCAGGCGCTGGGACCAAGCAACGGGAGCTCACCCCGCCGCGGGGATTCGAACCGCCGACCATGCGATCAGCAAGTCCTAGGAGCTGAGGTTTTACCCACAGCGCCACCCGCATCCCAGTGACAATGCTACCAATGGGCTAAAACTGCCTGTTCCCTCATATGGGATCTGGGTCTTAGCTGCTAAAGTTGGAGGCAGAAATGCTTTCGAACGGCAGTTGAAACCACAGGAGTGGAGAAGAACGTTCTCATGCTTGGGTCCTATTTGTGAGTTTCCAACAGGCATCTGGTTGGAGTAGATGGGCCATGGCCTGATTCAGCAGGTTTTCCCTATGTTCGCTTAAAATCTAAAGGTCAGTTCTGCAGGTATACTGATTTCTGCCTGTGGCTACTTCTATATCACTGCTACATGCCCACTAAGGGTTTTTGTTTTTTTAAATGCAATTAATTAGAGAAAAGAGCATCTCATTAGAATGTGAGTATTTATAGGCAAAACCAGCATAGGGATTTCTGTTCCCAAGTTGTTGTTGTTGTTTAGTTGTTTAGTTGTGTCCGACTCTTCGTGACCCCATGGACCAGAGCGCGCCAGGCACTCCTGTCTTCCACTGCCTCCCACAGTTTGGTCAAACTCATGTTGGTAGCTTTGAGAGCACTGTCCATCTCATCCTCTGTCATCCCCTTCTCCTTGTGCCCTCGATCTTTCCCAACATCAGGCTCTTTTCCAGGGAGTCTTCTCTTCTCATGAGGTGGCCAAAGTACTGGAGCCTCAGCTTCACGATCTGTCCTTCCAGTGAGCACTCAAGGCTGATTTCCTTCAGAATGGATAGGTTTGATCTTCTTGCAGTCCATGGAGTCTCAAGAGTCTCCTCCAGCACCAGAATTCAAAAGCATCCATTCTTCGGCAATCAGCCTTCTTTATGGTCCAGCTCTCACTTCCATACATCACTACTGGGAAAACCATAGCTTTAACTATATGGACCTTTGTCGGCAGAGTAATGTCTCTGCTTTTTAAGATGCTGTCTAAGTTTGTCATTGCTTTTCTCCCAAGAAGCAGGCGTCTTTTAATTTCGTGACTGCTGTCACCATCTGCAGTGATCATGATGCCCAAGAATGTAAAATCTCTCACTGCCTCCATTTCTTCCCCTTCTATTTGCCAGGAGGTGATGGGCCCAGTGGCCATGATCTTCATTTTTTTGATGTTGAGCTTCAGACCATATTTTGTACTCTCCTCTTTCATCCTCATTAAAAGGTTCTTCAATTCCTCCTCACTCTCTGCCATCATGGTTGTGTCATCTGCATATCTGAGGCTATTTCTTCCGGCAATCTTAATTCTGGCTTGGGATTCATCCAGCCCAGCCTTTCGCATGATGAATTGTGCATATAAGTTGAATAAGCAGGGAGACAATATACAGTGGTACCTCAGGTTACAGATGCTTCAGGTTACAGACTCCACTAACCCAGAAATAGTACCTCGGGTTAAGAACTTTGCTTCAGGATGAGAACAGAAATTGCACGGTGGTGGCATGGCAGCAGTGGGAGGCCCCATTAGCTAAAGTGGTATCTCAGGTTAAGAACAGTTTCAGGTTAAGAACGGACCTCCAGAACGAATTAAGTTCTTAACCCGAGGTACCACTGTACAGCCTTGTCGTATTCCTTTCCCAGTTTCGAACCAATCAGTTGTTACCATACTGGCATGTTTTGAAAGTGACTCACCCATGAGAATGAATGATCTGAGATGCTCTCCCTGTGAATGAATGCTTGGGAGGCATCGAAGGGACATGATGCTGACTGCAATACTTCGGGGGTAGGGAACCTTAGGTCCAATTCCCATCTAGACCCTTTTATCTGGACCTTGATACTCCTCCACATCCTCCCCCACTCCTCTGCTTCATACTCTCCTTGGGAGTTCTTGCCAGATTGGCACATGCCCCTCTCCTCCGCTGGGCTCTGGCACACGAGGGAACTGCAGAGACAGCTTCCTTGCATGATAGCCCAATGTTGGCAGCTGGTCAGAGCTCCACAACCAGGTCCAGCCTGACCCATGTCGGAAGCATCAGAGAAGAAGAGAGGTGGTGGCACCTTTACTCTTTTCTGCATGTGAATGCACCCTCCACCGCTTTGTGAGGCTGGAACCAGAAGTCCAACCCCAGCAGCATGACTACCCCCTTTAAACCAGTCCGATCAGACTAATTTGAAGCAGCGGTGTCGGTGGTGAGGGCTGGGCTGGTGCTGCCACAGCAGGCTCTTTCCACCAGCATGCACATGTCTGATCCCTGGCATGCACGAACCTGCCCCGGACAGCAGCAACACCTGCTACACTACTGAGGGCATGACCCACCTTTGAGCTGAACCTGTGCCAGCTTGACCTTAAAGGGTTAACAGGGGGGAAGAGCTAGGATTAAGACCTGCTTGGCTCCCTGCAAGGTAGGCTCGCCCATGCAAGGCAGGCTTAGGAGCTTGAGGGAGAATGGGGAAACTTCCTGCACATGGTCTATTTTTAATAAGCCCTCGAGTCTACTATTTCTCAAGTGTTTACCCCATAAACTGTGCCTGGTCTCTTTATTTCCAATCTCCTAATGCAAAGGTCCTGATAGCACTTTACTCTGAGCACTGAATGGAAATTAGAAGGGGAAGGAAAGAGAAAGATCTGAGGTTCAAGCCCTGTGGAGCTCAATGAACAACACCCTGGCCTTGGCAGAACTCCATGGCTTCACTCAGTAGTAGAAGAAGAGATTGGATTTGATATCCCTCTTTATTACTACCGGAAGGAGTCTCAAAGCAGCTAACAATCTCCTTTCCCTTCCTCTCCCACAACAAACACTCTGTGAGGTGAGTGGGGCTGAGAGACTTCAGAGAAGTGTGACTAGCCCAAGGTCACCCAGCAGCTGCATGTGGAGGAGCAGCGAATCAAACCTGGTTCACCAGATTACGAGTCTACCACTTAACCACTACACCACACTGGCTCTAGAATGAATAGAACAGCCCCCTGCAACTTGGGCTGGCTTACTCCATGTTGAAATGAGTGATCCAATGCTATTACCATCTAAAGAGCACTGTCGCTCCCAACTGGACCATTCCGTCCAGGATCTAAAATTACCTAACTGCACTACTGCATGACATAAAATTAGCCTCACCAATCCTCCCTGTAACCCCCCCCCAACCAGGCCATGTATGACTTCTAACTTGACTTCTAACAGGCAAGAGGGGATTTCTGTTTGCTGAGTCACTTCTTGGCACAGGCTTGCGCCTTCCGCGACTGTTTTTAGCAGATGAGATGGGGGGCGCGTGCCGGTCCCCCTCCGAGGAAGCAGTCTGCCTGCATTCACGCCGAGGCAGCCCTGAAAGGGAAGGAGATGAGCTATTGGGGTGGAAACAAAGAGACCGCGGGGTGATAGTCGGGGAGGGGAGAAGAAAGTATAGGAGGCTGGAACGAGGCAATAAAGAAGTGCTTGTTCCATGGAAACAATGACTCCTTTAATCTGGGATGCAGTTTGCAGGATGTTTCATCAGCCAAGCACCTGCTGTACTGCTAAGCAATGACAGGCACAAAACGAGACTGCCCCAGCCAGGTGAACACTAGAGCTGGCAGCTCGCAGATGAAATGCATTTGGCAAAGTTCCCGGAGCTGAGCTCCGTTCCTGATTAGGTTCAGCTTCCACTTGCAAGTGAGGAGTGTGTTACAGCCATTCGCTGCCCCTCCTTAATGGATCAATACTTTATGCCCAAGATAGCTCAAGATGGGTGGAAAGGAGGGAGATCTTTACCACTGTGTTGTTTTCAGCAGTGGTGTGTGGTCAGTGGACTAGGGGGGGGTCTAGGCTGCTCCCCTAAATGTTCCCGGTAAATCAGAGTACAGTGGTTCCTCGGGTTAAGAACTTAATTCGTTCTTAACCTGAAATTGTTCTTAACCTGATGTACCACTTTAGCTAATGGGGCCTCCTTCTGCCGCTGTACGATTTCTGTTCTCATCCTGAAGCAAAGTTCTTAACCCGAGGTACTGTTTCTGGGTTAGTGGAGTCTGTAACCTGAAGCGTCTGTAACCCAAGGTACAACTGTAAAAATGTAAATGTAAAGGGACCCCTGACCATTAGGTCCAGTCGTGGCCAACTCTGGGGTTGCAGCGCTCATCTCGCTTTATTGGCCGAGGGATCCGGCGTACAGCTTCTGGGTCATGTGGCCAGCATGATTAAGCCACTTCTGGTGAACCAGAGCAGCACACGGAAATGCTGTTTACCTTCCCGCCGGAGCGGTACCTATTTATCTACTTGCACTTTGACGTCCTTTCGAACTGCTAGGTTGGCAGGAGCAGGGACCGAGCAATGGGAGCTCACCCCGTCGCAGGGATTCGAACCGCCAACCTTCTGATTGGCAAGTCCTAGGCTCTGTGGTTTAAACCACAGTGCCACCCGCGTCCCTTGTAACCCGAGGTACAACTGTATTAAGGTATTAAAGCCTGGAGCCTCCTCCCCAAATCTGGGAAGCTTCTACCTGGCTTAGGGAGGGAGACGCAATGCTCCAACGGGGTCCAAGAGCCCTCCCGCCACATTCCCCATGCCTGCCTGGTGGGGGTAAAATGGAGTGGCTGGTATCCCACCACACCTCCAAGAAGTTCAGGGGAGTAGACCTGGTTCTACACCCCCATTTCTCCCCTCACAACCCTGTGAGACAGTTTGGCTTAATGGCTAAAGTGTTTGACTAGGACCCGGGAGGCCAGACTTCAAATCCCCACTTATCCATGAAGCTCACTTGGGTGACCTTGGGTCGATGAGTGCCTCTCAACCTGTGGTGCCCTGGGACTTGGGCTCGGACTCAGAACCAGAGGAGTCTCAGTCTGCACCAGATCCTTTGCCTCAGGCATCACCTGAACCAAGTCTGGGGCCTGATCCTGAAGAGTCCCAGTCTGCACAAGTTCCCCTGCAACAAACACCAGCTGGGCCGAGTCAGGGGCCTGAGCCTGCCCTGGCTCCAGATGTGGGGATTACCTCGTTGCCTTCACCTGGGCCACCACTTACAGCTGCTCCACTACTGGTTGGGTCTGGGGAGGCTGTGGCGGCCCCTGGGTCTAGTAACCCACCGACATCTCCCGAGCTGCAAAGACTAAGGTCTGAGAGAAGGAGAGACCTGAGTACTCGCAGGAGGAGTGCTCGCCTTTGGGCGAAACAGGGAGGTGAGTCACTGGGGGATCAGGACTGGCTGTTACTTCGACAGAGATAAAAGGCTGTCGTACCCCGTCCCAGGCTGTGGGGGCAACATTGCTGTATGCCAGATCCTGCCTGAGTTCCTGCACCTGTCCTTGCCTGGTTTCCTGCCTCGTGTCCTGCCTTGGCCCTGTCGAACTGACTCCTAGTGGAACCTTCAGATTATGGACCAGTCCTGGACCGCGTTTCATGGGTTACCCCTGGGCCCAGCACACAACCTAACCAACCTCACAGGGTTGTTGTGAAGAGGTCACCTTCAACTTAGTGGTGGCTGGTGCCCACCAGGTAAGGCAGAAGGTTAGGAGCAGCAGTAGGTGGGGGCACAGCTAGGCAGAACCAATTCACTCTGGGTTTGACCCCATTCTCTCCCTAATGAGCTCTACAAGGAACAGCACTGATGGTAAAATAACAATGATCTGAGAGAGAATGACCGGGGCAAAAGAGGATACAGGTCTTGATGGTTGCTAGCCACAGTAACTATGGCCGGCCTCCACAGTTGGAGGTGGCAATGCTTCTGAATATCAATTGCTGGAAGCCACAGCGTGGGAGGGTGCTGTTGTGCTCGAGTCTTGCTTACACACATGTATCTGGTGTTGGTTTTGACCTTTAAAGCCCTTTGTGGCTTAGGGCCCTTGTATTTACAGGACCACCTCTCCTGGTATGCCCCACAGAGGACCTTAAGGTCCATGAATAATCATAGTTTAGAGGTCCCAGGCCCTAAGGAAGTCAGATTATCCTCCACCAGGGCCAGGGCCTTCTCAGTGATTGCTCCGACCTGGTGGAATGCTCTGTCCCATGAGACCAGGGCCCTGCAGGATTTAACGTCCTTCCACAGGGCCTGTAAGACAGAGCTATTCCACCTAGCCTTTAATTTGAACTTAGCCTGATCTTTTATTCCCCTTCCTTCCCTCCCCCCCCTTTTATGAAGATTACCCACTCTGGTATCCCATAATTAATTCTCCCTGGTCTCCTCACTGGCCCAGATAGGATTAACTTAGCCAGCTAGCCCTGGTGATCATCTAATGTTTATTGGATGGATTTCCCCCCTAAATTCATTTTTGCATTCTGAATTTATTGTTATTCACGTTTTATACTGTATTTTATGCTGTTTTTTGTTGCATCAATTAAGTGTTTTAAATTTGTTATTATCCACCCTGAGCCTGGTTTTCTGATCCAGGAAGGGCAGGGTATAAATAAAAATTTATTATTATTATTATTTATTATCTAGTTGACCATGTGAGAAGAGGCTGTTGGAGTAGATGGGCCATTGGTCTGATCCAGCAGGTTCATCATATTTTCTTATCCAGTTTATTTCATGGCTGAGTCGAGATCTGGACCTGGGTCTCCCCATTCCCAGTCCAGCACTCTCACCACCATAAGCTAAACAACTTTATGTGTCCGGATTTTTACTTCTTGAAATATGGCAACCCTAGTTTAAGGATATACATTTTGAAAGATAATGTGAATAAACTCAGCATCAAATTGAACAGCATGTTGGGAAGTAACACTTCATTGCCACCCTAAATTAAACTGTGTTTCTTATTTCTCCTGGACATCCTGTCTTAAGGGGTCAATTTCTGGTTTCAAAAGCCTGGCTGGCCTATTGGAAAAGGTTCAGCTTTTGATGTGGTAACCGCAGAAAATGCCAAGTGAAAGGAAACTAATATATGTTTCCTCTCTAAAGAGACAGGTGTGCGATTCTGTTGCCTTAAGGGCTGGCGTTTAACAACTGTGGCTCCCAGACAGCAATCAATGGTTTGAGGATGGTTTATATAAATCACATTTATACTTTCTCCTCACCCAGAGGGAATCTTGGCAGAGATGCATCTTTTGAAGGCACAGACTCTCAGGCACAAATGTCATCTTGCATAATTGCTTTCAGAAAATCGGTGCCACATTCAAAAAAAGCCTGAGCTGACTTAACGACAGACTTCCTTCAATTGCCCTGGGATGTTAAGTGGCATTTCTGTGGGCATAACGTTTAAATACATGAAGCCAGAGACGGGCAGGATTTTGAGCTGGGAAGGGAAAGGGGAGACGTGCAGGAAATAGCAGAGGCTGGATTTCCTTTCATCAAGTTGCTCAGGGAACCAGAACCCATCTTTGGCCATGGCATTGTTGTTGTTGTTTAGTCATGTCCGACTCTTCATGACCCCATGGACCAGAGCACGCCAGGCACTCCTGTCTTCCACTGCCTCCCGGAGTTTGGTCAAACTCATGCTGGTAGCTTAAAGAACACTGTCCAACCATCTCGTCCTCTGTCATCCCTTTCTCCTTGTGCCCTCCATCTTTCCCAACATCAGGGTCTTTTCCAGGGAGTCTTCTCTTCTCATGAAGTGGCCAAAGTACTGGAGCCTCAGCTTCAGGATCTGTCCTTCCAGTGAGCACTCAGGGCTGATTTCCTTCAGAATGGATAGGTTTGATCTTCTTGCAGTCCATGGGACTCTCAAGAGTCTCCTCCAGCACCATAATTCAAAAGCATCAATTCTTCGGCGATTAGCCTTCTTTATGGTCCAGGTCTCACTTCCGTACATCATTACTGGGAAAACCATAGCTTTTACTATACGGACCTTTGTTGGCAAGGTGATGTCTCTACTTTTTAAGATGCTGTCTAGGTTGGCATGGCATAGCCTCTTCCAAATCTAATAATAATAATAATAATAATAATAATAATAATAATAATAATAATCCTAGTATTTTTAAAATACTAAATTTAGAGGGCCTTTCTAGCCACCATGGGCAACCATGGCAGGAGCTAGGTGCGCTGAGTCTGGCCCAACATTGTGAATGATGTGCAACACATGTGTGTGGTGCCATGCGTGTCACATGACTGTCACCGGTATGGGCCAGGGTGACCTCCTGTCAAGCCATTCTAGGCTGCACTATTACACAAAACAAATGAAATACCGTGAAAATCCATGAAACAAGAAGTAATTGACTAGAAATATTACCTTATAGAATTCAACAAAATAACAAAAATCAAAAAGTTTAAGGAAAAAATTAGAAAAACCTAGAACTGAACAAAGCCTTAAAGAGCCCAGGTAACAGGATGAGTTGGCACTTGTGAGTTAGCTAACTGCTGTAACAGTGTGGCACCAAAAGACAAGCATCCCAGTTTCCAACAGAGGAACGTTGGGGGCTATGAAGGTGACAAGAAACAAGCTTTTAGAGTTTCTGGTCCATGGTCTCTGCTGGCTTCAGAGCTGGCAATAAATCACTGTGCCAAGGGGACAAGTGGACCTAGGTACGCCTCTGCCCTGGGGCTTGACCTGACCAACTTCAGGCAACAGACTTTATGCAGAGACCCTTTCTGGGTGAATTGATGCCACGTTCATAAAACATTCTGAGTCTAGTCACAGGGCTTCTGGAAACTTCTGAGTTGCTCCAGAACAATGGGGAAAAGAGGTTTATTACCTACAGGGTTGCAAGTCAAAAGGACTTGTATGCCTGAAGGAGCATCTCCACCCCCATCGTTCAGCCCGGTCACTGAGGTCCAGCTCCGAGGGCCTTCTGGTGGTTCCCTCACTGCGAGAAGTGAGGTTACAGGGAACCAGGCAGAGGGCCTTCTTGGTAGTGGTGCCTGCCCTGTGGAATGCCCTCCCATCAGATGTCAAGGATATAAATAACTACACAACTCTTAGAAGACATCTGAAGGCACCCCTGTAGGCATCGGGTTACAAACGCTTCATATTACAAACACTTTGGGTTACAAACTAAACTGGAAGTAGTACCTCAAGTTGAGAACTTTGCTCCAGGATGAGAATGGAAATCATGCGCCGGCGGTGTAGTGGCAGCAGGAGACCCCATTAGCAAAAGCGCGCCTCAGGTTAAGAACGGTTTCGGCCTCCGGAACAAATTAAGTTCGTAATCTGAGGTACCACTCTATATGGAAGCTTTTAATGTGCAATGTTTTATTGTGTTTTTACATATGTTGGAAGCCGTGCAGAGTGACTGGGGCAACCCAGTCAGATGGGCGGGGTACAAGTAATAATAATAATAATAATAATAATAATAATTTATTTATACCCCACCCATCTGGCTGGGTTTCCCCAGCCACTCTGAGTGGCTTCCAACAAAGTATTAAAATACAGTAGTCTGTTAAACATTAAAAGCTTCCCTTCAGATGTCTTCAAAAAGTCTGGTAGTTGTTCTTCTCTTTGACATCTGGTGGGAGAGCGTTCCACAGGGTGGGTGCCAATAATAATAATAATAATAATAATAATAATAATAATAATAATAATAGCTCAAACACCCACAGTTAAACGCAGGCGATTTTTGCCCTTAATGGCTGGGCACGAGAGGCCTGTCATGTCACGGGCAGTGCAATTGACACGAGACAGCCATCTGGGAAGCTGGGAAATGCCACATTGGAGAATGGGCAGGACAAGACGTTACCAATAACGGTGTCATCTTCCTCCCCCTCTCTGGAGCCTGACGCAGAGAGAGATGCCTTGTTCCTATTAATATTTCATGCAGCCAGCTGGCCCCCTGATGGAAGGAGCCAATGCCGGTGAACCTCATTTTAACCTCCTTCCTTCTTCTTTTTTTATCATCTTATAAATGTGATCAAGTTGATGGATACTATTTAATGGAACATTTTCCGCAGCCACCCCACTCCCCCCCCTGCTCCCACAACTCCCCCCCCCCCGCAGAGGCTGACATTCATCAATTGAGGAGGTCAGTAATTTGCATCCAGCTGAGTGCCTGCCTGGCTTTAATGAGATGATTTGTAATCCCCGGCACTGCACTGCGGAACTGTTTGGGAAGGGATGCGCACTCACGAGCTTACGATCACACCCCAGCCAAGCCAGAGAGAGAGGGAGAGAGAACATCAGCCAAGAAGAGAGTGCTCAGAGATCAGAAAATGGAAGCTGAGAAGGTCTGGCGTAAGGAGATTAATGCTATGTAATACAATCACACCCAGTCTGGCTGATGCAAGCCAGCGCAAGTGTTGTCACCTGGCATCAGGCGGCCGGTCTGGGCTGGTACTGCTTTTCTTTTTAGGAACAGAGGAGGCTGCCTTATACGGAGGGCGTTCTTCCAGATGACCTGTTTATCAAGCGTTCTTCCCAATTTCTTTACAGGAAGGTTAGGCAACCTTTGCCTATTTAATGAGCATTCTTTCTTTTCTGCTTGCAGGGAGGTGAGGCGACATCAAAGCAAGTCCTAGCCCACATTTCCCAGTATATTTCCCCATCACTTTTATTCCTTTTTCTAAAATTCCTTTTTTATTAAATTTTTATCCCACCCTCTGTCCAAAGATCACAGGGTGGTTCGCAGCATATAAATACAAAAGGAGAACGCAAATTGCACAATAAAGCGGAAACAGAAACAAGCCCATCACCTCCTTTCCGCCAATACATTTAAAAGGCCACAGAATGTTAATCAGCCAAAGGCCTGGTTATAGAGAAACATTTTTGCCTCGTGTCTAAAAATATATAAGGAAAGCCCAAAGCTATAAAACAGAGCTTTTCAAACTTGTCATGCTGGTGACACACTTTTTAGATGTGCATTATTTTGCGACACAGTGGTGGCGCTGTGGGTTAAACCACAGAGCCTAGGACTTGCCGATCAGAAGGTCGGCGGTTTGAATCCCCGTGACGGGGTGAGCTCCCGTTGCTCGGTCCCAGCTCCTGCCCACCTAGCAGTTCGAAAGCACGTCAAAGTGCAAGTAGATAAATAGGTACCGCTCCGGCGGGAAGGTAAACAGTGTTTCCGTGCACTGCTCTGGTTTGCCAGAAGCGGCTTAGTCATGCTGGCCACATGACACGGAAGCTGTACGCCGGCTCCCTCGGCCAATAAAGCAAGATGAGTGCCACAACCCCAGAGTTGGTCATGACTGGACCTAATGGTCAGGGGTCCCTTTATGTTTAATTCAGTTTTACCAGCAAACCAGAGGTTAAACTAGCTCCTTTTCAGCCCCAGGAGGAGCATAGGGATTGTTTGCCATACACACCTACACACTGCAACTGACACACTAATGTGTGTGACACATAGTTTGAAAAGTTCTGCTATAGAATCATAGAAAGCCATATCAGACCCTGCTTAGCTTTGCAAATGTTCTAGCATTTCCCAATCTGTGGAGAAGCAGGTTTGATGTGCACAAGCTCCCAATCAAGAATATATATACCGTCGCACCTTGGAAGTCAAACAGAATCTGTTCTGGAAGTCGATTCGACTTCCAAAACATTCAAAAACCAAATCGCTCCTGCAGCCAATCAGAAACCCCATTGGACGTTCGGGTTCCAAAAGAACGTTCGCAAACTGGAACAACCACTTCCGGGTTTGCAGCGTTCGGGACCAAAGGTACGACTGTATTTCTGCAACCTGTGTTTGCCACTATGTGACTGAATCCCACTTCAAAACAGAAAAAAGTCTAGTGAGACCATTGGCCCACCTCTCCAGGTTTTCAGGTAGAGGTCTCTTCCTGGGGAATTACCCCGGGACTTCTTACATGCTGCTAAGCCATGACGCTTCCTAATCTACAACTCTTTAGAACGAAGGTCCATTTAGTAAGCCAAATCCACATAATGGGCTCTGCAACTTTAGCCTGGAGAAGAGCCTTGAGGATAGCTCAGTCAGTAGAGCATGAGACTCTTAATCACAGGTTGATGGGTTCAAGCCCCACATTAGGCAAATCTGCTCCACCTCCCAGTGGGGAGGAGTTGCGGTGGGCCGCGTGGCCACCCACTCCCCACTGGGGCAGGGGACTTTGTCCCCCATTGCCTGGGGGATCCTGGCCACGTCAGAGCCCAGCCAGCCAATCCGCTGGCCAGGAGGGGGGGCGTGGCCGGGGCAGTGTAAACCGAGGAGCGAGCTGGAGGACTTCCTCTTGGCTTGCTTCCTCAAACATCCGCCCTCCCTCCCTATTTACAGGTTAGGCACTGGCCTTGCTATGGACTTCGGTTGGTCGCCTTGGTTGTCCGAGGGGCCTGGTAGGAATTTTTCCACTTGGCAAATTGGCGCTGGCCATTTGGTTTTCGCCTACCTCATAGCAATTGTCACAACTTTGTTAGGGTTGGGGTTAGGCATTGTTTGACCTTGTGTGGGGGAGGGGAGGTGTGGCCATCACCTGCCCCTCCATGCTTAAAGGTATTCCATTAAAGGAATCCGGGGGTGTTGATCTCGTCTGAAGCCCCGTCGGGGGCTAGGGCCATGACACGACCCCGACAGGAACACCAGGGGGAGCTTGAGTTGGTTCGCATCGACAGGCCTCCTCCTTCTGGTGGTTTACCCTTACTGGACTTCCTGCACAGTGGGCAGGAGTCAGATATAGTTGGGTCCAATCAATGCCTAAGCCATTACCACTCACATTCTGTAATTCAATAAAGTTGTGGCCAAATTTGCCCAATAACATAAACCTAATATCTGTGTCCTTGTGTGAGTTATTTTCCAACGAGGGGGTGGCTGTGGGGCTCTCGGCACACAAAAGATTCCTGCATTGCAGGGAGTTGGACTAAATGTAGCTCTGAATATATCATGCTTAAAATCAAAGCAAAATCCTCTTCCCACCAGGAGAACCTGCTGTCCCACTGCAAGTAGGAGCGTTAGCTGAAAAAAATGTAAGAATAAGGCTACAACCCTCTATTTACTTACCTGGGGGTAAGTCAACCCTTTGTGACTTACTTCAAGGTAAGGACATGTAAGTTTGCTCTGTTAATGTGATATAAGTTGTAGCGCAGTTGTAAAAGTGCTATAATTTTTTTTAAGTGCAAGAATGCACTTTAAAAAACAACATCAAGAAGAATGAAGCGGTTGTGTGTCTTTTTCTTTTTTAATAGAGAAAAATGCTAGAAAGAATTGTTAAGATCACCTGCATATTCTGATTCTTCTAAATGTGTCTCCAGTTTCAACAAAAAAGTTTCCCCTTTCTTGCTTTGTAATTTACTGTCTCATCCTGCAACTGGTTGCCAGAATAAACAGGAATAAGGACAGGGTACATCCTTGTTTTACTTTTGTGTTTACTTTAAAGCTAATTGAATATATATACGAATGCAGGAGCTTGGCAAGAATGTGTGCAGACTATGGTAATATATGTGGATGGATGGCCCAAAGGGGAAGGGGAAGATCCCACATGAGTTAGAAGTACTTTAAAAAAACGACTGCAGAAAACTAGGGATGAAGAAGGAAGGAAGTGAAAGAGAACTTTGGGAGAATTTTGGAATGACCTTAGTGGAACTGGCATCTCAGAGCATTTATATTCCACCTCTCCACTTGACCGGATCCAGGCCTACTTGATGGCCTCATGAGCCTTTGGACCATATCCTGGGATTCTTTGGGCCTCTGCTTTGGGCACATCCTTACTTTCAGAGATACCACTTAACTGTGAGTCAACATCGGAGAAGGGCTACAGCTCAGTGGTAGTGGATCTGGCTCACTCCTGACAGCCGGAAATGTTTCCTGCCTTCAACCCCAGAGAGCAGCTGCCAGACAGTGTAGAGTAGACCATACTGAGCTAGTTGGACCAATGGGCTGACTCAGTATATGCCAGCTTCCTACATCCCTGACCATATTCTGCTCTCTATGACCTGCTGTACAGCACACTATACTAAGTAGAGAGAGGAAGGAAGGAAGGAAGGAAGGAAGGAAGGAAGGAAGGAAGGAAGGAAGGAAGGAGACACAGACAGAGGCCATTTCCCAGGAAGACAGAGCTGGCTTCCTGTGCCAGGCGGCACCCTGATTAAAAATTACACCACGACATGCACTCTCCACCCGAGCATGAAACGATCATTGCGAATCACCGCATAAATAATACATGCTAAAATGCTTCCCTGCGCCATCAATATTGACCTTGCTTAATAATTGATAGTGGGGAAGATGCTCCCTTGAAACTCTGCCGAACGGCGGGCTCCTCTTCCTCCTGTTTTCCCTGTTGGGGTTTCCAGCGGTGATTTGCAAGAAAAAGGAGCCCCGCTTTGCTCATTCATCACAACAAGCAGATTCTGGGCTAGAGAGCAGAGTCTCGACCCCCTTAAATCTGGATTCTTTTTCTTCCGCATGAAAACTGGGCTTGAGTTGTGATTCAGGATGGTGTGGAGCAGATGGAACGAAGCCACAGAGTCTGTGATCGTGAGAAATTGACGTGGCAGGTATCTAATGGGCTCAAAGGATAGCTTTGTTCCATTCCAATGGCTACCCTGGGGATGTGGCAGTGGAATTTAACGCTGGGGTCCTTATCTTACCTTGTTGTTGTTTGGTCGTTTTGTCGTGTCCGACTCTTCGTGACCCCCTGGACCAGAGCACGCCAGGCACTCCTGTCTTCCACTGCCTCCCGCAGTTTGGTCAATCTCATGCTGGTAGCTTCGAGAACACTGTCTCGTCCTCTGTCGTCCCCTTCTCCTTGTGCCCTCCATCTTTCCCAACATTAAGGTCTTTTCCAGGGAGTCTTCTCTTCTCACGAAGTGGCCAAAGTACTGGAGCCTCAGCTTCAGGATCTGTCCTTCCAGTGAGCACTCAGGGCTGATTTCCTCCAGAATGGATAGGTTTGATCTTCTTGCAGTCCATGGGACTCTCAAGAGTCTCCTCCAGCACCATAATTCAAAAGCATCAATTCTTCGGCGATCAGCCTTCTTTATGGTCCAGCTCTCACTTCCATACATCACTACTGGGAAAACCATGGCTTTAACTATACGGACCTTTGTTGGCCAGGTGATGTCTCACCTACTGGGGAGTAAACCCAATTGAAATCAACATGACTTGCTTCTGACTTGGTTCAAACTACATTGTTAGTCCAGTCAGGGATTTTCCAGGCTCCTCCCTAAACTGTTCAGCTTCTTAACAGAGGAACTTACGGTCTTCAAACAAAAACATCTTGGAGGTCCCAGGCCACAGAGAGGTTAGGCTGGCCTCAACCAGAGCCAGGGCTTTTTCCACTGTGGCTCCAATCTGGTGGAACGCTCTGTCACAAGAGACTAGGGCCCTGCGGGACTTGATATCTTTCCGCAGGGCCTGCAAGACAGAGCTGTTCCACCAGGCTTTTGGCCAGGGCACAGCCTGACTCCCCCCTTTGTCAATCTTCACAGAACTCTAGCCCAATGGTTGCCATCAATTTGATTTGAATTAATTTTATAATGAAAGGATTTTAGAATGTTGTATTATTTTATTGTTGTTAGCTGCCCTGAGCCTGGCTTCGGCTGGGGAGGGTGGGATATAAATAAAAAATTATTATATTATTATTATTGCCAAAGTAAGTTTGAGCTCAGCTTGCAAATCAGCCTAATCCAGTGTTTCCCAAACTTGGGTCTCCAGCAGTTTTTGGACTACAACTCCAGCTAGCAGGATCAGTGGTCAGAGTTGATTGGAAGTGCAGTTCAAAAACATCTGGAGATGCAAGATTGGGAAACACTGGTCATTCCAAACTGAGAAAGTTCATGGTTCACACTATCTAGTTGTGAACGTCAGCCATTAATGACACTTGTGGGAACTCAAAGAACAGCAGCACTAACAAGCTGCTTGGATGGAAATTCTGGTAATGCTATCCGAAAAGAATGGGAAAGTAGCAGGGCTTACGCTCAAAATTAGTCCCAGGCTGATACGTGATTAATGAAATTGCCAGTGTTCTCGGTTCCAGCGCTTGCTAAAGACAGTGAAATGCAAGACATTAGTTGGACTGAATTCTAATGTTCCCTTTAAAGGCTTTTTAAATGAAAAGAAATCTGGTGATCTTCTATGTTGTCATGTTTTCTTCTTTTGGAATTCATACCCATAACTCCTTGCGAGGGCTGTTGTGTCCTGGAAGGCAGTCCATAAATCTTTTTGTGTAGAAGGATATTGACAAACTGGAACGTGTGAAGAGGAGGGCAACCAAGATGATCAAAGGTCTGGAAACCAAGGCTGATGAGGTTGAAGGAGCTGCGTATGTTCAGCCTAGAAAAGAGGAGACTGAGAGGAGATATGATAGCCAGCTTCAAATATCTCAAGGGCTGTCACATGGAAGAGGGAACAAGCTTGTTTTCTTCTGCTCTGGAGGGTATGAATCAAACAAAGGACTTCAAGTTAAAGAAAGGAGATTCTGACTCATCATCTGGAAGAACTTGTTGACAGTAAGAGTGGTTCCACAGTGGAACAGTCTCCCTTGGGAGGTGGTGGAATCTCCTTCCTTGGAGCTATTTAAGCACAGGTTGGGTGGCCATCTGTCATGGATGCTTTGGTTGAGAATCCTGTTGGGAAAACGCCCTGGGTTGCCCCTGCAGCTCCTGAACTCTGAGTGTCCTCCAGTATGTGCAGCTCTGGAAAAGGCATTTCTCTTCTCTTTTTCTCCAGGGCGCTTCAGTGACATATATCAAATGATATATGCACACTAATCTTCTAGCATAACACAGCAAGAAGCGTGAGACATTGTAGAGCTAATCTACGTATTTATTTACACACTATGTACAGACAAAGGAATTATGGCGTCCTCTCTCTCCCAGCTCTGAGAGAAGAAATGGCAGAATTAAAAGCAAAAGTAAAGTACAATACAGTGGTACCTCGGGTTAAGAACATAATTCATTCTGGAGGTCTGTTCTTAACCTGAAACTGTTCTTAACCTGAGGTACCGCTCTAGCTAATGGGGCCTCCCATTGCCACTGCACGATTTCTGTTCTCATCCTGAAGCAAAGTTCTTAACCCGAGGTACTATTTCTGGGTTAGCAGCGTCTGTAACCTGTAGCATCCGTAACCCGAGGTACCACTGTAGCTAATGCAGCGGAAGAGATAAGACTGTCTTCCATTCCCACACTCTTCCCAGACAGGCATGTGATTTACACCAATCTCATCTGCAGCATCGGAGGTGTGAAATACTAACAATTGCAGGGGGGTTGGACTAGATGACCCTTGAGTCCATTCCAACCCTACAATTTTATGGTTCCATGATTCCCAAAGAAACCATCTTCAGGGCGCTCACAAGAAGGACATAAATGCTATGGCCCTTCCCTTTAGTGACCCTCCAGCCACTGCCTCTGATCTTGGAGTTTCCATTTCAATATTATTGATAGTAGCCGCTGATCAGTCTATTTCCCCATGAACTTGTTTGATTCCCATCAACTCAAGATATCTTGAGTCAGAAGCCATGGCTACCCCTTGTAGCACAGTATTCCCAGAATGAATTAAGTCTTGCATGGAAAAAGATACGTTCCTCTTTCTGTGCTGAATCTATGGCCGATCTGTTTCAAGGGGTGGTTCCAAGTTCTGCTGCAAAAGGTGTTTGAAGCTGTAATTATCCTCTTAAGTCAGGTGTGGGGGACCACATTCCCAGGGCCTAATCTTCTGGGGAATGGTGTGGGTTGCAGGCTAGATGTGGGCAGGGCAAAAGAGAAAACTGGGTGGGGCCAGAGACAACGGTTTGTGGAGCTGAAGCCAGTGCAAGGGCATGTGGAGCCTGTGAATTTAAAACTAGACCCTTGAAGAGTGGAGAATGAAACTTATGGATTACGCAGAATTGGACAAAATGACTGGGAAAATTAGATACCAAAGGGATCACAAGTTCATCGAGGACTGGGGAAAGTTCACGGATTATCTGAAAAACAGATGTGATGAACAGACAACGCTAGTGGGTTTTAAAGAGGCTTTGTGATAGTTAAAGGTGTATTGTAAAAAAGAAACAGATGAAAGGATAATACTAATTGGCAATATTAAATATAGAAAATGCGTAAAGATAGAAAATATGGATGATTGGTGGAGGAGCTGGGGGAAGTACAAAAACTGGAAATTTGAGAACATGGTTGTGTTGATCAATTTGTAAAGGAAAAATTTAATAAAAATTATTATTTTAAAAAAACTAGACCTGGGGGTGCACGTAGCACAACCCCTGAATCCAGCAGCAATGCAGACACAGAGTCAGAGGCTGCAGAGGCATCAGCTAAGGAGCTGGTCCAGGTTCAGGGTGATTGCTGGGTTTGCAGTTGACAGAATTCCTGCAGAACAATCTCCCATAGATCCAGTGTGTGTACAACCGGAGCCAGGCCTCCACAGGTGTCTTCTCCTGAGTCAGAGGAACCCGGTGCTTCCCATAGTACTTTGCTGGTCCACTGGCACAAGGAGTGCCCCAGACAGGAGGCCATAGAATGTAAAGATAGTGTCCATCTTCAGGAGTCTTGGCCCTTTAAGAATATAGGCACAACATATAGGGGTGGAGCCCAAGGAAGGTAGTTTGGAGGGGCAGGAAGAGGCTTATAAAATCTCAGTTTGCTGTCTACTCCTGACGGAGCACTCTGCTCACTTAGAGCTATCCATGGTCCTGTAATTTCTGATCTCCCTTGCCCCATGGGACACAACAGCATGAAACTAAGCTGATGGTCACACACGGACCTCAGGTCCCCTGTAGCTGACCACAATTCTGGCACGTGCTTGATCCTCTCCCTGCTGGAATCATGTCATTTTATACAAAGCACTCATTCCGCATGCTGCTGCTTGTAATGTAGTGTGCTTCATAATTCATGTACTGTATTTTTCGCTCTTGCGTGGCGAGTTCCCGCCTCCCCCTTGGAAATAAAGACACAAGACGCGGTATTTTAGGTTAATGGGCAAAAATAGGCCACAACTTTATTGATTACAGGAATTGAGCGGTATTGGCTTAGGCATTGGTCCTATCGACTAACCGGCTTCAGCCTGATTGCTTGAAGATCGGCAAGGGTTAACCGCCAAAGGGGGAGTCCTGCTGATGCACATCAACTAGGAGCTCCCCCGGGGTTACTGCTCGGGGGCGTGCCTTAGGCTCTCACCACCATAGGCTTCGGACAGGGCAATGCCCCCCAGAATCCTTTACCGGACTACCCTTCATTATGGGGGAAGGTGATGGCGCTTCCCCCCTCTCATCTGCATAACAATACCCCTACCAATGCCTAATGCTGAGGAAGTTGTGACGATTTGCTATGAGGTAGGTGAAAAACCAAATGGCTGGTGCCAATTTGGAAAGAATTCCTACCAGGCCCCTTGACGGCGACCAAGTCCATAGCAATGTCAGAGAGCAAAACCTACAAGGTGGGAGGGATGGGAAACCAGAGCAGCTGGAACGAAGAAAGAGGGAAATCCTTGGTCATGCTGGCCCTAAATAGCACGGGCCACGCCTCCCGGGCCAGCCGATTGGCTGGCAAGGGAGATGATGCGTCTGAGGATTCCCCCAGTCTCATGGGGGCTCGTGAAGCCCGCAACCCCACCTCCTCTCTAGCTCAGAAGTGGCTTTATGGAGCAAATGCAGGCTGCGAGGCTAAGCCAAAAGCCAGAACAGCAAGAGGAAGTGCTGCGCAGCACTCCCTCTTGCTGTTCTAGCTTCTGCCTTAGCAGTGCAAAGCCTCCACAGGGCAGCGGGGAGCCTTCATCCCGCTGCCCTGCAGAGGCTTCATGCGGCTATCCCTGGCTTTTGCAGGAGGTGGGGGCTCTGTCCCTTCCTCCACCTCCCAGAAAAGCCCTCAAGAGCCGTGCCCCCTTTAAAGAGCGCGCGGCTCTTGTGGGAGGTGGGGGGAAAGTCAGGAGGCTTGCTTTCGCTGAAGCCAGGAGGGCAGGAGGGACCAATCCAGCTTGCTCTCCTGGCTTCAGGGGTAGCCCCGCAAACCCTCCTGAGCGAAAAGGGAGGAGCGCTCCCCCTTAGCTCAGAATGCTTTGCATTCCTTTCTTATTTCTTGTTTTCCTCCCCTAAAAACTAAGTGCATCTTATGCTCTGGTGCGTCTAATAGAGTGAAAAATATGGTGATTCTGGGTAGACTGTATGTTTAACATAAAATCTTAAGACTACAAAACCCATTACGCAGCATGACTCCGAGCAAAACTGCATTGGAAGCACTTCAGCCAGGAAGCCGAGGACTGCATTGCAAATCTAGTCGCCTGAATTTTAGCAGGCAAATGGATTTTCCACGGATATCTGCTCTTTGAGGCCAAGAAAAAGGGTTTGCAGATCTAATTCCTTCTGCAAGTTTCACACATATATCTAGCCCAGGGCCCCCGGTGACTTGCGAAGATGGGCTACATTTATAATACAATGCAGCCAATCTCTGGCAGAGCTCCATGCAAATTTGCCTTTGGAGCTTTGGGCTGCAATTATAGTCCGTCATAGCGGGGCAGAGGAGAAGCACATCTCTGGATAAAAAATGTTTTGCAAGTTGTAACTGCAGCCCATCACTTGGTAGAATAGGGGAGCTGGTTTTTAAATGGAAAAGTGGTTTATCCAATGTACCAGTGACCAGCTAATTTAACAACAACAACAAAACTTCCAAAACTCCTCTGACTGTGCATCTCATCTGCCCAGGTGATGACCATCTTGAATGGTGACCTTGACCACTCCACCCTGAGCAATTTACTCAGGACACACCTACAACTTTCCAATCTACTGCAGGACAAACTCCACACCATTTTAATTGATTTTGTTGTTATTGTTTAGTCGTTTAGTCGTGTCCGACTCTTCGTGACCCCATGGACCAGAGCACGCCAGGCACTCCTGTCTTCCACTGCCTCCCACAGTTTGGTCAAACTCATGTTAGTGTTCGAGAACACTGTCCAACCATCTCGTCCTCTGTCGTCCCCTTCTCCTTGTGCCCTCCATCTTTCCCAACATCAGGGTCTTTTCCAGGGAGTCTTCTCTTCTCATGAGGTGGCCAAAGTATTGGAGTCTCAGCTTCAGGATCTGTCCTTCCAGTAATTGATATGACAGCCCAAAGTTGTTTCTCACGTTGGTCCTCCCTCTCTTTGGCTAAAATGAAATCTTAAATATTCTGCTCCTGACCTTTGGTGGAAGGGGGATTTAATTACCTGGACAGTTTACATAAATTATATGGCCGATTTGTCTAAGATTAATCCTTTGCAGAGATCAATAGAACTGGGGAACATCCAGAGAAAATGGCTCCTTGAAAATGCCACCAAAGGTCATAAGAATCTTTCAGTCCAAAAGGGCAGAGGCGAGTGGGAGAGACAGTCTGTGACACGTCCTTGTCATCATCAGCGTGGTGTGTGTTACCCGTCCTGTCTGCCTTCTCCAGCCATGGAATGATTTATCAGTTTAGAGGACACAGGATACAAACTTAAGACAGATCAGAATGGATACACTTCTCTGACCACTGTCAGATCAAATGGTGGATCTTTCTTGAATGTTCTGATGTTTTTGATAAAATGGCACTCTTAAAAAATTGGCTCCTTGAGAAATGTTCACTGATTCATTTGTTTGCCCAGACTTGACTCCTTCAATCAGTGGCCTCAGCTGAGTGTCCTTGTAGCACTAGCAGGACTACAGGTCCTCCTTGAGAGTTTCCCCACTATGAGAACAAGGATTTTTGATTTGATGGGCCATTGGCCTGATTCATCAGGCTCTTCTCATATTCTTAGGTGACATCATCCAGTGTGATTGCTGGTTAGTTGAGATTACCCCTTGGCTGATTGGCTGGGATGGTCCTCCTTCTCCGCTGCATTTATTTACCCTCGGTGACATCATCAACTGACAAATCAGGTTGGTTACAGAACATTGTGCTATTGTTATGTTCACTATGGGACCTCTGATTGGCTAGGCTTAGCCAAGTGGCTCATGCCATACCTGAATGTTTGTGCAATCAAAAGTGTGTTTAAGGATCTACACTAAAATACCTCTTTGCGGTAAAATAATTAACAATAACAATAACAATAATATAACAATAATAATAACCTAGAGAATATTTGGCAGTGCTAATCCTTAATCAAATTTAAGTCCAAATTTTTGGTGATAGAACCCTGCAGATTATGTGACACAAAAGTTTCAGGCAAGCCCTTCAAAATATGTCTAATCCCATCATTAGAATATTAATGGAATGACAATGGTCTAGCTCAGTGGTTCCCACTGAGCGGAAAAGCTGGTATCACTGGGTCAAGTTCATCTGTTTCATTGAATCAATTAAGCTAAAAGGTTTTAATTGAATTTTTGGGGGAAAGTGCAATTAATGGCTACTGTTTTGAACTTGTGGTATTATCTTTCTTAGTAAGTTGCGCAACCACTATTTTGAATAATGCTTTTTCTATAGGGCTTTGTTTGTTTGTTTATTGGATCTCGGGTGGCTCACAAGATTAAAATACAAGGTAAAAGCACAAATAAATAGTTCAAATGAAAACAACAAAACAATAGCCATCCCTCCCTCGAACACGTTTAAAAGGCTGAGGAATATTAATCAGAGCAGGGTAGAGTATGAATTTATGGAACGAAGGGGTGATGGCCTGAAAAAAGTTTGGGAACTTCTAGTCTAGCCCTTGAGATATTTAGTTGCCTTTGCAGCAAAAACTCTGTGACGATTCTTTACCGTGCTCTCTGTCTTTAGGCTGCAAGAGCATCTTCTCTTGCGTTAATGACTTTCTTTTCCTTCTGCGCTATCTTATTATTGCAACTGGTTACTCCTTTAATTGCAGCAACAGCTGTTCTCACCTTTCTTGATTCTTCCCCGGCCACAGTTGCTTCTAACATCTGCCCCTCAACAGGCTACCGCTGTGCAATCACATCAGCATGTGGGCCTGTCTTTTGCTAGCTAGGAGCCTTGTGGGGACATTGGATACGACTGGCATATGGGCTGGGGAAGCAATTACTTTGAACTTGTTCGCTGGTCTTTTATTGCTGCTCATAGATTTTAATGGCACTTTCAGACACCCGTTAAATAGGTGGCACTTTAGGTTAGGCGGGAGGCCCCGAGGTGCTTAAAAAAAATAAAATACTGCCCCCTCACCTTTCTTCAAAGCAACATGGCCAACCTAGGTTATCTCAGGGTCAACCAAGGGGCAGCATGTCCCTGAGTATGGTGCATCTTATCTTACTATATAATAAAAATGCAAAGCTGTTGTCATGCAGCCTCCATTGGAGGGTTTGTAGTGCCTCATAAGAGAAGTGAACTAATGTCAGTGTACAGGAAGAAGCAAATATCACCAGTGTCGAAGCAATGATTCTTCAACATCAACTTTGTTGGACTGGTCATGTTGTTCAGATGCCTGATTATCATCTTCCAAAGCAACTACAGTGGTATGTATTTAATTTGTTCCGGAGGTCTGTTCTTAACCTCAAGCTGTTCTTAACCTGAAGCACCACTTTAGCTAATGGCGTCTCCTGCTGCCGCCGCGCCGCTGTGCGATTTCTGTTCTCATCCTGAAGCAAAGTTCTTAACCCGAGGTACTATTTCTGGGTTAGCGGAGTCTGTAACCTGAAGTGTATGTAACCTGAAGTGTATGTAACCCAAGGTACCACTGTACTCTATTCCCAACTTAAGCATGGAAAGCGATGTACAGGTGGACAACAAAAGAGGTTTAAAGACACTCTCAAGGCATCTTTAAAAAAAATGTAAGCACTGATAATTGGGAAACACTGGCCTGCGAGCGCTTCAACCGGAGAACAGCCTTACCAAAGGCATCATGGACTTCTCAGAAGCACGAACTCAGGACGAAAGGGAGAAACGAGCTAAGAGGAAGGCAAGTTTGACAAATCCTCACCATGATCATCTCCCACCCGAAAACCTATGTCCCCACTGTGGAAGGACGTGTGGATCCAGAATTGGCCTCCACAGTGACTTACGGACACACTGTTAATAATCTTACTGGGCTATGAGTGATCACCGAAGAAGAAGAAGAAGAAGAAGAAGAAGAAGAAGAAGAAGAAGAAGAAGAAGGTGTGATGGAGTATTGGTGAGTGGAGTGAACATAGGCTCAGCCCCAATAAATTATTATTTTTATAGTGCCATCATGGACATGATACTTTAGAGAGAGATACTCTTATACTCTCTAATACTCTTATACTCTCTGTTTTCTTATAAAGAGGTTCCTGCCTGATATTTGCAAAATGCTGTATTATTAAGAGGTTCCCATTTTTATTTGTATTTTGCCAACTCATAAGGTTGCCATAATCTGTGCTTCAGTAGCAGATCTCACTGCCAACAGTTAAATAGGCTTAAAAGGCTGCGGACTTTGTTTACCATTTGCTTCCCCTGCCCTTGAGATACTCAAATGTATCTGATAGGGAGGTTAATTGGCAAAACCGCCATATTTCTGCATATATCTGCATGTTCTCTGCCTTAATTTGAGACCTTGTTTGTCTCCTTAAAACCACAGTAATTGCATCCAAAGATCGGCTAACACTGGCTTTGATATTGCAAATGCGTGATGGACCAGTTTCCATACTCCACTCCATCCCACCTGCAGAACCGCTTTCTTCCTCGTCATTGCATTTAGGAGTTTTGTTAGCTGGTTTCCAAGTACTTAACTAACTAGGAACCTTGATTTAGCTGACGCTTGCTTTCTCAAAGGAAAAAGATGTGAGACAGCTCAGCCCTCCTGCCATCAAACAACAGGCTTGCATGACAAGTACGAAAAAATTACTGTCCAAATTAACATAATCCACTGCTGGGCATGTTACTAAATTAATCCGATTGGATGTGTGACCTCCTTTTGCTGTGTTTACATCTGACCCCTATGAAACTATTATCTTTATGATATTGGTCAGTGAGCTACCTTTTTAAAATATGCATATCCTTTACAGTATGGAAAGATCTGTGCTACCTACTCTGCCACGCCAAATCCCCAGCCAAGACTGTGCTTCCTTGTGACATCAGCTAGCTCATCTGACAAGGGGACGTCTCCTTCTACAACCGTACGGTTTGCATGCTTTAGGCAACTCTTGCAACTCCTTTGGTCTGGGTTTTCTTGTTGGCTTTAACTTCTACCCTGTCCCTGCCTTTGTGACAGATGCTACTTATTTAGCTCAGGAGGTCTGTACTTCCCTTTGTGACATTTAAAAGAAACCCAAAGCCCATTTGTGTTAATTTCAGGGGTTACTGCTATGGAGGAGCAAAGAGCTACTGACCTTGAGATGACATGCATGGAAGAGGTGGAAGCAAACAAGCAGGTTATGAATAAATGCTATCATTTATTGGGGAGCAGAAGCAGTATCACACACACACAAACCATACTTCTGTTTCTTGCCCATTTTGCTGCTCCAGGCTTCTTTTTTATTTGGGGGGATGGTGAATGGAAAATGTTCCACTTTTAGCCTTAGGGAGGCTGCAGCTCTGATCTTGTAACAAACACATGCTCAGCATTCAAGTTCTTCTCATAGGCATCCACCCTAACAGCACAGGAATCTACCTTTGCATCTATTTTACCAAAGGTCAAAATACTTCTGGGAGGTGAGGGAGGGGCCCAGGATGCCCAGTCAGATGTAGAGTGAGATGTGAGATGAGAGCCTCTGTCCCAAGTCTTGGATGCTTTTTGTTGTTGTTTAGTCGTTTAGTCGTGTCCGACTCTTTGTGACCCCCTGGACCAGAGCACGCCAGGCACTCCTGTCTTCCACTGCCTCCCGCAGTTTGGTCAAACTCATGCTGGTAGCTTTGAGAACACTGTCCAACCATCTCGTCCTCTGTTGTCCCCTTCTCCTTGTGCCCACCATCTTTCCCACCATCAGGGTCTTTTCCAGGGAGTCTTCTCTTCTCATGAGGTGGCCAAAGTACTGGAGCCTCAGCTTCAGGATCTGTCCTTCCAGTGAGCACTCAGGGCTGATTTCCTTCAGAATGGAGAGGTTTGATCTTCTTGCAGTCCATGGGACTCTCAAGAGTCTCCTCCAGCACCACAATTCAAAAGCTTCTCTTCTTCGGTGATCAGCCTTCTTTATGGTCCAGCTCTCACTTCCATACATCACTACTGGGAAAACCATAGCTTTAACTATACTGACCTTTGTTGGCAAGGTGATGTCTCTGCTTTTTAAGATGCTGTCTAGGTTTGTCATTGCTTTTCTCCCAAGAAGCAGGCGTCTTTTAATTTTGTGACTGCTGTCACCATCTGCATCTGGATGCTCAGGGAACATCTTAATAGTGGGACCACCCACTCACAAACACCCATCCCCTCGCAGATCAGCCTTCGTGATGCAGCCAGCACTGTGCTACAAACACACAGAAGCCCACCAAAAAAAGTTAGAGATGACTCAGGCAAGGAGCCATGCCGCCTATTGAAAGCAGTGATGTGAAGAAATAAATAAATAGATGAGAGTCACTGCCCATTATGTAACTATGCAGGGGGAATTTGGTGAACTCATGAGCCTGAGTCATAGAAATGGAATTCAATAGCACCAAGTGCAAGCTCAAATCTTTGTGGGCAAACAGGAAATGTTCTTGTTAGGGCTGGCAGCAAATGGGATGGAAAGAGAAAAGGCACTGGTTGATCACAAGATAACTGTAAGCCACCACTGTGAAATCACAGCAAAGAGGGCAAATTCCATTCTTGGGATCATGCCCCTAGGAGGTATTTTATTTTGTAAGGAGAGGAATGTACTATCTGCATACAAAGACCTGATGAGGCTATCTTTGTTCAGGATGTAGCCAGGATGCGTCACTTCAACCTGGAAAAGGTGCAAAGAACAGAAAGGAAACTCATGTTTTCCCTGGCCCCCTTGTAACTATGCCTAGAACGTTTAGTTCATTGAGTCTGCAAACCTAAATGCACTTACTTGGGAGTATGTTCCATTGATCGCAACAGATCTTACTTCTGAGAAGAGGTGCACAGGATTTCACTGTAAAAAACGAATCAACTAATAATCTTTCCATTGATTAAAAGTTGCCCTGGGTGAGTTGCATGCCTGATACTTCTCTTTCTCCAGGTCTGTCTGAGACATCAGAGAGGCATAACCTACTGCAGGTGTACAGTGCCAGATTTTCGTATAACCTACACAAGCTATAGCTTAGGGTCCCACTCCCTTGGGGGCCCTAAAAAAATGTAAAGGGGAAAGAACGATGTACATTCCCAAAATATAAGACAAAAAACTAATAAAATAAAACCTACATACAGCAACAGTGTTTTGTGTTGTGTAGGCTCCTATGATGTAAGTAATGGGCCCCGCCTGCTCCCTAAAATATCACTGGTTTGCTCATTTCTATATATAGGGTGTCTGCATTCTGCATGGACTGGTTGCAAATAGCTTAAGATACCTATTAGGTCCATAAATTACCATATAGCATATATTCAACACAAAAAACAGTGACAATTTGTTGCTGACAAAGGACAGCTGGACATATAAAGGACCCCATTACCTTCAGTAGCTTAGGGCCTCATCAAACCTAAATCCGGCCCTACAGGTGTCAGCACTCATTTTAGGTCCATGAGCATAACTGGATTTTCAAGCAAACACCATGGGCACCATCGCCTCTGGTCACCGATTAAAGGTAAAGGTAAAGGTACCCCTGCCCGTACGGGCCAGTCTTGATAGACTCTGGGGTTGTGCGCCCATCTCACTCAAGAGGCCGGGGGCCAGCGCTGTCCGGAGACACTTCCGGGTCACATGGCCAGCGTGACAAAGCTGCATCTGGCGAGCCAGCGCAGCACACGGAAACGCCGTTTACCTTCCCGCTAGTAAGCGGTCCCTATTTATCTACTTGCACCCTGGGGTGCTTTCGAACTGCTAGGTTGGCAGGCGCTGGGACCGAGCAGCAGGAGCGCACCCCGCCGTGGGGATTCGAACCGCCGACCTTTCGATCGGCAAGCCCTAGGCGCTGAGGCTTTTACCCACAGCGCCACCCGCGTGGGTGTCACCGCGTCACCGATTAGCCTGCCCCAAAGAGACAAAAAGGGAATATAAAACAGACCCAGTAGAATTAATCTGAGGCTTGAAACGCACATGGGGAGCAGAAAGAGGAAGTGGGAAGGAGTGCCACTCTTCCAACTTCCCCCTTCAACTCTATGTACTTTTCAGGGGGGAACAAGGTAACCACCCTCACCATCTCATGACCAAAGGAACAATCACTGACGGAGGAAGAGGAGTGCAGGGGGAGCACACCACGCCTGGCAGTGTGATCCCCATGGTGCCAGCCCCGCCCGTGCTGGGCACCCCACCCCTGCAGGCGGCGCACCTCACCCCCAGGATGCGCACCAGCCCTGCCCCTGCCTGCTGTCCGCCCTCGGTGCTGGAGCATGAAGCTCCGCCACTAGGAACAATGAGTGTGTGTAGAGGATCAAATGATTTGTGAGCACCAAGAAAAGTCCTCGTGGGCACCATTTCACCCGTGGGTGCCATGTTGGTGACCCCTGACCTACTGAAAAGTAGACTCAATCAATCCAAATCTTTCATGGTTAGCCAATAAAGTAGTACAATAAAAATGGAATTCACTCAAAGGGCACATTTTTGACTTTGTTTGGATACCCCTGACCCCTGACCATTAGGTCCAGTCGAGACTGACTCTGGGGTTGCGGCGTTCATCTCGCTTTACTGGCCGAGGGAGCCGGTGTACAGCTTCTGGGTCATGTGGCCAGCATGACTAAGCCCTTCTGGCGAACCAGAGAAGTGCACGGAAACGCCGTTTACCTTCCCGCCGGAGCAGTACCTATTTATCTACTTGCACTTTGACGTGCTTTCGAACTGCTAGGTTTGCAGGAGCAGGGACCTACCAACGGGAGCTCACCCCATCACGGGGATTTGAACCGCCGACCTTCTGATGGGCAAGTCCTAGGCTCTGTGGTTTAACCCACAGTGCCACCCGCGTGCTTTGTTTGGATACAGCTGGGCACAATTTTGAATCAAGATGGCAGGCTGAACATTGAGCGCTGAATTGAACCAAATTTGGCGTGACAGTTCCTCAGATCAAGAAGCAGGTTTTCAACTATGTTTTGACACAATTGGACACCATTTTGAATAAAGGTGAAGGGTCAAACCTTTCAGAACCGCACTGGAACTTACTGCCAGGTGTGTAGCAGGGGTGGGTAGCCTGTGGCCATCCATACGTTGTTGCACTCCCACTCCCATCCTCACTGAACATGTCAGCTCAGGATGAGGGGAGGTGAAGTCCAATGGCATAGCTCAGTTGGTTAGAGCATGGTGCTGATAACACCAAGGCTGCAGGTTCAATCCCCATATGGGACAGCTGAATATTTCTGCATTGCAGAGGGTTGGACTAGATCGCACATTAGGTACTTTCCAACTCTATGATTCTAGACACAAAACCTTGTATATTGTGTGTATAGACAAATGATAGATAGACAGATTTTTTAAATTAAAAAAGTAAAATAAAGTTTGACTTTATTGGCATAGTCTTATTTTATATTGTTCTGTGTAAAAAGCTTAGACATTTTTGTGGATGAAGTGGTATATAAATCTTGAAGGCAGCCCTGTTTAGGGAAGCTTTCAATGTTTAACAGACTATTGCATTTTAATATTTTGTTGGAAGCTGCCCAGAGTGGCAGGGGAAACCCAGCCAGATGGGCGGGGTATAAATAATAATAATAATAATAATCATTATCATTATCATTATCATTATCATTATCATTATCATTATCGTTATCATTATCATTATTAATAGATGATAGATAGATAGATATAGATGATAGATAGATAGATAGATAGATAGATAGATAGATAGATAGATGATAGATAGATAGATAAATATATTCCCAATCTGGTTCCTCAGGAAGAAGGAAAAGTGGGGCGACACAGCAATGTTAGGAAGAAAATGACACAAACTTTCCCAAAGAATCAAGCACCACAATGAGATTCATCTGATGAGTTTTTCCCCAGGACATGTAGCATGTCAGTGATGATGGCTAACATCAGCTGCTGCAGGAGGAAGTTGTCTTTTCTGGCTCCAAGAGGGCAGCATAGTTTGGCTCTGATGTGGCCTGTTCTCATTTGGTATCTGAGCATGCATTCCGGAATGCAAGGGAATGGGCAGGGCACGCTGGAAAAGTTGACCAGGCAGCCTTTTCAACTCTCAAATCTTTTGCAAAATTAGCCACGAAGTCCCTGGGGAGTTGTGCTGCTAAATTCTCTGCCGTGATCTCATTGGTGGCCTAAGGCATGGCAGCATCTCTCACAGGACTGCCAGCAATCATTTCCTTGCTTCCCATCCACTTTGATTGCTTTCTGAAACTTGATACTTTGCCATTTTATTTTATTTTTTGCAATATGATGCAATAAAAAATAATAGAGAGACGGTGTGATGTAGTGGTTAGCAGCTCCTTAAGCACTGCTGCTGTTAGATTTATATCCCACCTCTGAACAGATCAATTTCCCATCAGATCTGACTCTGAAGGGGGTTTGCATCTGACCCAAAATTGACTCCTGAAATCTGGCTTCAACCTCACAATTTGCGTGTTCTTGGAATCATGTTGATCTGGAAGGGTCCTAGAGGATCTTCTAGCAGTGGCGTTGCAACAGCGGGTGGGGGGGGGGAGGTGCGCCCCAGGTTCCATATCTGCGGAGGTGACAAGAAGTCACCCCGTGGGGGCTCGTGGCGGCGCTAGCAGCCATCGCGCCACTGCAGCCACATATGGAGGATGATGATGAAGAAGATGATGATGAAGAAGACGAGGAGGAGTTTGGATTTGATATCCCGCTTTATCACTACCTGAAGGAGTCTCAAAGCGGCTAACATTCTCCTTTCCCTTCCTCCCCCACAACAAACGCTCTGTGAGGTGAGTGGGGCTGAGAGACTAGAGCCCAAGGTCACCCAGCAGCTGCATGTGGAGGAGTGGAGATGCGAACCCGGTTCACCAGATTACGAGTCTACTGCTCTTAACCACTACACCACACTGGCTCTTGAGCAGCCATGAGCAGAGGATCCCTGCACCGGTGACAAACTGCTAAGTGCAGCATCGCATGCATGCGCTGTACATAGTGACGCTGCACATGCTCTATATAGCAGTTTGCCGGTGCTGCCGCTCCAGCGCCATACGGACGGTGCTGGGATCCCTCTGTCACCACTACAGCTGCAAACAGAGGATCCTCCGTCCACGGCTGTAGCGGTGATGGAAGGATTCTGGCACCATCCATACGGCACTGGAGTGGCGCCGGCAAACCGCTAAGTACAGCACATGTGCGGCATCGCTATATATGGCGCATGTGTCGTACGTAGCAATGCCACACATGCGCCCTACGTAGTGACGCCCGCCCCGGGTGTCATGGCGCCTTCCTTCGCCCCTGTCTTCTAGCCCAACTCCCTGCAATGAAGGAATCACAGCTTACTTTCCCACCACTCAAAGCCCCACTAATAGTTAGAAGATATTGCCCTAGGCCAAGTGAGAGCCTAGGAAGAATTGGACAAACAGGAGTTTCAGCAGAACACTTTCTCCTTGGACGGAGAATGCTGTGGTTTTGTGGGTCTTGATGACGCCGTGAGCCCCACCCCAAAACAACCCATCCCTATATGTTTCGGGGACAGGCGCACGATGCTTTTAACTAGCACATTTCCATTTGCAAAAGGTCACATTTATATTGAGTAGCTTCACTTGTATACGTTGAGGCCACTTTCCTTTCCATCCTGCAGCTTGTTCCCTGATCAATATCGCCGTCTAGACTCAAATGTCTTTGGAATCTTATTGCAGCTTAATTTCCCCCAAGATCAGCTGGCTGGGCTGAAAATGCTGCGATAGGCAGCCCGGAGAACGAGGAGCCGGAGTGGCGAATGCCTCTGCAGCACAATTAACACAGCCGAGCACCTCGCTCTCCTGGCAGGGCCGTATTTCCATTGCATCTCTGGAAGAATTAACGTGTCAGGCTTGTGTTTTATCTGCCAAGCCAAATAACAAAAGAGAGCCAATTGCAACCTCTCCAAATCGAGCCTAGCATGTCCTACAAAGGTGCCCTTTGTGGAAGCAGCTCCCAGGGCAATTTTTGGATCTTTGATCCCCACCCCATATCGTGCAACATTGTAAGAGCATGGCAAGAAATGCTCACTCTGCACACATAATCTGTTGCATAGCAGGACCCTCTTAGAGAAAGCTACAAAAGGCCGATTTATACGTTGTAGGAGCAGTCAGGGGCAGATCTACTATGAAATGAATGAAGCTTAAGCTGCAGGGCCCCTAATCCCAGAGGGACCCCAGAAGTGACTTTGGATCACATTGTTGTCTAGTAGTTGATTAGTTTTGTTGTACAGTCATACCTTGGGTTACAGACGCTTCGGATTGTGCTATTTTGGGTTGTGCACTGCGCCAAACCCAAAAAGTACTGGAATGGGTTCCTTCTGGGTTTTGGCGCTTGTGCATGAGCAGAAGCGCTAAATTGTGCTTTGTGCATGTGCAGGAGTGCTAAATTGCACTTTGCACATGCGCAGAAGCACCTAATCATGACCTGCGCGTGCGCAGACGTGGCGCTGCGGGTTGCGAACGTGCTTCCCACACGGGTCACGTTCGCAACCCGAGTGTCCACTGTATATATTTCAACAATCCCAATGTTTGAGAGTTGTGAGCACCAATGTTGTAAAGGTGTGGTGATCTGTCATGGAGCAAACACATTGAAGAAGATCGTAGCGGTTACCCAGACCTTGTTGTTGGTTGAGAAAAGGCCCCCAATTACAGTACAAGCTTCAGGGGCCCCCAAATGTAATTCCACCACTGGGGCCAGCTCTACCATTAGGGGGACCGTGTGACCAACTTTAAGGTCCTCTGTTTTAGGGGCTCCCAGATGACAGTCCTGAGCAATAGTCAACAAAGATTTACTCAGAGTAAATCCACTGAAATTAATGAACAGTTAGGTCCATTAATTTCAGTGGATATACCCTGTCCAGTCTGATGCACATCTAAATATAAAGAATCACAAGTACTCACCAAAATGATTTCCAACATGGTTTGAGGGATACTGTGACAGTTAAACTGGGGGGAAGATAGCAATGTCTCCTACTTTACAGAATATGGTCCTCTGCTGGAATTTGTAGTTATATGGTTTATACTTGACTATTTTCAGCACTGTGGTTTGTGACTTGACAAGTCTTGCTCTGCTTTCTTAGGTTTTTTAAAGTCTTTAATCCAGACTTGTGCTAAAGAACGGGGAGCAGACTTGTCAAATCGCAACTCACGGTGCTGAAAATAGACAAGTATAACTACAAATTTTAAAAGCCTCACTGTAACAAAAACTAGCAGAAGGAATTATCAGAGCAGATGGAAATTATTCAAAGGACGTCAAGGTGGCAACCGTACTTCCCCTCCTGTGTCCTCTACACTTCGCAGTTCAGTATACTACCCTGCATAACTACACTTCTCAACCTTCCCTGAGCACACCCTAAAGGTAAAGGGACCCCTGACCATTAGGTGGCCGACTCTGGGGTTGCGGCGCTCATCTTGTTTTATTGGCTGAGGGAGCTGGCGTACAGCTTCCGGGTCATGTGGCCAGCATGACTAAGCTGCTTCTGGTGAACCAGAGCAGCACACGGAAACTCCCGCCGGAGTGGTACCTATTTATCTACTTGCACTTTGACGTGCTTTCGAACAGTTGGCAGGAGCAGGGACCGAGCAACGGGAGCTCACCCCGTCGCAGGGATTCAAACCGCCGACCTTCTGATCGGCAAGTCTTAGGCTCTGTAGCTTAACCAACAGCGCCACGCAATTTCAATGAATGAATGGGAGTTAGAACCCACATGCACCCATCAAGTGACAGCAAAGTACTTGTGCTTCCAAGTCCAACACATTAAACCCTAGATTAGTTTTGAATATTTTATCTGTAGATATACATCTGGAATTTGGAGGCGAGCCCACAAAAGACAAAAGAGCCCTTGTCAGTATGGAAGTATATTATCTCATTGGACAACGCTCTCATGGCTTACTAATTCTTCCGTTTCCCACATCCTTTCCTCTTTTCTTTTTTCCTTTTTTTCCTTTTTTTTTTTTTTTGAAAGAGCTAAGCCTTTGCAGTTCCAGAAGGCTGGCTCATTTGAATTTTGGTTGCCAGCTTCCAACGCTGGAACTTCAGCCCCATAAACTGACAGCTGAGCTGAACTTTCGGGAACAAGCAGGGCAGACAAGAATGCGAAACCAATTGTTATAAGGCCTGGCCTGAATCCCTGTGCGTTTCTATTTGCTTCTCAAAATTATGAGGTTTTTTAAAAATAAAAAATGCCGGAATTTTTCACTGGGCATGTGAAAATTCGAACTATCGTGCTGTTTTTCATCTGCCTGGGATCTAAAATCAAGCCTAGCTTGAGGACCATTCTAATGCCAGAGCCGACCAAGGAAAATCTCAGCAAGGGTGCAATTGGGGTAGCTGCAGCAGCAGTCAAGATGTGCATCAATTTGAGTGGTAGAGGCAGTGCTTTAGGTAGGTACCACTCTCAGTCCCTCCCATGCAATATAAGGGGGGGGGGGGAGTTTCTCTACCAAACAGCTGGTGCACATGGACAAGTCTCCAGGGATGCTGCCTGATTTTCCATATGCAAGTTTCTTAGGGAATTAGCCTTTAACTTTTAACCTGGACAATTGACCGGTCTTAAACTGCCTTAAACTCCTCTCATGCCACCAGTTCAGGCCCCATTAGCATATATGAAATTAGGATCTTTTGATTAACATACTCCTATACGCAACAACAGCAGCGAGAACGTTGGTGGCCAGTTACTGGAAAGGAAATAACATCCCAACAAAAAGGGAATGGTTAAGTAAACGATGTGAATATCTGGAGTTTCTTTTATAATTCGTCTGCATTCTGGAAAATTGTGTAGATAAATGTTTTTATGTATGGTTAAGACTCTCCTCCCTGGAAGAGAGGGGAGTGGTTGTGGGCGGGAGCCCGAGCTCCGCCCCTCCTCACCTGGCTGGCGCCCACGCCCACCAGAGGCAGCCAACCAGGTGTCTCCGGGGGGCGTGTTTAGCAGCTTAATGCTGTGGCTCCAGCTCCACCTCCTCCTCAGTCGTCGTCGTCCCGCAGCGAGTCACCCACCCTCCACTCCCATTTAGCTCAGGGTCTAGGTTTTTTGGCCTTGCTATGGACCTTAGGTTGGTCGCCCCGGTTGTCTGGGGGGCCTGGTAGGAATTTTTCCATTTGGCATTAGGCTTTTTGGTTTTTTCGCCTACCTCGTAGCAATCGTCACAACTTTTGTGGTATTGGTGGGTAGGTTAGGCATTGGATTCATGTGTGTCAAGGGCTAGGTGTGGCCATCGCCTAAGCTATCTACCGTGGGTTATTCCGTTAAAGGAATCTGGCGGTCGTGTATTCCGTCCGATGCCTGCTTGGCGGGAGGCCATGGCACGACCCTCGGTGACATCAGGGGGGAGCCTATAGTTGGATTAGCATCAACAGGCTCCACCTACTGTTGAATAAACCCACCTCCTATAGTCATCCAATGCCTAAGCCAATACCTTTTCACTGCTGTAATCAATAAAGTTGTGGCCTTTTCTTGCCCATTAACCTTATATCACGTGTCCTTGTGTGTTTATTTCACATAGCGGGGGTCGGGCCCTCGATCCACAATGTATTGTTTCTACTTCTTTCCTTTTTCTTTTCCTTTTTTTTTGGGTAACATCTAATAAAATTTAATAAAATTTTTAAAAGAAAGAAAAGAAATTAGGATCTTTTGCTCTGATGGGCAGCACTTACAGTGAATCGCGTTTGTTTTATTTACTTGTGTTTATATCCTACATTTTTCTCCTAGGTAGCCCCTCCATATTTAATCCCCTGCAAAAAAACATTGCAAGGTAGGTTAGAGGGACTGGCCCAAGGTCACCTAGTGAGCTTCAAGGATGAGTGGGGATTTGAACCTTGCTCTCCCAGGTCTTAGTCTGACCCTCTAACCACTACACCACACTGGCTCTCTTGCCATTTCCCTTCCCATTCATCGGGTATGGAGATACCCCCTTTTAGCTTATCACAATCCCTTTTCATTTTAAATACCTTGAACACTTTGGTACCATTGCAAACCTGGCTGCCCTCTTCTCTTCCCTAATTCTAGAGAAGAGTCTTCGCATCTGCCTGGTCCTTCTGACTGGAGATGATGGGAACTGAACTTGGGACTTTCAGCATCCATGGCGCCATTGGCACCACTGAGATACAGCCTCTCTTTTTCTCTGTTATGCTTTCCTCCTTTTAAAAAACATTTTCTTCCACTGTGGAAACTGAGTTCCACATAGCAGGCATGTGGCTTGCTTTGCTTAAGTTGCCCTATGAAACAGCATTTATATTTATGGTGGTACTTTTTTAAAAAAGAAAAGGCGTAACAATATTTGAGATTGCTCAACAGAATTCACACACACACACACACACACACAGAGAGAGAGAGAGAGAGAGAGAGAGAGAGAGAGAGAGAGAGAGAGATCAGCACAATGAAAAGCTGGAAGCCATCCCTAAATTTGGCACCAGCCTCTGCAAATATTGTATTTTATAAAAAGGATTTTTTTTTAAGGCCATTAGTTCCTTAACATAGGAATCTTTCTGGAGGCTGAGATTATTTCTTGGCTTTTAAAGAAAGGGCTTTAAAAGTGCAAGGTAGTAAGAAAATTTATTGCAGCACCCTTGCCACATTTACCACAAAGAGGTGTGTGTGCCGACAAATCCCCCACACAAACTGCACTCTTGGTATTATGGATTCATAATATGCAAATGTGCAGCATCATTAATATGCATTTGCTGCAGATCCCTTCTCTAATGGGGGGACGGTACAGGAATGCAAATGAAAAGCAATATATCTGAATCAGCAAAATCTTAATGTGCCTTTGTAGGCACCAGCCCTTATTCATATAGGTTTTTTTCCTCCTTTTCATTCTCCTTCACAACAACCTCTGCACTTTATTCTTCCTCCTTTTATTGGCACCACCATGTTCAGAGACAATTTTTTACTATTATTATTCTCTCAAATCTGCTGCCAGACTTTAGGGGACACTTGGAAAATGGCCACTGAGGGCTCCCCACTGCCAAAACACACTCTACCCCCTATATGGTCGCACAGTTGTCTTTTTCTTCTGCCATTGCCATGACAACAGCATCCACACTGCATACCACCCTCCTCCAGGTGCCAGTGTGGTGTTTTAGCACTTGGTGGACAGCAGCACCACTTTTGTAGATGTTTCACCCTGGCCATTACATCTTGGGTGAATTTAAAGAAGCAGGGGAACCCGGTGGATGGCTGGATTTAGACACATCCAAAAAGGAGAGGAAGGGACGAGGCGGCAGGGAGGTCAGGGTGGTGCAAGCACATTGGCAGAGCCAACTTAGTGCTCCTGCCAGTGAGCTTGGACCATGCCCTTCCCCTGCTCCTCCCAGTAAAAGGTAATGGTAAAGGGTCCCCTGACAATTAGGTCCAGTCATGGCTGACTCTGGGGTTACAGCGCTCATCTCGCTTTACTGGCTGAGGGAGCCAGCGTACAGCTTCCGGGTCATGTGGCCAGCATGACTAAGCCGCTTCTGGCGAACCAGAGCAGCGCACGGAAATGCCATTTACCTTCCCGCCGGAGTGGCACCTATTTATCTACTTGCATTTTGACATGCTTTCGAACTGCTAGGTTGGCAGGAGCTGGGACTGAGCAACGGGAGCTCACCCCATCATGGGGATTTGAACCACTGACCTTCTGATCAGCAAGTCCTAGGCTCTGTGGTTTAACCCCACAGCGCCACCCGCGTCCTTGCTCCTTCCAGTAAGCAACAGCAACTCACCTGCTACAAAACTAGCGCAGCAGCCATGTCCTCCTTGGAAAACCATTACTGGAATGCAAACATGTGCAAGTGGCAGGGCTTGGCAATTGACTGCTCTGCTGTTCCTAAGTAAAAAAGGGTAAGTAAGCAAGCAAGCAAGCAAGTAAGTAAGTAAGTAAGTAAGTAAGTAAGGACACGGGTAGCGCTGTGGTCTAAACCACTGAGCCTCTTGGGCTTGCCAATTGGAAGGTTGGCGGTTCGAATCCCCGGAACAGGGTGAGCTCCCGTTGCTCTGTCCCAGCTCCTGCCAATGTAGCAGTTCGAAAGCATACCAGCACACGTAGATAAATAGGTATTGCTGCAGCGGGAAGGTAAACAGCGTTTCCATGCGCTCTGGTTTCCATCATGGTGTTCTGTTGCGCCAGAAGCCGTTTAATCCTGCTGGCCACATGACCTGGAAAGCTGTCTGTGGACAAACGCTGGCTCCCTTGGCCTGAAAAGTGAGATGAGCGCTGCAACCCCATAGTCGCCTTTGACTGGACTTAACCATCCAGGGGTCCTTTACCTTTTACCATCCCTAAATTCAACCCTCACCTAGCAGTTGCCAGTCACTGGACTTCTCATGGGGGAGGCACACAAAGAAGGGCCTCAGTTGATGATCACAAGGTCCAGGTTGGTTCATATGGGCGGAGGCAATCCTTGACGTATTGCTGTCCATTTAAGGCTTCATAGGTCAAAACCAGCACTTTGAGTTGGGCCCAGAAACTAATTGGCTGCTAGTTCAGTTGGGTCAGGATTGGCGTTATATGCTCAAACCATCTTCCTCCAGTGAGCAACTTGGTCTCTGAAATCTGCACCAGTTTCCAAACTGACTTCAGAGGCAGCCCCATGTATAACATGTTGCAGTAATCTAGCCTAGAGGATACCATATACTGGGATTACCATACTTCAAAAAGTGAAAATCCGGACATAAAAGTTGTTGCAAAATCTTCATTTTTGATGGTCGAATCCCAGCTATGTATGGCAGTCCTACCATATACCAGTACCTACTATATGGAAGTTAGTAACAGGGCAACAAAAATGGATTTTATGTACTCTAATGGTAACCAAGAGACTGATATTGACCGAATAAAGATATGATCTCCTTTAATCAGTGGATTGATAATATGATAACACTTGCAACTTATGAACGGAGTACTTACAGATGTAGACTCTGCTTGGATAAATACAATATCTGGAACAAATTTATACAAAATGTAGTAGGCTACTAATATTTATATTAGTATTAGGATAGTAATATCAAATTTATAAAAGAATGTATGGCCTAGGGTGTTTTTGTATATATTCATATAATGTTTTCCCCCTATGCACAGTTCCCCCCCTTTTCATATCACTTTATTGCTTTATAATTGATTTTTTCCAATAAAGTATCAATAATAAAAAAATATGTCCAGATATGGGTGTAGCTGGGCCACCAGCTGAAGCTCATGGAAGGCACTCTGTGCTACCAAGGCCACCTGAACCTTAAGTTACAGCAATGTAGAGCTTGGATCTAATCTGCACAGGGCTTTATAGGTCATAACCAGTGTTTTGAATTGGGACTGGAAACAGACTGATAGCCAGTGGAGCTGTTGTAGGAAGGGAGTTGTACTCCCTATATGGATATGAGGAAGCCAGGATAGAAAAGACTGCCAGAGACCTTGGAACGCCACTGCCGGTCAGAGTAAACAGTAATGACCCAGGTGGACCAATGGCTTGACCCAGCATAAGGCAGCTCTGTGTGCTCACATCCTTTGTGCCTTTGCCTCATTGATGATGCTATTGGCGGCTGCCGCTGTCTGTTTTATTGGTGGTTTGACTGCCTGGCTGCTTCCCGCTCCTTGCTACCCCTCTCCGCAGCCTGCTTTTGTCTATAGCATACAAAACATCCGCCACATTAATGGTTTCCCCATCGTGAGTTAGGCGGACACTGACGGCAAGCCATTAACCTTTCTCAATCTGGCACGCTTTTGCAGAGACCTTTGGCCACTTTTTACTTTTAATTTCCTCCTGGAAATGAACTTGGGATGCCTTTGATTAAGAGGATGTGACTAACACGAGAATCTAGCCCCAACCCAGATGTCAGGGCTGCCCTAGGTCCCAGCTCACAAAGGACCAACGCTGCTTCGTTGTTAAGTATAAAAGTCTTTATTGAAGTTCAGTTTCACTTCCAGAGCCGCAGCGCGCAGCCCCACGTCTAAAGTGTCAGACCACTGATGCTCCGTCTGAGTCTCCTCCCCCCTGACACCAATTTAAGATCCTAGCCTTGCTCCACCTTCTCCGCTGCTCCTTCCTCCTCTGGGTCCGCCTGCCCGCCGGGGTTCCGCCCTTTCTAGCCTCTTCTCCCGCTGATTCCCCTGAGCCTTCTCCCTCCCTCCGGCGGGCTTTAGGAGCTGGTTCCCCATCCGGGTCTCCTGCTGTTCCGCGCGCCTGCACATTTGAACTTGGCGCGCGCGCCCAGCCAGCAGCTTTCCTCCTGACCGTTTCACTGCTGCTGCCACTGCTTCCCCCTTCGGGGGGGCTAGCTGCAACTGACCTCCCTTCCGTTCCCCCACTCTCCGATGGAGGCATGGTCCGCCCTGACTCCCTCTCTGGAGGAGACGCTGGCCCTGACACATGTGACTCCTCCCCCCCACTATGCTCTGGTGGGGAAACTGGTCCCGATCCTCCACTGCTGCTTTGGGGTTCCCCTCTGGCACCTTGTTTCTGGTGCGTCCCCCCTGGGACCCCCCTTGCCCTGACCATCGGCGCCCCCTTCTGGGAATCTTCTGATTCGCTGGAGAAGCTCATGGAATCTCTCGGGCCACTGTCATACTCCCCTACGCTGCCCTCAGATTCTTCCCCTTCGCTCTCCCAATCCTCTCTCCCCAGTGCTCCTGCTCCTGATTCCCTGACACCAGAGCTGCTGTTGAGGGTTCTTCTCCCGGTAGCTGATAATCAGGAATGCACAGTGGCTTTGGCCAGTGATCTCAAGCCTTTTGGTATTTGAGCCAAGAGAAAACTCATCTGATCCCTCCGTTGGGCAGTGATTCAGCCTGAGCTCACTGTGAGGTAATGGGCCACTGCTGCAAAGTGCAGTCAGCTGGCTTGTTTGGATAAGTCACATGAGTGCCAAGCAGGAGACACGGCTGGAAGAAAGTGAGGGCCCCATGACACAATGCCCCGTTGGGGTTTGCGATTAACGACACTGCTGTAAAAGTGAATGACTGGCCTGAAACAAATGGCTGCTTTGTTTTTGGAATAAACATGTTTCACAAGCTGGGACCAGGGGAGCTTCCCACCCCCCGCCCCAGGACCAGGACCACCAATGATACTTATGTCTAGGCCGTATTGGGTCCAGGTAGTACAAGGAGACAGGGAAGTCAAGGGTTAGAAATGGGAATCCAGAATACTCTAAGGGGTGGTCTAGATCAGGAGCAGCCAGCATGGTGTCTTCTAGATCTTGCTGGTCTACAACTCCCCTCATAACTCCATGCTGGCTGGAGGTCTTGTCCAACAACATATGGAAGTCGCCATGGTGGCTGCCCCTGGTCTAGATTCTCAACTGGGAATCTGATCTGGAAACTGTGGCCAGCATCCGATGCTCTCATTCCATTGAAACTCCCTACTGTTCGGGGAGAAAACCTAGAACAGATTTAAGGAATGCAAAGGGGGAGAAGAGGGAGGAATATTATGTTGTGCAAGCATAAATCCGTGTGCTAATGGAACACATTGCCTAGCGTTCCATTGGATGCAACCCAATTTTTCACTCACAGTGTATGAATTTCTGGAGTGGATCCAGGACCTTTTTAGCAGCCCCCCCCCCCCCGCGAAATAAGATGAGGTGGACTTATCAAAGGGCCAGGTGGTCGTTCCCTGTCAAAGCCAGAATCTGTAGCAATGTCAACAATCCAAGGGCATGTAAGTAGCCCTGCTCCAGGGAAGTAGAGATAAGGCAAAGGTGAGCTCCTATAAGCATCACACCAAGTGCATGATTTAGGGATGACTCATGCATTGCCAGCAGCAGTGTCGGGGCTGCTTTCTCATAACTTCTTCATAAACCACTCCAGAAATGTTTGTATCTCTGTATTACATGGGGAGGAGTGGTCTCATAGTTTCTTCTGTTTACCATCCTTTCATCATTCTGCCAGGAGAAAGAGAAATGCTCAGAACCACAACATTAGCATGCTGAGATGGTTCTTGGATACATATGTTAATGGAGTGAGTGGTGTGGAAAGAAGCCACAAGGAAGGCTACCCCACACTGGTGCTGGTAACACAGCCATCTCTCCAAAAGACTCTTGCAAAGACCAGCTATTGTGACCTGTTGTGGCAGGGGTAACCCATTGTAGTTCAATTAATTCACTGTTTTTGTGCTGATCTATCTGTACCACATGGGCCCTGCTAAACTCAACGTTATCCTTTTTATTGAAACAGCTCTTTTTCCAAACATGCAATACATTTACCAAAAAGAGACAGGAATTGCAGGGTGTGTGCATGCAATCAGGAGTAGATCTTGCCAGGCTGCAGGTGTTGTATAATACCTGCCTGAGACAATGAGAGAAAGTTATGGCTTTATAACTAGGAGTAGTACTAGGCTGCCACTAGAAGAATCTAACCACGTGACACTGGGAATAGAACGGAATACTCTGAGTACGGAACAAATCTATTGGCTCTCCAAGTGCAAAGCTGAACATTCCGATCAGTTGCAGTTCCGCAACACCTTGGGTAAGACTGCATCTTCTAACGAGGGTCAGGTACTGAGCCCATACTCCACCTCTTAGATATGGTGCCAACATTCAAAATGTCAAAAGGTGAGCCAGCAGTAAATCACACCATTCAAAATTGGCTTAACTCTTTCCTGGCAAAACAAACAAACAAACTTCACAGGCTTGGCTGAGTGTCAGGCCTAATGAGCACAGCCGCTCATCCCCAGTAGGTCTTAACCCATGAATCAGTTGCCGAGACTGAAAGTCCCTGCCTTCCCACAGCTGTCTAAGTCTCCTTTCCAGGGCTTTCCCCCAAGCAATCGGAGACTGCGCCTGCGTGCAGCCTACCACAGCTCTGCCCTTTTCAGTCCTCTTCTGGTTCTGGGCGACAAGGGGGAATGGGAGCTTATTACAGCAGGAAGAGGAGACACCTGTGACCCTTCACCAGCCAGACTCCTCTTGGCCTCCCTCCTCCCACTTGACTGCTTCAACTTCTGCCTCTGATTCTGGAATTCTCTCTGCCACAGACTCTCCCAGCTCACTAAGCCCTGTTACCTCTTCAGCTTCTGACACCTCCTCTTCCCAGTTTTCTCCCACTGATCACCCATCATTTCCCCACCACCACTTCCTGGACTCTGAGCCTTCATCCCTTGTAGGTTCCCCAGCTAGATCATCCCACCATTCCTCTGTGTCCAACCGGTCCATGACACAAAGTAGCTACAACCAGACAAAAAGGACACAACTGCTTTTAGCTCCTGTCCCAAAGGCTGGTGCACATGAACTTGGCTTCAAAGACAAGTGCATTGAAAGAGATTGGAAATGTAGGCCAGCACAACTCACAGTCACCAAGCTGAGCACCCACTATCTAGAAGTTCAATATACCTTCTGGTTTTGTAGGACAAGGCTATCAACAGCTACCAGCCATGATGGTTGTGTTCTTCCTCGATTGTCTCTGAATATCAGGTGCTGGGAATCACAAGTGGCCAGAGTACTGCTGTGCTCATGTCCAGCTTGAACGTTTCCCAGAGGCACCTTGTTGGCCAGAACAAGATGCTGGACTAGATGGGCCAATGGCTTGATCCAGCAGGCTTATCTTATGTTCTTATGTTCCTATGGTTTACTACTTTATACAGAAAGACCACCAGCACTGCATTGACCATCTTCAGGACATTGTAGGCGCTCTGCCTTTTGGGTTGGTGGGTCGTGACTTCTCAACGTGTGAGAAAAGTGCCAAACTGTTTGGGAATGCTGCAGCCATTGGGGAACATATGGCATTGAAGCTCCACGAGTCCCTCATTTGCTTTAGTTATTATTGAGTAGCGAGCAATTAATTTACCAGCTCTGTTATCAGCTTGGCAGAAACAACAGTAGATTTTGCATCCAGACGGATCCAACTGTGCCAAAAGTTACGGGAACAACATCTATATGCCTTTGAAATATAAGCACCAGCTGTTGTGTCTTATCACCCAAACTACAAAGAGAATGAAGAAGAATGATATTGATCCAAGTGCAAGGAGATAAGCTTGAAGGACATTTGATTTTATGTTCTGGAGCCTACGTACCTTGGGTTAACCCTGTTCCTAGCTTTCAGAAACTTGGGGGGGGACGACGATGAAATGGTGATAAACAGCCCGTATGAACAAACCTGCCTTTCCATTCCTGGAAAAATATATTGGAATCTGCTTGCACCACAGGTTGGGTAACTTTATTGTATTCCTTTGTCAACAGTTTTATTTTGTTGCTCTCCAGAAAAGCAAGTCCTTGGACTGACAAAAAATTTAATAAAGAGAGAGAGAGAGAGAGAAAGTGGAAGCAGAATGCGATCAAAAGATTTTGGGAACACGTGAAAAGAAGTCTTCAAAAGGGTATAAATTGGACCTCCTGGCATCAAAGTGTTCCTCAGCTGACAACACTGGCAACCACCAAGGTCTCCTCTACTCCAAATACAAAGCAGACCTCTTGGTCAAACTTTCCGAAAGAATCACAGGCCACACCTGAGGCCTTTGATCTACAAAGCAAAAACTTCAGAGAAACTGGAAGCGCTACGTTCAGTGTGACACAAAAGGCAGTGGAGACCAATGAGCCTGAACTTGAGTGGCTGACTGCAACATCAAAGAAAACTTGCAGGGCAAAGCCAGCAGACACCTGGGTGGCCACTTATGCATTGCTGATCATGGGGAAATGCATCACTATAAGGGGGGGGGTTTTGAAAGAGGATGCTGATTTGCATAAAATTTACATATGCTAATTTATAGGTAGGGATGCAAACTTAGAAATAATTACTGGAAACACAATGCAGCTCACCATAATGTGGAGCCAAACTCTGACCAGGTGACCTGTGAGCCTGCTCAGTCTGCCGTCTAGGTATCAACTGTTGATGTAGCTTCCAGGTTTCCCCTGCTTTCCTTTCTTATGTTATATATATAGAGAGAGAGACCAGATTTGGAGCAGACAGACCTCCAAATAGAGGATTCCTTCAAACAGAGGCCACCCAGCCACCCTAGAAGACCTTGGTTGTTGGTAATTTTTCTGCACCTGTCCATGCAGTTCTACTATTGACCAAAGCTGTGATCTACACCACCTGATTCTTGTGTACAACCTGCTTGTTTCATTTAAGAAATATTTATGATGCATGGCCAGGAATCAAACCCATGGGTTTAGCTATGCAGATCTCTACCACAGCATCAGTTGGTATGGGCAACTGAAGCTGCAATCCTATGCACTGAAACCACTGGAATTTACTTTCCTATACATCGGCGTAGGATTGGTGTCCTGTCCTGGTCCTGAAGAGGAGCCCGCTGGCCAAAGCAGTTTTCCGGAACAAAGGAGGGCTCCTAGCGAGTCACTGACTCCAATGATGGCTGGAGGAGCTTCTGACCTCCTGCATTACATCCCCTTTGTTGGAGAAAGCCATTTCCGACCTGGGAGGAGAGGGGGTTGCGGGCAGAAATCCCTCCCACATCTCACACGCGGGGGCTGGCCCTTGCCCCCGCGTGGTTAGGGAATCCCCGGGCGTGTCAGCGACCCGGCCCGCCAATCAGCGGGCCGGGGAGGCGTAGCCTAGCCTATTTAAGACTAGGCACGGCCGGGGACCGCCCTCTTTGCCCCCTTTCCAGCTGAGCGGTTTTCCCATCCCACCCTCCCTTTAGGTTTAGCTAGCCTTGACCTTGCTATGGACTTCGGTTGGTCGCCGCAAGGGGCCTGGTAGGAATTTTTCCAAGTTGGCGCACTTCAAGCCTTTTGGTTTTTTCGCCTACCTCGTAGCAAACGTCACAACTTATTTTGGTATTGGCGGTTAGGCATTGGCAGGGGTCAATTGTTATGCAAATGAAGGGGGGAAGGAAGCGCCATCACCTTCCCCAAAAGTAAGGGTAGTCCGGTAGAGGACTCCGAGGGGCGTGGCCTTGTCCGAAACCTAGGGAGGTAAGGGCCTCCGGCACGCCCCAGAGCGGTGACACCCGTGGGATCCTAGTTGGCGTACTTCAACAGGACTCCCACGGCTTGTGGACAACCCTCCCCGGTCCCCATGCCGGGTAGTCGATAGGAGCCAATGCCTAAGGCCAATACCTTCCAATTCTGTAATCAATAAAGTTGTGGCCTTTTTATGCCCATTAACCTAAAATTCTGTGTCCGGTGTCTTCATTTCACATGGGGGAGGGGACTTGCCACGCAACTGCAGAAACTTAAGAGCGAACCTTCTGGCTTGGCAACAGGTGCTTCTTTCTCCAGTGCATCTCACCTGGTACCCTCCTGTGGAGATCACAGAGGGTCCCCGGACATTTCACCATCTATTGATCCCTGTGCCACCACTTTATTTCTCGCTGCCACCACCCAGGCCCTACCTGGGACAATACTGAGTCTAGTCAGGGTTAAATTGGAACATAAACTTTTGTTTAGTTATTGCAGTTTAACAAGCGTGTGGTTTCATAAACGGTGTCGGTCAATTACAATCATGGGGTGCCTATCCAGACCTATAACATCCGCTACCTGCTCCACTCACTAAACCACCTCTCAGATATTTACTTGTCTTCCTAGCTCCTAACTGTTCCTCACTCAGCTTATTTCTCTACACTAACTCAACCTGTGGAAGACAGTATTGCCTGGCGTGCTCTGGTCCATGGGGTCATGAAGAGTCGGTCACGACTAAACAACTAAACAACAACAACTCAACATACCCACAGACTCTATCCCAATTCACTCCCACTCCAACCAACCTCCCTACGAACTCCTCCCTTCGCCCCTCCCAGAGCTGGTTTTATAGTCCCTCTGACTCCACCCCCCTGGGTCCTGATTGGGTAACCTGTTTAACTATTTCACCTCCAGCACTCTCATATGTTAACGTCACACCTCCCCGCACCATTGCACTCAGGTATTGCTTGCAAGCTTCCCATAGGCATCTGGTTGGCCATTATGAGAACAGAATGTCTCTACAGATGAGCCCTTGGCTGATCCAGCATGGCTCTAATCATGTTCTTTGGCTGATGGATGGGCCTGATAGGCATGGGTTTCTTGGGAGTCTGGTGGTATGCTTCTGAATGTCACTTCCTGGGAATCACGAGTGGTGAAAGTGCTGTGTTCCACTCAAGTCCTACTTGCAGTCTCAGAGTCAAGAACCTGATCCAATCCTGTGACCTCTGACTTGGCGGCTCAGTCACTGCTGGACTCCATTATCATGAAACTTGGGCTCTGTGCTACATCATTGGCTCCTCTCTACCTTAATTTTGGAATGAATGAAAGCTGAGCAAAATGGACCCCATTGGGTTAAATCGGAGTTTCCTAAACTTGGGTTTCCAGCTTATTTTGGACTACAACTCCCATCACGCCTAGCTAGCAAGACCAATGGTCAGGGATGATGGGGATCATAGTCCAAAAACAGCTGAAAACCCAAGTCTGGGAAACCCTGAGTCAAATGTTCATTTGTTTTGAAATGAATGCACACACTTGCAGCTCACAATCGTAATTCATTTACTTACTTGAAAGTTGCACTGCTGTTTGCTTTATGGGAACAACAACAAACAAATATTTTAGGAAGTCACAGTCACTGTTTTTCAAGGAAGGCTTATTACCAAATGATGCGTTGAGTATCTGCTTCATATTCCTGGCCAAGGCAAATGTCCACAACATGCATGGTCAGTGATCCCTCCTGTCTCAGAAAGCGCTCTCTTGCCTCGTTCTTCCCATTTCCCCCGCTGACCAAACTGCCACATACATTGTGGTTTTGTGCTCTGAAAAGGAAGCATTAAGCTCAAATGCACCATAAAAACTTTGGGGGCGATCTACCTCCCTAAAGTTAATGAGCAACATGTTTTGACAGAGGGGTGATTGAACGTTCCCGATTTCAATCAGTCGCACACTTTTCAGAAGTCAACTGATGGGAAAGCTGGGACCTATTAAGAGAAAGGTCAGCGAGCCTGATCATAAATATTAAAGATCCTTCCCTCCTTCCCTCTGTTTGTGTGCCAATAAATGGCAAAGTTTGGAAGAGGCAGCTCCAGGTTTGATAAGCTGCCCATCAAAATGCCTCCTGGTGTTCGTCCCAACCATGGGCTTACCCAGTAGAAGTTTCTGGGCGTGGTAAGCTGCTCACTAGAGCTAGGAACTCTAGGAAGAGCTAGGAAGATGTTAACTACATCTTGGTGTAAAAACTCGGCAGGTAGGCTGGGTCACTTGTTGGAAGAACTTCACAGCTGTTGAGACTCTTGTCACTGATCTTGAACTGATGAACCCTGGTTCTTGCATCTAGACCAGATCGTATTCCTGCTAACCCTTTGGAAGAGTTCCTAGACTACCGTATTTTTTGCTCTATAAGACTCACTTTTTCCCTCCTAAAAAGTAAGGGGAAATGTGTGTGCGTCTTATGGAGCGAATGCAGGCTGTGCAGCTATCCCAGAAGCCAGAACAGCAAGAGGGATTGCTGCTTTCACTGCGCAGCGATCCCTCTTGCTGTTCTGATTTCTGAGATTCAGAATATTTTTTTTCTTGTTTTCCTCCTCCAAAAACTAGGTGCGGCTTGTGGTCTGGTGCGTCTTATAGAGCAAAAAATACAGTATATCTGGACTGTATCTGGTTCCTTCATGCCCCTTAGTCTGTATCGATCACCTGCTTTAATAAAGCATCACATCCTTACTTATAAGTAACAGCGCTTGCTGTCATTTTTTGGGTGGGAACCAGACAATATCCATTTATTAGTGCATCTCAGACTTGATCCTAGAACCTCAGGTTTTGAGACTTGGATATAACCTAGTAAGAAACTCGGAAGTATGCATGCTTTGGCACCAGAGCCCTCTTCAGGCATATATAAGCAAATGTGTAAGTCTGATGAAAATGCATATTTGCCGTGGCTCCTAAAGGGTTATGTAGCGACAAGGCTCGGTCTCATATCAGAGAAAACAATTTGCCGTGCTGAATATCCCTCATCAGAAATTCATTGCATTTACTTCCTTGACTCCTGACGTGCTCCGCATCATCTGTCTTGCTGACTCATTGACTTATGACGTCTTTCCTGATGATTCTTTGAATCATAATGACTCCCCCCCCAATATTTACCATTTATACCCCCCTCCACTCCTTTATCTCCTCCCTATCCACAATTTTGGCCATTGCTGGGGTGGTGGCAGTGCAGGAGGAGGGTCCAAATCATTCTCATCCAAAACCAAAAGCTCCATAAAAAATAACTTGTCAAGAGATCTCACAGGAGCACCACCAAAGGGAAGAATTATGATAAAAGGCAAACACATTTCATGTTGACAGCCACATACGCAAGTCAGTTATGCTAATGGGTTCGCAATGAATATACAGCACTTCCATTGAACTCAGCAGGGCTCCAAGCCCAGTCCTCTGACTGGCTAGTGCAGAAACTCTCTAGGTCAGGGATGGAGAATCTTTGGCCCTCCAGATGTAATCAGACCCACTGTCCTAACCAAGGGTGCTGGCTCCTGGGGGTCAAGACACTATAGGCCCCTGATCTCTTTTTGGAGGGGGCCAGGCCACTTCAATATTCAGATGGCCTCACCAGCGACATCAGGACATTGTGGGACATTGCACGTGGGACATTGGGACGTTGCGTCGGGCTCCCTCAATCATCCAGATAAGCTGGCACCACTGTTCTTAACCCTAATCATTACGTGTGATGGCTGGGGGTGTTGGGAATTAGAGTCTAACAACTTATAGAGGGTCACAGTGGACCAACACCAGCTGATGACATGGCTCCCCAAATCAACACACTGTGCAAACTTCACACTGGAATTCAGGCATCTGGCATTGTGCGCCTCCCCATTCTTCCTCCAGACTCTGGGTCCTTGGTTTCCAAATGGGATACAAAAGCTGCTCTCATCAGAAAAGAGATTTGGGAAGCCGTGTCATCAGCTGGTGTTGGTCCAGTGTGCTTCATTAAGTCCAGGGTCAACACAGTCGTCTACTAGGAGATTTTGGAGCACTTCATGCTTCCTTCCACAGACGAGCTTTATGGGGATGCTGACTTTGTTTTCCAGCACCTGCCCAAAACCTGGTTAAATGCCCATGGGATTACTGTGCTTGATTGGCCAGCAAACTCGCCTGACCTGAACCACATAGAGAATCTATGGGGTATTGCCAAGAGAAAGATGAGAGACATGAGACCGAGCAATGCAGAAGAGCTGAAGGCTGCTATTGAAGCTTCCTGGTCTTTCATAACACCTCAGCAGTGCCACAGGCTGATAGCATGCATGCCACGCCGCACTGAGACAGTAATTGATGCAAAAGGGGCCCAAACCAAGTACTGAGTACATATGCATGCTTCTACTTCTCAGAGGTCCAATATTGCTCTATTTGCAGTCCTTGTTTTGCTGATTTCATTTAATATTCTAATTTTCTGAGATTGTTAATTTGGTGTTTTCATCAGCTGTATGCCATGATCATCACAATTATAACAAATAAAGGCTTGCTATATCTCGCTTTGCATGTCATGAATCTATCTCATATATTAGTATCACCTTTTAAGTTGAATTACTGAAATACATGAACTTTTCATGATATTCTAATTTTCCGAGTTTCACCTGTACATTGTGGGGGAACGGGAGGTGGAACCATATGCATTAATTGCATCCACACAGTTAAGAGAATGTCTGGTCTGGCCATGAATCTGCCCTCTTGTTCATCTGAAAATTAAGATAAATATTTTAAAGCACCAGAAAGCCAGGAGCCATTGTCTTAGCTAATGACTTCCCACTGACTTATTCATTCATTCATATATCCAGTCATCAAGTACAACTGTAGCAAATCACTGAGATTGTAGAACCACATGGCCGTATCCTGATCAGGGAATGGCATTGCCTGGGCATATCGGGGGAAGCAAATCTGATTTCCATCAATGTAATGAGAATTTGTTCTTCTGCCATCCTGATAATGCAGGCATGAACTTGGGAGATAAATACACCAGGACCTACGGATAAATTCAATTATTTTACATCAACACCAGCCTTATATCAGCCGGAAATGTGACTTGTCATCTGCCTATCTGAGTGTGTGTAACAAAATGGGTCATTGTCTCCGAGAGCAAGTTATTCTAGTGCCCACCTTTGCGTGACGTGAGCTTGTGATTAGGATCTGATTGAATCAAGGGGAAGCAGGGGAGGAAGAGACAAAATGGAACCGGAGTTAAATGCCATATATTCCGCTCAGATATTGGGGTGAGGCCAAGGTCTGTCCGGAGCTCCATTCATAAAATGACTGATGACGAAGTCCAAGCCTAGGTCCTTCTGAAGGATGTCACTGGTCTCTAGACAAAAAACCTAAAATAGGTAAAACGTGTGCCTTCTCCTATACGTGGTGTCCTTCCACAGTTGGAGGCAGCAGTGCTTTGGAATACAAGTTGCTGGAAATGGCAGGAGGGGGAAATGTTTTTGTGTTAAAGCCCAGATTGTGGGATTTTCACAGGCACTGTCTCCTCTGGCTGGAAGCAGCTCTCTGGGGTCTCGGACAGAGAGAGACCTTTCTCACCACCTGCTCCTTGGACTTTTATCAGGAGGTGCCAGGGATGGAACCTAAGACTTTCTGTGTTTAAATCACATGCTCTATCAGTGAGTTAAGTTCCCTACATGCATTGACTGAAAGGTTGTTGTTGTTGTTTAGTCATGTCCGACTCTTCGTGACCCCATGGACCAGAGCACGCCAGGCACTCCTGTCTTCCAATGCCTCCTGCAGTTTGGTCAAACTCATGCTGGTAGCTTCGAGAACACTGTCCAACCATCTTGTCCTCTGTCATCCCCTTCTCCTTGTGCCCTCCATCTTTCCAACATCAGGGTCTCTTCCAGGGAGTCTTCTCTATTCATAAGGTGGCCAAAGTATTGGAGCCTCAGCTTCACGATCTGTCCTTCCAGTGAGCACTCAGGGCTGATTTCCTTAAGAATGGAGAGGTCTGATCTTCTTGCAGTCCGTGGGACTCTCAAGAGTCTCCTCCAGCACCATAATTCAAAAGCATCAATTCTTCGGCGATCAGCCTCCTTGATGGTCCAGCTCTCACTTCCATACATCACTACTGGGAAAACCATAGCTTTAACTATATGGACCTTTGACTGAAAGGTAGACTGCAGATTTTTAATATCAGTTTGCCTTTCGACCAATGCATGTCAGAACCTTGGCTCACAACTTTCGAAGCATTCTTGTTATGGGTGTGCGTCAGATTTGAATGAACCCCAAAGCTTGAGGTAAAGTCATATGTAACAGGAGCATTTGTTTTGTCTTGCCAGAAGGAAAGAGGGGTGGATCTCTATGAATCAGCACAAGTAGGAACAGGGACCCCTGCCACACTTTTTAAAAATGCTGTCGACACTTGACTGAAGAAAGCAGAACCAATGTTGCTACCATAATGCCAGAGCGAGCTGATGCAGGGACAGCGAACACCAGAATGGGGAAAAAGGGAAGAGACTTCTGTGTTGCGACTGACAAGTCAGGCTTGCAATCAGAGGCAATGTTTTTTTTCTGAAAAGGGAATACTTTTTAGTTTTTCCCAAACCAGGATCAACTTTAACAAAACCCCCAGGACATATATGACTGCAATTTTGGCAGGCTGGTTACGCAGGCCCACCTCTCTCACATCCGAATCTTTTAGATCAAGATTATGTGATTCCCTTTTCAGTTACCACAAAATTGTTGCAGGAAAACAACTGGAGCTCTCCTCCTGAAATGCTCACAGGAGCAGTTACCTTGCCGGCAAATTTCATCCGATTCTGCCTCACATAACAAATTTGGGGCAGAATTTAAAAGTGAATTTATTTTTATTTATTTTTAAATCAAAATCAAAGGTGCCCAGCACAAAAGTTCCTGGACCTATTTGTCAGCTGCCTATTTTGTAGGCTTTATCTACTCTGCCAGAAAATTCCAGGTTTTTAAAGGAAAAACAAAATTATAGCTGTTTCTCCCATTTCCCAATAGTGAATGGTGGGAGGTAACAAAGCAGACTTGGAAAGACTACAAAGCTCCTCAGACCAAGGTTGACTGTTTTCCAAAGCACCAAAATGGAGTCCTGACCAGATCTTGTGGTCAGTGCAAACTCTCAATTCCTGTAAACTTTTGGATGATTACATCATGGGGAATGACACACAGTCATTACAGGAATAATTGTGTGATTACAGTTTTGAGGTCTGATCTGTTCATTCCTCCAGTCTTGTAAATCCTCCCTAATGGTATTTTGAGGTCATCATCAGAGGTCACCCTCTCCAGTTCCTTCCACCATCTGTGGTGCAGCAGATAGATGCCAGAGGGAAAGTCTTTTCAGTGGTGGCCCCTTGGCTTTTGGAACAATCTTGCCTGCTGCCTACTCAGTTATCTTTCTGAGCCAAAAACCTTTTGATTTCTACAGCCTTAAAAAAAGAGAAGCGCTTACACTTTTCTTGATCTGTTTTCTTGCGATTATTTTGCTGTTATTTTTGTGCTGCTTCCATAGATTAGCTGTTTTCAGATTATTTTATCTATTCTTTCACCGCAAGGTGTCCTGACAACATGCCTGAAGAGTGGTGCGCACATCTGAGCAATAAACAGATTTCTGTTTTTGTTGAACACAACAGAACAATATAAGTCTAAGTTAGGAAATCAAAGTTAAAACTGCTCAGCTTTGGCTGTGTTGTGCCTTTAAAAAGGTTCCATCAGCACTTAATTCAGACAACAAAAAATTCATAACTTTTCCTTCCTTCCTTCCTCCTTTCTTACTTTCCTTCCTTCCTGGCTCCCATGTTCAGATCTTTTTTCTTTCTTTCTCCTAATTGACTCGTGGTCTGTCACATGCTGATCTTTGATCTGGTCTTTCTTGCCAGCCCTTCAAAATCGTGCCTGCCATCCTGGTATCTTATTTCCATATTGCGTCTGTGAAAGGACAGCAATTATTTCCCCTCTGGAACTGGCTTCAGAGTCACAGCATTGATTAATCAGCAAAGGTTACTATAAAGGGAAACAGTCAACATTCTCGTTGCCTCTTGTCACAGGGAAAATAGCAGATCTTTAATATATGGGGCCTGGGGGCAATGACATTTTTGCCTAGGTCTCTCAAAATCCTCTCGCCTCATTAGAATAGGTCTTTTGTGTGTGATGACCGAGGACTGTGCGGCAGGGCAGGGGGGGTTTTGCGATCGCTTATTTTTGTTGGGGCTGCAAGAAGGATGTGCATTCACACAGGACAAGCCTCCTAATTTGTTTCTGGGATCAAAAACAGATGCTTTCTTTAAAAAAAAAATATTAACCAATTTCAACATTACAATTTGTCAATCCTCTTAATCAATTACATTGATTTCCCCCCTTTATCCCCCCCTCAACCCCCCCAAGGAGTTCCCTCAGCTCCCCTCCCTGATTTTTTTTACACAACTTGTTTTCTGCATGTTATAAAATTGTACATATCCTTCCTTTATCTATCATATGTTCAGCTAATAAATTTGTGAATGTTTATTCAAAACCTGCCAAAGAGTCCAGTTCGTTTTGTTGTCTTTTTAGATAGTTTGCAAAAAGTTCCCATTCTTCCTTGAAGTCACAGTTGTCCTTTTCACGCAATTTATATGTCAATTTGGCCAGTTCTGCATAACTCATCAATTTTTCTTGCCACTGTTCTTTCGTTGGGATTTCCTCATTCTTCCATCCTTGTGCTAAAAAAGATGCTTTCAAAGCAGGGATGTGAACCTGCAATCTTCAAGAGAATATTGGACTCCAATTCCCACCAATAGTCAATGATAATGGGAACCTGAGCCTAACATGACCCTATGGAACTCCTTGCCAATTGATATCAGCCAGGCGTCTTCACTGCGCTCTTTTTGGCACAGTGAAGTGGTGGTCGTGTAAGGTAATAAAAGCATTCTGGGAAATGATATATAATGAATTGAAAAAAATGTTTAAAATAACCTATTAAAAAACCCCAGAAGATTTTTCATTAGGAATTGTAAGTACCGATATCCCAAAGGAACAGAAAAGACTTTTTATGTATGCAACCAAAGCTGCACAGATGCTGTTAGCCCAAAGATGGAAAGAAGGCAAAATCCACACCAGAGAGGAATGGTAAGTCAAGCTGTTGGAAGATGTTGAAATGGCAAAACTGACCGGGAAGCTCAGGAACCAAGAAGACAAAAACTCCAATAAAGAATGGGGGTGTGTGTGTTATAATTTATTTAGGAGACCACTGTAAGCAGATGAAAACATTGGCAGGATTTTAATAACACTTGTAATGTAGCAAATAATATGGATAATATGGAGAGATTTAAAATATGGACTATGAAATAATGTGCAGTTGAAAAGGTTGACAACAGGACCCCCGGAGGAGGTGGTGGGAAGTCTCAAGATTCAGAGAAATCTCTAAATATGGCTATCTATTTTGTATTGTTATAACTCTGCATTTGTAGAAATCATATAAAAGTTATTTCAAAAACTCAAAAAACAAAACAAAACAAAACATTTTTGCTTAAGACAAGCCTACCCAGATATTTAGAAAGACGGTGTGAGTTTTAATCTGCTTTTAGTTCAGTCATTTTAATTTTTGAAATAATAATAATAATAATAATAATAATAATAATAATAATAATAATAATAATAATTTTTATTTGTATCCTGCCCTCCCCTGCCAGAGCTGGGCTTAGAGCGGCTAACATCATATTAATAACACAATAGACATTAAAAAAAAGAAGTCTTAAGTCACCGTTGCTAATTCTTATTATTGTTAATGTTATTTTGTGTGTGTGTGTGTATTTGCTTTGAGGATTGTTTCTGTTGTTGTTTACAATCAAGCATTGTACAGTGGATGCTCGGGTTGCGAACATCCGTGTGGGAGGCACGTTCGCAACCCGCAGCGTTCGCAACACGTCTGCTCATGCGCACAAGCACTAAATCGTGCTTTGCGCATGCGCAGAAGCACCAAATCACAACCCGCGCATGCGCAGACGAGTGCCGAAACCCGGAAGTAACCCGTTTCGGTACTTCTGGGTTTTGGCACGTCCGTAACCCGAAAACACACAACCTGAAGCGTCTGTAACCCAAGGTACGACTGTATACATTTTATGAAACAAACAAACAAACAAACATAATCTGGAAGGCCTAATTCCTGCTTTAAAGTCTTAAACAGCTCTAGACTTGGGTGACTAGGAAGGAAGGAAGGAGAAGAAGAAGAATGCAGATACTGAATAGTTTGTGGATATTTGGTAATGCTCCAAAGGTGCAGAAAACATCTGGAATCCAAATTTGCAGAGCAAATTCTTATCACCTGTATTCTTAACAAGGGATGTGCAGGGATGCTTGACGTATTAGTTCATCTCCATTCTAGAAGTGATGGAAGCTGAGACCCGAAAGCAGCAACCAGCCGAGCAGCGCTGCCCTTCAGCTAAGGACTAGAGATTTGTGAAACATCAGGCATTTGCTCAGGGAGCCAAAGTAGCCCCAGCAAATCCCCGGAAGAGGCGTACAGAGTGGAAGATGAGGCAGGTTTAATGCTGTGCGCAGCAGAACCACTGTTCCCTGCTGGATTCCAAATCACAGCTGAGCTGTTTTTGCTTTAATAGAGGCAATATTTTACTCTGGAAATGTGAGAGCGGGACTTTGAAATGTTTCCCTGCAGGGAAAGCATATTCATCCCTGGCATTGGGTTTTGGAGGTTATAAGCTCTCGCTGGGGCCAAGGGAGGTCTAGGGATTTCTTCCTGAAGAGTTGAAAGAAATACTGCTGTCAGAACAGCAGACACACGGTGTGTGTTTTAAGCAGGGGGAAAAGACAGCGAGACAAGGAAAACCTAATATACCCAAACCTATATAGATTGGACTAAAAAAAAAAGGGAGCTCTGGCATAATAAATAATGACTAGTAGCAGAGAATTTACAGTGGTACCTCGGGTTACATACACTTCAGGTTACATACGCTTCAGGTTACAGACTCCACTAACCCAAAAATAGTACCTCGGGTTAAGAACTTTGCTTCAGGATGAGAACAGAAATCGTGCTCTGGTGGCGTGGCGGCAGCAGGAGGCCCCATTAGCTGCTTCAGGTTAAGAACAGTTTCAGGTTAAGAATGGACCTCCAGAACGAATTAAGTACTTAACCCGAGGTACCACTGTATTTCATAATATGATGCTCTCACCCCTTATTCCTTGAGGTTGGGTCTGGTTTTTTTAGGATTGGTTCTGGATACTGTATGTTACAAGTAGGACCTGCAACAAAATGTTGCAGTGTGAGGGGTTCCAGTTGTTCAGGGCTCCAACCACCCAGCTCTGCCCTTTTCCAGGAAACTCCACATCCAAAGAACCGAGGTTACCATTAGTGTATGCCAGGGGAACCACCAACAAAACCTTGGCGTGTGTGCCATGCTCCTGTTCAGTTAAAGGTAAAGGTACCCCTGACCGTTAGGTCCAGTCGCAGACGACTCTGGGGTTGCGCACTCATCTTGCTCTATAGGCTGAGGGAGCCGGCGTTTGTCCGCAGACAGCTTCCGGGTCATGTGGCCAGCATGACTAAGCCACTTCTGGCAAACCAGAGCAGCGCATGGAAAAGCCGTTTACCTTCCCGCCAGAGTGGTACCTATTTATCTACTTGCACTTTGACGTGCTTTCAAACTGCTAGGTTGGCAGGAGCTGGGACTGAACAACGGGAGCGCATTCCATCACGGGGATTTGAACCACCGACCTTCTGATCGGCAAGCCCTAGGCTCTGTGGTTAAGACTACAGCACCACCTGCGTCCCTTTCAGTTAGGTATGCTCTTTTTCACGACACTCCATTCCTAATTCCTGGTTTTGTAGTTGGAATATAGCATATGCCTGCTCCTTCTAAATTAGCCTTTTTATTATTATTACTTTGTGTGAAGTCACCAGGCATCATGTAACCTGATATACAGCGGTGGCAGGGAAAGAAAAGATAAAACCCAGGGAAAAAATGCCTCCCCTGCACCATCATCATGTGTGACTTTCGAACTCAGAATAGCTGAAAGATATGTCCGCAGCAGCACCTGAGATTCCTTAGCTCAGCACTTCTTATTTAATAATGTTTGCAAAAGGATTTGAAATAAAAGACCCAGGGAAGGTCATTTCTCCTCTACGCTGGGCTATATTTTTTCAGCAGCCATGAGTATGTGCCCTTTGAATTATACCGTATCTGTCTAGCTTATAAAATATCACCTTCCTTGTTCTGACCACCGATTCCCATCGTGTGTGTGTTAAATTTAATAATGATGATGATAATGATAATGATAATAATAATATAAATATAATTTATTATTTATACCCCACCCATCTGGCTGGGCTTCCCCAGCCACTCTGGGCAGCTTTCAACAAAATATTAAAATACAGTAATTTTAGGGTGCAATCCACACCCACCCAAATTTTTTTTGGGGGGGGAAATGTTGCGCTAGAGGAGGAGGTGCCTGGATTGACTTATTGTCAGCTCAGCTTGCAAGCAACAGAGGGGAATGTGAGCTTCACTGGAAGACTGATGGGGACAAGGGCTTCTGTATTCTGCCTTTGACATGCTCAGTCCCTCTGCCTCTTTAGAGAAGCAACGCCTAGGAGATCCCCTGTGATCCCCTGGAAATGACAGCTCAATACACTTCCCTGACTGAGGACAAGGCAGAAGATATCCCAGCTCTATCCCATGTGCAGATGCCAACCAGACTAGCACTTCTTATTGCCTGTCCCAAATGAGGGACCCAGATAAGGTCAGCTTGATGCCAGGGGACTTGATAAGAGACAAGTCACATCCCAAAGAGGTGGGTCAATAAAGGCAAGTCTGAGCTTTTTGTTCTTGGTACTCCCCCAGTTTATGTTTGCGTATCTCTTGTAAGTCACGTTGTAAAGGCCTGCTGTGGTTCAACGACTTGGGTGAAGGAATAGAGGGAGTGCTCATCAAATTTGCAATGGTGGCTAACGCCGCAGAAGACAGAATTAGAATTCAAAATGATCTTGGCAGATGAAACTGATTGACTGTATGGGATTGGCAGAAATGACGAGCAGAATCCGTGACCAGGGAGAAGAGTCGGCTGAAGAAGATTGGAAAAAAATTAAGGACTACTTACAGAAATATTGCAAAATTAAGGAAAGTTAAATGGTGTTGGATTGAAATTGAGTGGTTTCTAGCTGTAATGATATAAAGGAATATAGATGGGAAAAAAAGGTTTGAAAAATAAGGTAATATTATAAGCTGTAATGCTGTAAGTGAAGGATTTGCTGAACAAATAACTTTAAGTGGGATACGAGGAGGAGAAGTATGAGGAGGTCTGAGAAATTTGTTATTGAAAAGTATGATTTATGAACTACATGTCTTTTTTAATGTTTTTGTTTGTTCTGTTTTTGTTTGTTTAAAAAATTGGAAAATTTAATAAATATTCTTTTTTAAAAAAAATAGAATTCAAAATGATCTTAACAGATTGGAGAACTGGGCCCAAGCTAGCAAAATGAATTTTCAGTAGGGACAAATGTAAGGTTTTGCACTTAGGCAGGGAGAACTGGATGCACAAATATAAGATGGAGATACACCGAAGAACCTCACCAAAATGCTGGAGAGGGTGCACCTCCACAGGCACATACCTCCCAAAATCCAACTATTCTGGACAACAGTCATACATTGTCTTCCAAGACAATAATGCCCACTTACACCACAAAGAACTCATAACCCACCTACTTCCAGCAGCCAGAAACATCATAACCAGACACTGGAGAGACCTGTCAGGAGTAAGCATGGACCAATGGTACCAAATAGTATAGGAAGCAGCCCTACTAGAAAAATTAACCAATAAACTGAAACTGACACGGGGACAAACAGAAGAAGACACCTTCACCCCAGTATGGCTCCCCTTTATCACATACACAGCCCAACAAGACAATGACAAAAATCCACCAACAGCATACAAATCATTATGGCTAACCTGATCCAAAACACCCACCCACCCCACTCACACATGAAAACAAAGATCAACAGTGTGATGCAGCAGCAAAAAATGCTAATGCTACTCTACTGTAGGCTGCATCAACGGAGGTCTAGTGTCACAGCCAAGGGAAGCAATAAATTTGCTCTATTCTCCCTTGGTCAGACCCACCTGAAATACTCTGTCCAGTTCTGGGCACCACAATGTTGATAAGCTGGAATGAATGCAGAAGAGGGCAACCAAGATGATCAAGGGTCTAGAAACCAAGCCTTATGAGGAGCAGTTGAAGGAGTTGGGTATGTTTAGCCTGGGAAAGAGGAGACTGAGAGGAGCTATGATAGCCATCTTTAAATATCTCAAGTACTGCCACATGGAAGAGGGAACAAGCTTGTTTTCTCCTGCTCTGGAGATCACAATTTAACATTTGAAAATTCTGACATAAATTTAAATTTAAAAAATAAATAAAATAAAGACAGGCACATCTGGTAGTCAGGTCCAGCATTGCAAGATGTCCAGCAGGTCAAAATGCAACTTGTCAGCACCCTGGACAGCTCAGGGTGCCCAGCATTCGCTAGGGCTCACTTTTTGAAGGCTTCTGTGGCCTTATTAAACCTAGTGGGCTTGAACATCCTACTGGGGCCGCCTCACTCTAAAGACCTGCCTCCTTTATAAAGGCCCATTGCCCAGTTCTGTAACTGTGGGCTCCTATAGCATGGAGGTGGTGAGGAGTGAATTACTGGGGTGTCCTTTAAGGGCAAGGGACGCAGGTGGCGCCTAGGACTTACCAATCAAAAGGTCGGCGGTTCGAATCCCCGCAACGGGGTGAGTTCCCATTGCTGGGTCCCTGCTCCTGCCAACTTAGCAGTTCGAAAAGCACGTCAAAGTGCAAGTAGATAAATAGGTACCGCTCCGGCGGGAAGGTAAACGGCGTTTCTGTGCGCTGCTCTGGTTCTCCCGAAGTGGCTTAGCCATGCTGGCCACATGACCCAGAAGCTGTACACCGGCTCCCTCGGCCAATAAAGCGAGATGAGCACCGCAACCCCAGAGTCGGCCACGACTGGACCTAATGGTCAGGGGTCCCTTTACCTTTTACCTTTAAGGGCATAAGAAGATCCTGCTGGATCAGGCTACTAGTGATGATGGCTGAGTTCTGCCAGCACATTCAGAAACACTAATGCTTCTGAATACCATTTGCTGGAAACCACAGAAGGGCTCAATGCACTATTATTGTGCCATTGACATGTTGCAGAATACACCCATGAAAAACACCCTTCTGGCAGGGCCCTGAATGTTTGCCCTGGTGATAACTTCCATGCCATTTTGTCCGTTCCACAAACGAAAACATCTTTTCCATGCTGCTGCTTGGACAGAATCTCCTGCCTAGTATTTCTCCTCTTTCCTTTCATAGATCATGAGACCAATGGATGTCGGAGGTTGTTGCCACTGAAGTGCTGATGGGTGATGAGACGCTCTGAGTATTGACTGCTGCTGCTCCCTCCGGACTTCCTCAGTCTAGCTCATAAGAAGTGCTTCTAGCACGCGACAAAGGTGTCAGAAGCGGTGACCTTCAAAATGAAAGGGAAAAACCTGTTTGGGTTTCTTTGGCGGTTCTGTCACTTTATGGGGAAAGATTACACCAGAGTGAGTGTATCCTTTCAGAAATGAATGCTCTGTTGACCTCTTCTTCCCTTAAGTCCTCTATACCTCTCGCTTTTCCAAGCCTCTTGTCCTAGCTAGGGCTGAACAAGTTTGATTCTCTCCATTCCTTCCTCCCCGCCCCCCAATATTGAGTTCAGTTCTCCCCATTTTCAAATGAGATTGCCATTTTGTACTTTTAAAAAATGTCCATTTGAAAACCGAGCACCATTTTAGTATGAATTTCTCCTCGTATAAGCATCTTTGTATGCATATTCTATTTTCTATTCTATTTGTATGTATTCTATTTTCAATAATATATGCATTTTGATGCATACTTTACCCTGGCGTGATGTATTTCGGACGCATTACTTGGCTCAAAAACTGCACTGCAAAATTCTGATATGTGCACATTTTGAAGGATGAGCTGTGTTTCAGTTTGCATATTCTTTTGAAAAGTGTCCATTTAGTAGGTTGGACTACTGACCACTGGTCCTGTTAGCTAGGGATGATCAGAATTGTAGTCCCAAAACAGCTGGAGGGCCAAGTTTGGCCATCACTGCCGTGACCCTTGACTTGTTTCCTTCCTCTTTCCTTCCCAAGCCCCTTCCTTCTCCTGCTCTTTGCTCCACAGACCTTTCTGCCAGCTTACATCTCTGCAAGATCTCAACAGCTCAACTAGTGGTAGCCAAAGGCTAAATGCAAATCTGCCCATTTTGGTTTCTCTCACATTCATATTTTTCCAAACTTAAGTCCAGTTCTTGGCATTTCCATCTTGGTTTCTGATTTATTTACGTTTCAGAAAGGCTTCATGAAAATTCATCAGTGTTTTTAGTGGGAATCTACATTTTTGTAATGAGACGCGGGTGGCACTGTGGGTTAAACCACAGAGCCTAGGGCTTGCTGATCAGAAGGTCGGCGGTTCGAATCCCCACAACGGAATGAGCTCCCGTCACTCTGTCCCTGCTCCTGCCAACATAGCAGTTCGAAAGCACGTCAAAGTGCAAGTAGATAAATAGGTACCACTCCGGCGGGAAGGTAAATGCCATTTCCATGCGCTGCTCTGGTTCACCAGAAGTGGCTTAGTCATGCTGGCCACATGACCTGGAAGCTGTACGCTGGTTCCCTCGGCCAATAAAGCGAGATGAGCACCGCAACCCCAGAGTCGGCCATGACTGGACCTAATGGTCAGGGGTCCCTTTACCTTTACCTTCACATTTATGTATGCAATATTGCTTGTTAAATACATTATTATTATTTTTGCAAAAAAAATCACCCACCAATATATCATACTTTTGTATTTATCTTTCACCAATACATGCATTTTGATGTACACTTTGATGCACAGTAAGCCCTCAAGTTATGCACATTTAAGTTGTGTGCATTCAACTTTATGTGCTCATCAAATAAATAAATTAATAAATAAATACATACATACATACATACATAAAAAGTGGGCAGAAAGAGGGCAGTTGTCCAGGAAAAAAGACTTTGGCAATCCCACCCACCAATGGGTTTTGACTATATGTGATTTTGGAACATATTCACCGTATAAGTTGCAGACCTACTATATGTGCGCTTTTGTACACATTACCTGGCGGGAGAATGGCATTGCAAAGTTCAAAGAAATGCAGTTTTTGAAGGGTGCTGGGTTGCCATGCAATGACACACTGTTTTAAATAACCAAACAATGGGCAGATATTGAACAGGTGAAGCTTTCCCCCTGAATTTCTGCCCATCATGCTGCTATTAAATGCACAAAGTCTGCTTGGGTTTTCTTTTTAAAAAGCAAACAGGCACGAAACAAAAACTTGTGTTTCCACACTTCTGAGCATTTGGAAAAGGCTTTGTAGCTGGCAACAATTCTCTTGCACCCGTTCAATTTGACTAGTGCACAAGGCAGCTCTCCATCAAGAAAGCTTTGCCCAAATGCCATATGGCACCGCATCCTGGAATCCTTTCCCACTCACCCATTTCCCCATTCTTCTTTGTGGCATTTTGCTGTAGGCAGATTCCAAAACGGTGGCATTGCTGGATGGTGCTGGAGTCAGCCTCGGCAGCTGCGTGCTGGCAAATATTTCATAAACATATGTCAGCCACTTAGAAGAAAATGCGGTTTATTTATACATTAATTACACCGATGCTCTGGGAAAATATTTGCGTGTTGAGAGCTATTTAAACAGACAAGTGTGAGGAGCGCTTGCTATTAAATAAATGCAACACTTGCCATTAAACTAAAAATAAAGATGCCACATATGAAAAAGCTTATCTTTGCCACAAGTGGAACCCCAGAAAAAATCAATAACAGAAAAGTACAGGGATTTTTTTGTACTGTATGTTTTGCTTATAGACAGCTGATTATATTCATGACTGTGCATCCAGAGACGCTCCAAGGATACCTATATTCTGCAGAAACCTATAGAATCATAGAATCGTAGAGTTTGAAGGGACCCTGAGGATCATCTAGTCTAGCCCCCTGCAATGGAGGAACATGCAGCTGTCCCAAACGGGAGTCGAACCCGCAACCTTGACGTTATCAGCAGCATGCTCTAACCAACTGAGTTGTCAGGGCTATCCTGGCGAGATGGCTGACTCCCAGCCTAGGGGCCTGATACAGCCCTCCCCCAGTAAGTTTTTTCTGGGCAGGATCCCACCAATATGGGCAGTGAGAAATAGAAGTGAACACAGCATTGGGGTGCCCAACCCAGTGGTCTGATGGCTGAGATGGCCAAATGTGTCAATTTCAGTTCCACCTAGTTTCCATTCCCCACCCTCACCCCACTCTTAAATTCAGTTCTCCACCTTTTCGCCCTTTTGCAATTCCCTCGCCAACAAGCCCTCATTAATTTTTTCATCAGCATTTCCTTGTGAATTTTCCGCAACATGCAAGCATTCGCATGCAACTTTGCCCGTTAAGCAGAGTTTTGCAAAGCAATTTCCCCTGATGTACAGTGGTACCTCAGGTTACATACGCTTCAGGTTACAGTCTCCGCTAACCTAGAAGTAGTACCTCGGGTTAAGAACTTTGCTTCAGGATGAGAACAGAAATCGTGCTCCGGCAGCGCGGCAGCAGCGGGAGGCCCCATTAGCTAAAGTGGTGCTTCAGGTTAAGAACAGTTTCAGGATAAGAACGGACCTCCAGAATGAATTAAGTACTTAACCCGAGGTACCACTGTAATGCATTTTTGCATGTTATTTTCACAAATCTGTGCATTCGTATGCCCACTTTGAACACATTACTTGCCTGGAGGATGGCGCTGCGAAATTTGCAGATGTGTAAATTTTGAAGGATGCCCCGTGTTTCAGTGTGGGTTTGACTGGCTCTCCTTTGAATGGGGAACTGAATGAAATTTCTTTCCCACCCTTCCCTGGAATACTGTGTCCGGTTCTGGGTGCCATAACTTAAAAAGGATATTGACAAGCTGGAATGTGTGCAGAAGAGGGCAACTAGGATGATCAAGGGTCTAGAAGTCATGCCTTATGAGGAATGGTTGAAGGAGATGAGTATGTTTAGACTGGAAAAGACTGAGGGGAGATATGATAACCATCTTCAAGTATCTCAAGGGCTGCCACATGGAGGATGGAGCAAGCTTGTTTTCTCCTGCTCTGGAGGGTAGGACTCGAACCAATGGCTTCAAGTTGCAGGAAAGGAGATTCCGACTAAACATACGGAAAAACTTTCTGACAGTAAGAGCTGTTCGACAGTGGAACAGTCTCCCTTGGGAGGTGGTGGGCTCTCCTTCCTTGGAGGTTTTTAAGCAGAGGTTGGGTGGCCATCTGTCATGGATGCTTTAGCTGAGATTCCTGCATTGCAGGGGGTTGGACTAGATGACCCTTGGGTCCCTTCCATCTCTATGATTCTATGTTTCTAAGTTGTTGAGTGCCTTCTCTGATCTTAGTGATGTAAGCAGCACTCTAAGTCTTAAAAGAGATGCTTTGTTGATCAAAGAACTGGACCAATATTTGGCATCAAGGCTAATCATAGAATCATAGAATACGTACTGCGTGCATCTTAGCAGATTCCATTCGTCTTTTTATCAGCTGCAGATAGCAGCGGCCGTGTCATCCCAGAGAATAAAGTGGTGTGCAATCAGCAAGGTGAGGCCCTTTTGCTATGCAAGTTTCTGTTGATTTAAGAGCGTGCAAACTCTGCCCCAGTGAAGAATTCTGTGTTGCTTTGCTAGCTTATTGCAACGGTGAGGCTGCCCACCCTGAAACAGATGACTCAGCTGCCAAGGAAAGCATGATATTCCAGGGGATTAGTTGTCACCTGGGCTCCTTTGGGGACATGAGAGGCTCTTAAAGGGGATTAACTCCCTCAAGTTCTGAAAGGAGAAGAAGAAAACTGTTGCTGTCCATTTGCTGATACTCCCAGCTTCAGATTACTCTTTCTGTGTGTCTATCGCTTTTACACAACCATTCCAGTTCACAGGAATTCACCCGCAACCTGATTCTAGCCCAAGAAGAGTCTTCTGACTTCTCTTTTTGGCCCAGGTGCCACCTCTTCAAAGGCTGGGTAGCGGCAGGGCTTTCATGTTTACCAACACGGTAGTGGAAACTGCTCTAAGAAGTCTCTGAACATCAGAGAGCTTTAGGAAACCGCAAGAAGTTGAAGAACGACATGACAAGGTGGAAGGGCTTGTTTGTTTCCTGCTTGCCTCCTGTGAAAGCTCAACCCAAGCCACATCCTGTGCAAGTGCTGAGACAACCCGGAGGCCAAAAGACATTTAAGTTTTAAAGAGCTTGATGAGTGCTTGTTATCCTCGGATGACCTGTAGGTGAAAGGCATGAGAGAAAGTTGCTGGGCTTGGGGCACGTAGGAAGTTTATACAGAGTCAGGCCACAGTTCCACCAAGCTCAGAACTTGTCTGTGCCAGAGATGGGAAGCCTCTGACCCAAATGCGGCCCACCAAAGTCTCTCTGTTTGGCCCTCAGGATACACCATAGGCCATCTCCTCCCCAGCTGCACCCATTTCCTGCAGGCTCCAGCCTTGCTTTGTAATAATAATAATAATTTATTATTTATAGCACCGCAACCCCAGAGTCGGCCACGACTGGACCTAATGGTCAGGGGTCCCTTTACCTTACCTTTACATCTGGCTGGGCTTCCCCAGTCACTCTGGGCAGCTTCCAAAAAAATATTAAAATACTGTAATACATCAAACATTAAAAGCTTCCCTAAACAGGGCTGCCTTCAGATGTACCCTCCTCAGGTATTTCTGCCTGGTTAGAATGAATCCTTGCACTCGGCTCCTGCTTCTTGCTTGCCTGGGTGGCGAACAGAGAGGAATGCATGAATAATCGACACTCATCATTCACCCACCTTTTCATCGATTGTTGTTGTTTAGTCATTTAGTCCTGTCTGACTCTTTGTGACCCCATGGACCAGAGCACACCAGGCACTCCTGTCTTCCACTGCCTCCCGCAGTTTGGTCAAACTCATGCTGGTAGCTTTCAGAACACTGTCCAACCATCTCGTCCTCTGTCGTCCCCTTCTCCTTCTGCCCTCCATCTTTCCCAACATCAGGGTCTTCTCATGAGGTGGCCAAAGTCTTGGAGCCTCAGTTTCATGATCTGTCCTTCCAGTGAGCACTCAGGGCTGATTTCCTTCAGAATGGAGAGGTTATAGATAGAATGGAGAGGTCATAGACAGATAAACTTTATTCGCGTTAGCCAACGGCCATAGCAACATAAAACAAGCAATATATACAATTAAAAAGACAATGATGGGTAAAAAGGACAATCAGATGACCAAGATTATCGTTCAGATAGTGGCCCTTAATCTCATTGCACCCACCTTTGCTTCTGGCTCTGCCCATCAACAGCATGTGGCCCCTAGGAGTTTGCTTTGAACGCAATGTGGCTTTTAGGATGAAGAACTCCCTGGTCTACACTGGCTGGTAGTAGCTGCCTAGGTTTCTGTTCCAGAAATGCTCTCCTTACGTGCATTTTCAAGCTTCACCTGGAGATTCTGGGGGTTGAGACCTGGGGACTTGTGCATGCAAAGGGTGTTCTCTACCACTGAGCTATAGCCACTTACTTGCTGGGTCAGGGAGTGATAGATGGCAGTGGCGTGAAGAGATGCAGTTTCAGGGGAGAGCTGCGTGGGGACTCTTATAACAGTTAGATGTGGACTGCAAGAAGATCAAACCTATCCATTCTGAAGGAAATCAGCCCTGAGTGCTCACTTGAAGGACAGATCCTGAAGCTGAGGCTCCAGTACTTTGGCCACCTCATGAGAAGAGAAGACTCCCTGGAAAAGACCCTGGTGTTGGGAAAGATGGAGGGCACAAGGAGAAGGGGACGACAGAGGACGAGATGGTTGGACAGTGTTCTCAAAGCTACAAGCATGAGTCTGACCAAACTGCGGGAGGCAGTGGAAGACAGGAGTGCCTGGCGTGCTCTGGTCCATGGGGTCACGAAGAGTTGGACACGACTAAACGACTAAACAAAAACAGCAGGGCTTCCAAGGATGGGGTGTGCAAGGATGCGAGAAGATTTATTTCCTGATCCAGGAGACGATTTCAGGGTGAAGGGGAGACTCTTTGGGTTGGGAGCTGGCAAATGGAAGCCAAGTTAAATTTTTAGCACATGAAACTGTGTCTGCAGAATGCAAAAGGGATCTGAAAATCAAACTGGTTTGCATGTGGAAAGGAAGCTTCCCAGCTGTTTGACAGGCTTACTTCCTCATCCAGCCAGAAGTCGTGCTCCAGAACAAGAACAAAACAAGATTTCTATATACGTCTGTCACTTTCGCTCTTTGTCTTACGCCGGGACCTCTTTCTCCCTTCCCTCTCCTGTTTCTGATTGAAAGGCCTATCACAGATAATATGTGAGACATGGAGCTTCTGGGGTCTTTATTTTTGGCAGCAAGTACCGTTAGCTGTCTGGCACCATACTGATTCTCTAAGTGATCCTGCAGTCTAGTTTCTCCCATGTCTTTTTGAGCTAGAAGGGCACTTGCAGCCTCCTCCTTTTATTCCTTTTCTAATTAGCAACTGATTAACTACACACAGCTCAGCGTGATCTTAAGCCTTGCTTGGTGAGATGCATGGAGCCAGGGCACCATTTTTCTGGCCCACGGTGACCCAATAAGTTGGGAAATATATTGACTGAAATGGCCTGCTAGAAAACAGAGGGGAAGTTTGTGACCTTCTAGCAACACGTGCATGGATTTGCTAGAGAGTGCTGCGGCTATTAGTCTCATCCCAGTCTCTCTGCTGCCTGCAGCAGCGTGCATTCATTTTCTGACACTAGCAGAATGGAAACTTGTAATTTCCTATGCAGCCATTCCTATGATATAGTAATAATGTTTATACGTTATAGTTGGAGCCAAATAATGGGTCCCATTGATGCAGTCGTTCTGAAACAGCAAGTGTTAGAATAGGAATCTAGCTTTTTCTTCTTCCAGTAATTAGTCATTTTCAACACAAGGACAATGAGTTCCTAATGATAACGTGTATGAAAATTATGAACTCCCTTCCTCCATGATGCTTTGCCATGCTGGCTGGAGATGCAAGAAGCTGGAGTCCTGCGGTGTCCAGAGGCCCATAGATTCCCAGTGCTTGCTTCGGAAGTACAAAATCCAAAAGCCAGACTGCAACTGAAATAAACACGTGCAGGAACATGCATAAACAGCAAGTCACTGCTGTTCCTATGACTCGCTGTGATGCTTTTGCAGGTTTTGTTTACGTTTGCACAGCGCAAATGGGAACAAAATCTGCAGAGGTGTCGCAGTAATCAAAAACATCAAAGTGAGTCATTAATGATTTCCAAAGTACTGCAGAGCGATTGAAACCAGACAAAATCTGAAAGGCAAATGCGTTTTCTAGGGAGATGTATTTACAGTCGTACCTTGGAAGTCAAACGGAATCCGTTCTGGAAGTCCATTCGGCTTCCAAAATGTTTGAAAACCAAATCGCGGCTTCTGATTGGCTGCAAGGAAGCTCCTGCAGCTAATCAGAAGCCGTGAAAGCCCTGTTGGATGTTCAGGTTCCAAAAGAACGTTCGCAAACCGAAACAATCAATGCTCGGGAGCCAAAATGTTTGAGTTTCAGAGCATTCAGATCCAAGGTACGACTGTATTACATTTATATCCCAGCTTTCCTCCATTACATACGTCAATATGTCAGAGACAATTTCAACATGTGGTGGGGCTTGCATGAATCTGCTGGTGTAGTGAGCCAGTGTGGTGTAGTGGTTAAGAGTGGTGGACTTGTAATCTGGTGAACCGGGTTTGCTTCCCCGCTCCTCCACATGCAGCTGCTGGGTGACCTTGGGCTAGTCACACTTCTCTGAAGTCTCTCAGCCTCACTCACCTCACAGAGCATTTGTTGTGGGGGAATAGTGATAAAGTGGGATATCAAACCCAAATTCTTCTTCTTCTTCTTCTTCTGGAGGAGGAGGAGGAGGAGGAGGAGAGGGCAGAGGCCATATGAAGAAGCATGCATGGAGCAATGTCCTTTCCCCATTTCTGGGACCTCCTGCAAAATTTACCCAGCCTACCATATCTGGAACGGCATGCGGACAATGCAATTGACTGCCAAATGGGACACAGCTATGCACAGAATGAGGATGCTCTGTCCACCTTGGACTTGCCCATTATAAGCAAGTCTAGAGGGAGAGGCTAGGGTAAACTGAGGATGTTCAAGGAACCAGAGGTGGCTTTAGGGTAGTGTGACCAGTTTGCTGTGCTGGGTGTGTGTGTGGACCAAAACAATGCTGTAGAACAAAGCACAAGAGACAGGAAGGGGCACCAAATTCTAGCATCATATAGGGTGCCGCTCTAACCTGAGAACTCAGCGTTCTCCACTGAAGGAACCCTCTTCAGGGAAATTTTGTGGGTGGGCTGTGAGCTTGTTTTGTCACTGGGAGACAGCCAAATTGGATGGGTGGAGTCCTGGGTGAGAGCCAAGGAGGCTGACAGGGGAGGTGTTGCAGAAGAAGAAACAACTGACATTGGTTTATGTGTATTCATAATTTTGTATTGATGCACTGTATGTAACTGTGTTTTTGTAACAGTTAAGCTAGAGAAAGTGACTGTGTTTCTATAAAACATATAGAAGGATAATAGTACCGACTCAGGGTTCTTGCATCAGTTAGGACAGAAGTCTAAGGTTTCTGTGCTCATAACTGACACATCCCTATTATCCTTCTGCCCCTAAAAACATATGAATGAAAGAAAAATACACTTTAAATTAGAGTTTGGGGGGTGGATGTGATCAAAGTGGGATTTACATCCCAAGATGGCTTTAAATGTTCTCAGAGCATTTAAATACAGTTGAAATCGTTTTTGTTACTCATGCCAAAGCTGTCTCATTACTTCGGTATATCCTGTCCTATGAAATGGGAAGTGGTTTTACAGACTTCCTTATATAGGGATATTACTTTTGAAAACTCTCAAAGTCCCGACCCCACCAGAACTACGATAAGAAATCAGAAGTTGTGTTTACATACTTTTAACTCTGTCTCCTTTTATGTAGGAGAGAAACTTTTATTTCTCTTCGAAGGATAAACAATTAGAATTCTACAAATAGCCTTACTGGGTCAGAGTAGGGGCTGATCGAGCCCAAATCTTCTCTCTCAAGGGGTGATGGTCAGCTGAAAGCCCACTCAGTTCTCAAAGCAGAAGACTGCTCTTGCAATTGGGCTTCCTGCATCTGCACGATGATATCACACGGAGCCCAAGATTTACGTACACCGAATTGCTAGGAACAGCTGGGGATCTTAATCCTTCCCCTGCTGCCCAGTTCTCCATGCAGATACCTCCCCCTGACTGCTTTTAATTATTTCCTTCTCTCAGCCGGGGTCTGAAACTTGAAGGAAGCCAGGCTGTGGGAAACGGTGGCCTGGGGAAATCATCTGCAGAGGAGAACTAGAGGCTGTGGAAGAAGTTAAGCAGAACAGCCTCCCAGGAACGTCCTTCTAGAAGTGCTCTCCATCACTAACCATGCCAGCAAGCGCAGGTTTGCAGGTATCATGTCCCGCTTGCAGGGCTGTTTGAGAGAATTACAAAGATAAAGCACGTGGAACCACTTGAAGATGGTAAAATGGACTGGATAAACACTCTAATCTTCTACCTTGCCTTGAATTTCTATAGCCGAAGAGGCACTAGCAACAGAAACACCAGAGGCGGAAGGGAAGGGGTGGGGATGGTCCCAGGCTACTTGTAAGAAAATCGTGATCACTGGGAACTGTTTAAAGGAAAATTGAAATCCCCATCTTTCAATGCTGCCCTTGGGTTTAGCTTTGGTTGCTACTGTGGAAACATTAGCTAACTGAGCATGGAAGAATATAAGACGAGAGAGAGAGTATGTACAACCCATGACATATGGGTCCAGCCCTGCTATTCCATTATGTCCTGCATGTTATTGGATTTCCCTGGCAGATGTCCCAAGGCTTGCTGTATTCTGGAGTGGAGCCGGGTGGCCGAAAGCTTTTCTTGAAGGGACTCGAATCAAATTGCAGCACCGACTCTCACTGCTAGCCACGTAACTTGATTTCAAGGGACAAGCGTTAGTCCAAATCAAACAATTTAGCAGATGCCCCCCCAAACCCGCCCTTTTCCAGTCCAAGCTGTTGACAGCTTGGATATGTGGTACAGAGGAGCAGATTGCCCTAATTTTTCATAGTACAGTGGTACCTCGGGTTAAGAATTTAATTTGTTCTGGAGGTCCGTTCTTAACCTGAAACTGTTCTTAACCTGAGGTACCACTTTAGCTAATGGGGCCTCCCGCTGCCGCCACGCGATTTCTGTTCTCATCCTGAAGCAAAGTTCTTAACCCAAGGTACTATTTCTGGGTTAGCGGAGTCTGTAACCTGAAGCGGCTGTAACCTGAAGCATCTGTAACCTGAAGTGTCTGTAACCCGAGGTACCACTGTACCATAAAAATGTAGAGTAGGAAGGGAGTAGGATCACCTAGTTCAACCCTCTGCAATGCAGGAATCTCAACTGAAGCATCCATGACAGATGGCCACCCAACCTCTGCTTAAAAACCTCCAAAGAAGGAGAGTTCACCACCTCTCAAGGAAGTCCATTCCACTCTCAATCAGCTCTCTGGTTCTCAGAATATTCTTCCTGATATTTAGTTGGAATCTCCTTTCTTATAGCTTGAATCTCTTGGTTTGGGTCCTTCCCTCCAGAGCAGGAGAAAACAAGCTTGCTCCATCTTTCATGAGACAGTCCTTTAGATATTTGAAGAGGAGTTTGGACTTGATATCCCACCTTCACTCCCCTTAAGGAGTCTCAAAGCGGCCAACAATCTCCTTTCCCTTCCTCCCCCACAACAAACACTCTGTGAGGTGAGTGAGGCTGAGAGACTTCAGAGAAGTGTGACTGGCCCAAGGTCACCCAGCAGCTGCATGTGGAGGAGCGGAGATGCGAACCCGGTTCACCAGATTATGAGTCTTAACCACTACACCACGCTCTTAACCACTACACCACGCTGGCTCTATGAAGGTGGCTATCATACCTCCTCTCGGTCTCCCCTTATCCAGGCATCAAATAGTTTTGACATCAAATCGAGGAGGAAAATAACATAAGGAGAAACCATGTGAAAATATGGCAGAAGGGATTTCAGGTTAGCACCTGGGTTACTAAAACTGAGGCTCTTCATGACCAAGTTTAGAAGCCTAATCCAATATGGGAAACAATGGATCTATGTTTCAATTACATCTGATGCCCTGATTACCTTGCAGTCTGTGCTGCTGAATAGCCTAAGTGTGTCAGAGTTCCTAACTGGCCTTATTCCATATAAGACAGCTTCCTAGGTTTGTAAGCAAACTGAAATGCAACCCTCTTTCAAAACTCACTTTCATTCAATTTTGAGATATAGATCCCCAACTAAGAAATGTGCAAACAGCTGTATCATTAGCAGAACGTGGGCATAAGAATTGCGTACAGAAGTGAAAATCATGTTGTTGCTCTGTGTGTGTTTTAAAGAGGATATTAGAGGAAATTCTTTCAAAATTTGAACATTTAGGGAATGCAAGTGACAACGCTGATACTTTTTGTGAGGACTTAAAAAAAAACTGAAATGGAAGTGGAAATGTGGCAAACTGAATTTAAGATTGGAAATATGACAGGAGCAAAAATCCATCCTTTCCTATTCACAGAGGGATGAGAATCCCTATTTTGGATTTCTTTTTTTAAAAATATGTTGAAGCATAATCACAACTTGGACGTACTTGGCCATGGAAAAGAGCGAAGCTAAAACAAATGATATTATCAGTCCGGTAGCGAGACTCTGATAGCACTGGCCTTTCACTGGGAAGGAAATCTCCCTTTGATCCAAGGGCCATGAGAAAAGCCGCTGCCATTCCCCCCCCCCCCCCCAGAACAATTGTGCTCTGACCTCTTGTGCCTCCATCCAGCTGGATAACTTTTGTCCAGAAGTTTGAAGTCCTTGGCTGTGGAGGGAAAATTGTCACCTGGCTACTAGTCACAAAAGAGTTGGATGGGGCCAGGCTCCTGTTTGTTAAACAACACCAGCTAATCGTTGCACAGCGGCACTTCAAAGTCCACGGCAGAACTGGCACCGGTTTTCTGTGGGTGCCACCTCTTCGCTGCAGACTTGGACTTTGGTTGCATGAATTCATGCCTTTCAGCCCCTTGTTTACAAAGCTCTCTCGTACAGATAAAACCCAAAGCTGGTGCAATGAGCAAGGGTTTCATTCTGAGGTTGATTACATGCACTAAAGTTAATCACGACTGGTTTTAGGAATCTAGGAAGCCGCTTATAGGAAGCCCCACCATTGCTCCATCCAACTCAGGCATGTCCAAACTGACCGGCAGCAGTTTCTATTGGGTTTCAGCCAGGGAATATTCCCAGCCCTATCTAGAGAGGCGGGGGACTGAACCTGGGACTTTCTGTGTGCAAGACTGATGTTCTTCCAATACGATAATTTTTATTGTCATTGTCCCATACAGAACAACGAAATTGAAAATCTGCATCAGACATTCAGAAACCAACAAGCCTGCTATCCCAGCTATCAAAGCCTGATTAGCCCCCTAAAAACTCTAATACCCCATAATTAAATACAATATACTCCCATAGAGACTACCTTAAAGGTAAAGGGACCCCTGACCATTAGGTCCAGTCGTGCCGACTCTGGGGTTGCGGCGCTCATCTCGCTTTATTGGCCGAGGGAGCCGGCGTACAGCTTCCAGGTCATGTGGCCAGCATGACTAAGCCGCTTCTGGTGAACCAGAGCAGCGCACAGAAATGCTGTTTACCTTCCTGCCGGAGTGGTACCTATTTATCTGCTTGCACTTTGACGTGTTTTCGAACTGCTAGGTTGCCAGGAGCAGGGACTGAGCAATGGGAGCTCACCCCATCACGGGGATTCGAACCGCCAACCTTATGATCGGCAAGTCCTAGGCTCTGTGGTTTAACCCACAGCGCCACCCGCATCCTGAGACTACCTTAGACTGTGTTTAAAACCAAAATTGCATTTGAATAGAAACTGTTTCTCAGGCGGCTAGTCCTAGTCTTTATAACCCTGTACCTTCTTCCAGAAGGCAGAAGCTGAAAGAGATCATTTCCAGGGTGCGCACTATCCTGCACTATCTCTGCAGCTTTCTTATGGTGCCTGGAAGCATAGATTTGATCTAAGGTGGGAAGAGTGCACCCAATTATTCTCTCCGCAGTCTTTACAACCCTGGACAGCATTGTTTTTCCCCTGACCGTGCAGCTCCCAAACCACACACACGGACCGTAAGTTAATACACTCTCCACAGTGCAATGGTAAAATGCCATCAACAGGTCCTTTGAGAGATTGTTTTTCCGGAGGATTCTCAGAAAATATAACCTCTGCTGTGCTCTCTTCATCAGGTCTTTGCTGTTTTCTCCCCAGGTTAGGTCATCTCTCAACTCCATTCCTAGAAATCGAAACCTGTTCCACACACATTGCCCTTCCCTCAGAGATAGAAGAAAAAAGGAAGCTGCCAAGTCAACCCATTTAGTCCATCTGGCTTCAGATTGTCCTCACTGGATAGCAGTGGCTTTCCAGGATTTTATAGAATTGTAGAGTTGGAAAGGGGTCATCTAGTCCAACCCCCTGCAACACAGAAATCTCAGCTAAAGCATCCATGACAGATGGCTATCCAAACTCTGATTAAAAACCTCCAAGGAAGGAGAGCCCACAAACTCCTGAGGGAGACCATTCCACTATCAAACAGCTATCAGAAAATTTCCCCATATGTTGAGTCGTAATCTGCTTTCTTGTAACTTGAAGCCATTGGTTTGAGTCCCACCCTCCAGAGCAGGAGAAAATAAGCTTGTTCTCTCTTCCATAGGGGATCGCCCTCTTCACGCAAGAATATTCTTTGGGGTGGTACCATCTTTGGCTGATGGTACAAACTGTAAAATGGGTGTGTTTATGTCAAAGGCCCAAATCCTTTTTGCTCAACAACAACAGCAGAAAAAAGAAGGCAAGCTGTTTGACCTGTTCTAGATAGATAGATAATTTATTACGGTCGGAGACCAGCTTATAAAACACACTTGGGGGTACAATCCCGGAAGGAAAACAAACATTTAAAACCATGTACAACAATAAATTTAAAATTTATAAATGCGATAAGCGTATAGACGCTTAAAACTTTAAGATAAGCTACCACAGAGAGATGACCCAGAGTCACCCATGGAACCAAGTTTGGGGATTTTCTTAATGAACTTAATGGGGGATGGTCTCCGCCTACAGATCCGTACACAGAATCTGGCGACTGTCCAGGTCGTCTTATGATCTTTGCCTGTTCTGGTTATTATTCTTGATTAGATACAGTGGTGCCTCGCAAGACGAACACCTCGCAAAACGAAAAACTCGCAAGACGAAAGAGTTTTCCGTTTTGGAGGTGCTTCGCAAAACGAATTTCCCTATGGGCTTGCTTCGCAAGAAGAAAGCCCATAGGGAAATCTCCGCCGGCCTTCAGAAGAGGTCCTGGACCTCTTCTGAAGGCCGGCGAGGGGCAAAAGTCTTTGCTCCCCCCCACCTGCCTTCCCGGGATAGCGGAGAAGCGCAGCGCGTTTCTCCGCTATCCCTACGGCTTTTGAAGGCAGGCGGGGGGAGCAAAGACTTTGGCCCACGCCGGCCTTCAGAAGAGGTTCTGGACCTCTTCTGAAGGCCGGCGGGAGGCAAAAGTCTTTGCTCCCCCCGCCTGCCTTCCCGGGACAGCGGAGACTTCTCCGCTGCCCCGGGGCGATCTGAAACTGCTGGCGGGCGGCAGCGGACGCTGCGCTGCTGCCCGCCAGCATTTTAAAAGCCCCCGGGACGGCGGAGAAGTCTCCGCTGTCCTGGGGGCTTTTAAAATGCTGGCAGTCGGGAGGAAAGCCCTCCTGTCCCCGGAGCTTGCTGGGTGGGAGGTGGGGAGAAGGGCTTTTCTTCCCACCGCCAGCCTTCAGAACAGCCTTCTGAAGGCTGGCGGTGGGAAGAAAAGCCCTTGCCGTCCCCCCAGCCTTCAGAAGAGGTCGGGGGACAGACTGTCCCCGGACCTGGTCTGAAGGCGGTTTCCATAGGAACGCATTGATTGATTTTCAATGCATTCCTATGGGAAACCGTGCTTCGCAAGACGAAAAACTCGCAAGAAGAAAAAACTTGCGGAACGAATTAATTTCGTCTTGCAAGGCACCACTGTAGAATTGTTGAGCTGGAAGGGACCCCTAGGGTCAAACCCCCTGCAATCCAACAACCTTTTTGCCCAGTGTAGGACTCAAACCCACAACCCTGAGATTCAGGGTCTCTTGCTCTATTGGCTGAGCTAGATGATAACATTGCTAGAGTTGTTAGGAAGCATGAATAATAAATAGCCATAACAAATTCTCTTAGACCATGCTGCTTCCTTTTAAACAATTTAATATTGAATTTATCCTAGCATGGACGTCTTGACCTTGGTTACCGTAAATCTTAAATCTCTTTTGACACCCTCAGCCAACTGAAATACGATGCCTGGTCTTGCATTGAAGGTAGTACTGCCAGCCTAAGATCAATAGATCAGCCTAAGAACAATTGACGAAAAACCTTCAGGAATATAACTGGCTTACAATTCTGCCTCGAAGCGAAAGAAGGCCAGCAGAAATTCAAGAGGTTAAAGCTTTTACTATCTTATGTATTTTCCTATTTTATTTAAAGCACTCACATAGTTATTTATTAAGCAGTCTATACATCTTGCTCAATAAATAAGATACATTCCTAGCATGGAAATACAGGAAGAGGAAATGCTTCACCTATTGATATTCTCTCTGATAGAGATCTCATTACTCACCTGTGGCCCCTGATCTATTTCAGGGCCCTCCACCTGCCCTGCAGAAGAGGACACACATTTGCATATCACACCAAGCATATGCAAATTTCACACAAATATGTGTATTTTTTTATATGAGTGGAGCAGAGACCCCAAGTGTCCTGGGCTTAGAAAATCATGTTGGCATCGCTGGACTTTTGACCAGGACTAATTACTTCCCAGTTTTCCATTAACCTTTGAATACTTGATTTCCAGTTGATTCATTGTCAAGGAATTGGCATGTGACCACAACCACAATGTACGAAAGTAACCATCACCCTTGCTCATATTTTCATCAAGTCTGTTATTAACCCAAGTTAGAAGGGAACTGAAGTTGGAGCTGCTGGTTTAGAGAAAGTCATATTTGATGCCCTTCAAAAGTGCTTCCGCCATCTTCGTTTTATTCCAAGCTCCTTCTGGTGGTGCCAGAACTCTTCCACACACAGAGTAGTAAAAACAAATATTTCATTCATGACCAAGTAGCTTAGTCATCTGATTCTCAGTACTGATCCAATCTTTTGGAACAATGGCTGACTGCCATTCTGTCTGCTGCCAGGAGACCGGTTCCCTGTATAATCTTCTATAATTTTTAATATCCTTGATTTTATCATGGAAATTGATTTGCTAAATGTACACCTGGTATGTTTCCTGTAAGAGAGAAGGAGAAGGAGAAGGAGAAGGAGGAGGAGAAGGAGAAGGAGAAGGAGAAGGAGAAGGAGAAGGAGAAGGAGAAGGAGAAGGAGAAGGAGAAGGAGAAGGAGAAGAAGAAGAAGAAGAAGAAGAAGAAGAAGAAGAAGAAGAAGAAGAAGAAGAAGAGGCTTGTGAGAGAGGAAGGATTATAGATGGGATGTGCTGGAAAAGATGTGGGTTGCCTTTTGCTATGGATAAGGGCAGCTTCAAAAAAGAAGGTCATTCAGGGATAAGATTGAGAGCCTAAGTTATGGATGACTTTCTAGGACACAGATGTACCTGTGTCGCTCCATAATTGCTGTACTCCAACTCCCAACAGCACTTGCTGGCATGGCCAATGATGATGGGAGTTGTGGTCCAGCAACATCTGAAAGATGGAAAGTCTCCTACATCTGTTCCAGGGTGTGGATATATGGAAGAGCTTTCCATTTGGTATTCTGAGATTGCGCTCTGTCCCGACTATGCAGACTATGTATACTGAACCAAGGCCTTTTAGGGCTTTAAAGGTCAGCACCAACACTTTGAGTTGTGCCTGGAAACATAAGTAAAAAGGTAAAGGTAAAGGGACCCCTGACCATTAGGTCGAGTCGTGACCAACTCTGGGGTTGCGGCGCTCATCTCGCTTTATTGGCCGAGGGAGCCGGCGTTTGTCCGCAGACAGCTTCCGGGTCATGTGGCCAGCATGACTAAGCCGCTTCTGGCGAACCAGAGCAGCGCACGGAAATGCCATTTACCTTCCCGCCGGAGCGGTACCTATTTATCTACTTGCACTTTGAGGTGCTTTCGAACTTCTAGGTGGGCAGGAGCAGGGACCGGACAACGGGAGCTCACCCCGTCGCGGGGATTCGAACCGCCGACCTTCTGATCGGCATGTCCTAGGCCCTATGGTTTAACCCACAGCGCCATCCGCATCCCATGGAAACATAAGTAGGTAGGGAATATCATTGCAAACCTTTTCTCCGTTGCAACCACAGCTAGGGCCACCCCATAGCAGATCTCTATGCTCTCCTCTAGAGACCCTGAATAGATGGAAGGCAGCAACCTGTATTGTTCTGTAGGTTATAGAGTTGTAACCCTACACAACGAGTCTGTTTTCTGTCTGAGTTCCCATACAGTTTGCTCTGTGCTGCTGACTGTCATGGATTGTGACTGACAATGTAAGTTTTATTATTTGCTGGAAGAAGTCCAGTAATGATTCAGAAGCCAGATATTACAAAAACACACTCAGTTTTAAACCTGCCTTTAGGCACCGTCCTGCTTGAAGAGCAAAAGGAGAGCAGCCAAGTGAATTGTGGGATTTTCTAATCCCGTCTGAGCTTCCGATTTCCTGTAGAACTTTGGGAAAGTCCCTTGGCCTTTGCTGCCCTCAGCCAATCCAGCTTTGAAAGGGGATGCAAAGAAAATTGGGACCCCACGCAAACCATTTAAACCTCTAGCAGAAAACGGGATGGGGTTTGAAAATGCACTGCGGTTGTTTGCCTTATGATGTGTGTTGTTCGTAACATTTTCTTAAGATAACTGCCGGTGGGTTAAGAGAAGTCATTACTGAAAAAAACAAGTCTGATTTCCTGCTCTCTGAACAACATGTAGGCCTCTACAATTGCTTTTTTCTTTTTTTTTTTCTTTTGGCAGCAAAGGTGACATATATATTTCAATCAGCACGTAATCTGAGACTTATGCAACCTCCCCCAGAAAGAGGAGTATCGTTTACGACAGACGCTGCTCCTCTGTAATGCAGATGGTCATAAATGGACCACAGGATGGAAACTGCTACCTGCCGTTTCGCAGGGGGAGTCATTTCTTGTGCTCTTACCGGAGTCAGTTTGTGGGAATAAGTGGCATCATCTTCTTTCTCATCTTAAATCTGGGGCGCATGACTCATCGTTTTGCCCTCTTCAGAAGCGGGAAGATGCGAATAAAATCCTCCCAGATCCTGCCAGTAAAATAACCGAGGGTTGCTTTGACACCATGCGCTAAGTCAGTGTTTCCCAAACTGGTTTTTTTGGACTATGACTCCCATCTTCCCTAGCTAGCAAGACCAGTGGTCAGGGATGATGGGAATTGTAGTCCAAAACAGCTGGAGACCCAAGTTTGGGAAACTTTGCCTTAAGTGCTAATCCATCACGGGGTGGGGCATATGTTCCAACCCAGGGGTGGGAAAAGATTACTCTCATTTCCTCATAGACAACATTTGGGGGGCACATGCCTTGGGGGGGAGGACGGATGCGGCCCTTACCTTTGTAAGCAGAGGTGCCGGCATCTTCTGATCATTGAGGAGGCCTGATGCAACATCACAAGGAGCCAGGGGGCAGAGCTGAATACCCTCTGAAAATTGAGGGGGCCCAAACCCCTCAAAATATATGTTGGGGGCCCCAAAACTACCTCGGCCCCTAGGAGTCGGCACTTGTGTGTATAAGGTAGGTTGTCTTCCAGCCACATGTAGGTCAGAGTTTTCCACTCAGAGACATCTCTCTTTGTGTTGAGGTAAACAAGGGGCATCTACAAGGACATAGTCTAGTCAGGCAGAAACATCCAAGAAGGGCATGGAAAGTGGGGTGGCCCGTGGAGAGTATTCAGGCCTGGAGGACCACATTTGGCCCCCGATCCTGAATTCCCTAACCCATCTTGGGCCACATTCACACCATACATTTGAAGCACGCTGACACCACTTTAAACAGTCAAGGAATTCCCCCAAAGAATTCTGGGAGCTGCTCAGAAATTAATGCTCATATTAACTTTGCTTTGGAGAAATCCTTGATATCTGCAGGTGTTCGCAAACTTTAAACTGCATTCCTGCAGGCGAGGGACTAACAGATGGGCAACACAAGTTGGATCCTTAGAATTGACATATACTTCAAAACTGGAAGGGTAAACCCCCAGCATCCGTTTCGAAATGGACTGAAGATCTCACTTTTCTTCATTCGAACTCATATATTAAAATTCAGTCTCATAGCTATTATGACATATGGACTGTTTACTTTAGTATACACATTTAAGTCAGGATTGAGGACTTATTTTTATTGCTAATGTTAGCTGACGCCACTCCTTTCTTTTCTCTTTGTGTTATACTTTTATGCCAGAGTTCAGCCTATATATATGGAGAAAGAGAGTTTTAAATATCTCTCTCTGAGTGATTTATAATTAAAACACAACGATAAAACCAAAATGAACAAGATCATCCTATATAAGAGCTATTGATGCTGATGAAACTGGTAATTAGTAGAGCCGTACCACAAATCTCACTTGTTTGCAATTTCTGAGCCCCGACTCTGATGCGCTGTAATTCATAATGCATTTGTAATTAAAAAGAAGATTATGAGATAATCTCTCTCTCTCACTCTCTTTTCATCAGCACATTTTGCAAAGCTGGTCTGACTAGGCAGCCAAAGTAAGGTTGCCTCTCCTCTCAGTGTATGCTCAAGATGCTGCTTACTTTAATGGGGAAGGGATGGAGAGAGGGAAAAATGTTCCCTGGTGCCTAGGCAAAGTGCAGGACATGCAGCCTTCCCAAATGTTAATTGCCTCTTTGGGAACAGCATCATTTTTATCAGAGCAAATGATGAAGGCCAAAACAATTTGAGATAAGAATTTAAAATTTCTGTTTACTTAGTCATTGTAATACAGTGGTACCTCGGGGTAAGTACTTAATTCGTTCTGGAGGTCCGTACTTAACCTGAAACTGTTCTTAACCTGAAGCACCACTTTAGCTAATGGGGCCTCCTGCTGCTGCTGCGCCGTCGGAGCACGATTTCTATTCTCATCCTGAAGCAAAGTTCTTAACCCAAGGTACTATTTCTGGATTAGTGGAGTCTGTAACCTGAAGTGTATGTAACCTAAAGCATATGTAACCCGAGGTACCACTGTATATAGATATAGATATGATATATGGAAGATGATTAATGAACAATTATAATAATCTACACCCACTTTCCCACATGCTAAACTCAGCATGAACCCACTCAAGCCCCATTCTCATCATGCATCTTGGCAGGGCAGATCTACACACGTGGTTTTTAACGTTAAGGAAGGGTTAAGAAATGCTTTCGATAACGTAGATGGACACATGATGTGCTACTTTTTACGTTCATAATGCACTATTACCTTGTCTGTTTTATCACTTACTTTTTAATCGTTTTATGCTGCTATATTGGTAAAACCCTGCTCACATGTCCCTATGTAGTGTTTTACCTTTTTTTTTGCATCCAACACCACTCAGAGTTTGGTATTCGAGGGGCAGATAAAAAAAGGACAGGGAGGGAGGATTAAAAATGTGTAAAAGGAGAGCTGCCAGCAACCACCAGCAGGGAAAGAAACAGTATTTTGGAAAATGGTGGGGCTGGGTATTACCTACATTTAAATAAAAAGACCCAGGTGATGTTTTAGAACAACATATCTAATAGGGGGAAATAACGTTAAACAGGTCGGTGGGGTTTTTTTGTGTTTTGTTTTGCCAATTATTTTTATTGATTTTCCATAATTCTTCACAAACTGTCACCAAATTGATACAAATTCAATACACATTTAAAAGCTGACTTCCCACCCACCCAAGATGTCCCCTCTATCTTCCTCCCTCCTTTACTGCTCCCAATAAAATAACTTTTTCCAACTATCATTTCAAAATACATTCACCCCTTCTCCCTACACATCACCTGTTCAATTACCAATTTCTGCTATGGATTTTATACATTGCTGTAACCTGTTCCCAAAATAGTCGAGTCAAGTAAATCCTCTTTTCTCTATCTATAATAGTCGTTCGTGAACAGGTCAGTGTAGATCCAGCTTGGATCTATGAATTGGTCCCCAGTATGACTTCACTCCAACCTGGATTGATGTTATCCATTACACACATGCTCCAGTGGTCAGTGTGACGTATGTTGGGGGCTTGGTGCCTTGAATCAACAAGGTTTACAGCCATAGCCTGAGAGATTGCGGCCTTCGCTGGCATGGAAAAGAAAAACCACAGGCTATTGTGCCTTGGGAAATGCAACGTTCTCCATGTAAGTGGTCAGTGGCTGTGGTTAGCTACTCCCTCTCTCTTTATTTGTGCAGCTGTTAGCACTTACAACGCTGACACTTTCAGTAAGGAAAGGGAAGCTTGCCCGTGTTGGGTCCCGATCACATATTCAGCAGAATAAAATGTTGTGTATTAAATGGATCATGCAGTGGCACTTAAAGAGGCAAGCGGTCTTTACTGAATGCATGAACATTCAGAGGAGGTGAGAGAGATAGCGGTATTGCCATGCCATGGGCGTGGTTGCTCTGATGTCATGTTGCTGTGTTGTGAACTGCACCAAGAGCAATATACATGGGAAAGCAGTGTACAGTGGTACCTTCTTCTCAAATGCCTTGGAACTCAAACAACTTGGAACCCAAACACTGCAAACCCGGAAGTAAGTGTTCTAGTTTGCAAGCTTTTTCCGGAAGCTGAACATGCTCCGTTTTGAGTGTTACACTTCCGATTTGAGTGCCACACATCTGTTTTGAGTGTTACTCTGAGGGCTGTCTTGTTTTGCTTTGATTTTGCATTTTTGTTTTTGCTGCTCTTTTTGTTTCATTTTTGTGACTGTGTGGAACCCAGTTCAGCTACTGATTGATTGGTTGTGTGACTGCAGTACATCATTTATTTCTTTCATTTTATGGATCAATGGTCTCATTAGATAGTAAAATGTATGTTAAGTTGCTGTTTTAGGGGTTGTTTTTAAAAGTCTGGAACGGATTAATCCATTTTGCATTACTTTCTGTAGGAAAGCGTGCCTTGGTTTTGGAACGCTTTGGTTTTGGAACAGACTTCCGGAACGGATTAAGTTTGAGAACCAAGATACCACTGTACAGAGAAATTGAGCTGTACATGGGCACAGCTGAATTTGTGCCTTGTCTGTCCTGCATCTGTTGCAATACTGGTACTGCATCTTTGAACATCTGTCTCCCAAATGCAAGTACCATATTTTTTGCTCTATAAGACTCACTTTTTCCCTCCTAAAAAGTAAGGGGAAATGTGTGTGCATCTTATGGAGCGAATGCAGGCTGCGCAGCTATCCCAGAAGCCAGAACAGCAAGAGGGATTGCTGCTTTGACCGTGCAGCGATCCCTCTTGCTGTTCTGGCTTCTGAGATTCAGAATATTTTTTTTCTTGTTTTCCTCCTCCAAAAACTAGGTGCATCTTGTGGTCTGGTGCATCTTATAGAGCAAAAAATATGGTATCTCTCAGTGCGCTGGCAACATCACAGGCATAAGCTTTTATGGGCTATAGCCCAATTTGCCAGGTATATTCCACACATCTAATGAAATGGCTCCTAACCTACAGAAGATTATGCCACAGTGCATTTGTCTGTGTTTCACAGGGCCATAGGATTCTTTACTGTGGTTAAAACTATTGCCACACCTAGACTACTCCCTCGCTATTTCAGGCCAGGAGGTTCACCCTGCTCCAAATTAAGCTATTGTTCTAGGAATTCACTCTTTTTAATAAAAGCATTAAGGCTGATCAGGTGGTTATGGAGAATAATAGGGACCCTTTGTGACACTAATGATCCTGTTGATAATTGTGCCATAAATTTTTAACCTGTGCATTTTAACCTCTCCCCAAACAATTGATCTCAATGCAATAACATCGAGCTCTGCCTGGTGTCTCTCTAATCTTGGCAAAGGGGAAGCGAAATTGCAACCTTCATTTTGTGCCTTATGACTGACATATTTCACCGCATAATCAGATTGCTCCCTCTAAATTAATGTTGGCTCCATGCTGCCTCTTTCAATTTGCAGGCATCAATGAATAAATTTAAAGCTACAGATGGTAGGGTTTTAAATTAGCTAAAGGAATAAACATATCTACGTTCATAAATATATATCAACAGAGGGCTCCATATTCTCCCTTCCACAGGCAAAAAGCATTGTTTTCATTAGCATTAATGGAAGCTAATGAAGAAGCGTTGAGAGCTAACTTGCACCCTTGACAGAATCTGAATACTCTTGCCTTATTTCTATCTGGTAACAGTTCGTTATTTTACTACTGGCTGAAAAAACAAAAATACGGGAATTTTAAAATCCTACAGTCTGATTGCCAACAAAGGTCCGTATAGTTAAAGCTATGGTTTTCCCAGTAGTGATGTATGGAAGTAAGAGCTGGACCATAAAGAAGGCTGGTCGCCGAAGAATTGATGCTTTTGAATTATGGTGCTGGAGGAGACTCTTGAAAGTCCCATGGACTGCAAGAAGATCAAACCTCTCCATTCTAAAGGAAAACAGCCCTGAGTGCTCACTGGAAGGACGGATCCTGAAGCTGAGGCTCCAATACTTTGGCCACATCATGAGAAGAGAAAACTCCCTGGAAAAGACCCTGATGTTGGGAAAGATGGAGGACACAAGGAGAAGGGGACGACAGAGGACGAGATGGTTGGACAGTGTTCTCGAAGCTACCAGCATGAGTTTGGTTTTTTTTATAAATATTTATTAAGATTTTATAAAAAAGACAAAAATGTCAAAACAAAGAAAAAGAAAAAATACAGAAGAAAAACAAAAGATACAAAAATACAAAAAATACATAAAACACAACACACACAAAAAATGATTAAAAACCAATTAATTTTTCCAAATTTTAGAATTCTCATTATCTTATTTCTCTGACCTCCTCACACCTCCTTTTCTTGTATTCCCATTCAGATAATTAATTCAGCAAATCCTTACCCTCTTTCTTTAAATTTAGCTCAACATCTCAACATATTTATGGCTTTATATTTTCATCCATTATCAATTCATTTTTACATATTCTTGTTAACTTTGTTACTAAGTCCACTTAGATCCAATCCAACATCATTTTAACATTCATTAATTTTACAATATTTCTGCAAATAGTCTTTAAATTTTTTCCAATCTTCTTCCACCGACTCTTCTCCCTGGTCCCGGATTCTGCCAGTCATTTCCGCCATTTCCATGAAATCCATCACCTTCATCTGCCATTCTTCCAGAGTGGGTAAATCTTGTGTCTTCCAATATCTTGCGATGAGTATTCTTGCTGCTGTTGTAGCATACATAAAGAAAGTTCTATCCTTCTTTGGCACCAATTGGTCGACTATGCCCAGGAGAAAGGCCTCTGGTTTCTTTAGAAAGGTATATTTAAATACCTTTTTCATTTCATTATATATCATTTCCCAGAAAACCTTTATCCTTGGGCACGTCCACCAGAGGTGAAAGAATGTACCTTCATTTTCTTTACATTTCCAGCATTTATTATCGGGCAAATGATAGATCTTTGCTAGCTTGACTGGTGTCATGTACCACCTGTATATCATTTTCATAATATTCTCTCTTAAGGCATTACATGCCATAAATTTCATACCGGTGGTCCACAACTGCTCCCAGTCAGCAAACATAATGTTATGTCCAACATCCTGTGCCCATTTAATCATAGCAGATTTAACCGTTTCATCTTGAGTATTCCATTTCAACAGCAAGTTATACATTCTTGAAAGTGTCTTTGTTTTAGGATCTAACAATTCTGTTTCCAATTTCGATTTTTCCACCTGGAAGCCGATTTTTTTATCCAGATTATAAGCTTCCCTTATTTGATAGTAATGAAGCCAATCTCGCACTTTATCTTTTAGTTTCTCAAAACTCTGCAATTTCAATTTGTCTCCTTCCTGTTCCAAAATTTCCCAATATTTCGGCCATTTGGCCTCCATATTGAGCTTTTTCTGAGGCTTTGCTTCCATTGGTGACAACCACCTTGGGGTTTTATTCTCAAGTAAGTCTTTATATCTTGTCCAGACATTAAACAATGCTTTCCTGACAATATGATTTCTAAATGCTTTATGGGCTTTAACCTTCTCACAGCAATTCGGCCTAACAAGGAAAGCTTCAAATTTGACCATATTTCTAGATCTTTTTTCACTTCTGACCAGCATTTCTCATAATTGTCTTTAAATAAATTTAAATTCTTAGCAGTCATATTAACCCCCAAATATTTTACTTTCTTAACCAATGTTAACCCTGTCTCATTCTGAAACCTTTCTTTCTCTATCAGTGTTAAGTTTTTCTCAAGAACTTTAGTTTTTGACTTGTTCAACTTAAATCCTGCCACATGACCAAATTCTTGAATCAATTCTAAAACTCTTTTAACACTAGATTCTGGCTCCTGTAACGTCAATACCAAATCATCTGCAAAAGCTTTCAATTTATATTGTTTAGCTCCGACCTGTATACCTTTAATCAAACCATCCCTTCTGATCATGTTTAGCAAAACCTCCAGGACTGAAATAAAAAGCAGTGGGGAAATTGGGCAGCCTTGTCATGTCCCTTTCTCTATCTTAAATTCCTCTGTCACCACATTGTTAACTATTAATTTAGCTTTTTGTTCTGAGTAAATTGCACTTATACCATTTTCAAACCCTTGACCGACCCCCATCCCCTGAAGATTTTTCTTCATAAAACTCCAAGAAATGTTGTCAAAGGCTTTTTCCACGTCAACAAAGATTAGTACTGCTTTAGTGTTAATGTTCACTTGCAACTTCTCCAAAATATTAATAATATTCCTTGTGTTGTCAGACAAGTGTCTACGCGGGAGAAAGCCGGCTTGGTCTTTATGTATCTCTTCCACTAATACTTTTTTTAACCTTTTGGCCAAAATGTCTGCAAAAATTTTGTAATCCACATTCAACAGGGATATGGGTCGGTAGTTCTTAAATTGTGACTTTTCAGACTCAGTTTTCGGTATAAGTGTAATATAAGCTTCCTTCCACGACTCAGGCGCTTTTTCCCCCTCCATAATTTCATTGCAAACCTCCTTCAATGGCTGAATTATCCAGTCCTTCAAAGTTCTGTAATATTTTGCAGTTATTCCGTCCGGTCCTGGAGATTTGCCCAACTGCATATTCTGTATGGCACCTTCCACCTCTTGTTCTGTGATCTTGTAGTTCAGCATTGACTTGTTTTCTTGAGAGATTTTCTGCAGTCCGTTTGTTTTCAAAAATTGGTCTATATCAAACTCTTTCTGTGGCCCTTGTGTATATAACTGTTTGAAATATCTCTGGAAGCATTTCCTAATTTCCACTGGGTTCTGGATATTTTTTCCTTCTATTTCCAAATTAGTAATAGTGTTAAGCTTTTGTCTTTTCTTCATTTGCCAAGCTAACAACTTTCCACATTTATTAGCCGACTCAAATGTCCTTTGCCTCATCTGTTTAATTTTCCATTCTATTTCCTGATTCATCATTTTCATGTATTGCACTTGGTATAACTTTATTTCTCTCAGAATCTCTTGTGACTTGGGTTTCGCTCTCAGTTTCTTCTCGCCCTCTTTTATTTTTTCTAAAATTTTATCTTTTTTCTCATTTTGGGTTCTCTTCTTAATTGCATTCTGTTGAATTAGAAACCCCCTCATAACTGCTTTACTTGCGTCCCATATTACTCTTTTTTCAATAGTGGTGTTCATGTTTATTTCAAAATAGTCTCTCAAGGTTTTTTGGGCCTTTTTGGTAACCTCTTGATCTCTAAACAAGGTGTCATTCATCCTCCATCTGAAGGAACTGGTTGGTGTTAATTTCATCTCCATTTTCACAGCATTATGGTCGGAGCAAATTTTAGGGCAAATTTCCACTTTTCGAGTCTTAGGTACCAGTCCTCTAGTTATCCAAATTTGGTCAATTCTTGTCCATGTCATTTTGGTCTCAGAGAAGAAGGTTCCCTCTCTACCCAAGGGGTTCTTCACTCTCCAAATATCAGTCAAGTCCATATTGTCAGTCATTTCAAAAAAAGTTTTTGGTAGTCTGCCATCATTTGTGACTACGAAGCTACCAGCATGAGTTTGACCAAACTGCGGGAGGCAGTGGAAGACAGGAGTGCCTGGCGTGCTCTGGTCCATGGGGTCATGAAGAGTTGGACACAACTAAACAGCTAAACAACAACAGTCTGATTTGGCCTGGTTGGGGGCTTCCATCAACCTCAGCTCAGCTTTTTCAGCATTGTATGTTTGGCTGACCCAGGAGTGAGGAATTAATGCGGGCTGAGCCCAGCTGAGCCAGAGATTCTTTGCATCCTAAACTGCTCATCCAAACAGATGTTGCCATAGGGCTGCCACATGGAGAGAGAGCAGAGAAGCATTTATTAGCCATGCCCCTGCCATCACATCCTATGCCAGTCCTACCCTTAGGCAGTCTATTGTTGGGAGAAGCCTGTTAGAATTTGGGTGGCAGGGGCAAGACCAGGCAGAGATGACTTGAGCTAAATCCCAAACATGTTCAGCTCAGTCACATGGCCTGGCAACTTAGCATACAACACTATTTTAAAGGCTTGTTTCCCCTCTGCCAGGCATAAGGAGAGCAGCAGCCCCTCTGCAGAATGGGGTTTAGATCTGGTGTAACTTTACTCTGGCTTAACTTTCACCAGCTTGATCCACACCATCTTCTTGTGCACAGGATTGCTCCCCAAGTGATACAGAGTTGGGGAACACATCATTCTGCCCGGACACTGAGATCCAGTGACGAGGGCCTTCTGGCGGTTCCCTCATTGTGAGAAGTGAGGTTACAGGGAACCAGGCAGAGGGCCTTCTCGGTAGTGGCGCCCGCCCTGTGGAACGCCCTCCCATCAGATGTCAAGGAAATAAGCAGCTATCCTATTTTTAAAAGACATCTGAAGGCAGCCTTGTTTAGGGAAGTTTTTAATTTTTAATGCTGTATTGTTTTTAACACTCGTCTGGGAGCTGCCCAGAGTGGCTGGGGAAACTCAGCCAGATGGGCGGGGTATAAATAATAAATTATTATTGTTGTTTTGTTTTGGCAGTCGTAGCTTGCAGCTGATTTGCTGCTACTGTGTTCACTTCTAGCCAGAGGTAGCTAGCTACTAGTCACGACGACTGAACAGGGACAGCCACACTGAAAGCCCTGCTCAGAGTTATTGTGCAGCGGGTTCCTGAGATCTTTGGGTCTTTTATTTATTTATTTTATTTCACAGCCTGTAATGAAACCTCAAAGCAGCTCAACCTCAAAGCAACCTCAAAGGTTGCCCAGTGATTTCCCTCACTGAGTGGGGATTTGAACCCTGATCTCCCAGTCCAACACTCTAGCCACTACACCACACTGGCTCCCTAGAGCACTTCTGCTATGTGGCAGCTATATAAATTAAGTAGGTTACGAAACATAGGGAAAGCAAAATGTCACTTAGAGAAGGACCTGAAATGTTTTCCTTGAATCTTGTATTAGTTTTATTCTGGATTGCTTTTATTTGATGTTTTAATGTGCTGTCAACCTCTCTGAAATATTTCCTTTAGAATATAGAGTAGTATACAGATGAAATGAAGAAGAAGAAGAAGAAGAAGAAGAAGAAGAAGAAGAAGAAGAAGAAGATACAGTTACAATCTATCATATTATTTCCATTCCCAACTAATTTCAAATGAATGTAGACATTTTGAGAAGGGACCCAAAGACAAATCTTGCGTTTTGCAATTGACAGGGGGTGGGGGAGAGAGGGGGGGGGAGAGAGAGAGAGAGAGAGAGAGAGAGAGAGAGAGAGAGAGAGAGAGAGAGAGAAATTACTAACATGGGTGTCATTCTAGCTCAGACCTAATGTGATGTGTTAATGAGGTTAGTCTATCTGGACTCACCACGTTATGCAAAATGGAAAACAGATGTTTGGAGGAAAATGCAGACTTGGATCAAGGTTTGGTTTAAAAAGAAAGTCAACTCTGCTGGACAGATTAGCAAGGCTGCTATTTCATAGGTGTATCTCTTATTTCCATGGAAAGCTTCACTGGTGCTATGGAAATATCTGTGAATCCAGGGTTGGGAGGGAGGAGGCCTAAGTCCATCTCATCCCATCTGTTTATTTGTATGCCACGCTTTCGCAAGATTGTGCCCCAACTCTGGGACTGCTGAACTCCAGTGGCTGGTGAATTCTGCTTCGAGTTCAAATGATGTCAGCCAAAAAAAGCACCAGCCTGACCACCTGCCCACCACAAACCAGTTATTGCTGAGACAGGCTTTTGTAACACATTTGAATCAAGTAGCCAAAATGCATAGAGGACTGTAGCTACATTTGCATACTCAACAGATAACTGGGAATGAGACTGTAATGAGCCATTTGAGTCTCACTGTACACAGAAATCTGAAATGCCCCTTTGTATTGTTTTAATGAGACAGCATCACGCATTAAGAAGAAAAACAGCTTGGCGTAAGGAATTAAGCTCAAGGTAAAATATGACTCTCTGCCACCTCTTAGATTTTCCTGAAAATATTGGGGGCGGGGAGAAAGAGAGACTTGTTAACAGCAACGTAATAATGAACTTCATGTCATCTTTCTCTGCCAAAGCAATTTTCAGGAACTCAAATTGTGGTTGAACACTGCTAATCTTTCATTTATGCAAAAGAATAACAAGGACCAGCAAATTGCTCTTTGGGCCATCAATTCAGAAGCAATGACAGCTTTTAAAATTGGTAACTGCTGGCACGGCGATGCTAGACTCAGGGGTGGGGAACCTTTTTCAGCCTGAGGGCTGTGTTTCCTTGTGGGAAGCCTTTCGGGGGGGCAGCAGGAGTTGCGTGCCAGTGGCGAGTGTCGCCAGAGGCAAGAGGTGGATGAGGCAGAGGTGGCCAGAGCAAGAGGCGTGACTTTATTTTGGGCAGTAAAGTACCGTATTTTTCTGTGTATAATGCCATGTATAAAACAACCCCTGTTTTGGGGGGCCACAACAAAAAATGGGGGGGGGTTGCCCAAAGGTGTTGAGCCTTTTTGTTTGGGGGGGGAGATTACCCAGAGTTGTGGAGCTTTTCCTTGGAGGGGGAAACCACCGACAATCGCTCTATGGCCAGACCACCAAGGCAAATTGCACACATCGCCACAACCAATAACCGTCTGCACGCTCAACCCCAAAATCCCACCTGCCCACTCAACGGAACCAAAGCCAATTGCTCGCATGCCTCAGCGCTGATGTCAATCAACCGCCCAATTGCCAAAGCCACAGCCAATCTTCAGCAGGCCTTGCCACAGCAACCAATCACACGCCCAACAGCCGCAGCAAATCTCCTGCTGGTTGCTGCCACCAATCACCCGTTCCACCCTCTGCTATCTGTGTATAAGACCAACAGCAATTTTTGCCTGTTAGTACTAAGGAAAAAATATTGTCTTATAGACGGAGAAATACGGTACGTTCCAGCTGCGTGAAAGTAGTTGCTTCCTACACATGCACACTCGTCTCTCCATCCAGGCAAGTAAGAAGCACAAGCACAGTTGAAAGGCCCATTCCAATCAGGGAGAAGCAATCGAATGCAGAGCAGGGCTGCTGAGGGATGTGGCCTGGATAGAGAGTCTTAAGCAGGGTTGGGGGAGAGAAGAGACTTGGTTCAGTTTGCATTTAAATCTATCAAATTCACATTTGCTGAAACAATACGAGAACCGAAACACAAATTCACACTCCTCTGAACTTGCAGTACAGTACAGTTCTCCAACCAGCCAATGTGTGTGAGGATGTATGGGGAAATCTTTTAGTAAAAACAACACAAAAATGCAGTATATTGGTGGGTTTTGCTGTTGCAAAAAATGGGTGCAGCCATCAAAATGTCATACAAAAGTGTGTTTATTCTGAAAAATTCACACTGAAATGCCAATGGGTTTTCCAGCTTCTGGAAGTATAAAATGTGACTAGCTTTGAGGTTTTGGGTTTGTTTTTTAATTGCTTGACAGTCTCATTGGGAGGGCTGTGCCTCAGTAGCCCTGGTGGAACAACTTCTACTCCACACAGCACTTTGAAATTTGCTCCCCCAAGATCTTGTGATGGCCACCAGCCTGGATAGCCTTAAAAGAGGATTAGACAAATTCATAGAGGCTACTGACCCTGACAGCTATGTTCTGTCTTCACTGTTAGAGGCAGCTTGCCTCTGAATGCCAATTGCTGGGAATCACAGGTGAGGAGAGGGCTGTTGTGTCCAGATGTTGCTTATTTGCTTTCTATGAGCATTTGGTTGTCCACTATGAGAAGGGATGCTGGACTAGACAGGTCTTTGGTCTGGTCCAGCAGGGCTCTTATGTTCTTAAGATACTGTGATGGCCTGGGACTCAGGCTCGGACTTGGAACCAGAGGAGACTCAGTCTGCACTGGATCCTTTGCCTCAGGCATCATCTGAACAAAGTCTGGGGCCTGATCCTGAGGAGTCCCAGTCTGCACAGGTTCCCCTGCAACAAACACCAGCTGGGCCGAGTCAGGGGCCTGAGCCTGCCCTGGCTCCAGATGTGGGGATTACCTAGTGGCCTTCAGCTGGGTCATCACTTTCAGCTGTTCCACTACTGGTTTGGTCAGGGGAGGCGGAGGCTGAGCCCCTGGGTCTAGTAACCCACCAACATCTCCCGAGCTGCAGAGACTAAGGTCTGAGAGAAGAAGAGACCTGAGTACTCACAGGAGGAGTGCTCGCCTTTGGGCGAAACAGGGAGGTGAGTCGCCTGGGGACCAGGACCAGCTACTACCCCGACAAAGATAAAAGGCTGTCGGACCCCACCCCAGGTTGCGGGAGCAACATTGCTGTATGCTAGATCCTGCACCTGTCCTTGCCTGGTTTCCTGCCTCGTGTCCTGCCTTGGTCCTGTCAGACTGACTCCCAGCGGAGAGGGAGATAGATTGAAACTACAGAGCTTTGAAAAATTAAAAAATAAAGTGCGTGATTGGCTCCATTATTATCAAATAATGGAGGCATATAATTTGGACAAAAAAATTGGATCTCAGATGGAAAAATCAAAACTGGAAACACTGCTGTTAGATTCCAAAAGTAAGAATTTGTCAAGAATGTATAACTTGCTGTTGAAATGGAATACTCAGGATGAAACTGTGAAATCAGCTATGATTAAATGGGCACAAGATGTTGGACATAATATTATGATGGCTGACTGGGAACAGTTATGGACCACAGGTATTAAATTTACGGCATGTGACGCCTTAAGAGAGAATATAATGAAAATGATTTACAGGTGGTACATGACACCAGTCAAGCTTGCAAAAATCTACCATTTGCCTGATAATAAATGCTGGAAATGTAAAGAGTCTGAAGGTACATTATTTCACCTTTGGTGGACATGCCCAAAGATCAAGACCTTCTGGGAAATGATCTATAATGAAATAAAAAAGGTATTTAAATATACCTTCCTGAAGAAACCAGAGGCCTTCCTCCTGGGCATGGTCGGCCAATTGATGCCAAAGAAGGATAGAACTTTCTTTATGTACACCACAACAGCAGCAAGAATACTGATCGCAAAATATTGGAAGACACAAGATCTACCCACCCGGGAAGAATGGGAGATGAAGGTGATGGATTTCATGGAAATGGCAGAAATGACTGGCAGAATCCGGGACCAGGGAGAAGAGTCGGTGGAAGAGGATTGGAAGAAATTTGAAGCTTATCTACAGAAACATAGCAAAATTGAGGAAGTTTAGAAGGAGGCTGGAATGAAGTTATGTGACTTTTGCATAAATATCATAAAGGACTTAAGTCAAATAGAGTGTTGAAGGGAACGAGGAAAGGTAAAATTATATTATGTTAAGATAAATTAATGGATAAAAATTGGGGAAAGATGGAAAGGATTTGCTGAAATAGCTAATTGAAGCAGAATACAAAAAAGGGAGGTGTGAGGAGGTCAAAGAAACAAGCAAATGAAGTCATGGAAGGTTTATTGTATTTTTGTGTATTTTCTTTTTTGTTGTCTGAATGTTCTTTTTTTTCCGATGTTCTTGTTGCTGTTTTTTTTCTTCTGTTGTATTCTTAAAACTTCAATAAATATTACTATTAAAAAAAACAAAACAGACTGACTCCCAGCGGGACCTTTGGATCCTGGACCGCGTTTCATGGGTTACCCCTGGCCCCAGCACAGATACACGTGGAAATGCATACAGGACAATTATGTCTTCAGACCATTGAGTAATGGATCACGGATTCGTATCCTTCCAACCTTAAAGTACAAGACTCTTTGCTTAGGGAGGTGTGTGTCTACTTTTGTGGCCCATCTGTTAGTCTCCACATCACAGGACTATCATGTAAAAGTTTGTGACCATCGAGGATTTTTCCATGAGAAAGCTACTATGAACAGCAACTCCTGACCAAGACACAACCACAACGTATGCCTCAAAGAGGCAGGATCAGATTCTTTCTCCTTGTTAGTTAATTAACCCCCATAAGCATCCTTCATCCTTTTCTTATTCATGCTGCTCCCCGCCCCCCTTCCCATGCCTGGACGAGGCTGTCTGGAAAAAGCAGTCCAAGGCTATTGCATTGTCATTCCTTCTCGTCTTCCCTAAAAGCCCACGTCTGCCTTGAGACATGGCAAATCACTCAGCTGCTCTGTAGCAAGTCCTGTTTATTGCATTGATCACAGACTGTCTCACGACTACCTCGTATAAACAATCAATATGGGGTAAATATATAAATCACTGTAGGTTGTTGTCAACAGCAGCAAAAATGAGCTTGAGAAGTGACTGAAAATAATGCCATCAACCAAGCACACACACTCCGCTCCACCCAACCACTACCCATAACACGGAGTGTGTAAAAACGACAGCCTTCTCCCTCTGAGATTGCCATGACTCACAAAGGTATTTGTGTGATGATGAATATGAATCCTATTGCTAGCTGCAGAAACGTTGTTGGTTAATCACCTGCTTTTACACTGATAAATTGACTGATTAATCAAATGATTTTAAAGCAAATATGCATGTATATATATTTTTTTCCAAACCAGGAAATTGAACAGGTGAGCCACAGCTTAGCCTCTGTAGCTGAGCTGAAAACCTACCTCTTAAGTATTTACATGCTGTATACTTGCACCCCAGCATTGCACATGTGTACCCATCTCACAGTGCCATGTGCAATATGGGAAAATGTCTGTGTGGTGCTCAGATAACTGGGCACCTCTTCCAATCTTCTAACCCTGTGCTGCAACATACTTTCAAGAGAACAGAATGGCACTCTTCACCATCTCCAAGTCCATTGGCTTTAAAGCACTTTGCAGCTTAGGACCAGGATACCTGTCTTCACCTTCCTATATACATAAAAATGTTATGCTGTTGTCACAGTGTAGTTCACGTGGCCACCAGTAGGTGGCCACACCAACTCCAGCATGACAAAGGGCAGGCAGGCACATGAGTGTACAACACTGAGGACAGGCAGTCCAGTGCCTCCTCGCTTCTGTTAAACCTTGCTGCAATGAGGTTTAACCGAGGGGGAGAGGTGCTTCAGAAAACTGTTGCCTAAAGTGCCTCCCCCTTTAAAAGGGGGTAGAGCTTGAGGTAAGTTTTGAAAGGGTAGGTGAGGACGTGGGTGAAGTGTAAAGGCAGGGGAGGACAGGTGTGGGGAAAGGGAGGTTGACAAAGGCATTGGATGGGTTAAGAGGGGCTGAGGAGCAGATGGAGATAAGGCAGCAGCTCTTAGAATATTCATTAACATCTTCAGCAGAGGTCCTTCTATGGAAGCCCCACCATCTAATGTATTTCAACCGTTTACTTGGGACATTCAGGGTGCCTCCACGTTTTCCCTGTTTATCAAACATTTGTCCTGATCTATTTGCACAGAGGTTATATGACTCAAAACACAAGTCATCCTACTGTTTCTGATGCATTCTCCTGTCACTTTTCTTATTGCAAAATGTCTGATCTTTTCAGAAGTCGAGTTTGTTGCCATCAACCTTTCAATCAAACGTAATTACATTATCTGAAATTCCTAGTATCCAACTGAATTCCACCTGAGAATGGGGACAGCCTAGAAGTACCCTTGGTGAATGGGTTTTGCCAAGACTCAGAGCATAGCTGTTCACTCTGTTTGGGAATGACAAAGGATTATTATTCTCAAACCCTATCCACTGCTATGATGCTGTGGGTATCAGTAGCTCCACCAAGCCACTTCCATCCCTCCAAAGGGTCTGCCACCAGCCTTGCCTTCCAAGCCTTCTTTCCTACTCATCCTGCTTTTTTCCGAGCTAGATGGCGAGGGATGCTACAGTGATTTAATTGTTTTGCCTTTTCATCAGAAACTACTAACTCACACTCCTCAAATCTACGTGTTAACCATCCTTCAAAATTCTCAGCTCTCCAATTTTTGCAATGCTGCTCTCCAACCAAACAATGTGTACAAGAAGAAGAGGAAGAGGGAGGAGGAGGAGGAGTTTGGACTTGATATCCCCCCTTTCACATCTCCTTTCCCTTCCTCCCCCACAACAAACACTCTGTGAGGTGAGTGAGGCTGAGAGACTTCAGAGAAGTGTGACTAGCCCAAGGTCACCCAGCAGCTACATGTGGAGGAGCGGGGATGCGAACCCAGTTCACCAGATTACGAGTCCACCACTCTTAACCACTATACCACGCTGGCTCACAAAAATGCATATGTTACTGGGCAATGTGTATGAAATGCATATAGCAGGGAGATGGACGATGACCCCCAGGGTCCCCTTCCAACTCTACAATCATATGATTCTATGATTAGTGCAAATAACATCCATACACACACACAAATATCCCATCAAGGAAATTTGCTTGTAAAATGTGTATAATAGGAGAAATTCGTATCGTGGCTGAATTTTGTACATTCTCCAGGAAATATGCATGTTCTCCAGTAAGTATGCATAGTCTGCAAGAAGCATGCCTGTTCACTATTTCTTTTTCAGAAGTTAGAGATCTGTACCTGCTGAACTGCTTTCGAACCACCACCTAATCTTAAGTGGTCCATGGCATACCTGCTCCCACTGATCAGCCACATAGCAGGAAGAAGTGTGGGTTCAAATAAAGATCAGCCTCATGAGATGCATTCCAGCTCCCTTCTTGCCACTCTCAGCTGTTCCCCATTCAGCTGAGCAATGCAAGGTAGACTGCAGAGACAGAGAAGTCTTAAAACCTGCCTCCCTCCTCTCACAATTCTGAAGGAAATTCCACCCCTCCCCCACTGTGCTGCTGTTAAGCTTAGGGAAAAGCTGAATAGCAGAATAGGCTCATTACACAAACACATACACACACCAGACCCTCCAAGTGTCCCTATTTTCCAGGGATAGTCCAGGATTTACAAAAGCTGTCCTGGTTTCTGATCTGATCCCGGAATGTCCCGCTTTTCCTTAGGACGTCCCTATTTTCATCAGAGAAATGTTGGAGGGGATGGAGTTGTCCAACCTCCCAAGCCATCTGAAGACAATCCTGTACAGTCATACCTCGGGTTCAAGTCGCTTCAGGTTAAGCCTTTTCGGGTTGTGCTCTGAGGTGACCCGGAAATAACGGAGCAAGTTACTTCTGGGTTTTGCTGCTCAATGCTCAAAATGATGTCACACACATGCTCGGCAGCAGCGAATCGCAACCCACACACGCACAGACACGCAGTTGCGAACAGGATGTGAACAGGGCTCTGGAACGGATCCCATTTGCATCCTGAGGTACCACTGTATAGGGAAGTTTTAAAAAAATGTTTAATGTTTTTATGTACGTTGGAAGCTGCCCAGAGTGGCTGGGGCAACCTAGTCAGATGGGCAGAGTATAAATAAGAAAAGTATTATTATTATTATGGAATAGGATGTCCTTCATCGGAGAAATGTTGGAAGGTATGCACACAGACGATGAAGTTAACAGATAACGTAATTTGTCAACATTGCTGCTTCCTTTTGCGATATTTGCTCTTCAGCAAAATGGAAATGAAGGCAAAATCACAGTGTTGCCTGTCATCTACGAAATCCACCTGAGGCACCACTTCTGTTTTGATTCTCCAGCCACTCCATCCCTCCCTCCTGCCTGCTACTCTTCTTTCCAGGTGTGCTGAGTTTTCTGACATCACTTCAAGCTTTGTTTACTCCGTTCACCTCTTCCTCTGCCAGATCCTGGCTGCCCTCCTCTGGCCTCTCCCTACTGTCTCTGTGCAGAAGAAGAAAGGGAGCGACAATTCCAGGAGGGGGGCACAGAGGATGAGGCTGTTGGCTTGCATCTGAGACTGAGAGGGACAAGGCCTTTTCCTTTTTAGTTTGGGGAACCTGATCCTCAGGTGCTGTTGCAGCAAAACTTATTTTACCTCCAACGTGTATTAAATGGCCCACAGTCCCATATTTCACACACACACACTCCATGGCTGCAACAGCGTCTAGGATTTTGGTGAGAGGAGTTCTTATTATGAATAAATGAAGTATTCATTCATTTATACAGTGCCTAATGCCAAAATGGGACGCGAGTGGCGCTGTGGTCTAAACCACTGAGCCTAGGGCTTGCCAATCAGAAGGTCGGCAGTTCGAATCCCCGCAATGGGGTGAGCTCCCGTTGCTCGGTCCCTGCTCCTGCCAACCTAGCAGTTTGAAAGCACGTCAAAGTGTAAGTAGATAAAAAGGTACCACTCCGGCGAGAAGGTAAATGGCGTTTCCGTGCACTGCTCTGGTTTCGCCAGAAGTGGCTTAGTCATGCTGGCCACATGACCCGGAAAAACTGTCTGCGGACAAACGCCGGCTCCCTTGGCCATTAAAGCAAGATGAGCACTGCAACCCCAGAGTCGTTCGCGACTGGACTTATCTGTCAGGGGTCCTTTACCTTTACCTTTAATGCTAAAATAGGTTACTAAGTGGTTTGCAAAGTATAAAAAGCAGTTACACACCAACACACATGAAGAATAATCTAAGGAGTATACCCTAAACCCTACACAATTCCAGAGTAGATTCTCTAAGAAGGTTAGATGGTGCCTTGTATGCCACCTTCCAGCAACTCCTGCAGCCAAGCTGGTGGCAAACAGGTTGCTCTGCCTTCCTTTGGACCACATCAGCAAGGCTGAGAAAGGGCCTTGCTTTGTCATTGAAATTCTACTCAATATTGAGTAGAATAGCATCTGCTTGTGGGCATTGGGGCGGAAGCCAGGACAGATAAGCCTACTGGCTCTACCCAACTCCATAATCATTCTGACGACCAGAGGTGGCCAGCAGGACAGTGCTGCTCATCCAGTGCTTCTCTTATTTCTCTCATTGCGTTTTCTTGTATTACAATTTGAATTCTGTGGGATGCAGATTAGGATACAATAAAATACAAAATAAGAAATAAATGAAGCAGCAAAAAGTATAATTAAACATGGTAGAGCATCTAGCATAGCACAATACCATAAAGTGAGGGAAGTGAGAGCTGGACCATAAAGAAGGCTGGCTGATCGCCGAAGAATTGATGCTTTTGAATTATGGTGCTGGAGGAGACTCTTGAGAGTCCCATGGACTGCAAGAAGATCAAACCTATCCATTCTGAAGGAAGTCAGCCCTGAGTGCTCACTGGAAGGACAGATCGTGAAGCTGAGGCTCCAATACTTTGGCCACCTCATGAGAAGAGAAGACTCCCTGGAAAAGACCCTGATGTTGGGAAAGATGGAGGGCACAAGGAGAAGGGGACGACAGAGGACGAGATGGTTGGATAGTGTTCTCGAAGCTACCAGCATGAGTTTGACCAAACTGCGGGAAGCAGTGGAAGACAGGAGTGCCTGGCATGCTCTGGTCCATGGGGTCACGAAGAGTCGGACACGACTAAACGACTAAACAACAACAACAACAACAACAACAGCAACAACATGCAGGGGATGGAAAGTTTGGGAACCACGAACCTAGACCATGATCCAGGCAACTGCACTGCATGAGGAGGATGAAGATTTAGAGGACCTGAGAAAACCCTTGTGGTTCTCGTCCACCCCAACGCCAGACCCTTCCAGATTGGCTCTCTAACTCCAGGAACAGCAAGTTAAATGGAAGAATGAAGAGTTGCAGTCCACCACCTGACATTTCAAGATCCTCCATCCCTGAACAGAAGATGAGGACCAGCACAGGCTCAGGAACAGGGTTGTGCTCATGCTCTTCAGGAATGCACAAACCAACTTAGTCAGTGCTCAGCAGTTCCTGCTCAGCTCTCAGTAGCTCCTAAGTTGGACAGCTCCCTTGCTATTTTGAAAACTTTGGACCCTGACCTATGACTGGACAGCTCCACCATAAGATGAGAGCACAGCAGCACTTTTCTACCACATGGCCCACCTTGACTAGTGACTTGCATATAAATGTACGGTGTAGGCCCTTCTGGGTACCTTTCTATATTAAAAACCAACCTTTTCTGCTATATGAGTAAACCATGCCTCCAGTTTTGATTCAAAATTCAGCTAGCACAAATCAGAGGAAGACTGATGCAATAGCTTCATTTCATAGAATCATAGAACCATGGAAGGGACCCCAAGGATCATCTAGTCCAACTCCCTGCAATGCAGGAATATCAGCTAAAGCATCCATGACAGATGGCCACCCAACCTCTGCTTTAAAATTTCCAAGGAAGGAGAGTCCACAACCTCCTGAGGGAATCTATTCCACTGTCAAACAGCTCTTACTGTCAGAAAGTTCTTCCTGATGTTGAGTCAGAATCTCCTTTCTTGTAACTTGAAGCCATGGGTTCGGATCCTGCTCTCTGGAGCAGAAGAAAACAAGCTTCTTCCCTCTTCCATGTGAAATCCCTTTAAAGACAGCTGTCATATCTCCTCTTTCTCTGTTTTTGCCAGGGTAAACCCAGCTCCTTCCTCCTCGGCCAATAAAGCAAGATGAGCGCCGCAACCCCAGAGTCGGCCACAACTGGACCTAATGGTCAGGGGTCCCTTTACTTTTACCTTACCCTCCTCTATCCCTATTAATCTATGTCACTCCTGTGTCTTGTAATCTGAGTTTGTACCCTCTGTGCTTTCTGTTCTAACACTTTCTGAGCTCTTTGTGACTTTGGAGAACGGGTGTGTAGATGCTGTCCATAGGCTGTGAATCTGTTAACTCTCTCACTTTCAGTGTTTCTTCTCCTAGCTGTTCCCCATCCGGTACTTCCCTGCTTCTGCCTTCTGAACTATGTCCCTCTGCAAACCACTGTTCCAAATCTGTACTGTCCTCCTGCTCCTGAGAAGATTCAAGATCAGGATCAGGTGTGTGTGTGTGTGTGTGTGTGTGTGTGTGTGGCTTCCACCATTTCTTAGTGCAGCCCTCCTCAGCACGGTCCCTGACAATATCTAGGGACTTTCCTTTTTTCTTAAACGATTAACGGTTGTGTTTATCACATAGCTATATACTGGAGGGTTTTGGCTTTTTTAAATGTAAACCACCAGGATCTATTAATAAGTGGCTTAAATAAAATTTTAAAATAAATATAATGAGAAACTGCAAGTTAGAGGCCACATCACAATCACCTTCTCAGTGCTTCATAACCATTCATAATAGCATCTTAGGCTTGGATACCACACAAAATGGTTTGTTCCTCTTTCATTTGACATAGGATTGAATTAGATATCCAATTTTTAATGCAATTGCTTGGTGGTAAATCTGCAAAATGTCTGGCCTGCACCGTTAACAATGGCTAGTTCATTAGCATTTATATCTTTGCAATGCCAGTTTGTGCTGTGAAAGCTGAAGATCCACAATGGCTAGAAATCTAGTCAATAAAGTAATATAAAACTGATGGATCGTGGGGTTTGGAGGTGGGGATCAATAGTCAATGTGTGTTTAAATATCAGTAGAGTGGAGTGTGGCTTGCCGGTTGAATCTTTTCCAAAATTATTATAATGAAGAGCAGTTTTTAAAACTCTCTCTATCAAAACTAAATCTATTACTTGGGATGAACAACACTGTGTTGTATCAACAGCAGGCCCTGCCTGATTCATTCATAAAAGAGGAGGGCAGAAAAATAGACATGTATGTGGGTTTCCAATTCCACAAGTTTCTCTGGTTTAAAGGCTTCTGTTCCTTCAAGCTGAATGAATTACTTTAATGAGGTGTCTTTGCTGTGCAGGTACATAGAAAGGAAGTGGTGCATGGTTTTCATGAAACAGGAAGTGGGCAGGAGGACATGTCCTCCTCTAAAAAGGCCACGAGAAAATTCTTGACCAAACTTGCAAGCCTTCGTGGGAAAGTGGGAAAACCCTTTTACAGATAACCACCCACTAAAACCTGAAATGTTGTCCCAGTAGCATCTTGTCCTTCTCATCTTCCATTCTTAGAAATCTACAGCTGCCTTTGTGGTCATTTATAGCAGATAAGAGATGTCACGATAAATGGCTGTCTCACTATGACAACCTCCTTTCAAATTATTGTTAAAATTCAAAGAAACACAGGCAGAAAAATCCGAAGCGTGTTTACGCAGAACTGAAACCCACTGAGCTGAATTGAATTTACTCGTCAGTAGGTGTCTTTAGGACTGAAGCCTCAAAAGACAATATAGAGGCCGGCAGGTGGGGTTGGGGAGAGAATTTACTTGGAAGTAAGTCAGCGGGCTTTCTTTAGAGTAGAGATGCATATAATTGCAACGACACAACCTCTTTGTTTCACAGATTTGCATGGCGGTTATGCAACTGATCTGAGAAACGATGACAGGGTTTGGAGACAGTCAGCGATTACTTCTTATTTCCTCTCTTTTTTCCTCCTCCAGCGAGTTCAGCCCACAAAAGGGAAGGGCTATGCCCAGTGGATGGAATTACCATTGTTTACTTGTTTAAATTATTTACAAAGGTGGGGTACTGTAATTTTTAAAAAGAAAACCGATGCAATAAAGTCAAGTTGGCATCATAATTACTAGAAGGAAATGGGGAGAGGGAACCAGCATGATAAATCAGAGCCAGAAACAAAGTTACAAAGGTTTGGAGAAATAGAAAAGCATGCAAATTTGAAGTGAGGAGGTTAATGGATTTCTCAGGAGAGGGAGTTAAAAAAATGTGGGGCCTCTCTGAGAAGGCCCTGCCTCTGGTACCCACCAATCTGGTGGTGGGTCAAATAGAACATGGTCTCTGAAATTAATCTTAGAACCCAGATAGGCTTCTAAGGGTATAAAGGTAAAGGTAAAGGGACCCCTGACCATTAGGTCCAGTCGTGACCAACTCTGGGGTTGCGGCCCTCATCTCGCTTTACTGGCCGAGGGAGCCGGTGTACAGCTTCCAGGTCGTGTGGCCAGCATGACTAAGCCGCTTCTGGCTAACTAGAGCAGTGCACGGAAACGCTATTTACCTTCCCACTGGAGCAGTACCTATTTATCTACTTGCACTTTGAGGTGCTTTCGAACTGCTAGGTTGGCAGGAGCAGGGACTGAGCAACGGGAGCTCACCCCGTCGCGGGGATTCGAACCACCAACCTTCTGATCGGCAAGTCCTAGACTCTGTGGTTTAACCCACAGCGCCACCCGCGTCCCTTCTAAGGGTATAGGCTGACCCCAAACCTTAAATTATGAAACTAACTCTTTGAGCTGAAAAAAAGTATAGCCTGCCAATGAAGGCTGCATGTACAGGCCATCCAAAAACAGTCTTCTCCAATCAAAAACTTCTGGAGTGTCTTCAATGGCAGCCCAATAAAGAGAGCATTACAGTAGTTCATTCTGGGAGTAATCACCAGAGTTGTTCATTTACAAGGGTGTTGTGAGGAGGAGATGGAGAGGGGGTAGAGTCATGTGTACACCACCTCAAGCTCCTCGGAGGAAAGATAGAATATAAACATAATAAATTAATGAAAATGCCAAAAGTTCACATTGTTTCAGAGAGAGGGAATGTTTCAGTGGTACAGCTGAAGCTCTGCAGGCAGAATGACCCTGGTTTAATCCCTGGCATCTCCCATAGAGTAGGTGGTGGGAAAAGTCCTCTCCCCAAGATACTGGAGAGCTGTGGCCAGGGATGATGGGATCTATAGTGCAGTGACACCTGTTGGGCACCCGTTTGGGGAAGGCTGGAGTAGGGAGTGAAGCACTTGCCGGACCAATGACCTTTCTACATTTGCTTGTTTTTACATTGCTGCGCCTCTCAGTATGGGCTAAAAAAAAAAGCAATGATAATTAAAATATCACACGAGATTTTCACACATACTGCTTGCCTGCATTTTAAGCAGCAGGGTTTGGGACTCCGCTGAAGCCCCCTTTCACCTAAATCTCTGCCAAGCCCCATCACCAATATTCCCTGAAATTTCAAACCACACCCCTGGGATTTTGCAGGGTTGCAGAAGCATTTGTCCCAAGCTAACCTATTTCTCTCCCCTCCTTCCTCTTTTTATCTTCTTATACAACTGAACGTGTGTGTGTGTGTGTGTGTGTGTGTGTGTGTGTGTAACCATTTCAGTTTGGCTTTCCTTTGGAAACTATAAATAGATTTTAATGTTCAGTATTTTTTTTCCTGTTGCAAAACCGCTGTTTCCTGCCTTCTCTGAAAGCCACCTCCCCTCCCAGCAAACATTTTATGTGGCTAGCTATTATACAACATTCTCAGACGCTTTGACACTTCTATTTTGTACTCAACAACTTGCTTTCAAACTTGCATTCTCCTTCAGTTAAAGCTTGCATGATTTGCTGGTAAATACTGCCCAAGGCGCGTGTTTCCTTTTGGAAATGAGGCAATGAAGAGACTTTGGTGCCTTTAGGATATATGGCTTATTTACACACATATACAACCTGAGCCTGCGATGGAGGGGTTCGCAGCACTGACACTCAAAGGGGGGTCTTGCTCTCCCATGGCTGTGAAGAAATCCACCATGGCTCTCTGACCCTCTGCTCCAGCTTGCTGTGTTTCACAAACTGCCACTTGGAGTTTGGATTTGATATCCCGCCTTTCACTCCCTTTAAGGAGTCTCAAAGCGGCTAACATTCTCCTTTCCCTTCCTCCCCCACAACAAACACTCTGTGAGGTGAGTGGGGCTGAGAGACTTCAAAGAAGTGTGACTGGCCCAAGGTCACCCAGCAGCTGCATGTGGAGGAGCGGAGACGTGAACCTGGTTCACCAGATTACGAGACTACCGCTCTTAACCACTACACCACACTTTCCCTCTCTCAACTCATATCCTTGGCAACTGAAATCCTAAACCACTACTCTCCTTCTAATCGGGTCTTTTTCCTGCAAACTCAGAGCTGTCCACCCCCTTGCTGATTGGCAAAGTCTTTGCCTGCTTAATGGCTTTCCTAATGGTCCTTTGCTATCCCTTTGTATTTGGTTAATGGCCCATCTCCCAGGTGATTTCCTGAACAGGGAAAACTGGTTTGGCCTGTACTTTAATACTTTGCTAAATCCCGTGCCTGGCCCGCGGGAATTAGAAGGGTGGTCCAGGAATTAGAAAGGGGGTCCAGGCACCCCACAAGCCCATACAAATACATTTAGGACTAGGGTGCCACTAACCAGCACTGAGCAATCTCAAGTTATGCAAGACGAACCTTTATCAGCTGGAAGGCTGCACTCCTTCTCTGTGTGTGTCACATATCAGTGCCAAAAGCAAAACTGAGCACAGTCAGAGATGAAGCTGGGCAGAACCAATTTAAATTTTACTTTTTACAGTAGCTTGGTTTCTACATAAACATATACCAGGCTCTTTAGGGCTGGATGAAATCTATTTCAGCAAGGTGGACATTTCCCCCAAAGGAACACTTTTGCATGAATATTCACCCTGCCAAATCTTGTTCAGTGCCATGGATGGTTCTCCTTTCTCATTCGTGGTTCAGCTCAATGGGTGACCCCAGCCAATCAGGAGTCATGCTGCGAAAGTGATGGCCATGGGTCACATGCTTTGCAGGCCTGTTCTAAATGTAGCTATGAACTGTGCTTCTGGAGTATCTCCTAGATTTGTCAGGAAATGCATTTGTTGTTGTTTTTCACTTTAGTTTTCTCTCTCCCTTGTGAACAAAGAAGCTCAGAGATGGATCTGACACAGTCATTGACAAGACTCATTATTCCCCATCAGCAATTCATTAGGCTGTGCGTGGGATTTCCGATTCAGTTCTACTTGGAGTTTATTCCCAGCTCTTTGGACAGGAAACCCTATTAACCCAGCAGCTCTTTCCTCAAGCACAACACCAAGAATTTCCTTTAAGACAAAGGGAAGTTTCCTTTTTATTATTGACTCGATTCAGACCTTCTTCCGGCCAGTCCATAATCCAAGGCTGTGAAAACACATGGAGCTTCGCATTAGCATTTGTCAAACAATCTAGTTTTGTTTGGCCAACACCGAGACGCTGCAGTTTAGAAAAAGATACACGTTTCCCCTGTCTGTCTACTTAGGTCTTAATTTTCAGATACCTGGATCCACTCCCAGCTCCTATTGACTTTGAGGAAGCGAAGAATGAAAAGCATGTCTATCTAGAGAGATTAGGAGGAAGGGGCTGGAGCTAAAGTAGATGACAGGGGATCATTTTTGTATTAGACTCATACATTTTACAACCGTAGCAGGAAAAGTTAACTGACCTTTGCTCCCCTATGCTAGGATTTGCTGCAATGGCAAATCAATACTTAGAGTGGGGTATATCAACAGAGGGATGGGCCGTAGCTCAGTAGCAGAATAGATAAATGTGGATATCACAATGTTGCAGCACTCTAGGATGGATTAATCTCTCAGATTTGGTTCTCTCAATTCCTTACCTATCTATGTATTTTCTTTTGTCCAGACCCAGGATTTGTCACCTTGGGAATTGCTTTTGTTTCTATGTATTAGGATTTTCTTTTTTTCCTTAAATTGTTAAAGATCGTGTTTATCATATAGTTATGGTTATTGTTAAGGGTGCTGAGAGACCCCATTCCCCTCACAGAGCTACAATTTCCAGAGTGGTTTAACAGTCAATCCCTCTTCATGGGGAACTTTGGGGTTTGTAGTTCTGTGGGGGAAATAAGGGGCCTCCAAAACACTCGCAGCATCTTTAGCAAACTACGGATCCCAGAATTCCTTAGGAAATGTCATCACTATTCAAAGTGGTACCATGCCTACATAGCCCTGCCTTGCTTTCTGTTTCTTGGTCACATGAGGGTGTAACAGAACTCTTGGAACTGCAGTGACTACATTATTACATGAGCACTGTTCCACAGCATTTGATATTTTCATTTACATACATTCATTCGAAATAAGATGGGTTTATGAAGCAATTCTATATCCTCCCACCACGCTGACGAAGAATTCTACGAAACAGTTGTCAATATACGGAATCACTGTTCAGTGTTGGACATCGTATTTGCTGAATACACAAAGCTTCACAGCTTATCTTTCATCGTACTAAGTCTGGTACCTCGCTTCATTTAAAGATTTTCAGAGACTTGGAGACTAAAGATTTCATTTTGTACTTGTTATGGTTTGAAGGAATTCTATAAAGATTGTCTGTTGTGTATGTACATGGTCATTGTGTTGCCTAGATATTGCTGACATTCTCTTTGCAACACGGGTTTGTTTGGTTACTAAAAGCCAACCACCAGCACAAGAGCAAACTCCCTTGGCGTGGTTTCCAGCAACTAGTATTCAGAAGTATTACTGCTTTTTACAGCAGAGTCACAGTAGCCACAGCTGGTCCAAACCTGTTTCAAAGCCATCCAAGTTAGTGGCCATCACTGCTTCCTGGGGGAGTAAGCGCTGGTTTTTCAAAGGCACCCCATCATAGATTCCCCACCCTCTTTTCCTCCTCTTCCTCCTCCTAGCTGATTCTTACCAGCCACAGAGCTCTTATAAGAAGCCAAGAATTTACAGGCAGTGTTGTGTGCACGGGACCCTCGGTGTTATTGATGACACAGGTTGTTCGTGCCCATCTAATTCCAAACAAAGCCATCCATCTTGGAACATCCGCAGGGCACAGCAGCTGCCGGGGACGTGGACAGACGGGACGAAAGTGAGCTGCGGTGTTTTGGCAACGAGGCGTTATTGCGCAGGAGGACCCAAGGAGTCTTCTGTGTGAGCGATGCTCCCCATAAATCTGCCGGTTATCTAGCAGGTACGGCACCAGCCCCTGCTAAATACATGCAGTAGCCTGTGTGCCAGCAGCGTTGTGTTTACAGTACACAACACCTGCCAGATATTTATACCGAGGTGGAAGGCAAATCTATTAACGTGAGCAAGCCTCCCTTTTTTATTTTATATTGCTCCTGCCTCTTCTGCCTTTGCCTGGTGGTCACAGCAGTGCTGACGTGCCTGCTTTATCGCATCCTCGCCGTTCTGCCTGAACGATGGGCCAGATGGTTATTTTCAGGCTCAAGCAAATCTCCAGCACTGGAGGACTGGTGCATTCTGCAAGTTCACTACTGCTCAAGCATGGAATCTCCTCTCCGGTGTTCAAACTGGTACCTTGGAGAATCAAAGATTTCATTTTGGAGAAGCTTCACATTCACCCGGTGCTATACCAGCTGCACTGGCTTCCGGTGGAGTACAGGATCAGGTTTAAGGTGCTGGTTTTAAATTTTAAAGCCCTATACGGCCTAGGAGCCTTGTACCTATGGGACCACCTCTCCTGGTATGTCCCACAGAGGAACTTATGGTCTTCAAATAAAAACATCCTGAAGGTCCCAGGCCACAGAGAGGTTACGCTGGCCTCAACTAGAGCCAGGGCTTTTTTGGCTGCGGCTCCAATCTGGTGGAACACTCTGTCACAAGAGACTAGGGCCCTGCGGGACTTGACATCTTTCCACAGGGCCTGCAAGACAGAGCTGTTCCACCAGGCCTTTGGTCAGGGCGTAGCCTGACTCCCTCCTTTGGCAATCTTCACAGAACTTTAGCTTAATGGTTGCCATCAATTTGATTTGATTTTAATTAATTTTTATAATGAAATGTTGCACTATTTGATTTTTGTTAGCCGCCCTGAGCCCAGCTTCGGCTGGGGAGGGCGGGATATAAATAAAAATTATTATTATTATTATTATTATTATTATTATTATTATTAATTATTATTATTATTCAGTCTCCCCCACTATGGTGCAATCAAGCTGTTGTTGTTGTTGTTGTTGTTGTTGTCTTAACTGCATCTCCCACGATCCCTCAGCACCGGCCATGCTAGCTGGGGCTGATGTGAACTGTAGTCCAAAACTGATGGAGGGCACTTCTAGTGCAGCGGTGGTGAACCTCTGACTCTCCAGACTTTGCTGAACTACAATCTCCATCAGCCCTAATGAGCATAGCCAATGGGCAGGGATAATGGGAGTTGTATTTCAGCAGCATCAGCAGGGTTAGAGGGAGAAGCAAGCAAACCTGAAGGCAGTATCTGAAAGGAATTCGGATAGCTCAGTGTATATGAGAGTACATCCTACTAGAGTAATCATAGTCAGCCTCTTATGTCTGAGATTAAAGAGATAAAGGGTAAAGGGTAAATGGCCTCGGTCCAGTATACTTGAAGGAGCGTCTCCACCCCCATCGTTCTGCCTGGACACTGAGGTCCAGCGCCGAGGGCCTTCTGGTGGTTCCCTCGCTGCAAGAAGCCAAGTTACAGGGAACCAGGCAGAGGGCCTTCTCGGTAGTGGCACCTATCCTGTGGAATGCCCTCCCACCAGATGTCAAAGAGAAAAACAACTACCAGACTTTTAGAAGACATCTGAAGGCAGCCCTGTTTAGGGAAGCTTTTAATGCTTAATAGGTTATTGTATTTTAATATTCCATTGGAAGCCGCCCAAAGTGGCTGGGGAAACCCAGCCAGATGGGCGGGGTATAAATAATAAATTATTATTATTATTATTATTATTATTATTATTATTATTATTATTATTATTCAAGGGACCCCTGACAGTTAAGTCTAGTTGCGAACAACTTTGGGGTTGTGGCGCTCATCTCGTTTTACAGGCCGAGGGAGCCGGCGTTTGTCCGCTCCGCAGACAGCTTTTCTGTGACCAGCATGACTAAGCCGCTTCTGGTGCAACAGAACACTGACACCAGAGCAGTGCACGGAAACACTGTTTACCTTCCCACCAGAGCGGTACCTATTAATCTACTTGCACTTTTTGGCATGCTTTCGAACTGCTAGGTTGGTAGGAGCTGGGACAGAGCAACAGGAACTCACCCCATCACGGGGATTCAAACCGCCGACCTTCTGATCGGCAAGCCCAAGAGGCTCAGTGGTTTAGAACACAGCGCCACCCGCGTCCCACTATGTCTGAGATTACAAACTACAAATTAGAAAATACTATATTAGAAAATACAATATTAGATTAGAAAATACAATGGAAAGTATTAAAGAAAGAAATAAGAGAAGAAAGAAAGAAAGAAAGAAAGAAAGAAAGAAAGAAAGAAAGAAAGAAAATGAGTTTGTCAGTGGATTTCACTCGAAAGCTCATACCAGTAATTAATCTCACTAATTATTGCAAACTATAGTTTATAATTTGTTTATTTATAGTAATAACTATAATAACAAAATGCAATACCAGAGAGTAATTTGGAAAACCATCAGTCGAGGAGGATGGAACTCTTAGGCTGTTAAAGGCAAATGTTTGTTATGTTATATATAAGTTAGAAGTTATGTTTAAAAATATGTGTAAAAACCAATAAAAATATTTTTAAAATAAAATAAAAAGTGGTTCAGACAAGCACATGGAGGACAAGGCATTCAATGGCTACTGACCCCAATGTCTATATTCTATCTTCATTGTTAGAGACAGCATACCTTTGAATATCAGTGGCTGTGAATCACAAGTGCTGAGAGGGTTATCTCCCGCTTGGACTACTGAAATGTGTTCTACGTGGGGCTACCTTTGAAGGTGACCCAGAAACTGCAATTAATCCAAAATGCGGCAGCTAGACTGGTGACTGGGAGCGGCCACCAGGACCACATAACACCAGTCCTGAGAGATCTGCATTGGCTCCCAGTACGTTTCCGAGTACTGTAACCAGGGCTATCGACTGTCTGGCTCCGAAGCGCCCTCTCCGATTGCATGGAACCCGGACAGCCCCGTGATTTTCTTCGGAGCTGAGGGCGATGAAACAATCGCTGAGACGGCTAGAGCGTCGGTGGCAGAAAACTCACTCCGAATCTGACTGGACACAGGTTAGAGCTCAACGTCGAGCCTACCAAGTGGCGATAGCGACGGCGAAGAAGACTTTCTTCGCCGCCTCTATTGCATCTGCAGAAAATAGTAGCAGGAGACTCTTTCAGGTGGTTCGCAATTTAACGGAACCACCTTTACCACCGGGGCCTTGTAAAGACCCCAAGATGTCCTGCAACGATTTTGCAAAGTTTTTTTCAGATAAAATGACTCATATTCGGAAGGAGCTAGACACCACCGTGGGAGCAGGGCTGGGGCGGGAGAGTGCTGGAGCTCTGTCTGGTCAAGTTGCATGGAATCAATTTTAATCCGTTACCCCCGAGGGTGTGGACAGGCTGCTTGGACACGTGAAACCAACCACCTGTCTCCTTGATCCTTGCCCATCCTGGCTAATAAAAGCAAGCCGGGAAGGGCTGAGCGATGGGCTCTGTGGGGTGGTGAATGCTTCCCTCTGTGAGGGAACATTCCCAGATCCGCTGAAAGAGGTGGTCGTTAAACTGCTTCTTAAAAAACCATCTTTAGACCCGGCCAGTATGGCCAACTATCGCCCAGTCTCAAATCTTCCATTCTTGGGCAAGGTGATTGAGCGCGTGGTTGCTGAACAACTCCAGGCACACCTGGGGGATGCGGACCATTTGGATCCCTTCCAATCGGGATTCAGGCCTCACCATGGGACTGAAACTGCCTTGGTCGCGCTGGTTGATAATCTCCTGCGAGCTAGGGACAAAGGTGAGAGTTGTTTCCTGTTTCTGCTGGATCTCTCAGCGGCCTTTGATACAATCGACCATAACATCCTTCTGGACCGTCTAGAGGGGCTGGGAGCTGGGGGCACTGTTATACAGTGGTTTCGCTCCTTCCTCTTGGGCCGTGTTCAGAAAGTGGTGGTGGGGGGATGAGTGTTCAGACCCCTGGGCCCTCACTTGTGGGGTGCCTCAGGGTTCTATCCTCTCCCCCATGCTTTTTAACATCTATATGAAGCCGCTGGGAGAGATCATCAGGGGGTTTGGACTGGGTGTCCATCAATATGCAGATGATACCCAGCTCTACCTCTCTTGTAAATCAGAACCAGTGAAGGCAGTGAAGGTCCTGTGTGAGTGCCTGGAGGCGGTTGGAGGATGGATGGCGGCTAATGGATTGAAGTTGAATCCAGAAGTACTGTTTTTGGGAGACAGGGGGCAGGCTCGTGTGGAGGACTCCCTGGTCCTGAATAGGGTAACTGTGCCCCTGAAGGACCAGGTGCGCAGCCTGGGAGTCATTTTGGACTCACAGCTGTCCATGGTGGCACAGGTCAATTCTGTATCCAGGGCAGCTGTCTACCAACTCCACCTGGTACGCAGGCTGAGACCCTACCTGCCCACGGACTGTCTCGCCAGAGTGGTGCATGCTCTAGTTATCTCCCGCTTGGACTACTGCAATGCGCTCTACGTGGGGCTACCTTTGAAGGTGACTCGGAAACTACAACTAATCCAGAATGCGACAGCTAGACTGGTGACTGGGGGCGGCCGCCGAGACCACATAACACCGGTCTTGAAAGACCTACATTGGCTCCCAGTACGTTTCCGAGCACAATTCAAAGTGCTGGTGTTGACCTTTAAAGCCCTAAACGGCCTCAGCCCAGTATACCTGAAGGAGCGTCTCCACCCCCATCGTTCTGCCCGGACGCTGAGGTCCAGCGCCGAGGGCCTTCTGGTGGTTCCCTCATTGCGAGAAGCAAAGCTACAGGGAACCAGGCAGAGGGCCTTCTCGGTAGTGGCGCCCGCCCTGTGGAACGCCCTCCCATCAGATGTCAAAGTGATAAATAACTACGTGACATTCAGAAGGCATCTTAAGGCAGCCCTGTTCAGGGAAGTTTTTAAACTGTGATATTTTACTGTATCTTTGGTTTTTATGGAAGCCACCCAGAGTGGCTGGGGAAACCCAGCCAGATGGGCGGGGTACAAATAATAAATTATTATTATAATATTATTATAATATTATTATTCCACTCAGCTCCTGCTTGCAGGCTTCCCAAAGGGATCTGGTTGGCCACTGTGAGAACAGGATGGTGGGTGGGATGTGTCTTTGGCCTGATGCAACAGGCCTCTTCCTCCCTAGTCACCCACGTCACTCCCACGACTGGTAACCTGATCTTGTAACCATTGTGCTTTCTGTGCTGCTGCCTTATCTGCTTTTCTTGACCTTGGGCTGTGTGGATGAACGCTTTCCAGAGAAAGTGAGTCTGTTAACTCTCTCTCTCCCCATTCTCCTCCTCCTAGCTGTTCCCCATCCAGTACTTCCCAGCTTCTGCCTTCTGAACTATGTCCCTCTGCAAACCACTGTTCCAAATCTATACTGTCCTCCTGCTCCTGGGAGAATTCAGGATCTGGATCAGGAGCAGGGGGGAGGGGGAGGCTCCCACCATTCCTCCTCAGTGAAGCCCTTCTCAGCACAGTCCCTGATAACGGGCCTTTTTTGCAGTGGCTCCCTGCTTGCAGGATGATCTCCCCAGGGAGGTCCGCCAGGCACCTTCATTACATATGTTTAGATGCCAGGCAAAAACATTACTCTTCTCCTAGGCCTTTGGCTAATTCAGCAATCTATGGCCCTTCAAACTGTGGGGAGGGGTTGTTTTTGTTTTTGTTTGTTACTATGGTATGTATTTTTGTCTTTCTACATTGCAAACTGCCCTATGATCCTCAAAAGAAGGGCAGTATAGAAATATAATTAATATAAATAATATAAATATAGATATAGTAAATAATAATCTTAGATCCTTTAGCCTTATGTCAGGGGGAAACAATGATCTTTGCTATGGCAGATTGCGGGGTTACAAACAATACCTCATTTTCACCTATGAGATGCTGGAGAGCAGAAATTTATTTATTTACAAATGATCAGCCTTTCCTTATTCTTCTCATGTCCAAAATGGAAATCAATCTTGTGAATATGGATCTGTATCCAAACGATACAGAACTGATTACATTTCCCTCCCTGTTGACATTGTGTTTCCCTTTGCATTGGAACAAATGGGTTGAAATAATGTAAGGACCAAGTAATTTAGCCAGTGCAAGCAGCAAGCCAAATAACATGAGATTTTGTTGAAAGATGAACCGCAGCGGAAAGGAAGCAGTGCTGCAGGGGATGGACAAAGGGCAGAATGCAAAACAATGCCTTCTTACACCTCCACCTGTTATGTACTGAAGTTCTCACCCTGGGCCAGCAGGGGAATACTGTAGATAGTTATGCAAATGAAGGACCGAAAGTGACGTTCAGTGATTGGATAGTTTGTATGCAAATGAAGGATCGAAAGTGACGTTCAGTGATTGGATAGTTTGTATGCAAATGAAGGATTGAAAGTGACGTTCAGTGATTGGATAGTTTTAGAAAGTTGTTACAGTAACGTTGTACTGGAGCTCTATATAAGCAGGCTGACTGAGCCCTTCAGCTCAGTTCTGTTCTGGCCTCTGAATAAACAAGAGCTGTCTGAAGAATCGCTGTGTCGTCTGATATGTTCGCCCACAACTTAACACCACCAATGACCTTCCAGGGGCTGTCATTGCTAATGGAATGCCACTCTGCTTTTCTAGGGACTTCTGCTTATATTCAGTTGGCCTCACCTGTCACGCATACAGGTTGCACAATCCATTTGGCAGTGCAGGATATGGATCACCATGTTGCAGTGTTTCGATCCTCAGAGACTCACAAGCCTGTCACAGCAAGGGCTGGGTGATATACCAATATATTTTCCAAAACCGATTTGATATCATATATCAGTTTCATAATTTTTCACCTGGCAATATATCGCGAATCATGATATGTGTGGGTGTTTGCTATGCAAAAATCACAATGTGGAGGAAACCGTGAAGCCAGCCAGTGCCTCTGCATAGCTCCATCCTTATTTCAGACATCGTGATATATTGGTATACAGCAATACCTAGTTTTGAGTCCACCCTGTTTAGTGTCCATTTCGTGGAATGTCCGCAGCAAACACGGAAGTACTGGAATGGGTTACTTCTGAGTTTGCCGCCCGCGCCCACGCAGAAGCGCTAAATCACGCTTCGTGCATGCGCAAAACTGCAAAACTGCTCACACGCATGCACAGAGCGGCGCTTTGTCAAGCGTCCCTTTTGTCAAGCGTCCGGGGCTCTGGAACGGATCCCGGACTCAAAACAAGGTGCCACTTTATCACCATGTTTAGCTGGTGAAATATCACAATGTCGAAAACCAGATACCGCCCAGCCTTACCTTTCACCTTTACATAATTCCATCCTTATTTCAGACATACAGTCGTACATTGGAATTTGAATGGCTTAGTTCCCGAACGTTTTGGCTCCCTAACGATCGAAAACTGGAAGTGATTGTTTGGGTTTTCGAACATTCTTTGGAACCCAAACGTTCTACACGACTTCCACAGCTTCCAATTGTTTGCAGGAGAGCCAGTGTGGTGTAGTGGTTAAGAGCGGTAGACTCGTAATCTGATGAACCGGGTTTGTGTCTCCGCTCCTCCACATGCAGCTGCTGGGTGACCTTGGGCTAGTCACATTTCTTTGAAGTCTCTCAGCCTCACTCACCTCACAGAGTGTTTGTTGTGGGGGAGGAAGGGAAAGAAGATTGTTAGCCGCTTGGAGACTCCTTCGGGTAGTGATAAAGTGGGATATCAAATCCAAACTCTTCTTCTTCTTCTTCTTCTTCTTCTTCTTCTTCTTCTTCTTCTTCTTCTTCTTCTTCTTCAGGTAGTGATAAAGCGGGATATCAAATCCAAACTCCTCCTCCTCCTCCTCCTCTTCTTCTTCTTCTTCCCAAATATTTGGGAAGTTGAACGGATTCTTTTTGACTTCCCAGGTACGTCTGTATTGCAATGTATAGCTGGTGATATATGGTGCGTTGAAAACCAGACATCGCCCAGTCCTGGTAACAACTGCACCAGGAAGTCTAGCAAAGGAGCTACAAAATGCTTATTGAAACAGGGAGAAAAAGAGAGAGAGAGAGGATCCTTTTCTCCTTCCTCTGTCAGAGAACCCTTTTCTTCCTCCTTCCCAGAAGAGAGAATGCAACAAATGCTCCAATGACATCACCAGGAAGAGGCTGCTTGCTCATTCTCTGGAACATGACAAAAGTTAAGAGTTAAGGCCGGCTCTTGCCACTTGTCTGATCTGGCACGCTCCAGCCAACAGCTGGTGGAGGCAACTAATTAGGCCCCTGCTCCACTCGGAGCCGCAGAGTACAGCTTTCATTGGCAAAGAAAGGCAGCCCGCATCAGCCGGTCCCCCTCTTTTTATTAACAGAGGCCTGCGCCATCAGATTACCTTGGCCAAGGTCCAAGGCCTACATGTCCCTTGCCTGCCTGATTTTCACCATGGCAACAGGGATGCTAGCTTTGCCAAAGAAGCAGCTGGTAGATGGTTGGTAGATTACCTGCCAAACAGATTTACTAGCCTCAGAGCGCAGCAGCGGGGCTCTAGGATGGGTTAAATAAAGACTAGAAAGAGGGAAAGGAAGAAGAAGAAGAGGGAGGGTTTTTTTCCCCCTGTAACAAAAAGATGCTTATCCCTTTTTAAAACATCCCCCAGCCCCCCTTTTAAAGGTTTCCAGACATCCAGCTGCTGATTTGTGGGCAGACCACATCCCTATTCTTCTGGGTATGAAAGGCATTAAACAAATTAGGCTTTATCTTAATTTTAAGTCCCTCCTGGGCAGTCATTCTACAAACAGAATGTGTGTGTGTGTGTGTGTGTGTGTGTGTGTGTGTGTGTGTATTACCTCTCTTTTCTAAAAGGCTTATTTCCATAACTGGATGCCCTGCCCAGTTTTGGGAGACATCTGTTGCCTTTTGCTCTGATTTTGACACGTCGGTTACAGATTCAGACCAGAACTTGGTGTTTTTTTGTTTTTTGTCCCCCCCCCCCTTGCAGCGAGCAAAAGCCTGGCGTTAGCTCCAGCTACAAGGCTGGAACCATCAAATCCATGACGCAAATTAAGAGGCAAGCCAATCCCATAAAACGAGAGAGGGCTTGTCATGAAATGGGGAGAACATTATGGGAATGCAGATGGTTTCATGGGAGTGCATATTGTAAGAATACAGTGGTACCTTGGTTCTCAGATGCCTTGGTACTCAAACAACTTGGAACCCAAACACTGCAAACCCAGAAGTAAGTGTTCCGGTTTGCGAACTTTTTTCGGAAGTCGAACGTGCTCCGTTTTGAGTTGATTTTATATGATTTTTAAAGAACTGTCAAGTCAAAAGGATACATTTATGCATAATATTTGTAACATTTAACAGCTTTAAAGATGCCCCCCCCCCGTAATTTCTGTAACAGTCTCTGTTTTCATATCTCCATGCTGGAAGATGTGTATTATCAGGAGAGAGAATGCTCAGGAAGCTGCAGAAATCTAAGGAGATCCTGATCCGAAACTGTTGACCACACTCTGAGAGCCTTTAGTGCAAGAGAAATATTTGCTGCTTCCTGTTTTTGGCCAGGCAGTGGCAGATGGTGAGGACACCTGTTCTTCTCAGACCAGCTTTTTGCTCTTGTCTTCTCTCGCCCCGGCCCAAAGAGTGTTTGTTTATTGTGAATCCAACCTCTCTTTGGGGACAAGCGGGCGAAATTAGCACAAAAGAATCTCTCTCTGTGTGTGTATGTGGGTGTGAAGTGCAACACAAAACCTTTACGGCGACAAAAGTCACATCGGGCCTTTTCTTTGGACCCTAATGCTTTGGCGACATCCTGCCCACTTCAGATGGACAGAACCAAGGTGCACTTCTGCAGCCTCGAGCAGGCTGAAAAAGGGCCCTAGCTTAGGAAAGCTTAATAAATCCATCTGCCTTAATTGTCGAGTTCTCGGGGCATGAAAGGCAGAGACAAAGGAAGAATGCTAAATGGGTCCTCCGCACTCCCTCCGAGCCCCCAAGGGAAGGGAAGTTTAAGGAGCTAAAGCAGAAAAGGATTCATTATTGCCGAGGCTTTTTTTCTTACGAGCATCGTGTGTGAGCTTGCTTGTGTCGCTTTTCCTGTGGAGACAGCAGTTGTCAAGGTCGCGCCTTAATTACTTACCGTTTGGGGCGGGAGGAAGGAGAGGTCATCGCTCCAATGTCAGCATCAAATCCCAAAGGGTAACACGCAAAATGGCTGAGAGATACAATATTTATGAGCGCAACAATGCCTATTTTCAACAGTCTTGTGGAGGACCCCATCTTATCTCTCCTTGGATCTGGGGACGTCCGATTTGTCCAGTGTCGGTTTAATTGGTACATCAATCAACTAAAATCTTCCTTTCAGCATAAAATCTGCACTCTGATACATCAGCAATGCCGTCGCCGGAGATCTGTGCCACCCTCGCCTTCTGTGGAGAGTGCAAAGAACTGTTTCCCTCCTTTCAGTGCCAGTTTTCATACTGGGGGTGGGGTGGGGGTGGGGAATGGGGGGATCCCATGCCGGTTAAACCCGAATCTGCCAGAAATTTTGCATTTAGCTTGTAAAGCCAGCTTGGCGTTCCTTCTAGAAAAAAGAAACACTGGAACTGATGCCAACACTTCTACTGAATATGGACATCCCATGGTACTGGTGGGATTTGGAGTAGTTTGTGGGTTTGGTTTGGTTTGGTTTGGTTTTTTTAAGAGGTGCTTTGGTGTATCACTGCAGCAGGGTGTGCATTGGCCATTGTGTGGGCTGAATTCAGAAATATTTCCCTCCTTCCTAACCAAAGCATGATGTCAGCAACAACCCCCTCCCAAATTAGATCAGCCTCCCCCCCCCAAAAAAAGCTTAGTGTTGCTCTTGCCCCTTACAACTCTGTATTTTTATCTATCATCTATCTATCTATCCGGGATGTGGGTGGCGCTGTGGGTTAAACCACAGAGCCCAGGACTTGCTGTTCAGAAGGTCGGCGGTTCGAATCCCCATGACGGGGTGAGCTCCCGTTGCTCGGTCCCTGCTCCTGCCAACCTAGCAGTTCGAAAGCACGTCCAAGTGCAAGTAGATAAATAGGTACTGCTCCGGCGGAAAGGTAAACGGCGTTTCCGTGCGCTGCTCTGGTTCACCAGAAGCGGCTTAGTCATGCTGGTCACATGACCTGGAAGCTGTACGCCGGCTCCCTCGGCCAATAAAGTGAGATGAGCGCCACAACCCCAGAGTCGGTCACGACTGGACCTAATGGTCAGGGGTCCCCTTTACCTTCCTCTATCTATATCTATATCTATCTATCGTCTATCTATCTATCATCTATCTATATCTATCTATCTATATCTATCTATCTATCTATCTATCATCTATATCTATCTATCTATATCTATCTATCATCTATCTATCTATCATCTATCTATATCTATCTATCATCTATCTATCTATCATCTATCTATATCTATCATCTATCTATCTATCTATCTATCTATCATCTATCTATCTATCATCTATCTTTCATTTATCTATCTATCATCTATCTATCTATCATCTATCTATCTATCTATCTATCAGCTTTCTATCTATCTATCTATCATCTATCTATATCTATCTATCATCTATCATCTATCATCTATCTATCTATCTATCTATCTATCTATCTATCTATCATCTATCTATCATCTATCTATATCTATCATCTATCATCTTTCTATCTATCATCCATCTATCATCTATCAGCTATCTATATCTTTATCTTCCTATATAGATGAAAATCTAAGGTTGTTGTCACACTGCAGCAGGCAAATGAGCAAGGAGCACAAACGGCAGGCAACCCAGCTGAGCTGTTTAACACAGCGGGGAGGTGTTTCATAGTGTGGCTTAGCAAACCACTGTGTTTGCCTCCCCCTGCCCCCATTAAACATGGCTGCAGCGAGGTTCACAGAGGTGGGGAGGCTCTTCATACAGCCGTTTAGCACAGCACATCTAATGCCTACTGGCAGGGAGGCCAGGTGTAACCAGTGGAAAGCATGGTGATCTTTGGAGTTCTGTTCTACCCATTAAAAGGCCTCAAGATTTTTGGCTTGGAGTCATTGCTGCTTTTGCCATGGCAAGGGACAGCATAAGCAGCAACTGTGTTACCAAGCTGTCCATCATTTTGCATCCTTCACGAAACCCGGGACCTTACATTGTTCAGAGGCGTTGTCAAGGGGGAAATGGTGGGGAGAAAAGTGGGGAAAACAAAAAACAATTATCAGAAAAAGATGTCTCTGAGAAATTTTGGCTCCACTTCCAGGGGAGGGAAGGGGAGGGGAAGAGAAACAGGTGATTCCCCCACAGCAGAAGCTCATTTAAGTTGTGTGAATTTGGACAGTGTCTTCAATCACCTTTTCGGTCATTACAATTTAAAGCTTCTTCCACTATTTCATCTCTTCCTGCGGGAAATAATAGCCAGTATGCTTAATTTGCCAGCCATCGTAGGTATGGTACAGTGGCTAGAAGGGTTGCTTGGATCTCTGTTAAACATCCTTCCTCTAAGATGGACTGAGCATGCAGCCTTTAAGCGATCGCTATCGTTAGACCTCAGTTTCCCCAGCTGTAAAGTGGAAAGGAACACTATCCTACCTAACAAAGCTGTTGCATGGGCAGCAGATGAATAGGAAGCTAGCTGGCCACTGTGAGACCAGGATGCTGGACTAGATGGACCATTGGCCTGATCCATCAGAGCTCTTTCCTGCATTGCAAGGGGCTGGACCAGATGACCCTTGTGGTCCCTTTCCAACCCTACAATTCCTCTATGATTCTTCTTATGTCCTCATGAGAGGTAGCCAACATGATGCTCTCCAGATGTTGGACTGTAATCAGTCCAGACAATACTGGCTGGGGCTGATGGGAGATGTAGCCTGCCAATACCTGGAGGGCGCTGTGTTGGCTTATCCCTGTAATCAAAATTATAAAGCACTTTGCGAAATCAAAGTGTAACATGCATGGCTTGTAGAGTAATATCAGCACATTTAAAAATAAGAGCATAGCTCTGCAGCTCCTTTGAAGTTTTCAGGTCAACAACAACAGCAGCAAAAACCCCCAAGATCTCCTGCTGGTGTTTCCAACAGGTAGTTAAAAGCCACATTGAGTATTGTAACCAGCGTGCGAGGCATCTGCTTGACTTCACTCTTTAATTACATGAAAGGAAGCTAATCAGGTCAAAGAGCTCTATTAATAACTGATAAGCACAGAGCAAATATGATTAAAATTAATTACAGCGAGCAAAGCAATCTGCAGTTCTCAATAGCTCCGAGAGGGTAGAGAGGAGTTCTTGGAAGTTCTTGAGGCTGATGTGAATTATAGCAGTAGCAGCAGTACAAGGCACCCAGACAGATGCCTGTCTTGTAGATGTGATGGCTGGAATACCTGCTACCGTGGCTCACCTGTATTCACAAGCTCCCGAATATGGACACTGTTATGACCTGGCTTCTTTGATCTGAGCAATCTTTGCCAAGTGTTTAGCTGGCTCTCATGTGCATCTTTGCATTCTCCCACGAGGAATTCCAGCTTGGCCTCTCGGGAGCTGCCAAAACTCAAAGAGATGGAGCCATATCCCGTGGTGAAACTTCACTGGTGCAATGGAGCACCCTCTTCCTTTTTCTGTCCCCTCCAGCTCACTGGGCACTCTCGAAATCAGATCTGGAGGGTTGGTGGACTCCCTGGAGCTGGTTTGGTGGGGCAAGCGGTGGGAGGAGAAGAGACGGAGGCATGATTGCACCAGTAGACCCCTGCTGGCACAACATTGGGTACAACCCATGTGGGTCTTTGCTCACATCTGCACTATAAGAATAATAATAAAGGGGTGTCTTAGCAACTTTGGACAGCTATACATCAAAGCACTATCATGTCATTTTAATGGCCATGGCTTCCCCCAAAGACAATCAATGCCTCTTCCCAAGAAACTCTGTGAAGGGAATAGCAGTCTACTAACAGTGGTGCTGTGGGTTAAACCACAGAGCCTAGGACTTGCCGATCAGAAGGTTGGTGGTTCAAATCCCTGCAACGGGGTGAGCTCCCATTGCTTGGTCCCTGCTCCTGCCAACTTAGCAGTTTGAAAGCACGTCAAAGTGAAGTAGATAAATAGGTACCACTTCAGCTGGAAGGTAAACGGCGTTTCCGTGAGCTGCTCTGGTTCGCCAGAAGCAGCTTAGTCATGCTGGCCACATGACCCGGAAGCTGTATGCCGTCTCCCTCGGCCAATAAAGCGAGATGAGCGCCGCAACCCCAGAGTCAGTCACGACTGGATCTAATGGTCAGGGGTCCCTTTAGCTTTATCTAACAACTCTTTGCACCATTATTAATAGAACTGTGGAGTTGGAAGGGACCCTGAGGGCCATCTTGCCCAACCACCTGTAATGCAGGCATCTCAACTAAAGCATCCATCACAGATGACCATCCAAACTCTGCTTAAAAACCTCCAGTGAAGCAGAGTTCAGCACCTTTCAAGGGAGTCCGTTCCACTGATGAACAGCTCTTGCAGGTCAATCACATACTTGCAGACTACAATTCCCAGGATTCTTTGGGGAAAGCCATGAACATTAAAGTGGTATAATAGTGCTTTAAATATATGGTGCAGGTGTGAACTGCATATGATAGTTCAGTGTGGAAAGCCACCAAACTGCAAATTGCTGCATTGCAATCGGCAGCAGATTTCCCCCTGACTTTGGACTGACTCCATCCAGACAGGCCACTGAATCCTTCCAGGTGTACAAGAGGACCTTTCCTGGGCAACAAAGTCTACCAGAGATTCAGTGTAGCTCTGCATCCTTTGGTTGTTATTTGGTTCTGCTGTTTTGTATGACAGCTGCCATTTTGAATTTCCCCAAATTAAAAAATAATAATAAAGTCGCTGAGTACAAGCTAAGTACAAAAACTATCCTGTTGGACCTCCAATTTGCTCCTCCAAACAATTTTGTCTCCCTCAGTAAACCATAACAACCAATTTTGAGAAGGGTGCAATAACTGAGAACTGGCCTTTGTCAATTTCTACATCTGATTTCGCTCTTAGATGTCAGCTTAAGCTTTCTAGAGTTCCATTTTTGTGTGTAGAATAGCTCATAGCATGTAGTACATAAAATATAGATTTTGATGAATAACTAAGATTTCATTATCTGAGAAGGCAGGAGCCTGAGACTGATCTGGAGGAGTTTGCATAAATCATTGCAGGGGGGAATGATGAACAGCGCATGCCAATTCTAGCCAAAAATTGGTAAATCTCTTAATTTTGATCCAGATTTATTAATAAATCAATGCAGAAAGCAGAGCTGAGATGTGAAACTGAAGAGCAATTAACTAAGAAAAGTGCCTGACTCTACGGCTCAGTTTTATATATGCATTGTAAATTTCACAGGTTTTCCTGCAGGATGTGAAATGGCAGAAAAACTATTTTCCTTCTCACCTCCCACTTGGGGCTGTTTGGTGTCATTGAAACGCATCACCAAAAATGCATAACATAATTCCAAGCAACATTATGAAAATCTTACAGGTGTGGGGGTTCAGCCTGCAAAATGCACTGAGTCCCTTCCAATTCTTGGGGTCCTGTACCCAGGAAGAGTTAAAAACTGATAAAAGGATCCTATTGCTGAACTAGGCAGTTGGAAGACAATGGCCTTAGCTGCCCAGTAAAGTACCTTCATTAGCATCCTTTTGTCTAGTCAATGGGTGTGGCTGAGTAGTCAAGCATCATGATTAGCACCAGAGAGGTTGCCCTGTGCCATAGGGCAGGTGGGTGGGCCTTTCCCCTGCCTTTGCTAGCTGGAAGATAGATACGCAATGGCCAGTAGCAGACTGAAAAGCTGGACAGAGCCATGCTTGATCTGGGCTGGACCCAAACCTGTGATGAATGAAGGAGCAAGATCTTTTGGAGTGTTCATGCCTTATTATTAACTCATTTATTGATGCTTATTCATAGATATACAAAAGTACTTATCTATTGCAAAGTAACCTTTGAATTATATACTAAGATAAGGCAGCTACTTAGTCTAAAATAGTCTAAAATAGAACAAAGTCAGAAAGAAGAAAAGACAAGAAAAGGAAGAGAAAAGGGAAAGAAAAGTAAAACTACAGAAAGGTAGAAAAGAGTAAAAGGACTTCTGCCTCTCTTTACTGCAGCTACATATGATATTCATTCCTTAAAATCCAACCCTTCTATATTCTATAAACCAGTATTTTTTTCCCAATCTTCAAATCCCAATATTACAACTTCATTTTCCCTTTCATGCAAAAAGTCCATAAGATATTTCCGATCCTTAACAAATGTTTGTAATGATTTTTCTCTAATCAAACATGCTAACTTTGCCATCTCAGCCAGATCCAATAGCTTTATCAGCCATTCTTCTATAGGTCCCTGCCCCAACTCTCTCACCTGGTTCCTTCCCCAGCAGCCTAAAACTCCATCGTCTTGTATCTCTTTACTCTGCCCTCTTCATTTCTCTGTTTGTTCTGGGAGACCAGGGAGAGGGGAGCTGGTCTCCTGCCCCTCTTCTTCTTCCTCTGATTCTAGACTGCTCTCTGGCCTGGCCTCTTCCTGCTCACTAAGCCCTGTTGCCCCTTCAGCTTCCGACACCTCCTCCTCCCAGCCTACCCCATCTTCACTCTCTGACTACTCATTGCCTTCCAACCACCAGTCCCCTGGCTCTGAACCTCTTTCCCTTGGGGGTTCCTCTGGGGGTTCCCCAGCCAGTGCCTCTCAGCACTCCTCTGCATCCAGCCAGCTCATGGCACCCTGTTGTAGAAGCATCAGGCCAGCCGCTACAGATGGGGAAAAAATTCTACCGTGTCTTCAGGATCATTGCATCTCCTGAAGAAGGGGAACAAACATAACTCAGTGGCAGAGTCCCATGTTCAATCCCCAGCGTCTCCAGGTAAGATTCAGAAAGAATCTCTGTCTGGAATCCTGAAGACCTGCTGGCAGTCTGTGTGTCAGGGACCGGGCTGAGGTGGGCTGCACTGAGGAGGAATGGCGGGAGCCTCCCCCTCCCCCCTGCTGCGGATCTGAATCCTGAATTTTCCCAGAAGCAGGAGGACAGTATAGATTTGGAACAGCGGTTTGCAGAGGGACATAGTTCAGAAGGCAGAAGCTGGGATATACTAGATGGGGAACAGCTAGGAGAATAAACACTGGGAGAGACAGGGCTAACAGATTCACAGTCTCTAGACAGCATCCACCCCCCTTCTCCAAGTGTGGTGTAGTGGTTAAGAGTGGCAGTCTCTGCTCCTCCACATGCAGCTGCTGGGTGACCTTGGGCTAGTCACACTTCTTTGAGGTCTCTCAGCCCCACTTACCTCACAGAGTGATTGTTGTGGGCGAGGAAGGGAAAGGAGAATGTTAGCTGCTTTGAGACTCCTTAAGGGGAGTTAGAAAGCCGGATATCAAATCCAAACTCTTATTCTTCTTCTTCCAAAGTCACGGAGAGCTCAGAAAATGGCAGAACAGAAAGCTCAGATTACAAAACATAGAAGTGATGTAAATTAATAGGGACAGAAGGGGGTGAGATCCTTAATTGGGAGCACCACAATTTCTAGAAGATGTGTTCTTTGTTCTCTCGCTGTGATTATTAAAGTTTCTAACTGATAAGAAGACTTCTTTTCCTTTGTTCTGCTTATCTACTGCCACGAGGGAGGAAGTCAATTCCCTGAAGCCTGACACGGTGTAGACAACACTGAGATGGATGGACCAATGCTATGATTCGGTATAAAGCAGCTTCCTATATTTCTACATCCCTGTGTTTGCTTCTCTCACTCCAGCACACAGTGAAACAGAACTCTGGTCCACTCATGAGTGTGCAATTTTATCTTATTTTATACAATTGTGATCACAACCATCATGGGCATTTTAGTGTGTGTGTGTGTGAGTTATTAATTAGAAAGTCCTGGCTGGAAAACATTTGAATCCCAGGCTTTCAGAAGGTGGGCCATCTTTCCTATCATTGTTAGTGCTCCTCTGGGTAATAATCCCTATAGTGGTCCTGCTGCAGGAATGCTGCTGGGAGATGCCTGTAGCCTTTTGCTAGTTGAGTGATTGTTGTTGTTTAGCCATTTAGTCGTGTCCGACTCTTTGTGACCCCATGGACCAGAGCACGCCAGGCACTCCTGTCTTCACTGCCTCCCGCAGTTTGGTCAAATTCATGTTGGTAGCTTCGAGAACACTGTCCAACCATCTCGTCCTCTGCCGTCTTCTTCTCCTTCTGCCCTCCATCTTTCCCAACATCAGGGTCTTTTCCAGGGAGTCTTCTCTTCTCATGAGGTGGCCAAAGTATTGGAGCCTCAGCTTCAGGATCTGTCCTTCCAGTGAGCACTCAGGGCTGATTTTCTTAAGAATGGAGAGGTTTGATCTTCTTGCAGTCCATGAGACTCTCAAGAGTCTCCTCCAACACCATAATTCAAAAGCATCAATTCTTTGGCGATCAGCCTTCTTTATGGTCCAGCTCTCACTTCCATACATCACTACTGGGAAAGCCATAGCTTTAACTATACGGGCCTTTGTCAGCAAGGTGATGTCTCTGCTTTTTAAGATGCTGTCTAGGTTTGTCATTGCTTTCCTCCCAAGAAGCAGGCGTCTTTTAATTTCGTGACTGCTGTTGGGTGATAATTGGCTCCCATTTACCCCCCAAAGCCTCTATGACCTTTCCTCTATGACCTTCCTTTTTCTAGGTCTCTGAGCTTCCTGTGAGGTCTCTCTTAGTAACCCCCAGGATCCCTTTCCTGCAGTCATAGGTTGGCAATTGCTGTCACCCTGAAGTACCGCTGTCCCCAAAGTACCATGGAAGCAAAGGGACTAGCTGACTTTAAGTTACTATCTGCAAAGAAATCTGATTCGCCGACATCCTGAACTCAGTGCCAGTTGCTGGAATGTTTGGTTGGTTTGCATGTGATGCATATCTCAGCACACAGCACTTCTTTGTGGGGAAATGCACAAAAACAATTGAATCATAGAATCGGTGCTATTTTTTCTAGAAAAAGAGGTGCCAGAACTCATGATGAATGCCTCCCTTGTACACTCTTATAATGTCAATGGTGCCCACCTGAGAGGTGTTGGAACTGAGTTCTGGCGGAAAATAAGCCCTACAGTAGTAGAAGTAATAATAATAATAATAATAATAATAACAACAACAACAACAACAACAACAACAACAACAATAATAATACATTATTTATACCCCGCCCATCTGGCTGAGTTTCCTCAGCCACTATGCGTGGCTCCCAACAGAATATTATTATTAATAATAAGTGATAAAAGATCAAACATTAAAAGCTTCCCTAAACAGGGCTGCCTTCAGATGTCTTCTAAAAGTCAGGTAGTTGTTTATTTCCTTGACATCTAACGGGAGGGCATGCCACAGGATGGGTGCACCACCGAGAAAGTCCTCTGCCTGATTCCCTGCAACCTCACTGCTCACAGGGAGGGAACCACCAGAAGGCCCTCAGAGCTGGACCTCAATGTCTGGGCTGAACGATGGGGGTGGAGACATTCCTTCAGGTATACTGGGCCAAGGCTGTTTAGGGCTTTAAAGGTCAGCACCAACACTTTGAATTGTGCTTAGAAACCTACTGGGAGTGAGTGTAGGTCTTTCAAGACCAGTGTTATGTGGTCTCGGCGGCCGCTCCCAGTCACCAGGATAACTGCCACATTCTGGATTAGTTGTAGTTTCTGGGTCACCTTCAAAGGTAGCCCCACGTAGAGTGCATTGCAATAGTCCAAGAGGGAGATAACCAGAGCATGCACCACTCTGGCGAGACAGTCCGCGGGCAGGTAGGGTCTCAGCCTGTGTACCAGATGGAGCTGGTAAACAGCTGCCCTGGACACAGAATTGACCTGTGTCTCCATGGACAGCTGTGAGTCTAGAATGACTCCCAGGCGGTGCACCTGGTCCTTCAGGGGCACAGTTACCCCATTCAGGACCAGGGAGTCCTCCACACCTGCCCACCTCCTTTTCCCCAAAACAGTACTTTTGTCTTGTCAGGATTCAACCTCAATCTGTTAGCTGCCATCGATCCTCCAAATGATCATGCATCAAATAAGGTTATTAAGTGTGTTAATCACTGCAAACACTTTAATAGCAGTATATATCAATACTCAGCATGACATTTTACACAACAGCATCATACAATACTATAGAGTGGAACACTTGAAGGAGCTGGGTATGTTTAGCCTGGAAAAGAGGACACGTCCCACATAAGACTTAAAAGTACATGAAGTTGCCCACACTTCATATGGCCAACTGCCTGTTTTGCTGTGTGGGTTTGTCACTGAATGGTGTTGGTCTCATTTTACTTGCTTCCCTTGACCAAAGATTATTTTCCCACAGCAGTGCAAATTCTTTGCTCCAGTGTGTGACTCAGATTGAGTTCCACACAATGTAGTTATTTCCCATCAAAAATGGAAAGGAATGGATTTCATGAATCAGCACCAGGGATGGGCAAATATGTCATTTTGTTTTTTATTTTCTCAGATGAATGCTAAATTCAGTTGTTCACATTTCTGTATGAGTCTGATTAAGAAAAAAAAGTTTTCATGAATGTTCACTAGTATTTTAGTGCAAATTTCTCCTAATACACCATTTTTTTCAAAGCAATTTCCCCTAATATAATGTGTGCATTTGTATGTACAGTGATACCTCGGGTTATAGACGCTTCATGTTACATACGCTTCATAGACTCCGCTAACCCAGAAATAGTACCTCGGGTTAAGAACTTTGCTTCAGGATGAGAACAGAAATCGCACAGCGGCAGCGCAGTGGCAGCAGGAGGCCCCATTAGCTAAAGTGGTACCTCAGGTTAAGAACAGTTTCAAGTTAAGAATGGACCTCCAGAATGAATTAAGTTCTTAACCTGAGGTATCACTGTACACTTTTCCCTAGCGCATGTAATTTTGCACATATTACTTGGATGGAGAAGTGTCAATTTTGAGGGATGCCTATATTTTAGTTCACATTTTGTTTTGGAAAGCATGAATTAGGTAAACTTGCCTTAAGATGCAAAGTGAATTGAATTCATCTGCCATCCCTATTCTGCACCTAAGTCTGGGGTAACCGTATCTTACTTTATGCACTAAAAAAATAACAATAGAGATTTTCATGCATTCTAAAAGTGCACATTAAAAAGTTTCCCACTTATATTAATATGCATCCAAACAATTTTTTTATTATAACAATAGAGATTTTCATGCATTCTAAAAGTGCACCTTAAAAAGATTCCCACTTATATTAATATGCATCCAAACGATTTTTTTATTATTTCACCATTGCTTGCTGCATGGAATATCAGAATGTAGTAATGGGCTTCAGTATACTCTGTGTAGCTTACTGCCTCATATATTTCATTCATTGCTAGTAGTGTCAAAGCAGGGTATGATGTCTATGAACAGAATAAAAATATAGCAATATATCAATAAATTGCATCAACATAAACAAAACCAAAATTTGCATTTCACAGCAGAGCAGCCAGCTCTAGCCAAAGACCTGAGTGAACAGGCAAGTCTTCAGCTGGCATCAAAAGCTCAAAAGAGTTGCGTTGTGTTGCGTTAAGTGAAATATTGACTTGGGCTGCAGTCCTCTGTCCACTTATCTGGGAGCAAGCATCACTGAAATCAACGGGACTTACTTCTGATTAGACATATATAGGACAGTTAGTTATCCATTAATAATAATAATAATAATAATAATAATAATAATAATAATAATAATAATAAAAATAAAATTTTTATTTATATCCCGCCCTCCCCAGCCGAAGCCGGGCTCAGGGCAGCTAACAACAATAAAACAATACAAAAGTACAACACAAACAACACTCTAAAATCATTCATTATAAAAATAATTAAATTCAAGCCACTGGCCACCATTGGGCCAGAGCTCCGCCAAGATTGCCGAGGGAGGGAGTCAGGCTGTGCCCTGCCCAAAGGCCTGGCGGAACAGCTCTGTCTTGCAGGCCCTGCGGAAAGATGTCAAGTCCCGCAGGGCCCTAGTCTCTTGTGACAGAGTGTTCCACCAGGTCGGAGCCACAGCCGAAAAAGCCCTGGCTCTAGTTGAGGCCAGCCTAACTTCTCTGTGGCCTGGGACCTTCAAGATGTTTTTATTTGAAGACCGTAAGTTTCTCTGTGGGGCATACCAGGAAAGGCGGTCCCGTAGGTACAAGGGTCCTAGGCCGTATAGGGCTTTAAAGGTTAAAACCAGCACCTTAAACCTGATCCTGTACTCCACCGGGAGCCAGTGCAGTTGATATAGCACCGGATGAATGTGATCTCGCAGCGAAGACCCCGTAAGGAGTCTCGCTGCAGCATTCTGCACCCGCTGGAGTTTCTGGGTCAGTCTTAAGGGCAGCCCCACGTAGAGCGAGTTACAATAATCCAGTCTGGAGGTGACCGTCGCGTGGATCACAGTGGCTAGGTCAGGGCGAGAGAGGTAAGGAGCCAACTGCTTAGCTTGGCGGAGATGGAAAGAAAGAAATCCCCAGCTCCCTCAAATGCCCATTAAAGGTGGGGAGGTAATTTGATTTTAAGGGAAGAGAACATTGATGTTCTTGCTTTGATTAACAAATAAATATTTAGGGATTATCCTCAGTAATTAAAAGCTTTATAATGTTTTACTATCTTTGACTTTTTTCTCCCATTGTTCATTCAAGCAATCTCCCAAATGTTTGTGACTGGGAATGAACCAAGGGTTCAAGCACTCCTTCCATCCCTCACCCCTGCTATCCCCTCCTCTTGTGCATGGCTTAATCAATTGCTAGCAGATTTTATCAAATTGCCCTGGGCTCCTTTGGGAGGAAGAGTGGGATAAAAATGGAATAAATTAATGCATTTATAATAATAAAGAAGAAATCAATAAACCATAGTTTCCCATGATTGCCGAACTAGGAAACTGTGGTTTGAGTGAGCTCTCTGAAGCAGGTTTGCAAGCTAAGATCAAGCCATGGTTTGCAATTCTGGTTTGAAGGGCTTACTTTAACCTCAGTTTATTGGTTCAGATGTAACAACAAACCATAGTTTGATCAAAGCATTAAGCAGTCTGCAAGAGGGGCGGAGTGTAAGGGGGAGAAGGAGGAGGGTATGCTTAAGCCATGGTTGATTCTCAGTCCCCCAAACCATGGTTGGGAGGATTGTCAAAATGCAGATTGTACAACTGAAGACCTAACAATTACTTCAGGAGCATAAATTTTATAACGACGGTGCATCTGATCAGAGCCTAATAGAAAATCAATAGGAGTTCTACAACACCTAAATATTGTATTATTTAGCATGTAGTTATGCTAAATAATACAATATCAAACTGTTCAAATTAGAAGAGTTTCCCCCCCTGGAGTCCAATCAGCAAGTCTGAGGCTGAAAATTTTATTTGAGACTTTTATCTTCCAAGCTTTTTGTTCTAACTGAAAAACACAGCTGGAAAAAATAGTCTCGGTTCAGATGTCACCTCACGAGCATAACAATTGGCAATGCTTTCTCTGAAGAACAGAACCCTTCCAACCGCCACCCCCCATGCAATTAAACCTTGAGATTTGTTGTCAGTAAACTAATCTTCCCTTGTCTTCTTTAAAAATGAAGGAAACCTCTCATGTTTTGAGCTTCCATTTTCTTTAGAAACCTTCCTCTCTGGGGATGGAATGGACTTTATTTTTTTTTTTTTATAAATTTTTTTATTGCTTTTTTCCAGAATCTAAATCCATCATCAATAACACAACAAAAGCGGTTTTACAGAAAGAAAAAGAAATTAAACAAGAAAAAATTCATTTTTCGAAGTCTTTTTTTTTTTTTCATCATCCACTGGACTTCCCCATCTCCTCCATCCCTGCATTCTTTATAATAAATATAAACAGCAAATTAATACCTTATTTCCTGTGTTTTTGTATTTTCATCTAATTATTCACTCTGAAATTAAAACTTTTCTCAATCATTAACTTTGTTTCTATCAACTCCGAATTTCAATACTGAAGCATATTTACCTCAAACCTTAGCAAATTTTTAACATTCATATATCTTATAATGTTTTTGTAAATAGTCCTTAAATTTTTTCCAATCCTCTTCCGCAGCCTCTTCTCCCAGGTCTCGGATTCTGCCAGTCATTTCGGCTAGTTGCATATAGTCCATCAGTTGTGTGTGCCATTCTTCCAGTGTGGGTAGCTCCTGTGCCTTCCAGTATTTAGCTATGAGAATTCTTGCTGCAGTCGTTGCATATAGAAAGAAGGTTCTGTCTTTCTTAGGTATCCTCTGGCCCACAATGCCCAAGAGGAAGGCCTCTGGTTTCTTCTGAAAGGTATACTTAAATACCTTTTTCAACTCGTTATAAATCATTTCCCAGAAGGCCTTCACCCTCGGGCATGTCCACCAGAGGTGGTAAAAAGTTCCTTCAGCCTCCTTACATTTCCAACATTTATTATCAGACAAATGGTATATCTTTGCAAGTTTGACTGGGGTCATGTACCACCTGTACATCATTTTCATAATATTTTCCTTTAAGGCACTACATGCCGTAAATTTCATACCGGTGGTCCATAACCTTTCCCAGTCCTCAAACATAATGTTGTATCCAATATCTTGTGCCCATTTTATCATGGCTGATTTGACTGTCTCATCTTGAGTATTCCATTTAAGCAGCAAGTTGTACATTCTTGAAAGCACTTTCGTCTTAGGTTCAAGTAATTCTAGTTCTAATTTTGATTTTTCCACCTGGAAACCAATTTTTTTATCTTTTTTAAAGATCTCTAAAATTTGGGCATAGTGAAACCAGTCTCGCACCTTCCCTTTCAATTTTTCAAAGCTCTGCAACCTCCAAGTGTCACCCACTCTTTCTATTATTTCACAGTATTTTGCCCAGCCACCCCCCATATTAAGTATTTTTGTGGCTTTAGCCTCCATCGGTGATAACCACCTCGGAGTCTTGTTTTCAAATAAGTCCTTGTATTTAGTCCAGACAGAAAACAGAGATTTCCTTACAATATGGTTTTTAAACAACTTATGAGACTTTACCTTGTCGTACCACAAATATGCATGCCACCCAAAAGCATTGTTGAACCCTTCCAGATCTAGGACATCAGTGTTTTCTAGCAAAAACCAATCTTTCAGCCAGCAGAGGGATGCAGCTTCATAATACAACCTTAAGTCCGGCAGGGCAAAACCCCCTCTTTCCTTTGCATCTGTTAATATTTTAAATTTTATTCGGGGCTTTTTGCCCTGCCAGACAAACTTCATAATGTCCCTCTGCCACTTTCCAAAACATTCCACTCTGTCCACGATCTGTAGGGTCTGGAACAGAAACAGCATTTTTGGCAATACATTCATCTTTACTGCTACAATTCTTCCCAACAAGGAAAGTTTCAATCTTGACCAGATTTCTAGATCCTTTTTAATTTCAGACCAACATTTTTCATAATTATCTTTAAACAGATTCAAATTTTTCCCAGTCAAGTTGACCCCCAGGTATTTCACTTTATTAACAACGTTTAGTTCTGTTTCCTTCTGAAACCCATCTATTTCTAAAGGTGTCAAGTTTTTTGCCAAAACCTTAGTTTTTTGTTTGTTTAACTTGAATCCCGCCACCCGACCAAACTCAGAAATTAATTCCAATACTCTTTTTGTGCTGGACACCGGCTCCTGTAATGTCAAAACCAAGTCATCTGCAAAGGCCTTCAGTTTATATTGTTTTCCTCCGACCTGTATTCCTTCCACCTGCTGATCCTTCCTAATCAAATTTAGCAAAACCTCAAGGACAGAAATAAATAGCAAGGGTGATAGGGGGCACCCCTGTCGTGTTCCTTTTTCAATTTTAAACTCTTCTGTCACCACATTGTTTACTATCAATTTAGCCTTTTGTTCTGAATATATTGCATCTATGCCATTTTGGAACGCCCTTCCCACTCCCATCCCTTCCAAATTCTTCTTCATAAATTTCCAAGATATATTGTCAAAGGCCTTCTCCGCGTCTATAAATATCAAAACTGCTTTTGTATTCAAATTTGTCTGTAGAAGTTCCAGAACGTCAACAATGTTCCTAGTATTATCTGACAAATGCCTGCCAGGGAGAAAGCCTGCTTGGTCTTTATGAATAACTCCATTTAAGACTTTTTCCAATCTATTTGCCAAAATGTCAGCAAAAATCTTGTAATCCACGTTTAGGAGTGAGATGGGACGGTAGTTCTTAAGTTGAGTCTTTTCAGATTCCAATTTTGGTATCAAAGTGATGAATGCCTCTTTCCACGATTCTGGTGCCCCCTTCCCTTCCATAATTTGATTACATACCTCCATCAATGGCTGAGTCAGGTATTCCTTCAATATCTTATAGTATTTGGAGGTAAGTCCATCTAGGCCCGGGGATTTGCCTAGTTGCATGTTCTGAATGGCATTTTCGATTTCCTGTTGGGTTATTTTATAATTCAGGTCAGTTTGTTTGTCTTGTGTTAGTTTTTGTAGGCCATAGCTTTTTAAAAATTTATTTATTTCAGTCTCCACTTGGGGTCCTTGGGAAAACAATTTTTTAAAATATCTCTGGAAACACTTTCTAATTTCCTCTGGTTTCTGAATACATTCTCCTTCAACCTCTAGATTGGTAACAAAGTTCAGTTTTTGTCTCTTTTTCAGCTGCCATGATAGCAGCTTCCCACATTTATTTGCCGATTCAAATGATCTTTGTTTCATCTGTTTGATTTTCCATTCAACTTCTTGATTTATCAGTTTTGCATATTGTGCTTGATGGAATTTTATTTCTCTCAAAACTTCTTTTGATTTTGGATTTAGTCTCAACTTTTTCTCTCCGTCTTTTATCCTTTCCAAGATCTTGTCCTTTTTACCGTTCCAGAGTTTTTTCTTAATAGAATTCTGCTGTATCAGAAACCCTCTCATAACAGCTTTGCTTGCGTCCCAGATTGTTTTTTTTTCCACCGAAGTGTTCAAATTTAGTTCAAAGTAGTCTTTCATCGTCTTTTGGGCCTTCTTCACTATCTCCTGGTCTCTAAACAATGCATCATTCATTCTCCATCTGAAGGATCCAGCTGGTGTAAGTCTCAAGTCCATTTTCAAGGGGTTATGGTCGGAGCAAGTTTTAGGGCAGATCTCTACTTTTTTGGTCTTGGGTGCCAGTCCTCTAGATATCCAGATTTGGTCGATTCTTGTCCAGGATAGGTGGGCCTCAGAAAAGAATGTTCCCTCTCTACCTAGGGGGTTCTTTGTCCTCCAGATATCAATCAAGTCCATATTGTCTGTGAGTTCAAAAAAAGTCTTTGGTAGTCTGCCATCTTTAGTCACATTTTGATTTTGTGACTTATCCATGTGTGTGGAGACAACCCCATTCATATCTCCCATCAGAATGATGTTATTATAGTCCATATGGTCCAGCATTGTCTCATGCAGCTTCCCATAAAATTCAGATTTCCCCTCATTTGGTGCATAAATTCCAATTATCAAAAATTTTTCTCCTTGTGATTGTATTTCGATCGCCAAAATTCTTCCTTGTTCATCTTTGAACACAAATTTTGGTGCTAGGCTCTCCTTTGCATATATCACGACTCCCCTTTTCTTTTCTTTAGCTGATGAAATAAATTCTTGGCCTAGTCGCTTGTTTATTAGCACTCTTCTGTGGAGCCTAGTCACATGGGTTTCCTGGAGACAAATGACGTCTAGTTGTTCTTTCCTCAAAATGTGAAAAATCCTTTTCCTTTTTTCAGGGGAATTTGCCCCATGGATATTCCAACTAAAAAGCTGCAGAGACATCCTGGATCAGCTTGTTAGCCGATGGGGTTGTCTCCCTTCTCGTCTATGTCTGGAGGTGGATCTTTTGTACCAGGCGTGGGGGGTGGCCAGGTACCTGCTGTCCCTTTTCGAAGGTCCTCCCCGTGATCGTTTAGGAATTTTTCTTGCTCTTCTGCTGTTCTGATTCTCACCTTCTTCCCTTTCAAATTAAAAGATAATCCTTGGGGGAATTCCCACCTGTAAGGGATTGTGTTGTTTCTTAATAATCTTGCCAGATCCTTGTATGTAGTTCTTAAGTCCAACAATTGTTTTGGTATGTCTCTGAAGATTTCTGCTGTCTTTCCCTGTATCACCAATGGGTTTTTAAAATGTAGGCCAAGTATGTTATCTTTTTCTTGCTTGTATCTCAATATGATCAAGCAATCCCTTGGTTTATCTTTCTTGGCCACTCTTCCCAATCTAAAAGCGGTGACGATTTTGAAGTCTTTCTCTTCTGCCAAACCCCAGAACTTGGATATTTCTGCAGTCAAAAAGCCAGCCAAATCTTCCTTTTCTAGTTCTGGAATATTTCTAATCCTAAGATTACTTTCCCGGTTTTTCAGCTCCGCCATAGACAGATAGGCCTGTTGTTCAGTGACCTGTCTACTCAGTGGTCTTACTTCCCCTCTTAATTCCTCAATCCTTTTTTTGTTTTGGTCTGCTTTCGTGTTTGCGTCCTCAGCTAATTTTCGGTTCTCTGATATAGTCTTTTCAAAATTTCCTATCGCCTGTGTGTTTTGAGCAACTTGGTCTGTCAACTTATTAATCGTTGCTGTAACCTGGTCAAATTTAGCCGCTTGTTCATCAGCTTTCTTATTTAATGCTGCCAGTTGATCCAATATTTCTTTAGAAATAGGGTCTAATCCTCCTGCAGCCATATCCTCCAAAACTGGCTGTTTAAATTGTCCTTCTTGCAGACCTGTCACAATTGGAACAGATGATCTACGTGGCTGCACAGGCAAAGTTGATTGCAATAGTTCAGTTTGTTTTGCTTTCTTGGCAGCCCTTGTTTTTCCTGCCACACTCATTCCACAACTGTCTAGGTTTCAAGGTCAAATTGTAAATCCCATGGGAAAAGCAATCATCCAGGCAAAAAGATTTCCAAAACAACCAGCAGTTCTCAGAGGTTTATATTTCCACAATCCAGCAGGGGGAGCTCCCCAAAAGTTTCCACCATTTAATTCCCAAATATGGTAAAATCCAAAATAAGGGGGGGAAACCCTCTAAATTCACTTTAAACTGCAGATGATAAAAGTTCTTTGCGAAGGTGTGAACAACAGTTCCTTTTTTGTAGCTGCAAAGTAGCCCAATGTAACTTTATGTCTCTATACACAGTTGCCACAGTCTGATGTTACTTTGTATCCAGGCAGCCCGTGAGCTGGGGCTTATAACTTTATAATCCACAAAATATAGAGAGGTATAGCACAGTCTCACAATCAAATCCAAACTTGCAGGGTAAGTTCCAACTTCTTTTAAACTCCTTTCAACGCTTCCGCTTTAAAAAAAACTTTGCTCAGTACTTTAAACAGGGACGGAAGACTGACTTCCTTTTTAGCGTCTCCCGCTTTCAGCCGAAATTCACCAATTTGATGTCCAAATAAAGCCTCAAATTTCTTACTCACGAGTTTGTTGTTTCCAATCAAATGTTCAAAGAAGAAAGGTCAGCGCTCATCAGCAGCAGCCGCGCGGCTTCGCTTCCGCGGAAAGAGCGATGGATTCACAGCACCGCTACCCCCTCCACGTTCCGGAGCCCCTTACGGGGTCCCTTCTGCGTATCCGAGGTCGCTCCTGGTGCCCGGGGATGGAATGGACTTTAAAGCCCCACATTCCATCAGGTATTTTATTTTATTTTTTGTCTTGCTAATGACCTGGGGCCTAGTTAGATGTCCAACTGTGATCTTCTATTTCTTGCCTGGGTAGGGAGCAATCTCGCCCACAGAGGGAGACCAGACTCTCACACTAATGTCCTAGGGGAGCGCTCCTTCCTAGGACAAGGGAGGTCATCTGCAGTTTTGCACTAACAGACAGCCAGGCCATTTGAGGCCTAGGATGGGAAATGGGTAACGATTGGGGTTAACAATGGGATGAAAGGCATTCTCTAGAGCCACTAAACTGTGAGGAAATGAGGGAGGCCGCCAATTGTGGAGCACACAAAGGATTAAGGGGTATGAAGTGAGGAGCCACACTATGAAGGGATGCCAATTATAAAGTAATGAACCTTTTGTGCAAGGGGGTGTTTCTTCAGAGTAGAACTGCACTTGTGTGGCACACGGGACATGGGGAAGCAAAGAAGCTTATGCGCACATTGTCTGCCTAATGTGGAGAGAAGAATGCAGTCCTATCTGGGTATGTTCTCACAGAAATTCGGTCTTTCGTTTATGCGAAGATCTGTTTTCAGATTTATAAAGCACTTCCCAAGCCAAAGTTATCGAAGCAGGCTGCAACAGAATGAAATGAGATACCAAAGATTGCAATAGTGACAAACTCAGCACCGTAAGGCTGCTTCTATGATTGTGCGATTATTATTCTCTAAAATGATTACCGTTAACGATTTCAGCTCATCGCACAGCCTTTCTATAAGGTCCCAAGGCAGGTTACAATAATTTAAATTCAACATTAAAAATAGTTTAAAAGAAATTATAGCCACGGGGTGGATCCTGAAAACACACATCTACTATGTGAAAAGCTTGGGTAAAGAGGTGTATTTTCCTATACAATAAAGTATATAGTAAGGTCCCCTGTGGGGATGGAATTCCATAAAATGACCAGGTCAAGCCTCAGAGAAAGCCTTCTTAAACAAAAATATATTCAATAGCTTCCTAAACATCAAAACACCAAGTGCATGTCTAATTACAGCTTGTCGACGAAGCTGCAACACCAGTGCAACAATTTGAGTGTGTAACAAGCACATCTCTGGGACATGCGGTCTTCTTAGCAGTGTCTCATATGGGGAACATGGTTGCCTGGTAGGGCTGTTTTGGTGTGGTGCCAGTTCAGTGATCAAGGGAGGGAAGGACTTATTATGGTCTTGTCTGGAAGGAAGAATTGGTGCTCCACATTCAACTCAGAGCAGAGCAGAGCAGCAGTGATTGGGCACTGCTAAACCATCCAAGCCCTGAAGCAGCCTGAACATTGGAGAGCTATGAACAGTGATGGCTGGTGGCCATTGGGACTGTTAGGGCGGAAAACAGGGAGACCAACAGCAGCGTCATGGACCGCTTGGCTATAGAGGAATAGTGGGAGGAACCAGCTGGGGAACCCCCAAGGGAAGAAGGCTCAGAGCCCAGGGAGTGGTGGTGGGATGACAATGAATGGTCAGATAGAGAAGAGGGAGTAGACTGGGAAGAGGAGGTAACAGGGCTTAGTGAGCGGGGAGAGTCTGTGGCAGAGAGTAGTCCAGAATCAGAGGCAGAAGCTGAAGTGGGAGAATGGGATGAGGGAAGCCAAGGGGCAGAGATGAGTCAGGATGATGAAGAGTCACAGGTGTCTCCCCCTCCTGTTGCAACAAGCTCCCCTCCCCCTTTGTCTGCCAGAACCCAAAGAGGCATGAAGACGGTGGAGGAGAGGTTGGCATCACAAAGGCAAAGAAAGCTCTGGATAAGAGGGGACTCAGACGGCTGTGGGGAGGCAGGGACTTTCAGCTTCGGCAACTGATCCATGGGGCAAGAGCTACTGGGGATGAGCTGCTATGCTCACTGGGCCTGGCATTGTGCCAAGTCTGTGCCAATCGTGATCTTGCCAATAAAGCGTTAACTCCAACTTGAAAGGTGTGGTTTACTGCTGGCTCACTCCTGTCAAGAAGGTAGACTCAGAGGCAATGATGGTAGTCGGAGCCACCTCATTCTATTTCTGTCCCCATCCTCCTCCATGTTGAAATTTACAAGGGCAAAACTGAGATTGGAAAAGAGGAAGCTGACAGACAGCACTATCCTCTGGCCTGATTGTAAGTAGGATGGCAGGCAGGTGGGGGCTGGGTGATGGCAGACTAAAGATGGAGGGGCAGTGTCCCCATTCTCCCTAATGGGAGTCAGATGGGTGGCATGTTGTTGTTGTTTAGTCGTTTAGTCATGTCCAACTCTCTGTGACCCAATGGTCCAGAGCACGCCAGGCACTCCTGTCTTCCACTGCCTCCCGCAGTTTGGTCAAACTCATGCTGGTAGCTTCAAGAACACTGTCCAACCATCTCGTCCTCTGTCATCCCCTTCTCCTTGTGCCTTCCATCTTTCTCAACATCAGGGTCTTTTCCAGGGAGTCTTCTCTTCTCATGAGGTGGCCAAAGCATTGGAGCCTCAGCTTCACAATCTGTCCTTCCAGTGAGCACTCAGAGCTGATTTCCTTCAGAATGGAGAGGTTTGATCTTCTTGCAGTCCATGAGACTCTCAAGAGTCTCCTCCAACACCATAATTCAAAAGCATCAATTCTTTGACGATCAGCCTTCTTTATGGTCCAGCTCTCACTTCCATACATCACTACTGGGAAAACCATAGCTTTAACTATACGGACCTTTGTTGGCAAGGTGATGTCTCTGCTTTTTAAGATGCTGTCTAGGTTTGTCATTGCTTTTCTCCCAAGAAGCAGGCGTCTTTTAATTTCGTGACAAATACTATGATGATGATGCCAGCTGCCACTGGGTAGATATGTTCTTGGCCAGGACCAGTTTCCCCAGGGAAGAAATCAACAGGCACCATAGACAAAAGCTGGTCAGAAACACCCATTTTTGCATAGATTCCGAGAATCGTCTGCCCAGCCCCTGTGGGAAAGAAAATGCTGAACTGGTTGGTTCTGCAGAGCTTCAATCGTCTTCATATGTGCTTTGAGAGAAAAGGGATGTAAGGAGTTTTTTAAATAAATAAAAAAGAAAAAGGAAAGGGAGAAACGGAAATGGCCAGGGATTGCAATTAAACCCTCGTGGACTTTGGGCAAATGAGTCCAAAATCAGTGGTCTGAAGACTTCAGCCACAACATCCCTTTTCATTCAAGCTTCTGCTTTGCTGCAGGCAAACTTCACTGTTCAGTGTTTATTCTTCTGGAACTCGACACAGATCAGTGGGAAAGGACAGGGGTTTAATTTCTTCCATATGTCCCACCAGCACCCTGGCTTTGTTCCCTCCCCGCTTCTTTAATTTAACGGTGGGGGGAGAGCTGTGGCTGAAGAGCTAAAAGGCCTAATTAGAGTCTATGTCAAAAGAAAAAAAAGACAAGAAGGAGGGCAACTCAATTGATTCCTCCTGACCAAAAAGGAAGAAAGAACTGGGGGCGGGGAGGACCTTTAAAGCCTTCATATTTGCTTTGGTATGAAATGGCAGGTCCACCCAGGCCGGGAGATGAAAACGGGGACATAGATGCATAATCATTCGCAATAATTTTATTATTTGTACCCCATCCATCTGAATGGGTTGCCCCAATGGGCAGCTTGCAACATATATATGTTTGAATCCTGGAAAGATGAAGGTTCTTTGGTGGTTCCCATTTCTGGGGGATAGGCAAGATCTCCCTCCCTCTGAAGAAGCAGGTATTCAGATTGGGGGCACTCCTGAATACATCTTTGTCACTAGAAGCTCAAATGTCTCAAATGGCCAGGAGGGATGTCTACAAGCTTCATCTGGTCCATCAGTTGCAGCTGCGCCCTGGACAGTATGACCGCTGGGTTGGTAATCTTGAGACTGCATTATGGCAATGTGTGCAGTGTGGGGCTGCCCTTAAGCCTGGTCCAAAATCTGCAGCTGGTGCAGGCGATGGCTACACTTCTGTTGGAGGTAGATAGCGGACATCATGGGACACCATTGTGAAAACATCTGCAATGGTTGCTTATCTGTTACTGAACCAGGTTCAAGGTCCTTGCAATGATTTGTAAGGCCCTGAACAACTGGGCATTTTTGTACGCGATTTCCTCTGTTATGGGTATTTTTGCAAAGCAATTTTCTTTAATATACAGTGGTACCTTGGGTTAAATACTTAATTCATTCTGGAGTTCCGTTCTTAACCTGAAACTGTTCTTAACCTGAAGCACCACTTTAGCTAATGGGGCCTCCTGCTGCTGCCACGCCGCTGGAGCACAATTTCTGTTCTCATCCTGAAGCAAAGTTCTTAACCCGAGGTACTATTTCTGGGTTAACAGAGTCTGTAACCTGAAGTGCATGTAACCTGAAGTGTATGTTACCTGAGGTACCACTGTAATGCAATTTTGCATATTACTGTCACTAATATATTATTATGTTTAATTCACATTTTGCTCTAGTGTGCATATTTCTGTCAACATTACTTAGATGAAGAACTGCATTGCTAAATTTGGAGATGCACAAATATCAAAGGATGGTTGCATATTGTCTTGGAAAATGTGAGTTAGGGAGATTCATTGTTAAAGGTGAACTACATCACATTTATCCCCAATGACTACTATGTAACTACTCAGTGACTTGCTTAGGTCCTCGGTTTCTCATATACAGCAGTTCCAGAAGGCCAAACCTGATCAGATCATAGATTTCTCCTTTTTCAAAACAAAAAAACAAGACAACCAGTATGGGAAAACAAACTTCATTAATAACACACTGAACACTTTACAAGCAAATTCCTAGTTTGGTTTCTGGAAAGATAAACATGTGGTCAGATTCCACTTGTGGATTTTACCACCAGCATTCTAAAACACAAACACACACAGAAAGAGATACACAAACACACCTCCCTTTTATTGAACAAAGTTAAATGGATCTTGGTGGGGCTGCTTGTTTTCTCAAGCCATCTCCTCCTCCCCGTTGCCTCAAATGACAACCAAATAAATAGAGTAGCCTCTGCCTCCAGCAGTGACTTCACCCCACACACATTGCAGGTAATTGTTTTTAGATTTATGGGCCGCAAGATGCCATCATTCAGCTTTTATTGAATAAACATTCTGTAAATAATCAGAGGTTGAGGGTGTGGGTGGTGAAACATGTTCTGGAGAAGGTGCAGAACACCTTTTTGCGTGTGGGAGGGGGGAGAGTAAAACTAACCCTCCGCTTGGCTCGGATGGGACCAGTCATGTGCAGAAAAACCATTCGGAATTGGTCCATAAATCTGAGGCTGTGATTGGCATTGCACCAAGAACAGGCAGACAAGGTAACGGAGGAAGACAATGAGCTACTAGTCTGTTGGTCTTGAATGGGTGGGACGTTGTGAAGAGTTCAGGCCCAACAGTGGGTCGATTATGCCAACACCTCCATTTTGGAGTAGAGGTGTAGGGCCATCTTAAGCATATCCGGCGCCGTGGTACAAATATCCCTCCGGCACACATACACTCCCCCCCCCCGTTTCCCAGAGTTGTCGACCTTTTCCCAAGCCTCTGTGGGAATTGCTCCCCTCCCGTGGGCGCTTGGGAGGCAAGTTGCACGCCCGCCAGCCATATGGTTGGCGGGGCACAGCTGGCGGGCGTGCAGGAGGGAAAGGGGAGGCCGCCGGCAAAGCTGTGCAGCTCCCCCACTCACTGGGGCGCCCCTGAGAGGCCGGCTCCGTGGTGCAATGAGCCAGTAAACTATGGTTATAAGATTTTTTTCAATGAATCCGGGGACACTTTTTTAAAAAACTGAGTAGCAACAGGGAGTCAGTAGTGGGGATGGTGAGGCAAAAAACCCTGGGCCCAAGCACACATGCATATTGTATAAAGCTGCAAAGCCCTTCTTTTGCACCCTGTGAAACATAAATGCGCAGAGTTTTTTTAAAAACTGGGCAATGGCGCGGCTCCCTCCCGTGACTCCTGAGCCCCCCCCCCGATCTGTCAAAACAAAGGGGGAAGGGGGCAGGAGATCTGTGCCACCGGACATCCCTGGTTCCCCTTCAGCAGTGGCGGCGGTAGCGGGCAGCAAGCAGCTCCTGACCTTTAAAGCCCTAAACGGCCTCGGTCCAGTATACCTGAAGGAGCGTCTCCACCTCCATCGTTCTGCCCGGACACTGAGGTCCAACGCCGAGGGCCTTCTGGTGGTTCCCTCGCTGCAAGAAGCCAAGTTACAGGGAACCAGGCAAAGGGCCTTCTCGGTAGTGGCACCCGCCCTGTGGAACGCCCTCTCACCAGATGTCAAAGAGAAAAATAACTACCAAACTTTTAGAAGACATCTAAAGGCAGCCCTGTTTAGGGAAGCTTTTAATGTTTAATAGGTTATTGTGTTTTAGTGTTTTGTTGGAAGCCACCCAGAGTGGCTGGGGAAACCCAGCCAGATGGGCAGGGTATAAATAATAAATTATTATTATTATTATTATTATTATTATTATTATTATTATTATTAGCCAGCCAGAGCCAACTGCGCTACCAGGCTGGCTCCGGGCTGCTGAGGCTGCCACTGCTACATTTCCCGGGGACAGATTTGCATATCTGGGGACATTCCAGGGACAGATTAGGATGACAGCAGGTTTAGCAAGGTTAAGAGGAGACTGAGAGGTGATATGATAGCCATCTTCAAATATTTCAATGGCTGCCACGTGGAAGATGGAGCAAGCTTCTTTCCTCTGCTCCAGAGAGTAGGACTCAAACCAATGGATTCAAGTTACAAGAAAGGAGATTCTGACTCAACACCAGGAAGAACTTTCTGACAGTAAGAGCTGTTCAACAGTGGAAAGGACTCCCTCGGGAGATGGCGGACTTTCCTTCCTTGGAGGTTTTGAAGCAGAGATTGGATGGCCGTCTGGCATGGCTGCTTCAGTTGAGATCTCAGCATTGCAGAGGGTTGGAATAGATGACCCTTGGGATCCCTTCTGTCAGGTTTAGCACTTTTCCCACACAAGACACAGTACGCTGGCAGTTTAAGTAGCTGAGGTTTATTTCTGTGCTGGTCCCGGGGGGGGGGAGGTTACCATGCGGCGTGGTCTGAGTCCGGTCCTAGGTCGAGGGTATGGAGGCTGTCCATCAAGGGCGAAGTGGGGTCCAAGGCAATGAGCCAGGTGTGGTCAGGAACTCTGGAAGAGCAGGACAGGGTGCAGGCAGGAACAGGTTACCAACGATGTTGCTCCCGCAACCTGGGACTGGGCGGGCTGGCCTTTATCTCCTCTGAGGCATAGGGCGGCCCCGGCCCACAGGTGACTCGCCTCTCCTGGCCTGGAAGCGAGCACTCCTTCTGTGGGAACTTAGTTCCCTCCGCCTCTCTGCCCTGAGCCTCTGCAGCTCAGGAGAGGCTGGAGGGTTACTGGACCCAGAGGCAACCTCACCTTCCCCTGACGGGGCTGAGAGTGGAGCACCTGCAGGCAATGGGTCCTCGATCACCTCCAGAGCCAGAGCAGATTCAGCTGGTGTCTGCTCCTGGGGATCCAGCACTGGTGAGGGCCCTTCAAGTTCAAGCTCCAGCCCCGGCTCAGCCGGTCCTGGAGGCGGGGACTCCTGTGCAGGCTGGGATTCCTCAGGTTCAGCCTCTGAATCAGATTCCCAGGCCATCACAATTTCTCAATAACAGGCTTACAACAGTCCAAGCTTCCACAACTCATCCTTCACCATCAGAGTCAGTTGACGTGACTGGCTTCTGACCCCTCCCAAGGCCAGATATACGCCACGTCCTTCCCACCTCCTTCTGGCCCACCTCTGCTCTAATCGCTTGCTCCGCCTCCTACTTCTTGGCGACTCAGGTGCAGCCAATTCCTCCTCCTCTGGAGGTGGAGAGTCAGGTACACCCAATTCCTCCTCTGGTGATTCCTCTCTGCTGGCATCTTCCAACTCTACTTTGATCCTGTGGATCAAAAGAGCCAGAAAGAGTGGAGAAAAACAGATAAGGTATTGCTAGGAGAGATCCGACACACCATAGGCACTACTGAACTACTGATGGATTGATGGTCTAAGGCAGTATAATGCAGCTTCCTACATTCCTGGAGCTTTTGCGGGGGAAGCGCAGGGGGTGTAGCTAAGTGGAAGAGCATCTGCTCAGCATGCAAAAGACCCCCAAGTTCAGTCCCTGGCATCTCCAGGTAGGGCTGGGTTAGGACCCCATTAAAAACCCTATAGAACTGCTACCAGCCAGTGCAGACAGTTCTGAGCTCAGTGGATGAAGACTCCGACTCTGTGTAAGGCCTATGGTCCTAAAAGTGCCCGCCCCAAAACGTTGCGCATTGTGGTTTCCAAAGCATCGCGCCACATCTCTACGCAGCATCTTTGATCCCAGGGGATTAGAAAGTGCTTTCCTTCCCTTTGCACAGGAGGTTCACCTACTTTGGAGAACTGCGGTGATGCAATCTGCAGGCTTAAAAGCCTCTTCTTCGGAAGCTCCAGCTGCTGGCTAATCCACTTACTTTGATAAGTGATCATATATTAGCTCGCCAAGCTTTCAAGGGGGGGAGGGGCATGCTTTGCCATGATAAATGCAGCCCATTGGCAATTAACAAATATTGATCTCTGCTGCATTCAGGTGTTGCCTTGCTAATTGAACAGCTTTGCCTTCATTTTTAACTTGGTGCCTTTCCAGATTCCATCGACTTTCCAAAGAGTGTGATTTTATTATTATTATTATTATTATTATTATTATTATTATTATTATTATTATTAATACCCTACCCATCTGGCTGGGCTTCCCGAGCCACTCTGGGCAGCTTCCAACAAAATATTAAAATAGAGTAATGCATCAAACATTAAAAGCTTCCCTAAACAGGGCTGCCTATTATTATTATTATTATTATTATTATTATTATTATTATTATTATTCGTATATCCCTACCATTCCTCCAGGCAGCTCAAGGTGGTGTCCATGGTTTTCCTCCTCCATTTTATCATCACAACAACCCTGTGAGGTAGGTTTGACTAATAGACAGTGACTGGCCCAAGGTCACCCAATGGGCTTCATGGGCGAGTAGGGATTCTAACCCTGGTTTCCCAGGTCCTAGTTGGACAGTTTAACCATGACATGATGATGATGATGATGATGATGATGATGATAGGCCCCCTAAAAAAAGCTCACTAAATATTGGGAGGCCCCCTAGAAAACAACAACTAAATTTGGGGGTGCTGGGCAGATCTTTGCACCATGGTGCTGCATATGCTAAAGACGGCCCTGACTGAACCCTTCCCTCTTCCCCACTCTTATCCCTGGAATGCCCTTCACACCAAGTCCTCCTTGCTCTGGAAGTGAAGCAGGTTGGGAAATGAACAACTGAAGCGAAGTGGGCTCAGCTCTCCTTACCTGTGGGCCCTATGGATACTAAAATTAGACTCTCCTCTTCGTATAGGAACAGGACACATGCAAGTAACAAATGCTACTTTCATTTTCACCAGGTTGCACTCTTCTGTGTCCAGTATTGGAAACAATTTGTTCAATATATGTTCATCTGACACCATCAAAATCAATGCATGGTAATTCCCTATTGATTTGGGTTAACGAGATGGGCTGCTTTGCTGATTTCTTGCGGTCAGCAACAATATAGCCCCCACCCCACCCTATAATGTCCCGATGGCTAGGGAACCTTATTGTTCTGTGCTTGCCTTCTACAATCATCTGTCGCTTGGTTCATGTTGCACCATCTGAAGCCCACAGCTTACCTGCGGACGTCTCTGGCATGGCTCCATCTTGCTCCTTCTGCTTCTTGTAGCAATTTGGAGCTGAAGAATGCCAGCCCAAGCTGGAAGAAGGCTTGATTTCTTACATGGATATGGGCTAATGCATGCAGGATTCCACCTTGGAATGCAGAAAATGGGAGGGGCAAATAGGTAGACGTGGCTCAATGAGTGGGGTGGAGCTGCTGAGTTAGCTTCCCAGCAGGGGGAGAGGGGGAGGGAGCTGTGAGGTCAGCACGGTGCAAACGCACTGGCCAGGACACCTGATTGGCTCTGCCAATGTGTTTGCAGGAAGCAGCTCCGCCAGCATAGGGCTGGCAAAGTCCCTTGTGCAGTGGGCATTACTGTGTTGCAAAATGATGCATGTCTGAAAAGTGTGTCACCAACATGAAAAGTTTGGAAAGCTCTGCTTTAGACCAAGGGTGATTGATAGATTATTTAATTTCTACACCACTTAATACAGTGGTACCTCAGGTTAAGTACTTAATTCGTTCCGGAGGTCCGAACTTAACCTGGAACTGTTCTTAACCTGAAGCACCACTTTAGCTAATGGGGCCTCCTGCTGCTGATGCACCACAGGAGCACGATTTCTGTTCTTATCCTGAAGCAAAGTTCTTAACCTGAAACACTATTTCTGAGTTAGTGGAGTCTGTAACCTGAAGCGTATGTAGCCTGAAGCGTATGTAACCCGAGGTACCACTCTATATTTAAAAAAAATCTCTAAGCGGGATACAGAAGAAGAAGAAGAAGAAGAGGAGGAGGAGGAAGAAGAAGAAGAAGAAGAAGAGGAGGAGGAGGAGGAGTTTGGATTTGATATCCCGCTTTATCACTACCCTAAGTAGTCTCAAAGCAGCTAACAATCTCCTTTCTCCTCCTCCTCCACAAGCACTCTGTGAGGTGAGTGAGGCTGAGAGACTTCAGAGAAGTGTGACTAGCCCAAGGTCACCCAGCAGCTGCATGTGGAGGAGCTGAGAATCAAACCTGGTTCACCAGATTACGAGTCCACTGCTCTTAACCACTACACCACACTGAAAAGCAAAGCAACAACGAAGAAAGTATTACAAAAAGACACTGTTACACATAAGAACATCAGTACAAAGTTACTAATCTATTTGAATCCATATCTATTCATTTCCCTTCTGACACACTCTCCCACTCAGCCTCCGGGTTCTCATCCAGGGTCCAACAAAACTCTCAGCTCGCCCACAAAAGTCTCACAAAAGTTCCTAGAAACAGCGGACATCACCCTAGTCTCTTGCTCTCCATTTGCTTCTATGGTGGATGGTATTTCCTTCAGGCTGCCCACAACTGTGTCCTACTCGATGGCACCCTCTGCATCCAGTTCCAGGTACAGTAGGTTTGTCGATTTCCCCAGAGGGTCCAAAGGATAAGAAGAGGACCCCCTTCCCCTCACTACTCTTTCTTCACTCACTGCCCTCTCACCCAGCTGCTTTTATATGAGATTTGTACTCAGCGACTTCCTGGCCCTCAGCCCATTCTCTCCTTTTCTGTACTATCCAACATTTCTCCAATGAAAATAGGGACATCCTATTCCATCCTAATTTTACTATTTGTAACTTGCCCATCTGACTGGGTGGCCTCAGCCACTCTGGATGGCTTCCAATATATATAAAACATAATAAACATTAAACATTAAACAAAAATCACTTCCCTATACAGGGCTGCCTTCAGATGGCTCGGGGGTTGGATAACTCCATACCCTCCAACATTTCTCCACTGAAAATAGGGACGTCCCTAAGGAAAAGTGGGACATTCCAGGTATAAATCAAAAACTTGGATGGCATCTGTAAATCATTGGACTGTCCCTAGAAAATAGGGACGCTTGGAGGATCCGAGTTTCAGCACTTAGTTCTCTAGATGTCTTGGACTACAAGATCCCTGACAGAAATATACTCGGAGTCGAGAGTGGATTTCATGCTCTTTATTCAGCTCATAGTGGCGAGGAGGAATGGAAGTTCCCCCAGAATGTCTGTTTATATACATTATTTACACAATGGGCCCCACGTGATTGGCTAATTCCGGGATTCACCTGTAGCCCAATCAGGTTGCGGATTCACTTCCACCTGGAGCTGGATTGGGTGGCTCCTGTGGACCAATCAGACTGCTGCATTCTGGACCCTTTTGTTCTAGGACCAATCAGACTGCTACCTTTTGGATCCTATTCAACTCAGTACATAACACTGACTATTGGCTATGTTGACAGGGGCTGATGGGATCTGGAGTTCACCATCTGGAGGTGAGTCACAAGCTCCCCAGCTCTACAATAGACCCAGGGCTGTGTCCCAGGTAAACGGATAATACATTTTCTGGGGAGCACAGCCGTAGCTCAGTCATGGCTGTAAATATCTACTGCTGGACTGGAATGAGCCATATCTTATGTGGTAAAACAAATGATGGAGGGAGATGTATTTAGGCCACGAGCCCAGCTCTCTAGTTCTCCAAGTAAACATTTTACTTTTCTCTCCTTCCAGTCCGCAACCAAAATAGGAGAGCTCTGTCTAAAATTAACTAAGGCTCTTTCATCTTCAAGACGTTCAGATTTGTAATTTCAAGCGAGGCACACACAGAGAGAGGGGGGGGTTCTTTTTCTTGCAACAAACTCCCAAGCATTTCTGCTCTTAGCCAGATCAACAGGAGGCTTTGTTTTTAATCTCTGTCTATCCTCTTTTCTATAATTTTCAGAATACACTGGCCCAAGGTTTCGTTTGTCAGCGTTTGCAAGAAGCACCCTTGCAACCATCTGGCCATCTATGAATACGCAAGGCATCAGCAAGAGCTCCCTACGGTGTGGCGTTCTGAGCAAACTTTGATGGGGATGAAACAGAAAGATCTGGTTTTCTCAGACAGTCAAGGGGGAACTTCTCTCTCACACACAAAAAAACCACATCTCTCTGAAAGGTGCGACGTTATTCTTCCTTAGAAAAGCTTCAAACCACCTTTCAATTAGCGTTGCATTTGGAGAGGCTCTGTAAATTCTTTTGTGTCTTGTCTTCTCAAATATGGGCCGTTTCCAGCTGCGTCCTAAAGGTACCCTCATGGGGGAATGAAGCTATCAATGGTTACAGGTCACAGCGAACACATTCTGCCTCCCCTGTGCCTTTGAATCCCAGTTGTACATGTGAGGAGAGGGCTGAGGCACTCAGCTCCCATTTGTGGGCTTCTCACAGGCATCTGGTTGGCCACTGTGAGAGCAGAGTGCTGGACTAGATGGGCCATTGGCCTGACCCAGAAGGTTCTTCGTAGGCTGTTACGTTTAGCGAAAGAGTGGAGGACCCAGGGCCCTCCAAGTCCTGTCAAACCAAATTATAGGCCAGGTTGGATGGAGCTGATGGAAGTTGGGAGTCCAATGACATTTGAGCATCCTCAGGTTTTGCACCCCTGCTTCAAGGCAAACTCAGTCAGGTGGATTACATCAAGGACAGCCCTTTCCTATGAACCTGTTGTTAGGATATTTCCGTTCCACCTTAAAAGGGAGCAGGATGTTTGTGTCACAGCCTGCGTATTTCCTGTCTCACAGGTTGTTTCTGTTGTGTCGTTGCTTTCGTTTCTTCCTTCGTGCCTAAGCATACCGATGCAGGCGGTCATGTTTTTCTTTGTTCTGATCAACGCTGAATAAACTTGGAAAAATGCTCTCCTGCTGTGCATCTTTTGCTGTGTGAATTCTGCTGATAGAGTGTGCACCAGCCTAAGAATGTGGCAATCTATTCTTGAGGCTTCATGTCGCTAATTGCTGATACTGCGTGTCTACGGGAGATCGATGGATCGTCCGGCAGCCGGCTTGGGGGCTAAGATGGACTTTGTCTCCCTGGCAGACTCCCAACACCTGTGGCCCTTTAATGCCTCACATACAGGTGTCCATTGTTGATTTTCCCATCCCATCTCCCAGCACACACACAATTTTTGTGTGTAAGAGAGGGGGGGTAGAGAGAGATTGCATGATTCAAAGTCTCCGCCCTTGGGCATATACAAGATTCCAATGCCCCCACCCCAAATAAAGGGGGAAAAGACCTCCTAATATTTTTAAAAGAGCCACATTGCCTTTTGATCCTTTCTCATTCTACCTCTATAAAAAGAGATACAGTGGTACCTCAGGTTACATATGCTTCAGGTTACAGACGCTTCAGGTTACAGACTCCGCTAACCCAGAAATAGTGCTTCAGGTTAAGAACTTTGCTTCAGGATGAGAACAGAAATTGTGCTCCAGTGGCGCGGCAGCAGCAGGAGGCCCCATTAGCTAAAGTGATGCTTCAGGTTAAGAACAGTTTCAGGTTAAGAACGGACCTCCAGAACGAATTAAGTACTTAACCCGAGGTACCACTGTATAGCTGATTATTGGGATTGATTGGTTTACTGTTTAATTCCAGACCCTCCAAATGTCTGTTTTCCAAGAACGTCCCTGATTTAGAGAAGCCGTCCTGGTTTCTGATTTGATCATGGAAAGTTCCACTTTTCCTTAGGATGTCCTTCTTTTCATCGGAGAAATGTTGGAGGGTATGGAGTTATCTGACTCCTGAGCCGCCTAAGGCAATCCTGTATAGGGATGAGTGGTTTTTAAATAAATTTTTATTGTTTTCTCATGTTTTTATATATGTTGGAAGCCGCCCAGCATAGCTGGGGCAGCCCAATAAGATGTGTGGAGTATAAACAGTAAAATTATCATTATGGAGGTCCCTATCTTCATCGGATAAATGTTGGAGGGTATGTAGTTCTATGTATTAATTCTATATATTAAATGCTTTGCATTAAATATAGGATTGCCATAATGAGCATTTTGGCAAAGTTGTTGAACTTTTTTATTTTAATGGCTATCGCCAAAATCTACACTACCGACATGAGCTGCCATACGTTTGGATTTTCCTGGACATTTCAGTAAATTCCGCCTGGATGCCTGAATAACGGCTATGGCAACCCTAATTAAATACCTAGAAGCAAATTCACAATAAGAATATCAACGATAAAAACCATTACCCAATTTCATATAGAAAACAATTATAATATTCTTTTTGAAAACATAAAAACTCTTTCCTATGTGAAAACAGTTAGAAACAATTCCCATGTGTAAAAAAAAGAAAGAAAAAGAGCTAAAGGCAATTCCATATGTAAAAAAACAATTCGAAATCCAAAGCATTTATAGATTGGGGTAGAGATCTCCACTTGTTGAAAGATGAATGTCTTCACCAGGTATAATGTGTCCCCTATACACATTTCTCCTCCTGTTCCCCTCAATGGTCCACCTGATTTATTTTATTTTAATTGCTTTTTTAAGCAGAGATGAAGAGAGAGGTGAATAAGGAGAGGGTTTCGCACTGGGGTGTCAAGTATAAAAAAAACCCCAATTGGTAATGATTTGAACATATTTAAAATATATATCTATATTTTAAAGTGCATCTGTGTTCTTAAGACTGATGGAAAGGCTTGTGGGGGGTTACAGAATAAAAAGAGAGAAAAGGAAGGGATGCATTGGGGCATTTGCAAGACTGAGGTGTTCTTAACCTGTTTGCAAGTCCTAGGACCATGTTTTGCTGGTGGGGTGGGGGGGAGAAGCATAAAATTGAAATAAATGTGGGAGAGGAAAAGTGTGAGTCTGAGCAGAGCTTTTGGCCACCTGCCTGGGATGGATTGAACTTTCCCCTACAATCCTCACTCCGGAACTTCCAAGCACAGTGCCGCTCTGATAATTTACTTCTAGAAAGGAAGAGCTGTCTGGTCCTCTTGGCAACATTTGCCAGCGTTTGTCCAGGCAGCATTATTATGCTGGGATGTTATCTTTGATTTGCAAAAGCAAAAGTGCTGTGTTCTCTTTCCAGCCATTGAAAAGACGGCAAAGTCTCTTGCATTTCCTCCTGAAGTCAAGCTGCTGGGTGTTTTGTTCTCTCTCTCTCTCTCCCCTTCCCCCACCAGAGATCTCTTTGCCAGCAATGACAGATCTCTCCCTGGCTCTCTTGCCTTTACTGACACCTGCTGATCAACGTGTGAGGCCAGATGCTGCTAAGACTCACATCTAAACTGGGGAGTTGCTCTGGGCCAAAAGGGAACAGAGTGGAACATGGATTCTGGTTATCATAATGTTATCATAACATTCTGTTTATATCCCGCTTAGACTACTGCAATGCGCTCTACGTGGGGGCTACCTTTGAAGGTGACCCGGAAACTACAACTAATCCAGAATGCGGCAGCTGGACTGATGACTGGGAGCGGCCACCGAGACCACATAACACTGGTCTTGAAAGACCTACATTGGCTTCCAGTACGTTTCCAAGCACAATTCAAAGTGTTGATGCACTTGAAAGCCCTAAACGGCCTCGGCCCAGTATATCTGAAGGAGCGTCTCCACCCCCATTGTTCTACCTGGACACTGAGGTCCAGCGCCGAGGTCCTTCTGGTCGTTCCCTCACTGCAAGAATCCAGGTTACAGGGAACCAGGCAGAGGGCCTTCTCAGCAGTGGCGCCCGCCCTGTGGAACACCCTCCCATCAGATGTCAAGGAAATAAACAACTACCTGACTTTTAGAAGACATCTGAAGGCAGCCCTGTTTAGGGAAGCTTTTAATGTTTAACAGACCACTGTATTTTAATACTTTGTTGGAATCCTCCCAGAGTAGCTGGGGAAACCCAGCCAGATGGGTGGGGTATAAATAAATTATTATTATTATTATTATTATTATTATTATTATTATTATTATTATTCTGTTGTTGTTACCATTTATTACTGCAGGGGTGGGAAACTGAATCCGGTTGGGGGGTTAGACCCTTATACCCCACCCATCCACTCCTATGGGCCATGTTTGACAGGTGGGCAGGGTAGCCATTTTCACCCCATGCGGTGCTTTGCAGCCCCAATAATCAGCTAATATCGGGACTTCAAAGCGCACTATACAGGTCTCTACAAGCATCAATCCACTGGCTGATTTTCATGGCTTGCAAAGAGCCACGCAAGGCATTATACACGGGGCTTTTAAGGAGCCACTAATAGGCTGACTTGGGTTGCCTCAAAGCTCCTTTTTGGCCCAATCGCATCTTTACCTTTCCTACACCTAATGATTATGTGACATCAGAGGTGTGGTTGTGACTGGTTCAAGATGTCCTCATGGTTTGTAAACAATGGTCTGCAGAAGTGGTTTTCAAGCTGTGCTGGGCCAAAATACCAGTATACCTGAAGGAGCGTCTCCACCTCCATCGTTCTGCCCGGACAGTGAGGTCCAGCTCTGAGGGCCTTCTGGCGGTTCCCTTGCTGAGAGAAGCCAAGTTACAGGGAACCAGGCAGAGGGCCTTCTTGGTAGTGGCACCCGCCCTGTGGAATGCCCTCCCATCAGATGTCAAAGAGAAAAACAACTACCAGACTTTTAGAAGACATCTAAAGGCAGCCCTGTTTAGGGAAGCTTTTAATGTTTAATAGATTATTGTATTTTAGTGTTTTTTTGGAAGCTGCCCAGAGTGGCTGGGAAAACCCAGCCAGATGGGCGGGGTATAAATAATAAATTATTATTATTATTATTATAAAATATCTGCCCCAGCTGAATTTTGCTAGTTGTGGCCGGCTTCCAATATATATAAAAATATAACAAAACATCAAACATTTTTTTAAAAAATTGCTATACCGGACTGCCTTCAGATGTCTCCTAAAGCTTGCATAGTTACTTATCTCCTTGCCAACTCCATACCCTCCAATATTTCTCTGGTGAAAACAGGGACATCCTAAAGAAAAGCAGGACATTCTGGGATCAAATAAAAAACAGGTGTGGCGTCTGTAAATCAGGGACTGTCCCTGGAAAATAGGGACACTTGTAGGGTCTGAAAATATAACATGGTTTTGTTTCTTTTCCCATTCCACCATGAGGCTTAACAGCCCTGTCACATTATTGGGATGGAGAGGAGCATTTTGTCTTAAGATACACAACAGAGAAGTCAAGCCTTTTGTTGCCAGGGTGGGGGCAGAGACCAGGAGAGGTTAAGAGGCAAAGTGTTCATTTCAGCGCCTGCTAAAAACATTCCCGGTTAGACAAGCCTACGCAGATGCTTAGACTTAGATGCTTAGAAAGTGGAGGTAATTTTAATCTGTTAAAGTGCTTTAACATTTGTGTGTACATTGGACATTCCCCCCTTGTTTTTACTGTTTTATCTTTTGAAAACTGCTTCGAGGTTCTTTTACAAGCAAGTGGTGTATACATTTTATTAAACAATAAATAACTCAAAAGAAATGAAGGAATACCCCTCATACAACTCATGTTTTAAGACTGCGCACACACAAACACACTTTTTTAATTCTCCTGTCTCTCCCACAATATTATTATCTTAGGCAAGACATTCAGCTGATTATTATGCGGCTTTCCCCCTTTCTGATCAAGATAAGCTAGTAGCTGCAAAGAGCACCACATTTCTAGCAACCGCTAATAAAACAAGGGCCAAGATGCCACCCTCTGAGTTTTAAGTTGTATGATTTTGTAATTTAGTTTGGCAATTTTATCTGTTTAGTTGCACTGATATACGCTTGAACCAAATTCCAACAGCTTGTAGTTGATGCAAATAAATATCCTTCTATCTCCCTCCACTTTCGTAGGAGACGAATGTTCCTGCAAAAGTGCTGATGGCGGGAGATATTTAGACCAGTTTTATTTTCAGAATTGGAACTGGGGAATTGTGAAAAAGGGAAGGGGCAGGTTTTCACGAAGTTCATTCCCACCACCTCCAGCATTGAAATTTGCCGTTTCAGAAGGAGAAATGTTTTCTCTGAAAGAATAACACTCCTCTAGAAAATGAGAGGGATGCGGGTGGCGCTGTGGGTTAAACCACAGAGCCTACGGCTTACCAATCAGAGGGTCAGTGGTTCAAATCCCCGTGAAGGGGTGAGCTCCCGTTGCTCGGTCCCTGCTCCTGCCAATCTAGCAGTTCAACAGCATGTCAAAGTGCAAGTAGATAAATAGATACCGCTCCAGCGGGAAGGTAAACGACGTTTCCGTGTGCTGCTTTGGTTTGCAAGAAGCGGCTTTGTCATGCTGGCCACATGACCCAGAAGCTGTACGCCAGCTCCCTCGGCCAATAAAACGAGATGAGCGCCACAACCCCAGAGTCGGCCATGACTGGACCTAATGGTCAGGGGTCCCTTTACCTAGAAAATGATGGTGGTGATGATGATATCCAGACATAAATCATCCCCTCTTATCTTCCACTTCCTTCTCTTCCTGCTCCCCTTCCTTTATCAAAATCTAGATTGCAATTTCCTTGGGGCAGGGGCTGGTTTGGTTTGGTTTCAGTTACTCTCTAAAGCAGACTCACTTTGCCTCTGGGTAGGACTGGCTCAACTATACAGTGGTACCTCGGGTTACAGACGCTTCAGGTTACAGATGCTTCAGGTTACAGACTCTGTTAACCCAGAAATAGTACCTCGGGTTAAGAACTTTGCTTCAGGATGAGAACAGAAATCATGCTCCGGCAGCGCGGCAGCAGCAGGAGGCCCCATTAGCTAAAGTGGTGCTTTAAGTTAAGAACAGTTTCAGGTTAAGAACGGACCTCCAGAAAGAATTAAGTACTTAACCCGAGGCACCACTGTATAAGACAACCTCTCTCTTTTATTTTTGAACCCAAAAGGATCACTGGAAGTTGTTGAGCTGCTTGTGGGGCTCTGCAGCGCTGCTACCACCACTGACAAGGAGAGTCTGCTGCCGGTGCTCTCGTTGCTGCCCAGCTCGCTGCCTCTGCATTCGCCTTGGCTCATCTCATTGTCCTCATCGTCCAACACCTTCTCCTCCTCCTCGGAGCGACCCAGGGGAGGGTTGAGCATTGTGCTTATGCTGCCGCCACTGTCTCTGTACACAGGATTGGATACCAACACATAAACTCAGTGGTGGAGCGTTCTCCACCTATGCCCAGGGTGTGTGTGGCACCGAGTGGAAGTGGGGCATGCAGTGGTGGCAGGTTATGTCACTGGAGTGACTGCATCCTTCTTGGGCACCCTCCAACTGGAGGGCACCTGAGTGGGATGCGGTGGGCTCCATGCCGCCCCAAAAGATAAGTGCCGCCTGGACCGACCCGACCCCTCTACATCCCCCTAGTTTTGTTGTTGCTTAGTTGTTTAGTCGTGTCTGACTCTTCGTGACCCCATGGACCAGAGCACGCCAGGCACTCCTGTCTTCCACTGCCTCCTGCAGTTTGGTCAAACCCATGTTCTTAGCTTCAAGAACACTGTCCAACCATCTCGTCCTCTGCCGTCCCCTTCTCCTTGTGCCCTCCATCTTTCCCATCAGGGTCTTTTCCAGGGAGTCTTCTCTTCTCATGAGGTGGCCAAAGTCTTGGATCCTCAGCTTCAGGATCTGACCTTCCAGTGAGCACTCAGGGCTGATTTCCTGAATGGATAGGTTTGATCTTGCACTCCATGGGACTCTCAAGAGTCTCTTCCAGCACCATAATTCAAAAGCATCAATTCTTCGGCGATCAGCCTTCTTTATGGTCCAGCTCTCACTTCCATACATCACTACTGGGAAAACCATAGCTTGAACTATACGGACGTTTGTTGGCAAGGTGATGTCTCTGCTTTTTAAGATGCAAACCTAGACAGCATCCCTCTAGCTATGCCAGTGTATAAGCTGATGCACAGGCAGCCCAATCCTGCTTTATTTAGAAGCTGGCTGGCAGTTCCTGCTCAATTCATTCCTGCTCAGCTCAAGCACATCCCAGCTAGTTCCTGATGGGATACTGGCTGGCATTCCCGAACTTGGCAGAAAGGAGCAATGAACTCCCCATATAACAGGTGGTGTGTGACAACTTCAATCCTGATTCAGTCACTAATTGCATTACCTAGCCAATGTGGCCGTTCTTTTGAGATGGTCAATACTTTAGTTCTTGAACACAGGCCACAGACCTACCCTATTGCCCTTAAGACGGGATTTGTAAGTGAGAGAACTATTGGGAAAGGTTCCCCGAGACCTTTCCTTCTGCAGAGAAAACATTCGGAGTTATTAGGAGAACCAAGAGTGTTTCGGGGATTGTTCTGTGTGCTAAAGCAAAGTGTAATTTTCTCAGGGAATATTTCCTAAATTCTAAAGGGTGAAGGATTGGTTTTCTGTGGAGTGTGTGTGTGTGTGTGTGCACCCTAAAATTTTATAGCAGATTTAATGCCCAGGAAAGTCTAGGGGAAGGGATTTTATCCAGATTAAATAATGTGGAACACAATAGTGTGAGATCTACATTTCCAGAATTACAAATGAAAAGGAGAGAGTGGTTTCCTGGACAACTCTTGAGGATTTAATGTGTCATTTGTGTGCTACTCAGACTATGATAGAGTGCAAATAGAGTGAAGCAAAGCATGCTAATTTGTCTAGATCAGGAGTGTTGGAGGGAGGGAAAACACAGGTGAAACCAATGATCTCCTGATGGCAGCTGCATAATCTCTCTCCCCATCACAGTTCTTTCTCTGGAAACAGCTCCCTTCTGAAGGCTCCTAAGTCTACTGGAAGAAGGAAAGATCACCAGTGTTGCAGCAATGATTCTTCAACATCAACTTCATTGGACAGGTCATGTTGTTTGGATGCCGGATTATTATTTTACAAAGCAACTACTCTATTCCCAATTTAAGAATGGGAAGTGTAATGCCGGTGGACAACAAAAGAGATTTAAAGACTCTCTCAAGGCAAATCTTTGGGTTAAACCACAGTGCCTAGGACTTGCCGATCAGAAGGTTGGTGGTTCGAATCCCCATGGCGGGGTGAGCTCCCGTTGCTCGGTCCCTGCTCCTGCCAACCTAGCAGTTTGAAAGCACGTCAAAGTGCAAGTAGATAAATAGGTACCGCTCCAGTGGGAAGGTAAACGGTGTTTCCGTGCGCTGCTGTGGTTCGCCAGAAGCAGCTCAGTCATGCTGGCCACATGACCCGGAAGCTGTACGCCGGCTCCCTCGGCCAATAAAGCAAGATGAGCGCCGCAACCCCAGAGTCGGTCACGACTGGACCTAACGGTCAGGGGTCCCTTTACCCTTTACCTTTATAAACACGGACAACTGGGAATCACTGGCCTGCGAGCGCTCCAATTGGAGAACAGCCTTCAAGAAAGGCTTCCTGGAGTTTGAAGAAGCATGGACTCAGGACAAAAGGGAGAAATGAGCTAGGAGGAAGGCACATTGGCAAAACCTCACCGTGATCAACTCCTGCCCAGAAACCTATGTCCCCACTGTGGAAGGATGTGCAGATCCAGAATTGACCTTCACAGCCACTTATGGACAAACTGTTAAGACCATATTCATGGAAGACAATCTTATTCGGCTATGAGTGATTGCTAAAGAAGAAGAAGAAGATGCAGGTGAGAAAAGCCATCCCTTGGTGGCCAACACAAGAGTCTCTCCTCCCTCATCCTTGAAGTGTGATAATGCCTCTCGCTTGCATGGTTGGAGATGTGCATAAACCTCCACTTTTGTGTGGTTGGAAGGCAGCCTTGGAGCGGTGCATCCCATTTTGCCGCCTGAGGAAAAACAGGAAAGCGCTGCCCCTGCTGAAGCCTTCCTTACCTGGGTTGCATGCCTTCCTTGTGCAATCTGTTCCACAAAGTTGAGAGTTACACCTGTTGCCCTGCTTTCTTTTGTCCTTGGCCCCATGCAAAACTATCATGCAGGACCTCCACTCCCAGCACCTTCCACTCGCAATGGGGAGTAATCAACAGGCTTGAGTGAATCCTAAGTGCCAATTAATCAATAGATTAAGGAGACAACATCCCCCCTCCCCCATTGCTCAGTGAAGACTGAGAAAGTTAATGCTGATTATTGTTGTGCAGGTGGAATGGAAGATCCTGGAAAAGGGCTCTAGCTGTCTGAAGTCCTGAATATAAAAACATACAGTGGAACCTTGGTTTTCAAATGTAATCAGTTCCGGAAGACCATTCGACTTCCGAAATGCTCAAAAACAAAGGCACAAAGGGCAGCCTTCAATTTCAATGGAGCAAATTGAAAAAAACCTCAGCAGAAGCCGTTTGACTTCTGAGACGCGTTCGAAAATTGAAGCAATTACTTCTGGGTTTTTCATGCTCAAAAACCGAAACCTTTGGCTTCGAAGATGCTCAAAAACTGAGGTTCCACTGTACTTGTAATATACCTGTAAATAATCTCATTTGGGGAATGTGTCACCAGTGAGTCCTCTGCTACATCGGTGGCTGATGAGAAGCCTTTTAGCTCAGCAGTTTCCTTTTCGTTGATAGTCTGTTCACTGCAAAGACATATTCTCCATCATACAAAATTGATATAAAGACTATCGCTTTTATAGCATTTAGAGCTTTTATGCCCATTCCTTATGTTAGAGGACAAACAAGATCGCTTAGAAAACCTTTCCCAGGGACTTAGAACTAATTGGGACATATTTGAAAAAGACTTTAATGATCAAAATGGATCTACAAGCAATTGTTCCGTGGTGTTATTGTCCCTTGTCCTACTTTTCTGTGTTTGTTATTTGAAGTACATGGCCAGTGTATTTTCACATTTGTTGGTGCTATTGCTGATTGTGTTTGATACGTAGGGCCCTTATGGCATCTTTTCTACATTGCTGGCGTTCTGAACAGAAGCACTTCATACTGTAACATTTTTTTGGAGTCTCCACTCATACAGCCTTCATCAATCTGGTGCTTACCAGATGTTTGGGACTACAAATCCCATTGACTCTGATGGGAGTTGTAGTCCAAAGCATTGGGAGGCATTCAGGTTAAGAAATGGCACACTAGTACAATTATATCATCAACATGAGTGATATAAAATAATAATAATAATAATAATAATAATAATAATAATAATAATAATTTATTATTTATACCCGGCCCATATGGCTGGGTTTCCCCAGCCACTCTGGGAGGCTTACAACAAAATATTAAAATATTATAGTCTGTTAAACATTAAAAGCTTCCCTGAACAGGGCTGCCTTCAGATGTCTTCTAAAGGTCTGCTAGTTGTTTTTCTCTTTGACATCTGATGGGAGGGTGTTCCACAGGGCGGGTGCCACTACCGAGAAGGCCCTCTGCCTGGTTCCCTGTAACTTGGCTTCTCGCAGTGAGGGAACTGCCAGAAGGCCCTCAGAGCTGGACCAGAGCTTAACGGGAAGAGCCACAGGGATGCCCACACTCCTGCCAGCATCAACCACCTGAGTCAGTTCATGTGCGCAAGTGGTAACATGCTGCTTATGGCCTCAAAGTGAGACTTGCTAGCCATTTATGGAGTACAGTTCAGAACCTGAGCTCCCTCCTGCAATGGTTCACTAACTGCTGCTGTTAGAAATGATGCATGATTTACAGCCAAAGCCGCAATCCACTTAAGTCGACTGTGGCCATAAGCACACATGTTTAAAGGACTATCATACCACTTTAAACAATCATGGCTTCTCCCAGAGAAACCTGGGAAGCGTAGTTCATTAAGGGTGCTGATACTTATTAGGAGATCCCTATTTCCCTCACAGAACTACAATTCCCAAAGTTGCCTGGGGATTGTTCTGGGGTTGCCATATTTCGAAAAGTGGAAATCCGGAAACAAAAGTTGTTGAGCTTTTTTGGCCAAAGTTCTTATCTCAAAAAAAAAGGGGGGGGAGAGATGAAATGAAGTTTTAGAGCTATTTTTAAGGGAATTCGCCAAAATCTACACTTCCAACAAGGGCTGCCATATGCCCAGATTTCCCCGGACATTTAAGGGATTTCTGCCCAGTTTTTCCAGCAGCCAAATCCTGGTGATGTCTGGGAAATTCTGGGCATATGGCAGCCCTAGATTGATTGTTAAAACACTCTGGGAAATTTCATACTGTAAAACATGGGACACCTATCACAACTGAACTCTATTGTGCAGTATTGCAATGGTGCTCTTTTGGCTAGATAAATAGCAGCGCTCCCAGGCTGAACACTGGAAACAGGGGCAATGGTAGCAACATGACTATCAGTCGTTAACAGGCCTAGCTACCTTGCATTTGTCTAATCATCCTTTAAGTTCTAAGTGGCCCCCGCCATATCTTACTAGGCACTGTGTAGGAGGGGACTTCTTTTCTCCCATCCAGAATACTCTGCCCATCAGTTTCAAATAGACTCAAAATTCCTACCATGCAAACTTGCTTCTAGTACAGTGGTACCTCAGGTTAAGTACTTAATTCGTTCCGGAGGTCCGTACTTAACCTGAAACTGTTCTTAACCTGAAGCACCACTTTAGCTAATGGGGCCTCCTGCTGCCGCCACACCGCCGGAGCATGATTTCTGTTCTCATCCTGAAGCAAAGTTCTTAACCTGAAGCACTATTTCTGGGTTAGCAGAGTCTGTAACCTGAAGTGTATGTAACCTGAAGCGTATGTAACCCGAGGTACCACTGTATAAGGTTACCAGACGTCTCCGTTTCCTGGGGACAGTCCCCAGATTTATAAATCAGACCCCTCACAAAATCCATCTATTTAGTAGGAAGTTGAAAACTGTCCCCGGATTCATTGGAAAAAAAATCTGGTAACCTTATTCTAGTACCCAATAAACACTCTGACAAATGCCATTTCAATAAAGAAATATTTAATGGACTCCAGTGCCGATATGAATGCTGTTTGAATACGCATAAGACAAAGTGTGTATGAATATTGGAGCCAAGGTTTTATTTTCCCAGGAAAGGGACAGATAGAGGGGGGAAAGATGACGGAAGACGAGCTCTTCTAACATTCACCAAGGGCAGAAATTTAGTCACAAAATGCATGGCTTAGACCTGTTGCCCTTCAATTAAGTTCCCAGAAGTCAACCTTGAATGATCACCAAAGGAGGAAGGAAGGAAGAGAGAAATTAAGCACATGAAGAAGAAAAAAATCTAGTAGTTTCAAGAGCGATCCAAGCTGCTAATACTTTTGGGGGGAGGAGGGGGGTCGGATAGGATTAAGAGTTCATAAGGGCAGGCCATAGAAGGGCCTGAGGGGGCAGAGAACATCTTGAAGAGACATGACCTAGGAAACACTGAGTAGTCAAAGGGCAATACCAAGCTCAGTGTGGTACCAATTAGAGTTTAATGACTAAACGTGGAATGCAGCCAGAACAGAAGAGTTTGTGCTTTTTAAGACCCCCATCACCCGTCCCCCTCCACACATACCCACCATCAGCCTCCCTTCCAAGAATTCCTGAACAGATAGATTCAAACTGAGGTGAGATCTTAAAAGCTTTGGGTGCATGCCAAGATTACCGGTATGTTTATTTTGTTTGTTTAAGAGCATTTCTAAACTGCTTAATATATTTTTTTAAAAGCAAAAAAAAAAAAGCTTCTAAGCGGTGAACAAGAATGCAACGTTGAAACAATGCCATAAAAACCCGTGACGTGGCATTAAAAAGGATTATAAAAAGAGATAAAAACAGGAATTATGTAATGACAGGCTCCAATCATGCGTAAGGGAAGGCCTGGGCAAAAAGATATGACTTTACTAGTCGTCTGAAGCAACTGGTAGATGATGTGTCATGTATGGCAGAGGGGCAGGCAATCTTCCTTCAACAAGTGCACAAAATTTAACAGCGGTTTGATTGCTGTTTCCATGATTCGCGTTGCTCCCATCCCATATTTCAAGTGGCTATCACTTGTTTCATTCTGTTAATGGAGGAATCCGAGGGCTCCCTTGGACAAAAAACAAAGACACCAACCAGGAGAACTTGGAGCAAAACAGCAGCCTGTAGGCTTGGCCTTTATTGAATACTGTCGTGACAGGACTCCCGCCCACAACTAGATGAAGCAAGATGGAAGTCCAGAACAAAAGAAGACCCCGGATGTCAGAGGCTCAGGAGCAGAAGAGCAGGGGAGAGAGCAAATAGAGAGCGGAGGAGAGGAATCAGAGGGGAGCGTAGGGGAATATGACAGTGGCCCAAGAGATTCCATGAGCTTCTCCAGCGAATCAGAAGATTCCCAGGAGGGGGCGCCTATGGTAAGGGCGAGGGGAATCCCAGGGGGGACGTTCCATAAACAAGGAACCAGAGGGGAGTCCCAAAGGAGTAGCGGAGGATCAGGACCAGTTCCCCCACCAGAGCACAGTGGGGGGGAAGAGTCACAAGAGTCAGGACCAGCTTCTCCAGCGGGGAGAGAAGATGAGTCAGGGGTAACCACGCCCCCATCGGGGAGTGGGGAAACGGAGGGAAGGCCAGGTCCAGCTAGCCTCCCCGAAAGAGGGAGCAGTGACACAAGTGTAACGGTCAGAAGGAAAGTGGGAGGCTGCGCGCGCGCACCAAGTTCAAATGTGGAGGAGCGCGGGACAGCAGAAAACCCGGATTGGGAGCCAGGTCCTAAAGCCCGAAGGAGGGGGGGAGAAGAGTCGGCGGACTCAGCGTCAGAAGAATCTAGGAGGGCTGAAACTCCGACTAGCAGGAGGACCCAGAGAAAGAAGGAACAGAGGAAGAGGTGGAATAAGGCTAGAATCTTAAGCTGGTGTCAGGGGGGGAGGAGATTCAGATGGGACTTCTACGGTCTAGGGCATAGACGTAGCGTTGCGCGCTGCGCATCTGGAAATGAAACTGAACTTCAATAAAGACTTTTTTACTTGAGGAAGAAGCAGCGTTGGTCTTGTGTGAGCTGGGACCTTGGGCAGCGCTGACACCAACTTTTATTTGTTACTAATCCCCCAAACTACACCCCTAAAACTACATCACAACTACATCATTGATACATCACAAAAAGGAGGGGTTGAGGGAGGAGTTGTGGTGGTAATCTGAGTGTCCTGTCACCTGGCTGGTTCCCCCTTTCCCCCTCCCCATGAGTACTTTCCAGGTGACAAAGGGGAGTTTGCAGTTTCCTGCCCCCAGAGGGAAGAGCTGATCATTGTCCTTTGTTCCAGTTGTGCTGAATCCACTCCTATATGCAAGTTCTTTGTGACCTTGATGGTCTTCTGTCTAGGACCATCAGGGTTGGCATAGCAACTGGGCAGGGCTCCTGTGTATGTGCTGGTATGCTCAAGGGTTTATGGCTGCCCTGTATCAAACCTTCCCCATTTTGTAGTCCTTCCTTCAGGGAGTAAAATAAAAGTGGAATGGTGCAGATCCGGTGTATGGTTGATTTTCTATGAATTTATAAGAGAAGCGTAGCGTGTGTGAGTATGTGTGTGTGTCGAGTTTGTACAAACTGAATGATTGGGGGGGTTTCCTGCGACAATTTTATATATTGGGGCTGCTGCTTGCTTCATTGGCCAACCTCAGCCCCAACCTCCCTCCCCAAAGCTGCCCTCCCAAGCCCCTTCCCCTTTTTCATTTCCCCTCACTGATTAGTGAGCTTAATCAAGCAGCCAATTAGCCAGCCAGCCAATTAATTGCAGTAACTTATAAAGGTAAAGGTAAAGGGACCCCTGACCATTAGGTCCAGTCGTGACTGACTCTGGGGTTGCGGCGCTCATCTCGCTTTATTGGCTGAGGGAGCCGGCGTACAGCTTCCAGGTCATGTGGCCAGCATGACTAAGCTGCTTCTGGCGAACCAGAGCAGCTCACGGAAACGCCGTTTGCCTTCCCGCCGTGCTTTGACATGCTTTCGAACTGCTAGGTTGGCAGGAGCAGGGACCGAGCAACAGGAGCTCACCCCATCGCAGGGATTCGAACTGCCAACCTTCTGATCGGCAAGTCCTAGGCTCTGTGGTTTAACCCACAGCGCCACCCGCGTCCCTTGCAGTAACTTATAGGCTTCCTTAAATCAAAGTTCCTCAGGTCCATTCACAACAAGAAACAAATCTTGGTGGTGTCATAACAGTGCTGTGCACACTCGGCGCATGACTGCAACATGCCCACCCTTGAATTTAATCCTGTATTAGAGATGTCTGGCAAGAATGTGGCGAGCACACTTCGCAACCCAGCGACAGCTCTTTTTATGCACAATTTTAAAAAACTGGTTTTTATCAGAGATTTTATTAAACTTGCTTCATTCACAAAAGACATAGGGCTCAGATTGTTATGAATGTGTGGATGAATAAAATACTTCTTCACTTGAACTTGATGAACGCTTGGGCTCTGACATGAACCATATCAGGCTATAACATTACAGACGTACCTCAGGTTACAGACGCTTCAGGTTACAGACGCTTCAGGTTACAGACTCCGCTAACCTAGAAATAGTACCTCGGGTTAAGAACTTTGTTTCAGGATGAGAACAGAAATCGCACGGCAGCAGCAGGAGGCCCCATTAGCTAAAGTGGTGTTTCAGGTTAAGAACAGTTTCAGGTTAAGAACGGACCTCCAGAACGAATTAAGTTCTTAACCCGAGGTACCACTGTACCTTATAGTATTATTTCATAACACAATATTATCATAGAAGTGTAGAATTGGAAAGGACTCATAGGGCCATTTGGCCCAACCCACTGCAATGCAGGAATCTCAGCTAAAGCATCCATGACAGATGTCCATCCAACCTCTGCTTAAAAACCTCCAAGGAAGGAGAGACCACAACCTTCCAAGGGAGACTCTTCCACCACCGAACAGCTCTTACTGTCAGAAGTTTTTTCTGATGTTTACTCAGAATCTCCTTTCTTGTAACTTGAAGCTATTGGTTCGGGCCCTACCCTCCAGAGCAGGAAAAAACAAGCTTGCTCCATCTTCCATGTGGCAGCCCTTGAGATGTTTGAAGATGACTGACGTATCTCCTCTCAGTGTCCTCTTTTCCAGGCTAAACATACGCAGCTCCTTCAAGTGTTCCACTCTATAGTATTGTATGATGCTGTTGTTTAAAATGTCATGCTGAGTATTGATATATAGTGCTGTTAAAGTGTTTGCAGTGATTAACAAACTTAACAACCTTATTTGATGCATGATCTGTTGGCAGGTGGATGGCAGCTAACAGATTGAGGTTGAATCCTGACAAGACAGAAGTACTGTTTTGGGGGGACAGGGGACGGGCAGGTGTGGAGGACTTCCTGGTCCTGAATGGGGTAACCACTGTATCTTATAGTATTATAGCCACTATAAATTTTTTCCTAAACAGGCCTGTGGAGTGGAAGCTGTTCCACCAGGGCTATTGAGACTCAGCCCTAATAATAATAATAATAATAATAATAATAATAATAATAATAATAATAATAATAATTTATTATTTATACCCCACCCATCTGGCTGGGTTTCCCCAGCCACTCTGGGCAGCTTCCAACAGAATATTAAAATACAATAGAGTATTAAACATTAAAAGCTTCCCTAAACAGGGCTGCCTTCAGATGACTTCCAAGTCAGATAGTTGTTTACAGTGGTACCTCGGGTTACATATGCTTCAGGTTATAGACGCTTCAGGTTACAGACTCTGTTAACCCAGAAATAGTACCTCAGGTTAAGAACTTTGCTTCAGGATGAGAACAGAAATCGTGCTCCTGCGGCGCGGCAGCAGCAGGAGGCCCCATTAGCTAAAGTGGTGCTTCAGGTTAAGAACAGTTTCAGGTTAAGAATCCAGAACGAATTAAGTACTTAACTCGAGGTACCACTGTATTTCCTTGACATTTGATGGGAGGATGTTCCACAGGTTGGGTGCCACCACCGAGAAGGCCCTCTGCCTAGTTCCCTGTAACCTCACTTCACATAGTGAGGGAACTGCCAGAAGGCCCTTGGAGCTGGACCTCAGTGTCCGGGCTGAACGACAGCGGTGGAGACGGTCCTTCAGGTATACTGGGCCAAGGCCGTTTAGGGCTTTAAAGGTCAGCACCAACACTTGACTTCATTGTGTGGAAGAGAAAAGAATGCCCTCTTGTCTCAGGCAGAAAAATGTCTTGAACCAGCCCTTTTCTTTTCCCCCTCCCTCTAAGTTGTCTAAGTTGTTGCTTACACAACAACTCCCATCATCCCTGAGCATTGGCTGTGCTAGGTAGGACTGATGGGAGTTGCAGTCCCACAACATCTGGAGGGCATCCCATTAAGTCAGCTACCCCTGTATACAGCCATATTAATCTCTCTAGAGAAGACATCTCCCAGATCATAGCCCATCAGGGCCAGAGCAACTGGAAAGCCCCTGTTCTTTGCACCCACCTGCTAAAAGTCTGTTTGTATGAGAGCTAGGGCAAGAGTTCTACTGTAAACTCATGCACACAGACCCCCTCTTCTCATAATCCCGCTGGTTTCTTCATGAGTGAGCTGCAGTTATCATATCTCAAGTCTATTTCCAGAAGTTCCATGCCAAACATTCTAGAACTGAGCACGTCATTCTCATGTTTCCCATGTGCAGGTCAAAAGCTGGTTTTATAACCTGACTGGACAAAAAAATGGAGCAAAACATCTCATGTATTGTGTCTTTTTTGCAGTATATGTGTATTATCGCCACAACCCCAGCATGTTTAAGCTGCACCTTCCCAATCTCTCTTTGTCTTCTTTTCTGGAAAACAGATGTTGTTCATTAGCTAAAGGACAGCAGAGGGTGTTGCACCGGTAGTTTCTAAGAAGCAAATAAGTTGTTCTCAGAAGGTGAGAAATCTGATGCAGCAGCCAGCAGCAGTTTTTCAAGGGTGACATTTTGGAATGGTAACATTTTCAAGTGCTCAGGCTGAACTTTGAAACTGCAACAGGGAGTTTAGAAGGTGCACTAGCCACCTGGAATTGGAATCTGTAACCCATTTATTTATGTATTTTTTCTCCAACCACACAGCCTCCTAATCATGCATTATACAGTCGTACCTTTGAAGTCGAACAGAGTCCATTCCGGAAGTCCATTTGACTTCCAAAACATTTGACTTCCAAGGCACGGCTTCCGATTGGCTGCAGGAGCATCCTGTAGCCAATCGGAAGCCACGGAGGATGTTCGGCTTCCGAAAATAATTCGAAAACTGGAACAATCACTTCCGGTTTTCGATCGTTTGGGAGCTGAAATGTTCAAGTTTACAGGCGTTCGGCTTCCGAGGTTCCACTGTATCAGACAAATATTCACAAAGAAGCTCACACCAATTCAAACCTAATGCTGGTTAGCATCTGTCTGTCTCGGGAGACAATGAAGGAGTATGCCTTTGGGGGTGAAGTAAAACTGTTGGGAGATTGCAGCGCCTGCTGTGGCTGTAGAAACCAATACAGGAGAGACATGTTTTGTTGCAGTTGGGGCAGAGGAAGGTGTCCGATTGTGCTGTGGCAAATGCACCATAGAATTTATTGTCTCTGCACACCTCCCAGCGGTCGTTCCTCCTCCAGTGGATACCTGACTTGACTGCCTCCAGGTGCTGTGGTTGCCTGAATGGGATTCCCACACAGTGGGGTTGATTTTGCCAGTTTTCATGTCATGTTTTCAGACATCTTTATAACACAGATGAAATAAAATACAATACAGATAAAAGATAAGAAAAATACAGATAATACAGATAAAATATAATACAGGTAATAGATAATAAAAGATAGGTAAAAAAGGTAAAGGACCCCTGGATGGTTAAGTCCAGTCAAAGGCGACTATGGGGTTGCGGCGCTCATCTTGCTTTCAGGCTGAGGGAGCCTTAGTAGCAGTTAGTTCAATTCCCAATAGGACTTAGGCTGGGATTTCACATTACCCTCTCAACAAGAGGCTGCGTGAACAAAAGTCTTCCGCCTGCTGTGAGGCTTACCATTTCCAGTAGCCAATGCAGGCACCTACTTCTGCAGAGGCTCCTTTCTTGCAACACAATCTTGGCAAGGAAAGATCTCCCTGATATCGCCGTCTACTAAACCTCATGGAAGCAACTTGCTTTTTCTTGCCAATAGAGAGAATCAATAAAATACTGTACAGGTGAAACTCGGAAAATTAGAACATCGTGGAAAAGTTAATCTATTCCAATAATTCAGCTTAAAAGGTGAAACTAATATATGAGATAGACCCATGACATGCAAAGCGAGATATGTCAAGCCTTTATTTGTTATAATTGTGATGTTTATGGCGTACAGCTGATGAAAACCCCAAATTAACAATCTCAGAAAATTAGAATATTAAATGAAATCAGCAAAACAAGGACTGCAAATAGAGCAATATTGGACCTCTGAGAAGTAGAAGCATGCACATGTACGCAGTACTTGGTTGGGGCCCCTTTTGCATCAATTACTGCCTCAATGCAGCGTGGCATTGAGTTGATTCTATGGGGCATTGCCAAGAATCTATGGGGCATTGCCAAGAGAAAGATGAGAGACATCAGACCCAGCAATGCAGAAGAGCTGAAGGCTGCTATTGAAGCTTCCTGGTCTTCCATAACACCTCAGCAGTGCCACAGGCTGATAGCATCCATGCCACGCTTTGCATGTCATGAGTCTATCTCATATATTAGTTTCACCTTTTAAGTTGAATTACTGAAATAAATGACCTTTTCCACGATATTCTAATTTTCTGAGTTTCACCAGTAGATGCTCAGGCTGCTTCCATCCCTCACTTTATCAGGCAGCTGCTGCTCTTACTTGCTTTTCCTTACCCCAAGCCTCCACCCCATGCCAAACTTAAGACAAGGGCAGGATCCAAGTGATTTTACTGGAGCAGCACATTTTCCAGCTGTGACTTAAGGATTTGTACCTAGTTAGCCAGCAGAAATCTACACAGAGCTTTCCCTGCCACCAAGCGAGCAGCAGGCTACGAACTTGGCACTGACGGAAGGCTGCAAGAATTCTCTCCAGCAATCGCTTGACTCAGCTTTTGATGCTGAGCCATAGGCAGAAGCTGGGGCCAGGAGCACCGAGCGGCCAATCTGGCTTCGGGAGAGACTCGTTACATTTAAACTGGCAGCGGGGTTTCCAGAATTAGCCTCTCCCTTTGCCCAGCTATCCCAAACATTTCAGGCATCCCCTTTCCCTTCGTGCCAATGGCCGGAGATGAACTTTGGACTTGAGTGACATCTTGCAGCTGGGTGAGCTCTTTATTTAACACTTTCCAAGAAGGAATATTGGAACCGATCTGCCTTTCGTCACGGCTCTTTTTTTAGATCGCGAACTGAAAGGGTCCGAGAAGTAATTGTACAAGCCATGCTTCCATGATCACAGGCTGAAAAGCACCAAAAAAGGGGGGGAGTAAGATTCAGGCGGATAATTATCCAACCCTTCACTGTTTTGGATCCTGAGCTCCTTCGAGGCATTATTCTATTCATAATTCCAAGTGTTGGTGTTGTTGCTCTAAACAGCCTTGGCCCAGTATACCTGAAGGAGCATCTCCATCCCCATCATTCAGCCTGAGGTCCAGATCCAAGGGCCTTCTAGTGGTTCCCTCACTGGGAGAAGTGAGGTTACAGGGAACCAGGCAGAGGGCCTTCTCGGTGGTGGCGCCCGCCCTGTGGAACGCCCTCCCATCAGATGTCAAGGAAATAAACAACTATCTGACTTTTAGAAGACATCTGAAGGCTGCCCTGTTTAGGGAAGTTTTTAATAGTTGATGCTTTATTGTGCTTTTAATATTTTGTTGGGAGCCACCCAAATGGAGGGCACATTATTATTATTATTACAGTCATACCTTGGTTGACGAACAACTTGCAACTCAAATGTTTTGGCTCCCGAACGCCGCAAACCCATAAGTGAGCGTTCTGGTTTGTGAACATTCTTTGGAACCCCAATGTCTGATGTGGCTTCCGCGGCTTCTGATTGGCTGCAGGAGCTTCCTGCAGCCAACCAGAAGCCACGCCTTCGTTTCCAAATATTTTGCAAATTGAGCGGACTTCTGGAATGGATTCCATTTGACTTCCAAGGTACCACTGTATTGTTGTTGTTGTTGTTGTTGCTGCTGCTGCTGCTGCTGTTTTTTCCTCACAAGAACCCTGTAGGGTAAGTGGGGCTGGGAGTTCATGACCATGTAGGTTACTAAGTGAGCATCATGGCTATGTAATGATTTTAATCCAAGCCTAATGCTCTAGATCAGCAGTTAGGCCTGTGGGCTTAATTAGAACCACCAGGCCTCCCCAGTTGGCCAATGAGGACATTTTGCCCAAGCCATGCCCACCTGCTCTACAGGTGTGTGGCAGGTTAAAGATGCAGCTGTGCCAAAGGGGGACTTGCAGGCACCACCAACGATCAGCTGGTCTGTGGCACCTTCAGAGCCCTTTGCAAAGGTTGGACCAGGAGGGAGTAAGACATCAGTTTGGAACTTCTTGCACCACCAGGGCTATGAATCAGAGAAAGGAACTGCAAGAATCAGTCAGCATTTTTAGCCAGTGAGTGAAGTCAAACATATAGGTCGTGAAGGTGTTGTTTGGACACCAGGCAATAGGAATCCCTCGAGTCCTAAAGGAATGTTGTTTTGCTCTCTCCTTTAGTGCATTTTCATGCTTTTGTCTCATTTTCTCATCCCAGGAATCTCCCTAGTTTCCCTTCCTTCCACCCTAAGTATAGAATTTTTCCTGGGTACAAAATGGCAACCTAGCTTTTTGTTTAGGGTTAAGCACTGCATAAAAACAGAGTTCTTCTGCCTTTAACAGCTGTGTGGCAGACGGAAATTCAACTGGTCAAGTATTTTCTAGCATGGAAATACAACTGGGGAAAACGTTTCACCTGTTTACATTCTGTCTGTCAGATACCTTATTATGTGTGTGGTCACCAAATTATTTATCGGCTCTCCACTCCAACTGCAAAAAATGGACAGAAATTGGCACAGGACACATGCAAATCTGCGTCCTGTTTTATGAGTCTATCTAAGGTCACAACCCACATGCAGTGTACCGAGTCCAGAAAATCTGTCGGCACCCCTGATATTTCCCACTGCAAAGATCCACACCAACAATAACGATTCAGTTAACAAAATAGAGGACTCCAGCAGCTTTTGGTAAGAAAAAATAGTGATGACCTCTTCCTGCTGGGACAACAGTTGGTTTTAGCAGAGGTCTGACATCTGGAAAGTCCATTCACTCCATTTCAGTAGCTACTGATTTTGGAACTTACTTGGAAATAGATCCAACTCAAAACAGTGTGACTTATTTCAATGGAAATATATTCAGGATCAGGGACCCAGCTGACTTCAAAAAATATATACAAAAGCACAGTTCCCGCAATATTTCTTCCCTTTTTATGATCATCCCAAAGAACACCCTCAAATGAGCAACCCTGTCCCTTGAGCTGGGAATTCACAGACCTTGGAAGCTGTAATTTTTGTGATTTTGGAGGTCCATTTCATGAATGCAGCATCCCACCTTACGGCCCAGATGATGCCTTCAAAATGTCTTTCGTTTAATATTCCTTTGCGAAAACATAGACCAGAATTAAAACAATGAAGCCTCTCCAGGAACAAAGGACACTGGAGTATTGGTGCAGGCAGACTACCCGGAGCATACAAAAGTAAGAAGAGGAAGAAAAAACCTGGCTTATTCAGCACAATTGGGGAGATACTTGACGATCCATTGGCACCGGCTTTAATTGGGAAGCAGCTGTTTTCTTTTCCCTTCTGTCCGGTAGAAGGAAGCTGACAGATGGCGAAGTGTGAGCCAAAGAATAATATGTGCGAGCTTTGTCTGCCCCTAGAATTCATGGGAAGAGATATTGGGGAAATAGGTCTATCCTAAAATGAGCCCTTTGTTGTCTCAAAGTAGAGGGCTCCCTGGGCTGATGTCCTACAGCGTTTCCAGAAGCTAAGAGGAGTGTGGGCTCCAAAAGCAGGCAGACAGTGAGACTTCCATCTCTGGGAATGGAGGAGGTGTCTTTGCCATCCTTCTCCTTGGATTCAAGTGATCGCTTCTCTGAACTACTGGCAACCCCAAAGAACCCTCCTCTTCTGCCCTACCAAGCCCAGGAACTGCAGAAGGCATCCCATCACCAATGAGTAGCACAGCCCCTTAAACGTCTAAGTAGATTCCCTGTAGAGTAGAGGCTAAGCTTTGCCCATACCTCTCCGCAGAAGACTATGTAGTAGGTTTATGGAGCAACCACAATATTTGCCTTTTGTCTGCATCTATAGCATTTGAAAGCAGCACGATCCACATCAGAGTCATCATTCCAATCTGATTTGTTATTCTGGTCCAGATCTGATCTGTTCAATCCAAAGCTGTGTTTCACCTTCATTGCCTCTTGTCATGCTGAAGGAGCATGACAAGGATACCTGAAGGAGCATCTCCACCTCCATCGTTTAGCCCAGACACTGAGGTCCAGCTCCAAGGGCCTTCTGGCGGTTCCCTCCCAGCAAGAAGCCAAGTTACAGGGAACCAGGTAGAGGGCCTTCTTGGTGGTGGCGCCCACCCTGTGGAACGCCCTCCCACCAGATGTCAAGGAATTAAACAACTATCTGACTTTTAGAAGGCATCTGAAGGCAGCCCTGTTTAGGGAAGTTTTTAATGTTTGATGTTTTATCGTGTTTTTAATATTCTGTTGGGAGCCACCCAGAGTGACTGGGGAAACCCAGCCAGATGGGAAGGGTATAAATATATGATGATGATGATGATGATTCTGCAGGAGGTGTCCTCAAGGGATAAGATCCCTTGCCAAGCAGCAAAAAAACAAATGACCCATTACAAAAAGACTAACCCAAGAGAGTGAGGTTCAAGATGCTGTATAGTCCGCAAGGCAAAGTCAGGCAAAGAGAATTGGTTGAGGTCCAAAACACAATCAAGACCCTCCAGATCTTGCTGAACGACAACTCCCACCATCCCTAATCATTGGCCAAGCTGGCAGGGGCTGATGGGAACTGTAGTTCAGCAACACCGGTTGATCATTCCTGGCACAGGGCTAAACAACCATGAAAATTCCTGAAAGGAAGACCTCACCGCAAAGATTGAACACTCCTTCCCCTGCACACTGCCAGCCCCAATCCTAGAATATCCTTCAACTCTTGTCTTACATGTGGGGCGGAATAGCCCTGGAAACATCTCAAAATGGAAAAACTCAAAACGGAAATATGGCACTCAAATCGGAAGTGTAACACTCAAAACGGAACACGTTCAGCTTCCAAAAGAAGTTCGCAAACTGGAACACTTACTTCTGGGCTTGCAGTGCTGAGAACCAAGGTAGCACTGTACTTGAAAAACAAACAAACCAAACCTAAATCCTGGAACAGACCCAGCCAAGATCTCCAAAGACCTGGGGAAAGTGAGGTGTTGTAATTATCCAACGGAAGCTCGTCAGCCATGTGGCCATCTGTGCATCAAAGGAAAGGGAGTTCCACAGGCTAAGAGGAATGACCAAGGAAGATAGCAACATTCAGCTGTGGTGCAAAAATAATGGCCCCCTCTGCCAATCTGAGAACCAAGGCCGGATGATTTAAAGAAAGGCACTCCACCTAAGTCCCACTTTGTCCAGGTTTTTTCTACCACCAACCCCTTGAATTGATCCTGGTAATACATCTGTCTCTGCTGAACTGGCAGAGCTTGCTGGCTATTGCTAGCTTTGCTTCTGAAAGTCTCACCATGATGACATTTCTCCCTAGGCTTTGGAGTTCTGGATTACCCAGTCTTAGCAAAAGGCCATTATTGAGGGGCAAGTGCATGCTTTGCATACAGGACGTCCCCGATTCAATCTGAAGCATGACCAGTGAAAAAGAAAGATCTCTACTTGTGACACAGCCCCAGGCTGATGTGGAGAGGGGCTGTAGTTTGAGGAGAGTCCAAAGGTCCAGAAATAAAGGTTTAGAGAGCTGCATTTGGGCCCAGGGCCTGAGATCCCATACCCCTGCTTTTCACGATAGCACACGGTAGCAATGTTCCATTTTGTTTATATCACTTTTCCAGCCTGCCCAGAAAATGTCTTGTTGTTGTTTAGTCATTTAGTCATGTCCGACTCTTCGTGACCCCATGGATCAGAGCACGCCAGGCCCTCCTGTCTTCCACTGCCTCCTGCAGTTTGGTCAAACTCATGCTGGTAGCTTCGAGAACACTGTCCAACCATCTCGTCCTCTGTCGTCCCCTTCTCCTTCTGCTCTCAGTCTTTCACAACATCAGGGTCTTTTCCAGGGAGTCTTCTCTTCTCATGAGGTGGCCAAAGTATTGGAGCCTCAGCTTCAGAATCTGTCCTTCCAGTGAGCACTCAGGGCTGATTTCCTTCAGAATGGAGAGGTTTGAGCTTCTTGCAGTCCATGGGACTGTCAAGAGTCTCCTCGAACACCAGAATTCAAAAGCATCAATTCTTTGGCGATCAGCCTTCTTGATGGTCCAGCTCTCACTTCCATACATCACTACTGGGAAAACCATAGCTTTAACTATACAGACCTTTGTTGGCAAGGTGATGTCTCTGCTTTTTAAGATGCAGTCTAGGTTTGTCATTGCTTTTCTCCCAAGAAGCAGGCATCTTTTAATTTCGTGACTGCTGCCACCATCTGCAGTGATAGAAAATGTCTTAGGCATGGCAAAGGAGATCAGGACAGGTGTGAGGGAGGCATCTGAGCTGGGAGGAAAAGATCCTGCAGGCAATACATTTCTTAGCAGAAGGAACGACTCGTTTCATGGGATGGTACCCCTTTAAGAGAAAATCTGAAAAATGCTCTGGAAGGCTTACGAATGGGCACCCTCAGCTTAAGCTTCACCAGCACACTTAACGGTGATGCAGAGCATTGGTTAATGAGCAGTTATGGATTAATCTCTTGCAGTGTATCAGTCGAAGAGAGGAAGTGCTTATAATCCATTTAAAAATATATTCACGCCCCTGCTTCTGCTGCAGCCTCCAGTGGCAGCCAGCTCCTGTCTTTTTCCTGATGATAACATGTCATACCGGGAAATAAAGTGCCTTAATCAAATAGACTGTGTAGTAGACAGACTCCAATTGAGGGTTTGGTTTTAAAAAAAAACAAACAAAAAAAACCCCTTTCTTCCATGCGTCCTCAATTATGTTAGGAAGTACAGCTGATCTTATTCAGAACTGGGTGCATTCTGTACTTTAATAAAGAAGCAACTGGAATTATGCACCCTGGTAATTATGTGACTAGAAAACCAAGACTCTGCAGCCTGTATACATTAGGGAAACCCAAAATACAGTTGCATTACTGTATTTTAATATTTGGTTGGAAGCCGCCCAGAGTTGCTGGGGAATTGACGGCGTTTAGGGCTTTAAAGGTCAGCACCAACACTTTGAATTGTGCTTGGGAACGTACTGGGAGCCAATGTAGGTCTTTCAAGACTGGTGTTATGTGGTCTCGGCGGCCGTTCCCAGTCACCAGTCTAGCTGCCACATTCTGGATTAGTAGTAGTTTCCGGGTCACCTTCAAAGGTAGCCCCACGTAGAGCGCATTGCAGTAGCCCAAGCGGGAGATAACCAGAGCATGCACCACTCTGGCGAGACAGTCTGTGGGCAGGTAGGGTCTCAGCCTGCGTACCAGATGGAGCTGGTAGACAGCTGCCCTGGACGCAGAATTGACCTGAGCCTCCATGGACAGCTGTGAGTCCAAAATGACTCCCAGGCTGCGCACCTGGTTCTTCAGAAAGGACTTGAGGGCTGCATTGGCCCTTGAAATTGGTGTTCCCCAACCTTATATTAAACATATTATCCTATCTCCAACTGTTGTTCTGTTTAGAGCTAAAAGTCACAGGGAGGTGGGAATCCAGATTGGGACTGCGCCACGCAGGGACAGGGCTGCAACCCTTTCCTGCTGCACTAGTGCCCCGCCAGAAATCCCCCAAGATGTCGCTGCAACAAACAGCGCCATTTAAGGGCCTGTGGCATCACAGTTCTTCCCTCTCGTGGCTGCTATTTATAAACAAAGAGAAAGCGAGCAGGGAGGGAGAGACAATCGTCGTCTCGTTTGGCCCTGGCATTCATGCATTGAAATGTCGTCTGGACTGCCAGGCTATATCTGCTGCTGGATATATATGTCATTGCAAACAGCCTCACTTTGCACCCAAAGCTAGCCTAGCCTTGATCTGTGATCAGCATCCAGGGGGGTTATTTTTTTTGGGGGGGGGGAGGAAAAAATACTTTTGATCCCCCCATCACCAATTTACTTAGCTGTTCTTTGGTTTCTTTGCACATTGTGCGCTAAAGATAGGGGCAATTCCCCGCACCCCACAAGCCCCAGCTTAAAGTCATTGATGTCAACGTTCCAAATTATTTATCTCTGTCTGAGTCAGCAGTTCAGCTCGCATGACAGTTTAGTTCAGTGAACAAACTGAATTGTTTATTTATAAGCTGGCTTCCCAACAGGGATCCATTTTTATGGTTAAAATTAGTTAATTGCCTCCCCAACCACCCTCCCACCCTCTCGTCCTCCGTTCAGTTTTTCCTTCAAGTAAAGAGAGGTCATTGATTGCTCACAACAGATTTACGGTCTCTCTCTCTCTCTCTCTCTCTCTCTCTCTCTCTCTGTGTGTGTGTGTGTGTTTTGGGGACGTAGCGGGAAGGAGACAACTTATTTGAAACATCCAAGGCTGCACCACAGAGGAATCCTATGGTAAAGGAAAATCTGAACATTTCACTCTTTCTCTGGTTCAGCCAAGCCTTGCTGTGGGTGTTTTGACAGCAAAATCCCCACTCTTAGTGCCTGAAAGCTAACGTATTCTTTCTCATCTCTTTGTTGCTTATAGATGGGCAGCCCGACACTAAGTCCACCCTGGGTTCTTTATCTCCTCTTTTGTTCAATATATTGATTTTGAGCTTCCTCTGGTTTTCTGAGACAATGATCATCTGTGTTTCAGGAAGAAAACATCATCACTTAAGGCAGCAGTTCTCAACCTGTGGGTCCTCAGATGTTGTTGAACTACATCTAGAGTCATCTAGTCTCACCCCCTGCCATGCAGGAATATGTCTCTTTCTGAAGGCAGGCTGACAAGCACATGTTTGCTTCCTAGCAGCAGTTTTCTCAGGTGCTCCACAAAAAGCAGAAGCAAGCCAGGAATTATTCTCTAAACAACAACAAACCTATGGTTACATGGAACATGCTCAATAAACACACAAACCGTAACCGGCTGTACTTTTGAATAAATAAGGTATACTATTCATTGTATCGATTTGTAGATTTCAACAGAAGTCTCATAAAGTTCAACGAAAAAAGCAGAAGACCCAGTGGATCGGTTCATTCTCTAGTCAGTTCATGCATAAGGTCCATACATGTATAAGTATCTATTCCACCTGTCTGTTCAAAGACTCCAATAATCCACATGTAGGGTTGTTACAGTTCCACAGAATCCTTTCACAAAGTCTCAGACAATGATTTCCAGAATATTAGCCTTGTTTGCCATCCTAGGCTTCATCAGTAGAACACTTACTGCAACCACTACTATGCTATAAGATCCACTATCTGAAGCTCAACATCAAAAAAATGAAGATCATGGCCACTGGTCCCATCACCTCCTGGCAAATAGAAGGGGAAGAAATGGAGGCAGTGAGAGATTTTACTTTCTTGGGCTCCATGATCACTGCAGATGGTGACAGCAGCCACAAAATTAAAAGACGCCTGCTTCTTGAGAGAAAAGCAAAGACAAACCTAGACAACATCTTAAAAAGCAGAGACATCACCTTGCCAACAAAGGTCCGTATAGTTAAAGCTATGGTTTTCCCAGTAGCGATGTATGGAAGTGAGAGCTAGACCATAAAGAAGGCTGATCACCAAAAAATTGATGCTTTTGAATTATGGTGCTGGAGGAGACTCTTGAGAGTCCCATGGACTGCAAGAAGATCAAACTTATCCATTCTGAAGAAAATCAGCCCTGAGTGCACACTGGAAGAACAGATCGTGAAGCTGAGACTCCAATACTTTGGCCACCTCATGAGAAGAGAAGACTCCCTGGAAAAGACCCTCATGTTGGGAAAGATGGAGGGCACAAGGTGAAGGGGATGAAAGAGGACGAGATGGTTGGACAGCGTTCTCGAAGCTACCAGCATGAGTTTGACCAAACTGCGGGAGGCAGTGGAAGATAGGAGTGCCTGGTGTGCTCTGATCCATGGGGTCACGAAGAGTCGGACACGACTAAACGACTAAACAACAACAACATTCTGTAATATTACACATAAGCCTGTTCTAGAGAATGAACTGATCCACTGGGTCTTCTGCTTTTTTCATTGAACTTTATGAGACTTCTGTTGAAATCTACAAATTGATACAATGAATAGTATACCTTACTTATTCAAAGTACAGCCGGTTACGTATCGTGTGTTTATTGGGAATTCTTCTCTGGCTTGGATTTTAATGTGAGGCAGAGAAGAATTTGGGGGCTTCTAACCTTCGCTTCTCCTCTGCTGCAAGCGTTAACAACCTCATTTCTTGATCTCGGCCCGGCACACCATGATGGCATCTCTAATGAAAAGCAGGAAGGCCAGTGAGTATAATAACCTGACTGACCTTGGTGAACTTTCCCCCTTTGACCATTGGAAAAAGCCTGTGTCCTGGATGTCTTTATTCCTAGCCTTGTGCAGTCTGGAGACGGCAAGCTGTTTTGTTAACTTGGCAGCAAGAGGGAAGGAAACTCCTATATTAGCATCGTAAGCAGAAAGTACGAGGGCGTGAATTTGAAGAGCATATAAAATATGAAGGAGGCCTGTCGACTCAGATTAACCTAGTCAGCCATTCTTTAAAAAAAAAATTGTTGCCAGGGAAAGACAAAGAGTCATGGAGCAGCATTCTACAATTGCCTGCCCTTTGGGGGGGGTACAGTTATAGGTTGATGCATGCCATTTTTTGCATGAAGCAAAAAAAAAATAATCCGCATTCTGGTACTGAGGTTTCAGTAGAGGTTCCTAAATGAAGTTCATAGGCAGTGGTTAGTAATGGCAGCAGTGGCTGTGAAGAAGACAAGCCACCACTTGTTGCTTCCATTGCATTTCTCCCCCACTTCAGTATGGTTTCCTTCAGCATGCAATGCAGGAATATTTTGGCCAAAGTGGGGCTCAAACCTATAACCCTGAGATTAAGAATCTGATGCTCTACCAACTGAGCTACTCTCATAGACTGTACAGTGGTACCTCGGGTTAAGAACTTAATTCGTTCCGGAGGTCTGTTCTTAATCTGAAACTGTTCTTAACCTGAGGTACCACTTTAGCTAATGGGGCCTCCCAATGCCGCTGCGCGATTTCTGTTCTCATCCTGAAGCAAAGTCCTTAACCAGAGGTACTATTTCTGGGTTAGCAGAGTCTGAAACCTGAAGCGTCTGTAGCCTGAAGCATCTATAACCCGAGATACCACTGTATATGGACAAATATGATATTTGGACAACATTTTTATATAGTAGGCTATAGATACAGTCGTACTTCGGAAGTCAAATGGAATCCGTTCCGGAAGTCCGTTCGACTTCCAAAACGTTTAAAAACCAAAGCGCGGCTTCTGATTGGCTGCAGGAAGCTCCTGCAGCCAATCAGAAGCCGCTGAAGCTGCATCAGATGTTTGGCTTCCAAAAGAACATTCGAAAAACGGAACAGTCACTTCCGGGTTTCGATCGTTTGGGAGCCAAAACATTCGAGAATGTTCGATTAGTACAATAATTCCATTTATATAAAGGTAAAGGTAAAGGTACCCCTGCCCATACGGGCCAGTCTTGCCAGACTCTAGGGTTGTGCGCTCATCTCACTCTATAGGCCGGGAGCCAGTGCTGTCCGAAGACACTTCCGGGTCACGTGGCCAGCGTGACAAGCTGCATCTGGCGAGCCAGCGCAGCACACGGAACGCCGTTTACCTTCCCGCTAGTAAGCGGTACCTATTTATCTACTTGCACTTAGGGGTGCTTTCGAACTGCTAGGTGGGCAGGAGCTGGGACCGAACGACGGGAGCTCACCCCACCGCGGGGATTCGAACCGCCGACCATGCGATCGGCAAGTCCTAGGCGCTGAGGTTTTACCCACAGCGCCACCCGCATCCCTTTCCATTTATATACCATTGTATTAAATAAGTATGTATAGAATTAAAGTGTTTGGGTGTGGTTTTGGTTTTCCAATGCACTATTTGTTTCTTTTTCTTTTTCATTTGTTTCTCCACCTTATTTTGTTTAACTGAAATATTTTCAATAACAATTAAAAGAAAACTAAAGAAATTGATGGACCTATGCTTTCATCCCACAGGATTTTTTTTTTAATTAAACCTTACGTTTAATCCAGTGCTGCTATTCCATTTTGATCTTCCATTAACGGAAGAGGAGATTTTGCCCATTCTCCCTTCCTGCCCCACTCCTCTGTGCCCACTAAAATTCACTTTATACAGTTGTAAGACCCTCCCAAACAGCTTGGAAGGCAGTGGGGGGGGGGAATTGCACAGGGGAAGCGAGAATAAGAGAATAAGAGAAAATTGCCTCCCCTGTTCCATTAACAGAGGCCTCTGCTGGAACAAATTCCATTCAGGCACTGGATTCTACCCCATTCTTCTCCCCAAAGGTACTTCTGTGTTTGTGTGTGTGTGTGTGTGTGTGTGTGTGTGTGTGTGAGAGAGAGAGAGAGAGAGAGAGAGAGAGAGAGAGAGAGAGAGAGAGAGAGAGACGAACTGCAGCCATCGCAGAAGTGTATAATGATTTAAAAGTCATGCCCAAATGCCTGCTGTTGCACTCCAACCAGATTCTATCTTTAACAGCCATCAGGGAACGAGGTCTAACAAATTTGGTTCGCAATTTGGGCTGAAGTCCAGTAATTGTGCATATAAACTCGGCGTACCGCTACTGCTCTTTCTTTTTGAAAGAGAGAGAGAGAGAATAACAATAATGTAACCATTTATAAAGACTTGGTAATGTACAGCGGGTCTACGGGGAGTTGCAAATCCTTCTGGTCCCATTTCAATTATTCATAAGCTTTTTATTCTTTGAAAGCGTCAGTGGTTTATATCCTTCTCCTTTTTCTGTTGGTTCGCGCAATGGAAATAACAGCATGGAAGACTATCAGGAGTGGGCAGGGGGCTGGATGTTTTGTGTCATCATTAGATGTAGACCCTGAACAAGAAGACTATCTTTAAAACACACACACACACACACACACACACACACACACACACACACACACAAACACTCTCTCTTTCTCTCTCATGGCTCTTTGGCAGAACAGTGGGCAACAATAGTCTTTGAGGACTAGGAACATGGGCTAAGGGAACATGCCGGCGCCGTGGAATGCGTTGGGCTGAGTTTCTGCCCACGGTGAAGGCCAAAGTCGTCCACCGGATGCCCTTGTCATTCAGTTGGGGGAAAACGATTTGGCTTACAGGAAGGGCGTGGACATAATGTGGAATATTTACAATGATTGATTTTGACGAATTGAAAAATACTTACCCAAAGCTAGTAATAATTTGGTCTTCCCTGCTAGAAAGGTGCAAATGGAGAGATTGCAAATGTCCTACTGCTATTCACAAGTCCAGGAAATTACTGGAACGCTCGGTGGCTCGTAGAGTGGTGTCGCTGGGGGGGGGTCATTGACCACACCAACATTCGATTCAGCAAGGAGACCCTCTACCATGGGGATGGCATACATCTGTCCAATGAGGGGAACGATGTTTGGCTGGCTGACATTTCTGTGGGGATTAGGGATTGGTTGCAGGTTTGAGGGTATTGGCGGCGAGCTTTTGCTCGAGTGGTGGTGAGGCATTGGTCGGGGTATTGCTATGTAGATGGATGGGGGGGAAGAGCGCCATCACCTCCCCCGGTTGCGAAGGGTAGTCTGGTAAAGGACTCCGGGAGCGTGACCCCGTCCGAAGCCTAGGGAGGCCAGGGCCCAAGGCACACCCCGGAGCGGTGACCCCAGGGGAGTGCCTAGTTGATGTGCATCAGCAGGACTCCCCCTGCTGGTGTTAACCCTTCCCAGCCTCTCAGGCATACAGCTTGAATAGTTGATAGGACCAATACCTCGGCCCATACCGCTCATTTCCTGCAATCAATAAAGTTGTGGCCAATTTTCGCCCATTAACCTTAACTTATGGTGTCTTGTAGGGACGCGGGTGGCGCTGTGGGTAAAAGCCTCAGCGCCTAGGGCTTGCCGATCGAAAGGTCGGCAGTTCGAATCCCCGCGGCGGGGTGCACTCCCGTTGCTTGGTCCCAGCGCCTGCCAACCTAGCAGTTCGAAAGCACCCCCGGGTGCAAGTAGATAAATAGGGACCGCTTACTGGCGGGAAGGTAAACGGCGTTTCCGTGTGCAGCTCTGGCTCGCCAGAGCAGCGATGTCACGCTGGCCACGTGACCCGGAAGTGTCTCCGGACAGCGCTGGCCCCTGGCCTCTTAAGTGAGATGGGCACACAACCCCAGAGTCTGTCAAGACTGGCCCGTATGGGCAGGGGTACCTTTACCTTTACCTTTATGGTGTCTTGTGTCTTTATTTCTTCTGGTGGGAGGTGGGAACTCGCCACGCAAAGAAACACTACCAAATGAGAGCTGAACCTACCCTGCCTTCAGATTATCCTCCAGATCAGAGACTTCCTTGTTTCACGTAATAAATCAGAATTGTATTTCCTCACCGACTTATTCAAATGCACAAATGATTCCCATAGGAAGCCTGTCAACAGCTAAGCTCCTCCTCATCATTTTCGGCAGATATGAATTTATAAACATTCTCTTTTAAAATCTTGCGGTGGAAATGCTGCTCTGCCCGAGAGTTGGCTCACTACCCTAGGTGTATCCGTTAATACCCTTTTGGCTTTTCCTACTGTCTAAGCCAGCTGTCTAAACATCTCATTAGAGACAGCTATTTTGCAAATGTGTTCCTCAACATTTTCGGCCTTTCAACACCATCAGATTTTAGAAGCTCATTTAACACCCCCTTTTTTTTTTATTAAAAAAAAAAGGAGGCAACAGAGAAGCGAGCTTTGAACACCGTTTCCAGCTTGGTAGAGCACTTCCATTATCAACACATTGAAATTCTGTGGTGTTAAATAAACTAAGTACCACTGCGAAAATTTGCTGGAGCTTATTCTTTTTTGAGCCAATGTACGCCTAAAATCTCACATGGGATTATGAAGTCTGCAATGCTGCCTACATTTACCTGCATGTAAGGTCTCAGTGAATACAACGGGACTGTTGTCTGAGTGTTGTTGTTGTTTAGTTGTTTAGTCGTGTCTACTCTTCGTGACCCCATGGACCAGAGCACGCCAGGCACTCCTGTCTTCCACTGCCTCCCACAGTTTGGTCAAACTCATGCTGGTAACTTCGAGAACACTGTCCAACCATCTCGTCCTCTGTCGTCCCCTTCTCCTTGTGCCCGCAATCTTTCCCAACATCAGGGGCTTTTCCAGGGAGTCTTCTCTTCTCATGAGGTGGCCAAAGTATTGGAGCCTCAGCTTCACGATCTGTCTTTCCAGTGAGCACTCAGGGCTGATTTCCTTCAGAATGGATAGGTTTGATCTTCTTGCAGTCCATGGGACTCTCAAGAGTCTCCTCTAGCACCATAATTCAAAAGCATCAATTCTTCGGTGACCAGCCTTCTTTATGGTCCAGCTCTCACTTCCATACATCACTACTGGGAAAACCATAGCTTTAACTATACGGACCTTTGTTGGCAAGGTGATGTCTCTGCTTTTTAAGATGCAGTCTAGGTTTGTCATTATCTGAGTAGGCATGGTCATATGGGTCAGTTTTGGTTTCTCACCATTTCTCATTTTAATCCAGTCTTTTTGCTTCAGTTCCAAACCAGTTTGCATGTTTTTCACCTACCTGTCAAATTTGACCCACGAGGCCGATCCCGATAAGGATCTGGTCCATGGAGCCGAGGAAGTTCTCCATCCTTAAAGATTTGTTGCGCCTTTAAAATACACTTCCCCACCATCTCAAGCCTTGGGAAACATTGCATAACAATTCCCACAATTTCCAAAGTATAAGTGTAACTGATTTAAAAACAACCCACAAACATCAGCTTTGGGCAACATTATTTATTTACTTATTTAAGATATGCATATACTGCTTAATGATTCTCATTTCTAAGCAGCATACATAAAAAGCGGAGAAAAGGGAACAGTTGTAATGAGAGGAAAACCTTACCATGAATTTCTATTCCCAGAGACTCCAGGCGAACTATCACAAAACCAAACACTACCTTCAAATCTCTGCTGGAACAAGAAATTATTAGTCATGCACCTGAAGCTCAGCAAGGAAGATGTCCATCTAAGCTCAAGGGAGGCAGTTCCACATATTTGGGGCCTGCTGCACTGAATGTATGGTTTCTGGTAGCTACAAGCTATGCATCTGGGTCATGGGGGACCACCATCAGCGAATCCCCCAAATACCTGGAAAAGAAAACCTGGGATAGCTCAGTTGGTACAGCATGAGATTTTTAATCTCAGGATCGCACGTTCAAGCCCCATGTTGGGCAAAACATTCCTGCATTGCACAGGAGTGGAATAGATGACTCCTGGGATCCCAACTCTTTGATTCTATTATTCTAGGACCTGAAAGATATTAGGGACTAGGCAGTCCTTCCGCAAGCCTGCACCCATGTGTTAAGGGCCTTGTAAATCAACACACTTTGAACCTGAGCCAGTGTTGGTGCTGACCTTTAAATCCCTAAATGGCCTCAGCCCTGTATTCCTGAAGGAGCGTCTCCACCTCTGTTGTTCAGCCCGGACACTGAGGTCCAGCTCCGAGGGTCTTCTGGCAGTTCCCTCCCTGCAAGAATTGAGGTCACAGGGAACCAGGCAAAGGGCCTTCTCAGTAGTGGCACCCATTCTGTGGAACACCCTCCCATCAGATGTCAAACAGATAAGTAATGATACAATCGTTACAAGACAACTAAACTTTTTGGGAAGTTTCAAAATGTTTTATTATGTTTTTATACCTGTTGGAAGCCACCTAGACTGGCTGGGGCAACCCAGTCAGTTGGGCAATGTATAAATAATAAAATTATTTATAATTTGGACTGAGGCGGGTCAGGACTGCTGATTCTTTTAGACCTGTCAGCAGCCTTCGACATGGTCAGTCATGAACTCCTGGACCACTGCCTCGCCGATGTGGGGATCCAGGGCGCAGTCCTTCAATGGCTGCACTCGTTTCTCTCTGGTCAGGAACAGAGGGTGGTGCTTGGGGGGGAACTGTCGTCGCGCCACTCCTTGGTGTGTGGAGTGCCGCAGGGTGTGATACTCTCCCCGATGCTTTTCAACATCCTTATGTGCCCCCTCGCCCAGCTTGTCCGGAGTTTTGGGTTGGGCTGCCATCAGTATGCTGATGACACCCAACTCTATCTGTTGATGGATGGCCATCCTGAATCAGCCCGACACACTGACCAGATGTTTGGAAGCTGTGACTGGATGGTTATGTGGGAGCTGGTTGAAGTTAAATCCTTCAAAGACAGAGGTCCTTTGGCTGGTTCGGGACGATATGGGATTGGGGGGGGGTAACTCCCATCTCTTGCTGGAGCACATTTAGTGCTAGCACCATCCGTTAAGAGTTTGAGTGTAATCTTCGACACCTCCCCTTCCATGGAGGAGCAGATTGCAGCTATAACAAAGGCGGCATTTTTTCATCTCCACCAAGCTAAGCAGTTGGCTCCTTACCTCTCTTGCCCTGACCTAGCCACTGTGATCCACATGACAGTCACCTCCAGACTGGATTATTGTAACTCACTCTACGTGGGGCTGCCCTTGAGACTGACCCAGAAACTTCAGCAGGTGCAGAATGCCGCAGCAAGACTCCTTACGGGGTCCTCGCTGCGGGATCACATTCACCCAGTGCTATACCAGCTGCACTGGCTCCCGGTGGAGTACAGGATCAGGTTTAAGGTGCTGGTTTTAATCTTTAAAGCCCTATACAGCCTAGGACCCTCGTACCTACAGGACCACCTCTCCTGGTATGTCCCACGGAGGACCTTATGGTCTTCAAACAAAAACATCTTGGAGGTCCCGGCCCACAGGGAGGTTAGGCTGGCCTCAAACAGAGCCAGGGCTTTTTCGGCTGTGGCCCCGATCTGGTGGAACGCTCTGTCACAAGAGACTAGGGCCCTGCGGGACTTGATATCTTTCCGCAGGGCCTGCAAGACAGAGCTGTTCCACCTGGCCTTTGGTTTGGACTCAGTCTGACCCTTATGTCTTCCCTCCCCTTACGGTTTTGACTTATGGGCTACTTTTAAAATGAGGCTGCTTTTAAAATTGCATTTTAACCTGTATTTTAAATTGGGTGTGGTTTTTTTTTCTTTCCCCTATTATGTTTCCATCGTAATTTTACTGGTGTTAGCCACCCTGAGCCCGGCTTTGGCTGGGGAGGGCGGGGTATAAATAAAATTATTATTATTATTATTATTATTATTATTATTATTATTATTATTATTATTATCTGTCCCCATCAACAGTCTGCATTTTGCAGCAGCTACAGCTTCTGAACCAAGTGCTGAGGGCACCCCACCCAGGATCACAAACCAGTTCATAGTCATGAAGCTTTCTGGTTTATGTTGGGACCAGTAGCTATCTCTGACTGCCAGTGTCCTGGTTTGTGTGTTCTGCACTGGCTAGACCCCTTGCTATCTTCTGCTAGTGCGCTGAGTCAGTTGCATTGAGCCCCTTATTTTAAACTGGAGACAGTGCATTCAAGGCAAGTTATTGAACCACCAACCTCTCATAGAATCATAGAATCATAGAGTTGGAAGAGACCACAAGGGCCATCGAGTCCAACCCCCTGCCAAGCAGGAAACACCATCAGAGCACTCCTGACATATGGTTGTCAAGCCTCTGCTTAAAGACCTCCAAAGAAGGAGACTCCACCACACTCCTTGGCAGCAAATTCCACTGTCGAACAGCTCTTACTGTCAGGAAGTTCTTCCTAATGTTTAGGTGGAATCTTCTTTCTTGTAGTTTGGAACCATTGCTCCATGTCCGCTTCTCTGGAGCAGCAGAAAACAACCTTTCTCCCTCTTCTATGTGACATCCTTTTATATATTTGAACATGGCTATCATATCACCCCTTAACCTCCTCTTCTCCAGGCTAAACATGCCCAGCTCCCTTAGCCGTTCCTCATAAGGCATCGTTTCCAGGCCTTTGACCATTTTGGTTGCCCTCCTCTGGACACGTTCCAGTTTGTCAGTGTCCTTCTTGAACTGTGGTGCCCAGAACTGGACACAGTACTCCAGGTGAGGTCTGACCAGAGCAGAATACAGTGGCACTATTACTTCCCTTGATCTAGATGCTATACTCCTATTGATGCAGCCCAGAATTGCATTGGCTTTTTTAGCTGCCGCGTCACACTGTTGGCTCATGTCTAGTTTGTGGTCAACCAAGACTCCTAGATCCTTTTCACATGTACTGCTCTCAAGCCAGGTGTCACCCATCTTGTATTTGTGCCTCTCATTTTTTTTGCCCAAGTGCAATACTTTACATTTCTCCCTGTTAAAATTCATCTTGTTTGTTTTGGCCCAGTTCTCTAATCTGTCAAGGTCGTTTTGAAGTGTGATCCTGTCCTCTGGGGTGTTAGCCACCCCTCCCAGTTTGGTGTCATCTGCAAATTTGATCAGGATGCCCTTGAGTCCATCATCCAAGTCGTTGATAAAGATGTTGAATAAGACAGAACCCTGTGGCACCCCACTAGTCACTCTTCTCCAGGATGAAGAGGAACCATTGATGAGCACGCTTTGGGTTCGGTCAGTCAGCCAGTTACAAATCCACTGAGTGGTAGCATAGTCAAGACTGCATTTTACCAGCTTCTTTACAAGCTTCTCCTCCTGTCCCACAAACATTCTGCCTCTAGTGGAGCTGATTACTCCAAATATTTTATGAAGTGACCTTTACTACCTTTCTCTCTTTCTCTGGCTTAATGCAAACTTCTGCAAAAGCCTTCTGTCAGCTGCTCTAATCACCATTCCGACTTTTTTTAAAAAAAGATCCACTTTTCCATATGCGCTCTTTAAAACTACACTGGTGAGGAGTCTTCTCTCAAAGTCCTCAGGGCACAGGAAACTGGGGCATGCTTTTATTTTTGCACTCCCAAAGAAAAGCCACATGACCTCGAACAGGAAAGACATCTAACGAAGGAATGCCCTCAGCTTTCGCAGGAAATTGTTTTAATTTTACGCCATTTTCAGTGACTTTTTATGGAGATGGATCTGACCTCCTGTGCTCTCGGCTAATCTTTCGGCTGCAAGGAGGGAAGAGCGAAGGGGGTTCTCTGGGTCAGCGAGATGCCAGCGTTCAAGGCCCATAACAACGAACAGACCCATCTTGGTAGCAAGTGGGTCACTTTCATAATGTGGTCCAATTTCACTCAAAGACAGCTAGGTGTTTGGGAGGTCTCCCAGCTTCGTAAGTCCAATATACATTCATGTGTTCCTATTACAACTTTCCTCCTTTTCTCTTATATTAAAACATCAACAGAAGTACTGTGCTCCACTCAAGGGAAGTAATGATACCACTCTGTTCTGCATGGGTAAGACCACACCTGGAATGTGCAGTTCTGGGGGCCACAATTTAAGAAGGATGTTGACAAGCTGGAACGTGTGCAGATGAGGACAACCAAGATGATCAAGGGTCTGGAAACCAAGCCTTATGAGGAGCGGTTGAGAGAGCTGGGTATGTTTAGCCTGCAAAAGAGGAGACTGAGAGGACTTATGATAGCCATCTTCAAATATCTCAAGGGCTGTCACATGGAAGAGGGAACAAGCTTGTTTTCTCCTGCTCTGGAGCCTAGGACACATGAGCACAGTTACAATTATAGTATGGCTGAATAGTGTTCTGGCATTTGTCATTCCAAAACATCATCATCATCATCATCATCATCATCATCATCATCATCATATTTTATTATTTATACCCCGCCCACTCTGGGTGGCTTCCAACAGAATATTAAAATACAAGAACCTATTAAACATTAAAAACTTCCCTAAACAGGGCTGCCTTCAGATGTCTTCTAAAAGTCTGGTAGTTGTTCTTCTCTTCGACATCTGGTGGGAGGGCGTTCCACAGGGCGGGTGCCACTACCGAGAAGGCCCTCTGCCTGGTTCCCTGTAACTTGGCTTTTCACAGTGAGGGAACTGCCAGAAGGCGCTGGACCTCAGTGTCCGAGCAAAACAATGGGGGTGGAGACGCTCCTTCAACCCCTTCACTCCTTCACTCGCTATACTGGACTGAGGCCATTTAGGGCTTTAAAGGTCTGCACCAACGCTTTGAATTGTGCTCGGAAACTTACTGGCAAATAAAGATCATGTCTCTAAATACTCGGTCGTCCACGGGCCGTTATTAGGGAGTGAGTTCAGTTATCCTTTTCACATGAATGAATGGCAGGTTGTGCCTGAACTGGGAAAACCTCTGTGGCTGTGATCACCCCACACTGCCGTTATGTACCCTGATGCTCCTCCATCTAGTAGACATTGGAGTTATGAGCATGTGGATGGGGATAGCGCTGGCTGCAATGTGTTCTTCAGCTGTGATAATGTGCTTTGCTTGCCTGGATGGAGGGACCTTTGTTGGTTTAGAGAAACCTCTGACTTGCAGGGCTGCAGTGTGGCTTGTTTCACAAACTTTGCCTCTGGCCATGCCTACCTTTGGCTGAGCCCCGAAGAATTGATGCTTTTGAATTACGGTGCTGTAGGAGATTCTTGAGAGTCCCATGGACTGCAAGAAGGTCAAACCTATCCATTCTTAAGGAAAGGAGTGCTGAGCCCTGAGTGCTCACTGGAAGGACAGATCGTGAAGCTGAGCAATACTTTGGCCACCTCATGAGAAGAGAAGACTTCCTGGAAAAGACCCTGATGTTGGGAAAGATGGAGGGCACAAGGAGAAGGGGACGACAGACGACGAGATGGTTGGACAGTGTTCTCGAAGCTACCAGCATGAGTTTGACCAAACTGCGGGAGGCAGTGGAAGACAGGAGTGCCTGGCGTGCTCTGGTCCATGGGGTCACGAAGAGTCGGACACGACTAAACGACTAAACAACAACCTTTGGCTTGGACACCACCCACCACTAGGAGGTGAACCACAGAAGGCTGAAAATGAAGAGAATGCTGCCCTCAGACTGACAAAAGGCCCCCTACCTCTGTGCTACTGCAACAATAGGACTTAGAAACATTGAGGGCTAATGGAGTAGAATTTGGGAACCCCTCATGCAGCAGAAAGGGAGCCAGAAAGAATCTCAGGAGATCAGATTTCCTAGAAGGAAACGACTTGACCTTCAGAAACAAATCTGATCCGGAGCCATGAAGAAAAAGAATTGCACATCTGTGCTTCTGTTCGTTTTTTAAATACATATATACAACTTGACTGTGATCGGGAGAAGGCTATCGGATGTCCAATGCGCAGCAAGATCAAAGAGGTGACTACAGCCTAATAAAAGTGGTGGTCATGAGTGACCTCAGCCAACTTGCTAATAAAATGCTCTCCGGGCTCCCCAGGTAAAGGTTTCAATTTCCTGACACTCTTTGCCCTCCGTACCACACACACAAAATGTTATTGCTCCTAGGAACAACTATTAATCTGCTGCGTCGATTCTGGCTACTGGTGAACGGTTCGTTCCAGCAATTAATGCATTATTTCTAACAGCTGCACATCTTAGAGAGATATACATAGGTGGTTTGGCATGGAGCACCGAGGCCGGCACATGATGTAATGATTAAAACACAGCTCCCGTGAGCCAGAAATCCTGGCTGATTCCCTCCCCTCTTCCCCAGCTCTTTCCAAGATTCATTATGTGACTTTATGTGAATGATACTTGACCCGCTGCCCTCTGTGAAACATGGATAATACCCAACCCGTGGGATTGCTGCAGAATTCCATCGGAACGTGCATATAACAAGCTTTGAGGTGTTCTGAGGGGAATGGTCCCGGAGGTGTAAAATGCGGCCATTGTTTCGCAACTCCGCCGTTCATGGTGGGCTTGGAGAAAGACGCCATCATCCTTCAAGCAGATGTTCTTCTCAGTTGGTAGCATTCCCTCCGGTTAGGCTGAGAAAATATACTATTTTATATAAATATATACACCATGACTGAGACCAAGTAAAACGGAGCCTATAGCCATTATCTTCATGGAGGATTTAATCTGCTGTAGTGGGAATAGAATGTATTCTCTTGACCAACAAGGGAGGGGAGTTGAAGTGGCTTCTCCTTGCAGTAGCAGGGGTTTAAGCCGACCATCTTGACAGCACTTGGAAAGAGATGATGGAGATCAATTCCCTTCAGCATCCAAATTCCCTGTGGGAAGAACGCTGGATGATGGCAAGGACTGAGCTCCCCATTATGTATGGTTTCGGACGTCAAATTGTTTGCATTCCCATAGACAGAAGGGTCATTTGTTAAATGCTCCTATTTCCTTGCATTGCTTCTCGTCAAGCCATGATGTCAAGGAAGCCCATGGGCTGTTTGCTCCACCGCTCCAAACTGAAATTCAACTCTTCATTCAAATCATGCACTGATGTGCTCCAGGCATCCTGGGTCGGCACAATTTGTGACCCATCGAGCAGAATGCAACCCACCAGCTGTGTGTTTGTGGCCTGATACTTGATGGGGGGGGAGGAATTTGATGCAGTACACAATTAAAGGAGAACTCACTGAATTGGCTTTTCGGAAACCAATATGCAAAAACGAAGCACAAATTCACGCTTCTCCGAATTTTGCAGTGCAGTCCTCCAACCAGGTAATGCATACAAAATGCATATACTGGGTTTCTTCTTTTTTTTGTCTTTTTCTTTTCCCCTTGGAAATCTTGCAAATCTTTATATAGTGGCAGAATTGGGAAAAATAATACTATTCCTTCTTTTTCCACAAACACAAATTCGCACTTTTCTGAATTTTGCAGTGCAGTTCTCCAACCAAGTGACGTGTACAAAACTGCATAAGTGTGCAAAAGAAAAACAAATAAGTGAAAACAATATTTAAAATGCATTATGTTTGGGGAGGTTGCTAGCAGAAATGTGTGCATTGGGTAAAATTGCATATCCCCCTCCCCCCCAAAAAAAATCATGTTGAAGTCTTGCTGAATTTCCAGGAGGAGTTTGGAAAACAAACAAAAACCCACATGTGGAAATGTGGAAAGCTATCCTTAAAGCTGGAAAAAGGAGAAAGAAACTGAAATTGACAGATGCACACACAACACTCCCAGTTTTCCAGTTCAAGCTAAGGGGGGTGGGGAAGCACAAGAGACCCTGGTGGGCTGCCAATATGTTGAACAGAACTCTGCCATTTTATTCCCTGGTCCATCATGATAGCTTTGATGGGCTGCATATGGCTTGGTTATAATGCACATAAACAGTGCAGCATTTATTTCCTTTAGAGCAGAGGCAGCTACCTTCTGGTCTTCCGGGTGTGGCTGGACTCCAACTCCCATCAGCCTCAGCCAGCATGGCCAATGTTCAGGGATGGTGGGCATTGTATTCCAGTGACAACTGGAGAGCTACAGGGTAGCCATCACTGCTTTAGAAAAGAGAGTGCTGGAGACCCAAGAGAAATTCCACTGGGAAGTTCTCCTGCTCAAATGCCAGGGGAGTGCATCAGAGCAAAATCAAACTTTTCATGCATTTAAATGGGGCTTGTGCAGGAGAACCTCCTAGTCCAATTAGTGGCTTAGTGGCTTCCCACATAATCAATGAAAGTGAGCGTAATCTGTTTCTTTTTTTGTCTTTTTTCTTTCCCCCTTGACCCAATAGTCTTGCAACTCTTTATATAGTGGCAGTAGAGGGAACAATACTACTATTTCTTCTTTTTGTACATTCTTTTAGTAATCATAACAGCAGTCTGTTAGGCAAATGCTGCTATTATGATGAGATGTTTCTGAGGGGATTTGCCTAAGGTTTATGGTTCATAGCAAGTTCATGGCTGAGGTGAGATATGTACCAGGAACCTCTTAGCCACTTCCAGGTCTGAGAGTCCAGGTCAGAGTGGATCCTTTAATTTCTAACTTTTTCACTGCTGCTTTGCACAGAGTTGACATTTTCACAGAACTCATCATAATTCCAAAACATCAGCCCTTCTCTCTTTCCCTGCAATTATGCCCAAGGCAATGAATTATGGTTGCAATCCTGAACCCATTTCAACCGCTTAATACCCTAATGCCGTGCACACCAACTTTGTTGTTGTTGTTGTTTAGTCGTGTCCGACTCTTTGTGACCCCATGGACCAGAGCACGCCAGGCACTCCTGTCTTCCACTGCCTCCCACAGTTTGATCAAACTCATGTTAGTTGCTTTGAGAACACTGTCCAACCATCTCGTCCTCTGTCATCCCCTTCTCCTTGTGCCCTTCATCTTTCCCAACATCAGGGTCTTTTCCAGAGAGTCTTCTCTTCTCATGAGGTGGCCAAAGTACACTAACTTTAGCCCTAGACAAAGTTGATTCAGTGTTAATTCCCTTTGATCTCAATGGGAACTTGCTTTCAGTTCTGAGCAGAGATACTTCGGATTGCTCCGCCAGTCCCATCGACAACTGCCAGTTGCATCGTATATCAATGTTCTTGTGTTTATTATAAGAAATCATGTTGAGAAAAGGATTGCCAGACATACAGTGTTTGTTCTTTGCAAAAAGAAAAAAAAGAAAAAAGATAATTTCCTTACTGCTTAGCAAACTCTTTGAAACCTTTTTTTCCAGTTGTTCTTTAAATATTTAATTACCTATTCTGCTTTTACGAGCGAGCTCTGAACAGCCCCCAGGGTACCACTTGACATTTCACTGCCAATCTCTCCAGCTTCAGGTGTTCCAGACTTGGCGCTTCAAAAATAAATCTGGAATCAATTTATTTTAAACCATTAGGACTGCCTCACGCAGCATTACCCCCATTGAGATCCCAACTTCGAAACATTTTCTTTGATGGGGAGTCTATTGACAGCCAGGCGCATGGAGCGGGGATTACCCAGCTTTCAGTTACACAACTGCGCCATGCTTTTACAGCTAAGGGTGGTGCTTTTTTTCTGGGAGGACACAGGGGTATGCATACCCCTAAACATTTTGTGAATCTAATGGGGAAAACAAATGTGGTGTTGTTGTTTTTAAAAAATACCATATTTTTCTGTGTATGAGTTCCCCCCCTAAAAATTAATGTCCAAAATTTGTGGGCATCTTATACACGGATAGATCTCCCCCCATTTTTTAAAAACGGAGTCTCCAAAAATAGGGCCGTCTTATACATGGGGGCGTCTTATAGACGGAAAAATGCGGTGCTTTCTTCTCCTGCATGGTGAATCATCAGTTCCGTTGCCACCACCGATGGCAGCCTTGTTTCCTGTCATGGTGTTTCCCGAGTCTCAGACGGAAGCGAGCATTTAATGTGTGAAGTAGGAATTGGAATCTAGCACGGTGATTGGTCAGTTTCATTGCTATCACCTCCAATACTGGCTTCCTTTCATTTCCCGGTGATTGTCTTGAGTCAAAATGAGAGTACCCCTAAACATTTTGGGGGGGAAACACTAAGGGTACAGGCTTACTCCCCAGGAAATATTTGGGATTTGGGCCTCAGTGGTTGTGGGGTTATGTGTCTGTTTGTTTTATAAAAATATTTATTCAAAAGAAATCAGAGTGGTTTACAACAATGGTGCATAAAACCATACATTAGAAAAGATGAAAATGTGAGAGCAGGTAACTATTGTGGAAATATGTTTTTCTTAAGAACATAAGAGCAGCCTGCTGGGTCAGGCCAATGGCCCCTCTAGTCCAGCATCCTGTTCTCACAGTGGACAGCCATATACCTAGAACTATGGAATCATAGAATTGTAGAGTCGGAAGCGACCCAGGGGTCATCTAATCCAACCCCCAACAGTGCAGGAATCTCAGCTAAAGCATCCATGGTAGATGGCCATCCAAACCCTGCTTAAAGACCTCCAAGGAAGGGGAGTCCACAACCTCCTGAGGAAACCTGTTCCACTATCGAGCTGCTCAGAAAGTTCTTCTTGATGTTTAGTCGGAATCTCCTTTCTTATAACTTAAAGCCGTTGGTTTGAGTCCTACCCTCTGTACAGGAGAAAACAGGCTTGCTCCCTCTTCCAGAGCCTGTGTGGTGTAGTGGTTAAGAGCGGTAGACTCGTAATCTGGTGAACCGGGTTCGCTTCCCCGCTCCTCCACATGCAGCTGCTGGGTGACCTTGGGCCAGTCACACTTCTCTGAAGTCTCTCAGCCCCACTCACCTCACAGAGTGTTTGTTGTGGGCGAGGAAGGGAAAGGAGAATGTTAGCCGCTTTGAGACTCCTTTGGGTAGTGATAAAGCGGGACATCAAATCCCAACTCTTCTCTTCTTCTCTTCTTCCATGTGACAGCCCTTGAGATATTTGAAGATGGCTAATATATCTCCTCTCAACCTCCTCTTTTCCATGCTAAACATACCCAGCTCCTTCAACCATTCCTCATCAGGCTTGGTTTCCAGACCCTTGACTTGATTACCCCCGGAGTCCCTTTCCAGCTCGACAATTCTATGATTCTATGAAATGTAACTTTGCAAGCTGCCTGTGGAAACATTAAGCTCATGGTGCCATCAGCAATCACATTGCAAGCTTTTGAAAATTAAGTGCCAGGCAGAGAGAATGGGATTGTCATCTGCACCCCAGCCACGAGGAAGGGGTTTTTTAGTCTTCCTTCCTGTCTGCAATCTCAGGACAACCCCTCACCTTCCTTAGATGGCGATTAGCGCTAAAAAGAAGTGTAAGAAGCCTTCCTATTTGCACTTGCCATCGCTGTAAACGAAAGCATTGACCAAAACTATGCAGGCAAGGTGGGAGGTGAAATATTAGTTAGTGATAACTTTCAGAGCTTCGCTTCAGCCACACTCTCTGCATTTAAACCCATAGTATTTTGACTATGCAAAAGCCTTTGACTGTGTCGACCACAGCAAACTATGGCAAGTTCTTAAAGAAATGGGAGTGCCTGATCACCTCATCTGTCTCCTGAGAAATTTCTATGTGGGACAAGAAGCTACAGTTAGAACTGGATATGGAACAACTGATTGGTTCAAAATTGGGAAAGGAGTACGACAAGGCTGTATAATGTCTCCCTGCTTATTTAACTTATATGCAGAATTCATCATGCGAAAGGCTGGGCTGGATGAATCCGAAGCCGGAATTAAGATTGCCGGAAGAAATATCAACAATCTCAGATATGCAGATGATACAACCTTGATGGCAGAAAGTGAGGAGGAATTAAAGAACCTTTTATTGAGGGTGAAAGAGGAGAGCGCAAAATATGGTCTGAAGCTCAACATCAAAAAAACGAAGATCATGGCCACTGGTCCCATCACCTCCTGGCAAATAGAAGGGGAAGAAATGGAGGCAGTAAGAGATTTTACTTTCTTGGGCTCCATGATCACTGCAGATGGTGACAGCAGTCACGAAATTAAAAGACGCCTGCTTCTTGGGAGAAAAGCAATGACAAACCTAGACAGCATCTTAAAAAGTAGAGACATCACCTTGCCAACAAAGGTCCGTATAGTTAAAGCTATGGTTTTCCCAGTAGTGATGTATGGAAGTGAGAGCTGGACCATAAAGAAGGCTGATCGCCGAAGAATTGATGCTTTTGAATTATGGTGCTGGAGGAGACTCTTGAGAGTCCCATGGACTGCAAGAAGATCAAACGTATCCATTCTTAAGGAAATCAGCCCTGAGTGCTCACTGGAAGGACAGATCGTGAAGCTGAGGCTCCAATACTTTGGCCACCTCAGGAGAAGAGAAGACTCCCTGGAAAAGCCCCTGATGTTGGGGAAGATGGAGGGCACAAGGAGAAGGGGACGACAGAGGATGAGATGGTTGGATGGTGTTCTTGAAGCTACCAGCATGAGTTTGATCAAACTGCGGAAGGCAGTGGAGGACAGAAGTGCCTGGCGTGCTCTGGTCCATGGGGTCACGAAGAGTCGGACATGACTAAACGACTAAACAACAACAACATTTAGGAGAGGCACTTTCAAGCATTTACCTTGCCTGACCTCATTTCTTTTGGACCTCTCAAGGTGTAGTTAATTAAGCAGGGCAATGGGATTGATTGTGCATGTTGTGAGGTGTTTCTTGAAAAGAAAAAAAAAGCACTCGAAGGAGCGCCAAGCATCCGCCACAGGGAATGCTCTGCTTTGTGATGACTTGACCTGATTATGAAGGAATGCTTTTGATGTCCCCAGAATTGCTTCAAGAAAGCGAGGCTTTGATAACGCTTTCGTTGTCAGCAGTCAAAGGGATTCACACATCAGGCAATACCAGCAGGCTGGAGTAACAATAATAATAATAATAATATTTTTTTTAAAAACGGGTTCTAACAAATTCTTCAGCAAAAGCTTGGGTCTGCTGGCCTCTCCTTTCACGAACTTGGGAACTTGGCTCAGCAGGACCCATGGAACTGAATCCTAAGAAAGGAAGACAGTCCTTAAGCTCAGACTTTTCCAAATCGATGGAAGGAACGAGGGCTAGAGATGGAGGACAATCCCCAAGCACAGTGGCATTGTGGCATTTGCCAGAACCCAGGGCGCTGGAGATAGGGAGCAGAGTGTGAACAAAACCCGCTGCAGTAGCCCAGCTGTCGCAGACGATAACACCGGGTCACAGAGGGCTCACAGGACCATGCTGTACTGCCTGCTCGCCCGTGCAGGTCGGAGCCCGGCCGGCGCATCTCGTGGTGGGCATATTCTCCCAATGCTGGCCATTAAGTGAGGGGACCAGAGAGGCAGTGGTGAGGCCAGGCCAGGCCAAGTTCAGGGTCCCAGAGACCCCTGGCGACAGGCAGGGTGGAACGAGGATTCCTTCATAGGGGCGTCTGGTTCACGCACCCTGAAAATTGTACACCTGGGCTTAAGGCCCTGCTGGCCCCCCATGCTATGGCCCTGCCCAAGAGTACTTTTCCATACATTTAATAATGGTATATGCAGTTCTGCTCCCAAGATAGCTTCTCTGAATTCCTCTCTTCCTGAGGTTTTTGGGGTTTTTATGTCAAGTATTTCCCAGATATTCTTATACAGTGGTACTTCGGGTTAAGTACTTAATTCGTTCCGGAGGTCCGTTCTTAACCTGAAACTGTTCTTAACCTGAAGCACCACTTTAGCTAATGGGGCCTCCTGCTGCTGCCTGAGCACGATTTCTGTTCTCATCCTGAAGCAAAGTTCTTAACCCGAGATGATTTATCTGGGTTAGCGGAGTCTGTAACCTGAAGCGTATGTAACCCAAGGTACCACTGTACAGTCAAACCTCATGTTACGGCCGCTTCATGTTACGTTCTTTCAGGTTACATCCCACAGCGACCTGGAAGTACCGGAAAGGGTTACTTCCACGTTTCACCGCTCGCGCATGCACAGAAGCGCTAAATGACGCCACGCACATGTGCAGAAGCAGCGAGTCGCAACCCGCGCCACTGCGGGTTGCGCTCTTTCCATGTTGCAAATGGGCCTCCAGAACAGATCCCGTTCGCAACCAGAGGTACCATAGTATCTGCATTTGACAACAGATAATATTCGGTGCCAAATGCCAAAGCCGAATGTGGAAACTGATGTTTCACATTTTGCCACCGGTGTTTCGGTATCTTACAGCCATGCCCCTTTTGTGGGTGGGTGGGACGTCTTTGACAATGCAAGCATCGCTTTACTTCGGTACTACATAGATATATGATAGCTGGCATGCGATGAAAGTGCTCTTCTTTTCCGGCTGCTTTTAGCAAAAGACCTTTTAGGAGTTGGCCCTGAAGGCAGCATTTTGAGACTGCTTTCATGTATACTGCTTTATTTGTCTTAACCGGTCTTATGCGTCAAATTGTTTCAAATGGATTGTTCCATTCCTGCTGTTGGCGTTCTTCATTGTATCCTAGAGTGTCTGTCACCCATATCAGTTAGGTATGGGGTCACAAAGGTAATAGCCTTCTCTGTGGTGGCCCCATGGCTTTGGAACTCCTTGTCACTAGATCTACAGAATGCTTGAAATGTTTTGAAGGACTTTGATGCAGGGATGGGGAACCTGTGTCCCAGGGGCTGAATCAGGCCTCTCCATCAGGCTCTTGGGACTCTCCTAGGCCACACCCACTCTCCCTGTGCCACGTTCCTCGCCTGCCCTGCCTTGCAGCCTCCTTGACTGTTTTTGCCTGTCTGGAATGTGTCTTTGAATTCCGATAATGTTAGTTGTTGGTCTGCATTGTTGCCAATTGCCTTGGGCAGCCATTTGCCTGGAAAGGCTACCCATAAATACTTAAAAATAGATAAATAAAAATATTATTTAATGTTGTAAGCCAGCCTGAGTGGGCTATGCCACAAAAGGCTGTATATAAATGATGGTTATATATAAAAAAGTGGAAGGAGAAAATAATAGCCATTGAGATTGGTAGCCACTGTTGGGCCAATTCACCAGGAATTTTTCTAATCTTCTATAAAGTCACCCCAAGGAGTTGGCCATCGTTACACCCTCTGATAATCAGCAAAAGTGGTGGTGAGAGTAAAGAGTCTTGAAGGAGTCACTGCTTCAAGATGCCTGGTCTCTTGCAAAAAATAAATTAAAATCCTATTGATTTCAGTTGGGGAGGAAATCAAGTTCATGTTTGCCCCATGAAAAGCGATTAAAGCTGATTGGGGTTTTCTATTAAAAAAAAAGGTGCACCAAAATCATGGTGCATTTAAATGTTGCCTAGAGTGAACTTGCAAGCCCAGCAATATATGTAAACAATTATAAACAAGCCTTATCCAGACAAGGTGGAATGCAGCGGGAGGCGGTTATGTTGCTATGCACTTTGGGCAGATCTATGGCTTGACTGATCTGTTGCCTTTTGCGCCGTCTATTTGAGCTTTCGGATGAATGATTAATATGGGAAGAGAATCTCTCAGCCAAGCTCTCGCTGACTCTGGGGCAGCCTCTGTGAGGTCTAAAAGTCTGTGCCACAGATGAAGAGCAAGGAAACAGCTCTGCCAAGACCAGGGAACAAAATGGCAGTCGCCCAGGGCTCAACAACACGCGATAGGAGGTTTGTCCTCTCTGCATCTGCCCTGGTCATGTATAATGGGGCCATATTTTGTCTGTCTTACGTCTAAAACAGGGCACAGGAGATTAGAGCTGACCTATAGCCCCCTCTGCATTGTACACTTAAAGCAATCTCACACCACATTAAATAACCATGGCTTCTCCCAAAGGATCCTGGGAACTGTGGTTTGACAACTCCCATAATTCCCTGGGAAAGTGATTGATTGTGGGTTAAGAAAGTGGCAGTGAAATGCATTGAAAAGTGTGGAACAAATGCCAGAAGCATTTTTACGTGGCATTGTTGAGAGGGATATAAATAGAAAGCAATGTAAGCTTTTCTTATATGCAATAACAGCAGCAAGAATATTATTGGCCCAAAAATGGAAGCAAGAAGAATTACCGACGATTGAGGAATGGAGGATGAAGTTAATGGACTATGCAGAACTAGATAAACTAACAGGTAGGATTCGAAACCGGCGGGACCAGAAATTCACGAAAGACTGGAGTAAATTTATGGACTATCTGAAAAGCATTTGTGAAGAGCAGACAATGTTTGTAGGTTTGCAAGAAGTTTTGTGAGGAGTATTAATGGAATTATTGCAAAAATGGATAGGGGGAAGGATGATCTGTTAAGAGATGTAAAGTCAATATAAAGTTTAGAAAACAACCTGCAAGCAAATTCGGATGAATGCAGAATGAATGCTCGTTGTCGTACGACCTCCCAAGAAATAAAGCAGAACAAATATTCAATAAAAGCTGCATTCACATGGCAGCTTATTCTGTTTTTGTTACTTCTCCCAGACTGTTAGGTCCCACATTATATTTGAGCTTTTGCACAGTATAAAAGCCACATCTGGAAATCTAGTGGAGTACAGCATAGGTTCAGTGAACATTTCCATGTTATTTGCTTCTGGGGGGGGGGGAGAGAATCTGTTTGCAAATAATATGGAAATGAGTGCTAAACTTGTGCTATATTCCACTGTACTAGGAATATGGAAGTGATACATGTGGCTTTTACATCATGCAAAAGCTCAGATACAATGTGGGAATGAACAGTTAGGGAAACATTGTGAAAACTGAATAAACTGTCGTGTGAATGCAGCCGGAGACCAGACGCAATCAGTGGCGTAGCATGGGGGGCGCAGGGGGGGCCGGCTACACCGGGCGCAACATCTGGGGGTTAGGGTTAGGGGGCGCAAATCCACGGGTTAGGGGGCACAAATCCACGGGTTAGGGGGCACAAATTACTTGCCTTGCCCCGGGTGCTGACAACCCACGCTACGCCACTGGACGCAATCTAATCTCCTCATAAGGATTGTGCAAGCCATGAAAGCTCAATAATCAGGTCATCTGAATACTTAAAAGGAAAACAAGCCATTCACTAACTATGGCAAAAAGAAAGGTATTGATGAACTGGAAAAACAAAAATGTGTCTCCCCTTAATGATTGGATTGAAGGTACAGTGGTACCTCGGGTTACATAGGCTTCAGGTTACATACGCTTCAGGTTACAGACTCCGCTAACCCAGAAATAGTACTTCAGGTTAAGAACTTTGCTTCAGGATGAGAACAGAAATCGTGCTAAGGCAGCACGGCAGCAGCAGGAGGCCCCATTAGCTAAAGTGGTGCTTCAGGTTAAGAACAGTTTCAGATTAAGAACAGACCTCTGGATCGAATTAAGTACTTAATCTGAGGTACCACTGTATGTACAAACTCACTACACATAAACAAATTGCATACAAAAAGTAGGCTTGCCATGGATAAATTCAATGATATTTGGAATTCATTTTCAGAAATACTGTGTTAGGTTAAGGTCTGGTTAACTACAATAACAAATACAGAAACTTTTTTTTATTATTCTGTTTTGTTTTCTACATCGTACTATTTCTTTTCTTTCTTTTTCTTTCTTATTCTGTGCACTTGTAATTATCTGTTTTTTAAAAAATCTTTCAATAAAGAATACATTTTTTAAAAAAGAAAACCAGCCACAAAAGAATCAGGAACCATAGCCTTAATCTTGTGCCCCTCCATTGCTCAAGAAGGGACAGGACACTAGGAATAATCTTGCATCTCTCCCTTAACAACCACCCATCCTTTTTGGGGGGAAACTTCTGAGAACCATCACTTTGAGCTGGTTCTGAATCCAGGCTGTTTTCCAAGCCTAGCAAGGAGGATGCCAAGCGTGGTCAGATCGGTTAGTGTGATGTGGCACACATCCCCTCCTTCTCTGAAAGGACCTGCTCTTTCTGGACCGCCGGTGTTCTTGGAAATGCCAGCATTTTTCAAAATCACCATTGCCATCCAAACCCCAAAGAATTCCATAAATCAGTAATGTGCCGTCAGAAATGCAGGATGTGCCGGCTGCTGTTTGCTTGCATTGCACAACTGTTTAGAGGTGCCTGTCTTTTGAGGTTGCGCTGCTCAGAGCCCAGGGAAGCTATGTAGTTTCTTGGTTCACAAAAAAAGAAGAAGAAGAAGGGGGGGGAGCCAAGAAGGAAAGCTCAGTGATGGGAAAGAGAGAGGAGATCAGGCTCAAAGCTGGATTTTAAACCATTTCCTCCCTCCTCTCCTGCAAGGCCTTGGCACCAGTATGGCATTTTCCTTAAGAGTTGACTTTCAGTTACAGTGGTACCTCGGGTTACAGACGCTTCAGGTTACAAACGCTTCAGGTTACAGACTCCACTAACCCAGAAATAGTGCTTCAGGTTAAGAACTTTGCTTCAGAATGAGAACAGAAATCGTGCTCCGGCGGTGCAGCGGCAGCAGGAGGCCCCATTGGCTAAAGTGGTACCTCAGGTTAAGAACAGTTTCAGGTTAAGAACGGACCTCCAGAACGAATTAAGTTTTTAACCCGAGGTACCACTGTATCCCATTTGATCCAAAGAGAATTTGTACAGAATAACTGAAGGAGGGAAATAGAAAGCTGCTTTGGAATGACTGTTTACCTTGCTGGCTGCTGTAAAGCAGAATTAGTACAGCAGAAAAAATGGAAATCAACAAAATCACAGATTAAGGTGCAGCAGGGAGAGAGACATAACACTGCCCAACTAATTTTGACAAAAGCCATGACTCTGAGATAGAAGTAGCCATTTCTGATAGATTTTGAGTTGCTGAACATGAATAGGAGAATGAAAACACAAAAATGGCTACTGTTCCTTGGAGATCTGCAATCGTTTATTATACAACTGAGGAATATGTGCTTACTACATGGGAGGCGGGTGGCGCTGTGAGTTAAACCACAGAGCATAGGGCTTGCTGATCAGAAGGTCAATGGTTCGAATCCCCACGACGGGGTGAGCTCCCGTTGCTCGGTCCCAGCTCCTGCCCACCTAGCAGTTTGAAAGCACGTCAGAATGCAAGTAGATAAATAGGTACCACTCCGGCAGGAAGGTAAACGGCATTTCCATGCGCTGCTCTGGTTCACCAGAAGCGGCTTAGTCATGCTGGCCACATGACCCGGAAGCTGTACGCCGGCTCCCTCAGCCAGTGAAGTGAGATGAGCGCTGCAACCCCAGAGTCGTCCACGACTGGACCTAACGGTCAGGGGTCCTTTTACCTTTACATGTAGCAGTAAAATCCAGCTCTATGCCCAATGCATATACTCCAAATGCTCCAATTTTTCCAGGAACAGTCCTGGAATTATGGAAGCCATCCCAGTTTCTGATCTGATCCTGGAATGTCCCGGTTTTTCCTTTTCCTCCCCCCATAGGTCTTGGAGAACCATTAAAAGTGCTGTGTGTGGGTGTGTGTTGGATGGCTTTAGTTGAGATTCCTGCATTGCAGAGGGTTGGAGTCGATGACCATCAAGATCCCTTCCAACTCTACAATTCCATGGTTCTATAAAATGTTGGCAAATTTTCATGAGGACTTTTAAAAAATGAAAAAAGGCAATTTCAAATTGAAGCAGCTTTGCAGAGAACTGAATTTAAGAGTGCCAAATGAGAAACCGAGAGAAGCCAACATTGACAGATTTGTTCATCCTTACTTGGGACTGAATGCATGTAAAACTTACGCAGGACAGAAATAGCCTGACCCTTCTGTAGAATTTCCTGCCAAAATCATTTGCCTGAGGCAACCTGACTGTGCCTAATAATAGGGCCGGCCCTCATGGGAGTCTTTACTGCTTCGGCCATCCATTCTAAGTGCTACTGGAAAGGAAGTCTTCAACATTTCAAACAACTGGAAGATGACTTCTAGCTACATGTTCATCATCTTGTACACCAAACCTCAGAAATCATAGGCTGAGAAATAGAACCAACTCAGCGCTTGCTTAAAAGAAGCCTTCCTTTTTCGTAGCACCCCGAGAGAGAAATGTCTTCTGAGAATGGCATTCAAAAACGTGCCCCTAAATTACAGTTGTGCCATAAATGTGACAGGCTTAAAACAAGGTGGCTGGAAAATTACAGATATGAAAAATTACAGAGATATGATCTTTCTGCACTGGTGCATAAAGATTTAATCTCCTGGGTTAAGTGCCCAGAACGCAGCAATTGTGTCAGGATAATAGATAGAAGGATTTGCCGAGCGGTGGGGGAGAGAAACGTCCTTATGGTTAATTCTCACCGTTTGCTCGGCTGACTCTCGCAAGGAAATGCCGCGCAGCAGAGACAGGTGTGCAAAATTTGGTAACATCTGCCACAGCAAGTGGAGGAAAGGGGCTCTCTTGTGGTGAGGTGTTTTCTGAGGAAGAAGGAAGAGGGGAAACCAATAATCTGCAGAAGGGTTTGCCCACAAAAAAATTCTCCTCTTTCATATCTTTCTGTCCTGGGAACATGCCACTGAGAAAGTGGTGAAATCAGAAACAGAGTCAATCTGGAAGGGCTTAGGCGGAGACAGCACCAGCATGCACAGAATTCTACCAATCTATGACAGCCCTCATGAGCATCTCCCTTCATTTGTACAGAAATATTAATAATACTTTTTTATTTATACTTCACTCATCTGACTCAGTTGCCCCAGTCACTCTGGATGGCTTCCAACCAGTGCTCCCCCCCCTTAAAATGTTTTGGGGTACTCTCATTTTGACTCAAGAAAATCACCATTTTATAGTTCAAATCGGGGAAAATAAATACAGTAAATGGACAAAAGTACAAAGATTCACAAAATGTTTAGGGGTATGCATACCCCTCCATCCCCCCAGGAAAAAAAGCACAGCTTCCAACAGAATATAAAAAAAATAATGAAACATCAAAGATTAAAAACTTCCTGATGCAGAGCTGCCTTCAGATGTCTTCTGAAAGTGGTATAATTGTTTATTTCCTTGACATCTAATGGGAGGGCGTTCCACAGGGTGGGTGCCACTACCAAGAAGGCCCTCTGCCTGGTTCTCTGTAGCTTCATGTCTCGCAGTAAGGGAATCACCAGAAGGCCCTCGGTGCTAGACCTCAGTGTCCGGGCTGGACGATGGAGGTGGAGACACTCCTTCAGGTATACAGGGCCAAGGCTTGGGAAAGTACCGGTACCTGGAGTCAATGTACCGGTAGATCTTTTAGGACCAGTGTTATATGATCCTGGCAGCTGGTCCCAGTCACCAGTCTGGCAGCCATGTTCTGGATTAATTGTAGTTTGCCCATATAGAGCACATTGCAGTAGTCCAGAAAAACCACGTGTCTTGCTTCCTGGGGGAAGATGTGCTCTGATCAACAATACTTGTGATCTGTTTTGAAGGCTGTCTTGGGGCTCCATTTTAGAACATCTGCAGTGATGCTGAAGTAGAGAGTGCATCTGAGATGCAAGGGATGAGCATTAACTCTGCAACCAACGTACAAGGGAAAAGATCGATTGCTTATCAGTGGGGTGGCACGAGTTTACATCCTCATGAACATCTGGCCAGAGCCCCATGTGCTGTGCAAGGGCAGGTTATGGATCCTTTCTGAAAACAGCTGGAGTATATTAGTTGGGGCACTAGTGTGACCATTAGAATGGAAGGAGAGCCTTGCTTTATCAAACCAAGGACCATCTAGTTGAGTGTTTTGCTCCCACAGCAGATACCACCAGGAAGCTCACAAGCAGCTCATGGAGGCAATTGTCCTAACTTGGGCTGCAGTCACATGATAGATTCAAAGCACTATGATACCACTTTGAACAGTTATGGCTTCCCCCAAGGAATTCTGGGAGCTTTACTTTGTTAAGGCACTGAGAATTGTCGGGAGATTCCTGTTGCCATTCCCACAGAGGTTTCACAACCGATCCCTCTTCACAGGAAAATTTGTTTACCTAATTCTGACTTCCCTAAACATTATGTGAATGGAACTGCAGCTATTCTTGAAAATACACATTTTCCAATGCATGCTGTCCAACATATTTGTGTATGTGTGTGTGTGTGAGGAAAGAGTGTGTTAAAATGCATATATTAGCGAAAAATAACACATACAAGTACATTACGATTAGGGGTGTGTGAAAATGTCTAGTTAAAGCCAACTTGCATACAGCAATAAATTTTCATGATGGTTTTTTAAAAGTAAACTGGTGTGGCAAATTGGAGTTAAGATTAGTAAAGGAGAAACCAAAACCGAGAGATCTGTCTGTTCCTAGATGTAAATTAGGTTGAGAAATAGTGACTCTCTCAATGCCAGTTATAAAGAGATTTGAACCAGGAAAGCTATTAATCCAGCACAATGTTAAATGTTGGACAGGATTCATTTAACTGTCAAAATCTGAGATAAACATTTTAAAAAAAACTTTCATCTTGTTATTTATTCAGAAGTGATGGCAGTAGTGTAGTATATATGGCCTTTGGGGGGGGTGAACTTTTCAACATGTTCATCCTGATATTTTCTGTGGATTTATTATTATTACTACTACTAATGCTACAACTATTACTGTTATTATTGTTTCTTCACAGGTTAGATTCAAAGAAACTCACCTCCCTGTCCCAGATGATACATCTCTTCAGGTTTTGTTATCCTGGCTTCTTCAGTTCATAATTGATTCCCATATATCACCATTTCAGACAGCGCCGAGAAGATTACCGGGAGGAGATACAAACAAGGCAGGGTTATAAATTACAGTAACAGATTTAGTGGCAACTGGAGTCTTGTAAGTATGGAAATGGAGTTCAGACACCCTTTCCCGATACCCAAAAGCAGCAGCTCCCATTACTGTAGGAATGAGATTTAACCATTTAAAAAGAAGAAGAAATGAGGTAGTAACTTGTAAGAACTGTGTTTCCCAGGGTTATCCTGGCACCTGCCTCTGCCACTTCCACTCTGTCTTAGCAACCCTGACCTGATTTGGGTGTCAGGGAAGTTGGGTAGTCATGGTTTAGTGGGACACAGTGTGCCTGATACAGTCGTTTCAACTGTTAAAGTCCATAAACATGGTGCCACCACTGAGAAGGCCCTGCACTGATATCCACTTAGTGCATCCTGGGACACAATCTAAACAGCCACACTTCCTGGATAGTGACCTTGGCTGGGTTATAAAGACTTCATGGCTTCTGGGCTGTGGTTGCTGATGCTTGCTGAGACTGGTTGGTGGAAGGCAGGGAGACCAACAGGCTCTGCTAATGACAGGTAGAGCTACACCCTGGCTGGTTGTATAGTTTACAATGCAGGTGGGTTGGGGACCAGCTGAGGATAGTCTAGGGTTGCCACTGTTAGAATTCCTGCTCCATGATTTCAGTCATGGGATTGTTGTCTATCACATAATGGTATATGTTTCGACTCCACAGAGTGGGAAGTGACGGAAACAGGATGTTTGTGTTACTGTGTTCCGTGAAGTGGGACTATTGTCCTTTGTTCTTTCTCTTTGCTGTGTGATGCTAGAGAGAGAGGGAGCCATGTTGCAGTGCTCCATGTGTGTTCATATGTAAATAAAGTAGATTAGCCAAAATGCTGAGTTGCTGAGGTCTGTTATGCAACTGCTAAGACTCTGTGGATCCCTAAGTGTGCCGGTGTCTGTTGGCATCAGTCGCTGTGATGTTCAGGCTGAATAAAGCTTTTGAAGCTCCCAAACGATCACTCAGGAGGGAGAGAACATGCCAGTCAGGCATGTGTCTCTACCAGGGTCCTACTCGAGTGTAGGACAAGCTCCTGACAGCCATGTGTCCTCTTTTTCCCAGACACACCCTCTTTTTCAGGGGTGAATTTTTTCTGTCTGGGTGGAATTTTTAAATTTGCCAAAATGTTTCTGGCTATACTTTCTGGATGAGACATAGACATCAGAGCCATCTTTAGCATATGCACCGCCAGGGTGCAAAGATCCGCCCAGCGCCCGCAAATTTAGTTAATTTCACATGCACGGTGCCGTTGAGAATGACAAGCACCGCCGCTGGTGCGGCACATCTTTGGTAAATGAGCGCAAAAAGTCAAAAGTCCTTTAGTGAAATAGTAGGTATAGGTTTTAGTAATGCCCCCCAGAATTCGGCACCTGGGTGTCCCAAACCCCTTGCACCCCCAGGTAAAGACGACCCTGGTAGACATAACTGGTGGTTGAAGACTTGCTTTCCTCTTCTCTTCTGATGCCCTCCTCAACAATATATCACAGCATCTATAAATGCCCCTACATATAGTAGGGGTATTTAAAATGAGAGCCATCATAAAGATAAAGGGACCCTTGACCGTTAAGTCCAGTCGCAGACGACTCTGGGGTTGCAGTGCTCATCTCGCTTTGCTGGCCGAGAGAGCCGGTGTTTGTCCGCAGACAGCTTCCAGGTCATGTGGCCAGCATGACTAAGCCACTTCTGGTGAACCACAGCAGCACACGGAAACATTGTTTACCTTCCCACCAGAGCGGTACCTAATTATCTACTTGCACTTTGACGTGCTTTTGAACTGCTAGGTGGGCAGGAGCTGGGACTGAGCAATGGGAGCTCACCTCATCACGGGGATTCAAACTGCCGACCTTAGGCTCTGTGGTCTAGACCACAGCGCCTTCCGCATCCCATCAAGAGCCATCATAGCATCCTCTTTTTTGCTCTTAGCATCTTCCCTTGCCTGTCACTCATTAAATCCCATCAGTTTTAAGACTCAGCTCACTACCCTAGTTACTAAGGGTTAGCAAACTCATTAATAGCTTTTGCCGCTGCTAAAAGTGGGGCTGGCTCCATGTTCTTGGCACTGGCAGCCTTCCAAGCTGCCAGAATCAGGAGCAAAGCTTGCCAGCTCTCTTTGTCGAGCTCCACTTCCTCTGCCTCTCTTGTGTTTCCTAAGCGACCCAAGGAGGAGAAGGAATGACCCACTGCGAGCCAATGCAATGCCCCACAAAGGTAACATCCGCCACTGTGGAAGCAGGACAACAAGTAACTCCAAACATGCAGTCTATCTGGCAACCATTGAAACTGGTTGGTGGACCAGCTGACTCAACAGAGACTGATAACTGTTGAGTCAATTGGAGTTACATTTTACATCTTCTGAATGATCTGCAGCTACATTATAATAAAGTGCATGCACCTGGTCCTGGAGATGAATCACGTTTCAGCTTATTTTTAACTCTTTGCATCCTGTACCCAGTGAGGGTTAAGATCTAACAGAGGAAGTTGCTGAACTGGTCAGACGAGCTTCTTTATAAGATCATGGCCTTTGCTGCCCATCTGAATGTCCTCATCAGCATCCCCCCCCCAAAAAAAATTAGCAAGGTTCAAAGAGCTACAACTAAGTGATGGTTGCCCTCCAGGCCAATGGGTGGGCCTTTCTGTAGGAGAACAATAGCCAGAGGTGGGAAAGAGAGCCTAGCTGGAAGGAGGCTGGAAGCTGGAGACACAAAGACATGCTTGATCAGTGATGGATCCATAGCTGTGACTACTGGAGAAGCAAGATGTGTTGGCTTGTTACGGCTGTGAGCCTCTCCATCTTCCGCTCAGGTTGTATACACATGGAAATAAAATAACTATGTCCTAAACACACCAGAGTTTCTGCTAACTTTCATTCCAAAGAAACAGAACCCTGGGTTCTCTAGCCACTCAGAGATTGGGGTGACATGTGTCAGGACCTTATACAGGGCTCCTTGCCTTGTAGCTCCTTCCCTTAGCCAGCCACATAGAATCTGATTCCCCGCCTGATGATCCTGCCTTTCACAGCTTAGGTTTGCCGAGAGCATTTAAGTCCAGACACCGGCTCAATTAGCCAGAAAACTCCTCTGATCACGCTGTTCTTTCAGTGACCCAAGCAGGGAGAAGGTGGGATGCTGCGTTCTGTACTAGCTGGAGATTCAGAACAGCTATCAAGGGACTTTGCACGTAGCACGCACACACACACCGCAATCTGCATTGCTGCAGTAAAGGGCACCTCTCACTTCAGCTGCTGATAGGAACATATTGGATATGCTTCTGGCTTTAGAAAATAGCTGCACAGCTGCAAGAGCCTTATAATTACCCCATATGACAGCAGGGTGGGGAAAACGCTCTTAAATCTTCCTAAGAGGGTTTGCATTTGGGGGGTTTTTTCCCCTCCCCCGCCCCCACGACCAAACTTGAGTCAGCACCCATCTGATTTCACTTAGTTGCCGTGCAAGTCTTGCTTGAAGTGGTTTCTTTCCACTCTGGCTCATCTCTTATAAACCATGGGCCAATGGAATGAGGTCCCACCCACAGATTCCCGATTTGTTAACTCAGAGGTAAAGCCAGGTCCAGCTGGAAGCAGTCCCTATTCAAGAAAAGAACAGCAGCAGTCAGCTGAGGGGAAGCAGCTAAGTTGCTGACTCATGCCGTCTTCCCGTTTGGTTTCTCAGGAATCTACTGGTTTCTGAAATCCAGATCAGTGGGCTATGGGAGCTGGTGAAGTACAGAAAGCTGCCTCCCATTTTTAAAGGGAGAGCGAGACACTGAAATTAGTCTCACATGTTGAATTTGACATTAATTATGATGCAAATGTTAGATATAGCAGTGAATAAAGCAACACGGTTAACTAACATGCAGTGATGCTTGGATAACACAAGTGATCTAATAGCTGTCTGCAATCATTATTTTCCACCGATCTGGAAACCAAGCCTGGTGAGGAACGGTTGAAGGAGATGGGTATGTTAAGCCTGGAAAAGAGGACAATGAGAGGAGATAACAACAGCCATCTTCAAATATCTCAAGGGCTGTCACGTGGAAGATGGAGCAAGCTTGTTTTCTCCTGCTCCGGAGGGTGGGACCCGAACCAATGGCTTCAAGTTACAAGAAAGGAGATTCTGACTAAACATCAGGAAAAACTTCTGACAGTAAGAGGTGTTCGTCAGTGGAATGGTCTCCCTTGGAAGGTTATGGACTCTCCTTCCTGGGAGGTTTTTAAGCAGAGGTTGGATGGCCACCTGTCATGGATGCTTTAGTTGACATTCTTCATTGCAGGGGGTTGGACTAGATGACCTGTGGTGTCCCTTCCAAGTCTACAATTCTATGATTCTATGATTTGCCTTTCCTCCAAAGATGCTCCAAGTCAGGAACATGATTCTTCTCCTGCCCATCTTATCATCACAAGGTCTGCCTGTCATTGGCAGAGCCTGTTGGTCTCCCTGCCTTCCACCGACCAGTCTCAGCAAGCATCCGCAACAACTGCCCAGAAATCATGAAGTCGTTATAATAATAATAATAGGTAAAGGGACCCCTGACCATTAGGTCCAGTTGTGACTGACTCTGGAGTTGCGGCGCTCATCTCACTTTATTGGCCAAGGGAGCCGGCGTACAGCTTCCGGGTCATGTGGCCAGCATGACTAAGCCGCTTCTGGCGAACCAGAGCAGCGCATGGAAACGCTGTTTACCTTCCAGCCAGAGCGGTACCTATGTATCTACTTGCACTTTGATGTGCTTTCAAACTGCTAGGTAGGCAGGAGCAGGGACCGAACAACGGGAGCTCGCCCTATCGCAGGGATTCGAACCGCCGACCTTCTGATCGGCAAGCCCTAGGCTCTGTGGTTTAACCCACAGCACCACCCACGTCCCTTAATAAGAATAATATATAATAATTTATTATTTGCACCCCACCCATCTGGCTGGGTCTCCCCAGCCACTCTGGGCAGCTTCCAACAAAGATTAAAAATACATTAAAATGTCACACATTAAAAACTTCCCTGAACAGGGCTGCCTTCAGATGTCTTCTGAATGTCAGGTAGTTGTTTATCTCTTTGACATCTGATGGGAGGGCGTTCCACAGGGCGGGCGCCACTACCAAGAAGGCCCTCTGCCTGGTTCCCTGTAGCTTTGCTTCTCACAATGAGGGAACTGCCAGAAGGCCCTCGGCGCTGGACCTCAGTGTCCGGGCTGAACAATGGGGGTGGAGACACTCCTTCAGGTATACTGGGCCAAGGCCGTTTAGGGCTTTAAAGGTCAACACCAACACTTTGAATTGTGCTCGGAAACGTACTACCCAGCCAAGACCACTATCCAGGAAGTGTGGTTGTTTAGAATGTGTTCCAGTATGCGTTAAGTAGAGATCAGTGTAGGACCTTCTCAGTCCACCAGGTCAACTCTTGGAATAATGAGAAAAGGAAGTTCATGGAAAGCTCCTGGAGGTGGAAGTCTCTACTGCCAGGGAAAATGTCAAGCAATTCCTTTTGGATCAGCAAAGAGCCCAATTTTTGGTGGCGGGTGGGTTTCCTGGAGCAGAGCCTAGTGCACAAGTCATCAATTGATCCAGCCAAGGTGTAGGGGACCCTTTAAAAGAAAGAAGATATGAAGGGACAGTGGGGGAATTAAATGGGGGCAAGAGTCAATGTCAGGAGGAGCCAGAGCCTATGGATCTGGAGAAAATGGAAGGCTCTCTCTCTCTCTCCATTTCATCTTCCCACAAGTCTGTTGTTGTTTAGTCGTTTAGTCATGTCCGACTCTTCGTGACCCCATGGACCAGGGCATGCCAGGCACTCCTGTCTTCCACTGCCTCCTGCAGTTTGGTCAAACTCATGCTGGTAGCTTCGAGAAGACTGTCCAACCATCTCATCCTCTGTCATCCCCTTCTCCTTGTGCCCTCAATCTTTCCCAACTTCAGGGGCTTTTCCAGGGAGTCTTCTCTTCTCATGAGGTGGCCAAAGTATTGGAGCCTCAGCTTCAGGATCTGTCCTTCCAGTGAGCACTCAGGCCTGATTTCCTTAAGAATGGATAGGTTTGATCTTCTTGCAGTCCATGGGACTTGCGAGAGTCTTCTCCAGCACCATAATTCAAAAGCATCAATTCTTTTGCGATCAGCCTTCTTTATGGTCCAGCTCTCACTTCCATACATCACTACAGGGAAAACCATAGCCTTAACTATATGGACCTTTGTTGGCAACGTGATGTCTAGTGACCCCTAAATTATAGGCAGCCCCACAGAAGTGTAGAGTTTGATGGTACCCCTAGGGTCTTCTAGTCCAGCGGTTCTCAACCTGTGGGTCCCTAGATGTTGTTGGACTACAACTCCCATCATCCCTGAGCTCTGGCCTTGCTAGCTAGGGGTGATGGGAATTGTAGTTCAACAACATCTGGGGACCCACAGGTTGAGAAAGGCTGTTCTAGTCCAACCCCCTGCAATGCAGGAATGCAGTGGGGGGGGGATGGAATTCAGAAAATAACAGAAGAGCAATACCTTTAGCATCTAAAGTGTACAACTAAAGAAAACACATCCTCAAGTTGGGGAACGTGTGCTTGAACCCTTTGCTTCCGAGGTAAAACCAAAAAAAAACATGACCTGGCTCCATTTTTGTCTCTCATTCCTGGGTATACTCTTCTTCGACTGGTTGAGTTACTCTCAACCAGTTCTTCATGCCCAAATGAATTACCTTTTAAGGCCCTGTATTCATTCTTGCCACGGTTCAATTATCTTTGTTTTTCCCCGCACCGCTCAGCCCTGAATTGACAAACAGGAAAGGTCACAACGGGCTGTGCTTAGCTAGTTGCAAATGCCACAGTACATTATCTGAGACACGGAATATAATTATCTTTTCACAAGTGGCAATTAGTGGGAATACCTCCCATCACTTTTGTTTAGAATTCAACATTGCTAATGTCCTGGAAGGTGACAGATTATACCCAGGAAGCTGTAGGTAACCCATGCAAGTTCTTAGTCTGATGCCAAAGATTCCTGCTTCTTTCCTTCCTTCCTTTCCTCCCTTATTTCTTAATATTTTAAAAAGCCTAATGGAAATTTTAAAATTAGTTGAAATTGCAAGTTGATCCATAGCAAATGCATATTCTTCTTGATTTTAAATTGCCTATGTGTCATTGATGATGATTTGTTCTCTTGCCGATTTATAAAATTGCATCACACCCCAATTCTATTCCACAAATTGTTTCGGCGGCCCTTGCAAATATCCCTTCAACTGTGAATTCATTATAGTTTTGCTCATTATGATATCAGAGAGGTTATACACTTTCAACCATGTTTGTATCTGCAAATGTTTGGGGGCAGTCATTTCCAATCATCACATCTCCTGTAGCTCAAATCCTGTAGCTTTTTATACCACAAATATTCCAGTTTAAAGTTTTGGCTGCGTTCAGACTGTACTTTATTCCTTCTTCCGATTGTATCCAGGCCAGTTTATTTTCATGTTTTCCGTTGTTTTTCGCAGGACATAAAATCCACTTCTGGGAATCTAATGGAATCTAGCGGTTATTCTCATTTTTCATTTTCTTTTTAATTAGCAAACAAAAAGCCAGTCCAAACATAACAAAGGAGGGAGGGGGAAAGGAGAATAAAAAATCAAAAGCGTCACATCCTCAATAATAAAGATTTATACAAAAAAATAAAAGTATTATCTACCTGTAAGTGTCATTATTATTGAGAATGAAGGTTCTATATAGTCTTAATTGACCCAGACATTTGCAGATATGAACGACCATGTGCCTCAATATTTGTATAAAAAGTAAAATTGTAACATGTATGGGAAAAAATGGCCATTCAAGCTTGGCCTTTTAGATACTTTTCGTTTATACAATATCTGTTCAAGAAGGCCAGTTTGCCCAACCAATGCACTGTTGATTTGTCAAAAGCCTGCTACAGAAGACACCTGCACTTTTTAAAAAATATACAATTCTGGAGACTCCCAAAGACTAGATATTATCCTTAAACAGATGAATAATTGTGGATGCCAAATGATATTTATGCATGGGATTTCCCCAGCAGATGAAGTCAGTCTTCACAGCCCTAGAAAAATAAGTTCCAATTGGGTTTCAAAAAGGAGGCGGAGCTACATTTAGAGCCTCCCCTCCCTGGCCGGACTATTAGCCAATCAGATCTGAGGAGAAGATGAAAAGGCATGAAGCCACTCCCCTTCTTCCTTTGCCCATCCCTATCAGAATCCGTGTCTGCTTCTTTAAGCTCTGATATTTTTGCAAAGACCTTGGTTCACTGATAAATATTTTCCTTTTCCTTTGTTTCTGTTTTCTCCGCAGGCGCCTTCTGAGCCCCCAAGTAGACTTACTTAATGGTCTCTGGTTACAACTGTTGGTGCAAAAAAAATATCCTTGAAGTGGAAAAGCCTTCGGGCTTGATCAGCTGGGGTTCTGCTATGCTCCAGTAGCCTGATCATATCCAGATAGGGAAATTTCAACAGATTTTCTTTCATATCATATCTGGCAAGGGTTGCTGCTTCTGTCTCTCTCTCTCTCTCCACCCCACCCGGCTCTCGCCTCGCCTTGTTTTCTGTCTCGGAGCTACAAGTGCCCTTTTGATGGATTGTGAGTGAGACTGGCTGTCACTCTGCTGTGCTATTTTTACAGGGAAGGCAAAACCAACTGAGCTTGTTTGCGGCAGATATATACACAGGGCAGAGAGCATGATCCCCATCTGAACTGAGTTGAGTCTGGATGTCAAGGGCAGAAGCTGCTTCACAAATGGAATTAGGGATGGGAGGAGTCACCTGTCAGGACAGGGGTCAAAGAACTGTAGTGTTGGAAGCGAAACCCAAAGATCATCTAGCCCAGTGGTTCTCAACCAGTGGGTCCCCAGATGTTGTTGGACTACAACTCCCATCATCCCTGGCTAGCAAGGCCAGAGCTCAGGGATGGGAGTTGTAGTCCAACAACATGTGGGGACCCACAGGTTGAGAACTACTGATCTAGCCCAGTACTTCCCAAACTTGGGTCTCCATCTGTTTTTGGACTACAATTCCCATCATCCCTGACCACTGGTCTTGCTAGCTAGCAATGATGAGAGTTGTAGTCCCAAAGCAGCTGCAGACCCAGCAGGCTCTTCTTATTTAAAATATTTTTTTTATTTAAATATAAACATCTGTGCGAAATAGCACATAACCATAACAGACCCATGCATGCAGTATATTCAGTATAAAATACAAATTACAGAGATGCAGTTACATTGAGCCAAGATTTTTACATGAGTCTATATAGCCCAACCAGTGTCAGATTTATGTATAAGCTAAACAAGCTATAGCTTAGAGCCCCACTCTCTTGCCCCCCCAAAAAAAAGTAAAGGGGAAAAACGATGTACATTTCCAAAATATAAGATAAAAAACAAATGAAATAAAACCTACATACAGCAACAGCGTTTTGTGTTGTGTAGGCTCCTATGATGTAAGTCATGAGTCCTGCCTGCTAGCCTGCTCCCTAAAATATCACTGGTTTGCTCATTTCTATATATAGGGTGCCTACATTCTGCATGGACTCGTTGCATGGCAACATCGGCAAATGGCTTTAGATACCCATTAGGTCCATAAATTACCATATAGCATATATTCAACACAAAAACAGCGACAATTTGTTGTTGACAAAGGACAGCTGGACATAAGGGCCCAGTTACCTTCAGTAGCTTAGGGCCTCATCAAACCTAAATCCAGCCAGGAGCCCAACCACAATAAAGAGTGAATCATTGGAGGAGTACATATATGGTTCTCCCTATTTGCACCAGCAAATCATAGAAACCATAGAATCATAGAGTTGGAAGAGACCACAAGGGCCATTGAGTCCAACCCCCTGCCAAGCAGGAAACACCATCAGAGCACTCCTGACATATGGTTGTCAAGCCTCTGCTTAAAGACCTCCAAAGAAGGAGACTCCACCACACTCCTTGGCAGCAAATTCCACTGTCAAACAGCTCTTACTGTCAGGAAGTTCTTCCTAATGTTTAGGTGGAATCTTCTTTCTTGTAGTTTGGATCCATTGCTCCGTGTCCGCTTCTCTGGAGCAGCAGAAAACAACCTTTCTCCCTCCTCTATGTGACATCCTTTTATATATTTGAACATGGCTATCATATACCCCTTAACCTCCTCTTCTCCAGGCTAAACATGCCCAGCTCCCTTAGCCGTTCCTCATAAGGCATCGTTTCCAGGCCTTTGACCATTTTGGTTGCCCTCCTCTGGACACGTTCCAGTTTGTCAGTGTCCTTCTTGAACTGTGGTGCCCAGAACTGGACACAGTACTCCAGGTGAGGTCTGACCAGAGCAGAATACAGTGGCACTATTACTTCCCTTGATCTAGATGCTATACTCCTATTGATGCAGCCCAGAATTGCATTGGCTTTTTTAGCTGCCGCGTCACACTGTTGGCTCATGTCAAGTTTGTGGTCAACCAAGACTCCTAGATCCTTTTCACATGTAGTGCTCTCAAGCCAGGTGTCACCCATCTTGTATTTGTGCCTCTCATTTTTTTTGCCCAAGTGCAATACTTTACATTTCTCCCTGTTAAAATTCATCTTGTTTGTTTTGGCCCAGTTCTCTAATCTGTCAAGGTCGTTTTGAAGTGTGATCCTGTCCTCTGGGGTGTTAGCCACCCCTCCCAGTTTGGTGTCATCTGCAAATTTGATCAGGATGCCCTTGAGTCCATCATCCTAGTCGTTGATAAAGATGTTGAATAAGACCGGGCCCAAGACAGAACCCTGTGGCACCCCACTAGTCACTCTTCTCCAGGATGAAGAGGAACCATTGATGAGGACCCTTTGGGTTCGGTCAGTCAGCCAGTTAAAAATCCACTGAGTGGTAGCATAGTCAAGACCGCATTTTACCAGCTTCTTTACAAGAATATCATGGGGCACCTTGTCAAATGCCTTGCTGAAATCAAGGTAGGCTACATCCACTGCGTTCCCTTCATCTACCAGGCTTGTAATTCTGTCAAAAAACGAGATCAGGTTAGTCTGACATGACTTATTTTTCAGAAATCCATGCTGACTATTGGTGATCACAGCATTCCTTTCTAGGTGCTCACAGACTGTTTGCTTAATGATCTGCTCCAGAATCTTCCCTGGTATTGATGTCAGACTGACTGGGCGGTAATTATTTGGGTCCAAGGCTTCTTGTGGTATCTTTGGTTTTTCAACCAGCTCAGGAGAAGAAAACGGAGTCTTCTGCCTCCACAGCTGAATGATATTGTTGCCTCTGCAGCTGAATGGAATTGTGGTCATTACTAGAGTCTCAAGTTAGCCTTGAACAGGCTAATTGGAGAGATAAGCAGGTGCCCAGTATCTACTCATTTGCTTGAAGGATGTAAGGCCTGCAAATCTACCCATCTATCCCAACCTCCCCTTACTCACCCTCCCTCTCAGAGTCAGGCTAAGCCCTTAGCACCCCCAGCTGGAACTAACCTGGCACAGAATCCCAAATCCTGACATTGACTACACAGTGGATTGTGGGTAATCATGTCTAAGGTTAAGAAAAGGCAAAGGACCCATGGCCCGTTAAGTCCAGTCAAAGGCAACTAAGAGGTTGCGGCGCTCATCTCGCTTTCAGGCCGAGGGAGCCGGCATTTGCCCACTGACAGCTTTCCAGGTCATGTGGCCAGCATGACTAAACCACTTTTGGTGCAACGGAACACCATGACGGAAACTAGAGCCCACGGAAACGCCGTTTACCTTCCCGCTGCAGTGGTACCTATTTATCTACTTGCACTGGGGTGCTTTTGAACTGCTAGGTTGGCAGGAGCTGAGACAGAGCAACGGGAGTTCACCCCACCGTGGGTATTCGAACCACCGACCTTCTGATTGGCAAGCCCAAGAGACTCAGTGGTTTAGACCGCAGTGCTACATGGATTCAAACAGGAGTGAAAACGTACTGAAGCCGGAGTAATGGGTGAGGTGCGCAAACTCTCAGCCTGCCATGCGCCTCTGTCTCTCTCGTATTCTCACGAACTGCACAGGAGCACCCAAGAGCAGGAGAGACAGAGAGACCACCCACGCAGCTCTAATTAAAAGAAAGCATATGATCCAATCAAATAGCAGAGAAACTGATATGATTCTCCTATTCTCTTTGAGAAATGGTGGCAGGAGAGGGGGAGAGAGAGCGCATTACAGCAAAGCTGTGCGGCACTCATAAAAAGCTACCATGTCAATTTGACATCCTAGAGCTGCCGTTCTAGACACCCCATTCCCAAAGGCTTAAAGGTATTTTCACATGGGATTCTGGGCGGATCATTGGAGGGAGGCCAGAGGGAGGGGAGGGGGAGAGAAAATGATTGTATCTGGTGAAAGGAGTAAAACTGACATTTCTTTTGACAAGCCCCATAAGTGCTCTTGTCCCGGGAGTGTTATAACAGAGACAAGATTGAGCAGGTGGCAATAATTGGCATTACATGTGTTCAAGCATTTTCTATAATATGGATTACTGCGGAATTTCCTCCCCCGCTCCCCTCCCATGTCCCCAGGGAAGCAAACGCGAATTGCAAGCTTTTTCAGACCCCCTTTTTTCGTAAGCCTTTCCATCAGCAATTTCTCAGCCAAAGTGAACCTGTTCTCTTTTAAAATAAATAAAGAGAAAGCAGCAGCAAGTTTATTTATTTGTGGTAAAAAGGAAGAAAGAAAGAAAAGCAGCCTCCCTGTCTAGTGCTCGTGCGCTTCTCGCAACCATTTAAACTTGCAACGTGATAAAAACTTACAATGTGAAAAGTATACAACAATAGAACACATCAAATGTATTATTTACTTGTGAGTCAAGGACCCACCACCTGCTTAGAGATAAATAACACACAGGAACACATGAATTTAAGGCTAATGGGCTAAAGAAGGCTACAACTTTATTGGTTACAGCATGTACCATATTTTTCGCTCTATAAGACGCACCAGACCACAAGACACACCTAATTTTTGGAGGAGGAAAACAAGAAAAAAGATATTCTGAATCTCAGAAGCCAGAACAGCAAGAGGGATCACTGCGCAGTGAAAGCAGCAATCCCTCTTGCTGTTCTGGCTTCTGGGATAACTGCACAGCCCGCATTCATTCCATAAGACGCACACACATTTCACCTTACTTTTTAGGAGGGAAAATGTGATTCTTATAGAGCAAAAAATACGGTAAGTGGTATTGGCTTTAGGCATTGGATCGAACAGTCTATACATGACTCCACCCTGCTCAGCAGGGAGTCATTTGAGGGTTAACAACCAGAGGGAGGAGCTTGTTGATGCAAATACAATTGAAGCTTCCCCTGATGTTACTGGGGGTCGCGCCATGGCCCTAGCCACCAGCAGGGCATTGGACAGGATCCATGACCGCCAGATTCCTTTAACAGAATACCCAACAAGGTAGGTGATGGCCACAGCTGCCCTCCAACACATGACACATATTTCAATGCCTAACTCCCAATACCCGACGATGAAGGGGTGCAGAATGAAAAGATGGAGCTGCCAGCTGGCTTATGGGCGCAGTGTGGCAGCTAGGTAAGCTGATGCAGGGGGTCAAATACGCCCCCCTGCCGATGCGAGAACCAGCTCCCACTCACAACTCCTCCCCTCTGTTAGGAGGAGAGGCTTTGCAGTCGCAGACCCAGGGTTGTTCAAGAGTTCTGAGAAACCCCAAAAAAGAACTTTAGTTAAGACTGCTGACCATTGTAAACAGACCCTTTATACTTACACAAAATGAAAATTCATACAACGATTGTGAGGTCGGGAGGGTGGCAACATGAGAAAGGGCTTTTTCTGTGGTGGCCCCGCATTTGTGGTATGCTCTCCCTAGAGAGGCTTGCCTGGCACCTTCATTACAAAGTGTTATGAGTTTGTGAGTGCGAGGCTCCCCTAAATTACTGGGTTCGGTAGGTGCTAGAATTTAATTAAGGCTTAGATCGTTAAAACATAGCCAGACCTATGTGTCTTAGACTCACATGCATCAGGACAGAACTGTGCTGTGTATTAGACACTTCTAATTTCTGTAATCAACAAGCGTTAAAAGCTAATTACGCTAGACACTTTTGATCCTCTGGAATTAGCATGTGTTAAGGGCTAATTCAGCAAGGCTAAATTCCTCATGGGGTGATACTGGGGATGGGCCATTTAGAAGAGAATAGAGCGTCAAAGGCATGCTGTGAGATACGGCAAAGGAGTGGGGCCCCTTTTACTTCACGGAAAATGCAATGTGAGTTAGAAGCTTGGGGGAGGCAGAAAGGTAAAGGCACGATGTCTGCTTAGAACCTAAGTTGCAGCTACAGGAGAAACAAGATCCTCTTGGAGTGCAAGAGGATCTCCTCCATTGTGGGCTCAGATTGCAAATAAACCCTATATCATAAAGACACCACATTCTCCTCTGTGCCTCATTCCCAAAAGGAAACAAGGACCTTGAGTAAACACAATCTTGCACCACTCAGAGATTGGGGTGGCTTGTAACAATATTTTTATGCACCAGGCAAAAACATTCATCTTCAATCAGGCCTTGGGTTGATTAAACAGTCAATGGCCCTATGGTACCTAACAGCACGGAAACTAGCGCTAATACGCCCAGGACCCTCACCAAAATGCTGGAGAGGAAGGACCTCCACAGGCACTTACCTCCATATGTGGTGGGAATGTCCCCAAATCCAACTCTTCTGGACACCATTCATACAAGAGATATGCAGAAACCTGGAAGTACCGGAACGGGTTACTTCCGGGTTTCGGCGGTCACGCATGCGCAAAAGCACCGAATCGCAACCCACGTGTGCGGAGATGCACAGCTGCAGGTTGCGAACACTGCAGGTTGTGAACGTGCATCCCGCACAGATCATGTTCGCAACCCAAGCGTCCACTGTATGTACAAACAGGTTTACCCCATATGGGAGATAACTTAGGGACTGCTGGCTGACATCACAGCCAGCAGTGCAGTCCAGGTAAAGCAGGAAGCAGACAGAATGAAAAAGAAAGGAGAGAGAAGGAGATGGCTATGTGACTTGGCCTTTTACCAGGTCTGGAAAGGTCACGCCCACCTACTAGTCACATGCAAAGGGAAGATGCTCCAGCCAGGTGTAACAGGAAGTTCAACTGGCTGGACCAACATTCCTCATGCACGTTCTCTCTAGGCAAACAGGAAATGTTGTACTTGTCTGCTCTAGAGGATTACATCCCACAGATCCCAGACTAGATGGGCCACTGATCCAGCAGAATCTTCTGATTTTCTTATGTCATTCATCCTTCTCCCTGCCGAGTTATACAAGGGCTGTTCAGGAGGGAGGTGAGCTGAGGGCCAATTGAGGAGTGCCAGTGTGGTGTAGTGGTTAAGAGCAGTAGATTCGTAATCTGGTGAACCGGGTTCGTGTCTCCGCTCCTCCACATGCAGCTGCTGGGTGACCTTGGGCCAGTCACACTTCTCTGAAGTCTCTCAGCCCCACTCACCTCACAGAGTGTTTGCTGTGGGGGAGGAAGGGAAAGGAGATTGTTAGCTGCTTTGAGACACCTTTGGGTAGTGATAAAGCGGGATATCAAATCCAAACTCTTCTTCTTGTGCCTCTGTTGCAGGTTGCTGGCTGGAGGGATGTTCCTTTGGGGACCATGGCATGGGGGCGGGCAGGAAGGCTTAAGACCACTTCTTCTTTTGACAGGCATTTAAGCCACGTTCAGACGCCAGATGCTAAAATAGATCTGTCACTGGCTGCGATATGAAGCAGATTTGAACCATTTCCCAAAAGGATTAATTGAATGGCGTCCCTGTCCTTTCCCCTCCAGCTGGGCATCTGAGCAAGCGAGAGCAGGGCCAGCCATTTCCACTGGGATTGGTAATTAGGTTTGCCTTGCTCCAAGGAGATTAATTTCTCCACCGAGCAAACAATTACCGCCCAAGACCCGCAACTGACAGAGGAACGGTGCCCATGAACGGGTTTCAATTGGAGAAGTTCAGCTTTGCTGACTTTTCCGGCCGGGCTTGGAGAAAAGGAGGAGAAAGACAGCAAACAGGATGGTTTAATTAATCTAGCAATCGTGGGGACATCACACACAAAAAAAGATTCTCCATTTGTTTTTCCCCCGAGGTGGGTGGGAGAAACAACTGGGCGGATCGATTCTATTACCGGTACTTTATCATAATGAACTGAAAGAAGGCAAAGATATGGGATGTGCTGGTGGGGATCCTCCATGGTTTTTTTATTTCTTTCAGTCACTGGGCTTTTAGGGTCATAGGACTGCAGTGTTAGAAGGGAACCCAAGGGTCATCTAGTCCAACCCCCTGGGATGCAGGAATCACAACTACAGAATCCCTGACCGAGGGACATTCAAATCTCCAAGGAAGGAAAGTCTACCAGCTGCTGAGATGATTTGGTGTGAGTTATGCTGTAGGGGGGGGGGGAGCAGAGAATAGAGTTTGAAAAGAAATTCAGATTAAATGCCCAGGACAAGTCAGGGAAATATATATAATTTTTTATTAAATTTTCTGTTTTACCATTTAAAGTACTCATTTTTACATCCTTAAGATATCAATGATTCCCTTCTTCTCTTTCCATTATTTATTTTACATATCATAAATCCCTGCATAGTTTACAAAAACCAAACCATTCAGTATTCCATTATTGCATCCTTCAAAACTTATTTACACTGTTGAATTTATCTTAATGCTGCCAGCGTTTTCAGCTGTACACAGTTATTTCCCATATATTCAATAAACGTTTTCCAATCTTCTCTAAAAGTATGTTCTTCTTGTTCTCTTATTCTATATGCTAAGTCTGCAAGCTGCACATATTCTGTCAAGTTAAGTTGCCATTCTTCTTTGGTTGGGACCTCGCTCGTTTTCCATTTTGGGGCTAACAAAACATGGGCCATGGTAATGGCATACATAAACAACCTTTTTGGACACCTGGGAATTTCAGTTTGAATTATCCCCAACGGAAAGGACTCTGGGTTTTTTGGGGGGAAAGTACAGTGGTACCTCAGGTTACATACGCTTCAGGTTACAGACTCCGCTAACCCAGAAATAGTGCTTCAGGTTAAGAAATATACTTCAGGATGAGAACAGAAATTGTGCTCCGGAGGCATGGCAGCAGCAGGATGCCCCATTAGCTAAAGTGGTGCTTCAGGTTAAGAACAGTTTCAAGTTAAGAATGGACCTCCGGAATGAATTAAGTACTTAACCTGAGGTACCACTGTCCTTTAAACATTTCTTTCAATTCATTATGGATCATTTCCCAATACACTTTTACAAGTCCACCACATATGAAAAAACGTTCCCTCCACCTCTTTGCGGCTCCAGCATTTATCTGATTCAGCCTTATACATCTTAGGAAGCTTACTCAAAGCTAAATACTACCTGTAAATCTATTTCCAGTAGTTCTCCTTCAAAGCAGAATCTGATTCTCATTTGTTTAAGGGGAAGGTTTGCAGCTCCATTGTAGAGCAGCTGTTGTCTGGTCCTAGGTTCAATCCCAACATCTCCAGCAAGGGCTGGGAGAGGACCCCATCTCAAATCCTGGAGAGCCATTGCCAATCATTGTGGACCAGCTGGGGAGGAACGAGTAGTTCAGCAACATCTGAACAGGTTCAATTCCTGGCACTTCCACGTTGGGTTGGGAAAGCCACATCCACCTAAGGTGGAGGTGGGGTTGCAGGCTTCACAGCCTCTCCACGTGCGCGGTAAGCGGAGGCCAGCCCCGCACAATTGGGGGAATTCCCAGCCATGTCACCCCCTGGCCAGCCAATCGGCTAGCTCGGGGGCGTGGCCTGCCCTATAAAGTCAGGACTTGGCCTGGGATCTCCCTCTTTGCCACCCACCTGCTGTTCCTGCTTTTTCCCACCCTCCCACTCTATAAGGTTATAATTCCTTGACCTTGCTATGGACCTTGGTTGGTCGCCATTGAGGAGCCTGGTAGGAATTTTTCCACTTGGCAAATTGGCACCAGCCACTTGGTTTTCGCCTACTTCGTAGCAAATCGTCGCAACTGTCTGGGTGTTGGCGGTTAGGCATTGGTATTGTTCTGTAGATGGAAGAGGGGAGGTAGCGCCATCACCTGCCCCACATATTGAAGGGTAGTCCGTTAAAGGATTCCGGGGGGCATGGCCCTGTCCGAAGCCTAGGGAGGTGAGGGCCTAAGGCATGCCCCCTAGCGGTGACCCCGGGGGAGTTCCTAGTTGATATGCACCAGCAGGACTCCCCCTATTGGTGGTTAACCCTTCCAGGACTTCAAGGAGACGGGCTGGAGTCGGATATAGTCGGTTAGGACCAATGCCTAAGCCAATACCGCTCATCACCTGTAACCAATAAAGTTGTGGCCTTTTTTAGCCCATTAACCTTAATAGTTGTGTCATGTGTCATTATTTCCACCTGGGGGGGGGGACTTGCCATGCACTGTCCCCCTGCCTGAAGTCCTGAGAGTCAAGGCCAGTCTGCATTGACAATACTGACTCAATACTGACAGTACAGATTCAGAATGAAGCAGCTTCGTGGGGTGGAAGCAAAACGCAGGGCTGCTACCATAAATGGGAGTTCTCTGTCAAGTTCACCCACTCCATAATATGTGGGACAGTCCAGTGTTAGAAACTTAGATATATAAGCTAATTGCCAAATAGCACCCTAAACCTAGGTTACGGTTGCCACAATGGAATGTCTAGGTGCCTTTTAAAACTTTTTTACACATAAATTTATTTACAGGTAGGTAGCCGTGTTGGTCTGCCATAGTCGAAACAAAATAAAAAAAAATCCTTCCAGTAGCACCTTAGAGACCAACTAAGTTTGTTATTGGTATGATGGGCGGGGTACAAATAATAAATTATTATTATTATATTATTATGAGCTTTTGTGTGCATGCACAATTCTTCAGATACTGTGCATGCACACAAAAGCTCATACCAATAACAAACTTCGTTGGTCTCTAAGGTGCTGCTGGAAGGATTTTTTTGATTTTGTTTTGACATAAATTTATTATTATTATTATTATTATTATTATTATTATTATTATTTCCATTTCTATTCTGCTTTATATTTTGAAAGGGAAAAAATCTCAAAGTGATTTACAACACATGCAAACATGTAAAACAATCCAGAATAAAACAAATTCAAGCTTCAAGGAAAATATTTCAGATCTTCACTAAGAGACATCTTGCTTTCCCCAAATTATTTCCCTACTTAATTCACAGAGCAGCCCCATAACAGAAGAACTCTAGGAAGGCAGCCTGGCCTAGTGGTTGAGAGTGTCAGGCTAGGGAGATCAGGGTTCAGTCATGAAGCTCACTGGGTGACCTGGGAGTCAGTGGCAAGCTTTTAACCTACCTCAAAGGGTTGCTGAAGGAATTAACTGAGGAGGGGGTGAACCATGGACTCCTTGCAGAAAAAGGTGGGAAATAAATGCAGTAAATAAACTCTTCTGCTTAACTGCTTAAGAAAGATGGAGGAGTCAAGTAGGGAACCTGGCATCCAGAGATCTGTCTTTAGTAAAAATAATATGAAAAAAGATATTAATATGAAAATGATGATGATGGTGATGATGAGGATACAGTCATACCTCGTGTTGCATTTGCTTCAGGTTGAGCGTTTACAGGTTGCGTCCTGTGGAGACCAGGAAGTACCAGAAAGGGTTACTTCCAGGTTTCGCCACTCGCGCATGCACGGACGCTCAAAATGACATCACGCACATGCGCAGAAGCTGCAAATTGCAACCCACGCACGTGCAGACGTGGGTTGCATTCTGCTCATGTTGCAAACGGGGCTCCAGAATGGATCCCGTTCACAACCAGAGGCACCACTGTAGTAGTAGTAGTAATAATAATAATAATAATAATAATAATAATAATTTATTATTTATATAAAAATATTTGTTTATTTATATAATATTCGGCCATAACCGAACATTAAAAACACAGTACAGCATTAAACATTAAAAACTTCCCTAAAGATTCCCTATTAATATGGAAAAAAGGATATTGTACAGCCTGGAAAAAGCTCAGAAAAGGGCAATCACTGCTGACATTTCTTTTTTGCTGTCTCTTATTTCCCTTAAAGCTAGAATTGTTTTTAGTTGCAATCTCACAAGGTTATTGTGATCATAAAATGTGGGGAAAGAACATCTTGATAGACACAGAATAGAAATGCAATCAATTAATGCTTTATTCCAGGAAAAACAAGCTTCACTTGCTAAATTGCGGTGTACGAACCCTTTCATTAAAGACAAAGGAACAGAACCGGGCAGTAAAAATAGCAACGTTCACTAGTTCCTTGTTAGCTGCTTCCACACATTGCACTCTTGTACTTAATTTCCCGCCAACCCATCTATATTTGTTGTTGTTTTCGTTTAGTCATTTAGTCGTGTCCAACTCTTCGTGACCCCATGGAACAGAGCACGCCAGGCATTCCTGTCTTCCACTGCCTCCTGCAGTTTGGTCAAACTCATGCTGGTAGCTTCGAGAACACTGTCCAACCATCTCGTCCTCTGTCATCCCCTTCTCCTTGTGCCCTCCATCTTTCCCAACATCAGGGTCTTTTCCAGGGAGTCTTCTCTTCCCATGAGGTGGTCAAAGTACTGGAGCCTCAGCTTCAGGATCTGTCCTTCCAGTGAGCACTCAGGGCTGATTTCCTTCAGAATAGATAAGTTTGATCTTCTTGCAGTCCAGGGGACTCTCAGGAGTCTCCTCCAGCACCATAATTCAAAATCATCAACTCTTTGGCGATCAGCCTTCTTTATGGTCCAGCTCTCACTTCCATACATCACTACTGGGAAAACCATAGCTTTAACTATACGGACCTTTGTTGGCAAGGTGATGTCTCTGCTTATTAGAGAACTAAGCACACTTTGGAAATCTTGAGCTTGGGTATGAATTATTCTATAGTGTTGACTTTATGCAGGTTTTTCTTCTTTTTCTTTTTTAAACTAATGGTTTTAGTTCTTGTTCGGATGGCGGGTGAAGTTTGAGGTCACTTCTAATTTTTTTCCGGACCACTTCTCCTAACCCTGATGTCAACTCGAGTGAGAAAGAAGCAACATTTACAAACATGTTCCAATGAATATTTGATGTCCTCGCTGCTAGAGACTGCAAATTTGAATGCGCTCACTGTTCAGTCGTAAGAAACCTCTGGCTATTAGGAACATCCAGGCCACCTCATAATCCACTCCTTTCTTGCCAAAGAAACTCGCAGCGGCAACAAATATATTTCTCAAATATTTGAAGAACAATATTCATAGCAAAGAAGGGAAGGGCTGGAGCTTCTGAGAAGCACCATAGCTTACAAGGAGAGCATCTTCTTTGCATGCATCTCCAGGTTGGAACACCCCTGTTTGAAATCTTGGGGAGCTGCTATCAGTTAGTGCAAACCCTCCAAATGTCCCTCTTATGTGGGATGTGAAACACAAGAGCAGTCAAGTACACCTGTGCTGGTCCGGGGGGGGGGGTGTTACGGTGCAGCGTGGTCAGAGTCCGGTCCTAGGTCGAGCGTATTGAGGCTGTCCATCAAGGGCGAAACGGGGTCCAAGGCAAGGAGCTGGGCGTGGTAAGGAACTCTGGAAGAGCAGGACAGGGTGCTGGCAGGAACAGGTTACCAACGATGTTGCTCGCGCAACCTGGGACTGGGCTGACTGGCCTTAATCTCCTCTGAGGCATAGGGCGGCCCCGGTCCACAGGTGACTCGCCTCTCCTGGCCTGGAGGTGAGCACTCCTCCTGCGAGAACTTAGTTCCCTCCGCCTCTCTGCCCTGAGCCTCTGCAGCTCTGGAGAGGCTGGAGGGTTACCGGACCCAGAGGCAGCCTCACCTTCCCCTGACAGGGCTGGGAGAGGAGCACCTGCAGGCAATGGGTCCTTGATCACCTCCGGAGCCAGAGCGGATTCAGCTGGTGTCTGCTCCTGAGGATCCAGCACAGGTGAGGACCCTTCAGGTTCAAGACCCAGCCCCAGCTCAGCTGGCCCTGGAGGCAGGGACTCCTGTGCAGGCTGGGATTCCTCAGGTTCAGCCTCTGAATCTGATTCCCAGGCCATCACAACAACATTCCTAGAGTAAACATGTTTACACATGTTTCCCCCCTAAAGAATTATGTTTCCCCCTAAAGAATCATACACAGGTGTTGTATATTATATAGGATAATAATAATTTTTTTAAAAAAAACTAATGACTTCCACTTCTGAACAGGACAGTGAAGAAACAGACTTACAGGATCATCAACAAACGTTCTCTCTCTCTACAGAGAAAGAAGACCCAACTCATCATTAATCCCACATGGGAGCAAAGTTTTTAACCTCAATATCTGCTCCACTTGCTTTCCTTAACAAGATCTTATCATCATCTGTATATCGCTTTTCCACAGCCCAAATCTTCAGACCTGTTGCAGATTTATTTTGTTCCATAAAGTAACTGACTAAAGTGGTAAGCGATATTTTATTTGTAGAGGCTCCCTTGAGCTTTTCTTGGCCTGTGGTGCTTACAAAGGAAAGACCTTGACTTTTTATCGCATATTAACAACACCTGTGTACGATTCTTGCCTTCAGATAACAATTTCAGTCCCCGGGTTGCTGTTAATCGCAGATATAGCTAGCAGAGATCCCTGTAGACTGTTTTCCCATTTCACCCAATTCAGTCCCGTCCCGTCCCCCCCCCCAAAAAAGTGAGTATATACGAAGGCCTTTAAACAAATATTGGCTGAAATGTGTTTGGCTGCTTTGAAAATAAAATCTATTTTATTTCTAAGCATCTGGAGACACATTGTCTTTTGCTTTGGGGTCAAGAAGCAATTTTCCATCTATGTTGGAATACAGTTGGACACCATTTTGAATCAATATGGCCGACTGAACCTTTCAAAACTGCACTGCTCTTTCGGTTTCTTGGAATTCCCAAACAATGCCGGCTATGAGGCTGCTAGTGAATCAATAAATAGAAAATTATTTTGCAAACTGTTTTGTTACAGATGTCAAAGGATAGAAAGGAAGGCCAGGAGGAAGAAGGATGCAGTAGTCAAGGCAAGGTATGGCTCTACCTTAACATGAATGACAGGTTTTTTTATTATTATTGCAGCTTTCCTTTTTTAAAAAAAAAAGTTTTTATTGAATTGTACAATTTAATATTCAGCCACATAACAAGATATAACATTTATCATAAATAAAAATCTCCCCCTTCCGCATGACATCCCTCAACTTCTTAAAATATTTACTACTTCTGCTTAATTGTCTTATTTTTTACGATCTTATACTTAAATGCGCTTATTTTCTTATCAATTTTATCCCAAATTTTCTTTCATAATTACAGTGGTACCTCGATTTAAGTACTTAATTCGTTCCGGAGGTCCGTACTTAACCTGAATCTGTTCTTAACCTGAAGCACCACTTTAGCTAATGGGGCCTCCTGCTGCTGCTGCACTGCCGGAGCACGATTTCTGTTCTCATCCTGAAGCAAAGTTCTTAACCTGGGTTAGCAGAGTCTGTAACCTGAAGCGTATGTAACCTGAAGCGTATGTAACCCGAGGTACCACTGTACGTCTTACACTCAATTACATTTCATATAAGTGTTTTTTAACCTTTCAGCTTGTTTTCTTAGTTGCAAGTGTTTAAACAAACCCTGCTAGTGAGTCCATTTCTTTACCGTATTTCTGTAAGTAGAACATGAAGAGTTCCCAGTCTTTTAAAAAATATTTTGCTAAGGAAACAGAGAGGCAGAGTGAATTCTTGCGGTTGGGGTAAGAAAAGTGGGGGGTTCGGATCAATTTCAAAAGAGACGTGCAAGTAGGGATAGAAGGATCTGCCCATTTTGGTCCTCTCCCTTTCCCATTATTCCAATCTTAAACTTGGTTATCCACACTTCTGCAGCAATTTGCGTTTCGTTGCAAATTTCCCCTAAGAAGCACAATTCTGGAGCAGTTTCTCCGAATACGGTGCGTTGCTGTATGTCATTTTAATTTCATCCACATTCCCTCCGCCCTGCAGTATATGCAATTTCATAATGACCGCTCCCCACATTAAATGGGGGGCGCACTTTGCATGGTCTTGTGCAGCCCCCTGGACCCTATGCAGCACCATTAGCACAGGCTTGGCTTTGCCTCCCCCCAGGTGGGATACCTGGAGGTCTCCGCCTACCTCAGCCAGTTGCCCAATCCCACCTGGGGAAGCGTTGCCAAGGTGACCAGGCCAGGTAGGGGGAGGGACCACCCTGCCCACACAATAGGGGGAAGAACTCACCTAGGAATCATCAGTTGGCTCCAGAGCTTCTCCCACCCTACCCACCCTCAGTTAAGACTTCTTTTGCAGGTTAACCGTTTCTCCACAGGTACGCAGGCGCTGCTACGTCAAGGTCCTTGTTGAAGGGCTGGAAAGGAATTCTCCTGCATTGGCAGGTTTGCCTTTCCTGAAGCAAAATGTCACAACTTTGGTGGTATCAGGCGTTGGGCGGAATCCTTAAGTCTATCTTCCCTAAATGGGGGAGGCGTGCAGCGGTGACCCACACCCCTCTCCTCTTCGCGGCGGTCATACCAGGCTTCCCCATTAAAGGGGTTGTTTGAGGGGAGGCGTTGGCCGTACGCCTAGAGGTCATCATTGCTCTCCCCTGCAACGGTGGCATAACGGGGGCGGGCTCTCTCTGTTTGAACATATGTTCTCCAGAGCCAGCCCATCCCCCCCCCCACTGGATAATCCTGATGTTCCCCAGATCCCCGGCAGGGGACTGGGAGGGATAAACACCCACATCTGAAACATAATAAAGTTGTGGCCAATTTTAATCCCATAGCACGTTGTCTTGAGTCGTTATTCCGCACGGGGGCCGCCCAGGGTTTGGGGGACTCCGCCTGTCCAAGCAGACATTGTTGGGTTGGAGAACTGCATTGCGTAATTCAGGTAAGTGCAGGTTTTGAAGGGTGGCTGTGCTTCGATTCCCACATTGCATTGGAAACTGCCAACTTCATAAAATTTGATAGATAGGCTTTGAATGAGTACTGAATCAAATTTCTCCCTCATCCCTCTCTACAAGCACTTGATTCAGCATTCTTTCAAGAATTATCTGTCTCCCTCCTGACAGGGGTGTCAGAAAGAGGGAAAAGGGAGGAGCTTTTTTGTTGTTGCTCCACTTCTGGCTTTGGCCCTGCCTACTGGCAGCACGCACCCCCAAAAAGACTACCCTAAGGAAAGCTGATGCTTGGCAGACAGATGATTGCCTGCCTCTGTACAGGGAGAATCTTTTCGTGTGACGACATTTTCGGTCATGATCCTTATACAGCCCTTTCCCCCCCAATAGTCCCCATTTTCAAAAGTAGGGGATCAGTCTGAAGGAGGGGGGGGGAAACCATTCTACAAAACTTTTGTGCAAAAAGAAGACTGTTCACAGCACTGAAACGCATTAAGGCCTTTGCATTTAAAAGCCTCGCGGCTGCTTTTCCTAGGATAAATGCTTGATTCTCTTTTAGCCAGTTAAAACCATCCTCCCGTCCTTTGAATTGTATATTCTGCTAAGGGGCATTTGTCACAGCCCCATAACTGCCTAATGAAACCATTGGTTGGTTATGTTTAACAGAGATGAAGATTGCGGTGTGTTCCCAAAGCACTTTTCAATGCTCTTGAGGTCCATAAACCGTTACACTTCATCAAGTCGTTTTAATTGTCAATTGTGGTGCTGAAGGGGGGGTGGGCGGGAAACAGAATCCTGAAAATTCAGTATCTTAAAGAGCAAGGAGATCACAAAAGAGATCCTGAACCATCTTCATTTCAGCTGCGCTTTGCCAAGCCAGTGAATCAAGGATCAAATAGCATAAAACTTTTTCTTACTAGCTTCAAAATAAAATTTTGAAAAGCAGGATGCTGCTTTTCAGGTAAATTGGTGAGGAGCAATGTTAAAACACTCATGCAGAAACAACCTACTTAGCAAGTGAGAGGAAAGGGGGCAGGAAGAACAGAGAACATTTACCCAAAAAATCAGGTGCAAACAATCTTCCAACATTCGAAGTACCTAATACAGAGACAAGCACACATGATTTCTTGAAGCTGGCAGCCCACGAAGAGATCCTGGATGCTGAAATACTGAATGAAGCTAACTTGCACAACATTTGGCACAACTTCCCCACCCCACCCCCTTAACTAGAGGAAGAATAAATTGAAATAGGATTAGTACCATTAAGGAGGGAGGGAGGGAGGGATGGCTGAAACTGTCTGTCGTTTTTCCAACCTAATTTGTCAGTTTGTCGTTTTCCAACCTAATTTGTCAGTTTGTCATTTTCCCAAACCTAATTTGTCATTTTCCCAACCTAAAAACTCAGCTCACCCTTACTGTGCAGGGCCGAACATTTTCTGCCCCCATTTGAGATAAGGTTTATAAAAATGTACATGTTGAGCATGGAAGAACAGACAAGCACCCGGAGATGCCATACCTGGTTCCCCTCCAAAACAAACAGCATGTATGCATTTGAAGGCATCTAAAGCTTCTCCTCTGACCCACTTGCAGAACATAGATCTGTTTTCCCCTATGTCAAACTCGCCCCCCCCCCCATTCTTTGCCCCAAATGCATAAAAATGATCCTAGGTTACCCTGGCTAGTGGACTCTCCTTCCGTGGAGGTTTTGGAGCAGAGGTTGTCATTTATGATCTTACTGAGATTTCTGCATTGCAGGGGGTTGGGTTGTTGTTTAGTCGTTTAGTCGTGTCCAACTCTTCGTGACCCCATGGTCCAGAGCACGCCAGGCACTCCTGTCTTCCACTGCCTCCCGCAGTTTGGTAGCCTCGAGAACACTATCCAACCATATCATCCTCTGTTGTCCCCTTCTCCTTGTGCCCTCCATCTTTCCCAACATCAGGGTCTTTTCCAGGGAGTCTTCTCTTCTCATGAGGTGGCCAAAGTCTTGGAGCCTCAGCTTCAGGATCTGTCCTTCCAGTGAGCACTCAGGGCTGATCTCCTTAAGAATGGAGAGGTTTGATCTTCTTGCAGTCCATGGGACTCTCAAGAGTCTCCTCCAGCACCATAATTCAAAAGCATCAGTTCTTTGGCGATCAGCCTTCTTTATGGTCCAGCTCTCACTTCCATACATCACTACTGGGAAAACCATGGCTTTAACTATACGGACCTTTGTCGGCAACGTGATGCCTCTGCTTTTAAGGATGCTGTCTAGGTTTTTCATCGCTTTTCTCCCAAGAAGCAGTCGTCTTTTAATTCCGTGACTGCTGTCACCATCTGCAGTGATCATGGAGCCCAAGAAAGTAAAATCTCTCACTGCCTCCATTTCTTCGCCTTCTATTTGCCAGGAGGTGATGGGCCCAGGGGGTTGGGTTAGACTATGGTTATCAGACGTCCCCGTTTTCTGGAGACAGTCCCCAGATTTACAAATCTGTCCCTGGACAAAATCCATCCCTGGAATGTCCCTAGATTTCATTTACTGTCCCCGGATTTATATTTTAAATGCTTTAAGTATTTTAAGTGTTGTAGATTTATTAGTAGGGAATGAATGTTGTGTCATTGGTCCGACGACACAAGACACATCATGTGGGGACTTCCGGTGAGGCAAAATGGCGGGTGCCATGTCAGCGATCAGCTCCTGAAGCCAGCCAGAGCCAACTGCACTACCAGGCTGGCTCTGGGCTGCTGAGACTGCCACCGCAGCCACAGGGGAACCGGGGACGCCTGGCGCGTCAACTGGTAAAACCACTGACCCCGCCCCACGACCCAAATCGAGCTGGGAGTGAGAGTGCCCGGCCAGCCAGCTGACTGCCCAGCAGTGCTCTGGGGCCAGGAAAAACCCCAGAGCTGACACAGGAAGAAGGAGGAGAGGACAAGGAAAAGGAAGAAAGAGGAAGAGGAAGGACAAAAAAGAGGGGAGCCCCGACCTTGCCGCTGAGGAGGAAAGGTAGGAGAGCACCGGGAGGGCAAGGACACATGGCTGAGCCCAGGGCCAACCTGAGCCTTCTCCACGGTGGCTAGTGCTCTAAGAGAGCAGGCCAGGGCCGAGAGAAATGCTGCGCAACAGAGGAGACCACAGAAGAGAAGATATTCCTTCTCTTTTTTTAAAAAAAAATTCTCTTTTCAAAAAAAAAAGGTGTCCCTGGATTCTTTGCAAAAAAAAATCTGGTAACCTTAGATTAGACAACCCTCAGAGTCCCTTCCAACTGTACAATTCTGTGAGATCATGAGAGCTGCTGTGTATGTACTTTGAGAGCCAGGTGGATAGAGTGCCGGACTAGGCACTGGGAGACCAGGGTTCAAATCCCCACTCGGCCATGAAGTTCACTGGCTGATCTTGGGCCAATCACTGCTTCTCAGCATGACCTACCTTGCAGGATTGAATGAGGAGAAGGAGGGGACATGAATGGCCCCTGGAGCTCCTTGGAGGAAAAGGTGGGATACTAATGCAACAAATGAATAGGTATACTGGGCTCTCTCCCCAAGGATCTCTGCAATTATGGATCCTTCCACCTGCCATAATGATGGGAACCTTGCAACGGAGTAGCCAGATGTTGTCAGATGGTCGAACTGACAATGGAAGATGAGTGTCATAAGCTGCAGATACGGAGATAACCAATTGTCTAATATTTTATGCCCCAGATGTTGTTGGACTACAGCTCCCATCATCCCTGATCCTTGGCCTTGCTGACTGGGTATGATGAGAGCTGTTGTCCGATAACATCTAGGGCAGGGTTTCCTGCAACACCCATCATCCCTAGCTACCAGGGCCAGTGGTCAGGGATGGTGGGAATTGTAGTCCAAATGCAAGTTTGGGAAGCCCTGGTCAAAGGAGTCACGTTCTGAGTTTGCCAATGGGTTATCTGCATCTCTGCAGGTTATTAGACCCATGTCTCGATATCTACCAACCATCCATGTGTAATTTGCTAAATATAGCAGCCAGATGGCACTTCAGTCTCCTAGCCCAATTACTGTAGCAGGAACGAAAGGAGAACGTTATAGTGAGCAGCGAGATTTCCGTACCTTAGCATCGCAAAGCGTGGATTTGTTAAATAGCGGAATGATTGTGACCCATATAAGACCAGTGCCAGACTGGCTCAGACGAGTGAAAACTGAATTATTGATACGGCACTGCAGTTCTGTCTGTGTTCAGCAGGAGAAGACGCCCCATTAACCATTCATATCCTTCAACTGGCTGACCTCTCTGTCCTGCCATCTCCTCCAGAGAGGGGCAAGGAAGGCTCTTCTTGAATATTTTTCTGTGCTTGGCACACTTAAGGATGAAAGCGTCAGTCAGCTAGCTGGCTCGGACAGTGATGCTTGAAGAATCTGAAATTATCCGATCCGCACCTCCCAGACTAACGCGCAGATTGGAACCATAATGATCCTCTGGATTTTGGACGTCTCTGTCCCCGGCGCCCATAGAAAAAGCAATGCGTTTTTAAAGGCATTGCTTCAAGTGCAATGTGTCAAGAAAGAGGTGCATTGAGATAAAATCCGTACTTAAATGCATAAAACAGAGCATTTGAATATGCATTTAAATACATTTTTGTCATACAGTGCTCTTTTTCTAAACACAGATTAATGCAGAAATGGGGCAGACAGATCTGTGACGGAACATATTAGAAAACGGCACAGGCTAGAAATAGACCGATCTGTTCAACCCTAATTGATTTTATTTAGGGCAAATTAAAACAGAGGCAGCACATACAAGTGGTAGATTTTTCGCTGATATATTCAGCAACATGTCACTGATGTAGGCTTACAGGGAACCAGGCAGAGGGCCTTCTCAGTGGTGGTGCCTGCCCTGTGGAACGCCCTCCCACCAGATGTCAAGGAAATTATCTGACTTCTAGAAGACATCTGAAGGCAGCTCTGTTTAGGGAAGTTTTTAATGTTTGATGTTTTATTGTGTTTGGAACTCCCCGCTTATTGAAAGCAAGCTGCCACCCTCGCTGTATTCTTTCCAGCACCTGCTTAAAAACATTCTTGTTTACACAAGCCTACCCAGATGATTAGAAATGCCGGTGTGAATTTTAATCTGATTTGGTTTTTTCACCTTGTAAGAAAAATTAGTGAATTCTTTATTTCTTTGACATTCCACACGGCGGGCACCAAAACCGAGAAGGCCCTCTGCCTGGTTCCCTGTAACTTCGCTTCTCGCAATGAGGAAGCCGCCAGAAGGCCCTCGGCGCTGGACCTCAGTGTCCGGGCAGAACGATGGGGATGGAGACGCTCCTTCAGGTATACTGGACCGAGGCGGTTTAAAGGTCAGCACCGACACTTTGAATTGTGCTCAGAAATGTACTGGGAGCCAATGTAGGTCTTTCAGGAGCTGTTTTATATGGTCTTGGTGGCCATTCCCAGTCACCTGTCTAGCTGCTGCATTCTAGATTAGCTGTAGTTTCTGGGTCACCTTCAAAGGTAGCTCCGCATAGAGCACATTGCAGTAATCCAAGCAGGAGATAACGTGAGCATGCACCACTCTGGCAAGACAGTCTGTGGACAGGTAAGGTCTCAGTCAGCGTACCAGATTGTTGTCAGTGATGGGCAGAGTCTCTCCAAGGTCTTTTCCAACATGGATATTCTGGGGACTGAACCTGATTGAAGCTTATGTACCACTGAGCTAAGCTTCTCCTTGGGCATTCAAGCAGATCTGTAGCCGTCTTTACTGTTTTGTTATATTTTATTAAATGTTCAAAAATTTCGCATATACACTCCAATACATAGTGGGTTTTTGTTTTGTTTTGATGACTTCCCATCCCATTATCTATGGTGCTATTTTATTTTTTCCCCTCCCTTGCTGCACCCTATCTTCTCTCTCTCGTATCATGACAATAACACATTAATCTCTAATTCCTTCTGTTGCTCATAGTTCAAATCCTGATGGTGAATTCATCATACTACAGTCATACCTTGAGTTACAGCCGCTTCAGGTTGCGTTTTTTCGGGTTGTGGACCGCCGAAACCCAGAAGTACCAGAACAGTTTACTTCCGGGTTTCGGTGATCGCCCATGCGCAGAAGCGCCGAATCTCAACCCATGCACGCAGACGTGGGTTGCGAATGCTGCGGGTTGCGAATGTGCATCCCGCATGGATCACAATCGCAACCCGAGCGTCCACTGTATAGTATTTAAACAGGCCGATAAAGGCTTCCATTCTTCAACTGTAGCCATCTTTAGAACTGCTTTTCCACAAATGTCTCCCTTGAACTAACATTTAAATGACCCAAACTCATTCTCTAGTCCAGATGACAGAATGTTGTTGTTTAGTCATGTCCGACTCTTCGTGGCCCCATGGACCAGAGCACGCCAGGCCCTCCTGTCTTCCACTGCCTCCCGCAGTTTGGTCAAACTCATGCTGGTAGCTTCGTGAACACTGTCCAACCATCTCGTGCTCTGTCGTCCCCTTCTCCTTGTGCCCTCCATCTTTCCCAACATCAGGGTCTTCTCCAGGGAGTCTTCATGAGGTGGCCAAAGTATTGGAGCCTCAGCTTCTGGATCTGTCCTTCCAGTGAGCACTCAGGGCTGATTTCCTTCAGAATGGAGAGGTTTGTTCTTCTTGCAGTCCATGGGACTCTCAAGAGTCTCCTCCAGCACCATAATTCAAAAGCATCAATTCTTTGGCGATCAGCCTTCTTTATGGTCCAGCTCTCACTTCCATACATCACTACTGGGAAAGATGACAGAATGGACAACTCTTATTACAAAACCTTTTTGATTTCAGACCCAGCACTTGATGTGCAGAAGCTTTCGACGACTTGGTTTGCTTCCAACCCTTTCCTTCATTCCTGCAATTATCCTTAATGCATTCCCTACCCGGAAAGTGATGCGAATATACCCAGGGATATTGTCGGCTGTTCTCCCCTACTGGGTAAGTCCTCTATTTTCGTTCTGCGGTCATGGCAAGTTTGTATCTGCTTCCGAGATCAGATAATTATGAAGTGTTCCCTGAGAATAGTTTTACAAGAAAAACAGCCAGAGCCTTGGGTTTTGCAGGGAGGGAGGGAGGCGAAAATGCAACAGGGAGAGAAGCATGAAAAAGGAGATTAGTGGGGGGGGGGATGGATACGCACATCTGATACCAGAGATCTTGAAGGAAACAGCTGTTCCATAGCAGATTAGTTACTTAACATAGATTGTAGCCAGAACGCCACTTCCACTACCCTGACTTCGCAGTAAACACCATGATCCTATTATTCTCTCGCCGGAGCTGCTGGGCCGAAATCAGAGCATGAAAAAGAAGCTATTTGTTTACTGACGCAACTCCCTGTAACGTCAAATTGAAAACGCCATTCTTCACAGTGCATAAAATCACCGAGTCAGAGGGCGGAGGAAAGCAATTAAGTCCCATTTTCTCCGAAAAGGGTGGAATTGTGCCATAGCTGTCTTTGTGCACCTGTGAGTACATACACGCACTTCCGAGCGGGGTACTGAGGATGGCAATGCGGGCTTAGGTGATCCCTCCCAAGACATCACCTAAACCTCAGTTTTCCTTCTGTAAAATGGGCAAAAAATAATAATTTGTGATTCGTGAAAGTGAGTGGAGTGTACTGTGTTGTTCATTTCATTTATTCGTTTATTGCATTCATTTATTGCATTTATACCTTGCGTCTTCCTCTAAGGAGCTCGAGGTGAAGAAGAAGAAGAGTTTGAATTTGATATCCCGCCTTTCACTCCCTTTAAGGTTATTGTATAAATTGTTATTGTCAAAGCAATGATCCTTCCACATCAGCTTCTTTGGACTGGTCTTGTTGTGCGGATGCCTGATTATCATCTTCCAAAGCAACTACTCTATTCCAAAATTAGAAATGGAAAGTGTAATGCTGGTGGTCAACAAAAGAGATTCAAAGACTCTCTCAAGGCAAATCTTTAAAAATGTAGTATAAACAACTGGGAAGCACTGGCCTGTGAGCGCTCCAGTTGGAGAACAGCTTTTACCAAAGGTGTCATGGGCTTTGAAGACGCTCAAGCTCAGGACAAAATGGAGAAACGCACTAAGAGGAAGGCACGCTTGGCAAACCCTCACCATGATCAGCTCCCACCTGGAAACCTATGTTCCCACTGTGGAATGACGTGTGGATCCAGAATTGGCCTCCACAGTCACTTACAGACTCATTGTTAAGACCGTGTTCATGGAAGACAATTTTACTCGACTACAAGTGATCGCCAAAGAAGAAGAAGAAATATGTAACAGAATTTCTTTTAATAAAGATTATAGATAAAAAAACAAAGGAAAGCAGAGCAATGTGTTTGGCACCAGCTTAGCTACAGGAGTTGCCAGAAGGAGTCAGAAAAGGCACCATCCAACCATCGTAGGGGCTGCACTCTGGATATGAGTAGAGTTTGCTCCCTTAGCCATTAATTACATTGAATTCTGCTCCACAATCTTACTGTTTTGAAACTTTTCAAAGGAGTTACCCACGATTGTGGTGATCAGCTAGCCTAGATATTGACTCCTCCTCGAGTTACGTTTCTGAAGCAGCTGGCAAAAAGATCGGGTGCCTCCTCCGAAATTAATGAATGTCTTCCCTTTGCTGGAAAACATCATTTCTTTTTAAAGTGAACCAACATGCTCTAATGCAAAGTGGCACTTTCCCTAATGAAATAAGATAATTGCACTAATGGCATGACCAGGGATGCTAAGTTCACGATGTACAACTTGTAATGAGGCCCCAAGATCGATACGTCTCTCTTTGCCTCATCACACTGGGCACCGCTGGGTTATAATATGTTTGAGGAGATTAAGGGCTTTGGAAAATTGTTGGAAATTAACCCTGGAAATCCTGGAACAATCCTCCCCAGAGTCAAACGATGCCCCCACCCCACCCGCTAAATGGGCAGCATATTTCTGTGAAAAGCGTTAAGGAAGTGAAACGGGCGCAGGGATCCTTTTCAAGAGCGATATACTTTTTCATTAGTTATGTTGCTGCTGAGATTCTTACTTCTCGGCTCTGAAGTGTGGATTTCAGCAGCTTGAGATGGTTGTCTCAAGTGTAAGGTGAGCTCTTCTCTGGCTCTAGTGTTATTCTGCATTGAAATCAGGTCCTCTTTCCAACTCATTCAGTTGGACAGCCCACCTCTAAACCCTTCCTTGGGCAAGGCTGTGTGGTCACTGGAAGGAATTGTGAAAGAGCCCTCTGATCCTTACTCTGGGAATGAACATAAGAAGAGTGCTACAGGATCAGGCTAAGAGCCCATCTAGTGGAACAGCTCACTCATGAGACTCTCAGGACTGTGGGTTTGAGCCCCACACCAGGCAAAGGATTTCTGCATTGCAGGGGGTTGGAGTAGATTGCCCTCCAAGTCCCTCCCAACTATGGTTCTACTCCACCATCCTGCTCTCACAGTGGCCAACCACATGCCCATGGGAAGATTGCAAGCAAGACCTGAGCACATTTGCACTCTCCCCTCCTGTGGTTTCCAGCAACTGGTATTCAGAATCATAGAGTTGGAAGAGACCACAAGGGCCATCGAGTCCAACCCCCTGCCAAGCAGGAAACACCATCAGAGCACTCCTGACATATGGTTGCCAAGCCTCTGCTTAAAGACCTCCAAAGAAGGAGACTCCACCACACTCCTTGGCAGCAAATTCCACTGTCGAACAGCTCTTACTGTCAGGAAGTTCTTCCTAATGTTTAGGTTGAATCTTCTTTCTTGTAGTTTGGATCCATTGCTCAGTGTCCGCTTCTCTGGAGCAGCAGAAAACCACCTTTCTCCCTCCTCTATGTGACATCCTTTTATATATTTGAACATGGCTATCATATCACCCCTTAACCTCCTCTGTGCGTGTGTCCTTTCATTATTTTCTAAACTTGATATATAGTTCCCCACCCCAGAATCACAGTCCGAGGCCCTAAACTGTAACTTACTGAACTGGTGTGTAATTCTGGCAGTGTCTGGGGCTAGTGGCAGTGGGAATCTAAGAACAATTGGATGGCCACTGGGACCTTATTTGCTCTGCTTCATCGCTGGAGCAACAAGCTGTACTTAAATAGTAGGAGATGAGAGCTTGCAGGGAGGCTTAGAAATGAAGAGCGTTGGAAGCTAACCAGGACAGATTAGATCCCATTGCATTCCTGGTGGCACCACTGAAGGCACTGTAGTGTCCGATTTGGCTCATATAGAGCATCAGTGGTAGAGCACCTGTCATGTATGCAGAAGGTCCCAAATTCAATCCTCAGCATTATACTCTGGAGAGCTTCTGCCAGTCAGTGTAGGCAATACTGAGTTAATAGGCCAATGGCCTGACTCAGGATAAGGCACCTTTCTGAGTTCCTTTGTTCCCACATAAGAGCCTGATTGATTGATTGATTGATTCAGTGGCGTAGCGTGGGGGGTGCGGGGGGGGCCGGCCGCACCGGGCGCAACATCTGGGGCTTAGGGTTAGGGGGCGCAAATCCACGGGTTAGGGGGCGCAAATCCACGGGTTAGGGGGCGCAAATTACTTGCCTTGCCCCAGGTGCTGACAACCCACGCTACGCCACTGGATTGATTGATTGATTATACCTCACCCATCTGGCTGGGTTTCCCCAGCCACCCTGGGTGGCTCCCAACAAACAACAACAACAATGCGATAAAACATCAAACATTAAAAACTTCCCTAAACAGGGCTGCCTTCAGATGCCTTCTAAAAGTCAGGTAATTGTTTATTTCCTTGACATCTGATGGGAGGGCATTCCACAGGGCAGGTGCCACCACTGAGAAGGCCCTCTGCCTGGTTTCCTGTAACCTCACTCCTCGCAGTGAGGAAACTATCAGAAGGCCCTTGGAGCTGGACCTCACTATATCAAGGAAGGATGGCTTAAGCACACACACAAAAAATCATGCCACCTTAGACACACTAAAAAAAGAAGAAGGAAAAATCACATATGCAAAACAAAATTCTTCGTGCTCACCATGACTCAGCACTCTACAGGTAAGATTGCATCTCTGAAAAACAAAACACAGCTGTTTGGTAACAGCCAATTTCATTTCACTGTGCACAGATCCTTTCCAGCTATGCGGAGCCTTTTCAGTTATGCCATCCTTGTTGTGTGTTGAGAGGGGAGGTGGAATTCAGTTTGTTTTGCATTGTAATGTGAACCTGGCCTCAAGCTACTCCATCTGAACTTCACAAAACAGACTGAACAGAATGCAGCCGGCCACCTATAAACTTCACAGTACAATTCTCCAACCAAACAGCGTGTACCAAGGTGTGTATATTAGGGGAGAGTGCATACATTGTTTATTTACAGTGGTACCTCGGGTTACAGACACTTCAGGTTACAGACTCCGCTAACCCAGAAATAGTACCTTGGGCTCTCATGAACGTGCTCATCCAGCTCTTTTTCCAAGCCATGTTTCCCAGATGGTTGTTTGGTTATGGCTAGGAGAAAAGATCCATAGAAAAGGCAGAGAAGGAGAAAGTTGAGCTGTACTTTTACAACCACTACAGTGGTACCTCCGGTTACGAACTTAATTCATTCTGAAGGTCCGTTCTTATCCTGAAACTGTTCTTAACATGAGGCGCGCTTTTGCAAATGGGGCCTCCCGCTGTGTGCGCCTCTGGCAAACAACTTCCGCTCGCATGCCGGGGCAAAGTTTGCTTCCAGGAGCATCTACTTGCGTGTCAAGACCCCGTAGCCACCCCCTCATTGGGAAATAACACACACAAGGACACGGATATTAGGTCTATGTTATTGGGCAAATTTGGCCACAACTTTATTGAATTACAGAATGTGAGCGGTATTGGCTTAGGCATTGATTGGACCCAACTATATCTGACTACTGCCCGATGCACAGGAAGTCCAGTAAGGGTAAACCACCAGAAGGAGGAGCCCTGTCGATGCGAACCAACTCAAGCTCCCCCTGGTGTTCCCATCGGGGTCGTGTCGTGGCCCTAGCCCCCGATGGGGCTTCAGACGAGATCAACACCCCCGGATTCCTTTAACGGAATACCCTTAAACTTGGAGGGGCAGGTGATGGCCACACCTCCCCCCCCCAAGGTCAAACAATGCCTAACCGCAACCCTAACAAAGTTGTGACGATTGCTACGAGGTAGGTGAAAACCAAATGGCCGGTGCCAATTTGCCAAGTGGAAAAAATCCTACCAGGCCCCTCGAGGGCGGCCAACCGAGGTCCATAGCAAGGCCCAGTGGCGTAGCATGGGGGTGCAGGGGGGGCCGGCCGCACCGGGCGCAACATCTGGGGTTAGGGCAAATCCACGGGTTAGGGGGCGCAAATCCACGGGTTAGGGGGCGCAAATCCACGGGTTAGGGGGCGCAAATCCACAGGTTAGGGGGTGCAAATCCACGGGTTAGGGGGCGCAAATTACTTGCCTTGCCCCGGGTGCTGACAACCCACGCTACGCCACTGGCAAGGCCAGTGCCTAAAACCTGCAAATAAGGAGGGAGGGCGGATGATTGAGGAAGCGAGCCAAAGAGGAAGCCCTCCGGCTCGCGCCTCTACTTAAAGGGACCTGGCCACACACCCCAGCCAGCAGATTGGCTGGCCGGGCTTTGACATGGCCAGGATGCCCCGGGCAACGGGGGACAAAGTCCCTGGAGACAAAGCCCTGGAGGGGAGTGGGTGACCACATGGTCCATCGCAACTCCTCCTCACTTGGAAGTGGAGCGGATTTCCGGGTTAGCAGAGCTAGTTACCTGAAGCTTTCGCAAGGAGGACGGTATGTAACCAGAGGTATTACTGTACTACTCCGCTCAGATCAGCCTGCTTCCTTGGCCACTTTTGAGATTCCTTGACCTAGTTTTGGCCGCAGCAGAGATGCTCACACTCCCATCACCAAAAGGGGTATATGCAGGACGTAAACTCCCTGCAGCGTAGCGCCTCCTGACTCAGCCTTACAAACCGAAACGCTACTCCATAATAATTCTCGAGTAATTATTTATGAACAGCAAACACTGCCGTGCCCATAGCAAGGGAATCCGATGCTTTTTTAATCAAGAGCACTAAATTAATCATAATCCACTGTGCCTAAACACAGCCGGAGCGTTGTTTAGTACGTTCATAATGATTGTATAAATGATTGTATTGGTTCTATAAACTGATCTTTAATTACCTCTTTATTGCTGGCGGGAGGCAATGGCTCTGGTATTGACAGTGCACTGTCTATACGATGGATTTTATTTCGGCGCGGTTAAAAAGAAAACAGAAATCAATCCCAATTTATTAGACTTGTTTCCTTTCGTTTGTGATCTGGGTTTTTAACAGGGAGCTGCAGTGCTGCGAAACCACCAGCCAGGTCTGAAAATGTGCAGACTTCGTTAAATCCCATCTTCTAAATGGCGGTATCAAGTGATTTCTCACCCCCCTCCTTCAGAAGTACTTAGTCTTCCCTCCCCACCCACCCTCCACTGCCTTTTGAGCTCTCGCCAGATAAATAGATTAATGTTCCTGATAGCTCAAATCAAGGAGCTGAGCAAACATCCTCTCATATAATGCTTTCAGGTGGACTCGCTCCGATTGGCTACGGGAATCTGCTGCTTCTGTCCCCATGGTAACCAAGGAAAAAAGGAAAGCTTGCACCAGGCAGATGGTTTTGCCGCGAACAACTCTGAGGCAGACTGTTACAGTTCAGCAAGTCTAATCTGCTGCCAGCGTTTGAAAACTCAGACGACTCTGTCAACACTTGCAGTGTTTGCTTAGCCAAGATTCAGGGGACTTGAGCTGATTGTCTCGACATCAAAGAGGCTCAGGACTAGATATGGCAGCAAATTCATAGCTGCCACCAAAACCAGTGGCCTCAAGTCTCCCTTTCCTTTTCCAGTAATGTTGTTGTTGTTGTCGTTTAGTCGTGTCCGACTCTTCGTGACCCCATGAACCAGAGCACACCAGGCACTTCTGTCTTCCACTGCCTCCCGCAGTTTGGTCAAACTCATGCTGGTAGCTTCGAGAACACTGTCCAACCATCTTGTCCTCTGTCGTCCCCTTCTCCTTGTGCCCTCCATCTTTCCCAACATCAGGGTCTTTTCCAGGGAGTCTTCTCTTCTCATGAGGTGGCCAAAGTATTGGAGCCTCAGCTTCAGGATCTGTCCTTCCAGTGAGCACTCAGGGCTGATTTCCTTCAGAATGGAGAGGTTTGATCTTCTTGCAGTCCATGGGACTCTCAAGAGTCTCCTCCAGCACCATAATTCAAAAGCATCAATTCTTCAGCAATCAGCCTTCTTTATGGTCCAGCTCTCACTTCCATACATCACTACTGGGAAAACCATAGTTTTAACTATATGGACCTTTGTTGGCATGGTGATGTCTCTGCTTTTTAAGATGCTGTCTAGGTTTGTCATTGCTTTTCTGGTATTTCTTTCCAGTAATACCAGACACGCTGTGGGTAAAAGCCTCAGCGCCTAGGGCTTGCCGATCGAAAGGTCGGTGGTTCGAATCCCCGTGGTGGGGTGTGCTCCCGTTGCTCGGTCCCAGCGCCTGCCAACCTAGCAGTTCGAAAGCACCCCCAGGTGCAAGTAGATAAATAGGGACCGCTTACTGGCGGGAAGGTAAACGGCGTTTCCGTGTGCTGCACTGGCTCGCCAGATGCAGCTTTGTCACGCTGGCCACGTGACCCGGAAGTGTCTCCGGACAGCGCTGGCCCCTGGCCTCTTAAGTGAGATGGGCGCACAACCCCAGAGTCTGTCAAGACTGGCCCGTACGGGCAGGGGTACCTTTACCTTTACCTTTTAACACCTTGAGAGATGTCCATGGCTCAGTGGCAAAGCATCAGACTTGCATGCAGAAGGTCTTGGGTTCAGTCCCCAGCATCTCCAAGTACATCTGAGAGCATGGATAGACAATTCTGAGCTAGATGGACTAATGGGCTCACTTAGTACAAGGGAGTTTCCTATGTTCCTAATACTAGAGATCACCTTGACGCCTTTTATCCGGAAAGTTTTCCACTCCTGCTCCACTTCGCTGGCTAGCTCTTCCTGGAGACTGAGGTGCAGCGAGGCAAAATCACATACTACAAAATGTATGATCCCTAATAAACAGTACTAAGGGATAGAATTCAGTTCACATTTACAAACCAACTCATCCGATTCACACTTTCTGAAACAATACACGAACCCAAAAATAGCCATCCCTCAAAATTTGTACTTCTCAGACTTTTGGAATGTTGGTTCTCAAAGCCAAGTAACAGGTTAAAAAATGCAATATCTTGGGGAAAATTGCCCTGCATAAATATGTATATTAGGCAAAACTACATTTTTTAAAAATGTGAATTTTGGGATCAATTTACCTTAAAATGCTGATGAATTTTCACGAGTTTCATTTTGTTCATTTGTTTGTTTTAGCAAATTCACAAGCTGATGTGGAAAACTGAATTTACAATTGAGAAAGTGAGAAACAAAAGAAGCCAAAATGGAGCAATTTGCCCATCCAGATATTACTTGGGGGTAATCTAATATGAAACCAAAACTAACAGTGGGGTGAAATTAGCTTAATCTTCAGTGTTGGTGAAGATCTGGCAATGGTCCAAGGAGCCACTAGAGGGCACCAGCTAGAGTTGAGGAAGAGGAAGTAAGGAAGACTTCCTGCTAGTTAGAAAAGTTAACAGTGACTTGTAACCAAGGCAACAAGTCCATTAGAAATATTAAAAGTGGCTTGTAACCAAGGCCTGTTTTGAACATCCCTGCTTTAAATGTATGGATGCTTAAGAAACATTATAACAATGTCAACACCCAAGGAATCTCATTTCAGCATTTTAGCTGCCCAAACCCCAGCAAATTGAATTGACCCTGCTTCTATGATGTCTGCATGCAAAACTGAGTCAGATGTAAATTAAAATATCTGTATAAGTCAGTGTTGATTCCGAAATCAAACATGAGAGAAAGGAATGGAATATTTTAATTTTTTTTTAAAAAATAAAAATCTATAAACAGTAGCAAAAATGTAGGCAGTGAGAGTAAGGAGATTTCGCTGGTTTGTGGGTTTGTGGTGGTTAATCCAGCCATTGATCAAATTGTCCAAGAGGCCGTGCACACACACACACACATGCATGCATTCAAAAGCACAAAGTGAATCCATTCAACATTTATCACGCAGGTCTGGCGATAATGAAACATCTGTATGTGCTGGAAGCCCAGCCACCCCCAGTTTGCCGAACATACCGTAATTTAATCACAACTCTGAACAATTTATCTGCAACAAGGACGGCTTCTGTTTCTCCATAATGAGCTGATTATATCTTGTCAGAGGAGCCTTAAACCCATCAGATCTCAAATGAATTATACCAAACATATTATTTTCATAGCAGCTGGAGATGACTAACCAGTGAAACAGAGCTCTCCATTGTCATATTTCATTGAGAATGATAATATACAGTCTGTTAAAAGGGAAGCATATGACACCAATTCACGTAGGTCACCAATTTCATAAATACGATCTTGATCGCTTACTCAAAGATTGGCTTGGGCTGTGGGGGTGGGAGGCATTCTTCCCCATAAAGCTGAAACTCACAGGTTTCCCCCTGTGCTTAGCCAATTCTCACACTTAATCCCAGTTCTCACAAAGAGCAGAGGAAGTAGTAGATCTGTTTATGTAATGTACAACTTCAGGTTACAGCTGGGAAATGGCACAGTGTTGAATGCTTCTGCATGAAAATCTTCCCTGTGTGTAGAAAAGTAGCATGCCGGAAGAAGAAGAAGAAGAAGAAGAAGAAGAAGAAGAAGAAGAAGAAGAAGAAGAAGAAGAAGAAGAAGAAGAAGAGGAGGAGGAGGAGGAGGAGGAGGAGGAGAAGGAGGAGGAGTTTGGATTTGATATCCCGCTTTATCACTACCCGATGGAGTCTCAAAGCGGCTAACATTCTCCTTCCGCTTCCTCCCGCACAACAAACACTCTGTGAGGTGAGTGGGGCTGAGAGACTTCAGAGAAGTGTGACTAGCCCAAGTTCACCCAGAAGCTGCATGTGGAGGAGCGGGGAAGCGAACCCGGTTCACCAGATTACGAGTCTACCGCTCTTAACCACTACACCACACTGGCTCTCTCTGGAGAGAAAGCTAAACTAGAACCCTTGAGCCTGACATGCTACTTTTCCATGTGAAGGGTGTTGGTTGTATGTTTTTTTAATCAGGCGCATAAAATCTTGTGAGCTCCTACCTGCTGTGCTGGTCCCGGGGGGAGGTTACCGTGGGGCGAGGTCCAGGACCTGAGTTGAGGGTCGGCAGACAGTCCTCCACGGGCGAAGCGGGGTCCAAAGCGAGGAGCCGGGCAAGGACAGGAACTCTGGAGGAACAGGACTGGGCACTGGCCGAAACAGCTCTTCAATGACGTTGCTCCCGCAACCTGGGACCGGGTTGACTGGCCTTTATCTTCTCTGAGGCCAGGGGCGGTCCTGGCCCCCAGGAGACCCGCCTCTCCTGGCCTTAAGGCGAGCACTCCTCTTGGGAGAAACCAGTTCCCTCCACCTCTCTGCCCTGAGTCTCTGCAGCTCAGGAGAGGCTGGAGGGTTACTGGACCCAGGGGGAGACTCACCTTCCCCTGACAGGGCTGGGAGAGGCGCACCTGTGTCCTCAACCACCTCTGGAGCCAGAGTGGATTCACCTGGTGCCTGCTCATGAGGATCCGGCACAGGTGCAGGCGCTTCAGTGTCAAGGCCCTGCCCCAGTTCAGCTGGCCCTGGAGGCGGGGACTCCTGTGCAGGCTGGGATTCCGCCAGTTCAGGCTCTGAATCGGATTCCCAGGCCATCACACCTGCAGTGGTAAAATCCAGAAATAGGTACTGTTTTGTGAGACCAGGGGGTTAAAAAATATAAACCTTATAGGCTTGTTTTGTTCTTGTTTTTGGAATGTATTTTGTAGATCTGGCCCCATGACTCGGTTGTCCTCATCTCACCACCCCTGTTTAAGTCCTCTCCTCTGCAGGGCTTTTTCCAAGCAATTGGAGACTGCGCCTGCAGGCAGTTTGCCACTGCTCTGCCCATTTCAGCTCTCTTCAGATTCTGGGAAACAAGTGGGGAGAGGAGCTTGTCACAGCAGGAGGGGAAGACACCAGTGACTCTTCACCAGCCAGACTCATCTCTGTCTCTTGGCATCTCTCCTCTCCTGCTTCAGTTTCTGTCTCTGATTCTGGACTTCTCTTTACCGTGGACTCTCCCAGCTCACTTAGCCCTGTTATCTCTTTAGCTTCCAGCACCTCCTCCTCCCTGTCTTCTCCCTCTGACCGCTCATCATTGTTCCACCACTACTCCCTGGGCTCTGAGCCTTCTTCCCTTGTGGGCTCCACTGCTGGTTCCTCCCACCCTTCGTCTGTGCACAACCTGTCCATGACACAGGAGCACCGGAAAGAAGAGATCACACAGCCCTCCAGCACAGAGGGAGCTAGGAACCTTGAGGAACATGACACTCCCGTCCTGTGTCTCCAAGAGCCAAGAAGAGGATTAGGAGGGCAGAACAGCTGGAGTGGCTGGGAAGAAGAACTGCAAGATTGAGAGCACAGGACTCACCCCCTGAAGCCAATTAAGTACCAGGCCATCACCTGAAACCAATGGAGCCAAGACCCAGGTGGCGAGTCTCTGCCCAGCAACTAAGGGCAGCGAAGGTGAGTGGCAGTGCCTTGAGGAGCGTGCCAGCTCTCTCCGGGTTCAGCGAGAGGCAAGGAATTTCTGCCACTCATCTCCTCCACCCTGGGCAGAGAAGACGAGTGGCAACACTTTGAGAAGCCCTATAGCTCTCACCAAGTCTGGTGAGAAAAGGGGCGTTCTGACAATGGTAGTAGGTGGGGGAGGGGAAAGCACATTCTCATTTCACCCCAGGCGGCAAAACATGACAGGCCACCCCATTGCAGATTCACATTTTATAATAACGAAGCTGTTGAAAAATAAGCGCTCCAAGCAAGACAGCAGGGAGAAGTAGCAGCAAATCTTTCTCCACCCCCACCCCCCACCCGGCCTTCATTTTTAAAATAAAATCCTGGATTTTTAAAATCCTGGATATAGACCCACATAAGCAGCAAGTCGGACTATCCCTAAACCAGATGCTGCAGAACTGTTTTCAACATCTATGGCGGTTGCCATGGAATGTGTCCCATAACTTCACACTTGCTTTCTCATCTGGATTGCATAACAATGTGCTGATGGTGCAAACAGCATCCACTTATTTTAGAGGGGTGTTGTTTTGTTTTTTATACGGCTGGTTTTAATTGGATGCACAATGAAAGAGACAACTGGAAAGGGGAGGTACTTTAAGGCACATTCAGAGCCCCAAAGGAAACACAAGGAAAACCCAAGAAAAGACTTCCCATTTTCCGGAAATTTGGCTGTCGTACAGAAGTAGGGTTGCCACTAGGATTGTCCCATATTTCAATGCAAAATGCTATGTCCTTTATTGATATAGTTTTGTCCTGTATTTTAGGTCTTCTCTCCTTCTCTCTCTCTCTCTCTCTCTCTCTCTCTCCCTCTGCCAAGTTAGGGATCCCATCCAAATGCATGTGTTGGAAGGGTGTGTGAAAGGTCATGTATTTAAGCTCTCCGTAGCCAAGTACAGACAGATCCACATATTCATGCGTATGTGTGAGTGTGCATGTGCAACGAATTCCAGAGGGGCCACCCTGTTAGGCTGCTATAGATTGTTATGGGCTGCTTTGAAGTCACAGCAGCACCAGATCGGTTGGGGCGGGGGAATCGCCCTCCAACCACACCACCCGGTCCTCTATTTTGCCACAACAAAGGTGGCAACCCTACACAGAAGTTCCATCAAGACACAAAACCACCGTTGTCCAAGTCTCAGTCTCAAGGTTCCTCAACAATGGAAGGGGCAGGAATTAGCCTCAGGAACTCAAGAAGAGCTGGAACAGGCCAGTGGTCCATCGAGTGCAGTACCTTGTTCGTACAAATCAGCTAGAGTGTGATGATAACGCCAAGGTTGCAGGTTCTTTAAAAATAAAAATTTATTCATTTTTCTTTTTCATTCATTACACACATCTCATATTCATAACATTTGCTATGCATTCCTTCCTCCCTCCCCTCCTAGGTTTCCCCCAACTTCCACTCCTGGTTTGTTTCTCCTTTCACCCACTTTGCTGCCTCCTAAAAGAAAAAGTTACTAATAACATATTTATACAATAACATCAAACCTAAAAACATAAAAGATAACAATGAATACACCTTATTATTTCTCTATCTTCTACACATTTTCTAATACTAACAATGTGAATGTTTCTTTCAATCCTGCCATCAAGTCTATAGACTTTCTTTGTTTCCGCAAGTATAATATAAATGGTTCCCATTCTTTTTCAAAGTCACTGTTGTCTTTTTTTCTCTTAATTTGTCTGTCATTTTTCCCAGTTCTGCATAGTTCATCAACAATCCTAAGGCAACGTGAGCAGCTACGTTCAACTGCTTTTAAATTGATCTGTGAAAGGCCTTAGCAAACAGTGCTCTGTATAGATCACAATTCTCTGCAGGAAGAGGAAAAACAACCACACAACATACCCGTGAGTAAAAAAATGAGTTTTCTGGATTGTTGTTGGAAGTAAGTTTCTGGACCATAAGGTTGCAAAGATAAGCTTCAGAGTTTGTGAGCAACACCTGCTGAGAGTCAAAGGTCTGAGCAAAGCTTGATTGGTTCCTATAGATCAGCGGTTCTCAACCTGTGGGCCCCCAGATGTTGTTGGACTACAACTCCCATCATCCTTGAGAGGTTGAGAAAGGCTGCTATAGATGAAGGTTAGAACAAGAATCTATGGCCCTCAATAAGCTGTTGGACTCCAATTTCCATCATTCTGTCAACCACAAAGCCAAAGGTGAGGAATGATGGGAGTTGGAGTCCAACATCACCTGGAAGGACAGATGTTCCCCATCCCAGAAGTGGAGATCTGGCACTCCGTACAGCTCTTGCCCTTCCCCACGAAAAGCAGAGGCAGAATAAATTATGCCAAATAGCAGTATAAAATATGTAGCATTAGAGAAATCCTGCAAATTGAATCTGCATAATTTGTGACGGCTAAGGAATTCAGCTTTGCTTGGCAGAGAATTCCGGTGTTGTTGTTTTTTCAAGAAAACAAAAGCGCAAAATTCTGCCAGCATGTGAGATGGGATTGTCTTCCCTTCAGCCTCCTCCAAACTCTGCTGTTGCGTATAAAGACTCTCTGATCTCACTCCAACAAGCAGGGCAGGGGTTTGTGGGGAAAGGCTTGGAGGGCTCTTGTGTTCTCCATTACATTATCGCCGTTTCCAATCAGAGATGCATCGGTAGGTTTAACTTCATGTTAGGACTCTGTGAACACCATATGTTATGCCTAGTCCCAGAAGCCCAGCTCAGAATAAATTACAAAGGAAGGCAGTTTTGCATAGTTAGAACCTGAAATTTCTGGGGTGGGTGGGTGATCTACCATCCTGATTTCCTCTTTCAATGTGCTGCAGCTTTGAAAAGCCATTGAACTCAGCAATGGAAATTATTTGCTTAGGAAGGGGACAGAAAATGAAATATCCACTTCTGTGATGCTTGGATATAAATCTATGTTGTGCTCCCACTTTGAATACTGTGTTTCATTCACTCTGTTTAGGTTAGGGATGGATACCTGTCAATTTTAGTTTCCCTTAATTTCTTCTTCAAATCCACAGTTCACTTCTGCATCAATCTGTTTTTTTGCCATTTTTTTTAAGTCCTCGCGAAAATTCACCTGTGTTTTAGTGTGCGCATCTCAAATATACACATTTTTGCAAGCGATTTCCCCAAATACATTTGTGTGCCATTTTCAGTAGCAGATGCCTTTTTTCTTTTTTAGAACGCACACTTTCCCCAAATATATGCGTATTTGTACAGTGGTACCTCTGGATGCGAATGGGTTCCATTCCGGAGCCCCGTTTGCATCCTGAAGCGAACGCAACCCACGTCTGCGTGTCTGTATGGGTCGCGATTTGCCATGTCTGTGCATGCGCATGACGTCATTTTGAGCTTCTGCGTATGTGCGAGCGGTGAAACCGTTGCTGCGGAGCGTAGCCTGAAAATGCTCAACCTAAAGCATATTTAACCCGAGGTTGGGAGAAAAGCAATGACAAACCTAGACAACATCTTAAAAAGCAGAGACATCACCTTGCCAACAAAGGTCCGTATAGTTAAAGCTATGGTTTTCCCAGTAGTGATGTATGGAAGTGAGAGCTGGACCATAAAGAAGGCTGATCGCCGAAGAATTGATGCTTTTGAATTATGGTGCTGGAGGAGACTCTTGAGAGTCCCATGGACTGCAAGAAGATCAAACCGATCCATTCTGAAGGAAATCAGCCCTGAGTGCTCACTGGAAGGACAGATCCTGAAGCTGAGGCTCCAATACTTTGGCCACCTCATGAGAAGAGAAGACTCCCTGGAAAAGACCCTGATGTTGGGAAAGACTGAGGGCACAAGGAGAAGGGGACGACAGAGGACGAGATGGTTGGACAGTGTTCTCGAAGCTACCAGCATGAGTTTGACCAAACTGCGGGAGGCAGTGGAAGACAGGAGTGCCTGGCATGCTCTGGTCCATGGGGTCATGAAGAGTCGGACACGACTAAACGACTAAACAACAACAACAAGAATGAGGCAAAGGGGTTTCTGCTAGGAAGCCTCCTGCCTCAAAGAGCAGCTGTAGTGCTGGACAGCTGAGACCGGCCCTTTCAATGCCTTTCCCTCGCAGACAACCACATTGCCTGGAGACAGACAGACAGACAGGCTGTGGATCCACAGCAGTGACCAGAGGAGGAAAGCAGAGAGAAGAAAGGCCATGGTGCATCTGCAGCAGCACAACCAGATGCCTTCATCTGCCCCAGCTGCAACAAAACATGTCCCTCCCATATCAGTCTCTACAGCCACAGCAGGTGCTGTAAATCTCCAATGGTTTGACTTCACCCCCAATGACACATTCAATCCATTGTCTTCTGAGACAGACAGATGCCAACCAAATGTACAAAGCATTAGGGTCAGGTGAACCCTTCCGTTCTGGTTCCCTTATTCCTCATTTTCCTAAACTTAAGTTCCATTCTGCACAATTCCACACCAGCTTGCAATTCATTTGTTTTTGTCAATTGCCCTCATGAAACGTCATCAGCATTTTGGAACCAGTTCCTCTGAATATGCATATTTCTGTACACAATTATTGGCCTAGTATACACATCTCTGCACAGCATATTTGGCCCAGCAGTCATATTTTGCCTGTGTGCTGGTCCCGGGGGGTTACCATGAGGCATGGTCCGAGTCCAGTCCAAGGTCGAGGGTGTGGTATGGAGGTTGTCTGTCAAGGCTGAAGCGGGGTCCAAGGCAGGGAGTCAGGTGGGGTCAGGAACCCTGGCAGAAGAGCAGGACAGGGTGCAGGCAGGAACAGGCTAGCAACAATGTTGCTCCCTCAACCTGGGACTGGGCGGGCTGGCTGGCTTTTATCTGCCCCGAGGCATATGGCGGTCCCGGTCCACAGGTGACTCGCCTCTCCTGGCCTGGAGGTGAGCACTCCTCCTGCAGGAACTTAGTTCCCTCCGCCTCTCTGCCCTGAGCCTCCGCAGCTCAGGAGAGGCTGGAGGATTACCAGACCCAGAGGCAACCTCAGCTTCCTCTGACAGGGCTGAGAGTGGAGCACCTGCAGGCAATGGGTCCTCCATCACCTCAGGAGCCAGAGCAGACTCAGCTGGTGTCTGCTCCTGAGGATCTGGCACAGGTGAGGGCCCTTCAGGTTCAAGCCCCAGCCCCGGCTCAGCTGCTCCTGGAGGCAGGGACTCCTGTGCAGGCTGGGATTTTAGGTTCAGCCTCTGAATCCGATTCCCAGGCCATCACAGCCTGACTTAAATGCCTTTTGCATTTTCACCAACCTATGTATTTATTTGCACACTTTACACATAGCTCGACTGGTAGCCCATAAGACTCTTAATCTGAGGGTCGTGAGTTCAAGCCCCACGTTGGGCAAAAGATTCGCACATTGCAGAGGGTTGGCTTAGTTGAGCCTCATGGTCTCTTCCAACTCTCCAATTATACGATTCCATAATTCTGCGTCCATCCCTTGGCTGGATAACTGCACTGCAAAATTCAGAGAAATGAGAATCCCGAACAACGGAAAGTACAAATTTCGGAAAGTACAAATTAGGCAGATTTGCCTTTAAATGTGAACTGATTCAAATGTCTTCCTCACTCCACAAAGTATATACTCTACCCCAGAAACCACCCCCTCCCACGAGCAATACATAGATGTTGTGATTTTTAAATGAAAATATTTTCTTGTATCCTGATTCTGGAAGAGGAAATTTCCTGACTGCTTCATTATATTCCGATTCAGTGCCATACACGATTGACCCACTCCCTGAATTTCCTCCAATGCAAGTTATCTGCCGATTCTTATGGCCGGTGTCTATTGAGAGCCCCAGGAAGAATGATTGCCAACAGCTGGTGCCTGTAAAATCTATTATTCCTCCTACTCTGGCATAATGAATGAATTAGATCCCACCCATTCTGGAACCTATATACTTTGTATACTTGTGTGCCCATAAAAGGCATTAAAATGGAAGAGGCTTGAAATAATAATAAAAAAGGAGTGTAATTTCACCTGTTTTGTGGTTTTTTTTAAAGATTCCCTACCCATTCTGTTGTTCCATTCCATTTTTATTTTTATTTTTAGTGCCTTTTAAAACAGTACAGTGTTTAATTGATAAGCCTGGAATTGCCAGCTTGCTGCTGGAATGCAGCTTTCTCCGCAGGGAACATCCTTTGTGAAACGATTTGCCGATGAAACAGCATCCTTTGTCAAGCAGTGCTGAGTCCCACTACCTACCAAGCCAGAAAACTCTGCTCATCAGCAGGGGCACAAAGATGGTGGGCATCCTGTGCTGTTTGTCCTCACAGCTGGCACTCAGGCTCATGGGTACTGTCAAGGGCAGGATTCCGGAGGCAAATGACCATGTGCCTACTTAGCAAAATGAGCAGGAGGACACACACTCCCACTTTAGAGTTGTTCAGCACAATCCCTGATTGGAATCTTGTGTAGAAATAAATGAGCTTTCCACCCCAAGAATGAGTTTCAAAGTATTACTCTAGAACAGTCTTAAAACTAGTTACATACAAATGTTACAAGGAACAAAAACACCAAGTAACACATTGCACTCAAGTAGCAGTCAATACGGTTCAGTCCTTTAAATCCTTTAATACAGTCCAATCTTTTCTATCTCTGATCCCAGAGAGAGACTCCATTATGCTGGAAACTCCTTCTCCCAACAGACTGAGCTGGTGATCTCTGTGCTGGCTTCCCACAACACAGCTGGCTTCTCAGGTTTGATGAGGGACTTGCTCAGATTTCAGATGAGTCATCAGGTAGCCTAAACCCTCCAAAATGGGAAAGCACCAACCTTCTGCTCTCACCTAGAGTGAAACCTCTTGCTTAATGAAAACTTCTTTGTTTTGCTAATGCAAACCTTTACATAAGTTTTAACTTCAGTGCATACTAGCATCACATTTTGTGCTCATTAAACACCCCCATACTGAGCATCGCTGGTCTACCATGAAGCAAAACAATACGCATTGGGCAGTATCCAACTATCGCATGCTGTTAGCACAATGATTTCCAGTTCTACTCCAGAGGGTTCGGGGAATCCCTAGAACATGTTTAGAAAGGATGAGCAGAAGGGGGGGGAGTCCTACTATGCAGGCAGAAATCCTTGTGCTGCTAAAAGAGTGACATTAAATGCAACCCACAACGATAAAATGCTAATCTCTGTAAGACCATTAAGTGCAGGAGAGAGACCTTCCAGATGTTTTGGACTACAACTCCCATCATCCCTGACCACTGGCCATGCTAGCTAGGTCTGATGGGAGTCAGAGTGTCACATTTGGAGGGCAACACATTTTTTACCCTTGATCTAAACTTTTGGAGAAAGCATACAGTACAGACCATCTAGGACTGTGAGAGGACTGTGCCATGTCAGAAAACATAAAATGAACTTTGGTAGATCTGATCAGATATCCATCTAGCACAGGCTTCCTCAAAGTCAGCCCTCCAGATGTTTTGAGACTACGATTCCCATCATCCCTGACCACTGGTCCTGCTACTAGGGATCATGGGAGTTGTAGGCCAAAAACATCTGGAGGGCCGACTTTGAGGAAGCCTGATCTAGTGCATCAACTTTTTGCCAACAGCACCTCGCCAGATATTTTTGCAAAGCCTGCGAAAAAGGAAGGGATCACCCATTTTCCTAAGACCATGAGGACATCGGTCAGCTCCCCCACGAGATCAGCTGCCCCACGAGACTGAGAGAAAATGTTCACATGCACCCTTCACTTTCCCAGAAGATCTGTGTAAAACCCAGATCCAGTAGAAATAATCTGAGCCTTGAAAAGCACATAGAGATGAAAGAGGAAGTGGGAAAGAGTGTCACTCTTCCAACTTCCTCCTTCAGCTCTGTGTACTTTTCAAGGGAGAAGTACATCTCATGGCCAAGAAGGCGTTATTAAGAGAAGGAGGACAAAGAAGAAGAAGAAGAAGAAGAAGAAGAAGAAGAAGAAGAAGAAGAAGAAGAAGAAGAAGAAGAAGAAAAGGAGGAGGAGGAGTTTGGATTTGATATCCCACTTTATCACTACGCGAAGGAGTCTCAAAGCGGCTAACAATCTCCTTTCCCTTCCTCCCCCACAGCAAACACTCTGTGAGGTGAGTGGGCCTGAGAGACTTCAGAGAAGTGTGACTGGCCCAAGGTCACCCAGCAGCTGCAAGTGGAGGAGCGGAGATGCGAACCCGGTTCACCAGATTACGAGTCCACCGCTCTTAACCACTACACCACACTGGCTCTTGGAGACTTTGTGATTATCTCGGGAAGCCATCAAGGGCACACTGTGTCCACAAACATAGAATAATAGAGTTGTAGAGTTAGAAGGAACCCTGAGGATCATCTAGTCCAACCCCCTGCAATGCAGGAATAGGCAGCTGTCCCATACAGGGCTCGAACCTGCAACCTTGGCATTATTAGCACCACGCTTTATCGAACTGAGTTGCAAGGCTCATGCTGCTGATCCCTGAAGTTGGGCATTTTGCAACTTTTAAAAACATGTGAGCATTGTGTAAATTGATGCCCTCTTATAATCCAGGGAGATTATACAAAAATGCAACTCTGCAAGGTGTATGGGAGCAAGAGTCTGCTTTTGCCACCTGACAGAAGGCTTCAGTAGGTAGCTAATTCCCTCCTGTCCATTTTTGCCTCTTTATTTCTCTCCGAATATGCCTGTCTCACGTCATTTCACAGCAGTATCGCATGATAAATGGCTCCTGGTTTGTCAGTGGCACAGCACAGTTTCCTGACTCACTTATTGGCTGGAATTATCGGTGTGCTGTTTTCCTTGGGAAAACACAGGTTTGAGGCTTCCTTAACAGATGCCATCATTCTCTTTGACGGAAACCTATCACGTCTCACCGTTGCTTGTCATCTTAATTAAACGTAGGCAAATCATGCACATCTCCCTGTTTGTTTTAAAGGTTCCATGGGGTTCTTTGTGATGTGTTGCAGATGGTGATATATTGTTATTTAACATTATAATCAACAGTCGGGCAGCAGGAGACCAAAGTAGGACAGTTTCCCCCAAAACTCTTGGTAAGCTGAGACTTCACACAAGTTAATACTCTGGAGGCAGTGAGAAAACCCCACAACACTTTACTTTCAGAGTGTATGAGGGTAGAACCACCACTCGGATGTGTGATTAATTTTGGCCACATCCACAATACACATTTAAAGCAATATTATGCCACATTAAAAGTCAGGGCTTTCCCCAAAGGATCATGGGAACTATAGCTACGGCTGCGTGAGTTGTTAGGAGACATCTATTCCCATCACAGAACTACAGGTGGCAACCATTTTGTGCACATCCAACTGATGCACATGTTGTTTTTATAAATAATAATAATAAATTTTTATTTATACCCTGCCCTTCCCGGTTCAGAAAACCAGGCTCAAGGCAGCTAACAAAAAATTTAAAACACTTAACTGATGTAACAAAAAAACAGCATAAAATACAGTATAAAAGAGGAATAACAATAAATTCAGAATTCAAAAATCAATTTAGGGGGGAAATCCATCCAATAAACATTAGATGATCACCAGGGCTAGCAGGCTAAATTAGTCCTATTTGGGCCAGCGAGGAGACCAGGGGAGAATTAGCTGTGGGATCCCAGAGCGGGTAATCTTCATAAAAAGGGGAGGAGGAGGGAAGGAAGGGGAATAAAAGATCAGGCTAAGTTCAAATTGAAAGCCAAGTGGAATAGCTCTGTCTTACAGGCCCTGCGGAAGGAAGTTAAATCCTGCAGGGCCCTGGTCTCATGGGACAGAGCACTCCACCAGGTCGGAGCCATCACTGAGAAGGCCCTGGCCCTGGTGGAGGATAATCTGACTTCCTTAGGGCCCAGGACCTCTAAACTATGATTATTCATGGACCTTAAGGTCCTCTGCGAGGCATACCAGGAGAGGCGGTCCCGTAAATTCGAGGGCCCCTGGAAGGGGGCAGGTTGGGGCAGAAAGGGTTGGGGGTGACCTGGAACGCAATCTCCATTCAAACAGTTGCCTGTACTATTCCCAGAAATCACTGGGAAGAGGGATTGATTGTTAAACCACTCTGGGAATTGTAGCTTCCCGAAGCCTTTGCGGTCACAAAATATGGCGTCAGGAGACACTTGTGACTTACCTGTACTACGGACGCAGGTGGCGCTGTGGTCTAAACCACTGAGCCTCTTGGGCTTGCCAATCGGAAGGTCAGCAGTTCGAATCCCCGCAAGGGGGTGAGTTCCCATTGCTCTTTCCCAGCTTCTGCCAACTTAGTAGTTTGAAAGCACCCCAGTGCAAGTAGATAAATAGATACCACTGCGGCAGAAAGGTAAACGGCATTTCTGTGTGCTCTGGCACTCATCACAGTGTCCCATTGCGCCAGAAGCAGTTTAGTCATGCTGGCCACATGACCCGGAAAGCTGTCTGCCGACACATGCTGGCTCCCTCAGTCTGAAAATGAGATGAGCACCACAACCCCTTAGTTGCCTTTGACAGGACTTCACCATCCAGTGGTCCTTTACTTTTTTTTTTTTACCTGTACTATATGAAATAAAACAGGGATGCAGGTGGCGGTGTAGTCTAAACCACTGAGCCTAGGGCTTGCCAATCGGAAGGTCAGCAGTTCGAATCCCTGTGACGGCGTGAGCTCCCACTGCTCAGTCCCAACTCCTGCCCACCTAGCAGTTCGAATGCACGTCAAGTGCAAGTAGTTAAATAGGTATCGCTCTGGCCTGAAGGTGAACAGCGTTTCCGTGCGCTGCTCTGGTTCGCCAGAAACGGCTTAGTCATGCTGGCCACATGACCTGGAAGCTGTCTGCGGACAAACGCCGGCTCCCTTGGCCTATAGAGAAAGATGAGCGTGCAACCCCAGAGTCGTCCGCGACTGGGCCTAATGGTCAGGGGTACCTTTACCTTTATATGTGATGAAACTGTAGAGATGCATGCACAGTTTTGAAAACATGTGGAAGTCTAGCTCAGTCCTTTACAGATACAGAGATTCATGCAGCAATGTCACTCCATGAAGTCCCCAAACATGACTTCCCCTCTCTCTCCTCCCACGCTGTGCCCCTAGGTAAAGGTAAAGGGACCCCTGACCATTAGGTCCAGTTGCGGACAACTCTGAGGTTGTGGCGCTCATCTCGCTTTACTGGCCAAGGGAGCCGGTGTACATGTAGCCAGCATGACTAAGCCACTTCTGGCAAACCAGAGCTGTGCATGGAAATGCCCTTTACCTTCCTGCTGGAGCAGTACCTATTTATCTACTTGCACTTGACGTGCATTTGAACTGCTAGATGGGCAGGAGCAGGGACCGAGCAACGGGAGCTCACCCCGTCGTGGGGATTCGAACCTCCGACTTTCTGATCAGCAAGCCCTAGGCTCTATGGTTTAGACCACAGATCCACCCATGTCCCTCCTACACTGTCCCCTTACTTCCCCCCAAATCTGTGGGTGCAGTGGATGCTTATGGAGTGCTCAAGGTGAGAGGAAGGGAATGTTCTGTTTTGTCCATGGACGTTGTTTCACTTGCGCTGTGACTTCGCTGGATTCAACAACATTTTTCTCAGATGAGTCTTCTTGCTTTGCCCCTGTGCTAAAGCTCACTCTACAAGTTTATTCCAGAGAGCTAGGCTTTCTATTCTTCGTTTAAACCCAGCTGGACACTGCAAGCATGGAGCTGTCTTTTTTTTTTTTTTTTTTTGTCTCTGGAAAGAGAAGACTGTCCCCTGTGTGACATAGGACTAATGCCTTGGTTCCATGTAGTAGATTTTTTTTTATGTTTATTTTTGTTTTTGAAATACCAATAATAGTAATTGCAGCATTTTTGGCAATCGTTCTCAGCTGTCAGCACATAATTTGGCATTGCAGCAGTTCGCAAACAGTAATAATTATGTAAATGTTTGTGTGCCGAATGAACAACTGTCATTGGCGATAATGTTCCGTCAAGTTATGGGCTTAACAAACCTTATTCAGCATTTTTTTATTTGAAATGGGAGCAGGGCAATTTAAATCATCACAGGCCATGTTTTCGCTTTTAATTAGATTAAAACGTGGCTGGGGCTGCAATCCGCCAAGCTGTGAAACCGGGTTGCTTGGATTGATCCTGAACACACACCCTGATATTATAGATACAAGACACAGCGATGGTGGGGCTCAGAGTAGGGATGTGTGCCATGTCATTGCTATAATGTGGGGCTCACTGACCTTTTTAATCCTGTGGGCACATATGGGGTTTTGAGTGAGTGCTAGGGGCACCATCCTTTCTGGTCACAGAGACAGAGAGAAAGCTCTTCATTTTTCCAAGGGATCTGAGACCAGGTCAGATCCAGTAGAATTAATTGGAGCCTCGAAAAAGCACATAGAGCTTTCCCACCTCCTGCTTCAGCTCTGGGTACTTTTCAGAGATGGAAGGGGTAATCACCTCACAACTTCATGGCCAGAGAAGATGCCCATTGTGTTCACAGACGCCATACAGTGGTACCTCAGGTAACAGACACTTCATGTTACAGACACTTCAGATTACAGATGCTTTAGGTTACAGACTCTGCTAACCCAGAAATAGTACCTCGGGTTAAGAACTTTGCTTCAGGATGAGAACAGAAATCACGTGGCGGCAGCGGAAGGCCCCATTGGCTAAAGTGGTGTTTCAGGTTAAGAACAGTTTCAGGTTAAGAACGGACCTCCGGAACGAATTAAGTACATAACCAGAGGTACCACTGTAATACTAGAATCATGCGTCATCCAATGAAACTGGAGAAAGAAGCTGGATAATTGGGATCAGCTAAAAGGAAATACAGTGGTACCTCTGGTTATGTACTTAATTCGTTCCGGAGGTCCGTTCTTAACCTAAAACTGTTCTTAACCTGAGGTACCACTTTAGCTAATGGGGCCTCCAGTTGCTGCCGCACCGCACGATTTCTGTTCTCATCCTGAGGTAAAGTTCTTAACCCAAGGTACTACTTCTGGGTTAGTGGATTCTGTAACCCGAAGTGTTTGTAATCCAAAGCATTTGTAACCCAAGGTACCACTGTATAGGCAAGAGAGAGAAAGAGAGAGAAACACAATTCCCCTCTGCTATCATTCTGGTTGTCCCTTTTCCTATAGCCCCCTTGTAAGTGATCCCGGTTACAAAAAGATAGATAGATAGATGATAGATAGATAGATAGATAGATAGATAGATAGATAGATGATAGATAGATAGATAGATAGATAGATAGATAGATAGATAGATAGATAGAGATAGATGATAGATAGATAGATAGATGATAGATGATATAGATAGATGATAGATATAGATATAGGTTTCATATAGATTCATATAGATATAGATAGATGATAGATAGATTAGATGATAGATAGATAGATAGATAGATAGATAGATAGATAGATGATAGATAGATAGATAGATGATTGATGATGATGATGATGATGATGATGATGATGATGATGATGATATTATTTATATGCCACCCATCTGACTGGGTTGCCCCAGTCACTCTGGGCGGCTCCCAACAGAATATTAGAAACACAATTAAACATCAAATATTAAAAACTTCTGTATACAGTGTTACCTCGGATTACATATGCTTCAGGTTACATAAGCTTCAAGTTACAGACTCCGCTAACCCAGAAATAGTACCTTGGGTTAAGAACTTTGTTTCAGGATGAGAACAGAAATCATGCAGTGGTGGCACAGCAGCAGCAGGAGGCCCCATTAGCTAAAGTGGTGCTTCAAGTTAAGAACAGTTTCAGGTTAAGAACAGACATCTGGAACGAATTAAGTACTTAACCCGAGGTACCACTGTACAGGGCTGCCTTCAGATATCTTCTAAAAGTCAGGAGATTCATAGATTCGGTGCTGTTTTTTCTAGAAAATGGGATGCCAGAACTCATCATGAATTCCTCTCTTGTTCTATTAAAATGGTAATGGTGCCCATCTGAGAGGTGCTGGAACTGAGTTTTGACTGAAAAATTATAGGCAGACAGACAGACAGACAGACAGACAGATAGAAACTGACACAAAGAATATGTAAGACCTCATGAGCATTATGTTTGTGTGAAATGGTTCATCTATAAACATATTCTGCTGAGTACTTAGCACAAATCTTTGCAGAACAGAGCAGAGGTAGTTCGATTCCTATTTATTTTAATAATAATGAAAATATCTTTACTGCCCTTTTGGATTCCTCCCTCTCCCCCCCCCCCCCCGCTTGTAATTGCAAAGATTTTTTATTGGATGAATGATTTGCAACGCACAGTAATATGCAGCTCCCTTTGCCGGTATTATCTCGAGAGCAAAGCACAGCCTTAATGATGTTTACGCTTGTAAAAATAAAGCATCATAAAAATGCAAGCGGGTAGCACAGGGTGATATCTCCTTCCTGACAAATCGCTCGCAATGAAAACCATTCCTCTGCTGGCCTATCTGAAAGGACAGATCCACAAGAACGCCCCAGAAAAGGCTCTCTTTGGGGGTTAATTTATGAGATTCCCTTTACGGAAGAGGTCAAATGACATTCAGTTAGCCCAGGCGAGCTAAATGGAGCCTCCAGCTTCAGAGGCATATACCCCTAAATATCAGCTGCTAAGGTCAAACAATGAGGGGGGTAGTTATAGAATCATAGAATTGTAGAATTGGAAGGGACAATAGGTCATCTAAGTTCAAAACCTTTATACTCCTTGGATTCCTGGAATAATCTGACTGACCACTGCTGACGAACCAGACAGAAAGCAGGTTCCTATACGCCAATTTTGCCTAATGTTCTTTCGAAGCACATTCCAAGGGGCCACCACACAGAAGGTCCTCCTCTTAGAGCAGCGGTTCTCAACCTGTGGGTCCCCAGATGTTGTTGGACTACAACTCCCATCATCCCTGAGCTCTGGCCTTGCTAGCTAGAGGTGATGGGAGTTGTAGTCCAACAACATCTGGGGGGACCCACAGGTTGAGAAAGGCTCTCTTAGAGGATGTTGGACAACCCTGAGTAGCACAGGGCATTGCGAAAAGTGTCTTTCTTGGGGATCGAAATGACAGGACTGGGGTATGTTCCTGAATGTAACCTTTTTTGAAGTTCCCCAGGGCTTTATATGCCAATAAAGGTAAAGGGACCCCTGACCATTAGGTCCAGTCGTGGCCGACTCTGGGGTTGCGGCGCTCATCTTGCTTTATTGGTCGAGGGAGCCGGCGTACAGCTTCCGGGTCATGTGGCCAGCATGACTAAGCCTCTTCTGGCGAACCAGAGCAGCGCATGGAAATGCCATTTACCTTCCCGCTGGAACGGTACCTATTTATCTACTTGCACTTTGACGTGCATTTGAACTGCTAGGTTGGCAGGAGCAGGGACCGAGCAACAGGAGCTCACCCTGTCGCAGGGATTCGAACCGCCGACCTTCTGATCAGCAAGTCCTAGGCTCTGTGGTTTAACCCACAGCGCCACCTGCGTCCCTTATATGCCAATAGCAAGGCCATAAACTTGGCTCACATGAAAAGCTAGTACCTGCACCCTCTTTAACAGCCTCACTGCTCCATTCTGCACTGGCTATAGCTTCCAGAGCAACTATAAGTAAAAACCCTACATAGAATGCATTGCCGTAACTCGGTCTGTAATTTACCAAACGCCTGGACTGTCATAGATTTATTCCCAGGGACAAGCGTATGGGCAGTGTTAAAGGTGTTAGGGATGTAGACCCAACTCAGAAAGGGAGGCTACTATGCCATTCCCCCTCCCCACAGAAAAATCCTGGAGCTCAGTCCATCAGAGATCTCACCCAGGTGCCTGAATTTCCAATGCCAACTGAGAAGTTCTGCCTTTGCTTGAGCTGCGGTTCAATTCCCCCTGCACAATTCATGAATCAAGTCAAGGAGCCTGAGACTCTTGTTTCCAGGGAGCCTAGCTACTTGTTAGACTTCAAGAAGAGAAAGGGCAGCTGCTCTGATTTTCCCAGCCCATGCTTCAGCCATAAGAAATCTAGACAGGTGCCCTTTGCTTAGCGCTATGCGGGGGGTTTGGGGGGAGGGGGCACAATGGAAGGGACGGGGGGAATAGGTATCTGTGGACATGTGGCCTTTCTACAGCCAGAGGGCTACATATCAGTATTATGAGAGTCATAGAACGTGCAGGTGACCTGTCGTTCCTACTAACATCTGGGAAATGGCTGGGTATTATGTTTCTGAAGTGAGGCTCTCCATTTGTTTCTCTGTCCCCAGCATGCCCCAGAAGATCTTTTGCATAAGGGACTGTGGCGATCATACAGGGTCCCCAGATGTTTGACGGTCTATTGATCCCTGTGCCACCACTGTGATTGCCTCCTCGCTGCCACCACCCCATTTCTCACGGGGACATACAGAGTCCAGACAGTTGTTAACATTAACAAATAATCAAGTTTATTTTTAAATGCAGGAACAAGCTTATGGTTTCAGTTAGTTTTTCTTGACAGTTTCTTAATCATAGTTCCTAACAACTTCAAACTGATTATCCCAACTATCTATCTGACTCCACCTAACAGTTCCTCTCACTCTCTCACATTAAAACTAGACCAACCCACAGACTTATCCTCCCTCTTCCTTCTCCAACTCCCAACTGACTTCCAAACAACTCCAACTCTAACTCCTCCCCTTGGGTTCCCACTGGCCAATCACTTCACACTCATTTAACCCTTTCCTTATGACCCACCTAGGAGGGCAAACGCCACAGGGACCAATCTCACCTAATGAGCCATCCAGGCTTTTCCTCCATTGCAATCCAAAGATTGGTTAATTAGGGAGTTAACTGCAGGCAAAATACCATTCCAGTTTCTGAAGCAACGTGCATGGATGTCTGCGTATTTCTGAGAGAGTGTGTATTAAGCCACTGAGTGCCAATTGGGAGAGCGCTGTTGCACGCAAGTTCTGCTCACATTCTTCTCACAGGAATCTGGTTGGCCACTGTGAGAACAGGATGCTGGTCCGGGTGGGCCTTAGGCCTGCTTCAGAGGGACTCTTCGTATGTTCTTGTGAGAAAGAGTTCTGTGTGACTCAGAAACCTGCACATTGCATTGGATCTATTTGTTGATTATAATAACACTATTATGTTTCATCCCCATGGGGTATATGAGGTGTTAAGGGAGGGGTAGTATCTCTATCGGAGCAATGATTCTTTTCTTTTTTTTCAAAAAAAATTTATTGCTTTTCAACATTTATCACAAAAGTAACACAATACACACACACACAAAAAGAAACACACCACACATTAATAAACTAAACATACAGAAAAAAGAAAAAAGATTCTCTCTTCAAATATCAAACTTTCATCACATTGATAACAGACTTCCTCAAATCCCCTCTAACTGAATTTCATTATGTCACCTTTATAACAGTTCTCCAAGTTCATATTTCTAATAATATTAACTCCTTTCATTTACTAACTTCTTCTCCTTTATTAATATTCTAATCCTTAATATTTACTACCACATATCCTTATTCTACCCCAAGCCTATTTGTTACTTCCAAGAATTTTCTATTTATCTAAGCGATGATTCTCCAACATCAACTTCGTTGGACTGGTCATGTTGTGCGGATGCCTGATTACCGTCTTCCAAAGCTACTACTCTATTCCAAACTTAAAAATGGAAAGCGTAATGCTGGTGGTCAACAAAAGAGGTTCAAAGACGCTTTCAAGGCAAATCTTTTAAAATGTAGTATACACACTGACAACTGGGAAACACTGGCCTGCGAGCGCTTCAATTGGAGAACAGCCTTTACCAAAGGTGTCATGGGCTTTGAAGACGCTTGAACTCAGGACAAAAGGGAGAAACGTGCTAAGAGGAAGATCTGTTTGACAAACCCTCACCAAGAACAATTCCCACCTGGAAACCTGCAATATGTCCCCACTATGGAAGGACATGTGGATTCAGAATTGGCATCCACAGTCACTTACGGATCCACTGTTAAAACCGTGTTTATGGAAGAGAATCTTACTCAGCTATGAGTGATCACCAAAGAAGAAAGAATAATACCTATGGTCTGGGGCACCATATGGGGCAGTTTGTCCATCTTTGGTCTTCATCCTGCACTCAGTTCCCACCTGTGGCTCCTAGAAGCTGTCAGCATGCGGCAGCGTGCTATTGTTTTACGATCTATTGTAGAATCGTAGAAGGGACCGCAAGGGTCATCAAGTCCAACCTCCTGCAATGCAGGAATCTTTCCCCCAACGTGGAGCTCAAAAGTACGTCCCTGAGATTATGAGTCTCATGCGCTACCAAATGAGCTATACCAGCTGGGATACATTGCATGACTGGGGGAATTCGCACTGAATGTGGCCCCCCAAGCCTCTCTATCTGGGCCACAGAGTTCGCTCCAAGCCACACACCTTACTTGAAACCCAATCCCTTGATCGATCCAAAAGGATTGCCTTTTTCATCTGGAAAAGGTATAATCCCACCCCCCTGCAGTCAGAAGTGGTACATGCCAGCACTTTGCAAGTCATGTGAGATTGCTGGTGGTGTGGCTGGGCTATTTATAGGGAGAGACTGTGAGCACACAGAAATGCTACCTGTCCCCGCATCGCGAGCACCAAAAAGTCTGTGCTCTGTTGTATTCCGTGTCTGCATTCACTCTGAGCTGGGAAAGCGATGGAGAATTAATCTGGCTGTCGGGTTTGGCTCCAGTTTAACTGCTTTGGAATAACGATAAGGGGCCATTTCAAAACCAGCGGAACAGCTGCAAAGTAAGTGTGTGAAAAGGAAGTGAAGTATGACTCCTCGTCGCTGGATAGCCATTAATGCACAGATTAACGACCTTTGAGGTGCTTTTGGAAACACAAATATCAGCACAAATGTATTCTAAGGAACAGCAAGCTAGGGTGGATCGTATCAAAACATATTGCTCAATGTGGTTGTGAGCCTTTGGAATCAAGATGAGGTTATCTAACGGTGGCAAAGAACAGGCGCAACCCCCAATATTTATGCATTTTTGCTTCTGAAAATCGAAGCACACTGAGACTTTGTAAGCCGAAAAATTTTCATGCAGGGAAAATTTCATTTGGCCGAATGGGTTTGCGTCTAACCTCTTTTCGTTTGGGACAGTAGTCCCTCCACACACAAACACATACACGTCACACAATTCCTGCACACCTGTCTGTAAACACACTCAGCCCTCTCTCTGCCTCTTGCAAATTCTGTTGCTGAGCTCCAACTGCAGTACAGTGGTTCCTCGGGTTACATACGCTTCAGGTTACAGACTCTGCTAACCCAGAAATAGTACCTCGGGTTAAGAACTTTGCTTCAGGATGAGAACAGAAATCGTGCTCCATCGGCACGGGAGCAGCGGGAGGCCCCATTAGCTAAAGTGGTGCTTCAGGTTAAGAACAGTTTCAGGTTAAGAACAGACCTCCAGAACGAATTAAGTACTTAACCTGAGATACCACTGTATAGATGCCACGGCTGAGATATGAGGCTTGAGTTATGCTAGGGCTGACATACTTCTGGAATTTCTCGGATATATCCAGGATACATCCGTCAGAAACAGTGTCTGGGTGGAATTTCTGTAAATAATTTAAAATGTCCGTGAAACAACTATGTCCCCCCCAAATTTCCAGTTTTTGAAATATGGCAACCCTAAATTATGCCATTGCCTTAGCACCAGAGGGGGGAAGCACTGGGCACCAGCCAGAAAAAGCCCTCTTCCTGATGGTTGCCACTGGAAAACACTGTATTCTGAAGAAATGCAAAAGGTCCACCTGTGACATTAAATAGGATAGCCTGTTCACACATGCAAGTCGTCATCACTCCAGTCGGCGAGCGTGTAATGTGTGAACCAACCTCTGGCTCTTTTGAAGCCCCGCAAATGGAGCACATGGAATGAATTAAATCAAGAAGTTTAATGGGCTCCTCTTTCCTTGCCTGGCTTTCCACCTTTTGCTATCTATTGTCGCAGATTCTGAACTACTTGAAATTAACTGTGATAAGATCCCTCGTTGGAATTTACTAACTACGGGGCGTTGACAGATAAATCTAAGTGTCCTGCCCCATTAATTAACTCGAGATTTATTCATTTATCAAGACTCCCGAAACAGGCATGTTTAATTGCCCTCTTTATTAATGTTTCTAAGAAAGCTCTAGCATTTTACTGGCATTTAAATGAGGGCTCCAACAAGATGTGGTATCAATTAATGGTCTTGTTAAAAGTCAGACGGCGTTTTTACAACGCCAGCCCGACTCCCTCGCACCCCCACCAACCCACTTCGAACAATCATGGAAACGCGTTTCGCAGACCAGAAGGGGTTAGAAAGCGCATCTCTTCTGTTTGTGATGTTCTGCCAATACTTTGAACAACAAACTCCCACCACAATCCTCCTTCCAAAAGCCTAACTGCATGTGAAGCTCAGTCACGTCTCCTGTCCCTTCTGATGACTTTTCTTTTTTTAATGCAGCCATGGAGACTGCAATCTTCCTCCCCTTTGCAGCTTCTGCACTTAAAAAAACACTTCCTCCCCCCCTGAGCTGCTTTTCAGAGAGGAAAGGGTTAAGTTGAGAAGCCCACATGCAGCTGCCTTTTGCTGGGTGTTTCACATCCGGTCTAACGATTGCCACTTTTCTATTGTCCCAGGCAGTGCTTTTCTTCTAGGGAAAAAAAGTTGCCGGTACCACGAATCAGGATGGAGGATTGATAGGGTTGTGTGTGTAGAAACTCGCCTTCTGTACAAAGGTGAAATGTACGTGCATTGCTCTGCCTCTGGCCCTGCCCACCACTGCTGCCTGGCCCTCGGAAGCTTGCCTAGGAAGGAATGTGGCTCTCAGAGCACAAATGGTTCACCAGCCCTGGCCTAGATGGATGCTTGGCCTGATCCTGCCAGGCTTCTCCTTATGTGGTCCAAAGTTGCTCATCCAACTCATGTATCTGGAGATGAATAGAATAGAATAGAATAGAATAGAATAGAATAGAATAGAATAGAATAGAATAGAATAGAATTTATTATTTATACCCCACCCATCTGGCTGGGTCTCCCCAGCTACTCTGGGAGGCTTCCAACAAAGTATTAAAATACAGTGGCCTATTAAACATTAAAAGCTTCCCTAAATAGGGCTTCCTTCAGATGTCTTCTGAAAGTCTGGTAGTTGTTGTTCTCTTTGACATCTGGTGGGAGGGCGTTCCACAGGGCAGGTGCCACTACCGAGAAGCCCTCTGCCTGGTTCCCCTGTAACTTGGCTTCTTGCAGTGAGGGAACCACCAGAAGGCCCTCGGAGCTGGAACTCAGCGTCCGGGCAGAACGATGGGGGTGAAGACGCTCCTTTAGGTATACTGGACTGAGACCGTTTAGGGCTTTAAAGGTCAGCAGCAACACTTTGAATTGTGCTCAGAAACGTACTGGGAGCCAATGTAGGTCTTTCAAGACCGGTGTTATGTGGTCTCGGCGGCCACTCCCAGTCACCAGTCTAGCTGCCGCATTCTGGATTATAGGAAAGAAGCAAGACTCTCAAGTCTTGCGAGGGGCTGCTGAAGCAACCAGGCATCTGCTCTGTGCCACCAGCTTCTGTCATGTTGGATCAGCTCAAGCAGACTCTCCTGCCTTCTCTCCCTCCCTCCTCCCTGGTCCTCCATTTCCCTGTCTCTACAGATCCTCTCCCTGCTCTAATCAGGCTTTTACAGCCTCGCTTGCAGCACAGCCTCTCTCGCCAGGAGTCAGGCTGTCCTGACTTTCGGCTGAGATCTCAGACTCCCACCAAACAGCCTCTATTTCTCCGGGCATGTGGTCAGCATGAACTCGGCGCGCTCTCCTCCCGGAGCCAAGGAAGGAGAGGAGACCGAAAAAAGCCATCATTATGTGCGTTCCTTAAGAAACCGCCTAGAAAATTAGAAGGCACGGCAGAAGAGCTCAAAGCAACCTCTCTCTCTCCTTCTCTCTGAACCTGTTCACTTGAGATTATCATGGACAAATTAGGGAGGCTATGAATGAGAGTGGCCTTAGGCTAAGCTGCCCTGTAAGGGTGTGTGTGTGTGTGTGTGTGTGTGTGTGTGTGTGTTGTGCTGGGTAGAAATCAGGGCCCCAGGGCCACACCAGAGCCCACTGCCAATTCCTGCCCATGCCTCCCCTTCATTTTGTGGGTCCTTTTCTCAGGTAGCGCTTGTCAACCTGGGAAGGGAGCCCAGGTAGGAGGAGGAAGACTCTGATCCTAAACCTCAGCAGTCTTATGGCTATACTCATGCATGCTTTAGCTGAGATTCCAACATTGCAGGGACGAGATGACCCTTGCGGTCCCTTCTGGTTCTACAGTTCTATGATTCTATGAGAACGGCTTCAAGAGTAAACCCCAAGGAAAACTCCATACCCGCTGCCTTGGAGGATATCTCTGGGAAGAGAAAGGGCTAAGGAGTAAACCCTAAACAAATCTGGAAGAAGAAGAGAAAGAAGAGTTTGGATTTGTTATCCCGCTTTATCACTACCCGAAGGAGTCTCAAAGCGGCTAACAATCTCCTTTCCCTTCCTCCCCCACAACAAACACTCTGTAAGGTGAGTGGGGCTGAGAGACTTCAGAGAAGTGTGACTAGCCCAAGGTCACCCAGCAGCTGCATGTGGAGGAGTGGAGACGCGAACCTGGTTCACCAGATTACGAGTCTACTGCTCTTAACCACACCACCACACTGGCTCTCTTAGGAGTCCTTAAGACAGTTGGATGGTGTCGTGTACAGACAGAGGGCCTTCTCGGTAGTGGCACCCGCCCTGTGGAACGCCCTCCCACCAGATGTCAAAGAGAAGAACAACTACCAGACTTTTAGAAGACATCTGAAGGCAGCCCTGTTTAGGGAAGCTTTTAATGTTTAACAGACCGCTGTATTTTAATACTCTGTTGGAAGCCACCCAGAGTGGCTGGGTAAACCCAGCCAGATGGGGGGGGTATAAATAATAAATTCTATTCTATTCTATTCTATTCTATTCTATTCTATTCTATTCTATTCTATTCTATTCTATTCTCCTTACTGAAACTCCTGCAGCCAAGTTGTTGCCAAATGCATTGCTCTGATGGACTGCATCAGTGAGGCTGAGAGGAGAGTCTTGTTGTCTGAGTAGCCCAGGACCTCCATACACCCTGCCCAGGTTTTTACTCCAAAGAGGCCACTTTGGTGATGCTAAGACAGCAAAAACAACTCAGCAGGCAGCAGCAACAAGTTACTGGTCTCTGCAGCTGCAGCAGGCACTGTGATCATCAGGAATTTACCTTCACCTCCAGAGGTGCGCTCCATTGTCACTCGAGACAGACGGACACCAACGGCCACAACTCTGAGTAGCACCGTCCAAAAGCAAAAGGAGTATTCTCCTACCTTTAGAAATGCCAGTCTGTATTCAGTACAGCATCCCATAACCCTGCATGCATTTCTGCCTGTGCAATGGAACTTCCCTCCCCAGCTTATGCCACCCTCCCCGTCCCCACCAAAAAAATCTGCTTTCATTCTTTTAAGTGTCCTATTTCCAGTTCTGTGGCAGTTCCAGTTGCTACATGCAACCATAGCAACCCAAAAGTTCCGTAGCTATGGGAACCTTGTGCTTTGTGTGTTGTCTTAGACCCAACTGCTACCACAATGTAAGTTCACAACCAAGAGGTCCCACATAGGAACACAGGATGCTTGCCCTACACCAAGTCAGGAGCATCAGGTCATCTAGTTCAATATTGTCTACACTGACGGGCAGGGTCTCAGGCTTCTCTCCCAGGGTTCTCTCTCAACTCTACTTTGAGATGCCGGGGATTGAACCGGAGACCTTCTGCATGCAAGACAGATGCTCAGCTACTGAGCTATGGCCCTTCACCTTTCCAGGGACCCTCCTAGCAAGCCAACCCAAGCCTTCGCCTCTTAATAATGTTACAAAAGTGGGGTGCTTCCTCCTTTCTCTGCCACGTGGTGGCAAGAGCCCCTGCGGGTCCGGGTACTCACTCAGGGTTTGTGGTCCTTTGCAGAATCGAGACACGGCGAAGACAGCTGTAGCTTTAAGAAATATGGTTTATTCACCTATTTACACCTTCTGTCTGCATGGAGGGAGTCCAGATCTTACAGCATGGTCATTTCAACAACAACAACAACAATTTATTTATACCCCACCCATCTTGCTGGGTTTCCCCATTCACTCTGGGCAGCTTTCAACAGAATATTAAAATACAATAATCTATTAAACATTAAAAGCTTCTCTAAACAGGGCTGCCTTCAGGTGTCTTCTAAAAGTCCGGTAGTTGTTCTTCTCTTTGACATCTGGTGGGAGGGCGTTCCACAGGGCGGGTGCCACTACCGAGAAGGCCCTCTGCCTGGTTCTCTGTAACTTGGCTTCTCGCAGCGAGGGAACCGCCAGAAGGCCCTCAGCGCTGGACCTCAGCGTCTGGGCAGAACAATGGGGGTAGCAACGCTCCTTCAGGTCCTGGCCCCCAACAGCAGTGCAGTCCAGGAGTCCAAGGCATCTCTCCAAGCCTGCCTTCAGCCAGCCTGCCCAAGGTGGATCCCAATCTTTCTTCCTCCTCCTCCTTCTTCCCAGAACACCTTGCTAAAAACTCTCTTTTCCTGTCACCTCACACCCAGTTACCCTGGCCAGCTTTCCAACTCCCCCCCCCCGACTCTGTTCACACCTTGGAGCAAAGTGGGGAGGGCAATTCTCTTGCATTGCCAATGTCTCTCAGTGGATCTACCATATTTTTCGCTCTATAGGACACACTTTTTCCCCTCCAAAAATGAAGGGGAAATGTGTGTGCGTCCTATGGAGTGAATGCAGGCTTCAGGCAGCTATCCGCAAGCCTTCTGAGCACGGCGGGAGTTCCCGTCGGGCTCCGAAGGCTTGCGGATAGCAGCCTGTTCTGGGGGCTGGGGTCGGGGGAAGCTCGGGCTGGGGGGGGGGGAAATAAACATTTTTTTCTTTATTTCCCCCCCCCCTAAAAACTAGGAGCGCCCTATGGTCCGGTGTGCCCTATGGAGCGAAAAATACGGTATATTGTTTTTTAATAGTCCTCACTTGGCCACGTCGTTTTGCACAGGCTAGCCCAAGAATTCCTCTGCAGCTTGTGTTTCTCCTTTCACATCCCAAATCATCAAAATCCTGCCATTTATTGATTTTTAGGGTTGGGGGGGGGTTCCCCTCCCAAATCTATAACACCAACAACAAAAAGGCAGCTCTTAGATTGCCATCGCAGCAGCAACATTGGCATTCCAATTCTCTCACCTCCCTCTCTTTTCATGCTCTGATTATATACTTGTCAGGTCAATATAGCCCATCTGCTTTTTGGATGATTCTAGCGCTGCACGCATTAAATTAAACTAGATTTGATCAGTTAATCTTCATCAAACATACAATCTATTTCTCCTCCTTTGTGGTGCTGCGCAGAGTGAATTACCAAACCCTGACATGCTACTGATCCTCACGGGACGGCGAGAGCACATTTAATAATGCCAAATTAAACTTGTCTTTATTATCAACTATTATACGTGACAAAACAGGCAATTTGCTCTCCGTCTAATGCAGACCTCGGCTGAACTCGGCTGTGTTCCCTCCCACACTGGGGACATGATGGAGGTTTGTAAAGTTGTGGAACATCTGGAGGAAAAGGAAGTTTTTCGCCCTCTCTCGTGATCACACAGCTCCAGAGGAAGAAAGCCACTTCTAGAATCACTGAGAGCTGCTGCCAGTCTGTGTAGACAATACTGAGGTAGATGGACCAATGGTATAAGGCAGAATTTCTATGTTCCTATGATCGCCCATTCAAGCCAGTGGGCAGACACTTCAAAACACTTCACACATTTACTTCAAGGACTCATTTCCAAAACACGGTGCTGAGAGCCAGAAGAACTGGCTCCATTTTCAATGGGGTGCTCAGCAAAGTGCCCCCGATAGACCCACTTCTTTGACAATTGGCCCCAAACTGTGGGCTGTCAAAGCAGCCTTGGACACAAGCCACCACAATGGCCTGGTGATGTGTGCAAGACAGCGTTGCTTGGGAAATGAAATGGATGTCCCCGCTGAGCCCCAGAGCACTGTGGGAAATTCAACATGGAGGTTCAAAGACACCAGATTCCTGTTAAGGCCCTCATTATATAACCAGTGTCCTCCTGATTCTTTATCAGAAGGGCTGACCATGTTCTTGAGTTTGGGGAGCCAGTTCTTCCTCAGCCTTTCGGGGTTGCCCTTCCCAGTCATGACATCACTGCTCTCCAACCATAGAGAGACTCTGTTGGAAGGGACTATATCTCAGAAGTGTGGGATGTGAAACACAGAAGCAGTCAAGTTCAACATTCCTAGAGTGAACATGTTTACACATGGGGAGGAATGTTTGTCCAGCCAGCAGGTAAACTTCCTGTTTCCTTCTGGGTTGGGACAGACTTCCTCTGCATGTGACCAGAGGTGGGTGTGGCCTCACCTGTGCAGGTAATGACAAAAGCACAGGGCAGGGCAGCCATCTCTCTCTCTTTGACTACACGCGTCAAAGAAGCAACATCTTCTTAGCCAAAGATGCTCTCTTGGCCTCCAGCCAAGAGAGGACAAAGGGACTGTCTCCTTATGAGATAGTTTCCAGGTGTATGTTACTTTTCTAAGCTAGGTCTGCCTTCTGGGATCCGATTGTGAACAGAATGTGAGTAAACTCTTTTTATACTTTATTAGAAGACTGTGTCATGCCTTATCTTTTATGAGGGAATAAGGGGGAAATACCAGAACAGTTATTATAGAGGCTTTAGCGAGCCCTGAGCAAATGCATCTGCTGTGAGTTTAAAAGGGGGAATGTTACTCTGCTAAATTGTGAGCTTGTTAACACAAGTTGGAAAGGCTATAATCAAACAATATATCCTCTCCTGCATCCCTGAACATTCCCACAAGAAGCAGAGCACATCTCTGACATGGAATAGGTCTCTGGTTGTGTGGCAAGGCATTGCAATCCCACCGCCCCAACCCATCAAAGAAACCACATTAAATTGGATCGAAGAAGGTCACAACCATCGGAGTCAACTCCTATTGGCCATTGGGGCTTTGGCCCCCACAATCAAATATTTGAGGGGGCTGGGGCCCCACAAAGTTAGTGGGCATTCCCTTTCAAATGGGGTGTGTGCCCTGCATCATGTGATCGATTATGTGGGGAAGGAATAATAATAATAATAATAATAATAATAATAATAATAATAATAATAATAATATACTTCTACCCCTCCCAGCTGGCTGGGTTTCCCCAGCCACTCTGTCTGGCTTCCAACAGAAGGTTAAAAATATATTAAAACATCAGTCATTAAAAACCTCCCTGAACAGGGCTGCCTTCAGATCTCTTCTAAATGTCATATAGTTGTTTATTTCTTTGACATCTGATGGGAGGGCGTTCTCCTGGGCCCCCGCAATATTTTATTCAAAATGGCACCCTTGGGTGCAACCTAAAACAACCAGCTGGCCTGCTTGAAGTATCTTCCTATGAGGTCAATCCAGAAGCGAGGAAGTCCTATGACTTACATGGAAAAGGAACACCCTCACCAGGTATGCCAATTTGAGAAGTGCTATGCTCCTAGCATAGATGCGCATAAAACCTGTGTACATCTGAATGCATGTACACATACCCTCCAACATTTCTCTGATGGAAATAGGGACCTCCCATTCCATAATGATAATTTTACCATTTATACCCCACACATCTTACTGGGTTGCCCCAGCCACTCTGGGCAGCTTCCAATATATAGAAAAACATAATAATTTTTTTAAAAAAACTCTTCCCTATACAGGATTGCCTTCAGATGGTTTGGGGGTCGGATAACTCCATACCCTTCAGCATTTCTCCAATGAAAATACCACAAAATAGGGACATCCTAAGGAAACGTGAAGGAACGCAGGTGGCGCTGTGGGTTAAACCACAGAACCTAGGACTTTGCCGATCAGAAGATTGGCGGTTCGAATCCCCATGACGGGGTGAGCTCCCGTTGCTCAGTCCCTGCTCCTGCCAACCTAGCAGTTCGAAAGCACGTCAAAGTGCTTCCGGCGGGAAGGTAAACGGCGTTTCCGTGCACTGCTCTGGTTTGCCAGAAGCGGCTTAGTCATGCTGGCCACATGACCCGGAAGCTGTACGCCGGCTCCCTCGGCCAATAAAGCGAGATGAGCGCCGCAACCCCAGAGTCGGTTATGACTGGACCTAATGATCAGGGGTCCCTTTACCTTTAAGGAAAAGTGAGACATTCCAGAATCAAATCAGAAACTGGGACGGCGTCTCTAAATCAGGCAAGTCCCTGGAAAATAGGGACACTTGGAGGGTCTGATGTATGTACAGTCATACCTCATGTTACATTTGCTTCATGATACGTTTTTTCAGGTTGTGTCCCACAACGACCCAGAAGTACCGGAAAGGGTTACATCCGTGTTTCACCACTCGCACATGCGCAGAAGCGCTAAATCATGCCGCGCACCTGCGCAGATACGGCGCTTCAGGTTGCAGGCTTTTCATGTTGCAAACGAGCCTCTGGAACGGATCCCATTTGCAACCAGAGGTACCACTGTACTGTATGTATTGATGCAAATTTAGAGATAACTGCAGTGCATCTCCCCAAGGGGAGAAGACTGGTAAAATCAAGGGCCTTGCTCTGTCTTATTATGGATTGGGGGGAGGTTGTTATGGGGCACGCATTTGCCCTTCATTTTGCAGCTACTTGACCACACTTAATCAACAAACAAACAGCAGCTTCCACCCAGGCAGGGTTTCACAAATATCAGCATAGCCAGCCCCTCATTTTTAATGACCAAAGGCCCCATTTCCTTAGGTGTTACGTTACACACACCAGACATTGCAGAGAACGACCCACCACAAAAGGAAAGCTCCGTTTAGGGGGAATCTGAGGAGCCTCTGCATCAAAGGAGGTCAAAAGGCAAAGGAAATGCCAAGAGGGGTGATCCCAGCCTTAGTGCCTTATCAGCCAGCATAAGGCTACACAATCTTTTAAACTGTAATTAAGCACCATCTATCCAAAGTTAAGCACACACATCCTTTTAATTGTACTTTCCCAATATCATGCCCCATGTTGTACACTCTTAACGTCAACAAAGTTAAACACTCTGAAGGACCAAAATAATGTGATGCAGAATATCTGTGATCAAACTGGATGTCTCTCTCTCTCTCCCTCTCTCTCTCTCTCTCTTTCCCTTTCTCTTTCTCTTTCTCTTTCTCACTCTCACACACTTTCAAATAATTTAACTTGTGTAAACCGCTTTGAGGTGGTGGCTGTTTTTGCAACCAAGCAGCATAAATAGCACTTGCAGGATTTGCTCAGTTGATACAGCATGAGATGGAAAGGGTATAAATAATAAAAGAATAATAATTAAATGATCACTCTGAGCCATGGGCTTTGAGCCTAGGGGTGTGTACGGGAATTGGGCAGGAAAATATCGCTTGGGCATATTTTCGGTGAATTGGCATAATGTCCAGGAAAACTCAGACGTATTGCAAGGTTTGTGTGTGTGTGTGTGTAAATAAATATACAGTGGTACCTCGGGTTAAGAACTTAATTCGTTCTGGAGGTCTGTTCTTAACCTGAAACTGTTCTTAACCTGAGGTACCACTTTAGCTAATGGGGCCTCCTGCTGCCGCCGCACTGCCGGAACACGATTTCTGTTCTCATCCTGAAGCAAAGTTCTTAACCTGAGGTACTATTTCTGGGTTAGCGTAGTCTGTAACCTGAAGCGTCTGTAACCCGAAGTACCACTCTATTAAAAAAAAGTCCCAAAACTCATATTTCTGGGTGAGATGCAACCTTGAGCAAAACAAACAAACAAAAACACCTTTGTCTGGATTTTCACTTCTGGGAGTATGGCAACTGTATTTGAGCCCCACATTGGACAAAAGATTCTTGCATTGCCAGATTCTTGCTTTGCTTCCAACATTTCTCAGTTAAAATTAGGGACGTTCTTTTCTTCATCGGTTTGCTTCTCCCGCGTCTGATCTCGCTGCACATATTGACGTCTGTCACCTTGAGCCAATTGCAACCTCTCCTTGCATTGGACTCAATGACCCTCATGCTCCCTTCTAACTCTACAATTCTATGATTCTGTCCTAGAGAGTTCAGGCCTGGCCTGCCTTCTCATAGCTTTGCATAGCTGTTGAAGAAAACTTGTGGCTGCTGATACCCTCTCCTAGGACAGCTATGCTTTTCTCTTTTTTTGCTGTATCTTTAACAAGAGGAAACGCCTTCCCGGCTTTAAACAGAAGGGAGACAGGTGGCCACAGAATAAAAGGTCTCCAGCATGCAAGAGGCAAGGCAGAAGCCTTCAGCAAAGGTGATTCAGTCGGGGAGCAGAGAGGAGCGCTTGTGCCTGCGAGGATTTAGGTGCTGATACAAGCGTCTCTCTGCTTGCGCATCCATGCAATCTCGGAGGGTGTTCGAAATGCTGAGCAAGGCTGGGCTTTAAAACTGGCCTTACTCGGAGGTCAGAGGCAAGCAACAGCTTCTGAAGACCAGTTGCTTTGAGCCACGGGAAGAGAGTGTGTGTTCTTGTGCTTGTGGGTCCTGCTGCTTGCCACGTCCCCAAAGGCATCTGGCTCAACGCGGTGAGAACAGAGTGCATCACTTCCAACATTTCTCGGATAAAATTAGGGACGTTCTGTTCTGCATCGGTTTGCTTCTCCCGCATCTGATCTCGCTGCACACGTTGACATCTGTCACCTTGAGCCAATTGCAACTTCTCTGCCTAACTTACCTCACAGGGTTGTTGTAAGGTAGGGTTACCTGCTGTCCCCAGTTTCCAGGGACAGTCCCCAGATTTGCAAATCTGTCCCTGGACAAATTCCATCCTTGGAATGTCCCCAGATTTGCAAATCTGTCCCTGGGAGACGTGGCAGCGACAGCCTCAGCAGTCTGGAGGCAGCCTGATAGCACAGTTGGCTCTGGCTGGCTTCAGGAGCTGCCCACCATTTTTCCTTGCTGAAACTTCCAGCATGACAGAAACCAGAGTGCATGGAAATGCTGTCTACCTTCCCACCACAGCAGTACCTATTTATCTACTTGCACTGGCGTGCTTCCGAACTGCTAGGTTGGCAGGAGCTGGGACAGAGCATTGGGAACTCACCCCGTTGAAGGGATTCGAACTGCTGACCTCCTGATTGGCAAGCCCCAGAGGTTCAGTGGTTTAGACCACAGTGCCACCCACATCAAAGCAGTAGAACAATGTGTCCCGTAACTTCATCCCATTATTACCAGTGATTACCGGTAACCAGGCAAGCATATAACTAATTCAGGAAAGTGAATTAGTGTGCATGCATGGGGGAGAAAATAATTCAACTATTATTATTATTAAAAATTATATATCGCCCTTCATCCAAAGAACACAGGGCAGTTGACAACATAAAAATACAAAACAGCACACATATAATGATATAAGGAAGCCTGATAGATAAGTCCTAGTGGACTAATGAAAGGGGTGCATACCTAACTTGCAAAAACACGTATACATTTTTACAGCTTTGAAAAATAGCACAGCCTAAAGATGGCTTTTTCCCAGTAGTGATGTATGGAAGTGAGAGCTGGACCATAAAGAAGGCTGATCGCCGAAGAATTGATACTTTTGAATTCTGGTGCTGGAGGAGACTCTTGAGAGTCCCATGGACTGCAAGAAGATCAAACCTATCCATTCTGAAGGAAATCAGCCCTAAGTGCTCACTGGAAGGACAGATCCTGAAGCTGAGGCTCCAGTACTTTGGCCACCTCATGAGAAGAGAAGACTCCCTGGAAAAGACCCTGATGTTGGGAAAGATGGAGGGCACAAGGAGAAGGGGGCGACAGAGGACGAGATGGTTGGACAGTGTTCTCGAAGCTACCAGCCTGAGTTTGACCAAACTGTGGAAGGCAGTGGAAGACAGGAGTGCCTGGCGTGCTCTGGTCCATGGGGTCACGAAGAGTCGGAGACGACTAAATGACTAAACAACAACAACAAGATGGCTTTCTTTCAAGTTTTTCAAACATTTTCTAAACTTGGACTGGTATCTTGTGGTAAATCAAACATACACACACCTTTACAATGGACAGCAGTACCTCAACAGTTAACTGCATGAGCTGTGAACCGGGGAGGTCTTAGTTTAGCCATGAACTCACTAGCCGTAGCCACATTTCGTGGTAAGTCATGGCTAATGGTTTGCCACGAATGCTCAGACTGCTGCCGCTAGCGAGGGGCAGCGGCGAACTGCAAATGGTCGGAATGAATGGATTTCCACCATCACCACCAATGGATTTTTTCCCCATACATACACCCACCTATCTGGAATCAATAACTGCAAGCCAGCAGATTTGACTCCAAGAAGGTCACTCTGCATGTTTTGACGTGGGTGATTAATTGGACGCGGGAGTCCACATGCGCATAAACGTCAGTGCTGGCAAGACATGCTGCTGTTTCAAAATGAGTCTGCTGGGGATCAAGACTGCTAATTCCCTGCGACCAAAAGGGTAATGCTAACATGGAGATATATGGATTCGATGGGGTGGGTTTTTCTGATGTGGGAAGAATAATGATTAGTGTGAATTTAATGAGCTACTCAAGGATACAGGCAGTGGCGGAGCTTCAAGCTCTGGCGGGGAGGCAGAGGGCAGGCAGGGTGTGGCTGGTGCACATCCCGGGGGCGTGGCACACTGCCCGCAGTGCAGGGGGGCAGCGACGATGACACCCCACCGGGATCATGCCACCAGGGGTGGTGCGCTCCCCCCGCACCCCTGTTCCTCCGCCAGTGGATACGGGAATACATCACATAGGGTTGCCATTTCAAGAAGTAAAAATCCGGAAACAAAAAGCTTTTCTTGGGAAAGTTGTTCAGCTTTTTTGTTTTGGGGGAAATCGCCCAAAGAAAGATGTTGAGCTTTTTGGGAAAGTTTCAAAAGCTCAGACATTTCCTAGAATTCCAACCAGAATCCAGACACAGGCATAACCGGAGTGGAAATGGTGTAATGTAAGTCTGAATTTAACAACAGAAAATTGCAGCTTCCTTTTTAAAAGCATGCCTCTAGTCCTCAGTGTAGTACAGAAAGAGATGAATGTGCATGGGCAAGTCTGCATTGACCAGAAATCGGAAGAGATGGCTTCTTTGCGGAGAATAGTTACTTGTACGTCTTACAGGCCTTAGTTTTTGTCTTCTTGTCTTACACACTAGGGTGGGAGGATGAGTTTATCAGTAGCTACTAGACCCAATGCTACTCTCTGCCTCCACTCTCGGAGGCATCAGGACTTTGAATGCCTGGGAATCACCTGTGGGGAAAATTTGGTGATGCTCAGGTCTTGCTTTCAGGCTTCCCACAGGAGTCACGTTGGCCAGTGTGTGAACAGGATTCTGGAATACATAAGAGCGATAAAGTTTCTGACTGTTCTCACAGTAGGGACGCAGGTGGCGCTGTGGTCTACACCACTGAGTCTCTTGGGCTTGCCGATCAGAAGGTCGGTGGTTCGAATCCCCGTGACGGTGTGAGCTCCCATTGCTCTGTCCCAGCTCCTGCCAACCTAGCAGTTCGGAAGCACACCAGTGCAAGTAGATAAATAGGTACCGCTGTGGCGGGAAGGTAAACGGCATTTCTGTGCACTCTGGTTTCCGTCACAGTGTCCCATTGCAGCAGAAGCAATTTAGTCATGCTGGCCACATGACCCAGAAAGCTGTCTGTGGAGAAACGCCAATTCAGCGATATCTTTTCTCAGAGGAGGCCATGGGTCTTGGCGTGATCCAGCAAGCTCTTCTAATGTTCATCTTACACTTCTGTATGCCTCTTCTTAATTGTTCACCAGTCAAAAAGCTTTCTCCCCAGTTCTGACAGTGGAAAACATACATGGGCAGGTGAGAGGAAGCACTTTGCTGCAGGGAACTCCACTCTCTCCAGAATTTAAACTGGGCTCTATATTTGTTTAACTAGGTTTATATACTGCTTAATCAACATAATCCAGGCGGATTATGTAAAATCACTTGTAATTTCACAAGCACCTCCTCTTCCTGTTGGAGAACGCAACTTCCTGCAGCCTTTTCCTTGAGACTGGCTGGAAGGGGAGGGAGCAACAGCTAGGAGGCTGCTCAGGCAACTTGGGAAGCAAAGTTTCATCCAAGTTTCAGCTCCTGCAGAGAACTGGCTCTGAGGTGCTTCATTTCTCCAACAGGAGGAGGGGAAGGAAATGGAAGTGGAGGTGGCCTGCCATGTGGATGGAGAAGGAGAAGGAGAAGGAGAAGGAGAAGGAGAAGGAGAAGGAGAAGGAGAAGGAGAAGGAGAAGAAGAAGAAGAAGAAGAAGAAGAAGAAGAAGAAGAAGAAGACGACGACGACTTTGGATTTGATATCCAGCTTTATCACTACCCGAAGGAGTCTCCTTTCCCTTCCTCCCCCACAACAAACACTCTGTGAGGTGAAAACAAAAAAATTTTTTCCTTCCAGTAGCACCTTAAAGACCAACTAAGTTAGTTCTTGGTATGAGCTTTCGTGTGCATGCACACTTCTTCAGATACAGTGTGCATGCACACGAAAGCTCATACCAAGAACTAACTTAGTTGGTCTTTAAGGTGCTACTGGAAGGAAAAAAATTTTTTGTTTTGACTATGGCAGACCAACACGGCTACCTTTCTGTATCTGTATCTGTGAGGTGAGTGAGGCTGAGAGACTTCAAAGAAGTGTGACTAGCCCAAGGTCACCCAGCAGCTGCATGTGGAGGAGCAGGGAATCAAACCCGGTTCACCAGATTACGAAACTCCCACTCTTAACCATTACACCACACTAGCTCCCTCTCACCCTCCCAAGGTTGTTAGACTCTAACTCCCATCAGCTTCAGTCCACATGATCAGTGGTCAAGGACGATGGGAGCTGGGAGTCAAGAAAAATTGGGCAGGCGATGGCTATACTACCGAGCAGTTACACATTGAAAAGAGATTTCAGAGAACCTAGGGCTGCCATAAGTCTGGGTTTTCCCAGACACGTCCAGGAATTGGACTGTCAAAATGGCCTCTGGGAGGATTTTCTCCAAATTGGCAAACCTAGATGTACAGCAACCAGGGGCAGAAGAAGGGGGGCGGTGGGGGCGGACCACCCCGGGTATCTTTGCTGGGGGGGGTGACATTTGGCAGTCGCGGGTGGTCAGCGTGCCCAATGTCCACCATTGGCGGCTCGCTCCATCCTTGTGGGAGGCTCGCTCCGCCCCTGACTGCAGGGCGCATGTGCCGCTCCATGCACCCGAGCAGCTATCGTGCACCTGGGAGGCCGCCCTCCATGCCCTGCCCCCCTCAGGACCATGCCCGCCCTGGGCAGTGCGGACATATGCTCCACAGCTGATGGCAACTAGGGCGATTTTTAAAGAAGAACGCTGCTAAAATTCTTTTTCCAAAAAAGCCCAGAAAAGGTCAACAACTTTGTCCAGATTTTCACTTTGGGGAATATGGCAAGCCTACATTCACAGCACTGTGAGCTTCTTTTTGAATTGTATTTGAACAATTTTTCTATCTTTCTTTAAAATTTATAATCCACTCTTCCATAATGGAAGCTTATACAAAGCATTCTCTGGGAGAGGGCGGAGGAGAGAGAGAGAGAGAGAGAGAGAGAGAGAGAGAGAGAGAGAGAGAGAGAGAGAGAGAGAGAGAGAAAGAAAGAAAGAAAGAAAGAAAGATTGATTTTGAAAAACATCATTTAAATGGGTTGGCTTAAAGCAAAATTCATGATGCAAAGACCTGTCAAAACAAGGGTGGGGGAAAGGCAGGGGTGTTTTCTGCCAAGCCTCTACAAATAGTTCAGTCCCTAGTGAAGGCCAGCTGGCCCTCAGGGGGATGGGGAACCACCAGAAGAGGCCCACCAGAGGATCTCAGGTGATTGAGGTGGCATGTAAGGGATCAGAAAAAAGCCTTTTGGTCCTTACTGCTGGTCTTGGCCTTCAGAGTGCTCCATGTTTTCATCCTTGGTTGAAGAGAGTCTAGAATGTGTGCTGGAGGTAAACTATATAATAAAATAGAAACAGCAGCTCTGGGAGGCTGGGAAAGATCCAAAATTGAGCAAAAGGCACCACCTAGAGGTCTAGGAGGAAAATGGACTCTTCAACCTTAAGAAAAGGCCCAGTTTTGAACTACCGGTAATTGCAGATTGCAGTACACCCAGACCAGACCGCTGGCTGCATTGCATTCCATTCCTGTGAGTTTTCCAGCCTTCCAGGACTGGATCCCATTTTTCTTTAAAAGGAAAAAGAAAAACGTTGGATTTGCACCTTTGCACCTGTGCAACTCAGTCACCTCACCCACAGTACCTTTGCCTCTGTTTGCTCAAAAATGGTGGTGGGGGTTGGAAAACCGTGGTGGGAGCCAGGAATCTCCTCTGCTATCAAGACAGAGGAGGTGGCTGAAACCAGCAAATAATGTGTGTCTCTGCAGTGGTGCAAATTCTGCACTGATGAATGGGGTGGGGATCTGACCCTCAGATGAGGCTTTTCTTTGAGGGCTTGAGAGACAAGGCTGGCAAGGGAACAGAGCCTTTTTGGTGGTGGTGCCGACCCCATGGAATTTTTTGACTATCAGTTCTGGGCCTTAAGGCAGAGCTGCCTCACGGAGGGCCAGTCACTATAGAGGTGTTTTGTTTTGTTCCTTACTCACACAACTGGCCCAGTCTGCTCTGGGAACCTTAGTGTCACCTGGTAGCAACATTTCCAGTGGGAGAGATGAGAAGTTCTTAGATCTGCTGAAAAGCCGTCAGATGGCTGCCTCCTTCTGAGCTGTTCCCATTGCAACTACTTCATAATGCAAATTTTAAGGATGGGCACTAAAGTTTGCTTCCCCTCAGCTCTTCTGTTCCTGTCTCTTTTGTCTTTGTGAGTTGGCCCTTGTAGATTAGAAGTCTGCAAGCAGGCACTGCCTTATTTTAATTTACTGTATGTAAGATGCTCTGGGAGCTTTTGTGTCTGAAGAGTAGGGTGCAAATGCTCTAAATAAGAAAGAAAGTGTTAGAAGCTTGTCAATCAAGTTCCTAAGATGTATCCCAAGCAGGAGAAGACATTGAAGCAGCAGCAACAGCACAAAGGTTGCTGCTGGTGATGATGATGAAGAAGAAGAATTGTTGTTTAGTCGTTTAGTCGTGTCCGACTCTTCATGACCCCATGGACCAGAGCACGCCAGGCACTCCTGTCTTCCACTGCCTCCCGCAGTTTGGTCAAACCCTTGCTGGTAGCTTCGAGAACACTGTCCAACCATCTCGTCCTCTGTCGTCCCCTTCTCCTTGTGCCCTCCATCTTTCCCAACATCAGGGTCTTTCCCAGGGAGTCTTCTCTTCTCATGAGGTGGCCAAAGTACTGGAGCCTCAGCTTCAGGATCTGTCCTTCCAGTGAGCACTCAGGGCTGATTTCCTTCAATTCTTCGGCGATCAGCCTTCTTTATGGTCCAGCTCTCACTTCCATACATCACTACTGGGAAAACCAGAAGAAGAATTAAATTTGTACCACTTGGCCAAGTGGTGCCAAAGAAGGACAGAACTTTTTTTATGTATGCTACAACAGCAGCAAGGATACTCATCGCAAAGTATTGGAAGACGCAAGATCTACCCACTCTGGAAGAATGGCAGATGAAAATGATCGACTGTATGGGACTGGCAGAATTGACGAGCAGAATCCGTGACCAGGGAGAAGAGTCGGCTGAAGAAGATTGGAAAAAATTTAAGGACTATTTACAGAAACATTGTAAAATTTAAGAAAGCTAGATGGTGTTGGATTGAAACTGAGAGGTTTCTAGCTGCAATAATATATAAGAACATAGATGGGGAAAAGAAAGGGTTTGAAAAATAAGGTAATGTTATAAGCTGTAATGCTTTAAATGAAGGATTTGCTGAACAAATAATCTTAATTGGGATACAAGAAGGAGAAGTATGAGGAGGTCTGAGAAATTTGTTATTTAAAAGTATGGTTTATGAATTTTATGTCTGTGTTTAATGTTTCTGTTTGTTTTGTTTGTTTGTTTGTTTAAAAAATTGGAAAATTTAATAAATATTCTTTTAAAAAAAAGAAGAAGAATTAAATTTGTATAATGCTCTTCATCTATTTACAGGTAGGTAGCCGTGTTGGTCTGCAGTAGTCAAAATAAACAAACAAAATTCCTTCCAGTAGCACCTTAGAGACCAACTAAGTTTGTTATTGGTATGAGCTTTCGTGTGCATGCACAACATAAAAATACAAGGATAAAAACCCCTTACACATCACCCCAAAAGAGGAAACACATCACAAATAAAGAAAAAGGACACCGATTTGCTTAAAATTTGCCCATGCTAATTTTATATGTATAGATGAGATATAATTATTGTAATTATTTTGAATATTTAAAGAATCTCAAGCTGAGCAATATCGAAAGAGGCAATATCATTAGACCAAATATGCAATATAAAATCAATTAAACAGCAGTGTAGAAGCATATTTGAAACATATAAAAATGGCTGGAATAGCTCAGTCAGTAGAGCATGAGACTCCTAATCTCAGGGTCTTGGGTTGGGGCCCCATGTTGGGCAAAAGGCAGGGGATTGGACTAGATGATCCTTCCAGTTCTACAGTTGTATTCCAAGTGAAACTGGGATTCTGGGAATTCAGATGTATTAAACAGGATCCGATCTTATAGGTCAGGAAAAGCCTGGGCAAATAATCTCATCAACGTGGGAAGATTTGACCTGCATGGAATTCCTGCTCACACTGCTGTCCAGGGCATGACTGCTGGTGTACCCAGAGCATAGCTGTTAACTTTTCCCTTTTCTTGCGAGGACTCCTATTTGGAATAAGGGAATTTCCCTTGAAAAAAGGAAAACGTTGACAGCTATGACCCAGAGGTATCAGGGAAACTGTGTGTTTGAACAAGAGGAGTGGTAAAAACTGATGCGCACTGGTTATTTTGAATTTCTTTACTGTAAGTTTATAAAATATCAATATGAAAAGCCAATAATAACTGTTGATAGATGGTCTCTCTTTCCGGTACATGCAGTTCCAAAGGAAACGATCAGTCATTAGATCAGGACAGTGGGGGAAAAAATATTTTTGAAAGAGCTTCAAGAAAAGTCCTGCTCTCATTCATTCATACTCATTTTCTCATGTGGGTTTCCTGTCGTTTAGGGACTTGCTGGTTTTTTTGTTTTAAAATGAAACTTCCAGAATATACTTTCTGTTCAGCTTTTGCAATTTCCCGTGAGACTGAAACATCCGCCAATGGTGGCTTGAACCCTCTTCCAAGTTGCTTTTTTTTAAAAAAAATTCGCCTCAGCAAATGAAACCTTCACCCTAGGAGGAAGATCAACTCATAAAGCCAGGTTCCAGCTTCCCTTTCTGTCTGGCTCTCTCTGCAAACTTAATTCATTCAAAAAAGGGGGGACAGTTTATTCACACACACAAAAAGTTGTGCAAACAGCCATCGGCCCGTGTGGCTCACGGATGGTCAACGTTGCACTTCTGCAAAGGGCAGTGTGTGCTTGTCCTTCATACTTGACAAACCCTAATGGCTGCCAAGTCTGTTATCTGCCTATAAGTGCTTCCTATGTTCTTACCTGCCACAGACATCCTTAGAAAAACTAGGAGCCGTGACAAATTGAAGTGGGGCGAGGGGCAATGAAAGAAAACACGGTTTGGTTTTACGCCGGAAATGTCTTTCAAGCTGCTTGTCATCACCTTCCTGCAAGGCTGTCAAACCAGGGAGAGCCTTTTGAGTTGGCTAATAAATTACCTGCTTCTGTTCAAATGTACTTGCATGCTGCCGACACCTCGATATAGGTGCAGCTTCGAAGGAGGTGTTCGATAGGGTGTGATTTAATAAACTATCGAAGGCTTTTCACCAAAGCCAGACTAAACGTCTTTCCTTCTGCAGTGTTGGATGGCAGGTTAAGAGGAGTTCCCTACCAGGACAGACTTTGCTCTTGTGCTCAAGACATCGATTCCATAAAACATATTTTGTTGCACTGTGCAAAATATGAGCAAGCCAGGGCTGAACTGATATTACCCTTGCTGGTACCTTTCCCGGGAAAATCAGAGGTTCACTATGTCAGGTTCCTATTGGAAGAACGGACAAATGCTAGAACATTAGCAGTGGCAAAGTTTTTATTGGGGGTTGCAAGAATCAATGATCCCTATATTCTGAACAAAATGCTTGTTTAACCTGGCTGTATGAATTGTGTATTGCTTTGTAACGATTTGTTGGGTCTCTGGACCATAATAAAGATTGTTGTTGTTGTTGTAATAAACAAAACAAAGTGCGGGGTCGCTTGAACTGGAGGAAATTGAGCTGAGGAGAATTCTGAAATGTCTCCACAGGCCTTCATAGTGAAACCTGGGTTGCGTACTCCGATTCTCAGGTGCATTGTCAGCAAAACACTTCTGTTTGAGTGCCAGAGTGCCCTGCTTCATTCGCCTCCGGAATTAACCAAATAACTGCACGTTATTTAGCCTTAAGACCACCAAACCCATGATGCCCTGTGTTGGCGAGTGAACCACAAACAGCTCAACTTGACCCGATGAAGGAAAATGGAAGGAAAGGCAGAGAGGAAAGAACCAACTGAATTTCACATAGACGGATGGGTGTTCTATATAGAGATCTTCATCTGTGGCTTAGGGAAATATAACCAGAAACAGAATTCCTGTGGCAAGCTTCGCACATGCCGAAACTCCAGTACTGGGAATTTGTAGAATGTTGAAACAGCAGCAACACTCTGGAGATTAACTCATCCACTGACGTGTTTCTGTGCATCACAAACTTCCCAGATCCTGGAGGTTGCCGCTGCATAAACGCTGTTGTCTTATTGTGTTACAACAGCAACGGAAGGAGTGAATGAATGCATGAATGAATGGCTATCATTGGCTTATGGTTTTCATTCATCTTCTCATTTTCATTGAGGAAAAGAAACAGATGATGGGGTGCCTGTCATTCAGCGGCTTATGGCTTGGTGGGAGGCTGGTGGAGCGCTTTATTTCAAAATGACTTGAAGCCTTCCCCACTGCGTGTGAAGGTTACTTCGCAGCCATGCACACACACACACTGTGAGTCAAAAACAGAAACGGTCTTCTCAGAATGAAACCACTGCTTTTTATATGCATGTGCTCACAGCTCCCTAGAAGGGGGGCCATGCACCCTTTGCTAGCTTGTATCCAGATATCCTCTTGGATATCTCCGTTGGCCAGAAACCAGGTGGGTGTTGGACTAGATCAGGGCTGGGCAACCTGTGCCACAAACACACCTGCCCAGATGTTGCTGAATTGCAGCTCCCATCAGCCCAGCAAGCACATTCACTGTCTAGGGGTCATGGTAGTTGTAGTTCAGCAAAGTCTGGAGGGCCAACGTGTCCCCACATGTGGAATAGATAAGGCCCCTTCAGCTGTATGATTCTAAGAAGGCTAGGGGCAGTCCACCCATGAGGTAAGGCGTGGTGACCACCTCAGGCGGCAGAATCCACAGGGTCAGCAATTCCCAATGTAGATCTTTATTCAGGGCCGACCCACCCATGAGGCATGGCGAGGCGACTGCCTCAGGCGGCAGGAACCACAGAGGCAAGAGATCCTGAAGAAGAGCTTTATTCAGGGCCGGCCCACCCATGAGGCATGGCAAGGCGACTGCCTCAGGCGGCAGGAACCACTGGGGCAACAGATCCTGAAGAAGCGCTTTATCCAGGGCCGGCCCACCCATGAGGCATGGTGAGGCGACTGCCTCAGGTGGCAGGAACCACAGAGGCAAGAGATCCTGAAGAATTATAATTAAGTGTTTTAAACTGTTTTAAATTTGTTGTTAGACACCCTGAGCCCGGTTTTTGAACTGCGAAGATCGGGGTATAAATAAATTATTATTATTATTATTATTATTAGCTTTATTCAGGGCCATGAGGCATGGCGAGGCGACTGCCTCAGGCGGCAGGAACCACAGGGACAACAGACCCTGATGTCAATCTTCATTCAGGGCTGGCCTACCCCACCCATGAGGCAAGGCGAGACAACCACCTCAGGCAGCACGATTCTCCAGAGCAGCAGATCTTGATGTCAATCTTTCTCCACCCCTTAATCCTGGCGGGGAAGGAAGGCCGCCATTTTGGGGTCCTCCTCAGGTGCCAAATTCTCCTGGGCCGGCCCTGCTAAAAAGGCACAACCTCAGGCACAGCCCTACCGATCCTAACGGCAGACACGCATCGCTTGCCTGGGCCTTTCAGGATCTGGGGGCTTCGAGTAGGAAGAATTCCATTCTGAGGGTAGATGCCGAATCTGTGTTTTTTTTCCTCCCTGAAGCGGAGCAAATTTCTCCAATCTTCCAGAATACGGTTATGGCAGTTAATATGATTATTAGCAAACGGCTGCTCTTTATTTGTTCGAATCAAGGCTCCTGGGCATCCTCTGGGAACAAAGCCTTTCTCCAGAGAATTCAGATGGATTGCAAAAATGTGCAGTGGATGTTTGAGCTGATTTACATGAGCAAGACAAAACAGATTGGGGCAGCGGGAGGGGAAGATACGCCGGCTGACAAGATGAGTGAGGGGATCGTTCAGTGTTTGTTGCTTTTACATTTCCTGCAATAATTAAAGGACACTGCAACTCATCAAGCGGTCGGCGTTTCTTTTTCTTTTTTAGCAGCCAGGCTCACAATCGAGATCGAAATCTAGCATATCGTAGAGTTGGAAGAGACCCTGAGGGTCATCTAGTCCAACCCCCTGCAATGCAAGAATCACAAGCTCTAGCTCCCTTCTCCTCTGACAAAAAGGAACAAGTGTTTGAATTAATTCCCTTACAGCCCACCACTTTCGTTTTCCTGCCTCTGGTGAAATTTCTGGAGGAGGCTGATTTACCTCAGTTTGCCTCCTTGTTTTGCGTATTTGTCCTGAGTTACAAAAATAGGAGAACAAAAGATCCTTTCCTGTATGGTAACTCCTAGACAATGCCCTCTTGCCCTTTTCAGAGTGAAGGTGGCAATTATGGGGCCTGGGTCTACGTGCAAAGACGGCACTTACTGTCTCCTTTGAAATCCTTCCTCCAAACTTACTTCTCCCACAAAGCCTTTACTTAGCCCAGCAGAGTCTGTGTAATTACGCTCGCTTGCATCTATCTCTTCATACCGTTGCTTTTCCGTTCTCTCGGTTTTTGCCGACATGGTCAAGCGTTGTTGACTGCAAGTTCCTTGGGGCAGTGACCTGCCCCTTTTGCTTGTGGGCCAAAGCCCCGTGTAAGTTAAGCACCATCGGCATAATGAATGGCGAGAGGGTCCTGTGGACCCGGTGGCAGAACTCTGACAGCCAGGGCATAATCTGCACTACGAACACAGATTGGTTGAATACCATTGCAACTACCATGCTTTCCCCCAGTGAATCCTGGGAATTGTAGTTTGCTGAGGGTGCCTGTTTTAGAAGCCTTTAGCTCCTCTTCACAGACCTGTTGAAGAGAGCAGGTGCAGACCCACACCATACATTTAAAACATGCTCCATGCATATTTAAAGCGCATGATTTTCCTTCAAAGAATCATGGGAACTGTAGTTTTTAAGAGTGCTGGGAATTGTAACCCTGTGAAGGGAAAACTACAGTTCCCCAGATTCTCTGGAGAATGCGTTGCGTCCTTTCCTGGCGCCCAGGGTCCAGGCGGGACCAGGGGCTGGGCGCAAAGAGTAAACAAAACCTTCCATGCCAGCCCAGCCTCCTCCACCGCTGCTGGGCAGGTGTGGAGCATGGAGGGCTCCTGGGGCCACACTGTGCCACACTGCCAGCCTGCCTACCCATCCACACAAGGGGGTGCCCGGCCAGCCGACATGCCCTTGGTGAGTGCATCCCCCAATTCTGGCCAGGCAGCCATTCAACAAGAGGGCTGGTGATGCAGTGGCAAGGCCAGGCCAGATTCCAGGGCTCAGAGACCCTGGTGGCAGGCAGGGTGGGCGCACCTGGCTCGCACCCCTTCCAAACCATGTGCCTAGGGCTATGGCCCCCCGGCCCTCCCCACCCTACGCCCCTGACCTTTTCTCCAAACTAAGAAGCGCCAAATGCTGTAACCTTTCATTGCACCACAGATAGTGTTCCTCTGGAGGTGGGAGTGGGGCCAATTTTTGCATGCCACCTCCTTCACGTGAGAGCTTATCCACACATATTTTGCCCTGCTCTCTCCAGACAGAGGTATGTGCTTTCATACTCTCTGTCCAATCGCTCAGAGCAAATGTCAATTTGGGTTTTCCACGTAGTGCTCTTTGTTCCGAATGAGCTTCAGAGAGTGGGTTTTCATGGGGAAAGCTATGGAGCAAAAGGAAAAGGGGGCACTCTGACATGGAACTTTAAATCTTCTGCCTCTGTAGTTGTTGCTGGTTTGCTCTCCCTGGTCACTTCCAGACACCCCGGCTGGATCAACATTGACCTGTTTAACATTAGAACGATAATAGATATATCATTCTAAAACATCACAGGGCACACTTCCATATTCTCCAACATTTCTCCGATTAAAATAGGGGTGTCCCATTCCATAATGATAGTTTTACTACTTATACTCCACACATCTTACTGGGTTGCCCCAGCCATTCTGGGCATCTTCCAACATATATAAAAACATTAAAAAAAAATTAAACATTTTTTAAAAATAAAAAAACACCACCTCCCTGTACAGGGTTGCCGTCAGATGGCTCGGGGATCAGATAACTCCATACCCTCCAACATTTCCCCAGTGAAAATACGGACATCCTAGGGAAAAGTGGGACATTCCGGGATCAAATCAGAAACAGAGACAGCTTCTCGGAACGGGCTACTTCCAGGTTTCGGTGCTCACGCATGCACAGAAGCACTAAATCACGCTTTGCGCATGCGCAGAAGCGCCGAATCACAACTGGTGCGTGCACAGGCACAGCACTGCGGGTTTCGAACGTGCCACCCACACGGATCACGTTCACAACCTGAGCGTCCACTGTATATGCTATATGATAATTTATGGACCTAATAGGTATCTAAAGCCGTTTGCGCATGTTGCCATGCAACCATTCCATGCAAAATGTAGGCACCCTATATCTAGAAATGAGCAAAACAGTGATATTTTAGGGAGCAGGCTAGCAGGCGGGGCCCATTACTTACATCATAGGAGCCTACACAACACAAAACGCTGTTGCCTGTATGTAGGTTTTATTTTATTTGTTTTTATCTTATATTTTGGAAATGTACATCCAGGTTTTTTCCCCTTTCAATTTTTTTGGGGCCCCCAAGAGAGTGTGGCCCTAAGCTACAGCTTGTTTAGCTTATACGTAAATCTAGCACTGGGGACGTCTCCGGAAAATAGGGAGACTTGGAGGGTCTGCACTTGTAAATTGTCAAAACGCTGCTTCCCTGCTACCGGTCGCCAGTTGCTCTGCAGCACCGTCTGTCACATTTTAATAACGCATTATGAACGTTAACACTAGGACACCATGCATCCATTTATGCTATGAAAACCATTCCTTAACCCTTCCTTAACGTTATAAACCATGAGTGTAGATCTGCCCCCTGTTCACTGAGCATTCACAGAATCACAGAATCATTCATCCCGATCGTTTTGCACGGATCATAGAATTATAGAATTGGAAGGTTTGCAGGGAGGTTAGGCAATGTCCGCCATTTGTTGGAACATTCATTCTCAATTATTTTGCAGAGATGTTATCTTTCTGGCTCAAGCAAGTGTTGCCTCACATGTCCCAGTACAGTTCCCTCTCACTTCACTCACCACAAAATGTCTGCAGGAGTTAGCATATATTTCAGAAGAGATCCAAATCAACTTGGCGCAAGGCTTGCTTTATCCCTCAGTGGTTCTGCTGTGTTCAGTCGGCCCTCTCCTACCTTTCAACCTGACTCCTAGGTAGATCTGGGACCGCAAGACCTCTAATAATCCTTGGAATTGTTTGCATCGGGCGTGCAGATCTAAATTAACCTGAAGGGATTTTGCGGAGGAAGGAGGTCTTGCATGCATAACATAGACATGAAACCACGCAATTTCCCTCTTCTTAACAAACGCAGGGACACAAAATCTAGGTTGCAGGGAGAGAAGCTTGTTTTAAAACTGACACTTAATACAAAGAAATACAAATAATAATAATAATAATAATAATAATAATAATAATAATAATAATTTATTATTTATACCCCGCCCATCTGGCTGGGCCTCCCCAGCCACTCTGGGCGGCTTCCATAGAAACCAAAAATACAATAACCTATTAAACATTAAAAGCTTCCCTAAACAGGGCTGCCTTCAGATGTCTTCTAAAAGTCTGGTAGTTGTTCTTCTCTTTGACAACTGGTGGGAGGGCGTTCCACAGGGAGGGCGTCACCACCGAGAAGGCCCTCTGCCTGGTTCCCTGTAACTTGGCTTCTCACAGCAAGGGAACTGCCAGAAGGCCCTCAGCGCTGGACCTCAGTGTCTGGGCTGGGTGATGGGGGTGGAGACGCTCCTTCAGGTATACTGGGCCAAGGCCATTTAGGGCTTTAAAGGTCAGCACCAACACTTTGAATTGTGCTTGGAAACGTACTGGGAGCCAATGTAGGTCTTTCAGGACCGGTGTTATGTGGTCTCGGCGGCCGCCCCCAGTCACCAGTCTAGCTGCCGCATTCTGGATTAGTTGTAGTTTCCGAGTCACCTTCAAAGGTAGCCCCACGTAGAGCGCATTGCAGTAGTCCAAGCGGGAGATAACCAGAGCAGCAAAATATCACAGCAGTAAAAAGAGAGAGAGATGGTTGATTAACTGATCTCTTGTTATATTCCTCTTTCAAAACTTTGTTTTTCAAAAATGTTATCTCTGTCTCAGGGTGGAGGCCTGGGTAGGGGAGAGAGAGAGAGAGAGAGAGGTTTGCCTGGTGCCACATCACCAGCTGAAATCTAACTGAGAAAGATCAGGCTTACCAAGAAACCCTGATAGCTCCCAGGCTGGCACATTTCAAGCCCTAATGGAAAACCAGACCATATCTGAAGACAGAAGCTTCCCTTGAACAAGACTGACCCCTGCAGTTTCTTGTCAAAGCTTCGGTTTCTACCAAACAACCCCAAATTGACATTCTCGGCAAAGAAATCCCCCACACCCAGGACTAACTGGGGCAAAAATATGGGCTGCTGTTTTGATGACAACAATGTTGTAGGGACACTGGGAGGCGGGAGGAGACTGTAGGTGAAGACCATGGGTAGGCAAACTAAGGCCCGGGGGCCAGATCCGGCCCAATCGCCTTCTAAATCCGGCCCATGGACGGTCCGGGAATCAGAGTGTTTTTACATGAGTAGAATGTGTACTTTTATTTAAAATGCATCTCTGGGTTATTTGTGGGGCATAGGAATTCGTTCTGAGAGAGAGAGAGAGAGAGAGAGAGAGAGAGAGAGAGTCCGGCCCCCCACAAGGTCTGAGGGACAGTGGACTGGCCCCCTGCTGAAAAAGTTTGCTGACCCCTAATGAAGACCATCGATTTCATGATAAATTCTCATCTGCATGATTTTGTGCAGTAAACGCTGGGTACATTTCTGGGGTGGGGGGGGGGGAACATTTTAACAATATTTATTTTTTAAAAAAAAACAACATTATGGCCTTTTAAATGGGGTATTTTTATACTATGTTCTGTATTTTTGTGTTTTTATATTGTGAACCACCCTGTGACCCTTGGGAGAAAGGCGGTATATTAAACAAACAAACAAACATCATATTCTCCCCCAGAATTTGGCCACACATATGGCTGGGTTGGTGCCTCACAGCTTAAGGCATTTTGGACCATATTGGTTCTGTCTGACCCACATAGTAGAATATAAACCAATGCTGGAAATCACATGTGGGGAGGGTGTCAGTTGTGCTCATGTTCTCCTTGCAGGGGCATCCAGTTGAGCACCATGAAAATAGAGACAAGCTGGGCCTGATCCAGTAGGTATTTCTCATGTTCGTATTCATGGAGGTCCTTCTTACCACGTACTTTGCAATAGCGCATCAAGAAGAGAGCACTGCTGCCTTCCTTTCCTGGGACACTTCATCTACTCCTGGCTGAGGGTGGATGAGAATTGGCCCGGGAGCTAAGGAAACCCCTAATTCAGACAAGTCCCCAAGAGTTTCTGCTGTCACTGAGAACAAATGCCTCGGATTCTTTCAACGCTGCAGTGAAACTCAAACCTGCCTTATCAAATGGCACTGCAAGGAAGACCCCCGGCTGCGATGATTGGAGTATCAAAGGCTTCGGGCCTCTGAGAGCAAGGAGCCAGCCTTCAAGTGGGGAAGGAGGAATGTGGGAGTAAACAAAGGGGCGAGCGTGTAAAGGAAACCAAGTCAGATTGCAGGGCAGGGTCAGCCCATTCAGCAAATGGCAGGCCAAATTTCCAAAGCTAGAGGATACCTCTGCAGCAATTGAGGTATCCACTGGCACGAGCCTGCTTTCAAGGTGCAAATCAGTGATTCCCAAACTTTTTCTGGACCACCCGTCCCCATTGGTTCCACGAACTTTGTCCCCAGTGCCCACTCCCCTACAAAAAAAAGCATTATTTGAAATAGCGGTTTGCACAAATCCCATTTGCAAATACAGTCTCAGAGCAGCACACTGTTAGGGAACAACATATATGTCCATTTGGGTTTCTCATTTTCCCAATCTTAGATGATAAGTGTTAGGTAAAGGTAAAGGGACCCCTGACCATTAGGTCCAGTCGTGGCCGACTCTGGGGTTGCAGCACTCATCTCGCTTTATTGGCCAAGGGAGCCAGCGTACAGCTTCCGGGTCATGTGGCCAGCATGACTAAGCCGCTTCTGACAAACCAGAGCAGCGCACAGAAACGCCGTTTACCTTCCTGCCAGAGTGATACCTATTTATCTACTTGCACTTGGACGTGCTTTTGAACTGCTAGGTTGGCAGGAGCAGGGACCGAGCAACGGGAGCTCACCCCATCGCACGGATTCGAACCGCTGACCTTCTAATCAGCAAGTCCTAGGCTCTGGTTTAACCCACAGCGCCACTCGCGTCCCATGATAAGTGTTATGTATTGTTTATTAAATTTCTAGATCCACCCTTCTTCCAAGAATCACAGGGGGCAGTTGAACAATATAAAAACAAAACAAAAATGCCTAACATAATGGCAAAGAAAACAATACTACTTCACATACAAAGTTAGAAAGGCCTGGAAGAGGAATGTTTTTGACTGGTACCTCAAGACATGTAATGAAGGCGTCAGGCAAGCATTCATGGGGAGAGCATTCCACAAACAGGCAGCCACAGCAGAAAAGGTCTGTTCTTGTTTTGCCACCCTCCAGACCTCTCCTGGAGCAGGCACATGAAGAAGGGCCTCAAATGATGATCGCAGAGTCCAGGTCGGTTCATATGGATGAGAGGCAGTCCTTGAGTATTGTGGTCCAGAGCCATTTAAGGATGTATAGCTCAAAACCAGCACTATGAATTGGACCCAGAAACCAATTGGCAGTTGGTGCAGTCGGACTACGATCAGTGTAATATGCTCACACCATCTTGCTCCCGTGAGCAATGCGGCCACTGAATTTTGCACCATTGGCAGTTTCCGAAGCATTTTCAAAGGCCGCCCTATGTATAACGCATTGCAGTAATCAGGTTACCAGAGCATAGACATCAGTAGTTAGGCTATCCCTGTCCAGATAGGGGCATAGCTGGGCCACCAGCTGAAGCTGATGGAAGGCATTCTGGGCCACTGAAGCCACCTGAGCACATTTTCAAACCTGTCCTTGTGAAAATCCATCAGCAAATTAGCACACATTTCTACTACTATACACAATTTTGGCAAACCATTACCCCTGGACTAATGCATTTTGCTGTGTTATTTTCATTAACATGTGCATTTTCACACACGTTTCCCCTTGCATATGGAACATTTTTGTACACGTTATTGGGTAGGACGGGTACATCACAAATTTCAGAGACGTGCAAGGCCATTGGTGATGGTTGTACATCCTTAGGCTTAGTTACAGCAGAGTAAGAATGGGTAACATTTGACTCTGCAGATGTTGTTAGTCTCCAGCTCCAATCATCCCTGACCCCTGACCATACTGTCTTGGGTTGATGGAAGTTGGTGTGCAGAATTTCAGCCTCCTCCTCTTCTCTGCTTTCGACCCTGGGATTCTTTTTGTCCTGGAATTATTTGTTTGCATTGTTTCTGGACTGCGTTTGTATCTTGCCAGGGTGTGGGGGGGCGGGAATTGTATGTTTTGGGTGCAGTTTTTAATTTAAAAATTAATCCCCTTTTTTCGTTGTTGAAAAATATAGGACGATGGAGATAACGATTAAAGTTGTGGCAATAAGAACAACTTGATGGTGTTACTGTGAATCAACTTTTCTTTTTCAGTGGATGAAAGACTTCGTGATGATGCTCTAACAGTACAGTGGTACCTCTGGTTGCAAAAGGGACGCGGGTGGCGCTGTGGATTAAACCACAGAGCCTACGACTTGCTAATCAGAAGGTCGGCGGTTTGAATCGCCGTGACGGAGTGAGCTCCCGTTGCTCGGTCCCTGCTCCTGCCAACCTAGCAGCTCGAAAGCACGTCAAAGTGCAAGTAGATAAATAGGTACCGCTCCAGTGGGAAGGTAAACGGCGTTTCCGTGCGGTGCTCTGGTTCGCCAGAAGCGGCTTAGTCATCCTGGCCACATGACCCAGAAGCTGTATGCTGGCTCCCTCGGCCAATAAAGCAAGATGAGTGCTGCAACCCCAGAGTCGGCCACGACTGGACCTAATGGTCAGGGGTCCCTTTACCTTTACCTTACCTCTGGTTGCAAATGGGATCCGTTCCAGAGGCCCGTTCACAACCTGAAAAGAATGCAACCCACGTCTGTGCATCTGCACGGGTCATGATTCGCTGCTTCTGCACATGCGCGTGACGTCATTTTACACATCTGTGCATGCGCGAGTGGCGAAACCTGGAAGTAACCCTTTCTGATACTTCCGGGTCGCCGCAGGACGCAACCTGAAAATGCACAACCTGAAGCAAACGTAACATGAGGTATGGCTGTACTGAAGAACTTCCTTTTACATCCTCACAGAATGGCCATGACTTTGCCCAGGCAGACTTTTTCGTATCTGACTCATTTTCGCCTGAGAACATACCTGTGCAATTTCCCATAAGGATTACACAAGCCAGCTTACGAAACGTAATTATTGTTTTAAAAAAATGCTACCCGGCGTGCCTCTCTCTCCATCTTTCATTCACAAAACTGCTGTGTGTAAGTTTGTGGTTGCTGAGCTCCTTGGATAAACCTCTTACAGTAATTCTCACCACAATGCACAAGGTGCACTGGGAGATTGGAAGGAACTTGTTTCTTTCCGTTGGTAACCACAGGACTTTCTCTGAGGCCTTTTTGTTAATGATTCCTAGAAAAAGAGGTGTGTGTGTTTGTGTGTGTAATAGGGGGTGAGCAGAACACCCTTTCTCCCTGGTTTGCCACACATCCAGACCCAACTGATAAAGAAGAGTGGTTTTCAAACTCTACCTTCTCAGAACTCTTTCCCCACCAACTTGTCTGCTGAAGAATCCCAAATAATTTTTTGCCACGGGACTCTTGGATATTGCCAAGCATTGGGGGCACGTGCCTGGGGAGGGGACAGGTGGGGCTTGCCAGCCTGGGATGGTAGTCCATCTAGGAGAAAGAAAACTCTGATCCGAAACCTCTGGCTCTTTTGCGTCTTTTCCAAGACCTTGCGATTCTCTTTGTAATATTAGTCAGATCAATCTCCCCAGCTCGGCTCCCCTTCCAGGCTGCAGTCGGGGGTCTTTTGTACTCTGTGCCAAATGAAACGAAAATATTGTGCCATTGTAAACGTGCGTTCTGCCGCTTGTATAAATTACAGGATTCATCTGTCTAATTTTGTGCATCAGTTTATTCTGCAACATTTGCTATTTGCAATCGTTTCGTTGGCTTCCCTTAGGCTGCAACTCTGTGCTCACTTACCTGGGGGCAATCCCCCTTGAACTCAATGGCACTTACTTTTCCATAGACTTGTGTAGGATCGTGCTGCTAGCCTTCAATTTCGTTTCGTGGGGAGGGAAAGGGCAGGAGATGAAGTAAGTCTCAGAAGTAAGTCCTGCTGTCTACTCAGAACTAAGTCCGATTAAATTCAGTGGGGGCTCACTCCCAGGTAAATGGATCAGGATTGCAGCCTAAGTGTGGCGTAACAGAGTGTCAGACTAGGACCTGGGAGAGCCGGGTTCAAGTCAGCCATGAAGCTCACTGGGTGACCTTGGGCCAGTGGCATCCGCTCAGCCTAGCTACCTCACAGGGTTGTCGTGAGGCTGAAATGGGCAGGAGGAGAACCATGTACACCACCTTGAGATCCTTGGAGAACAAAGATGGCGGACAAATGTAATAATAAAATAAAATAGCTAGGCCAAAATGTTCAGGCTAGTGGACACAGCACGAAAATTCAGATTTGGGCCTGAGAGGGGGAGAGCTTTGAAGGCAGAAGGTCCCAAGTTCAACCCTTGACAGATCCAGGCAGGGTTCCTTGTTTGAAACTCTGGAGAGCTGCTGCCAGTCAATGTAGGCAATACTGAACTTAATGGGCCAATGACCTGACTCAGGATAAGGCACCTTTCTGAGTTCCTTTGTTCCCACATAAGAGCCTTATTATTCATTCATTCATTCATTCATTCATTCATTTATTTTACCTTGCCCATCTGGCTGGGTTTCCCCAGCCACTCTTGGTGGCTCCCAACAAACAACAACAACAACAATGTGATAAAACATCAAACATTAAAAACTTCTCTAAACAGGGCTGCTCCAGATGTCTTCTAAAAGTCAGATAATTGTTTATTTCCTTGACATCTGGTGGGAGGGTGTTCCACAGGGCGGGCACCACCACCGAGAAGGCCCTCTGCCTGGTTCCCTGTAGCTTTGGTTCTCGCAGTGAGGGAACCACCAGAAGACCATCGGAGCTGGGCCTCAGTATCCGGGCAGAACGAAGGAGGTGGAGACACTACTTCAGGTATACTGGACCGAGGCTGCTTAGGGCTTTAAAGGTCAGCACCAACACTTGGAATTATGCTCAGAAATGTACTGGGAGCCAATGAAGGTCTTTCAGGACCGGTGTTATATGGTCTCTGCGGCCACTCCCAGTCACCAGTCTAGATCCCCCTAAGGGATCAGATCATGATTTTATAAACTCCTGGCACCTCTCCCTTGCCTTTTCTCTAAGCTAAGAAGTCCCAAACACTGCAGGCTGTCTTCGTAGAGGGGCCACTTCATCCCCTTGATAATTTTGGTGGCCTTTTTCTGAACCTTTCCAGAAGCATGACCGTCCTCCAGCTGCCCCAGCATCCCTGTGCATGTAATTAAACTACCGCATGCCCATGTGCAATGAGCATGTTTATGGGGAAGGTGTATTGGAGAGGGATGCACTCAGTAACAACCAGCCACGAATTACTTGACAACAAGCAAGGCGACAATCCATCTCTGTCAGTGTATCGGTTACAGGGAAGCATCTGCTAGAACAATCTATCATAGCTAGAGGAGCCTGGTAAACATGGGGGTGGGAATCTGGACCTAATCTGCTGTATGCATCAGAGGGAAGTTTTTGAGCAGGGAGCTCATCTCCCAGGGATGTTCTTGAACTACTTTGTCCTGCATGTGCGTTGCTAAAGGACAGAGTTGGCCATGGTACCCCATGTTTAAAAACCAAGGCTCAGTAGCATCAATGCTGGGCTGCCACTGTGCACTCTGCATGGGGCTGCCTTTGGAAAATGCTCAGAAGCTTCAGATGGTCCAGAATGCTGCAGCCTAGCTAGGGCCAGCCAGCTCTGGTGGGGTGAGGCAACTGCCTCAGGCAGAAGGATCCATCAGATTCCAATGTCAAACTTTCTCTCCTTTGCTCCTGTTAGAGATCTTCCCTGACCCACTTCTTCCCTGGTGGGGAAGGAGATGTAGAGGCAGCATTTGTGATTCTTGTCACAGGTGCCAAAATGCACCTAGCTGTCGACTGCAGACGTTGTTTGGAGCATTGCCATGGCTTCCCTGTTTGCCGTTCTGCTTCTGGGTCCAATTCAGACTGATAGTTATAGGTAAGGTAAAGGACCCCTGGATGGTTAAGTCCAGTCAAAGGCGACTGTGGGGTTGCGGCGCTCATCTCACTTTCAGGTTGAGGGAGCCGACATTTGTCCACAGACAACTTTCCGGGTCATGTGGCCAGCATGACTAAACTGCTTCTGATGCAACGGAACACCGTGATGGAAGCCAGAGCAGCACACGGAAACACCGTTTACCTTCCTGCCAGATCGGTACCTATTTATCTACTTGCGCTGGTGTGCTTTCGAACTGCTAGGCTGGCAGGAGCTGGGACAGAGTAATGGGAGCTCACTCCATTGCAGGGATTTGAACCGCCGACCTTCTGATCAGCAAGCACAAGAGGCTCAGTGGTTTAGACCACAGAGCCACCCACATCCCTGCACTGCTAGTTATGTCCACTGAGGAACTAAATGGCTTGGGAGCACGAAGACACAAGGACCATCCTCTCCCGTGTGAGCCTGTCCATACACTAAGATGTCCTGGAGAGGTTCTCCCTTTCATTCCTCCACAAGGTAGGAAGTGCCCTCCTAGGTAAAACCAAAGGTCTCCTCTGGTCCAGCTTCTTGTCTTCCAAAAAACCTGACCTATGGGAAGCTCCCAAGCAGGACATGAACACGATGGCATGCACATCACTTCTGCATGTGCTCACTGACTTTCTCCCCACTTCTGCTCCCCAGCCACTAGGATGGCTTAGAGATGTGCTGCCTCCAATATTGGAGGTCGATAAATAGCTCTCAAGGCTGGGCTGCGTTTGGCTGGAATGTGGGACAGGGCTTGCTCAGCTGCAGCTTGTCAGCTCAGGTGGCTTTCAAAGAGGATTAGACAAATTCACGGAGGATGAGACTTATTGACAGCTACTGTTCCTCCACTGCCAGAGGCAATAGTCTTCTGAATACTAGTAGCGGGGAGTCTTCAAAGAATCGTAGAGTTGGAAGGGACATTGAGGGTTATCTAGTCCAGCCCCCTGCAATGCAGCAATCTTTTGTCCAACATGGGGCTCAAACTCACATCCCTGAGATTAAGAGCCTCACAAGTACTGACTGAGTCACAAGTACAGTGGTACCTCTGGATGCAAACAGGATCCGTTCCGGAGCCCCGTTTGCATCCTGAAGCAAACGCAACCTGCGTTTGCACATCTGCACGTGCGCGGGTCACGATTCGTGGCTTCCGTGCATGTGAGTGACGACGTTTTTACCGTCTGCGCATGCGCAAGCAGCGAAACCCGGAAGTAACGCACTCCATTACTTCCGGGTCGCTGCAGTGCGCAACCCGAAAATACTCATCCCGAAGCTACTTTAACCAGAGGTATGACTGTACGGAGATTGCTGTTGTGCTTGCATCCTTCTTGCATTAAATAAGTTGGAGTTCTTGTTATTAAATATACCAAGAAAAAAGCACACCAAGGCCAAAGTTTCAATAGTGGGAGTGGTCCCTACTCACAAGTCAATAGTCAATTTTAACAAAGACTGATCCATTCAAAGAATGGATCAGTCTTTGTTAAAATTGATCATTGATTTGCGAGTAGGGACCACGCAGGTGGCGCTGTGGGTTAAAACACAGAGCCTAGGACTTGCCGATCAGAAGGTCGGCGGTTCGAATCCCCACTACGGGGTGAGCTCCCGTTGCTCGGTCCCTGCTCCTGCCAACCTAGCAGTTCGAAATAACATCTAAGTGCAAGTAGATAAATAGGTACCGCTCTGGCGGGAAGGTAAACGGCGTTTCCGTGTGCTGCTCTGGTTCGCCAGAAGCGGCTTAGTCATGCTGGCAACATGACCTGGAAGTTGTACGCCGGCTCCCTCGGCCAATAAAGCAAGATGAGTGCCGCAACCCCAGAGTCAGCCACGACTGGACCTAATGGTCAGGGGTCCCTTTACCTTACCACTCCCACTATTGAAACTTTAGCCTGAGTTCTTGGTGTGCTTTTTTCTTGCATCCTTCTTCCAGGCTTCTCTTTAAGTTTAGGGCATCTGCTTGGCCTCTATGAGAACAAGCTATTCTTACTTTCTTAGATCTGCCCAGAAGTTGGCAGATACTGAATTCAACGGGTCTTTCTCCCATGTGAGTGGGTTGTATAGAGTACCGCAGCCCACATACCGTGCAAAATATTATCAGAAGAGACTTTCTGTTCACTCACCCAACCCAATGTTTGGGAAGCAAGCTTTCCTGAGAAACAAATGGATTTTCTGCTAACCTAAGGAGCAGCTATAGGCCAGCCTCCCAGAGAGACCCCCATTATCCCTGATACCATCTGGGTTGGGAAGATTAGGAGAGGAGGGACTGCATAATAAAAGGAGGCAGGGAGTCTTTTCTGGAGTGGACAAAACAGATAAGGGAGTGGGGGACGAGTGCCGGCTCCTACCAGCGATGTTTGTGCATCACACCAAGGGATCTTATCCAATGTCCTCCTCTGAAACTCGATGTTTATTTGCTCTGGGACCACAGATAGCTGGAGGGTGGGAGGCTTGCGGTGTACTTGGGCAAACAGTTGGCTCGTTTCAGTAAACAATGGGGCCCACAGAGGAAAATCGCCAAGCCTGGAATGGACCAACTAGCAGGGTCTGGTCGTTATGAGTACGGGGCAGATGAGATACCTTTAGCTTAAAGCTTGTGGGTTTCAGACTCCTGCTTGTCCCTGAAGCTCTCTACCATGAAGGGGTCCTTGTGTGGACCATGACATGAGATAAAAACATAAGACTTTCCTTCCCATGGGTGCCACCAATTTCCACTCCTAGTTCAGATCAGCAGGCAGAGTTTTGTAGGGGTACAACACCACCTCCGACCAAGAATGGACACATTCTCCTGCAAGAGGAAACTTATCACAAGACAAATGTCAGCAGCAGTTCGCATACAACTGCATAAGAAGTTCACATGCTAGTAAATACATAGAGATTCAAATTTAGGAATACAGTCATACCTCAGGTTAAAGACACTTCAACTTAAATCTTTTCAGGTTGCATCCCGCGGCGACCCGGAAGTAACAGAATGGGTTACTTCCGGGTTTCGCCGCTCACGCATGCGCAGATACTCAGAATGACGTCACACACATGCACAGATGCAGCGAATAGTGACCCATGCACGCGCAGATGCAGATTGCGTTCTGCTCATGATGCGAACGGGGCTCCGGAACGGATTCCGTTCACATCCAGAGGTACCACTGTAATTGCTAGGATTTAATACCTTGCCAACAAAGGTCCGTATAGGTAAAGCTATGGTTTTCCCAGTAGTGATGTATGGAAGTGAGAGCTGGACCATAAAGAAGGCTGATCGCCAAAGAATTGATGCTTTTGAATTATGGTGCTGGAGGAGACTCTTGAGAGTCCCATGGACTGCAAGAAGATCAAACCTCTCCATTCTGAAGGAAATCAGCCCTGAGTGCTCACTGGAAGGACAGATCCTGAAGCCAAGGCTCCAATACTTTGGCCACCTCATGAGAAGAGAAGACTCCCTGGAAAAGACTCTAATGTTAGGAAAGATGGAGGGCACAAGGAGACGGGGACGACAGAGGGCAAGATGGTTGGACAGTGTTATTGAAGCTACCAGCATGCGTTTGACCAAACTGCGGGAGGCAGTGGAAGACAGGAGTGCCTGGCGTGCTCTGGTCCATGGGGTCACGAAGAGTTGGACACGACTAAACGACTAAGCAACAACAACAACAAATCTCACTGTAGTGGGGAGTCAGTTATTAAGAACCGAAGAAGAGGCTGCATGGGACTGATGGGGCTCATCAACCTGGGAATGTAGCCCATCTAGGAGAATGAAAACTTTGACCCTAAACCTCCACTGCATCATGAGATATCTTCAGGAGCAGAAAAGGCTAAGGGGGAAACCCTACTCAACTCCAGAGTGGAGTCCCTAAGATGGTTGGATGGTGCCTTGTGCGCCTCCTTCCTGCACCTCCTGCAGCCAAGCTAGAGCCATACGTCTTTCCCTGCTTTCCTTTGGACCACATCAGAGAGGCCGAGAGGGGGTCTTGCCATCTGGGCAGCCCAGGGCCTCTAGACACACTGCCCAGGCTTGTGCCCATTGGTGCTGCTAAACAATGTGCTTTGGCTTTGCCCCTGTAGGCACGCTCCATTGTCTTTTGAAGAAGAGCCTGCTGGATCAGGCCAGTGGCCTCGCTCATCCAGCATCCTTTAGTTACAGTGACCCTGTGGGAAGCCCGAAAGCAGGATGCCACCACCCCAGTTTCTAGCAACTGGTATTCAGAATCATGTTGTATCCTGGAGTGGCCTACCCACCCAGGGCCTTGCAGAGCCAGGCAGAGGCCCGGGTCAGGTAGATAATGTGCCCCCCTTTTTTTTTACCCTGGGGATAACTGAAGTCTTATAAATAAGTATATAAATAATTTTCACAAATAATTTTATTTCAAGGCTTGAACTGTATCTGCATATAAAGACAAATCGCAGGCCCAGCCCCGGACTCCAGGGAAGTTTTCTCGCGCGCTGCCAGCCATGGCCCCAGGGAATCTGCCCACCACCACCACCACCGCCTTTGCACCTCTGTGTTCGCCCCAGTGCATCCCCTGCGATTGTGAATATGCTGACCGAGGCCCCCTTTGGAATCGGAGGCCTGGGCCAAGTGGCCCATATGCCACCCCCCTTTGACTGGGCCTGTACCCACCAGCGAGAGTTTTATCTTCTGTGAATTTGACAGAATTTGGAGCCAGGTGTGATTAGCCTGGAAAAAGAGGAGACTTGAGAAGAGATATCTCAAATATCTCAAGGGCGGTCACACGGAAGAGGGAACAAGATTGTTTTCTCCTGCTCTCAGGGGTAGGACTCGAATCGATGGCTTCAAGTTGCAAGAAAGGAGATTCGGACTAAATATGGGGAAGAACTTTCTGACAGTAAGAGCTGTTCGACTGTGGAACGGGCTCCCTCGGGAAATGGCAGCCTCTCCTTCCTTGGAGGTTGTTAAGCAGAGGTTGGATGGCCATATGTCATGGATGCTTTAGTTGAGATTCCTGCATTGCAGGGGGTTGGACTAGATGACTCTAAGGGTCCCCTTCCAACTTTCTATGATTCTATAGTTCTCGTTTGGCCTTGCAGCCTGTCCCAGTTTGTTCTTATGATGCCAAGCTTGGGAGGGTGATGGTGGAGAGGAATAGGAGGGCGCTCGGAGCGAGGAAGGGCGGGGGGCGATGTCCTCCCAGTTCAGTTAACGCTCGCAGGAAGTGGTTTGGCAGCCCCCGGTCGAGCGCCGATACCCCTTCTCAGAAATGAACATGCAATTCTCTAAAGATAGATTGCGCAAATTGAGACGCAAACCCACCAGGGCCCTCGGGAGCCCACAGCTGCAATTCCCCAAGCATGGGGTTCCAGAAGGCCATTACAGAAATAAGATGGGGGGGGCGAAGAAGAAAATGCCCCCACCCCACCCGGCACTTTTACGCAGCTGCCTCATGGACCTAACCAACCAACGCTCCACAGCCGAGCAGGTCTCTTATGCAAGTTTCTCTTGGGTTTCACATCCGCAGAACCCACTTTTTGTCCAGAGTGTGGCAGCTGCACACATCCTTTTACACACACACACAGCCTTTGTAATCTCTTAACTGTAACCTCAAACTACGCCTCATTCTCCCGGACACCGCAATGGCAATGAGGAGTCTGCTAAAAATTGGGCACCGTGAGAAGACTTCCCACTTTGGGGTCTTTGATGAAACAGGTGCTGAGAGAGAGAGAGAGAGAGAGAGAGAGAGAGAGAGAGAGAGAGAGAGAGAGAGAGAGAGTTGTGGGTGGCATTGCAAGTGACAAGGCAGCAAGTCTTATCTCTGTAATCCAGGTCGATTGAGCATATCACCTCCCACACGTTCCCATAGTTTAGGGAAAACTGTCCAGTGTACAGATTTATGTATTGTAAGAAAAGCTCTGGTGGATCAGGCTCACGGCCTGCCCAGTTGCTTTCTTCTTTGGCGATCACTCGTAGCCAAGTAAGATTGTCTTCCATAAGCACGGTTTTAACAATGAGTCCATAAGTGACTGTGGAGGCCAATTCTGGATCCACACCTCCTTCCACAGTGGGGACATCTTTGTCGGCCCTTGTGGAAAGATAACTGCAGTGCGCAGGTAGGAGAAGCGATCGACACTTTGCAACGTTGCACCGTTGAGTTGGAATTGTGGCGCTGCAAAGTGGTTGTTTTGTGCTTGTTGGGGCAGCACTTTGGTATTTGGGATGTTGAGCGATAGGCCAAGCTTTTTGTAAGCTTCTGCGAAGATATTTATGGTGGTTTGGAAGTCATCCCCTGAGTGTGCACACACTATGTTGTCATCAGCATACTCAAGCTCTATGACGGAAGTTATGGTAACCTTATTCTTTGCTTTCAGCCTGCTCAGCATATTTGCTTTCCAGGATCCTGTTCTCACTGTGGCCAACCAGATGCCTGCCATCGTGGCCAGCAGCCTTCTATAGTCCTCTCCTCCATGAATTTGTCCAACCCTCCTCTATAGCCAGCTTGTTCTGGGAGAGCCCAGAGCCCTCCAGCTCAGGCTCAATCATTCGGCCCTTGTTCATCTAGAATATCTGAGGAATCTACAGAGGGCAGAATCCTGTAGCAAGATCTGTGAACATGAGCCGCATAGGATCCAGCAGATCTCAGGCTGAGGTGGGAGATTCCTTCTCTTCATTTTTTATTCCCCACCCTTCTGACTGGGTTGCCCCAGCCACTCTGGGCAGCTTCCAACATATATAAAAACAAAATAAAACATTTTTTAACTTCCCCATACAAGGCTGCCTTCAGATATCTTCTAAAGGTTTGGTTCCTTGGTTTGGGGGGGTCGCATAACTCCTTGCCCATCAACGTTTCTGTAATGAAAACAGGGAGGTCCTAACGGAAAGCGGAACATTGCAGGATCAAATCAGAAACCGGGATGGCTTCTCTAAATCAGGGACTGTTCCTGGAAAATAGGGACACTTGGAGTGTCTTTGGGTCATGGCGCTTATGGAGGACTGGTGTATTCCTTGTGAAATTTATTTGTTTGCTTCCTTGAGCGGTGTATTCTGAGTGCACTTGGATAGAATTATCTCTTGCAAACAAGCTTGCATTTTTCACATTTTGTATTAAAGGACAAGAAAAGGCGGCTTCTATCGCTCTGTTTGGGGGGGGGCAGGCCCACCCAGTTACGACAATAGTAGAACAGAAAGGAAGGAAGCTGTTCCATTTTCTTCTTTTCCTCCGTGTGCAAAACGGGAGCCTCTGGGGATTCCTGCCTAGCTGCAAATCCCACAGCTATTAATAATAAAGAGCCACGGTATTTGCATATGCAGGGCCCCCACCTCAAAGCCTTGTGAGACCTTTTTTTAAAAAAAGAATGAGCAGGCTAGCCAACAACTCTACAGTGGTTCTTCATATCAATCTCGCACAGCACCCCGAAACACACTTTTTGGGTGCTATGCTCTTGTGCACGACCCCAGAAGACGTGTGTCCCAGTTTTTTGCCTCGGTGTGTTGCGGGTTATGTCCTATTTCCACCCGCTTTAAAGCAGTGTTCCATGTCAGGTTGCCATATTATGTGATCCTAAGCTGAACAGGAGGAGGAGACTCTTGAGGCTCCAATACTTTGGCCACCTCATGGGGAGAGAAGGCTCCCTGGAAAAGACCCTGATGTTGGGAAAGATGGAGGGCACAAGGAGAAGGGGACGACAGAGGACGAGACGGTTGGACAGTGTTCTCGAAGCTACCAGCATGAGTTTGACCCAACTGCGGGAGGCAGTGGAAGACAAGAGTGCCTGCTGTGCTCTGGTCCATGGGGGTCACGAAGAGTTGGACTAAACGACTAAACAACAACAACAACAAGCTGAACAGGCTTAGGATCCAGCCTAAGTCCACCCTCTCTGGTCCCCTGTCCCTGGAACGCTCCTTCTGAGGGGCTTGTACTAGCATATCGAAACTGTCCCACAAACTGTCCCAGGCCCTAAGGAAGTCAGACTATCCTCCACCAGGGCCAAGACCTTCTCAGTGATGGCTCCGACCTGGTGGAATGCTCTGTCCCATGAGACCAGGGCCCTGCAGGATTTAACCTTCTTCCGTCGGGCCTGTAAGACAGAGCTATTCCACCTGGCTTTCAATTTGAACTTAGGCTGATCTTTTATTCCCCTTCCTTCCCTCCCCCTCCCCTTTTTATGAAGATTACCCGCTCTGAGACCCCACAGCTAATTCTCCCCTGGCCTCCTCGCTGGCCCAAGTAGGACCAATTCAGCCAGCTAGCCCTGAGGATTATCTAATTGATTTTTGAATTTTATTGTTCTTCACGTTTTTATACTGTATTTTATGCTGCTTTTATAATTAAGTGTTTTAAAGTGTTTTCAATTTGTCGTTAGCTGCCCTGTGCCCGGTTTTTGAATCAGGAAGGGCGGGGTATAAATAAAATATTATTATTATTATTATTATTATTATTATTATTATTATTATTATTATTATATCTTTGGCTGACTTAATGCTGGCTGAGCCACAGATGTGCCTCACCTTAAGCTGCTCATCCCAGCAGATCGTGCCCCTTGCTCTTCAAAATTCTCAGTTCTCCGGTTTTCGTGATGTGGTCCTCCAACCAGTGCAGAGAAAGATGGATATATTACGGAGCGAGAGTGCGCAAAACGTACACATTAGTGAAAACAGTTTATGAAAAGGTCTTCCGCTGGGGGAAAGCGCTTGTAAAAAATGTGCACATTTCTCAGAGCTGCATACCAAAAAAATTTCGGGAGAAATGCACAACAACATGCTTATATGTATTTTCATGGCCGGGGGTCTAAAGGGTAAAAAAAATGCAAGATTCAGAGGAGAACTGAATTTCGGGTTGGAAAAATGAGGAATCTGGGCAGGGGGGCTGAAAAATCGACGGGTTTGCGAAAAATTGGAAAAAAAGAAATAATTCCAACAAAACAAGAATGGCAAGATAAATTATTTAGTTATGTTGAATTGGCAAGATTGACAGATGCGATCAGAGGTTATAGCAAAAAAATAATAATAATAAATTCAGAAAGGCTGGAAGAAATATAGCGATTGCCAGAAAAAGCAATGCCCGCAAATTACTACTTTGACTTGTTTTAATTAACTTTCGCAAATGGATTTATGGTTAGAATAAAATATTTAAATAGAAATATAAAGAGAGTTCATAAGAAGATAAAAGGAAGCAGATTATTATGGTTGACAACAGACCTGCGTAGAGGATGAAGGAAGTCATCAAAGAAGATGGATCTGAAATTTGGTTAAAATATACCATCCATTAGAGTATGTGTTAGGTACACTTTTATTTTTGTTATGGTTCTTTTTTAAAATATTATTTCTTTTCTGTTTTTTCTATTTATTTTTCCATTTTTATTTGTCATATAATGTATGTCTGTGTGTTATGTCTGTTTGCCCGCACAAAAAATAAAATTAAAATTAAAAAATAATTGAAAAGAAAAAGAAAAACCGACGAGTTTGGCCCATCCCTAATTTCTGAAGCTGGCAGTTCTTGGTGCAACCTCACACCAGTTGCCCATGAATGTTGTGTGTAAACTGCTGTATCAGGCAGGGGAGCAGGGCAGAAATGACACACCACAGCCTGTCTCGGTATTATGTACGTCCCTTTAAGCTAGCCTCGCATTCCTCCATCGCCCGGCATTCCCACACTGGAATTGTGTTGTATAATTTAGTGAGAGGGGCGCTCTCCTCTTCCTCCGGCACAACAAAGAGTTGGCCACACAGCAACAGAGGAAATGAGCAACATCTGTCTGGCTTCCTCTCTCTCTCTCTGGTAAGCATCGCAAATGAACAGCTGTGTCTGGTATTTCGTCCAGCACAGAAATCCATCATGCCGTATTTCTCATTCCCCCCCTCCCCTTTTAACACACCCCTCAGCCCAGGCATCCGCGCTCAGGCCAGAAAGGTAATCTGAGTATTTTTATTTCCTCCAAGATACACTGGCTTTGTTGTTTGAGTTTCTCCTCAACAGGACTGGTGCAAATCGGGCTTTCCCTTCCTCCTCCCCTGAAAATTAGGAACCCTTTGTTCATATTAGGACCCCTTCATTCATATTCTGGGATCGCTTCATTCATCTCTTCCCATCTGCTTCTTTTTATAAGGCACAAATTTGTAAGCCTTACTATTTTCTTTTTACAAATTTTTATTAAATTTGCATATCCCAGGGTGGTTCGCAACATAACATCACAGGATAAAAACACCAAAACACCAAAAACACCTTTTATAAGGCACAAATCTGTACGCCTTACTATTTTCTTTATACAATTTTTTATCAAATTTGTATATCCCAGGGTGGTTCACAACATAACGTCACAAGCGAAAAACACCCCCAAAATCACAACAAACACAAAATACATAATTAGAGTGTGTGTTTTTTTATTTAAGGATTTTATTGTTTTTAATCTGATCTTGCATTCAGTTGACTATTTTTCTTGTTCTTCGTATTTCAGAGGCAGCATAATACTCTTCAGTTTTTGTTATTTATTACATTTGTATACCATTCTATGGAAGCTGGTGGCGCTGTGGGTTAAACCACAGAGCCTAGGACTTGCCAATCAGAAGGTCAGCGGTTCGAATCCCCGTGACAGGGTGAGCTCCCGCTGCTCGGTCCCTGCTCCTGCCGACCTAGCAGTTCGAAAGCACATCAAAGTGCAAGTAGATCAATAGGTACCACTCCGGCGGGAAGGTAAACTGCGTTTCCATGCGCTGCTCTGGTTCGCCAGAAGCGGCTTAGTCATGCTGGCCACATGACCCGGAAGCCAATAAAGCGAGATGAGTGCTGCAACCCCAGAGTTGGCCACGACTGGACCTAATGGTCACGGGTCCCTTTACCTTTACCTTTATACCATCCTATAACCATAGATCTCAGGGTGGGCCACAACATAAAATTGCAATATGAAAAACACAAAATATATAAAAAGAATAAGAGCAAAAACAAACAATAACCCACCCACCCCCTTCCATAATACGTCAAGGAATGCCTCTCTCCATATGAACCAACCCAGCCCCTAAGGTAATCATTTAAAGGGGCATCGGATGTCGATCAACCCAAGGCCTGGTTGAAGAGGGACGTTTTCGCCTGGAGCCTAGAGATATGCAATGAAGGCGCCAGGCAAACATCCCTGGGGAGAGCATTCCACAAACTGGGAGCCACTGCAGAAAAGGCCCTTCCTCATGTTGCCACACTCTGGACGTCTGGGGGAAGAGGGACACTAAGATGGGCCTTGGAAGATGATCTCAGGGTCCAGGCCAGTTTATATGGAGAGATAGATAAGATAAAACTTTATTCGCATTAGCCAATGGCCATAGCCACAGTAAAACATTACAGTATATGCAGAAAAGGAAATTTGATATAAGAGCACAATTTAAAGTCCTGAATCTGCAGTCAGTTAGTGGCCCTTATTCTGATTGCCCCTGCTATGAACCTAGCAACCTTTGGTGTTATCTGCTCATTTTGATCTGATAGAAGAAAGGACATTGTGGCAGTGGTTGAGCGCCCTGGGATGGTTAGTACGAGTGGGGTGATGATCTCATTCCTCAGGTCTTTGTAGAGAGTACAGGACAGGAGGACGTGTGCCGCTGTTTTGGTGCTACCATCTCCACAGAGGCAAAGACGTTTCTCAGGTGGGATCTTCTGGAATTGGCCCTCAAGTACCGCAGATGGCAAAACATCCAGTCTTGCAAGTGTAAAAGCACGTCTGTATTTTGGGATGATAAGTTGGTGCAGATATGGGGCCAGAGAATCAAAATGGAGAGGTGGAAAATGAACATACCAAGGGCAGAATTTCCTTATAGTGGCCAGGTTGTTCTGATGCTCGATATCTTTTAGACGTTGACCAATTAGACTGTTTGCTTTAGTGGGGCCCATAGTGAGTAGGTGTTCTGGGGATAGGCCACAAGAGTGAAGTTTTTGATAGACGGTTTTAAGCCAGGCACTTTTATGGGATTCTTGAAGTACTAGGGATAGTAAACCAGTGGGATTTGAGTTTAGGAGGAGCCAAAAGTTAAGAGAGAGGTGGTCCTGGAGGTATTGAAGCCCTGAGCTGTTTAAGGTTTTTTTAGGCTTTAATAAGTACAAGAACAAGCCACAATCCAATAACCCAATCCTATACATGTTTAATTGGAGGTAAGGGTCGCTGATTTCCACTAGTTTCCCAAGGTCTTACCCTTCCAGGAGAACCAAGAGGGAGCCAGTCTAAGAAATTCCGCAACATGGAATTTGGAGAGAGCCTGTTTGGTGTAGTGGTTAGAAAGTTGGGCCAGGACCTGGGAGGCCTGGGTTCAAATCCCCACTCCGGCCCTTAAGCTCAGTGGGTGACCTTGGGCCTGTCACTGCCTCTCACCTTGCCTGTCTTATAAGGTTGTTGTGAGGATAAAATGGGGTGGGGAGGAAAATTGTACTCCTTGGAAGACAGGTGGGATATAAATTCAGTAAATAAATAACCCAGTATTGTCAGTAGATCAGAGACCATTGGTCCGATGGGGCCTTGGCCCTGAATATTTGAGCTATGACATCAGAGCTGAAGTGCATTTAGGGCTGTTCTGCAAATTTGGGTGTTAGCATAAGACTTTTGTGAGGTGAATCTGGAGCTGCAGGGAGGCCAGTCAGATGTTGGTAAGACTCCAGCTCCCATCAGCTCCCGCCAGCATGCCCATGGCCAGGGACGATGGGAGTTGTAGTCCATCAACATTTGGCAGGGGGTCCCCCAGTTTCCCCATGCTTGTCTTTAAAATGGTTTCTGAACGCAAAGAGATTTCTTTCCCCCCTAATCACCCAGCATTCCAGGAAAAAAGATTTTTGATTCTTTCACGATGTTGCATTATATCATCTAATGAATTAAACATCCTCAAGCCGGCTTGGAGAGATTTTGCTCGATGACTGAATGTGGATTCATCACATGGGGGAGACAAAACGTATCTGGTTTGTGCATCTTCTAAAGAACGCAAACAATCGTTGCAGTAATAAAATACACTTTGCTACCCACACAGACATTGATTGAATAATCACAGATGGAATTCATGGAGAGCTTGTTAAATTCAAAAAGATGTTGTGTTCCTACTTTTTCTAGATTGTAGCAGAAATAGGGCGATGTTCCACATTACCCCAAATAAATCTGTCACAAGTTTCTGGGACCGAAGCGTGGGGTTCCTCTGGAAAACACATCAGAAATTGCCACATTCATTCTCTTACATGTGTGTTTTGTTGTCCGTATCGAACTCACACAGAATCATGGGCTTTGTAGTGCTGTACAATGAAGAAACACTGAAATAGAACAGCATATCTGTTCATCAGTTTAGCACTGCATCATGGGATGTACAGTGTCTGGTTTGGCCCTTCATGGCACTTGTCTGTGTTACTTAAGTGTCTTTGCTATTTCCAGAGAGAAAATAAGTCCTGATAACACTGTGGAAAAATAACAACAACAGAACATAATTTGAGGAGAAATGAACAAAGAGGTTTTGTCATTCTTAGTCCAGGCATAACATAGCAGGGAGACATTCAACCAAACATACAGAGGAAAAACTCCCACAGAACGGCACAGCCAATCAGAGCATGCGATACCTCAGCAAAGAACACACCACTGTGCCTGGTTGCTAAGCAACACCTCCACCTGCTCCCCTCTTGGCTAGTTGAGAACAGAATTAACCCTTAAGATGCAAACTGAATGATCCCTGCTGCTGCTGGACTTCCAACACCTGGTGCAGAGAATTTTGCAATTGAACTACTTGCCTTCCCATCAGATGTCAACGAGTTAAACAACTGTCTTTTCTGAAAACAGCCCTGTTTTGTGAAGCTTTACATGTTTGGCGCATTTTCCCCCTTCCTCTGTATTTTGTTGGAAGCTGCCCAAAGTAGCTGGGGCATCCCAGTCAGATGGGTGGGGTATAAGAAATAAAAAATTATTATTATTATTATTATTATTATTATTATTATTATTATTATTATTATTATTATTTTATTATTATTATTATTATTATTATTATTATTATTATTATTATTGCTGCCACACATCTCTGCCAAGTGGACTAGGGGATAAGTGGTAGCCTTCTTGAACAAATCTCTCTCTCTCTCTCTCTCTCTCTCTCTCTCTCTCTCTCCCTCTCTCTCTCTCTCCTTTCATAGAATCATAGAATTGTAGAGTTGGAAGGGACCCTGAGGATCATCTAGTCCAACCCCCCTGCAAGGCAAGAATATGCAGCTGCCCCATACAGGGATCGAACCTGCAACCTTGGCATTATCAGCACCACATTCTAACCAACTGAGCTCCCATAGGAACAATTGTTAGGAACATTCCCATGCAGAGTGCAGAACACTGGCAATCTACCATGTGAGATTTCCTTCATCAAATCCACTCCGGCAGAAACATGACCCCGAGAATTTGCCTACCATATATAAAAGAAAGCACAAAAGGTTGAAAAGGCTTGCCGTTCTCAATAAGGCAATAAGCATATCTGCCCTTACAGTTGTCCAGCTGGCAACTATGAACCCGATACAGCGAGGCGTAGCCCTTGTGGGCTGCCCAAAGTCCTTTTTTTTTGTCTTGGGACTGTGGGAGAATGTGCAAATCCGGGGGGGGGGATGGGACATGGGGCTTAGAGACCAAAGATGCGCTTGTTTCTGCCAGTTTGGGTTCCACGGCTTCTAGCATCTCTATTTCATTGTGATATTTGGCATTCCACGAATGCTTTGGGTGGGAACCTAAGAAAACAGCCTTCCGCTCTTTAAACCAGCAGAGAGGAGGACACAATGCTGGTCCACAGAGCCAGAGGAGAAGGGAAAGAAGCAGAGAGGCCCACTCACATCCTGTGATGGCCTGGGATTCAGACTCGGATGCTGAACCTGAGGGATCCCAGCCTGCACAGGAGTCCCCGCCTCCAGAACCAGCTGAGCCAGGGCTGGGGCATGAGCCTGAAGGGCCCTCACCTGTGCTGGATCCTCAGGTGCAGGCATCAGCTGAGACTGCTCTGGCTCCTGAGATGATGGAGGACCCATTGCCTGCAGGTGCTCCACTCTCAGGCCCGTCAGAGGAAGCTGAGGTTGCCTCTGGGTCCAGTAACCCTCCAGCCTCTCCTGAGCTGCAGAGGCTCAGGGCAGAGAGGCGGAGGGAACTAAGTTCCCGCAGGAGGAGTGCTCGCCTCCAGGCCAGGAGAGGTGAGTCACCAGAGGATCGGGGCCGCCCTATGCTTCAGGGCAGATAAAAGCCGGCCAGCCCCAGTCCCAAGTTGAGGGAGCAACATTGTTGGTTGCTAGTTCCTGCCTGAACCCTGTCCTGCTTTTCAGCCAGAGCTCCTGACCTGCCAAACGACACCATCCTGCTGCCTGTGCTGCTTGCCTGCTTGCGCTGACCCACCCAACCCTCTCGTCTGCCTCCTCACTCTCTCCTTCGCTTTCCCCCTTGCTCCTTCGCCCTTTCCTCCTTCGCCCTCTACATCCTCCTCCGTGGCCTCTGCCTCTTCTGCCGCTGCCACGGCTTCCCATGCCTCTCAACATGGCTTTGACGCAAACCATTGATGATCGCAAAAGCAATCCCGGAAGGCACCCTGGTGCTTGTCAGCAGGGTCAGTCCTAACGGGACATTCTGGGATCCAAACAGAAGCTGAGATTGGCTTTTTGAGACGCGGGTGGTGCTGTAGGTTAAACCACTGAGCCTAGGACTTGCCGATCAGAAGGTCGGTGGTTTGAATCCCCGCGACGGGGTGAGCTCCTGTTGCTCGGTCCCTGCTCCTGCCAACCTAGCAGTTTGAAAGCATGTACAAGTGCAAGTAGATAAATAGGTACCGCTCCGGCGGGAAGGTAAACGGTGTTTCCGTGCGCTGCTCTGGTTCACCAGAAGTGGCTTAGTCATGCTGGCCACATGACCCGGAAGCTGTACGCCGGCTCCCTCGGCCAATAAAGCGAGATGAGAGCCACAATCCCAGAGTTGTCTGCGACTGGACTTAATGTCAGGGGTCCCTTTACATATCGCTTAAAACCGGACAGTTGCAGGGGATGTAGCTGGGCCACTGGCCTGGGTCACAAAGAGGTCACAAACGGGTCACAAAAGTCAATCCAAAGACAGGGAAAGAGCAAGCACCCAGGAAACTGAAACGAATTGGCAATGGCCTTGGCTTTCCTTATTAGGGCTGCGCTGCCTGTGTCCTCCTTTGCAGGAAGGGGGTCAGGGTGCCAGTTTATTGGGGTTGCGTAATGATAAAATAAATACCCACCCTGAGTTTACTGAGAAGCGTTGGCTGTGGCCGCAAGAGTTGCTGCAGCACTTTCTGTTCCTCCCAGGATCCAGAGATCTGCCAGGCGTACACCAGCAGTTATGTAATAGGAAGCCCCTCTTTCCGCCCAGTTTCCACATTAAGGCATTATATAATGAACACATTGTTTTGGAAGTGACCAACGACCAAGCCACAGGAGGATGCAACTCTGACAGGAGAATTTATGTCTCTCTCTCTTTCCTCTTTGCTCCTTTTGGGCTTCATTGCCAATAACACACACTTGCTCCTTCACCTTTCACCCAGTCCGTTGAAACAGCCGCTCGCTCCTTTTGCACCCAGAGCAGTATCACCGCTAAACCTGCTTACGGAAACCCTAGTGCAAGGATGTCCAAATCATGTTCACCCAGGGGGCCACTGTGGTAGGTGGCAAAAGCAGGCAGAGCAAGAAATGTAAAAATTTGCCTTTGACTACTTGGCTGGTTTCTTTTTTCCTTTCTTTCTCTCTTTGCCCAAATCATTTTCGTTGGTTTTCCAAATTTTAACAGGCCAACCACAAATTAAAGCAAATTTAATGCAATCTTTTCCAAAAATTGGCTTCCTGCCCTATGCCCTCCATGTGTCCATAGTTTCCTCTCGTTGCTGCATTGTTTTCCCAGCTACAGTCATACCTTGGAAGTCGAACGCAATCCATTCCAGAAGTTCGATCGACTTCCAAAATGCTCGAAAAACCAAGACACGGCTTCCAATTGGCTGCAGGAAGCTCCTGCGGCCAATCAGAAACCACAGAAGCCCCACCAGACATTTGGGTTCCAAAAGAATGTTTACAAACCAGAACAATCACTTCCAGGTTTGCGGCATTCAGGAGCCAAAACGTCTGAGTTCCAGGGCGTTCAAGATCCAAGGTATGAACTGTATTTCTAATTCACATTCCATTCCTTGCAATTAACCTCGCATTACAATAATTCTTTGTTGCTTTCCATGTATTATCCTTAACCACCAGCTATCCACTTGCCAATTCCTACACGTACAATATTTAAACATTTCCAATATCCAAAAGGGAAGTTGCTACTTGGCTAGTTTCTACACACTTTGAGACACCCCCTCTCTGCCCTGCATCCAGGAGCAGAGTTCAAGGACTCAGCTAAAACACTCAATGAGGGTGCAGTGCAAGGGCTGTGGTACATCGCAGGGAGTGGATGTGGCCTGAAGACAGTTTGAATAGCCAGAACGAGAGCTTGGATTCAGCTGCTGATCCTGGCATTAGGTCCTAGTGCAGTGTTTTTCAATCTTGAACCTCCGGTTGTTTTTGGACTACAATTCCCATCTTCTCTAGCTAGCAGGACCAGTGGTCAGGGATGATGGGAACTGTAGTCTGTAAACAGCTGGAGATCCAGTTTTGGAAAATACTGTCCTAGTGCAACACTCTAACCACAACACCATTATTATTATTGTGTGTGTTTGTGTGCTTAATGCTAGCTGCCTTGCTGTTACTGAAATATATATTAAATAAACAAATATTAAAATTGCTTTATTATTATTATTACAAATCACAAACCTGATTTCCAGTTCATCAGAAGCACCTCCCTCCTTGGCTCAAAAGATTTTAAGCTTGATTACAGTCAACGATTATTTGTCTGAACATTGCAATCCTAATCGTTACCATCATCTGAAAGATGCAAGTGTTGGCTGATGTGCACAGAGAGATCTGGCTTTATGTTGACGAGACTGTTTTGGAACTCCAGAGATCTGGTTCAAGTGGGTGATGCACATGGTGTTTGGCCCATCTTTGTGGAAGGCAAATGTTGTGTGTCATCTCTCCTGACTTCAGTTTTTAGATCGAGATAGAAAAGACCCTGATGTTGGGAAAGATGGAGGGCACAAGGAGAAGGGGATGACAGAGGACAAGATGGTTGGACAGTGTTCTCGAAGCCACCAGCATGAGTTTGACCAAACTGCAGGAGGCAGTGGAAGACAGGAGTGCCTGGCGTGCTCTGGTCCATGGGGTCACGAAGAGTCGGACATGACAAAACAACTAAACAAAAACAGATTAGATAGCTAGATAGATAGACAGATAGATGATAGATAGATAGATGATAGATAGATAGATAGATAGATAGATAGATAGACAGACTGATAGATAGATAGACATAGATAGATATGAGAGAGAGAGAGAGAGAGAGAGAGAGAGAGAGAGAGAGAGAGAGAGATTTAAAAGGTGTAAAAAGAAATGCAGAAAGCATGCTTTCCAAGAAAAGAGGGTGAATAAAGTTCAGTTGACTTATTTTTAGACCTGTTGGCCAGTTTTATGATGTGCGTCACTACTGCTGACATTAAAAAAATGTGCCCAGTCAGCTTAGAGAATCATAAGAGTTGTAAAGTTGGAAGAGACCCAAAGTCCAACCTCCTGCAATGTAGGAATCACAGCTAAAGCATCCCAGACAAATGACAGTCCATCCTCTGTCTAAATACCTCCATCACCTTCTGAAACAAGCCATTCCACTGTCGAATAGCTCTTTCTGGCAGAAAGGTATTCCTAATGTTAAGTTGGAATCTCCATTTTTTATTTTGTAATCCATTGGTTGGGGACCTACCCTCCAGAGCAGCCGAAAACAGGCTTACTGGTGTTCTGGTTCCCCTCCTTAAATCTGCATGGAGGTTTCTCCTATAAACCTTCAAATCAATTTATTAAGCAGCTGCAGCTGATTCAGAGCCGAAGAGCAGATGCATCTATTAACAAGTCTTTTCCCCAAGAATTTACCGGTGTGTATTTTCTTCAAGAGCACATTTGCAGCCATCGGGGCTAGTAAATAAGTTTCTACTCCTTTTGGCTGGAAAATACATATATTTCTATGAAGGTGGCTGGGGATGGGGGAGAACATTTGCCCAAGTGCAATTCTGAGCATGCAGAATCCATACAACCCAGTGTGCAATCTAAAGTTAAAACTTCAGCGGTGATCATCGATCAGGTCCACATATCAGCATGGAATATGATAGGAGTTGCAGAATTCAGCATTCTTAAAATTGCACGTTTATGGTAGTTGTTGTTGTTTTAAAGAAAGAACGTTTCAGCATTCTTAAAATTGCATGTTTATAGTTGTTGTTGTTGTTGTAGTTGTTGTTGTAAAGAAAGAAGTTTCCTAGATCTCATGTCTCTGATGAGTTTAGGGAAGCTTTTAATGTTTAATAGGTTATTGTATTTTAGTGTTTTGTTGGAAGCCACCCAGAGTGGCTGGGGAAACCCAGCCAGATGGGTGGCGTATAAATAATAAATTATTATTATTATTATTATTATTATTATTATTATTATTATTATTATTATTAGTTCAATTCAGAGCAAGGTGCACTTAAGCTGATTGATTTCACTGAACTTAAACATGCTTCAGTCTAAGTAAGATTGTGGGGAAAGCATGTAACCAAGATTTCCTGTTCACTATCTCTTTACTCCTCTCCATGGAATAAATGATCAAATGCATGCAGTTTTTCCTTGATTGCATAATGTGAACAGGCTGCAAAATTAACCTTCTCTTGGCATTGTGTTTGTGATATTCGATTGGATTTTATTTTTAAAAGTTACAGACTAGGTGCACACCTGCTGGCGATGCAGTCTGTCTGCTCCCCTCCTCGATTCTAATATCCCGCCATGCGATTCCCTGAGAAGCAAAGTCGGAGTCGCTGCAGCCGCTTCTTTCACACACACAAATGCACGGAGCTTCCTTAAACTTAACCTCCCCTGAGGCCTCATCAGGCAACAGCAGCTGCTTTGCTCGGAGACTGGAGCAGTTCCCAGTGTGTAGCTTGTCCGAGAAAGGCAAGAGGATGAGATCAGCTTAGCTCTTCCAGGCCACCCAGATTCATGGGCCTCTGCTGCCATCTACCGCCTCACCGGCTTCTTGGGGAAATCATGTCCGCTCTGGCTGATGGAATGTGTGGGACGGAAGCAGATCCCACCATGGGCAAAGCAGAAGAGTTAAGAACATAAGAAAGCATGGCTGCCTCTAGCTGTGGGGTCAGAGTACAGCCAACATGGCTGGTAGCCATCAATAGTCCACTCCTCCATGAATGATGGAGATGTTTCAACAATGACCTTTAGCAATGACCTTCTTTAAACAAACCAAAAACAACAACCCCAAAACAAAACAAAGTATACTTATCATAATTTCAAAACATCAAATAGTAAGTCCATGGCACTGTGGGTTAAACCGCAGAGCCTAGGACTTGCCGATCAGAAGGTCGGTGGTTCGAATCCCCGTGACGGGGTGAGCTCCCGTTGCTCGCTCCCTGCTCCTGCCAACCTAGCAGTTCGAAAGCACATCAAAGTGCAAGTAGATAAATAGGTACCGCTCCGGCGGGAAGGTAAACGGCGTTTCTGTGCGCTGCTCTGGTTCTCCAGAAGCGGCTTAGTCATGCTGGCCACATGACCCGGGAGCTGTACACTGGCTCCCTCGGCCAGTAAAGCGAGATGAGTGTCGCAACCCCAGAGTCGTCCACAACTGGACCTAATGGTCAGGGGTCCCTTTACCTTTAATATTCTGTATACAGTGGAACCTCAGTTTTCAAACGTAGTATGTTCTGAAAGACCATTCGACTTCTGAAATATTTGAAAACCGAGGCACAATAGGCAGTCAGCAAATTCAATAGAGAAAATTGAGAAACACAGTGGAAGCCATTTTACTTCTGAGGCACATTAAAAAATGGAAGCATTTACTTCCAGGTTTTTGGCATTTGGGTTCCGAAATGTTCGTTTGAGAACCGAGGTTCTACTGTTCAGTGGTACCTCAGGTTACAGACGCTTCAGGTTACAGACTCCACTAACCCTCAGGTTAAGAACTTTGCTTCAGGATGAAAACAGAAATCGCACAACGGCGGCGGGAGGTCCCCTTAGCAAAAATGGTACCTCAGCTTAAGAACAGTTTCAGGTTAAGAACGGACCTCCAGAATGAAATAAGTTCTTAAGCTGAGGTACCACTGTACTTAAAAAAATCAATGGATATTAATACTGAATTTCACTATGTGTATAGATTACTATAAATATGAATTTAGCAATCACCTTGTATGAGATTTTTGAAGCAATTTCAGGGCAGGATTCAGCTAACAGGTCCTGCTAGCAGAAGCCCACAAAGGATTTTTGCTAGTGCAATGGGGCTTTCCCCCACTTTCCTCCCTGTTCATAACCCCCCCTCCCCGCCCATCCAAATTGACTTGGGGAGGGAAGAACCCCCCCTCCCAACAGCCCATGTTTTCCTCTGTATTTCCTATTGATGAAAATTTCTGTGTGGCACGAACAAATTTTTATTCTGAACGTGTGGCTCGGAGAAAAAAGTTTGAGAACCGCTGACTTAGGACATCAGTTTCAGTGAGTTGCACTGAGTAAATGCTAGTCGAAAGCAAGCCATATAAAACAGTTTTGCACATGTATGTGAGTCAGCATGGTGCAGTGATCAGAGGTGTCGGAATAGGCCTTGGGAAACCCTGGAAATAATACATTGAAAGAGCAACCCTGGTGTCAGTAGGCAAGCCGTAAATAAATTGTGAGTGTTCACAATCAATAATCATTGCAATTCTCACAGCCTTACCACGCAGAGAAGCTATTACAGTCATACCTCGGGTTACAGACGCTTCAGGTTGCGTTTTTTTGGGTTACGGACTGCTGAAACCCAGAAGTACCGACCGGAATGGGTTACTTCCAAGTTTTGGCAGTCGTGCATGCATAGAAGCTCTAAATCGCACTTTGCGCATGTGCAGAAGCGCTGGATCGCAACCTGCGCATGCGCAGATGTGCCGCTGAGGGTTGCAAACGTGCATCCCGCACGGATCACATTTGCAACCTGAGCGTCCACTGTATATTTGTCAGCACCCATATTATGTTTTTCATACGTGCAATCAGTGGGAGCAATCGAAAGTGGTTCTGTAACTGTATGCATTTCTGCAGCTTTCCAAATATTAACCAGCCATTCTTTAATCACTGGCTGAGCCATCTTCAAATATCTCAAGAGCTGGCACACAGAAGATGGGGCAAGCTTGTTTTCCCCTGCTCCGGAGGACAGGACTCGGACCGATGGCTCTGAGTTACACGAAAGAAGATTCTGACTAAACATCAGCAAGAACTTTCTGGCAGCAAGAGCTGTTTGATAGTGGAACGGTCTCCCTCGGCAGGTTGCGGACTCTCTTTCCATGGAGGTTTTTAAGCAGAGGTTGGATGGCCATCTGTCATGGATGCTTTAGCTGAGATTCCTGCCTTGGACTAGATAAGTCTCAGTGTGATTGAGACAAGTTTTCCTTGGCCGCAAACTTGGACCAAGTATGAAGATTTCAGCCACTCAGAATGCACAGTAAACTTGCAGTCACTGTCCTTATTTAATGTGGATGGTCCATCTTTAGAATAATACAGCTATAGAGTTCTGGGGCACTCAGTCCCATTCAAACCCCACCACCAACCCACTCGGTGCAAGAGACCTACCACTCCAGCATTCCCAACAAATCACTGTCCAACTTCAGCAAGAAAACCTCAAGCAAAAGGAAACCCAGCACCTCTTTGAGCAATTGGCTCTGAAGATGAACTGCTCTTCCAGAAAGTGTCTTTTTATGCTGCATGAAAGATCACCTAAAACGTGGGAATTTGTCACACAAGCAAACGTCAGGAAAACGGAATGAAGTTCTGTCGGAATGCAGCCCAAAACTGTCATGTGTTCGCCATCTAGTGTCATGAGCCAGTATTAGAAAAATGATAAACTGAATTGGTCATACAGTGGTACCTCGGGTTACATATGCTTCAGGTTGCATACGCTTCAGGTTACAGACTCTGCTAACCCAGAAATAGTACCTCGGGTTAAGAACTTTGCTTCAGGATGAGAACAGAAATCGTGCAGCGGGGGCGTAGGAGCAGGAGGCCCCATTAGCTAAAGTGGTGCTTCAGGTTAAGAACAGTTTCAGGTTAAGAATGGACCTCCAGAACGAATTAATACTTAACCCGAGGTACCACTGTATTCACCTATTGCTTGCTGTATATGACCCTAAAGTCGGGAGCCAGAAATTCCTGCAGCATTGCAAAGGGTCCTGGGTGCTCATCTCTAAGACATTATTGAGGCAGCACCCCTAAAATACCGACACACTCTCCGTAACACTCTTTGCATGTCTTCTTGTGCACCTGGGTCCCAGCTTCCATCTTATTCCCACCATCTCCATCCCGGGCTCTTATTCCTCTTCCAAGGTCCTGTGAATTCTGCCCTAAGCAGTATAGAATTTAAAACCCAATAGGAGCTAGCTCAAAAATCCCTTTCAGCAAGCTGATCGCATCACAGGAAGGTGGAATTAGTCACGGAGAGGAGGAGCCTATAAAAGCTAGGGCCAGCTCTCAGCAGATTTCGCATTCCAGCCTCTTGCAAGTGCCCTCTGAAACCCAAACGCCTGTGGATTTTTATTTTAAGAAATCTCCCAGGGAGGTGGAACCATGTGCCCCAGGAAGAACAAATGTTGGTTTCCATGCTATTGAAACCTGGCAAAGCTGGGGCTACAGAATGCGAGTGCAAAGGATAAAGAAAAAACTGCTGAAACATTTTTTCTGCGGAAAACGCATCTACTAATTTTGTTGTGTGCATCGTGTCACCTACTCATTCAGTTAGTAGCTATTTCTTATTGTTTCCCTTTGTTTTTAAAGATCTACCAAATCATTTATTCATTACATTGCCACCTCCCCTTGCCTCCAAGGAGCTCATGCATGTTCTTCTCCCTCCCCATTTTATCCTCAACACAACCCTGTGAGGAAGGCTAGCCCAAAAGACTGAACTGCCCAAGGTCACCCGAGTTTCACGGCAGAGCGGGGGATTCAAACCTAGATTTTCTTCGCATGAAGAAGGGCCTTGACCGAAAACAGGTTGGCATAGGAGCTGGAATGAAATACAGTGGTACCTCGGGTTACATAAGCTTCAGGTTACAGACTCCGCTAACCCAGATATAGCGCCTCGGGTTAAGAACTTTGCTTCAGGATGAGAACAGAAATCGTGCTCCGGCGGCGCGGCAGCAGCGGGAGGCCCCATTAGCTAAAGTGGTGCTTCAGGTTAAGAACAATTTCAGGTTAAGAACGGACCTCCGGAACGAATTAAGTACATAACTAGAGGTACCACTGTAATTGCTCTCACAAGACTGGTTTTGCAAGCAATTACTCTTCCCAGGGGATTCTGTGTGTTGCAGCTCTGCGAGAGAAATAAGGGGTCTCCTACCAACTCTCAGCCATTTACCTTCCCGCCGGAATGGTACCTATTTATCTACTTGCGCTTGGACGTGCTTTCGAAGTGATAGGTTGGCAGGAGCAGGGACCGAGCAACGGGAGCTCACTCCGTCGCGGGGATTCAAACCACCGACCTTCTGATTGGCAAGTCCTAGGCTCTGTGGTTAAACCCAGTTTAATCCCAGTTTCCGTGCGCTGTTCTGGTTCGCCAGAAGTGGCTTGATCATGCTGGCCACATGACCCAGAAGCTGTACGCCGGCTCCCTCAGCCAATAAAGTGAGATGAGCACCACAACCCCAGAGTCGGCCACGACTGGACCTAATGGTCAGGGGTCCCTTTACCTTTACCAACTCTCGGCATCCTTTACAAACTACAGCTCAGAGGCATCATCCAGTCATCTTAGGGACCCCACCCTGAATTTGTGTAGGGTTTACTCCTTAGCCTTTTCTTCTTCCGAAGATGTCCTACAAGGCACCAGAGGTTTAGAACCAGAGTTTTCCTTCTCCTATTCGGGCTGCCTTTCCAGGTGGATAAGCCCCACCTGCCCCTCACTACAGCACATGCAGAAACTGCCTTCTGGGCCTTTGGACCCACTATTGGTCTCATCCGTTCAATTCCCCAGGGCCTGTCTGCAGAGAAAGTCCCTAACTCACCCAGGTTTTGAGACCCATTGGCGGCTACCCTTTACCTGGTTTAGCCGGCCAGTTGAAACTGTTACCCTGGGAAGCCATGATGGTTTAGAGTGGTGTAATGTTACCCAATGTTACTCAAGAGAGTCCCATGGACTGCAAGAAGATCAAACCTATCCATTCTGAAGGAAATCAGCCCTGAGTGCTCACTGGAAGGACAGATCCTGAAGCTGAGGCTCCAAGACTTTGGCCACCTCATGAGAAGAGAAGACTCCCTGGAAAAGACCCTGATGTTGGGAAAGATGGAGGGCACAAGGAGAAGGGGATGACAGAGGACGATATGGTTGGACAGTGTTCTCAAAGCTACCAACGTGAGTTTGACCAAGCTGTGGGAGGCAGTGGAAGACAGGAATGCCTGGCGTGCTATGGTCCGTGGGGTCACAAAGAGTTGGACACGACTAAACAACAACAGTTACCCAAAATGTAGTGTGTATGGATCCTTAAGTTTGATCCAACAGGGTTCATCTTGTGCTCAAATAATTTGCGCAGTGCTAACAGCCCTCATGGGGGACGCAGGTGGCGCTGTGGGTAAAACCTCAGTGCCTAGGACTTGCCGATCGTAAGGTCGGAGGTTTGAATCCCCGCAGCGGGGTAAGCTCCCGTCGTTTGGTCCCGGCTCCTGCCAACCTAGCAGTTCGAAAGCACCCTTAAGTGCAAGTAGATAAAAAGGGACCGCTTTATAGCGGGAAGGTAACGGCGTTTCCGTGTGCGGCGCTGGTGCTGGCTCGCCAGACGCAGCTTCGTCACACTGGCCACGTGACCCGGAAGTGTCTTCGGACAGCACCAGCTCCCGGCCTCTTAAGCGAGATGAGCACGCAACCCAAGTCGGTCACGACTGGCCCGTACGGGCAGGGGTACCTTTACCTTTACCAGCCCTCACACCACCTGGAAGCCACCTTGGGCATCTTATCTGTATAATCTACAGTGACCGACAGCAGCTCTCCAGGGTTTCAGGCAGAACAAATTCCCCGCCTTACCAGGAGGTGCCAGGAATTGAACCTGCGGCTTTCCGCATGCACGGCCAATGCTCTACTGCAGAGCCACAGCCCTGCTTGTCAGCCCAGTTTCCTTCAGCCCAGGACTCTTCTGGGCTGAAGGAGATAACTCAGCCGAGTGGTTAATTCACAGAACAGGCACGCTGGGGAGGAAGGTGTGGCCCTAACAGGCATTTTGTGTAGGCATTTTCAGAGAAAGGAGTAAAGGGTCTTCTATCAGCATTGCTGGCTCGACACTGTGATAAGAAACCGTTTGTTCACGAGAGAGAATATCCCAAAGAGGCTGGGAGTTTCGTCCAGTGCTTTGCAGGCAGTTTTGCTTGCAGTCCTGAACTGATAACTTCAACTTGTGCAGCGATATGGAAGGTACCCAGTTATCCCAAATGCAAAGAATGACATACCAGGTGGCAGTAGAAGTAGTCTTTGTGTGCCGAGCAGCAAATTAAAATCCAGACAAACATATATAGGTCTTCTCAGAGGCTGAGCTCTCCAACACACTATTATTTTCATGACGAACGCCTGTCATTGCCACAAGCCGGCCAAACGTGCCATCAGAACCAGACAAAAATATTTTTATTTACCCAGGCATTTTCATCTTTGCGAATCTGTGCTCTTGGTGCTTTTATCTGCTGTGTTGTTATAGTTTAGTGTCTCAGGAAGCAATCCACCAGGATGAGCAGTTTAGGACGCAATGCGTCTCAGGCCCACTTAGCCATTTCCTGGCTTAGCCAGCAGTCAGTCCCTAACCCTGATTCAGCCAAAGATACACCATACCTTGCCCGCCACATCCCTCAGATATTGGTGCCCACCAGCAATTGATATTCGTTTACTGCCCCGGAATATGGCACATCCATGTAGCCACCCGAAAAGTTGTCGCTAGAACCATCCTACAAAGTTGTAGTCAATGAGAAGCTGTCAATGGCTTAAGAGCCCTGCTCCCTCCAAAGAGACGAGATGCGGGGAGCAAGCAACCTTGACTCAGCAACAGCCCTGAATAAAAAGTGGATGGCCCCTTCTGTCTTGCAAAGATTATTGCCTTTCAAAGAGCTGCATGACTATGGGGGAATTATCTTTGGCTGAAACAATGGGTCTGAAGGAAGACAATTCTTTGCGTGGGGTAGTTTAACGGAGTTCAACTCTAGGGCAAGCTTGCAAGGCACCAGTTACAAGAAGCCAGGCCCAGGATGGCTCCAGGAAGAAACACACCCTCCCGTAGCAGCGACTATCAGTTGCTGTACAAAGAGGGATGGTCCAACTATAGAGATGCAAACTTGCAAACCACTTAGGGCAGGGATGGAGAACCATGGGCTCCCTAGATGTTGCTGACGTCCACTGCCCATCACCCCCAGCCAGCATGACCAACAGTCAAGGATGATGGAAGCTGGAGTCCAATGGCATATGGGAGCCACAGGCTCCCTATGATAGGCTGAACAGGGACATGGGTGGCGCTGTGGTCTAAACCAGGGGTCAGCAACCTAAAGCCCATGAGCCGGAAGTGGCCTGTGGAGGTCATTTGACCAGCCCACGAGCCACCAACCAAGCTGCCCGCTCATGCGCTGCGCTAAAACTGGTGCAGCGCGGCACAGGGACTCGCTTCCGCGGTGCCGAAAATCACAATCAAGCCCACAGAGGGATCTCCGTGGGACCGATTCGGCCCAGGCAAGATAAACCTTGCTGACCCCTGGTCTAAACCACTGTCCCTTTTGGGCTTGCTGATTGGAAGGTTGGCGGTTCAAATCCCCACGATGGAGTGAGCTCCTGTTGCTCTGTCCCAGCTCCTGCCAACCTAACAGTTCAAAAGTATGCCAGTACAAGTAGATAAATACCACTGTGGCGGGAAGGTAAACAGTGTTTCCGCGCACTCTGGCTTCCATCACGGTGTCCTGTTGCACCAGAAGCGGTTTGGTCATGCTGGCAACATGATCTGGAAAGCTGTCTGTGGACAAACGCCAGCTCCCTCGGCCTGAAAGTGAGATGAGCGCCACAACCCTTTGACTTTGACTGGACTTAACTGTCCAAGGGTCCTTCACCTTTTCCTTTTACCTTATGGTAGGCTGGCAAAGTTCTAGGAGACTAAGTTTAGGAAAGAAAATACCTTTTTAAGAGAGAGAAAAAGAAAGAGAGAAGGTGTTCAGATAGAAGTTTAGGAGCTGACCAGCTGAAGGATGGATTCCCCAACATACTAAAGCAACCTTTGCTAACCATCCAAGGTATAAATGTTTGCAAACAGCTTTTCGAAGCTTTGCAATCGAGTGGATAGAAAATCTCATTGTCATATCAAGGATGAAAACCTCGAGGTAATTTATACAGTGAAATAAGCCCAGGCACAAAGGTTTATTAAAGGTGGTAATCATAGGATCATATGAGTTGGAAAAGACCCTGAGGATCATCCAGTCCAACCACCTGAAATGCAGGAATATGCAGCTGTCCCTTGCAGGGATCGAACCTGCAACCTTGATGTTATCAGCACCACGCTCTAACCAGCTGAGCTAAGTTCCAAAGAAAGCAATTAGGAACGTCTAACGTGCTGCTTTGGTTTCAAGGGGACTTTGTTATGACTAACTTTCTCTGGAACAGAGCAGCGCACATTAAGGCTGCAATCCTATGCTTACCTGGGAGTAAGCAGCACCCAATACATCAACACTTATTTCTGAGAAAACACACACAGGACCCAGTTCCATGGGGGTTCATTTTTAAAGCTCAGGGACCTAGCAAAAAGCTACTGACCACAGGCCTCTCAACAACACTGGTAAAACAAATCACACTTAGAAAAATGAAAGCCGTTTTTTATTGTTGTCTCCACAGCCAATCATTTGACACGAACATGCATACGTAATTTGGCTACGCACACACCACTTTTCTTTTTAAACGTTAGTTATTAAACATACAACAGACATCCTTACAAAAATGAGTCAAAATGCAAACTTAACTTTTTAAAACAAACAGTTTTACTCATTTATTTATTTTTTTTCTTAAAAAAAACCTTTGTGTGTTGGGTACCATTTGTACAAACACAGTTAATTTAAACAAATCTGCTCTTAAGTTTCCTCATGGTTGCACATAAAAAAGCTGCAATACAAAATGAAGTCACTGAGAGTTTCTTTCTTTCTTTTTAAATAGCAGAAATAGGCAGTTTCGCCATGCACAAGAAGCAATATTAAATATTAGTTTTTCAAAAAAAGAAAAAAAACCACGTTTAAAAATATTTAGTTCAAGTCACAGAACTTTCTCCAGTCCAGAGAAATCCAAAATGCAGAATTAGCTGCCACAGAATGGCCATTCTGAAAGGCAAAATAAAAAATAAAATAAAAAAATCACCTCCCAGGGTTGATAAAATTTTCGATGATTTTGGCACAGAAAAAGAAGTTATCAGCTTACTCAAGAACAAGAATGTGATTTTTTTTTTAATGGAGAAGACAAGAAGAGGAGAAAAATCAAAAGCAAGACTGAACAAGATAGTAGTTGCAATCACTTAAAAAAAAGAAAAAAGATCTGTGCATCTCCGTCATTGCAGAATACTGTTTACAGCAGAGCATAATCTCCAGGTAACTGTTATTGCAACATAGATTTAATTTGCTTCGAGGTAGTCTCATCATTCAAATGTTTTGTTGTGTACCTAAAAAGGAAAAATAAAAGTGTGTAAAAACCATGCACTCTATGATTCTATGGCCTTGTACATCTCTGACAGTCTGATCCTTAAAAAAGACTATTTTGGGAATAAGAGGGCATTCCTGGGGCAGTGCAGTGGAGGGAAGCTCTGGGCTGGGTGTTCCTGCTGAATCCCTGTGTACGTAGGCATTTGAAAAATTCTAAAATGCTGTACCTGCCTTCACACTGTGCCAGTGGTCCTTATTTACCAGTGCTAACCACTGTTTTCCAAGAAAGAAGAGTTGGCACTTACAGTGATTCCACGTTCAAAAGCTAGATACCTGAGAGCATTTAGAAGGCCTTCTACACTGTTTGGAGGCTGATCTTTGAGAACTTTGATGCATCCTTTCATCTGGAAATCAATACAAAAGGGTTTGGGGAGACAGGAAACACACGTTAATTTACAACAAACCGGCGTTGGACATAACCATGACACAACTTGCAATTTCACTTTTCAGAAAGGATCCAGCCCCTCATGTCAATACGATTAGCTCAATCAGTGGGACAGCAATGACTTTAAAAACAACAGCCCTCGAAGGAAGCCAAGGCAGCCATAGATACACTCCCCATGATTCATAGAAATAGCATTTTCACACAAGTGCAGCCTAGCTGGCATAACATGGGAACTTGCACTGAATCATCCGCATCATATTTATTGACATGCAGATGTGCTAAAAAATACATATTTTAAAAATGACTATCTTCTGTGTTTCCTTCTTGCCTGCACCCCACCCAGCTGGCCCACCACAAGGAAGCGTAATTCACTCAGCCCCAGAACTTACATCAATTTTTGACGTTTTAGCGAACGCGCCTACTGGATGCACGTGGTCATAGAGAATGATGACGCCCACCATCACCCTCAGACAGAACGATACCGTTTGCTCGTTGGTGAACCTGCTTCTGTATTCCCTGGGATTTTAACAAAGACACAGCAGTAAACACTTGATTATCCAAAGCTGAATTCTAAATTAATAATAATAATAATAATAATAATAATAATAATTTATTTATACCCTAATAATTTATTTATACCACTCTGGGCGATTTCCAAAAAAACACTAAAATACAATAACCTATTAAACATTGAAAGCTTCCCTAAACAGGGCTGCCTTCAGATGTTTTCTAAAAGTTTGGTAGTTATTTTTCACTTTGACATCTGGTGGGAGGGCGTTCCACAGGGCGGGTGCCACTACCGAGAAGGCCCTCTGCCTGGTTCCCTGTAACTTGGCTTCTCGCAGCGAGGGAACCGCCAGAAGGCCCTCGGCACTGGACCTCAGTGTCCAGGCAGAATGATGGGGGTGGAGACGCTCCTTCAGGCATACTGGGCCGAGGCTGTTTAGGGCTTTAAAGGTCAACACCAACACTTTGAATTGTGCTCGGAAACGTACTGGGAGCCAGTGTAGGTCTTTCAGGACCAGTGTTATATGGTCTTGGCGGCCGCTCCCAGTAACCAGTCTAGTCGTCGCATTCTGGATTAGTTGTAGTTTCCGGGTCACCTTCCAAGTTTAAAATTTTAACTGATGTAAAAGAAAGAGGTGGATTTGCCCTGCCAGACCTCAAACTGTATTATGAATCAGCAGCATTTTGCTGGTTAAAAGACTGGCTGCTTCTTGAGAACACAGACATTCTGGATTTAGAAGGTTTCAATAATGTTTTTGGGTGGCATGCATATTTGTGGTACGACAAGGTTAAAGCATATAAGGCATTTAAAAACCATATTGTCAGGAAAGCTCTGTTTAATGTCTGGACAAGATATAAAGATTTGCTGGAAAGCAAAACCCCGAGGTGGTTGTCACCTATGGAAGCTAAGTCTCAGAAAAAGCTCAATATGGAGGCCAAATGGCCAAAATATTGGGAAATTTTGGAGCAAGAAGGTGACAGACTGAAACTGCAGAGTTTTGAGAAATTAAAAGACAAAGTGCGAGATTGGCTTCATTATTATCAAATAAGAGAGGCCTACAATTTGGACAAAAAAATTGGCTTCCAGGTGGAGAAATCAAAATTGGAAACAGAACTGTTAGAACCAAAAACTAAGATTTTGTCAAAGATGTATAACTTGCTGTTAAAATGGAATACACAGGATGAAACGGTTAAATCAGCGATGATTAAATGGGCGCAGGACATAGGTCATAACATTATGTTTGCTGACTGGGAGCAGTTGTGGACCACCGGTATGAAGTTTACGGCATGCATTGCCTTAAAGGAGAATATTATGAAAATGATTTACAGGTGGTACATGACCCCAGTCAAGCTTGCAAAAATTTATCACCTGCCTGACAATAAGTGTTGGAAATGTAAAGAAGCTGAGGGAACATTCTTTCACCTTTGGTGGACGTGCCCAAGGGTTAAGGCTTACTGGGAAACGATATATAATGAACTGAAGAAGGTATTTAAATTTACCTTTCCTAAGAAACCAGAGGCCTTCCTTTTGGGCATAGTTGGCCAACGGGTGCCAAAGAAAGATAGAACATTTTTTATGTATGCAACAACAGCAGCAAGAATACTTCTTGCCAAGTATTGGAAGACACAAGATCTACCCACCGTGGAAGAATGGCAGATGCAAGTGATTGACTACATGGAGATGGCTGAAATGACTGGCAGAATCCGTGACCAGGGAGAAGAATTGATGGAACAGGACTGGGAAAAGTTTAAGGACTATTTACAAAAATACTGCAAAATGTTTGAGTGTTAACATGATGTGGGAAGTGAAGGTAACAGGGCTTGTGGGATTTGGTTAAATGTGAATGAAAAGAAGAATGTTAAAAAGGAGAAGGGGGTTATGAACAGAATAAAATTATGTCATAGTATATAAGATGAGGAATGGGCTAAAATAATGAAAATTTGGGACATAATAATTAGAAGAATATAATTTAAGCATGGTTTGAATAAGGGTTTGAACTTGCTGAATTTGATTGGAATAAAGAGGAACACAAAAAAGGGAGATGTGAGGAGGTCAGGACAGAGGGGGATGGAATTTTGTAATTTTTTTAAAAAGTGGATTTTTCTCTTTTCTTTTTTTTCTTTTTTCGTTATATATTTTTGTTTTTTTGTTTTTTCTGTGAGCTTTATTTAATGGAATGATCTATGTGAAATGATGAACTTTTTGATTTGTAAAACTTTAATAAACATTTATTTAAAAAAAAACAAAGGTATCCCCACATAGAGCACATTGCAGTAGTCCAAGCGAGAGATAACTAGAGCAAGTGTCTCAGCGGAATGCCATCCCCAAAAGTAACAGCCTTCTCAGGGTAAAGTTTCTTCCTTCCCAACTGCAAATCCTGAAGCCTGGTGCTGGGGTTTCGTTCCTACCTTTCCCTAACAGCGCAACACGCCTTGCTAAAACCACCCGCGATATCTGGCTGCACAATAACCATTTGTGGCAGGTTAGGGTGATCAAGCACTGGGGGTCAACCCTGGAAAAGAGGCTCAAGATGCAGGCAAAGTACGCTCCAGGTTCTTATATCTTCCTGATTTATGCATGAGATCAAACCATTTCCCAAAGCGTACAGATGCCTTCCGATACATTTCGGTGTTGAAATATTAAAAAGAACTGTTCCCGCAAGAACTAGCAATCTGGCGCACGTCCAGCTTAATCTGAAAAAGGCGCTACAAAACTGGAAGTGTCGAGACCTCTCAGAGAAAGCACCCTATCTGTCATCTCAAAGGAGCACTATCAATAGCAGCCACTTCTGTGGAAGAAAGTAAAATGCACTTGGGAGACTGTTACGGCAGGAATCGCTTCTCCACAGCCCACCCTGTGGGGCACAGGCTCCTTCCCTGACCCTAAACGGACCATAACATCTGGGTCAGATGTGTTCAGTCAGGAAAATGGCATGGTCCAATTCACTCCTTGCTCTGCATGATGCACCGTCTTCAATGACCAAGACTCTCCACCCCCTTCCCTCCTCTATCTGCCATATTACAAAAGTTTCTTACTAGTTCAAAACGACTGCAGTCCTGCACTTGGGTACATATCAGAAAGGAACTACCAGGTTCTTATCTTATTTTTCCTTAATTCTAGGTTCTGGTTTTCCTCAAATTGTTTATACCTTCGGCAAATTAACTCTGAATTTGTGACTTACTATCTATGGCTTATCGTGATCAGAGTATGATTCCTTCTTAGTGTTTGAAACTTCTCAGTAAAAAACAAAGAGGCTTTGCTTAGGGAGATGCCCATGTTTGTCAAATAAATAAAATGGTGTTTTGATTAAAAGTTATGTCTGAAGTAGCCTCGGTACTTACGGGGTTTCCAGCATAACTCGGCAAACGCTGGCCATGGTGCTTAAGCAGTCTGTGGTGTTCTCTATAGGCAAATTTTTGTTCTGTAATTGGCATAAGAAATACATAGTTACTGTAATACAAGCAGCAACCCAATTTTTCCAAGTAGGACTGAGAATGTCTCCTGTTCAAACCCTGGAGAACCACTACCTACTGGCGTAGATCAGTGTTTCTCTAACTTGCTGGACTACAACTCCCATCATCCCTGACCGCTGGTCCTGCTAGGTAGGGATGATGGGAGTTGTAGTCCAACAACAGCTGGGGACCCAAGCTTGAGAAACACTGATCGTGTTGAGAGTAATATTCTTCCCCTTGGTGGAGAAGCTTCAGTGACAATAGTTTTAGGAGCCAAGTGCAAAAGGCAGACAAGCTGTTGTGGGGTAGGGAGGGAGCAGACTTTAGCTGAGCATTACTGAGTTGTATTGAGATGCTGCCATCTATGACGAGTCACAAGATTTACTGAATAAAATTCCAAAGCCTCTCTCCTGTAACTAAATCAATTCTACAGCCCTTAACACCTTCAAATCACACTGCTGACACGTGAAATTCAACATTAAGATGCACCCAAAAGTCTGTAACACGGAGTCTCGTTAGCAGTGCAAGCCAGTCTTACGCAACAAACTTGCATTTTCCACAGTTTTCCTAACAAGGAGGTCTATTCACGCACATACCTCTGAAACGAATTTTGTCGTGGCATCGCTTAAGGTTTTCAACATTGGCGTTGCTTCGGCATAAAATAAAGACATTCTGTTGGCCAATTCGTTATTTACTTCATTTTCTCCTTCTGCCTACCAAAGTATAAAATTTTAAAAAATCACAATCTTCACTGGTTTTGAATAAACAGCGTAAGTGGTACAAGGGTCACATAGAAATACCTTCTTCACTTCTACAGAAGGGTACTTACTGGAACGTTATTGATCCTCATACGACTCAAGGTTCTTCTGTAGTAGCTGAAGTCATTCTGAATTGCAGGATTCGTCATCTAGAAAGGGGGGGGGGGAGGATGTATTGGTGACAAGTGCACATCATACCCTAACTCGTTCTGAAGGGGCCAGGGATTTCAGTTCTGTGAAGACCTGGGAAATGAGGCCAGCATCTTGAGGTCCTGCACTGAAGTGGTGGTCTAGGGCAGGATCCTAAATATTATTTTGTCAAGGCAGAATCCTGCATAACTAGGCTATTAAATATCCAGAATACTACAGAACACATGTGATTTCATGTATGTTGCCTAATACAGTAATATGGAATAGGTAGCAGCCGAATCGGGCAAGCATTAGTTGCCGCTGTTAGCAGGACAGGTAGCTCTGCCTGGATACTTATAGATATGGCCATACTGTCCCTGCATGGAGAACCTCCAGCATTTTGTGCCAGTATGAGGAATGGGTAATTGGACTAAGATGCTCCTCTGTTCTGGTCCAGTAGTGTTCTTCTTATGTCCTTAGTGAAGTGACGAGCTTGAACAATCAGTAAGATCAGGGTTAACAGTCCTTGGCTGCCATCCAGGAGCAAAAATGGAAAGGGATTTCCATATTTGTTTACAGCAACATCGGATCAATGGACAAACAAGCACTGTGCAACACTGTAACACGGATCAGAGCTGCTTTGCGACCGTTCAGTTTGGACAAGCGCTATGTGGGGATAATTCTGGACTTACCTTCAGCTCATCAAAACGAAGTGTGAAATGAAGGATTTCCGCAAACTGTTTTGCAAGAGCCTGCTCTCGCTCCAGGTGCTGCGTGGGAGAATATGGAGTGCTTGTCAGAGCCCCAAGAAGACCTCGTAATGCAGCTTCTGCACGCAAGAACAAGGGGGACAGTTACATAAAACAGTGTGAATGTGTTGAACGTCCTGTCGTTCTGGATGATTACAAAAGCAGGCCACAATCGAGGCGTTATAAAATCCTAGGTGCCAGTGGACTACCCCCCAAAAAGGAGAGTCCTTCAACCTTCCTCAAAAGCAGTTTGTATCGGTGCCAAGATACATTAGACTAGAAATTACAAACAACAAAAAACAAACCCAGCAAATTAGCAGTAAATGTCAACATTTCTGTGTAGGTAGTAAATTAGCAATACAAGTCATTAGCACTAATATCAACAAATTTGACCATGCTAAAATAGTTAACACCGTGGGATCCTGGCCTTAATTACATGGTAGATCATAGAATAATATGGAGCAAATCAATCAATTAGTTACTACTGACACTTACCAAGTCTTTGAGAAAATTCATAGAATTTCTTTAGTTTGCCCACTAGAGGGACAACCGCACCCCATGCCTTCTCCTGGAGCCTCTCATCAGAGGGGTGCTGTATTGCCTGGAACAATTAAACACAAGCAAGGATGTTTGCGTTATAATAATGTTTGCTTTACAGTATAGTTTCCTCTACATTTAAATCATATATGGGACAACCAAGCCATAAGACGACAAAACAGAGACATTGTTCTGTGTGACCATGCACATTCCCTAGAGCAGTGTTTCCCAACCTTGGGCCTCCAGCTGTTTTTGAACTACAATTCCCATCATCCCTGACCACTGGTCTTGCTAGCTAGGGATGATGGGAGTTGTAGGCCAAAAACATCTGGAGGCCCAAGGTTGGGAAACAGTGCCCTAGAGGAGCTCGGGGAGAAAAAAAAAGCCTAGGTGAAGCTCTCGCAGTACACAAGTCTCACTCTCATGTCAATAGCCTGCAGCCTGGAGAACGAGGATCACCTCATTGCAAAGGCAAGAGCGGGGGGAAGAAGGGAAATTGCACTGCTGATTAATGAGACTCGTACTATTGTCAGATCATTCTTCCACCAACTGGCAGCTGCTCCCCAAGGTCTCAGGGCAGAGGTCTCTCCCAGACATGGTGCCTGATATCCTTTTAACATGAGATGCCAAGGGCTGAATCTGGAGCCTTCTGTGTGCAGTTTTCATGTTCCACTGCTGAGCAATGGTGCAGCCCAAGCTTCCTGCACGACTACATGTCATGCAACAATATCAGAAGAATGTCAGGCACTCTCTGGGTGACGGATTCCCCCCGGAACTAAATATTACAGATGGGATACCCTGAAATAGAATTGTGGCGCCAAGGAAAGAAAATGTGGGTGTTGGTGCAACAAGTGAGAAACATTCACACTGCATGTTTGCAATATAAATCTGATTATCCGGAAAGGGTCCAAAATGACCTCTGTTTCAGGGCTGCCGAGAGGGCAGTGAAAACAAGATAGTAAAAATTACTTGCACACAGAGCATACTATTAAAAGTTATAGAGACTCTGGCAGAAACTGAACCTTTAACTGATCTGTATTAAGGTCATATGGGACGGTGGCGCTGTGGGTTAAACCACAGAGCCTAGGACTTGCCAATCAGAAGGTCGGTGGTTCGAATCCCCGCGACAGGGTGAGCTCCCGTTGCTCGGTCCCTGCTCCTGCCCTCCTAGCAGTTCGAAAGCATGTCAAAGTGCAAGTAGATAAATAGGTACCGCTCTGGCGGGAAGGTAAACGGCATTTCCATGCGCTGCTCTGGTTCGCCAGAAGCGGCTTAGTCATGCTGGCCACATGACCCGGAAGCTGTATGCCGGCTCCCTCGGCCAATAAAGCAAGATGAGTGCCACAACCCCAGAGTCGGTTATGACTGGACCTAATGGTCAGGGGTCCCTTTACCTTTATTAAAGTCATAATCACTAATGCAAAGTATGATACGTAGCATCACTAAATTGATTACAAAATACTCCATCCAATTATGCTTTTTACCTCTCGTATTTCATGACCGGCTCCTCTGTATGACTGCAAGTCTTCCAGGATTCCTTCTGCATCCTTTAACACTACATTTACCTGATTATAAATTTCTTTTTCTGATTCTGTAGGTTGAGCATCTAAACAACAGGACAGCATATTAAGTCATATTTGTAGTTACGCAATTTTCAAATATAAACATGTTGAATGTGCTTGAATATACTCCTGAAAATAGTATTTAAATATATATACATGGTTTGGGTTTCTTTTTCCTATCAAAATATACTTGCAATCTGCGCATTATGTCTAAATGCAACTGGAATATCTAGAAGCCTTGTTTGTCAAAACAGCTTTGGTCAGTTCAGCCTTTCACAATCCACAAAGCCTTCTGGTTAGAGAAACAGAATTTCCGAAAATTGGGGAAATGTCTGGGAAAACCCGGGTGTATGGCAACCCATGTCAGAAGTGTTGATTTCCTAAAACTTGTGTGTCCAGATTTTCAGTTTTTGAAATATGACAACCCTAGAATAGGCTTTCTAGCTTTGGGAAGAGGTGCAAATGAAGCAAAAGCTCACAGAATGTGGATAGTAATTATCACAGCTGTGGGCAAGTGAGGAACCTCCTTATCAGCTGTATACAGGTTTTGTGTGAAAACATGAAGCACAGAATCAGTAAATCTTTTTTAATATCCAAAATCAATAAATAGGCATCTACAATTTAAATCTACCTTGTCATGCAATACACAAGAAGGGAAGCGCCACAGATCAGAGCAAATGCTTTGTGCACAGAAGGCCTGATGTTTAATCTCTGGCATCTTCTATTAAAAGGATCCCAGGCATCAGATGATGGAGAAGACCCTTAGATGCTGGAGAGCAGCTGTCAGTCAGGGTACACAATACTTGGCTAAGATTGACCAAAGGTCTAGCTCAGCAGAAGGAAGGCTCCTTTGCTCCTATGAAATAATACCAACAGGTATGTGGACTGTGTGGCATTTGTGTACAGGGCTTGAGTCCTGGGCACTGGGCTATTTATCAGTGCTCCAGATGAAAAAGAGAAGGTGCCTAGCTGGATAAAACCTGCACACAGACCTTTGGTCAGATGTCATGAGTGGCATTTAGGAGTAGAATACAAAATCAAATACTAATGCTGTTCAAATCCATGTTGATACAACATCTGTTCTATTAAAAATTCCTTGGGTGGTATTCAGCTAAGTTTTACAAGACCCTTGGGTTAAACTAATTTTAATTTCAGTGAGTCTGCTCTTGAGTAAAACCTAGTTGAATACCAACTCTTATTTAAGATCTGGAATTCACATGCCATTCTAGAAAATGTCTCTATTTAACAGCAAAATTATACCTGCTACCGCAAGGGAGATTTTTTTGGTGAGAAAAGCCGTTGTTGCTGTTATTGCATCCTTATAAAAAGGCCATTTCTTAGGGGATAGCCCTAACAAGATAGCTCATGCAATCATGAAATAAAATGCATATGAAATCAAATTAAGTTAGCTTCGGTAGATCTAGCTCAGAGTCCTGACTTAAGTCGGATACCATTTTAAAACAGTTCCATCAATGAATACATGTGGCATTAGGATACCTCCTTTAAGGAAAGGCAATTCCAAAGAGATCTTAATGACCATTTAAAATAAGCAATGTTGAAGCTACATGCAACTGAGTGTGAGCTAGAAACTCACAGACTTCAAACAAATGTTTGCCGCTCCGTTTAATTTCCATTGATATTCACAGGCCTTTTGCCTGAACACATGGACCCTTCAAACGCCCCCTTATAAATCATCACCATTTCCAATTTCATCTGAACTCGGAAGTAGCTTGGGGGCAAGTCAGGGTCTTAAACAAAGTTTAAACTGTGGTTTAAGACCTTGGCTTGTTCTGAAGCTGCTAGCCATAGTTTCCCCACTCAGATGAAAGGGGAAACTATAGACTTTCTGGCTCCCCCAGGTGTGCCATGAAGGAGCTACATCTGAGACAAAAGTCTTGTGCATCCCTTGGCTTATTAAGATGAGATATCTTCTCATCTTCTGACCTGGGTGTTAAGATGCAAAAGGCATAAGGCAACAGGCAGAGTCTTTTATGACTTCATCAAAGGAGGCCCAGAAGCACAGCAGCATCTGATTTTCACAGCAGTAAATATAAATTGATATTAAACATTGTAAATTATAAAAACAACTACTTAGACCCCCTTCGTTCACATGCTACCTCTGCAGTTGCTCCCAAACTTGATGCTGTGTTTACAAAGAGGCACTAACATGCACACAAATAAAAATATATGCAAAAGTGAGTCTAACTGGTAGACTCTCTTTGGACTACTTAGGGCACAAGATAAAAGATACATATTTTTTAAATGTTCTCACTTTCAAAGTCAAGGAAAAAATTTGGTCCCTGCTCAAGGTCTGTGCACGTCAAAACTTTAAGAAGGTTCCCCATGCTAAGGTACCTGTTGAGACAATGAGAAAAGACAAAGAATATTTCTTTTAAAAAAGAATGGGAGATTAACGGGGGGGAATGCATTAACTTTCCAGGTACTCCTGTATTTTCAGTTCCTGGTATGATCCAAGCAATGGAGCATTGTTTCCAACTTCCCAACACATCCAACAGCTGAAAAGTGGGTTATCCAATAGCAGATAGAAGAGTATCCATCAGAAAGCAAAAGAAAATCTCACACCATGTAGCTCCCCAATTGTACTCATAGAAGTCAGATGCCCATAAAACACTGTGCATAAATTAGAATTTCAAAAAATCCAATTCTGTAGTAGATGGCTGTATTCGCAGGCACCCTCTACTCACACTGTTTCACTTCAGAATATCTATGGATGATAGCAAAGTTTGACAACCTTTTCTGCTTTGTTATAATTGACTCAAAACTCCCAGTCCAAAATGGGAGTGAGAAACCTGTGGCCCTTCAGATGTTGCTGGACTCCAGTCAGCCAGAATGGCCAAGGGTCAGCAATTGTGCGAGTTGTAGTTCAGAGACATCTGGAGGCTGCAGGTTCCCCATTTCTAGTCTATAAGAACATTTCAGATACTCAGCAATACCTAAAAAGCATTTTCCGTTTCTCAGTCTTCTCTTCTCTTGGTATATGCCAGAGGTCGGCAACCTAAGGCCCATGCGCCAGAAGCGGCCCATGAGGGTTGCTTAACCGGCCCATGAGCCGCCCTTGAACCGAGCCGCCCGCTCAGCGAGTCCCCGTGTGCTGCACTAAACCGGCGCAGCACAGCGCGGCACCTCTCTTCTGCGGCTCCGGAAATCGCTTCTGCGCATGGCTAGACGCTGGAAATTGCTTCTGCGCAGGCGCGATTTTCAGCGTCTGGGCATGTGCAGAAGTGATTTTCGGCACCACAGATGCAATTCTCGGCATCGCACTGTGCCGGCCCGGCCCATGGAGGATCTCCACGGGAATGATTGGGCCCATACCCAGTAAGCCTTGCAGATCCCTGGTATATGCAGCTACCTGTTCTACTTCCCTAGAACTCCCTTCCCCACTCCACCCCAAAAATTGTGCTAGGTAGGGAAAGGTGGGTCATGTCTATTGTGATTTGATTGTTTGTGCTTTTATTATAGCCAATAAAATGTTTCTTGAGGGCAATGGTCGGTACTCCTAATGCAGCTGAGTGGTTTGAAACGCAGAGGCAGAATGCAAACCAATGAACACAAAGTAACTGCCACACAGACGTATGAACTCGACGGCACAACAATATACCAAGAGTAGAATTGCAAAAGTTCCGGTCATTCATGGCAGCAGAAAACCCAGGCCTAGTTCTCACTGAGGGAGTAAATACATATCTAGATTGCACATCTTCAGAAGGCAAGTCGAGCTCCACGTGACCAAACTCTTCTTTTGACAAAGGATTCCTTCCATGTAGGAAACTAAACACTAGGGGTTTATTCATATTTCCTGAGACATATGGGATAAAACATAGTTTTCTGCTGTATCTAGTCTGGACACTTCGCTACAAAAATTGCTCTGCTTCAACCACGCAACGGTCGGCGGCCATTTTTGTGCAAGCATGTTATTACATTTTGAAAAGGGCTACAGGTCCATTAAGATGGATAGCACCGCAGAAACGCCTCGTTTTAGATCTAAGAATCTCAAGTGCTGACAGTTTAACAAGATGTCAAGTCTGTGCTCCAAGGTATCACGTTGAAAAGAAAGATATTCTTGGAAAGCCAGCAGAGTGTAGCTTGAACGGTGCATGAAATCGTCTGTTCAAAAAGCAATTACTGGTGTGTGAAGGATAAAGTACTTGGCCCTCAATAAAACTGGCAAGGCTGTAAGCTTGGATGTTTTTACAGCAGAAGTTTGTATTTCAGAAGGCCCTGCAATACAAAGACTGCCATACCATACCAAGATAGATTTATTCCCCAAATACATCACAGCATCACCAATTTTTCCCCTCCACCAATTCAACAGAGTCCACACCTGAATTGTCGGGGAGGGGAGAGGGGTTATTGGTTTGTTCTCTTCTTCATTTTGCTTTTAGGATGCATTTTGTGCTTTTATCCTGTATTTTTATGCTGTGAATCGTCCTGAGATCTTCAGATGAAGGGTGGCATACAAATTTAATAAATAAAATAATCTGGCAATGACAATTTAATTCATTTTCGTATCCAGCTATAAGAATTTCACTTTCTAAGCCCGCTTCCCATGAGTTCCCCTTGGAAGAAAAATTAAAGTTCAGCTGATGCCTGTTAGATGCGATGCCGTCTACCTAAGAATACTGCTTTATTTGACGTGGGGGGAGGGAAAGCAGGGAAGAGCCTCACTAACATAATATACCAGTCACTTCATCTCCTGCCAGCAAATGCTCTTGAATAACATCCAATGGGGTCAGCTTCCTTGCAGAATGAATTTCCAGATTTCGGGGAGGTGGGACAGGCATGGCGGACTGCAAAAGCAGGAGAGGAAGGGGATGTGTTGTTGTGTCTGGGGGGCTTCTTAAGAGTTTAAAAAGCTATTCAATGTACCTGTCATATTGCATTTGAAAAACCAGCAATTCTTGCTATGTGACTTGAGATTCTATTGTTTTATGATCGTTTCTGTCATTATTGCTGCTAGTTCCACATACCGCCCCAAATGATGGTGTGCAATGGCAGTAACACCGTCTTGGAATCCCAGGTCGGCTCAGCCAAGAGAGCCGGAGAAGGGGGCTTGGATTGCTCTGTTTATCCAGTCAATTTGTTCTGGCCATAAGACATACATATACACAAAGCAAGCAACCGCGGGAACCAAACAGTGCACTGGTACAAATACCGTATTTTTCACTCCATAAGATGCACCAGACCACAAGACGCACCTAGTTTTTGGAGGAGGAAAACAAGAAAAAAACTATTCTGAATCTCAGAAGCCAGAAGAGCAAGAGGGATCGCTACGCAGTGAAAGCAGCAATCCCTCTTGCTGTTCTGGCTTCTAGGATAGCTGCGCAGCCTGCATTCGCTCCGTAAGACACACACACATTTCCCCTTACTTTTTAGGAGGGAAAAAGTGAGTCTTATAGAGCAAAAAATACGGTAATTGCAATGAACTGTATCATCATTTTTTGATGCCACTTGAGAAATCAATTAGAATGAGCAGAGACATCTTTTCATATCTCATCAAGTTGAACGGTCCTTTACTGATGTTCAGCAACAGAGGGGGGAAATATGTGAATGCCACATATTAAAGAATAGTTTCTAAGGATTGTAAATAATTCCTGTTTGTAAAAAAATCAAAAAAGGCTTGCTTATTCTCTCCCCCCCCCCTCCCCTTAAGCTCAAAACACATGTATCTACTTAACTTTAATTCTTAGCTTTTGTCTATTTCTTTGGGCTCACTTTCAATATCTGATGCTATTCTGTAGAGGAACTGCAGCCCGTTTAACGCCTGCAGCCGTGTGAAGCCACACCACTAGTCAGAGCAGATTATTACACCGAGGATCCCTTCCAGGGCCTAAAAATAATGCATCAAATTTAAATGCTTTTTGCCAGCTTCGGTTTCTAGTGGTTGTGTACTAAAGACTCTTGACTGCCCTTGCTTAGCATCTCCTAATCCCTCCCAGCGGTTTCTATGGTATCAGCAAACAGCTCTCTCAGGCCCTGTGGAACCAGGTTGTGGGAATCACGGAGAAACACTGCTTCCAACTTGACCTACTTTCGCAGAATAAGACATACGGGATGCCACATCTGATTACAATGACTCTGCCCATTACAGCCTTATGGGGTTGTCTGATGCAGAGTGCCATGTCAAATTCAGACAGGCGGAAAGCCCAGGCATATTTTCAAAACAACACTGGCACGCATGGCCTTCATTCTGAAAAAATCCCAGGCACATTTCAGCTTGGGCTCCGTCGAGATAAAACGAAAGAGAATTACGGGATGTACCTAGTAGAAATTCCCAAGAACCAGAGATTACTCCCCTCAGGGGTAAGAGTAGGTTAATAACTATTTTGTTCCCAACTGGTGAACAAGACTCGCGGCTCAGTGAGTGGTAACCTCGCTCCCTCGTTTTCAATATTTATGGAGGAACAAGCAGAGATACAGAATTCCTCACCGCCAAGAACTGACGAGTTTTTTTTTTTAGGGGGGGGGACTGTTGTGCTTTTTCGCTTGGAAAAAAAACAATGCAAAAGATCAAAGTCAATAAAAGAACATCCCGATAAATCAGACCAGAAAAGATAGCATGATTTTAGAGCTAATTCTCTGACCGCAGAAGGAGGCATGACTTCTACAATGTGCCTTTTCCTTATTAATTCTCAAAGGAGCAGAGTTTCAAGAGACTTAAGCTAAAGAGTGAAATCCAATGCTATGAAAGCAGATTTCCCCTTTCTCTCCTCCCACTGCAGCCTCCCAGTATTTGTTTGAGGGTACCCCAGCCTCCAGCGCAGAGTTTGGAGGCTTGTGGGGGTTGCAAGGTGGGGAGAGGGAGGTGAACTCCCACTGGGCCAGCAGATGTCTGTTTGGAGATAATCCTGTTAAAACTTGTACAGAATAAACTGGAATCACACAGAAATTCTCCCCTGCCTGCAAAAAAGCAACTAAGGCCCTGATCCAGTTCTCATCATGAGACAGTTATAGACCCAACCATTTGCACCTAATACTCTGTTTTAATAAAAGTAGTTTGAGGATGTTCGTTAAACTGATGTGCTTTGGTTGCAGGGAGCTTTTAAAGTTATTTTTAGTCATTTGTCATGTATTTTATTGCCACTTGTATTAGCTGTTTTGAGTATTTTTTTTTAAAGCGGAATAAAACTGTTTGGCCATAGGTAACACACCACTATTGTGGTTTCCTCTTCCTTTCAGTCGGTAGAGCATGAGACTCTTAATCTCAGGGCTATGGGTTTGAGTACCAACGGACAAAAGATTCCTGCATTGCAGAGGGCTGGACTAGATGACCATTGTGACCCATCCAACTCTATAATTCTATGATATTACAATCTGTGAAAATGGAATAAGGCTCTGCTCTAACAATACACAAGCTACAGAGTTCTGTAGCTTTCAAGCTGCACAGCTCTGTCAAGTTAGAATGGTGATATATAACTTCAAACATAGGAAAATCATCACTCAGTTTTTCCAGTTCTAAATAATTAACTGATTAGTATTTACTCCTACTGGAATCAAGATGGCAGTGACTGTGTGCAAACTTAATTTGTGCAAACCTGCTTGACTTTCATAATGTATTCCTTAAAATATGCATATTTTTAGCACAAAATTCCAAGGCGCTGGCTGCATGACACTGAAATGTCCAGGAACATTAGACAAGCAAGTCAATCTGAATACTGAAATAAAAAGGACTGATTGCCGGGCATCTAAGGGGAACAGGATTTGGTAACATCCTCTCTTAGCATGCCACAACTCTGAGCTGCAGGCTAAGAAGAGATTCTTAACACAGATAAGATTAGTCAGGTAAAATGGCCCTTAGCAACAGGCAGCATCCTAAACTGAGCAGCCAACTGGTTCTCTTTATATATCCAAGCATGCTACTTATGAAAGCAGTGCACAGAAAGCAGTCTTGCGAAGTGAGCTACTAGCGCTCATCCTTTTCCAGCAAGAAATCGGCCAAAAAAAAACCAACCCAAAAAAATCCCAACACATTTGGAGAGGCTGAAGTTGAATCGAATAGCAAAGAGAATATAAAAACTCACAATTACTTCCAAACACACTAAAACATCATCTCCAGGCCAAACTGGATGTGATAGGGCAAGCCATGTGGATTTTTATACAATGCCTGCTCCACACTTATACAAAAGGGGGAGGGTTTACTCTTTACACAAAATGGAGGGCACAAGGGAGGGGAGGGAAATAAACTTTTAAGTCATTTTTCGTCTCCTCAACTCAGTATTGGAAATGGGCTGGAGAAAATGAGCTTAAAAAGCAACAGAGTGCAATAAGAGATGGCAATGGAGGTTTGTTCTTGCACCCAATGCTTCTTTTCAGATAAAGAAAGCAGATTGAACCACACACAGAGAGACAATTAAAAAAAAATTAAAACGGAGATGTTGTATGGCTGCCCTAGGCTCCTTCAAGAGGAAGACCAAGATAAACATACATTAATAATAATAATCAAATAAGGAACATACATCACTATGGCCCTGTCACATCTGGTTTGACCCTTAGTGTGAGCATTATTTTATTATGCTGACTGGTAAGTACTGTAGTTGGATTAATGCCTGAAAATGTTATGAATCAGGGGCCACAGTAGTCAGTGGTGACTAGGCTTTGGTTTTCCTTTTCACTACCGTGTCGTAAGTCAAATCCAAAGAATGCACCACAATTATTTTATTTTAAAGCCACATTTCCTCCAAAGGTTCTCAAGTCTGCGCACATGGTTCTCCTCCTGTACATTCAAGTGCCTTCCATCAGCTTCAGATGGTGGTCCAGCTACACCCCTATCTGGACAGGGATAGCCTAACTACTGGTGTCTATGCTCTGGTAACCTCAAGGTTAGATTACTGCAATGCATTATACGAACTGCCTCTGAAGACAGTTCGGAAACTTCAGCTGGTGCAGAATTCAGCGGCCAGGTTGCTCACTGGAGCAAGATGGTTTAAGCATATTACACCGATCCTGGTCCGAATGCACTGGCTACCAATTAGTTTCTGGGCCCAATTCAAAGTGCTGGCTTTGACCTATAAAGCCTTAAAAGGCTCAGGACCACCTCTCTCCTTATGAACCTTCCCAGACCCCGAGATCATCTTCTGAGGCCCTTCTTCATGTGCTTCCTCCTCGAGAGGTCCGGAGGGTGGCAACTTGAGAAAGGGCCTTTTTTTGCAGTGGCTCCCTGTCTGTGGAATGCTCTGCCCAGGGAAGTTCACCTGGCACCTTCATTACACAGCTTTAGGCGCCAGGCAAAAACATTCCTTTTTAACTGGGCCTTTGGTTGATTTGATTAACATCCTATGCCCTTTGAAAATGTGGGGTTTGGAGGGTATTGGGTTGTTGTTTTTATTTTGATTATATATTTTGTAGTTTTATATTTAGATTTTGTTCTGTGAACCGCCCTGAGACCTCCAAGTATAGGGCAGTATATAAATTCAATATATAATAATAGTACAGTCATACCTGTTACGTTCTTTCAGGTTACGTCCCGCGGTGACCCGGAAGTACTGGAAAGGGTTACTTCCAGGTTTTGCCATTCGCACATGCACAGAAGTGCAAAATGACATCATGCACATGCGCAGAAGTGGCAAATTGCAAACCTGCGCATGCGCAGACGCGCCGCTGTAGGTTGCGCTCTTTTCATGTTGCGAACAGGCCTCCAGAACGGATCCCGTTCACAACCAGAGGTACCACTGTAATAATAATCTTTACAGTCACCCTTTGAAATAGGTTCACCAGAGAGTTAGTTACTGTCACCTAGTGAGCGTCATCGCTGAGTGGAGACTTAAAATCGTGTCTCTCTGGTCCCAGTCAGATACTACAACCATTATGCCATGCTGGTTCTAGAATTGCATTGCTTTTCTCTCCTCATGCTTCAAATTTTGGGTCACATTAGTTAATAACATCCAATTCTAGTCTACTGCTGTTTTGCCCCTGCTAAACTAAGGGGCATGCAACAGCTTGGATCTGGAGAGGTCTACTCAAGCCATAACATACAACTCTATCAGCCACCATTCCACTAGAGCTCTTTGCAACAGTGAGGCCTACTACAGGAGCCTTGCTGGGACCAATCCACTGCTTGCCTCCTCCCTTCCCAGAAGCTTCTCCGGCAACGGCCATCATGTAACAGCAGAAAAGACTGGACACCGGAAGATAACCTGTTTTCCTTTCCCTTTCCTATTCACAGAGTTGAGTTTAGCAATCTCCATATACAGTACCACCTCCGGTCGCGAATGAGATCCGTTCCGGAGGTCCGGCCACATCCCGAGGAATTCGCAACTGGAGGACTGCTTCTGCGCATGCGCGCGAGGCGAAACCTGGAAAAATACTTCTGGGTTTGCCACGTTTGCAACCCGAAGTTTACATATCCAGAGGAATGCGTAAGCGGAGGTACGACCTTATCTATTAATGCATATTGATAAAGGAGACCTTTTAATAGAATCAATGAGTTGGAAGGTGCCATGAGGATAATCTAATCCAACCCTCTGCTTTGGCAATACAAAATCTTATACATACACTTTTATTCAGGAGACTGAATAACAAGTCACCAGATTCTCTTTTCTAAAGTCAACGTAACCAGATATGACATAAGAAACAGATTTTAGGGGATACTGAAATTAACTTCTATGCATGTACAAGACTGGAAAGAATGCAACTGCCGTAATTATACATTTATTGTGAGCATGAGAAAATATTTTATGAATTTTCTTCTGAGTCATGTTTGTCATTCCTACCCCATCATTCAGCCTTCTCTTTTGTACTGCTGACATCTAGTGGTCGATTTTAAGTATGCCAGCTCATGTTGCCCAAAGTAATACATAATTTAGGAGGTCAGAGCTGCAAATAGAATAATACTTCTTAATGGTTCTCTCTGAAAAGCTGTCAAAAGTGAATGCATTTTCGAAACTCTACTCTTCGCAGTGAGGAGAAATTGATATCAACATGTTGTGCAATATTTATAATAATGAAAGCAGCTCCGGGTGGGGGGAGGAACTCAAGGCAAAACTAAGCGCGGGAAAAGGCTTGTGGACATATGGGATGGATCTAAGCCAGAGCTTTCCAAATTGTGTATTGCGACGTTAGTGTGTCACTTGCAGTGTGTAGGTGTGTCACACGAACACTCCCTGCACTCCTTCCGGGGCTGGAAAGGGGTTAGTTTAACCTCGAGTTTGCAAGTACAGTGGTACCTCTGGTTACGAACTTAATTCATTATGGAGGTCCGTTCTTAACATGAAACCATTCTTAACCTGAGGTACCACTTTAGCTAATGGGGCCCTCCCGCCCCCGCCACACGATTTCTGTTCTCATCCTGAGGTAACGTTTTTAACCCCAGGTACTACTTCTGGGTTAGCGGAGTCAGTAAGCTGAAGTGTTTGTAACCCAAGGTGTTTGTAACCTAAGGTACCACTGTAAAATTGAATTAAAGGGACCCCTGACCATTAGGTCCAGTCATGGCTGACTCTGGGGTTGTGGCGCTCATCTCGCTTTATTGGCCGAGGGAGCAGGTGGCCAGCATGACTGGCAAACCAGAGCAGCACACAGAAACACTGTTTACCTTCCTGCTGGAATGGTACCTATTTATCTACTTGCACTTTGACGTGCTTTCGAACTGCTAGGTTGGCAGGAGCAGGGACTGAGCAACGGGAGCTCACCCCATCGCGGGGATTCGAACCGCCGACCTTGTGATTGGCAAGTCCTAGGTTCTGTGGTTTAACCCACAGCGCCACCTGCGTCCCCAAAAACTGAATTACTCTGTCTCAAAATGATGCATGTCCAAAAAGTGTGTCACCAACATGAAAAGTTTGGAAAGCTCTGATCTAAGCTGTATTTAAATAGATACTAAATATTACTATACTCCTAACCCATTTTTCTTGGGTCTCCCCAGGGTCTCCAATCCAGGTAACTGATTACACCCCACAGTCACTTAGCTTCAGCAATAACTGCAGCATCAGGACATTTATTGGACCCAGTATTTAGACTGCTTGTCTTATCAAGTAGGTGACTAATGAACAGAATAATCCTATACACGACAACTCAAGAGTAAAGCCTATTACATTGGGGTGGTCTCTTGTGTTATTCAAAAGCACGCTACAGAAAAAGAAAAGGACATGAAATAAATGAGAGAGCATTTTCTTATTTAGTATTCTTGTCTAGTATCTCAGGAGGAAAAAAAACTTTCTTTCACCAGGGACATCGTATAAAGTTCTCTCATACCAGTTTATGGGTACTACGAAAACCAAGATTGTTTCTTAGGTGATAAACTTCATTAGAAAACTATAACATAAAGTGGACACTTACACACACAGATGACTGCAGCTCATGTGAAACTCATATCAATATTTAGGAAGACAATATTTTTGTGCAGACCAAATATCTGTGAGCCCTTTAAGATACCTTCGAAGCACTAAAACGTGAACACCTGTGCCAACACTCCTGAAAAGGAGCAGGGCAGTGCTTATATCCTGCCTTTCTGTCCAAAGGATTTCTAATGTTAGCATGATGCATAGAAGTGACTTGTGAACAACATACACAGTGATTTAGTTCCCTTAGGCCAGTCTTGGAACCTGGGCCCCCCCATGTTTTGGATGACAACTGCCCCCAACTCCCAGTTAGCACCGTTGGTCAACGGTAACAGATGTTGTAGCCCAACAACATTCGAAGGACACCCTGATGGAGAAGGCTGCCTTAGCCAAAACCTGGGTGCGATCCACACACACACACACACACACACACACACACACAAACACAGAAAGCGACAGAGAAAATTAAATTCTCACCTATAGCCAGTGCTTCTCTGTTTTTGTTCCCAATCTAAAAACATAAAAGAAGAACGTGTGAAACCATCTCCAGTAAAATTTCACATAACAGTTCATGCATTTTCTCACTCAACTGGGGGGGGGGGGATATAGATCCATGCAAGCACCTCTAAAGAAAAAGGGAGAAGATTTGAAGAAACAGCACCTTGAAGGTTCCACAGAGCTGAAGAGCACTCCTCCAGCGTCACCCTCCAGAAATAACCATCCATGCAAGACCGGAACCACCACAAAGTAGTGGCACCCACCCCTAACTTCAACAGCCACTCCAGAAGGATACCATGGTCAATGGTATCAAAAGCCACTGAGAGGTTGAAGAGGGTACTACAATACTGAATTGTGCATTGAAGATCCTTAAGAGCTCTTAAAGAAAGCAAGTACAGTGGTGCCTCGCGTTAAGATCTTAATTCATTTCGGAGGTCCGTTCTTAACCTGCAACTGTTCTTAACCTGAAGCACCACTTTAGCTAATGGGGCCTCCCGCTGCAGCTGCGCCGCCGCAGCACGATTTCTGTTCTCATCCTGAAGCAAAGTTCTTAACCCGAGGTACTATTTGTGGATTAGTGGAGTCTGTAAACTGAAGCGTCTGTAACCTGAGGTACCACTGTAGTGTATTTAAGCCCCTGCTTAAATACCAGCCTACTTTCACTAGTATCCACATCTCTTTATTTTAAAAAATTAAGGGTTTGAAATAGTTTGAAAGTATCAATTTAACCTGTTCCTAATCAAACACTTCCCAGTGACTAAATGCTTCCGAGCAAAGAGCAGAGAACAACCTTAATGCCCCTGAACACTTTCTGAATATCTCTCTTGCACACCAAATACGCATAAGAAATGTGGGGCCTGGTAGCCCAGAGGATCAAAGTCCCAGGTCCCAAGGAGGTGAGGGCTTTGTGCATATGAAGTGCTTGATCGCACAGAAACAACCTATAGGCGATGGGCTCATTGACCCTGTCCCTTCCAAAATGAACTGCAACAGAGGCTCCAACAGAGTTCTCTCCTTACTATGCACTTCAGCTGCTCGCTCCTGGGTAGAATCCAAAACACATATGCAACAAGTGGGAGCAGCTGCAATGCATATGGCAAGAATTCTGCTAACGCCACAGTTGCTATTCAGATAGCGGTGTGTGTGTGTGTGTGAGTGAGTGAGAGAGAGAGAGAGAGAGAGAGAGAGAATGAATGTTAACAGGAGCCGCCTAACAGCACCTTGTGTGAGTCAGCAGGTGGAGCCAATGTTACCAAGCCTCCAAGTCCTCTCAATTGGAATCAGAGGCCCTATTACAAGTAATTTGTTGACTAAGGGACTGACATATCTGATGCTTCATCTTAGCTTGTGAGGTTTTAACATAAAATTCAGTGTTACAAGGTAACAAATATCTTGTCACAAGTAACTGAACATGCAAGGGGGGGGAAAGACAACCTCACAGTTCACCACTGTTCAGTGATGTGGGCCCAATCAGAAACCCATCATTAAGTCAGAAAAGCACCAACCAATTTGGACATGTCAACTGTAAACAATTGCCATCATTATTTCTTGAGAACAGCCACTGTGAATGCTAAACCACAGAAGATGACCATGTTCTACTACATCATGTATTTCGGTGTTTTCTCATTTCATTTGCGAAAAGACTGGCAGGGGGCAGTTTTGCTGTGCCAGAAAACCCAAAGACTGCCCTGGTTTCCTTGGATAGCTACTGCTTTGCTTTCTGGGCAAAGAGACTGCTAATCCTGCACAAGCTGGGAGCTGGCCTGCTTACCTGAGCAGCTGAAACTTGAGAGTAAAAAAATCAACCTCCCAAATCACCAGGAAATATGTTTTGGAAATTGTAACATTTGGAGGAATGAGTGTGCCCATTCTTTATCACACTTGACAAACAGGTCTACAAAAATTCCTAGCCCATAAGAATATGAACTTGTCTGCATACCCAAACAAACCTATGTTGGTAATCTGTGGCATTACCGATAGCCTGAAAGAAAAAAGAAAGTGTATTCTTCCATTTTTTCAAGAGCTTTCTTGCTCGGCTGCTCAAAGGGAATCTTAACTTGCCACAGGCAAGGCTACTTGCCACAGTTTGGCCATTTTACAAAATGGTCTTTGGGCTGTATCACGATTCCAGAGGGTGGTCTGAAAGCTCACCAGTAGGTAATCTATTTCACAGAAACCAGTTTGTCATTACATCCGAACAGAGCAAACCATGGTTTGTATCTGCTGTCAAAACAGGATTGCTAAATTAATAGTCCATCCTCTCACCAAGGAACCCTGGAAATAAAGTGTTGTATCCAACATTAGTTATTCTGCTAGCACAATACTTCTATTCATGCTACAGAACACCCCCCTTCTCTCCTTCAACATATCCTAAAAATCTAGTCTTAAGAACCCCCTGGAGCAGATTTTGGGGGCATGCAGGGAGACAAGAGGAAAGTCCTCTTGCATGTGCAGAAGTCCACACATACAGCTTCTGATACAACTCTAAAAATATGTGGAAGGCAGAATCTACATTATCACCAACCTAAATTTCCCAGAATTCTTTGTAAGAATCCCTGCTTCTTAAATTGGCATGAAGGCAGATATACCTTTAAATTCTAGACATAAGATATATCGTGCTTTTTTCCCTTTTAGGAAACAATAATCCAGCCCCCACATAGAAGGAATGGTTGCAAGTAAGGTAGCAAGCTTATGTGTAGCTTTGAACAGTAAAAATCAAAGTCTCTCACAAAGAGTGAGGAAAAGATATTTATAGGCAAGAACATCTAACAAACGCTTACCAGGTGACAATATTGTCTTGAAACTTCTGTAGACTCTCACTCCTTAAAAGGCAGGCGTAGCAGCTTATCTGTGACACCTGAAAAGATGAAAGAATAGAACATATGAAAAACTAGACAACCCAGCCTAAGACATACTGGTATTTGTCACTCAGAGAAGTAAGTATAACCAATTCCAGGTGACCAAATCTAATAAAATATTGAAATATATGGGTGACATAAAGCATTGTCAGCCCCCTTGCACAACAGATTTCCCCTTCCCCAAATCTGTTTTGCAGTGTTAGGGAACCCTCCACGCAGATGGGGGCACAGGGGGATTGAGAGGAAAAGTCTTAATGTGATGTTGGATATCCCCAATTTAAATAGATACACAAACACAGAGTACAATTCCCACAACCAGTGGGGATTAAACACACCATGTGCTGAAGTGTCTTTTAGTTTATCTGTTTTATAATCAGGAAAAAATGAGTAATTAAAATATATTGCTCTACTGTACCCATAATAGGCCCATCCATATTAGATCACATTTTCTCTACTCTGGTATGTAAAAAGTAAGGCCAGGGAGTTCCTTAACATATTATAAAAAGCATGGCCATCAGTTTATTTATTCAAAAAGCAGTGTGCAAATGAGAGAGAAAAGGGCACAAAACATCAAAAGGTAACAGAGTAACAGGAGAAATTAACTACCTACTATTTGATTCATGAGGACAGCCCACTTGTCCCAGGATTACTTAACTTGCTTACAACACAAGGATGGCCAAACAGTACAGATACATGAGCCAGCCATGACCTAGAAAAGCATTTAATTCAGCCTCTGGAGGCTGAGCAAATCTGGAGTTGTAGTCAGCCTGAATATAGTTTAATTTGTATAGGACCAGAGGTGGGGGATCAAGCTGTAAGATATAAAAGATTAAATTGTGGACACTCCTCTTTGAATTTTGTAAGTAGTGCCCAAGCACCCAAGCACCATCCTTTGCTGTTCCTACAAGAAGATGGCACCAATCTTATAAGAAAGCCTGGAAGTCAGGTTGCATGGTTTCTATGTTAGTCTCTTACAGCAAAGCAACAAAGGGTGATAACTAAGTCACAGAATAGGGCCATTCATTTCAATGGGTCAAGTCAATTGATTCCAATAGGTCTTACATACTGCCAGTATGACTAACATTGTATATCAGTACAGTCATACCTCTGGTTAAATATGCTTCAGGTTGAGCGTTTTCAAGTTACGCTCCGCGGCAACCCGGAAGTAACAGAACGCGTTACTTCTGGGTTTCGCCGCTTGTGCATGCGCAGACGCTCAAAATGACGTCACGCACATGTGCAGAAGCGGCGAATCGCGACCCGCGCCCTCACAGACACAGGTTGCGTTTGCTTCAGGATGCGAATGGGGCTCTGGAACGGATCCCGTTCGCATCCAGAGGTACCACTGGATATACATTGTATATCACTGTATATCAGTAAAGAGTCTTGAGGCACCTTAAAAAGTATAGTCCACAAAAGCTTCTCCCATAATCAGTAAATTTTTATGCTACTTTAGTAATGCTTGGCTTGAAAGAAACAAACAGGTACCAGTCAAACCAAAATCAACACAGGTAGAATGTACATTGCCATGTGTAGCAGCCCTGTAATTACATCAGCCAGTTATTAACAGAGATTTCTGGGGTTACCCCAAGGGAAAACAGCAACTACATCAACTGGAACTTAATTACCCTTTTCACCAACTGAACTACAGTTTGAACCCGTCTGCTAAAGATTCAGCAGCAGACTTTTGATAACAGCTGCCTCTGGTCAGAGGTGGGTTTGATCTCCGCACAGTTTCTAGGATGGACTTCCTAGCCCCAACTCAATCCTATACTGAAATTCAACAACCAAAGCCCCACACCCCATCACCACAAATGGAAAACTCCATTTCCATAGGTTTTTTTTTTTTTAAAAAGCAAGTATCCCAAGAACAACAATAAAGCCAACTAAAACAGTATCTGCAGTACGTTAAAATAGTCATAAAACAAATTCTAGATCATAAGCAGTTCAGAAAAAGTCTTTATCATTTATTGCCCAAAGGCCTCCCTGTGCAAATGGGTCTTGTTTAGCTGCCCAAAAGGCCATGACTGTGGTACAAAACCACACCACTTGAAGTTATTCTGCAGTCCCAGAGTCACAATCAAAAAAATCCCTGTTCCTCATTGAAGATGAATAGTGCAAAATAATGGGGTGGGAGGACATCAGAGCCTTCATACAGACATTCAAACTAGCACTACTTTGAATGTCTGAAATGAACAAGGAAGTGAACTGTATTTTCTCCCTCTACCCACTATCCCAGGAAACCACAGAATAACTGCTTAGTGACTCCATCAAGCATGTTGACATTTCAGATCTGACGTCTACTGACATTCTGTTCTCCTGCATGAAGAGCTTTGTATAAACTGACAATTTGCATTGTCTTGCACCGAGGGAACAAAATCCTTCTACAGAAGGATATTACATTACCAATTTTCTATATTTATTTCTCTGTAATCAATCTGGGAATGCTTGAAAAGCAGATTTCTTTTAGAGGCATAGCACTGGGCACAACAGATGCCAAGGCCCTTCCCATCCCAAATCGTTATGTCTTGAAGGAGAGAGGGAGGAGATTGGTCTGTCCCAGTACTACCATCATCATCATCATCATCATCATCATCATCATCATTATTATTAATTAAATTTCTATACTGCCATTCAGCTGAGGTTATCACAGGGCAGTGTACAATATGAAAACACAAAAATGCATAATATAGTAATAAGTAACAAAAAAACCCCACACCATTTAAAACACCATCAATTTGTTTTAATTAGCCAAAGGCCTGAGAGAAAAGGAATCTTTTTGCCTGGCACCCAAAGATATTTAACAAAAGTACCAGGCTAGCCTTCCTGGGAGAGCATTCCACAAATGTAGAACCACCGCAGTAGGGTGGGCGATGTCTGGTTTTCAACATGGAGATATATCACCAGGTAAATATTGTGATACAGCAATATATCACAATGTATGGAATGAGGATGGAACTATGTAGAGGAGAACGCAACAATGTCTTGGCAACTGCTACTACTTAGGGAACTAAAAATGACAAAGTTTTAATTATCTTTAACATATTGCTACAACTGTTATTTTAACGTACAGATCATTTTTAAATTAGCACATTTTCTCTAAAATTAAAAGCTGTAGATATCAAAGGTAAGGTGAGAGAATGTTTTCTAAAAATTTAATTACATTACTAAACAAGAAAAAAGCCAATTTTGTGTCACACTTTTAGATATTCAAATATAATTCACTATCGGGTCTTAGTTGACTACCTGTATACATCCCACACCACCAGTTCTTTTGACTGATTGTCAATTTTCTATACCAGGCCAAACTAGAAAGAATGGATAAAAATTTACAGAACAAAAAATTCTTAAGACAATTTTTTTTAAAATGCCAGAAAAATTTGCATTTCAGCATTCTCTAGCAACAGAAACACCCTTTGCTTTTGAAGAACATTGTCAGCCATGCTGAAAACACTTTCACATGGCACACTTGTTCCTGGGATAGCTAAAAACCTCTAAAAATCTTTCCAAGCGCCTTCAACATTGGAAAGGATGCCTCTTGTGCCTTTCACCACATCAGAGGGAATTCATCAAAATTCACTCTTTGCATAGCCATATAGTCTTGTGGCTCTCCTCTTGCTTTCAGTACAGACAATGGTGCTAATCCATCACCTGCCCACTCTTCTTCCTCTAAATCTTTTTTTTTTGCCAACCCTTTTTCTTTTAATGGAGTTGGCCGGGTATTTGGCTCTGTAGAAACAGCACACAGACACAGACACAAACACAGTGAAGGAGAGAAACGAGAAGGGAGACATAAACACTTCCGGGTTAGCGCCATTGGCTAATGGCGGATTCCCTCCGAGCTCCGGAGGGAATTGGCTCCACAGGATCAGGGTCTTACCGCTGCGGCGACGCGGGGACCCCTGAAAATCACAGGCGGTGAAGCCTGTGAACCTGGTGACTCGGCGGGCACCATTTGCACGCCCCCGATCTGCGAAGGAGCCTTTTTAAAGGCTTCGGAACGGGGGACGGGGTGAGCGGTGCGGTGCTGAGAGTCGACTGCTTCTCCTGCGGAGTGAAGCCGCATGCCATGGCCGGAGAGCGCTGACTTCTTCTTGTGATTTGGACTTTAAAATAACAACCCGTTGAGTACTACAGAAATTGGATTTTTAAGGAATTTTATTTTTTTGTGAATTAGGCACGATCGGGGAAGGCGTAAACAGGAAGTCCGTCTCCCCGTCCTGTAAACAATCTAAAGCAAGGACCTGCTAACTAAGGTCGAGAGAATTCTTTCTTTTATTATTGGGTAAAAGACATTAATTTCACGATTTGGCACTAGAAGAAATTTTACTGGAGGATAAGAGCTAATTTTGGGAGCTGAAGTGCCACCCCCCCCCCCGGACCCGGGAGTGATCCACGAGAGAGCCTGTTGAAAAGACATTGAAGAGTTTGACAGCTGTCAAATTAGCTGTCAAGACGGAAAAAGAGAACTTTGTTTCTGCTGCTTCTGCTGGCTATATTTGTTACAATTTGACTATACTTTGTTGAAAATAAGGAAGAACTGATACAAACTAATTTGATTTTTGGATCTGAACTGGAAGGAATACTAAGTAACCAAAATCCCTCTAGAGGGGATTTTGGGTCATTACAAGAATGGCTGAAGGAGGGAAAATTCAAGCAAAATTGGACAGAGTCTTTGTTCTCTTGGGAAAGCTACAAGGCCAAATTGATGTTTTGGCTACAAATGTTGCAACTCTGGACTTAACAGTAAACAAATCCATTGAATTTGATAAGGAATTGACTCAGGAAGCCCATGCAGCTGGACAAGAAGAGAAACTTGAGAGTTTTGAGAGTGTGAAGAAAGAGATATATGTTGTTCCTGAGGAAAAGGAAGGAGATGTAATGTTACAGAAAATAAAGGAGGGCCAGAGGCCTGACATGATGGTTACAAAGGAAAATAAGAACTTGATGGTGAAAATTTGGTCTGAATTGGAGACTGAAGAATGGAGAGATCTCCTTATGTGGAGATCGGAAGACCCAAGGATTACAAATTTGATTAAGGTGGAAGTTGGAGCTTTGGGGACATTTGGACTTGAAAGGAGTAAGAAACAAGATTCAGGCTCCACTTTTAAGTATGGAGGTCTGGCTGGAAGGAACATGGACCCTATTGGATTAGTGCTTCTCCGAGATTTGGTGCTTAATACCAAGGACTATCAAAAAAACCGGCAGAGAGGAACTGAGAGAGAATTAAGAGCCTCGGACGTGAGGTCTCCAGGCTGATAGTAGATTGATTGATGGGCGTTTGTTGGGGATTGAAACCGGGAAAGGGGAGGTGGAGTTTGGGAATCCAAAGGGTGTATAATTATAATCTGTTTTGCTTTTACTTTTGTTATTTGTCTGAGAATTGAGGAAATCGTGGAAGGGAATTTAGGCCGACTTTAGAAAAAGGTTTTAAGAATAAGCACTGATGTAACACTATTGATGTTTATAAGGCAAAATTGGTTTTTTAAAATGAACTAAATATAAAAAGGTTAAAAATTAGGGATAAGAACTTGTTGAACCAACAATTTGAATTGGAATACAAGAGGGGGAGGTGTGGGGAAGTCAGGGAAATATGTTATTGAAAATAAGGATTGTGAATTCTATGTGTTTTTAAACTTTTTTGTTTTTTCTTTTTTGATTTTTTAATGCATACAATGGAAAATTTTAATAAATATTTCTTAAAAAAAAAGAAGGGAGACATAAAAATGAGGGAGACACACACACAGAGAGAGAGAGAGAGAGAGAGAGAGAGAGAGAAAGGAGAAGGGAGGAAAGAATCAACTGTAAAACATTATGGATTTAGTTTATTATGAAAAGAGAAGAAGATAGTAAAGTGAAGGAGTTAATTTTATTAGAAAGAAGATATTGGAGAACTGTTACAAGGCGATTCAATGAAACTCAGTTAGGGGGGATTCGAGGAAGTCAGTTAACAATCAAAATTAAAGGGGGTCTTAGAAGTAATGTTTATATTTTTGTTTCTTTTTTTAGTATTGTAATGTCTTTTTCTTTGTGTGTTTTATATGTTATATCTGTTATAAATGTGGAAAATCAATTAAAAAAATTGAAGGAAAAAAAGAAAGGAGAAGGGAGGAAAGAGGTTTAAACAACAGGGCAGCAACATGGGGATTTTGGTAGGCAAGGTGGAAAGGGCTTTCTGGTCTTGAGGGGGCCCCGGTGGGGTCTGGGACTCAGGAGGAGCTGGGGTATCAAGAGGCACCCCTGCCAGCAGAAAGAGCCCAAAGAGAAGGGTAGGGGGAAAGGTGCTCCCAGCAAGAAATGGAGACTAGCATCGGTCTCAGCCACCAACCAGCCTGGTGCCTGTATTTAAAACAAGGAGCTTGTGGTGTCTATATTACTTAGGAAAGTTCCCAGATAGGTTGCTTTCTTCAGCATCTGCTCTTGTGGCTCACTGACTCCTGCAAGAGGCAGGGGAGAGCTGAGAGGCAGCAGGAATCGCGAGAGAAGCAGTGGCTGGCTTCACAGTTTCCCCCACATTGTGATTTTTAACATAGTGCGTGTGCACATCATGATTCGCAACACATCATATTGATACACCACCCAGCCCTAAACTGCAGAAAAGGCCCGTTCTCGTGTTGTCACCCTCTGGACCTCTCATGAAAGGGTTCATGAAAGGCATGAAGAAGGGTCTGAGATGATGATCACAGGGTCAGTTCATATGAGGAGTGGCGGTCCTTGAGATCTTAGTTTCATGCCTTAGCTTCAAAACATTACAACACTGCCTGGGCAATGGCTATTTCCCAGCAGGCTCCTCCCACAATGCATTACTAACATCATGATGTGCTATGTAGATGGCTGCAAAAATAGGAAGAAAAAAACCCCCTCACATTAATCAGTTTTCTCATCAGACTTGAAATAAATGTGTGGCAGTTTCAAAGATGGCTTGGTGTAACATCCGCTTTCTGAAAGTCGATTTTGTTGCCAGGCGTCTGGAAACTCCATACAAGATGGAATGTCCTAGGATAGCACTGCACATGTATGTTAGCAATGAATGTATTTTAAATCAAAGAACAATCAACACCACAAAAACTCACTGGCTCACAAATCATTTTTCTTTAGCACCCCATTACGGAGACGAGATTTTTCCCTAACTAGTAAATTCGCCTAACTGCTTTGCAAATCAGCAAAATGGTCTATAGTCACACTTGATGTCATTCTATTACTTGAAGTTAAGCAAGATTGGTCTTGTACATTACCTGGATGGAAAACTAACCAGGAACCATATGTTGACAACTCTTGAGTTCCTTGGAAGAAGATTGATGCAAATGACCAGGAGCCCACAAATATTGACTGACCTCTGTAGTCAATCATTATTCGTAACTGGTCACAAGTCTGCCCCCTTCCAAATTCTCCAGCACACATGAAGGACTTGGGGGGGAGGGGAGAGGTCAGTCTCCCATTCTGCAGACACTCTAATAATACCTTCAAAGAGTTGAGCACAAGAAGTCAATTAATTCACACCAAATTTTGAAAGCAATTAGAATCAGAGACTGTGTGTGTGTGTGTGTGTGTGTTGCTGTCATAAAAACCCCCAGAAAAGCTTGGATGCCAAATGAAAAGGGGACACACATACACACACACCCAGACGCCACTCTATCACAAGAACACAAGAGAAGATCTGCTGGATTAGCTAGCCCAAAGGCCCATCTAGTTCAGAATCCTGTTTTCACAGTGGCCAACGTGATGCCTATGGGAAGCCCCAAGGCAGGATCTAAATGCAACAGTGTTCTCCCCTCTTGCGATTCCCAGCAGCTGGTATTCAAAAGTTTTCTTCCTCTTTGTACGCATGAGATCACGAAGGGTGAGGTGTCACTCTCCCACTTAGTACAAAATAGAAGACTGCTCCAGTAGAATTGTGCCTGACAAATTAGGCACGGCGAGGCATCTTGTCATAATGGAATCAAGTCGATGGCTGCCAGAAGAAGTTAATGATCATCAACAGCAGTACATTTGCAGAAAACCATACTAGTGTAAGAAATAACTCACTTTCAGAAGGACACAAAGATAAAATGTTTTTTGTACACAGATGAGTACTTTAAAGGAACTTTAAAAAATTAGAGGAAGTAAGAAGGAAAGTAAATGGAACCACTGCAGTGGATTATGTGCAAGACTTGCTGTATTGCTTAACTGCAAACCAGTTCAATTGCTCTTTGGCACACCTGCAAAATGTAAGAGCTCTTTCCTATAGTCTGAATACTGAGTCAGCATCAGAACTTTATAGGAGCACTAAAAATGCTTTCCAAGTAGAATTTGGTCTTGGACAACTCAAGCAAAAAATATCAAGATAGGAAAATGAGAGGCCTCTCAATCAAAGTAAACCCTGTCATATTTAGAAAACCACAGATGCTGCCCTGGGAAAGTTGATGAAGGATGTGTTAAGACCCACAGCTTCGTGCATGATCAACTACAGAAGAATCACAGAAGGAAATGGTACGGGCACTTTGTCTGCACAACCCTTATTTTCCACCTCATATCCATTTATCTTTCAATTTTCAAAGTTAAAATATACTAGCCATCACAAACAAAAATATACATTTTACGTAATAATGTTTGAGTCCCCCTGACTGGCTGACCCACAGAGGTATCAAAATTGTCAGGACACCCTTCATAAGGGAGGAAAAAACTGAGATTTGTAGTATGTAGTATCCAAGACATCCCGTTTCCTAAAAATGAAATATGTTTTCTTCTAGCAAACTGCTGCCTTCCTTATAATAGCTACCAACTCTCCTCAAAGAACAAGCCTGGCCACACATGCGGTGGAATGCAAGGGTGTGGAGTTTTCCCTTTATACAGCCATCGATGAGAGATGGAAATTTTGGAGGCAGGCAGGAAGAATATACAGAGTAAATGCAGCCTTATATTCTGCAACCACATTCCTGAATGCCACTGCAAATACTCTACCTCCTCCCTAGCGTGTTCCAATTTTAGACTAACACTCTCACTGAAAGTGCATCCCGCGTCCAATACCTTCTCCTGTAAGCTTTGTTTGATCGGGTTTCCATTTTGCTGTGAAGTAACAATGGTGTACTAAGATTCCTTTCTCACTTTTGAATAGAACAGTCAATATTTCAACAATTCTATATTTCCTACCAATTAATAGCACACTGATAAAAAGTAATGGAAACCCACTTTATATTTTTATTGCCACTGACTGGTTGTGCCTGAAACTACAAACCCCTGGTACTTGTCACCCAGTGTGTCTGGCATGCAGTTTTCTCCAAATCCAGGCTCATGGTTTATTATCACCAAATCTTGGTAACTGCTTGTGGTTTGCTTGGAGATTCTTGGTTTGGATGACATGACAAGCCACACAAACCAGATGCTGGCAAATTCTAGGTTAAGACAAGGAAACAGATAGCCCAACAGAATATGACAAGCTTCAACAGCCAATATATTCTATGTCGAGCCTGGAAGACAAGGTTTGGTGCACCTAATGAGCCAGCCCCATATCTCAGAATAGCAATATTTAAATTTCCATGCATGCATTCATATGTGCACAAAAATCTCTGCGGTTTCCTCTTCCGACTAGAATGCCTTGTGCTGCATCAAATGCCCTTCTGGCAGGTCTCTAACTTTGAGAAGCTGGTTTTTGAGAAACACAAAGGCTGTGGTAGGAAGTGGCACAGTGTGCAGCTATTTAGATCCCAGATGGCTTCATGTGTTTGGTTTAAGCTACCTACCATTGATGGACAGCAGGCAACAGACTTATTCCTCTTACTAAACTATTGCTTTGTAGCTTTGCTTCCAGGGGCCATCGCTAGGTAAAAAGCCAGCTATGGAGAAAGGCAAGCAATAGTCTGTGGTGCACTCAGGTAAATAATAACAGCAATGAGATGAAATCACAGTATGAAAAATAATAATATAATCCATCATGATACTGGACTAATAATGATCATAGGACAGGGCCTCGTGATTTCATTCTATCCAAGACCCACAAGAGAATATCATAAATATGGTGAGCAATGGAAAATTATATAGAAATACCAGTATGAATCACAAACTGAGGTGGATCTTGAAATGTTAAGAACACACTATCCTTTCTTTCTCTCATGCACATACATTGCCTCCAGTCAACTGTGAAAAGCTAAGTGTAGCAAAACCATGCTGTTCTACGTAGTAGAAAACTAGTCGGCACGGGAAAAGATACTACCCTTCAGCGTCAGCATATCCCAGCATTTTTAAGAGTGCACTCACTATACATACAGTCTCACAGTTCATTAAACAACAGCAACTGCAGCTTGCACTTTGTCTGACCGCATCTCTGGATAATAGGTTCTTTGGTGACAAGTCCACATGCTTAGGAACCAAAACATGCAAACAACACAAAACAAAGGACTCAAAGAGCAATGAAAAGTGAAGCCCAAGGCTAATTTGCTTAGGCTTACAGGTAAACATTAGCATTCCAAAAGTCCCCATTTCATTTATATATTGAAAAGCATTTATAAACAACTTAATATAAGCAGCATATAATATAAAAAAGCAATCAGTATCATTAAAACAAATACAACCTAAAACCAGCAGCACAGTAATATAAAAGTGTGGGAAAGCATAAAAAAGCAAATAAAGCAAGGCCCAACCACGAGGGTCAGGGGACAGCCCGAGGAAAAAGACACATCTTTACAATATATCTATACAATGACTCTTGGGGTCCCTTCCAATTCTAAGATTCTATGATCCAAAGCGTTTGATGGTTGCCGCTTCATGTAAATTTTGAGACGAAAGCACACATGCGCACGTTTCTAAACTTCATGTCGCACAGAGGATTAAAAGTAGGATGCTACAAATGCTAACGGATCAAGCACAAAGAGGAAATAAAACTCCTTAACTAGTTCGCAACTGCTACAATGTACAAATCAAGATTCCAAGATCTCCCAAGCTCTGCCTCGTGTGTTGTATTGAGGCTAACCTTTCTAGAATAAGAACACCCTGAAAGTGTGATGTCTTATCAGTTACAAGCTAGGCCAATCACACAACTGAAAGAAACAAGTTGGCTGCGAGAGCAGATCGTAAGGTATTTTCAATATGGCTTGCAGGGCTGGGAAAGGTTACCTACCGCTGCACTAAACAACCATCTTGAACACTGCTGGCAAGTGAAAGATTTTGGTCCTGTAAGCAACAAGCTATGTTCAGAAGCAACTGCACACCGCAATAGGCTTGTCACAAGTTCTGCCTGCATTCAGTTAATGTTTCCTTCCTTCTACTGGGTTGAGTCACATCCTCCAGTTTGTTTCCCTTTTTTAAAAGCAACTAGGCTACATTAAGAGGCAAGGGCTGCAATTCTGCATACATTTATATGGGAGATGGCCGCTTCCTCGCTGCTTCATGTATGTTACCACAACTATCACTGCACTATTCCAAAAGACAAGACTCGTATTATTATCATCCCTGTAATAGAGAAATCTTGATTTCATGACTGAAAATTGAACTGCACCTTCCGGCGCACAGCTCATGCTCTTTATCAGTGTCCTACAACGGCAGACTGCCGCTAACTATTGTTGCCCCAGGCACGCTAAAAAAAACTCCCAGGAGAGAAAAAGCCCATTCCCGATTCAGTGGGTTTAACTGAATGTTGCCCTGACCACTGGCCATGCTTTCTGGGACTGAGGAGAGTTGCAGTCCAAAACATCAGAAGGGCACCAGGTTGGGAAAGGCTGGCATAGGAGAACATGACTAGAAGCTTACAGCGGAGGATAAAGTTTCTACACATGTCCCAAAAGATTCACCAAACAACATTGGAGCCTTCTGTAATGTCTTCCTGCATTGCTAAAAAGTGGGGTGGGGGGTGAGGAGACAGTCACAGCTACAATTTTAGCTTAAATTGCCACACAGCTTTGCACAGAAATATAAATTATGATAATCAGGATCACCCAGCATTAGACAGAACACAGCATCGACACAAATGATCATTTTAAAAGACTTTGCAACATTATCTTTTTAGCCAAACTGGTTTTTTATTAGTGTGCTTTGTATGAGGAAGTGAGAATTGTGTGCTCATTTCTTCAAACAAATCCTATTTTTAAGGGCTATACTCAGACACTCTTCTATGAAGTGCTATATTAAATGTTCCATTTTTAGAAGAGTATAATTGGGAAGCAAACTGGCGTTCTGATCATATTCATCTTTGTACTTCCCGTTAAAGAAAGAACGGGGGAATTTTGTTCATACAAGAATTTGAATGGTAAGCAAGCTCAGTCATCATTAAACAGGGTAGGCAACTGGAAGGTACTCAAGTCTGCCAAGCCCTATCCTAGAGGGGGAGGCCGGAACTAGATGTGGGCCTGGGGAGGATTACAGGTGTACTGGAAACCCAGCCAAAATGCCATCCATCCTTGGGACTCAAATGGTTAAATTTGAAAGGGGATAAGAGAGGTCACTTCCATTCAGCTTCAAAGAAAATGCCACCCCAAAGAGGCACCCCTCCCACAAGGATGCTCCTGGGAGCTCCATGCTCTTCCATTTTTCTCTGTATCACTAGAAAAGACCAAAGGCTGCCCTGCTGGGCTCACAAAATTCATTCATTCAATTTGCCCCTTCACCTGCTCCTCCCCCTTTTCTGGTTCTTGGCACACTGCTTACAATTCTGACCCCAATAATGGGAAAGCAATTTGCTTCGCCTGCCAAACTCTTTGTACAAATACTCAGCTTTCTCAAACGATGGTGGAAAAAAATTCCTAAGTAGTCGCTGAATCCACAATCCGTAGACAGTGCCGTGTATACTCTTCACTACAAAATAATGGTGATGATCAAGATTTGCTCCAAAAAGCACCCTGAATACTGCACCTTGTACAAAATATGTACCTTCAGCAATTGTGCATAATTTCTTTTTGCATACATTATTCTGCTGTTGTTAGTTATGGGAGACAGACAAAGAACTATGCAGGGCATAAAAGCCCCATTCCAGACCACTGGGAATCGAGCTAGTTCCCTGGTTTGTAAGATTTTGATAGGCATTGCCTACAAACTTTTAAGCATATCTTTTGCAGTCCAAATGGGCAGACACATGGTTTTTAGTGGGGGCTATCTGTGAACTGAATACTGCACATATTTCTATTTTGTGCTTTTTCAGTGCTCCCACAGAATAACAGTTCAGCACAGAGATACACATGCATGCCTGTGCACAGTCCAATCCCAGATGAAAGGCGATGACAGCTTGCAATTTGGCAAGGCGGCTGAAGGAAAGGCATTCTGTATCTGCTTTCTGGGAAGGCTGGGCGAAGAAGAAGTAACAGCATATAAACTTCTTGGGTCAGAATTACGAACCCACCTTCCACCATGCTGAAAGAAATGCAACTCCAATTGTGAATTTAATGAAACCGTATAGATTTAGTATAGAATTCATGATGAATGACTGCACACCCTTCCATAGTATATATTCTTTTGATGTGAAAATGAAACTGGCCTTAGCAATTCAGCCTCTACTATTCATGGAAGCTCCTTGAATTGGATGAAGACAATGCATTAACGAACAGAAAGAAAAAAGTGAGATACTCTGGATACAGTTGACAGGATGGAGAGTCCCATCTATATCACTCATGCTTGTAAGAGATGCCCCATCCACCTCAATGGAGCGTCCATTCCAAAGAAGCATTCCTCTGTATATGTGAACTGCTTCCTGTGTATCTCAAGAAGTGTGCATGCACACAAAAGCTCATACCAATAACAAACTTAGTTGGTCTCTAAGGTGCTACTGGAAGGATTTTTTTTTATTTTGCTTCCTTCCAACAAAGGAAATAGGGGAAGCCAGGTGGAGATTCATTAGGCATGGTTAAGCGTCCGTTTTGGCTTCCTAGCAAAAAGAACAAATATGAAATGCAGTGACCTGGAACTCTCACCCCTCCCAGAGTCCACTGGCCTGTTGAAATACCTGTTTAAGAAGCCATCTCTTAGTTTTGGAATTCCCAAACTCACCTGCCATTTCCCTCCTACTCCCTTTCTTTCCATTTCTTAAGATTGTAACTGTGCAAATGTTATATGCGGCACATTGCTACTCCAAGCATTCTATAGAAGACCTACAGAAATACTAAGTAACAGAGATTCATTTATTTTTCTGTTCAAGTCTTGGCATGAGAATCACTGTCAGGTGGGGCTGCGGCTGACAAAAAAAATGGTAAAGCCCCATAGCCCCTTTCAGAAGTCTACTGTTTCTACAGAATTCAAAGGGAAATAAATTTGCTTAAGCGTGATAGGCTTCTCTTTTACTCCTAATGCCAACTACACCCACCTTGTGCCCAGTGTGGTGTTTTAACATGCACATTTTAATCCCCCTCTCAAACAAGTTATACTACCTTTCCTTGCATTGTATAGTTTTAAAAAAACCCCACAGAAAATTCACCCAAAGTATCAAAGAAGTGGAAGTTGCACAGAGCCCTCACCAAGAATCTACGCACAACACTTTAAAAGAGTGGCACCTGAGGAACTACTCAACTTCTACAGATCCCCAGTCCACAAACAGGAAGAAGAGGGTCTTCTTCACACAAGCAGTTTTGGAATCTACAACCAAAAGATGTGGCAGCCATCACCGGCAAACATGGGTTTGAAAATAGGTATTTCTATTGAAGGATAGGCTTATTAGCCATGGCGGGTAAATAGAACCGACATGTTCAGAGCGTACTTGTATGTTGGATGCTGGTGGCAAACAGAACATGATCACTTGTGAGCTGCTTGTGAGCTCCCAGAAACTGGCCACTGCTGGAAAAAGAATGCTGGTATTGATGGACTTTGGTCCAATTCAGCAAGGCCATTTTAAGCACCATCAATACCTTCCGCAATTTGGAAAAAAGCAGAATTTTCTCCAGTTCCGGTGGCAATTCCATTGCATGTAACTTTATTTCTGACTACGCTGAGCTCTCTAAAAGGAAGCGCACAGCAGTTTACATAGGTTCTAATGCAGACTCCCACCCGGGCAACTTCAAAGGCCAGAACTACCTTGATTCATCACTTAGATTTCTACCCTCTTCTGGGCCAGTTATCTAATAATTTGATTTCAGAATTGATGTTGAGCTTTAATAATGTCCTGGTGTCAAAAGTCAGCCCTCATGGCTAGGTAGATGTCAGCCTAACAATTTTGCAGACGCATCAAAAGCTTGTTTATGGCAGTTTAAATGCTAGCTATACCAAACAACCAAGTTGCCAAGCTTGTTCTCTCTTTGCACTGTATGATGATAATCACTATCAGTTTTAATCCATTCAATTACATTTGTTAAATGAGAACAAATAATCCTGTTTTCTGACTCTTGATAAAAAATTGAAATATGTCAAAATTCATTGTGTTCCCTTGTAATTTACTGTATAAATGGAATCTTTTATAAATACCATTCTTGCTCATTGGAAATACTCCTATATTTCTCCCTATATTTCTGTGGATATGCTAATCATATCCACAAGGCCATGCTGCACAAATTTAGCCTTAATGCTGGTTTCCAACCACCAATTGCCTACACCTGCTGAAAACCCACAGCAGGGAGGGCATATCTTTCAGAACGAAGTCCCTGCTGTTACTTCAGTGTGCCTTCCAACACAGCAAGGCTATGAAGTTATAAAATCTGCCTGGAATAGTTGTGGGAGGGAAACCTTTGCCAAAGAGTGTGGGAGTCTTGCCAGCATTTGCTGTAGAGTTTAAACTTCAATTTTAAGAGGGGGAAATAATACTGTACACCACCAGCAGCTTTCAAATGATTTAATAAAAGGATATTTACATAACAAGAGTAACTTCACTCTGATCTAGGAGGTCCCTACATACGGAAGATCCCACAAAAGCAGTAGCATCTCTGGAACTTAATCCAAGCACTGATAGGCTGCTGACAGAAAGAGAGAGAAAAAGGACAAAGGAAGCCGCTTTAGATCAGGTTGTATCATTGGTCCAGCTAGCTTAGTAATGTCTATATTGGCTGTGTTCATTAAGTTATGGTTTGTTTTTAACCATGGTTTCTCTAACAAACCACAAGTCAGTTCACAGACAAGCAAACAAACAGGGGCTTCGCACTGTAGTTTGTTGGCAGAAAGCAAACCACGGGTAGTGTGCAGGCTTGGGTTCACAGATGTAAATAAATCATAGTTAGACTAAACAAACCAAGACTTAGTATTATGTGAAAAGCATGCCACTGACTGGCAATATCTCTCCAGGGTTTCAGGTTGGCATCTTTCCCAGTCCTGCCTGGATATGCCAGGGACTGGACCTTGGAACAAAGAAGGGTTGTCGTTTAGCTTGGATGACATTTTTTTTAAAGCATCAGACAAACTCATGGACAAATTACTATCAGTAATTATTTTCCATGATAGATATATGGAGCTTACATATACTTGGGCAGTATTCTGCTGAATACCAGGTAGTAGAGAACAGACAATAGGGGAAAGCTCCCTCTACTTTATAATAATAATAATAATAATAATAATTTTTTATTTATACCCCGCCCTCCCCAGCCAAGGCTGGGCTCAGAGCGGCTTCTGTTCTGCTTCTGAGCTCTCAAAGGTTTCTGATTGGCCCTGACTAGATTAGGTATGACCAAGCAAAGCAATCTGCAAATTCCTAAATTGCAGTACTTATTCTCCAGAAATTCCATAAGGACACTGAACCAGGTTTCTGGACCAGGCTCATGATGATGGTGATACATCTCATGTACTGAAGGTTGTTTCGCCACCCCCCAATAAATCATTGGACTCACTTGATGAACGCAACCAAGTGAGATGGATGCAGGTAGAACCAAGGGAAGTAACATTGCTTTTGCCAGAATTTTACTAGCATTTTTAAGATTAAAAATCAAGAAGGCAGTGGTTTGTTTGAAAGACTCAGTGCCGTTTTAAAGAATGAGGCAAGGCATACTAAACTTTGCCTCTGGGTGACTCCAGCTGGCTGCAAGATGCAGCTGACAAGGCATGCTCTCTGCTGCAACAGCAGTTTGGTAGCCAACCTTTTTACTGTAACTGTTGTCCACATTAAGAGAGAGAGATACAGAGAAATGTGAAGCGTTTGTTGCCTTCTAGCTCACAGTAGCTTTCCATGAGACTGAAGTCCACCCTTTCTTTAAAATCATCTGTTCTTGCTAGCAGCAAGCAAACTGCTCTTCTCAAACAGAAGCAACACGCTGAGCATCTCCTCACTCAGCACACTAATGTGCCCTTATGTCTGACCTGAATGACGAACTGCTATGCCATAACCAGCTCAGCACTGAGGCTTCAGACTAAAGATCACAGACATTACCAACAGGACTGGAAAATTCCAATTCCTAGGCATCAGAATAAAAGTGCATAGTCACCTGTTACCCACAACTTTTGTAGCTACAATTTGTATAGTACTTTAGAAAGTATGACATGTTTCCCACACAAAACAACTTTAGTAACCCTTAGAAGCCTACTCCAACCCTTAAGCTGGGTGAGCATTATTATCCCAAATTGTTGCCTGGGAGCAGAAGGATGATTGTCTAAGGCAACCTAACCCATCCCATGAAACTCACCAGATTTGTATCTGCAAATTTCTACCTGTTTTCTGGCCATGTTACTCATTGCCAGAGCAACTGAACTTCAATTTAGAACCTAGGCTTTTTGTTGATTTGTTAGGCTAGGCAGTGGTGTCCAAACTTTTTTCAAAGAGGGCCAGATTTGATGAAGTGGAGGGCCGTTAAAAAAGTTGTTGACTTTTTTAAAGGATTGAAGTAGTTGTTGGGCTTTTTTATGATTTTACCCCAACGTTGTTTCTTTGGGATTGAAGTTGTCGAGGGTTTTTTTGGATTTTACCCCAGGAAATAAACTGCCACAGGGGCCAGATTAAACCGACCAGCAGGCCAGATTACGCCCCCAAAACAGACTTTGGACATGCCTAGGCTAAGGAGTCAAATTAAGTGTTCATGGCCAAGCCAAGCGGCCATCAGAAACTGATTCAGAGAATGCTGCAATGTACTAGGCTTGTTTATGTTTAAATATGAGCCACTCCGCATAAATTCAAATATTTCAACACTAACCATGTTGATGAAGCACAGACATGCAAAGCAGGTAGGTTGTTTCAGATGGCTGGCACTCTATCTCACACTGATAGTAACCAGGCTGGGATGAGGAGCTGTGATGCAGCTTCTGCCACATACACAAGGAGAACAAAAGGGAAGTTGGACTGTGCTTTCACAGTGCAGGCCACAGCATATTTAAACAGACTTTGACTGCAAGAGAACATCCTGTGGTATTTCATGGTTGATAAGGAGAAATAAAATCTTCAGGGCTCATTTTATAATTGCTGGAAATGTTTTGATCCCATGGGGCCAATTTTACACGCCTAAGGTGGAAGAGCCTTTGTTGAAGTAAGTTCTTTAAATGTTTTGAAGGCTATTTATAAAATGGCATGAGTAAAGACTGTTGTTAGATCATGAAGTTATTCCATTCAGCTGCTGGGACAACATAATTAATGAAGAAAAAAAAGAACTTGACCAAAAGTCCACTTCTTGTAAAAAAAAAGAAAAAAGGGGGGAAAGGATATTAGAAATCATAAAAACGACTAGAATGGATACAAAAATGCAGTGTTGCCATACTAGTGAAAATGATCACCTTAATTTATACTTGAGGACAACTTGGCAAACAGTGGCAATGCATCTGATTAAAGGGGCTTGAGCCCCCAAAACTTTTTCTTACAACAGATTTCCAAATCTTTAAGGCACCACAAAACTCTGATGTTTCTGATAGTAATCATTTTTTAAAGATTTTGGCCTTAAGGAAATGAAAATTCTGGAGACTGCTTAGTCATTCATTTTTGGCTTCATAAGCATCACACCATGCAAAAATAAAAATCTGTTAAGATGTAAAGATAAAACTTAACTTGTCCACGCTACTTTATATAAGGTAAAGGTAAAGGTGTTGGAGGAGATTCTTGAGTCCCATGGACTGCAAGAAGATCAAACCGATCCATTCTGAAGGAAATCAGCCCTGAGTGCTCACTGGAAGGACAGATCCTGAAGCTGAGGCTCCAATACTTTGGTCACCTCATGAGATGAGAAGACTCCCTGGAAAAGACCCTGATGTTGGGAAAGATGGAGGGCACAAGGAGAAGGGGATGAGATGGCTGGACGGTGTTCTTGAAGATACCAGCATGAGTTTGACCAAACTGCGGGAGGCAGTCAAAGACAGGAGTGCCTGGCCTGCTCTGGTCCAGGGGGTCACGAAGAGTCGGACACGACTAAACGATTAAACAACAACAACAACAAAAGGTAAAGGACCCCTGGATGGTTAAATCCAGTCAAAGGTGACTATGGGGTGCAGCGCTCATCTCGCTTTTCAGGCCAAGGGAGCCAGAGTTTGTCCCCAGACAGCTTTCCTGGTCATGTGGCCAGCATGACTAAACTGATTCTGGAGCAACAGGACTGTGATGAGTGCCAGAGCGCACGGAAACACCATTTACCTTCCCGCCGCAGCAGTACCTATTTATCTACTCATGCTGGTATGCTTTCAAACTGCTAGACTGGCAGGAGCTGGTACAAAGCAATGGGAGCTTACCCCACACCGCAGATTCAAACTGCCAACCTTCTGATTGGCAAGCCCAAGAGGCTCAGTGGTTTAGACCACAGCACCACCCACAGCCCTGCTGCTTTATATGAGGAAAGGGGGTGTGTGAAATCTAGAAAAACAGACAGGCACAAACATGATGGTATCAGCAACTTTTTTTAAAAAAAAAAGACACAGAAGTACATTACATCAGGAGATGACTGAGCAGGGGGTGGGGGGAGGAAATCAGAAACTTTCTGCTGATATCCTGAAGTGTGTTTGTGAGGAGCAAGTGCTTCCTCATTTGTGAAGTGGGACACTAGTGGGACGCTAATATGTTTTATCGCTGTAACCGGAGAATGCAAGGGAGGCAGAACTGTGACTTAAATGAAGGAAGTAAAAGTAATTTCACTTTCAAATCCCCTTTGTGCAGCCAGTAAAACCAAAATAAGTGAACGCCAATAATGTTATGTGGATATGTTTTCACTGTTGACAGTGGTAATTATTCAGGACTGGTCTATCCACACAGGAGAATCAGATTAATAAAATCCCTTAATCATCAATGGGTTTTGCCTTTAATTTATTGTGGATTCTGAATAACCCGCTGTTTACCTAAGAGATTACAATTTGGAGACTTGACGGGGTTTTGCTGCAAGATAACCGCATGGCCCTACAAACCAAATCATCAGCAGCTCAAATCAGGGCAGTTAATAAATGAAAGTTCAAGATGGACTTCTGTCCTGAAGCTTATCACGTTTACATTGGAAATACGTCTCCCTTGTTTTGGTAGAACTCACTTCCAAATACTTGGGCTACAGAAGGGCCATGGAGCTATGCAAGAGACAACCAAATTGTTTCTTCTGGAACCAGCAACAACATTTCTTAGCAAAAAGCTTTATTGCACATAGAAGCAATCCAGTCAGATGGGCAGGGTACAAATCTATTATTATTATTATTATTATTATTATTATTATTATTATTATTATTACACAGGGCAAGCCACATTTCTAGCAAATCATGTCAGCAGCGTAGGAAATCTTCATTGGGCTGCCACTTGTGACTGGGAATTTGGACTACTTACTGGACAGAAGAATCCGAACACTTAGCATGCACACTGACAGGCATGGTCACTTGGAGTTTTTCCCCCCAGATGCCATTACGTCTTTTTTATATATAACTTATTTATTTGATTTTACAAATTAAAATTTACATTCATAACCAGAAATAAAGAGAAATACACAAAGATTCCCCCAAATCTTTGGACTTTCCTCCACCTCTCCACAGGTTCCATTACTAATCCTTTTCCTCTGCATATTTTAAGTCACTCCATTTTTAAAAATACTCCACTATATCCATCATTCTTGTTACATTACAAGTGTTTTTAAAATCCTGCCAAAGAGTTCAACTGCTTACAGTGGTCTCCTAGATAAACTATAAATTTCCCCCATTCTTTATTTAAATTTTGGTCTTCTTGGTTTCTGATTTTCCCAGTCAATTTCGCCATCTCTGCATAGTCCATCAGCTTGGTCTCCCATTCTTCTCTGGTAGGGACTTTGTCTTCCTTCCATCTCTGGGCTAAGAGATGTAGGAGATTCTTACATGCCATAGATAACCAGGTGAATTTACATTTACAGAAAAGGTAAAATTATACTCAGCTGGTGCAATCAGCTCCTTTTACTCTCTGCAGGCACAGACAACACAGTGCTGTAACACTGACAAAAATTTTCAAAGACCCTGATGCAGATATTTAAGCAGCTTGCAGCAGAAATAGCATACTGTGCTTGAGGAATTAAGTTAACTAACACTTCAAGCTAAGGAGAGCAGTTCCTGAGCAGCAGTGGAGTCAGGTTCCTTTGCATCTTTAATGGAGTATGCAATTACATGCCATCTTGTCTTGCAATAGAGTTAAACTGCTGAGAACATCCATACATTTTTAGGGCTGAACAGATCATCCACATCCCCTGTGGAATTTGCAAGCAGTATCCATTTAAAGACCGAGGGCTACTGCAAAAAAGCTCCTGGAGACTGAATTGGCCTTAAGTGTGAGGTATAAAAGCTATATGAATTACCTCCAATATGACTGTGGTCTCCTGAGCAGCAAGCAACATAAATATGTGATAAAATAAAATGAACAGCTTACTCAAGTTCTGCTGCTTACTAGTTATCATCATTTACATTTTCACCGTCCCTCTTACATTCTTCACAATTTTTGCTCCTCCCTAATCATATCCCCATTTCAGCAATGGAAGAGAAATGAGGGCAAAATTGAATTATTTGCTGGCAAATCAATTCTGAGTTAATGATTCAGCAGGGATCTGTTCCCAGGTCTCACAGGTAGAAGCCCAATGTTGAAAAAACAAAGTGTCCAGAAGATAAAAATATATAATAATGTACTAACATTTTAATGTGGCATTCATTATGATGAAGCGTAGGGGGATTGATTAGCTGTGGTTGGGCAGTCAGAGGGGCTTCTGGGTTGCTACTGGATCAGCTGCTGTGATCCTGCTTAGGTGCTCAGATAATAAAGCTTAATAACATAGGCAGTCAGGACACAACAAAGACAGACTAAGCCTAGGAAAGGAAAAGGCAGGAGTTAGAAAAATGTAGGCTATGGAGGTTCCTAGGAAAGGTTGTTGAAACAAGGGAATGGTCCAAACCAATACAAAGAGGACAAGACCAAAGGGAGGGTGGGACAAGGCACCAGGAGTTTGCACATAGAAATAAAATATTAAAGCCAGGTTTTTAGAAACCCTCTATTAAATGTCTTTGAACAGAAGTGGACAACTCCACTTCATGACACTAGCACAACTTTGTGAAGCGAAGCTGAGTTTTCACCGGAAAACACAGCAACTTAACATATCAATGTAAGCTGAAAGAACTGCGGAAGAGTTCATTTTAACTAATCATGGGTCCCTCTTTTAATACCCATGCTAGTTCTTCATTGGTCTTCTTGTAAAACTTCAAACCCCTAGATCTCCAAATCTTCACCTCTGCCTAATTCACTTTCTCCACCTTGCCAACCAATTAGCCCCCATACTGTGTCCTATCCTCTCACACCTGCCTTTGTGCTATGTTCTCCTCCTGCATCTGGCAACAAACTGGCTTTTCTACCTTCAAATAACTATTCTTACTATGTCTGCAAAGTCTCCCTCCTACCAATTCACCACCCCTTGCCTCACTTTATCCTCTCCTGCTCTCTGGACAAAGATCAGATACAGACCACAAAATTAACAGCTACCTCTTGTTGTTGTTTAGTCGTTTCCGACTCTTCGTGACCCCATGGACCAGAGAACGCCAGGCACCTCTGTCCTCCACTGCCTCCCGCAGTTTGGTCAAACTCATGCTGGTAACCTCGAAAACACTATCCAACCATCTCGTCCTCTGTCGCCCCCTTCTCCTTGTGCCCTCCATCTTTCCCAACATCAGGGTCTTTTCCAGGGAGTCTTCTCTTCTCATGAGGTGGCCAAAGTACTGGAGCCTCAGCTTCAGGATCTGTCCTTCCAGTGAGCACTCAGGGCTGATTTCCTTCAGAATGGAGAGGTTTGATCTTCTTGCAGTCCATGGGACTCTCAAGAGTCTCCTCCAGCACCATAATTCAAAAGCATCAATTCTTCGGCGATCAGCCTTCTTTATGGTCCAGCTCTCACTTCCATACATCACTACAGCTACCTCTGGTACACATCAAAAAGCAATAGGTGAACTAAATACTTTCCCCAAAGTACCATGGACTGTCTGATCAGGTGGTCTGTAGAGCTGCTGCAGTAGTCAGGACATAGGATAACCACTCCTAGGAAGGCTTACTGTTACAAAGTTGTGTTTTTGTGCTAAGAGCAACTTTTTAATAGTCTCTGTATGCCACCTATTCACAACTCCTAAGAAAATTAAAAATTGGTAAGAAAGAATACACCACAATTAAAACCAATCAGATAATATGTTGAAACCATATGCAGAGTTTTGCAATTGAAGAAGGCCCTCTGCCCAGGTCTCAACAGCTTCATGACGTTAAGAAGAAGGAATCAGGTTTGAAAAGAGCCATTTGTCTGACTGCCTGTGCTGAATAAACATTACCTTTGTATATCAGAATGGATATTGGGGGTGGGGGATTCTACTTCTTTCAGGCCATCTATTTTGACACTTGGAACCCACCCTTCCTTGCAAAGCTTGGACTCCTAGCAGTCTTAAAATGATGAAAGTTAATCTGCCATGGGACTAAGATATGGGAAACCCTTTCAAGGGCAGGAGGCTGAGTTGCATGACTTTCAGATCATCTCTGTCCTGTGGCTCCACGTATCTTATTAGCTTCTTTCAAAACAGTACAGAAGTAATGAGTTCGTATTAGCTCTTCACTGTTGGCAAAAGGAAATCTGGACTTTTCTGTTATCAAGATAGTTAACCATATATTTATTATTTTTTGTGAAATATTTCTTCAGAGTGGCCACAAGAGGTTGAACGCAGAAAGAGCAAAAAGTAATTAGAAAACTGAAGTAGTTCATATGGGAAGAAAGCAATGCATTCACTCAATTCTGTTTGTGGGAAGTAGGCACCAAAAGAAGAGAATGAATTCAGAAGCCACAGGTAGGAAACACAGAATCCTAAGTGGATAGGAAAGAGTTAAGTTTCAAGAAAGGCCTCTCTAGACAAAACAACAGAAAAGCTTAACAGAGATAACAAGCAGACCCAGAAAGCATTACAGAAGTCTAGATGTAAGTGACAACTTGAATTTCTATTTTAAAGGCATCATTTAAAATGGTAATACAGTACAAAGTTAGATGCTTGTACTACATGGGGGCTACTAACATGAGTTTGACCAAACTGCGGGAGACAGTGGAAGACAGGAGTGCCTGGCGTGCTGTGGTCCATGGGGTCACAAAGAGTCGGACACGACTAAACAACTAAACAACAACTACATGGGGGGATCAATATTACTGGCATTCAATTTTCAGATACTTCTATGTGCTCAAGCTGTGCACCCAGGTTTTTCTGAGCTCTCTTTACAATATAATTAGTGCATTACTTTTATTATACATGCAGTGCCTATGTAAGAGCATAGGAATATCCTTTCTGGATCAGACAAGCAGTCTACCAAGTCTACCACTCTCAATAATACTAGCCAGCTGCCTCTCCCAAGGATGTGGAAAGAGCCGCTCCCTGTTTGCACTCATCCTCTGACAGAATTATACAACCCCTAATAGCTGCTGGTAAAGCTATCTAATCTTCTTCTTTAATAGCCTTCTAAGCTAGTAGTCATAAAATCATGTGGCAATTAATAGAGGGCACAAGGTGAGGCATTTCAGAGTCCTAGATTCTTAACAACACTGAACAGCCAGCTGCTGGCATTAAACTGGGGTTAAAGTACTGGGGTGAAGACAGATGTATTGGGACCATTGATTTCTAACAACACATTCCAGTATGCAAAATGCTTTATCGTTTCTGGCTGATTTATCTTCATGACAGGTGTGGCAGGGTACAAGGAGGAGAGGGGTTGAAAGTCAGATCCACCTACAGTTATCGGAGGAAGGGAAGGGAATCAAATGAAATACAGACAGGCCACACAACTACAAGAGACAGGGAAAGAAGGAGAAACAACTTGAATTTTGGGAGGGGAAAGTACATACTGTCGCCTTAATCTATGCAAAGGAGTGTGTGGGGTTGAAGAGGGAGATAAGAAATTGTTTTGCATTGGAAAATAGGGAGAATGCAGAGGGCAAATGGGATCAGATCTACCTGGAGGGAGGGAGCAGGCAGTCAAAGCATGTCTACTTTAAAGTAGTCTCCAATTTATTCAATGGAACTTATTTGCTAGTAAACTGATAAGGGGTTACATCCTAATAGTAACAGGAGGAGAGGAGGAGAAATGATATGGAGAAGGAGGAAGTGTATAGGGACCTTAGGAAAATGAGAGGGGGGGTCTATGCAGTTATCCTAAATAGATAATATAAGAAGACTAGGAGGAAGGGTTCTGTCCAAAGTTAGGGAATGGGCAGGCTGTTATTATCATTACATTAATAATAAGAATAAGAATATAGATTTGTATACCGCCCAATACCTGCAGGTCTCAGGGCGGTTCACAGGTGGAAATCATGATATAGAAACACTAAATACATTTTCAAAAGGAAAATGAAAACAACCCAATAACACCCCCCCAAAAAAACCCCCACATTTTAAAAGAGCACTGGATGTCACATTCCAGTTATGCACTTGCCTCCTTTATCTTTCAGATCCTCTGACACAAACCCAGGTAACCATCATTTTTAAAAAGCCATCGGGGGAGAAGGCTGGGCTTCCAAGACTCTCTTTCTTTTGCAGAGGTTCTACTAACTTATTCCAGTATCCTCCATTAGAAGGGAATCTATGAACGCTTGATAAATGCCCCCCCCCCCCCGCCAAGGGATGTAGTAACGCAGAAAGCGCGTAGGAGAAAATCAGGGATTGGAATTGGGGGGGGGGAGGAAAAGGAAGAGGAGCGGAGCCACGAGGCGGAAAAAAAAATCCGAAACAGACCCACGTGGAAAGCGAGAGGGCGGGAGAGGGGCGAGGAGGCGGTTTCCATGGAGACAGAGGAAGAGGCGCGCGATCGGCGCAGGGAGGGAAGGTGGGCGGGGCCAGCCGACGCAGCGTTCCCTGAGAAGCGAGCCAATCAGGAGCGAGCGCAGCTCACACACTGAGGGGGGTGGCGGTTGGTTGCGCGCGCGGCGGGGGGGGGCCGGTTGTGAGGGAAGGGTTCCCCCCCTTCCTCCCCCCTCCCCACGGTTAACGGATAATACTCACCGCGCTGCCCCCCTCCCCCGAAGCTGAGGGGAGGGACCGATGTGGGGCGGCGGCGGTAGCAGCAGTGCCCGCAGGGACCAGGCTGAGGAGGCTGCTGAGGAGACGACAACCGCCGCCGGGCGTGCGTCACGCGCGTGCGCGCCCCCCCCGCCCACTCCGCGCAGTGACCCGGATGTACCGGGCTAGGCAGGGCGGGCTCGCTGTGGAGGCGGCGGCAGCAACGGGTCGCCGGCGGCGGCCGACGCTACTGCGCATGCTCACTCGGCGCGGCAACCTAAAACATAAAAAAGAAACGCGCCCGCAGGTGATCTTTATGTTTCTCGGCTCGGGCGGGCGGGCGGGATTAGTCCCTCTAACCCGTTTTCTCTTAAAAGCGGTTAAATCTCGGGATGATTTCGGGAAGGAATCGCGTGGGGCTTTCCACACACACCCCGCAACACCTGATTAAAACGGAGAGGATTTGAACGATATGGTTAAAATTAATAATATTTCATATTATGCTAATTTTTTTCAAAAATAATTATTATAAAAAATCCATTGAAACATTAATAGAATTAAAACTGTGCGTGTGGGTAAATCTTTGTATCTATATCTTGCATTTATAGCTTCAATTTTCCCTCTTTCCAAACGGTTTGGAGAGCGCACATGTGTGTTCCTGTGCCTGTGCAGAGAGCACATGGCAAAAGCTGGGTTGCCGGCATCTTCCAGCCACGAGCCTCATTCATTGCATGTTCCAAGGGGAAGTGCTAGCGATGATTGGTTTAGTTTTGGAAAAGGTGGAAAAACCAAACAAAAAAACTTCGCTCTCTGAGGATATTTGCATGCCAGGCAAACTTCCCCAGCTAGACCCCTTGCCTGCTTCTTCTGGGCAGCTGTCCATCCACTTGAAGATGCAAGACTAACCCCAACAAATCACAAGACTAACCCCAACAAGTAATAATAATAATAATTTTTCCCCAGCCACTCTGGGCGGCTTCCAACAAAATATTAAAATACAGCAATGCATCAAACATTAAAAGCTTCCCTAAACAGGGCTGCCTTCAGATGTCTTCTAGAAGTCTGGTAGTTGTTCTCTTTGACATCTGATGGGAGGGCGTTCCACAGGGCGGGTGCCACTACCGAGAAGGCCCTTTGCCTGGTTCCCTGTAACTTGGCTTCTCGCATCAAGGGAACCGCCAGAAGGCCCTTGGCGCTGGACCTGTGTCCAGGCATAACGATGGAGGTGGAAAGCTCCTTCAGATATACTGGACCGAGGCCGTTTAGGGCTTTAAAGGTCAACACCAACTTTGAATTGTGCTCGGAAACATACTGGGAGCCAGTGTAGGTCTTTCAAGGGGCTAGTCCTCACTGAGGAGGTGAACTGGGGCTAAGGGCTGGATGCTTTGGAGTGGTGGAATCCCCAAACATAGAAGACGGGGGAGGGGGGAGAGAAAGATAGGTGAAAACTACATCCCTTCCCACAGGTTTGCCCACTTGGCAAAACTTAAAACAGCCTTCTCCTCTCCCAAACAGCTTTTCATTTAATCAAATGGCACCAGGGCTCTATTCCACACATCTGCATGTTGGGTACAGTATTAAGCAGCCTCTGGTTTTAGCCCAAGGATAGGGTGGCCCTCTGGATATTATTGGACTCCCATCATCCCTGACCATCAGCCATGCTGGTTAGTGGGTCACGAGTTTCCCATTCTGTTATAAAAGCACCACATGAGAGGGTGTCATTGAATAAATGACAGTACTTACTTCTCTGCCTCGTCTATGAATAAGTTCAGTTATCTCCATCCGTTGTGCCACACTGATTTGCTGCTGTTTTTATTACGTCTCGTGATTTTATTGTGGCTTTATTTGTATTTTGATACTTCGCCGCCCACCCTTGGACCTTTTGGTGAATAATAAATCTCAAGAATACATAATAAATCAGGGCATCATTGGCTGATTTAGGATTGCCACGTCCCTGCTGTTTCTTTGACAGGTGAGCTTGGCGGAAAATCAAACAGGTGATGTCTTCAACGCCAGGCTGAGCTTTGCTTCACCTGTTCCATTTCCACCTGCCCTGCTACTGATAACGGCACAGGAGCTCTGGCATGGAGGAGTCAAACTGTGGCAACCCACCGCTGGCATCTCAAGCAGCTCCTGCAGTTTGTTTAGTCGTGTCCAACTCTTCGTGACCCCATGGACCACAGCACGCCAGGCACTCCTGTCTTCCACTGCCTCCCGCAGTTTGGTCAAACTCATGCTGGTAGCTTCAAGAACACTGTCCAACCATCTCGTCCTCTGTCGTCCCCTTCTCCTTGTGCCCTCCATCTTTCCCAACATCAGGGTCTTTTCCAGGGAGTCCTCTCTTCTCATGAGGTGGCCAAAGTATTGGAGTCTCAGCTTCACGATCTGTCCTTCCAGTGAGCACTCAGGGCTGATTTCCTTCAGAATTTATAGGTTTGATCTTCTTGCAGTCCATGGGACTCTCAAGAGTCGCCTCCAGCACCATAATTCAAAAGCATCAATTCTTTGGCAATCAGCCTTCTTTATGGTCCAGCTCTCACTTCCATACATCACTACTGGGAAAACCATAGCTTTAACTATACGGACCTTTGTTGGCAAGGTGATGTCTCTGCTTTTTAAGATGCTTTCTAGGTTTGTATCTCCTGCAGTTAATAACTTGCAAATCCCAAATGGCTGGTGCAATATCGCACCAGTGGCAGGCGTTAATAGTTTCACTGACCCAGCAACCTCATTATCTTTAGACAGGGAGATTTCTCTGGGTGCAGCACCAAGAAAGCTTGTAGTTCTACAATTTTCAATCAGAAAGATGCCCCCGGCTCAAACTGCATATTTGATATTTCCGACCTGATTTCATCAACGGTACTTGGAAACGGGGTCAGAGAGAGAGAAGGCCTAGGCACCAATTGCAATGCATCACTGTAACCCACCCTCCAACTGAAAAGCAGTTAAAAGGCACAGGCAGGGGCCTTGTGACCCTCCAAATGTTAGATGCCAATTCCCATCAGCCCCAATCACCATGTCAAACGACCAGACATGATGAGAACTGTAGTCCAATAATATCTGGAGGGTCATAGGCTTCATACCACTGGCTTAAGGAACAGCAACCAGGAGCACTGCAAAAATAAACACGGCATAAGGAGATATTATGTGTGAGTATATGGGAGGCTGATCCATATTTTCTACAGAGCCGCCAGAACCACGTAACACTGGTCCTGAGAGATCTGCATTGGCTCCCAGTACGTTCCCGAGCACAATTCAAAGTGTTCGTGCTGACCTTTAAACCCCTAAACAGCCTCGATCCTCTATATCTGAAGGAGCGTCTCCACTCCCATCGTCCAGCCCAGACACTGAGATCCAGCGCCAAGGGCCTTCTGGCGGTTCCCTCATTGTGAGGTTACAGGGAACCAGACAGAGGGCCTTCTTGGTAGTGGCGCCAGCCCTGTGGCGCCTGCCCACCCTTCAGATGTGAAGGAAATAAGCAGCTATCTTATCTTTAAAAGACATCTGAAGGCAGCCCTGTTTAGGGAAGTTTTTAATATTTAATGCTGTATTGTTTTTAACACTTGGTTGGGAGCCGCCCAGAGTGGCTGGGGAGACTCAGCCAGATGGGTGGGGTATAAATAATAAATTATTATTATTATTATTATTATTATTATTATTATTATTATTATTATTACAGAGCAACTGCAAATCTGGTGTATTGTTGTGCCTGGACAGTTGTTAATGGGGACCCTCTCATCGTCCCCAATGCATAAGTAAAAGGGAACAGGGGAAACTTGTCGGTTGTTATAAACATTACTGGCTGTTATAAAAGGGGAGACAGAGAGGGAAATTGAGCTTTATGACTGCAAGAACTTAAAAGTGAGGAAACGCAACCTGTTCTAGAAAGAAAGGAAGGATACCTTCTACAATGCAGAAGCAGCTGACAGGCTCAGCATTATTTCGTTTCATTTTATTTTTTGATACCTCCAAGGTTTGATTAGTCAGTCTCTTTGATCTCTGTAAGTTCGCTCTTGTCTCCGACATATATGGCATTAGGAAAGTAGTCCCATTGGGGCTTGGGCTGCCTTCTGGAGCTTTTCTGCACTTAATGAGAGAGCTGGTGCAGCAGAGATGCTAACTGCAGGGGCATGGAATCCCTTTCCACACACCCCCTTTCAAATTTCACCCCAGCCATGAACTTGCAAGATGCCCTCAAGGCCAAACCTTGGTCTCCTCATCCCTTACTCTCCATTTACAGCCAGTTTGCAGAAGCTACAACTAGGTCAAGATGGTGAAACCCATCCAACGGCGTCCGGAAACAAGACTGTGCAGCTTACCAGAGGCATGGCTCAATCCGAGGAGCTGAGCTTGACATTTCTAAACCAGGTGTGGGTGGCCTGTGGCCCTCCAGGTTTCATTGGGCTCCAACTCTCCAGCCTCCGTCCCGGTCAGCATGCCCAATGGTCTGGGACAACGAGAGTTGTAGTATATATCTCAAAAGTGGGCAACCAAAACGATCAAGGTTGGATCAAGTCCCTTAAAAGGAAGGTTTGGGTGACTTTCTTGTTTCTTTGGTTGGTTGATTTGGTTTTTAAAAAAATGGTAAGATGGACATTTTTCTGTCTCGGATAATAGTACAACCCGAGGTTATCCAATGAAGAAGAATACAGTGGTACCTCTGGATGTGAACGGGATCCGTTCTGGAGCCCCGTTCACATCCTGAAGCGAACGCAACCCACATCTGCGCATGTGTGTGACGTTATTTTGCGCATCTGCCCATGCGCAAGCGGCGAAACCTGGAAGTAACGCGCTCCGTTACTTCTGGGTTGCCACGGAGCGCAACCCGAAAATATTCATCCCGAAGCATATTTAACCCGAGGTATGACTGTAGTATAAGGACATGGGTGGCACTGTGGGTTAAACCACAGAACCTAGGACTTGCCGATCAGAAGGTCGGCGGTTCGAATCCCCGCGGCGGGGTGATCTCCCGTTGCTCGGTCCCAGCTCCTGCCCACCTAGCAGTTTGAAAGCACGTCAAAGTGCAAGTAGATAAATAGGTACCGCTCCAGCAGGAGGGTAAACAGCGTTTCCGTGTGCTGCTCTGGTTCGCCTGAAGCGGCTTAGTTATGCTGGCTCCCTCGGCCTGCGAAGCGAGATGATCGCTGCAACCCCAGAGTCGGTCATGACTGGACCTAATGGTCAGGGGTCCCTTTACCTTTTGTGACTGTAGTAGGAGATTCAAGCCAGAGAACAGGAAGCACTTCCAAATAAATCTATGGGATTTAATCCCACAAGATGAGGCGGCGCCACCTTGGACGGCTTTAAAATAGGACTGGGGAGATTCAGGGAGGACCAGGCTATGAATGGCTACGAAACCCGATGGATATGTTCCAATTTTGCTACCAGTTGTTGGCATCCATCTGTCTCGAGAGACAATGGAGTGTGCCTCCTGGGGTGAAGTCAGCAAGCCTCTGGAGCGCAAGCCTGGGCAGTGTGCCTGGAGGTCCTGGGCTGACCAGACAATAAGATCCCCTCACAGCCTTGCCGATCTGGTCCAAAGGAAAGCAGAACAAGACGTTTGACACCAGCTCGGCTGCAGGCGTTGCAGGAAGGAGACGTACAAGGCGCCATCCAACCGTCTCCACTCCAAATTTGTGTAGAGTTAGCCTTTTCTTCTCCCACAAGGAAACCACAGGAGGAAAGAGTTACATTGAAGGGCCCTTTGGAGTAAATCTGACTTCAGCACTGGACCCCTTTGCTGTTCTCAGTTCTTTGGCACCGCAGTTATCAAGAAAAACCCAAGAGATCCCCAGCTAGATGTGAGCTCATTTTGACCTTGGGCAGAGTTGTTTTGTCTGCACTACTACTTTCCTGTCGCCGTTTCCTCCTCCTTCGGTGTAAGCTGTGCTTCGGGGAAGGGTTGCAAGCTCAGCAGCAGAGCACATGTGTTGCATGCTAAAGGAAAGGTCCCTAGTTCCAACCCTGGCATCTCTTGGCACCCTTGCCCAAAACCCCAGAGAGTCACTACCGGTACGTGTGGACATTACTAGGCTCCATGGGCTCATGGAGGCACAGGTTGCAGCCACAGCAAAGGGGGCATTTTTCCATCTCCGCTGTATCAAGCAGTTGGTCCCTTACATTTCTCGCCCTGATCTGGCCACAGTGATCCATGCAACAGTCACCTCCAGGCTTGATTATTGTAACTCGCTCTACACGGGGCTGCCCTTGAAGCTGACCCAGAAACTCCAGCGGGTGCAGAATGCCGCGGTGAGGCTCCTTACGGAGTCCTTGCCGCGGGATCACATTCATCCAGTGCTTTACCAACTGCACTGTCTCCCGGTGGAGTACAGGGTCAGGTTTAAGGTGCTGGTTTTGACCTTTAAAGCCCTATGTGGCATAGGACCCACGTACCTACGGGACCGCCTCTCCTGGTATGCCCCGCGGAGGACCTTAAGGTCCACAAATGACAACATTTTGGAAGTCCCAGGTCACAAGGTGGTTAGATTGGTCTCAACTAGGGCCAGGGCCTTTTCAGTACTGGCCCCGACTTGGTGGAACGCTCTGTCACAAGAGACTAGGGCCCTGCGGGACTTGATATCTTTCCACAGGGCCTGCAAGACAGAGCTGTTCTGCCTGGCCTTTGGTTTGGACTCAGTCTGACCTTTATGTTTCCCTCCCCTTATGGTTTTGATATGGGCTACTTTTAAAATGAGGCTGCATTTTAAATTGCATTTTAACCTGTATTTTAAATTGTGGTTGTTGTTTTTCCCCTATTATGTTTTTACTGTAATTTTACTAGTGATAGTCGCCCTGAGCCTGGCTCTGGCCGGAGAGGGCGGGGTATAAATTATTATTATTATTATTAAAGACCTGACTCCGCAGGCGACGACTTCCTGTGCATTCAGGAAAAAGGGGTCTTCTCTGTAAATAACGGCAGGCAAAAGGTTTGAAGGAAAAAGCAAGTTTGTAGAATTAATCACACAGGTGCCCCATCCCTCCTTCACGAAGCCCCTCCATCAACAACCCTGTGAGGAAGGATAAGCAAAGAGATGTTGGCCCAAGGTCCCTCAGTGAAATTCACGGCTCAGCAGCGTTTAATTCGAACGCAGCTCCCAGCTGTACTACATTACAAAGCATAATCCTTGCCATGGCAAAATCATTTATTTTATTTGCAGGCCTTTTGCCCAGTTAAGGCAACATTACCTTAGTAAATATATGAGTGGTTTCGCAGCACAATCCTTCAGGACTAGGGTCTCGCCATCCAGACTGTGACCTCCCCTCTTCACCTCCCACACGAAGCAATCAGGGTTTTCTTTTTGCTTTCCCTGCCCCCCAATGGCTTCTGTTTCTGCCAGTGTTAATGCATTGCTGCCATTTGGATGCTCTGGGCTTTCATTTCTGCATGAATAACCCTCTTTTAGCTTCACTTGGCTCAAGAGCAACATGCTGATCTATTGCCTTGCTGGCAAGCAAAATGGATTGCCATCTCCGATTGACTGGAGGAACCCAGAATACTTCCAGGGCACCCAACGCTTGACAGGTTCAGACCTTAAAAGAATGGCAGGTCTACCAAAAGCCCAAGCCTGGTACAATCTGCAGCCCACAAGTTCCTGCCCTTTACTCCTAGCCAGAGAAGCAACGTTACTCATGCAAATGCTAATGGCTGTATTCCTTTTTAAGAAAATAGCAGCAGTGGCACACGCACTGCAAATCCAGATAAGAAGCTCTACGTAGAAGGGTAGGCTTTCACCCAGACTGGTGACTGGGAGCAGCCGCCGAGACCATATAACACCGGTCTTGAAAGACCTACACTGGCTCCCAGTACGTTTCCGAGCACAATTCAAAGTGTTGGTGCTGACCTTTAAAGCCCTAAATGGCCTCGGTCCAGTATATCTGAAGGAGCGTCTCCACCCCCATCATTCTACCCGAACACTGAGGTCCAGCTCTGAGGACCTTCTGGCGGTTCCCTTGCTGCGAGAAGCAAAGGGAACCAGGCAGAGGGCCTTCTCGGTGGTGGCACCCGCCCTGTGGAACGCCCTCCCATCAGATGTCAAAGAGAACAACAACTACCAGACTTTTAGAAGACATCTGAAGGCAGCCCTGTTTAGGGAAGCTTTTAGCTTTCAATAGGTTGTATTTTAGTGTTTTGTTGGAAGCCGCCCAGAGTGACTGGGGAAACCTAGCCAGATGGGTGGGGTATAAATAAATTATTATTATTACTTCTGACGTGCCAGACAGTGGTGAAGCTTCATGCTCCGGCACTGGGGGGGCGGAGAGCAGGCGGGGGCGGAGCTGGTGCACGTCCTGGGGGCGGGGCGCCCATCGCCAGCCGCGATGGCACCCTGCCAGGATTGCGCTGCCAGGGGCGGTGCGCTCCCCCCACACTCCTCTTCCTCTGCCAGTGCTGCCAGAGTCTTGATCTAGGTGGTCCCCCTCCTGCAGCTATTTGCATGGGGTGGGAAAATGCAATGCAAATAGCAGCTGCTGCTGCTGCTGCTTTATTTACCTGGTTAACATTCACGCAGGTACCTAACTGCATGAATATTGCACCTGTTGCGTCTGAAACTTGGAACTCAGGCTCACCTGTTCCCCAATGGCTCCTGCTCCTTTAGCACAGGGGTTGCCAACACCTGCTATCCGCAGGCACCAGCGCAGCTTCCATTGCCTCCTAGGCAGTGTTTGAAATTAGCCAGGTGCATTTTGCACCTGCCTATGGACCACTTGCAGGGATGCGGATGGCGCTGTGGGTTAAACCACAGAGCCTAGGGCTTGTCAATCAGGTCAGCGGTTCAAATCCCCGCAACAGAGTGAGCTCCCGTTGCTCGGTCCCTGCTCCTGCCAACCTATCAGTTCGAAAGCACGTCAAAGTGCAAGTAGATAAATAGGTACCGCTCTGGCGGGAAGGTAAACGGCGTTTCCGTGCGCTGCTCTGGTTTGCCAGAAGTGGCTTAGTCATGCTGGCCACATGACCCAGAAGCTGTACACCGGCTCCCTAGGCCAATAAAGCGAGATGAGTGCTGCAACCCCAGAGTCGGTCACGACTGGACCTAATGGTCAGGGGTCCCTTTACCTTTACCCTATGGGCATCTTGAAACCAGGTGAAGATGCCAGGATGGAGCCTGACATGGGCACCATCTGGAGGTGAATACTTGGGGATCCTTGGATCTGGACTCATTCCACGCACTAATACCCTACGTGTGGAATTCTATCCATTCTACTTCGTCCGGACAATCGGAATGAATTTCAGAAATGCTTTTTCTGAGCAGCCTGAGCATGAGTGGTGAACGACGTTATAGGTAATTGTTGTTGCTTGTCTTCACTTACCCCTTGCCTTGCTCACCGTTGTGAAAAATATTCTTACATTATGAATGTCGGAATGGGTCAATATATATGTGTCCCTAGACTTTTCTCCTTTAAATTCTCAAAGCTCTCAACCTAGCTCACGTGTCCGTGAAACTCACCGGCTGACCTTACAGTCCAGTGTTAGAAACTCAGATATATAATATAATCCAAATTGATTTTCTCTGGAGTCAAAGATATGACTGGGACAAACCTTGTTATGTTGAGTTCGTATTTTGCACAGTTTGTATAGGGTGTCTGTTTGATAATATGTGGTTTGCTATGCCTATTAAAGGATCTTTATTGATATAATCGCCAAATGGCACTTTAAACCTAGTTTATTGTCGCTATAATGGAATGCCTAGGTGCCATTTTTTCCTCACTGAAGCTTGCTGCTGTTGTCATTATTATTAATTTCATTTCTGTGCCGATTTATATTTTAAAGAACAACCCTCAAGGCGGTTGGCAACACATTAAAACATCAAATAAAAGCATCCAGAATAAAACAAATTCAAGCTTCAAGGAAAATATTGCAGATCATTCTCTAAGGGACATTTTGCTTTCCCCAGTTGCCATCTGGCATCCAGAGATCTATAATTATTATTATTATTATTATTATTATTATTATTATTATTATCCATACCCCGCCCATCTGACTGGGTTTCCCCAGCCACTCTGGGCGGCTCCCAACAGAATAAGAAAAACACAATAAAACATCAAACATTTAAAAACTTCCCTAGACATGCCTCCAGGTGTCTTCTAAAAGTCAGATAGTTGTTTATTTCCTTGACATCTGATGGACCTGCACCAGTTGCAAAATGTGCCTGGCACATGGGTAATTTTTAACACTGCCCTACACCACAGGGCTGTTGTAAGGATAAAGTGGAAAGCCCCGAGAGGAAGGAATAACTGATGTCCAAACTGTCAATATTCCACTTCTGGTTTTATGGCACAACTGTCAGAAAACTACACCCAAGAGAGGGGAAATGAAGCTCAATTGCTGCTATGCTACACACCACACCACAAAGGGAACTTATTGCAATGGTGTTGACCACCTTGAAAATGGTTGGTGCAAAAGCCATGAGAGGGTTCTCAAGAGTTTCAGTCTGATGGGGAGACTATTTTGATGCAGTAACGTGGGAACCTAAAGACAGTATTTCAGGTATTCACAAGCACACAGAGGTTACCAAAAAGGGCGAGCATCAAAGTTGTGGAAGATGAATACCTGGGGATCCTTAGATCTTGACTGTTTTCACACATGGTGCCCACATCGCGATTTGCCGCTTCTGCATGTGACATCATTCTGAGCACCTGGGCATGCGCAAGTGGCGAAACCCAGAAGTAACCCGTTCCGTTACTTCCGGGTGGCCGCAGAGCGCAACCTGAAAACGCTCAACCTGAAGTGACTTTAACCCGAGGTATGACTGTATTCCCGTTGTGGTGACTGCAACGCAGGTTGTATTGCAGGGGGTTAGACTAGATGACCCTTGGGTCCCTTCCAACTCTAGGATTCCATGAGGGTTAGGGTGTTCCTTTGGCGATTAGCTTATATATCTGAGTTTCTAACCCTGCTCTAAAGCCCAAGTCCATGTCCACTTGCAGGCCAGCCTGACCCATGTTTAACAGAGAACCGAGGCTGTTGGATCTCGGCAACAGATATAGGAATCTGGAAATGCAAACAGGGAAGACTGGAAAGTCTTGGGGCCCGGCATCTGCTGTGACATAAGGCGATAATCTGCTTTTGTCCAAATGAAATCTAACCAGCTCAACCTACGATAAGTAGCCTAGCATGTGGTGGATGCTAACACATGGATAATTACAACCAGAAACACATTAAAAAGAGAGAGGAGGATCAGTGTTTGGGCTGCAAACCTACAGCCACTGTGAAACAACTACACACAGCTTAACGCAGTTTAGTAGCTGATATAACCTGGGCTGTTGTGTATCATGAAGAGTTAGTGTGGCACATAACCAGCTATTACGGGAGACCCGGCAGATTTAGATTAAAATCCGCAGGGCAGCCACATAATTATTTTCGGGCTTCCACCTATAAAAAGAGGAACAACTGTTAGCTAGCACTCCTGGTTTCTATGGGGCTTTTAAATTTGAAAAGCACTTTCTAAAGTTTGCATGAAAACCCAACATTGCAAGACTAGGATTTCCCCTCACTTCCTGCAGTTCCCCAAATCTGCTCAGGAGTGGAGCCATGCAAGGGGATGGGGAAAGGGGAAAGCCCTGTTGTGCAAATGGATGGACACATTTGGATGTCCCCCCCCCACGTTATTTGATGTTGCCTTCAAACTGGACCACACTGTTATTCTCATATCACACTGGACGTGTAGCGAGGATGAGGACTAGTGACTTGGCTATAAATGGTCACATCAAAATTAAAATGCAGCAAAGATCTCAGTTCATCCCATTAGGCTCATCCTGCTTCAACTCAGACCCAAATCCTCATCTAATCTAACTTTTCATTTGGCTCCATTGACTATCAACAAAAAGGCGAAAGTGGTTGCCTGCAAATTTCATCCACTTCTGCAAAGAAATGAGAAAAGTTTTAGGTTTTCCCAGTAGTGATGTATGGAAATGAGTGCTGGACCATAAAGAAGGCTGATGGCCGAAGAATTGATGCCTTTGAATTATGGAGCTGGAGGAGACTCTTGAGGGTCCCATGGACTGCAAGAAGATCCAACCTCTCCATTCTGAAGGAAATCAGCCCTGAGTGCTCATTGGAAGGACAGATCATGAAGCTGAGACTCCAGTACTTTGGCGCCTCATGAGAAGAGAAGACTCCCTGGAAAAGAACCTCATGTTGGGAAAGATGGAGGGCACAAGGAGAAGGGGACGACAGAGGACGAGATGGTTGGACAGTGTTCTCAAAGCTACCAGCATGAGTTTGACCAAACTGCGGGAGGCAGTGGAAGACAGGAGTGCCTGGCGTGCTCTGGTCCATGGGGTCACAAAGAGTCAGACACGACTAAACAGCTAAACAACAACAAGGAAGAAGAAGAAGCAAGTTTTACAGGCACCAAGCACAGAAGCCCCTGAACCTACTTGTCTGACATTTGGCAGGCTTCCCAGAAGGGGTGGCTAATTTCACCCCATTTTTGCCCATTTCCGACAACCGGGGGTGGGATCCCCAATGCTAAAGAAGCCTCAGTTTTTCCAAGAGTTAGGCATCAGATCCCAGCTGAAGTGGGTCACACCCAAAGTGTTTCAAGGCAAAGCAGTTCACTTTCCATGGTCCCAAGGCAAGATCTCAACCAGATCTCCTTTCCAGTGCCCATCCCAAGGCTCCTTCACTTCCCTGAGTCATCCTGAACCCGTGCTACTGTGGGCACATTCTGTACCATAATAGTTTTCTGCAGTCTGAATCATATTTATTTAGGGGGATGGGTGGTGGCTGGCCCGTTCTGTCTCCGCCCGTGGCTTAGTCCTGAATACATCTGCTAGGTTTTGGGCGTGTTTGTACAGTGGTACCTCGGGTTACATACGCTTCAGGTTACATACGCTTCAGGTTACAGACTCCGCTAACCCAGAAATAGTACCTTGGGTTAAGAACTTTGCTTCAGGATGAGAACAGAAATCGTGCTCTGGCAGCACGGCAGCAGCAGGAGGCCCCATTAGCTAAAGTGGTGCTTCAGGTTAAGAACAGTTCCAGGTTAAGTACGGACCTCCGGAACGAATTAAGTACTTAACCCGAGGTACCACTGTATTCTAAATCGGAACTCAAGTTAAATGCCATCCCCAGTGGATCTCACAACAGCTTTCAGGTTCTGTCTGCCTTGCAAGTGGAAAAGCCATTTGCATTCCCCAGTAGTTGTTTTCCAGTGACACCCATCATGTCTTTACAGCAGGAAGGAAGTGCAAAGAGCATGTGGAATTTCTGGCCAAGGCTGTACCACTATTGCAAACATGTGAGCCTCACAAACACAAAAGCATCCATGACTGATGGCCATCCAAATCTGCTTAACCTCCAAGGAAGGAGAGTCAACCACATTTCGTGGGAGTCTCGCTGTTCCTTTGCCAGTATACTTCTCTATTTAAAAAGGTAAAGGGACCCCTGACCATTAGGTCCAGTCGTGGCCGACTCTGGGGTTGCGGCGCTCATCTCGCTTTATTGGCCGAGGAAGCCGGCGTACAGCTTCCGGGTCATGTGGCCAGCATGACTAAGCCGCTTCTGGAGAACCAGAGCAGCTCACAGAAACGCCATTTACCTTCCCGCCGGAGCTGTACCTATTGATCTACTTGCACTTTGACGTGCTTTCGAACTGCTAGGTTGGCAGCAGCAGGGACCGAGCAACGGGAGCTCACCCCGTCACGGGGATTCGAACCGCCAACCTTCTGATCGGCAAGTCCTAGGCTCTGTGGTTTAACCCACAGCGCCACCCGCATCCCACTTCTCTACAGTGGTACCTTGGGTTAAGTACTTAATTCGTTCCGGAGGTCCGTACTTAACCTGAAACTGTTCTTAACCTGAAGCACAACTTTAGCTAATGGGGCCTCCTGCTGCTGCCGCAGCACGATTTCTGTTCTCATCCTGAAGCAAATTTCTTAACCTGAAGCACTATTTCTGGGTTAGTGGAGTCTGTAACCTGAAGCGTATGTAACCTGAAGCGTATGTAACCTGAGGTACCACTGTATTTACATTAATCTTAATTATACTGGAAAGTCTTCAGTTGTTACTAAACAGTTTCTACTGGTAGCCTTTAATCTTTCTTGTAAACCGCTTAGAGCAGTGGTTCCCAATCTCTTTTTTTGGCCATGCCCCACCTAAGCATCTCTAAAATCCTGATTGCACCCCACCCCCCGGGACATATAATTCTTATTATTCAAAAAGTGAACTCCTATTCACGTGGAGGAAGCCTAAAAGGCCATTAACTGTTAATAACTCATTCTCGATTTGCCCCCCTGTGGGGGGGGGGGCGCCACACATTGGGAACCATGGGCTCAGAGGTTGTCCTGCAATCAAATGGCACATATATTTTCTTAATGTTTGGGGGAAATGCTTCAGAATAACTAATATGTGAATACTGTCGCCCTTATTTTACCACTGGAAAAAGCAAAAGGACTATTCGAGAGGTGACTTTCATACAGGTCTTGACTTCGTCACGTCAAGGGATGTTTGGTGACAGCAGGTGAATATGTGGATTAATATAATATTTCTTTTATTTATACCCCACCCTTCCCGGTTCAGAAAACCAGGCTCAGGACTGAGCAGCGGGAGCTCACCCCGTTGCGGGGATTCGAACTGCCGGCCTTCTGATCTGCAAGCCCTAGGCTCAGTGGTTGCAACCAAGTTTCTAGTAAATAACTTTGCAATGGTTATCATGCAGTCTATTACGTTTGCGTGTTTTTTCAAGTTAGAGAACAAGGCATCCCTCCCAAAGCAAGCGACGGAAGAGACTCGCATCCCACTGAGATGCCTTGTAGACTTTTCTTGAAGCCACTTTGCCATTTCACCTCCTCTTTCCAGTCCTCCCCCTCCCAGCTGGGAATCCTCACCAGTTTCCCAAGGCTGAACAGCCAAGGCCCTATAAATCAGGAAGGGGCATCTATCAAACTGCCAACACCCTTTCCCTCTATTCCCATTATCCTACCCTCCCCGTCTCCTATGAATGCAAAACAGGCCCAAGCTTCTGTTCTTAACGGCCCACAATCTCATGCACACTTTGCATGGCATAGGGGACAAAGGTGCAATAAAAATAGGGGTGGCTACTAGGATCCGGCTGTGGGGTTGCAGCTCCACATGGCACATAATCCTAACAAAAACAGTGTGATTCAAAAGCTTTTGTGATGGTTGCTTTAGACACACACATTGAAAGCCCTACCGCATCCAGTGGTATCTTGGTTCTCAAACTTAATCTGTTCCGGAAGTCCGTTCCAAAACCAAAGCGTTCCAAAACCAAGGCGCACTTTCCCACAGAAAGTAATGCAAAACAGATTAATCCGTTCCAGACTTTTAAAAACAACCACTAAAACGGCCATTTAACATGAATTTTACTAACTAACGAGACCACTGATACATATAATGAAAGCAATATGTACTGTACTGTAAAATAAATAAGAGCATTGTAGATGATAAAAATTAAAATTACTTACCTACGGGACCGCCTCTCCTGGTATGCCCCACAGAGAAACTTACGGTCTTCAAATAAAAATATCTTGAAGGTCCCAGGCCACAGAGAAGTTAGGCTGGCCTCAACTAGAGCCAGGGCTTTTTCGGCTGTGGCTCCGACCTGGTGGAACACTCTGTCACAAGAGACTAGGGCCCTGCGGGACTTGACATCTTTCCGCAGGGCCTGCAAGACAGAGCTGTTCCGCCAGGCCTTTGGCCAGGGCACAGCCTGACTCCCTCCCTCGGCAATCTTCGCGGAGCTCTGGCCCAATAGTGGCCAGTGGCTTGAATTTAATTAATTTTATAATGAATGATTTTAGAGTGTTGTTTGTGTTGTACTTTTGTATTGTTTTATTGTTGTTAGCCGCCCTGAGCCCGGCTTCGGCTGGGGAGGGCGGGATATAAATAAAATTTATTATTTATTATTATTATTTTTTCCCCCTTATTTGCACTGATGATAGTTATTGTTTGGATGGGAGGCCTCTGATCCATTTCCACAGTCACACAATCAATCAATCAATCAATCAATCAGTAGCTGAACTGGGTTCCACACGGTCACAAAAACAAATGAACCAAAAAACCCTCAAAAGCAAAAATGCAAAATAAATAGCAAAAACAAAAGCTCCAAACGTAATCCGTTCCGGAAGTCTGTTTGACTTCCGAAATGTTCAAAAACCAAAGCGCAGCTTCCGATTGATGCAGGCGCCCTGGAAACAATAGCCGACAACCGCAGTGGGCGTTCTGCTTCCAAAAAACATTTGGAAACCGGAACACTTACTTCCGGGTTTTCGGTGTTTGAGAACCAAGGCGTTTGAGTACCAAGGCGTTTGAGAACCAAGGTACCACTGTACGCATAAACTGCTTTGTGCTTTGGAAAGTTGTTTGTTCCCTGTACATACGAACAGCACTTAAGAGATCATTGGTGTGAAATCGAGGAGCAGGTCTCAGTCTCTTTTTTGGGTACCATTGTCCAAGCTCCCAACAGTTTTCACTGCTGATTTCAAAAGCGCTCTGAACTTTTGGCTCCTTGGGAGTTCCTGAGCAATGCCAGCTACTAGGAGAGCATGAGATTCTTAATCTCAGGGTTGAGAGTTCGAGCCCCGTGTTGGGAAAGATTGCAGGGGGTTAGACTTGATAACCCTGGTTCACCCTTCGAACTCTGCAATTCAGTGATTGTAGGGATAACTGTGTGGGGTCTAAAGACCCATTAAAAGAATTGATCTAATCTTTGTATGGCGCTTTCCCAACAAAAGTGCGCTCCACACTGAGCAGCTGACTGTACAGTGGTACCTTGGTTCTCAAACTTAATCCGTTCTGGAAGTCTGTTCCAAAACCAAAGCATTTCCCATAGAAAGTAATGCAAAATGGATTAATCCATTCCAGACTTTTAAAAGCAACCCCTAAAACAGCAATCTAACATGAATTTTACTATCTAACAAGGCCATTGACCCATAAAATGAAAGCAATAATCAATACACTGTACAGTGGTACCTCGGGTTACATACGCTTCAGGTTACATACGCTTCAGGTTGCAGACTCCGCTAACCCAGAATTAGTGCTTCAGGTTAAGAACTTTGCTTCAGGATGAGAACAGAAATCGGGCTCTGGTGGCGAAGCAGCAGGAGGAGGCCCCATTAGCAAAAGTGGTGCTTCAGGTTAAGAACAGTTTCAGGTTAGGTACGGACTTCTAGAACGAATTAAGTATTTAACCCGAGGTACCACTGTACTATAAAATAAATAAGACTGTATTGTAGATACTTTTGAGAACCAAGGTACCACTGTTACAACAAAGCCATTTGCATTTAGGAACTTAAACATTTCCATTAATGTAATCAAACCATAATGCCAAATATTTAAATGAGCAGTTAGTGCAGTTCAATACAAACTCATAATAATTCAAATAAATTATTTCCCTTTTCTATTATTATTATTATTAGCCTCTGCCCATCTGACTGGGTTGCCCTAGCCACTCTGGGCAGTTTCCAGCATATACAAAAATAAAATTAAACATTAAAAACTTCCCTATACTGTACAGAGCTGCCTTCAGATGTCTTCTAAAATCAAGATCCCAGGATGAATGCATTGAATAATTTACTTAATTGCCTTTATCTTTGAAGGGGCTTAAGGTGCCATACACAGTTCTCCTCTCCATTTCCTTCCTCACAACAACCTTGTGAGGTAGGTTTGACAGAGAGATGGTGAGTCGCCCAAGGCCACCCAGCGAGCTTCGTGGCTGAGTGGGGATTCGAACCCTGCTCTCCTGGGTCCTAGCCCAACGCTCTAACCAATACACCACAAAGGGACGGAAAAAGCAGCTGCAGTTACTTCCTCCTACAAATCTGGGACAGTTCGCATCTTCTGAGCCACATTTGAAACTGGCCTAAGGGGGTTATCTTATACAGAGTCAGATCACTAGGTTCATGTACCCCAGTATTGCCTACACAGGCTGGCAGTGGCTCTCCAGAGTTCCAAGATACCTTGGATTGAACCCTGGTCCTTCTGCATGCAGTGCAGGTAGCTTGCCATTTAGCTATCGTCCCCCTACAATACTGAGCAGGCCCTTGATCCATCCAGTTCAATATTGCCTACACGGGTTGGCAGCAGCTCTCCAGAGTTTCAGGTAAGAGGCTCACCTGAGGATGCCTTGAATTGAACCCTGGTCCTTCTGCGTGCAGATGCCCTGCCATTTAGCTATCGTCCCCCTACAATACTGAGCAAGCTGTTGATGCATCCAGCTCAATATTGCCTACACGGGTCGGCAGCAGCTCTCCAGAGTTTCAGGTAGGAGCCTCATCTGGAGATGCCTTGGATTGAACCCTGGTCCTTCTGCATGCAGTGCAGGTGCCCTGCCATTTAGCTATCGTCCCCTACAATCATGAGCAGGCACTTGATCCATCAAGCTCAATACTGCCTACACAGGTGGGCAGCAGCTCTCCGGAGTTTCAGGTAGGAGCCTCACCTGGAGATGCCAAGGACTGTACCTGGGGGCCTTCTAGCAGCCAAGCAGATGCTCCAACACGGAGCTCAACTTCCCTCTCCCCGCCTCCACCAGAACCAAAGGAGGAAGAAGAAGAAGAAACAGCCATAATATTTTGCTCTTCCTCTATTCTGCCGCCTGCTAGGAGGTGATCAGAAAAGGCTACCCATGCAAACCGATCGAATTCTGCACCCTGCAAGGCAAGGAAGGATGCAACCCGAACCCCACTTACCTGGGAGTAAGCCCCACCGACGTCAACAGGGCTTACTTCCGAGTAGATCTACGCTGTCAGGAGTTGCACCCCACGGGGTCAGAGTCCCCCCATTGAGCCGCACCGCGGAGGATCGGGTCGCACGTACGCAAGGAGCGAGGCTGCAACCCTGCGCTCGCTTCCCTAGCAATATAAATGCATCCTCCCGGAGTCACCAGGCAGAGGATCGGGCCGCACAACAGCATGCATGCAGTTTCCACCCCCTACACACACACACACCGCCAAGGATCGAGGCCACAACCCCACGCAGGCTCCCCCGGGAGTAAAGAGCACCCACTGAGCGACACTTCCTGACGAGGAATCCGCACGCGGAGGATCGGGCCCCGACGACCGCACATCAGCGTGGGGATCGGGGCCTGAGAAAGGCCTTGCCAATAGGAGGGGAGGGAGGCTGCGCTGCTTTGTCACCCCCCATTCATTGGGAAAGGTGCCCCCCCCACTCCCCATTTTGCTTCCCCCTTATAAATGAGGCAGCCTGGAAGCCGCAACGCTCCGCTGCTCCCCACCCGATCCCTCGATCCCTTTCCCCATAGTGATGCTCCACCGCGTTCGCTTTGCGCTGAAACCGGTTTGAATGACTTCAAAGACGGAGAGAGGGGCGAGGAAGCGAAGGGAAGGCGCGACGGTGTTGCAAATCAATGCAATGCCAAATAAATGATAATGCAAAAAGAGTAATAATATTAATAACCAGGTCACACTCACCGTTTCCGCCGCGCGCGGATCCGAGGGAGCGGGGTGGGTGCCAAGCGATCCGCCGAATTGCAACGGGTGGCGGCCAGGAGAAGGAACCAGATTTCTGCAGCCTCTTTTGCAAAAAGGCAACGGAGCTTCCGGGTTGGTCAGTCTCAACGTCACTGCTACAGGTTTGCAAGGAAGAGGAGGCGGCAAGATGCGTGCGGGAGACAAAAAAGATAGCTATAAAAGGAAGGGACCCGTCAGGGGGAAGCAGGAGGAGGAGGAGGGAGCCCTGTTTACCTCTGAGATGCTCGATCCGTGCCCCGATCCTGAAAGCATCTACCTGGGAGTAAAGGCTGATTTTGGACACACGGTCGGCAGAACGCGAGCAAAGCTTTTCCTAGCTTTGTGCCATGCGTTTGGAAAGGGAGGGAGGATCTGCGTAAAAACAGCCCTGCAGGATCAGGCCAGGGGCATCTCGTACTTCACAGGGGCCATCCAGATACCTGTGAGAAACCTTCAAGCAGGATTCGACCACAAGAGCCCTCCTCTCCCCCTCCTGATGTTTCCAGGAGCTGGTTTTCAGAACCCAACAACTGTGAACATAAACATAAGCCGTCATGGCTAGTAGTAGCCATTGACAGCCCCTCATACCCTCCGAGCATCCCCGATTTCCCAGGGAAAGTCCCGGGATTACAGAAGCCATCCCGGTTTCTGATTTGACCCCCCGAGATGTCCCTGTTTTCCAGTTTTCTCCCCTCCACTTCTCGGAGAACAATTAAAAGTCTGTGTGTGTGTGATTGTGTGTTTATACTGATAATAAAATACCTGCACCAAATGAAGGAAGGGGGCGTATGAAGCCCTTTCTATAATTTTGAAGAATAAAGGTCAAAAATCCTCTTTAAATTTTTTAAATGCTTCAGCAGCCAGCCATTTCTTAGGAGTGTTTATTCCTTTATTGTAAATGGAGCTTACAGCTATACAGTGGTACCTCTGGTTACGTACTTAATTCGTTCCAGAGGTCTGTTCTTAACCTGAAACTGTTCTTAACCTGAAGCACCACTTTAGCTAACTGCCGCCGCGCGATTTCTGTTCTCATCCTGAAGCAAAGTTCTTAACCCAAGGTACTATTTCTGTGTTAGCAGAGTCTGTAACCTGAAGCGTATGTAACCCAAGGTACCACTGTAATTTTATTTTGTTCCATTTTCCTGTGGAAGGTGCAGGATCCCTTTCCTTGCACATTTTTTCTTTGCAACAACCCTATGAGGTAGGTTCTGTGGAAAGGTTGCAATTGGCTCAAAGTGACTGACATATATGGTATTTGACATATATGTGTGCAGTGAGACCAAACGCAGGAGCAGCTTCCTGTTGTAGAAGAGAACGTCCCTATTTTCATCTGAGAAATGTTGGGTATGGGTATGAGCCCTCTCCTCCATGAGTTCGTCCCATCCTCTTTTAAAGCCACCCAGGTTGGTGGCTCTCACTGCCTCCTGCAGAAGTGAGTTCCATAGTTGTAACTATGTACTGCGGTGAGGACGCAGGTGGCACTGTGGGTAAAACCTCAGCGCCTAGGGCTTGCCGATCGCATGGTCGGCGGTTCGAATCCCCACAGCGGGGTGAGCTCCCGTCTTTTAGTCCCAGCTCCTGCCCACCTAGCAGTTTGAAAGCACCCCTAAGTGCAAGTAGATAAATAGGTACCGCGTTATAGCGGGAAGGTAAACAGCGTTTCCGTGTGCTGCGCTGGCTCGCCAGATGCAGCTTGTCACGCTGGCCACGTGACCCGGAAGTGTCTCCGGACAGCGCTGGCCCCCGGCCTGTTAAGTGAGATGGGCGCACAACCCTAGAGTCGGACACGACTGGCCCGAACGGGCAGGGGTACCTTTACCTTTACCTTTTACTGCGGTGAGGAAGTACTCTTGCCTTTCCTGAACCTTCCAATATTTTCCGCTTCCTTGGATGTCCACGAGTTCTAGTGTTAGGAGGAGGGAGAAAAACCTGCGACATTTGCCAGGTGTCTATAGACACCTATGCTTTGAACCTTTCTGGAGGAAAAGCACCTAGAGGCCCCCACGAGATTTGATATCTAAGCTATGGGATTCCTTTCCACCAAAGTAGAGTAGTAGAGATGCCACCTGTCTGATATGTAACAGGAGGGAGTTTCAAAGGGCGAGTGGCATCACGCTGAGGTCCATAGCTATGGGCAGGGCTGGATTTAGGTTTGATGAGGCCCTAAGCTACTGAAGGTAATGGGGCCCTTTATATGTCCAGCTGTCCTTTGTCAACAACAAATTGTCACTGTTTTTTGCGTTGAATATATGCTATATGGTAATTTATAGACCTAATGGGTATCTAAAGCCATTTGCCCATACAGAATGTAGACACCCTATATATAGAAATGAGCAAACCAGTGATATTTTAGGGAGCAGGCTAGCAGGCGGGGCCCATTACTTACATCCCAGGAGCCTACACAACACAAAACGCTGTTGCTGTATGTAGGTTTTATTTTATTTGTTTTTTATCTTATATTTTGGAAATGTACATCCTTTTTTTTCCTTTAATTTTTTATGGGGCTCCAAAGAGAGTGGGGCCCTGAGCTATAGCTTATTTAGCTTATACGTAAATCTGGCACTGGCTATGGACCAGGATCTTGCTGCCTTGAAGATGAGAAGGATAGAGTTGCCCTTTCCTACAGCTTAGGATGCCTTTCACAGCTGTCAGGAGGCTGAAAGACAGCAGGTGAGGCTTTTTCTTATCATCATCCCCCCCCCCCCCCCGGCCAATACAAGCTTAACCAATTTCTACTTGACATGGAGCAGTTAAAGGCTGAGTAGCTCTGATTAAGCCAAGCTTGGGTTTCCAGCAGTTTTTGGACTACAATTCCCATCATCCTTCTAGCTAGGGGTGATGGGAGTAGTAGTCTGAAAGCAGCTTGAAACTCAAGTTTGGGAAACCCTAGATTGAGTGAAAACACACAAACACACACACACATGGGATGTAACCTCTAACAAGTCATATAACTGACTTGAGTTGTTTTCCATCTGACAGGGTGTAGCGAGGAAGCAGAACTGAGAAACGGCACTTCCTTTGCTTGCCATTGAGAGTCACGTAAGATGGAAGCGCAATGATGTCAAGGGTTGTGGCTAACTTGCAAAAGCTGCAGCTGAATCTTACTTCACAACTGGTCGCTAGAGAGCTTCCTCTGCTGTGAATAGGCTTAATGGGTTTAAGACCCCCTGAGCTCCTTTGAGAGGGGAGGGAGGGATATAATTTGAGCAACTAGATAAGGCAGGGCACATTAGGAGGTGTCTAGGTGAGGCAGCCTAGTGGGCCCAGCCTGGTAGTCATCTTGGACTCCATGGAGGCGCAGGTTAATTCTGTGTCCCGGGCGGCTGTCTACCAGTTCCACCTGGTATGCAGGCTAAGACCCTACCTGCCCGCAGACTGTCTTGCCAGAGTGGTGCATGCTCTAGTTATCTCCTGCTTGGACTACTGCAATGTGCTTTACCTGGGGCTACCTTTGAAGGTGACCCGGAAACTGCCATTAATCCAGAATGCGGCAGCTAGACTGGTGACTAGGAGTGGCCGCCAGGACCACATAGCACCGGTCCTGAGAGATCTGCATTGGCTCCCAGTACGTTTCCGAGCACAATTCAAAGTGTTGGTACTGACCTCTAAAGCCCTAAATGACCTCGGTCCTGTATACCTGAAGGAGCATCTCCCCCCCATCCTTCAGCCCGGACACTGAGATCCAGCTCTGAGGGCCTTCTGGTGGTTCCCTCGCTGTGAGAAGCCAAGTTACAGGGAACCAGGCAGAGGGCCTTCTCAGTAGTGGCGCCCGCCCTGTGGAACACCCTCCCTTCAGATGTAAAGGAAATAAACAGCTATCCTATCTTTAAAAGACACCTGAAGGCAGCCCTGTTGAGGGAAGTTTTTAATATTTAATGCTGTATTGTTTTTAACACTCGATTGGGAGCCGCCCAGAGTGGCTGGGGAGACTCAGCCAGATGGGCGGAGTATAAATAATAAATTATTATTATTATGTCTCCTCCTCAAGGAAGCAAGACAGCAAAGGATCTCCTTATCCTGTGTGTGTTACCAACTTGTTAACTTTAACTCTTCTGTTTGAACATACTTCATTATTGCTGCCCAAGGTTGGTGGGTACACAATCTTTTTTAGAAGGAGAAGGGCAGGGAGCAAGATTTTATTAAGATGACTGGTTCTTAATGCAGGATTGGCTATCCTGGGGTCTTCCAGATGTTGCTGAACTAGACCTTCTCCATTGGCCATGATGGCTGGGACTGATGGACATTGGAAGCCCAAAGAGATAAGGGAGGCCACACCCACCTTTCGTGACCTTGAAACTTGCTGGTACATCATAGTAGGTCTGTGGCTTTCAAGCGTTGCTGGAGAATCTGAGGCTGAGGTCTCCCGTGAAAGGGTACAGCCAGTACCCAATTCTGAAGAAGGGATTTCATTGTGTTGGTCAACAAGGCAGACTTTCCTTACAGTCAAATGCAGCAGGTCATGCAAGCAGGACGCCCACATCTTTCTGAGCAAGATCCTGGCTGCAACATGGCAGCAGTGGCATGGTGTAACAGAGCCAATGAATAGACCAGGAAGAGAGCTTCATTCTCGACAAGGTTGTAGGCTAGAGAACCTGAGGGAGGCAGGAGAAAAGCAGAGCAGGGACCCTAAAGGTTTGAGATCCAAGACGTGTGAGATCTAGAAGTGGTGATGGGTTGCGCACGCGCACAAATCCAACTCAGTGTAGAACTGCACAGTCAAGGAGCTGTAAGTGTGCAAACCATAGGAGCAGTTAAAAATGGCTTTGTGTGTTTACAAGCTCTTGGCACATGGAGAGCAGTCATCACAGAGATTCCTGTCTATTCTGCAACCCGGTGGTTTTAGTGAAAATGCTATGGTTTCCCTGGCTTTACTGAAAATCTAGCCCATGAGGACACAAGGCAGTGAACAAATAGTGCAAACTAAAAACCAGAGTCCTGTAAAACTTTTCTTTGAAAAACTGCAATCTGTGTAACAAAGCACTTAGTATCTGCTATTTTTGTTGTCTGAATCTAAGAATTCGGTGCAATGCCTGCTCCTTTGGTTCTCTGACATCACTGAGGTTGAATGGTACTCAAGAGGAAGCATATAGGATGCCTTTCTTTTGCTTAAAACATCAGCAAACACATTATTCTACATGAAATTGCAATTCTGCAAGGTTAATAGCTGTATGTTTCCTAAGAAAATGTCTGGGATGATTTCCAGGCCAAATGTAGGATGTAGCAAATGAACAGATCAACAAAACCCTTAGCCTATGAAAATAAGCAGATGCAAAAATGCACCTGAAAAGTAGGCAATGTTTATCCTGTCATCACTGCTTTAAGCTGCTCACTTTAAAAGACACTTCCAAGGATGCGTCCCGAAATAGCAACCTTGCTTGGTATAAAAGGTACCAGAAATCCAGACATTTGGTGTACGCCTAGCCAAGAAACTGGGACGCGGGTGGCGCTGTGGGTTAAACCACAGAGCCTAGGACTAGCCGATCAGAAGGTCGGCGGTTCAAATCCCTGTGACGGGGTGAACTCGCGTTGCTCGGTTCCTGCTCCTGCCAACCTAGCAGTTCGAAAGCACATCAAAGTGCAAGTAGATAAATAGGTACCGCTCTGGCGGGAAGGTAAACGGCGTTTCTGTGCACTGCTCTGGTTTGCCAGAAGTGGCTTAGCCATGCTGGCACATGACCCGGAAGCTGTCTGTGGACAAACGCCGTCTCCCTCGGCCTATAGAGCAAGATGAGTGCGCAACCCCAGAGTTGGTCACGACTGGACCTAATGGTCAGGGGTCCCTTTACCTTTACCTAGCCAAGAAACTAATGGGGCGAGGTTATCATCTATTCTTTAAATGTAATAAGGGAACCTGAGGTAGGATTAGATAATTGAGGGGCAGGCCCGATATGCCAGAGCTATAGCATGTTCACAGGTGAGCTTTTTCTGTACAGGACCCCTACCCTGCCATGGAAAATGATTGGATTAGTGAATGAGTATGTAAATACATGAGAGAACCCGTGTGTGTCCCTCCCCATATTTTGCTTTAGTCCTGCTCATTATCTTTGGGATGTGGCTCTCTGCGACTTCCTGAAGGGACTCTGTGGCCCTTGAGCCTCTCCCACCAAAGTAGCCTACCTCTGTTTAAGAGTTGGGCAGCTTGTACAATAAAGGCAATATGCACACAAATCTGGCAGCTGCTCAACCTTAAAGCGTAACAGCTGCAGTTGCACAGAAATCTTTTAAAAATGAGGGTTAAACAGAGTGGAAATAAAAGGACTAATGAAGGTGACCACAGATCTATCCACCCCCCAATTCTCTACCTCATGGCATGTGCACACAGGTGGAAAAGTTAAAGATGCTACTGAAAAGCAACGCTTTTTGTACTAGCAACGAAGTCTTAGCATTTAACACTTGAGAGCTGCATATTAGGATCAGAAGAGAAACTGTTTAGTATAAACTACCTGGGACACGGGTGGCGCTGTGGGTTAAACCACAGAGCCTAGGATTGCTGATCAGAAGGTCGGCGGTTCAAATCCCCACGACGGGGTGAGGTCCCGTTGTTCGGTCTCAGCTCCTGCCCACCTAGCAGTTTGAAAGCACGTCAAAGTGCAAGTAGATAAATAGGTACCGCTCCGGCGGGAAGGTAAACGGCGTTTCTGTGCGCTGCTCTGGTTCGCCAGAAGCAGCTTAGTCATGCTGGCCACATGACTGGCCCTCGCCTAATAAAGCGAGATGAGTGCCACCGCAACCCCAGAGTCGGTCACGACTGGACCTAATGGTCAGGGGTCCCTTTACCTTTACCTGCAAACAATGTAGTAAGAGACCAAAAGAGAAGTACTTGAGTGCATTCAGATTCCACCCCCAAAAAATCTGTGCGCAAATCTGTATGAACACCAGAATGAATGTATATGTTTATCTGGTGCTCTTATCTCTTTACTGAATAGAAACTGAACATGAGCATCAGAAAACACACATGCTCTATAATTGTATGTGAATGAGATCTACTTTTTCCTCCTATAGCAGACTCCAGTTGATAAAAGGACATTCAGATGCCTGGGATCAACTGAATACATTTATTTCAAAGCAATTTTAAATATTAAAAAAGTAGAAATTAACACATACAGTACTCAAACTGTCACATTAAACACGTGAGGAGACAAGTGTACTGATGTATTATGATTGTAACATTCAAATGAGACTTCAGTTTCCAACTAGTGGCTCTAACCAGATCTGCTTTCTATACATGTTGATGCACTATGTCATAAAAAAATAAATAGCAATTGCTGTTCAACAGTAAAATAACACACCATTCGCAGAACATACTTCCCTCTCCCCAGGGGGAAAAGAAACCCAAAACAAACAAGACTTCCCAAATATGTCATGTACAAAATTGCAGATAGTGGCTCTGAGTTTAAATACAATATTGTACTTAAAACTCAACCTATATATCATACATGGTATTTTAATTCTCCTATGGACTCTCAAATCACCCAAATAGTCAACTCTTGTTCCTGATGGAACTCATTTTATTTTTTAAAAAATTCATTATTATACTACTTCAAAAAAGCATACAAAATAATAGACATTTTGACTCTACATCATTTTACACATCTGGATCTCCTTTATATGGGTTGCGCTTTCTCTCTCTCTCTCTCTCTCTCTCTTTCAACCAGTGGATTTCGAGATCATTTTAAAATATACTTGACAAAAAAGGTAGATCAGTTTTGTTCTTTAATGCATCTGAAGCACACTGCATTGATGAGCAATATGGAATGCAAATTCATTTTTTTGTTCTGGCTTTCATATAAACAGCATGAGTCTGAGAAAACACTGAAATCGGTAACACTGCAGAGTCGATGCCAGTAGGCTCAGTCACTCACTTGAAAGCTTATATCTTTTTTAACAGAATGTGTCATGACACAGATGAAGCAATAGTTTAAAAACCACTTTCCAATAATAGCTGATAAATATTTTGCTCTTCTTCATGCAAGATTTCTTAAGTTGATTATGTTCTGTATGTTAACCATTTAAATAAAAATAAATATTCACTGACTACAGGTTTGTAAAACATCAAAAGCGAAAGCCTCGGAGTGATTAATGTGAACTTGTGCTTTTCGTGAAATGGAAACCTTTTGACAGGGAGTCACGAGAATCTGCTGTGAAGGAAAAATAAATTTGGGCTGTTGCAAAAGCAGTTGTTTAAAGTCGGGGTGGCTAACTAGTGGCTTTGCAGATTCGTCTATCTCCAGCTCGAATTGGCTCCAGCCAGCATAGCCAGTGATCAGGGATGACTGTAGCCTAGCAACATCGGGGCAGACACAGGTTAGCCAGCCTTGCTTTAAGCCAGGTGAACCCAGGAAACCACATGGAGCCACACTGTAAAACATTCAGTGAATCATAAGCAAAACTAGAACATTCTGCTTTGCATATTATAACAAAGATCAACAAATAAATTAATGAAACACCATATCTGAAATGAGCATATATCCTTAATACATTGATCAGAATAAAGAATGTGTTTTAGATGCAAGTGATGGAGGGTGGAAACTCCAAAGCCATCTCAGATCAAAACATATCCTTCCTAAGTTCAGCTCAGTGGTTTCAGGATTGTTGGCAGATTCTGAAAGTTCAACCTCGAGCCATAATTAGGATTCCACAAAAGCAAATTTAATTCCAGATGTTACAGTCTGGCGTCATTATTTAACAGGTGATAATTTGCATGAAAGGTCATCTTTCACTCGTTTTGATGGCAGGGTTTTGTTTTTTAATTATTATTTCTCCAGGCGACAGAACTAAGAGAGCATTATGACTTAATAGCTCCAGTGGGTCGAAGGCTCAAATCCCCCAACAGCAAAGGTGTCTTCTAAATGAGCCAATTAGTTGTTAGCACACGCTAGTGCTCAAGTAAACTCATCTTTCAAGTCTGTGTGGCAACCAGATTGTAACAGGAGTGCACTGTGTGAAAACCTGAAAAAGCTGACAGACACTTTTAACGTTTCTGCATAAACAGAGGTTGTAGGGAGAGTTATATGCTAATAAGCAGATAGGGATGGGCTGCTAATCTTTTAAGACCCTGGTGCCGTGAAAGGAAACCTCCAGCCAAAAGTCCCATAAGTGTTCCTTCATTCGACAGAGCAATTTTAACTGAAGACTTTCAGATGGTGTTAGGTGAGGTAAATATCAGAGGGAGAAACACCAACGACATAATACAAACATGAAATGCCTGTTCACACAAACACACCACAAAAGACTACTGGTTAATCTGTAGCATCAGTGAATATTTCTTTTGTTTGATGTGTACATTGAACACTTTCTTTGACAATACCAAGGAAGTAGATTTCGCAAGCTGTAAAGTGTGTACATTGGTAGCTGTAAACAGGGCTGTAAATGAGCCAAAGCAGTTCATTTCGAAAACTGAATCTAACTCTCTGCTAGTTATCTATTTTAGGAATACTGATTTATTAGAGATGGTAATTTCTGTAGTTAAACAGGACCGGATGAGACCAACCACATTTAGGGAGCTGGTAGTTCATACACACAGACAAAGAGATGTAAGTGCTTTGATGCCAAGGATGGCTTGAGCAAACCCAATAAGGCATGCCAGGTCCCAAGGCTACCGTAATACTGGCAAAGGCAGAGTAACACCGTTATGTACAATACAAGTATAAGTCACCTCGCTGGGTGAGCCGTAAATGAGTTCTTGTTCTGTAACAGCAGTTATATATACATATATATCCACAGTTGTGCACAGAATTACAGGGAGGGAGCAGCTGTTTGCTTCGTGCTAAAAGCCCGTCTTGCAGGAAGGATGTGCAATGCTCAAGTTTCCGATTCGACTTAGTCTGACAAAATATGGACGAAGGATACTGGGAAGACCCCTTTTCTCTCTGGCTTGCCTTCAATGTGGCCGATCTGCAGAGAAGAACAAACAATTTTGGCTCAGAAGGCATCAGCCTCCCACCCTCAAACCTCCGCATTTGCTATCCCACATGCAGCAATAATGTGTATTATGTGCTTGGTAGTTGGTAGTTTTATGCTTTGATATCTTCACTCTGAACTTGGCCACTTTTATATGGAAGCAAGTCTAATTAATAGATACCTGAGATCTGGGAAACACCAAATATTTCAGCCATGATCCTTATGTGGGTAACAGTTATGCGGTTACATTGGTGTGGGGTTTTTTTTGGGGGGGGGTCCTCCCTCACTTCCCTGGAAAAGACCCTGATGTTGGGAAAGATGGAGGGCACAAGGAGAAGGGCACGACAGAGGACAAGATGGTTGGACAGTGTTCTCGAAGCTACCAGCATGAATTTGACCAAACTGCGGGAGGCAGTGGAAGACAGGACTGCCTGGCGTGCTCTGGTCCATGGGGTCACAAAGAGTCGGACGCGACTAAACAACAACCTCCCTCACTAAAGGTTTTTGAGCAGGGCTTTACAGCCATCTGCTGAGTTTCAAAACCCAGTTGGTCAAGCAGACTTGCCGTGCTATGAATGCACACCCAAAAGCACCAGTGGGTGATGAAATTGGTTGTAGTTTTTTTAGTTTGGCCTAAATTTGCAGGACTGCAGACACACAGCGGGCTCCTAGCTGTTAAGATAGGGATAGGGTTAATATCTTATTTCTGTGCAAGGCCTCTTTTGTTCTCGCAGTCATCAACCGCTGCTCTGCTGCAATGTTTTGCTGCGGTGAGACGGGGGTAGCCAACCTAGTGCCCTCCAGATGTTGTTTAACCACAACTTCCATTATCCATGGCCATTGGTCACTCTGCTGGGGATTGATGGGAGCTGCAGTCCAACAACATCAGGAGGGCACCATGTTGGCTACTCCTGGGCTAGTAGGATAACACCATGACCTATGCAGCTGCTCTGCTGCAAGGAATCTTGTACCTGAGCCTAGCCCACTTTCTGACTTATACAGCCTGTGTAGGATCAGATCACTTGGGTTCAGTCCATTCCCCACTTAAATCTGTGGCAAAATGTGCACTCTTCTTTAATGGAACTGCACTTGATACTTTAATTACAGAAAAAGACTAGCAGTTATAAGCAAGGTTTAAAATGCAATTAGTAACACAATGCATGCTAAAACTATATTGCCGCACCATTAAAATAAGTGTTAGGCAATGCCTGAGTTGTGTGGTGGAAGATTAATTTAATTTAATGTTAGAAACAGTATGACCTTGGTGTTATTTTGCTTTTCACAGATCTGTAACCACTTAATAAAACTGGATTCGGTTTTTCAAAGCAGGAAGGTACATACCCACCACTCTTGGTCCTCTTCACCTGTCACAATGATAACTTCTCCTTCAACAAATGTAAGCTCATCATCATTATCTGCCTGGCAATCATAGATTGTCTTCACTCGCCTAACTTTGTTCTTTCCCTAAAACGTAAATCACATTATAGCTAAAAGGCAGGAAAATACCAACTACAGAACAAAATTTTAACATAACAGCAAAAACACTGAATGCTACAAATACGTTTAAACATTTCAAATACTTTAAACCAACAGAGGCCTAAAGCCCTCAAAAATTTCCATGTATGTGTTCAGTAATTTAACGTTTTCAATTTTTTTTAAAAAAAAACTCCTAACACACTGGATTTTGAAAGCTACCCACAGAACATTTAAGAAACAAAGGTCCTGATGTACGATGAATTACAGAAGAGGATGCAGGTGTACCCAGCAAGGCTGCAGCAGGGAATACACCATTTGTCTTGGAGGCACTAGGTGAATGCATTTTTATTTCCCCAGATGTTTCTGAAGGTATGTAGAACTTGTGACGCTCCAGGTGTTGCTGGACTCAAACTCCAGTCAGCCTCAGCCAGCATAGTCAGTGATCAGGGGCGATGGAAGGTGTGCTCCAGCAACATCCATGGGATGCACAATGCATACATATGTGATTGGGTGGGGGTTATGTTTTGTTACTTTTTTTGTATTTTTATACCCTACTCTTCACCTGAAAAGGCTCCCAGAACAGCTTACGTAAGAACAAAGGAGGCAGTCCCTGCCACCAGGCTTACGTTCTAAAAGACAGAAAACAAATGGAAAAGAGGATCTGGTGCAAAACCACGCCAGGCCACTTGGATCCCAGCCAACAGTATTTATTCCTAATGTCCCATTCCTGACATGTGCAGCTCACCAAGATGTGTAGATACATTACCCTTGCATTTATCAGAGCAAGAGGATAGAGAGTCTATAATAAATATCAACTAAAACCTTTATGGCCATTATCCAGAGCGCCTATTAAGAGATTTAGGACCAATTTCTTATTTTCTGGCTGAGTAGCTCACTATCATAATGTTGTGGCAGCAAAGAGAGGGCTGCCAGGCTGAAGAGGTTGGCCAACCCAGTTGCATATATAGATTTTATTTACACTGAAATTTCTATCCCACTTTCCCCTTCAACTGATCTGCTCACGAATCATGAATGATTTGGGGGAAAACAAAAGGAACCACCCTCACTCACAATAGCCCAATCATTAAAACAACTCATGCCAAATCCAATGATAACCGCTTTTCTGCACAACAGAAAATCCACTTGCACAATGGAACTGGGGAATTCTTTTCTCTGCCCTCCAGCCTCCCACACACCCCACAAAACCTGCTCCATATATGGGCAGGAGAGGAAGAAGAAGCCCTATTGCAGAAACAGACACCAGTTTGTGCTCATTGGATCTCACCCTAAATAAACACATATCAAGACATGCAAAAAAATAACCCCAGAAAGCCAGAACATAGCAAGGGCAACAAAATCTATCTAGCAGCATTATACATTACTAGATAGAAGGGAACATTTTCAATGCTTTGCCACTGGCAGTTATATAAAGACAATTTACCAGGCAATCTTGGCACTTGAGAGTTTGCCTTTGTGAAAGTGGCTCAATTGAAATATTAGTCCAAGTTCTTCTAGACAGGCAGCTCCCCGTTTCTACGGGGGTTGCATTTCTGGTCAAAGCACACATTGGTGGAGCACGCAAAAATCTGCCCCGGCCCCTGTTCTGCCCCCACTCCTCCCTCTTCTGGGTCGAAAAGGACCTGCACATTGGCGGCTGCACATCAATTGGATGCACCAAAAATGGTAACCGCCTGCGTTGCATTTTTATAGGGATTAAGGAGACAGGTTTATCCCCCAGTACTTTCTTTACACTTTGGGAACTTAGATGAAATTTATTTTTCAATTTTCATGGTCCTCTAGCCTGTCTGCCTGGCTTCTAATCCAGAATGTGGCAACTAGACTGGTGACTGGGAGCAGCCGCCGAGACCAGATACGTTTCCGAGCACAATTCAAAGTTTTGGTGCTGACCTTTAAAGCCCTAAACAGCCTCGGTCCAGCATACCTGAAGGAGTGTCTCCACCCCCATTGTTCAGCCTGGACACTGAAGTCCAGCTCCAAGGACCTTCTGGTGGTTCCCTCCCTGCAAGAAGTGAGGTTACAGGGAACCAGGCAGAGGGCCTTCTCGGTAGTGGCCTCCCATCAGATGTCAAGGAAATAAACAACTATTTGACATTTAGAAGACATCTGAAGGCAGCCCTGTTTAGGGAAGTTTTTAATGACTGATGTTTTAATGTATTTTTAATCTTTGGTTGGAAGCTGCCCAGAGTGGCTGGGGAAACCCACCCAGATGGGTGGGGTATAAATAATAATAGTAGTACTAGTAATAATAATAATATAAAAACATAAGAATAATGCTGTGACAGATCCTGAAGCTGAGGCTCCAATACTTTGGCCTCCTCATGAGAAGAGAAAACTCCCTGGAAAAGACCCTGATGTTTGGAAAGATGGAGGGCACAAGGAGAAGGGGACGACAGAGGACGAGATGGTTGGACAGTGTTCTCGAAGCTACCAGCATGAGTTTGACCAAACTGCGGGAGGCAGTGGAAGACAGGAGTGCCTGGCGTGCTCTGGTTCATGGGGTCACGAAGAGTCAGACACGACTAAACGACTAAACAACAACAAGAAGTGCCACTTGCTTGCTCTGCGACACACTGATCATAGCCTGGACCACGCTCAGTCAAATCCCCTTGGCTAGCTTGAAGCAGCCTTGATGGGCAAGGATAAAGAGCACGTGGTTAAATTACTGCAAGCACCTTGTCCACATAATCAGGCTGATCCCACAAAACAAGATTTGATGGGGCAGCGGACACCTCATTTGCACATGTCCCAACAACGGCATTCAAGTAATCATGAGAAGGGAGCAATTTTTTGTCCTCAAATTGCCTGTGTTGGTCATAGTTTATCAGCTAGGCTATTTTGAAATACATGATTGTGACTGTGCAGCAAGTGATTACAGTCAGCCAAGAAGCAACAGAAAGGTATTGGCATGGGGCGCAAAATGCACCAGGAAAGCTGTTTTCTTCAAGCAGCTTCGCTGTGTACCTCAAATTCCCCCGGTGTTATTTTCTGCACAGAACTCTGCACACCCCAAAGCAGGGTTGGCAGCAACAACAAACCCTCGCTGCCCTATAAGAGAACAAACCATCTATCTACTCACCACGTTAATTTTTCTAGGAAGTGGCACTGGGGTCTCTGGCAGTGCATGGGTTACATCATTGGAGTCTTCAGATGCTTGCTTTTGGACGGCCTCTTTCGATTGTACCTTTGGAGAAAGATCCACAGAATGAGACTTTTGATTTGCCTCCGAGGGCTGAGGCTTCGGTGACATTTCTCCAACAGGAGTTTTAGCCAAAGCATCTCCTAGCTGAGGCTTGGGAGGAAGGTCCTTCATTTGCGGCTTCGGAGGCAAGTCTGAGAGCTGTGGTTTTGGTGGCAGGTCTCCTAACTGGGGCTTGGGGGGTAATTCTCCTGGCTTGGGGGGCAAATCTCCAATCTGAGGTTTCTGGGGTAGTTCCATGGGTTGAGGCTTTGGGGGCAAATCTCCAGGTTGTGGTTTCTGTGGCAGATCAATACAAAGTGAAATGGACTTCTGAAAGGTTTCCGATTGTTGACTGGGCTTGTCTATTGAAGGAAGGTGAATCGTCTCTATTTTTCTTAGTGCCACTGAAACAGAAAGGAAACACAATGGAATTAATTTCAGAATGGGTTGCTATTTCTCTATTTGCAACAGATAAAAGTCCCACACACAAGGTCCTATACTTTTATACGCAATCACTGTGCTCAACAGGAGAAAGCTTCTTGAGGATAACACCTGATTGTGTTCTGCACAATATAGGAATTTTAGCACTAACCCTTTGGAAATGCCTCACTCTACTTATCAGACAGGCACGATCTCTATTGCCTTTCTGGCACCTGTTGAAGACCTTCCTTTTTCAACCAGCCTCTTAAGTGGATATATTGATCCCAGTCTGCCTTCAAACTGTTTTCACAAATGAAATAGTTTCCATTTGCATATATGCATTTATTTTTCATTATCTTTGTTGTTGTTTTTACCATGAAATTGCTTTGAGACATTTTGTGGGGATTCATAAATGGAATTAAATAAATAAAACAGAGAGATGTGGAAGTGTGAACTTGGCCCTGAGCCTGAAATCCCCATCCCTGTTATAGTCTAAGAGACATTTGTAAAACAGAGTACTGCAGCAACTATATTCTTAGTTCTTGCCACTCCTATGTCTTGAAACCTACAAAGCATCCCAGGATTAGGCAGGTTTCTTATGCTGAAACTTTATGTTGTTCAAACAACTCTTCACAATATAAATACAAACATGCTGTGAATAAGGCAAGAGAGGAAGAGACCGGCCTGGGGAAAATCTATACTTGAGATTTCAGAGACCCCAGCCAGTCAACAGTAGACCAGAACAGTAGTGGTTCAATGATCTGATTTAGTATAACATAGCTCTGTATGCATTCATGCTCAGAGATATACTTACCTTTTTGAGGTAGTTTTGGAAGAACTCTTGGACCCAGTGCAGTCTTAGCAGTCCCAGTGCTGATGAGCAAACACATAATGGTTTACATCTCTATAATGAAATACCCAAAATGCCTCCTTTTTAGAGTACCAGGCATCAACGTTAGCAGCACAAACACTTTCCATAGAACAGACTCAAAACCGCACAGGGGTGTTGACTGTGGGCTTCCTTTACTCAAATATAACAATGTTTGTATATAAGGATTCTATTATTCTAAGCTTGTTTTTGAAATAGGCTACTGAAAGAGTATGGATATTGACCTGTTCAAATAGGACACCACTGGAACAGAAATCATAAGTCAAAACAGAACTGAAAAAGAATCATGAACTGGGGCAGGGGAGATGTTGGTTCTTTGAATTCTGAATTACTTCAGCACTGGATGATCAACTCAAGGATAATATTAAAAACTAAGAATATATATATGCCACATTATGATCTCTTGTACCTGACATGTTTGAAGATTTGCACTGATTGCCACATTTCCAGGACTTATTTCCTACTAAATGAGACATTTGAAATTTGCTCTAAAGGTTTTGAAACAGTGCTAGTTTAAGCACATGAAAGCACTGCATTGTCTTTTTCTGGAGTGGAGAGGAGATGTCTGCATAGCCTATTTCCTCAAAGCTAGTGCTGCAATAGCTTTTTAAAAAAGATTTTTTTAAAGCTGAAAACCTCCAAGTTCACTGGTGCTTTAGAATTTTATATCATGGGTCAGGAAAGCCGTGTAAACATGTGCCAGAAAAGGCTTTTCGTGATGTCAACAGGGTCCTTTCTGAAATCAGGCCTCCTTCTATTGACAGCTTTTCTAGCTCTGTTAACATCCTCTTCTTCTTTTAGATAAGAGTGGCTAGAACTGCAATGCACGTGGGGCTGTATCACAGATTTGTCTGAAGAAAACATGATACTGACTTTTACATTACAAACCCTGACGGTATGCCTAGCAAAAGCTATTAAAAAGAAAAGAGAAGGTGAAATGTAAACAAGTTAAGTTCAACTATAAATATGTTGTTGTTTTTTTTAAAGGAACAATTTTCTACTGACTCACAAAAATCTGGATTAATATCATTGTTTGGCCTCAGTGAACGAACAGGAAATGTAAAAAAAATCTTACCCTGATTGTTGAGACATCCCCTCAAACTTGTTTGCAGTCTTTGTGGCTGGAGGACCCAAATCATTACCTATGGATTAAAACGTTAAATAAGTTTTTTTTTAATTTTAAATTGGATGAAGTAGCAGATATCATAAATAATGTAAAGACTTTTCAAGTAGAAGCTATAGGATCTCACCGCTACCTTTTTTTATGCATAGTGATTTAAGGCCAGAAAAGGCATTTATAATCTAGCATATGGCCTCCTATGCAATGTTAATTTTAAGCAATTTAAGTCCGTCTGCTAGTAAGGGAAAGTATTTAAAAGAATTATACTATAATAGCATGTTTGTACAGGAGGTGCATTGTACTGTGTTTGTGCGTTATGCATGTGTTTGTGGCCAAGGTGCTATGAAAGAAGTTAGGCAAGAGTTAAAACTTTGTGATCTGAGGCATTTTCTCTTTTGAAAAATTGTTAACACTTCAGTCCTTATATAGAACTTCCTATTTCTGTAATATTTGGTTTTTTAAAAAACCTCACCCAACTGTTTACACCAAAATGTGCTAGGAAGCTGAAGGTAGAACTCTAATTTACTATTGTAGGGCACTAGCTATATTGCTGAGGTTTCACATTCTGATACTAAAAACACACCCTGTTTCTATGAGAACTTTTAATTTTATCACCTTCTTTCACCACAAACTGGAAATTAATTTCTCCCAGAGAGGCTGAATTTGTTGATAACAATTAATCTAGTGATGCGAATGAAGAAATGCAAATAACCTTTCTGAAGATGTGTGCAATTCAGCCCTAAGAACCCAAGTGAAGAATTTAATACGTTTAAGGCCCTATTCACACAAATGGCGATCGCATTGAATGGAGGCACAGAGTTTGTGTGTGAACTGGTCCTCAGAGAGTTAAATTGATAGTATAAAAGGAAACCACATTCTTGGCAAAGAAAAGGGCTGGTGTGATGGGTGAATGAGTTGCCTCCTGAATTGTGCCTCATTCTAGATGCCCTGTTGCCTCAGGCAGCCCAAGGAAAGAACTCTTCTTTGAGCCAACTCTCTTCCCAGCTGAGAAATCAAAACCTTTGGCCAGAACAGCAAGCAAAGGTTGGATGGGGGCAGCCAAAATGTGATTTAGCATGCGGTTTGCTTCACAGTGAGGAGCAGAAGACAACAGACCACCTTTAGTGGCCACCCAAGCAAGGAGAAAAGCCAAAAGTTCTGGAAATCTGGAGATTCAAGAGGAAGGTACGAGCCTCTCCGTGCCCCATGGAGAGGATAAGGGTATGTTGCAATAAGTGGGGCAAGGCCCTCACTTAGAAGTAACTCTTGTTCCTTTGTCCCCACCCATCCCCTCCAGTTTAAGAAGCCTTATTTTGATTATCCTGTTCTTGTCTACCCTCTAAAGGACACAACTGGGAGTGCAGTCAACTCCAAGGCTTTTTATAGCTAGAAAGGTTCTTATTGTTCTAGATCAGGCATACGCAAACTCAGCCCTCCAGATGTTTTGGGCCTACAACTCCCATGATCCCTAGCTAGCAGGACCAGCGGTCAGGGATGATGGGAATTGTAGTCTCAAAACATCTGGAGGGTCGAGTTTTCCTATGCCTGTTCTAGATCAAGGCGGCCTAACTTTTCATACCAGGTGGGCCTGCAAGTGTACTTCGACACAGAACATGTGGACCGCACACTGCCTTGTTGCTGGGGTGGGGTGGGGCAGGTAGGCCAAGATAATCAAGGCACCAGGCTTGGGGAAGGAGGTGTGAGGTTGTGGCAGGTCCTAGAGTCCTCCTACCTCCCTTCCACAACCGGGAAAGCACTAGCTAGGCTTTGGAAAGGAGGCGAGAGGAATATAGGACCCTGTCAGAGCCCTCGCACTTCCTTCTCAAAGCCCAGCACCTCACTTACTCGGCTCATCTGTTGCAGAGTTATGTGTTGCCCAGTTATTTTCCAACAATTATAGTTCTAGTTACAGAAAGGTAGCCGTGTTGGTCTGCCATAGTCAAAACAAAAATTTTTTTTCCTTCCAGTAGCACCTTAAAGACCAACTAAGTTAGTTCTTGGTATGAGCTTTCACACCATGCACACGAAAGCATGCACACGAAAGCTCATACCAAGAACTAACTTAGTTGGTCTTTAAGGTGCTACTGGAAGGAAAAAAAATTTTTGGTTTAAATTATAGTTCTGTTATAGTTTAATCAACAGTTGCCATCTCTGTCTTATTTAGAAATGTCAGAGAATGTTATAGACTGTTGCAACAACAACAACAACAACAAAACCACTTAAACGAAATCAGGATGGTTTTCTGCCACAATACATTTGTTAGTATTTAACGTGTCGCAGGAATCTTTGTTGACTCTGTCTGGAGGTGACACAAGCCAGAGAGGCAAGCCAAAGATTTATAGTTATAAGCAGCACATGGATGCAAACACATAAATAAATTTAGTGAATAAAGGGCCATTAACTAAGCATAGGCCTTCCCTTTGTCATGCATCAGCTAATTAACTTTTCAACACAAAAAACAAGAGCACAATCCATTACTGGCTATGCCAGCTAGAAAGGGAGCCCCAGAGAATAATGCATTTGTGTTTAGCTCTGCCACAGTCCTTGTTTGCATGTAACACTAAGCCAAACTGTGGCTTAGAGTGAACAAGCATGTGGACTCCCAGAGAGGGGAATCATAGCTGCCTTGCTCCTCACCAGTTGTTCTGCTACTGTGCTGAACTGAAGGATCGTCTGGGCTCATGGTTTAGCCTTCTCCAGACAAACCATTGCACAAACCTTGTTACAGCTTATAATTTGTCTGAGGAAAAGTACAGCATGGCCACCTTTACAAATTGCTATTTTGTATGGCCAGAAACATTTCCCCCTATTCCTGAATTTCACTTGTTTACATGGACGTGACAGGGCCTGCTGAATTTTTTGACTTTCAAATTCCAAAAATCAGGGGAGCTAAAAAGATTAAATTAATGTAGTTTAGCTTTGCTTGGTAAGTCAATTGCGTGTAAAATTGCATAGAAAAACCTCCTCACTGAAGAAATTCGCAAAAATAAAGTTTCACTTCCTAAAATGACAAGTCACTGTGACTTGCAACAACCCTGTAACAATGCTCACCCACTTACAGTTGAAGGGAATTTTGATCTATAAACTGACACACCTATTTCCCGCTTATTTAACTGTTCTTGGATTGTGTTTTTTTTTTGGGGGGGGGACATAAGTCCCAAAGAAAACCATACAAATCTCATACTTTTTTCCTAAAGGCTGAGTACAAATCAAATTGTAGACTTTTTCAGGTTAAAGCTTTTTGCCATTGCAGTCAAAACCCATCATCATATTTGAAAATATAGGTCAAGTAATTCCTTAGAACACTTTCAGAACTAAAGTCGAGGGCTTTGAAAGTAGACTTGTCAGGCAAACCTGATGTATAGAAATGTCACACAAGACCAGTTTGTGCATCATGGTAAACCATAGTTAATGGTTTGCCAGGAAAATGAAACCACTCTTGCTTCGCTCTTTCCTTAGCGCAAGGGGAAGCAATAACCCATGATCCCTACATAGCATTACACCAGAACCATAACTGGCACGCTAAAATGTAGCAATGGCTTCACACTGTAGTTTATCTGGTGCAAAATAAAGCACAATGCCAAGTTAGGGATTGTGGTTTGTTGGCCCCACTAGGGGAGGAGTAAAACATGAGCCATCTGTATGCTCACAGTAAGCTACTGGCTGTGGCTTACTATGATATGCAAACAAAGCCAGCGGCAAAGTAATTTAGGCTGCAATCCTATACACACTTACCTGGGAGTAAGCACTCAATGGGACTTACTTTTGAGTAGACATGTACAGGACTGCACGACAGTAAAGGAGAATCTTACAAAAACCTGAAATTTACTTGGCCAGACACAGAAAAAAAATTCTGCTTTAGTTATTGCACTTTAGTAAAGTACAGACTATGGAGGCTAGAATGTTTTCAGCAGAGTACAAGGCAACATGGTAGCCTAGGGACAGCAGCAGCGTTAAAATCTTATGAAGGGTGTGCTTTTGTAGTTTCAAGCAAACACCTTAAGCTCTGCATAAATTGGTTTGATTTCCCACTTTCTGCCCCAGAGGACCTTCCTATCAATCTAAACAGAACTGTGCTAACAAATATTGGAAATAATTAACTGCCCTATTATAAATGTTCCATCAGCGGATGCCAGATGGAATTATCTTCCCTCTATTCCCCCTACATGCAATTCATGGTTGGTGGGTGTCTCCTGATCCACAGTGGCAATTCTGTAGGGGCACCCCGGGGGTGGGTGGGATAAGCCCCATTGAGCTAGTGAGACTTGTTGAGTGGGTTCCCAATAGCACAACGGTTTAGCTGAACCCAGCTCAACATGTTTGGTAACTGTGTTAGCTACTTCCGCACATTGTTGCCAACAGAAATAACCAAGGTAGCTATGGGGACGCGGGTGGCGCTGTGGATTAAACCACAGAGCCTAGGACTTGCTGATCAGAAGGTCAGCGGTCCGAATCCCCGCGACTGGGTGAGCTCCTGTTGCTCGGTCCCTGCTCCTGCCAACCTAGCAGTTTGAAAGCACGTCAAAGTGCAAGTAGATAAATAGGTACCACTCTGGCGGGAAGGTAAACGGCGTTTCCATGTGCTGCTCTGGTTCGCCAGAAGCGGCTTAGTCACGCTGGGCACATGACCTGGAAGCTGTACATCGGCTCCTTCGGCCAATAAAGCGAGATGAGCGCCGCAACCCCAGAGTCGGCCACGACTGGACCTAATGGTCAGGGGTCCCTTTACCCTTTTAAGGTAGCTATGAGCCTTTGGAACGACACAGGAAAAGTCACAGAAAGCTTATCAGCTGGAGAGATTCATTTATAATTAGCAGCGACTGGTTCAATTCATGCATCATACTCAGCCATGGTATTGCACTAACCCTGTAGGAAGCAATTTTGCCAGCCAATTGTAAATTATGTCCCCCCCCCCCCCAATTCCAACATTCCATTGAATCTTGGATAGCCTACTTGAGCCAAGGTTTAGTGTGATGTCTGAACTGAGCCACTGTGAGCATCTCCCTCTCACCCGAGTGTTGTCTTAAGTGTTTTAAAACTCACCCCAAGGAATTTGGCCCTTATTCTGGGGTCCATGAGGTAGTGGGCTTGGTGGGTCAGAGAGGGTTCTTTTGTGTCCAGGGGGTGGGGGAGGGGGCCTCTTCTTAGACAGAGTGGAGCTGCCACTAGTGGTTTGAGTGCTTAAAGGAAGGGTTGAAGGAGGGCCAGGCAGACCTGTAAAATCAAACAAACAGCCTTTTACCAACACACAGAAGGGTTAGCACAAAAGCAGCACAAAAGGAACTACCAAAAAAGAAAAAAAGGGGGGGGAGGCACCAGACCACATTAAAGCAAAGGAATGAAAAGCAACAATAAGCAATTCCAAACTTTAACAACACTCTTATTACACTCTAAGCCTTTCTGGCTTTGTAAGTATTTTGATTGGAACAGTACACGTATACACACACACACACTTGGCATATCAGAGAGAAGGCACTCTAAAGGAATTTCAGTTTAATATTTAGTCACAGCAGACAGGGCTTAAATTACTTAATTATTATCTATTTTAAAATAAAGAAGAGTTTGGATTTGGATTTGATATCCCGCCTTTCACTCCCCTTCAGGAGTCTCAAAGCGGCTAACATTCTCCTTTCCCTTCCTCCCCCACAACAAACACTCTGTGAGGTGAGTGGGGCTGAGAGACTTCAGAGAAGTGTGACTAGCCCAAGGTCACCCAGCAGCTGCATGTGGAGGAGCAGGGAAGCGAACCCGGTTCACCAGATTACGAGTCTACCGCTCTTAACCACTACACCACACTGGCTCTCAATAAATGAGGGAGGAAAAGAACAGATGTGGATTGGAAGTTACTTTCTGCTAAAGCATGCAACACTGAAAGCAGATACAGTAAGCCAACAACCTAGGCAAGGGGTACATTCCAGGGATTGAGCCTAAAGCCGAAATTGTGTATAGTTAATACTCACTAGGTTCAATGGCGGGTGGGCTTGCCAAAGTAATTTTATTCATTTTTTAAAATTAAATTTATATATTACCCTTCATCTGAGGATCTGAGGGCAGTTTACAAGATAAAAATACAGTATAAAAGAACAAAATAAATAGTTAAAACTGAAGAAAACAATAGGCCCCCACCCAATACATTTAAAAGGTCGTAGAATATTAATAAGCCAAAGGCCTGGTTGGAGAGGAACTCGGCCTACTTTCTGCCCCTTTTTAATCTTTTTTTATTTATTTTGACATGCATGTAAAGCTGAATGCACACAAGTTAAATGTGCGTAAGTTGCATGCTTACTGTACTGTCTTTGGTGGCTTTCTGTACAGCAAATCCTACTATTGGTAATGCATTGTCTGTTTAGGCATTTATACATAAAAGAGGTTTAAACTTGGTTTAAACTTGCGTATCTAAATTACAATAATTTTGCTTCCATCTATTTTAACATTTAAACCTTAAAAGCATGTTAAACATAAGTTTTATTGGGTGTCCTATATAGACACCATAACAAATAAATAAGAAACATAGCTAAAAGATTAATTTGGTGATAATACTGATAATAGCAAATGTACTAGATTGTTTTATAGATTACAATAACACTGTGAAGTGCTTAACATTACATAAATGCAATTTGTCATTAAAATGTTAAAAAGAGAGAGAATATACTGTCATATAAGATCAATGCCATATAAGTAATGAAGTGGATGTTATGCTCTAGCAGTAAAAGATGCTGAAATTCTGAGATACAAAAATCGCCTTGGTTGATTAAAAATTCTCATTGGTAAATGTGAAATAAAGTGAAACACATACTACTATTATTACTACTACAAAACATACCTTTGAATACAAAGTAGATGATACAAATAAGTGCACTGAATCTTAGAAGAAATTAGAAGATGGCTTTTATTAAAAGTACAAATGTTTTAGCTTGTTTTGAATCAAAACAAACAAGATGCAGACACTTGACTATGTAACAACACGGTGGAACCTCAGTTTTTGAGTGTCTCGGAAGATGAATGATTCAGAACCCAGACGCCAAAAACCTGGAAGTAATTGCTTCCGTTTTCAAACATGCCTTCGAAGTTGACGGCTTCCGCTGCATGTTTTTTCAGTTTTTTCAATGGATTTTGCTGACTGCCCATTGATCCTCGATTTTCAAACATTTCGGAAGTTGAACGGTCTACCGGAACTGATTACGTTTGAAAACCGAGGTTCCACTGCACTGTGACATCCTGCATAAGGTCAGGGATTATCATTGCATATTATGTTAGTCATTGTTCTGACTCTGTATTGCTTATATTATTGTTTATCTCAATATTTACCTTGCAATCTACCTGGCTAAAGAGTGAAAATGGGCAAATATTCGTTTTAAAAGTTGCACCACCTCAGAAAGGAGAAATCTATCATAACAGTCTAAGGGTCTATCATTATCCAGAGAAAACAGGTGCAAGTACAGTTAGACAAACCTATTATTTATCACAAACACAAGCTGCTCATTAAGTTGCACTGCAAACTAAACAGCTGCATACACATTTCGGAGGCAAGTGCACGCCATGGGTACCACAGCTGATTCAAATTTCAATTAGGGAACACTGAAGTCAAATTTAGCTTGAATAAATAGCGCAACACACAAAACAGCATAGAATCAAATGTCTACACAAGTAGAGGTGGATGAAGATTACAACAATAATTCATATAAACCTTCTTACATGCCCAGTAATACTTCTGTGCAAAATGAGTCTGGATGAAGCCCAACAGAGGTTAATGGGGCTCCCTTCAAGCTAACTGTGTATAGGATTGCAGCTTTAGTCAAACCACGCCAACTGGTTTGCTGCCATAGCTCCAAAGATGCTTGACAACTTAAAGCAGCAAAGCATCTGCTTTGGTAGATACAGGCTCCAGTGGGTGATATTTCTCCAGACTCAGGAAAATAGCTAGTGAAGAAACTCTTTGCTATGCAAAAATGTGCTCCGAATTAGTCATGTGGCTGATCCCAGCCAACTGAGGGTTATATAGTAGAAAGAATGATGCCTCAATACTACATAGCCAAGGAGATTTGAATATCCACAGATGTCATTGGAGGCAATCCTGAAATAGGTTAATTCCTGCATACCCCACCCCCCTTCAAAGCACTGAAAAATCACCGGAATGTAGCGACAGAGCACCATGGGCAAGGAAAGCTTTAATTTAGCTAAAGCCGTTTGCAAAAAGTCACCTTCTCCCTTTCAGTTCAGTCCTAGTTTTATTCTAACTTTCTGGAGAACCGCTTGGTTACCTGCTCATCTTTGCTCTACTAGAAATGGAATATTTTACTTGATTGTTTCCACCATGGTCTGGATTAGGTGGGGTGATCTGATGGAGAGTCTGATGTACTTATCTCGTCAAGACTTAGTCAATTTAGCATTAGAACTGTGGGCAGAATGAGCATTAACCAAACCTTACTCAAGGCAACTGTTTCTTAAAGTTAAGCAAGCACATGAGCACTGCTGGATACTTGGTGCTTTAACAAAAGAGGTTTATAATAGCCTTCAAAGTATTATTGTCCATTTGTGAAAGAAAATTATAAACCTTCCGTTTGAGCCCTGAAAACATTTCTAAAAAGGAAAATCCCAGTTAACCACAAAAGTTTTACAACAAGTGTTTGGTATTGAATAACATACCTTTACCAGAATTTCTAGGAGGGAGCGGAGGGGCATCTACTCCTGTCGGAGAAGTTGCGGAGTCTATGCTTGCGGAGACAAAAATCTGATTGGGGAAGGCTCCATAGGAGAGTCGCTGTTTGTCCCTTGGCGTGCTAAGACCAGGGAGAGCCATTTTGTCTTGGGGAGAAGTACTGGAGGAGTGACAAAAGCTCTGGGGTCTTGGAGAACGCTCCTTCTTTATCGGACTAGGCTGTGGGGAAATTTAATAGACTCATTAGAATTGTGCACCATCCAGTTGTTGTTGTTGTTTTAAGGGTAATGCTGATGAAAGAGAAAGAACTATTACACAAACATATATCTGTGCTTCTCAGACTTTGCAATCCCTCTGACCAGTAGGCAGCACTATACAATTTGGCTTCAGTTGACTCTTACCTAGCAGACAACCCAAAATCAATCTCCAGCTTCACTAATATACGGACTGCCATGTTTCTCTTTACTTCGGGCTTTCTGTCTAACCAGGAAACTGTCTTTCGCTTAAGGCCTGAGACAGATGTGGGTAACTGTAGGCCTTTATGTTTTCAAAAATGGTGATCTGTTCAAAAAGAAAAAAAGAAGAAAGGGGGATCTGCCACTGCTTCTTTGTCCCAGAATATTAGGTGTAACCTGATACCTTCGGCACCTAGCAGAGATTAATTCACTCAGTTCCCAATCTCAGTTAGGTGACTAAATGCAGACCTCATGGTCACAATGTTCAGCCTTATTTTGTACTTTTTATACTTCTGGGTACCCCCTCACTCATCTTCCCACCTCCTCCTTTTTGTAATATCCAACCTGACGAAGAATTCGGGAGTGCCAGAAAGCCTGCTCATTATTTTATGTCATTTTGGTTGGTCCCTAATGTGGATTTTGGGCTTTTTTCATAAGGACCAACATGGTTCCCTCTTTGTTTGTCTGTTTTAGAAATATATGAATACCGCAGTACCTCGGGTTACAAACACCTCGGGTTACAGACTCCGCTAACCCGGAAGTAGTACCTTGGGTTAAGAATTTTACCTCAGGATGAGAACAGAAATCACGTACCAGTGGCAGCAGGAGGCCCCATTAGCTAAAGTGGTACCTCAGGTTAAGAACGGTTTCAGGTTAAGAACGGACCTCCGGAATGATTTAAGTTTGTAACCAGAGGTACCACTGTACTGTTAACACAGATGCAAAAAGTTGCCAAGGAAGAAATTGAAAAAAGTTCATGCAACCCAACGATATACAGTGGCACCTCGGGTTAAGTACTTAATTCGTTCTGGAGGTCCGTTCTTAAGCTGAAACTGTTCTTAACCTGAAGCACCACTTTAGCTAATGGGGCCTCCCGCTGCTGCTGCACGATTTCTGTTCTCATCCTGAAGCAAAGTTCTTAACCCGAGGTACTATTTCTGGGTTAGCGGAGTCTGTAACCTGAAGCGTCTGTAATCCGAAGTGTATGTAACCTGAAGCGTATGCAGCCTGAGGTACCACGGTATAAATTGATCTCCTGTGTACTTAAGAATATCAGTGTTAAATGTACACACACAGCTTTGCAGTATACTTTCCATTATGTGAGCAAACCTGCTCCCAACAGCAGAAAAGAAATTCTCTAAAACCACTTGGTGAAACAAGTTGTAGCATAATGTTCAAACTTGAACAAAATATAGCTCTGTTTATTAACTATGCAGTTCTGTTTGTTTGTACATAGCTTTGCAACATATATAATGGAGCATGAACATTTTTTAAAAGATGAGAAAGAGCTTTTGGTGGACGAAGCTTTTGGTGGAGGAATTTGTCAGAGAAGGAGCTAATGAGATATAGTGCTTAACGTCCATAGGAAAATGTGTATTTTGAACCCTATGGGGGAGATGCTGTTTCTACTCCAAATTGTGTACCACTACTGCAGGTTTCAAATTTTAGGTTTAGATCCTTATGAGGAGAGGGAGCAATTGGAAGGAGAAAATTGGAAGGAGAAAAGTACAAGGAGGGTTAAGCACTCCCCTCCCACTTCTCTGCTCTGAGGGTTGGATCCAAAGTTTGTTCATTCCATTATTTCAAAAAAGAAATAAAAGGGGGAAAGTGTACAGCAGGATTCTATTATATATGTCTGCACATGGTGTAGCTTGCTTCTAAGTCCCAGTAACTTGTTGACAGTTTTAGTTAAAGACTCTCCTCCCTGGAAGAGAGGGGAGTGGTTGTGGGCGGGAGCCCAAGCTCCGCCCCTAGCAGGGGGCGTTAGCCCCCTGCCACCCCCACTCACCTGGCTGGCGCCTACGCCCATCGGCAGGCACCCAACCAGGTGCCTCCGAGGGGGCGTTTACAGCAGCCTATATGCTGCGGCGCCAGCCCCTCCTCGGCCTCACTCTCCATCGTCCCGTCGCGAGTCACCCACCCTCCACTCCCTTTGAGCTCAGGGTCTAGGTTTTTTGGCCTTGCTATGGACCTTAGGTTGGTCGCCCCGGTTGTCTGGGGGGCCGTGAAGGAATTTTTCCATTTGGCATTAGGCTTTTTTGGTTTTTTCGCCTACCTCGTAGCAATCGTCACAACTTTTGTGGTATTGGTGGGTAGGTTAGGCATTGGAAAAATGTGTTGTGGTGTCGAAGAGCTAGGTGTGGCCATCGCCTATGCCTTCAATTTTTTGGGTATTCCGTTAAAGGAATCTGGCGGTCGTGTATTCTGTCCGATGCCTGCTTGGCGGGAGGCCATGGCACGACCCTCGGTGACATCAGGGGAGAGCCTATAGTTGGGTTAGCATCAACAGGCTCCACCTACTGGTGAATAAACCCTCCTTGTTTTAGACATCCAATGCCTAAGCCAATACCTTTTCACTGCTGTAATCAATAAAGTTGTGGCCTTTTCTTGCCCATTAACCTTATACCACGTGTCCTTGTGTATTCTTTCCACATTGCGGGGGTCGGGTCCTCGAACCACAAATAGCTATTCTGTATCTGAGAACAAATTTTGTATGATTCGTTGAATGCCAGGTAAATGTTTTAGTCTCTTCCAGTCCTTAGATCTCTGGTATCTTCAATATGTCTATAGACCTCTCAAGGGCTTGAGAGTTTCCCCCATTTTGTGTTAGTCATTTGTTCTATATTTTATGATTTTGTGATGGCTTAATGATTTTATTGTACGCTGTCTTGATATTTTTCTTCATCAGATGGTGGTATATAAATGTTCTTATAAATGAATTAAACAGAGTGGCTGGGGAAACCCAGTCAGATGGGCAGGGTATAAATAAATAAATTAATAATAATAATAATAATAATAATAATAATTGTAGGTCTGAAACCTTCCATGGCCCACTAGTTAAAAGCTTCTTTATGGCCAAACTAGCACCTGATGTTGTGTGATGTCAGGTTGTTCAACTTTGAACCTGCGGCTTGCAAAGGAAGAATCAGGAGCAGCCTTAGAATATACTCTCAATTCTTTCTTGACAATATGATGTCATGCAATGGAAGAGGTGAGCATAGTTTGGGTCACACCATGCTGTAGCTTAAATAGAGAAGCCTGGCAGGCTGGAGATTCCCCACCACTGATTTACAAATTATTGAAAATATCTATTTGTGAGATTAAGATCAGTTACTAATCCATACACTACATAACACTGGTTTAATGCAATTATAGCTACTCTTTTCTAACATGTTGATTGTTCTCCACAGCTCCTGGAGAAGCTTAGCATTCCTTCAGCAACGTTTTCGGACTCAAACTCGGCTTCTAAACTTCCTCCTTCTGCACTCCTCCATGCAGCACGAACCATCTATTCCCAGACAAGCACATTAAGACTCTCACACAACTGCCTACGTGCAGCCTACTTATATATGTAAAGAACAATTGATTAGAACAGTGATTCAATATTAATGAAAGTAGAAGAGGAACAAGTAGAACTCCTCTTAAAAACAATAGACGGAGAGAAATTATTAGATCAAAGCAACAGCTCTTACAGAGCTTCAGACTTCAGAGACCAGGGAGGAATGATGGGTGCACTAAGAGTGCAGTCACCCCCAAAATTCAATGTGTAATACTTTGATCCAAGACTATTCCTTACCTTGTCATCCAAGTCATCATCGCTTTCATCCATTTCTTCCTGCCGAAGATTCCACTCATACTCTACGTGTACATGTGGATTTAGCTTTCCTGCTTTGGCCTGAGAAAGCTGAAAAGACATGCATTTTGGAAATGTTAATCTTACCTCTTTAAAGAAAGACTAATTGTGTCCTTTCCAGGGGCAATTTTACCATGGCTTGACTTGGTAAACAGCAAGCAGAAAACCCTAAATTCTTGTTTTCAGAGTCTGCTTTAAAAAATAAAAGACCCAGAACCCTGTGATTTGGACTAGGCCTACAGGCTTGGTTACAGAGTCACCCTTCTGTGAGTGGAGTTGGTCTGGGAGGCCAGCAGAGGCTGCCACTCACAAAAGGGAGACAAGGAGTTAACTTTTGTTGACACCCCCATTTCCTCCCATGCTGTACAGAGAGTTCTCCAACTGGTGAAAACCACCCTGCTCTCCCATGAGCAGAACTTCACTAATAGGATCTATGGAACCATTCTACTGAATGATTAGAGGAATTTTCAGACCCTTTCCCCTCTCATTTCCATTTGTGTAACATAGCATTCCCCCCAGCCCCTTACCAAGTCTTCACACTGGATAGATTTCAATCTCTTTGCTGTGTCCAGAGCAGTCTCTCCAGTTTGGTTTACTAGAAAATGGAAATATGATATTAAATAGTCAAACAGTGCTGCAAAAAATATAATAAATCCAGGACTCTATATTTTAAAAATAGAATATGAAAACCAAGCTATTGATATGCACAACAAGAATGATCTTGGAGAACAGCAGAACCCACTGAACAATGGGAACAATTCAAGCTTATGAAATTACCACAGTTCAGAACTAAGGAATTCAGTTTTAGCTAGATTGTTGTACAGAATGAAAGGGGGTTTATTGCTTTTCTTCTGGAAGCAATGTTGATGTGCAGTGGTTAGCAGCTGAGAGCTAGGTACTAGAAGCAAAAGAATGATATGGGGATCCTGGAGTGCTCTATTCTTGCCGGATCCTGGAAATGCTCTTTATTTTGGGAGTACTACAATGACACCCCAACTATTACTTCTCAGTTGTAAAGCTGTATAGTTATGAATCTTCAGAGAGTCCAAAGGCTCAGAAGGAACATTTTAAAAAATGTAAGCTGAAATTGTAAACGTTACTCTGAATTTTCACTATCTGTGAAAGCAGGAGCAAAGCAGTATCTCATTTTAACAAGTTAACATCAAAGGCAATATAACTGAGTCAAATGATCAAAGGTGCATTTGAAATATGAGAAAAATGCAAATCAGGAACCACCAAGGGATTTGCACCAAGGGCTTTTTTTTAATTACGCGAGGAAGATTTTTTTTAATTACTTCAAGTCTGTGTCTAAGTTAAACAATTTCCTTCTTGGTCAGCTACACTTTTTCTTGGGTAGTGAACTATTCACACCCCCATTTAAAGATTTTATCCTTTAAAACCTTTCTGTATGGAATACTGAAAATATTCTGAAGCTACAGACTTGCTCACCTATATCTATAGTTGGCTTCCCCTTCAAAAGCAATTTCAAACATTCAGGCTTATTATATATACTGCAGTAGTGCAGAACCGTATTCCCCAATGCTGTCTGTTTATCCAGGTTTCCACTAAAAAGCAAAGGGAAAAAACAACATTAGTGGTTTTTAACAAATAATTCATATTGTGTTTGTTGTGTGCTCTGCATGCAAGTGCACACACATGAATGTATATTATTCTATATTGACAAAAGCATTTAACAAGGGGGGGGGGAATAGTGATAGATCTTCGGACCCTTTCAGTACTTGGAGTACCCTTTGGGGGTACTCAAAGGTACTCCAATATTGAAGTACTTCAATAATAGAAGCCGTCCTGTTCCCCCATCTTATCTGTAATATATCTCTAGCATGCAAGTTTTCTATAATGTGAAATACTATGATAAGCAATCTTTTTGCCCCCACACCCTGCCCCAAATTTGACAGACTTGGGTGTATTGCTATTCCCCTCCACAAATACAAAAACAAAAACAACTTGTGGCAGCTTCTAGAAAAAGGTTAAGCTAAACCTTGTGGTGGCAGGATAAGCAGTCAAGGTTGCTCATACAATGGTACCTTGGTTGTTGAACTTAATCCATTCCGAGAGTCCGTTCGACTCCCGAAACTATTCGAAAAACAAGTCACAGCTTCCGATTGGCTGCAGGAGCTTCCTGCACTCAATCAGAAGCTGCGTCAGCCGCTTCGGACATTCGGCTTCCAAAGAACGTTTGAAAACCTGAACACTTACTTCCGGGTTTTCGGTGTTTGGGAGCCAAAATGTATGCGTACCAAGACATACAAGAACCAAGGTATGACTGTATTCAGAAATTGTTACAAGAGCAGGAAGGTGGAGATTTGAGGCCATGTCAGAGCCCAAAAGAGAGAGAGAGAGGTGGTGACGAGTGCATGTGGCAGAATGTGTGATGCATGATGGAGCAAAAGAAAATAAATTCCAACTTTACATCGATACATTCTGAACTGGTGGTGAACAGTTTGTTTTGGAGCTGTGCTAGATAGCTCCATTAAAATATCAAATGGGGGCCAAATTTAAAGTACTGGAACATTCATTAATCATCATCATCATCATCATCATCATCATCATCATCATCATTTCACTCTCCCTCTCTCTCACACACACAAACAAAAAACCCACAAATGCGTTGAGTGTGCCTGCAGCACAAGGAAAGTGGGCTGGCCTAGTCCTTTCCATACTATTTTCCCACCAGAAGCCCCCGAAATGCTGGCATTTCTGCTGATTGAAAATAACTTCGGGGGGCAACCTGGGGTGTTTTATGGCAGGAAAACAATGTTGGGAAGATGGGCCCCTGTATGGCTGCTTTTTGTAAAAAGAAGAAAAAGCGAGTTGCCCGTTTTAAGTGTAGTTAACCCTTGGTGTGATAGCTGCATGACTTTTCTTAACTGGAGTATCAGGCGTAATTAGCTTTTCAAAGTCTGGTGGAAACTGATTTTTATGTTTGCAGCCAAGAGTCAAGTAGGTGGCCTTTACCAGTTTTGTACCAGGAAGTCAACCAGGTGGAGTGAGGTCTGGTCAGCAGTCCGGACTGCTAAATGAAGGGCTGTTTCACCCGGCTCCTAAGGATAGGGGAAAAAATGGTTGCAGGATTAAAGATTCTCAGGTTCATTCCAACTGGGTAAAAATGTTATGACACAAATTATTTCTCCCAGCCAGAACACATTAAAGCCATTCACAGAATTACTACATCAAAAGTGGAGTAGATACAACGAGCTACTAATCTCATGCGTGCACAAGAATTTGTTAAAATTTAATGTAAATTTTCCTCTGGACAAAATAATATTCAGTATAATAGAAACATGTGCCAAGGTGAGTTGCATAGCTGATCCTTATTAGCTATTGTTCTGCTGCATGTTATCTATTTACAGTGGTACCTTGGTTTACAACCATAATCCGTTCCGGAGGTCCGTTTGTAAACCAAAACAGGTTGTAACACAAGGTGCGCTTTCGCCAATGCGGCCTCCAAATTTTTTTTGTTCGTAATCCCCCCAAAATGGGTTGTGATCCAAAAAAAGGTTGCAAACCAGGACACGCACTTCCGGGTTTGACGTGTTTGTAATCCAAAATGTATGCAAACAAAGACGTATGCAAACCAAGGTACCACTGTATAGTGTTATGTGTTGTTATAATGCTCATACCTTTCATATTTTGACTAGTATCTTACCTGTCCAGTCTCTAGCAGTGGCTCCATTAGTTCGACCCCTTCTGCATAGACTTGGAGTAGTGCAAGTAAATCCCTGGATTTAACAGCCTCAAGTAGTTTATTCAGTTTAGCTGCTGCAGATGCACAAGTCTTTCTGGAGAACTTATGATCCACATACTTAGCAGTAATAAATTCTTTACGTGCAGTCCTGAAAATGGGGAAAATATTACTAGAAGTCCCATAGGAATTAGCAGAATGCTTTAAAAAAAACCAACAATGAAATTTAATTTTGTATTTAAGGCCACAAATTCAATTTAAAGCATTTAAAAAGGTATTCCTTATCTGAACAATTTAACAGTAACTTGTTCACCTATTATTCTCTAAAGAGACTATAGTTTGCTCGATGCTTTTACAAAAAAGCCCTCTAAATCAAAAATTGCCCCCCGCACCAAGTCCTATGTATTATAAATGTCCAAGTTCCAGTTTGGTCTAGAAATGCTAACCAAAACATATTAACTAAAAGTATTTTTTGTGTAAGCAGGCTATGTGTTAAAATTCTGAGATAACTAGCTTATATTTTTAAAGCGTATTTTCAAACCCTCAAAACTATGAAGAACATCTTAAGACGATTGCATGGAGTGTCCTAGGCAACATTTCCTAAATTGACCCAATGAGGCAAATGTGACTGGTCCCCAGGTACTCCCAAATCCATGTAACATTCCTCTTTCAAGACCAGATTATGGCAGGTAAGCATATGTAATTGTCCAAACGCCACACAGAAAGTGATAGCTTGAAACTGCAGGAGGGGATGAGCCAAAAGATGAAAGAGAGAAGTAAAACTAAAGAATGAAAGAGAGCATGGAATCATTAAGGGCAGAAGAGGATCAGAATTGGTTAAGAGAGTAACTGGAGAATAGGAGGTAGCCACACAATGGCACTCTTTTTTAAAAAAAATCCAATTAGATGGGCCTGAAGTGGTGCTGTAGGCAGAAACGCAGCTCAGGAAGTAAACAAAAAGGGACGTAATTTGCTGCATTTTGTCATCACAAGATATCATTCAGAAAGTGTGTACAGTGGTGCCCCGCAAGACGAATGCCTCGCAAGACAGAAAACCCGCTAGACGAAAGGGTTTTCTGTTTTGGAGGCGCTTCGCAAGACGAATTTCCCTATGGGCTTGCTTCGCAAGACGAAAATGTCTTGCGAGTCTTGCCATTTTTTCCCCGCTTCCCCCCCCTTTCTCAAAGCCGCTAAGCCGCTAATAGCCTTTTAGCAGCTTAGCCGCTAAGCCTTTAATAGCCGCTAAGCCGCTAAACCGCTAATAGCGCTTAGCCGCTAATGGGGTTGCTTCGCAAGACGAAAAAACCGCTAGACGAAGAGAATCCAGGAACGGATTCTTTTTGTCTTGCGAGGCACCACTGTATTATTAGATTTTTACCAGCAGGCTAATAAAAATGTCAGCTTGTAAATCTTGCATGAAAGTTTGATCTTTTCTTTTCACAAATCATTCAAAATAATCGAACAACAATAACAAGACTAGCTGTGCAACAATTTCCGCCCAGAACCACTGGGTTGGGAACATGAACAAAACTTTAGAAATTCACTGCAATTTGTTGAGGAAAATGCATTAAACTATGAAGCGATGGTACTAGATCAGGCATAGGCAAACTTGGCCCTCCAAATGTTTTGAGGCTACAATTCCCATCATCCCTGACCACTGGTCCTGTTAGCTAGTGATGATGGGAGTTGTAGTCCCAAAACATCTTGAGGGCCGAGTTTGCCTTTGCCTGAACTAGAGGACAATAAAAGGATTAGCTTAAAGCATCTAAGAGCAAATTCAATCATTTGTTTGCAAACTTGCAATGTCTTAATTGGTAGCAAAAAGGTCTGTCAGCCATGTGAAAACTGCACCTCTATTAGCAAGCTCAGAATCAAAAAAAGTCTTTTATTTTCAGTGTGCATGCAGAAATGGGACAAAATTTTATTGTGGGGAAAGAAATCTCTGCCCTAGCTCTGAACTTGTGGTCCAAGCAAGGCCAGGTACAAGAGGCAATCCACAGGTTTTCCCCATCAATTCTTTCACATTACCCATCTGAAAAGTTGCTCAACATTTGCTGCTTCTCAAGAAAATTAATGTATTGGCTTTGCTTTATCAGAGTCTCTCTAGGTCCATGAAACAAGACGTATATTAATTTTGTCCGCATACAATACTTTTCCCCATGACTTACATATCACTTGATGGAGTAGGTTTTGGAGAAGGACTTGGTAAATTCCCCTCCATAATTTCATTAAAACTATTGTTTCCAATGTTCTTGGCCAGCTGTGGAAGATACAGAACAAGAATATTCATCTAAAGACTTTTAATGCGTAGCATTTGAAGTATACTGCATTTTCAAAGACACAGCCAGATAACCCCTCCCCGCAGAACAGCATAGGCCTTCTGAGAAACCTTTTCCTTAGAAATTGTAGTCTGCCATTACCAAACATTTTGCACTCAAGCAAATACAGTGGACGCTCGGGTTGCGAATGCATGTTTGCAACCCGTAGCGTTCGCAACCCGCACATCTGCACGTTGCGATTTGGCACTTCTGCGCATGCACAAAGCATGATTTAGGGCTTCTGCACATGCACCAAAACCCGGAAGCAACCCGAAATCGCGCAACCTGAAGCATCTGTAACCCGAGGTATGACTGTAGTACAAAAATCAAGATACCCACCAGAACTGAACACCAGAACTGAAAAAATAACATGGTAGTACTATCAGGGATATAGGAAACTGCCTTGCAGTGGGAGAACAGAGAAGCAGAGCTCACTTCATCAGCTCTGCTGTGTCAGGCCAGCTCCATTACGCTTCTGCTCCCACAACTGGTTCACCTGGGAGCAGCCATTCTAACCGACTGCCACAGTAGGAGATAGGAAGCAGGGCTCATTGAGTCAGCTTTGCTCGAGGGCCCAGCTCCATCGGGCACCTCCTGCCCCTGAACTGTGCCAGCTGGTCATTACAGGAACTGTTTAGACACTGGTGTTGGAGTTTTGATTTCCCTCTTCCCTCTTCCATCCCTCACTGGATGCCAGAAGCATGAGTTTAACTCATGGGTAGCATCTGATTTATGACTGATGGATTGATTTAAAATAGAAATGTTTAATGACACTGGTATTTTGTGATCTTTCACGGCTTATAAATATTACTATTTATAAATCTTATAAATCTCCTGGTATGCCCCACAGAGAAACTTACGGTCTTCAAATAAAAACATCTTGAAGGTCCCAGGCCACAGAAAAGTTAGGCTGGCCTCAACTAGAGCCAGGGCTTTTTTGGCTGTGGCTCCGATCTGCTGGAACACTCTGTCACAAGAGATCAGGGCCCTGCGGGACTTGACATCTTTCCGCAGGGCCTGCAAGACAGAACTGTTCCACCAGGCCTTTGGCCAGGGCACAGCCTGACTCCCTCCCTCGGCAATCTTCGCGGAGCTCTGGCCCAATGGTTGCCAGTGGCTTGAATTAATTAATTTTATAACGAATGATTTTAGAATGTTGTTTATGCTGTACTTTTGTACTGTTTTATTGTTGTTAGCCGCCCTGAGACCGGCTTCGGCTGGGGAGGGCGGGATATAAATAAAATTTATTATTATTATTACTAATTGAAAAAACCCCAATCATTTGCCTGATCTTTATAGGGACTGATCTGTCTGGAACCGGAATTTGATAGTGTAAAATCAGAGGGCTGAAGCATGCAGAAGTATGGCTAATCACATATTGGAGATGCTTGGGAGAATGGAGGATCTACCATGGGGTAGGAGGGATATTATTTCAGGGCATAGATAATGGAAAAATTCTGAGGTTCTCAAGAAAGCTCACTTATGCCACTCAGGCAACAGTAACAAAGAAACTGAGGAGGGTACCTCAGATCTCTCCCTGAGCTATCAGAGAAAAGGGAGTAAGTTCCCTGCACAAGGTGATGAAGGGCTGTGGATCTAGATCAGCCTTTCTCAACCTGCAGGCACAGATCTCTTGCATGTGACAGAATAAAAGATTCTGCCTGGAGAGTAGTTGTGAAATACATCCATGCAAACAAGTCTATATGAATAGAATAGTCAAAGACATATCCAAAGTCCCATTCCCTCCTGGTCCTTTCCCCCTTATATGTCATGTTATTTTAGGCCAGGCATAGGAAAACTCGGCCCTCCAGATGCTTTGGGACTACAATTCCCATCATCCCTGACGACTGGTCCTGTTAGCTAGGTATCATGGGAGTTGTAGTCTCAAAACATCTGGAGGGCCGAGTTTGCCTATGTCTATTTCAGGCTGTAAACCTGTAGGTAGGAACTGTTAGGAACTGTTTTGTCTTGACTGTATATAAGCCCGTCTGGAAGCAACATTATATATATATATATATATATATATATATATATATATATATATATATATGTGTGTGTGTGTGTGTGTGTGTGTATATAAAAAAAAATATCAAGCCAGGCCACTGGTCCATCTGGTTTCAGATAGAAGTCTTTCCTAGTCCTGCCTGGAGATGCCGGGGACCTTCTGTATGCAAAACATGCACACTGCCATTTCCACATCCTTGTAACATTATGCTTAGCAATAACTGCCCAGATATGTTAATTCTAAGCCTGGTGAATTTTATGTTGCTTACCAAGAGTTCAGATGTTCCTAATTTGTCTAGCTCTATAGACTGGATTCGAGAAATATGAACACCCATTTCTCTATGTATTCCGGAGCACTCTATACAGGTTAAAATACCCAGGTTCGTTGAAAGCCATGTTGGATCTGAACAAAAAAACAGAAGAAAAAACAAACAGCATTTTAAAAAGCGTTTTTCTTCTTATAACAGCAGGACAGCTATTGATATTTTATACATCTGTTAAACTTTGAATCTGTGTGACGAATAAATCCCTAGAAATAAAACATTTGGGCAGACAGTTTCCACATTAGGAAAAATATATTTAATGCACGTAAAAAATACCTGGCGATCCACAATCACAGCAGACATCATTTCCAGGAAATCTCTGAATATCATCAATAATGGCTTTTGTAAGATCTTCTAAACTATTTTCCCCTGCACTTTGTTCTCCACGGAATGCCATATTTAAAGCTTCTTCTTTGCTGTTGGTCAATACTGATATCCATCTAATTTAAAATACAAAGAGGTTGTTTTTCAAAGTCTTTTCCCAATGAAAAAAATCTATAAAAGACAATTGTCTGAAGGCAGGAAAGAGCAGAAAATTATAGCACATGCTAATGGTAAACAGTAATCTGAACAGTAGAAAAAGACAACACAATAAATGGAACAGGTTAGAAATAAAACATGTAGGAAAAGTAGTAGAAAATGTGGGGAATATATATTTAGTAAGGACTAAATAAAAAGTCTGACAACATTGTGCAGCAGAATATTAACCACTAAAGTACTGCAGTTATGGAATATGTTAAAAACTCAGATCTTCCGGTTGCTAAACATATGGTGTGTCAGGAGACGCAGTCTTGAAGTAGCAGGAATGCTTGTAACTAAGATTTTATGATGCAAATAACAGTCATTGGGAATAAACCAGTTCATTAACTTGTTAAGGTTAAAGAGATAGTGTCAGGGAACTGACATCAGAGATTAGCGGAGAGGGAAGTCACTCCAATGATGCAGGGGAGGGAACTAGCAAGGAGAGAGAGAGAGCTTCCGCTGGGGAAGGAAACCAAGGTGACACCAGGAAGAAAGGGGAGGCTGAGAGTACTTTGGAGGGAAGGCTCCGAGACTCTTCCAGTGAGATCAGTGGGGAGAGCGCAGGACCTCCGCTTGGCACGCCTACTCTGCGCAGAAGGCTTCCACGCAGAGAAGCTAGGCGGAGACTGGCTGTCAAGGAATTTTTATGTTGGAAGAAGTTCAGGAAACGCCCACTGACGGATTCTGCCAGTGATTGAGACAGTCGCCTTGTAAGGGGCTGTCAAACTATGGAAAGGTTTAGCTATACAATCCGCTTGGAGCAGTTTGGAGTTTTACGCATAAGCAACCCCAATTCCCACTACAGATAGCTAACTTTAATGTTAACTAAACTGTGCCAGCTCTGAGGCTGGTGCAGCAGGGAAGCCCAGATCAGGCCCATGTTATTGGCAGAAGGGCTGGCTCAGGATCCAGTAGATCCTTTGCCAACCCATGCCCCTTTTGGGGGGTTCTTCTGGCTATCACCAGAAGCTTTTGTCTGCCCACCTGTGCAGGTGTGCTAAGGTGCCCCATCAAGCACAGTGGATCAGGGTTTGGATTGCATGGTAACTAACCATACTTAATGGTGTTATATTTTAATTACTATGAATAAATATATTTACTTATATAGGTGGGATCTGCTAGTTTAATAGAAAAGTACATTTGCCAGAGGCATCTGGGCTTGGGCCAGGCTAGGACAAGAGACTGCCAGAAAGAACTGTTGAAATGGGAAAGAATAGGAAACTAATGTACTGGGATACATGAAAAGGAGTACTAAACAAAAGTGTACAAAATCCAAAACATACTCAAGAAGAGCGAGCAAGAATACGTGGACACCAACCTTAGCAAAGTCTGCTAAAACAGACTTGCCACATTTCTCCAACTGAGTAACCCATGGGTAGGCAAACTAAGGCCTGGGGGCCGGATCTGGCCCAATCGCCTTCTAAATCCAGCCTGGGAATCAGTGTGTTTTTAAATGAGTATAATGTGTCCTTTTATTTAAAATGCATCTCTGTGTTATTTGTGGGGCATAGGAATCTGTTCTTTTTTTTCTCCTCCAAAATATAGTCCAGCGCCCCACAAGGTCTGAGGAACAGTGGACCGGCCCCCTGCTGAAAAAGTTTGCTGACCCCTGGTCAGTAACCAGTCCATCCCCAAATTAAAAATCTAACCTCATTTTAATAGGCACATTTTAGCTGCCCTATTACTTTATGAGGTATATCATGAAATGTTTAAAAAACTGAACTCATTTCCAAATAATAATCGAGCATATTGCAAACCAGGTAAACAAAATATCACAAAAGGTACATGATGCCATTTTGTTTCATTTATAAGTAATTGTCTCGAACAAAATAGAGCTGAACAAACAGCACTGCAATTCTCTGTAATGTGTTAAATTTCTGAGACAGAAACGTGCTATTAGTTTTGATTCATTTATTGCTGTTAAATTCACCACGCACCTTAATTTTATTTGGCAAGTCTAAAACGGCCAATGTAGCATCGAAAGTGTTAAACACTGTTCTGAGCAGGAAACACCCACAGCAGATACAGTGGAATGGCCATTACTTTGTTCTGTTGGATTGTGTTATAGCTAATGTGAAATTACACTAGCTTGAGTTTTCATGGCGAGCTGAACAATCTTTTTCTGCTTCTTCTTTGATGGAAATTCTAACTAACAGGTTATTCCCCCTATCTCCTCCCTGTAGCGTCCTCCCCCTCCCTTGCACATTAATCTAGAAGTATGGAAAGAGGAAGTGTAGCCCAAGCTTCCTGTTTCAGAGGGACCACAGAACACAAAAAGCTGTTTCCATGCAAAACTATATATGGACAAAGGGTAGGTGGGCTCAGGCAAGCACAAGCTATGGCATTTTCTCTCTGTATGACTGGAAGAAAGCTGTTTCAGGCCCAGGCTGTCTGTTGCAGCAACCCAAAATGACAGATGACAGAGAATAGGAATCACATGGTGAATTTACACCTTATGAAGTCCCATTTACTAGTCCTAGCCTCGGGGAAAAAGTGGTAACAGTAAAGGCAAAGCGTTAACTCAAAACTGCTCCTGTAAGTACCTGCTTCAGAAGGGTCTACTGCCCATGATACAAGGAAGGTAAAAAGTAAAGGGATCCCTAACCATTAGGTCCAGTGTGGCCGACTCCGGGGTTGCGACACTCATCTCGCTTTATTTTCTGAGGGAGCCGGCGTACAGTTTCCGGGTCATGTGGCCAGCATGACTAAGCTGCTTCTGGCGAACCAGAGCAGTGCACGGAAACACTGTTTACCTTCCCACCGGAGCGGTACCTATTTATCTACTTGCACTTTGACGTGCTTTCGAACTGCTAGGTTGGCAGGAGCAGGGACCCAGTAACGGAAGCTCACCCTGTTGTGGGGATTCAAACCACCGACGTTCTGATCGGCAAGCCCTAGGCTCTGTGGTTTAACCCACAGCGCCACCCGCGTCCCTCACAAGGAAGGAAAGCAGGCATAAAAATGGACAGATGAATGCCAATGAATCAAATCATGTCTGCAGGCCACAGGAGGGGCATGACTCATTTGACATCGGGCTGGGGAAGAATATGATTTCCTACCCCCCCCCTTATGAAATATACAAAAAATCGATCTACTGAAAGTATTTTTAAATTATATGATTCATCCTTTATAGAGTATATATCACTGCAGAGTAACAGGAGAATAAACGTGTGTGCTTCAGTAATGAAATTCAGGTTATTGCCAACATAGTAGGCTATTAAGCATGAGAGGAGAACTTCCCTTTGACAGTACAGATACCAAGTGCTAAACTCTGAAGGGCAATGACGTGAGCCAGTTTATAGCAGTCTATAGCCCACGCACACACTGGCTGCAAATCAGCATCCTAAAAACCGGCTTCTGCAAGCACTGGTGGCAGATCAAGGGCATGAGATAAGCAACAATCTGAAAAACTAGAACAAAGACTAGGGGCTCAGCTATACAGCTGCAAATAAAACATTTTAAGTGTGTTTTAAGTGTAATATAAAATGTGACACTAGATGGCAATGGTGAGCCTTATGGAAAATTCCATGCATTTTTAAAAACCTTTTAAAAAAAAAAAAGCATTTTCAAAACTTTTTTTATACGTGTGTAGATTCCACCCAAGAGAAAAGCTCAGAAAGGGAGGGAACGGGACTTAAAAGCTTTCCACCAACGATTTTATCTCTGGTACTATTGGCAGAGAAACAGAATGGTGTGTTCTACAACTGCATTTATTTTTATTTATTTATTTAATTTATATAAATAACTGAACTGGTAATGAAGGGCTTGGTAAAAGCACAAGGCAATTAACGGAGAGCCTTGAACATCATTTTCTTTATAAAAAAAATCATTAAAATTATGCACAAGCAATAATACGATTTCATACTATGAAAGAAAGCATCAGTACAATCACCTGAGGGGAAAGGGCTATCAAATTCATGACATTATATTCTTAAGGGGATTGGCAGGTGTCAGTGGCAACTCTCCCCTGAAAACCAGTTCTGGTAGAACTGGAAATAGAGTGTGCTGCAATGGGCTGGGTTCTTAGCTTCCTCTGATACAAGGCGTAAAGAGAAAATGGCAAATGTGGCTGGCAAGCAGTTCCCATTGGTTTTCTGCTGGGAGAGGTGCACGTAGTAAGCAATTGCCTCCAGTTTAAAACCAGTTTTGCAAGCAAACATTTTGCACTGAGTCAAGGAACAAAAATATTCTTACGCAACATAGTCTTGCTCGTCCTCTGCCTGAAAATGGTATGTTCTGTTATCTGGAACACAAACACATAAAGAAAATTAATGAACATATGAAATGAATTCTACACTGTGCTTTACATTAGATTATTGAAGCTTTCATGCCTTAAGTTAGCCAAGCCTATTTGGCAACCAAGGACATACGCTGAAATGAATCATCAACCCTTAAAAATATCTACTTCAGAAGACAGCGTTTTGATCACATTAAGAAATATACAAGTTAGCTCACTTATAAGAAGTATCTGGAGGGGCTGATTTCGAAGCAAATATGCAACTTAGAATAACTATGCATGAGAACCCAATTCATATAAATCTACAATACATAGGCTAATTAACTTTACAGATAACATACGTGATATCAGGTCAAATGATTTCTTGTCCTCTGCATTTGGTTTCACCTGGCAGGTTAGCAAATTCAATTTAGCTGGTTGCCTGTTTGACTGAAAGAGAAAAGTTATTTATAGCATTCTTGATTCAGAGACAATATACAGATGTTCCATTTTCTTCCATGCATTTTTATGTTCCTTGTGTGCAGCAACTCATCTACATGCTGAAATATAAGCATATTATGGAACTGAAGAACTGCATATTTGCCATCTCATTCAAACTTCTTTAAAAGAAAATTTATCAGAAGAAAACCTATTTTGATTCAAAACACCGAGTAATCCATTTGTTATGACTTTCTGGCTATGTTATCCCTTATGAATGCTTTAGTTTTCAGTCTCATTCAGCTTGTACCTAACTATAATGTGACATGCAAAAAAGTGTAATCAAGTGCTGATAGCCTCCCACAACCCTAAAAAAACCCTGCCTCCAGAAAGGTTGTTTGGGGTGCAAAAGAGATGAACAGGGAAAGAGAAGAGCCCCTTTTCTCCAAACTGCTGCCTCCCTGGGGATGAAAAAGGAGCCCTAGAGATTCTGCAAAACACATTTGCATGCAGCATGTAGTATACAAAGTAGTGCATATGACGTATTTTGTTAAAGACTGTATAGGAGAAACATCTACCATATCAAGCATCAATGCATTGATCAAACAGTTCTTCAATTTTGTTTTTAGAACTGAATTCAGAAGCTACAGTATATGTATCTACTGGTTTGGCAAGCAAGTTTGAACACATGGGGGGCAATGTCTAGTAAAGATTTGTAAATCAGAAGGAATCAAACTACTGCAATCTTGTCTCACATGCCCAGCAAATGTTTCCCTGGAGCAATTTATATGCCTTCTTTTCACTCCTTCTCTACTTTCCCATACTTGATCAAAAATATGATAATCTCTATCTCGAATTCATGCAGTTTTAGGGTGTGTGTTTTTTTTAAAAAAATCCACAATGACATGAGCAGCAGCTGGTGTTCCCAAATACAGACTTGTGTGACTGTGCAGATTCTAGACCCTCTGAATATAAAGTTTCTATTACATAATGCAGCACTGATCAACACAAAAATAACCTTTTAAAAATGCTTTTGATTGGAAGCATTTCACGGGCTAGGTCAAAGTCTTTGGGTGGTGCCCAAATATTTAGATATTTGGGGATTAACAGGATACTCATTTTCTCTCTTTGTTCTGTCCTAACGTAAGAATACCAGCTCCAGCCTTTCCTGGACGGAAATATTAATAGCTGCAGTGGTCCACGCATTGGCAATCTCACAATTAGGATTACTGAAACGTGCACCACATGGAGCTGTAATGTTTGGTCCAGAAGCTGCAGTTACTGCAAAGCGTTATCTGACTTGTGGCTAAGGTTTCCTTCCTTCAACATGTTATCACCAGTGCTGAGGGAACCACACTCACTGCCAATATGTCAGGGGCCAAATTTATGGTTTTATCGTTAGTGCACAAAGCCCTATACAATTTGGGACTAAGATATCGGAGGGGTCCTCTCTCTGTATCTGCCCATTCGCTATACAGGCAACTCCCCATTTATGCAGGGGTTACGTTCTGAGCCACCGCAAGTGTCAGTGAAACTGTGTATGTTTGAAACGCCACTGGGAAAGTCTGCAAACATCACAATTGCTCCCTCCAAACTTCATTGCTCAAACTCTCCGTAGGTCTCAAAGGCTAGTGCAAGGGCTCCTGCAACTAACTGCACTTGCAAAGGTTTGCGGGACTGTTAGGTGCAGTCTGAGTGCCCCCCCCCTTTCTGGGCTTTTCTAGGGCCATTTATCCATTTTTAAAGTAACTTCCGGGTCTGGCGTGATGCATAGAGTCGCATGTCAGTTGGTCATTGCCTGTAATCTTCTGCAAAAGCCCTCTATGTTGTGCCACGTTTGACGGAGGTTCATTCCATGGTAGCTTAGACTGGGTCCTTCAGAACAGTACCACCTATCCTGCTGATTACACCGCCCACTGAAGTTAAGGCAGACTCCAACGATGTAACAAATTTCACTGGATGCCCGAAGGATGAGTTTAACTCATGGGTAGCATCTGATTTAAGATGCTATCTATTTATTTATTGAAAATAGAATGTTGTATGACACAGATATTTTGTGATCTTTTGCTGCTTATAAATATTACTAATATGTTGTTGTTTAGTCGTTTAGTCGTGTCCGACTCTTCGTGACCCCATGGACCAGAGCACGCCAGGCACCTCTGTCTTTCACTGCCTCCCGCAGTTTGGACAGACTCATGTTTGTAGCTTCGAGAACACTGTCCAACCATCTCGTCCTCTGTCGCCCCCTTCTCCTTGTGCCCTCCATCTTTCCCAGCATCAGTGTCTTCTCCAGGGAGTCTTCTCTTCTCATGAGGTGGCCAAAGTACTGGAGCCTCAGCTTCACGATCTGTCCTTCCAGTGAGCACTCAGGGCTGATTTCCTTAAGAATGGATGCGTTTGATCTTCTTGCAGTCCATGGGACTCTCAAGAGTCTTCTCCAGCACCATAATTCAAAAGCATCAATTCTTCGGCGATCAGCCTTCTTTATGGTCCAGCTCTCACTTCCATACATCACTACTGGGAAAACCATGGCTTTAACTATACGGACCTTTGTTGGCAAGGTGACATCTCTACTTCTCAATATGCTGTCTAGGCCTGTCATTGCCCTTCTCCCAAGAAGCAGGCGTCTTTTAATTTCGTGGCTGCTGTCACCATCTGCAGTGATCATGGAGCCCAAGAAAGTAAAATCTCTCACTGCCTCCATTTCTTCCCCTTCTATTTGCCAGGAGGTGATGGGACCAGTGGCCATGATCTTCGTTTTTTTGATGTTGAGCCTCAGACCATATTTTGCGCTCTCCTCTTTCACTTTCATTAAAAGGTTCTTTAATTCCTCCTCACTTTCTGCCATCAAGGTTGTGTCATCTGCATATCTGAGGTTGTTGATATTTCTTCCGGCAATCTTAATTCCAGCTTGGGATTCAAAATATTACTAATATATATATATATATATATATATATATATATATATATATATATATATACACACACACACACACACACACACACACACACACACACACACCAATCATTTGCCTGATCCTTATAGGGACTGATCTGTCTGGAACCGGAATTTGATAGTGTAAAATCAGAGGGCTGAAGTATGGCTAATCACAAAACGGAGATGCTTGGGAGAATGGAGGATCTACCATGGGATATGAGAGATATTATTTCAGGGCATAAAGGGTAAAGGGACCCCTGACCATTAGGTCCAGTTGTGACCGACTCTGGGGTCCCAGAGCTCATCTTGCTTTATTGGCCGAGGGAGCCGGCGTACAGCTTCCGGGTCATGTGGCCAGCATGACTAAGCCGCTTCTGGCGAACCAGAGCAGCGCACAGAAACGCCGTTTATCTTCCCGCCAGAGTGGTACCTATTTATCTACTTGCACTTTGACATGCTTTCGAACTGCTAGGTTGGCAGGAGCAGGGACCAAGCAATGGGAGCTCTCCCCATCGCAGGGATTCGAACCGCCGACCTTCTGATCGGCAAGTCCTAGGCTCTGTGGTTTAACCCACAGTGCCACTCATGTCCCATTTCAGGGCATAGATAAGGAAAAAATTCTGAGGTTCTCAAGAAAGCTTACTTATGACACTCAGGCAACAGTAACAAAGAAACTGAGGAAGGTGCCTTGGATCTCTCTCTGAGCTATCAGAGACAAGGGAGTAAGTTCCCTGCGCAAGGTGATGAAGGGCTGTGGATCTAGATATTTCTCAATGCTGTTCTGAGCAGGCACAGATCTCTTGCATGTGACAGAATAAGAGATTCTGCCTGGAGAGTAGTTGTGAAATACATCCATGCAAACAGTCTGTATGAATAAAATAGTCAAAGACATATCCGAAGTCCCCTTCTTCTTAACGTAGATGTACGAAACCTTGCACATCCTAATGTCCACCCTCACTAGCTGTGTGTGTAGGTTTATCTCAGGACTCAGGTATCTGCACACAGAACTGCATGGACGTTCTTTCTTCTTCGGTTTACGGTCCTCTGGCTCTTGAACAATGTATGTTCAAATGCTTTCTTGACAAGTCTGCAGAGGTTATTTTCCACAGATGTTTCAATGAATTACTGCCAGCAGACAAGTCCAAAGAAAATGGAAATAATGGATATACGCAGCTGGGGAGAAAGGACACTGCTGTTTCAAAGCAAAAAATGTTACATATAAACACGGTCGGAAAGATTTGTACAAATAGCATTTTTTCTTTATGGTATTGCTCTGGGCTTTTAAAAGAAAATATCACGTTGGACCAGCTTGTAGCACAATCATATACACAGCCGCACAGAAGTTCATGCCGTTTTCAGTGGGGCTTATTCCCAAGGTAAGTGGGTATAGGAATGTAGCCTCAGTGATGTCAATTGATATAAGACCTTGTCAACGAAGAAAATTAGGGTAGTATAGTACAGTCAAGTTCCTGACAAAGCCTATGCTGGCTTCTAGTTTACCCCTCCTGAACTCCAAAGTATACGCATCTAAAATTTAAAACAGCCTCAGTTTACAAAAATAAAAAACAAATTGCTGAAGAAAACCAACAAAAGCAAACAATAAAATAAATTATGCTTTAACCAGACAGGCTTAAAAATCATGCCACTTAATACAGCCTTTGAAGGAGAATACCTCCCTGGGTGCTTTACACATATTATTTTGCGGAAATCCGTATCACAGCACTATATTATTATCATCCGTTATCTATTTTTTTAATGTTGTTTTTGTTTTATAAGGAATTTTTATCTTCTGTTTGTAAACTGCTTTGGATACTTCTGGAGTAAAGTCAGGCGGGATTAACTTGTTAAACTGGATGTGTCGAGGACTCGGATTGGATGGTGGTTAATTCACTGAAGACCAGATGGTCTGAAAGTAGGCTCTACCTGTATATAGGAGGGGTGGCCAGCTCCCAAGACACTGCAATCTACTCACAGAGTTATAAACTGGCAGTGATCTACCCCCTTTTTTTGGGTTCAGGTTAAAGTTGGACATGCCTGGTATATAGGGATTAATCCCCCTTAACTTCCCTGAATTTGTTGATCGCACTTGACATAGCCTCAGGCTATGTGAACTTGCTTTTGGCTTTCTCCTCAAGGTGCCATCTTCGCAGAAAAAGGAGACACACTGGAGGGGGAAGGGCATCAAGAAGTGTCATACAAACATCACACTTACAGAGCTGGGTTGGTCCATAAGTTGGCAGGTTAAACCTTTTCCCTACAGGGTACTATTTTTTATCTTTTTAGCAAACTTTTAACTCTGCTTCATTAATTTACACCCCAAACCTTGAGTAGTTTTTGAGGAGAAACAAAGAAGATTTTAGGCTGCCTTGGTAATAAGACAGTATGGTAAAATAAAATAACTTTTCTACCTGGTGGCAGTGCAAAAGTCTAAAGAAGGCAGTCCAATACACAGTCCGCATGTAGCCCTCAAGGTCTTTTTGGGTGGCCCTCAACAACATTTGATACTCCCCCACCCCAGCCCTCGTGCCGCCTTCCCAAAGCTGGGTAAGTGAGCCAATGGGCTTTGGGAAGGAGGCAGGAGGGCTCTGACAGGGTCCTGGAGGCATGAAAAGGCATCAAATGTTGACCTTGCCCACTTGGTATGAAAAGTTGGGACACCTTGGTCTAAAGGGAGCAGTGGGTGAGCAGAGGAATACACTCAACCTTGGCTAGGAACTCCCTCGCCTGCACCACAGCACAGGGCTTGGAGAAGCTGGGGTTGTATGACACGCATGATCAGAAGAAAATGAAAAATTCTAATACCTCCGATCTGTAAAAACACCAAAATACACTGGGTGGTAGTCAACTAAGTTTTGTTCAGAGCAGACCCACTGAAATTAATGACCATTAATAAGTCTAGTCCATTTATTTCAATGGGTCTATGTTAAGTAAAACTTTACTGATTACCACCCACTGCTCATATTTGAACAGCTGTAAGCTATTTCTATGTTGGAAATTGTGAAAGGTGATATTATGTGAAAAACAGGTTAAAACGTTTTCTTTCTCTTGCCATCAGGAGGTCCTGGTGCCATAAACTGTTCACAGAGGAGATCTAAACAGAAGAATCACTTCCTCTACTTCTAGGAATACAAAGGGTGAGTGAGTTAAGGAGTCAATAGTGCTGAAGCAGCTCTCCATAGGTAGCTTCAGAAGCTATCCAAACCAACAACAGCTAGAGTCACTGGATGTAAGCCAGGGCACAGTTTAAAACTGAGTTAAATGTGTTGTCTTGGGTGGTTCAAGCTACTTATAATGTTAGGTTTTCTTAAGCAGCTCAACACCTAGCATCTAGCTCTGTATCTAACAATGACGAAATAAACCCATGATACCTTAAACTACCAACAAATGTATTACAGCATAAGCTTTCTGTATCAGAGCATACTTCACCATCCAATGGATATGTGTGTGTGTGTGTGTGTGTGTGTGTGTGTGTGTGTCCCAGATACTGAGATACTAACCATCACTTTCAGTCATGAAAAGTCACCGTTTGGTCAGTTATTCCAGAAAAGACTAACTACCAAAAAGTTATTTCAATGCTTAGCTGTGCTAGAAAAGAGCAAAACAGACATATGTCACTTCAATTTCATCTCCTGGCAAGTATGAAACAAAAATTTAAATAGCTGGCAACTATGAATATTGTGCTTTATTGTTTGGTTTTAAAATCTTAAAAGCAATGTCATCAGTGAGTTTAAATGGCAAAGAAAACAATTATTGCTGTGGGAAAAGAATGGCATGTTTATCTTTGGTATTTAAATGACCACTTGCTATTTCTATATTTGCCAGAAAAATCTGCCCACTACAATTTTACCTCCCTCTTCGTGGCCTCTAATCTGTCAGGCTTTATAATATTTAACATCTTTCCCCCTTACCCTTTGAATTCAAATCATGAAAGTCAAGTTACGTAAGACTAGAGGGATGAGATATTGGCATTCATTTCATAAGCACAGAGAAAAAATAGGATAAAGTAGTCATCTAAGTGATATTTAAAGGCAGCAGGAGGGGAAGAGAAACAAGGAATGTGTCGTACTATTTATTGGAAAACTATCAGAAAACCTTTCCACTTCAGGCTACCAATAACCCTATTTTCAAGAACTTTAAAATAAATACGGCACTGTCCAAAATTTCATTTACAGATGTCTACACCAAAACATCCAGTCCTGCACTGGGCAAACACCTGAGAAGCCTGTTTCACAAATGACCACTTTAAAAAAGAGTTTTTATTACAACAGTTCTAACAATGTCAAGACTACATTAACAAAGATCTTCATCTGCATCATGAATGCCTCACTGCTGTATTAATAACAACCAGGTGTAAAGTAAGGCAAGAGATGTCTCACGTATGAAAATACTGTAAAGCTGGAATAAGCATTATTAAAATATCCAAACTTCTACTCATGCATGACAACCTGAGATACAGAGGTGTGTCAGGGCTTGATGTAGAGCATGGGGAATCATAAAGTAGACCAAATAAGAGTGTGCCTTGTATTATTTAATTAGGAAGAGACAGGCATTTACATGTTCTGGACATCTTACACCCCTATGCATAGCCAGCAAGAGTCCATCACTGATCAATCGATCAATCAAAATCCAAACTTTTGCCTTGATATAACACTGATTGATATACCACTTACAGGCAATATAGAGATTTATTGAGTCATTCTGCTGGGAGCACATTTAAATGACAGTAAGGCTGAGCTCAATAATATTTCTACGGCCCTCTCAGCAGCTTTCCTGAGGGTACCAGGGGCTTCAAGAGAAAAGAAGAATTGGGAAATGTTGCCACTTCTTCCTCCAGGAAGAGTGGAATTCTTCTGAGTGTGTCTGGATCCAACCCTTTGGGTCTAACTCCAAGATGGTAAATGCCACATCTTAAAGCTGATTCTGGAAGAAGGGCCAATACCTCAGAAATGACTACAGATGACTATGGGTTGGGAATAGATGCAATTTCCCCCACTCTCTTAAAAAACATCTATAACTTTTACCTCCTTCACTCACAAATGTATATTGATCCTTCCATCTCCTGCTCACGTTTCCCACTTTCCTTTTTTAGTGCCAATTATGACAAGTGTTAGATATGCATCAAGTTTAATGCTCCACACAGCTAGCTTGAATTTTACATTTAAAACCTGCTTTCTTATGTTGTTTCAGAACTACAAACTCTGGTTGAAAATTAACTCTGCTTGGCATCCAGGAATGCAGACACAACCATAGTTAGCACTGAAAAAGGGAGGGGAATTTGAGTGAGCGGAAGAACAGAATGTGTGCCTGAGGGGGTGCACTTGATCTCTCATCCATGGCTATATTATACAGCCTTTAAGTTTATAAAATCTTAATTTCCATGATCATGAAACATGACTACTCAAGGAATATAAAAACGAACAACAAACAACAACTTACTTCTGAATATCTTTTCTAATTCCAAAGACCACTTAGATTTCTCTATTCGAAAGAAAAAAATGGGGGAGGCAAAGGATGATTCAACCAAAAATCATCTGCCAGTTATCTTGCTAACAAATGTAAAACATGATCTCAGAGATTTAAAAAGACCAAGGGCTTGTTCAGAAGCAATGACAAACCAAAACTTTCTAGCATAAAATGCACCTGCTAGGTTACTAACTTTATTATTATCTTGCTAGTATCCAACTAACCTCTGAACTAGCGAACTACAATTTGGTTTTCCAACTTGGTTCGCAGGACTCGCACAAACAATTGTTTGCTAGTTTGGATGCAATGACAAACTATGGTTTCTCCAAGGTTGATGTAAAGTGAAGCATGTGAGGTGAGGGGCAACGTAAGAGGATAAGGCTCATTCTTGTAATAACAAGTCGTGGTTTGGCATTAAACCTGAATCAAGCCACAATCTAACTCTGGTGAAAGTAAACATCTCTTTGGAGCAAAGCAAAATTTTAAATTAATTATATATTTTATATTTTCCTATCAGTTTGAAAGTTCTGCAAATTTGTCATGTAATCCCATCAGCAAAATAAAACCATGTTAAGTCAAATGTACATGCAGATCCCGCTTTACAAGCACCATGTGTTCCCTGGAAATCATTCAATGGGTGAGCATTCACATTATGAGTCAATGATTTCCATTAATTCCTATGGGAAAAGTTCTAATGTGTTTCTGACCATGGAACTTTGACCCCAAAGCACACAAAAAACCCAGAAACCCCTGAAAAAATGCTGTTCGATTCTCTCCCCCCCCCCTTGGATAACCAGCAAAAGGCAAAGAAGGAAGGAGAAAAATGCTTTCTATTTGGATATCTGAATGTGCATTGTATATAGTGAGCTTTGGGTACCAATTCCTTGTGTTCTGATAAGTGAATTTCTGCATAGTGAGCGTTCATAAAGCGGGACCTGCGTGTACAAATTCTACACACTTGATTTGTAGACTTAAAAAAATCTGCTGCTGTATGAACATGTTGTGAAAACAACCATGTTCGCATTTGACATTTGGTACAATGACTAGAACCCATTTAAGGGAAGGCATATAAAGAAATCACTTTTCTTATTGAACACTGTACCATAAAGGAAAAGGCTCCTTGAAGAAAAGCTGGCTTATTTATTTATTATGGATAAAGATGAGTAACAACCCTGTGATGGGAATTTAAAAAAAGATCCATGGGATGTCTTCTGTCACATGAGCTGTTCATTATCATCTGCCAGAATGAGCTGTTCATTTCATCTGCTATTGCCAAAGCACTGCCTCAGCACATTTAAGGTGGGTGATCAGTGATGTGGTTACACTAGACTTTACTATGTTGCAAATTCCACCAGACTAACAGCTCACCCTGTGAAGTCAGCATTTCCAATTAAGCAGCCATCATGAGACACTTGCGCATCTGTAGCCACCTGTGTCTGATTACAGCTAATTAAAAGGCCACAGTGTTTAACCAGATTTGGTACCATCAGTAATGGACACAGGCGTACATTCAGATGGAGCTTCACATTTGCTATTAACGCACAAAGCTATACCAAAACTAAAGATGCAGAATGAAATAGTAGTATGAGTGGTGGAGGGTAACCACTAATTAAATGGCAAGAGGTACAGACGACTGTTCAAAAAGTTCCTATTTGTCAGCGAAAAGCAACATGAAGAAGAAAATCCACCACCGTTAAGATCCAAACTATTTGAGTAAGGGAGAAGCTTCACTCCAAACCTTTAATTACTTAGATTGGAGGACAGAATTTGGGTAGTATAAAACCCTCTTTAACTTGAGAAAAGTGACATAGAAGAAGCAGCTGTTTCAAGAGTTTTACCAAAACTAGAGAGCAGACTTACCAACAGTATATAATTTCAAGGTGTACTCAATGAGAGGCAAGCTACCAGCTCATAGAAGGCTGGGAAACTTAAAAACACCATCCTTAACGTAAAAAGTACAACAAAATAAAAATGTCTCATTACTTTGTGTGTTTTTAGCGGTTTTGAGAGAGACCCAACAGAGTGGAATATTAAATTTAAAATTTGTGTAAATTTCAATGTAATGCTAATTATATTTTAGGGACCAAACTATACAAGAAGATAGTTTAGATCTATGTGCAAGCCTTAACTGGAGCAGAATGCAGTTGGGGTATAATTGAATATAAAAGGTGCAGTATAAAAGACTACTTACGGTTGCATGTGATATGGTCAGAATACCATTTTTGACAGTGCATTTTCTTCTTTGCCAAACTTTCCGTAGGCTAAATATGGAAGGAATGTGGAATGGGGGGGGGGGGAAAGCTTTAGGAATATTATTGCAACTACTTGTTGTACTTAAAGCTTGATCCTTTAATTTTCCTAGTACCTTAAGACAAAAACGACATCAATAATTTTCACATGATAGCAGCAGCACGGATATGGCATGCAAAATATTGTGAAGATCACCCAGTTCCGTTCATTTCTGAATGGTAAATGAATTAATAGGTCATTCCCTGGACAATTACAAGACTTTTGGGCACTTCAGAAGATTTCAGCTTAAGTCAGTTTTCAAGTACAGTTGTACCTTGCTTTGGGGCTGGGATCCGTTCTGGAGCCCTGGAATGGAAGCAGGGCAAAGCGCCGTGTCTGCACACGCGTGAAGCACAATTTAGTGCTTCTGCGCATGCGGCAAACCCGGAAGTAACCCGTTCCGGTACTTCCAGGTTTGCTGCGGACGTTCGTCGGAATGGATGCTAGACGAGGCGGACGTTCGCGGAGGTATTACTGTAATGTAATGTTTCACAATACAGTGGTGCCTCGCAAGACGAAATTAATCCGTTCCGCGAGTCTCTTCGTCTTGCGGTTTTTTCGTCTTGCGAAGCACGGCTATTAGCGGCTTAGCGGCTATTAACGGCTTAGCGGCTTTAAGAAAAAGGAAACAAACTCGCAAGAACTCGCAAGACGTTTCGTCTTGTGAAGCAAGCCCATAGGGAAATTTGTCTTGCGGAACGACTCAAAAAACAGAAAACCCTTTCGTCTAGCGAGTTTTTCGTCTTGCGAGGCATTCGTCTTGCGGGGCACCACTGTATCATAAGCTAAAATAGAAGACTTATGCCGGTACAGCAGGGGCCCTCACCATACATTTTACAGCACTGGCTGATACCACTTATCAAATACTGTGCTCTTAAGTACTTACCCATCACTCTTCTTTAAAAGATAACCCTTCTTCTCACTGCCGTATTCCTTATTTCCCTGAAGCTGGTGCATACTATATCCTCCTTGCCTGCTCTGTGAATCCTAGAGAGAACATAAAGGAACAAATAATGCTTCTCCTTTTCCTTATTAGTTTTCAAGCCCTCTTTTCTTAATACCATTTCAATCCCTCCATTTATAGAACCGCTATACAAAAACACAGTTATCTTGCTTTGAACAACAGTCCCAACTTTTTACATGGACAGTTTTCTTTAGCATGTAAAGGATAATGGTATGTTTTCACAAGGCGATGAAGGTGTTACTAAAAAAAATAAATCCAGAACGTTTTTGCGGAAAAATAAAAATGTTTGGCAAAACACTGCACATAGAAGAATCAAGTAAGCTATACACCCAAAGTGTATTTGTAATGCAAATATTTTCATTATTTAACTAGCTTTACCAAATTATATTAATTGGTTTAGCTGATGGTTTAGAAGGGGTGGAATGAAATCCAATGTATACAAGTGTGTGCATGCCTGTATGCATATATAGATACACATATACCGCCGATGAATGAATGAATGCAGCTACTAAAAGCTGTACAAATTCACTACAATAAGCAATGATTCATTAAAGCGTTGACTTACTCTCCTAGACTTCGATCAGGAAAGGCAAAGGCAGCATAGGAAGAAAAAAGTAGAATATTTTAAGACAGCATTTGTTAAAAGGAGTATATTCATGTGCATTTTGCAGTCTCTTTATTCCAACATTTCAGTCTGTAGAAAAGGCACAGATAGGCATCTGTAGAAATAGCTGTGTTTAGATGTTTCATAGCTAATGCTTGCTGGGTAATGGACAAATGATTCACAACTCCTCACAAAAAGGGAAAAAGAAGGACTAGCTTGGTAAGCAACGAAGGATAACCATTCCGCAGCTAAAGCGTTTTCATAAAGCTGCTGGTGAATCTGAAACAAAGATTATTTCTACTAATATTCAGCCTATATTTTACCACCTCTCTTCCTCAAGTTTTAATTCCTGCAATTCCATTAGCAGAGCAAGGCTCAAAGCCGAAGAGATTCCACATCTTCAAGTTTTGATTGATATTAATATGCCATGCTCTTCCTGGGTTAAGTTCCTTAATATCAAGTGGAAAGTAGCATCTGAATTAATTTACAAATTCTTACTTTTGGTGAACAACTAGGTTCTAAAATATAGCTTGCAAGTGCTATATAACATATCAGCTGATGTTCTCCTTATGGGCAGTTATGGCCTTCTATAAAAACTGAGCAATACTGGGTTGAGGTGGTCTCAGAAAGCAATCTGCCCATACAATCAAAAGCTTTTTCTTTAAAACAAAACAAAACAAAACAACAACAACCTAAAAATGGATCTGAATGGATGTTGCTGAATTCCAACTTCCATCAGCCCTACCATCCAGCATGGTCAATGATCAGGGATGATGGAAGTTCAGTCCCAGGGGGCCACATGTTTGAGAACCAGTATAGTGATTAGAGCTAGGACCTGGGAGATTTTCAAATCCCTACTCGGCCACGGAGTTCACTGGGTGACCTTGTGCCAATCATATAACCAGGATTCCATGGTGCAGTTGAGATGCATCTGTGCGTGCATGTGAGGATGTGGGGTGGCCACACCCACTGCTGGCATGCAGTCCCCAAAGGTCAATATAACGTATATAGGAGCTCTGTCCTTATGGTGGAAAAGAATAGCTTTATGGGATAGGATGAAAGAGTTTTTACAAAAGGGGCATGAACAACGCTGGCAAAGCAGCAAAGGAAGATCCACTAGAAATCTAGGATTAAAGCTTTGGGGGTTTCTTTTTCTTTTAAAAAAGACCATACCTAATTCAAATTAATTCTTTACAAATTGACAGGACAATATCCATTATTCTGATTACTGTATAAATGCCATAAAGCCATAATGGAACACTGTCTATAAAAAAATATTCATTTTAAGGGAAAAACACCAAACAAGGTCTTTCCTTAAAAATGCACATCTTTAATCACTAGAAAAAATAAGAATACTAGCTAAATGATAAACAAATGTTTCTTTAAAATTGATCACTGCCTCTCCAAATTTCCACAAAATCTGGCTCAGTATTACAGGGTATTTTTTACAAACATCTCATGAGTAAAGTCATTTGTTGACTACCTTAAAGAATAATTAAGGGGCAAAATACACACAAATGTTTGTTATGAAACCCTGACCTTTTTAAAAACAACAACAACAACAAATAAATAAATGAAAAGCAGCAGAATACTACTGTGAGAGAAAGAGACACCCAGGTTGAGGAACAGATGCTTAACCTTTTTCATGTGAGCCATTTTATAACTCAGAATTTTCTTGCTCACTAAAAGGCTTTCAATTTTGAAACACGTCAATTAGGAATCACACACATCAGTGTACTGTGAAGTGTCCCTAAGGTTACACCAAGTCTTTCTTCTACAATTTTCCTACTTCCTTTAACATGGCTCTTGCTGTTTGTGTTTCTATAGAAGGCCCAACTCCTCTGCCCCAAAGCAGTTTGTTTCCTTACATTAAATTTTCTCCCTGGGCTCCAAATGTACTTGAATGTGATTACAAGGTTCCAACTAAGCCATTGTTTTATAGTTTTTAAATGCCAAATTTTAATATGAAATTAGAGAGAATTATACATGTGGAAAACATACTTCCAAGAAATGTTTTGTATATTGCACCAGCTTGATATTTTGCTCTTTTGTTTGCAGAATTAAATGAAGAATGATGCTCATAATTTAGAAGCACAATCAATAATGCTGTCACTGAACAAAATATCACAAGATTGGTTTTTTATTTTATAGCTGCATTCTAATGATATACTTGTAAACAAGTATATCTTACTCCGATTTGTTCTCATGAAAGTTGCAACCACTGCTGAAAATCTAAATAGATTTTAATTACACACACAAAACAGAGCAAAATCTTGAGGTCACCCCTCCTATTCATCCTACTAAGAAACTCGGAATACAGATGTGAATGTATCCATTATATTCATTTATAATTCTTTTTAATTATTAATTTAACTGCTCTTTTATGAAGAAATAAGCCAGTTTAAGTATACTTTAAGAATCTGCCTGACATACAGATGCCAATCAATTATTACAGGTCACTTGTAACAGTACTGTAGTATCTGGTGTATAATCTTAGCAACGACCAGGTTCACAACCTCACCCTTATGTTGCTAATTTTAATTAGCTATTAACTAAATAAATTTAGTGTTCTTTAAAGTGTGTATACATGTTACTAGGATTCGCAATAAAGCTGCCAATGCTATAGTACATAGCTAGGGGAAGGATAGGGACCTGTGACCCTCCAGATATTGTTGGACTACCTCCCATCATAATATTTAACTTTTAATCATTCTGTTGGAAGGTCTTTCTGTATTTTAGGGGTTCTTTCCACTCAAATGTATGGAATCAAATATCTGTGAAGGTTTTGTTTTGTCATTTAAAGGTCTGTGGACTATTAATCAACTTAAATTAAAACAGTTATTTACTTAGCTCAGTCCGTGTTGGGGTGGGGAAACTATTTAGTTCCTCATTAGGCTCAGACTCACGTGCCAAATTTGAAGATAACCAGGACCACTCAGTTCTCAAAATCCCATATGCTGGGTTTCAATGCACCCAAAGAGCCAGCTGGAAGCACCAATCATAGGGTTGGCAAAGCACAGCTTTCTCCCATCCTCCTGAAGAATTTAACAGAATTTAACCCCTGCTTGGCAGCTGTCAAGAGGGAAGTTAAATATTTGTTTGGGCTGCACATCCCTGTTCCCAACAGAGCCATTTGACAGCCCTTCATTTTAAGCAAGATTCCAATGGAAATACCCTCCTGAATAAGAAAGGGGTTTGCGTTGGAACCCCCTGCTTAAACAAAAGGAATAAACCTTCCTTTGAGCAGCGGTTTCCATGTAAACCCTTTCCTGAATCTGGAAAGCGTTTGCATAATATCCTAGAAACTGAACAAGATTTAATCCTTGATCATCAGTTTATGAGCGGGGTTAAATCTTAATACCTTAGGTAAAGGTAAAGGTACCCCTGACCGTTAGGTCCAGACATGGACAACTCTGGGGTTGCGTGCTCATCTCGCTCTATAGGCCGAGGGAGCCGGCGTTTGTCCACAGACAGCTTCTGGGTCATGTGGCCAGCATGACTAAGCCGCTTCTGGCGAACCAGAGCAGCGCATGGAAACGCCGTTTACCTTCCCGCCGGAGTGGTACCTATTTATCTAATTGCACTTTGGCAGGCTTTCGAACTGCTAGGTGGGCAGGAGCTGGACTGAACAACGGGAGCTCACCCCGTTACGGGGATTTGAACCGCTGACCTTCTGATTGGCAAGCCCTAGGCTCAGTGATTTAGACCGCAGCGCCACCCGCGTCCCTTAGATGCATGCGATCTCAGTTGAGCCAAAGCAGAATTTTAACTCCATCCTCATGCCCACCAACTGATGTCATGACTGATGTCAGCTAAGGGCAGGTGGGTGTGGTTTGGGGAAAACAACCTTGTGGGTCCAATTGGACCCCCTGAGATGAGCCTGTGGGACAGCGGTTCCTTTACATGGTAAGAATAAGAGAAAATGAAATTCCAATGTCAAGTATACAAGTTTACGTTTTTTCAACATGAGAGGTGGACATTTGTTAACTTCTCACAAAGATGTAATCTTTATGGTTAAATAAACAGACCATCTGCTTCAAGAATAATTAGTATACTTTTTTGTGCATAGAACCCAAAATACATTTTGGCTGCCTTTAAAATGTGCAGTTAAAAATGGCATTTGTGTAGGATGATTTTCTGGGTAACAAAGCTGGTGGTACACTTCTGAACATCATGGTCATATGGCCTAGTATAGGAGTTCCCAAACTGGAGTCTATGGTTCACCACTGGTCTGCAAGCTTCATCATGTAGTTTGCAGTGTATCTGGGGATTTGTAGTTAAAGATGAAACACAGCACAACTACATTCGTACCTTGGTTCTCAAACACCTTGTGACTCGAACGTTTTGGCTCCCAAACGCCGCAATGTGAGTGTTCCGGTTTGCGAACTTTTTTGGGAAGCTGAACATCTGACGCTGCTTCTGCGGCTTCCACTTGAGTGCAGGAAGCTCCTGCAGCCAATCGGAAGTTGTGCCTTGGTTTTCGAACGTTTTTAGAAGTCAAAAGGACTTTCGGAATGGATTCAGTTTGAGAACCAAGGTACCACTGTATTGTATTAAATTTTGCTGGCTTCTTTTATTTCTTACATTGTAATACAAGAAAATACAATATATAAGAAGTAAAAGAAGCAATAAATTACAATTTTAAAAAGTATACAGCATCCAGGATAGTGCACTGCAAGTGCTACAAAAGACAGAAAATCATTGAGTGGTCTACCAAGACCCTCAGCTATTTTCAAGTGGTCCGAGGGGGCGGGGGTGTGTGAAAGTTGGGGAAACCGCTGGCCTCGTGTATGAAACAGCCTTTCTAAAGTTCCTGGACTAGTTAATCTGTATGATTTCATCAGTGGGCATTTCTGGCTTCTGAGTATTGAGTATGTGTTCTGAATATTAAGTATCTGAAATAGTGCCACTACTGAAAATTGAATCTCCACTGAATTGAACATTATTTTTGAGCAGTACTTAATAAGCAAAGCAAGCACCAGACACAGAAAAAGATCCACTGGGTAACAGACATGGCAGATCCTTATCATAAATCCACATCATACCAACTGTGAACTACATGCACTTATTGAGAGAGAACATTAGGTGCATTCAGTGCTGTATAATTTAGTGCTATGTGAATGAGTCTAATCCTCTTTTTGGGTCCACACATTCCTCCCTCTCCTCCTCTACAGCCAAGAAGAACTACTTTGGAAGCTTTCACTTTGGCTAACTCAGCTTGAATTTCATCCAAACCAGGGATTAAGTTTTTAACATGAAGCATAGTTAGCCAGCATCATAAAACATGGGTTAAAATTGGCTTGCTTTGAAACCACCACAAAACTGAGACAGCACAATTGATCAGGCAATAAAAATGTTGTGAAGGGAGGGGATGAGCACTCCAGGTACTAGAAATGTACTGTATTGTAGGCCCAACATGTTTTTTAAAAAGTCTTCAAGGGCACATTTTATAAACAATTATCACCAGTTTTTCTTGGATGTGAGAACTGTTTATAAAAAAGCATGCCCCTGAAACTATAATTTTCTGAAAGCTTTTGGGCCTACAATAATTTTTCTGAAAGGCATGGGACCTACTGTAAGTAAGATTTTCCTTCCCCTTTTGTTCTTGTTTTTAAAAAAGCCATAGCAATAGACCATTTCCCCTTATGTGGATGAAACAAACAGGGCCTAATAAAAAGCTTTTGAACACCTTTGCCTGCATGACTGGGAGGAGAAAAGGAGGGAAGCACACGAGCCCAGGAGGAAGCTAAGCTCATTCATGTATTACCTGGCAAACCCAAGAGTGAGTGTTAGTTTGGACATCCAAACACTGGCATTATGTACTTTAATGTACATGTAACTGTGCACTTTTAATAAACTCAGATAAGTTCAGCCCCTAACCAATAGTTTGCTTAAGATCCTTACCTCCTTCTGGTCAAGCTGTAATGAAGATTTTATCAAGTCTCTGAGTGCAGTGAGCTGTTTCTTTTCTTCATCTTGTGTCTGCTTTATCTAGAGTAAAATGACCAAACACTACTTCAGTTTTTAAATAGAATTGTAGAATTGGAAGGGACCCCAAGGGTCATCTAGTCCAACCCCCTGCAATGCAGGAATCTCAGCTAAAGCATCCATGACAGATGGCCATCCAACCTCTGCTTCGAAACCACCAAGGAAGGAGAGTCCACCATCTCTCGTGAGAGTCTGTTCCACTGCCAAACAGCCCTTACTGTCAGAAAGCTTTTCTGAATGTTTAGTTGGAATCCCCTTTCTTGCAACTTGAAGCCATTGGTTCGAGTCCTACCCTCCAGAGCAGGAGAAAACAAGCTTGCTCCCTCCTTCATGGGACAACCCTTAAGATATTTGAAGATGGCTATAATATCTCCTCTCAGTCTCCTCTTTTCCAGGTTAAACATACCAAACTCATTCAAGCACTCCTCATAAGGCTTAGTTTTCAGACCTATGATCATCTTGGTTGCCCTCTTCTGCACATGTTCCAGTTTGTCAACATCCATCTTAAATTGTGGTGCCCAGAATTGGACACAGTATGCCAATTGTGGTTTGACTAAGGCAGAATACAGTGGAACTATTACTTCCCTTGATCTGGACATTATACTTCAGTTGATGTAGCTTAGAACATCATATATAATGTGCCTATTATACATATTAATATATCCTAGGTCCAGCTTTTCTTGAAAAGGTCCAAGACACTCCATTTTAAATTCCAAGTAAAAGTGTGTGTTTGCATTGCTTTTGTCTATATGCATGTGTTAAGATTTATTCATTTCTATACTATATTGAAACTAACTGAACCAAGCTACTAAAAGATGGTGCTTTTTCAAACCATTAGTCAGAATATTCTTTTTCAAATATTGTGAGAAGTGGCTCATAATGGTACAAAGGGGAAATTATTTTACTGGACTTCATACTGAAATCATTAACCAATTTATTACATAGTTTTTATTAGGAAAAAATATAGATTGCTTAATCACAAAACTCTAATTAGGGTACATAATAACTAGCCTAATTTAAATGTTTGAAAGGTTGCTGCCTCAAACTAGATTTGTAAAAAACTATTTTGTATATTAAGGTGCCTAAAACTGAAATGCTTTTCCATTTCTTTAGCAAAAATATTTAAAAAACAGTAATCCAAGCAGGCAATATTCCTGTCTTATGAATGACTTACATTATATAAATCAGCAGCCAGTTTTTCAATATATTGTTTTAGTTTATCAGCCGTCTTCAAGCCATCCTGGAAGAAACTACAATGGAAAATGCTTGTGATTATCAGCAAATCAGTACTTTTCCCACTGCCCTTCTGACGTCTATTGACCATTTCTCCCCATCTGCATATCATTTAGCTGTAATAATGAATTCCTTCAGAACCTGACATTTACAGTCTTCTCACAAATATAAGCAGACACTTTATTCAGGGATGCACTGATTTTGGTCATTAAGAAGCATAACAGATGTGTGAGCCCACTGGACTGTATTCAACACTGCTGTTCCACTCTCGTAGACTTCTTGCTTGCACAATGAAACTTCCTCTTCTCCTCTGCAGCCCTCCCCTCGCCCCACCCCCCAAAAATCTGTTCTGGGGTTGGAAGAACCTCTGAAACAGATTTTGAGGCAGGTATCGTAGAGGAAAGGGGCAGTCTCATTGCACAAGCAGAACATATGCAGCATTCGATACAACCTACTGGAAATATGTTCATGCAGGAATACAACAAAGATTGAATCTTGCTGAATAGTTTCACCTACTGGCCAATTTTCAGCCCTTTAAAAATCAGCAATCAACTGATGAACTTGAGGGCTTCTGCATTCATGCAAAGCTCTGTTGTTCCCATCGCCACATGGAAGTAAACACATGTCAAAGGACTGGAATCTTGGGGCAAAACATCCACTGAAAAGACCTCAGACAGTTCTACGCATCAGCTCACAACCTTCTGAAAGTCAGGCTGCAAGGAATATTGGTTTCTAAATGCCAAAAGAGGTAAAACACACACACACACACACACACACACACACACACCCTGTTACAAAGCCAGATTTTTTCCTAAGCTGCCCTTTTCCCTCTTTCTGGAAAAATTCCATCCACAGAGATGCCAAATGTTCTGCTGACAGGCCAAATTTTAAAACTAATTTATATCCCAGTTGAAAGGGTAATAAAATTTGGACTTCCATGTGGTAATAGTAAGAACTGAGCACACTTATTACAAAGGGTGGCTTGAACTGCAGTAGAAATAATTTTATTTATTACGGAGAAAAATAAAATCTTGCAAATCTACTATAAAATAGCAACAGAAAACACCAAAGCAAGTCAGAAAAGTAAGATCGGTTTTAGCTAAATAATTATACTTACTTGCACTGTGCGTGATAATACTTAATAAGATTCTGTAGAAGGTCCACACCTTTTTTTGTCTTGATTTCATTAACCTTAATGAGATACTGTAGAAAGAAAAACCAAAGCTCAGTAGATAATTATATATTGGGGCTTCAGCTGTGCTCAAATAAAAGCACTATTTCAGATCTGTTTAACAAATTCAGCAATTATCTTGGAGGTTGCCTTGCAGTTGACATCTGAAACCACTCCACCAATACAGTGATTAAGATTTTAGTGTATACAAAATAGATCAGTATGGCATAGGAAACTTAAAATTTATTTAGAAGTAATTAAAAACAAACACCATGATAAACAGATGGTCCCCACCCCCAAATTGTTTGAAGCTGTTGGTTTCCTCTTCCTCTCCACAATTCCTAACCCATTCTTAAAACTGAATGGTGCCTTAAGTGTGAATTAGCCCTGAAAGTCAACATGGAATTGGCTAGATGAAGCTTTATGTGACGTTCAGATTAATAGGAAAAGAAAATTTGCTATGCCACTGAGTTGTCCAATGTACTATTTCTTACCAAGCAACATTTTGTAACAGGACTTTTAGAATATTTCAGTAGAATTTTGGATAAAAACATTTCAAACAATTTGTTACTTACTTCACACATCTGGAGCTGAAATAGCCTTCTTTCTTTCTCCATTTCTTCTGCTATCTCAGCTCCAGTTATCTCAGTTCGTATCATCCCATGCTGTTTTGCATGTTCTCTTTTTTCCTTTTCGATTTTTGTGCTGAAATTTCAAAAGCATACATTCAATAAACATTGTCACTTCTTACTTTTCCTGCACAGTCTATCAATTTTTAAATACTCTTTTCTTTTTTCAAAAAGTGAGAGGCAGAAATTAACACTCAAAACGGATGAAGTACATGCTGCACTTAAAAAACAAAAATAAATCAGACAGCTGTCTGAAGCATGTAGAAAGGAAATTTAACCAGTGTTCAATTCACTTAGCACAACTGTCACTAATATTATAGAGGTGATCTTGAATGGCTGCAAATCCTGTTTTCTTATCCTCTGTATATGACTCCACCTTTCAAAAGTGTTAATAAACACATCTTTTTCATTTTCTTTTTGCTTAATTATTATTTCTGTTACATGAGTCATGGGATGGAAGCCAAAGTAAACAAGAAGCATACAGAATAAACCAGAAAGTGAAAAACAGAAACCAAACTTTGCCATAACAACATCCTTCAACTACTACTGATATTCTTCGTAGTTTATTTCTATCCACATTCCACCTTTATACGTTCAGCACTCAGTTTCAAACATTGCATTTTGCTCAACATATTGATCCATTTCTCCAGTTTTACAGCAATACTGTATGGATGCAGCCAGCAACTCACCAAAGTCTATCAAAGACCTACAAGTCTCTGCATTGCTGAATTCCTTCAAGTGTAAGTTGTTAGATCAGCTGCTACTTTTACAAATTAATGAATTGTTCCTCAGAACTAGAGATTGCTGCTGTATCATTTCTTTTCCAAGTATTACAAATACACAAAGCAAATGCACAAAACATATATTGGAGTCCAACTGAAATCCACCAAAACCAAATGAAACTGGGTTATACGAAGTTCCTGACCGTAATCTTCCATCGTAATCTTTTCAGGCAGTGAAATATCAAATCTGTTAACAATTATGCTAATTACAAATAAAATTATATATCTATTGTTGGAAACAGTAGATTTTTTTAAAAAAAATGAATTATTTGATTACATATTTATTTTCCCATAAAGAGTTGACACCATGTGTAATTCCCCTCCTCCAAAGAAAATCACAAATCAACACAATAATCCTGTGAAATATGATGGCTTGAGTGTGTGTGACTGGCCTAGCATCATCTAAGCAATATTGTAACCGAGCAAGAATTTTGAGTTTGGGTCTCCCTAGTCTTAATTCAACATTCAATGAATGTGACAATGGTATTTCCCACCAAAGATCGTTTTAAGCTCTGTTTCGAGAGGACTGCATTTATACCAAATTGCCAGTGGGTGATCTGCTTGCCCCCATTCCTAACTGGGTAAGGTATCATTCCTGTCCTTGCTAACAAATGGGCCCCATAAAAAAAGAATTCAGTGGCTGAATTCTGACATAATAATATCTGAATGAATCTCATGCTTAGCCAATTCCCCACACTACTCCAGTGCAGCAAAATAAATGAAAAAGGAAGGAAGGAAGAACATCCATCCTTTTTCAACTAACTGCAGTTTGTCTTTATGTATGAACCAAAGCTTTAACTAAGACTTGCCTGAATAAGCCAGCTTCAAACGATAGTTTACAAACCTTGCTGGTATGGACAAGCTATAGCTTAAAGTGCAGTTTTCCTGATTCAGGCATAACAAATCATTGTAAGCTGAAAGCAGAAGCAAATTCATCCCATTTCCTTATGCTTACACTACAAGAAGAAGACAGAGGTGTGGCGCACACATAATGCTAAGCCACAGTGTGAATGAGGCCAGTGGCATTCTTTTAATATTTGTTATCGCATGCATATTCACTAAACGAGGAATATACTATAGTAAACCAGGTTTGTCAATCCACAAGAACATATTCCCGAGCATCGCTGAAATGCGTAAGTTTACTATGTGCCTATTAAATAATTCCATATCATTCATTGACACTGAAGAAAGTGACAGACATCCCCAGAAAAGCTCAAGGCTTGAAAGAAATGATTAGGTCACACACTTAACGCTGCTCAAATGTTTACCCAGAGTGAACAATACTTACAATTTGGTCTCATAATCCTTCCAGGCTTTGTCAAAAGGCTTTTTAAGATCCTTAGGAAAGAGAAAATGCACTTAAAATAAGTTTATGACACTGCTATGTTAAAATGTATATACTTAAGATATTCTTTCAAGATTATAATTTACTTTTTTAAAAAGAAAGAAAGGCTTGTCTTTTTATAACTTTAAGAATTTCTTTCCCATGGATCTTAAGGCACATATATCTCAAGCTTTGAAGAAGGAGCATGAAATGTAAAGCATGCAATTACAGCTGATTCTACAGAATTTTATGCAGATATGATGTCACCACAAGAACACTGATGGGAAAGCAGCAAAAGCCCATGCAACAAAGTCAGCAATACTATTATAGTTCTCAAGCAAAAAACTTACCCCTTTGACACCTTTCAAATCTCCTTTTAAGAGGGAATCCAATGTGAAGATGACATTGTGGCTCAATCCTTGAAGCTAAGAAGAAAAAGCAGTGTTATTCAATTTTTAAAAGTATGAGCTTAAAGTGAGCTACAAATATCCATTAATGTCTTGTTTCTACTAATGTGGCATTTACACCTATTGCAAAAGTTTAGATTATTGTTTGAAATAAGCCCTTTATCAAGCTTCGTATCATCAGGGTCCTCAAAGGGAAACTATACCAATGCATGAAACCAGGAAAAAAATCCAACAGCTTTGTAAAAAGTCATTTTGTTCTTGAAAATGGCTCAAAGTGTTTTGAGCTTTACTGCTCTCTCTCTCTCTCTCTCTCTCTCTCTCTCTTTTAGAACAAGAAAGTTTTCCTTTTTAGAGGAAGAACAGGTTCTCTTTTTACACTGCGGGTTGGAAGGAATGTCAGGTACCATCCAAATAGATCTATTTAAAGGTTATTCTTGAAGAAGAGTCATAAAGCACATAAGCCTGAGGCTTGGCTAATGATGAAGCATAAACCATATTGTTCTCTCATTAGGAGAGTAAAGTGCGAACAGATCTAAGCTTTGCAAAGACAAAAAAAGAGAAACAAAACACAAGACACCTTTCAGCTCTCTATTCTGCAATATGCTCCAAAAAATAGCATACTAAGGTGTCCATTAAAAATCATATACAATGGGCTAGAACCATAGGCATGTCCATGATTTCTGTCAACTCTACACTCTAGCCTCTATTCAATATCCGATGCCATTCTCAAACATTTCTCCAACAATCAGGAACAGCTTTTTTGGGGGTGGAGAGGAGGCAGCTGAGCTCTGTTCCATGAGCAATCATCACAATCCACTCTAGTATTGTAAATAATTCCCTGTTAAATGTGTTTTTAAAAAGCACTAAAAATGAAGTAAGACCTTTTAAGGTTTATGACTATTTCTTTAGTGTTACAAAGCAGTTTGAATAAATCAGAAACATACAATGATGACATTGTATTGGTCTATGAGCTCTTAATGGTTTAATTAAGTAGCTCCTTTACTGTTCCATTCAAGCACAGACTGCATTGAATGCCACCCCTGCAGCACACGTTTAAAACATTCCTTGTCATTTGCAGAGCTAGGAAAATCTCACGCCTAAAAATATGGTGCGTTGCTGTTGTTGTTTAGTCATTTAGTCGTGTCCGACTCTTCATGACCCCATGGACCAGAGCATGCCAGGCACTCCTGTCTTCCACTGCCTCCCGCAGTTTGGTCAAACTCATGTTGGTAGCTTCAAGAACACTGTCCAACCATCTCGTCCTTTGTCGTCCCCTTCTTCTTGTGCCCTCCATCTTTCCCAACATCAGGGTCTTTTCCAGGGAGTCTTTTCTTCTCATGAGGTGGCCAAAGTATTGGAGCCTCAGCTTCAGGCTCTGTCCTTCCAGTGAACACTCAGGGCTGATTTCCTTCAGAATGGATAGGTCTGATCTTCTTGCAGAGTCTCCTCCAGCACCATAATTCACCATAATTCAAAAATATGGTGTAGTATCGATTAAATGATATATTCTCCCTGTCTTTATCTGCAGCTAGAACCAAACACATGCTGCTGCCTACAGAAAATTTGAAAAGTTTTTCTAGAGCGGACAATTTGTTACATAAATGAAAGCAAAGCAAATACTTGTTTAAAATGTAAATATTATGAAGAAACAAAACATTAGAAACTCCTTACCAGATTTTTCAGGAGTGTTGATAATTCTTTAGTCAATGTAGAAAACTTTACAAAAGCAGTGCCCAGATCTGGATTATCTCTACTTAAGAAATTACTCCCAAATTTATCTAGTACTTGTGCATAGTTCTCTTCATTTTGGACATGTTCTGAGAGGGAAAAAAATACAGAAATGTGTTTTTTTCCTACGAATGAGAAAAAATATTAACACTAACAATAACATTAAGAAAAACAACTTTAAATCGGCCTCTTGCTTGTAGCATTATTAAAGTTTTGATAGCAAGATTACCACTCTGAATAATATTTCAGTGAGAGAGATGCCTATTTTCCTGTTAGTCAGTCCTTTGGTCCTTAAACAAGTGCTGGAGTTCACCTAGCTAATTTCAGAACAAGAATTTGAAAAATGGCTAAAATGTAAGAATTTTGTGTAAGAAGCCGCACCACTGCTACAACCACAGGAATTGCTTGTCATAAAGGTTTTAATGTGACTGGACTAAGCATCACAGTGCATTTATATAGTCAGGTCATCCGAAGATGTCTGCAACTACTGTGTTTTGATACCACAAAAAAAATGTGAACATCCCCCTGTGGCTAAATGGCTTTACAGAATGTGGCAGAAGTTTGGTATTTGTGGCCAGTGACTGATGGTTAACAGGAAGAGTGGTGAGCTTCTTGGCTATGCCTGGAACAGCTGACAGCATGACTTTAAGATACAAAACATAAACACAAAAACACTAATCAAATCCGCCTTTGGACTGTCGTAAGTGGCAACTAAACTGTATTACACGATGATGGGTAGGCACTTCTTTAAGCTCTTAACATACTGATAATGACACAAGTGTGTCATAGTGGCAGCACCATTGCTTATCAGAGAAAAGAGAGTGGGCTTGGTAGGATGTAAACGTATTTGGTGTTCCAAATATACACGCTCAATTTGCTCATTAAAATCCTGAGCCATGAGGAAAAGGAACAGCAACTGAGACACATCAAAATGTTGTGAACTTTCTTTCTTTCTTTTTAAAGATGACTATAGACCAAAATATGTGAAGATGGCATAGGCACACATTACGTTTAAAAGAGACCACTTGATTTAAATACTTCATTTAGCAGTTATTTTCTTTGCAGGTCATACTTTTATTAAATATATTCTAGGAAAGTCATCTATTTCCTGTTCACTTTGCACTGACAAGAACCTAGTCAAAATAAATAATGCTTAACTGATTAATGGAATCCTGAATCACACTCGCCTCATTCACATGCATTTTTTAGGACAGGAAAAAGTACCGGGGGCGGGGGGCAGACAGGAAGTGACGGAAGTCTAAAATCATGAGTACAGAAAGAAAAGTACTCTCAAAATTCAAACTCAACAGTCCGCCAATGAACTAAGAAATATCAATCACGATACAGCCAAGAGGAAACACTTCTTTTTGAACAGAATAATCTTTATGATATTGTGTTTGTTTTGACAGCCAAATATTGTTCTGAGCAACAGATTATGCTTTTTTTGGGGGGGGGGGTTGAAATCTCACAAAAAATTATATATACCGACGTGCATTGTTACTTCAACCTGCAAAACAATTAAAGCTGTGATAAATGGAACTGGAAAACTCTAGTTCAGAAAAAAAAAATACAAAGCTCCATTAAATCGCTAGTGCCTTTCAACTGGATTTTTTTATCCATAGGCATTTTTTATCCATAGACAGCCATTTCTTGAATCTTAAAAAGAGTAAAATTGCAAAAACTATTAACAGTGAGTAACTCTTTATTATGATTAAGAAAAATAAAGCTTACCTTGCCCAGAATTATATATAGATTTTACAGATTTTTTAACTTTTTGTAGTGCAGTTCGGTCCTGATCTAACGCCTAGAGACAGAAAAAGAAAGACCATGTCAAAGGCAAGCTACTTCTATTTTGAATTGTACATCTGAACCTGAACATGAGGCTCTTGTAAGCAAATACCGAGTAATGTCAGGAGCTGCCAGCACCGTATAGTAGCGGCATTGTTATTACCCTCTAGGGAGGTCTTCAGTCACTCAAGTCACTTCAAGTCAATTAAAGAACTCTGAACTAAAGAGCTCCTGAGGCAAAAAAGCATCTTGAAAATAGTTTGGCAGACCTAGGAGGTAGTGCTATATGGTCAGCTTGAAATCAAACAAATATACTGAAGTTTATAGTAGTTTCACTATTATCTCAGTTGAAATTCCACAGTTTTAAGTGTCATATTTTAAGTGTCATGCATTTCTCGGACTTCAGCTACTAAAAAGTAGCTCTACAAAAGCAGAGTAACAAGCAAAACAAACGTAAGGGTCAGGTCATACATAAATATTTTTCTTCTGTATTTCATCCTACAGAATACTAGGCATGTCTACCTGGAAGTAAACACCACTGTGTTCAGTGGGATTTACACCATAGTAAATGTGCTTGGGAGAAATGTGCAGCTTTAGCATAGGATAAACAAATATAAAACACTAAATTCCAAGACGTACTAGAAAAAATGTACATATAATAAGTTAACAAATATTAAGTGGCAAATAAATTATGGCATCTATTTCGCAAAGCCCTATGAATGATTTAAAAAATTCTGTTTTTAAAATCACAATTTAGCAGCATCCAAGACAGAAAGAAGAATTATCATTATTTATGGAAGAATATCAATGCATACAAAATAATATAGAACAGGTATTTATCAAAGTAGCTTTGGTTTCTCTCTACGAGTCTTCCATTTTTGCTGGTTCTTGAAACAAAATAGGGTATCTGATGTCTTAGGATATAGTAATGTGATAGACAGCCTTTCACCTCTAGGTCACCAAACTAATCTTGCTCAGATCAACAACAATTCACAAATGTTACCATCTGCTGGGTGTCTGGTGTCTGAGGTGAAGTGACTTAACACTTTCAGTTCATTTCTACCAGTGGTAAAAGTAACCAAGAATGAAAAAGGCATCTTAATGGTGGCTGAATGTTACTGACCATAGATACGGGTTATGATTGATACTTATAGAATGAAAATTAAATGAGGTTTGCCAACTTGTTTGTTTGTTTGTTTGCTGAAGGATCCCAAGGCACTGTAAAAACACACACACTGCTAAGATTATATATTAAAAATACAAAACAATTACAATCAGAATTAACCATATCAGTAATTAGATTTATAAAAGGTGCCTGAAATTATCCGTCTCCCCTCTCTCAGGAAGAAAAACTAAAATATACTAATGAAAATTGCCAAAATGTGTTTTGCTTCCTTCTTTCACATATTTCTTTATTGAGTTTAAGTCTGAAATACCGACAACAGAGAGAGGGGGGGACAACAGAGAGAGAGGGAGACAGAGGAGAGAGATCGCTTGGGCCCTTTGGTCTGATAAAGGTCAACACTCGATCTTGGGCATTCCCTGTTCTGGTGGCTATGTAATTCTTGGGTTGGTATGGGGGGGGGGGAGAGAGAGAGAAACATGTAGGGATTTTCTGGAGGCTTAGATGAGAGCTGTGAGTTCATGTAAGCATTTTGCTTTGCACTCACCATGCACCCCAAAATGTCATTTTCAATATGGAAACTGCTGTGCAGTGAAATGTACAGTGGTACCTTGGTTTGCAACTGCTTTGGATTACAACCATTTTGGATTACAACCAAATCAAACCCGGAAGTGCGTGTCCCTTTTTTCGGATTACAACCTATTGGGGGGGGGGCCATTGGCGAAAGCGCGCCTTGAGTTACAACCTGTTTAGGTTTACAACCGGACCTCCGGAACTGATTATGGTTGTAAGCCAAGTTACCACTGTATTGCATTTTAAATTAAACTCCCAAGAGATTTTGAGGCTCAACAGAGAAAGAGAGAGATGCACTAAATCATCAGCATACATCTAAATTAAAATCTTTCTGTTCCTAATTACTAGGGAGGGGGAGTCTGCATTGGCATCAAATCATCAATATAAAAGTTAAAAGGAGTGGGATCCAGAATGCAACCCGGTTTCACTCCTTAAAACATTTTAAAAGCATCAGTCATACCACCATTTAAACCAACTCTGACTCTCATTTCTGTGTTATTTTATTGATATTATTGCTACAAGATTGTCATGGCCTTTGGCTAGAACAATAAACCTGTGAACTGGCGGAAAAATAAACTAAACTAAAAAAAAAAAAAAGCCTGAATACATCATTTCCACAAGAAAAACTGAAAACTTTCCTTGTTAGTGATTTTTATTTTTTAAAAAATAATAATGTAAAAAACGGTTGTCTAAAAGTACATAAAAAACAGGCATTCAAACAAATAAAAACAGAGCCTGACTTTATGGGTCAGGGAGACCTGGGTAAAAAAAAGATGGCTCTACAAGATGCCTGAAACAACTGATTTAGCAATGAGGTTTGTTAAACTGACAACATAGGGGAATTTCCAGGACCCAGAAGGAAGCTTTGATTTCTTTTTGAAGCACATTTTCCTTTTTACAGAGAGTTGTGTCTCAGCTGGTATACAGCAAATCATTTTTTCCCTGTTCACCACATGAGGAGATACCATTCCTGTGGAAGACAATCCCATTATACATCGTTGTAAGGGTTAGCACAGATTGTACTGTGTGACTAAAGTAGGGTAGGATGTTTGAGGAATTTGATATTTGTGAATTCTAATAAAAAGCTGACCTGATCTGCCCCTTCTAACCAATGTGTGTATCCATCCACCAGCTCTTACACTTCTCAAATGTTCTGACAGTACAGCTCAGGAACTGTATAAATACTTTTTCAATGCTTATTTTGAGGGGAAATGCATTATAAAATAAATATTAAAGTATGTATATAAATACAAATATTCTTTCCTTCTTTTTTTAATCCACATGAAAAATACAGAACTGTGATGGAAGAGGATTACGGATGAAAAATGCAGAAGAGGCATAGAGATTGCACTGTATCCACCTATATTTTACTCAGAGTAGACAAATTAAATCTAATGGACCAAAGTTGGTCATGTCCATTAATATGTATGGATTTATTCCGAGAATGACTAACACTGAATACAAGCCAATGTGTGTGTGTCAAATGACATCAGGCGCTCAGGTGACAATCTCTGCATCTCAAACTCACAAGTATCTCAGCAAAATATGAAACAGAAATGAGTGATATACTCTCTCCTGTCTATCAGTACATATACATATATATGCAGCAAAGACAGAAAGAGAACAAACTATAATCTATTTCTAAAAGTACTTACTAGCAGCTGGCAAAGTAGCTATAGCAAGAGTACTATTGATATTTAAGTCCAAGTCCTAGTAATTTCTGAAGCAGACCCCGAAAACACAATGGCAGGAAGATTCTGGCTATAGTCAATCCCCTTAAGATAGATATCTTGTCTTGTTGCAGTTATCTTTACACAAGGCCCAACATTGATGCCAAAATCCAGCATCGCCTGAGCTCTGCAAGTGCGGCTTTCTCCCAATTGAAGCGCAGAGTGTTTGAGGAATGGGGCATTCGCAGGGAAACCAAAATGCTTGTTTACAAAGCTATTGTACTACCAACCTTACTATATGCTTGTGAAACATGGAGCACTTATAAACGCCATCTCTAACTCCTCGAAATATTCCATCAACAGTGTCTCCAAAAAATTTTGCACATCACTTGGGAAGACAGGCAAACTAATATCAGTGTACTGGAAGAAGCAAAGATCACCAGCGTTGAAGCAATGATTCTTCAACATCAACTCTGTTGGACTGGTCATGTTGTGCAGATGCCTGATGATCGTCTTCCAAAGCAACTATTCTATTCCCAACTTGGAAAGTGTAATGCTGGTGGTCAACAAAAGAGGTTTAAAGACTCTCTCAAGGCAAATATATAAAAAAAAGTAGTATAAACACTGACAACTGGGAAACACTGGCCTTCGAGTGTTCCAGTTGGAGAACAGCCTTTTTCAAAGGTGTCATGGGCTTTGAAGACACTTGAACTCAGGACGCTAGGGAGAAACGTGCTAAGAGGAAGGCACGCTTGGCAAATCCACACCATGATCAACTACCACCCTTCCACTGTGGAAGAATGTTTGGATCCAGAATTAACCTCCACAATCACTTACGGACTCATTGTTAAAACCGTGTTTATGGAAGACAATCTTACTCGGCTGCAAGTGATCCCCAAAGAAGAAGATATTGCAAGGCTGGAATGACAAACATTCACCATCTAGTACCCAGTGGTCTGAAGTTCTCACTGCCCTTTCTACATTTGTACACATGACTTATAAACAGCAATCTCGTTTAGATACCTATTTGGACATATGGACTGCTTATCTTATTACTGGAATAACATTTTTATTGTTCATGTCAGCTGGGGATGTGGGTTACCCCCCACTTTCTGTGTTATATTTGCAAATAAAAATCCTATGCAAACATTTGATGGATTAGTCTCCCTTTAACTTGCATCAATCACATTTTCTGTAATAGCAGAGTACTTAGTAATTAAAAGTTTTATTTTCCCCAAACCACTGATTTTAAATACATGATTACTGCTGTCTCTGCAAGAACAGCTGATTTCCTTCGCTCTAGAACAAAGCATCACTTTTCTTAGTTACAACCTTATCTAGCAAACTGAACACAGAATAGAGCCAAAGATAATAAGAAGATTGAGTTAATGGCCAGATAGAAGCAGCAAGTGGAATTAATCCTCCCCTTTTATCTCAGGGCTAAGGTTTTGCACTGCTCACATAGAAATTACTAAACCCTGGTTTAATACGTATTTCTAAACATCAGCTACCTAGCTCAGAGCAGCTAAAGTTTGTTCTCTGCTTACCTCTCACAGTGTGGTTGGTGGGGGGGAGCACAAGCAGTGGTTCACATGCAACACTTAGCCAGCCACTTCACCGCTTGCTTCCCTACTCTAGCAGAGGAGAAATGAAACAGGAACGACATGAGCTGCATACACCAGCTCACAGTCCATTCACAGGCTGATTTCCCTAACTATGGCTATGGTCAACATGACGTTAGTACATGGCCACTGTAGCAGGCTTCAAATTCAACATGATATGGAATATCCAGAATTTGAAGTGTAAAACTTTTAGCCAAAAAGCAAAGAAGTGTGTCTGCAGCTAAGGAATAGTACCTAACAGTTTAAGAAAGCACGTAACAGTACACCAAAAGTGGTAGATTACTCCCCGACTCCCACCCCCAAACACGTGAAAATGCTTTCAGCTGTATTTTGCCTATGGATTTTCGATAATCACAGAACTAAATGAATCATTTTCTTTGCAATTGTGAAGAAAAAGAAGGAAAACTTATTGCTACCTGTTACAAAAGGAATTATCAAGTTTTAAAGGGCAACTGAGTGCTTCTCTTAATTCTCTTTAAATGCCTATTTGAAAATCTAAAATCAGGTTATTCTCTATTAACTCATGCCGACATTAGCATATATTAATCTTGACAATTCAAATATACAGCATCACATTTCATTAAAACGTCAATGCAATTCAAAAATTAAGAATAATATACCAGTTATAGGTCCACTTATGTTTTTTAATGCAATTATTCTTATTGCACACTGATGCAGGTACAGCAGCTATTGTTTCATGTGCATAGCACCACAACAGACCACAGGCATATTAATTCTGGACTTTCTGCTACTCCCCTAGGGAAGTGACTCACGATCTGCTTATGCATCTGCTTATACTAGCCATTCATGCCAAGTATAAGCTCTGTGCATGGTGGGGCTCAAGCCACTTGCTGCCTCATTAGAGAGAAGCAGGAACTTACGAGATGTGAGGGTGTATGTGGAAATATTGTGGGCTGCCCAAGTCTTCCCTGCTCTTCTTTCTTCACTCATTAACCTCGTTTGTGTGGGCCACAGTTACTGTGAAGTTGTTACCATTAAGTTGAAATAACAGGGAAAAAGGGGAAATAAACTGTCCATACTTGCTACTTTGGAATCATATGGCAGCAACAGTCCTTATGAATAAGGCTATCAATGAATACCAACCACAACAGCTATGTTCCTAGAATCATACAGTTGGAATAGACTACAAGGATCATTTAGTCCAACTCCCTGCAATGTTGCACCCCCATTGCCAGCTGCCTATACCAAAACAAGCTTCTCAATTTATTTATGAGTTAGTTTATTTCTTCATTGTACACTTATATTGTTAAAACATTCATCAGTTTATTTCACTCGATATTGGATTGGAAGATTCTGAGCCAAGCAAAATGCATAGGAACAATCTGCTCAGCAAACTCACAGACTGCACTCCTGGGTCCAGTAGTAGTAATTTCAAGTAATTTCAAATGTTGAAAAATTCACAACTTTTCCAATATGAGGTAAGAGTATTGCTTATTTAGCAACCTAATAAATGCATTAGCACTGCTGTTATGATTAACACACTTATCTTTGCTTGACAAACTTTGCATATGAACTTCTATAACAAAATCTTAGATATTTGTGTTAAAACAAAATATTTTAGCATCAACATTTATGAGGAGCCTTCTCTCCTCCTCCTCCTCCTCCAGTGTGCTTGCAAGGAGAATGGAAGCATTTGCTTTCGTTTTCAAATGAAGTTTGTCCCACTTTGGATGAAATTGCAAACTCTGATTAGTTTGCACTTGCCCAAACAAGCCAGAATGTTGTTTTTTACTTGGACAAACCATAACGTAAACCAACCACCATTAGTTCTTGTTTAAACAAAACTATCTGTTAGTTGAAAATATTAATAGATGCTTCGTTGCATGTAGAAAAAGAAGACTAATTTCCTTCTTTGTGGTCACACTGATGAAGGGAAGGGAGGAGCATGCTTGTATACAAAGCACAAAACATTCAAAACAAGGCAGAGACTAATAAACAAAATAAAGCTATGAAGTCTTCACCCACTAGCTGTAACTATTTAAAACTCCTGAAGACAACACCCCAGTTTCAAATGCTGGTTAAGATAAACATTAGTTAGTGCTGGTTGTGTAATAGCTGTAGAGTCTGGTAGTAGTAGGAGTCCATGCTTAACAGAGAAGTAATTGGTAAATGTGCACATGATTCCATAACCCCATAACCATTTTTAAGAGATATACCACATTAAGTCTGCATCAGCCTAAAAAGGCAGGCAACATGGAGAAAAATTAGTCTTTCCCCTCAGAACAGCAACTGTTGTGTAGTATGAAGAAAGCATAATTCCTCTTGAAATGAATTAAAAATCAATTTATTTTTGTCTCCAATTAACGGGTTTTTACAATATTTGTTTGACCAGAAGTAACACCAGGACCAAAATAAATAAATAATTATGATCCATTCGTGACATCACCTTCAATGTTCTTAAAAGAACTATACAGCCTGATCTTAAGTAAATTTACTCAATACAGTCCCAGGTAAGCGTGCGTAAGATTGCAAATTTAGCGTGGGAAAGCTTACTAAAGCAGTTTGGGTGGAACCCAGACTCAGAAGGACAGTAAAATTCCAGATGTGGGTGGCGTGGGTGAAAACAGGAGTTGTTCTCAAAAAGGTCATCTGGGGTTTGTACTTTAGTGAAACGGATTACTTGGCATGTGGCAATGTATTCAGCTTGAAAATGGAAGTTCAAGCACCCTCTGGGATTTATTTTTAACTATAGCATGACTTAGCATTTCCCCCTTCTATTTGTTGCCCTTATGAATCATTTTCCTTTAAAAGTGCAGTTAAACTCAACTTCATTTTGAAACAAGGTCTTTTCCCTCTCCAACAGTAGCTGACTGTTCAGCTCATACTTGACCACAAGCGGTGGAATAATGAAAGGCTGCTACTGGGAGAGTACAGTAGAAGAAGATGCAAACTCTAGCTGAGTTTCATGAAATTCATACACTACTCTGTTTCTTTATGTTCCCGTTACCTCAAATCACTGGCTCAACCAGATGGAAACATCAGAGGTTTGGGCTGGAGAGCGATATTGAAAGAGATATATTCAGGTGTTGCTTACTTTCTCTTCTACATCTACAGACTTATAAAAAAACAACAACCTCACATCAAACTGATTCCCAAAATACAATTTTCTGGATATTGGTTTTTTAAACCAGCAGTTATAATCAGAAAAATAAATAGCTGAATGTAATAAGTTGTATTTAAGGCTCAGTGATTCTTCAGTATAAAAATAGCCATTTCTACTATGGGTCTGCTATAAAGCAAGCTCTATCTACAGGAATAGCACTATAGTCACTGAATAATCACGAATGCTATTATTCTTGAGTAAGATCAATGTGGAGTTTCCATCTGTGAAATAATGCAACATGCACTGTGCTACATAACCATCATGGAATTACTATGAGGAGTCAAACATAAACTAGATTATTGTAAGAAGCAAAAATCAAAGAGACTCTTAATCCAGAATGAGCCTCAAAATCAATGTACAGCAGCAGTGCTGGAAATCCACCCTTGTTGGATTCTCTATCTTGTTTCCAACACCATAGCATAATTAATCAGCAGAGTGGCAGTTGGAACATCTGAGGACCTGGGACAGGCTTCTAATACCTTTATTCTGCCAGCATCTCTTACAAATGACACCAGAAGACTGTCCACTTTCACAACACTGATTCAAATGGAAGAAGAATTCATTTAGTCTGCTTTTTTTCAGAAGACTGACCCAATCTAATGCTGCTGAACTTGCCTGCAGACTAGAACACCACTCCCAATCGGATTACATGCTTATCTAGATTCTGTGATACATTCTCACTGTGCGGAAAAATGTACATTAAAAAAAAAAAGTTTATGTAAACATTCACAAATTTGTTTGTATTTTACATACAAAATGGGCACAATTTAAATGCAGGTTTGGAGAGGGAGCGTTCTTTCAAAAAAGTCCACACAATATGTGATGGGCCTATGACTGAGCACTACCAAATTTGAACAGGGATAAATTTGGCTGCTCAGTCCATCTCTAATTACAGGCAGGCTTTTGTTTTACTGCTTTATCCCAGTCAAATTGTGTCAGTTTTGCTATTCACTCAGATTCACTAACAATGGGAGCTTGCTGATTGGAAGGTCAGCGGTTCGAATCCGCACGATGGGGTGAGCTCCCATTGCTCTTTCGCAGCTTCTGCCAACCTAGCAGTTTGAAAGCATACCAGTACAAGTAGATAAATAGGTACCGCTGCGGCAGGAAGGTGAACGGCATTTCTGTGCACTCTGGTTTCCGTCACAGTGTTCCGTTGCGCCAGAAGCGGTTTAGTCATGCTGGACACATGACTCAGAAAGCTGTCTGTGGACAAACACTGACTCCCTTGGCCTGAAGCAAGACGAGCACCGCACCCCATAGTTTCCTTTGGCTGGACTTAATCATCCAGGGGTCCTTTACCTTACTGCACAATAGGTCTCCAACATTAACACATCCATTAGCAGGGTGGAAGCCCCCTGAATAAAAATCACTAAACTTATGAAGTACTGATGTTCATATTCTTATTCTGCATTTAGTTTCAATGCGTACAATACAATGACACTTACTACTGATATTTATTCAAAAGCATTAATTACACCTAAGAGTAACTTGTGCTGAAGCTCTCCAGTGGTATTACATTAACCTTACTGCACACGTTCTAGTACACAGAGAATGCATTACTTTTAAATCTAACAACCTTGTTCATCGCCATAAAAATATTCATTCAACTCACTACCGAGTGTTTATTTTATTGCTATGATTGCAGAAGATGTCACTTTTTAGAATGGGGTGGGTTACACGTTGCCCTCGGCTTAATGTCTTGCAGGTGTGGGGGCAGGAGGGGCAGCCAACATAGATGGATCAGTGGAGGGAGCAGCAATCTCCAATGAGAAAAGCCTTCTGCCACCAATCGGTTTAAGTATCTGGTGAGAGTAATCTCCTTTCCTGACAGCCCACTGAGCAAGGAAGGAGTGGGGGGGGGGGGTCCCAATTTTGACTCCACAGCTTGCATGCAGTCCAACAAAGAAAAATGCTTCCCTGTGTTAGAATATGGAATGCAGAAATTGTTGTATCATAAATACAAAGTAAGTTTGGGGAGGCATTATACTGACACTCAATTCTCAAGCATGCATAAGCAGTTTAACTCTTCCCCTTTCTTTCACTTTTCAGTTGGCACTAGGTAATCCACAGAAGCAAAATGAAAAACTTTAAATTGAATACCATGAAATGAATGCTGTCAAATGCTCAATAAACGATTTTGAAAATATTTTTATCCCTATAAGCATTTTCTTCTTAACTGTAGCCCTCAATATATTTACTAATCAAGGGCTCGGTTCTAAAATATACTTGAGTTAATAACCCCACTTTTCTTTTGTAGGAAAGAAAAGGCAACTAATCATATAACTGAAACATTCCAAAAAAATCCAAACATAACAATAAACCATGTCCAGAGCAGATGAAAGGCAAAACAAGAAACCAGCAAAAATCTGAATCAACACTTATCTACCACCAAAAGCCTTCTGAAATTTCCACATTTTCTTAGGCCCCTATGGGAAGACTGAAACAACTCCATCTCTTGCTGCCAATGGCTGAGCTCCAGCAAGCAAGGGAACATGGAGCAGGGCCTCAGATACTGAACAATGCCTACAGAAGAGAACACAGAGAAGAATGCGATTTTCAAGCCCCCAAGGCCTCAGGCCATTTGAAGCTTAAAAGTTAAGAACACACACTTCATTAAACTGGGCCCAGAAAGACAACCAAAGGAGATAGTGCAAAACTGGCGTTTTGCCAGCTCCTGTCAACCATGACAATGACATTTTGGGCCAGTAAGTTTCCAGACTCTTTTCAAGGGCAACCCCACACATACTACATCACAACAGTTTTTGTTCTAAATTCACTGTATTTTAATAACTCCAATGGACTGCAAGTTAATATACATTCAAGTGTACTTTAAATTGTGGTATAAGGTTTGGTAAACCATGTTTTGTTATAAACTTATTACATTTATATCTCACCTATCTTTTTACAAGCTCAAGGTGGCAGACATAGTTCTCCTTCTCCCCGACTTATCCTCACAACAACCCTGTACCATAGGTTAGGGTTAAGCTAACAGACAGTGATGGGCCCAAGGTGAGCTTCATGGCTGAGTGAGGAGTAGAACCCCAACCTCCCAGGCCCTAGTCCAATGCTCTAACCACTACATTATATTGGCTTAACACTGTTGTTCCAAAAGTTGATCTTCGTCTTAACATAACTATTTTTTAAATACATCCAGCAACAGCTCTGTCAAGAAGCCAAGCACCTCCATTCATCAACCTGGCAACAGCTGCTCTATCCAGCTGAATCAAAGAAAAGAGACACAGAACCACTCCATTAACACAGCAGAGCCCCGCAACTTTTGGCACCTTTTTTTACTCATGTCATTAGATGAAATTGTAACTAAGAGCTTGCATCTGTGTATCCTACTCCCTCAGCACTCCACACTGCATACTGTATTAAGTTCATGCCAGCAGTTTGCTGCAGAACATGGTGAATATTTAAACCTATGTTCCTGGCCTCAACTCTAGTGTGGTGAAAATCTTTTAAGGAAAGCCACCCTGAGCTCTCTCTACTGAACAGAAGGACTGACTTACCTGTACGGTATTATATAGAAAGGTAATATATATAATTCTACACATATACTTTATACCTGTGCCCAACAGGACATATTGAAGAACAAATTCTGAACAACTGAGACAAATTGTGGTGACAGAGATTGGAAATTCCAGGACCTATCAACAAAATGACAGTTAACAAGTCACTAGAGCCAGATGGTATCCACCCAAGAGTTTAAAGAACTGAAATATGAAATTACTGATCTTCTAACATCAGTCTCCAAGGAACTGGAAAGCAGCCAATTTAACAAGGGATCCAGAGAAATACAAGCCAGTTAGCTTAATGTCACTTCCTGGCTAATTGGTGGAAAGTGTTATTAAATACAATGTTATGATACATATAGATGAACAAGTCTAGTTGAAGATGACCCAACACAGCTTCTACAAAGGTAAGAATGCAGCAGAACTCCAATTCAGCTGAAAGTTCTGTGGCTCAGCCAATGTTAAGTCCCCAACCTTGGCTCAGCCGAAGATACACCAGCATACAGTATCTTGCTTATCCTGCCTGAACAGAGGCTGGTGTATGCTCCCTTAAAGGGGTGGCAGCGGCAGCAGGTGCGTGATCAGAGAGGGGGACTTGGCTAGATCCCAAGTCCATTCAGCTTGGTCATGTGACCTGGCAACCCGGCATAGAATACTATTTTACAGGCTTGTTTTCCTTGTTAGGCTTCAGCAGAGCAGTAGCCTTGCTGCAGAACAGAGTTTGCATCTGGTGTAACTTTACACCAGGTTGCTTTATAGCAGCTTCACATGCATAGGATTGCTCCCTATATCAGTTTCTGAAAGTCAGCTGTCGTGTAGGAAATGTCCCCTTTGCATTCTTTTGTCCCACCTTGCTGCTTAAAGGACATGCAGAAATTCAGAGATAGGATTTCCTTTACCAAAACTCTTAAGTGTTATGCCCTCAGCTATTATAGAAGACACAAATAAGCAATATTCCTGCTTTTGTGCTTTAAAACATGCTGAAGATCTTACACATATAAACTATATATTAAGGTGGTTAATAGGGGTTGTGAATAACTCCATAAATATATATATCAGCTGCGAGAACAGGCACCAAAATGATTTAGCAAAATGTTTTTCTCCCTCTATTAGAACCCTGCATTTCTCCCTGTATTGGAACCCACAGCCATTCGATGAAGCAGACTGGCAGAAGAGTTAGAACAGAGTGGCTATGGAACAATAGCAGAAGAGGGCTACAGCCCTTAGACCTATAGGCAGACTTTCCAGAGGCACCTGGCTGGCCACTGTATGAAATAATGGACTAACTAGGTTTTGGTGTGCTCTGGAAGCAATAGCCAGAATATTTTATAACTGACAAATTAAATAATCTGATAATAGATTGCTAGGAATAACAATATGCTCAGAGTTGTTTAACTAGAACTCTCTTATTCTATTTCACTGACTGCAATACAGTGGTACCTCTGATTAGGAACTTAATTCATTCCGGAGGTCCGTTCTTAACCTGAAACTGTTCTTAACCTGAGGTACCACTTTAGGTACGCGCTGCATCACTGCTGCACGATTTCTGTTCTCATCCTGAAGCAAAGTTCTTAACCCAAGGTACTATTTCTGGGTTAGCGGAGTCTGTAACCTGAAGAATCTGTAACCTGAAGCATCTGTAACCCTTGGTACCACTGTAGTGCACTTCACAGACACTTACAAATCATAAATGTATATCTAGTGCTAAGTGAAAAATAAAGGGGCCATTACATTTTATGTTTTGAGTGGTATAGGCATGTAGCAAAATAATAAAACTAGATGAATGAACAGAACAGAACTAATGTGTAGGGTGTGGCTGTGTGCCTCTATCAAATTTCAAAATATATTTTTAGCAAGAAAAAAAATGCAATACAAGAAGAGCAATAAGACCTTTGTTTATTATTGAAACAAATCAGCAAGGACATAAAATACAGAAATAATCCCATTATTTTAGCTTTAGTAAAGATTATCATGTAACCTTCCTTTATTGGTAAAAATAATACAGTACACTTTAGAACCCAGGTAGATTAATACTGCCTGCAGCTTGCCTCAGACATTTGCAAATTTATTAAGATTCCCCAAGGACCCTACTTTTACATGGGTGTTGTTGTTTTTTAAAAAAAGTATTTCTGCACCTATTAAAGAAGCATATATAAGTTTGAAAATGCAACAGAAAATGCACTTAGTGAAAAATTAGTAAGCAAGGATAAAAGGGGATCTCTAAAGGAGAAGAAAATAACCTAAATTTGATGGGGTTAAGCTTTTCCACAGTCAGAAAATCAGCCTGCAGCAGCAAGGAATATTTTTTATCACTTACATTTGATAAATTGTCTACTGCATCTCAACTATCAGGATCAGTCCACCACCATTCATAGATGGGACACACCCTGGAATGGATTATTTTACTAAACTCTACATGAGGCTGCCCCTGGAGGAGCTTCAGCTGGTACAAAATGCAGATGCCTGTCAAGCCCTACTGACTAACTACAGGAAGCACATTTCAGTGATCCCAGCTCAACTGTAGCGTCTGCCTTGGCTCCCAGGCTCAATTCAAGGTTCCAATTATACTCTTTAACGTATTAAATGGCTTGGACACATTTCTCAAAGAATGCCTTCTCCTCTTTGAACTTCCCTATGTGTTGAGAGTGCACTTAGAATAAATACAGGTTTCATAGAGGCTTTCACAGAATCTTAGAGTTGGAAGGGACCCAAGGGTCATCTAGTCCAACCCGCTGCAATGCAGGAATCACAGCTAAAGTATCCATGACACAAAGCCATCCAACCGCTGCTTAAAAACCTCCAAGGAAGGAGAGTCCACCACCTCTTGTGGGAGTATATTCCACTGTCGAACAGCTGTGATTAGATATTGTGTGGAGTAGGCTTTTATTTTATCCAAGCTAATAGTACACAGTTACCTTCCCAAAGTCAACTTAAATTGCAATTCCTTTTATCCTTTCTAAATGAACTCCTGATGGATCTACCCTACCCCACATCTAAGTTCAGTCAGGTGATTTTCCCTTCTCTCACACAAAAAGTTCCCCAAAATGGTCTATCCACTGTTAGTGGTCTTATGTGCAATATATTCTGGTTAGTAAGGAGAAGTCCTTGGACGTCTGTTTTAGCAGCAGATGTGCACACAGAGAGACAACCCCCAGGCTTGAGCATCAAGGGAAAATAGACTATAAAACCACTTTGCTGGAAATCAGTTTATAACTTTAACAATCCTTGCACAATTAACTGCATATCCATAGTAGCAGAGGAGTCCTTCGACCAGCCAGTACTGCCACAGTAATTCAAGGAAGAACCTGGAGAAACGGCATACAGATTCTCATTTGAGAACTGTCTATGCTGACATTCATCCCAGAACTACACTGCCATGCCAATAGAACTGCCATTTGTTCAAACATTATACTCTATTAACTATTTAAGATGATAGGATCAAATCTTGAAGGCAAAACTTCCACGTAATAAAACATTTCCCTGCCATCCAGACTTAAAATTACTTCTGTTCAAAAACTGCAGCACAGAGGTAGGGAATCTTTTTCAGCCCAATGGCCACACTTCCTTCCTTGGATCGCATGACAGAGGTAATAAATAAGCAGAGCAATAAATGGGAATTTTACCTTTGGTACAGTAAAAAAGATTGTTCATACTCACATTTCCCTCTCTACCCTCCTTTCCAGGCAAGCATGAAACATTATCACAGTTCAGGGACATATTCCAGAGGGTGCAAATCAGGGCCAGTGAGAGGTATGGCTCAGAGAGAGTTCCAAGGGTTAGACAGAGATGCTCTGAGGGCCCATTGGTCCCCAAGGCTGAGGTTCTCCATTCCTTCTGGAGCAGGTATTCGATACTCCAACAGTGCAACAGAATGCCAGTTAATGGCTGTTCCTCTTTGATAAGCAGAAGGTAGACACGTTTGCAAAATTACCTCCCTTTACTATTTTATACTGTATTTACTTTATGCTGCACCCATGAGCATTTACAGCTCATCAGCATTCCATAAAATAAAAACAGTTGATGATACGAGCAATGATAAAAAATACCTCTGATTATTCTACAAATTTGACCTTTTCCTGACCCAACTGTGTGTTACTTTCTTTCCGCTTTAAAAAAGACTGAACACTGGATACAGGCTTTTTCAAGTATGCTTCCAGTTGGCTATACAAGAGCTCTTCAGGAACTCGATCTCTGATGTTTCTTTTCTGAAAGATGCTAGTACTTTATTAACAGGCTCCCTTCTAAAAACCTGCCAGGGGGGATTTTGACTGCTGCAGCCATTTGATAGAAATATATTGTCCAGCCTTTTCACTGAATACAGTCTTTAAAAGACCATTCTAAGGATTGCTTCCTCCAGCAAGGCAAGATGCGCTATACTTAGCATTATATAAAGTCATAAGGAAGTGAGCATAAAGCCTGAATAATCAGCAATCTGGCTTGCTACTTGGAAAAAGAGGAGGAAACTATAATCAATAAAGCCAATGAATTCCATCACTTCCTTTCCCCCTCATGAATTTGTTCCATTTGTTATGACATGAAAATGAGGAATTCATCTCTGTGATGTCTTGTTGGCTAGAATAAAGGAATGTGGAAACAAAATAAAAATGATATTTTGTCACATTCTCACTGATTCAATGACTTACTAAAGAAAGGAAAGGGATTAAATTACTTTTGGAAGGGTACCGAACAAAAACAGGCTGATCCCTACTGGCCTAGTCCTCCTACTGTGGATTAACAGCCTTTTTGAACATTCTCACTTGCAGCAGTTTCCCCACTAAAAACACTTCCCTGGATTCATTGTTTTGAAAATTCTCCAACATCTGAATACATGCTGGGCATAGTGGACCCAACTTGTTCCTCACTAAGTGTGTTAAGGACTGCAGCGCTGAAAAAATACATATTTTTGAACGACATTCTGATACAAGTTAGTAGCCTGCTTCCTCCATTCAGCATAATGGCCTAGGAAAAACTTAAACGGAACACAAGTTTTCAACGGATTACCAGTTTATGCAGCCAGACTACATATAACACAGAGAGACCGTATTGCCAGTTTTCTTTTACCAACATGTTGTTTTAGAAGCTCCAGTACTAGTATTTCAAAGTTATATGTCTGTTCAAAATGAACACCAGAGTGAAATTAGTGACTGCTCAGCACAGCACTCAGTTGTCAAGATCCCTCCCATCTCTTCACCTGGACCCTTAAAATATATTTTTTGTGCTTATTTGTGTGTTGTACAGAGCACATTTCCCTGTCCCTTTCTTGGATCTGAAAGCCAGAGGGAGATACCAGCAGTGATTGTCAGGCTGCAAGCAAAGCTCTGACTTCCTTCTGTCTGTAAGTTTATCAACTCTTTAAAGAACAAGAAAGCCTGAAGTATAGGCACATAGTCTGATATGAAAGCAAACAGTCCTAAACTGCCTAGCACTAGGCAATGCCATATGAGCTTATAGATAGCTTTCTGACTTCCAAGGGCCAGCAACACTTTAGACAGAAGAGGTCACCATTGTTTCCACAACCAGATGCAGTAGCATCCCATCTCAGTGCTCTCTGGAGTCACATGAACAGCTGACAGCAATGTTTAACTACATACAGTACTGGGATAAATTTTACTTGAGAGTACTCTTGCAGGGGCAACTACAAACCAACAGTGTGGCAAATCTGCAAGCTTGAATCAATGTCACTTCAAAACAAGATATTCACAAACAACTGGTCTTATCCTCCAATTCTATTATCCAATTACTTAGTAGCACTCAGGCTGTTGATATACAAGATTACTTTCAATAAGGAAGTAATTATAACTAATCTTTTGGAATGGCATTTTGCGTCCTCCAGAGCACAAACTTGATCAGTACAATTTTATTGTGAATGTGTGAAAGAAAGCTCTTCTGCAATTTCAATAAAGCTAGTTTATCTTGCCTGTTACAATATGCACAAAACCATTATAATATGAACAACACCTTTTGAAAAATAAGGTAACTGGAAACTCAAGACTTAGTTTAAGAAGCCATGTGGACCATGATATGAAAATCCAATTTTAACCTTGCTGTGATCTCCACAAGCTTTTTAATCACCACGCAAACAAAATTCAATGTCAGATTCTTAAATAACAATGCATCCCACATCAAGTACAATATTCAAAAATATTAGGAACTATATAGGTATGTTGCCTGACTTAGACTGAAAATGACATGCAACTGCTAATATTGAGATGGGTGACATGAATCAGGCTGTGCAGAGCTGCTCTACCATCCAAGAGACGGCATGACTGCATCATTTTGCATTGCATTCCTCCCCTTTCAACATCATAGCCCAAAATGTTTGTCACCAATCTCCCATTTCAAAGAGATCTCCTCTACAGCTTGTCCTTGCCACCAATTATCCACTGCTTCATCTGTGCCAAAGACACATCAAGCTTCATTCATTCTGTCTAACCATTTGCTCTGCATAAATCATGTCATCAAACAATCCTGCTGCAGTCAACACTACTGACATCAGGAAAGCAACACATTATAACAAGACACAGAAAAGACAATATTCAACCTCATTTAACACCAAAACCCTTGGAATTCATAGACATGAGCACTGTGTGCAATCATCCCCCAAGAGCATCCACGCTATAGTCATGAAGAAAGCAGGGCGATATGCATGTCAACTGGCTTCCCCATGCAACCATACACAGAAAGCAAAGGTGACAAGTGTTTATTTACCTCTTCCAGCAGCGTGACAGTATTCCTGCAGTTCTGTAGCCGGGTAGTAAAGCTGGATGTGGTTGGGGAATTGTAATCCTCTGTGGTCTCAGCAATAAACTCCGACACAGTGATCTGGTCCGGCATGATCCTGCCCAGCAGAAACAGATGAACACAGACAAGGAAAGAAGAGACAAGGAGAGACTGAGCATTAAACACAAGACAGGGCAAAGAAGCTTTAGCTGAGGGAGGCGTGTAAGTAATCCGCACCACCACCCCTTTCTGCACCTAGTTTCTCTTCTGACTGCATGGCACCCTTTGGGGAATAGAGTTCACAGCCTGCTTCTGTAGAGGGGGGTGGGTGGGAAGACAGGAGATGCCTTCATCAGACTGTCTCTGCCCCCATCATCACTAGGCTCACTTCTTTCGAAGATGTCTTATTTTGAAGGAAGAAACGATGGGGTCTCTCCACCTCAGTTCCTTACACAGTATTTCCATGGGGAACCCTGCCTCATAGATCCCATCTCCTTGGTGCCTCTTCTTTTCCTCCACAGTTCGAGACTTCCTTCGATTCTCCCACTTAAGAAAACAGGGTATCCAGTTGACTCATCCTCAAAATTATCCTAAAGGCTACATTAGTGCCCGCTCGGGGGTGAGGGGTGGGGAGGGAGGAGAGGGGTGCAGACTGGCGATCCCAAGGTTAGACCACCAACCATCTCCACACCAGATCCCAAAAGAGTGGGCTTCCAAGCTGCAAACACCGGCGTACTCTTGTTACACTTTGTAAGGGATCTTCTTCAACTGTTTTGCCCATTCCTTATTTTTAAAAATAAATAAGAGGGTGCATCTTCTGGAACCTCAGAGAGCCTTTTGAACCACAGCATCCGAGCCTTCTCTGTTGCAACACCCTCTCTCCTTCTTATTGCCTTTCAGAAAGCGAAATTCCTGACCAGATCTTTCTTTTTCCTAGCAGGAAAGTGAATGGAGGAGGGGGGGAGGGAAACCACAGTCCCCCCCCATTAAAAAAAGCAACCACCACCCACCCCAGGAAAGCTTAACTCCCCAAGTCCGTATTCATATTATCTTCTCTCTTTTTTGGTGCAGGGGGTGGGGTGGGATAGAGACATCCTCTTGACATCTCCCTCAGGAAAAAAAAGGGGCTGTTCCCTCATCCCAGGTCTTATTTCCCTCCCCCCCCCCACAAAAAACCACCACACACACCCCAAAATAGATGGAAAGTGGGCAGAAAAGCGCCTTCAGTGAACCCATGCACAAACACAAAAACCCACAACCACAAAGCTTCCCCTCAAGAGTGAAGTGGGGGGGGGAGTGTTTGTGGCGTGAGTGGGGGGTGGGAGGTCATTCCCCGCCAAAAAAATATACTAATGATAAAAAGAGAGGAGGAAAACCCCCTTCCTCCTCCTCCCTCAGCCCCCCCCCATTTCTCCTCAGAGGGCTACTAACTTGCGCAGGCGGCCCCCTCCCTTCTCGGCGGAGAGCCCCCCCTCCCCAAGCCGGAGTTGGGGGGCGGGAGGAGGAGGGAAGGGTCGGCGCGGGGAGGCGGAGGAGCGGCGGCGGCGGCGGCGAGGAGGAGGAAGGCGGAGGGCAGCGGCAGCGGCGGCTGAGGGGGTCCAGGTCCAAGTCCCCGGGAAGACGAGACGTGAGGAGGGAGCCGAGCCGCTCTCCGCCCGCCAGCCTGGACTGCCTGCCTGCCTGCCTGCCTGCTGGACGCGCGTCCTCCTCCTCCTCCTCCCTCCGCGCAGCTCGCTCTCGCGCAGGCTCCTGCAGCCGCCTCCTCCCGCCTCCTCCTCCTCCTCCCGGGGCGGGAGCGCGCGAGAGAGAGGGAGGGAGTGAAGGAAGGACGGAGGAGGAGGAGGAGGAGGAGGAGGGGAGAGAGTGCGCGCGCACACGCCCTCGCGCCTGACGGGTGTCTGTGTGTGTGTGTGTGTGTGTGTGAGAGAGAGAGAGAGAGAGAGAGAGAGAAAGGGGGAAAGAGGCACGCGGCGCTCGCCCGACCGGTCCGACCCACCGCAGCCCGCTTTTCAATCACCCGTCGAACGGACCAATCGCCCCTTACGCTGCTTCCCCCCCTTCTCCCGCCTCCCGCGCTGGCTCCGCCTACCACCAACCATCCGCCTCTCTCTCTCTCTCTCTCTCTCTCTCTCTCTCTCTCAGGAGGAGGCTTGTCACGTGAGGAAAACAAGGAAGTAGCCCTGCGCACGCGCCTAGGCGTACGCAATGGCTCTCCTCTCTCTCTCTTTCGCGCGCATGCACGCACGCGCCTTTCTGTGGGGTGAGCGCGCGCAGCTGAGGCAGCTTGCGGCGGAGGCTGATGTTCCATGCAGAGACACGCAGGCAGCCTCTAGAAGAAGAAGAAGAAGAAGAAGAAGAAGAAGAAGAAGAAGAAGAAGAAGAAGAAGAAGAAGTTGTTTATTTATTTAGCCCGACTTTCCGCACTGACAGGGGATCAAGGCGGCTTACGGATAAAAATGAGAATTGCTAAAAAAAAAAGGAAAAAAGCAATTAAACTTTGATGAAGTCAAAACTCTCTCTATATTTTATAATTTTTTAATAAAATTTATACACCTCCTGATTGGTTTTTGGTTTTCTTAAGAGCAGTTTACAAAAGGATAAGGCAATGACATCGAGAAAAATTCACAACTATACTTTAAAAACACACTTATAAAACAACAAGCACTAAAACAGATTAAAGTTAACCCCAGGTTTCTAAGCACCTGGGTACGCTCGCCTAAAAACGGGGATGTTTTTCGCAGGCGCCGAAAAGATTGAAGTGAAGGAGCCTGATGGACCTCAACAGGCAGGGAGTTCCGAAGTGTAGCTGCTTCCACGCTTAAAGGTTGAGTTCTTACGAATGTGCGGCACCTGCGGGAGTCCCAGTTCCACCTATGGGAGCAGTTGAGTGAGCACGTGTATCAAATCTATTGCTATATAAACAGATAAACTGCTAAAACCGTACATATAATAATCGAAAACAGCATGGCACCAGCCCTTTCATTAAAAGCACCCAGTTCCCCCAAAGCCTTGTTGGGACAAGAAGGTATTCACCTGCCAGAGGTGGGACAACAAGGAGGGAGCCAGTTTGACATCTCCATGTGTCGTCTGGGAGCAGACAACTTTAAAATACTACATGCACCTGACCCCCGTCCACATGTTAGGTGCATGCTTAAATGCATATGCTTTAAATATGCAGGAACTTAAACGGTAGAGGAGGAAACATCCGAGGTGAAACAAGGCCTGGAATCCCCTTTTCCCCCATGGGGAAAGTCAGAAGTCAGAACGAGGAGGAAAGAACTTGCTGTTGCTGTTTGAAGTATCTCCTTGTGACTTGTTTTGTGGGCCACAAAACCTTCTGCTACCAGAGAAGGTAGCCTTTGTGAACGTGCTGGTTCCTTGCCTTAATCTTGACTGGATATTTTTTTAAGAGAAAGCAGGGAAAAAACGCCAGCACTCACAGTGTGTGTGTGTGTGTGTGTACACACTTTTCGTGTGTGTAACAGCCATATCGGTCCAATGTCAAAGCAACCACTGGCATATCATGAAATGCCAAGAGGTTTCCTTTTCCTTTGTCACACCAGACATTTTTTTTTAAGCAGGTTGACCCACATTTGCTTTGCAGATTTGTTCCAATCCCTTATTGTTGGGGGGCGGGGTCTGAAGGCACCCAGCCTCGCTAATCCGAACAACAAGGATTTAAAGGATCTGGGTAAAAAGAAAATCAAGCCAAGATAAGCCTCAGCTGCAGTAGCTCTTTGCTGTGGGGAAGTGCTGACTAGGAAGCCTGTGCCCCCAAACCTGTGCAATCCAACCTGAGAAAATCTGAGGATGTCATTAGGTGCAATGTTGCTCTTGCACCAGTTTGAAAAGAAGGAAGTGTCCACCGGTTGCCCGATGAGGTGCCAAGACGTGCATTTATGGCTCCAGCATCACAGCCTTGCATGCCCTCTAGATGTTCTTGCACAACATGAGGACCATGCTGGCTGGGATTGATGGGAGCAAGAGTCTAACAACATCAGGCAGCTCACAGGTTCCCCATACTGGATCTAGGCTGATTAACAGGCAGTAGGCAGAAAGGGAAGGTGAAAAACGCAAGTCAGTTTACATTTAAAGGTTCTCCGCTACCTAATTTGCCCTTTCGGAACAATATGCAAACTGAAACCTTCAAAATTTACAGTTCCCCAAATTTTGCAACGTCTGCAGAAAGCATATCCTAAAGCGTGCAGAACAATGCACATATTAAGGGATGCTAAGGGATATTAAGGGATGCAACATTTTGTATTGGGGAACGCTGATCTACAAAATTGTGTCGATGAGGCAAAATTGCATTCAAACTTGTGTATTCAGAGAAAGTCACACTAAAATACAGTGGACGCTCGGGTTGCGAACGTGATCCATGTGGGATGCATGTTCGCAACCCGCAGTGCCCGCAACCTGCAGTGGCACGATTCGGCGCTTCTGCGCATGCGCAAAGCACGATTTACCACTTCTGCACATGTGCGACCGCCGAAACCTGGAAGTAACCTGTTCTGGTTCTTCTGGGTTTTGGCGGTCCGTAACCCAAAAAAACACAACCTGAAGCATCTGTAACCCGAGGTATGACTGTACTAGTGTATTTGTGTGATGGCCTCTTTTCGTTCTTTTAAAGCAGACAGATGTGAAAACATGGGTAACTGAGAATTTCAGACTGGGAAAATGAGAAACTAAAATCGACAGAGTCACCCATCCCTAGCAGGAGAGATGCAGTTGTTGCAGCAGACACGTGGCTGCCGCAGAAACCACGATCTCTCCTCCCTATTCCATTTCGCTGATCCCACATAGCATCTAGTGTAAGTCACCTTCTGGAAAGTGACATCACCGTACTGCGAGTTTCTCTGGACTCCAGTCCACGTCACTGGCTGCTGCTGCTAGTAAGGCGAGGTGATGATATCACATCACCTGGCCAGTTTCACGGTATGTTGCAAGTTTCATGATACATTGCAGAGAGGAGAGCAGGGGAAACTAGACACTGCCGTTTTCAGCAGCAAATGCTATACAGTATTGGAAGGAAGGAAGCTGCATGAGGAACAGAACTCCACTGCAAATAGAGCTGCCCTGTTCTCCAGCCCTGGATGTTGTCATCAGCTGTGCTCCTGGATCTGATCTCGGGGATGGGAGAGTATTTCAGGGGAAATGCTCTTCTGGAGGGCAGGACAGCCAAAACCACCACTGACATTGGTTGTACAGTGGTACCTTGGGTTAAGAACTTAATTCGTTCTGGAGGTCTGTTCTTAACCTGAAACTGTTCTTAACCTGAAGCACCACTTTAGCTAATGGAGCCTCCCGCTGCTGCCGCACCACCACCACACGATTTCTGTTCTCATCCTGAAGCAAAGTTCTTAACCCGAGGTACTATTTCTGGGTTACCGGAGTCTGTAACCTGAAGCGTATGTAACACAAGGTACCACTGTAACTTTAAGGACTTGTGACTGAGCTTGCTCTTCTTTCCTCCCACCCTTTCTGTGTCATGCCTTTTCCAGATTGTGAGTCCTAAGGACAGGGCCTGCCTTGCAGCTGATCTTCAGAAGCTGCTCTGAGAGCCTTTTTTTTTGGGGGGGGGGTGAAATGGTGGGGTGCAAATGCCACAAGCAAATAACACGAGGAGGAAATAATTAATAAATCTGCAACACCCGGTTTTGCCCTTTTGTTCCCTGTTTGCGGTACGTTAGGGTCAGAGCACATCATATATGCAAGCATGTGCAAAAGTCGCCTCATGACCCTTTTAAACAGGAAAAACAGCACCAGGAGGAGGCAACTAGAAGTGGCAGTGGAGGTCAAACTCATGCTGGTACCCTTTGCCTGCCTGCCATTTTACAGCATTATAAATTGCCCCTGCTAAAGTGGCTTTCTCCTTTTCCCCATTCCCTTCTTCACAGTCAATTCACAGATTTACCTTAGGAGATAACGCAGCGGCAGAATGGAAATGGGATAGGGGTGCCTTTATCCTTCAGTCCTTCCACCCACAGTACATCCTTAAAAGGTCTCAGGTGTTTTTTTTTTCCTTTCTTCAACGGGCCAGTAAAATATTGCCTTTTGTTATGTGCAAATTGTGTATGCCTCACCTGTTCCAGACTGAATAAACCAAGGAGGGAGGAAACCCCAGTACATTTATGCTCCGTAATTTGATTGGCAGCATTGAGCAGAGGCAGATTTAGGGCAGTGCAACCAATTCTGCCACACTGGGTGCTGAGCCAGTTTTTGGTCTCGCGCAGGGCGCGGTTGAAACTTGAAAGCCCAAAGTCCACTCCTGCATTAAGGACCCAATCCAGAGAACAGTATGCACCCCCCCCACTGGAACACATGAGACTATGACTTAAACATGAAGTTTCATGGATTTTAATAGAACGTAGGCTCACCAGCATGGAAGTGAGAGCTGGACCATAAAGAAGGCTGATCACCGAAGAATTGATGCTTTTGAATTATGGTGCTGGAGGAGACTCTTGAGAGTCCCATGGACTGCAAGAAGATCAAACCTATCCATTCTGAAGGAAATCAGCCCTGAGTGCTCAATGGAAGGACAGATCGTGAAGCTGAGGCTCCAGTACTTTGGCCACCTCATGAGAAGAGAAGACTCCCTGGAAAAATCCCTGATGTTGGGAAAGATGGAGGGCACAAGGAGAAGGGGACGACAGAGGACGAGATGGTTGGACAGTGTTTTCGAAACTACCAGCATGAGTTTGACCAAACTGCGGGAGGCAGTGGAAGACAGGAGGGCCTGGCATGCTCTGGTCCATGGGGTCATGAAGAGTCGGACATGACTAAACAACAACAAAACCTACAAAAATGCATTCTAGTAGGGGACATTGCTTGCAAAAAGATGCATATATTTGTCAAGACTACGTACAAAAAATGGGTTTACTAGAAGAATTTCATTTACTAGAAGAAGGTTCAAATCCTCACTCAGCCCAACCTACATCATAAGGTTGTTGTGTGCATAAAATGAGAAGAAGTATGTATGTCACCTTCAGCTCCTTGGAGGCAAAGGTGGGTTATAAATGTAATAAATAAGTTCCCATCATCCCATCATAAGCCATTCTATCTCAGGTTGCAGCCACATCATAAGGTTAAGGCACTCTTATTCCACTTTAACAACCATGGAGTCTCCTGGGTCTGTGAGGTCATCATGCTTAACAAACTACAGTTCCCAGGATTCTCTGGGGGAAGCCATGACTGTTAAAGTGGTATCACAGTACTTAAGAGGGTTGGTCAGGAGTGTCCTGAGCCATTTTGGTGCCTGAGGCAAAGGACAAGATGGTGCACCCCCTGTTTTCTGCACAAAATCTGGCTAGACTGGTAATTCAAGCATGCTTCCGTGCTTGTGGTGGAACAGAGTTCTCCATTGCACCCTGGTGCAGCAAGCTAGCTTAGGGGCTGCAGGGCAGAGCGCATAGCACACATTTCTAGCCACTGCCTGCCCCTCAGAATGTGCCGCCTGAGGCAGCTGCCTTACTCTGCCTTATGGAAAAGCCAACTCTGATGTGGATGTGGCCAGAATCCTGCCCTATCTTCCCCCAGTCTTCAATCCAGTGGTGATAATACTGCCCAACCTTGCTGGGTTATGTGGGTGGCACTGTGGGTTAAACCATAGAGCCTAGGACTTGCTGATCAGAAGGTTAGCTGTTCGAATCCCCGTGACAGGGTGAGCTCCCGTTGTTCGGTCCCTGCTCCTGCTGACCTAGCAGTTCGAAAGGATGTTAAAGTGCAAGTAGATAAATAGGTACCGCTCTGGCGGGAAGGTAAACGGCGTTTCTGTGCACTGCTCTGGTTTGCTAGAAGCAGCTTAGTCATGCTGGCCACATGACCCGGAAGCTGTATGCCGGCTCCCTTGGCCAATAAAGCGAGATGAGCGCCACAACCCCAGAGTCGGCCACGACTGGACCTAATGGTCAGGGGTCCCTTTACCTTTACCTTGCTGGGTTATATCATAAGGACTGAAAGAGAGCTATTGAAATAAATGCACGCCAAGTCCTTAGAACTTTTAAAATGCAAAATGCGACACAGTCACCAGGACAAACTCTGAAACCTGCTGTGGGGTAGAGCTGACATCATTTATTAACTTTCCATCAAAAAACAGAAAGTGACACATTTATTTTTGAAGCAGTTAGATGTTACAGAAATCACTACTGCCCTCTCACCACAGCTTCCTCCGAGATGCAAGAACTCAGTGCAACAAAGCCTGCTAAATACGATGCAGGCTGAGCCTTTGCCAGCATTCTGTATTTCAGATGCAAGCTTCAGATATGCCTGATAGGTCTCGCACACGTGAATGCAAATATATATCATTGTTTCTTGGCCTCCCTGTGCAGAGCAGTAAAGATTTCGATCTCATTTCATTTCCCCCATTGGTTTAAATGGACCTAAACATAGGGTGGGAATCAAGTGTGATAACTGAAGAGAGGTTTTCCACGCATTGTAAGTGCCAGCAGCAGCCGCCAGAAACACACGGCTGTAAAAGGAGCTCAATAAATAGTCAACACGCAAAGGACTGGGGCTTTGCATTCTGTCCATGGTATTTTTGCAACTTAAAGAAAATAGAGGGGTGTGTGGAAGCTTCCATTTCAGTTAACCACATTAAATACATCCGCAAGGCACTGCTTCTTCTAGCGACTAGTTCAGAAGAACCCAGGTGGCATATTGAGGAGAGAGCTAGGCTAGGACCTGGGAGACCAGGGTTCAGATCCCTGCATAGCCATGAAGCCTGGTGGGTGACCGGTGATAGCCTCTCAGGCCGGTGATAGCCTCTCAGCCTAACCTACTTCACAGGGTTGTCGTTGTGCAGATAAAATGGAGAGGAAGAGAACCATGTTTGGTACCTTGAGCTCCTTGGAAGAAATGTGGGATAAAAAGCTGATGGACAGAAAGATAGAGAGAGAGACAGCAAGAAGAATCCACCTTGTGGAAGTTAGAAAATAGGGAGGAAGCTAGGACCCAAGAGCACCTGCATTTCCTCCCTGACTTCTGGAAGGGTGGGATTCTGACACTGGAGATAAAAGTCAGCTGCGGGAGGTGGGAGAGCAGAGTTTCAGCTAAAGCTCTGTGGGTGGTGCTAAGTGCGCAGGATGAAGCCACAGGAGGAAGACTGTGCATGGAACACACTTGAAGTTCATGCCAATCTTTGGTTCCCATATACCTGAAAGGGCATGTGAGACCTACAATACACAGAATCATAGAACTGAGAAGTTGCAAGGGACCACGAGAGTCAGCTAGTCCAGCCCTCTGAAATGCAGGAATTTTTTTGCCCACCGTGGGGCTAGAACCCACAATCCCGAGATTAAGACTTTCATGCAATTGCAAGTCCCGCAGGCTCTTTTATGCTGCTGGGAACCAGTAAGGCAAGAAGCTTAAAATTCTCTCACCTAGATTCCACTTCAATCTTCTGGAAAAATTATCCTGATGCTCTGACTTACAATACTAGCCCAACCTAAGTAAAGCTAAAAGGTAAAGGACCCCGGAAGGTTCAGTCCAGTCAAAGGCTACTATGGGGTTGCAGCGCTCATCTCGCTTTCAGGCTGAGGCAGCCAGGGGTTTTCCACAGACAGCTTTCCGGGTCATGTGGCTAGCATGACTAAACCACTTCTGGCTCAACAGAACACTGTGACAGAAACCAGAGTGCATGGAAACGCCATTTACCTTCCCACCACAGTGGTACCTGTTTGTCTACTTGCACTGGTGTGCTTTCGAACTGCTAGGTTGGCAGGAGCTGGGACAGAGCTCACCCTGTCGCAGGGATTCGAACAGCCGATCTTCCGATCGGCAAGCCCAAGAGGCTCAGTGGTTTAGACCACAGCGCCACCCGCATCCCTTCACTAGCCCAACCTGCAGAGTTGTCCACTACTATATTTCCCCAACAACCACATCACACACAGGCTGTGTGCACATTTCCAACTTAAACACAGCTAGGGTGTTCTATTCCTTATTTTGGATTGAAGCTGGTTTGGGGAAACCCAGTCTTTCACAAGAAATGACCGGATAAACATGGCTTGTTGCTCACCACTGGTTGCAGAATATATGGGAGTACATACACAGCCATAGAGTGTTTTCATACGGGACACTAAATACCTTATGCTGGGGAACAACAGTATAAGAGAGCTTTGAGACATCCCATAGACATCTGGCCAGCTGGTGTAAAAACCAGGATTCTAGACTAGACTAGACAGGCATTTGGTCAAATCTAGCAATGGTCTTCAGAAGTTCTTAGGAAATAACATAGTTCCTAATTATTTTTCTAAGTAACTCTGGAGTGTACAACTGGCAATTTAGGGAAGCCAAAGACTCTCATTAATGTTTTCTAGGAAACAAGAAAAAGCGTCGACCAATGGAAAATACTTTAGGAGGTTCAACTATTTCAGTTGTGCAATACTGCAGATAAGTCATGGGTGGCCACGTTCAAAATATTTCAGAGATTAGTCACTCAAACCATGTGTTCTTAGTGTCTGTGAAATCTCTCTAGTTATGCACACCCACCCACTGACTTTTGAACAGTTAGAAGTCCTGAATATCAGCTTATCACTTGCTTAGCTCTCCGTGTGGCACATTGCAAGCCCTAACAATCAGCTGATGGTCGCAGTGTATACAGGACGGGTCAGCAGGTCAGTGATGCCTGCAAAAACCACTTCATTCTAGTCGCATCTTTACCTGTCTTACACCTGACTTCATATAGGACATCAGGTGTATGGCAGGTAGCCAAATGCAGGGCCTGCAGGGGGGAACAAATCGATTTCCTTTACCGTTCTCCTCTAACCCCTTAGCATTCTACCAACCAAATTCTCAACTTATGATGCTGCATGTGACCTGAGGATCTCTCCTTATCTGTGCTGCTTCTCAATATACAGCTGTTGATCCCGCAGGTTACCGGTACTTTGTCACTGTCGCTGATTTTAGCCCAGATGTGGGGAATCTACTGCCCTCCAGATGTTGTTGGACTACAACTCCCATCATTCCCAAGCATTGGCCATGCTGGCTGGAGCTGATGGGAGTTGGAGTCCACAGATTCTCCCTCTATCATCTGTGCAAAAAACCATAGTTCTCAGGAACTTTCATGGTAGTAGCTTCCACTGAAATGAGCAGAGCTCATTTCAGAGTAACTAAAATTAGGACAGGGAGTGATTTCATTGCACATTTTATTTCTGTGTTGTAACTTGCCCTTAGAGTGAGGTGGGCTAGAAATGATTCACTGTGCACCTAATGTATTTGACTGCATGCATGCATTTGCATATAAATTTTGTGTTGAGTGGTAACAGAAGATACTTTGATGCTTGCTTTTCAAACCTCTATTTGCCTTCTCACATAAGCTTCAGGTAGTAACTCTCAAAGCACTTTGTCTGGGGCAGAGTTTTGAAGCAAAGCTGTTGTGTTCAGTTATAGAAACACATTTTGCAAGCGTTTGCATCCACTAACAGGGTTTCTTGTGTGTGTGAGAGAGGATGTATTAAATTCTAGGCCCAGGCTACCTGAAGGGCCGTATTTTCTCATATGAACCTGCCTGGGATCTGAGATCTTGAAGGGAGGCTTTTCTCTCAGTTCCAACACCCTTATAGGTACTCTTGGTAGGGACACAGGAGAGGGCCTTCTTGGTGGCTGCCCCAGAATTTAGAACTCCCTCTCTAAAGAAGCTAGAGTGTCTCCCTCCTTGCTGTCCTTCCACTGGTGGGTGAGGACTGTTTTATTCCAACAGGACTTTGGGAACTGTTTGTTTGTTTTTAAGGAAAGAGCTTTAATAGTGATCTGCTGTTTTTATTCTACGTATTTTAATAGATTTGTTTTTGTTGTTTTACTTATTTTAATTACTTTTTTTTGCCATCCCTCCCTCCTTGGGCCAAAATAGACCTTGGCTTCAATGTGCACCTTCACTAAAAGCTAGCACACATGCGTACATCTGTTATTCAGCCAAGGTTATCATCCAGAAAGTGTTGGGGAACCTGTGGTCGTTCAGATGTTGCTGGACTACAGCTCCCCACCATTCTTGTCCATTGGCTATGCTGGCTGATGGGACACTCAGTGGCATAGCGTGGGTTGCCAGCACCTGGGGCCGGGGTGGAAAGTATGCATCTGCATTCAATTCCCTAATGGGGTCCATGTTACCCAGGAGATTGCAGCCCGCATGCTATGACACTGATGGGAGTTGTAGTCCAACAACATCCAGAGTTCCTGTTCCTGATGTACTCAGAAAATGAGTGCTTATCAGACTCCTAGAGGGCTCTTGGTTGGTCATATGCAATGGAAATAAAAAAGGCAAGCAGCTTGTGGGAGATATTGAGATATATTTGGGGGACATTTCTTCTTGAAATGTCCTTTTGACCCTATTGCACATCTCCACTCTGAGAGTAGAAGACAGAAGAAATTAGCACTAGGTGGTCATATTCATTAATGTCAATCTTAGGCTGATGAGAAGGGACTGTAATTCACTTGCTCATTTGGACCCAGCTGGGACCATCCATTTCATTTCATGCAGGTCAAGCAATCAATAGCCCAGCAGGACGTTCCCCTGTTGCCATGACGAGATGAAACCTGTTTTGGGTAATTGCACTTTTCTTCCATCTAGAGATGGATGAATCTGTCCGGTTCAATTTCTCTCCGTTTCTCATTTTTACGAGCCTTAAATTTAGTTCGCCATGTTTCTGCATCAGTTTGTGATTTATTTATTTTAAGTTGCCTTGAAAATCCATCAGCATTTAAATGCTATACAGTGGTACCTCTGGTTAAGAACTTAATTCGTTCCGGAGGTCCGTTCTTAACCTGAAACTGTTCTTAACCTGAGGTACTACTTTAGCTAATGGGGCCTCCCACTGCCACCACGCCTCCACCGCGCAATTTCTGTTCTCATCCTGAAGCAAAGTTCTTAACCTAAGGTACTATTTCTGGGTTAGTGGAGTCTGTAACCTGAAGCATCTGTAACCTGAGGTTATTTCCACTAATATATGCATTTTTGTACATATTATTATGGTTGGTGAACTGCATTGTGAAATTCAGAGAAGTATGAATTTGCAAAAAACAAAACACCCCTGTGTTCCACCTATGGTTTGAGAAAGTGTGAATTAGGTAGGTTCAGATTAATAGGCAAAGTGAACCAAATTTGTCTCCCATCCCATTTTCCATGCATAGGCTTTAATTCTGCTTGAAAATCCAGCGATTCATGAACATCAGCTACAAGAAGAACTGCAGCTCTGTGGGAGAATGCAGAAGGTCTCAGCTTCAAATCCTGGCATCTCCAGGTCCGGCTGCAAATGTCCTCTCTCTGCCTGAAACCCTGGAGAGCTTCTGCCAGTCAAGTGTTCACAGTGTACAACTAGATGGAGTAATGGTCTAATTCAGTGTGATGCAGTTTCCTGTGTTTAATTGATTAATCAATTAATCAGCTATACACTGGAGACCTCATTGCTTTACGCTCCATATTCCTCTCCCAGGGAAACAAAAGGAGCCTGCCTTATACCAAGCCATTCGTTTTTTAAAACCCAGCATTGTCAACTCTGACTGAGGGGCATTCCCAGGCGGAGGTCTCTCCCACTACCTGCTGCCCAGTCCCCTTTAACTGCAGATCATAGAATAATTGTAGAGTTGGAAGCAACCCCGAGGGTCATCTTGAAAGACCTACATTGGCTCCCAGTACGTTTCCGAGCACAATTCAAAGTGTTGGTGCTGACCTTTAAAGCCCTAAACGGCCTCGGTCCAGTATACCTGAAGGAGCGTCTCCACCCCCATCGTTCTGCCCAGGCACTGAGATCCAGCGCCGAGGGCCTTCTGGCGGTTCCCTCATTGCGAGAAGCAAGGCCCTGTGGAACACCCTCCCCACCAGATGTCAAAGAGAACAACAACTACCAGACTTTTAGATGACATCTGAAGGCAGCCCTCTTTAGGGAAGTTTTTAATGTTTGATGTTTATTCATGTTTTTAATATTCTGTTGGGAGCCGTCCAGATGGGCAGGGTATAAATAAATAAATAAATAAATAAATAAATAAATAAATAAATAAAATATTGTCATCTGGTCCAATCCGCTGCAATGCAGGAATCTTATGCCCAATGTGAGTCTCGAACCCACGACCCTGAGATTAAGGGAATTTCTGCATGAAACTATATCAAGTCCTGCTGTGGCTTCCTCCCATAGATAGCCCCTCTAATCCCTGAATTTTTTATTTATTTGTTTGTTTGTTTGTTTGTTTGTTTGTTTTGCAAATGAAATAGAAAAAGGGATTGATTTTTTAAATCTGGCATGGCTAAATACTTGACATGCAAATGTGCTGCACCCCACCCTTTTGCTACGTTTGCCCTGTTGAAGAATTGGGCATAGATCTGTCTTGAAAAACGGGGTGCTTCATGTTTGGGATCACACAAGGTGAACTGCAATATACCTCTTCATCTTTGTTTTCTTCCTCCTCCAGTCACCTGAGCTGTGTAACACCCCCCCCTCTCCTTCCCACGTTTGCAAGACTAATAGGTTTCTAGCAAAGATTTTTTTAAAAAATCCAGCCCCAGGGAACTGCAGTTCTTCAGCCCACATAATCATGCAAATTTGGATGGCTTCGTTGATTTTGCCTTTGCGAGTCGTGGTGTCCATGCCCCCCATTCAGGAAAACCGGAGATAGGGTTCTTGCTTCAGTAATGAAGCATCTCAGACTCGGAGCGTCTATAAAAGTTGGGGGTTCCCCTCATTTCCGGCGCTCAGCCAGGCTCTGATCCAGAGAGGTGCTTCCATGCTCTTCCCCTTCTCTGAAGTAGCTTCATGTGTGGTATGTACAGTAATCCATTGGTACAGTCAAATGCAACATTCCTTATTTCCCTAGAGTGGGCACAGGCAGGGGGACATCCAGTCAGCTTATTTTCCTTTTCCACTGGTCTGGAGCGTCCTCCCCCTGCATGTGACCTGGGAGATGGGCATGGCTCTGGCTGTCTCCGCAAAAGAGCCGAGTCACGCAGCCATTTTCTCAGTCTCTTGTCCAGTTTAGTTTTGTCTTTCTATTGTTGCTGCTCTCTTGCTGCCATGCTGGTCTTCTGCAGCCATTTTGTTATCTAATGTAATTTTGCTGTCTGCAGGCTCTCAGCTAGCAGCACATGAGTTCAGTTTCCATATGTGATTAACTCACACTCTGTTTATTATGTTTACTATGGGGCGCGGGTGGCACTGTGGTCTAAACCACAGAGCCTCTTGGGGTTGCCGATCAGAAGGTTGGTGGTTCAAATCCCCACGACAGGGTGAGCTCCCGTTGCTCGGTCCCTGCTCCTGCCCACCTAGCAGTTTGAAAGGATGTCAAAGTGCAAGTAGATAAAGAGGTACTGCTCCGGTGGGAAGGCAAACGGCGTTTCCTTGCGCTGCTCTGGTTCGCCAGAAGTGGATTAGTCATGCTGGCCACATGACCAGGAAACTGTACACCGGCTCCCTTGGCCAATAAAGCGAGATGAACGCCGCAACCCCAGAGTCGGCCATGACTGAACCTAATGGTCAGGGGTCCCTTTACCTTTACTGTTTATTATGTAACTACTAAGAAAAGCCTGCCTTTCAGGGCTCTTATCGTGAAATGTGAGTAAACTTTTTGTTACTTTACTCAGAAAGCCTCTCGTGTCTTTATTCTTTTAAGAGGGATCAAAAGGGCCACCAGGAACTAAGAGATTCAAAAGAATCTGCAAACCAGCTTCCAGCTATCTTGAGGGGAATTTGTTCTGCTACATCACTCACTAGCGTGAGTGAATAAAGGGTAATATTTATTCAATACAGTGATACCTCGGGTTAAGAACTTAATTCATTCTGGAGGTCCGTTCTTATCCTGAAACTGTTCTTAAACTAAGGTACCACTTTAGCTAATGGGGCCTCCCACTGCCGCTGTGCGATTTCTGTTCTCATCCTGAAGCAAAGTTCTTAACCTGAGGTACTATTTCTGGGTTAGCGGAGTCTGTAACCTGAAGCATCTGTAACCTCAAGCGTCTGTAACCTGAGGTACCACTGTATATCCTTTCCTACTATCCTTAACATCCCCACATCATGGACACTTCAGTGGCAGCCCTGAAACTCCTGCCTGACTGGCCACCCTCTGATCCCGTAGTCCAGAGGGAGGTGACGTAGGTCTGAGAGCTGAGCCGGCAGCTGTTATGGGGACCACAGTCCGGACTGCATCAGCAACAGTCAGATCCAACTGCTCTTTGGGGTCCCTGGCAATTTGGAGATCAGTGGAGCTTGTGTGTTTCTTCAGTTCCCCCTTTAAGGAGGCGTCAGGTTCCAGGTCTTGGCAGGGCTGAACACTGACACGAGAGGAGAGGCACACTCACTGTGAGTTACCAAAGACTTCTTTGCCAGTTCCGTTCAATGTGGAAGACTACTCTCCCGTAAACAATACGACACTTCACTTTCTGTGTGCCAGCCTGTCCAATGAGCTGAGCCTTGTGCAATGACCAAAATAAAATTTAAAAAATGGTAAATTAATAAAGCATGTTGGCTTTTTTCAAACCGGCAACTTACTTGCTGAGCAAAAGCCAACCCAATGCTAACTATTAAAGCCAAAACCAACTATTGACATCAGCGTTGATTTACTTCGAAGAAATACGTTGCGAAATGACTTCTTGCACAGACTTTTGACATTTGGGTATTCTAGGGATATCTTTGCAAGTGTTTCCTTTGGTGCATAAAATGTAGGAGGCTTTTGACAAGTCAAGGGCTCCTTTCCCTTCACCTCATATGATTCTTCTTTGCCTTCTAAATAATGCCCATTATTTTGACAAGCAGCCGGCGTGCAGGGAGGTCCCATTTATTTCTTTGTTTATGGAACGTTTAAAAATGCAGCTCTTGAAATAGCTGCTCTCAAGGCAGCATACACAGAGAGCATCGACAGCTGCTTGAAATTCAGATTCCAGCAACATAATTTTCCAGCTGATAGAGCCAGGGCCAGCCCAATACATTTTGCTGCCTGAGGCAAAGGGCAAGATGGCTCCTCCCCATTCTGTGCTCAGAAGCCAAATGGAGTGGCAGCTGAATCCTACTTTGCCACGGGCAATGGAATACCTTCCTCCATTGCACCTGAGGTCAGCAGGAAATGGGTGGGGATCCTGGCCTCTGGTAGCTGCTGCCTGAAGCAATTTCCTCACTCTGTCTAATGAGAGGGCCGGTTCTGGATAGAGCAGCCAATCCTACTGAGGCCCTAGTATTTTGGAAAGGCGAGATGCAATGAGCTAGCAACACAATTTCTCCTGAATGCAATTGGGTCCCTGCTATCCTAGAGTAAAGGTAAAGGTAAAGGTACCCCTGCCCGTACGGGCCAGTCTTGACAGACTCTGGGGTTGTGCGCCCATCTCACTTAAGAGGCCAGGGGCCAGCGCTGTCCGGAGACACTTCCGGGTCACGTGGCCAGCGTGACAAAGCATCTGGCGAGCCAGTGCAGCACACGGAAACGCCGTTTACCTTCCCACCAGTAAGCGGTCCCTATTTATCTACTTGCACCCGGGGGTGCTTTTGAACTGCTAGGTTGGCAGGCGCTAGGACCGAGCAACGGGAGCGCACCCCACCACAGGGATTCGAACTGCTGACCTTTCAATCGGCAAGCCCTAGGCGCTGAGGCTTTTACCCACAGCGCCACCCGCGTCCCCCTATCCTAGAGTAGGGTTGCCATATTCCCAAAATTCTTGAGCTTTTTGGAGGGGGGGTGGCTCAAAGTTGTAGAGCTTTACAGTGGAACCTTGTACCTTACGAATGCTTCGGGTTACGAGCTCCGCTAACCCAGAAGTAGATGCTCCTGGTTGCAAACTTTGCCCCGGGGTGCGAGCAGAAGTTGCACGCCGGTGGTGCGGCAGCGGCAGGAGGAGCCATTAGCGAAAGCGCGCCTCATGTTAAGAACAGTTTCGGGTTACAAACAGATATCTGGAATGAATTAATGGGCCCTCCACGACCCTAGACTTCACCTCCAGCGCCATACAATAGCTTCTTCTCCAGAACGATTTCTCTGCCAAGGGCCACATTTCCTTGAGGGCAATGTGTCAGGGGCTGCATGCGTGCCTTCCAACATTTCTCCAATGAAAACAGGGACATCTTATTCCATTATTATTATTATTATTATTCTCCGCCCATCTGACTGGGTTGCCCCAGCCACACTGGGCAGCTTCCAACGTATATAAAAAGATAATAAAACATTAAAAAACCCAAACCACTTCCCTGTAAGGGGTGCCTTCAGATGGCTCGGGGGTTGGATAACTCCATAACGCCCCCCCTCCAACATTTCTTGGATGAAAATAGGGACGTCTTAAGGAAAAGTGGGACATTCTGGGATCAAATCAGAAACCAAGACGGCTTCTGTAAATCAGGGACTGTTCCTGGAAAATAGGGACACTTGGAGGGTTTACACATGCTGACAGTAGGTCAGGAAAGAGCCAAAACCAAACAGGGCTCGCTATTTTTCCTGCCAGGACACGGGTGGCACTGTGGGTTAAACCACAGAGCTTAAGACTTGCTGATCAGAAGGTTGGCGGTTCGAATCCCTGCAATGGGGAGTTGCTCAGTCCCTGTTCCTGCCAACCCAGCAGTTTGAAAGCACGTCAAAGTACAAGTAGATAAATAGGTACTGCTCAGGCGGAAAGGTAAACAGTGTTTCTGTGCGCTGCTCTGGTTCGCCAGAAGCGGCTTAGTCATGCTGGCCACATGACCCGGAAGCTGTACGCCGGCTCCCTTGGCCAATAAAGCGAGATGAGCGCCGCAACCCCAGAGTCGGCCACGACTGGACCTAATGGTCAGGGGTCCCTTTACCTTTATTTTTCCCTGCCACCCTGCTCTTTCAGCCAGCCTCTTCTCTCTTCCCCCTCCTTTTCTACCCTGTGGGATGCCGGGGGTAAAGAACAGATTATTCTTGCCCAGAGCTGTGAGCTGGTCCCTTTCAGAGGGCTTTCCTCCACGCATCTTTGCACCCTTCCACCTGTTTTGGCTTCCTCCCCCCCCCCCCAAAACATATCCACCTTCCTCCCTTCCTTCTCCCCCCCGTCCCCCCCCAACTGCTTGAAATTAACCCATGCACAGTCCTCGGGCAGCACGCGACCCACCCCTGCACTAACGCATGACACCCCCGTTGTGATGCAGCCCCTGAGGTTGGCTGAGCGCTCTCTGCACCTGCCATGTGTTGGTAAGAAATAGTCTCCAGCCGTGCTTCAGCATGAGCCACAGAAACAACACCCCCAACTTTCTTTTTCTCGGCGTGTGCCTATTTTAGATACACCCACCAGCTGATTTGATATTTAAAGCACTGATCTGCAGGGGACGGGGAAGTGGTGGTGGTGGGGTGAGCCGAGGTGGTGGAACAGGGAGTGGAGGGGGGGCGGGTTGGGACTTAACAATCAGATGCAGGGAAACGGGCGTGCTATTTCGGAAACTGCCAAGTGCCAAATTGGGAGTGTTTGAGTCGTAAAGCGGGACCGTGAATGAAAGGCCCATTTAACGTGAACGCAAAGGAGGAGGTCTGCAGAAGGAGGCCATTGTTTTCCCCACGATACATGACATTTCACTAATGCTAACTCTTTGAAATGCCAGTTTGAGGGTGGGGACGGAGACTCCTTGCTAAACAGCTGCTGTGGGTGATGAGAGGCTAGAAGTCTCTGAGTCAGAGGGCTGAGGAAGGGCAGAGAATGCAAGGAGCATAGGTGCAAGAAGGAAGGAAGGCAGAATGAACCATCATTAGATATCTAACAGATTGAGGTTGAATCCTGACAAGACAGAAGTACTGTTTTGGGGGGACAGGGTGTGGGCGGGTGTGGGGGACTCCCTGGTCCTGAATGGGGTAACTGTGCACCTGAAGCACCGGATGTCCAGCCTGGGAGTCATTTTGGACTCACAGCTGTCCATGGAGGCACAGGTTAATTCTGTGTCCAGGGCGGCTGTCTACCAGCTCCATCTGGTATGCAGGCCTTAGACCCTACCTGCCCACAGACTGTCTTGCCAGAGTGCTGCATGCTCTAGTTATCTCCAGCTTGGACTACTGCAATGCGCTCTATGTGGGGCTACCTTAGAAGGTGACCCGGAAACTACAACTAATCCAGAATGTGGCAGCTAGACTGGTGACTGGGATTGGCCGCCGAGACCATATAACACCAGTCCTGAAAGACCTACGTTGACTCCCAGTACATTTCCGAGCACAATTCAAAGTGTTGGTGCTGACCTTTAAAGCCCTAAACAGCTTCGGCCCAGTATACCTGAAGGAGTGTCTCCACAGCCATCGTTCAGCCCGGACACTGAGATCCAGCTCTGAGGGCCTTCTGGCAGTTCCCTCACTGCGAGAAGTGAGGTTACAGGGAACCAGGCAGAGGGCCTTCTTGGTATTGGCGCCCACCCTGTGGAACGCCCTCCCATCAGATGTCAAGGAAATAAACAACTACCTGACTTTTAGAAGACACCTGAAGGCAGCCCTATTTAGGGAAGTTTTTAATGTTTGATGTTTTGTGGTGTTTTTAATATTCTGTTGGGAGCCGGCCAGAGTGGCTGGGGTATAAATAATAATAAATTAATATTATTACAGTGGTACCTCAGGTTACATACGTTTCAGGTTACATACGCTTCAGGTTACAGACTCCGCTAACCCAGAAATAGTACCTTGCTGCAGGATGAGAACAGAAATCGTTCTCCGGTGGGAGCAGGAGCCCCATTAGCTAAAGTGGTGCTTCAGGTTAAGAACAGTTTCAGGTTAAGAACGGACCTCCAGAACGAATTAAGTCCTTAACCCGAGGTACTACTGTATTAGGAAGAAATTTCTGACAGTAAGTGTTGTTCCATGGACTGCTCTCCACCGGCGACAAAAAACAACAAGAAACCCAACAACAACAACAAGCGATCCGGGAAAGGAAGCCAAGCTCTGAGCTGCATGTGATAAAACTGACTGATCTGCTGATTCAGTTTTGCCTTTGTGTTTTGATGTTGTCATGCGAGAGCCAGCCCCGCTGACAAACGCATTGTGGCATGCCAGCCTCGCGGGGAGAACAATCAGCAGTAAGGCTGGTGCTTTGGAACCTCGGTATCCGGAAAGGAAACCGAGAGCACAGCAAATCGGAAACAAATGCCGGAACATCGGGGGAGAAGGAATGTGCTTGGGGAAGGAAAAGATGGAATGGTGCAGGGCGAGTATTCAGCCGTTGATCACGGCTCCTTGTCCCCAAGGGCCTTGGGCAGTGGAAAGAGAATAATAATAATAATAATAATAATAATAATAATAGGCAGTAATAGAGGGAGCAACAATAATAGCAACTTTCATGGCGAGACTGTAATGCACAAAACAACCCTTGTTGATAAGAGGAAAGGCGGGGAGTACTAGCAGGCAGTGTTGCCAGATTATGGGTTGTATCGAGTGCTGCTATTCCGCTCATGCAAGAAAACACACACACACGAAGCAACTATATACAACATGGTGGAGATAACTCAGTTGGTTAGAGCGTGGGGCTGATAACGCCTAGGTTGCAGGTTCAATCCCCGTTCGAGACAGTTCCATATTCCTGGATTAGATGAAATTTGGGGTCCCTTCCAGGTCTATGATTCTATGGATTCCTTCCTTCTACCAGGTATGGGGAGCCTTTGGCCCTGCAGGTGTTTGCTGAACTACAACTCCCATCAGCCCTAGCAAGTATGGCCAATGGCCAGGGATGACGGGAGCCGTAGTTCAGATAAAAGGCTCCCACACCTGCTTCTATGAATATCCGAACCAAGGTTTTTGGAGGAACTATCAAGAGTACCTATGTTAACACGGGGGATTAGTTAATGAATATCTTAAGTAACATTCTCCGGAGCCTGGGCAGCTCACTCATTTTAATTAAAAAGAGAGAGAGAGAGAGCTAGTAATGTATTACCGTTCAACACACGAAGCCACGAAAGATATTGCAATAATTGGCAGGCTGAAAAGCAGCTGGTATATGAGGATTGTGCAGGAAAAACAACCAAGACAGCTCATCAAGCCATATTGCAAATATTTCAATATTTTCAGTCTCATTTATCACCCATCTGTATCTGGGAAAGTATCCAGATCATACACCCCAAGCAATGAAACACCAATTAATGGCCTTGTTTGTTTGCTTTGATATAAAAGATTGCTGCTTCAGGACCTCAATGGGAGGAGAGTCACTTCTTGGAGACCGGATGCAATGGCTTAGCTCAGACATCTCATCCAAGCAAGGTTAAGGGATACTTTTGGAGGGTGTTTGCACTGATAGACAATAATTTAGACTGGTCATTTTACGCATCACTTGGGAAGGGCGAATTAATGTCAGTGTACTGGAAGAAGCAAAGATCACCAGTGTTGAAGCAATGATTCTTCAACATCAACTTCGTTGGACTGGTCATGTTGTGCAGATGCCTGATGATCGTCTTCCAAAGCAACTACTCTATTCCGAACTTAAAAATGGAAAGCGTAATGCTGGTGGTCAACAAAAAAGGTTTAAAGACTCTCTCAAGGCAAATCTTTAAAAAATGTAGTATAAACACCAACAACTGGGAAACATTGGCCTGCGAGCGCTCCAATAGGAGAACAACGTTTACCAAAGGTGTCATGGGCTTTGAAGACACTCGAACTCAGGATGCAAGGGAGAAACGTGCTAAGAGGAAGGCACGCTTGGCAAATCCACACCGTGGTCACCTCCTGCCCGGAAACCAATGTCCTCACTGTGGAAGGACATTTGGATCCAGAATCGGCCTTCACAGTCACTTACGGACTCATTGTTAAAACCGTGTTTATGGAAGATAATCTTACTCGGCTACGAGTGATTGCCAAAGAAGAGAATCTGTGATCAGCTGGCGGACCAGAATAAAACTCATACCATGAACTGGGTTTGCAAATCGTGGTTTGGGCTCGCTATGCCAGGCCACACCTCCCATTAGCAGAGTGAGCTGGTTCAACATCCAGACCCTCCAAGTGCCCCTATTTTCCAGGGACAGCCCCATATTTACAGAAGCCATCCCAGTTTCTGATTTGATCCCAGAATGTCCTTCGGACATCCCTATTTTCATTGGAGAATGTGGGGGGGGGGGTATGGAGTTATGTAACCCCTGAGGCAAGGGATAAGTAACTACACAACCTTTAGAAGACACCCGAAGGCAGCCCTGCATAAGGAAGTTTTTTAATCATAGAATCATAGAACCATAGACTTGGAAGGGACCCAAAGGTCATCTAGTCCAACCCCTGCAATGCAGGAATATCAGATAAAGCACCCATGACAGATGGCCATCCTACCTCCAATGTTTAATGTTTTATTGTGCTTTATATATACATATGTTGGAAGCCACCTAGGGTGGCTGAGGCAACCCTGTCAGATGGGCTGGGTATAATCATAACCATAATGGAATGATTTTCCCAGTAGTGATGTATGGAAGTGAGAGCTGGACCATAAAGAAGGCTGATTGCCGAAGAATTGATGCTTTTGAATTATGGTGCTGGAGGAGACTCTTGAGAGTCCCACGGACTGCAAGAAGATCAAACCTATCAATTCTGAAGGAAATCAGCCCTGAGTGCTCACTGGAAGGACAGATCCTGAAGCTGAGGCCCCAAGACTTTGGCCACCTCATGAGAAGAGAAGACTCCCTGGAAAAGACCCTGATGTTGGGAGAGATGAAGGGCACAAGGAGAAGGGGACTACAGAGGACGAGATGGTTGGACAGTGTTCTCGAAGCTAACATGAGTTTGACCAAACTGCGGGAGGCAGTGGAAGACAGGAGAGCCTGGCGTGCTCTGGTCCATGGGGTCACGAAGAGTCAGGCACAACTAAACGACTAAACAACAACAACAAAATTTTCATTGGAGAAATGTTGGAGGGTATGTACATCAACCTAGGGGCCTCTTCCTAATCCTCCATCTTGACAAGCAAGGGGAATTTCCAGCCAGGCCAAAACACTCCAGGAGTGTGTAAAGCAGTACCACCGAGGGGTGTGTCCTTAGGAGAGCTCCAAAAATCTGACCCAGAGGCCTAGAGGGCTGCATTCAGCCTGAGGCTGCTCACCCTTGGCTAGAGATACATTTTTCTCTGGCTGCCCAGCCCAGCAGAGAGCCAAACCCATACCTTTCAACATTCCACAGATGAAAATTGGGATGCGAGAGCACAGGTGTGTCTTTTAGTGCCACGCTCTCACCCAAGTCAGCTGGCTCACGTGAGAGTGCGACACCATTACAAGCTCCATGGTCATCTGCAAGTGCCGATTCATCCTGGAGCATTTTTGGATCAAATCAGAAACCAGGACAACAACAACAACTTATTACTTATACTCCGCACATCTGGCTGGGTTTCCCCAGCCACTCTGGGCAGCTCCCAACAGAATATTAGAAAGACGATAAAAGATCAAACATTAAAAACTTCCCTAAACAGGGCTGTTTTCAGATGTCATCTAAAAGTCAGGTAGTTGTTTATTTCCTTGACATCTGATGAGAGGGAGTTCCACAGGGCGGGTGCCACTGCTGAGAAGGCCCTCTGCCTGGTTCCCTGTAACCTCACTTCTTGCAGGGAGGGAACTGCCAGAAGGCCCTCGGAGCTGGACCTCAGTGTCTGGGTTGGACGATTGGGGTGGAGATGCTCCTTCAGGTATACTGGGCTGAGGCCGTTTAGGGCTTTAAAGGTCAGCGCCAACACTTTGAATTGTGCTCGGAAACGTACTGGGACAGCTTCTGTAATTCCAGGAACGTCCCATCAAAACAGGGAGTTGGAGGGTATGCTAACTCTGTGGTAAGGTAAAGGGACCCCTGACCATTAGGTCCAGTCGTGGCCGACTCTGGGGTTGCGCGCTCATTTCACTTTATTGGCCGAGGGAGCGGCGTACAGCTTCTGGGCCATGTGGCCAGCATGACCAAACCGCTTCTGGCGAGCCAGAGCAGTGCACAGAAACACCGTTTACCTTCCCGCCGGAGTGGTACCTATTTATTTACTTGCACTTTGACATGCTTTCGAACTGCTAGGTTGGCAGGAGCAGGGACCGAGCAACGGGAGCTCACCCCATCACGGGGATTTGAACCGCCGACCTTCTGATCGGCAAGCCCTAGGCTCTGTGGTTTAACCCACAGCACCACCCGCATCCCTTTTAACTCTGTGGTAGGTAAAGGTAAAGGTACCCCTGCCCATACAGGCCAGTCTTGACAGACTCTGGGGTTGTGCGCCCATCTCACTCAAGAGGCCGGGGGCCAGCGCTGTCCGCAGACACTTCCGGGTCACGTGGCCAGCGTGACAAGCTGCATCTGGCGAGCCAGCGCAGCACACGGAACGCCGTTTACCTTCCCGCTGGTAAGTGGTCCCTATTTATCTACTTGCACCCGGGGGTGCTTTCGAACTGCTAGGTTGGCAGGCGCTGGGACCGAGCAGCGGGAGCGCACCCCGCCGCGGGGATTCGAACCGCCGACCTTTCGATCGTCAAGCCCTAGGCGCTGAGGCTTTTACCCACAGCGCCACCCGCGTCCCTCTAACTCTGTGGTACATTGTTTCATTTTACCGTTCCATATGACAACAGGTTAAAGGTTTGTGGGTTTGATGCTAGGGGCAGAAGGTGCTGGTTTTACATTTTGGCAGTGGTTTTGGCTTTTAAAGGTCCCCTAACCTCAAACATCCTAACTTCACACTTGAATGCAGAGGAAGTCCCATCGCAAGCTTACAGTTCTTTTTTGTTTGTTTTTAGGGGGTGTCAGTTTGCGAAGACCACGTTAAGCGGGTTGTCGCTCAAGTGACTTTCACAAAGTACACAACAGACTTTAAATTAGGACTTGGGGTGGGCACACGCCATTCAGAGAACGAACACAAAAGCTTATTAAGGCTATGGTGGGCCGTTCTGCATTCTCCAAGGTGGGAAGGGGAGGAGGGAGCAGGCTTGACAAACCTCCATCTTGTGACATTCTCAAGAATGTTTCACATTGACTGTGTTCTGATAAGGAATGTGTACAATTTGCAAAGATTTAATGAATGGGGCATTCTTACACCAGCAAATTAAACTCGTGCCCTCCAACATTTATCCGATGAAAATAGGGATGTCTTATTCAATTATGATGGTGATTATGATGATGGTAATGATTTGAATATTTATACCCCACTCATCTGACTGAGTTGCCCCAGCCACTGTATGTGGTTTCCAACATATATAAAAACACAGTAAGACATTAAACATTAAAAAAACACACTCCCCTATACAGGGCTGTTTTCAGATGTCTTCTAAAGGTTGTACTGTATAGTTATTTATCTCCTTGGCTCATTCATACTGGACTGCAAAACACATCATAGGGGGGTCGGGTTGTGATTGCAAGCCAGTCATTATGCCTCAGCTTGCTGTCTGTAAAATGGGCGCGATAATTAACAAATTTGCAGGGATTTAGGGAGGCTTGTTAGGACTGCAAAGCACTTTTGCAAGTCTATCGGGATATTAAAAAAAGGAAGAGAAAGGAATCAGCTTGGCTTTTCCCGTCCCCTTGTTTTCTTACCGGTTCCATAATGAATCCCTAGAGGAAAAGCTGGAAAGCCGGGAGGCTGAAGATCTCATGTCTCATCTGTCACCACAAGAACGTTACCTACACAAATAAGGGGGGGGGAAATAAAATAAGAGGGGCAAAGTAATTAAAAGGAACCAGAGGATATAAAGAAGAACAAACAAACAAACAAGCACACATGCAACGTACCCTTGTCAAATCTCCCCTTTTATAAATGAACAAGCAGGAACAGGACCGAAAGCGTCAGAAATGCAACTGCAACAGAAATCGCTGCCAAGCAGTTTGACATAAAAGTTACTCTGAAGCAAACAATTAGACTTGTTCTATTGTAGTTGACACAGCAATTTTCTTCTCAACATGGTAGCAATCGCTTAAATTATGACCGCTTCACACTTAAGAATGTATGAAGAAAAATGATGCCCAGAAGCGAGTGGGTTGGGGAATTACTACAGACTGAAGCTGCGTACACACTCCTGTTTAGTCTGCATCCCGTGTGCTCCCATCACTGATTTGGTAAACAGGGTACCCAGGACATTGGCCACAATCCATATCTATCCTCTTTCTACCTTGGCGCTTATGATGAAATGTTGTGTTTCGATGCTTCCACTGTCAAAGCACCTTCGACCCCTGAGGGATAGCTCGGTTGGTAGTGCATGCACCTTTCAATCTCAAAGTCATGGGTTTGAACCCCACGTAATAATAATAATAATAATAATAATAATAATAATAATAATAATTTATTTTTTATACCCCGCCCATCTGGCTGGGTTTCCCCAGCCACTCTGGGCGGCTTCCAACAAAGTATTAAAATACAGTAGTCTGTTAAACATTAAAAGCTTCCCTAAAGAGGGCTGCCTTCAGATGTCTTCTAAAAGTCTGGTAGTTGTTCTTCTCTTTGACATCTGGTGGGAGGGCGTTCCACAGGGCAGGTGCCACTACCGAGAAGGCCCTCTGCCTGGTTCCCTGTAACCTTACTTCTCACAGCGAGGGAACCGCCAGAAGGCCCTCAGTGCTGGACCTCGGTGTCCGGGCAGAACGATGGGGGTGGAGACGCTCCTTCAGGTATACTGAACCGAGGCCATTTAGGGCTTTAAAGGTCAGCACCAACACTTCGAATTGTGCTCGGAAACGTTGGGCAAAAGATTCTTGCATTGCAGGGAGTTGGACCAGATGATCCTTGGGGTCTCTTCCAACTCTATGATTCTCTGACTCTCAACAGAGAAAAAGAACAACCTGGCTGAGTTTTATGCTTTTTAAATGTGTACACACAGCTTTTAGCTCCTAGAGACTGCCCAGTTGGACAATCATTCTGACTCCCCAGGAACTGTAATTCTGTAAAGGAAGCTCAGGATTTCTAAAAGAAGCCATGATGTTGCAGAGCAGCGGTGGATAATCTTTGTGGGCTTCCAGATGTTTGTTGAACTACAACTCTCATCAGCCAAAGCTGACATGGCCAGTGTCAGGGATGATGGGAGTTGGAGTCCAACAAATATCTGGAGGGCCTCAGATTCTCCATCCTTGTTTTAAAGACTCAGCAGGACCACATGGAAGGTTTTCTTATTCCTCTTTCCCTCTGTCCCCTCTCAAGTGTGTCATTTCCCTTTTTCCCTTTGTTTTTTTCTAATCACATTTATGTACAGCAGGCATGGCCAAACTTGGCCCTCCAGCTGTTTTGGGACTACAATTCTCATCATCCCTGACCACAGGTCCTATTAGCTAGGGATGATGGGAGTTGTAGTCCCAAAACAACTGCAGGGCCAAGTTTGGCCATGCCTGATGTATAGTGTAATCCTTTGTGTGCCTTACTGAGTTCAATGAAGACTTAGTCCTACTGAGTCCAATGGTTCCTATTGAGTGACCTGTTAGGAGAGGCTCAGAACTCACAGGGTTAAGAGTTCTGAGTGATGACGCCTCACATTCTGAGGGCGGGTTTAGAACACTGAGGGGTGTGGTTTTCCTGTGTTCTCTCAGTCTGTGTGTGTGTTTGCTCCGAGGAGAGAGCAGCAAAATGTGCGCTCTGTCGCCAGGCAGGAGATTTATAGATGTTGTGTTTTGCTAAGGAATAAAGACTTTAAAGATAAGGAGACTGCTGCGTCCAGCCTGAGTTATTACCACACGACAGAACGTTCCTGCTTCTGCTTCCGCTGTGTTTACGCTCTGCTGAGTCAAAGGTCCCAGGGGGGAAGACCAGAGCCGCGCAGGAGAAGTGTGCCGGACCCCCGAACGCCATTGGCCTCCAAAGGTTATGGGAGATCAGCAATAAAGATAAGCAACGTTCGTGCGTGTGAGAGGCCAGCAGCCAAAGGCCAGCTAAGGAGTAGCTGGAGCCAGCTAGAGCGAAGGGAGCTCGCTGGGACGGATCTGCCGGACCGGGAGGTGCTACTGTACCGTAAGTAGGCCGGGCCCCGGGGAGACATGGCAGACAGCCAGAAGTCGTCAATCCCTTTTGATAAGGTGGACGGGAGCAAGCCCTGGGCCGGGAGAAGGCAGGCACTGAAGAAAGCAGTGGGAGCCAGGCCAGAGGGGGCTGAGAATTGCTCTGAGGAAGCACCAAGCCCAGGAGGGGCTGAGAGCTACTCAAAGGAAGCACCAAGCCCAGGAGGGGCTGAGGGACGCCCAAGAAGCCCAGAGGGGGCTGGAAGCCCAGCAGGGGCTGAGGGACGCCCAGAAGGCCCAGAGGGGGCTGGGACTGTGTTGGAGGGCTGCCGGAATGCCCCTACACATGACCTGCGTGCTGAAGAGCTGAGAGATGCACCTAAGAGTGAGGGTGCAGGCCATTCCAAGGGTCTTGAGAGTGCCCAGGCTGTTTGGCAGGAGCTGGAAGGGGTTTGCAGAGAAACCACAGCAGAAGCCAAAAGCCATTTCCCCAACAGCAGTGCTGCTGGAAAGGTTGGGGGGGCAGAGAAGACCAAAGGCAAGTTTGCAAAGTTTTCCACTCGGCGATGTTTTGTTTGTGCTTCGGCTGAACACCTGCGTCGCAGCTGCCCACAGAAAGCAAGGGAGACAGGGCAGGATGTTTCCAAGGTCGCTTCCCATGGGAACCAGCCGGGTTTCCATGGCAACTGGGCCTGCAGAGGGGGCAGGCGTGGGAACGCTTATCAGCTGACTGCTTCGATGGCAATTTTGGACAACAACACCTGCAGCGAGAGCCCCAAGGTCGGGGGCAGCAGGAAGTCAGTTGCTAAGGCAACAAAGAAGGACAACTCCGGAGGGGGGAGGGTCCTACGTTGGGTTGTTGACTCGGCTGCGAATGCCCATTTGGTCACAGCGCCACCTGATGGACAAATGTGGAACTGCAAGGCTGTTTCAACTGGGAAAACAGTTAAATTTGCTACAGGTTCACAGGGACGTGTAACCCATGTTGCTAACATGTTTATCTCTTTCTTGCAGGATGAACTGAAGGTCTATGTTCTCCCTGAGATAAAACATTGCCTGTTGTCTGTACCGTGTCTTTTACAGGAGGGATATTCAGTGAGTTTTGAAAAAAATGTTTGCACAATTTCCAGAGATGGGAAGAAGCTCATAAGTGTTGAAAAGGATCAGAACAACCTCTTTGTTCTGGAAACACCTCTGGAGGGTGAGGGGAATACTGGGAAAGCCACTGATCACACTCATGTGTCGTGTGCTTGCGTGTGGCACAAGAGAATGTCACATGGGTCCTGTGAGGACGTTCAGATGTTATCAGAGTGCACCAAAGGATGCCGGGTAAAAGAATGTGGTCAACCTTTGAATTGCAGGGCTTGCAGGAAAGCCAGAAACAAGGGATTTAATCATCCCAGGGTGGAGAGAGTAACCACAAAGCCTTTTGAGCTTGTGCATGCAGACCTTTTTGATATGCCACAGCCAAGTCTGGGCAAGGCCAAATGGCTGATGGTGCTGACAGATGATTATACGCGGAACGCATGGGCTTTCACGCTGAAAACTAAGGAGGAGGCAACACAACTTATCAAAGATTGGGTTGCAGAGGTGGAACTAAGGTTCTCCACCAAGGTGCAGGGGTTCAAGTGTGACCGAGGTTCAGAGGTCACTGGGTCTGCTCTAAAGGGTTTCTTTCGCCAGAGGGGGATACGTCACAAGGTGACTTCTCCTCAGGAGAGTGGCGTGGCAGAGCTTAGGAGTAAAGCTCTGGTTCGAGCATCAGAGATTCTACTGGATGACTCTGGTTTGCCTCAAAGTTTCTGGGGGGAGGCGGTAAAGACAGCCAATTTCACGATGAACAGGTGCTACAATGCAGTGGTAGGTGACACCCCGTATTTCCTGCTTCATCGGCAGAAGCCGCTTGTGCATTTCTTTCGCACTTTTGGTAGCAGAGCCATGGTGCCTGTACCAAAGTTTCTGCAGCAGGAGGGTGGCCCAAGGTACCAGGAAATGATCTTCTGTGGATATGAGCCTGCGACAAAAGGGTGGAGATTCGCATACCCAGAAGGTGATCAGACCAAGCTTCTGGTCAGTAAACAGGCTGAGTTCTTTGAGCAGGATGGTTGGGCAAGGCGCAAAGCGAGCTCTGATGTTCACTCAGATTGTCTGTCTGACTCTGAGGAGGAAGGAGAGCTAGAGCCTGAACCTGCTGGTGGAGACCAGGTCCCTGAACAGAGTAGGGCGTCTCCACAGGTTGTTAAAGGAGTGTCCAAGAGTGAGCCCTCATCTCCTGTGCGCATAATGGAGAAAGCTCACAGACGTGTCAAGTCAGAGGGGGAGTCCTCTGATGAGGAAGACGCACATGCTGGCCCCAGTGGGTCAAAAGGAGCACCCCAGTTTGTGCCCAGGCGGTCATCGCGGGCTACAAAGGGAATTCCACCTGAGAGGTTTCAGGTCACAAATGCGTGGGTTGGTTTCGCACAGTGCGAACCTGAGGTTTGTGAGGTTCAACAGGTGCCTAACAACGATGCCAGGAAGGGGCGGAAGGCAATGGGAAAGGTGTTGAACACTCAGAAGTCCTCTCAGAACGTGATTCGAGAGGGGGTGTTAGGAGAGGCTCAGAACTCACAGGGTTAAGAGTTCTGAGTGATGACGCCTCACATTCTGAGGGCGGGTTTAGAACACTGAGGGGTGTGGTTTTCCTGTGTTCTCTCAGTCTGTGTGTGTGTTTGCTCCGAGGAGAGAGCAGCAAAATGTGCGCTCTGTCGCCAGGCAGGAGATTTATAGATGTTGTGTTTTGCTAAGGAATAAAGACTTTAAAGATAAGGAGACTGCTGCGTCCAGCCTGAGTTATTACCACACGACAGAACGTTCCTGCTTCTGCTTCCGCTGTGTTTACGCCCTGCTGAGTCAAAGGTCCCAGGGGGGAAGACCAGAGCCGCGCAGGAGAAGTGTGCCGGACCCCCGAATGCCATTGGCCTCCAAATGACCTTACTGCCAGGTAAGCAGATATGATTGCAGCAGTATTTACTGCCTCTGTCTGACAAATTTATACTCCACCTTTCTTTAAAGTGCTTTAAAATGAAAAAACAAGTCAATGCAGAATACTAAAAATCAGAAACCCATAAAACCAATCACAAATCTAAAAGTGCCGCGTGTATGTTTACTCAAAAGTAAGTCCCATTGTGTTCAATGGAGATTAGTCCCAGGAAAAGGTGTGTAGAACTGGTGCCTTGGAAGCAATGAAAGTAGCCTTAAAAATGCCACAGTCTTTGCAGCCTGTCCAAAATGAGCAGTGAGCAGGAGACCTCCTTTGGCAGACTATTACACAGCATGGGTGCCATGACTAAAAAGGCCCTAAGGACACACCATACATATTTCTGAAAGTTGAAGGGACCTGATGCAGGACCTCAAATGATAAACAAAGCTACCAGAGAAAGCTCCTTTGAAGGAAGACAATTCTTGAGATATTCTTGTTTATGGATTTAGAGGCTAAAACTAATACCTTGAACAAAGCCCAGAAACAATTTAGTGGTCGGCAAAGTGGAAACAAAATCACTGTAATGTTATCTGATCGTCTGGCTCCGGTCAAAAGTCTGGCAGCTGCATTGTGCCACTAATTAAAGCTTTCAGATGGTCTTCAAAATCAGTCCCAAGATCAGTTGAGGACATTGCAGTAGTCTAACCTGAAAGTTACTGAAACATAGATGACTGAGGCCCAGCAAACCACAGTTTGCCAGTTTTGGCGTCAGTGTTTTGTTTCGCAATCCTGAAACTGGAATTATGGTTTGAAGTGGGTTTACAGATGATAGATTGGAAGCAGTGGTAGCCACAGAGTTGATAATGTGAGACCATAATTTGGCACAACGAGAATGAGCCCTGTTTTCATGTCACCCCTATGCTCAATAAGTTATACTTTCTCCTGGCATGATTTGATGAATTCGCTACTTCTGGGTTTGATGGTACATCTGAACTGGAAACTATGGTTTGCTCTAGTCTTCCAAACTATATTTGCGGCTGGCTTTCAATCAAGTCCAGCAGTTTTCTGGTTCAGTTGTAATGACAAACTTCTGCAGCACACCAGGAACCAATGAATTAACTGGAGTATGTGAGAACACAGAGACCCTCAGACTCCCAATCTTTGCTTTACAGGGTTGTTGTACGTATAAAAAGGGATAAGTCAAGTTCTCTCATGCTGAGTTCTTTGCAGAAAGGTTACAGTGCTAATAGGATACTTGAACATATTTCTGCATCTTTGTTGATTATCATAATTGTATGTTTCAAGGGAAAGGGTGGAGACTTTCACTTTAATTCAGCACTAAAAGCATTAGTTGGTTAAATCTATTCATCATAGATTGTAAAATGTGGATTTTAAAACACAGTTTTAATGAAATCCCCGGGGAAAGGGTGTTCGGTGCTAAAGGAATTATTACTGTTATTAAAAGCAATCCACTGACATCTCTTTGTTCAGGCAATGGATCTCAGGTGTTCCACCGAACAGATGCCTTCTCTGCGTTCTGCCGATAAAGGAGAAAACCATTATCTTCATCCGCTAATCTCTAGACATCCTCTGCATCGATGCCGTTCTTATAATTATTTTAATTGGATGAGTAAGCAATTAATTGGCTGTCAGGCAAGGCGTTCCGTCAGTTCAGAAGCTTTTAATTGGCTTGCAGCTTTATTCTCAAAATATAGGGCGCATGATTTAAGTGCTCAGTTACGCAATCAAAACTCGGAGGCTGTTATCCTGGAGCTCTTACTTCTAGATGAATCACCCATTTATAGCAGGGCTGGGGAAACGTGGGGCCCTCCAGATGTTGCTGGACTACAGAACCCATCAGCCCTGGCTGCTGCTTATGCTGGCCAACAGATTGCTCTGGTAGTAGAAGCAATATAGCAGCTATTGGTAGCCTTGTCATGTTCCACTCTTGTCCTTGGATGTTCTATATATATCATTTTTATTAAATTTTCTGAAATATACTCGGAGTCGAGTGTGGCTTTCATGCTCTTTATTCAGCTCATAGTAGTGAGGAATGGAAGTTCCCCCAAAATGTCTGCTTTACATACATTATTTACACAATGGGCGCCCCACGTGATTGGCTAATTCCGGGATTCTCCTGTAGACCAATCAGGTTGCGGATTCACTTCCACCTGGAGTTGGATTGGGTGGCTCCTGCGGACCAATCAGACTGCTGCATTCTGAATCCTATTGTTCTAGGACCAATCAGACTGCTGCGTTTTGCTCCAAACCAACCTCAATCTGAATTGAGGAGGGTGCAAACAATCTAGCTGCCTTTCAAACCATTATAAACAGCCCCACTCCTCATTCAGCTGTTGCTGGGGGTCCTCTGCTCTCAGTTTTTCCTTACTTCAGAAAGGGACATCCTCACCGGAAGGAATCTGAATGATGCCAAAGGGATTTTTTTGTGAAGATTTCTGCACGCCATCCCTCAAACCTCAGACAGGCAAATTCTTTCTTCCCCTTACAGTAGGACTGTCAAGTCGCCGACTCTTTTTTTGATTACCTTGTCCTCTGATTCACCCCTTGAGCATGTGAGCAAACCAGAGGTTACCATGAGTTCAGAGGCTGCTATCTTAAGTAGAACTGGTTGCATCAATCGCCTATTCTTTGACATCTTCATAATCTGTACTGCCTAGACATCTGGTCCAAGGCCTTATTCGAGTGTTTTATTCCTCTTCATTTAGCTGCAATGACCAAACGTCTCTGTGTGGAATATTCAGGGACCCCTCTAGACTGGTGGTTTTTGGTGGATGTGTCGTGCAGCGTGTTGTGTGTTTGGTGGATTTATGCTGGATCGTCCAAGCATCATTCAGCCTTATTGGTTCTTCTGCGATGCTTTCCCGGTGCTGCTGCATTAGGGAGCCAGTGTGGTGTAGTGGTTAAGAGCGGTGGACTTGTAATCTGGTGAACCGGGTTCGCGTCTCCGCTCCTCCACATGCAGCTGCTGGGTGACCTTGGGCCAGTCACACTTCTCTGAAGTCTCTCAGCCTCACTCACCTCACAGAGTGTTTGTTGTGGGCAAGGAAGGGAAAGGAGATTGTTGGCCGCTTTGAGACTCCTTAAGGAGAGTGAAAGGCGAGATATCAAATCCAAACTCTTCTTCTTCTTCAGGGATCAGCAATCTCTTTCCTTCCAGGTGTTATTGGAGGAGAAACTTAGTAACCTTGGGGCATCCTTGCACTGTAGCTTGGATGCAAGACACACGCATACGCACAAGAACATCTGAACAACTTGCAACCTTAGCTTTATCAGCACCATGCTCTAACCAACTGAGCTAAATTGTGAGTAGTAGTAGTAGTAGTAGTAATAATAATAATAATTTTATTATTTATACCCCACACATCTGGCTGGGTTTCAGCACCCATATGCCTTACAGCACATAGAAAAGCATAGTAAAACGTCAAACATTTTAAATAACGAATAAACAATAAAAGGGTGTCTAGAGGGGGCCAGGTGTGTTATTAACTGTTGGGTTCATTTGCAGAGATTGTATGAACTTTCTCAGATACAGTGGTACCTCGGGTTAAGAACTTAATTTGTTCTGGAGGTCCGTTCTTAACCTGAAACTGTTCTTAAGCTGAGGTACCACTTTAGCTAATGGGGCCTCCTGCTGCTGCCGCCGTGCCGCCGCCACACAATTTCTGTTCTCAACCTGAAGCAAAGTTCTTAACCTGAGGTACTATTTCTGGGTTAGCAGAGTCTGTAACCTGAAGTGTCTGTAAGCGGAAGTGTTTGTAACCCGAGGTACCACTGTATGGGGTAAGGAGTCTATGCCCAATCCTGATGTTGTTAAGACTCCAAATCCTATCAGCCCCAGCCATCGTGGCCAAATGCTGAGAATGATGGGAATTGTAGTCTATCGGCATTTGGAGGGCCACAAATTCCCAGTCCCTGTTTAGATGTTGCTCATTACTGTTTCATTGAATCTGTGCTTTACAGTTTTTTCTTTCTAAAATTTCAGCCCCTTTGAAATGAAAGGTGGCCTGTATTCATCCTATTGTTCCTTATGAAATCCTGTCTTTGGATGCGTTTTCCTCCAAACCAACCTCAGTCTGAACTGAGGAGGGTGCAAACAATCTAGCTGCCTTTCAAACCATTATAGACTAGCCTCCCTCCTCATTCAGCTGTTGTTGGGGGTCCTCTGCTCTCAGTTTTCCCTTCCTTTAAAACAGTTGCACTTCTGCAAATCCCAGGGTCCCCCCAAACTTGCTCTTGTGTGCTGGAGAGGGTGCACCTCCACAGGCACATGCCTCCACATGTGGTGGGAGTGCCCCAAAATCCAACTATTCTGGACAACAGCCATACGAGAAATATGTAAAATAACTAAGCAAATATTAGACATCACCCCAGAATTGGCCCTACTAAACATCTTCTAAGACAATAATGCCCATTTACACCACAAAGCACTCATAACCCACCTACTTTCAGCAGCCAGAAACACCATAACCAGACACTAGAGAGACCTGTCAGGAGTAAGCATGGACCAATGGTACCAAATAGTATGGGAAACAGCCCTACTAGAAAAATTAACCAATAAACTGAAATTGACACGGGGACAAACAGAAGAAGACACCTTCACCCCGGTATGGCTCCCCTTTAGCACATACACAGCCCAACAAGACAATGACAAGAATCCACCAACAGCATACAAATCAATATGGCTAACCTGACTCAAAAACTCCCACCCGTCCCACTCACACATGAAAACAAAGTTCACCACAGCCAATCACAAACAAACAACCACACCCTAGGCCAACCCCAACCTCTCTCACCACCAAAGGAACACAAGTGAACAGCAGAGAACCGGCACGAGCAACGCTGACACCAAACCCTACATACATTAAGCAAAATAGAAACATCGCCACCCGACCCCCCCATCTCCCCCCCTTTTCTTTCTAATGTCTCAACAAATGAAACTGATTTGTAAAAATGTTACATGGAATAAATACGAGAGACATTACACATACTTCTGTAAATCAAGAAAATCTTTAATAAAAAAAACCAGTGAGGGAGAAAAAAAGAAAGAAAGTGGGCTTTTGGCCACGTAAGCATCGCCCCTCAGAGCCTAAGCATCTGAGATAGAGGAAATGCTTTTGTTACTGTCCTCTCTAATACTGAGCAGCCTGCTTTCTTGGCAGCGCTGAACTGGAGTTAGCCAAGACAGAAAAAACGGTATCGGGCCCATGTTAACTTTGTTGCTACAGTACTGTCTGCCGCTGTGCCAGAAAAACAACTCCCTTTTGTCCCTAAACAATGGCTTGAATCACAGAGTTTTGACCTTGATATATAATGCAAGCCCCGAGTAATTACAGTACTGCTTTCTATGTAAGCAAACAATTCCGTCTGTAAAGGTTGGAGTGCGGCTGGTTTGCACACTGCCGTTTTCAACAAATGTCGTGTGTGTGTGTGTGTGGAAACATCATTTTATACTCTGAAGATGTCGGAGCATAGGAGTGGGGAATTTTCAGAGATGAAAAGAAAATATCAATTATGGAGATGCAATTTGCGGCTAGCATCTGGTGCTCTGAGTGGTGGGGCAAGTGGTAAAGAAATGTAAGATGGTCCCTAGGGATGAGAGGGGGAAGGGGAGGTGCAACTTAGAGGAAGAGCACATGGTTTGCAAACAGAATGTGTAGTGTTAGGAACGGGAGAACTTCTCCCATTTTCACATCCTTAAATTTAAAGCCCCAAACGGCCTTGGTCCTGTATACCCAAAGAAGCGTCTCCACCCCCATCATCCAGCCCAGACACTGAGGTCCAGCTCCGAGGGCCTTCTGGCACTTCCCTCCCTGCAAGAAGTGAGGTTACAGGGAACCAGGCAGAGGGCCTTCTCGGTAGTGGTGCCCACCCTGTGGAACGCCCTCCCACCAGATGTCAAGGCAATAAACAACTATTTTACTTTTAAAAGACATCTGAAAGCAGCCCTGTTTAGGGAAGTTTTTAATGTTTGATCTTTTATCGTCTTTCTAATATTCTGTTGGGAGCCGCCCAGAGTGGCTGGGGAAACCCAGCCAGATTGGGGGGGGCGGTATAAATACACCACCACCACCACCACCACCATTATTATTAATTCAGTTTCCCACGTTTCCAAATCAGTTTAGGACTTTGTTTGTGTCAAGTTTATCCTCAGGCTTGTGTGCATTTTGTCAGATATACAAATTTTTTTGCAAAGCGATTTTCACTTGCGCATGCATTTTAATGCACAAATCTATGCGTCTTCGTACACGTGATGGAGAACCACATTGCAAAATTGGGGGAAATGCGGACTTTGAAGGATGTGGTGGAGTTTCAGTTCTCATATTGTTCTGGAAAGGGTGAATTTGGTAAATCTGCGCTTAAATGTGATCGGAATCAAACTTCTTCCTTATCCCTGCCTCCACCTATAATGGTCAAATAACAGGAAATGGGTCAAACCTCTGCTTGAGACCTTGGAGAGCACCACCACTCAGAATAGGCAATATAGGCTATGGGCCCCTTCAGGGTAGTTCCCACCCCTCCAGGTATATTTTGTGACATGTGATTGACACAATAATAGTGACATTCAGTGGTTGGTTTTTCCTTGAGAGTCCACATATAACCCCGCTTCATTAATTTATGTATTGTGGCACAATAGGTCAGTGTGTCTGGAATATGGACCAGCTGGAAATGAACCAGTTTGTCTACCTTGAAACTTTTACAGGTGCAAACAGTACGGATTGTGTATGCACAAGGAAAAGTACCGTATTTACTCGAATATAACACTCACCCTTTTTGGCCAAATTACATAGGGGAAATTAAGGTGCGCATTAGATTCGATGGCACATTTACATTAGCCAGCAAATGCTTTTATTCTTATTATTTCAAGGTTCTGAAAATTGAGGTGCTCATTAGATTCGATGGCACTTTAGACTCGAGTAAATATGGTACATCTGGAAGGGGGTTAAATCACAGGAGGGCATATTCCTGCAGCCCTAAGAGCCCACCAATTCCTTCAGGGAAGTTTTCCAAGTCTTGAGACAGAGAGAGAATGAATGGAAGGGAATGAATTCACTTTATGGACCAGGTGCGCAGCCTGGGAGTCATTTTGGACTCACAGCTGTCCATGGAGGCACAGGTCAAATCTGTGTCCAGGGCAGCTGTTTACCAGCTCCATCTGGTACGTAGGCTGAGACCCTATCTGCCGCAGACTGTCTCACCAGAGTGGTGCATGCTCTGGTTATCTCCCGCTTGGACTACTGCAATGCACTCTACGTGGGGCTACCTTTGAAGGTGACTCGGAAACTACAACTAATCCAGAATGCGGCAGCTAGACTGGTGACTGGGGGCGGCCGCCGAGACCATATAACACCGGTCTTGAAAGACCTACATTGGCTCCCAGTACGTTTCCGAGCACAATTCAAAGTGTTGGTGCTGACCTTTAAAGCCCTAAACGGCCTCGGTCCAGTATACCTGAAGGAGCGGCTCCACCCCCATCATTCTGCCCGGACGCTGAGGTCCAGCGCCGAGGGCCTTCTGGCGGTTCCCTCATTGCGAGAAGCAAAGCTACAGGGAACCAGGCAGAGGGCCTTCTCGGTAGTGGCGCCCGCCCTGTGGAACGCCCTTCCAGCAGATGTCAAAGCGATAAACAACTACCTGACATTCAGAAGACATCTTAAGGCAGTCCTGTTCAGGGAAGTTTTTAACGTGTGATATTTTACTGTATTTTTGGTTTTTGTGGAAGCCGCCCAGAGTGGCTGGGGAGGCCCAGCCAGATGGGTGGGGTATAAATAATAAATTATTATTATTATTATTATTTATAATCTTCTTGCTCTATAAGTTGTGCTCCTCCTCTAGTACCCAAATTAAATAATTTGGATGATGCCAGTGTTGTTCAGCCCAGACACTGAGATCCAGCTCCGAGGGCCTTCTGGTGGTTCCCTCCCTGTGATAAGTGAGGTTACAGGGAACCAGGCAAAGGGCCTTCTCGGTGGTGGCGTCTGCCGTGTGGAACACCCTCCCATCAGATGTCAAGGAAATAAGCAACTACGTATCTGACTTTTAGAAGACATCTGAAGGCAAACCTGTTTAGGGAAGTTTTTAATGCTTGATGTTTTGTTGTGTTTTTAATATTCTGTTGGGAGCCACCCAGAGTGGCTGGGGAAACCCAGCCAGAAGGGTGGGGTATAAATAAATTATCATCATCATCATCATCATCATCATCATCATCATCATCATTGACTTTCTGATGTGTGCTACTGAGACAGGGATGATCAGGTTGTACAAATCCCTAGCAACTGACACTAATAGGCACTGCCTTGGATTATGTACAACAGTTTTGAACCCCGCAATGCAGATTAAAATGATGATCACATTTCCTGAGTCAAAGCAGTATATGAAGTTCTCCGGCGTCATCACATCTATTCCCCCCACATTACATTATCCCCTCTTTTGGCAATAATTACTTGACACAAGCATAACAGAGAGAAAGAGGACACTTGTCTCATGCAATTTGGGAAACAAACTTTGGCCCCCTTGCTGTTCGCTCATCTTGATAGGTCCTCCTGGATGCAAAGAAAGAAACATACAATCATCCCTGGCTGTAAGTCCCAAATTTGCTATATTTTATGGTCATGCCTTGCAGAGAAATTGACTCAGAAATTTTATGTCTGGCCAATATATAAATATTTACAATCCCATAATTATTGGCCACGGTTCGCATCCATCCTAGATTACTGCAGTTTGCATTGCCTGTGGGTTCACCGCTGGAAAACTGTGAGAAATGTTAGCTGCTGCAGAACATGGGAGCCAGTTTGTTAACTGGCTATCTTTACTGAGAACATTTCGGTTGGCTAACTAAGCAGAGACATCACCTTGCCAACAAAGGTCCGTATAGTTAAAGCTATGGTTTTCCCAGTAGTGATGTGTGGAAGTGAGAGCTGGACCATAAAGAAGGCTGATCGCCAAAGAATTTACGCTTTTGAATTATGGTGCTGGAGGAGACTCTTGAGAGTCCCATGGACTGCAAGAAGATCAAACCTATCTATTCTGAAGGAAATCATTTTTTTTAAATGATATTTACTGGAAAAAAGGTTGTGTTTTTTTTAAAAAAATAAATAAATAAAATTTCACACACACAAAGAAAAAACAAGACAGAAAAATAAAAAATAAAAATAAAACCATCATTCTCAGATTCCCCACTTTCAATACCTTCTTTCTTTGACCTCCTCCTCCTCCCTTTTCTTGTATCCTGATTAATAATAATCGCAGCAAATCCTTTCCTTAATTCATAATATTCTGTCATTACATTACCTTAATCTATTTTCATCTTATCGTATAGAAACCTTAAAGTTTAAAACTTAAATCTTATTTTTACCAACTTCTCCTAACCATAACATTCTTACCTAATTCTTTAGCCATTTTTACAAGAGCCAAGTAATTTCATTTCAATATTTTTCTAACATTCATTAATTTTATAGAACAATCTTAATTATATATATATCTATATATATATATATAGATATATATATATATATAGATATATATATATAAAAGAGAAAAACAATCCAATCTTCATCCAGCGTCCCTTCCTCCTGGTCCCGGGCTTTGTCAGTCCTTTTTAACCTATTAATCTAGCACATTAACCTGGTAACCTTATATCCAAGGCCCTCAAGTCTCTTCCATGTCCCTTCTGCAGCTCTTCTTCACATTTTCCTTTCATTCTCGGGAACTCCAGCTTGGTAATGTTTTGGACCCTTTTTAACAAATCAGCCCCTTTTCCATAGACCAGACTGGACTCCATATGGTATTTAAAAACATGTTCCAGATTCCCTCCAAAATTGAGAGCCCCCACAGCTCCAGACATCAGACGGCCCATTGCCAGACTCGAAAAGTCCAAATCTCCCTGTAAAGGGGGGTCTATCCAGCCCCCCATTTCCAAACCTAACCAAACTTTATTTTTCCGAGTCTGGTTTTTTCCAAGTTCATTTGTCAACTCCAAAAATTTATGTTCCTGCTGGGCCGCTGCTCCCTCCGTCTCTGGCGCCCAAGATTCAGCAGCATCCTCTTCTTTCAGTTGTTCTGTCATGGCACACTCCTGTTTTAGTTCCTGGGTGGGCTCCATATAATTTCCCACTACCTGTTCAAGGGTTCTGGCCGCATTAGTCATTAAATCCGTCTTCTGGCTTAACTGATCCAATAGGGCATTTATTTTACAGAAAGCACCCAACAGTGCTTCTGAAGACATTATCCTGCAAGGTCACAAATCCTTTCCCACGGTTGTAATCTGAGACAGCTGCAAGCTCCCAGGAATTAGTTACAATTTCACAGTCCCCCTCTAGGGCGAAAGCTTCTAGTTGTTCTTTCTTTTAATATCAATAGCAACAAAGTTTCTTTTTTGTGATATTTTGTCCATATTTGTTCTTTTAAAATGTGAAAGGAAACAATGGAATCACTATGTTTCTCTTGTCTTAACTATCTGTCAGAGACATTTGTTTCTGGTCAATGAGCTTCAAACGTCAATTCTGACACCCTGCTCCAGGATCAGAACGGTGGAAAATTACTTTGCTTTAAACTCACTTCTGCAGGTTTAAACAGCCCAAAAAAGATCCCCCTTCTTCTCCTGCTGCCGAAGGGGGGTTCAGCGATTTTAAATGATGAAAGCCAATCCTTTAAAAGTGATTTTCAAAGCTCTAGTTTACGTTGTCTTTGCTTTGTTCTGGCTACAAGGAAACGGAAGGCTGACTTCCTGTTTAGACCTTCCCGTTTCAGTACCAAATTAGAGTAAAATTTAAGTCCAAATTCCTTTCTATTTCGCCAGTTCTTAATTCAAGTCCAATTATTCAGTGTTTTAGTACTCACAGGTGGTTATTTTAGATGCCAAATTGTCCCAGGAAAAAGGCAGCGCTCTCCGGTAACGGCTATACGGCTTTGCTCCGCAGAAAAAGCAATTGACTCACAGCACCGCACCACTTCCCCCTCGTCGCTTCGGAGCCCGTTAGTGGGTTCCTTTGCGGGTTGGGGGGGCGCTAAGGGTGCCCGCCGAGTCCCACGGTCACAGGCTTCATCCGCCTGTGATTTCCAGAAGGGTCCCCGCTTCGCCGTAGCGGAAAAGACCCGTTTCATGCGGAGCTGGTCCCTCCAATTCAGAGGGAGTCCGCCATTACCGATGGTGCCACCCCGGAAGTCTATTCTGAAGGAAATCAGCCCTGAGTGCTCACTGGAAGGACGGATTCTGAAGCTGAGACTCCAATACTTTGGCCACCTCATGAGAAGAGAAGACTCCCTGGAAAAGACCCTGATGTTGGGAAAGATGGAGGGCACAAGGAGAAGGGGATGACAGAGGACGAGATGGTGGGACAGTGTTCTCAAAGCTACCAGCATGAGTTTGACCGAACTGCGGGAGGCAGTGGAAGACAGGAGTGCCTGGCGTGCTCTGGTCCATGGGGTCACGAAGAGTCGGACACAACTAAACGATTAAAGAACAACAACCACCATTTTATTAGGGCAGAAAAGGAGAACATTGCCTCCCCTAATGTCATTGGACACTAGCTTCCATTCCATGGAAACCTGGGAAGCTGCCTTAGAATCATAGAATTGTAGAGTTGGAAGGGGCGCTGAGGGTCATCTAGTCCAACCCCCTTCAATGCAGGAATCTCAGCTAAAGCACACATGACAGATTCAATCTCTGCTTAAAAACCTCCAAGGAAGGAGAGTCCACCATCTCCCGAGGGAGTCCGTTCCGCTGTTGAACAGCTCTTACTGTCAGAAAGGTCTTCCTGATGTTTAGTCGGAATCTCCTTTCTTGCAACGTGAAGTCATGGGTTCGAGCCTTACCCTCCAGAGCAGGAGAAAACAAGCTAGTTCCATCTTCCATGTGGCAGCCCTTGAGATATTTGAAGATGGCTCTTCAATATGAATCTCCTCTCAGTCTTCTCTTTTCCAGGCCAAACATACCTAGCTCCTTCAACCAGGCTTGGCTTCCAGACGCTTGATCATCATGTTCTCTGCACATGTTCCAGCTCATCAAAATTAATTGTGGCAAAATAATAAGAAAAGAAATAATAATAATAATATCCTGTTGCATTTGGAATTGTGACTGTCTATTTTCAATTAGGGGCTGGAAACATTTCAGCTGGCCTCTGTAGCTGCACACCATGGCTTGATCTGCAACAGTTATTAGCAGGAAACGATAGTCCCACATGCTCATTCCTGCATCTGAAATGCGTGGCTAAAGAGGCTGATGGAAAAGTTGGCAATCCTGTTCTCAGCTGATCTACATTAACTGCCATATTAATATATAATGTGTTTATATTAACTTGTCATGGGATCCGATACTTGTAATAAAATACGTTTTATTATATACAACATGCATTATATATAATGCATTCTCTCATGCTTCCCAGTTCCTCTGAGCAGTAGGAAGTTCCAAGGGCTGCTGGTTTGGGCTGTGTTCCTTTGTCAGGTGAAGGTGGTGGAGACCTGCAGGAGTTTTTGTAATACGGCGCTGTGGGTTAAACCACAGAGCCTAGGACTTGCCGATCAGAAGGTCGGCGGTTCAAATCCCCGCGATGGGGTGAGCTCCCGTTGCTCAGTCCCTGCTCCTGCCAACCTAGCAGTTCGAAAGCACGTCAAAGTGCAAGTAGATAAATAGGTACCACTCCAGCGGGAAGGTAAACGGCCTTTCCGTGCGCTCCTCTGGTTCGCCAGAAGCGGCTTAGTCATGCTGGCCACATGACCCAGAAGCTGTATGTCGGCTCCCTCAGTCTATAGAGCGAGATGAGCGCCGCAACCCCAGAGTCAGTCATGACTGGACCTAATGGTCAGGGGTCCCTTAACCTTTACAGTACCTCGGATTAAGAACTTAATTTGTTCTGGAGGTCCATTCTTAACCTGAAACTGTTCTTAACCTGAAGCACCACTTTAGCTAATGGGGCCTCCCGCTGCCGCTGCACGGTTTCCGTTCTCATCCTGAAGCAAAGTTCTTAACCCGAGGTACTATTTCTGGGTTAGTGGAGTCTGTAACCCGAGGTACCACTGTATCTGCTTAATATATTGTTATAAGTTTGTGGGTGCCAGACCTTTTAACACAGCTAGTGTTAAAAAAAAGCCATGTTAAAATATAAGACAGGCAAGTTTCCATGTCTGTGTGTAATTTTTCATTTTCCCAGTTTACAAATATTTTTAGAAAGAAAAAGTTTGCACAGTCAATATAAAGTGCCCAGTCTTCAAGTCGGCCCCCTCCCCCCTTTCTGCGGTTACTTATCTTTTACCACTGCATTTCCCCCGTTTACTAATTTCCCTTTTGTATTCCCTTATTTTATTCTTACTATACGTTTTCATGTCAATCCTGATAATGATTTAAGTCGTTCACAGAAATTCTTCCAGTGGTCCACAAATTCTCCCCATTCTGTATTTAAAAAGTCTCTCTTCTTGGTTTCTTATTTGCTATTTCTGCGTACTCCATCAATTTTAGTTGCCAGTTCCTCCTCGGTTGGAGCTGCAGGGAAGTTTCTTGAGAAGTGCCTCTCATTTTGTGCCTCTCATTTTTTTTGCCCAAGTGCAATGTAAAGTATTGCACTTGGGCAAAAAAAAATGAGAGGCACAAATACAAGATGGGTGACACCTGGCTTGAGAGCAGTACATGTGAAAAGGATCTAGGAGTCTTGGTTGACCACAAACTTGACATGAGCCAACAGTGTGGCGCGGCAGCTAAAAAAGCCAATGCAATTCTGGGCTGCATCAATAGGAGTATAGCATCTAGATCAAGGGAAGTAATAGTGCCACTGTATTCTGCTCTGGTCAGACCTCACCTGGAGTACTGTGTCCAGTTCTGGGCACCACAGTTCAAGAAGGACACTGACAAACTGGAATGTGTCCAGAGGAGGGCAACCAAAATGGTCAAAGGCCTGGAAACGATGCCTTATGAGGAACGGCTAAGGGAGCTGGGCATGTTTAGCCTGGAGAAGAGGAGGTTAATGGGTGATATGATAGCCATGTTCAAATATATAAAAGGATGTCACATAGAGGAGGGAGAAAGGTTGTTTTCTGCTGCTCCAGAGAAGTGGACACGGAGCAATGGTTCCAAACTACAAGAAACTACAAGAAAGAAGATTCCACCTAAACATTAGGAAGAACTTCCTGACAGTAAGAGCTGTTCGACAGTGGAATTTGCTGCCAAGGAGTGTGGTGGAGTCTCCTTCTTTGGAGGTCCTTAAGCAGAGGCTTGACAACCATATGTCAGGAGTGCTCTGATGGTGTTTCCTGCTTGGCAGGGGGTTGGACTCGATGGCCCTTGTGGTCTCTTCCAACTCTATGATTCTATGATTCTATGATTCTAAGTATTGGCCTGGCGCCATGAGCCATTAAGAAAACAAAGGCGAGGTGGCTCTGTGCCAGATGGCAAAGGGGTGAGGATGCTGTGTCTCATTTCCAAAAGGAAACACAAACCCCGGGTGAGCCCCCGGAATCTTGCACCACTCAGTATTGTATTTTTTGTTGTTGTTGCTTTGCTTTATTTATATTGCAACCTGATATGTGAGCATAACCCAGAAAACTTTTGCTATAGGTCAGAATATAAATACAGTGGTACCTCGGGTTACATACGCTTCAGGTTACAGACTCCGCTAACCCAGAAATAGTACCTCGGGTTAAGAACTTTGCTTCAGGTTGAGAACAGAAATTGTGCGGCGGCAGCGGGAGGCCCCATTAGCTAAAGTGGTGCTTCAGTTTAAAAACAGTTTCAGGTTAAGAACAGACCTCCAGAATGAATTAAGTACTTAACTCGAGGTACCACTGTAATGTAAATATAGAAATAGACTGCATTTATATATGCTTGTAAATGTAGTGTGTGTGTGTGTATATATGTGTGTGTGTGTTTATGTGTGTACACAAACACACACACAGACCTATAATGACTGAGTAAACACTATATGTTTAAAGCACATCTCTCCAAAGAAGTCTGGTAACTGTAATTGGTTTGGGTTGCTGGGAATCATAGCTGTGTGAAGGGTAAACTATAGTTTCCAGGTTTCTTTGGGCTGGGAGCGATGTGCTTTAAATATATGACATGTACTCAGCACTATCCTTGCACAGGACACTTTAAAATGTTCAGCGCACTACATTCACATTCACTGTCTTCATGTTATCCCTATGACAACACAATTTAATTATCCCCATACTACAGATGGAGAAATGGAGGCTGTGAGAGAACCTCTTGCTGAGTAAGTTCATGGCGGAGGCAAAGATTACAGCTGAAGCCCTCCAGATTCATAGCTATATCGCTCAGCCACCGTGCCGGATGTTTAGCTCTTTTGATTACTCTGCCGTTAAGTGCAGGTATTCAAATAAATAACTTCCAGATAACTCGGCCTGGGGCAGGATTAATCATCACCTCCGTATGCCATGATAAATCACTTGGTTGGCTGATGGTTGTAGATCCCTTTGCTATTCGTCGCCGCTGCCCTGTCCGAGTTATGTGTTTGCTATGCTCCGCTGCAGATTGGGTTACCGTCTTTTGGCAGAGATAAGCAGAGCACCTGCTGACCCATTCAATTATTGAGAGGAAACGTAACGGAGATATGCATCTCATAAACTGTGCAGCCAGGCATGCTTCCCTGGAGTTCCTCAGATGGCAATTCCCTCTCTCATTTGGGCTGGTGTTGTTATGTAAGCAGGAAAGTTGCGTAGTGAATAATCAGGCTGGACTAAAATATTCGGGGTGCTGTTTTTTTGTTTTTTTTTTGCTGAGGCACCGGTTTTCTACTTGCAAGGAGTTCAAAAACCAAATCAAAATGTGGCTGTGATACCTCTGCCCAGGTCCCCTGAACAGTCTGTCTCTGTTTTGAGTGCCTGAAGTTCCTATGTACAGTGGTACCTCGGAAGTCAAAGGGAATCTGTTCCGGAAGGCAGTTCGACTTCCAAAACGTTCGAAAACCAAGGTGCAGCTTCTGACTGGCTGAGTTGAATAGGATCCAAAATGCAGCAGTCTGATTGGTCCTAGAACAATAGGATTCAGAATGCAGCAGTCTGATTCGTCCTAGAACAATAGGTTTCAGAATGCAGCAGCCTGATTGGTCCTAGAACAATAGGATTCAGAATGCAGCAGTCTGATTGGTCCACAGGAGCCACCCAGTCCAGCTCCAGGTAGAAGTGAATCCGCAACCTGATTGGCCTACAGGAGAACCCTGGAATTAGCCAATCATGTGGTGCCCATTGTATAAATAATGTATATAAAGCAGACATTCTGGGGGAACTTTCATTCCTCCTCACCACTATGAACTGAATAAAGAGCATGAAATCCACTCTCGACTCCAAGTATATTTCAGGTTCCAAAGAATGTTTGCAAACTGGAACACTCACTTCCAGGTTTGCGGCATTCGGGAGCCAAAACGTTCGACTTGCCAGATGTTCGGGATCCAAGGTGCAACTGTACTTAAAACGGAAGGATGTCTATGGTGTCATTCATTCATTTATTTTTCAGGCTCATTTTGTCAATCTCAATTTTTTTTTGCGGGGACCACTCTGAAGCGCCTTTCCAAATGCTATATCTTAACAAATTGTAAAGAAGTCAAGAAACAAGAGAATAGAGAATTTTCTTCACGGGGCGGATGCATGTTGCTGGATTGGCAGAAGGGCTGGAATGTTATGACTGAAAGGGTTAATCTCAATACTATCTGCACCTAAGCTAACTTCTGCAGTTGTGGTTAAGCAGCTAGCAAAAAACCGCAATTGCAAGCTGGGAGCTACTTCCTCTTTCTGCCGGCTAGCAGGGAGCTGCAGAAACGCAAGAGACAAGGAGCACACAAACAAGGGAGGGAGGGGGCTTAGCTAGCCATATGCCATATTAGGGAGTAAGCTAAAACTTGCCAGCTGATTGGAGAAGGTTTTGGGGAAGCTTGGGGGAGGGAAGGGTGTTTTCAAGGTATAAGAAAGTTTGCAAATGTGAAATTGGGCGTAGCCAGTCTTTGGAGAGGACTCCACTGGCTGCCTCTGCGCAGATCTCAATAAATCTCTTTTCTCTGACCAAGAAGTCTCTGGAATTGTTTTTCCCCTCTGGCCACGGGGTTGGCGGACCGCTGGACCTCCGGGTACTGCTAATCTAAGGCTTCATTTTGGGGGCTCGTGTCCGGGATGGGTCCCCACCCCACGAAAGGTGGACCGAGGGGCCAGACTCGACCGGGTGAGCAACCAGGACCAGCGCTCGCAATCTCCAGCGCGCACCCTGCCAGTTTGTAGGGGGAGATCGCCACGCTGTGCCTGAGCCGAGACACCCAGTCGGGAGAGAAAAGAGGACGGCCGAAGGAGGGGTCCGCAGCGGAACAGGTAAGCCCAAGGGAAAGGGCGTGGTAGGAAGCCTGATCAGCTTCCCCTGGCTGTGAGCAGTAGAGTGCCGCCAGTAAGGTTGGGGAAAGGGGAAACAGAGGGAAAATTATTTTGGTGTGTTTTGTGTGTTGCATGTTGGAATTATATTGGGGTGTGTTTTGTGTGTTGCATGTCAGATACTCCAGTGGCTGAATTGTCAAGTGTGGGCCGGGGCTTAGCGTCCCCTTGGCCGAGCGATTGCAGGGCTGTGCATTTCTTAGCAACGAGAGTTCGCCAAGTCACAGTCTGTATTGGTTGGTGTGTGAAAGGATCTTAAGCCCGGTTAGGAGCGGAGTATCTGAAAAAAAAAAAAAAATGGGGTCTGGAAAAAAAAAATGGGGTCTGGGGCAAGCTAACGTAGTCCTCTGAAATGCTTTTTAACCAACTGGAAAGCAGCTACGAAGCATGATGATTGGGTTCAAATTGAGAAGAGAGAGGATGAGGACATTATGTGAGGTTGATTGGCCCACCCAAGGAACTAATTGGCCCTCGGAGGGCAGATTTAATTTGCAACTAATCAACCCACTATATCAAAATATCTTGAACGTCCACCCAGACCAGATCCCTTATATTTCTACCTGGAAAATCAATGTAGAAAATAATCCACCGTGGCTGAAAGCCTGCCGAGGCGACGCCCCACAAAATACAATTTGTGCAGTCTGACCGGCAGGGAAGTCAGAAAGGCCCCCCCCCCCGGTGATACCAGAGCCAGAAGGAGAAGAGGGGGAAGTCATTAAACCGCCGCCACCCTATGCTCCACCAACTGCCCCTCTAGCGAATCCCCGAGGCCCAGGGCCCCAGGACCAGGGAGGAGCCGGCCCTCAGCCAGAACCCTCCAAGGTTGATGAATTAGAGAGCAAAGAGGAAGAGAATGATGAGGAGTTTATGAAGGGACTAATTGAGTTAGCAAAGAAAGGAAAAAAGGTGGACATTGAGATTGCAACAGTATGTACAACCCTATGTGAAAGAAGTGGATGTTAGTTCCCATTTGTTAGCAGCAACCAGGGTGTCCCTCCATAAGTCCCATAAGGCACAGAAAAAGGGTGGGACTGCAATGATGCCTCTACGCAGAGTGTATGACCCACCAGCCCCCCAGGACAGGGTGGGGAAGCACCACCATGCACTTATACAGTCCAACATGTGCCTTTTTCAAGTGCTGATGTGTGCAATTGGAGAAATTAGAACCCTACCTTTGAGGAGAACCCAGATGATATTGCCAACGCCCCATTATAAAGGCTGCCTTTGTAGCTCAGGCAGCGTCCGATATTCGCCAAAAGAAAAAATCCAGAAGCCTGAGGGGTGCATTGACCATGGGCTGCAATGGATGTTGAAGTTAGCTCAAACCACTTACAATCAGAGAGATGAGGAAGCCCAGAGAAAAAAGGAGAAGTATCAAACAAGGAAGTTGATGGCATTACAGGCTACCACACCCACCCCTCAGGAAAGAGGAAGTGCCCGGGGAGGAGGGCGAAGCCGTCTTGGAAGGAATCAGTGCGCCATCTGCCGACAGGAAGGGCACTAGAAGAGAGAATGCCCTATTCTATTATTAGGAAGAGATTTGTTGGTAAAGTTGCAAGCCCAAATTACTTTTAAGCCATCGGGAGAAGCCACATTGTCCACTATGTCACTTGGGGAACTGGTTGTGGAGGCACCCCTGAGAGAGTACTGGCGCCTCATGATGGTAAAAGAAGAGGAGGGACCCATCCCCGCCAGTATTCTGGAACAAGTGAACCCCCCAGGAATGGCAAAGAATATCCCACCAATAATTGTGAAGCCCAAGCCATTTGTCAATCCTGTTGCAGTAAATAAGTATCCCATCCCACGAAGGGCGACTGAAGGAGTGTAGGTGCATCTAGAGCGACTGCTCCAACATAGGATCTTGAGGCAATGCCAATCACAGTGGAACACCCTTTTGTTACCAGTGAAGAAAGGAAGCAGGCTATTATCCTGATACCAGAGCCAAAGAACTGCAGAGAACTCTGTGGCTTTCTGGGGTCTGCAGGATTTTGTAGGATATGGATATTTAATTACAGCATCATTGCCAAGCCTCTACATGAGTCAACCAGAGGAACTGAGAGAGACCCCTTTGTTTGAGGCACAGAACAACAGCAAGCCTTCGTGAATTTGAAGAGGGCACTGCAGCAAGCCCCAGCGCTTGGCATCCCAAACCCTGAGAAACCCTTTATTCTATTCGTGGATGAGGACCAAGGGACAGCGAAAGGGGTTTTGTGCCAAAATTGGGAAGCTGGCAACAGCCAGTGGCATACCTATCTGAGCGCCTGACGCCTACAGAACAAGGCTTACCGCCGTGCATGAGAGCAGTTGTGGCAGTAGCCACCCTACTGAACAAAGCAGACAAATTTACTTTTGGCCAAGACACTGTTTGTGTGACCCCGCATGCAGTCCCAGCTCTGCTTGACATGAAGGGTACCTATTTTCTCTCCCAAGCGAAGATGAGAAAGTGCCAGATGTTACTGCTGCATCCGCGTTTGAAGTTTCAGGTCACCACCGCCCTCAACCCAGCTACCCTGTTGCCAGTAGGAGAAGGTGAGGAGCAGATGCACGATTGCATTGAAGTAATGGATGAAGAATATTCCAGCCGACCAGACCTCAAAGATGAAGCAAACCCCCACTGGCCTTCATGGTTTGTGGATGGAAGCAGCTTTGTTAAGGCTGGACAGCGGAAGGCAGGCTATGCAGTGGTAGCCTTGGAAGACCTTGTTGTGGATTTCACTGAATTGCCCCACTGTGGACTATACCGCTACCTGTTCGTGGCGATCTGCACGTATACAGGATGGGTTGAAGCCTGGCCTACCAGAACTGAGGGGGCGTCCGAGGTAACCAGGTGCCTGCTTAGGGAGATCATTCCCCGCTATGGGCTACCTAGGTCAATAGGATCTGACAATGGACCAGCCTTTGTCCACTCAGTTTTGCAATAACCCCCCATGCTAGTCAAAATGTGCAGTTTGATAATTATGTGCAGTTATTCTCCCGAGATTTTCTCTCTTTTTTAACAGGTGGACCCAGGCCCACTGCTGTTGAAGTTGCTGACCTCACCCCTTGGGTCCACCACACTTAAGTGAAGAAGGCTATTTTAGACTGGACAGTTACACCAAATCCTGATGATCCTCTGAAGCTAACCATCTCCAGAAGAGCGCCAGACGACTGGACAAGTGGATGGGAGGGACGCCCGCGGGCAGCGTCCCCAACGTAGAGACTTTTTTTCCCCAGCAAATTTTAAGGCACCGCCAGGACTTTTGATATTGGGGCCAGAACTCTTTGATATGGTCACTCCGTGTGTCAGGCCTCTGCAAGGGTGGATATATATTCCTGTGGGTATATGTTAATATATGTAGAGGGAGAAGCCCCTTTCGGATACAGTATGTTGGGAAGAAATCATGAGAGTATTAAGCATCCACAAGGACAGGTGGGAAAATTGGTTAAGATAATAGGCTCCTCCTTAGAGAGGTGGGACACAACCTCCCAAGAAGCAAGGCAGCTGATAGAGCACGAGTATCAGTGGGCCCTTCAGCAATAAAATAGATATGTCCCAGATAATATTTCAGCCACCATTGACCACATGGAAACAATGATAGCTGGAAACCCGCTGAAAACTACAGGAGGTGATCTATGGGGTTGGTTATATTCCTGGCTGCCTCATGGCAGTTGGCTCAGGCATATTGTGGTATTATTAGCAGGGCCGCTGTTAATCCTTCTGCTTCTTTGCCTCTGTATACCCTGCTTCGTGCAATGCTTACAAGGTGTGATGCAAAAAAAATAAAAATATCATGGCCCTTATTGTTCTCCCCCAGGATTATAAACCCAAGAGACCAGGACGAACCTAGGAGATAGGTTGTCCAAAAGAAGAGGAGGGAATTGAAAGGGTTAATCTCAATACTATCTGCACCTAAGCTAACTTCTGCAGTTGTGGTTAAGCAGCTAGCAAAAAACCGCAATTGCAAGCTGGGAGCTACTTCCTCTTTCTGCCGGCTAGCAGGGAGCTGCAGAAACGCAAGAGACAAGGAGCACACAAACAAGGGAGGGAGGGGGCTTAGCTAGCCATATGCCATATTAGGGAGTAAGCTAAAACTTGCCAGCTGATTGGAGAAGGTTTTGGGGAAGCTTGGGGGAGGGAAGGGTGTTTTCAAGGTATAAGAAAGTTTGCAAATGTGAAATTGGGCGTAGCCAGTCTTTGGAGAGGACTCCACTGGCTGCCTCTGCGCAGATCTCAATAAATCTCTTTTCTCTGACCAAGAAGTCTCTGGAATTGTTTTTCCCCTCTGGCCACGGGGTTGGCGGACCGCTGGACCTCCGGGTACTGCTAATCTAAGGCTTCAATGACATCTGCCCCAAGAGAGTTTCTGCATCAAATAAGTTATTCCAGAGTAACTGAGGGAGAAAAGTTACAGATAGGTAGCCGTGTTGGTCTGCCATAGTCAAAACAATTTTTTTTTTCCTTCCAGTAGCACCTTAAAGACCAACTAAGTTAGTTCTTGGTATGAGCTTTCGTGTGTATCTGAAGAAGTGTGCATGCACACGAAAGCTCATACCAAGAAATAACTTAGTTGGTCTTTAAGGTGCTACTGGAAGGAAAAATTTTTTTGTTTTGAGGGAGAAAACAAAACCAAGCCACATCCATACATGCAATGCATACACACAAAAATGTGACTGTCTTTAAATAATAGATCTTGGAAGATTCAGCAGTTTGCAAATTCAATCCCTGGCATCTCCAGTTAGAAGTATTAGGGTGGGAAGGAGTGTAAGGTCGCCCCACTCTCACAGTCTCTGTTTCTGCCTGAGACCATGGAGGGCAGCTGCCGGTCAGAGTAGACAATGCTGGCCTAGAAGGACACAGAGCCTGTTGTGATATAAGGAGCTTCCTATGTTTATCAGCTCCATGTGGTTCGCAGGCTGAGACCCTACCTGCCCGCAGTCTGTCTTGCCAGAGTGGTGCATGCTCTAGTTATCTCTCGCTTGGACTACTGCAATGCGCTCTATGTGGGGCTACCTTTGAAGGTGACCCGGAAACTACAACTAATCCAGAATGCGGCAGCTAGATTGGTGACTGGGAGTGGCCGCCGAGACCATATAACAACGGTCTTGAAAGACCTACACTGACTCCCAGTACGTTTCCGAGCACAATTCAAAGTGCTGGTGCTGACCTTTATAGCCCTAAACGGCCTTCGGCCCAGTATACCTGAAGGAGCATCTCCACCCCCATTGTTCTACCTGGACACTGAGGTCCAGCGCCGAGGGCCTTCTGGCAGTTCCTACTGTAAGAAGTGAAGTTACAGGGAACCAGGCAGAGAGCCTTCTCGGTGGTGGCGCCCGCCCTGTGGAATGCCCTCCCACCAGATGTCAAAGAGAAGAACAACTACCAGACTTTTAGAAGACATCTGAAAGCAGCCCTGTTTAGGGAAGCTTTTAATGTTTAATAGGTTATTGTATTTTAATATTCTGTTGGAAGCCACCCAGAGTGGCTGCCACTGCGCTGCCAGAGCACAATTTCTGTTCTCATCCTGAAGCAAAGTTCTTAACCTGAGGTACTATTTCTGGATTAGTGGAAACCTGTAACCTGAAGCGTATGTAACTTGAAGCGTATGTAACCTGAGGTACCACTGTATTTTTAATCTTTGTTGGAATCCGTCCAGAGTTGCTGGGGAAACCCAGCCAGATGGGCGGGGTACAAATAAATTACCATTATTATTATTATTATTATTATTATTATTATTATTATTATTTTCGTAACTCCAGGGAACTTTTCTTGCATGTGAAGACAGGCTCTGGTGGATTGAACAGACAAGACCAACAGTGTTTCCAATGGTCAAGAGGCAGTTTCTCTACGTACCGTGAGGGGCAGATGTGACTTGTCAACCAGGGAAGGGAGTCCATTCTAGGAGAAGGAAAACTCTGACCCTAAAACTCCACTGCCTTGTGGGATATCACTGGGAGAAGAAAAGGCTAAGGAGGAAACCCTACACAAATCCAAAGTGAAGTCCCTCAGACAGTTGGATGGTGCCTTGTACACCTCCTTCTGGCAACTCCTGCAGCCAAGCTGGTGCCAAACATTTTGCTCTGCTTTCCTTTGGACCACACCATTAAGGCCAAGAGTCTTGTCATCTGGGTAGCCCAGGACTTCCATGCACACTGCCCAGGTGTTCTGGGCCCGGGGGTAACCCATGAAATGCAGTCCAGGACCGGACCAGAATCCAGAGGTTCCACTAGGAGTTAGTCTGACAGGGCCAAGGCAGGACACGAGGCAGGAAACCAGGCAAGGACAGGTGCAGGATCTAGCATACAGCAATGTTGCTCCCGCAACCTGGGGCAGGGTCTGACAGCCTTTTATGTTTGTCAGAGTAGCGGCCGGTCCTGATCCCCCCATTGACTCACCTCCCTGTTTCGCCCAAAGGCAAGCACTCCTCCTGCGAGTACTCAGGTCTCTCCTTCTCTCAGACTCTCAGTCTCTGCAGCTCGGGAGACGTCAGTGGGTTACTAGACCCAGGGGCCGCCTCAGCCTTCCCTGACCCAACCGGTAGTGGAGCAGCTGTAAGTGATGGCCCAGCTGGAGGCAACGGGGTAATCCTCGCATCTGGAGCCAGGGCAGGCTCAGGCCCCTGACTCGGCCCAGCTGGTGTTTGTTGCAGGGGAACCTGTGCAGACTGGGAGTCTTCAGGATCAGGCCCCAGGCTTGGTTCAGATGGTGTCTGAGGCAAAGGATCCGGTGCAGACTTAGACTCCTCTGGTTGTGAGTCTGAGCCCGAGTCCCAGGCCATCACACCAAGCTTGTGCCCTGGAGAGGTCACTTCAGTGCTGCTAATGCAGCAGTTTTGACTTCACCCCTGGAGGCGCACTCTATTGTTTCTTGAGACAGGCAGGTGACAACAACAGCAGCCTCCTTGACTTTTCAAGCCCTCTGCTCCTATTTGTTTATTCACCCTGTCCCTCGACAAGCCTCTTTTTGTTGTTGTCGTTTAGTCGTTTAGTCGTGTCCGACTCTTCGTGACCCCATGGACCAGAGCACGCCAGGCACTCCTGTCTTCCACTGCCTCCCGCAGTTTGGTCAAACTCATGTTGGTAGCTTTGAGAACACTGTCCAACCATCTCATCCTCTGTCGTCCCCTTCTCCTTGTGCCCTCCATCTTTCCCAACATCAGGTTCTTTTGCAGGGAGTCTTCTCTTCTCATGAGGTGGCCAAAGCTTCAGGATCTGTCCTTCCAGTGAGCACTCAGGGCTGATTTCCTTCAGAATGGATAGGTGTGATCTTTTTGCAGTCCATGGGACTCTCAAGAGTCTCCTCCAACACCATAATTCAAAAGCATCCATTCTTTGGCGATCAGCCTTTTTGATGGTCCAGCTCTCACTTCCATACATCACTACTGGGAAAACCATAGCTTTAACTATACGGATTTTTGTTGGCAAGGTGATGTCTCTGCTTTTTAAGATGCTGTCTTGGTTTGTCATTGCCTCTTTAGCAGCCTCTTTAGCATTCCTCAATTCACTCTTCAAACCAAGGACAGAACGAAGATTTCACAGCAATCGAGAACAACAGCCAAGCTCTTTTCGGGTGCTCAGACTGCAGATTTGGTCCAAATGATAAAAGAGGAACATCTTTTTGCCAGGAGGTTGCTGTGGAATGCGCTCGGTTTCCTGCATCTGCGTTTTGCCAACACAAAGAAAAGCTTTTCCTGTCCAGGGAGCTGCTCAGTCTGCAAACACTTAAAAGTCAACTTCTTTGGAGTGACTTTCCCACATCTTGGAAAAGACTGGCGGTTAGCTCCCAATTCAATTCCTACTGGTGGTATGTGCATGTGTCGCAGTTACCATAAATCTCCTTTAGCAAAGAGCAATAGAAATGTGTCCCCCCCCCCTTCCAGTTGCCAGTGGTAGCACTCCAATAATACGGCGGAGGAGCCAGCTTATGTTGCATCCTGTTCCTAGAAAAACAAGGGCATTCCTTTACAGCAGACTTGTAAATAGTCACTTACGTAAGAAGAGCTCTCCTGGAGGCCGCAGTGCCTTATAAGAAATCTACAGCGGTTGGGACAAACTGAGGCCAGAGACATAAGTAGGTGGAACCACAGATATCTGTCTGACCTTTTACAGTAGACAACAGAAAAGCCAGAGATTTCTACACACCCCTCTCTAGATCTAGGTAAGAGCCACGGATCATAGAATCATAGAGTTCTGGAGATGGAAGGGACCCCTGTTAGGATATTTCCGTTCCACTTTAAAAGGGAGCAGGCTTTGTGAGTCACAGAGTCTGCGTATTTCCTGTTCACAGGATGTTTCTGTTGTGTCTATGCTTTCGTTCTCAGTCTCTGCCTGAGCAGACCGAAGCAGGCAGTCATGTCTTTTCTTTGTTCTGACCAACGCTGAATAAACTTCTAAATAATACTCTCCTGCGTGCATCTTTCGCTGTGCGAATTCTGCTGATAGAGCGTGCATCAGTTCTGGAATGTGGCAAGCTATTTTCTGGAGCTCATGTCGCTAATTGCTGATACTGTATCTATGGGAGGTCGATGGATCGTCCGGAGGCGACGTGGGGGCCATGATGGGCCATATCTCCCGGGCAGTATCCCAACAACCCCAAGAGTCCAACCCCCTGCAATGCAGGAATCTCATCTAAAGCATCCCTGAAAGATGGCCATCCAACCTCTGTTTAAAAACCTGGAAACCTGGGAAGCTGCCTTAGAATCATAGAATCGTAAACAGGCTGTTCTCTACTGAAAGAGAACTACATGAAAATGATGTATAGATGGTATATAACTCCAGTACAGATAGAAAGAATGTACAAAACAGGTTCAAACATATGTTGGAAATGTAAGGAAAAAGAAGGGACCTTTTATCAGATGTGGTGGGATTGTAGAGAAATTAAAAAATTTTGGGAAATGATATATAATGAGTTGAAGAAAATGTTTAGATTTACATTTGTAAAAAAAGCCTGAAGCATTTCTGTTAGGGATTGTAGGGAAAGACCTGCCAAGGAAAATGAAGAACATATTTATGTATGCGACAACGGCAGCAAGGGTCTTAATAGCACAAAGATGGAAGAAAGAAGAAACCCCGACAAAAGAACAGTGGCAAGCGAAATTGATGGACTATGCGGAATTGGCCAAACTGATGCACAAACTATGTGATAAGGACAACTGTGACTTTAAAGAGGAATGGGAACCTTTTACAAAGCATTTTTAAAAACAACAAAATGAGTTGGACTCCTTGGCAGGTTTTGAATAAACATGCACTATTTGCTAGAGATTTTTACACTTTTGTAACATGCAGAGAACAATAAAAGGTAAAGGTACCCCTGCCCGTACGGGCCAGTCTTGACAGACTCTGGGGTTGTGCGCCCATCTCACTCAAGAGGCCAGGGGCCAGCGCTGTCCGGAGACACTTCCGGGTCACGTGGCCAGCGTGACAAAGCTGCATCTGGCGAGCCAGCGCAGCACACGGAAACGCCGTTTACCTTCCCGCCAGTAAGCGGTCCCTATTTATCTGCTTGCACCCGGGAGTGCTTTCGAACTGCTAGGTTGGCAGGCGCTGGGACCGAGCAGCAGGAGCGCACCCCGCCACGGGGATTCGAACCGCGACCTTTCGATCGGCAAGCCCTAGGCGCTGAGGCTTTTACCCACAGCGCCACCCGCGTCCCGCAGAGAACAATATATGCAAATAAATCAGAAAGAGGAACTGAGGGAAGTCGTAGGGGGAGGGGGTATGTGGGGGGGAATGGGAAAAAATACAATTGTTGAAATAATTTGTTATGTGAAAATAACCAATAAAAAACTTTTAAAAAAAAGAATCATAGAACCGTAGAATTGGAAGGGGCGCTGAGGGTCATCTAGTCCAACCCCCTTCAGTGCAGGAATCTCAGCTATAGCACCCATGACAGATTCAACCTCTGCTTAAAAACCTCCAAGGAAGGAGAGTCCACAACCTTCCGAGGGAGTCCGTTCCACTGTTGAACAGCTCTTACTGTCAGAAGTTCTTCCTGATGTTTAGTCGGAATCTCCTTTCTAAGAAAACAAGCTAGCTCCATCTTCCATGTGGCAGCCCTTGAGATATTTGGAGATGGCTACCCTATCTCCTCTCAGTCTCCTCTTTTCCAGGCCAAACATACCCAGCTCCTTCAACCATTCCTCATCAGGCTTGGCTTCCAGACCGTTGATCATCTTGGTTGCCCTCCTCAGCATGGGCTTTCACGTCGTACGCTGCTTAGAGGTTTAAAAAATATCAAGTACTTTCAAAATGTTTTAAACAAACTAGCTGTCAAATGAAAGGTGGGGTGCGGAAAATAAAAAAAACCTGATTTTTTTGGGAGGAGGACTCTGCTTAGCATTGAATGTTACCACTCCAGTTGACACTGGGTTGCTCCCTAGGAGATTTTCTGCAATGCCCCCGCAATGCTGCCACATCATTGCTGTCTAAAGCAGCTATAGAGTGACAACAGCAGGAGAAAAACCAAAGCAACCCCCTGAACATTTATGGTATGAGAAGTGAGCAGATTTTATCAGGAAGTTACAGGATATGCATCAATGGAAAACGAAGAAGTATGGTATCCTCAAAACATTTGCAGGTACAAATAGTGTTGAAAGTGAGTTTAGCTATTGTAGCAGGAAACACCCCCCCCATCATTCAGTTTGTACAAACTTCACACACACTCACACTCACACACTACATACGCTATTCTTCTGTTATAAATTCATAGAAAATCAACCATGCATCAGATTTGCATTGTTCTACTTTTATTTTACTCCATGAAGGAAGGACTACAAAATGGGGAAGGTTTGATACAGGCCAGCCATAATCCCTTCACCATCCCAGCACATCCACAGGAGCCCTGCCCAGTTGCTATGCCAACCCTGATGGTCCTAGACAGAAGACAATCAAGATCACAAAGAACTTGCATATGGGAATGGATTCAGCACGGACTGGAACAAAGGACAATGATCAGATCTTCCCTCAGGGGGCAGGAAACTGCGATTACCTTTTGTCTTCAGAAAATGACTCATGGGGAGGAGGAGAAGGGAACCAGCCAGGTGACAGGACACTCAGGTTACCACCACAACCCCTCCCTCAACCCCTCCTTTCTGTAATGTACCCATGATGTTTCTGGGGGTGGGCTTGACCTAGAGGATGGGAATTTCAAAAGTTTTTATAAGGTCTTGCACACCATTTTTCTGTGTCTTTCCTCTCACCTGCAAGTGAGGGGAGCACCCTGTTGCAACAGTCAATAAAGGCCAAGCCTACAGGCTGCTGATTTGCTCCAATTTACTCTGGTTAGTGTCTTTGTTTTGTCCAAGGGAGCCCTCGGATTTTCCCGGTAACAGCTATGATTGCTCTGGTGGCATCAAGAACACAAATGATAATGAATATGCACATTTGGAGGGGAGCCTTCCCTGCTGGCCTCGCCATAGGGAAACTATTCATGGCTACAGCATCAGCACTGCATTTTCCTATGTGTGGCGAGTCATGCATGCTTCCTGTTTCTTGTTTCTGGAATTAATGCCGGAAAAGAGAGAAGGAAGGCCTTGGCAATCTCCAAAACTAGGCATTAGATCTCCAGAGCTGAGCAAAATCAAGAGAAACAGCAGCGGGGGCGGGGACGATGAAGAGGGAAAGCGATCGACACCCACCCCCTGAAATGTTGTTTGTTAGTCCAGATTTGGTGTTTGCTTTTTAAACTTTGGGGTTTTCATTTTGAGTTCATATGAGAGAGACAGAGTGACTTGTCAAAGGCATGCATGTTCCCATGGCCCTAAAATTTGATGCGGGAGACTAATGGTTTTCTCCCCACCCACATCCACATTCCTTTGCAAGATGGCTGTCTGAAAAATTTGAAGCAGGCCTCTCAAGAAGAGATTCCACAAGCTTGAAATCTCAACTATCTGCCCAGCCCTGACTTAATCTCACCTCCACAGCTGAATTACCTGCAAGGATTCATTGCACTCATACAGTAAAGAACACAAATGTGACAAGGGGAGAGAAAAAGAGTAAACTCTGTTCTGCCACATTTCCTCTCGTACGGTGTGACTTGGAGAGGAAATACCAAAATACCACCAGAAAGCTTATTCCCACAGTGCATTCAGCCTAATCGAAACCAGAAGCACTCGGCATTGTCCCTGTACAAAGGCTACTCTTGCCAGACTTCCAGATCAAAGAGACTCTGAAGAACCCCAGATATTCAGCATCCCTCCAGAATGACCCTCTGATCCCTCGAGAAGGCCATCTTTTGCTAGCAAATAATGGTTGTCCAAGGAATATTACGGGGATGCGGGTGGCACTGTGGGTTAAACCACAGAGCCTAGGACTTCCTTATGTAGGACATCCTTATTTTGATCGGAGAAACACTGCACTGCACTCTACGTGGGGCTACCTTTGAAGGTGACTCGGAAACTACAACTAATCCAGAATGCGGCAGCTAGACTGGTGCCTGGGGGCGGCCGCCGAGACCATATAACACCGGTCTTGAAAGACCTACATTGGCTCCTAGTACGTTTCTGAGCACAATTCAAAGTGTTGGTGCTGACCTTTAAAGCCCTAAACGGCCTCGGTCCAGTATACCTGAAGGAGCGTCTCCACCCCCATCATTCTGCCCGGACGCTGAGGTCCAGCGCCGAGGGCCTTCTGGCGGTTCCCTCATTGCGAGAAGCAAAGCTACAGGGAACCAGGCAGAGGGCCTTCTCGGTAGTAGCGCCCACCCTGTGGAACGCCCTTCCAGCAGATGTCAAAGCAATAAACAACTACCTGACATTCAGAAGACATCTTAAGGCAGCCCTGTTCAGGGAAGTTTTTAACGTGTGCTATTTTACTGTATTTTTGGTTTTTATGGAAGCCGCCCAGAGTGGCTGGGGAGGCCCAGCCAGATGGGCGGGGTATAAATAATAAATAATTATAATAATAATAATTATTATTATTATTATTATTGCAGGGTATGGAGTTATGCGACCCTAGAGCCAAGGAGATAAGTAACTATACAACCTTTAGAAGGCATCTGAAGGCAACCCTGTATAGGGAAGGGTTTTTTTTTAGTTTAATGTGTTATTATGTTTTTATACGTGTATGGTGGAAGCTTCCCAGAGTGGCTGGGGAACCCAGTCCGATGAGTGGGCTACAAATAATAAAGTTGCTATTATTCACTGTGTGCGTTTTTCAAGAAAACATGGAGTTGTTACATTAGGTGCCACACTTTTTAACAGCAACAAAAGAGAGATACCACTATTGCGTATCCTTGAGTACCCACAGAATAAAACACTGCTATTTATTATTATTAGGGACGCGGGTGGCGCTGTGAGTTAAACCACAGAGCCTAGGACTTGCCAATCAAAAGGTTGGCGGTTCGAATCCCTGTAACAGGGCGAGCTCCCATTGTTCGGTCCCTGCTCCTGCCAACCTAGCTGTTCGAAAGCACGTCAAAGTGCAAGTAGATAAATAGGTACTGCTCCAGCGGGAAGGTAAACGGCGTTTCCGTGTGCTGCTCTGGTTCGCCAGAAGCGGCTTAGTCATGCTGGCCACATGACCCGGAAGCTGTACACCGGCTCCCTCGGCCAATAAAGCGAGATGAGCGCCGCAACCCCAGAGTTGGCCACGACAGGACCTAATGGTCAGGGGTCCCTTTACCTATTATTATTATTATTATTATTATTATTATTATTATTAAATAATAGGACATTCCTATTTTCACCGGAGAAATGTTGGAAGCTATGGAGCATATTGTGTACATTGGCTCTTGCTGAGGCATGAGGAACGGACATTCTGCAGAGTTTTACCAGGGCTGAACACAGGAACAAAGTTCCATGTGTCAGCTTACGCTCCAGTAGCCCCATTACAAAAACGAGCCTCCGTTTTCCATATCTACAGCGCTGGCTGCTCTCTCTCCTCCCTTCCTGCTATAAAAATGGCACAGTCACAAGTTTCGGGGAAAGGAAAACAGCTTATACTGCAAGCCACACTCTTTTTTCCCCTCCTTTCCCATTTGTGCTGCCCCCAAATGCCATATGCCAAACCCACAGCAAGCAACCACATTCAGATGACCTGCTTTGTTAAAGCTATTTTTTGAGGACATTGGAGAATCATCCACTTGTCCCTCCTGAAAAATTAGTGTGGGCGATATGAGATCAGGGCTAACACATGGAGATGGTAGCACTTAGTAAACTCCCTCCCAGGGGAAAAAAACCACACACACCCTAGAAACCTTCTGCCAGGGAACAGGCTGGTTCAATCAAATATATGGCATGCAGCATCCACTGCCTGCTTAGGCCTGCCAGGTTACACTTTTGCACTAAGCCAAATTGGCCATGTGCCCCCCCCTTTTATGCTTTATTTGTCATAATTGCATCCATACATCCAAGACAAATCATTACAGTCATACCTTGGGTTACAGCCGCTTAGGTTGCGCTTTTTCGGGTTACGCACCCACCGAAACCTGGAAGTACCAGAACAGGTTACTTCTGGGTTTTGGCGGTTGCGCATGTGCAGAAGCGCTAAATCGTGCTCTGCTGATGCGCCGATCCGGGTTGCGAACACTGTGGGTTGCAAACATGCATCCCGAAAGGATCACGTTCGCAACCCGAGCGTCCACTGCATCTATATATCCAAATTATCAAGATAAAATTCAAAGAAATGTAAAAGAAAGCATAAGTTTGTTACGTAGTTTAACTTCCCGTCCTTTTCAACGTTCTTTCACTCTAATAAACCTATTGCCTTGAATTATCAATGTATTAATAATAAACATCTGTGTAGACATGTCTATGCTTACTCTTATATCTTTAATTATTTACAAAGCTTGCTCAATGCTGTGACCGAATTCAAATTGCAACACTTATTTTTTAAATATCTCTTTAAAGGTAAAGGGACCCCTGACCATTAGGTCCAGTCATGGCCAACTCTGGGGTTGCAGCGCTCATCTAGCTTTACTGGCCGAAGGAGCCGGCTTATAGCTTCTGGGTCATGTGGCCAGCATGACTAAGCCGCTTCTGGCGAACCAGAGCAGCGCATGGAAATGCCATTTACCTTCCCGCCGGAGTGGTACCTATTTATCTACTTGCACTTTGACGTGCTTTCGAACTTCTAGGTTGGCAGGAGCAGGGACTGAGCAACAGGAGCTCACCCCGTCACGGGGATTCAAACCGCCGACCTTCTGATCGGCAAGTCCTATGTTCTATGGTTTAACCCACAGCGCCACCCATGTCCCTAATATTATAAGTAAGTAAATTATATTTTTTAAACTTACTTCCCAAGTTGCTGCCTGATTCTGGCTATACCATAAATATAGATATAAGTATTTTGCCTGCATAGTTTTTAACTGCTGCTGTTGCTGCGAACCAATGCAAGGTTGTAAGTAAATTATATTTTTAAACTTACTTCCCAAGTTGCTGCCTGAATCTTTGTTAAGCATGGTAAGAAAGGGAAAGCCAGCTAACTTCATAACTAGCCTTGCTCAAAACAAGACTTTGCAGCCTCATTCCTAAGCTTTAAATTTTGCTGCTAAGGATGGGATTTTGAAGCTCTGTTCAACCTTCGCACAGAGAGAGCACCCAGCCATCATGACTAGTAGCATCTGCTGAAGGTTCAATCCCCAACATCTCCTGGTAGCGCCAGTCTGAAAGCCCAGAGACCTGTTGCTGCCAGCCAGTGTCGACAGTACTGAGTTAGATGGACCAATGGCCTGATTTGTTGCATTTCCCAAAAGACCTGAAGCCTTGCCACTAGGGATAATGAGTGATAATATTTCAAAGAAGGCACTCAAACTCTTTCTATATGCGACAGCTGCAGCTGGAACGGTATATGCGAAAAAATGGAAAGAAAAAGAGGTACCTACAAAACTATACAGGGACGCAGGTGGTGCTGTGGGTTAAACCACAGAGCCTAGGACTTGCCGATCAGAAGTTCCGCGGTTCGAATCCCCACGACGGGGTGAGCTCCCGTTGTTCAGTCCCTGCTCCTACCAACCTAGCAGTTCAAAAGCACCTCAAAGTGCAAATAGATAAATAGGTACCACAACGGCGGGAAGGTAAACGGCGTTTCTGTGCACTGCTCTGGCTCGCCAGAAGCGGTTTGGTCATGCTGGCCACATGGCCCAGAAGCTGTACGCCAGCTCCCTCGGCCAATAAAGCGAGATGAGCGCCGCAACCCCAGAGTCGATCACAACTGGACCTAATGGTCAGGGGGTACCTTTACCTTTTACAAAAGAACACACACAACTAGTATCTATGACTGTGAAACGAAAACATAAGGATGAGTCCTAGATAAGAGTGGAAGTGCTTTGGAGAATATCTTAGAGGGTACACTATTCAGTTTAACCTACATGTATGAGTTAACATATGAGCAGAAGATAATATCAAATAAAAGAAGATTTGAGAGAAAAAACGGGTAGAATGTCAGGATTTGCAACTGACCAAGGTTTGCTTAGAATGCCATGGAAAGGTGGACTGGGAAGTCCTAGGAAAAGGGATAAATGAAGGATATGGTATGTTGCGTGTGTATAAAAGTTGTAAAAAGGCATTACAGTGGCACCTCGGGTTACATACACTTCCAGTTATATACGCTTCAGGTTATAGACTCTGCTAACCCAGAAATAGTGCTTCAGGTTAAGAACTTTGCTTCAGGATGAGAACAGAAATCGTGCCCTGGTGGCGTGGTGTCAGCAGGAGGCCCCATTAGCCAAAGTGGTGCTTCAGGTTAAGAACAGTTTCAGGTTAAGAATGGACCTCCGGAACGAATTAAGTACTTAACCCGAGGTACCACTGTAAAAACACACACACAAAACCTTAGACCCATTCTGGTCTCAGTACCACATCTACTGATCGCTTTGTCTCTAAACTGAGATGGTGGAAGGAGATGGAAATTAGAACCACTGTCCCTGATCAGGTCTTCTCCACCACACTTCTGTCCAGGGAGGAAATCCCCCCCCAAAATCATTCTCAAGGCTTCACACTGGTGGGTATGTGTGTGAAATGTATTTCTGGAAGAACACATCTGTTTACAGGGCACACAAACAGCACAACTTTCAAATGCAATCTTGGCTCTGCTTCCCTTTCCAAATCTGATGCTGGCTCATCTAAAACTGCATTTCTGTCTTTGACAGAAGCATGCCAACAAACAGTGGGGGCAAGACCCCAGAAGCTCATTATGACTGCAATAATCCCCATGAACTTCACTGGACCTTCTGCTTCTGAGTAGAAAATGCATATGGTTACTCTATAAGCAACGTGTGTGAAATCTGCCCTCTTAAGGCTGCCTAGGATTGTGGCCTTAATTTGGAGAGCATTACTTGGTAGTCAGTGGAAGAAAGATATCTCTAAACCAAATGCACATTCTTGGCACCAGATACTTTGCATCTATTTATTCGCTAAATTTATAACCCACCCTTTACCAGATGGCCCCTTTTGATCCAGAGACAATGGAAATTCCATAAAAATAGAAATTAAAAAAGGAGTATTCCCAGGATTACTGTTGAAAATATCATTTAAAAAATAACTCTATGGTGTGAAATATTGCACAATTAGGGTCTGATCTTGTTGCAGGTAACAATAGATGATATATGCACAGGATTGGACCTAAGAACCCCCTTTCAGCACAGAGGGAGACCATCCAATCTTTTTCATAATGATCCTAGTAAAATACACACACACTACATGCAAAGAGCACTCCCACCCGAACATTCAGATACAATTTTGAGCCATTAGCCAAAGAACTAATTTTTATATTCACACTTTTATTACTGTCTAATTCTTCAGCAGGGATGTCTGTGGCTAACCCTGGCCCCTTCACGGCCTCTTCTTGCATTTGATCCAAGTCTCCCCTTTTAGCGCTGAAATATTTGAAAAGACAACAGAAATAAAAGGGGCATGCACATTACGGAGAAATTTTAAAACTGAACTGGAGTTGATTTGCAACAGGCCTGTGAGGAATGCAAATCACATCCATCCATAATGATATAGTTATTTGAAGAAGGTTGTGTGTGTTTTTGTTTTAGGGGTTTTTTTGTGTTTTTTTGCTGGTGGGTAAGACTCAATGGGAAAACTTAGCTTTCTGCCAGTATCAAGACAATGGGTTTGAGCATGTGGCTTCTTTGCAAGCCCAGCTCTATAAAAAATTTGCTCACAAGAGCAGTTCTTAAAAGTTAATGCGAGTAAGGATTTCTGGGCCGAGCGTAGAAATCTGCAGAGTGATCCTTCCTGACATTGCAGAAGTTAGCACCATTTATTTTGAGCAAGGAAAAGCAAGCATTTGCAGACAATTAAAACATGAGACAATCAACATAGCAAAAACAAGCACTTTCTCTGTGATTTGAAATTTAAGACATCCATACATAAGGAGCAGAGACACAAGCTCGGCTCCTGTCTCTCGACTAAGCATCCCTAAAGACGGTGTTGATAACTCACCAAGACTTGTCCACAGTGATCTCCCATTCCAGAAGTGCCCGCCAAAATGTAGGCCATCATTCCATATTAAAGGTTAAAAATTATTTTCCCACGGGCAGTTGAACAGGGAAAAAATGGTCCACGCTGCTGCAGTGATAACTCCCAGGAATTGGGGGTTACTATTTGATTTCTTGGTTCAAACTGAAAGAAAATCCAAAGTCCAGGGATCCACAGATGTTTTCTGGGAGCCTAAAAGTTTTTGACTTGCATCCATAAAAGTCCTGGCCGGTAAGGAGACACAAATACAATTGGTAAGGCAGCAGGAAGGAAAGTCTACCGAAAGGGGCTGGGGTAGCAAGGCCACTCACTGGACACCCCTTGGGCTGATAGAAGAGATTTCAGGAAATCCAAACACTTAAACAGGAAATCTGAATGCTGGATAAACATTCCATAATCTCCACTGCTAAGTGAACATGCAACCTCTCCTGTTAACCCTTCCCTGCTCTGGGCGGAATGCAAAACTCAATTGGACATACTTTGTTGAAACCGGATCTCTCTTAACGTTCCACCATGTGCTTGCGTGTGTCTCTGAGGTATGACATTACTCCAGAATGGTGGTTAGGTTTTTCCCCCCTCCCCTTTCTTTGTTTCTTTCAGAATTTACTAGCATCTGGTGGGGTTAGAAAGCCTCCTTCCTCCCCATTGTTCCTTAATCTGTGCCTGGCAACATTTTAGTTAAAAGCGTGGCGATTTTCTGCCGGTTAATATTTTCCACCAGCCAAGCAGTCCTGCAATGCAGCTTTGATTTGTAGCAGGAAAGGAATGCTAGGATACTTATTAGCTAAGTGTGTCCATCCCCCCCTCCATGGCTCCTTTTTGCTTTGTTTCCATTTCACAGAGTAGCTCCCCTCCACCACCATTCCTCCTCTTCTTCACGTGCTCCTACATGTCATTTTCTCAAAGGTTAATTTCTGCATGTCACCTGTTGATTTATTTTATTATCCTCCTGGCCCTCTGTGTTGGGTAAGGGAGTTCCGGTTGCAGTAATTCCATAAAGAAACCAGAAAGATCACTTAAAAGAAGATCTTGGGTTGTGGCCAATGTTAGTTCTACTCAGAGTCCAACCCACAGAAATTAATGAACATGACTAACTTGCATTTCAATGGGTCTACTCTCTCTGTACAGTGGAACCTTGGTTCCCGAACGGCTTAGTTGTCGGACAAATCGGCTCCCGAACGCTGCAAACCCAGAAGTAAGTGTTGCGGTTTGTGAACGTTTTTCGGAAGACGAATGTCCGACGCGGCTTCCGATTGAGTGCAGGAAGCTCCTGCAGCCAATCGGAAGCCGCGCCTTGATTTTCTAACGGACTCCCAGAACGGGTTAAGTTCGAGTACCAAGATACCACTGTATAGAACTTAGCTGGGTGCAACTCAGGGGTGGTAGTTAGAGGAGACCCCTAGAAGTTGACATATTTGACTAACTGTTCCCTACTAAGGCCATATCCTGAACCAAAAAGCACTTCAAACAGGCATAAAGGTAAAGGTACCCCTGACCGTTAGGTCCAGTCGCGGACGACTCTGGGGTTGCGGCGCTCATCTCGCTCTATAGGCCGAGGGAGCCGGCGTTTGTCTACACACAGCTTCTAGGTCATGTGGCCAGCATGACTAAGCCACTTCTGGCGAACCAGAGCAGCGCACGGAAATGCCGTTTACCTTCCCACCAGAGCAGTACCTATTTATCTACTTGCACTTTGACGTGCTTTCGAACTGCTAGGTTGACAGGAGCAGGGACCGAGCAACGGGAGCTCACCCCATCGCGGGGATTCGAACCGCCGACCTTCCGATCGGCAAGCCCTAGGCTCTGTGGTTTAGACCACAGAGCCAACTGCAGTTTGTTGGGTGCTGAGCATTGTTAGGAGACCCCATTCCTCTTACTACCATTTCCAAAACAGTTTAATGAAGGAGATTCTGACTCAACATCAGGAAGAACTTTCTCGGCAGTAAGATCTGTTCGACAGTGGAACTGTCAACGCTTGGGACGTTGTGGTCTCTCCTTCCTTGGAGAGTTTTTAAAGCAGCGGTTGGATGGCCATCTGTCCTGGATGCTTTAGCTGATATTCCTGCATTGCAGGGGGTTGGACTAGATGACCCTCGGGGTCCCTTCCAACTCTGCAATTCTGTGATTCTACGAAATGCACAAAGGACAGGACTATTGATGACTGTTAGCCGTGATGGCTCTGCTCTGCTGCTACAGCTGGAGACAGCAATGGTTCTGAATACCAGTTGCCGGAAACTGCAGGAGGGGAGAGGGGTGCTGTGTTCGAATCCTGCTTGGGGGTTTCCCACAGGCTGGCCACTGTGAGCACAGGATGCTGGACTCAGATGGGCCATTGGGTGCCCTTATGTTTATTGCACTACTAAAATCCAGAGCACTAAGACCTGGTGCGAGGGTAGTGGGAAGGTGCCATTATATTTTGGGTATTTTGTCTCAAGCTTAAAAAAAAATAGCTCTGCGTGCCATTTGGAAGGGAGGACAAACTGGCAGTTTGTTCTGTAGCTCATACAGGACATGCTCCGAGGCTCCCCTGCTTTGCAAAGGCACACATGCCCTCACCAATGTCACCAGACTGTAGCAGCTGTCCAACTGTGCAGAACAGCGCCGCATAATAGTTCGGGAACAGAAGCGGAAAAGGCAAGAGCCAAAGGAAACAGCAGGAATTTCGACATAGTTACTCGGGATGAAATGTATCTAATCCTCAAGCATTTAGATGCCTGCTTTATTCATGTGGGGTGTGTGTGTGCAAAAAGTTTAGCAGCCACAAATACACAAGGATTTCACTCGTAATGTTGTTTTGCTTTCAGCATGGAAGGAGAATCTTAAGATTAAGAATCTTAATGGTTTTTAAATTGGCCTGATGTGCACATTCTTTCCTGTGCCAACAAGTTAATGAGACTTACTGATATTTATTTAATGTTCGTATTTCAGACTTTTTTTTTAAACTGCCCACTAGCATAGGTTACTTGAAATGTGGAATGGATAGGTCTATTATAGGAACATAAATTTTGAAAGTATTTCAGGGTCAACTAGTCCAACCCCTCACAGATGCAGAAAATTGGTGGTAGGGTTTTAAGCAGGGCTCTGCTTAAAAACTTCAAATGAATGAGTTTCCAAGGTGGTTTTTCCCATAGCCAGATGTTTCATACTGTGGCAATCACACAGGGTCCCCGGACATTTAACGGTCTATTGACCCCTGTGCCACCACTGTGCTCGCTTCCCCACTGCCTTTAACCTGTTACTCTCTGGTAAAACACTGAGTCCAAGCAGTTGTTAAAAGTGAACCAAAAAACCCCACCAAGTTTATTTTACAAACATTAACATTTTTGTGGTTTCTCAGATAATATTCCTGTCAGTATCTTAACTTTAGTTTCTTTACGAGTCTATACCTTCCTAATATCTTCTGACTGATTATCTCAACTGTTTGACTGACTCCTCTTAACAAATTCTCTCACTCTCTTACATCAGACTACCCCAATCCACAGACTTATCTTCTCTGTCTCTTCTAACTCCAGACTGTCTTCTCAACCACCCTAACTCTAGGTAAAGGTAAAGGGACCCCTGACCATTAGGTCCAGTCGTGGGCGACTCTGCGGTTGCGGCGCTCATCTCGCTTTATTGGCCGAGGGAGCCGGTGTACAGCTTCTGGGTCATGTGGCCAACATGACTAAGCCGCTTCTGGCGAACCAGAGCAGTGCATGGAAATGCCGTTTACCTTCCCACCGGAGCGGTACCTATTTATCTACTTGCACTTTGACGTGCTTCCAAACTGCTAGGTTGGCAGGAGCAGGGACCGAGCAATGGGAGCTCAGCCCGTCGTGGGGATTCGAACCGCCAAACTTTTGATCGGTAAGTCCTAGGCTCTGTGGTTTAACCCACAGTGCCACCCGTGTCCCACCCTAACTCTAACTCCCCCCCAAACTCCTCTGTGCTTAAACCTTATACAGTCATACCTCGAGTTGAATGTGCTTTAGGTTGAGCGCTTTCGGGTTGTGCTCTGCGGCAACCCGGAAGTAACAGAGCGCATTACTTCCGGGTTTCGCCGCTTGCGCATGCTCAGATGCTCAAAATGACGTCACACACATGTGCAGAAGCTGCAAAACATGACCTGCGCACGTGCAGATGTGCCGTCGTGTCTTACGTTCCATTCAGGATGCCAACGGGGCTTCAGAACGGATCCCATTTGCATCCCGAGGTACCACTGTACAGTTAACTCTGCCCCTTGGGTTCCCATTGGTTAGTCCTTTTACAATTAGTTAACCCTTTCCTTATGAACCCAGTTTGGATTTGATATCCCGCTTTATCACTACCCGAAGGAGTCTCAAAGCGGCTCACATTCTCCTTTCCCTTCCTCCCCCACAACAAACACTCTGTGAGGTGAGTGGGGCTGAGAGACTTCCAAGAAGTGTGACTAGCCCAAGGTCACCCAGCAGCTGCATGTGGAGGAGCGGGGAATCGAACCTGGTTCACCAGATTATGAGTCCACCGCTCTTAACCACTACGCCATGTCACACACCTAGGAGGGCAAATGCCACACATACCATCTTGTCTTCTGCTGTTTATATATGAACATGCTTATGAGCTGATGGAAAATCAAGCTTCATTCTCAATTGCAGAACTGTAGAGTTCAACAGGGACCATCAGGGTCATCTAGTCCAACCCCCTGCAATGCAGGAATCTTTATGCCCTTCGTGTGTCTCGAACCCATGACCCTGAGATTGAGAGTTTCCTGCTTGGAGCCTGTGTACAGTAGAAACCAAACTCCTCCAGCCAGGCCACACCTCTGAGCGAGCTCTACAGGAGCTGCTTGCCCGGGCCATAGCTGGTTCTCTGAAAAGGTCCTTATTTAAATAATTGTGCATACATTACAGATATCGTCAGGAAGTTCTCCCTCATGCTCATTCGAAACTCCCTTTCTTGTAATTTAAACCTGTTGGTTCAGGTCCTCCCCCCGAAGCAACACAGCACGAATCTACTTCATCATTTTCCAGGAACATTGGCTGCTGTTTTATATTGAGTCAGACAATTGGTCAATCAAGTTCAGCATGGCCTACATTACTGGAAGAAGCTCTCTAGAATCTCAAGCTGAGTTTTCTCCTATCCTTACCTGGAGTTGCCAGGGACTGATGTGATTTAATGGATTACAGTCCGCTTTCCTTTCACACGAATCGCAAAGCATCTTCTAAACAATAAACAGCAAGAACAGAGCATCACAGATGCAACAAATGGTGCAGAACATTAATAGATCACCATTAAAACAACGGCACTCCATAAAACACTATTAACAAAATGACTAGGAAAATAAGCAAAACAGCACAATCGTGTTGTGGGATTCACAAAGCACAACAGCATTAACAATCTGTAAAACAATATTAGCTTTGTTAACAAAATAGTGACCAGAAAATAAATGAAGCATTGTTGAGTTCATGCACACACACTCTCCCCAACCCCATGACTCATAACCTCCCACTTGATTCAATTCATTAAAATACACATAATGCAAGAACTCCTTTATGAAGATTCCTAGTGCTGGAGCAGTGGTGTAGCATGGGGGGCCCACAAGGGAAGTCCCCCCCCGAGCACAACATTGTATGGGGGGCAAAATTTCAACACCTGATGCTGCCCCATTACTGCTGCGCACTTCCATTGTTGGTCTCCATTGAAAATGGCTTCTCCATGTGAACCAGGAAGTGATAATAATAATATAATAATAATAATTTATTATTTATATCCCGCCCATCTGGCTGGGTTTCCCCAGCCACTCTGGGCAGCTTCCAACAAAACACTAAAATACAATAACCTATTAAACATTAAAAGCTTCCCTAAACAGGGCTGCCTTCAGATGTCTTCTAAAAGTTTGGTAGTTATTTTTCTCTTTGACATCTGGTGGGATGTTAGGCCTGTTTAACTCCCTCCCCACCTCCCACCCCATTCCTCTGTGCAGCCCTGGGTACTTTCAACCCACGCTATGCCACAAATGGAACAAACCATTGCCTGATAGCCAGTACAAAGCCTTTCTCCCATCACCAGGATCAAAGCTGGGCCTTCTGCATGCAGGACAGGTGTTAAGCCACTGAACTACAGCCCCATCTGTGTGACAGTCCCTTAAACATTTGAAGATGCCTCTCATCTCACCTCTTTATTTCCTTTTCCTTGAGGCTACAAATGCCCTCAAACTTTCCTCATAAGTTGTGTGGTTTTTTTGGGAATTTTTTATTTATGATTTTCAGGTTTATACTTTTCACTAATTTTACAATCTTTTTAACATTTCAAAACTCGACTTCCTTCCCCCTCTTTCTGCGGTTCTGTAAATTTATTTTTAATATCTTCTGCATGTCCAAATAAACTTAATTTGTTCGTTTATTCATCTACTTTAAATATACACTCTTATGAAACTGGAGGTTATTACAATAATCCTGCCAATGTTCTTATCTGTTTACAATTTATCTGTAAATATTCAACAAACCATTTCCATTCTTTATAAAAAGTTTGTTATCTTGATTTCTTATTCTTCTGGTAAGTTTTGCCATTCCTGCATATTCTGTAAGTTTTTGTATCCATTCTTCCTTCGCTGGGACTTCTGCTTCTTTCAATTTTGGGGCGAGTAACATTCTTGCCACTGTGTTGGCATACATGAATAAGTTTCTGTACAGGTTTGGTAGTTCTGTCCTTATAATTCCCAAAAGAAAAGCCTCTGGCTTTTTAAAAGAAACATTATTTTAAACCTCCTTTTCAATTCATTATATATCATTTCCCAGTAAGCTTTAACCTTACTACAAGACCACCAAATATGACAAAAAGAACCTTCTTTCTCTTTACATTCCCAACACTTATTTGATTTAGATTTATACAGTTTTGCCAATTTACTTGATGTTAGCTACCATCAATATATCATTTTCTTTTAGACCATGCTGTAAATTTTAAATCCATATTCCACAATTGTTCCCATGCACTTTCCTCATAAATTTTAGCCTCCAGACTCCTCTCTGTCTTTATCCTCCTCCTCTGGACACAATTAAATAAAAAAAAGGAGAACCTCCATGCTTAGGGGCACTATACCTCTGAGGCTGTCAGGGGCTGGTCTGGATTGGAAGATTGGGGAATGCAATCGCAGGGAGATCAGCTCCTAACAGAAGAGAAGGGGGAGTATTCCCGCCCCCCATTTCCAGCATTTCCAGAATCAGAGAGATAAGCAGACACAGAAGCTGCTCAGTTGAGAGAGGAGCTAGACAGCTATGAGATAGTAGCTAAGCAACCAGAAGGGAGGGAGCAGCTAGGCAATAAATCAGTTGAGAGTGAGGGGGAACCCCTTCCCTCCCCCCGAACTCAGAGGTCCAAGTGTGTCAGAGAAAAAAGGAGACACGGGCAGGGGACTTCCCGCTGGGGCGCTTCTTGCTGAGGAAGTCGGGGAGGAGTCAGAGTAGGCAACTGATATCCTTGCAGAGGTTTGCCTGTTTGTGCTTGCAACATAATGCTGTAATAAAAGGACTATAGATCTACCAAATGCTCGTTAGTTCTTATCGGTGAGAAGGGAGAGGTGAACTCCCGTCCTTGACAGCGGCCCATGCATGCTGGGGACTGCTATCTCCATCTTTCCTGCCACGTATGGTATTTCTGGGAACATCTGGTCAGCTACTGGGAAGCAGAGATGCTGGGCCGTATTTCTGGATGCTGAATTTGGCACCCAATTCTGCCCTTTCTTTGCTTCTGCATGAAGACGCACAGCCAGACCAAGGTCGCCTTTACATTGCAAAATCTGGAGAGGGCATGACCTAGTTGTTTACTGCATGTTAGGGCTGAACTTTCTATCAGGATGTTCTTGTTCTGGCAATTTCAGCCTGTTCTTTCTCTCTCTCCTTTTCCCTCTCAATCCTTAACACACACACACACACACACACACATTTAAATCCCATGTAGAAGGAAAATTGCTATGCACTGCATTAATATAGCATGCATAATCTTCCCTCGGAGCACAGAGACTAAGCAGAGATGGACGCCCTCGCTTGACAGATGTTCCCACCCGCTTCTCGATTTCTGCACACTCTTTTACCCATCTAACCTACACAGCGATGAAAAGCCAAATTCCAAATGTGCCGTGTGACTCTAGATACTGGGTTTCACAACAACGCACTAGGGTGGTTGGCAAACTCTCGCAGAATCGACTAAAAATGCATAGGGAGAGGCAGCGTAAACACTGACAGCCCCGTTATTGCATAAACAGAGTTTTCAGTCGCAATATTCGGCACTTAAGGGGCTTAAGGGCTCCTTGCTGTGTTTCGAACAATGTCGCTTTGCAGGCTGGCTTTCAGCGCTGAGCCCCTTCTCGCTACTTTCTTCCAAATGAGCAATCAAGGAGGTTTCCTGGGGGCCTTATCCCTGCTGGTTCTCCTTTTCCCAGAACGAAAGCAAAGGGTGGAAGGGGGGTCCCTTATACACACCAAACTCCATCGGAGTTCCGGTATCAGGGCAATGAATGTGCCAGTGGTTTGGTTTTTCCCCCCCTGCCCAGAGCTCATTCAGAAAAGCACAACGGAAATGGCATTTAACAAGGGTGCCTTTAAAGGCAGCGCTGTGCATTTGTTAACCCGATTAGCAGTCTGGTCCTGTGCAACGTTTCACAGTAAAAACAAAACAAAACAAAACAAAACACAGAGGCAGGCTTCTGTGTGCTCGCTGCTAAATCCTCCCCCCCGCTGCAGAAATTCTGCACCAAGGCAAGCCATGTTTTCAGGCAAGGAAAAGATGAATCCTACATCCTTTGCAAATGATGCAAACGTACTAGTCCTCCCAGCTGATAAGATCTCGGAATGATTTGGATTTCATGGAGGTTGCCCCCCCCCTCATGCATGGTGGCCCAAATTTATTTATTTATTTACTTATTGAATTTTTGTCCTGCCCTTCCTTCGCAAGGAGCCCCAGGCTGCAAACAGATGTACTGTTTTAGCAACAGAAACAAAGCAAAAGGACATCCCTTGAAAATTCATCTTTTCCTAGCAGCCTTTGAGCGGGTTGATTTAATTCTGCTGCTGTTGCATTCTTAATTGATGCATTAACAAACAAACAAACAAACAAACAAACAAACAAACAAACTTGGCTTTATGTACTCAACACTTTGCATTTGTTTGCAGCGCTCTGGATTCCCTCACCTAAAACAATGAAAAGTGGCCCGTAATTTTTTTTAAAAAAGAAACCTTTCTACAGTGGTACCTCGGGTTACAGACACTTCAGGTTACAGACTCCGCTAACTCAGAAATAGTACCTCGGGTTAAGAACTTTGCTTCAGGATGAGAACAGAAATCAGGCTCCGGCAGCGCAGCAGCAGCAGGAGGCCCCATTAGCTAAAGTGGTGCTTCAGGGTAAGAACAGTTTCAGGTTAAGAACGAACCTCCGGAATGAATTAAGTACTTAACCCGAGGTACCACTGTACTTAGCTTAGCACAAGGTACCACCGTATTATGAATTTCCCTCCTGCCGCTTGCAGTACTGGAAGGAATGCACACCCAAGACATGCATTCTGCACCACTAAATATTACCGGGGGGGGGGGGGGGAGAAAGGCTGTTGTTATCAGCAGGAGACACCTGGCTTCTATAATGCCCGGTTTTGGACTCAGCGCCTTCATGCGCTCCATAGGCTCTCTGCTCCTGCGCATGGAAACATCCTTCCTGTTTGTTCCCACACGGCAATCCTGCCCCTCTCTCCAGAACTGGGAGCAGCTGCAGCCATTGCTGGCAAGATACACAACGGGCATTCATGGAGGAGCCCGGAAACATGAGACAGACTTTTAACATTTTTTTGTAACAGGTAAATTTGCAATGTGCAAGGGCTGTTGATTTGCAAACGATTTCGCAGCTCTCTTGGGCACTTCTGTGGAACCCTAGAATGGAATAAAGACGGACAAATCCACCACTTTCAGTTTCTCCATTTCTCACTTTCCCTGTCTTAAGTTCATTTCTACAAATGAAAAGGAATTCCTAAATTGAAAGGGAAAAACAACAACATGGGAATTCGTGGGCATTTTCGTGCGAATTTCTCCTAATATGTGCATTTTTCTATGCAGTTTTGTTATACACATATTTGCAAGCACCCCCCCCCCAATATAATGCGTTGTTGTTGTGTTATATCACCCAAAGTTGCTGGGAAACCAAAGGAGGGGAGAGGGATCTTGTGTTCGAATCATGCTTGCTGGTTTTTCCACTAGTATCTGGTTGGCCACTGTGAGAACAGGATGTTGGACTAGATGGGACACTGACCTGATCCTGCAAACACTTTTTATGCACACTTCCCCCCAACACATGCATTTTTTTGAACACATTGTTTAGCTTCAGTAATGCATCTTGAAATTTGTAGAAGTGCAATTTTTCAAAGTACAATCCTGTTTCAGTTTCCATATTGGTTCAAAGGGGACAAACTTTGAATAATTGTGGTTACACTTCTTTAAGGGAAGTTTTTAATGTCTGATTTTTGTTTTGTTTTTAATATTCTGTTGGCAGCCCCCCAGAGTAGCTGGGGAAACCCAGTCAGATAGCAGGGTATGATAATAAAATTACTACTACTACTACTACTACTACTACTACTACAGATAATTGTCAGATAGGGAGGCCGGAGATCTATTTTTTTTCTATTACCTTAGTTATTTCCCCTTTGTTCTTCTTTCGCTTTTTAACGTTTTCTTTCTCTTTCATAAGTTTTCTTTTTTATATACTGAGTTTTATTATCTTTTTATTAATGTGTTTGGATTTTAGTGCTCAGTAGGTTTAAAAACCTCCAATAAAATTGTTTAAAGGGGGGGGGGGCAAATTTGGTAGCTTCTCATTAAAATGCACCAGCCCTGATTATCCCTTCCTTTAAAACCCACCCCATATTGAACACCGGAAAGCTATTTTATCCTGCCTGGAGAGAAACTAGGGGAAACAAGAGGGCAGAGAAAACAACCAATCAACCAAGAGATTACTTATTCTAGCTCTGAATTTCTGCCCCTGCTTTATCAGCTAATTGCTTCCTACTGTGGGTCCATCTGCCCTGCCTTCTTGGGACTAAACTCCTGTAGATGACAAGGGATGAAATATTCCTGTTTGTGCCAAGAAAAATCAGAATGCCTTTTAGCACCCTGTTAGCACCTGCAAGCTCATTGGATCTGAGAGCGTTTTTTTATTTTAGAAGCTGGACTTTGGTGGAAAGAGATTCCTTAAAGGAAAGCTAGGTCCAGTCAAATTATAATTACAAATCGCGCTTTGCGCATGTGCAGAAGCGCCGAATTGCAACCCATGCGTGCACAAATGCGCAGACGCGGGTTGCGAACACTGCGGGTTGTGAATGTGCATCCCGCACGGTTCATGTTCGCAACCCGAGTGTCCACTGTACTAACCAATGAGATAATGAATTGAGCCAAAATGCAAACAAGCTAAGGAGAGAAAAGATTGTTTTCAGTTCGGAAAAGTTACTATAGACTTCTGAATGCGTCAATAAGATGGCAAGACCAGGAAAATATCTCTAAAAACAAACAAACCGTAATGAATCACAACAGAACAAACTGGAGGAGTTGCCTCCAGAGGTTGCTGCGGATGACTTTTTACATCTCCTTTTGCACACGAAGTGCTCTGCTTTGCTGAGAGTTTTCTGCTCGTCTCTGCCTCCCCCCCCGAAATGAAATGAGTTTGGGGCAGGCATGTGGCCCCCGTCTCTGCGCTGCATCTTGCACAGATGCTTCTGCTCAGCAGCTGGTGCTGCGGTCGTGCCGAGCGCCACGGCCCATGCCAGCAGCTGGTGCCCCTTGAAACTTGCAAACACTGCTGGGTGTTATGCTGAGGATGACATAACTCTGTCCATGACAGGGCACATGCCTGGAGCAAGGAGGAAGGAGAGGAACATCATTTCTAATTAGCAGTGACACAGGAGCAGGGGACTCAGCCAGGAGGAGCACTGGCACAGACAGATGTGGAAAGCCAGAGCGTCAGGTCGTCTGGGGCATTTTGACCCAGGTAGCCGTGAACTACATAGCTATGGTTTCCCCAGTAGTGATGTATGGAAGTGAGAGCTGGACCATCAAGAAGGCTGATCGCCAAAAAATTGATGCTTTTGAATTCTGGTGTTGGAGGAGACTCTTGAGAGTTCCATGGACTGCAAGAAGATCAAACCTATCCATTCTGAAGGAAATCAGCCCTGAGTGCTCACTGGAAGGACAGATCCTGAAGCTGAGACTCCAATACTCTGGCCACCTCATGAGAAGAGAAGACTCCCTGCAAAAGACCCTGATGTTGGGAAAGATGGAGGGCACAAGGAGAAGGGGACAACAGAGGACAAGATGGCTGGATAGTGTTCTCAAAGCTACCAGCATGAGTTTGACCAAACTGCGGGAGGCAGTGGAAGACAGGAGGGCCTGGCGTGCTCTGCTCCATGGAGTCACGAAGAGTTGGACACGATTAAATGACTAAACAACAACAAGAAGCCGTGAACTTTTTGCATTGGGATAAATCCCTTGACAGCGGCCCCTACAAGCTAGCTGGGATGCTTTCCTCAGGCATCCCAGTAGTGGTTGCAAGCAAGCACCTTGCAAACCGAGATCTAGGGCATCAGGAGGGAAATATCTGTAGCCTGGCCCTTTGCCTTCCGCATTGGTCCTCTTTTTTGTAGGATGATGATAATACAGTGGTACCTCTGGTTGCGAATGGGATCTGTTCCGGAGGCCCGGTCACAACACGAAAAGCCCGCAACCTGAAGCGCCGTATCTGTGCAGGTGCGCGGCATGATTTGGCGCTTGTGTGCATATGTGAAGCATGATTTGGTGCTACTGCGCATGTGCAAGTGACGAAACCTGGAAGTAACCCTTTCCAGTACTACCAGGTCGTCGCAGGACGCAACCTGAAAAAACGTAACATGAAGCAAACGTAACATGAGGTATGACTGTAATTAGATTTGTACTTCACCCTATGGGGATCAGGGACCATGCAAAAACGTGATCACTTGTCTTCAGCTCGTGTTGGTTCAGTCCATTTTCATAGACTTGTTATAAGAATTTAAGGTCTCAAATATATAAATTTAAGGGACGCAGTTGGTGCTGTGGGTTAAACCAGAGAGCCTATGACTTGCAAATCAGAAGGTCGGCGGTTCAAATCCCCGTGACGGGGTGAGCTCCCATTGCTCGGTCCCTGCTCCTGCCAACCTAGCAGTTCGAAAGCACATCAAAGTGCAAGTAGATAAATAGGTACCATTCCGGTGGGAAGGTAAACGGCGTTTCCATGCACTGCTCTGGTTCACCAGAAGCGGCTTAGTCATGCTGGCCACATGACCCGGAAGCTGTACGCTGGCTCCCTCGGCCAGTAAAGTGAGATGAGCGCCGCAACCCCAGAGTCGTCCACGACTGGACCTAATGGTCAGGGGTCCCTTTACCTTTATATAAATTAAATGTTCATAAATTTACAAGGCAAACACATACATGTTGTTGTTGTTTAGTCATGTCCGACTCTTCATGACCCCATGGACCAGAGCACACCAGGCACTCCTGTCTTCCACTGCCTCCCGCAGTTTGGTCAAACTCATGCTGTTACCTTGGTAAACCACATGTCTGAAATGGTACAGGAGAACAATCCTAAAACCATTTTGACTCTCCCAAATTGACTTCAAATGTTTCTCTGCAAGGAGGAAGGAAATGGGAAAGGCTCTCCATCGTCTTTTGCTTACCTGTCTTTAGGGCATCTTTGTGTATGAATGGGGTGAGCCTGTGACCTGGATTCAGGAATTAAAGTATTTACCATCGCAAAAGAATGGCCGGACTGCCCAAGTAACCAATCACTGCCATTGTCAGGTATCCTGGCAGACAGGATTTCTGTTGTAGACCGCCTCCTTCTGTGATGTTTGTATGATGTTCCTGGGGGTGATATTGACCTACAGGGCTGACAATTTCAGAAGTCTATATAAGGGCTTGCGCACCATGGTTCTGGGTTCCTCCTCCCTCCTGCATGTGGTGAGTGAGGACCCTGTTGCAACAGTTTAATAAAGATCAGGCTTACTAGTTGCTTTGCTTCTCAATATTCTCTGGTTGGCCTCTGTTATTTTCTCCTACCAATAGGGGACCCACTTAAGGACTCTATACAGACTCTTGGATACCCCATAAGGGAAAAGGAGCAGGTTTTGTTTAATAATAAATAATAATAATAATTTTTTATTTATACCCCGCCCTTCCCGGTTCAGAAAACTGAGCTCACGGCGGCTAACAACAAATTTAAACACTTAATTGATGCAACAAAAAATAGCATAAAATACAGTATAAAACGTGAATAACAATAAATTCAGAATTCAAAAATCAATTTGGGGGGGGGGGAATCCATCCAATAAACATTAGATGATCACCAGGGCTAGCTGGCTAAATTAGTCCTATTTGGGCCAGCAAGGAGACCAGGGGAGAATTAGCCGTGGGATCCCAGAGTGGGTAATCTTCATAAAAGGGGGAGAGGGAGGGAAGGAAGGGGAATAAAAGATCAGGCTAAGTTCAGATTGAAAGCCAGGTGGAATAGCTCTGTCTTACAGGCCCGACGGAAGAAGGTTAAATCCTGCAGGGCCCTGGTCTCATGAGACAGAGCATTCCACCAGGTTGGAGCCATCACTGAGAAGGCCCTGGCCCTGGTGGAGGATAATCTGACTTCCTTAAGGCCCGGGACCTCTAAACTATGGTTATTCATGGACCTATGTCAGAATCATAGAATTGCACAGTTGTAAGGGACCACAAGGATCATCTCATCCAACTCCCTGCAGTGCAGGAATATTTCGTCCAACATGGGGTTCAAACCCACGACCCGGAGATCAAGACTCTCATGCATTTTACCACCTTGTTTTGTGTTATGCACTGAAGTTCTCACCCTGGGCCAGCAGGGGGGATACTGTAGATAGTTTTCACTCAGGTCCACATATGCAAATAAGGAATTGAAAGTGACGTTCAGTGATTGGCTAGTTACAGAAAGTTGTTACTGTTGCGTTGTAGTGGAGCTCTATATAAGCAGGCTGGCTGAACCCTTCAGTTCAGTTCTGGCCTGTGAATAAACAAGAGCTGTTTGAAGAATCGCTGTGTTGTCTGATATGTTCACCCACAACTTAACATTTTGCTGTATTTGTAGACCAGACCTCAGCCTGTGCAATAAAGCACTTCCTGGCTGTAGGTCAGTTCCCCTTTCTTGTCCTTGCAGGTTCTTCTTTGATTTCCTTCTGTGGGCATGCAGTCCTGTTGCCTCTTTCTCTCCTGCATATGCCTTTGACTGCCTGTCTCAAATTGGTCTCTTTAGAATTGGCCCCCTTTGGCAAGACTGCCTTGCTGGAAAAGACCCAGTGCTGTAAAAAATCCCAGCTATTTTCCTCCCCCTGAGATGTCCTGAGCCTGCAGGGAAGAAAGGGCTTGAAAAACAAAAGTATCAAGAGAGAACAAGGAGCCAAGGAGAGGCAGGATTGATGCCAGAATCCTGGCCTTCATTTGTTCACTGACATTCCTTCACATGAGCTGGGCTTGGAGCACAAGAGCAACAAATGGAAAATTGTATGCGGGAGTCTCGGGGATGCTTCCATTTTTTTAACGCAGATCATCTGTTTACATTTATCTTAAAAAAAGACACATCTGTATTGCAAAGGCTGATGTGACACTCCAGTTTTGGGGACGGTGACCCAATTTTCTCATTTCAACTGTAATCTATGAGAGATGTCAGAATCGGTAGCTAGCAACGTCTGCAGAGCAAAGGTGTGCTGTTGCCGTTTTTAAAAACTGCAGTGTTCTTTAAAAGTTTGGTATTGAAGACAAATCTGTTGAGATGAGCAGAAATAATGGAAAACATGTGTTTCTGGCACGGTTACATAAATGTACAATATACGCAGAGTAAGAGGGGACTTTTTTCTCCAAAAGGAAGAAACGTCAGCAAATTTCAAACACTTCCGAGTCCCAAAATGTTGTGTTTAATGGAATGTAAAAAGCCAATGGTGCCTAGAGATCTCCTGATAATAAAAATGGACTTGTCAGGATTATTACCGGTAGATTAGGAGATGGATTTAGGAGGACTCATAACAAAACCAATGGGTGACTCCTTGCAGAATCGCAGTCTTAATCCAAAAAATACTACACCATGGGTAGGCAAACTAAGGCCCGGGGGCCGGATCCAGCCCAATCACCCCCTAAATCCGGCCCACGGATGGTCCGGGAATCAGCGTGTTTTTACATGAGTAGAATGTGTGCTTTTATTTAAAATGCATTTCTGGGTTATTTGTGGGGTATAGGAATTCATTCATTTAATTCCCAAAAATATAGTCCAGCCCTCCACATGGTCTGAGGGACAGTGGACTGGCCCCCTGTTGAAAAAGTTTGCTGACCCTGTTCTAGAACTGCATAGGAATTTGTTCATTGCCCCCCCCAAATATAGTTCGCCCCCCCAAGGTCTGAGGGACAGTGGACTGGCCCCCTGGTGAAAAAGGTTGCTGACCCCTGTGCTACACCTTTCCAGTTAGGGGGCAGGACCTCAATAGCAGAGTTCATGGTTTGGGTGCAGAAGGTTCACAGTTCAGACTGCACCATCTCCAGTTAAAAAATATCTCAAGCAGCCTGACTGGGGCAGATTTCTACCAGAGGTCTGAGAGAGCCGCAGTCAATCAGAACTGATACTATTGAGAGCCAGTGTGGTGTAGTGGTTAAGAGCGGTAGACTCGTAATCTGGGGAACCGGGTTCGCGTCTCTACTCCTCCACATGCAGCTGCTGGGTGACCTTGGGCCAGTCACACTTCTCTGAAGTCTCTCAGCCTCACTCACCTCACAGAGTGTTTGTTGTGGGGGAGGAAGGGAAAGGAGAATGTTAGCCGCTTTGAGACTCCTAAGGGTAGTGATAAAGCGGGATACAGTGGTACCTCGGGTTAAGAGCTTAATTCATACTGGAGGTCTGTTCTTAACCTGAAACTGTTCTTAACCTGAAGCACCACTTTAGCTAATGGGGCCTCCCGCTGCCGCCACACCGCCAGAGCACGATTTCTGTTCTGATCCTGAAGCAAAGTTCTTAACCCAAGGTACTGTTTCTGGGTTAGCGGAGTCTGTAACCTGAAGCATATGTAACCTGAAGAGTCTGTAACCCGAGGTACAACTGTATCAAATCCAAACTCCTCCTCCTCCTCCTCCTTCTCCTCTTCTTCTTCTTCAGGGATTGGCAATCTCTTGCCTTTCAGGTGTTATTGGAGTCCTCTCATCATCACCCATACGCTCCAACATTGCTCAGATGAAAGTGGGGACATCCTATTTAATAATAATAATAATAATAATAATAATAATAATAATAATAATAATAATACTGGTTGCCCCAGTCACTCTGGGAGGCTTCCAACATACATAAAAACATAGTAAAACATTTATTACGTTTAATGAAGTTGTGCATTCCCTGGAAGAATAAAATTCTTTTTTTCTTTTCTTTTCTTAAGAAAAAGGTTTCAATGTTCCGTAGGGTGCTCTTTTTTCAGTTGCATATTTATTTGCAAGACATGGTTATAATCTCTGGTTGTAGCCAAAGTGGTGCCCTCTGGCTGTAATTGAACTACAATTCCCATCACCCCCGGCCAGGATGGCTAATGGCCAAGGAGGATGGGAGTTGTTAAATGTTGGTGCCCTCAGGTCTAGGTGGTTTTTAATGTCCTCACTGAGGGGAATGTTTGGACCTCATGAATTGACTTTAGAGAAGATATTATGTTAATGCCTCATGTTACACAGGGACGGAGACACTTCTCTGCTGAAGCTACGGGATCCCTTGACTCGGATCCCGCTGACAAAGTCATCTTTGCAGCGATGACTAATCCCCACGGAATATTGCAACATGGAGGCGTTCTCCTGATTGCGTTAAGAAATCCATCCACGAAGCCTGAACATTGCGTTGGAAGAGGCTCACTTCTTTCTCCATCTGTTATTGCCAGCCTCTCGGCGTGCCTTTCTGCCATTTCTTCAAGGATGACTGCTCTTTTTCTAAAATTAAATTTGTCCAAGATAGATTAAAAATAAAAAAAAATCCTCCTCCTCTTTCTATTCTTTCTCATTTCTCCTCATTTGCCTGGTGTCTGTTTACTGGCTTCTAGTGCTCTGCGTTCGAGCACGGTTTTTCATTTCTTCTCGTTTTCTTTACGTATTCAGAGCAGAAGTAAATTTGATCAAAAACGCACGGCTGAAAAAGAACAGCCTTGTCTCCATTTACCTCCATGACGTGTAATGCAATCGAGGGCTCCTCCTCTTGACCTACTTATTGAGCATCCATCCTGATTTGCTTGCACAAAGCTGCTGCGGAAGTTAGATTAGGACTGACTCTGCTCAGCATTTGTTCTGATTTGTTTGCAGGGAGCCTATTATAATATAATAATAATAATTTATTATTTGTACCCCGCCCATCTGGCTGGGTCTCCCCAGCCACTCTGGGCAGCTTCCAACAAAGATTAGAAATACATTAAAATGGCACACATTAAAAACCTCCCTGAACAGGACTGCCTTCAGATGTCTTCTAAATGTCAGGTAGTTGTTTATCTCTTTGGCGTCTGATGGGAGGGCGTTCCACAGGGCGGGTGCCACTACCAAGAAGGCCCTCTGCCTAGTTCCCTGTAGCTTTGCTGCTCGCAGTGTGGGAACCGCCAGAAGGCCCTTCGTGCTGGACCTCAGCTATTAAGCCATGAACTTTCATCCTACATTCATCCTGATTTGCTTAATAAAAGCTTGGGTAAAAAGGTAAAGGTAAAGGGACCCCTAACCGTTAGGTCCAGTCGTGACCGACTCTGGGGTTACAATGCTCATCTCGCTTTATTGGCTGAGGGAGCCGGCGTACAGCTTCCCGGTCATGTGGCCAGCATGACTAAGCCGCTTCTGGCGAACCAGAGCAGCGCACGGAAACGCCGTTTACCTTCCCGCCAGAGTGGTACCTATTTATCTACTTGCACTTTGATGTGCTTTCGAACTGCTAGGTTGGCAGGAGCAGGGACTGAGCAACGGGAGCTCACCCCGTCGTGGGGATTCGAACCACCGACCTTCTGATTGGCAAGTCCTAGGCTCTGTGGTTTAACCCACAGTGCCATTTGATGGGTATTTAACATTTAATAACACAAGCAGAGCCTGCTGGATCAGGCCAGTGTCCCATCTAGTCCAGCATCCTGTTCTCACAGTGGCCAGCCAAATGCCTATGGAAAACCAGCCTGCAGAACTCGAACACAAGACCCCTCTCCCCTCCTGCCATTTCCAGCAGCTGGTATTCAGAAGCATTGCTGCTGCCAATTCTAGAGGCAGAGTATATAGCCTTCTCTTCCATGGATTTGTCTAATCCTCTTTTAAAGCTATCTCGGGTGAAATCCACACACATATAAAAAAAGGTTCTGAAAATGCTTTTAAAAAATACATTGAATTTTCCATAAGGCTCACCATTGCCCTCTAGTGTGACATTGTATATTGCACTTAAAACACAGTGAAAACATTTCATTTGCAGTTGCACAGCTGAGTCCTAGCTTGGTTTCCATCACTGTGAGAGGAAGTGATGATGATGATTACTTATTAAATATCTATACTGCTCTTCATCCGAGGATCGCAGGCTGGTTTACAATATAAAAAGCACAAAAATACATATCGTAGTAACAAACAAAAAGCAATGAGACCAGGGCCCTGCAGGATTTAACTTCCTTCCACAGGGCCTGTAAGACAGAACTACGGTATTCCACCTGGCTTTCAATTTGAACCTTGCCTGATCTTTTGTTCCCCTTCCGTCCCTCCCTCTCCCCTTTTTACGAAGATTACCCACTCTGGGATCCCACAGCTAATTCTCCCCTGGTCTCCTCGCTGGCCCAAGTGGGACTGATTTAGCCAGCTAGCCCTGGTGATCATCTAATGTTTATTGGATGGATTTCCCCCCTAAATTGATTTTTGATTTTATTGTTATCTATGTTTTATATCGTATTTTATGCTGTTTTTTTAAAAGCATCAATTAAGTATTTTAAATTTGTTGTTAGCCGCCCTGAGCCTGGTTTCCTGAACCGGGAAGGGCGGGGTATAAATTATTTATATTTATTTATTTATTTATTTATTTATTTATTTCCGCCTCCATAGTTCCATAGTTTAACTATGATCCATGTTAAGAAATACTTTATTTCGCCTGTCCTGTATCTTCCAACATTCAGCATCATTCTTCTAGAGTTTTAGAGTTACGAAGGAGAAAAACGTTTCTTTATCGGCTCTATCCCCTTTCTCCATATAGTTTATAAACTTTTATCATGTTGCCTCTTACTTGCCTGTTCTCCAAACTAAAACATCCCAAATGCTGTGCATACAGCCATATCCACTTGCTTGGTCATTTTGCTCGCCCTTTTGCTGAAGTCTTTTCTAACTCTACAATATCCTTTTTGTGGTGAGGTGAGCAGAACGGTACACAATATTCTCATCGCAGCTGCAGCACATATTTCCATTGATTAAAGATGCTTTAAAAAAAATTTTTTTTACATCCCGTCCTTTCTCCCAGAGGAGTTCTAGGCAGCTGAACATCAACCAACAGAACAACAAAACTCTTTTAAAAGCAATTATTATTAAGTCAAATGTAAGTACTGAAATATACTCGGAGTTGAGTGTGGATTTCATGCTCTTTATTCAGCTTATAGTAGTGAGGAATGCCCCTGAAGCATCTGCTTTATATGCATTATTTACACAATGCGCCCTACGTGATTGGCTAATTCCAGGATTCTCCTGTAGGCCAATCAGGTTGTGGATTCACTTCCACCTGGAGTTGGATTAGGTGGCTCCTGTGGACCAATCAGACTGCTGCATTCTGGATCCTATTGTTCTGGGACCAATCAAACTGCTGCATTCTGGATTCTATTGTTCTGGGACCAATCAGACTGCTGCATTCTGGATCCTATTGTTCTGGGGCCAATCAGACTGCTGCATTCTGGATCCTATTGTTCTGGGGCCAATCAGACTGCTGCATTCTGGATCCTATTGTTCTGGGGCCAATCAGACTGCTGCATTCTGGATCCTATTCAACTCAGTACATAACAAGTACTTTCAAAGGCCGCATAGATTGGTTGATAGCAAATGGTCTAGAAAATGGTTTAGCAGAGGGCCTACCAGTGGTGTTTGTTGAGTTTTGATACTACTGATGGAATGGAAGGAATAAATGGATTTCCTACACACACTCCTAAGGTTCTTCATGCCAGACAAGTGATCCCAATTGAGCCCATGCTGACTGGTGTATTAGAGGTTACTGCCCACGCATTTCTGCTGCGCTTTTCCGCTTGTGTGGTGGCACCTAGTTAAACCTTACTGTTTGAAGTAGAGTTTTCCCTGGAGGCTGAGGACAAGAACAGGAGTCATACTCCAGTCAAGAGCTTCTTTATTGCCTGACTGGATGCACAAGCACTTCTGTTACTATTATATACAAGCTATTTACATTCCTTCTCTATCTCTCCAGCACGGTATAATCTCAGTCCAGTCATTAACAGCCCTGACACAGCAAAACTCACAGTAGCAGCAGCACACATTGTCTTACTTCCAACCTTGTTGTCAGCATGTGTGCTGACAGAATGTGTGTGTGTGCTTTCCTTGTGCAGAAATTGCAGCCTTCTACTTCCTCCCTTTATTTGCACCTCCACCTGACACCAATCAATCCTAGAGTGCCACTTCTATACACTAAAGAAAATTCTGGAACCCCCTTTAAATAAATAAATTAATAAATTAATAATAATAATAATAATAATAATAATAATAATAATAATATAATATATTTATACCCCGCCCATCTGGCTGAGTATCCCCAGCCACTCTGGGTGGCTCCCAACTGAGTGTTAAAAACAATACAGCATTAAATATTAAAAACTTCCCTAAACAGGGCTGCCTTCAGATGTCTTTTAAAGATAAGATAGCTGCTTATTTCCTTGACATCTGATGGGAAGGTGTTCCACAGGGCGGGCGCCACTACCAAGAAGGCCCTCTGTCTGGTTCCCTGTAACCTCACTTCTCACAATGAGGGAACTGCCAGAAGGCCCTCGGTACTGGATCTCAGTGTCCGGGCTGAATGATGGGGTGGAGATGCTCCTTCAGGTATACTGGACCAAGGCCATTTAGGACTTTAAAGGTCAGCAACAACACTTTGAATTGTGCTTGGAAATGTACTAGGAGCAAATGCAGATCTCTCAGGCCCGGGGTTATGTGGTCCCAGCGGCCAGTCCCAGTCACCAGTCTAGCTGCCGCATTCTGGATTAATTACAGTTTCTGGGTCACCTTCAAAGGTAGCCCCATGTAAAGCACATTGCAGTAGTTCAAGCGGGAGATAACTAGAGCATGCACCACTCTGGCAAGACAGTCCGTGGGCAGGTAAGATCTCAGCCTGCGTACCAGGTGGAGCTGGTAGACAGCCGCCCTGGACACAGAATTAACCTGCGCCTCATGGACAGCTGTTAGTCCAAAATGACTCCCAGGCTGTGCACCTGGTCCTTCAGGGGCACAGTTACCCCATTCAGGACCAGGGAGTCCCCCACACCAGCCCGCCCCCTGTCTCCCCAAAATAGTACTTCTGTCTTGTCAGGATGCAACCTCAATCTGTTAGCCGCCATCCATCCTCCAACCGCCTCCAGGCACTCATACAGGACCTTCACCGCCTTCACTGGTTCTGATTTGATAGAGAGGTAGAGCTTCCAGGAACGTTTATCTGTTTCTTAAAGAATGCTTTCCTAACATGGTGCACCAAAACATTCTTAGTTTCACCAAGTTTCACTTAACTCTTAATGCTTTCTTCCTAAAAAGCTCATTGTCTATTTCCTGCCATTAACCATTCATTCATTCCTCACATTTGCTTTTTTTTAATAAATATTTATTGAATTTTCCAATTTTATACAAACACAAAAAGAAAAAGAAAAAGAAAAATATTAAAAACAAATCAATTTCAATAACAGTTTTTCAATAACATGTTTCTTTGACTTCCTCATACCTCCCCTTCTTGTTTTCTAGTTCAAATTGTTAATCCAGCAAATCCTAATCTCTTAAAATTCCTTTTAACTAACACCTTATTTTCCAATCAACTTTTTAAATTTTATGACTTAAACAATTTTAATCCCAGTTATTATTATCATAACAGCTAGAGACCACATAAATTCAATCCAGCATCTTTCAAAGTTCATTAATTTTGTAGTATTTCTGTAAATAGTCCTTGAATTTCTTCCAATCTTCTTCTGCCGACTCTTCTCCCTGGTCGCGGATTCTGCCGGTCATTTCTGCCAGTCCCATACAGTCAATCAACTTCATCTGCCATTCTTCCAGAGTGGGTAGATCTTGCGTCTTCCAGTGCTTTGCTATAAGTATTCTTGCTGCCGTTGTAGCATACATAAAAAAAGTTCTGTCCTTCTTTGGCACCAAATGGCCTACTATGCCCAGGAGAAAGGCCTCTGGTTTCTTCAAGAAGGTATACTTAAATACCTTTTTCATTTCATTATAAATCATTTCCCAGAAAGCCTTAATCTATGGGCACGTCCACCAAAGGTGAAAGAATGTGCCTTCAACCTCCTTACATTTCCAGCATTTATTATCAGGCAAATGGTATATTTTTGCAAGCTTGACTGGTGTCATGTACCACCTATATATCATTTTCATAATATTCTCTCTTAAGGCATTACATGCCGTAAATTTCATACCGGTGGTCCACAAGTGTTCCCAGTCAGCAAACATAATGTTATGTCCAACATCTTGTGCCCATTTAATCATAGCTGACTTAACCGTTTCATCCTGTGTATTCCATTTCAGCAGCAAGTTATACATTTTTGACATGATCTTAGTTTTAGGTTCTAGCACTTCTGTTTCTAGTTTAGATTTTTCCACCTGGAAGCCAATTTTCTTGTCCAAATTGTAAGCCTCCATTATCTGAAAATAATGAAGCCAGTCTCGCACTTTATTTTTTAGTTTCTCAAAGCTCTGCAATTTCAATCTGTCTCCTTCTTGTTCCAAAATTTCCCAATATTTCGGCCATTTGGCCTCCATATTAAGATTTTTCTGGGCTTTCGCTTCCATTGGTGACAACCACCTTGGGGTCTTATTTTCCAATAAATCCTTGTATCTGATCCAAACATTAAACAAAGATCTCCTAACAATATGATTTTTAAATGCTTTATGAGCTTTAACCTTATCATACCACAAATATGCATGCCATCCAAAAACGTTGTTAAAACCTTCTAAGTCCAAAATGTCTGTGTTTTCAAGAAGCAGCCAGTCTTTCAACCAGCAGAATGCTGCTGATTCATAGTAAAGTTTGAAGTCTGGCAGGGCAAAACCACCCCTTTCTTTTGCATCAGTTAAAATCTTATATTTTATCCTGGGCTTCTTGCCCTGCCAGACAAATTTAGAAATGTCTTTCTGCCACTTCTTAAAACAATCCATCTTGTCCACAATTTGTAATGTTTGAAACAAAAATAACATTTTAGGCAATACATTCATCTTTATAGCTGCTATTCGACCCATCAAGGAAAGCTTCAAATTTGACCATATTTCAAGATCTTTTTTCACTTCTAACCAGCATTTCTCATAGTTATTTTTAAATAAATTCCCATTTTTAGATGTCATATTAATCCCCAGATATTTCACTTTCTCATTCCTCACATTTGCAATGCATTTTCCTGTTGCTCTACTAACTGCACAAAGTAAGGTTCTCTTTCAAAGTGGATTTGTTCTGCTTGGGTGGACAAAGCAATTTAATTCACTTTTGTGGCATGAAACCTAATATTTCCTGCTATGCACTTGAATCCCTCCTGCAAAACACTGACACAGCCTAGAAGGGGCCCCTTGATCTGCTTCTCTTCACCATCGAAACCTGCTTGATCTCCTCTGCTTCTTGCTCTCAAACAGAAAGCCATGAGATAGTAGACAGAAGGAACACACATAGCTCCCACAGCCTGCTTGCTGATTGGCTCTCTCTGCCTGGCAAGCAAGCCAATAGCAGCAAGGAGGAGGAGAAGGAGCAACTTCCTGTGATCATGGCAGGGAGGAGCAGGAGGCACAAGATTCACCGGGTTTTGCTCTGCCTCTTCTCCTTGCCTGTCCATCATTTATTACAAGCTTTGCCTACTGAATGCATTTATTACAAGCTTTGCCTATTGAATGCAAGCTGCCTTCAGTTTATTCCATTTCATGGTGTTTCATGACATTATATTCGAGCTTCTGCACCATGTTACAACCACTTCTGGAACTATAGTAGAATACCATGGAACTCTAGTGGAATATAGCGCAATTTCCACATTATTTGAAACATCCCCCCCCGGAAGCCAATACCATGGAAACGAGTGCTAAACTTGCATTCTTCGTCAGATGAAGAACCCACCCTTCACCCTAAGGACCCAGGGTGTCTGTGTGTGTTACAACATTAAAACACAAGATTAAAAACAATTTGAAATGCAACATTAAAAACAATTTAAAGCAACTAAATAGCTTTAGAAATGGCTTTTACCTGCTGTGAAAGCTCAAATGTAATGCAGACCATAACAGGGAAAATGGAATAAACTGTGCTGTGAATGTAGCCAGTCTCTATGTTGTTTTGAGACAAGATTCCCTTGTTTTCAGGTGCTTTGCAGAACTAAGCTCCATCTTGGAGCTGCGTGTATTTTTAGACTGTATACCTGCAGGCAGAGTTGGCTGGTTTTAATTTTGCTTTGTGCCTCACATAGGTTCTTAGGCCCTTAAGAAACTGCTGCGAACCCAGAGCTAGGACTCAACTTCCCAGACGATTGTATCAGCTGATCCTTCTTAATGTGTAGCTTGGCACCGTGGCCTTCCAAGGAGTTGAACCTCAAATGTTTCAGTCCCACCTCCCGGCTAATTGCAATGGCCGCAATCCAAGGCAGAGTTAAGCACGCATAAGCCCGTCGATTTCAATGGGCTTAAGCGTGCTCAAGTCTGCCTTGGATCGTGGCCAACGTCTGCTTCTGCCATCGAGCTATTTTCTCCTCCCGCCCATCTGCTGTTTCCGTCTTCAGGCCAAGCCAGGAAGAGAGCCAACATCATTAGCTACTCCTTTGCAGATCAGCGGGGAAGCAATCCCAGGATCACAGCGGTAGAGATTTTGTGCCACAAAGAATTGGCATTCGGCTAAACTGATCTAAGGCGCAGGGCTGCGAAGGCATCGATGCATTTATATTTTAAAAGCCATTAGGAAGATATGCAAGGGGGAAGTCCAGGAAAGGCGCATCTGGGGAAGTTCGGCTGATACAAAGCATCTCTCGGGTGTTTCCAGAGGGCTTGAAAATGTTTTTAAAGAACCAGAATCCCTTGCTGTACAGAGCAAACAACAGGATGGTCCTGGGAACTGAACTTTGACCCAACAGTCTGCTGTTACAGCTACTTTGGATGCTGATGTTGCCATTCCTTTCTTTTTGCCTCCAGCTGGGTTAGATCCCAGTTGGAAATGTGAGTTATCTCCACATTGGAAAAGGAATGGGGGGGAAATATGCTTGTAATATGTAACTCCCTCTAATAGAAAACTCAAGTGCTGAGTGCCAATGGCTATATAACTAAAACAGGGCTACTGAGAAATACAGTGGTACCTTGGGTTACAGACGCTACAGGTTACAGACGCTTCAGGTTACAGACTCCGCTATCCCAGAAATAGTACCCCGGGTTAAGAACTTTGCTTCAGGATGAGAACAGAAATTGCACGGCGGCGGCACGGCGGCAGTGGGAGGCCCCATTAGCTAAAGTGGTACTTCAGGTTAAGAACAGACCTCCAAAATGAATTAAGTTCTTAACCCAAGGTACCACTGTATAGGGGAGCCATTGATATGCTTGGGGGGACCCTAAGCTTTGCAGAAGTATGGTGGGGGGTGGGGGAAAGTGAACTAAAACCAAACCCTAAACAGCACTGTCTTATTATCAGTGGACATAGAAGAAGAAGAAGAAGAGTTTGGATTTGATATCCCGCCTTTCACTCCCTTTAAGGAGTCTCAAAGCGGCTAACATTCTCCTTTCCCTTCCTCCCCCACAACAAACACTCTGTGAGGTGAGTGAGGCTGAGAGACTTCAGAGAAGTGTGACTGGCCCAAGGCCACCCAGCTGCTGCATGTGGAGGAGCGGAGACGCGAACCCGGTTCCCCAGATTACGAGTCTACCGCTCTTAACCACTACACCACACTGGCTCTTAACCACTACACCACACTGGCTTAGGAAGCTAAGGGTCTTGTGGGGAGGGTGTGTGTGGATCAGAAATCCTGATGGTGCGATAGAACACCCTGGAACAGGGCACGACTGGTTTGCTCCCCGTAACATTTTGTTTAAGATTCCATTTGTCCAGACCTATTTTGCATTGATGCAGAGACTCTTTTCTTCAGTGCCAGCGCAATATAGACAGGCTGCATCTTTCTTGGCGGCTTTCAGAGGCAAGTGGGAAGGTATCAATGAATCCTGTCATTCTGTAGCAAGTTGCATCTGAGATGTGGGAAAGGAGGAGGAGGAGAAAGAAGCTGCGCGTTTGCCAATGTCTTGAGGTTATGTGCTGCAGAGGAAGGCTCTTGAAGGTAACTGTTCTTCGTGGGAATGCTACCATCATCTGCAAGTACAGCTGCCTCTTGGAAGCTGTTAGAATTCCTGCTCCATGATTGCAGTCATGGGATTGTTTTTTTTTATAAGATATTTATTAGCATTTTCCATTTTATATAAACACAAAAAAGAAAAATTTTAAAAAGAAAAAAATAATAAAAACACATAAAGTTCATAACTTATTTTTCAATAACATCTTTCACTGACCTCCTCATACCTCCCCTTTGCAGTCATGGGATTGTTGTCTACCACATGACGGTGTATGTTTTGACTCCACAGAGTGGGAAGTGACGGAGACAGGATGTTTGTGTTACTGTGTTCCGTGAAGTGGGACTATTGTCCTTTGTTCTCACTCTTTGCTGTCTGATGCTAGAGAGAGAGGGAGCCATGTTGCAGTACTCTGTGTGTGTTTATATGTAAATAAAGTAGATTAGCCAAAATGCTGAGTTGCTGAGGTCTGTCATGCAAGCTGCAAAGACTCTGCGGATCCCTAAGTGTGCTGATGTGTTGGCATCGGTCACTGTGATGTTCGGGCAGAAGAAAGCTTTTGAAGCTCCCGAACGATCTACCAAGAGGGAGGGAACATGCCAGTCGGGCATGTGTCTCTGCCAGGGTCCTACTCGAGTGTAGGACGAGCTCCTGACAGAAGCTACCAATAGACATGCAACCGTCTACCCTTTCTGGGATGCAAGCCTGGGCAGTGTATATGGAGGCCCTGGGCTGCCCAAGACCCCCTCCCAGCCTTGCTGATGTGGTCCAAAGGAAAGCAGAGCAAGACGTTTGGCACCAGCTTGGCTGTAGGAGTTGCCTGAAGGGGGCATACAATATGCCACCCAACCATCTTAGGGACTCCACTCCAGATTTGTGTCGGGTTTACTCCTTAGTCTTTTCTGCTCCTGAAGACGTCCCACAAGGCAGTAGGTACTGATTGTTTCTCAGGGTTTAATCCTGAAGTCTTTCTCACAGATGAGTACAGCCTCAAGGCAGTGGAGTCTTAGGATCAGAGTTTACTTCTCCTAGATGGACTCCATTTCAAACTTAGAAAACAAACTTGAAAGCTTGATTAACTTCACCTACACTTAGGGTTGCCATATACCCCAAAGTAAAAACCGAGACAAAAAAATTATATTTTGGGACTTCTTTTTCTTCTTCTTTTTTCTTACCCCCTTGCCATACGCCTGGGTTTTCCCGGACATTTTGCTGATTCTGCGAAAATCCATGCGGACACCAAAATGCTGCCTGATTCCTGGATGCGTCCGGGAAAATCCAGACATATGGCAGCCCTACCTACAGAAGATTGTGTTCTTGGTGCAGTTGCTCAAGGGTTGGAGATTCTTGGGCAGCTTCTGAAGAATTCCTAAGCCTCATCCTGAGCCGCAGCATCATGCAGATCTTTTTATTATTATTTGACGCTTATATTTTAGTGTCTCTATTTCTGGCGCCTACAAGGGGAATTCTAATTATTTAGACTTACCCAACATCAACCTACAAAGTCATTTTCCTTCCAGCTAACCATCTCATCCGTCCCTCGTAAACAGACATAAATTTAGACAAGACTTCAACTAACCTCATCTGTTCCTAAAGTACTTGATTCTATGCCCCCTTTTCATTCATTTTTTTAAAAAATGGCTATTAACTGGAACATTGGCAGCAATGCATTCTCCCCAATGACATCATTGGATGAGATCATCTCTCACTTGCTAGTTACAGTTCATTGGACTCATTGCAAAATAGGATCAGACTCTAAATGGGAAGAAAGACAACAAAAGATAAAGTAGTGGATAGAATATGTCAGGAGTGCTCTGATGGTGTTTCCTGCTTGGCAGGGGGTTGGACTCGATGGCCCTTGTGGTCTCTTCCAACTCTATGATTCTATGATTCTATGAATATTAGATTTGAATCCAGGATTAAGGCCCTTATGGGTTTGTTTCCATCATCCGGTTATCCAAGGTATATTTCCCCTTAATATGGAGTATCAATTGACAGATATGGTGGATAATAGTCATTAATAGACCAATCTTTTATGTTGGGTGTAGGGAAACAGGAGCTCTCTAGATCGATGTTGTGGACCAGTTGGATGCAGAAGAATGAAGGGAGGAACCAGCTGGGGAACCCCCAAGGGAAGAAGGCTCAGAGCCAGGGAAGTGGTGGTGAGACAACAATGAGTGGAGGATGAGAAGACTGGGAAGAGGAGGTGTTGGAAGATGAAGAGGTAACACAGATTAGTGAGCTGGTCTCCCAGTCTGTGGCAGAGAAAAGTCCAGAATCAGAGGCAGAAGCTGACACAGGAGAGGAGGGAGGCCAAGAGGCAGAGATGATTCAGGCTGGTGAAAAATCACAGGCATCTCTCCCTCCTTCTGCATCAGGTTCCCCTCCCTGCTAGTCTCGCAGAACCAGAAGAGGCATGAAGAGGGTGGAGAAGAGGTTGGCTGCATGCAGGTCCAGTCTCTGATTGCTTGGGAAAACCCAAGGAATGCCTGACACGCCGCCAAGTCTGGGCAGATGATGTTTTTGCTAATAAAGAGTTGACTCCAATTTACATGGTGTGATTTACTGCTGGCTCACTCCTGACATCGGGCTACCACCCCCTTGGTTCCAAAAAACTCATCCCAGTGCCCCCCTACCCTATAAAAAGCATTATTCAAAACAGTGGTTTGCACAGCCCACTAAGGAAGATAGCAACACAGCAAAATTCAAAACAGTGACAATTAATTGCACATTCATTCAAAATCCAATTTAAACTGTTTAGTTACATTAATTCAACAAATTTGATCAACTTGATTCGGTGGTACCAGCTTTTCAGAGCACAATAACCTATTGAGCAAGAGTCTTAGATAACACAATTAGTTAACATGTACACAAAATTCTTAATGCAATGAATAGGCTGGATGAAGTGATTCCAGTGTCCTGGTTTCTGGGTTTGAAGTCATTTAGCAGGAGTTTTAAATTGCCATCTCCACTGCTCCCTTAAGGAAACCCACCATCCCACCCACTTTGGAAATCACTGCCTTAGGCCTTGTTGGACGACCGCTCTCATCAGCCCCAGCCAGCACGGCCAACGATCAGGAATGATGGGAGTTGTGGCGAAGCAACATCTGGAGAGCCAAAGGTTCCCCATCTCTGTTTTATGTAATCATTTTTGTTAAGCCAACTAATAAACTCCATAAGGTCCAAAGCAGGAAAGCAAATCAAAAAAATCCAGAAGTGAGCAAGGCAAAATTGGCAGCTGGGATTAAGAAGACAAAAGCCTCTGCCAAAGAAGCAAGCAAGTCGCAATGCCAGCCTATGTGTGTTTTCCGAGAAGCAAATGCCATTGCATTCAACTAGGCTCACTCCCAGATAAGTGCATGTTAGGACTGCAGCTGCTGTAGCCCAAATGTGCAGAGGCCTGCTGAGAGTAAGCCCCATTATTTCTGGCTGAACATGCCTAGGACAGTGCTATTGAGCCAGGAACAAAGCACCAGCCAGATAATGAAGGTCAGAGCAGGATACTCTCAGGAAGCAGAAGAGCAAGATTAGAGGACTTGTAAAAGGGTAAAAGGGAAGCGGGTGGCGCTGTGGGTTAAACCACAGAGCCCAGGACTTGCAGATCAGAAGATCGGCGGTTCAAATCCCCGCGATGGGGTGAGCTCCCGTTGCTCGGTCCCTGCTCCTGCCAACCTAGCAGTTTGAAAGCACCTCAAAGTGCAAGTAGATAAATAGGTACCGCTCCAGCGGGAAGGTAAACGGCGTTTCTGTGTACTGCTCTGGTTCGCCAGAAGCGGCTTGGTCATGCTGGCCACATGGCCCAGAAGCTGTACGCCGGCTCCCTCGGCCAATAAAGTGAGATGAGCGCCGCAACCCCAGAGTCGGCCACGACTGGACCTAATGGTCAGGGGGTCCCTTTACCTTTAAAAGGGTAAAAGAGTATTGGGAAATGATCCATAATGAATTGAAAAAAAATGTTTAAAAGTCCTCCCCCCCCAACCAGAGTTCGAAAGTTCACCCCCCCTCCGTTCCTTCCTGCTCCCCCTACATCATCTTGACATTCTCCACAAGTGCAGCACAATTGCTATAAAGCAAGAACTCAGTGGGGATGGAAGGAAGCCTTCGGCCACAAAGCACAGCCGCTGCCGAAAAATGCTGGAGGACAATGCAAACGACTCTGGTGTTTTACTTGGGGCAGGGACGAGAAAATGGCAAACCTCCCTGCTGAAGCATCTGTATCTGGCTGCGTGCAGAAAACTCGATTACACAAGCCCTCCGCTGATTAGACTGCAATTGCAAACACATTTACATGGAAGGGAGCTTTATTGAAATCCAAAGTCTTCTCCACCACTCTTTCCCCCAAATCACAGTGCTGAGAATCTGGCTATATTTCTAATTACCTTGCCACCTCCTTTTTCTACACTTGCAGGGCCTCTCCAGTTCTATATCAAGGAAGGTATCTTCAAGAGTCTGAAGAGGCTAAAAGGCAATGCCAGAATGTAAATGTACAAATGTTTCCATTATTTACAAATGCAGAGTGTTTCTGATGGGCTTCGGAGCGGCACAGTTTGCAGAATGCGGCACCACTTTAAGATTCCATCTTTCAGGCTATGGAAGTATGCTCCTGGCAAGCAGTTTGAGACACTGTAGAGACCGCAGAATTGTTGGAGCACTATATATTCAAGAACTGCAGGAGCCAGCCAATGTATCCAGCATTATCACCTGTGGGTAGAGGATCCCACAACAGAAATGGGTGAAACAATTCAGTAAACCCTACACAAATCCAGAATGGAGTCCTTAAGATGTTTGGATGGTGCCTTGTACACCTCCTTCTGGCAACTTCTGCAGCCAGGCTGATGCCAAACATATTGCTCATCTTTGGAGCACATCAGCAAGGCTGAGGGGGGGGGGCTCTTGTTGTCTGGACGACTCAGGACCTCCATGCACACTGCCCAGGTTTGTGCCTTGGGGAGGTCACTTTGGTGCTGTTGATGCAGTGGTTTGACTTGGCCCCCAAAGGCGGTGAAGATGGATGCCAGCAACAAACAGTATGATGATATCTCTTCTGGCCAGGGGAAGGCAAAGTTCCAAGACCAGAAGCCAATCCATGCAAGCCAAGTCCAAAGATCAGGAAACGCAGTCCAGGGCCAGTCCAAGTAAGCCAAGATAGGAGTTCAGCAGTCAGGATACAGTCCAGAGCAGGCTTCCTCAACCTCGGCCGTCCAGATGTTTTTGACCTGCAACTCCCATGATCCCTAGCTAGCAGGACCAGTGGTCAGATGTTTTTGACCTACAACTCCCATGATCCCTAGCTAGCAGGACCAGTGGTCAGGGATGATGGGAATTGTAGTATCAAACATCTGGAGGGCTGACGTTGAGGAAGCCTGGTCCAGAGTCAGAGTAGAAACCCATGAAGGTACAAAGAGAATCCCAGGCGATGTCCGTCAACATGGGCAGTTGAGCAGACACAGCACCTCAGCTCTGCTTTCTTCTTATACTATGCCTGCTGATTGCAGCATCTGGGCTTGATGAGGCAAGTGACCCTCACCTGCTCTCAACTTGCCCCAGCTGAGGCATCACATGCCTCCTTCCCCACCTGGCCACCTAGTGAATGAGGCTGCAGGCCCTGGTCTGCCTCTGCTTCTTGGAGTGCCCCACTCGCTGTTCCCTATGTCTTAGGACCTGCTGTGTTCGTGGGGGTGGAGGCCACTCTGGCGAGGGTTCCTGTTGCTATGGCTTCCTGTGCACTAGCCCCTGCCCCCTCATCATCCATGAGTATTGTCTACAACAACCTCTCCTTCCCCAGTGTGCTCCCTTGTGTCCCACTCCCAGCTGCACCTCTCGCCAGGATCCTCTTCCTTCTCCCAGAAATCCTGCCAGTTCATGACGGGGGAAGGAAAGAAAGGCACATGCCCTTCCTGAAGGATCTCCATCTATTTACTTTCTTTGGCAACATATCACCTGTACTTGACCATTTATAATATGTGTGGGAATGTTAAGGAGTGTAGGAAAGGATATATTGAATAAATATTATTCTTCCTTCACTCACACTAGTGAGTGATGTAGCAGAGCAAATTCCCCTCAATATAGCAGGAAGCTAGTTTGCAGATAGTTAAGGTCCACATAGTTAAAGCTATGATTTTCCCAGTATTGATGCATGGAAGTGAGAGCTGGACCATAAAGAAGGCTGATCGCCAAAGAATTGATGCTTTTGAATTATGGTGCTGGAGGAGACTCTTGAGAGTCCCATGGACTGCAAGAAGATCAAACCTATCCATTCTGAAGGAAATCAGCCCTGAGTGCTCACTGGAAGGACAGATCCGGAAGCTGAGGCTCCAAAACTTTGGCCACCTCATGAGAAGAGAAGACTCCCGGGACAAGACCCTGATGTTGGGAAAGATTGAGGGTACAAGGAGAAGGGGACGGCAGAGACGAGATGGTTAGACAGTGTTCTCGAAGCTACCAACATGAGTTTGACCAAACTGTGGGAGGCAGTGGAAGATAGGAGTGCCTGGCGTGCTCTGGTCCATGGGGTCACCAAGAGTCGGACACGACTAAACGACTAAACAACAAAAGTTTGCAGATTCATTTTGAATCTCTTATTAAGTTTATTCCTGGTATCCCCTTTAATCTCAATTAAAAGAATAAAGACACAAGAGTCTGAGTAAAATAACAAAAAGTTTACTTGCATTTCAGTTCACGATATGATCCCTGAAAGGCAGGCTTTTCTTGGTAGTTACATAATAAACATAGTGTGATTTCATCTCATATGGAGACTGAACTCATGCGCTGCTAGCTGAGAGCCAGCAGACAGCAAAATTACATTAGATAACAAAATGGCTGCAGAGGAGCAGCATGGCAGCAAGAGAGCAGCAAGCAAGAGATGAGATCAAGAGAGAGGAGAATGGCTGTGTGACTTGGCTCTTTTATGGAGTCAGCCAGAGCCATGTCCATCCTCCAGGTCACATGCAGTATAGCAGGAAGCTAGTTTGCAGATTCATTTTGAATCTCTTATTAAGTTTATTCCTGGTGTCCTCTCTTAAAAGAATAAAGACACAAGAGTCTTTCTGAGTAAAGTAACAAAAAGTTTGCTCACATTTCAGTTCGCGATATAATCCTTGAAAGGCAGGCTTTTCTTAGTAGTTACATAATAAACAGAGTGTGAGTTCATCTCATATGGAGACTGAACTCATGTGCTGCTGGCTGAGGGCCAGCAGACAGCAAAATCATATTAAGAGAACAAAATGGCTGTAGAGGCATGGCAGCAAGAGAGCATGGCTGTAGAGGCATGGCAGCAAGAGAGCATGGCTGCAGAGGCATGGCAGCAAGAGAGCAGCAAGCAAGAGATGATAGGAAGAGAGAGATCAAGAGAGAGGAGAATGGCTGTGTGACTTGGCTCTTTTATGGAGTCAGCCAGAGCCATGTCCATCTCCCAGGTCCCATGCAGGGGGAGGATACTCCAGACCAGTGGAAAAGGAAGTTACTCTGACTGGATGTCCCCCTGCCTGTGTCCACTCTAGGGAAATCAGGAAAGCTGCATTTGACTGTACTAACGGATTACATCCCACAATATGACTGCCTCTTCTATCAACAGAAGGGGTTCCTCAGGGATAAATTGACCATCCAACCCAACCTCTTTAGTAAAAGGTAAAGGGACCCCTGACCATTAGGTCCAGTCGTGGCCGACTCTGGGGTTGCGGCGCTCATCTCGCTTTACTGGCTGAGGGAGCCAGTGTACAGCTACCGGGTCATGTGGCCAGCATGACTAAGCCGCTTCTGGCGAACCAGAGCAGCGCACGGAAACGCTGTTTACCTTCCTGCCAGAGCGGTACCTATTTATCTACTTGCACTTTGACATGCTTTCGAACTGCTAGGTTGGCAGGAGCAGGGACCGAGCAACGGGAGCTCACCCTGTCATGGGGATTCTGATCAGCAAGTCCTAGGCTCTGTGGTTTAACCCACAGTGCCACCCGCATCCCTTACCTCTTTAGTAGCCTTTTTTTTACAACCAAAGGTACAGGGCTGGAACAGTACCCCCCCCCCAAACTCATTTAGTCCAACCCGAGTGTTACGGCCATAGATTCACTGAATTGGCGGGGCTGAGGTTCATGAGAGCTGCAGTCCATCTGGAGGGCACCAGGTTGGGAAAGGCTGATCTAGCTGAATCCCAGGCTTTTCCAGCTCTGTAGGGACATAGGAATCTGCCTTACATGGAGTCAGTCCATTGGAGCATCTAATTCTGCTTTCCCTGTGTTTACTGGCACAAGCTCTCTAGGTGAAAACCTAGAGAAGGATCTTCTCCAGGAGGGCACCAGAAAATGCTAGGAATCGAATCTGGGACCACCTCCATGCAGTGCAGCTGCTCTGCCACTGAACATCAGCTCTTTACCAGCTGCAGCTCTTCCTTCTCCCTATGACAAATCTCTCTTTCTCTCTCTCTCTCTCCCCCTTGAAGGAAGCTCAATGTTTTAAAAATAAAAACGCAGAGACAAATGTTTGTGCAGGTATCAATCTTCCTCACCCTGCCCGTTTTCACAGCATAGGTGATCCGAGCCAACAAACGTTAATCAAGCTAAGTGCTCCTTTTCCATCACCGTTCTTTGCCTTTTTCACCCTTCCTCTCTCTCAACCCATTTAGCCAGAACAAAGGTGAAAAGTTAAAATAGCAGAGTTATGTTGTCGCCGCCCTGAGCAATGCGTCTGGCAGGGGTTGATAGATGGGATATGGCTTTTTTATTCTTGTTGCCCCGGTTACATCATTCCGGTTTTAACATTAAGCAACTCAGTTTCACCATCTACCATTGATCTCAAGGGTCAATCACACCTCTTAAAGGTCAGACTCACAGTTTGCCTACACTGAAATTGGTGGTGGACAAAAATGTCCAGTTCAGTTCTTTAAGTTTACAATTTTCCAGTGTTAAACCCACTATTAACTCCACATTTCCGCTGCAATCTGCAAAACATAATAATTTTCTTTTGTGAAACTTTGACACCATGTTAGAGTGAATTTCTCCTAATTAGACATATTTTTATTCATTCTTTTATGCCTGAGGCATTTGCCTCACTCTGTCTAATGCTAGGGCTGGCCCTGGCAATGAACAAGCTATGTACTCAATGTAGTACAGGACTCACTGTGTCAACCAGCCCAGACCCTGCGATCATCATCTGAGGTCCTTCTTCGTCTGCCTCCACCATGAGAGGTCCAGAGGGTGCAACACAAGAAGAGGCCTTTTCTGTGGTGGCTCCCCATCTGTGGAATGTTCTCCCCAGGGAGGCTCACCTCGCACCTTCATTATACATCTTTAGGTGCCTGGCAAAAACGTTCCTCTTCAGCCAGGTCATGGGCTGATTAACGTTCTATGTCCTTTTAAATATATGTGAGTTTTATGGGAGGGATTGTTATGATTTTGTTTTTGTTTTTATTATGCATTCTGTGTTTCTATTTCGTATTTTTATGCTGTGAACCATCCTGAGATCTTCAGTACAGTGGTACCTCGCGATTTACCGCTTCTGCACACGCGCCCGATGTAATTTTGAGTGTCTGCGCATGCGCGAGTGGCGAAACCCGGAAGTAACCCTTTCTGGTACTTCCAGGCCGCTGCGGGACACAACCTGAAAAGAAGTAACCTGAACCGAACGTAACAAGAGGTATGACTGTATATAAATTTAATAAAGGAAAGTAAAAGTCATTTTTTTGTTATTGTTGTTCCTAAAGCTCTCTCAACATCAAAAAAAACGAAGATCATGGCCACTGGTCCCATCACCTCCTGGCAAATAGAAGGGGAAGAAATGGAGGCAGTGAGAGATTTTACTTTCTTGGGCTCCACGATCACTGCAGATGGTGACAGCAGTCATGAAATTAAAAGATACCTGCTCCTTGGGAGAAAGGCAATGGCAAACCTAGACAGCATCTTAAAAAGCAGAGACATCACCTTGCCAACAAAGGTCCGTATAGTTAAAGCCATGGTTTTCCTAGTAGTGATGTATGGAAGTGAGAGCTGGACCATCAAGAAGGCTGATCGCCGAAGAATTGATGCTTTTGAATTATGGTGCTGGGGGAGACTCTTGAGAGTCCCATGGACTCCAAGAAGATCAAACCTATCCATTCTTAAGGAAATCAGCCCTGAGTGCTCACTGGAAGGACAGATCGTGAAGCTGAGGCTCCAATACTTTGGCCACCTCATGAGAAGAGAAGACTCCCTGGAAAAGACCCTGATGTTGGGAAAGATGGAGGGCACAAGGAGATGGGGACGACAGAGGACAAGATGGGTGGACAGTGTTATTGAAGATACCAGCATGAGTTTGACCAAACTGCGGGAGGCAATGGAAGACAGGAGTGCCTGGCGTGCTCTGGTCCATGGCGTCACGAAGAGTCGGACACGACTAAACGACTAAACAACAACAAAAGCTCTCTCTTCTGCTCCTGTTCAAAAGCTCCACATCTCCCAGTGAGTGAGCAAGAAAAGGTGCAAAACAAGGAAAGGTGCGTGCAGATTGAACCTGCGTGGCCTTCGGAGCCCAAAGAAAAGTTGCTGAAGCTTGTTCTTCTTTTCCTTCCCACTCCAAATTTTCAACAAAAATCTGGGAACAAGCTGCCTGCCAAAAGAACAGCTTGCATTGATTCACTGATCTGCACCTGGGAAAGATGCCCAACTAGAAGCCTGCGATGGAATTTATAAGAGGGGGAAGGCAGGAGGAGATCTAGAAGGTTTTGTGAGCAAACACTGGTTCAACAGTGTAAGGGAGCTATCCAGTGTGAGTTAAACCGGTGTAAAGTTACAACAAATCCTTCAGCAGTGGGGCTACAGCTGCTACTCTTCCTTGCCTGGCAGAGGGAAAACAAGTCTTTGAAACTAAGCAAGTTACACCAATGCATCTTTGGCAGAGTTTGGCCTCGGCCCTGTATACCTGAAAGAGTGTCTCCGCCCTCATTGCTCAGCCTGGACACTGAGGTCCAGCTTTGAGGGCCTTCCGAGCAAAATTCAAAGTGTTGGTGCTGACCTTTAAAGCCCTAAACAGCCTCGGTCCAGTATACCTGAAGGAGCGTCTCCACGCCCATCGTTCTGCCCGGACGCTGAGGTCCAACTCCAAGGGCCTTCTGGCGGTTCCCTCACTGCAAGAAGTGAGGTTACAGGGAACCAGGCAGAGGGCCTTCTTGGTAGTGGCGCCCGCCCTGTGGAACGCCCTCCCATCAGATGTCACAGAAATAAACAACTACCTGACTTTTAGAAGACATCTGAAGGCAGCCCTGTTTAGTGACGTTTTTAATGTTTGATGTTTTATCGTGTTTTTAATATTCTGTCGGGAGCCGCCCAGAGTGGCTGGGGAAACCCAGCCAGATGGGCAGGGTATAAATAAGAAATTTATTATTCTTATGTTGGTGACTTAACCCAAGTTGTCCTGGCTTATCTGGGCACAATGGAAAAGGAGCACTGAAGTCATTTGAAATGGTAGGGTGAGCAAAAAGAAAGAAAGAAAAGGTTTAAGGATCAAGTCTCCTCTTGACCAGTGCAGCAGATGGGGGGCACTTGATCTGCGTATGATGAAAAGAGATTGGGAGAAGGTTGTAGAAGATCTTCCTTAGAAGTGGAAGGCTCTCGGTTCAGTCCCCGGATTCTCCAACTAGGGCTAGAACAGGGGTCAGCAACCTCTTTCAGCTGTGGGCCAGTGCACCGTCCCTTAGACCATGTGGGGGGCCAGACTATATTTTGAAAAAAAAATATGAACGAATTCCTATGCTCCACAAATAACCCAGAGATGCATTTTAAATAAAAGCAGACATTCTACTCATGTAAAAACACCAGGCAGGCCCCACAAATAACCCAGAAATGCATTTTAAATAAAAGGACACATTCTACTCATGTAAAAACACGCTGATTCCCAGACTGTCTGTGGGCTGGATTTAGAAGGTGATTGGGCTGCATCCGTCCCATGGGCCTTAGGTTTTCTACCCCTGGGCTAGAAAGAAAACTCTGGAGAGCCTCTGGCAGTCACTGCAGATAATAATGAGTTATATGGACCAATGGTCAGATTCAATATAAGGCAGCTTCCTATGATGCTATTGTGGGAGATTTTGTAGTCAAACCTAATAATGCATGCCTTTGCTAGTTAGTAAATGAAGGGGTTAAGGAACACAGAGTTGTAAATTGCTAAAGAAGACTTGGTTAGGTCACTGTATTTTAATGTTTTGTTGGAAGCCACCCAGAGTGGCTGAGGAAACCCAGCCAGAGTGGGGGGGGTATAAATAATAAATTAATAATAATTAATAATATTAATAATGCCTCCTCATCTTTGAGGAGGGAGGAAGTAAGGCTTTTTTCTTGTTCCTTTCTCTCTCTCCCCCCTCTCATCTTTGAACCATATAACTGAGTGGACACATGAGATTGGTGCTCCATGCCCAGAATCCATGTTTGCAGATACTTTTTCTATTTTCTATTGAATAAGTTTTTACTTGTGTTGCCTTTGCTGTAGCAATGACTGATGCATGGAGACCTCCGGTTACTGTAAGTAAAGCATTTAAACTTACTTAAGTTTGTGGCCAATTCACTGTGGGAGGCGTAGAGGCGGGGGAGCACAATGCGAGCGCTGGAACATTTAAAGGTCTAACAATTTGTATTTCCTATGTTTTTCAAATGCTGCATGTACTTCAGTTTGAAATACTGGGGGCTCTTTTGGCTAGAGAGTGACTCAAGCCCTGTGCCTTTTCAGTCAGTCAGTCAGTCATCTTTTCTTGTTGTACTTTCCCACACACATGGGACTCAGGACTAATTGGTATTCCCCAGTTATTTCCCAACAGCTACAAGGTGAGTTCCATCCCGTTTTCACCTACAGCATCTGGTAGCAGATGACAAACCTAGACAGCATCTTAAAAAGCAGAGACATCACCTTGCCAACAAAGACCCGTATAGTTAAAAGCTATGGTTTTCCCAGTAGTGATGTATGGAAGTGAGAGCTGGACCATAAAGAAGGCTGATCGCCGAAGAATTGATGCTTTTGAATTATGGAGCTGAAAGAGACTCTTGAGAGTCCCATGGATTGCAAGAAGATCAAACCCATCCATTCTTAAGGAAATCAGCCCTGAGTGCTCACTGGAAGGACAGATCGTGAAGCTGAGGCTCCAATACTTTGGCCACCTCATGAGAAGAGAAGACTCCCTGGAAAAGACCCTGATGTTGGGAAAGATTGAGGGCACAAGGAGAAGGGGACGACAGAGGACGAGATGGTTGGACAATGTTCTCGAAGCTACGAACATGAGTTTGGCCAAACTGCGGGAGGCAGTGGAAGACAGGAGTGCCTGGCGTGCTCTGGTCCATGGGGTCATGAAGAATCGGACATGACTAAATGACTAAACAAGAAGAAGAAGAAGAAGAAGAAGAAGAAGAAGAAGAAGAAGAAGACGACGACGACATTGGCATTGACCATGGGACTTGTCTGCTCACATAGGTGAACATCACCAGTGCAAAAGGGAAAATTGCCATGATTATGTCTGATTTGGAGGATTCTGAAGCCCTTCTGCTGAACCCCAGACCAAGTTGGGCTGTCTGGATTCTAAGCATATTACTTGCTGTGAAGCCCAATGGGATCAATTGGCTACTTCACATTAAGCAAGGCTACGGATCAAGCTGACAAGTGGGTTTCTCTTAAGTGTTCATTATTTGCCTAGATGATACCCCTTTGTAACTGATGTGTCATTAGAGAAATGTGCCTTGCTCACCACCACCACCCCTTGAGATGCTCACTGTAGATAGATGCTGAGGCTGGCTCATTTAAATTTTAATTTCCTGCGAGTCGCTGATCTCAGCAAGGCAATCCTTGAAGCTGGAACAATTTGCATCTTCTTCTCCCATCTCTGGGTAAGATGAAGCTACAGCAAGGGAGGAGCGGGGAATAAAAAATAGCGAATTGATCCAATATTCATGCAGGCACGCCCCCTTTTCTGCTGAGATCCTGGCTCTCTCCAGCAGAGTAACCTCAGCAGGTTCTGCAAAATCAATCTGTTTGTGCAGCAAGGAGCTCCAAAGCCTCTCCTTACGCCCAGAGATGTTAAGTTGCACCAGGAGCACAAACTGGAGCAGACTCAGGCTGCATACAGATAGGCTTTAATCCTGACTCACTAGCAAACGCCCCCCTGAACGCTTGCAGTTGGGTGCTTCCGAATGTTCTGAAGAGCTTTCTTCGAATGGGCCCAGTTGGAGAGGTTTGAATTTAAATGCAGTGCAGTCAGTGCAGAAGCCTTTTAGAGCCAGAGCTGGAACTGAAAGATGCATGAAGGACTGGTACCTGCTGTTCAGAAGGCAATACCTGGGAGCTCTTCATTCAATTATCGGCAGGAAGAGGATGTACTTCTAATTTTTCCCCTGCTGGGTGTTTAACAAATGCTTCCCCTCCGGGTTGCACCTTCATTACAAGGAGCCTAGATCTCAGTTTGCTGTTCTAATGGGATTAAGCAGTGGCGTAGCGTGGGGGGTGCAGGGGGGGCCGGCCGCACCGGTGCAACATCTGGGGGTTAGGGTTAGGGGGCGCAAATCCACGGGTTCGGGGGCGCAAATCCATGGGTTAGGGGGCACAAATTACTTGCCTTGCCCCGGGTGCTGACAACCCACGCTACGCCACTGGGATTAAGGTGTGGGCATAGAACATACATTATAGACTCAGCTGGGCCCTCTAAGTAACTGTGTGTTCCTAAATCTTAAACCAGGGGTTAGCAATTTTTTTCAGCAGGGGGCCGGTCCACTGTCCCTCAGACCTTGTGGGGGGGGGCGGACTATATTTTGAAAAAGAAAAGAATGAATTCCTATGCCCCACAAATAACCCAGAGATGCATTTTAAATAAAAGCACACTCTACTCATGTAAAAACACCAGGCAGGCCCCGCAAATAACCCAGAGATGCATTTTAAATTAAAGGACACATTCTACTCATGTAAAAACACACTGATTCCCAGACCGTCCACAGGCCGGATTAAGAAGGCGATTGGGTCAGACCCAGCCCCCGGGCCTTATCCATGTCTTAAACCCGTCTTTTCCCATGAACTGGGGATTCCGCCCCCCGCACTGCCACACTCCTGCTATTCCCAAAGTCAAGGGCAGTTGAGACACCTGACCAAAATAATTACTGTTACAGGTAATATTTGACAATAATTACAGCAGAAGTATGAAATGCATGGTTTTCCTCTTCCCTCATCATCCATTTATCCTTTTGTGTGGTGCCTTTTAGATTGGTATGGGGAACCCATTCTTTCCTTGGCCCACATGCTGATGGTGGGTGGACCCAGAGGCAAAAGTGAGCAGAGCAATAAATACAAGTCTTTACCTTTGAACCATAGGCTAGTTCCAACTCATTCACACACAACCTCCCTATTCTCCATCCGGACAAGTTAGAAGCATTAACCGGGGTCCAAGACACAACCTACTCAGGCAAAAACACCCAAGGAGGTTGTAAGGCATTGTTAGGGAGGGGCGTGGCTTGGGGAAAGAGGGTGTGGCCTGAAAAAGAGGGTGTGGCTTGGGGTGAGAGAGAGATGCCTGGAGGACTGTGTTTGGCCCCCATATCTGAGGTTCCCCCACACCTGTTTTAGGTAGTTCTTGCCCTATTATATGGCTCATTATTGACCTTATGGGAGTCTTTCTTGGCATGAGAGTACAGTAAAAATGCTTACCATATTTTTCGCTCTATAAGATGCACCAGACCACAAGACGCACCTAGTTTTTGGAGGAGGAAAAAAAGGAAAAAAAAATTCTGAATCTCAGAAGCCAGAACAGCAAGAGGGATTGCTGTGCAGTGAAAGCAGCAACCCCTCTTGCTGTTCCGGCTTCTGGGATAGCTGCGCAGCCTGCTATCCATAAGACACACATACATTTCCCCTTACTTTTTAGGAGGGAAAAAGTGAGTCTTATAGAGCAAAAAATACGGTAAATAAAATGCCAAGAGGATCAAAATAGGGGAAAGGGCCAACTTGAACTTGCCCTTACTTTTTTTTTAAAAAAAATATATTTTATTTCCGATTTTTCCATGTTACAACATTTAACAATAATTCTACACAAATCAAATAATGTTTTCTGCGACTTGCCCTTACTTGGCAGTAGAGATCATCTTCCAAATTGGCTGCTCAAGTAATGAAGTGGATTCTGATCAACGCAATGAAATTACCTCCAGGACCTGCTCTCAATTCTTAAATTCATCCACTACGGAGCCAGCCTTCTCTGGGTGGTTTTGGACTACAACTCCCATCATACTGACTAGGTTTGATGGGATTTACAGTACAAAATACCAGGAGCCAGATCAGCAAGTCTCACTAGCCCAGTGAGACTTTCCCTCTCACTCCTGGCCCCATGCACCCTGCAGATGGGCTCTGAGGATGGGTCAGGAGAACCCCCAAAATAGCAAAGGGGAGGAGTGGTTCCGCCTGGAAAGCTGAAATAATAGAACAATAACAAGAGCCCAGTGTTGGATTTCTCCCCTGGAGGGCACCAGTTTGACAAAGGTTATACTCAACCCTCTTCTAACAGTGTTAGACGATATCTCAATATGTAGTTGCCAGCAGCTCAGCACATTGAAAGAAACGTTGTCCAAGAACAAACTGAAAAAGACTTCTCATTGTTGGTCCACTATCTGAACTCAGGTCTCCTAACGTTACAAGGCAGTCCAGGACAACCTCCATACAATTGGGATTCATGGAATGGAATATCCTCCAGAGCAAAATAATTCTACACAGACATCTAAGATATCAGATGATTGGGCTAGAACTCATCACCTGACATAAATCCCTAGCACATCAAGTTTGGTCTTTCATGAAACCAATCCTGTTTAGCTTCAGAGAGAGAATTAGAGTGGTACCTCTGGTTACATACTTAATTCGTTCTGGAGGTCCGTTCTTAACCTGAAACTGTTCTTAACCTGAAGCACCACTTTAGCTAATGGGGCCTCCTGCTGCCGCCGTGCCGCTGGAGCATAATTTCTGTTCTCATCCTGAAGCAAAGTTCTTAACCCGAGGTACTATTTCTGGCTTAGCGGAGTCTGTAACCTGAAGCGTCTGTAACCTGAGGTACCACTGTATATTGGTTCACTTTTGGATACAATCTCAAAAAAACCTTTTATCAGAGTTTGTATCATTTTTTTTAATAAAAAATCCCATTACCCATCCTGCTGCATGCATCAAGAACAGAAAACAACCCCTGCAGGATCAGGCCCATGCCCCAACTAGTCCAGCATCCTGTTCTCACATGGCCAACCAGGTGGCCCCAAGGAAAACCCAAAAGCAGAACCCAAGCTCAAGAACAGGGGTCAGCAAACTTTTTCAGCAGGGGGCCGGTCCACTGTCCCTCAGACCTTGTGGGGGACCGGACTATATTTTGCAAAAAAATATATGAACTAATTCCTATGCCCCACAAATAACCCAGAGATGCATTTTAAATAAAAGCACACATTCTACTCATGTGAAAACACCAGGCAGGCCCCACAAATAACCCAGAGATGCATTTTAAGTAAAAGGACACATTCTATATAACACCGGTCTTGAAAGACCTACACTGGCTCCCAGTATGTTTCTGAGCACAATTCAAAGCGTTGGTGCTGACCATGAAAGCCCTAAACGGCCTCGGTCCAGTATATCTGAAGGAGAGTCTCCACCCCCATCGTTCTACCCGTACACTGAGGTCCAGCGCCGAGGGTCTTCTGGCGGTTCCCTCACTGCAAGAAGCCATGTTACAGGGAACCAGGCAGAGGGCCTTCTCGGTTGTGGCACCCGCCCTGTGGAACGCCCTCCCACCAGATGTCAAAGAGAAAAATAACTATCAAACTTTTAGAAGACATCTCAAGGCAGCCCTGTTTAGGGAAGCTTTTAATGTTTAATAGGTTATTGTATTTTAGTGTTCTGTTGGAAGCCGCCCAGAGTGGCTGAGGAAACCCAGACAGATGGGCGGGGTATAAATAAATAAATAAATAATAATAATAATAATTATCCTCCTCATGTAAAAACACCGGGCAGGCCCCACAAATAACTCAGAGATGCATTTTAAGTAAAAGGACACATTCTACTCTTGTAAAAACACGCTGACTCCCAAACCGTCCACGGGCCGGATTGAGAAGGCAATTGGGCCGCATCCAGACCCCGGGCCTTAGTTTGCCTACCCATGCTCAAGAACATTGGCCTCTTCTGTGGCTTCCAGCAACTGGTATTCAGAAGCATTTCAGCCTCTGGCAGTTGGTGGCAAAGCATAGCTAGCACATCATGGCTAGCACAGCAGCCAAAAGCCTTTATCCCTACACGAATCTGTCTAATCCCCTTTTATAGCCATCCACGCTGGTGTCACATGGTGCCATAAACGTGGCACTTCGCAGCATAAGCACGAATGAGATTCCAAAACTGTGAACTCCCACAGGAAGGGAAGAAACAGAGAGTGGGAGTAGAAAGGCAACAGGAACAGGAGACAGGTTACAGGTTGAAATGGTAAACAAACGCAGCGCCAAAACCTTTGCATTTTGACTGCCCTCTAAGAAGCGTCTGTTTCAGACACGACTCTGGATTGCTATTAGCTTCCCCCTTCTTTTAAAAAAAGAGCTCTTTGATTGAATCGCCATTTCTTCCTGGCAGCGGCAGGAGCGGATTGGGTGTGAGTCACCGGAGGACTTGGAAGCCAGGTAGTGCTCAAAAATGCACCAACAAAACACCGACGTTTCCCTTCCCACTCCTAATAAAACTGTTTCCCAGCTAGAGACTTACTTTACACAGGTGCCAGGATCCAGCATCCCCTTGGCCTCTAGCTTGATGTGATGCATCTCGATCTCCTCACATCCAGGGTACCAGAAACCAGCAGCCTTTGCCTCAGGACCAACACACCCACTTGCAGGATGGGTGTTTTAGAGTCGGGGGGTGGGGGTGGTGGAATACCACCCACCCACCGCATCATGGCTTGGTTTCAAGTTCTCTGTGGTTCAGATCCCGCGTTCCCCAGGGTCCATGGAAGCATCTGTAGCAGCCTTCCCAGACATGCTCCCTCCAGATGTTTTGACTGTGCTGTCTGTGGCTGACGAGAGCTGTCGTTCAAAATATGTGGAGGGCACCAGGTTGGCGAAAGCTGCTTAAAGCAAGGGTATGGGAGCTTTTCTAGGACTGAGGGATACATTCCCTTCTGAACAACCCTCTAGGGATGGCCTGTCTCATTTTGCCACCTGAGGTGAACCTGTGCATTCAAGTATCTCCTCACATGCCATAGTCCTAACAAAAATTGACCCCCCCGAAGCTGCTATTTGCACAGAGGACAGCTTCCATTGGCACCAACAAGAGATTTCCTCCTAGTGTAAATAGCATCTTTAAAGCCCTATACGGCCTAGGACCCTCGTACCTACGGGACCGCCTCTCCTGGTATGTCGCACAGAGGACCTTACGGTCTTCCAACAAAAACATCTTGGACGTCCCGGGCCACAGGGAGGTTAGGCTGGCCTCAACCAGAGCCAGGGCTTTTTCGGCTGTGGCTCCAATCTGGTGGAATGCTCTGTCACAAGAGACTAGGGTCCTGTGGGACTTCACATCTTTCCGCAGGGCCTGCAAGACAGAGCTGTTCCACCAGGCCTTTGGTCAGGGCACAGCCTGACCCCCTCCTTTGGCAAGCCTCACAGAACTCTAGCCCAATGGTTGCCATTAATTTTTTGGAATTGATTTTATAATGAAATGATTTTAGGATGTTGTTTTATTTTACTGTTAGCCGCTCTGAGCCCAGCTTCGGCTGGGGAGGGCGGGATATAAATAAAATTTATTATTATTATTATTATTATTATTATTATTATTATTATTATCTTCAAATAAGTGACTTTCACTAGGACTGGATAGCTCAATCAGAAGTATTGGGACTTTTCTGATATCCCAGAGTTGTGGGTTTGAACCCCATCTTGGGGTCTGAACCCCATGTTGGGCGAAAGATTCCTGCATTGCGGGGGGTTGGACTAGGTTACTCTCACAGTCCCTTCCAACTTTACAATTCTATGATTCTATGACTATAAAGGAAGAGGTGATGAAAGGGTTAGATCTCTCCTCTCCCCCGGTTGTAACCCGGCAGCTGCTCTTTGCATTTTGTCTTTATGTTAAATGGAATTTAACTTCAAATTTGGCTAGGACCTAAATTACTACAGTGACATGCAGTTGCATTTGAAAAACTATCAAAAGAAGGGTGGAAACGGATGAAATTCTTATAGGAGGGGTGCAGGGATTTTGTTGCACTTAGCGAATATTCAGGGTGGTTGGGCATGTTGATTGTTTCTAAAATCCCATTTCTTTGGTAGTCTGCACTCTGCAGCCTTCCTGGGTGCCTTGGCTTCCTGGGAAACCTAGGCCATCCTGGACTGGGCTGTCCTGTAAAGGCAGGAATGATGCATATCATGGAGCAAGTCATGGCAGCTGGGGAGGCTGCAGATAGTTGGAGAAATGTTTAATTGGAGTGGGGTGGAGCCCCACAATAACCACAGGCATTAATTGGTAATAAATTAAGCTGCGCCCGCTAGAAAGCATAAATAAATTCCTAGAGAAAGAGGCAGAAAAATGTGTCTTTTGCAAGTGGACAGGGCCGTCTTACCCATAGGTGCTAGAGGTGTGGGGTACCCGGGTGCCAGGCTCTCAGGGGCTCCAGGCCGAGAGTCCAGGGCCTGAGAATTGAGTCTGGAGAAGAGCCTGTCAGAGTGCTGCGGCAGGCTCTTCTGCTGCGGGCAGCTCTGTGCCGCGTGTTCGGGGGTGACTGAGCCAGCAAGACGCTGAGGCGGCCGGCCAGCTCTGCCCTCCTGCGTGCCTGGGACTGGGCAACCAGGGTGGGTGTGTGTGCGTGCTGGGCAAATCTTTGCACCTCAGCGCAGCATATGCTTAAGACAGTCCTGCAGGTGGAAAAAGATTTTGAGAAATTGGAGGACAGGTTTCAGCACAGCACTTGTAATTAGCAGATTATCGTGTTTTGCACCATGCTATGCAAAACATCGCCTGCTGATTCTTGCAGATCAACCCTGTTAAAGGCACAGCAACAAGGCAGACTGCGCTCTCTCTGCCCTCAGCTCCAAGTTGACAACCCTGATATTGCCATGATAAGATATATATTTTAAATGCAAGGGCTCCTTCATTCAAGCAGTCCGCAGCATGTCTGTAAAAAATACATTTAAAATGTGTGGCGATCACACAGGGTCCCCGGACGTTTAACGGTCTATTGATTCCTGTGCCACCACTGTGCTCGCTTCCCCGCTGCCACCAGCCCGTTACTCTCAGGTAAAACACTGAGTCCAGACAGTTGTTAATAGTGAACCAAATAAACAAGTTTATTTTATAAGTATTAACAAGTTTATGGTTTCTCAGATAATATTCCTGCCAGTTTCTTAACTTTAGTTTCTTTACCGGCCTGTACCTTCCTAATACCTTCTGACTGATTATATCAACTGTTTGACTGACCCTCTTAACAGATTCTCTCGCTCTCTCACATCAGACTAGCCCAACCCACAGACTTATCCTCTCTGTCTCTTCTCTAACTCCAGACTGACTTCTCAACCACCCTAACTCTAACTCTAACTCCTCCCCTTGGGTTCCCATTGGTTAGTCATTTTACAATTAGTTAACCCTTTCCTTATGAACCCAGTATGATGTCACACACCTAGGAGGGCAAACGCCACAGAATGATACAACACCTAGCATACATTAACATTGTTATAACAGGCAGGAAAATGGCGGTCCCTAATGTATAATGTTATACATTAACATTGTTATAACAGGCAGGAAAATGGCGGTCCCTAATGTATAATGTTATACATTAACATTGTTATAACAGGCAGGAAAATGGCGGTCCCTCGGCAGTCTTCGATTGGTCTGCATACCTGTAACACGGCCTTCTTGGTGGTGATTCCCATTTGTGTAACGCCCTCCCAGGTGAGGTGCGTCTGTCTCATTATTGACTTTCAGGAGAAATTTAAAAACATTCCTTTTTACCCAGACATTTGACAGCTGATACATACTGGCCACGGCAACCTTAAAGTTACTAACTATGAGAGAATTTGTTTGCTTTTAAATGTTTTTAGACATTCCGAGTGCCTTAAAATATTTTTTGAGTGTTTTAAAATGGTTTTAAAATAAGTTTTGTTTTATTTTAAATTGTGGGTAAATTGTGGCGTTTTAATATATGGATGTTTGTCACCCTTTGGGAGGAAGGGCGGAAAAGAATTTTTTTTTTAATAAAAAAAATACATTTTAAAATTACTGGTTTCTACGCAGAACATTTTTCCATTCCTCGTGAAAATTTGCCAGCATGTTTCCTCTAACATATGCACATTTTTAATGCAATTCCCCATATATTATGCATTTTTAATTTTTTTAAAAAACTAATATATGCATTGTTGTACACGCTCTCCTTATATGCACAATGCACACTTGGTTGAAGAACTGCATTGCAAAATCTGGAGGAGTGTGAATTTCAAAGGCTTGCTGCATTTCGGTTCGTTTACAAAACTTCAAATCTGGGAGTTTCACATTAAAAGGTGAACCGGAACAAATTCTGCCCCTACGCCTAGTTGGTTGACAGTCTTGGTTAAAAAGCAGTAACAGTTAGCTATCAAGGCTTTTCATTTCCGGAGCCCTGTTTGCAGGAAAGGGTCTATGTTCTGTCATCATTTTTCCTTGTGTGGTGGCACTGGGCTCTTTTACTAATGAGGACGAGGTCAAAGAGGCCTTGGTCCTTGGAGGGGAGATGGATTCTGAGCAAGCTCTTTGTGGCTGTTTGAAAGAGCTCTGTGGCCGAGTCCTGAATTTTAAGTGTTGAAAGTTGAAACTTGCCATACAAACACACACAAAACACACACTCAGATGCACTGCCAGCCTCTTCATTTATACAGCAAGCTCTTGTTAGGAGACACAGCGAAGGAACAGCAACAAATGCTCTTAAAGTCCCCTGCAATGCATTAAAATGCTTTAATTCTCACCACATTCAAGAGCAGGCCTTTTGTGTTCAAAATATTCCCCTCCCAGCACCCTAAAGCACTCCCCTCTGCCCAAATTATAAATGCTTTCCTCTGTAATAAACAAAAATCTGCCCTTATTCTCTTATGGGGAACACAAGAGCCCTTATAGAGTGCTTTGTAGGTTCTCCATCGGTCAGAGAAAATAACAGAGGCCAACCAGAGAATATTGAGAAGCAAAGCAGCTAGGAAGCCTGATCTTTATTGAAACTGTTGCAACATGGTGCTCCCCTCAAACGCAGGAAAGGAGGAGGACCCCGAGCAAAGGTGTGCCCACCCTTATATAGACATTTTAAATTGCCCACCCTGGAGTCCAAGACCACCCCCAGAAACATCATACATACATCACAGAAAGGGGTGTAGCTCAAGACCACCCCCAGATACATCATACCTACATCGCAGAAAGGGTGGTCTACAACAGAAATCTGAGTGTGTTGTTTATCTCCTGTCTGGCAGACCTGTTAATGGTCACTTGATTGGATACCCTGGGGAGCCTGGCCAGTCTTTTGTAATGACAAATACTTAGTTCCTGAGCCAGGTCACAGGCTCACCCTATTCATACACAGACATACCCTTAAGACAGGATTTGTGAACGAAAAGACAATGGGGAGGCTTTTCCATTTTCCTTGGACCTTGCAGAGAAATATTTGATGTCAATTTTGGAGGGACAAAATGGTTTCAGGACTTTTTCTGTGGGGTTTCAGACACGTGGTTTATATATGCAGTTATGAACATTTAATATATACAGCGGTACCTCTAGATATGAATGGAATCCGTTCCGGAGCCCCGCTCACATCTAGAAGCAAACGTAACTAGCGATGGCACGTCTGCGCGCGTGCGCAACTTTTTGCCACTTCTGCACATGCGCGTGACGTCCTTTTGAGCGTCTGCGCATGCGCAAGTAGCGAAACCCAGAAGTAACGTGCTCCGTTACTTCCGGGTTGCTACGGAGAGCAACTCAAACACGCTCAACCCGAAGCGCATTCAACCTGAGGCATGACTGTATGTATATATATGACCTTAACTTTTTTGTTTCACCTCCATTCTATCATTCTGTCTAACTCTCTTGAAAGCTCCAGATCAAGATTAGCAATGGGGTGGGTCGGCTGTCTCGCCCATCCAAAAACAGCCTCATCGCTGAACCATCACATCCTTTCCTGCCACTATTTACGTTAAACAACAACAGCAACCCTCTGAGATAAGAGACTACCTTCCCCATTGTCTTGCTTGCAAACATTTTTGAAAGCCTTTTGCGAAGTTGACACATTCCAGGGAGACTCACTAATTAATTTGTGAAGCGGTGGGAAACATTGTTTGCTACAAAGAACCCAGAGAAACGCATTCTCTCCGGGCTCCTCCACACACCCTGTTTGCTTAGCATTCATCCTGATCCGCTTGCACAAAGCTCACACAGATGTTAGATGATGCCAGGTCTCTTGTGAGCATTCATTCTGATTTTGTTTTCAGTGATGCGACAATGAGCATTAATGCTGATTTGCTCGTGGGGCATTTACACATCTCCCCAACAATCATTCGCTCATTCCACACCTCTCAGTGCCTTTCTCTGTCACTTTCAAACTACAACAGTCTTTTTTTATATAAAAAAAGTGGATTAGTTGTTCCAGGGCAACAGAGCAATTTAACCCACTTTCATTGCACAAACCTAAGTTTCTGGTATGGGCTTGAAACCTTCCTGCAAAGCAGTGACCTTCTGGAGACCCCCACTCTACCCTTCCCTGCTCAACCAGTTGAACTTACTGACATTCAATGAAGGTGAATAATGGTAGGAGTTCTGGGCAGCAAAATTTCAGAAGGATATCGACAAGCTAGAATGGATGCAGACAGAGCCGGATTTATTTATAAGCTAAACGAGCTATAGCTTAGGACCCCACTCTCTTGGGGGCCCCAAAAATTTAAAGAAAAAAAACCTGGAGGTACATTTCTGAAATATATGATTAAAAAAACCAAATAAAATAAAACCTACATACAGCAACAGTGTTTTGTGTTGTGTAGGCTCCTATGATGTACATATTTTGTTATGTGCAAATGGCTTTAGATACCTATCAGGTCCATAAATTACCATATAGCATATATTCAACACAAAAAACGGAGACAATTTGTTGTTGGCAAAGGACAGTTGATAAAGGGACTCATTACCTTCAGTAGCTTAGGGCCTCATCAAACCTAAATCCTGTCACGGCTAAAAAATGGCTGCTGTTTCTTTAATGCTAAAAGAACTAAGTCAGCATGAGTCAGTGGCCTACAATGACTCATGCAACCTTTAACCAAATTGTACCTGTACATATAGAGTGGTCAGTGTTAGTGTTGGGTGTGGGTTGGTTGGATGGTAGAAAGCTGGTTGCGTTTGGTGTGTGTAAAAGCTGTCGGTCGTGGTTGGAGAAGACTTTTTAAGAATAAAAGCAGCAATACTATACAAGAATACTCTTTCTCAAAGACTCTTTTGTGCCAACTAAGGTCTGAGGACTACTAAGAAAGACTCTTGAGAGTCCCATGGACTGCAAGAAGATCAAACCTATCCATTCTGAAGGAAATCAGCCCTGAGTGCTCACTGGAAGGACAGATCCTGAAGCTGAGGCTCCAATACATTGGCCACCTCATGAGAAGAGAAGACTCCCTGGAAAAGACCCTGATGTTGGGAAAGATGGAGGGCACAAGGAGAAGGGGACGACAGAGGACGAGATGGTTGGACAGTGTTCTCAAAGCTACCAGCATGAGTTTGACCAAACTGCGGGAGGCAGCGGAAGACAGGAGTGCCTGGCGTGCTCTGGTCCAGGGGGTCACGAAGAGTCAGACAGGACTAAATGACTAAACAACAACAACATGACCGATATGAAATCTCTAGGTTGGCCTGGCTCCCTCTAGGTAGACACAACGAAATGACTAAACAACAACTACAAAGGTCTGTAAAAGGTAAAGGTAAAAGGTAAAGGTACCCCTGCCAGTACGGGCCAGTCTTGACAGACTCTAGGGTTGTGCGCCCATCTCACTTAAGAGGCCAGGGGCCAGCGCTGTCCGGAGACACTTCCGGGTCACGTGGCCAGCGTGACAAACCTGCATCTGGCGAGCCAGCGCAGCACACGGAAACGCCGTTTACCTTCCTGCCAGTAAGCGGTCCCTATTTATCTACTTGCACCCGGGGGTGCTTTCAAACTGCTAGGTTGGCAGGCGACAAAGGTCTGAGGACTAGGCAAAGGAGTAAAAAGGAGGTCAGAACCCTTTTCCTTTTCAAACACTGACAAATCCGGCCCTGGATGCAGAGGAGGGCAACCAAGATGATTGAGGGTCTGGAATGGTTGAGGAAATTGGGTGAAGTCAACCAGCGATGGCTGCTGTGACCAGGAGGCGGGAGGAGAGGGACATTGCCCAGAGCTTTGCCGCTTACTTTCTTTTCTGCCATCCCTTCTCCCTCCCCCCCACCTGGCCTCCCATATCACCATCCTTGACTTGATGCCCCCAATATTTTCCTTAAGCTGGCGCCACCAACTTCAAGCATCTCTTGTGAAATTGGACCAGCGCTTGGACTGGGCATGAGAGCATCAAAGTGAAAAGCAAGATTGCTGAGCAAGCCACCTTTCTTCCACTCATCCACAAAATGGGAGCAGCTCGCAAGGGGGCCGCTGGCATTTCTTATCACCAAAGCAATGGGCACCCTGGTGATTTATCAGCTTGTGAACACCTAGCCCTTAATTTCATGTAAGTGAGGTTGGTTAATTGAAAAGCATTTCTCTCATTGCAAAACCCAATGAATTACAGCTAATGGGGCACTGTGGAGCATTTGTTTCAAATAATATATGCTTATCTTCCTCCGTTGTTCTAAGCACTTTAGAAAGGAAATTGCTTTTTGTTGTTGTTGGGAATTATTTTCCAATTAGCCAGCCCTGATTCTTAATCTCTGTGTGATTCCACTGGAACTACTGTGAATCTCTCCCCCCACTTAAAAAAAAAGGAGAAAGTTTCAGGGCTGATCCATCAATTGCTCCAGACACACACAGCTTCTGTTCCTCTCCCAGGGGAAGGCGGTGTAGAGATAACCATCACAGCTTTCGCCAGGACATGCCAGATCCCGCAATAACACAAGCATTGCTATCGGTTTCGGCACGCTGTCCTAAATTGAATTTTAATGGCAGCAGATTTGTGGTTTTAATGGCACAGCATCTCTCCCCTGGCTGGATGGAAAACAATCTTTCTGTTGTATTCAGGCACAGTGAATGAACTGTGTGCTGCGTGCTTCAGACTCCATCCTTTCTGCCTGCCCTTGGCCTGGGGAGAAACTGATGCAGGCTTGCGTCGAGAGCCCTGCCAGGGATTTGCACAGAACACCGTTAATAATAGAGTCAAGTTAACCAACATGTGCAGCCTATGAATTCAGTTGTTAAGGCTTAACACACCACACCATCTTGCGCCTGTAAACAGAGAATCTGCATTGGAGCCAGATCTGGAATGGAGGTGACATACTCTCCAACATTCTGAAACCAAAAGCCGGGATGCCATCTTCCCATTTTTTGTTGCAGTCATTTTGGTTGCCATGATTTCAGACCCTCCAAGTGTCCCTATTTACCAGGGACAGTCCTGGATTTACAGAAGCCATCCCAGTTTCTGATTTGATCCCAAGATGTTCCGCTTTTCCATAGGACGTCCCCATTTTCCTTAGATAAATGTTGGAGGGTAAAGGTAAAAAAAAGGTTAAGGACCTTGGACTGATAAGCCCAGTCAAAGGCGACTATGGGGTTGCAGTGCTCATCTTGCTTTCAGGCTAAGGGAGCCGGTGTTTGTCCACAGACATCTTTTTGGGTCATGTGGCTAGCATGACTTAACCGCTTCTGGCACAACGGGACACCGTGATGGAAGCCAGAGCTCACGGAAAAGCCGTTTACCTTCCCACCACAGCAGTATCTATTTATCTACCATATTTGCACTGGTGTGCTTTCGAACTGCTAGGTTTGCAAAAGCTGGGACAGAGCAATGGGAGCTCACTCCGTTGCGGGGATTCGAACTGCTGACCTTCTGATCAGAAAGCCCAAGTGGCTCAGTGTTTTAGAGCACAGCACCACCCGTGTCCCATCTTGGAGAGTATGGAGTTATCCAACCCCCAAGAGAAAGAGATAAGTAACTATACAACCTTTAAGGTAAAGGTAAAGGGACCCCTGACCATTAGGTCCAGTCATGACCGACTCTAGGGTTGCGGCGCTCATCTCACTTTATTGGCCGAGGGAGCCGGTGTACAGCTTCCGGGTCATGTGGCCAGCATGACTAAGCCGCTTCTGGTGAACCAGAGCAGTGTACGGAAATGCCCTATACCTTCCCGCCTGACTGGTACCTATTTATCTACTTTCACTTTGACATGCTTTCGAACTGCTAGGTTGGCAGGAGCAGGGACCAAGTAACAGAGCTCACCCCATCACGGGGATTTGAACCGCCAACCTTTTGATTGGCAAGTCCTAGGCTCTGTGGTTTAACCCACAGCGCCACCCGCACCCCATACAACCTGTAGAAGGCATCTAAAAGGCAGCCCTTTGCGGGGAAGTTTTTTATTAAAAAAATGTTTAATGTTTAACCTCAGATGGGCAGGGTATAAATAGGAAATAATACCAATACTAATGATGATGATAATTGAATAGGACGTCCCTATGTTCATCGGAGAAATATTGGAGGGTATGTGATCTCACACTTTGATTCCCCCTTCCCAAAAAGTGGCACAGTGCCCCAAAGCGTGCTATGAAGGGGAGAAATTCACACTGTGGAATCGTGTGAGGTCACAGCACTGCCGTCGTTCCCTTGCAATAAAAAACGGGATGTCTCAGTTTTTCCAGGACACTTGCGGGGTATAAAGTGACTTGGGGGAGTTTGAGTTCTGGGTTTTAGGTGCTGTATGACCGACATACAGCTGTATGACCATAAAGAAGGCTGATCGCCGAAGAATTGGTGTTTTTGAATTATGGTGCTGGAGGAGACTCTTGAGAGTCCCATGGACTGCAAGAAGATCAAACGCATCCATTCTTAAGGAAATCAGCCCTGAGTGCTCACTGGAAGGACAGATCCTGAAGCTGAGGCTCCAAGACTTTGGCCACCTCATGAGAAGAGAAGACTCCCTGGAAAAGACCCTGATGTTGGGAAAGATTGAGGGCACAAGGAGAAGGGGACGACAGAGGACCAGATGGTTGGACAGTGTTCTCAAAGCTACCAGCATGAGTTTGACCAAGCTGCGGGAGGCAGTGGAAGACAGGAGGGCCTGGTGTGCTCTGGTCCATGGGGTCACGAAGAGTCAGACAGGACTAAATGACTAAACAACAACAACATGACCGATATGAAATCTCTAGGTTGGCCTGGCTCCCTCTAGGTGACTGGTAAAGGGCCCGAATCTCCAGGTAGGTAAGAGTGTGTTTCATAGGACAAAATGATAAAGAAGACTTTGCATGCAGCTTACAGGCTGGCTGCAAATGATAACACAGGCGAGCTAGGGAATACGTCCTCCTCCCTTCCCCATCTCAACCAACTTCCATCTCCAGGGGGCCTGCCCCTAGGTCTCAGGTTTGGGCCCTGAAAACCTACTGGCAGGACTCATTAGTCGAATCCTGCCCCAGATATTGCAAATAACAAATGTAATAAATACCCCCCAACAGTGGCGTATGAAGGGAGGGGGCTGTGCTGGGCCCAGGGGTAAACCCAAGTAACGCAGTCCAGTTCTGGTCTGGTCCCAAATCCAAGGATTCTGCAAGGAGTCAGTCTGATAGGGCCAAGTCACAACACAAGGCAGGAAACCAGGCTAGGTCAGGAACAACGTCTCAGGCAGGTTCTAGCAAACAGCAATGTTGCTCCCGCAACCTGGGGCAGCGTCCGACAGCCTTTTATCTTTGTCAGGGTAACGGCCGGTCCTGATCCCCCAGCGACTCACCTGCCTGTCTCACCCGAAGGCGAGCACTCCTCCTGTGAGTACTCAGGTCTCTTCTCCTCTCAGACTTTAGTCTCTGCAGCTCAGGAGACATCGGTGGGTTACTAGACCCAGAGGCTGCCTCAGCCTCCCCTGACCCAATCGGTAGTGGAGCAGCTGTAAGTGATGGCCCAGCTGAAGGCAACCAGGTCATCCCCGCATCTGGAGCCAGGTCAGGCTCAGCTGACTCGGCCCAGCTGGTGCTTGTTGCAGGGGAACCTGGGCAGACTGAGGCTCTCCAGAATCAGGTCCCAGACTTGGTCCAGATGCCGCCTGAGGCTAAAGGATCCGGTGTGGACTGAGACTCCTCTGGTTCCGAGTCCGAGCCTGAGTCCCAGTCTATCACAGGGGCGGAGGGGGTGGTATGCCCCAGGTGCCACTCCAGGTGTGTGTGTGACAAGATGGGCTGCTGCCTCTCCCCAGCTATGGAGCAGCGAAGGGCATGCGTGCAGTCACTTTGGGCGTCGCTCAAACGGCATTCATATGGGCTGTCACGCGTGCGCAGTCCGATTGGGCTGCCGGGCGGTTTGCCCCGCCCCTCGGCATACCGCCCTGGGTGACAGAGAAGGTTCCTCCACCACTGCCCCCCCAAAACCATACACCCCCAAACAAAACCCACAACACACGGAACAGCTTAAGCCTTTCTCATCAAATCAGGCTCACCATTTTGTTGGTTGCAAGTCAAAACTCCAGACTTTTTTTCTTTTTTCAAAAAACTTTATTCCATTGCTATTACTTTGCAAAAGTTATAGCGGCGGTTCCTATAGAAAGCCCTGCATTTCCCATGAGGCTGAATCACCGAAAGGAAACTTATAGGAGCAGTGGGGTATTTGGGACTGTGCTTCCAACGACAGCTATTGAGTCATTGGAAGCCGTTTCCGGTGCAGGAACCGCAGCTGGGGAATGAGGACTCTTTTCCACACAGAAATAATGTGGGCAAAAAGAAAAAGGGAAAAAGAAAGAGGATGACTCAGCACTTGGAACTCCTCCCTGCTCAGGATATCAAAGTCAAGGGAAAACTGAACTGGAGGGAGTCGGAACAGCTCTGTGGCATTTTGCCGCTTATGCAGATGGCAGAACGCAGGGAGGGACAAGGGACTTAGCTAAGGAACGGAAAAAGTCTTGGCTCCAGGCAACGGCTAAACCGAAATTACTGGGTGTTCTCTTTTCCTGCCTGAAAAAAGAAAGAAAGAAGGTACCAGTTTCTTCTCATGTTTTAAAATGTAACATGGTGCCTCTCATCACACACCCATTTCTCCAGTCCCCCCTGCCAAAGGGTGGATCTAAATTGTGCCACGCAATCCTGTTAATACGGATTTGGAGGCCACATTCACACTTTACATTTAAAGCAGGAGCACACCACTTTAAACAGTCATGGCTTCACAGAATCACAAAGCTGGAAGGGACCCCAAGTCCAATCCAGTCCAATATTATAATAATTTATTATTTATACCCCGCCCATCTGGCTGGGTTTCCCCAGCCACTCTGGGTGGCTTCCAACAAAAGATTAGAAATACATTAAAACATCAGTCATTAAAAACTTCCCTAAACAGGGCGGCCTTCAGATGTCTTCGAAACATCAAATAGTTGTTTGTTTCCTTGACATCTGATGGGAGGGCATTCCACAGGGCAGGTGTCACTACCAAGAAGGCCCTCTGCCTGGTTCCCTGTAACCTCACTTCTTGCAGTTTCAAGTGCTATCAGCTGGTATTTCCTTAAAAAAAAAAAGAATGACGAGAAAGAGAGAGTAAAATATTGCCTCTAATTTGCTTAAGAACAGTTGGCATATTAAATCACAACGTTTTGCCTTTTCTCTCCTCCTGCTCTGTTGTGCTTGGTCTCGTTCCAAACCGGCTTCCTCTTTCTCCCTGCGTGGGCTGCTTGCTCCGTTTACTCCCTGGCTGTCCTTTGGCTGTTGTTCTGCTTCCTCGTCACATAATAACAGCTTATGAGGATCTATCATAAAGCAAATTACCGGCTGCGGGGTACAGTTGCTCAGCTGCGAAAGGACGGAAACTTCCTCACTGCTCTTGTTACCTGCAAGCGTTTAAAAATCTGAAGGAACCAAAACCACCAGCAGCAAACTGACCACAAAGGGTGGGTGCAGCCCCACAAGTGTCCCTGTTTTTCAAGGACAGCCTCGAATTTACAGAAGGCATCCTGGTTTCGATCCCAGAAGGTCCTGCTTTCCTTAGGACAGCCTTATTTTCATCAAAGAAATATTGGAGAGTATGATAGGACACCCATTTTCACTGGAGAAATGTTAGAGGGTATGGAGTTAAGTGACCCCAGAGCCAAAGGGAATTTTGCACTGCGAAATTCAGAGAAGGGTGAGTTTCGAAGAATGGCGGCATCTTGGTTTCATTTTTCTGCAAAGTATGAGCCTTCAATGGAAACTGAATCAAATTTCTATCTACCTATGTAGGAGAAAGGACCTGGGTGGCGCTGTGGGTTAAACCACAGAGCCCAGGGCTTGCTGATCGGAAGGTCGGTGGTTCGAATCCCCACAACAGGGTGAGCTCCCATTGCTCAGTCCCAGCTCCTGCCCACCTAGCAGTTTGAAAGCACATCAAAGTGCAAGTAGATAAATAGGTATCACTCCGGCGGGAAGGTAAACTGTGTTTCTGTGCTCTCTGGCTTCCATCACAGTGTTCAGAAACCAAAGTGCGGCTTCTGATTGGCTGCAGGAAGCTGCTGCAGCCAATTGGAAGCCGTGGAAGCCCCATCAGACATTCAGCTTCAAAAAATAGTTCACGAACTGGAACAGTCACTTCCAGGTTTGCGGTGTTCGGGACCCAAAACTTATAGAACTAATTTGTTTGAAAACCAAGGTATGACTTGTACTGCAAATTCAGACCAGTTATATACTCATAGCTCAGTGGTAGAGCATCTCCCTTGCATGCAGAAGGTCCTATGTTTAATCCTCAGCGTTTCCAGGCAGGGCTGGGAGAAACCCATGTCTGAAATCCTGGAGAGCCACTACCATCACTTTGGACAATATTGAACTAGATGGGCCAAAGGCTACTTCCCATTGATTATAACCATCAAGACTGGAATCTTGCTTTTTTGGAGAGCCAGTATGGACAGTATAGAGTGTTGGACTAGAATCTGTGAGACCAGGGTTCAAAGCCCTGCTTAGCCATGAAGCTCACTGCGTGACCTTCAGCCAGTCACTCTCAGTCTGTAATCTCTCCCTATCTCCAGATCTACCTCACAGGGTTCTTGTGAGGCTAAAGCAGAGGAGGGAGAACCTTAATGGTGCTGAGAGTAGTTGGAAGATCCCTAATGAGGAGGATAAAAGGTTACCAGCTGAGTCTTGCTTGGACAGCAAGGTCTTCTTGGCATCTGGTGTGATCCTGTGTCCTTCCTTACATTTTGTTCCTTACTTGTGACTTCCAGGTGGAAGGCCACATTCACACCATTCATTTGGAGCACCATGATGCCACTATAAACAGTCATGATGAGCCAGTGTGGTGTAGTGGTTAAGAGTGGTGGACTCGTAATCTGGTGAACTGGGTTCGCTTCCCCGCTCCTCCACTTGCAGCTGCTGGGTGACCTTGGGCCAGTCACACTTCTCTGAAGTCTCTCAGCCCCACTCACCTCACAGAGTGTTTGTTATGGGGGAGGAAGGGAAAGGAGATTGTTGGCTGCTTTGAGACTCCTTAGGGTAGTGATACAGCGGGATATCAAATCCAAACTCTTCTTCTTCTTCTTCATGACTCATGGGAGTCGTAGTTTGTTACAGATGCCAAGAGTTGTTAGGAGACCCCTATCCCCCCCCCCCCAGAGCTAGAATTATCAGAGTCATTTAACAAGCAATTCCTCTTCTCAGAGAACTCTGGAAATTGCAGTTCCGTGGTGGGGAGCAGAGGCTGCCTAAAAACCTCTCAGCACCCTCTGACGTGTAAAGTAATAAAAGATCTGGGAGATGATATGTAATGAAATGAGAAAAATGTTTAAAATAAGTTTTGTTAAAAAACCAGTAGCCTTTTTATTAGGAATTACAGGTGCCAAGATACCAAAGGACCAGAAAAGACTGTTTATGTATGTGATAACAGCTGCATGGATGTTATTAGCCCAGAGATGGAAGGGAGGGAGGAATAACCCTGACCAAAGAAGAATGGCAAACCAAGTTGATGGACTATGCTGAAATGGCAAAATTAAATGTGAAGCTTAGAAAGGAAGAGGCAAGAACTTTAAAAAAGAATGGGGAAAGTTTACAATTTATTTATGTGAACACTGTAAGCAGGTTAAAACATTAGCAGGATTTTAACCACACTTGTAAAGTAATGGAAATTATGGATAATTTGGAAGGATAAAACTTGGACAGTATTGATATGCAGTTGTAAATATTACCATTCGGACCCGTGGAAGGGATGGGGGAAAGTCAGGAGATTTAGAGTAATCTTGATATTCGGATTTTGAATTGTGATTTGTTGTATGTTTAGATGTTTTAAAATCAAATAAAAAAATTATGCAAAAAATAAATAAAAACCTTTCACATGTATGGAAGTGAGAGCTGGATCATAAAGAAGGCTGATCGCCGAAGAATTGATGCTTTTGAATTATGGTGTTGGAGGAGACTCTTGAGAGTCCCATGGACTGCAAGAAGATCAGACCTATCCATTCTTAAGGAATCAGCTCTGAGTGCTCACTGGAAGGGCAGATCCTGAAGCTGAGACTCCAAGACTTTGGCCACCTCATGAGAGGAGAAGACTCCCTGGAAAAGACCCTGATGTTGGGAAAGATGGAGGGCACAAGGAGAAGGGGACGACAGAGGATGAGATGGTTGGACAGTGTTCTCAAAGCTACCAACATGAGTTTGACCAAACTGCGGGAGGCAGTGGAAGACAGGAGTGCCTGGCGTGCTCTGGTCCATGGGGTCACGAAGAGTCGGACACGACTAAACGGCTAAACAACAACAACAAAACTACAACTCCCTGGAAGCATGACTGCTTAAATGCATTTTAAATGTACTTATAGTGTGAATGTGGCTTCAATCTACTTTTCTCCTTGTCCCCCTCCCTTCTGAGATATACAAAGGCAAAACTGAGGCTCAGAAGGAGGAAGCTGACAGGCAGGACCACCTCCTGGGCTGGTTGAAGGTGGCAGGCAGGTGAGGGCTGGCTGAGGGCAGACTGAGGTTGGCAGAGAAGTGCCCCTCTCAACCCAACAGACCCGCCTCCCCTGCTTTTGGAGAAGCGCCATTGGTTCATTGGAAGTAATGGGCACATGCTTCCATCACTCTTCCACTGAAATGAAGCAGACTGCAGCAAAAGGAGGTTGGCTGATGTATAACTTCCTCTCTTATTCATGGTGGCGATATATCTTGGAAGCGAGTGAGACTTTTGCAAGAAAAAGAAGAAAAGAACCTTGAACTCCAGCCTTGGATTTGGACATGTGGAGAATGAGGAGAGGAATAATGGGAATGGAGGAAGGGGAGAGATTCTGCTATTTAAGGTATTCAGCAGCTGGTAAGTGTGCCTGTGTGAGCATTTGCTGGTTAATCCTTCAAAGCTAGAAGTTAGGACAGGCTTTTTTTGTAAGCACTCATCTACCTGGCATCTTCGGACACTTAATCCATAAATTACAATCGCATGCTTGTAGCCAAATTGCATCCTTTAAAGTGTCTCCTCCTGCAAGGCACAAGAGCACAGCTTCGCTTATCTTCCGGGTCATCTGCGTTTTGCTAATTTTATCCTTTGAAAAGGAGAGATGGACCTGGAAGGGGGCGCTTCAAAGGAAGGAATCTAGTTAGACTCGATCCTGCATTTTAATCACCCCATTTCCAGCTCACAGAACAAGCCTCTGTGTTTTGCCCTTGGAAATTCTTGCTGTGCTGTTTGCAAAATGCAGTGTGTGTGTGTGTGTATCTTGAGAAAATTGCAGGCTGTGGACAAATGCTCTAGGGCCTTGTCGAGGCTGAAGGCTAGCCAAAAATAAATAAATAGCTGCTTCCTAGCAAGACCTTTTCAGATAGTGGCATTTTGCGGCTTCCCACTTCCACGGGCAGTAGGAGCTTAGAAGTTCCAGGGGCCGTCTTCAACACAGTCATTTCCTTGTGATGAGAGAGCACTGGAGTCTTTTGGTGCTGCTGTAACATCTGCTTGTTTACAAATGTGCAGGAGCTAAGCTGGAAGGTCCATATACCTGCATGCGTTTTGTGATTTAGCAGTATATAAATAAATAAGCAAAGCACCTTCCAGCATCCCCAGATCAGCTACAGAGGGTTTGTGGGGGGCGGGGGGCAACCCAGAACATATTAGGCTGTGCAGGAGGAGATGGTCCCATTGCACAAGGAGAAATCATAAAATTGTAGAGGTGGAAAGGATGCCTCTAATGTAACTCCCTGCAATGCAGGAATCTCAACGAAAGCATCCCTGACAGATGGCCATCCGACCTATGCTTAAAAACCTTCAATGAAAGAGAACCTGCCACTTAACTAAGGGAGTTTATTTATTTCAAATCAGTTCTTTATTTCAAATATTTCTGACTCATCTCTCCATCACAAGGTTGCCCGAGCTGGCTAATAACAATGATGATGATGATAATAATGATAATAAAATAATAAAATAAATTATTTATACCCCACCCTCTCCAGCCAAGGCCAGGCTCAGGGTGGCTAACAACCAATAATAAAAACAAGTTGAATGAATACAACTTAAAAAACAAGATTAAAATACAACATTACAACATTAAAATGCAGCCTCTACACAGGAGGAGAAAGGAAAAAAGAAAGAAAGAGGGGGAGGGAATCAAATTGACTCCAAGCCAAAGGCCAGGCGGAACAACTCTGTCTTACAGACCCTGCGGAAAGAAATCAGATGCTGCAGGGCCCTGGTCTCATGAGGCAGAGCGTTCCACCAGGCTGGAGCCAGTGTTGAAAAGGCCCTGGCTCTGGTTGAGGCTAATCTAACTTCCTTAGGGCCCGGGACCTCTAGGGTGTTGCTATTTATGGACCTTAAGGTCCTCTGTGGGGCATACTGGGAGAGGCGGTCCCATAGGTATGAGGGGGGAGTTCTGGATACAGAGCCATGTCCTACGCTGTTTCTTTGCTGCAATGCAATCATAGCTTAGAGACAAACCCAGCCCCATGGCCCAGGAAGGAGAAAGTGAGGTGGGGTGGGGGGCCGTGAGGCGCTATGCGCTACCTTCCCAGCTATTAAACATGAAAGCAAGAAGTCTTCTGTTTCGTTTGGCAGCAGTGACCAGAACAGCTAGTAACTCATTGACTGGCAGGCTTAACTGGGTTGGCAGCCCGACTGCTCAAATTCTACACACGAGCAGCAAATAAATCCTAGGGCCAAGTCTGGCATGCTCTCAAAACTCAGGGGGTGGTGGTAAATTCTTGAGCAAGTCATTTTCTCCCAGAGTATCCTTTCAGCAGCTGGATGGGGGATCTAAGTGGCTTGGGAGGCTATTCTGAGCTTGACAGGCACCCAGAGCAAAAGGCTGCAGCACACCAGAGGGGTTTGCAAAGCCCGGGTTTATTATCTCCTTTCCTTTTCCTGCTTCCAGAGCCCGGTCATATGCACAGGAATGAACGTGCCATAAGGCAAAATTTAGCTTCCCTTTCCAAGGCTGCTTCCAGACTATTTTGTGGGTGGGATTTGATTGTACGCCAGCAAGTTTGACTTGCAAAATTCAAGTTGCATTTGGCAACTGTGCACAACAAACCTGCTCCCCCCCACTGCAATAATAATAATAATAATCAGAATTTTTGCTGTAAAAAAATGATGGGGACATGCTCTGGAAAAGGTGCAATAGCAGTTGCTTGATTATTATTAACTATTTTATTATTTGTTTGTTTGTTTATTATTATTATTATTATTGATTAAATTTGATGCAACATTGCATGACCTCCCCACAAACAAATCAGAATGAATGCACAATAAGTAGTTGACATCATCTAATTTTCCCCAAAACTAGCAGATCAGGAAGACTCCTCAACCAGGTCATCTGGAAATGAGCTAAGCCTGATATTGCACAATTCATTTCCTCCCACCAACTCTGCTACAAAGATGTCAGCAGTCATGAGATTAAGGCTGGCAACATCAACTCTGCTGTGTGGGAATCCTTTGCAAATGACTGCAGTGCCTGGTCGTGCATCCATTGCAGTGACCAGAAAGAGGGCGTTCCACAGGGTGGGCGCCACTACCGAGAAGGCCCTGTTCCCTGTAACCTCACTTCTTGCAGTGAGGGAGCCACCAAAAGGCCCTCAGAGCTGGATCTCAGTGTCCGGGCTGAATGATGGGGGTGGAGACGTCCCTTCAGGTATACAGGAGGACCGAGGCCGTTTAGGGCTTTAAAAATCAGCACCAATATTTTGAATTGTGCTTGGATACGTACTGGGAGCCAGTGAGGATCCTTTAGGACCAGTGTTTTATGATCCCAGCAGCCGCTCCCACTCACCAGTCTGGCATCTGCATTCTGGATTAGTTGTAGATTCTGAGTCACCTTCAAAGGTAGCCTCACGTAGAGAGTGTGGACCTGACATCCCTTTCAAGTAGAAAGGGATACTTTACTGCTTCTTCCAGTCAAAACTCACACCAACCAGCCCCACAAGGAGAAATCCCTTATCTGAAAATAACCACCTGCCTCTGACTGCGGCTAATTTTTGAATGGCAAAGCAGAGCAATAAATCCCAAAGCAGGGCATGCATGCATGATGGGAGACTTCCAACCTTTTGAATAATGAGCAGATTATTTAGGATAGATGCATCTCAATAATAGATGTGTCTAATACAGCCTAAAGGACAGAGCGGGCATTCGGGCAATATTCTATCCCGCCTGAATTTAAAGCACCACTTAGAGCCATCAGGGGGTTAGAACCATAGAGAGCCCATTACAAGTCTTTCTCTGGCTTCCGGCCAATGCCTTTCCTCTGCTGCTGTTCTCGATGTAGTTACCTCTAAGCGTACGCAAGGGAGAATGAAAATGGGATGAGCGCTAAGAGCAGGGGGAACCCCCTACAGAAATAATGTGATTTCATGGTTCACGCAAAGGGGACTTCTATACACTCCGAACATCCGAACACAGATATTATGCTATAACTGAATTAACTTCAGTTAATTTCATTGCACGCGGGTTGTACATTGATAATAAAGGTATTATTATTATTATTATTATTATTATTAACTGAAACACAAATTGCACTCATTGACATCTGTGTGTGCTGCAAGATGCTTTAGCATTTGCAGTGGTACCTCAGGTTACAGACGCTTCAGGTTACAGACTCCGCTAACCCAGAAATATTACCTCAGGTTAAGAACTTTGCTTCAGGATGAGAACAGAAATTGTGTTCCGGCGGCACGGCAGCAGCAGGAGGCCCCATTAGCTAAAGTGGTGCTTCAGGGTAAGAACAGTTTCAGGTTAAGTACGGACCTCCGGAATGAATTACCATATTTTTTGCACCATAACACTCACTTTTTTCCTCCTAAAAAGTAAGGGGAAATGTCTGTGCGTGTTATGGAGGGAATGCCTACAGATTTTCCTCCTCTAAAAACTACGTGCGTGTTATGGTCGGGTGCATGTTATAGAGCGAAAAATACGGTAAGTACTTAACCTGAGGTACCACTGTATGTGCACACATTTACCTGCCAAATTCACCCACTCATCTACTCAAAGGTTTACTTCATCCCCTCCGACATTTCTCTGATGAAAATAGGGACCATCCTCTTCTACGTCGGGGAAGCTTCTCCTGCATTCGATCTCAGCGCACACATAAGCGTCACATATGCATTGACATCGGTCACCTAGTGACCTCTCCTCCAAACCTACCTCACAGGGTCATTGTAAAGAAAACATGTTTGAGGGAAGGGATCATGCGCAACACCTTCCACAGATAAATGGAATGAAGTAAATGTTTAGCATGAAGCTTCCTTGAAGGAGGGAAAGAACAACAATGGAAACTATGAGAATGACCAGGAATACACCAGAGACTGAGAGTAAATCCTATTGAACCCAGTGGGACATAGTTCTGAGTAAAGATACTTAGGATCACAGTGTAAGTTGATCCAGTTACCTGGGTCACAGTGTAAGTTGATCCAGTTGATCCAGTTACCTGGGAGCAAGCTCCATTGAATACCGTGGAACTTACTTAAGAGTATACAGTGTAACTGGAAGGACAGATTCTGAAGCTGAGGCTCCAATACTTTGGCCACCTCATGAGAAGAGAAGACTCCCTGGAAAAGACCCTGATGTTGGGAAAGATGGAGGGCCCAAGGAGAAGGGGACGACAGAGGACGAGATGGTTGGACAGTGTTCTCGAAGATACCAGCATGAGTATGACCAAACTGCGGGAGGCAGTGGAAGACAGGAGTGCCTGGTGTGCTCTGGTCCATGGGGTCACGAAGAGTCGGACACGACTAAACGACTAAGCAACAACAACAGACAGTGTAAGGCTCCATTTGCAATAAAGGAATAAACACTCCACACACTTCCTAAGAAATGGCCGGCTGCGGAAGCATAGCAGCAAAAGAATTTAAAGTGGACTGGTGACCTTTCCCTTCAAAATTATAGAAAGGGCTTTGTATGTGAGCTTTACCATTTCCTACATTTGGCTCAGGGACGCGGGTGGCGCTGTGGGTAAAACCTCAGCGCCTAGGACTTGCCGATCGCAAGGTCGGCGGTTCGAATCCCCGCGGCGGGGTGCGCTCCCGTCGTTCGGTCCCAGCGCCTGCCAACCTAGCAGTTCGAAAGCACCTCCGGGTGCAAGTAGATAAATAGGGACCACTTACCAGCGGGAAGGTAAATGGCGTTCCGTGTGCTGCGCTGGCTCGCCAGATGCAGCTTGTCACGCTGGCCACGTGACCCGGAAGTGTCTGCGGACAGCGCTGGCTCCCGGCCTATAGAGTGAGATGAGCGCACAACCCTAGAGTCTGGCAAGACTGGCCCGAACGGGCAGGGGTACCTTTACCTTTACCTTTTACATTTGGCTCAGGTGTTTTATTTTCAGGATAAACAGGACTCTGTTTTTGCACCCACACAAACCATTATTAATCGCTATCTAAGACATGGAGGAAAAAGGAAAAGTGGGGCATTCCAGGGTCAAGTCAGAACCAGGACAGCTTCTGTAAGTCCAGGACTGTCCCTGGAAAATCGGAACACTTGGAGGGTATGTTATTTGTCTCAGAGAGAGCTAACAAGTGCAGTTTGATGCATCTGAATTGGCCAGGCTTGATATTCTCTTCTGAATGTTTTTCTCACTGATATGAAAGCATTGATGCCACCAGGACTGGAGTTTTGGGCAGAAGTCGAGGGCCCCACTCAGCAGAACGAACAGGAAGGTCCCCTGAGTGCAGCTGGGCTGTGGAAGGGGTGAAATAAGTGAATAAGCCTGTTACCATTAAATGCCAAAGTTCAAATATCCATGGAATATCTGCACAGCTAGAACATATTTGGACAATATTCACTATTTATGTTTGTATGCACTGAGACCCCCCTCAGTTGGCTTGACAGACGATCAGGGATTAAACATGAGTCATTATGCCTGATAGCATAATGGGTCATGAAAACAAGATGTTTTCATGCATGGGGCTTAAATCATTTTCCGCGTTTCCTGTTTTGGCAACGTGGACGAGATGTGCTGCTTGCTTCCTGCCAGCTCGCTGGAGTTCGCTGGTGCTCCCTAGTGGCTTGGCAATGGGAAATGCGCAAGAGGTCTTCCAGCATCTAACCTTCTTTGACCAACATGAAAAAGTTAAGCTGGCATCTCCCACCCATGTGTCTATGCTGCTTTGAGATGCGTTGCCAAACCACTTGCTCTGGGGTGGGACTGCCTTGGCAAATACAGGACACAAATCCATCGTTCATGGTCCAGCCAGTCTTGCCTGGAAGGTCATAAGAAGAGTTGGGACTGAGTTTAGAAGTTTATTCTCAAGCAAAACATCTCAGGAATTTTGTGGGAAGCCAAAAGAGTTTTGATAAGGTTTGCAAAATTCCAAGGACTGGGCTGGAAGGCTTTGCAACAGCCTTAAATTGCGCCAGATTCTGCCCAAAGCAAAATTGGAGGTTCCCGCTTGAGCTAAACATCTGTGGAATTTTGAGGGAAATGTAAAGTCTCTTGATAAGGCCACCATAGTAAGTTAAAGGCTAAAGGTAAAGGACCCCTGGATGGTTAATCCAGACAAAGGTGACTATGGGGTTGCGGCACTCATTTCACTTTCAGGCTGAGGGAGTGGGCGTTTATCCACAGACAGCTTTCTGGGTCATGTGGCCAGCATGACTAAACTGATTCTGGTGCAACGGGACACTGTGACGGAAGCCAGAGAGCACAGAAATGCCATTTACCTTCCCTCTGCAGTGGTACCTATTTATCTACTTACACTGGCGTGCTTTCGAACTGCTAGGTTGGCAGGAGCCGGGACAGAGCAACGGGAGCTCACCCCGTCGTGGGGATTCGAACCACCAACCTTCTGATCGGCAAGCCCAAGAGGCTCAGTGGTTTAGACCACAGCTCCACCCGCCACCGTAGTGCAGGGGTTGCGCTCATAGTTACAGAACAGAAAGTTGGGCACTTGAAAGCTGGCGTTCCCATCCTGACAACCATGTGAAATAATCTATCCGGAATGGTTTCCTTTGCCCAGCCATGGACATCTGGCTCTCCTGAGTTGTTCCAAATATACCCGCTGAGCCGCATCAGGAACTGAAGGCATTGTCCTTGTGTAGAATCATTCTTTGTCAGCTGTCAGAGGCAGGAAAATCAACGTGATAGATACATCCTCTGGCTCGGCTGAAAACTGTGAGTCACTTTAGTAATCCAGCTTAAAGTGATGGACGACTTTCCAGTTCTGCCGTAAGGCTGAGTTGGCTGACGCAGACATTTCCTTCTGGGAGAGCAGAGAAAGAGGCAGGGCTGGAATCTGCTACCCTATGTGATGCCCAATGACCCTATCCTGATAGAAACTGCTTGGACTCTGACATTAATAGAGTTATGGGCTATATTACTAGGGCAGGGTTTGCCAAACTTGGGTCTCCATCTGTTTTTGGACTACAATCCCCATCATCCCTGACCATCAGGGATGATGGGAGTTGTAGTCCCAAAAAAACAGACCCAAATTTGGCAGACCCTGCTCTAAGGGAACCAAACAGAAGCCCATAGCAGATGCAAAGCAAGGAGAAGACTGCTGAATTAGGCCAATATGCCACATACTCCCAATGGCTTCAAATTACAAGGAAGGAGATTCCGGCTGAACATCAGGAAGAACTTTCTGACAAAAAGAGCTGTTCAGCAGTGGAATGGACTCCCTGTGGAGGTTGTGAGCTCTCTTTCCTTGGAGGTTTATAAGCAGTGGTTGGATGGCCACCTGTCATGGATGCTTCAGTTGAGAATCCTGCATTACAGGGGAAAGGATTAGGCCCTTAGGATCCCTTCCAACCCGACAATTCTATGATTATGATTTGTTCATATCTCACGTGGGTTCCATCATGGTGTCATGGAACCCACCAGTCAGAAAGCTGGACAAGAACTTTATTGCTTTTCCTCAAGAAGAGCAACAGGAAACTTTTTGTGCCACCTAGTGTGCAAAAATATAATGACACTACCTGCCTAGAGTTAGCTGGTGCCTTCCCACCCAGACCTGAACCTCTTTAGGTGCCCCCATTCACCCCAAGCCTTGAGGCTATATCATATGTCCTGAGGCATGTTTTATAAAACTGAAAAGCCCTCAAAGCTGTAACTTTTCCTTATGGTGAGGCTGCTCTTTAATAAATGGAAATGACACCCTCTCAATGTATATGACTCTGCTTTTTAAATACGGTATATAAGGAGAAAGGAAGGGAAGAATCCTATTTATAGGGAATGGGTAGAGGATTCAACGTTCAGGAGGCTAAGAAATAATTTTATTTTCTTTCTCCTGCAAGAACAGGGTCCTCTTCACTCCACCCAGATAAAATTAAGTCCAGTGCCACCTAGTGTCTAACTACAGAATGACACCACCTACATGTTTGTTTATTTAATAATTATTTTTTACAGCGACCTTTCAGTTCACAAAATGAGCTCATGGCTATCATATGGTGACATGCAAGCAACCACCCACTTCTCATAGATGAATATTGTAAAAATGTTTCCTGTTCCAACTTTCGTTAGTACTGACTGGTGTGCTGGTTGGCTATTCCCCTCCCCCACCTTTTAAAACCTGTTATGTGGTTTCTATCTTTAATTTATCTTTCTTTTGATATATCTGAACACTTTAGGACAAAAAAATCCTCCTCTTTGAGCTTGGTGGCAGCAGCACTGGCAGAAGAAACTGGGACGTTCCCGGATCAAATCAGAAGCTGGGATGGCTTTTGTGATTTTGGGAATGTCCCTGGAAAATAGGGGCACTGAAGGATACAATAGGTGCCAAGACAACTGGTAGTTGCTTGGCAACTCCCTGATCCTTTAATGTGTGTGTGTGTGTGTGTGTGTGTGTGTGTGTGTGTATACACACCGTTGTGACAAGTTGCCCTAACTCAAGGTTTGACTTAGCGTATCATCTGAACCTGTTGGGAGTGTATTAACTTATGGTCTGTGTGTGTGGTTTGGGAGCTGCACGGCCAGGGAAAAAACAATGCTGTCCAGGGTTGTAAAGACTGCAGAGAGAATAACTGGGTGCACTCTTCCCACCTTGGATCAAATGTATGCTTCCAGGTGCCATAAGAAAGCTGCAGAGATAGCGCAGGATAGTGCGCACCCCGGAAATGACCTCTTTCAGCTTCTGCCTTCTGGAAGAAGGTACAGGTTTATAAAGACTAGGACTAGCCGCCTGAGAAACAGTTTCTATCCAAATGCGATTTTGGTTTTAAACGCAGTGTAAGGAGTCTCTATGGGAGCATATTGTATTTAATTATGGGGTATCAGAGTTTTTAGAGGGTTAACCAGGCTGGGATAGCAGGCTTGTTGGTTTTTGAATGTCTGATGTAGATTTTTTCAATTTCATTGTTCTGTATGGGACAATGACAATAAAGATTATAGTATCGTATTGTATCGACTGGCGGCAAAGCTCTTTCTGGCGAACCCTTGCACCAGACCCTACCTGGGATCTGCCTTTTGCATCTTGCTTTGCCCGCATCTCATGACTCTTGTACCTTAAAGGTAAAGGGACCCCTGACCATTAGGTCCAGTCGTGACCGACTCTGGGGTTGCGGCGACTCTCACTTTATTGGCCGAGGGAGCCAGCGTACAGCTTCTGGGTCATGTGGCCAGCATGAGTAAGCCGCTTCTGGCGAACCAGAGCAGTGCACAGAAACGCCGTTTACCTTCCCGCTGGAGCGGTACCTATTTATCTACTTGCACTTTGACGTGCTTTCGAACTGCTAGGTGGGCAGGAGCAGGGACCAAGCAACGGGAGCTCACCCCGTCGCGGGGATTCGAACCGCCGACCTTCTGATCGGCAAGTCCTAGGCTCTGTGATTTAACCCACAGCGCCACCCGTGTACCTATTGCTCTTGTGCCTTGGCTCTCCAAAATTATTCAGGTGGTGCTTCCCCCTTCGTGGCTGATCTCCGCGCCAAGGAAAGCCGAATTGTTGCACTTGAGGCTGTTGTTTCAAAGGCTGGAGCAGAGCCAGAGAAGGGAAAGAAATTGGCAGCCTTTTCCCCCATCGTAGCACATGATGGGGCTTTCGAACTGGTCATTACCACCCAGAGAGACGGAGCTGGCAGGTTGGTACCACAGCACGCAGGCTGAATTACAGAACCTGGGCGAACAGAACTAGCGTGGAAAGTGATGGCGCGCAGACCACCTACATGCTTGCTGGACTGGAGAATGTTATGCTTCAGGCGCTCTGAAAGCTGCCTGGTTGCCATATGTCGGCTGAGTATTCCCTTCCACAGAACGGCCTAGGTAATCCAACAGGCTGGGCCCAGCTCATATTTCATCTTGGGCTGCTGCTGTGTTTATAAGAAACAGAACTAAAGCAATGGCTCGATGTCGGACGATGATAGATAGCTTTTTTTGCTGAAGGAGCACGGAGGAAAATACGGCTTCCTGGCAGGTGACTGCATCCTTTCGGCGATTTCCACTCTGGTAGTGAACCGAGAGAGCAGCCCTGTCTGAGTTTTCCATTTAGGAAAGGGGTTGGGCGCATGCCAGCTCTTTCAAAACGCCTGCCCTCTGCGCAAAGAGCCCACAGTGCAAGGAAAGCATTTCCTAAAGCCCTTTAAAATGGAATATTGCTTGCAAGTACACGCCGTTCTCTGCAGCGAGCTTGTCTTTCAGAAAGGCATTCCTGGATTTCCACCAGGAGAGAGACAAAGCGAAATCTTTCGTTCGGGGAAAAAGCAACAACAAACCTCAACTTAAAAAAAGAAGAAGGGGCAAGTTCCGAACTGTCTGTGGGGGCAGCTGGCTAAATTATGATTTCCAAATGCAACCCCCCCCCCCTCTAGCATTACAAGTTCCTTAACACACATATTCAGAGGCAGCTAAGTCCTAACAGCCAGAAGCAGGGATTTTAATTAACTCAGGGCCAAGCCACATGGTTTGGAGAATCAAATGGTGCAGCTCTAGAACAGGGGTCAGCAAACTTTTTCAGCAGGTGGCTGGTCCACTGTCCCTCAGACCATGTGGAGGGCCGGACTGTATTTTGGGAAAAAAAATAAAATGAATGAATTCCTATGCCCCACAAATAACCCAGAGATGCATTTTAAATAAAAGGACACATTCTACTCATGTAAAAACACACAGATTCCCGCTGTTATGTACTGAGGTTCTCACCCTGGGCCAGCAGGAGGATACTGTAGATAGTTTTCACCCAGGTCCACATATGCAAATAAGGGGTTGAAAGTGAGGTTCAGTGATTGGATAGTTACAGAAAGTGGTTACTGTTGCATTGTACTGGAGGTCTATATAAGCAGGCTGGCTCAACCCTTCAGTTCAGTTCTGTTCTGGCCTGTGAATAAACAAGAGCTGTGTGAAGAATTGCTGTGTCGTCTGATATGTTCATCCACAACTTAACACCCAGACTGCCGTGGGCCGGATTTAGAAGGCGATTGGGCCAGATCCGGCCCCTGGGCCTTAGTTTGCCTACCCATGCTCTAGAAGTACATCACTTCAGACTACAGGTGTGGGTGCTGCATTTTTTAAACACCTCTCCATTGTTATCATTTTTAAAGCAAACTCTAGCACACGGGTCTTCAACTGGTGATTCACTCAGGACCCACAATCACGTCATGGCCTTATCTAAGGTGGGTCGCAGTACTGGGGTTTCAACTTCTTCGTATGCAATTTTGGGGTGAAAGTGGTTCACACGTCAGAAACGGCTGGAAACTTCTGCTCCAGCACATTAGAAAGTCAGCATGCCAGGGGGAAACCTCTTTCCTGAGCGTGGTAGTTTTCCATGTGTGTAAACTTTTACAGTCGTGCCTTGGTTGTCGAATGCCTTGGTACTCATCCATTTTGGCTCCCAAACGCCACAAACCCGGAAGTGAGTGTTCCGGTTTGTGAACATTTTCTGGAAGCCGGACATCCGACGTGGCTTTCAGTTTAGTTCAGGAAGCTCCTGCAGCCAATCGGAAGCCGCGCCTTGGTTGTCGAACATTTTCGGAAGTCGAACGACAACCAAGGCACGACTGTATTGATGTATTCCTTGGGCAACATTCAAACATCCCTGCCTGTACCCAGCAAGCTAAATCCAGCCAGCGAAGAACCATAATGTGCACATTAGGCAAGATTTCATAGACATGTGTGCAAATTAGGAAAAATGGGCAATTAAATGCTGATGAAGTTTCATGAGAAGCATTTTTTTAAAAAAATTGCAAACTGATGTGGAAATGTGGAAAACAGAACTTATGATTAGGTAGAGCATCTGCTTTGCATGCAGAAGGCCTCGGCTTCAACCCCTGGCATTTCTAGGTAGGGCTGGGGAATAGCTCCCTGAAACCCTGGAAGGCTGCTGCCAGCCAGTGTAGGCAATATGGAGCAAGGTGGAAGTCATAGTTGTTGTTGTTGTTGTTTAGTCGTGTCCGACTCTTCATGACCCCATGGACCAGAGCATGCCAGGCACACCTGTCTTCCACTGCCTCCCGCAGTTTGGTCAAACTCATGCTGGTAGCTTCGAGAACACTGTCCAACCATCTCATCCTCTGTCGTCCCCTTCTCCTTGTGCCCTTCATCTTTCCCAACATCAGGGTCTTTTCCAGGGAGTCTTCTCTTCTCATGAGGTGGCCAAAGTATTGGAGCCTCAGCTTCAGGATCCGTCCTTCCAGTGAGCACTCAGGGCTGATTTCCTTCAGAATGGATCGGTTTGATCTTCTTGCAGTCCATGGGACTCTCAAGAGTCTCCTCCAGCACCATAATTCAAAAGCATCAATTCTTCGGCGATCAGCCTTCTTTATGGTCCAGCTCTCACTTCCATACATCACTACTGGGAAAACCATAGCTTTAACTATATGGACCTTTGTTGGCAAGGTGATGTCTCTGCTTTTTAAGATGCTGTCTACGTTTGTCATTGCTTTTCTCCCAAGAAGCAGACGTCTTAATTTCGTGACTGCTGTCACCATCTGCAGTGATCATGGATCCCAGGAAAGTTAAATCTCTCGCTGGCTCCATTTCTTCCCCTTCTATTTGCCAGGAGGTGATGGGACCAATGGCCATGATCTTGGTTTTTTTGATATTGAGCTTTAGACCATATTTTGCGCTCTCCTCTTTCACCCTCATTAAAAGGTTCTTTAATTCCTCCTTACTTTCTGCCATCAAGGTTGTGTAATCTGCATATCTGAGGTTGTTGATATTTCTTCCGGCAATCTTAATTCCGGCTTGGGATTCATCCAGCCCAGCCTTCCGCATGCTGAATTCTGCATATAAGTTAAATAAACAGGGAGACAATATACAGCCTTGTCGTACTCCTTTCCCAATTTTGAACCAATCAGTTCTTCCATGTCCAGTTCTAACTGTAGCTTCTGGTCCCACATAGGGACGTCATAGTACTGTTACACAAATTGATGCAGCAGATCCTAGTGCTACTTTATGCAAGATTCGCCCCAAATGATTTCCTTCCCTCCACCACCCACTGTATTTAAGACTTGGCTTTCTTCTGAGCCCATTTCTCTTTTTTCCCTTCCAAAGTTTATATATATATATTTATTTAAAAAATGCTTCTGGCTGACATGAAAAAAGATAAAACTGTAAGCTGGGAAAGAACGCTGTTCTTCCCTTCCTGCTAGATATTTCTAGATCTCCAGAAATACTTTTCTGAGGTTCAGACTTCAGCCACAGAGCTTGGCCACAGCACACCAGGGGTTTGGAATGCACAAGCTGAAACAGCTCTTTAATTTTCAAAACAGAAATGTAGGCAATCGTTACATAAAGCAGCCTAGATTCCCCCCCCCCCTTCCTCCCCTTCAGGAGATTTGTCTTTCAGTGGAAAAAGGCTGAGTCATTTTTGCCTGAAAAATCACTTTGCTGGGTAAGATTATTCCTTTGCTGTTGCTGGCTTTGCTTATTTATTTTTAGTGCTAACGCTTGTTTAATTTATTTTTTTAAAAAAGAGAAGAAAAAACTGTGCATGCCACCAACTGAGGAAATGCAATTTTTCTTCAGAGGGTTGTGAGTTGCTCTGATGATTTTAGCAAGCAGCTGGAATGGTGACAACAGAAAGTCAGAATTCACAAAAGAAACCATTCATTGTTGTGGAGGAGAAAGGCTAGGCATCAGTTGTGGCCCACGAGCCCTCTCTGTGTGGCCCCCAGAACCCTTCACAGTCAAACCCCTTCCCCCCTGACAGCACACCTTGCTCTGTGTCTGAGATGGTCCATTGGCCTAATCCAGAAGACTAATGTTCTTATAACTCCCAAGGGAAACTTTTACATCAGCATCTATGGTGGATAGAGGGGGAGTTAAAACAGAAGGTGCCAAAATCTTCCACAAGACTGGACTGGTTACACCAGAGGCTCAGTTTCTTGCTGCTGCCAAATGAACCTCACCAACCTGGGGAGCAAATCCTGGAGGAGAAGAAGAAGAAGAAGAGTTTGGATTTGATATCCCGCTTTATCACTACCTTAAGGAGTCTCAAAGCGGCTAACATTCTCCTTTCCCTTCCTCCTCAACAACAAACGTTCTGTGAGGTGAGTGAGGCTGAGAGACTTCAGAGAAGTGTGACTGGCCCAAGGTCACCCAGCAGCTGCATGTGGAGGAGCGGAGACGCGAACCCGGTTCCCCAGATTACGAGTCTACCGCTCTTAACCACTACACCACACTGGCCACTGCCACTACTGAGTGGCAGCTTTCCCCAACCTTGCGCCCTCCAGATGTTCTGAGCTACATCTCCCATCACCCCAGACAGAATGCCCAGTGGCCAGGGATTTGGGAAATTTAGTCTAACAGAATCTGGAGGGCACCACGTTGGGTGAGATAGATAAAGTGAGCTAGATGGATTGGCTAAGTACAGCAGGGGAGCGGAATAAAAATCTCTTCTTTTTACTGCCAGCAAAAAACAAAACAATGGCTTTTGTTTAATATGTAAGACGAAACACAGTCTTATTGTTTGTATTTGCTGCTTAATATTTTATGGTTACCTTTGAGGGGTGGGGTGGAAAAAGGGTGGAATATTTAATTGTTCTGGCTGTTACCTTGGGTTCTGTTATGCATTTTGAGATGGCTCGGATACACACACATTCAATAGGCATTCTTGGGCCTTCAGCTTTCTATGGGGAGGCAGCTACAGAAATGAATATTATTATTATTATTATTATTATTATTATTATTATTATTTTATTTATTCCCCACCCATCTGGCTGGGTTTCCCCAGCTACTCTGGGCGGCTCCCAACAGAATATTAAAAACACAATAAAACATCAAACATTAAAAACTTCCCTAAACAGGGCTGCCTTCAGATGTCTCCTAAAAGTCAGTTGTTTATTTCCTTGACATCTGACGGGAGGGTGTTCCACAGGGCGGGTGCCACCACCAAGAAGGCCCTCCACCTGGTTCCCTGTAACCTCACTTCTCGCAGGGAGGGAACTGCCAGAAGGCCCTCGGAGCTGGATCTCCGTGTCCAGGCTGAACGACAGGGGTGGAGACACTCCTTCAGGCCTGCCATGGCAGCTTTTAAATTCAATACAAGAAAATTGGGGTGGCAAAAAAACGGAAGAAGAAACTTTGCCATAATCCTTTGGAGGTGCTCAGTGGAAGCAGCGGTGGAGCTAGCCGCTCAGGCACCCGGAGTGTGATCTACCTGCGGGGTGATCGGCGCGGCGGTGATCCGCCCAGGGGGGTTTTGTCTTCACCCTCTTGGATGACACCTGGGGTGAACCACCTCCTGCCCCTCCTTTCTACGCCCCTGACTGGAAGCTGTCAGAAGCTGCTTTCTGAAGGGCTGGAAGTCAGTCAGAACAAATGATAACAGCAATAGTGCAAGCAAGGCCATCGGCACCTTTAGGCAGAGTGTGCTGGTCCTGGGGGCTAACCGAGAGGCGAGGTCCGAGTCCAGTCCAAGGTCAATGGTGCGGTATGGAGGCTGCCCATCAAAGCTGTGGCTGGGTCCAAGGCAGGGAGTCGGGTGGGGTCAGGAACTCTGGCAGAAGAGCAGACAGGGTGCAGGCAGGAACAGGCTACCAACAACATTGCTCCTGCAACCTGGGACTGGGGCTGACTGGCTTTTATCTGCCCCGAGGCATAGGGCGGCCCCGGTGACTCGCCTCTCCTGACTTGGAGGCGAGCACTCCTCCTGCGGGAACTTAGTTCCCTCCGCCTCTCTGCCCTGAGCCTCTGCAGCTCAGGAGAGGCTGGAGGGTTACTGGACCCAGAGGCAACCTCCTCTTCTCCTGACGGGGCTGAGAGTGGAGCACCTGCAGGCAATGGGTCCTCCATCACCTCAGGAGCCAGAGCAGACTCAGCTGATGCCTGCACCTGAGGATCCAGCACAGGTGAGGACCCTTCAGGCTCATGCCCCAGCCCTGCCTCAGCTGGTTCTGGAGGCGGGGACTCCTGTGCAGGCTGGGATTCCTCAGGTTCAGCCTCCGAGTCTGAGTCCCAGGCCATCACACTGTTTATGCAAGAGGACTTCCCTCCTAGGGCTGCTATTTTTCTAGAAAAAGAGGTGCCGGAACTCACCACAAATGAGGCCCACCTGAGAGGTGTGGCTGGAAAAAAAGCCTTGTTTCCTTTTGCAACCCACACCCTCCCTAAAACTGCTCCGGAGAGCTGGGGGCACTAGCGGAAGAAGATGGGGGGGCGGGAGCGGTCCGCCCTTGGTGCCATTGGGGGGGGGGGTTGCCATCATGGCTGCCTCCGGGATGCACACTGCTTGCTGCGCACCCCTGTGATGCTCGCTGCGCATCCCCTCGCCACACGTTGCACACCCCTCCCGTGATGCGCGCCATGCACCCCGCACCCTGTGGCGTGTGCCAACCACACCCCTGCCTGTTTGCCACCCTGGGTGCCGGAGCATGATGCTCCGCCACTGGCAGGGGAAACCCCTAGAACACATTTAAGGTTCAACTGCCACTCCAGTCTGTTTCTGTTTGAGAATGTATTTCATTTAATTGGCTGTGACTTTATGTAAACTGTGCTATTTTTACTGTTGTTAGCCGCTCTGAGCCTGGCTTTGGGGATATACAGGGCGGGGTATATAGTGGTACCTTGGGTTACATACGCTTAAGGTTACAGACTCCACTAATCCAGAAATAGTGCTTCAGGTTAAGAACTTTACTTCAGGATAAGAACAGAAATCATAATCTGGCGGCGCAGCAGCAGCAGGAGGCCCCATTAGCTAAAGTGGTGCTTCAGGTTAAGAACAGTTTCAGGTTAAGAACGGACCTCCGGAACGAATTAAGTTCTTAACCCAAAGTACCACTGTAAATAAAATTATTATTATTATTATTATTATTATTATTATTATTATTATTATTATTATTCTGTGCTTGGAATTAAGTGGGGGGGGGGGCATCATCTTGTCCTTGGGTTGAAGCAGCAAAGTGCCCTGCCTAACAAAGCTGTGTTCTGGAAAGCAAAGTATGTTTCAAACCATTTCCATCTCTCTGAAAAAAAACGTGATGGTCTGTTTCCAGCTTGGGTTAATCTATGCCTCAGGTTTTATTATACTGGACTCATTTCCTCCTTCATTAACTCCCCTCCCCACCAGTCCTCTAGGTGTGCATATTCTGGCACTGAAGTGAGACTGAAAACAATCAGAATTTTTGCTGACTCGTTCATTCGAGTAGGTGCATGATGTGATTTTGCACATCCGACGCTTTTATTCCGGCAGGTGTGCTTGGCTGCTGGATGACTGCTCTCCTCCTTGAACACGGTGATGGGGTCTTAGATCTCTCTGGCTTCACTATCAGTCACTACAGCAAAACCCCCACCACCAACGCTAACTGCAAGATTAGCAATTGCAGGAATTGCTCAACGTTACATTATGGGCACGTGACATCATTATCCCGTTGGCTGCCAGCCATTCCCTCCTTGTGGAGCAATGCAGAGTTCTTACTTCTTTGTTCGTATTGGCTGGCAAGGTCAGGAAAATCAATGGGAAAATATGCGACTTTCAGAGACAGCCGAACCTGAAAGCCATCTTCAGGTGCGCTTGCTATCGATGAGCTAATGTAACTTTGAGAGGCAGCCCCTTCATCATTTTCACATCGCAGCTAATATTGGTTGATATGCAAGCAACGGAGCCTTGAATCTACCCTTTCCCCAGGTCTGCATTTAGCAATGTTTGAAAAAAATAAGAATCGGTTTATGCTATTTATGTTGGAGAGGGAAACTACGTTCAAAGCTGTAAGCAACTACAAAGCAGGAAGGAACAGGAGGAAGAGGAAGAGGAAGAGTTACAGATGATACACAGTCGACATAAGAACTTACAAAGAGCATTGCTGGATCAGACCAATGGTTCATCTTGCCAAATCCTGACACACGCATGGTGAGGCCGTGAAGCCTACAATTTCACCTCCTCCAAAGGGCAGAAGTGGCTTTATCGCAGCTTAAAGCCTCCAGAGTTCACAGGCTAGCAGCAGCGTCATAATACAGAAAATGGCCACGGTGGGTTAAAGCTGAAGGTCACCTTTTACATCATTATAAGGTTCAGAGCCACAGTTTTCACGGTAACTCTTCTTCTGAAAAAAGAAAAGAACTGGGGTTAAGGTTTCTGTCGTTATCACAGAACACATCCAGATCCATTGTAGCAGCGAATGTAATCAATAGAGATGAGAGATGAATTAATAAATCAGCTGTTGTCCTTCTCCATACTTAAAGGAGTATTTTTAAAAAACAAACAAACAAACCCTCCACAGCATAAAGTATTCATTTGATCTGGATCCAACACAGAATATGTTATTATGGGCACTGTTGAAATGCTTGCAGGAAACTCTCCAGCTCTTAATGTCTGGAGTAGCTGAGTCTTGATTTTATATTGCCTTTATGGCAATGTTTGGCAGGCCTTCGATGTCTTAATTAGCTCCATTGTATACAGCATTCTTCCTCTGTGCTGTCATTCTCGTGACAGATAAATGGGGATCTACTTAGAGAAACTCCCACAGTGGGACCAGGGATGTACAGAGGATTTAATCCCAGTCCGTCCCATTTCCATGTGCATTCTTTAAAGAAGAAATCTTCGAAAATCTGTAGGGAAATAGGAATCCAGGTGAAAACCAGCATTTCGAACCCCCCCCCCAAAAAAAACCAACAACAACCAAGAACAACAATGTGCAAAGCAGTCTGTGCTCCGAGAGGTTTGCAAAATGGCTCCTTTCCATTCTTGGAAGTGGCTGAGAAGCTGTTTTGCCTTCTTCTACACCCAAGTAGGGCTGGGAATGTCTCCAGCCTGAATCTCTGGTCCATCGGTGTGGACATTTATGAGCTAGATGGAGCTTCCCTACCATCTAAGGTGTCAAGCGTGGAGAGTCCTCTCCTCCCCCCGGTAACTTCACAGACAAGAATTAACGAGCAGCTTATATTTTATTGTCCTTTTTATTCAGTCATCTGGTTGCAAGCAAAAATCCACATCTCTCCACAAGGAGAGCAGTTGGCTACTCTAAATCCTCCACCTTCTGTCCCCCACAACATCCTGGGCACCAATGGGAATTTCCTCCTCCTCTTTGCATTCTTTGTTCTCTAATACGGACGGTCCTCCTAGTTTGTGGGAAGGGAGGATCCCCCACATTCTCTAATGAAATCTCTGCTATCTGTTCCCTCCCTTCTGTTTCTCTTGCCATTATCTCACAGCTAGGTAACTCCTGTCTAAGCTGCTGGAAGTTGAGCAGTTGAGGGAGTGGTGCAGGAAAAACAACTTACTCCTTAACTTAAAGAAAACAAAAGAGATTATTGTGGACTTTAGGAAATGTAAATTGAATAGTCAGCCACTCATTATTGAGGGGAAGTGTGTGGAACAGGTCTCGGTGTTTCGATTTCTGGGAGTGGAGTTGAGAGATGACCTAACCTGGGGAGAAAACAGTAAAAACCTGATGAAGAGAGCAGAGCAGAGGTTATATTTTCTGAGAATCCTCTGTGTGTGTGATTTGGGAGCTGCACGGTCAGGGAAAAAACAATGCTGTCTAAGGTTGTAAAGACTGCGGAGAGAATAATTGGGTGCACTCTTCCCACCTTGGATCAAATCTGGTGTTGTGTACTGAGTTGAATAGGATCCAAATTGCAGCAGTCTGATTGGTCCTAGAACAATAGGATCCAGAATGCAGCAGTCTGATTGGTCCGCAGGAGCCACCCAATCCAACTCCAGGTGGAAGTGAATCCGTAACCTGATTGGCCTACAGGAGAATCCCGGAATTAGCCAATCACGTGGGGCCCATTGTGTAAATAATGTATATAAAGCAGACATTTCAGGGGAACTTCCATTCCTCCTCACCACTATGAGCTGAATAAAGAGCATGAAATCCACACTCAACTCCGAGTATATTTCATCTATGCTTCCAAGTGCCATAAGAAAGCTGCAGGATAGTGTGCACCCCGGAAATGATCTCTTTCAGTTTTGGAAGCCATGTCCAGCCGAATTCATCCCCATCGATAACTAAAATAGGAGAGGATATTGTCCTTGTGATGTAGGACAAGTCAAGGCCATTGAACATGTCTTCCTCTACTGCCCATTTTATGCAGCAACCCATGACAAATGTTTAAGCCCCATGCTGAAGGAGAGGTTAAATTGTTCTGACTCCTATAGGGTTTCCTTTTTATTGAATAGCTGTGGGCATGACAGAATGGAGAAAGTAGCAGAATACCTGAGGAACACCATGAAACTGTTGAAGATTACTGCTCCGTGATTGCAGTCATGGGATTGTTGTTTATCACATGACGGTGTATGTTTCGACTCCACAGAGTGGGAAGTGACGGAGACAGGATGTTTATGTTACGGTGTTCTGTGAAGTGGGACTATTGTCCTTTCTTCTTTGTCTCTTTGCTGTCTGATGCTAGAGAGAGAGGGAGCCATGTAGCAGGGCTCCATGTGTGTTTATAAGTAAATAAAGTAGATTAGCCAAAATGCTGAGTTGCTGAGGTCTGTCGCACAAGCTGCGAAGACTCTGCGTATCCCTAAGTGTGCCAATGTCTGTTGGCATTGGTCGTTGTGATGTTCGGGCAGAAGAAAGCTTTTGAAGCTCCCAAACAATCAACCAGGAGGGAGGGACCATGCCAGTTGGGCACGTGTCTCTGCCAGGTTCCTAATCGAGTGTAGGACGAGTTCCTGACAGAAACTACGTTGTCATAAGACTCGAGTACTACCTTTTAACCTTATTAGGTCTGTATAGTTTTATCTCCTTCTGTGAACAGATGCCAATTCTTTGCTTAGATTCATCTATTCCTGCCTTCTCTGTATGCCAGCAAAGGTTGATTGATTGATTGATTGATTGAAGTGAAAATTGCTCAAAAAGGGAATGGATATTTCAATGGAGGAAAATGCAATTTGTGCCAAAAACTTCCTCATGTGGTAGGTCGTTCTGTGGGTAGCCCTAATCAGCTCAAGTTCTAAAAGTGACAGCGGGAGGCTGTTCTTGCTGTCTTGCCCTTGATAAAGAGAACTCCGTCCTCAAAGCATCCTCACTCCCAAATTAGACCAGGAGCCGAGCATGCGACAACATCCAGGCCAGGTGTTCTGGTTTTTCAAGATGTGGCCTGGATGCTGCTGACGAGCAAAGGCAATGAATGATCATTCTAAGGTGCACACAAATTTAAATACCCAAACATATCCCCCCCCCCCACATCTGAAATAACACTTCTATTTTTAATTCAGTATGAACTGCCCAGATACTGCTGACATGTCTGGGTGAGATATTCATCTTCCTTCCCGGAGCTTGCCTCGAGACAAATTCCCCTGCGATGAGCAAACGTGACATAAATCTTCTTTATATCCAGTTTTGTGGGCACTCTTTGCCGTTTTACAGCTTTGCAGCTTGGGCAGTCCGCCCTTCAGTCATTTTACCTGCAAGGTGTGTGTGTCTGTGAATGGATGCATTATACCCCATGCATAGGTCTGGCAGAACACAGGCAGTTGCCCTAGACTGAATCAGACTGTTGGTCCACCAAGCTCAATATCATTTGGTTTGCTGTAGCTCACAGGGGCTTCAGACAGAGATTTCTCCCAGCTGGAGATACCAGGAATTGAACCTGGAACCTTCTGTGTGCAATGTAGATGATGTACCACTGAGTTATGGGTCTTCTCCATGGTGTACGGAAAGAAGAGAAGAGAAGAGTTTGGATTTGATATCCCACTTTATCACTACCCGAAGGAGTCTCAAAGCGGCTAACATTCTCCTTTCCCTTCCTCCCCCACAACAAACACTCTGTGAGGTGAGTGGGGCTGAGAGACTTCAGAGAAGTGTGACTGGCCCAAGGTCACCCAGCAGCTGCATGTGGAGGAGCGGGGAAGCGAACCCGGTTCACCAGATGATGAGTCTACCATTCTTAACCACTACACCACACTGTATTTGAGGTTTTATGGGGGTCCCGTGCTCATGGCACTACTGTTCAGCATCATTTGCTGAACAGCATTCAGTTGACCTTCGCTTGTCTGAACAGGCACCTGCAAATGTATTTATTCAAAGAGGTGATTAACAGCTAGCTGAGCCGCCGTGTTTTTAGCCGTTTCTGCTGTTAATGACTGTTTTCGTCCGTGGTTTCATATTGTTTCTTCTTGTTTCTATGCACTGTTGTTTCCTTTTTCTCCCAGCCTTTGTAAGCAGCTCTGTGGGTCCACTGAGCAGAAGAGCTTGGCAAATATTAACAACTGCTGCATCAAACAATAGAGGCTGAGGTGACCAATGTGTGCAGCTCTCCCTGTCCGCTCATCACATCAATAACCCTACTTTTTATGCTGGTTTCCTGGATAACTTATGCGACAAAGAAAAAGAAAAAAAGGGTGATGGAGAATAATAGACTTTGTAGAGTTGGAAGGGACCACCAGGGTCTTCTAGTCCAACCCCCTGCAATGCAGTAATATTTTGTCCAAAGTGGTGTTTGAATCCATGACCTTGAAATTAAGAGTCTCGTGCTCTTCCAGCTGAGCTATCCCAGCTGTCAAGGAAAGCTATCTCTGGAGGGGAGAGCTGGAAATAATAATAATAATAATAATAATAATAATAATAATAATAATAATAATATTTCTACCCTGCCCATCTGGCTGGGTTTCTCCAGCCACTCTGGGAGGCTTCCAACAAAAGATAAAATTTATTATTACTATTACTATTATTAGAATTTATATACCGCCCTATACCCGGGGATCTCAGGGCGGTTCATGGAATAAAATCAAGATATAAAACCATAAAATACCTAATAAAAATTAAAAACAACCACCCAATAGCCCCTGCAAAAAAAAACATTTTAAAAGGGCATAGGATGTAAAACCAAAGGCCTGTTTAAAAAGAAACATTTTTGCTTGCTGCCTAAAGGTGTGTAATGAAGGCACCAGGTGAACTTTCCCGGGGAGAGCATTCCATAGATGAGGAGCCACTACAGAGAAGGCCCCGTTCTCTTGTCGCCATCCTCTGGACCTTTCAAGGAGGAGGTACACAAAGGAGGGCCTCAGAAGATGATCTCGGGATCCGGGTAGGTTCATATGGAAAGAGGCGGTCCTTGAGGTATTGTGGTCCTGAGATGTTTAAGGCTTAATAGGTCAAAAGCAGCACAAAACCAGAGAAGGGCAACACCTGAGAGACTTCAGTCTTGTGTTTCCCCCCTCCCACCCCTTAGGTATTTAGCTGGGAGCTAAAGGGCTTTTGACCATCAGACGAGTCAGAAGAACATAAGACAAGGTCTGCTGAAACAAAAATTTTTTTTCCTTCCAGTAGCACCTTAAAGACCAACTAAGTTAGTTCTTGGTATGAGCTTTCGTGTGCATGCACACTTCTTCAGATACACTGAAACAGAAGTTGCCAGATCCTTCTATATAGTGAGAAGGTGGGGAGGGGTATTACTCAGAAGGGTGGTGGGAATGGGTGATTGGCAGATATCTGAGTAATACCCCTCCCCACCTTCTCACTATATAGAAGGATCTGGCAACTTCTGTTTCAGTGTATCTGAAGAAGTGTGCATGCACACGAAAGCTCATATCAAGAACTAACTTAGTTGGCCTTTAAGGTGCTACTGGAAGGAAAAAATTTTTTTGTTTTGACTATGGCAGACCAACACGGCTACCTATCTGTAATAAGGTCTGCTGAATCAGTCCAAAGACCAGCATTGAGTCCAGCACCCTGTTCTCACAGATGCTTGTGTGAAACCTGCAAATAGGTCCCAAGCACAATATCTTGTTCAAGTTAGCGTCTATGATTACCACACATCCCTTGCTCAAAACATGGGAACGTTTTTCGTGCTGATATTAATGGAAGTCCCTGATGCTGGTATTGTCCATTTAATGGAGCCTTAGGACCTTCAACCAGCGATGGTAATGATTGCTTATTGCGTGACGGAGGCTCTTCCATTCATAACCACAGACCTCCAGCAACAAAGAAATAGCCATTTCTCTGTGCTTATGTTGCATTCTGCAGTTTATCTCATAAGCACGACAGGTGATTTGAGATAAAACTCAGCTACATACAGAATTGTCGCCATTTTCTATCCATTTATCATATGGGACAATATCTCGGAAAACATGTGTGAGGACTTTCCGCCTCGGGTTGTCGTACTGGAGGTAGGAAGAAGATATATGTCTGGAAGCCAACAGAAAGAAAGCTGATGCAGTCAACATAAATTCTGGGGTTCTGGTTGCCTCAGCTCAAAAAGGATATTGTAGAGTAGGAAAAGGTTCAGAAAGGGGGCAACTTCCCTATGAAGAATGCTTACCACATTTGAAAGCCTCAATGGTACTTATGTATGTGACCACTTTGGCAAGAATTCTCTATGCACAGAAATGGAAGGAAAACACCTTCAAAGGAAGATGGTTGATGAAAAGCTTGGAATACAGTGGGTCCCTTCCAAGATTTTATGATTCTATGAACCACCTTGGATAGACATGAATACTTTTAAAATTCTGCATCTCATACTTACCAATCCTTTCCCCCGGTGAGTCCCACTCACTTTTCTGCCTAGACAAAGGAAGTTCCTCTGCTGCATTTAATATTTCATTTCATGTATGCATCGGAGCCTTTCTCTGACTGATGGCTTTAATATTCATCGTTCTCGCCTTTGCATATCTTTTGTCTTAGCTGGTTCACGTGGGACTTGTGTCAGGTGGCAGCAATTTCTCTCTTTGATACAGCTGTTGTTAAGTGACAGGACTTAATAAGATTTGATGAGTGGGTTTCATTTGTTTCAAAGAGCAACGTTGTGGTGATCGACTGCACTCCCATTTCAACACCTCTGTTGGATGGAGCGCATGTAAGATCTAATATTTAGGCAACTGGCAGGATGGAGGGCTCCGTCCCTCAGAAGGTATGAATAACTCCTTCTCTTCTTAAAGCATTCTCCTTTTCATCCTATCCAAATACGGCTGATTTCTAAGAGATTAATCACTGGTTTTATTTGCACTTAATGGGAAGCAGAGTGAACGCCTATAGCAGGCTGTCAGCATCAAGTATCTCAGATGCCTTCTAGGGTCTCTGACAAAACATGGCCAGCTCCATGGGGACATTGGTTTCCAGGTGGGAGTTGATCACGGTGTGGATTTGCCAAGCGTGCCTTCCTCTTAGCACGTTTCTCCCTTGCGTCCTGAGTTCAAGTATCTTCAAAGCCCATGACACCATTGGCAAAGGCTGTTCTCCAGTTGGAGCGCTCGCAGGCCAGTGTTTCCCAGTTGTCAGTGTTTATACTACATTTTTTTAAAGATTTGCCTTGAGACCTCTTTTGGATGTTGAGTGATAGGCCAAGCTTTTCGTAAGCTTCTGCAAAGATATTTAGGATGGTTTGGCGGTCATCCTCTGAGCGTGCGCACACTACGTTACCATCAGCATACTGAAGCTCTATGACGGAAGTTACGGTAACCTTACTCTTTGCTTTCAGCCTGCTCAATCTCCTTCATTATACCTTTCCAGCTCTACAAGGTCCTTTTTTTGAGATCTCAGACAGGCAGGGTCTCACAGGAACGGATGTAACAGTGGCAGAGCACCTCCGTTTCCATGCAGATCGAAGGTCCCAAATTCAATCCAGGTAAGGCTAAGAGAAAGGGACGTGGGTGGTGCTGTTGGTTAAACCACAGAGCCTAGGACTTGCTGATGAGAAGGTTTGAATCCCCGCGACGGGGTGAGCTCCCATTGCTCGGCCCCAGCTCCTGCCCACCTAGCAGTTCGAAAGCACGTCAAAGTGCAAGTAGATAAATAGGTACCGCTCTGGCGGGAAGTTAAATGGGGTTTCTGTGTGCTGCTCTGGTTCGCCAGAAGCGGATTAGTCATGCTGGCCACATGACCCGGAAGCTGTACGCCGGCTCCCTCGGCCAATAAAGCGAGATGAGGGCCGCAACCCCAGAGTTGGTCACGACTGGACCTAATGGTCAGGGGTCCCTTTACCTTTTAAGGCTGACAGAGTCTCCTGCCCGAAATCCTGGAGAGCTGTTGCCAGCCAGTGTAGACAATAATGAGCTAGATGAACCAATGGTCCGATTTAGTATAAGGCAGCTCATGTTGTTCAGTCTTCCAGGCAGTCCTCTCCTGATCCCTCTAACCCAGCACCTTCTTCATGCTACCTGGGATAGCTCAGCTGGTACAGCATGAGGCTGTTAATCTTAGGGTTGTGGGTTCGAGTCCCACATTGGGTGAAAGATTCCTGCATTGCAGGGGGTTGGACTAGATGATCCTCATGGACCCTTCCAACTCTACAATTCTATGATTCTGTGTGATGACCTTCCCCTGGATCTCACAGCATCTATCTAGTTGGGTGGGTCTAGACTTGAAACAAAGAAATATAGCTTGCAGCGAAGTTTACGGTAGAACCTCTTGCCAGCATCCATTGTGGGCATCTTGGCAGCTCCACAGAACATGGAATTCTTTGCCCCATACAGAATTACACACCAACAAAGAACCGTGAGATGAACCTTCCCCCTCTTGAAGCTTCGGAGGTTTGTTTTAGATGGGAGACAAACACATGAACGGAAATACAATGGAATTGGCTTTGGTTCGGCCGATAAAAGGATGTCCGTGGCCTAAAAACTGCACACCGACAGCTTTTGGCTGCTCTCCCACGGCCTGCTTTTCACAGCACACCCACAGCATTAGCGATTCCTGTAAAGACTCCATTTTTATTTCCTTGCACATAGTTGCATAGACTTCAACTCCACAAGCTCTGCCAGGGCACCTTCTGTATCCACAAGGGTGACCCACTCCTGTTCTGCACTCAGGTTCCATGAGGCATCTGCCTCGGGTAGCTGAAACTAAGTGTCCTGGAGCAGCAACAAATTGTCATGCAAATTATTATTGCTGTGTATTTCCCTGCCTCCTCCCTACAAGACACGATGCTGAGACGAAAGAGGACAAAATGGACAGCCAGGGCCACACCTTGCACTGATGTCAGGTGTGTGACAGGTGTTCATGGCTACTAATGAAAACACTTAGTGTGCTCCTGATTGTGCATTGGCAAAGGAAAGCAAGATTTGGCTCTCCTGCCCATCAGCTGATGCCCAGTCACTCCAAAGTCTCAGGTGTTTTAAAGTACCACACAGGGCAATTTGCAAACTGTGTGCTGCTTTGACGTCCCAACCTCAGGACGTCAAAGCATCCAATCACCTGGCATTGTTGAGATGTCAGGTGACTGACAGCTGGGTGGGTGGAAAATGATGGGCAGAGCTAACTAATTTCAGTGTTGTTACCATCCTCGTCTCTGCTGAGTCCTCCAAGGAGAAGAGCCAAGGAGGAGGAAGCTGGCAAGCAGGACCCCTCCCTTGTGTGGTTGGGTAAGCAAGATGGCAGACAAGTGGGGGCTGACTGAGAGCAGACTTGGGTTGGTGGGGCAGTACCCCATTTTCACCAATGGGCCAGCTTCCACTGAAGGTAACCTTGCTCAAATAATGGACCACTTATAAACGCCATCTCCAACTCCTCGAAAGATTCCATCAGCGGTGTCTCCGAAAAATTTTACACATCACTTGGGAAGACGAGCGAACTAATATCAGTGTACTGGAAGAAGCAAAGATCACCAGTGTCAAAGCATTGATTCTTCAACATCAACTTCGTTGGACTGGTCATGTTGTGCGGATGCCTGATGATCGTCTTCCAAAGCAACTACTCTACTCCAAACTTAAAAACGGAAAGCGTAATGCTGGTGGTCAACAAAAGAGGTTTAAAGACTGCCTCAAGGCAAATCTTTAAACATGTAGTATAAACACTGACAACTGGGAAACATTGGCCTGCGTGCGCTCCAGTTGGAGAACAGCCTTTACCAAAGGTGTCATGGGCTTTGAAGACACTCAAACTCAGGATGCAAGGGAGAAACGTGCTGGGAGGAAGGCATGCTTGGCAAATCCACACCATGATCAACTCCCGCCCAGAAACCAATGTCCCCACTGTGGAAGAACGTGTGGATCCAGAATTGGCCTCCACAATCACTTACGGACTCATTGTTAAAACCGTGTTTATGGAAGACAATCTTACTCGACTACGAGTGATCGCCAAAGAAGAAGAATGAAGGAGAACCAAAATGTTTGGGGAGTTGGGGTGGAGCAACTACAAGGAAAGGGTAGGACATTTGGGGCTTTTTTAGTTTAGATGAAAGGTGAGTGGGGAGGGGACATAGGAGAGGTGTATAAAATATGCATGGTGTAGAAAAAAATGGGTCTCCCTCTCCCATGATATTAGAACCTGGAGTCACCTAATGAAGGCAATTCTCCCCACACCTGGCTTGTGGCCTTCACAGAGGCATCTGGTGGGCCACTGTGAGAATGCTAGACGTATTAATATTGCACAGCATGAAGCAATTGGATGCTTAAAGTTGCCTCCTTTTGGAATAAAAATTGCCCAGACTTGTAAGTATTCTTCAAAGCTTTACTAACCAAACCTTATTCAAAACAGGTACAAAAGGATCCATGATACTTCTGAAGGTTTTATAAATCCTATGCCTATTCAAACATAGGTTCTTTTTCTTACATTATGATTAGAGCAAAAATCCAAGCTCCATGTCTCCCATAGCCTGCATTAGCTTGCATCTAGCCTAAGAGCTGTGCAGCTCCTGTAGAGGCATCTTATTATATCCCTTTCTCACTGTGGTTGGGAACAAAAGACAAAGGCAATGGCAAATTTGCAATTTAATACCTTACTTGCATGATCTAAGGTTAAACACTCACACGAGAGCTAGCAGAGAATCACAAGAGTCAACTCAGCTAAATACTCAGAGAGCTTCTTTCTAGCTTAGTATACTCCAATGGAGTTTTCTGATGTTAAATCCTTAGCAACATATATACAGGCATTCTCCGTTTCGGTGTGCAATTAAACAATTATACTTGACAAAATGGGCTATTAGTCTGATCCAGCAGAACTCTCCTCATGGAGTGATTTATTTATTTGTTGCATTTATATCGCACCTTCTCCAAGGAGCTTAATATGGCTTACATGGTTCTCTCCCTTCTCACTGAATCTCCACAACAACCCTGTGAGGTCGATTAGACTGAAAGGCAGTGACTGGCTCAGGGTCACCCAGTGAGCTTCATGGTCCAGTGGGGATTTGAACCCTGGTCCCCCAGGTCCAGGTCTGACACTCTAACCACTACACCACACTGGTTCTCTTCTTTTTGCTGTTGTTGTTTAGTCGTGTCCGACTCTTCGTGACCCCCTGGACCAGAGCACGCCAGGCACTCCTGTCTTCCACGGACTCCTGCAGTTTGGTCAGACTCATGCTGGTAGCTTCGAGAATACTGTTCAACCATCTCATCCTCTGTCATCCCCTTCTCCTTGTGCCCTCCATCTTTCCCAAAATCAGGGTCTTTTCCAAGGATTCTTCTCTTCTCATGAGGTGGCCAAAGTATTGGAGCCTCAGCTTCACGATCTGACCTTCCAGTGAGCACTCAGGGCTGATTTCCTTCAGAATGGAGAGGTCTGATCTTCTTGCAGTCCATGGGACTTTAGTACCACCTAAATCAGTCCATAGTTTCTATTGTGTTCGTCAAATGGAGAAATTTAAAAATATTGCTTAGCAAAAACAAAACTCATTCAGCCTGACTTCTGAGATTCCTCTTGCCAGCATTGTCAAGCAGCAATTGTCACAATGCATTGGGTTATTTTGGAGTGGTTGGGTTAAATCTTCAAGCCACAGCAGAGAAAGACATTTTCTTTGCAGCACAAAGAGTGAGCCTGGATTTGCATGTGTTTTTCGTGGCAAGTACACTAAATCCACCAAGCTACTTTTGGAAATGTTTTCTGTTGTTCTTGGGGAAGAAAAGAGGAGGAAAAGCCTGGCTTTTCTATCAAAGTTGGAGAATAATGGAGCTAATTAGTCCAGGGAGCCAATTTTGAATTTGGTGTTACGTTCTTGCATCAGGGGGAAGGTGTTGAAAGATACACCGGAAAGTGGTCTTGTCTCTGAAGCAGAACCAATGCATTAGCAATTTTCCACTGTTCTGTTATTTTATTTCTGGAACTAGTTGTGCATGGGTCCATTGATACAACACAGCAGGAAAACAGGAACATGATATGTTCATACCCATGATTATATAAATAATAATAATAATAATAATAATAATAATAATAATAATAATAATTTGACATTATTAGTTAGAACTCAAAGCAACTTAGAAAAAAATAGCACATGCATGAAAACTAACTTAAAACTGAAACAGAGTGAAAGATGAAAACACGTCTGTATTCATAAATATGTCAAGACTAAGACATCTCGCCCATTGGAGCAAGTAATTAAAGGCTAAATGCCTGGCAGAAAAGATACATAGTACTTAAATATAATGATGACGCCAGGTTTGCCTCTCTCTGTGTGGGGCCATCACTGAGGAGGCTTTTTCTTATGTTTCTTACGTTGACACCACCTGCGCATCCCTCAGATGTTGAATGCAGGTTCCGGTTTGGTTTATCTATGATATTATGAATGCATACATTCAAAGGTGCAACTTCATAGAAGCAGCACAATGCCTCCTGCTCTCATGTTTGTAAGGGCAGTGAGCAAAATCACTAAATAAGAATGAGCAAACCCTACTTGTCCCACAGGGAGGCAACCCCAAGACCCAATCCCCTCACAAACATACACACACACACACACAGAGAGAGAGAGAGAGAGAGAGAGAGAGAGAGAGAGAGAGAGAGAGTGGTATCTCGGGTTACATGAGCTTCAGGTTACATACGCTTCAGGTTACAGACTCCGCTAAGCCAGAAATAGTACCTCGGGTTAAGAACTTTGCTTCAGGATGAGAACAGAAATTGTGCTCCAGCGGTGTACGGCAGCAGCAGGAGGCCCCATTAGCTAAAGTGGTGCTTCAGGTTAAGAACAGTTTCAGGTTAAGAATGGACCTCTGGAACAAATTAAGTACTTAACCCGAGGTACCACTGTATACACACGCGCGCGCTCACACACACACACACACACACACACACACAGAGAATGGGATGTACTACGACCTTCTACCCTTCACAACCTCCAAACAGATTGATATCCAGATATCTTGAGAGATAAACTTGATCAATCTGTATAGAGTTCATCTATAGCAGGGGTTCAGCAAACTTTTTCAGCAGTGGGCCGGTCCACTGTCCCTCAGACATTGTGGGGACCGGACTATATTTTGAAAAGAAAGAAAGAATTCCTATGCCCCCCAAATAACCCAGAGACGCATTTTAAATAAAAGGACACATTCTACTCATGTAAAAACACGCTGATTCCTGGACCGTCTGTGGGCCGGATTTAGAAGGCGACTGGGCCAGATCTGGCCCCTGGGCCTTAGTTTGCCTGCCCATGATCTAGAGCTTCTCCATCCATACTAGACAGTGGATACACCTTTAAGCTTATCTTTGAATGAACTCTGAGCAAAAGGCTTGTTCTCTTGGCTCTGTTCGACAATCAGATTTGGAACAGGCTTGGTGTAGTGCAGCTAGGTTCTAAATTCTGTGGTCTTTTCTTCCCAAATTCACTTCCCAACACAGGGAGTGCTACAGGAGGGGCGACCGTAGTCTATCTTTCCCCAACCTAATATGGTAGGAATGTTACGAAAAAGGAGCAATGCAGCAGAGTGCTCCAGATGGCTGGAAAGCCGAACAGGATGTTGATGTTATGGGACTGTACCGTGGGAACAAAGGACAGTCTATTCAGTATACTGAGCACCGGATGTTAGCTCAGAGTGTCACATGATCTGTACTGGAAGTACATGGGAGGAGTTTTCTCTCTCTGCTGTTGGTGTTGAGAGAGTGCAGTCACGATTTCTCTGTACTGCTGGAAGGACAGAAATAAAGGCATGTAAATACATTTCTGTCTGTCTCTCTCCCCTCCCTGGGGATGGTAGGGGAGGAGTGGTGTGTTCTTCTCACGTTGAGAAGGATCGCCGATTGAGACCTCGCCTGGTCTTGCCGGGAGTCGCTGACAGGGAGGTCAACAAGGAATGCAAGCTGGGCACCTGGAGGGTGGCCAATTCCTCTGACTTTTGGCTTGATTCCGACAAGGAACACTTGAAGAGGACTCATGACAAGTTGGTGTTTTCCCTCGGTGATGGAGAGGATGAGCTGGCAATTGTTGACTGAGGAGTCCTTTGCGAGGTACAAATGGACCTGATAGGTATTCTAGGGGCTGAGATACAAGCATAGTTCATAATGGCATGACTTGCTTTGGAACCAGAGTGTTGCCTGCAAACCAGAAAAAGTCCTTTCAGATAATTAGTTTCTGGAGATGTTGTCACTGATGCAGATAAGCACGGTTTCTCCTTTGCAATGTAATTGAAGTTGAAAAGGTGGCAGCGTGGAGCTTACCTTTTTCCTTACCTTCATTAGTCCTAGAGAATTAACTGCTCAAACAGCACCAGTCATATGTTTATGGAGAATTCGGTAGCGGATCTTTGCAAAATACCCAAAGCCACTGCAGCAATGATGAGCATGATTCCAAACAACCCCGTGGAACTTGGCACTGGCTGTAATTAATTGGATCTTTGCCATCAGCTCTAATAGCAGCAAACCTGACGGCTGATTTTTCCCTTGACTCTGCGATGCACGAGACCTCAGAAAATTCATGCTGAGGGAATGAAGAGAAAGTCCTGCTCTTTCAACATTTTACTCATCAGGTTTTTATTCAGTAGGGTTGCCATACGTCCGGAACTTCCTGGACACAGACAGGATTAGGTAGTCAGAAACAGTATCCGGGCAGAAATCACAGAAATGTCTGGGAAAATCCAGATGTACGGCAACAGCATCTTCTTCTTTTTGCCAAACTTTGCCCAAAAAAAGTTCAACAATTTTTGCGTCCAGATTTTCACTTTTTGAAATATGGCAACCCTATCTAAGCTGCTTGTCAAGAGAATTCAGGGGTACCCTTAACGTCATCGTCACAATCCTACAAAACTGTGAAATGGGTACAGCATCTACCCCTCTGGGTACAACATCTACCAGCGATCGTCATGATTTGAGCTACTCTCTCCCCAGCTCAGTTCAAATACTTAATGCTTCCCAGATTGATGGAGGCCAAGCCTGCCTAGACAACATTTAAAGCACAAAATCATGGGCACTGTAGCTTACCCCTCACAGAGATACAATTCCAAGCACCTGCAACAAACCACAGTTCCAGTGAGTCTTCTTTTTTCTCAGGGGTGTGTGTTTGGGGGGGGGGGTTGTTCTTTAAATGTATTGTGTGTATGCAGCCCAAAATTTATGAGATTCTACTAAGACCGGGCTAGATTTTGGCCTGTCTTGGGGGTGAAAGAAGTGGAAAAGCCATTCCCCACCCCCCAGTTTTGGCAGATGCCCAATTTTCACTGAAGCACCTCATAAAAATGCTCCCTTTTCAGTGGTTAAAATGGCAGCGCCCACTGGTAGCTGCCTTAAAAAACAAATCCTATCTATATGGCAAGTTTAAAGAAATAAAGCATTTAAAGAGGAACGCCCCACCCCCATAAAGACACATTATAATAGGCGGAGAAAGAGGTGGTAGCCATTTCTACCCCACCAGAGTGCATTGCAGTCAAGCATCTTGGGAGAAAAGGATGTCAGCTACCAGCCAAGCAGAGTTGTGGGGGAGCCCTGGGATATCTCCCCCCCAAATTTAACACCTTTTACCAGTGAAAGCTGCCAAAATCTCCCACCCCCCACAATTTCATGGGTTTAAGCCGAACTGGAAGGGTCCTTCCCAGCCACAGACTCTCAGCTTCCAGCCAGGTCACTTCCTTACTGCTTGCACATGTTATACAAGAGGTAAAGGTAAAGGTAAAGGGACCCCTGACCATTAGGTCCAGTCGTGGCTGACTCTGGGGTTGTGGCACTCATCTTGCTTTATTGGCCGAGGGAGCCGGCGTACAGCTTCCGGATCATGTGGCCAGCGTGACTAAGCCACTTCTGGCGAACCAGAGCAGCGCATGGAAACGCCGTTTACCTTCCCGCCGGAGCGGTACCTATTTATCTTCTTTCACTTGACGTGCTTTTGAACTGCTAGGTTGGCAGGAGCAGGGACCGAGCAACGGGAGCGCACCCCGTCACGGGGATTTGAACCGCTGACCTTCTGATCGGCAAGTCCTAGGCTCTGCGGTTTAACCCACAGCGCCACCCGCGTCCCTTATATATACAAGAGGAGTTCACGGCTATTTCTGCTAGCTGCTTTTCAGCTTTCTGGAACAGACAATGAAATTCTGCCACTCAGTACCGGCAAGAGAGATTCACCCCTCCATCATGCTGGGATACTGATTACGAAGCACATCGCATCACAATGCTTATAGGAGCCACAAAGATTTGGGCGGATGCTTTTGAGGTGTGTGTGTTTTGCCAGTGTTGAAACATCATCATTCCGAGGACCTCCACTCATAGCTGGCGATGTTGCCAAAATTGAGAGCACAAGATTAATAACTTGGCTGAATGACCACCAGGGAGGCTGCAGTGGAAGATTTCCTGCATCAGCAGTTAGGTGTTCTAGAAAAGTCCCTTCCAAGCCTATGATTCTTTCAAAGCTGAATCTGTTACAGATGTGGGTCATGGAGACCTGGCCCATGCTCACTACTAGGGTACCAACTCTCGGGAAATGATTATTCTGGGGACAAACTCCAAGTGAGGTCTATGCCACAGGATCACATTCATCCAGTGCTTTACCAACTGCACTGGCTCCCAGTGGAGTACAGGGTCAGGTATAAGGTGCTGGTTTTGACCACGTACCTACGGGACCGCCTTTCCTGGTATGCCCCGTGGATGACCTTAAGGTCCATGAATAACAACACTTTGGAGGTCCCGAGCCTCAAGGATGTTAGATTGGTTTTAACTAGGGCCAGGGCCTTTTCAGCACTGGCCCCGACGTGGTAGGATGCTCTGTCACAAGAGACTAGGGCCCTGTGGGACTTGACATCTTTCTGCAGGGCCTGTAGGACAGAGCTGTTCCACCTGACCTTTGGTTTAACTCGGTCTGACCCTTATGTTTCACTCCCCTTATGGTCTTGATTTATCAGCTACTTTAAAATGAGGCTGCATTTTAAATTGAATTTTAAACTGTATTTTAAATTGGTTTCCCCCCCTTTCCCTCCCCCCCCTTTCCCCCTATTCTGTTTTTACTGTGATTTTATTGGTGTTAGCTGCCTTCAGCCTGGCTCTGGCCAGGGAGGGTGGGGTATAAATAAAAATAATAATAATAATAATAATTATTATTATTATTATTATTATTATTATTATTATTATTATTTGGGGTGGGCTTCTGGGCAAAGAGTATCTAGGTGGACCAAGGTGCGAAGCAACACACACTTTGCTTTTCTGTCAAATGCCCCAGAGATGGTCCACTATCCTTTCAAGGATTTTGTGCAAAGATCTGCCCTGACAGTAGCAGCTTTGCTTCATGCTGGTTAAAATTGTGCAGCGTTTTGGATGCTTCTGCTGCAATGAAATCCAGAACGAGTGACCTCTTGTGGCAGAATGCACACACAGCAGGTGAGCCCAAAGTTCATCCAGAATTTGAGCATTCATCCCAGAAGTTTGGAAGCTGCTCTGCAGCACCATTGGGGAAATAAAAACCTTCACTGATTTATTTAGGCTGAGGGCTCCTCCAGACATCCTTTTAAAATTTTGCATTCATGACTATTTGTGCTTACAATGGTACTGGGGTGGTTATACGATTGCACATTCAATATTTGCGCCTGCAAAGGTTTTGAATTGAACCTACTGCTTCGCTTCTGATCGGTGCATGTCTCATAAATGTAAAGGTAAAGAGACCCCTGACCATTAGGTTCAGTCATGGCCGACTCTGGGGTTGCGATGCTCATCTCGCTTTATTGGCCAAGGGAGCCGGCGTACAGCTTCCGGGTCATGTAGCCAGCATGACTAAGCTGCTTCTGACGAATCAGAGCAGTGCACAGAAACCCCGTTTACCTTCCCGCTGGAGTGGTACCTATTTATCTACTTGCACTTTGATGTGCTTTCGAACTGCTCTGTGGGCAGGAGCAGGGACCGAGCAATGGGAGCTGAACCCGTCGCGGTGATTCAAACTGCCGACCTTCTGATCAGCAAGCCCTAGGCTCAGCATACCATGAATGTTCCCGGTGTGTGTGTGTGTGTGTGTGCACGCGTGTGTGGTCCCACTTTTGTTGCTGTAGTGCAAAGAGTTTCCTTCTGAACAGCGGTGATGGAATAACAATGGGGAATCATCTCAAAGAAACTGCTAAAAAAGAATGATATGTGGATGGTTCAGCATAATCTGATGTGCTATTTTGTGGTATGCTGCAGAAGACACAAGACTGGAGGGACCCTAGCAGTGCTCTCCCTTCTTAAGGTTCTTTAAATTGGACCTGGACCAGACATACCTTCAAATAGAGGACCGCCCACTGTAAAGGAGGCCACAAGGCCACTCTCTTTGTTCTTCCACCTTCCCTGCCTATTTGCCCATCCAGCTCAGGGCGCTCCCCTGCCTGGCAGCAGTTCTCTAGTACCTTGGGCAGTAGGCCCTTCTCACCAGGTGCTCCCTGAACTTCTCAGGTGGAGACATCAGGCAAAATAATAATAATAATAATAATAATAATAATAATAATAATAATAATAATAATATAATATTTGTACCCCGCCCATCTGGCTGGGTTTCCCCAGCCACTCTGGGCGGCTTCCACAGAGACCAAAAATACACTAAAATGTCACACATTAAAAACTTCCTGAACAGGGCTGCCTTAAGATGTCTTCTGAATGTCAGGTAGTTGTTTATCACTTTGACATCTTATGGGAGGGCGTTCCACAGGGAGGGCGCCACTACTGAGAAGGCCCTCTGCCTGGTTCCCTGTAGCTTTGCTTCTCACCATGAGGGAACCGCCAGAAGGCCCTCAGCGCTGGGCCTCAGAATATGGGCAGAATGATGGGGGTGCAGACGCTCCTTCAGGTATACAGGACCGAGGCCGTTTAGGGCTTCAAAGGTCAGCACCAACACTTTGAATTGTACTCGGAAACGTACTGGGAGCCAATGCAGATCTCTCAGGACCAGTGTTATGTGGTCCCGGCGGCCACTCCCAGTCGCCAGTCTAGCTTCTGCATTCTGGATTAGTTGTAGTTTCCGGGTCACCTTCAAAGGTAGCCCCACATAGAGCACATTGCAGTAGTCCAAGCAGGAGATAACTAGAGCATGCACCACTCTGGCAAGACAGTCCGTGGGCTGAACCTGGGACTGTCTGCCTGCAAAGCAGAGACAGGGCTCTGCCACTGAGCCATGTGGTCCATTTCCTGTTAAAAAGTGTGACGCCAAGCTACCTAGATGCAACCAAGCAAAGGGTGCAATATCACTGGGATGAGTTGTTTTCCTTCTGTCAGATGATGTGCTTGGATGGGACGCAGTTCTAATTTCGGCTGCAGGCGATTAGTCTGGACTGCCTGCATTAAGGGAGCCTAGTTAGGGGATCCTTATATAACCTTAGCAGCTTTGATGTGGCTATGGTTTATTTATATCAGCTTGCTCTTTGTGAATAATAATTGCTGCTCCAGAGAGCATTTTGCAGCTTGCGGAACTTTCTCTTTCCTGTTCTTGTTTGCCCTTCGGAAACTGAGACAGTGGGGCAGTGGAGAGATGCATTGTTTGCTTGAGCTAGGCTTTGTTAAAAGGTTCCGGGAACTACTTCAGAGTGACAACAGCAGGTATCTCCCTCCTAGCTTGCTGGCTCGCTGTCCATTGGCCAAGGCTCTGAACAGTACAGCCAATCACCGGAGAAGCTCACAGCAGGCTGTTCCCTTCTGAGCATGTGTCAGTGATGTCCAGAATGACCTTTTCTGTTCTCTTCTGTATATTTTTAGTGGCTGTTCCCGACGGCGCTTGGGATAGATGAATTTCATAGAATCGTAGAACCGTCAAGTTGGAAGGGACCCGCAAACGTCATCTAGTTCAAACCCCTGCAACTCAGGAATCTCAGCCCTGACAGATGGCCACCCAACTTCTGCTGAGAAGCCTCCTATTTGAGGACTCCCTGCTAGATAAAATGATTGAAGGTGAAAGCAAGACCCAAGTTAGTTTTAGCAAAAAGGGAGGTGTAACGAGCAGAACATTTCTGAATGCCAGTAGGGAGAGTAGCCCCGAGAATGTCGGTGCAGGCATCAGATGCTGAGGGTCTTGGTGGTCTTCCCATCTAGGTGGGAGGGACTTTTGAGGTGGAAACTTTACACATGTTACTCTGCACTTTAAGCTCATATCCGTTCACCCAAATGCATGCACAGGGACTGGAGAATGTGAGTGTTCAGGGTAGATCAGAGGCACAACCTAGCAAACACAATCCCATAGTCACAACCTCATTCCTTTCAACATTTCTCTGATGAAAATAGGGACGTCCTATTCCATAATAATCATAATAATATCCCGCCCATCTGAATGGGTTGCTCCAGCTACTCTGGGCAGCTTCCAACATACAGTGGTACCTCAGGTTAAGAACTTAATTCGTTCTGGAGGTCCGTTCTTAACCTGAAACTGTTCTTAACCTGAAGCACCACTTTAGCTAATGGGGCCTCCTGCTGCTGCTGCGCCGCTGCAAAATTTCTGTTCTCATCCTGAAGCAAAGTTCTTAACCTGAGGTACTATTTCTGGGTTAGCGGAGTCTGTAACCTGAAGTGTATGTAACCTGAAGCGTATGTAACTCGAGGTATCACTGTATATAAAAACACAAATGTTTTTTAAAAACTTCCCTACACAGGGCTGCCTTCAGATGAATTCTAAAGGTTGTATACTTACTTATCTCCTTGGTTCAGGGGCCGCATAACTCCATACCCTCCAACATGGATTCAGTGAAAATAGGGATGTCCTAAGGAAAAATGGGACATTCTGGGATCAAATCAGAAACTGCGACAGTTTCTGCAAATCCGGGACTGTCCTTGGAGGATCTGCAACCTTTGACTTAGCTCTGTGGTTGCATTCCACTATCAAAAGTATTCACCGTACTATCGCTTCTTCAGTTTGCTACAATACATTAAAAAAGAGAGGTCAGAATCTGATGTTATTGTCTTTGCTATAGTCATGGGTAGGCAAACTAAAGCCCAGGGGCTGGATCCGGCCCAATCGCCTTCTAAATCCAGCCCGTGGATGGTCTGGGAATCAGAGTGTTTTTAGATGAGTAGAGTGTGTGTTTTTATTTAAAATGCATCTCTGGGTTATTTGTGGGGCATAGGAATCCGTTCATCCCCCCCATATAGTTCGGCCCCCCACAAGGTCTGAGGGACAGTGGACCGGCCCCCTGCTGAAAAAGTTTGCTGACCCCTGCAGTATAGGTCTTGCTTTCTCCTACATAGGCAGGTAGAAATTTGATTCAGTTTCCATTGAAAGGTGAGCTCACACTTTGCAGACCAATATATGAACAAAGATGCCGCCATTCTTCGAAATTCACCCTACTCTGAATTTTGCAGTGCAGCTCCCAGGGAAAGTAATTTGTACGGAAATGCATATACTTCAGCAAAGCTTACATGCAAATCCATGCATTGTTGAAGAGGAGATTTAGCCTTGATGACAGGTAAACACGGAGGAACTTATCTAGGTCTAGTTGGTCTTGCTAAGTCACATAATGCGCGGAAATGACATGTCCCTAAGGGCAGAGATTGGCTTGGGAGCCTTGCTGGCGATGCTTTTATTAGAACACCAGAGTTACATAAACGTATGCTTGCAGTTCATTGTGTTCGGTGTTAGGTAATGTATAAGAATAGTGACAAAGGGACCTCACAGGACCAAGGTCTCTGCATGAAATGCTATGAATTACCTGCACACTGAATCAGCACTTGCGTAACTCCACTAGAACCACACTTCCCTTGCCCTCTAATCCAACAGAGCCCAAAGTTCTGTTATGAAACATGGTGAAGCAATGAACAAATCCATGGAAAAAATCCCAGTGGATTGCAGTATCTGCTGTGGCACAAAGAGACCTAGTCTGGCCATTCTTAGAGGACTCCCTTACCAGTCCAGGCTGATAATGATATTGTTAGACCCTTGGGACAGTGGACAACTTGCTCCTTTAGGATATGCCATGGCTGGGCTTTTAGTGTAGACAGGCTCTGTTCCCTCACTTTTATGTGAAATTTGGATGTTGTCATAACCATTACCTCTGCCAATTAGTTTCTGGGTCCTGTTCAAAGTGCTGGTGCTGACCTATAAAGCCTTACACGGCTCAGGACCTCCATACCTTAAGGACCCCCTCTCCCCCTACGAACTGACCTGGACCCTGCACTTGTCATCCAAGGTCCTTCTCCAAGCCCTCCCTCTACTCAAGAGGTTTGGAGGGTGGCAGCACAGAATGGGCCTTTTCTGTGGTGGTTCCCCATCTGTGGAACGCTCTCCCCAGAGAAACGTGCATGGTGCTATCATTACAGGTCTTTAGGTGCCAGGAAAAAACAACAACATTCCTCTTTATCCAGGCCTTTGGCCATTAAATACAGTGGTACTTCAGGTTACAGACGTTTTACAGACTCTGCTAACCCAGAAATAGTACCTCAGGTTAAGAACTTCGCTTCAGGATGAGAACAGAAATTGTGCTCTGGCGGCGCGGCAGCAGCAGGGGGCCCCATTAGCTAAAGTGGTGCTTCAGGTTAAGAACAGTTTCAGGTTAAGAACAGACCTCCAAAACGAATTAAGTTCTTAACCCGAGGTACCACTGTAATATGTGGCTTGTTAAAGGTCTGTGTATGGGGGGGGTGTTATTATGATTATTTTTTGTATTATGCTGTTTATTACTTTGCTTTGTTTTATGTTTTCATTGTTTTTTAATGTTGTATACTGACCTGAGAGCTTTTGATAAAGGGTGGTATATAAATTGAAATCATCATCATCATCATCAAATAATATACTCCTCACGCCTCATTTAGCTTCTGTCCCCCCCTGTCCCTGAGCTCAGAAAATTCAACTCTTTATATACAAAAAACCCCATAATGAAACAACTGGGTTTATTCATTCATTTTTTAGATTTATATTCTGCCCTTCTTCATAAGATCTGAGAGCAGTTCACAGAATAAAATACAGGATAAAAACAAGTAATAACTAAAATTAAACAGCAACTGCTTCCCACAGACACATTTAAAAGGCTGTAGAGTATTAGTGAGTCAAAGGCCTGGTTGAAGAGGAATGCTTTTGCCTGGTGCCTAAAGATATATAATGAAGGTGCCAGGTGAACTTCCCTGCGGAGAGCATTCCACAGACGGGGAGCCACTGCAGAGAAGGGCCTCAGAGGTGTGGGATGTGATACATAAGAAGCAGTCAAGTACAACATCCTTGGTTTTCCTAGAGTGGACATGCTGGGGAATGTTTGGTCCAGCCAGTCGAAAACTTCCTGTTTCCTCCTGGCTGGAACATCCTTCCTTTGCATGTGACTGAATGTGGGCATGATCTTATCTGTCCAGGTAACAAAAGGACAAGACACACAGCACGTTCACTCTCTTTTTGACTTCCTCTGTCGGAGCAGCTTTTTAGCTAGAAATGGCTTCCAGCCAACAGAGGACACTGGGATTATCCCCAAATAGGATAGGGCCACATGTATATATCTGTAACTAAGTCTGCCTTCAGGGATCCCACTGTGAACTGATGTGAGTAAACTTCTTTTATATACCTTAAACAAGACTGTGGCGTGTTTATTCTTTTAAGGGGGATATAAGGGGACTTACCAGGAACCTAATAGTGAGAGGCTTACACAAGCCTGCAACCAGCTATCCACTGTGCGTTTGAAAGGGGAAGTTAGGAAGGATTTTAATAAACAACATATCCTCTCCTGCCTCCCTGAACATTCCCACAACACAGAGCCTGGGGTGGTTTATATGGGGAGAGACAGTCCTTGAGTTATTGAAGGATTTGCCCAGATGTAGATTACAGGTTTCATGGTGTTGTTCAGTAGTTTTCTTGGCCAGGTATGGTGTGCGTAGGTTGCTCTGGTCATTTCTGTGAGATCACTGGAAGAGCCTTCAGGTGAAAGGCCTCTCTAATCCAGCACTCTGCTTTCATAGTGGCCTGCTAGGTATCTATGGGACACCCACAAGCAACACCTGAGTGCAACCGCACATCTCCCCCTTGTGATTCCCTGTCAATAGAATGTTTAGATTGGTTAGGAACTGGGGATCGTTTGGCGCCAACAGAGACGAGCTTCACCTGAAGTAATAAGATTGCGCTGGCTTTTAACACAGAAAAAGGTTGTCAAGTGGCTTTTAAGATGGGTTCTGAGGAAAGCCTTACAGGGGAGCAGCTAGTTCAGGATGACTCATCCCTTAGAGATGCCGGAATAAATGCCTCAGGTCAGCTAGGGTAGAACTTGAGGATGAGCAGGTAGAAACAAACGGTAGCAGATAAAGGAAGGAAATCACACAGAGGGAAGACATTAGGAGAGGGATGAAAGGGATGCAACCTGCAGTTTATCCACCACAAGCTACAATTCCCAGCGCCCTTAACAAACTGCAGTTCCCAAGATTCTTTTGGGGGAAGTCACAGTGCTTTAGATGTGCACACAGCCCTGACATGGATCAAACAGTCCTTCAACCAGAGGATACCATCCAAAAGAAGACTGTGTTCTGATAGCCCTTCAAACAGAGGACTGTTCTCTGTAAAGTAGGATTCACGGCCACCCTGTAGTTTGGGATGAGGGGCACTGGAGTCCAACACATCTGGAAAGCCACAGGTTTCTCATCCCTGGTCCCCATCCTTCCATGATTTGGACACACACACACACACACACAATGTCATGAGGGCAGTCAAAATCCAAGGTGTCTTTTGTTCGTAGAGAAAACAAAACAAGAACCCCCTATGTCCTATTTGGAGAGAGAATGAAGGCAGGATCTTAGACAAATGCCTGAGCTCTTTGGGTGCATTCGCTGCTGCGATACTTTCCCGAATTTGGAATTGCAAGCAAATGATGTGTCTTTGAAAGCCCGTGGGAAGGGCGAAATAGGCCAGGATGTAAGAAGACATGCCCCCTGCGGTTCTCTTTCTCCTTGGCTCCAAAGGGTGGCGAGTGAGAGTCTACCGAAGCTGTGATTCAGGTGGCCTTAACCAACCAAGGCTTTGCTAAACGATGACATAACAGTGGCATGTTCATCTCTCCTGCAGTCCTCAGGATAATGGCCAGGACTGTCACAACGCATGTTCTAAAAATACTGGATCTGATCTCCCAGCTCCTTTGAGGAGACAGAAAAATTCCACTGCGGGAAGCAAGAGAAGAGAGTTGGATATCATCAAAAGAGGTTGGCTGAACGTTGCCTGTGTACTCTGGCTCCCCACGTCGCTGGCAGATCATTTGCTGATTTTCGGATGCAAATCAAAAGGCAGGACGAACTAATTTGTCCTTCCTGAAGGTGGGTGTAGATGAAAGAAACAAAACAAAACAAAAGGCTCCCAGATTCTGCTGCCTCCTCTTTTATGCAAACTTTGATCTCCTATCTGCCTTCTGGTGCCCAAAGGCACAATCTACCAAGTGCTATTCCTCTACCACTTAACTTCCATTTGCTTCAACGCAGCTGGAAAGTCTGCAACCTGAAAATTGTACCCAAAGAGTTTCCTTCCCTGGTTGGAACACACACAAACACACATGTGTGCTTTTATAACCATCACCTGCTTTTCCTCCACAGAGCTCAGGGTGAAATAATAATAATAATAATAATAATAATAATAATAATTATTATTATTATTATTATTATTATTATTATTATTATTATTATTTATGTATACGCTGCCCATCTGGCTGGGTTTCCCCAGCCACTCTGGGCAGCTCCCAACAGAATATTAAAAAGACGATAAAAGATCAAACCTCCCTGAACAGGGCTGCCTTCAGATGTCTTCTAAAAGTCAGATAGTCGTTTATTTCCTTGACATTTGATGGGAGGGTGTTGCCATTACCTAGAAGGCCCTCTGCCTGGTTCCCTGTAACGTCCCTGTAACCTCCCTTCTCTCAGGGAGGGAACCGCCAGAAGGCCCTTGGAGCTGGACCTCAATGTCCGGGCTGGATGATGGGGGTGGAGATGCTCCTTCAGGTATACTCGGCTGAGGCCATTTAGGGCTTTAAAGGTCAGCACCAACACTTTGAATTGTGCTTGGAAATGTACTGGGAGCCAATGCATGGTTGAGTGAGGACTTGAACCCTGGCCTCCCAGGTCCCAGTCCACTTCACATCAGCATACAACCGGAAACAGTTCCTTGTTTTCCAGCATGTACGGCTTAGTGGTTAAGGGAACCAGGAAGTCCCTGGATCAAATTTCTTCTCTGCTATTGACTCAATGGAAGTCCTTTGGCAGGTAAGGAACTTCTCAGTCTTGTCCTTATCCCATCCATTAACACAGCTAGGGATGGGGGAAGAGATTTGGCTTGGTTTGCATTTTAACCTGAATTTACCTAAATCTGCACTCCTTGAGACAATATGCAAACCAAAACACAGCTGTCATTCAACATATAGTATTCTGTGCATTTTGGGACAGTTTTCTACCCCCACAAAAAACCACCACCACCACATCCCTGTGTGTATTAGAGGAAAGTGTGTACATGAAAGCACATATTAGTGAAAACAGCATACAAATTTGCCTTGCGTTAGGACAGTCTCAGGACCCACTTTTAACCCAAAACATGCATTTGGGGACCCATTTCTTAATGTGGGTACTGTTTGTGCTGTGAATGAATTCAGCCTGGAGGGAATGAGAAAGACCAAAAGTGTCAGATCCATCCAACCTCACCAGCAGTATCATCCATATTCCTTCACCCAAACTTTCAAGTGAGGAAAACTAGTCAATAGTATCAAGAAGCTTTCCTTCCTACAGCAAATGATAAAGGTAAAGGTAAAGGGACCCCTGACTATTAGGTCCAGTCGTGGCCAACTCTGGGGTTGCGGCGCTCATCTCACTTCACTGGCTGAGGAAGCCAGCGTACAGCTTCCAGGCCATGTGGCCAGCATGACTAAGCCGCTTCTGGCGAACCAGAGCAGTGCACGGAAACACTGTTTACCTTCCCGCAGGAGTGGTACCTATTTATCTACTTGCACTTTAACATGCTTTCGAACTGCTAGGTTGGCAGGAGCAGGGACCAAGCAACGGGAGCTCACCCCATTGCAGGGATTTGAACTGCCGACCTTCTGATTGGCAAGCCTGAGACTCTGTGGTTTAACCCACAGCACCACCCGTGTTCCACAACGAATGATAGCTTTCAAAAAAGCATCCATGCTGAAGTTTTGGGATGCAAATGTGTTTACATTGAGCCCGTTCATTATCAATTGACTAATCAGTTTAAAAGTTAATGATTGTGCGATGGCCAGGGCGGCAGCTGGCTTTGGCCCAGCCAGATGTAAATACTGGATGCAAAGGACTAAATTTCCCTCTCCCCTCTGAACCATGGTAGTAGAATAATAATATTGTAGAGTTGGAAGGAATCTCAAGGGTTATCTAGTCCAATCCCCTGCAATGGTCCTGATTAGATTTGCCACCCATGGCTGCTATTTATTTATTTACTTTAACAGTGAGAGAACAGATTGCAATTCCAGTTTTGCCCTGTGTGCAGCTTTCCCCGGATCGAGATTCAGCAGTAAGGAAAGCTTTACCTGACCAACGTCTGCCTGTGAGATAGTCAGCAATAGCACAGGAGTCCGTCCATGGAAGAGAGAGAGAGAAAAAAGGAGATGTCAATCCTAATCAGAAAAGGGAGGGGAAATGGAATGGAAAGTTCCACAACAGAACTAGTTTGCCATCTCTGAAAAATCACAGCAGCATTTAACATTCTTCAGCGACGGCAGATGTCAAGGTATTCTCTGAGAACAGGCGTGCTTTTGAAACATGCCTTTGAAAGCAGACTTTTGCGTCGGAACAATTTCTCCGCGTCCTCTAAACCCTGCAGAAACCATTGCAGACGGAAATAGCTGCAGATGTGCTTTTGCAAATGGCAGCTGGCTGCCTCTCCCCCCCTAACCCTCTCTCACTGTCCTAGGTACAATATCAATTATGGTCATTGTTGATATTTTATTGGAAGGATTTCATTTATATATTTTTTAAAAAGAATGATAAAAAGGGGGGGGGACCGTGAATTAAAAGAAAAACACTCAATTACATTTCCATACATCTATACAAATGTTGGGACGCGGGTGGTGCTGTGGGTTAAACCACAGAGCCTAGGACTTGCCGATCAGAAGGTTGGCGGTTCGAATCCCCACGACGGGGTGAGCTCCCGTTGCTCGCTCCCTGCTCCTGCCAACCTAGCAGTTCGAAAGCACATCAAAGTGCAAGTAGATAAATAGGTACCATTCCAGTGGGAAGGTAAACAGCGTTTCCGTGTGCTGCTCTGGTTTGCCAGTCATGCTGTCCACCGTCTCCCTCGGCCAATAAAGCAAGATGAGCGCCGCAACCCCAGAGTCGGCCACAACTGGACCTAATGGTCAGGGGTCCCTTTACCTTTATACAAATGTTACAAATAAATACCTTTATCAATAACCTAATATATTCTCTTTAAAGTCACTCCAAATATAATTGTACTTATCCAAAGAAAATCTGCATCTATAAGCAGTAAGTTCCTATGTTGCTAATATTATCATGTTGCCAAGCCATGGATTAAGGGAAATCATATCTATGTTCTTCCAATTCATCAGTTTCAGCTTCTTAGCCACCATTAGGGCACGTAGAATCTATTTTTGCTGTCCCATTAAATTAGATCTGCCAACGCACAGCTAAAAAAACGTGTTGACACTTCTTTCAGGGGTGCCAACACCTTCAGTAGCTAAGGGTGGATAAGAGGCTCGTCTTCAGAATACATTTCCCCATATTTTTCTAAAATTTCCCAGGCAGCTAAACTACCTAGCAAGCTTAAGTCTCTTATTACAAACAAACAAAGCTCTTGGAGGAGAGTTTTGCTTTTCGGTTTAAGAGGCACAACAGGTTTTGGGCATCCAACTCTTTCCCCTGGGCAGGTAAGTGTAAATCTGCAATAAAATGCAAGGGGTGAGGGAAAGAACCCTCCTCTTCATATTCCAGAGAAGATCTTAATCTGCCCCGTATGAAGCAGAGAGGCAAAGTAACTGAAGTTTTCTTGATTGGATAGGAAGGAGGCTAATTGCTGCAGAGTCTTTTTGTGTGTGAATCACTGGCTCTGCAGATTTCTGGAATGAGTATCCTAATGATACAGTGGTACCTTGGTTCTCAAAATCAATCCGTTCCTGAAGTCTGTTGCAAAACCAAAGCGTTCCAAAACAAAGGCATGCTTTCCTATAGAAAGTAATGTAAAATGGATAGATCCATTCCAGACTTTTAAAAACAACAACAACAATTTATTATTTATACCCCTCCCATCTGGCTGGGTTTCCCCTGCCACTCTGGGCAGCTCCCAACAGAATATTAAAATACAATAGTCTATTAAACATTAAGTAAAGGTAAAGGGACCCCTGACCATTAGGTCCAGTCGTGGCCGACTCTGGGGTTGCGGCGCTCATCTCGCTTTATTGGCCGAGGGAGCTGGCCAGCATGACTAAGCCACTTCTGGCGAACCAGAGCAGCGCACGGAAACACTGTTCACCTTCCCGCCGGAGCGGTACCTATTTATCTACTTGCATTTTGACGTGCTTTCGAACTGCTAGGTTGGCAGGAGCAGGGACCGAGCAACGGGAGCTCGCCCCGTCGTGGGGATTCGAACTGCCAACCTTCTGATCGGCAAGTCCTAGGCTCTGTGGTTCAACCCACAGCGCCACCCACGTCCCTTATTAAACATTAAATGCTTCCCTAAACAGGACTGCCTTCAGATGTCTTCTAAAAGTCTGCTAGTTGTTTTTCTCTTTGACATCTGGTGGGAGGGCATTCCACAGGGCAGGTGCCACTACCGAGAAGGCCCTCTCCCTGGTTCCCTGTAACTTGGCTTCTCGCAGTGAGGGAACCGCCAGAAGGCCCTCAGCACTAGACCTCAGTGTCTGGGCAGAACGAATGAGGTGGAGACGCTCCTTCAGGTATACTGAAGGGCTTTTAGGGCTTTAAAGGTCAACACCAACACTTTGAATTGTGCTCGGAAATTTACTGGGAGCCAGTGTAGGTCTTTCAAGATCAGTGTTATGTGGTCTTGGCAGCTGCTCCCAGTCACCAGTCTAGCCAATCTACAATTCTGGATTAGTTGTAGTTTCCGGGTCACCTTCAAACCCCCAAAACAGCAATTTAACAGGAATTTTACAACCTAACAAGACCATTGATCCATAAAATGAAATCAATAATCAATGTACTGAACTATAATATAAATAAGACAGTACTGTAGATGATAAAAATTAAAATTATTATTATTTTCTTACATGCACTGATGATAGTCCTTGTTTGGATGGGGGGCTTTTATCCATTTCTGCAGTCACATAATCAATCAGTAGCTGAACTGGGTTCCACACATTCACAAAAACAAGTCACAAAAACGAAGTCACAAGCCACAGTCACAAGTCAGTTCCATAAAATGAAGAACAAGTCACAGTAAAAGAACAGCCACACGAAACACACACACACACACACACACACACACACACACACACATAGCAAAAACGAAAGCTCCAAATATCACCTCTGTGTTGCGTGGGTGCTCAGGACACAACAGCCGACAGACTCAACATGAAGCCTCTGTTTAGCAGCGGGGGACTCAATTTATGAACCGACAGAAAGCGGAACATGTTCAGCTTCCAAGGCAAAGTTCACAAACCGGAACACCTACTTCCAGGTTTGCGGCATTCTATTTCCAAGTTGTTCAAAAACTAAGCTGTTCTAAAACCAGGGTACCACTGTACTCTCTTGACAACTTACCTTTTTTGCAGCTTTCGAACCTTCGGAGAAGGAGAGAGGACTTTGTATCTTCTTAATTTTTGTAATGTAGTATGTTGAGGAGCACCAGCCCAGAGGTACAGTGGTACCTCAGGTTAAGTACTTAATTCATTCCGGAGGTCCGTTCTTAACCTGAAACTGTTCTTAACCTGAAGCACCACTTTAGCTAATGGGGCCTCCTGCTGCCACTGCACCGCCGGAGCACGATTTCTGTTCTCATCCTGAATCAAAGTTCTTAACCCAAGGTACTATTTCTGGGTTAGTGGAGTCTGTAACCTGAAGCATCTGTAACCTGAAGCATCTGTAACCCGAGGTACCACTGTATCTGATTTAGAGTTCGTACTGTAGGCATTTTGTCGGGGACGCCACAAGATGGCAGTCAAGGAAAACCTAAAGCGCACACAAATAGGGCATTCGAGGATATAGAGCTTCCCAGCTGTGATTAAGAAGCTGAAAATAGTGATGTGTGAGAATCTGGCACACTTCCAAAAAGCCACCTGGCGAGAAAGGAATCCATATATATATAAAAGGGCATTCTCAAGCTGTCATGAGTTTATGGGCAGCTTGATATAATTGAACGTATGATGTTGCTTCATCCAGAGTTAGTCCTTGGCTCTGGATTAGCTCTGCAAGGTATCAGGCAGAGACCTTCAAAATGAAGATGCTGGATCATAGAACTGTAGAGTTGGAAGGGACCCCGAGGGTCATCTAGTCCAACCCCACACAATGCAGGAATCTCAGCTAAAGCATTCATGAAAAGATGGCTATCCAACCTCCGGAAAAACCTCCAAGGAAGGAGAGACCACAACAGCGGCATGCGGTCCATGGACTAGTGGGCCTAGCCTAGTCCCCTTAATGTTGCCAGCAGGAATTTTCTGTGCACCTGCTTAGTCAGTGTCTCCAGGCTCCTTGTATGTGTGTGCATGTCTGTCTGTCTGTCTGTCTGTTTTTTTTTTAAATAAATATTTATTGAAATTTTCAAAAAATAAAGAAAAAACAAAAAAAACAACAATTAAAAACACATAAAATTTACATTTCTGTCTGATTACCTCCGTAAAGGCTGCAAAACTCCACAAGTCACATGAGTAGATAGCAGCTGCTTGACGCACAACTGTAGTCCCTTCTCCACTTTTATTTTTAAGGAAGAGCTGTCAGAAAGCCTGAAGAGCCTATGCGGTGGGGGACAAGATCTCTGCAACCTTAATATCCTCCCTCCCGCCTCTCCTTCAGCCACTGTGTGTGTTTTGAAAGTGTTACGGAAATTACAGGGGGGGGCACATCTTTAAAGTTGTTAAATGTTACAAATATTATGCATAAATTTATCCTTTCGACTTGACAGCTCAGGGAAGTTAGGTAAAGGTAAAGGTACCCCTGCCCGTACGGGCCAGTCTTGACAGACTCTGGGGTTGTGCGCCCATCTCACTTAAGAGGCCAGGGGCCAGCGCTGTCCGGAGACACTTCCAGGTCACGTGGCCAGCGTGACAAAGCTGCATCTGGCGAACCAGCGCAGCACACGGAAACGCCGTTTACCTTCCCGCCAGTAAGCGGTCCCTATTTATCTACTTGCACCCGGGGGTGCTTTTGAACTGCTAGGTTGGCAGGCGCTGGGACCGAGCAACGGGAGCGCACCCCGCCGCGGGGATTCGAACCGCCGACCTTTCGATCGGCAAGCCCTAGGCGCTGAGGCTTTTACCCACAGCGCCACCCGCGTCCCATTCAGGGAAGTTACCTAGCTTTAAAAATCGTATAAAATCAACTCCTTTGCCAGTTTCCTTCATCCCACCGCCAATTTGCTTCATTGGCCAAGGACTTGGAAACCACTCAGTCCCTGCCATAATCCCTCAAGTGGGAGGTCACATACTCACAGGAAGGTACTCATAGGTGTCAATCGCTGGGCAAAGGCACTCCTCCGGACTTGCCCAGGTGGCAGACTATGCAAACCAAAGTTCTATTCTCGCTTTGTAGTACTGTAGGTGCTTAGAATGTACTTCCCAATACGTATCCTGTATCCGCCTGTTACCCCAACACATTCCTCCTGTGTTAATCATGTATAACCCTCCCCTTTTCTGATGTAGCAATGATGTAGCAATGCTGTAGTGATGATGCTTAATGAACTGTATGCTGGGATAAGATAGAAACTTTTAAAAGTCCTTGTCACCCCATCCTTGGGGTTCAAAATTCCTCTTTGAACCTGTTGCGCAATAAACTTTGGTCTACAGCTATTTGCTCCGGTTGGTGGCTGGACTCCTTCCTTTATTCCACAGGGACCTGCAGGCTCTGCCCGACGAGCTGGGTGACTGAGCAGCCTCGCACCTAGATTTTTCCGTAACAAAAGCATGGTGCTTTAATAAGATAAACCCTCAGCCAGAACCTGAAGGATCGGCAGCAACATGCAACAGCCCACAACAACATGACCAGGGCCGGATTTAGGTTTAATGAGGCCCTAAGCTACTGAAGGTAATGGGGCCCTTTATATGTCCATCTGTCCTTTGGCAACAACAAATTGTTGCTGTTTTTTTTGTGTTGAATAGATGCTATATGGTAATTTATGGACGTAATAGGTATCTAAAACTGTTGCTGTATGTAGGTTTTATTTTATTTTATTATCTTATATTTTGAAAATATACATCCAGGGTTTTTATTGCCTTTAAATTTTTTTGGGGGGCCCCAAAAATGTGGGGCCCTAAACTATAGCTTGTTTAGCTTATACGTAAATCCAGCACTGAACACAATCATAGAAAGGGAGATGATGAAGAAAGGTGTGTGTGTTAAAAATTGTTTTTTAATTGCGGGGAGGGGTGTGTGTCCAGCCTTCTGCCTGGGCTTGTCTTTTTTTTTAAAAAAAGCAAAGCCAAACTTTTCTTCTTTTTGCAACCTGCTAAAGGTACCCCTGCCCGTACGGGCCAGTCTTGACAGACTCTAGGGTTGTGCGCCCATCTCACTCAAGAGGCCGGGGGCCAGCGCTGTCCGGAGACACTTCCGGGTCACGTGGCCAGCGTGACATCGCTGCTCTGGCGAGCCAGAGCCGCACACGGAAACGCCGTTTACCTTCCCGCTAGTAAGCGGTCCCTATTTATCTACTTGCACCCGGGAGTGCTTTCGAACTGCTAGGTTGGCAGGCGCTGGGACCGAACAACGGGAGCGCACCCTGCCGCAGGGATTCGAACCGCCGACCTTTCGATTGGCAAGCCCTAGGCGCTGAGGCTTTTACCCACAGCGCCACCCGCGTCCTTTGCAACCTGCTAGGAACTGGCAAATTGACTGACTGGGGAATAGACTTCCTTGGGAGGGTGTGAAATCTCCTTCATTGAAGGTTTTTTTTAAAAAAAATATATTTTTTAATTAATTTTCTTTTCTCATCACAAATATTCAGTATCATCATTTAACATCCATTTTCTAGTTTTCCTCCTCCCTGTTGACTTCCCCCAACTTCCATTTCTGGTTTGTTACACCAAATGTTACATTCTGCCATTTATACATAATGTTCTGTTATCACTGTTCTATTTCTTGTTCTCTGTAAATAAAGTTGTAAATGTTTATTTAAATCCTGCCATCGACTCCATGTTTTTTTGTTTTGTTTCTGCAAATAAGTTGTAAAAGGTTCCCATTTTTTTTTCAAAACACTATTGTCCTTTTCACGCAGTTTGTCCGTTAACTTTGCCAACTCTGCATAGTTCATCAATTTTTCTTGCCATTGTTCTACTTCATTGAAGGTTTTTAGTTTCTTGCCTTGCAGGTGTTTAGACTAGATGACTCTTGGGGTCCCCAAAACTACATTCAGTGGTACCTCGGGTTAAGTACGTAATTTGTTCCGGAGGTCAGTTCTTTTTTTTTAAAAAGATATTTATTAAAGTTTTTAAAGTATAACAAAAAAGATGAAAAATAAAAAGAAACATACAAAATAAAAACAGTTAAAAACACATTAATTTTCATAACATATCTTCCTTACGCTTATTTCCCCAGACCTCCTGATACCTCCCTTTTTTGTATTCCAGTTCAGTTTGTTAGTTCAGCAAATCCTTACCATTAAACTTTAACCCATTTGTAAACCCCCCCCCCCATATCTCTTAAAGCATTACAGCTGGAAACCACTTATTTTCTATCCAACCTCCTTCTAACATTCATTAATTTTACAATATTTCTGTAAATAGTCTTTAAATTTCTTCCAATCTTCTTTCACCGACTCTTCTCCCTGGTCTCGGATTCCGCCAGTCATTTCCGCCAATTCCATGTAGTCAATCACCTTCATCTGCCATTCTTCCAGAGTGGGTAAATCTTGTGTCTTCCAATATTTTGCAATGAGTATTCTTGCTGCTGTTGTAGCATACATGAAAAAAGTTCTATCCTTCTTTGGCACCAATTGGCCGACTATGCCCAGAAGAAAGGCCTCTGGTTTCTTCAGAAAGGTATATTTAAATACCTTTTTCAATTCATTATATATCATTTCCGAGAAAGCCTTAATCCTAGGGCACGTCCACCAAAGGTGAAAGAATGTACCTTCAGTTTCCTTGCATTTCCAACATTTATTGTCGGGCACATGATAGATTTTTGCAAGCTTGACTGGGGTCATGTACCACCTGTATATCATTTTCATAATATTCTCTCTTAAGGCATTACATGCTGTAAACTTCATACCTGTGGTCCATAACTGTTCCCAGTCAGCAAACATAATATTATGTCCAACATCTTGTGCCCATTTAATCATAACAGATTTCACCGTTTCATCCTGAGTATTCCATTTCAACAGCAATACATTCTTAACAGATTCTTAGTTTTAGGTTCTAACAGTTCTGTTTCTAATTTTGACTTTTCCACCTGGAAGCCAATTTTCTTATCCAAATTGTATATCTCCATTATCTCATAGTAATGAAGCCATAGTAATGAAGCACTTTGTTTTTTAATTTCTCAAAACTCTGCAGTTTCAGTCTATCTCCCTCTTGTTCCAAAATTTCCCAATATTTCGGCCATTTGGCCTCCATATTGAGCTTTTTCTGGGCTTTTGCTTCCATTGGCGACAGCCACCTTGGGGTTTTGTTTTCCAATAGATCCTTATATCTTATCCAAACGTTAAACAATGCTTTCCTGACAATATGGTTTTTAAATGCTTTATGCGCTTTGACCTTATCATACCACAAATATGCATGCCATCCAAATACATTGTTAAAAGCTTCTAAATCCAAAATGTCTGTGTTTTCAAGAAGTAGCCATTCTTTCAACCAGCAAAAAGCTGCTGATTCATAGTAAAGTTTAAGGTCTGGCAGGGCAAATCCACTCCTTTCCTTTGCATCTGTTAGTATCTTAAATTTTATTCTGGGCTTCTTGCCCTGCCAGACAAATCTAGAAATATCTCTCTGCCACTTCTTAAAACAGTCCATCTTGTCCACAATTTGCAATGTCTGAAATAAAAACAACATTCTCGGCAATACATTCATTTTTATCACAGCAATGCGGCCCAACAGTGAAAGCTTCAAATTTGACCAGATTTCAAAATCTCTTTTCACTTCCGTCCAACATTTTTCATAATTATCTTTAAATAAGTTCCCATTTTTGGCTGTCATATTAATCACCAAGTATTTCACTTTCTTCACCACCTATCTCTTTTAATCAGTTTTAAATTTTCCTCTAAAACCTTGGTTTTTAACTTGTTCAATTTAAAACCTGCCACTTGACCAAATTCTTGAATTAATTCTAAAACCCTTTTGGTACTAGATTCTGGCTCCTGTAACGTCAATACTAAATCATCTGCGAATGCTCTCAGTTTGTATTGTTTGGCTCCGACCTGTATACCTTTAACCAACCGGTCCCTTCTAATCATGTTTAACAGGACCTCCAGGACCGATATAAAAAGCAGTGGGGAGATTGGGCACCCCTGTCATGTCCCTTTTTCTATCTTAAATTCAGTTCTTAACCTGAAACTGTTCTTAACCTGAAGCTAATGGGGCCTCCTGCTGCTGCCGCGCCGCCGGAGCACGATTTCTGTTCTCATCCTGAAGCAAAGTTCTTAACCTGAGGTACTATTTCTGGGTTAACGGAGTCTGTAACCTGAAGCGTATTTAACCTGAAGCGCCTGTAACCCGAGGTACCACTGTACAGCCCTAACTTTTCCCCTATGAAAAATTTCACGGCATTCCACTGGTCCACAGTCTCCTGAGGGAGCCCGTTCCACTGTCAAACAGCTCAGAAAGTTCTTCCTGATGTTTAGTCAGAATTTACTTTCTTCTAACTTGAAGCCACTGGTTTGAGTTCTACCCTCTGGAGCAGGAGACAACAAGCTTGCTCCATCTTTCATGTGACAGTCCTTGAGATATTAGGAGATGAACTCCTTTTACCGGTCCACAATAGAAAGTGTCCTTTCATATTGTATCACAGTGTGGTATGCTGGCTTGACAGCCACGGACAGAAAGCCTCTACAGAGGGTAGTGAATACAGCACATGATATCATGGGCTGTCCCTTGAGTCCGCTCAATGACATCACAAGGGATCATTGCCTTAGGAGAACAAGATAAATTATCAGGGATGACTCACACCCCGGCCATTACCTCTTTAATCTTCTACCCTTGGGCAGGAAATATAGAAGTATAATCAGCCGTACCAAAAGGCTAAAAAATAGCTTCTATCCATGGGCTGTTAGGCTGTTGAATGGAAAATAGCATAGCGAAATTGACTTGCAAGGTGGTGTGTTGTTTGATAAGAGATTAAGTGTTTGGGTGCAGGGGGGAGGGAGGCTTGTTTAATTTCATTGTACACAGGTTGTACAATGACAATAAAGGTATTATTATTATTAATATTATGAGATGGCTACGATCATCTTGGTTGCCCTCCTCTGCACATGTTCCAGCTTGTCAACATCCTTCTTAAATCGTGGTGCCCAGAATTGGACACAGGACTCCAGGTGTGGTCTGACCAAGGCAGAATAGAGTAGGACTATTACTTTTCTTGATCTGGACTTCTGTTGATGCAGCCGAGAATAGCTTTAGCTTTTTTTGCTGCTGCACCACACCGTTGGCTCATGCTACTCTTGTGGCCCACCAAGACTACTAGATTCCTTTTCACATGTACTGCTAGTAAGCCTTTGACTAATCAGGGCTTGTAGCCTTAGTGAGAACACAAAGCTCTGAGCAATTGATAATTTCCCATCAGCTGCACACCAAAGTGGGTGGGGGGGGGGAAGAACCCCACACAATTTAGTGTTCCTTGAGCAAGTCAAGTAGGCAGAAAAGGGAAAAGAAGGAAACAAATGCATAAACTGTTGCAACACACTTATAGTGAAGTGTTGCTGCAGTTCTCCTTCTACAAAGGCTTTGACAAGTAGGCCTTTAATGGTGAAGTGGGAGTTCTGTTGTCTAGGCAAACAGGCACTAAGTGCCGCTCTCAGTTATTCAAGGCTTGTGAGATAATGAAGGAATCAATCAGATCTATATAACGGTGACACAACATAGATAAATAGCCTTGAAACTGTGGGGGCTCTTTTTCATCTTCTGGGAAGAAAATAGACTCTTGAAGACAGGAAACTCTCTTTACCACACAACTGACAGGTGGAAATAATTAAGTGCATATTATCCAAACAAAGCAGCATGCATGCATGAAAATAGGTAAACCCAGTGCTCCCCCCTGAAAAAAAGGTTTAGGGGTACTCTCCATAGCGGTCAACTTTCAGATTTGAAAATAAGGGATCAGCAGCCTCGAAAATAAGGGATCAGCAGCCTCTCCTGTCCCGGGGACAGTCTACGGGATATCTACCAATCCAGGATAGCAGCGGGAAGCAGCAGAAAACGGCACTGGAATAAGGGAATTTCCCACCAAAAAAGGGAAGGTTGACAGCTATGGTACTCTCATTTTCCTGCTCATATTGAAATACTGGACCACCGCCTTGCCGACGTGGGGATCCAGGGCACAGTCCTTCAATGGCTGCGCTCGTTTCTCTCTGGTCGGGGACAGAGGGTGGCGCTTGGGGGGGAATTGTCATCGCGCCACTCCTTCGTGTGTGGAGTGCCTCAGGGTGCGATACTCTCCCCGATGCTTTTCAACATCTTTATGCGCCCCCTCGCCCAGCTTGTCCGGAGTTTTGGGCTGGGTTGCCATCAGTATGCCGATGACACCCAACTCTATCTGTTGATGGATGGCCATTCTGACTCGGCCCCAGACACACTGACCAGATGTCTGGAAGCTGTGGCTGGATGGTTACGTGGGAGCCGGTTGAAGTTAAATCCTTCGAAGACAGATGTCCTCTGGCTGGGACGGGACGATATGGGATTGAGGGGGCAACTCCCATCTCTTGCGGGGGTGCAATTAATGCCAGCACCATCCGTTAAGAGTTTGGGTGTAATCTTCGATACCTCCCTCTCTATGGAGGCGCAGATTACAGCTATAACAAAGGCGGCATTTTTTCATCTCCGCCAAGCTAAGCAGTTGGCCCCTTATCTCTCTCGCCCTGACCTAGCCACTGTGATCCACGCGACGGTCACCTCCAGACTGGATTATTGTAACTCGCTCTACGTGGGGCTGCCCTTGAGACTGACCCAGAAACTCCAGCGGGTGCAGAATGCCGCGGCGAGACTCCTTATGGGGTCTTCGCTGCGAGACCACATTCATCCGGTATTATACCAGCTGCACTGGCTCCCGGTGGAGTACAGGATCAGGTTTAAGGTGCTGGTTTTAACCTTTAAAGCCCTATACGGCCTAGGACCCTCGTACCTACGGGACCGCCTCTCCTGGTATGCCCCACAGAGAAACCTACGGTCTGCAAATAAAAACATCCTGAAGGTCCCAGGCCTCAGAGAGGTTAGGCTGGCCTCAACTAGAGCCAGGGCCTTCTCGGCTGCGGCTCCAATCTGGTGGAACGCTCTGTCACAAGAGACTAGGGCCCTGCGGGACCTGACATCTTTCCGCAGGGCCTGCAAGACAGAGTTGTTCCACCAGGCCTTTGGTCAGGGCGCAGCCTGACTCCCTCCTCTGGCAACCTGCACAGAATTTTGCTTAATGGTTGCTATCAACTTGATTTTAATTAATTTATATAATGAAATATTTTTAGAATGTTGGATTATTTGATTGTTTGATTATTTGATTGTTGTTAGCCGCCCTGAGCCCGGCTTCGGCTGGGGAGGGCGGGATATAAATAAATTTTATTCTTATTCTTATTCTTATTCTTATTCTTATTCTTATTCTTATTACTGCCCCTCAATGAGGCCAAACTTAGATTCACAAAATGTTTAGGGGAATGCTTACCCCTGCGTGTGTCCCCCGAAAAAAGCACTGGGTAAGCCTGCAGTCTGAAAGAGTCCATGTCCAGCAGTATACTATCATGTTGTTGTTGTTTAGTTGTGTCCGACTCTTCATGACCCCATGGACCAGAGCACGCCAGGTACTCCTGTCTTCCACTGCCCCCCGCAGCTTGGTCAAACTATCATACCCTCCAACATTTCTCTGATGAAAATAGGGATGTCCCATTCCATAATGATAATTTTACTATTTATGCCCCACACAACTTATTGTGTTGCCTCAGCCACTCTGGGCAGCTTCCAACGTATATAAAAACAATGAAACATTAAACAAACCTCCCTATACAAGATTACCTTCAGACGGCTTGTGGGTCGGATATCTCCATACCCTCCAACATTTCTCCATACAGGGAATATGTTCTGGAAGAAGAACAAACAAACTGTTTTGCATTCTAAAAATACATGGTCTTCAGGGGGACAGGTGAAGTCAAAGGATTCAGGGGATGTGAAGTCCCCTCTCTCCTAAACGCAACCTGTCAGCTGACAGTGAAGGTGAGAGAAGGGGGAGAGAGATGCGTTAGTTTGGCAGCAGGAAAAGAGGACTCTACATTTTCACTGTTTGATGGTGAAAGATGAGAGGCCAGAAGCAGTCTCTGGGGCTCACTTGTTGATGCAAAAGTTATTATGGCTGTCACTCTGAAGCTCTGGCTTCCGAATGTGAAAAGTGTTTGGTGTTTGAATTTCTGGTTCCCTGTGCAAACATTTCACAGCTCTGTTGCTAAGGGGGAAAGTTAACTTTCGGGAACTTGAAATTACTGAATTTGGTGAGAGCTGTGCTATGAATGTTTTTTGGAAGCCCTGTCTTGTAGAGTCAGCAATGCTGACGATAAATATTATATGGTTATGTCATTATGTATTTTTCTATTTTACTTTTCTGGTAAATCTCTTAGGAGTGAGGTTTTGGTTCTGCAAAGCAATATACACTTCTCATTTGAGAGGAGACTGAGAGGAGATATGATAGCCACCTTTAAAGATCTCAGTGGCTGCCACATGGAAGATGGAGCAAGCTTGTTTTCTCCTGCTCTGGAAAGGAGGACTTAAACCAAGTTATAAGAAACGAGATTCCGGCTAAACACCAGGATAAACTTTCTGACAGTAAGAGCTGCTAGACAGTCAAACACTCTCCTTCCTTGGAGGTTTTTAAGCAAAGGTTGGATAGTTATCTGTCATGGATGTTTTAGCTGAGAGTCCTGAAATGCAGAGGGTTGGAATAGATGACCCTTTGGGATCTATGATGTTGGGAAACTGTGTACGTGCAGCTACTCACACAGAGTCAATTAAGGTTTGGCGGACAACCAGAAGGCAATCTGAAGGAGTAAGTCTGCCTGGTGATAACAGAGACTTGGAGACCGCTCCCTGATTGGTCAAGCTCTCTCAAAGGAGTGATAATTGGCCTACTAACTGTTAGTTCAGAAGTTCGTGAGTTCAGAGTTCAGTCTGTCAGTGTAAGAGTTGTGAGAGAGAAAGCTAGCAAAAGATCCGTGTTCTGTTCCTGTAAATAGTCCACTGTCTATAATAAACACCTAACTACCAGTTCCTGGTTCCTGCTTCGTCTATCCTGTCTGCAGCCAAGTTGCCAATTGATTCCATGGATTCTGCGTGTACTCTGCTAGGTCTGGCTAAGGTCCTGCAACTAGTCGGAAAGTTGCGAAACACCAATAGGTTTTGCCAATAGTAAGAGCTGCTAGACAGTCAAACACTCTCCTTACTTGGAGGTTTTTAAGCAAAGGTTGGATAGTCATCTGTCATGGATGCTTTAGCTGAGAGTCCTGCAATGCAGAGGGTTGGAATAGATGACCCTTTGGGATATATGATTCTAATATTCTAATTTACCTGCTTAATAATAATAGTGTTACAAGCCACCTCAATTTCTGCCGTGTGATAGCAAGATCCTAGGGATCTTGGCCCTTGACCAGGGTTTGTGTTTTTTTGAAGTGAGGCACTGCGGAGACTGCAGTGTCTTTAATAAATATGGTTTAGTCACACATATTTACACTGTGGTTTTATGGAGTCAGAGTTCACAGCATTTACACCTGAAGAGGGGCTCTTCCTTCCCAACAGCACAGTATTGAATTCAGAGGCATCCTAAGTGCCATCTCTATGTTTCTCTGTAACAGCATGCTTCTGTCAGCCAGCACTGCAGCTGCCCATCAAATCCTGCATGAAGTTCTGCCCCCTTCCTCTTCCTCCTTCCCAGCAGCCTTTGCAGAAAACAACTCTTCCCCTTCCGCTTGCAGCCTCCCCCCCACACCAGTCACCCTGCTAACCTCTGTTTCTCAAACCCATTGCAAAAGCATCTCCCCCCTGCCGCCCTGTTGCATACATCAGGCCAACGGTAGTCCTATCCCTAAAAGCTACTGGGCAGAGGGTCTTACACTTGGCCAAAGGCTTACCCTTATCAAACAACCAGGCCATTGTCAGCGAGCCTTTGCCAGGCTGGCCTCATGAGGAAGCTAGGTGGCCTCCAGTTTCCAGCCCTCACTAAATTCACGAGTTTATGTGTTTGCTCAAATTCTATCCCTTTGCTGAATGTAGAGATTATTGGGGGGGGGGTCTACCCCCACCAATCTCATAACATCAATAATAATAAATTGCAATTATATAGTACATTTTAAGCATTCAAAATACCTCACCTGCGTACCTAAATCAGCACTGTCAGACAGTCCTGCGTTATTCTTACCAAAGACTGCAATTGCCTAGTCAACGGGAAAGAGAGTCAATTGAAATTTGGACTAGGGAACTCTTTCTTTAAGATTCATACACTGATTGCTGGTTTGCACATGCACTTATATATAATTTGGTTTGATCGTTGCTCATGTAATGACTGGCATTCGGATGAACAGCGCTGAAAACCCCTGTCTCAGGGCTTAGATGTTCCACCTGCAGTGTGTTATCTAGGACAGGGCCATCTTAAGCCCCCCATTTCCCGGAGTTTTTTTAGGGAGGACGGCACTGCCGGCGGGGCGGAGGAGGCGGGCAGTGGCTGGAGGGCGGCTCCTCTGGCGGGGAAAAGGCAGAGGCTGGACGCTGTGCCTCCCAGCTCAGCTGGACGCTTCGTGCCATGGTGATCATGGCAGATGGAGGCTCCAGGTGTGGCACTGCTTCAGCATGGCATGACGGAGGCAGGCGAGGACAGCGATCTGATGCTGGGAGGCGCCACTTCCAGCCTCTGCCTTTTCCCTGGCGCCCTCCAGAACTTGGCACCCCGGCGCCCCGCGCCACTAGCCTCTATGAGTAAGACGCCCCTGATCTAGGATGGACAATTCACACACCCATGAGCCCTCAGTTGATATTGACTCCCTTCCTTTATTTACCACATCCCACTTTTCCTCCAAGGAGCTCCAGGTGGCATTGGTGCCAACTCCCTGGGGCCCTGGGTGCCCTAGCAGCCACAAAATTCCCCATGAAGGGGCCAGGCACCCAAAACTATGAGTGCCAGAATACACTGCATGGCACCCACGGCCCTGGGCACTCATGGTTGTGGGGCCAAGTTGGCACTCCTGCCAGGTGGCATACATAGTTCTCCTCCTCCCCATTTTATCCCCACAACATGGTACTCATGGTAACCCAGTGTGATTGAGCACTGGTCTCCCATGCGCTAGCCTGATCCTCGTCTGTCTTCTGGGCTTGAAGGCATCTCCAGACTCTCCAAATGCCCCTATTTTCCAGGGACAGTCCTGGATTTACAGAATCCATCTCGGTTTCTGATTTGATCCTGGGATGTCCCACTTTTCCTCAGGACGTCCCGATTTTCATCGGAGAAATGTTGAAAGGTATGGAGTTATGTGACCCCGCCCCCCAAGCCAAGGCGATAAATAAGTACAGTACACAACCCTTAGAAGACATCTGAAGGCAGCCTTGTATAGGGAAGTGTTTTTTTTTTTTTTTAACATTCAATGTTTTATTAGGTTTTTGTATATGTTGGAAGCCACCCAGAGTGGCTGGGGCAACCCAGTCAGATGGGGGGGGGTATGAATAATAAAATGCTGCTGCTGCTGGAATGTTGTTGTTTAGTCGTTTAGTCGTGTCCGACTCTTCATGACCCCATGGACCAGAGCACGCCAGGCACTCCTGTCTTCCACTGCCTCCCGCAGTTTGGTCAGACTCATGTTTGTAGCTTCGAGAACACTGTCCAACCATCTCGTCTTCTGTCGGCCCCTTCTTCTTGTGCCCTCAATCTTTCCCAACATCAGGGTCTTTTCAAGGGAGTCTTCTCTACTCATGAGGTGGCCAAAGTATTGGAGCCTCAGCTTCACGATCTGTCCTTCTAGTAAGCACTCAGGGCTGATTTCCTTAAGAATGGATGGGTTTGATCTTCTTGCAGTCCATGGGACTCTCAAGAGTCTCCTCCAGCACCATAATTCAAAAGCATCAATTCTTCGGCAATCAGCCTCCTTTATGGTCCAGCTCTCATTTCCATACATCACTACTGGGAAAACCATGGCTTTAACTATACAGACCTTTGTTGGCAAGGTGATGTGTCTGCTTTTTAAGATGCTGTCTAGGTTTGCCATCGCCTTTCTCCCAAGGAGCAGGCGTCTTTTAATTTCGTGACTGCTGTCACCATCTGCTACTGGAATAGGACGCCCCTATTTTCTGTTGCTGTTGCTGCTGCTGCTGTTGTTTTACAAATTTATTTATTTGGTTTTTCAAATTAAAATTTTACATCGATATATTAAACATAAATAATAATAACAAGATTCCAAGGAATCTCCTGGACTTCCATCCGCCTCTGTATGGGTCCTATTATCTCCTCCCGCATCTTTTATGATACTCCAAATCCTTTACCTCTTCCATTATGTCCAGGATTCAACCTTAAACTACAATTGATATTCCAATCCTGCTAACGATTTTAACTGTTTACAATGGTCTTTAAGATAAGTTATAAATTTTCCCCATTCCTTTTAAAATTTTGGTCTTCCTGATTTTTTACTCTTCTGGTCATTTTAGCCATTTCAGCATAGTCCATTAACTTCATCTGCCATTCTTCTCTGGTAGGAACTTCATCTTCTTTCCATCTCTGGGCCAGTAACATCCATGCAGCTGTGGTCACATACATCAATAGTCTTTTCTGCTCCTTTGGGATTTCGGCAACTAGAATTCCTAAAAGGAAGGCTTCAGGCTTTTTAACAAAGGTTGTTTAAAACATTTTTTTCAATTCATCATATATCATTTCCCAAAATCCCTTTACTACCTTACTGTTTCCTGCTTGGCAGGGGGTTGGACTCGATGGCCCTTGTGGTCTCTTCCAACTCTATGATTCTACAATTCCACCACATATGATAATAGGTGCCTTCTTTTCCCTTACATTTCCAGCATTCATTAAAGCATGTTTTATACATTTTTGCTAATTTACTAGGAGTAAATAACTAGGATTCCCTATTTTCACTGGAGAAGTGTTGGAGGGTACGCATCTCCAGACCCAGCAAATGCATCCTTATGCTCTGAGTGCATCTTAGGTTTAGCTGTTACAGGATTACTGTAATTAAGGCAATTAAGTGGCCATGGAGACTGACAGCACCACCTCCGCTGGAATTTCACTTCCTTCCTTCCTTCCTTCCTTCCTTCCTTCCTTCCTTCCTTCCTTCTTGAGGAAGGCAAGGCAAAACAAATGTGATTTATGTTGTGTGTTGAGATGATAACCTATTAATAATTCAAAGTAGTGGAGGCTTTTCGGCTGCTTCGCCCTGTTTCATCCATCAATAAAATATCCCGCCTCCATTGTTTGGCGGCTGCTGCTAAGCCAAGGGAAATATTAGGAGTTAGAAAAGGCAGCATCTGTCTTGAGACGGAAGCAGGCAGCCAATGCGGATCAGAAATTTGGAGGGTGAGATGAGGCCCCGAAGGGAAATAAATTCCCTTTTCCTCCTAATTAGTCTTCATCTAAAGCAGAGGAAAGGCATTTTGACTTCTGTGCTGCTGTTGCATGATGCAGTTACTTCAGAACAGCCCTCCCGACATCTAAAAATAAATCTCTCTCAAATTCCAGAGTGTGGCTCTCAATTTGTGTCAAACCAAAAGCATTGGAACTATGTGTGTGTGTGTAAAGGTAGAGGTACCCCTAACCATTAGGTCCAGTAGTGGACGACTCTGGGGTTGTGGCGCTCATCTCGCTCTATAGGCCGAGGGAGCCGGCGTACAGCTTCCGGGTCATGCGGCCAGCATGACTAAGCCACTTCTGGTGAACCAGAGCAGCGCACGGAAACGCCATTTACCTTCCCGCCGGAGGGGTACCTATTTATCTACTTGCACTTTGACGTGCTTTCAAACTGCTAGGTGGGCAGGAGCTGGGACTGAGCAACGGGAGCTCACCCTGTTGTGGGGATTCGAACCGCCGACCTTCTGATCAGCAAGTCCTAGGCTCTGTGGTTTATACTACAGCACCACCCATGTCCCCTGTGTATGTGTGTGTGTGTGTGTGTAGCCCTGTGCAAACTTCCATTCTATGTAGAAGTGAATATGCATATATTGTACAGTGGTACCTCGGGTTAAAAGGGATGCGGGTGGCGCTGTGGGTAAAACCTCAGCGCATAGGACTTGCCGATCGCATGGTCGGCGGTTCGAATCCCCACGGCGGGGTGCGCTCCCGTCGTTCGGTCCCAGCGCCTGCCAACCTAGCAGTTCGAAAGCACTCCTAAGTGCAAGTAGATAAATAGGGACCGCTTACCAGCGGGAAGGTAAACGGTGTTCCGTGTGCTGCGCTGGCTTGCCAGATGCAGCTTGTCATGCTGGCCACGTGACCCGGAAGTGTCTGCGGACAGCGCTGGCTCCCGGCCTATAGAGTGAGATGAGCGCACAACCCTAGAGTCTGGCAAGACTGCCCGAACGGGCAGGGGTACCTTTACCTTTACCTTACCTCAGGTTAAGTACTTAATTCGTTCTGGAGGTCCGTTCTTAACCTGAAACTGTTCTTAACCTGAGGTACCACTTTAGCCAATGAGGCCTCTTGCTGCCACCGCACCGCCGGAGCACGATTTCTGTTCTCATCCTGAGGTAAAGTTCTTAACCCGAGGTACTATTTCTGGGTTAGCGGAGTCTGTAACCTGAAGCGTCTGTAACCCGAGGTACCACTGTACTACCAACCTTATTGTATGCTAGTGAAACGTGGACCACTTATAAACACCATCTCCAACTCCACAAAAGAGGCTTGCTTAGCATCCTCATTTTGCATCCTTAGGCACCAGGCAAAAACCAGACCTTTGGTCTTTTCAATGCGTTTGTGGGAGAGGGGTTATTGCTTTGTTTCTGTTTCATTGTGTACCGTATTTTTCGCCCTATAGGGTGCACCGGCCCATGGGGCGCACCTAGTTTTTTTTTGGGGGGGGGAATAAAGGGAAAAAATTATTTCACCCCCAGGCGCAGGACTGGGGTGGGGGAAGCCCGAGCTTCCCCCGACCCCAGCCCCCAGAACAGGCTGCTATCCACAAGCCTTGGGAGCCCAGCAGGAACTCCTGCAGGCTCCCCAGGCTTGCGGATATCTGCCCAAAGCCCATGGCACACTGCTCAGTGTGCCCCGGGCTTTGGGTACAGGCTGCTATCCGCAAGCCTAGGGAGCCTGGCGGGAACTCCAGCGGGCTCCCAAGGCTTGCGGATAGCTTCCTGAAGCCTGGAGAGCTTCCTGAAGCCAGGCTTCAGCGAAAGCCTGCATTCGCCCCATAGGACACACACACATTTCCCCTTCATTTTTGGAGGGGAAAAAGTGCGTCCTATAGGGTGAAAAATACAGTATTTTGTGTTCTCATTTTTTGTTGCTATGTTGTGAACCACCCTACGATCTTCAGATGAAGGGTGGTATAAAATTTTAATAAATAAGAATAAAAATAAATGACCTGAGACTCAGCCAGATCTGAGCTAGCTAGCTGGACCGATTTAAGACAGTTCCGTATAATCGCGAAGAAATTTTCTCCCCGTGAAATCATCCCATGAAACAATTTTCACTTGCCTCTCTCCTTTCCCCAGGGAGAACGTCTCCTTTTAAAAAAAAGATTTCAGCAATATTCCCCCTCCAGCGCTTTCTCTCTCAAGGTGAAGTGGGGCTGAATCTCCTCTCCTTTAAGCTGAAGGCGGATCTGCTTAGAAGTTCTTCAAAGGTGCGATACACTGTAAATCGGCATGTCTGCCAACCCGTCAACATTAGCATATTTATTAGGCAGCTCCGGCTACCTCCAGCAGGATGAGAGCTGCTAGGTCAGGAGGAGCAAGCGTGAGGAGCATTCTCAAGGCAAGCTCCCACCGTGCGGATTCAGAGTGGGCTGTTCCACACCATGGATTTGGATAAATGTAAGGTAAAAAATAGGGACGTAGGCGGTGCTCTGGTGTAAACCACTGAGCTTTGGAAGGTCGGTGGTTTGAATCTCCGCAATGACATGAGCTCCCGTTGTTCGGTCCCAGCTCCTGCCAACCTAGCAGTTCGAAAGCACGTCAAAGTGCAAGTAGATAAATAGGTACCACTCCAGCGGGAGGGTAAATGGTGTTTCCGTGCGCTGCTCTGGTTTTGCCTAAGTGGCTTAGTCATGCTGGCCACATGACCCGGAAAAACTGTCTGCGGACAAACGCCGGCTCCCTCGGCTAGTAAAGCAAGATGAGTGCTGCAACCCCAGAGTCGTTTGCGACTGGACTTAACTGTTAGGGGTCCTTTACCTTTTTTTAAAAAAGGTAAAAAATGGGTAAAGGACCCCTGGACGGTTAAGTCCAGTCAAAGGTGACTCTGGGGTTGTGGTGCTAATCTTGCTTTCAGGCCAAGGGAGCCGGCGTTTGTTCGCAGACAGCTTTCTAGGTCATGTGGCCAGCATGACTAAACTGCTTCTGGTGCAACGGGACACTGTAACAGAAACCAGAGCACACGGAAACATGGTTTACCTTCCCGCCACAGCGGTACCTGTGGCTGCAGCTGCTGCCCAGCAAGGAATGGAGTATTTGTGGGGAAGTTTTGCTGGGAGTTTTTCCTGTTGTTACTGATATTAACTTTTTGTATCTTTTTTTATGTGGAAATTGTTTAGTTTGGTAATGTAGTTTTTAATGTGTTTTACTTATTTTTGACTACTTTGCTATGTTTGTCATCATGTAAATCTTTTCATATTGTAAGCCGCCTTGAGCATTGTTTTAACTGTGGAAAGGCGGCATACAAATAAAAAAGGATGATGATGATGGTACCTATTTATCTAATAGCACTGGTGTGCTTTCAAACTGCTAGGTTGGCAGGAGCTGGGACAAAGCAACGGGAGCTCACCCTGTTGCCGGGATTCAAACGCCGACCTTCTGATCAGCAAGCCCAAGAGGCTCAGTGATTTAGACCACAGCACCACCCATGTCCCTACACCCCGCTAAGGAGCACTGGAATACAAGAAGCTGCAGTAGTGGCTGGCAGGGCAGGCTGATGACACTTCCTTGACCTCCTGGCTGCGGAGTCATAGATGCTTAGCTGGAGAAGGAAGGACAAAGTGGTGGGGAGGTCAGCACAGGGCAAAGGAACTCTGCTGGTGCACTTGCATGGTGCTGATGCCATGGACTGGCTGGACGCAGAAGAACGGTGGGAGGTACCAGCTGGGGAGTCCCCAAGGGAAGAAGGCTCAGAGCACAGGGATTGGTGGTGGGATGATGATGATTGGTCAGAGGGAGAAAGAAGCCTGGGAGGAAGCTGAAGCAGTGACAGGGTTTAGTGAACAGGGAGAATCTGTGGCAGAAGCAGAAGCAGGAGAGAAGGGAGGCCAAGAGGCAGAGAGGAGTCAAGCTCAATCCAAGGTGCCTTCCCCTCCTGATGTGACAAGCTCTCCTCTCTGGTCTTCCAGAACCAAGAGAGGCATGAAGAAGGAAGAGCAAAGGCTGGTGTAGTCTCAGCTTGTTTCGAAAGGACCTGGGGGAGAAGGAGATTTAGGCAGTTGTGAGAAGGTGGGGACCTTAGTATCCACAACATAGGGGCAAGATCTACTGAGGAGAGTTGCTGTGCTCATTGGGCTTGGCATTCTTGAGCCGATTATATTTCTCTAATAAAGAGCTAACTTCCCTCAGTGTGATTTATTGCTGACCTGTTCCTGTCGGCTTACCTCCTACCAACTTGCCTTTCTTGATAAGCAGCCCAAGAACATAAAAAGAGTCCCACTGGATCAGACCAGTCACTTATCTAGTTCAGCATCCTGTTCTCACAGCGGCTGACCAGATGTCTATAGGGAAACCTCAGAGAAGGACTTGATCACAAGAGTGCTCTCCTCACCTGTGTTTCCCGGCAACTGGCCTTCAGAGGCACCCTGCCTCCAACAGTGCAATGTAGAACATTGTCACCTTATAGCCGGTTTCAGCTGCTTCATCTTTGCACGCGAACAACACGCTGAAAGAGAGTGGAAGTGTTATGTACTGAGTGGAATAGGATTCAAAATGCAGCAGCCTGATTGGTCCTAGAACAATAGGACCCAGAATGCAGCAGTCTGATTGGTCCACAGGAGCCACCCAATCCAGCTCCAGGTGGAAGTGAATCCGCAACCTGATTGGCCTACAGGAGAATCCCGGAATTAGCAAATCACGTGGGGCCCACTGTGTAAATAATGTATATAAAGCAGACATTCTGGGGGAACTTCCATTCCTCCTGAACACTATGAGCTGAATAAAGAGCATGAAATCCACTCTTGACTCTGAGTATTGTAGGGATATCGCCGAGTGGACAGTGGGGTCCGGAGGGAGCACACTTTCCACCAGCAGGCAGCCACAGTTTGCCTGCACGCATGACCCTGGGGTGCAGGGAAAACGCCTCCTCAGACAAGCCATGGCTGTCGGAATATCGTCTCCTGTGTCTGACCTTTCTCAGCAGTCAGCAGTGTCCTGTCTGTAACCTTTTGTCCCTGAGACTATTTGTCTCCATTCGTCATACACTGTGCAAGGGGAAAATGATGCTGTGGAACAGGTGCCAAAATAGCTTTGTACCACCCCACGATCTCGGGACGGAAGATGTGTAAAGGTCACAGCCCAAAGTGTATTTGCCTGGCTTGCATATTTGTCTCAATAAAAGGAGGCCCCACAGGAATGGTGGGAGCTCGCTTCAGACCACCTGTGCGCAGCTCACATGATGATCAACACCTGTCTTGGGCCTTCACTTCAGAGTATATTTCAGGAAGGTTTGTGTGCGTCTCTGTGCATGCCTGTGTCTAAAAATAAGCAAACAAAGCAGCCCCGGTCTTAAAAAAAATTAAACCATATTTTTATTTATATATTTATTTTTTCATATAGAAAAAGAAATTAAAAAATGAAGAGGACGACGAAGAAAAAAATGCAGGCTTATGGCAGTTCAGTCTTGTCGGCCCCCTCCGCTTGGGCCACGGATTCCGATCCTCCGGAAGTGAGCAAAGTCCTTCGGTTGTAGTGTCCTTTGATGATCCCGGAATTGTTGTTCTCGTTCAAGATCTGCTTCTGCTTCTGCCTGTTGAGGGACTGCACCAGTCCCAACACGACAGCCGCCAAGGAATACTGCCCCGTCAGTTTTCTCGGTTGCAAGATCAAAGGGTTTGGCTGTACTCTTCCCAGAAGAAAATAGGTCTTGATCTTCCCTTCTTGCTCGCTGATGCCCTTGACGTAGATCTCCCCCCGGTAGTCGAAGGCAAACCCCCGGTCCTTGAGGATGAGATACGTTTCCTCGGGCACCTGCATTCGGCCGCTAATGCCGGTGCTGTCCATTCGGCTTGCTAAGTTGACTGTTTTGCCCCAGATGTCGTACTGGGGTTTCTTAGCACCAATGACGCCCGCGACGACAGAGCCATGGCTGATCCCTAGGAAGGGGAAAAGAGAAAAAATCAGGCTAGAAGAATAGTCATGCTAGTCTGCTGCAGCACAAACAACAAAGAATGACTGTTTTTGGATCTAACATGGCTGGGGTACCAGATAAACTGGGGTCAGTATATCTGAAGGAGCATCTCCACCCCCATCATTCTGCCCGGACACTGAGGTCCAGCGCCGAGGGCCTTCTGGCGGTTCCCTCACTGCGAGAAGCCAAGTTACAGGGAACCAGGCAGAGGTCCTTCTCGGTGGTGGCACCTGCCCTGTGGAACACCCTCCCACCAGATGTCAAAGAGAAAAACAACTACCAGACTTTTAGAAGACACTTGAAGGCAGCCCTGTTTAGGGAAGCTTTTAATGTTTGATGCATTACCGTATTTTATTATTTTGTTGGAAGCCGCCCAGAGTGGCTGGGGAAGGCCAGCCAAATGGGCGGGGGTCTGGAAGTCCATTCTTAACCTGAAACTGTTCTTAACCTGAGATGCCACTTTAGCTAATGGGGCCTCCCACTGCCACCGCATGATTTCTGTTCTCATCCTGAGGTAAAGTTTTTAACCCAAGGTACTATTTCTGGGTTAGTGGAGCCTGTAACCTGAAGCGTCTGTAACCCGAGGTAGCACTGTCTATGGACAAATGGCATCTCCCTTGGCCTGAAAATCAAGATGAGCACCGCACCCCATAGTCACCTTTGACTGGAGTCCAGGGGTCATTTACCTCTACCTCTACCTGGCTTTAGGCACTAGGCCCATTGACAGACTAACTCTGGGCTACAGAGATGTCAGCAAACATGACATGGCAACATCAATATCGCCATGTGGGAATCCCTTGCAGATGACCACAGTGTCTAGCAAAGACTCTCCTCCTGCAAGAGAGGGGAGTGGTTGTGGTCGGGAGCCGGACTCCGCCTTAAGCAGGGGGGCGATAGCCCCCTGCCCCCCACTCACTTGGCTGGTGCCCATGCCCACGGGCAGGCACCCAACCAGGTACCTGTGAGGGGGCGTGTTTAGCAGCCTAAATTGCTGCGGCACCAGCCTTCCGGCCTCACTTTTCGTCGTCCCGTCGCGAGTCACCCACCCTCCACTCCCTTAGAGCTCAGGGTCTCAGTTTTCTTTTGGCCTTGCTATGGACCTTAGGTTGGTCGCCCTGGTTGTCCGGGGGGCCTGGTAGGAATTTTTCCATTTGGCATTAGGCTTTTTGGTTTTTTCGCCTACCTCGTAGCAATCGTCACAACTTTCGTGGTATTGGTGGGTAGGTTAGGCATTGGAATAATGTGTTGTGGTGTGTTGAAGGGCTAGGTGTGGCCATCGCCTGCGCCTTCAATTTTTGGGTATTCTGTTAAAGGAATCCGGTGGTCGTGTATTCTGTCCGATGCCTGCATGGCGGGTGGAGTCAGCTGACGTAATCCAGTGCCTAAGCCAATACCTTTTCACTTGCTGTAATCAATAAAGTTGTGGCCTTTTCTTGCCTATTAACCTTATATCACGTGTCCCTGTGTTTTCATTCCACTACGTGGGGATCGGGTCCTCGAACCACAACAGACAAGTTGTGCATCCACAGCCGTGACCAGAGGGGGAATGACCGCTGGGAGCGGCGCAGAGAGAAGTAACGCCATGGTACATTTACACCAGCAGAACCGGACGCCTTCGTCTGCCCCCAGGTGCTGCAGCCTTCCAACAGATTGACTTCACACCCAAAGGTGCACCCCTCCAATGTCTCCTGAGACAAATGGATGGCAGCTCCTAGCTCCCAGGATTATATTGCACATGGCTTCAGTGTAGAGATGCTTGCAAAGGCTTTCTCATTTCCTCCAGGGAAGAATCAGTCTCAAGTCTTCAAAGAGAAGCCTGTGCAGTGCTACCCTTTCTACTGATGTGAAGCCTGGGAGCGTTAAATGCACCTGAAACTCTACATTCGGGTGACTAATGTTAAAGGGCTCAGCCCATACGTACCAATGCGGAGTTCAAAGTTGTTGAACGAATGCTTGTTGATCTCTTGGATGCTTTCGTTCAGTGCTATGGAGAAATCCGCTAGCGCACATAAGTGCCCCCATTTATCTTCGCATTGCTGGGGAGGGAATGAAAAGCAGAAAATTCATTGCACAAGTCAGGCATATAACACCCGTCCTGAGATGACCTGCATTGGCTCCCAGTACATTTCTGAGCACAATTCAAAGTATTGGTGCTGAGCTTTAAAGCCCTAAATGGCCTTGGTCCAGTATACCTGAAGGAGCGTCTCCACCCCCATCATTCAGCCCGGACACTGAGGTCCAGCTCCGAGGGCCTTCTGGAGGTTCCCTCCCTGTGAGAAGTGAGGTTATAGGGAACCAGGCAGAGGGCCTTCTCGGTAGTGGCGCCCGCCCTGTAGAACACCCTCCCATCAGATGTCGAGGAAATGAACAACTATCTGACTTTCAGAAGACATCTGAAAGCAGCCCAGTTTAGGGGAGTTTTAAATGTTTGAAGTTTTATTGTGTTTTTAATATTCTGTTGGGAGCTGCCCAGAGTGGCTGGGAGGCCTGGCCAGATGGGCGGGGTATAAATATATTATTATTATTATTATTATTATTATTATTATTATTAGGCATAGCTGCCCTCCACTCACATTTCATACAATTGGGATCTTGCTCCCTGTCCCACTAGAGATTAATTTTATTTTTTATTTAACAGAATTTGTTTGCCACTTAATGGCAAATAAACACCCAGAGAAAAGGTTTCTATATCACCAGGCCTTGGGCTGATTAACAGTCTAAAGCCTTTTAGATGTAATTTGTGGGAGGGGGGTATTGTTTTTTTTAAAAATGCATTTTGTGTTCTCAATTTGCATTTTTGTTGTTGTGAAGCACTGTGTGATCTTTGGATAAAAGGTATTATACACACACACACACACACACACACACACACACACATACACACACACACACACATACATATATGTATGTATGTATGTATTTGCACACATACACACACAATATTGTTCAACCAGCATGTAGCCATGACAGGTGATAACAAATGTCTGTTTTGTTCCAGGAAATGCCAAACTGCGACTCCAATGTCCTGTACTATGACAAATGCGTTAGAAAATACAAGCTCTCTTTGTTAGGCAACAGAAAACTCCTTACCTGTTTTTCAGGTGATAACCCGGACACGGCCATGTAGGTGCTGCCAATGGTTTTGATTTTTTCAATATCTTGAAATCTTTCTTCACCTAGCAACTAACAAAGAAGAGAGTTCGTTGAATCACGTTTTATTGGATACACAGCTCCCAAACAGTTTTTTATTTTTATTTTTCATCACTTGGAAGGTGTCAATTCAGTAGCACTTTGCAGAAGGGCTAATGACCTGTGTTTTTTTTTTTTAAAAAAGCATAACTGTTAGGAAACATTTAAGAATGTTTCATTCGATGGATGGAATAATATGCTGCAACTCAACAGGTTTGCCCCAGTATGTGATTATCCAGATATGCATTTATGTGGTTGCGGATGGGACAGAATGAAGATGATGGCATTTTGTGTTAATGTTTGTGCATTTGCACACACCTGCACTACAGGTGAAGCTGAATGGGCCTTCCTTCCCTGGCAGATTGTGGAGGTTGGAACTCTCTGCTATTTACACAGAACATTCGTATCCTGACCCCATAACCAGAGTTCTCTGGGCATCCAGCTATGAAATTGGCAGCATGCAACCCAGGCATAATAACACAAATACAGCATAAAACAAAATGACCAAAAAAACCCTGTTTAGGCCATAACATCATGTTGGAAGATTGGGAAAGGTTATGGAAATTTATTTAAAATTCACAGATTGTTCTTTGTTGAAAGAAAACTATATGAAGATGATGTATAGATGGTTTATAACACCAGTGCAGTTAGGAAGAATGTATAAAACCGGTTCAAATCTGTGTTGGAAATGTAAGGAAAAAGAAGGGACTTTTTATCATATGTGGTGGGATTGTAGTAAAAAAAAAGGGGGGGGAATGATATATAATGAGTTGAAGAAAATGTTCCAATGCTTTCTTGTTAGGGATTGTAGGAAAAGACCTGCCAAGGAAATTAAAAAACATTTTCATGTACGCGACAACGGCGGCAAGAGTCTTAATAGCACAAGGATGGAAGAACCAGGAAATCCTGACTAAAGAACTGTGGCAAGAAAAACTGATGGATTACGCGGAATTGGCAAAACCGACACATAAACTGCGACTTTAAAGAAGAATGGGAACATTTTACGAAGTACTTAAAGAAACAATTAAATGAACTGGACTCCTTGGCAGGTTTTGAATAAACATTCACAAACTCTTTATTGGTAATATGCCGATAGACAAATTGAGGATCTTTACAACTTTATAACATGCAGAGAATAATATGTGCCGAGAAACCAGAGAGAGGAGCTGAGGGAAGTCTGGGTGGGGCGGGGCGGGATGGGGGGTTCTTCTTTTTAGGGGAGGGGGAGGGGGAAATGGGGGGGAAATGAGGATGATGTATCTTTGATGAATTGTTATGTCAAAATTCCGAATAAAAAAATACTTATACCCCCCCCCCGTTTTTGCACAAACCAGCTTACCCTAGCGACTGTTTCCTGACATGAGCCACACCAGGTTGCGGTCACTGAACCTGCCAGCCCCCAAATATTCCTTTCCCCACTGTAATGGAAAACCTCTCCCAGTGACCAGTTGTGCTAGCAGAAGGGTTTCTATACATTTTATTGGGTTTTTTGGACATATAATTTCCAACAGTCATATAACATAATTTTCATCTTATACAGTGGTATCTCAGGTTACATACACTTCAGGTTACAGACTCCGCTAACCCAGAAATAGTGCTTCAGGTTACGAACTTTGCTTCAGGATGAGAACAGAAATTGTGCTCCGGCGGCGCGGCAGCAGTGGGAGGCCCCATTAGCTAAAGTGGTGCTTCAGGTTAAGAACAGTTTCAGGTTAAGTACAGACCTCCAGAACGAATTAAGTACTTAAGCTGAGGTACCACTGTACAATGTTTTAGACTTCCATCAACACCTCTGATGATTTTTGTTCTTTATAACTTATTCTGCATTTCTTAATTTCACCATTACTCTTAATTGTCATTGTTGTTGTTGTTGTTGTTGTTGTTGTTGTTGCTTAGTCGTTTAGTCGTGTCCGACTCTTCGTGACCCCATGGACCAGAGCACGCCAGGCACTTCTGTCCTCCACTGCCTCCCGCAGTTTGATCAAACTCATGCTGGTAGCTTCAAGAACACCATCCAACCATCTCATCCTCTGTCGTCCCCTTCTCCTTGTGCCCTCCATCTTTCCCAACATCAGGGTCTTTTCCAGGGAGTCTTCTCTTCTCATGAGGTGGCCAAAGTATTGGAGCCTCAGCTTCAGGATCTGTCCTTCCAGTGAGCACTCAGGGTTGATTTCCTTAAGAATGGAGAGGTTTGATCTTCTTGCAGTCCATGGGACTCTCAAGAGATAATTGTCATTACCGGTGACTAATAATTCTCCTCATAGTCTTCCCTGCAATATTTCGAATAATCCTCCTTATAAAACTTCTTGCAGTCCTACTAGCGCAATCTGTTCAGTACAATTACTTTCCAAATAGTTTGTATATTTACTCCAATCTTCTAAGAATCTCTGATTCTGCAGGTTTCGAATCCTTCCAGTTAATTTATCAAGTTCTGCATAGTCCATCAATTTCATCCTCCATTCTTCTTTCGTCGGTAATTCTTCTTGCTTCCATTTTTGTGCCAATAATATTCTTGCTGACGTCATCGCATATAAAAACAACTTACAATCCTGTCTATTAATCTACATTGCCAAGTAAAAATCTCATTATATATCATTTCCCAAGTCCTGATTCATATTTTTAACTATCATTTTAGTTTTCTTTTTGTTCAGTTTAAAACCTGCTACATGTCCGAATTGTTCTATCTCTTCTAATACTTCCTTGGCACTAATTAATGGTTCTTCTATTGTTAATACCAAGTCATCAGCTAAGGCTTTCACTTTGTGTTCCTATGGTAGCAGAGGGGTTTCTGGCTTGAGTTTTGTAGGGATTCAAGCTTCGCATATGCCACCTCCCATGTTTGGGAAAAACGCAACACAACACTCTGATTTCGCATGAAGTGAAAGATTGCATTTTTATGATTCTCTTGATCAGTTCTTCATCTCTGCACCCTACAGCAATTGATGACTAGAGGGTACGCTGTTTGCTACGCATTCTGTAAATCCAAACTGTGCTTCAAAATCTTCTGTTGGCATGACACCGCAGTCCTGTCTGCACTCAAGGTCACTGCAGCCATGCCCAGAATGCAGGACCTGGGCTTCTTAAAGTGCGCTTTGCAGAATGGCACAAATCTACAGACTGCTTGGAAACTTGACATGCCCTGCAAATGAGGCTTAATTCCCCCCTAAGTCTTTAATAATAATAATAATAATAATAATAATAATAATAATAATAAATGTTGCAACGACCATAATTTGCATTTTGCACCAGGATACTAGATGCCGTGTAAAGCAGTTTGATTTCACACTCCCTGCACACAAATCTTTGCAAGATTGAAAGGAGTGAGAAATGATCCCTGTAATGGGGCGAAAAACTTAAAGCATTTCATGACAATATCAATATTGGTATTACCTGCGCTGCGGGAAAGAGGAGGAAATGGAGCAATTAAGATGAGATGGGATAAGCTCAACAGATAAATGAGAGCAAAACTGGTGATGACTGCGTGTGAGTTTGAGAGAGAGGGTGTGAAGAAAGGGAGGGAGAGGAATCGCACTGTTTGATTCTTAAGAAAGCCACTTCTGACCTAAGGAGGAGGTGGGGTTGCGGGCTTCACGGCCCATCCATGTGCGTGGTGGATGGAGGCCAGCCCCCCCGTGTGATTGGGGGGGTTCCCGGCTGCGTCACCCCCCGGCCGGCCAATCGGCTGGCTTGGGGGCGTGGCCTGCCCTATAAAGGCAGGATGCATCACCTGCCCCACATATTGAAGGGTAGTCCATTAAAGGATTCTGGGGGGCGTGGCCCTGTCCGAAGCCTAGGGAGGTTAGGGCCTAAGGCACGCCTCCTAGCGGTGATCGCGGGGCGGGTCCTAGTTGATGTGCATCAGCAGGACTCCCCCTCTTGGTGGTTAACCCTTCCCGGACTTCGAGCGGACGGGCTGAAGTCGGATATACAGTGGTACCTCGGGTTGAGAACTTAATTCGTTCTGGAGGTCTGTACTTAACCTGAAACTGTTCTTAACTGAAGCACCACTTTAACTAATGGGGCCTCCTGCTGCTGCTGTGCCATGCAATTTCTGTTCTCATCCTGAAGCAAAGTTCTTAACCCGAGGTACTATTTCTGGGTTAGCAGAGTCTGTAACCTGAAGCGTATGTAACCCGAGGTACCACTGTAGTCAGTTAGGACCAATGCCTAAGCCAATACAGCTCATCACCTGTAACCAATAAAGTTGTGGCCTTTTTTAGCCCAGTAACCTTAATAATTGTGTCATGTGCCATTATTTCCACCTGGGGGGTTGGGGGGGCACTTGCCACGCAAACAGAAGCCCAGCTGGATCAGGCCAAAGTCCCATTTAGCTGAGCGTCCTTATCTCACAGTGGCCAGCCAGATATCTATGGGAAGTTCACAAGCAGGACCTGGGTGCAACAACCATCTCCCATTTTTTGGGGAAGCAACAAATGGTTCTGGATATAAGTTGCTGGAAACTGCAGAAGGGGAGGGTGGGCTTGTGCTTGGGTCCAGAATGTGGCAGCTAGACTGGTGACTGGGAATGGCCGCCGGGACCACATAACACCGGTCCTGAGAGATCTGCATTGGCTCCCAGTACATTTCCGAGCACAGTTCAAAGTGTTGGTGCTGACCTTTAAAGCCCTAAACGGCCTCGGTCCTGTATACCTGAAGGAGCATCTCCACCTCCATCATTCAGCCTGGACACTGAGGTCCAGCTCCGAGGGCCTTCTGGTGGTTCCCTCATTGCGAGAAGTGAGGTTATAGGGAACCAGGCAGAGGGCCTTCTTGGTAGTGGCACCTGCCCTGTGGAATGCCCTCCCTTCAGATGTGAAAGAAATAAGCACTTATCTTCTTTTTAAAAGACATCTGAAGGCAGCCCTGTTTAGGGAAGTTTTTAATATTTAATGCTGTGTTGTTTTTAACACTTGATTGGAAACCATTCAGAGTGGCTGGGGAAACTCAGCCAGATGGGCAGGGTATAAATAATACATTATTATTGTTGTTGTTGTTGTTGTTGTTGTTGTTGTTGTTGTTGTTGTTGTTGCTGGTTCCCTGTAGGCATCTGGAAGAGGATGCTGGCTTAGATGGACCACTGGCTTGACCCCCCCATACTATCCTTATGTTCTTATTGGCTCAGGAACATAAGGCCAGACCCTTCATTCGCTGTGCGAGGTCACAGCTGCGGCACTTAATTGAACTGTCTCAGCTCCTTTCCTTCATTTAAGCCTGCTGAAAGAGGCTTCTGGTGGAAGTCAATCAACTGTGTCTCCAAATCAAAAACAGATTAACAACTGGCAAAGGACTGCATCACCTCCTCTTGCTTCCCAAACTGATCGTTATATATACCTAATGATGTCGGGAGTCACCCCTAATTGGATCCTTTATAAATTAAGCGATCAGTGCAAGAATAGAAGGTTAAGTTTCTCAATGAGGCTGATGCTTTCTGACTTTCTTGGCACCATGGGAAAATCCTAGCCAGTGTTGCGCTTATGTGCTGTTGCAGGAATTTATAATAGGTTGGGGATGGGGGTTGCCCCTCCAGCAGATATCATGCACATGCAGCCCACTACCAAAACCAGAACAATCGCTTTTGTGACTTTTGTGATTTGTCCCCACAAAACACTTCATCACAGTTTCTTCCTATCTATTCAAAGGGCCTTTGCTGCACGATACCAAATGTAACAATTCACTGATAAATGTAATTATGTACTGGCTCACTGGGAAAACTTCAGAAATTCATATAGATATGTGAGCTCAGCTACTCAGCTTTGCCTGAGTGATAATTCCTGGCATCCTGATACCTGAGTGCCAGGCAGGTAGCCGTTCCAGAAATAATAAACCCAGATGAAGACAAAAGGGTGTGGTTAACTTGGCTGGGTAACAGGGAAATGTAAATATCTCTTTTGTTACACTTGATGGGTGTTTGGTGGAGGGCAAGGAGAACCATGGGGCAGGGTCCAGGATGCTCAGATTACTGCCACTAGACCTCCCCTTTCATGATGTAATCATGATGTATTAGTGATGTAGTTTGGGGGGGGTGTAACATGGGGATTAGCAGCTAATAAAAGTTGGGGGCTCTTTTGTTCGGGGCTTCCATTTTGTTCCACCTTGTGGCAGGTGGGAGTCCTGTCGCACAGTCTTCAATAAAGACCAAGCCTACTGGCTGCTGTTTTGCTCTGGTATTCCTGGCTGGTGTCCTTATATTTTTGTCCAAGGGAGCCCTCAGATTTCTCCGTTAACAGTGCTCAAATGGAATAAGGGCCAGATCAGGACCAGGTAACTTGAGAAGTCACCATACCCCTTAAATATCCAGTAGGCAGCTGCATTCTGCAAGAGATTTTCTTCTTGAAGTCCCCCCAAAATATCACAGTAACTCAGAGTAGGTCCTTCAACGTGACTGACCCTGTTCTGTGGAACAGCCTCCCCACAGAGATATGAGGGGAGGCCCTCGCCTGTACCTCCTCCTGAAGCAATTGCAGTTGTTTTTGTCTTAGATTTAAAAACAATGCAGAATGAACACTATTTCCAGTTGTTCTTTGCACTATTTTAAAAAAACTATTTTAGCTGTTTTTGTTATCTGTTTGCATTTCACCTTAAAGCCCATGCAAAAGGCACTTCATGATTATTTAATATAATTACTAATATTGTTGGATATGACGGGCCCTGTTTCATTTCTAAAGCATGCTGTTTTGCTCCAGCTGCAGCGCGAAAAACAAAGCCATTAATAAATACACCGATAGCTTGGACAGGAACCTGGGCATAAAATTGAGTTTTTATATCGATGGACACAGTGGGAGAGGATTGCCGGCAGTGTTTGAAAAGCTGAACACCTCTTTGAAATGTCTCTGAGCTGCATTACAACACAAGCTATTGAACGTTCCCGTCTTAAAGGCTACCTCTGTCATGCCCTCGGCTTGTCGATCTATACAGATTTGTACAATTGCTCAAAATGTCACCTTGAAATGAGGGGGAGAGAGAGAGTTTCAGGGAACATTATTTCCTTCAGCTTGAAATGGCAAGCTGGCAAGGATGCCCAGGTAGAGGCTCCAGAGTGTGCAGAGCCAAGCTGGAACAACCATCCCATCTCTACAGTCTGAAATGGCTCGCTGGCTTTCCCGAGGAATTGCACTTTCAAGTAGTTGGCACGCTTGTCTCTTGATACATCCTTTGATCTGCATTTCCTGACGTTTGTGCACATGTAACCAAGACACAGACAGCATCTTAAAAAGTAGAGACATCACCTTGCCAACAAAGGTCCGTATAGTTAATGCTATGGTTTTCCCAGTAGTGATGTATGGAAGTGAGAGCTGGACCATAAAGAAGGCTGATCTCCGAAGAATTGATGTTTTTGAATTATGGTGCTGGAGGAGACTCTTGAGAGTCCCATGGACTGCAAGAAGATCAAACCCATCCATTCTTAAGGAAATCAGCCCTGAGTGCTCACTGAAAGGAGAGATCCTGAAGCTGAGGCTCCAGTACTTTGGCCACCTCATGAGAAGAGAAGACTCCCTAGAAAAGACCCTGATGTTGGGAAAGCTTGAGGGCACAAGGAGAAGGGGACGACAGAGGACGAGATGGTTGAACAGTGTTCTCAAAGCTACAAACATGAGTTTGACCAAACTGCGGGAGGCAGTGGAAGACAGGAGTGTCTGGCGTGCTCTGGTCCTTGGGGTCACGAAGAGTCAGACACGACTAAACGACTAAACGACAACAACAACCAAGACACACAGCAGCCCAGAATCCATGAGGGGGAGCCCAATGAGGGAGAAACTCAAAAAATCAAGAAAAGTTGGTGAAATGCGGCCCCTTAGGTCTCTCTATCTGGCCCCTGGGGGGGGCCCCAGGCCACATAACCTCTCCCTGCCCTGCTTCTGCCCTGGCTAGAATGCACCCTTGAGCTCTTCTGATGCTCAGAGCCGTCTTTCTCATACGGCTTAGTGGTTCGTTGCGCCAGGGTGCCAGCCTCTCAGGAGCGCCCCAGTGAGTGGGGGAGATGCGCGGCTTTGCCGGCGGCCTCCCCTTTCGCTGCACGCCTGCCAGCTGCTCCCTGTCAAACATATGGCTGGAGGGGATGCAGCTTCCCCCCCAAGCCTCTCCCACAGCAGCATGGGGGAAAGTTGCGCACCCTTTCCCATGGCTGGCAGTGCGCAGCTTCACCCCCCATGGTAATTTGGGGGCGCAGAGTGGATATTTGCACCCCGGTGCCGCATCTGCTAAAGATGGCCCTGCTGATGCTTCTTACTAGCCTGGATGGAGGTCAGAGAGGGGCATGTATGGAAACTAGCCAATTGCACAAGGTGAAATTTACATTTGTTGCGCTGTCCACGTCTATCCCTGTCCACTACTGATCCGTGGCCCCTGCAGAGTTGCCGGGAAGGGAATGCGGCCCTTGGTTTGCCAAAGAGTCATCTCCCTTGCCTCATTGTTACCAGAATAAGCAGTTGTGTTTGGTGCTATATACAGTGAGGGGGGAAAAGTTTCTGATCGCCTGCTAAATTTGACCATTTGCCCTCTGACGAAGAAATGACCAGTCCATAATTTTCATGGTAGGTTTATTGTAGCTTTGAGAGACAGAATAACAACAGGAAAAACCCCAGAAACCCAGAAGACAAAAGTCAGGGTTTTCCTGTTGTTATTCTGTCTCTCACAGCTACAATAAACCTACCATTAAAATTATGGACTGGTCATTTCTTCATCAGAGGGCAAACTTAGCAGGGGACCAAATACTTCCCCCGCCCCCGACTATATATATATATATACACACAGTAGCACCTCAGCTTACGTTGCCCTTGGGTAACGTAAACTTCAGGTTGCGAAAGTGGCAAACCCGGGAGAGTTTTGGCGAGCGCGCATACGCAGAAGTGCTCTACCGCACCGCACGCATGCGCAGAAGCGGTCCCCCTGGTTGTGGAAACCTCGGGATTTGACCGGAGCTCTGGAATGGATCCCGTCCGCAACTGGAGGTACCACTGTATATATTTACATCACTGGAGTCTGGCAGCCAAAGGTTAGGCTATGTGTCAGGGATTCTTTAGTTGTGATTTCTGCACTGCAGGGGGGTGGTCTAGAGGACCTTTGGGGATCCCATCTCTACAATTTGATTTCAAATTAATATACAGACTTCCTCCACTTTGGGTCTCCTGCTTGCATATTTTTTCTTCCGGCTCTCCCTCTCACATATCCTTCTCTTACGGCTTCTTTTCCAACCTTCGCTTCCCAAATATCCCAGCTTCCCCTGCTGTTCTGCTTTCTTGGGCTGCTGCCTTCTTTCCAAAGCCCTCGACTTTTTCTTTCCTCTGCCCTTCTGTCTGTTCCGTAGGATGCATGCGACTGAGCCAATGGCAATGAGAGTCCTTTCGGAGGAGAGCAGCTGAGCCAATCGGAGTGAGGAAATCTTTCACCTGCCTTCTGTGCCACCAGGGCAGCTCGGCCAATCATTAACCGAGAACTCATTATCAACCCCCGCCTCCCCAACCCCCCTCAGCACATTACCATATAGATTGAAATAAAAGCAGCAGAAATCACTGCATGGAGGTTAAACTAATGTAATGACTGAGCTGGTGCAAATGCCAGGCCTCCCGACCCTGACCGCCTGTTTTCTTAAATTTCATTCCACTGTGCGCGCGCACACACACGCCCAAAAACGCCATCAAGGGCTGCGAAATTACCTCATCGAAGTCTGCAATGATTTCGTTCAGCAGACGCAGACATTCCACTCCTTGGTTGTTCATTTCAGTCTGGGAATAGAAGTCGGCAAAGCCCGGGATGGAAGCAAACATGACGCCGACAGCGTCGTAGGACTGAGAATACAGTTCCTAGGGATAGACGAAGAGCAAAAGGACAGAGAGAAGAAAAATGTAGGAAAGTGAAATATTGTAGGTAGCAGACTGAAGGGGGAGTGCAGCGAGTTTCATTGCCTGCAGTTAACACGCCATAGAGTTTTGTGCATCTTGTGAGCAAGAGGAAGGACAGGTGTCTGATACTTGCTCATCAATTAACCCTAGAGGTAGATCAATAATAATAATAATAATAATAATAATAATAATAATAATAATAATAATAATAATTTATTTATACTCTGGGCAGCTTCCAACAAAATATTAAAAATACATTAGAACTAGTAGTTCCCAGACTTGACATATACATACACTGGACCACTTGAAAATTGCAGAGGTTCTTGGCTGACTACTTAATGGTTTTTCTGCCTGTTGTAGTAATGTGCTGTGCTAGAAGCTATATGATTGCTAGTTGTACTTTTGCCACTGCGAGACAAGTGGTCCACACATGCAGGCTCTTGCTTGTATCAAGTGGCCTTGCTATATTGGTGGCTTCTAAATAAATCAAACACATCTTACATACATTAAACCTTGCAGCCCTTTCATGGCAGCCAAAGCCAGTTGCCAGAGGCCAGCCTTGCATACTAGGGATAGATGTAAACAGCTATAAGAAACACTCTGCCAAAACAACAACAACAACAAAAAACCGTTGTAAAGCTCACAATTGAAAATATCATTGAGTTGTGATTTCAGCTCACAGCGCCATCAGGTGTCACAGTGTTACAATGCATTTATAACGCTGTATTTTGACTAATGTAGCTGAGTCCTTTATCTACCATTGTATATCATAGAATCATAAAATCGTAGATCCCAAGGGACATCGAGCCCAACCCCCTGCAGTGCAGGAATTTCAACTAAACAGCATCCAGATGTCAAGGAAATAAACAAGTATCTGACTTTTAGAAGACATCTGAAGGCAGCCCTGTTTAGGGCAGTTTTTAATGTTTGTTTTATTGCGTTGTTAATATTCTGTTGGGAGCCCCCCACTAGCTTAGGGATTATGCATGAAAAAGTGTTCACTCTTCCATTCCCCTTTCCTGGAGAGCACTGAAGCTCACATATTACGTAGATGAGCATTTTCTGCATTAAAGCACGAAAAAGCCAGTGAGCTGATTCACAAATCTTCAGCAGGCATGATAATGAAAGAGGCTGAGAGAGAGAGGAAAGGGATTATTATGCTAAGAGATCAGAGTCTGAAAATAACAGGCATAAATGGCAAACTATGCAGAGAGTGCTCTCTGCACAGCGAGAACAGATGTAGCTTAGCATAACAATGGCCTGGTTCCCAAGTCGCATTAAACCGTAGTTTCAAAACAAACTATGGGTTGAATGTTCTTGGTCACCTGGCTAACATATTTGCCCTGTGCATGCCCCTCAATTTGCAGGCGATGAAAATAAGGCAGGGGGCATTTTATTGCCCTTTTCAGCAGCTTGTCTCTTCAGCAGCAGGAATTTCACTAGCTGTGAAGGCAATCACAAGAGAAGTCCCATCTGTACAATATTTTAAAACACTGGCCATTCTTAGGTGAAACCAGAGCCAAAATATTACATACTTCATTATCTCGGTCCTTTTCCAAGAAGTGACGGGCAACATGGCTCGGAAGGATATTGCGCAGCATGTTTTCGTTGTGCTCTCTTAACTCCTTCATCTCGTTGATTTCTTCTTTGGCTTGGCCACGCCACAGGAAGTCCAACCTGGCTGTGTATTCAAGCTGCAGAGGTGAGGAGAGGAAGGGGAAATGAATTAAATGTTAAGCCACTTAGGGTTTTAATTACATGAGCCAATGCATGTAAGTCAGGCACCGTGAATCAGACCCCAGTCTCACTTGGAGATGGGCCTTCCCTTCCGCATTTCATCCTCACAACAGACCTGTGAGGTAGACTAGGTAGGGTTGCCATATTTTGAAGAGCAAAAAAGAGGACACATTTGCCAACTTCTGCTTTTAACTGCAGATCCCTGACGACTCTCATTTCAATACCTCTACTATATGTAGGCTATAGAAGCTGTGATATATTGCTGGTAGCAAACAGAGGGAAATCAACTAATACAGCAGGGATTCAAACTAGTTTTCCAGGACAGAAGAAAGTGAATGTAAAGAAAGAAAGGAAAGAAGGATCACAAATGTATTTCTTTCTGAGAACCTGGCTTATAGAATATTCAAACTATTGTTTGTACCCTTTGAACAATTTTGTGTACTGGACTAATCCTTTTTCGTTTATTTATTTATTTATTTATCATCCCCACCTTTTCTTTTATATATTTTTACTTTTTCTGTAATTTTTATTTTTATTTTTGGATACTTGGATGTAATGTTAAATTCATGCTTCCTATGTAATTTTTAAAAAACGCAACAAAGATAACTTAAAAAAAGGAAAAAGAAAATACACCTGCTCTGCCCTTGTTTAAACTGAAGTTTACTTGTTTTCCTTTTTTCTTTCTTTTTTTTTGCACGGAACAAATACTCCTAGCAGATTGATGGGCTGCCTTTCCTTTTAATGCTGTTTTAACATAACTCTGAAAGCCAGAGCTCAATGAAATTATTGTAAGGGCATATTGTATTCAGCTCCAGAAATCGTTGCTTTTATGTTGCGTCAAGTCTCTGCTCCAAAAGCATCTGATTTATACTAATGCCAAGGACGGCTAATGGAACTCTTTTTTATTATTGTTATTTCAAATTTGGGGCTTAGCAGAACTCATCCTCCAGACATATTGACTATGTGAGATATGTATCTAGGAGAAACCTTATTAGGAGCAAACAGTCTTGGTCATTTCAGGTTTTCCCAAGACAAATTAAGTTAAAGGCATGCCTGCTTAGCGTTCGGATTGGGCCTTGAACAAAAAGGAGCGGAGATGCGGACTCTTCACAAAGAATTGCTGGTGGACTATAGCTCAAGAATGGGAAGTATTTTTTGCTTGCTTGCTGTTAATCCCCAGTGGTGCAGGGTTTGCTAGAACTTTATTCTAGCAAAATACAGGACAGGGTGGGTTGGCTGGGAGACATTCCCCACCCCACTCCAAATCTGGTGCTGAAATGACTTCAAAGCAATCCATTACAATCTACTGCAGCCTAGCTGAATGGTCCTTCTGGAATTTGTCACGCACACACATACTCATGAGTTTGTAAATCTCTCTGTGCCTAAAAACCCAGAGCTTAAATATATGACCTTTCACACACCTTTCAAACACATGCATTTGGAGAGGATCCCTAACTTGGCAGAGAGAGAGAGAGAGAGAGAGAGAGAGAGAGAGAGAGAGAGAGAGAGAGAGAGAGAAGACTTGAAATACAGGACAAAACTCTATCAATACAGGATGTAGCATTTTATGTAGAAATACAGGACAATCCTGTTATACAGGGCAGGTGGCGACCCTACGGCACTGTGGATTACAGTCATATCTTGGGATGAATACACTTCAGCTTAAATATTTGTGGGTTGCGCTCCGCGGCGACCCGGAAGTAATGGGGTGCGTTACTTCCGGGTTTCACCGCTCGCGCATGCGCAGACGCTCAAAACGACATCATGCGCAAGCGCGGAAGCGACGAAATGTGACCCGTGCATGCGCAGACGCACAGTCATGTCTTACGTTTGCTTCAGGATGTGAACGGGACTCCAGAACGGATACCGTTCACATCCAGAGGTACCACTGTATTGGATTATGGATATGATTCTGCTCTTGCTGTCCCAAGCACTTGCTAACCTTCACCTTCCAGAAAGAACCCTTTCTGGATCACAGAATGGCTTGCAGGTACATGGCACAGCTCAGCATCTGAAGCTCAGAGCCGCCTGGAGACTGAAAAATGCCTGGATGGATGATTGTGTAGCACAGTCCTCTTCAACATGCTACCTTCTGGATGTTGTTGGACTACAGCTCTCATCATCCTTGATCATGGCTGGGGCTGATGGGTCTTACAGTCCAACAATATCTGAATTTGGCATGATGATCTAGGAGACTCGGCCCCCGAGCTGTTTTACATACGTCAGCTCAACAACAACAACATGCATGTGATTTAGAACAGAAAAAGCAGCCAGAGGGGAAAGTATCAAGAAGACTATCTTCCTAATTGTCCTTAAGCATAGTGCTTCATCCTTTCCCACAAGAGTGAATGGTCACCACCCATTAGCGCAGGGGCTGCTAATTCTTTTAGGCTCCTGGGCACATTTGGATTTTTGACATTTGGATGCCACTCTCTGGAAGGACAGATCCTGAAGCTGAGGCTCCAATACTTTGGCCACCTCATGAGAAGAGAAGACTCCCTGGAAAAGACCCTGATGCTGGGAAAGATGGAGGGCACAAGGAGAAGGGGACGACAGAGGACGAGATGGTTGGACAGTGTTCTCGAAGCTACCAGCATGAGTTTGACCAAACTGCGGGAGGCAGTGGAGGACAGGAGTGCCTGGCGTGCTCTGGTCCATGGGGTCACGAAGAGTCGGACACGACTAAACAACTAAACAACAACAACTCTCTGGTCACTTCTCTCCTTTCTCTCCAAGATCAGCCCTTCCAAGGGAAAAGAGGGAGAGAGAAACACACACATGCACACACTTCCAAGGGATCTGGAAAGATGCTAGATTTAAGTAGAATTCATCTGAGTCTTGGCAAGCATATAGATCTGAAACAGGAAGTGGGGAAGAGTGTCAGTCTTCTAACTTCCTCCTTCATCTCTACGCACTTTTCAAGGGAGAGGAAAGCAACCGGCATCACAACTTCATGACCAAGGAGGCAGTGTGTGTAGATTGTGGGCACCACACCCCTGCCTTAACAAAGTGATGCAAAGAGACACCACTGGGATAAATTACCCTGTCTCTGCTGAACTCAACATCTGGGGCACAGATAACCCCCCCCCCCCCAAATTGTGTCTCACAATAAAGACTATTTACATCCACCTCTGCTTTGGGATTTGATTAATTTGGAATGTGTTGCAATGCTGGGAAAGACAGTTGGAAAACTGAGAACCTAGATCAGGACTTGTTTATCTGGCCCATGGCGACCCCCGCCGCCCGCTCTTACCGGTGCGCGGCTGCCCACTTCCAGGTCGGAGGAGCACCGGATATAGCTTGTGCGCATGTGCAAGCATTATTTTCGGTGCACATCTGGGTCGGAGAAGGCCTGTGCACATGCGCACAAGCTATTTCCGATGCTCCTCTGACCCAGAAGTGCGCTGGAAATAGTGTGTGCGCACGCATATGGGCACGCATGCCCCCGCCCTCTGGCCCGTCGCGCGATCGACACTGGAGACACTGGCCCGAGTCAGTAAGTTTGCTGACCCCTGACCTAGATTATAGAGAGAGAAATAGAGAGAGAGAACAAAACTGCATAGAGAAGGATACTTTTCCTCCCTAATCAGTCTTTCTTTAAGGTTAATTAGACATCCAATTATTGAAGGTCATAAAATTCTCCTGGTTGATATTTCATTATTTGCTCCAAATGGCAGCCATTAGTCGGAAGGTAATTGCTATGGAGCCACTGTGGATATTTTCCACTTTTGGGGAGAATGTGAAATAAAGAATAACCCTTTGCCTTACCTGTTGGCCGTGGTAAAATACAGCAAGCAGAAACATGGCCATGAGGAGCAAGGAGGCTTCCTTTGTCCCCAGAAAGTCTGTGCTAGAAAAAAGGTGGGGGGAAAAAAGAAAGAGTAGGAATCGCAAAGGTTCAAATACAAAGAAATAAAATAAAAGACCTACTGTGTAGGGTCCAAGCGCAGGAAAAAAGTTAACCTTTATCACAGTGGAAGCATCTATCTTGAACTAAGGCTGCCAGGGCCAAACCCATTGTCTGCTTAACTGCATAGCATGAAGTTACATATCTTGCATTATTGCTATTATTAGTTATTAAATTCGTACCCTACCCTTCATCCAAAGATCACAGGGCAGTCGGCAATATAAAAATACAAAATGAGAACACAAAATGCATAATAAAACAAAACACCACCACCAAACGCAGGGGAGCCCAATTCTTACTGGGAAGGCAGCGCGCAAAGCTGATCTCTTCGTTCCTCCACTGTGGCGAGAACAGAGATTCCTGCACAGTGCTCGATTTACATATAAGCTCAACAAGCTATAGCTTAGGGCCCCATTCTCTTGGGGGGTCCCCCAAAAAATTAAAGGAAAAAACCTGGATGTACATTTCCAAAATATAAGATAAAAAACTAATAAAACAAAACCTACATACAGCAACAGTGTTTTGTGTTGTGGAGGCTCGTGTGATATAAGTCATGGGCCCTGCCTGCTACCATGCTCCCTAAAATATTACTGGCTTGCTCATTTCTATATATAGGGTGCCTACATTATGCATGGACTGGTTGCATGGCAACATGGGCAAACGGCTTGAGATACCTATGAGGTCCATAAATTAAAGGTAAAGGTACCCCTGCCCGTACGGGCCAGTCGTGTCCGACTCTAGGGTTGTGTGCCCATCTCACTTAAGAGGCCGGGGGCCAGCACTGTCCGGAGACACTTCCGGTTCACGTGGCCAGCGTGACGAAGCTGCTCTGGCGAGCCAGCACCAGCGCAGCACACGGAAACGTCATTTACCTTCCCGCTATAAAGCGGTACCTATTTATCTACTTGCACTTAAGGGTGCTTTCGAACTGCTAGGTGGGCAGGAGCTGGGACCGAAAGACGGGAGCTCACCCCGCCGCGGGGATTCGAACCACCGACCATGCAATCGGCAAGCCCTAGGCACTGAGGTTTTACCCACAGCGCCACCCGCGTCCCCGCGCCACCCGCGTCCCCGTCCATAAATTACCATATAGCATATATTCAACACAAAAGCAGCAACAATTTGTTGTTGATAAAGGACAGCCGGACATATAAAGCGTCCCATTGCCGTCAGTAGCTTAGGGCCTCATCAAACCTATATCCGGCCATGTTCCTGGACTAGGTATGCATAGGAGCTTTAGGGGAGTAACCCCCACTGGTGCCATTATGTCATTTAATCCTCAAAACCTCCAAGTGGTTTGCATCAAATGTCCTATCAATATTAAAGTAGGGTTACCAGATATTATGTACTGAAGTTCTCACCCTGGGCCAGCAGGGGGATACTGTAGATAGTTTTCACTTAGGTCCACATATGCAAATAAGGGATTGAAAGTGACGTTCAGTGATTGGATAGTTACAGAAAATTGTTACAGTTGCATGGTAGTGGAGCTCTATATAAGCAGGCTGGCTGAACCCTTCAGTTCAGTTCTGTTCCGGCCTGTGAATAAACAAGAGCTGTTTGAAGAATCGCTGTGTCGTCTGATATAGAATCATAGAATCATAGAATCATAGAGTTGGAAGAGACCACAAGGGCCATCGAGTCCAACCCCCTGCCAAGCAGAAAACCCCTGTTCACCCACTATTTAACATCAGACGTCTCCATTTCCCCGGGACAGTCCCCATATTTGCGAATAAGTCCCCATACAAATTCCATCCCTGGAATGTCCCTGGATTTCATGTAATGTCCCTGGGAAATGCAGCAGTGGCAGTCTCAGCAGCCCGGAGCAGTTGGCTCTGACTGGCTTCAGTAGCTGCTCAGAAGTCCCCATATGATGGTGGTGCAGAGGGTCTAAGATGCAGTTTCTGGGCTGCCTCCACCTTCCCTCCGAAAGGCAGTGTGAAGCCTCGCTTCCCAGCTGAGGGATCCCTGCCCCCTCCTGCTTGCACACAAGTAGGAATGGGATTGGGGCTTGATATGTACTGAGTTGAATAGGATCCAAAATGCAGTGGTCTGATTAGTCCTAGAACAATAGGATTCAGAATACAGCAGTCTGATTGCTCCTAGAACAATAGGATTCAGAATACAGCAGTCTGATTGCTCCTAGAACAATAGGATTCAGAATGCAGCAGTCGGATTGGTCCTAGAACAATAGGATTCAGAATACAGCAGTCTGATTGGTCCTAGAACAATAGGATTCAGAATGCAGCAGTCGGATTGGTCCTAGAACAATAGGATTCAGAATGCAGCAGTCGGATTGGTCCTAGAACAATAGGATTCAGAATACAGCAGTCGGATTGGTCCTAGAACAATAGGATTCAGAATGCAGCAGTCGGATTGGTCCTAGAACAATAGGATTCAGAATGCAGCAGTCTGATTGCTCCTAGAACAATAGGATTCAGAATACAGCAGTCGGATTGGTCCTAGAACAATAGGATTCAGAATGCAGCAGTCTGATTGCTCCTAGAACAATAGGATTCAGAATACAGCAGTCTGATTGGTCCTAGAACAATAGGATTCAGAATGCAGCAGTTGGATTGGTCCTAGAACAATAGGATTCAGAATGCAGCAGTCGGATGGTCCACTGGAGCCACCCAATCCAACTCCAGGTGGAAGTGAATCCACAATCTGATTGGCTTACAGGAGAATCCCAGAATTAGCCAATCACGTAGGGCCCATTGTGTAAATAATGTATACAAAGCAGACATTTCGGGGGAACTTCCATTCCTCACTACTATGAGCTAAATAAAGAGCATGAAAACCGCACTCGACTATGAGTATATTTCAGGGCTGCTCCGATGGAAAGGGAGGCATTGCACTGCCCAAGCCTCATCACTGCCGCTGGTCTCGGCCCTCCTTCTCCACCTTCCCCATGCCTGACCCACTGTGCACTGCTCCCCCCCCCCAACCGAAGAACTCAGGCGCTGCCCAGGCTCATGGAGAAAGGCGATAGAAGCCTTGGAGGGAGGCGAAATGTGGCGGTTGAGGTCAAGGCGACGGTGGCCCCTCTGCCACCACCATTGCTGCAGCATCAACATCCCGAATGTGGAGTGATTACCGTATTTTTCGCTCTATAAGATGCACCAAACCACAAGACGCACCTAGTTTTTGGAGGAGGAAAACAAGAAAAAAAATATTCTGAATCTCAGAAGCCAGAACAGCAAGCGGGATCGCTGTGCAATGAAAGCAGCAATCCCTCTTGCTGTTCTGGCTTCTGGGATAGCTGCGCAGCCTGCATTCACTCCATAAGACGCACACACATTTCCCCTTACTTTTTAGGAGGGAAAAAGTGAGTCTTATAGAGCAAAAAATACGGTAATTAATTAATTAACTAAAGTGTCCCTGGATTCATTGAAAAAAAATCTGGTAAAGGTAAAGGGACCCCTGACCATTAGGTCCAGTCGTGACCGACTCTGGGGTTGCGGCGCTCATCTTGCTTTATTGGCCAAGGGAGCCGGCATACAGCTTCTTGGTCATCTGGCCAGCATGACTAAGCCGCTTCTGGTGAACCAGAGCAGCGCACGGAAACGCCGTTTACCTTCCCGCTGGAGCGGTACCTATTTATCTACTTGCACTTTGACATGCTTTTGAACTGCTAGGTGGGCAGGAACAGGGACAGAGCAACGGGAGCTCACCCCGTCACGGGGATTTGATCCGCCGACCTTCTGATCGGCAAGTCCTAGGCTCTGTGGTTTAACCTACAGCGCCACCCGTGTCCCACGGATTCACTGAAAAAGAATCTGGTAACCTTATATTAAAGGCCCCAGGTAGTTCCATGCAGGACTCTACAATTCTTGTGCATGAGTGTTTCATTGACAGTCACACTCCATCGTGGGTTTTGTAGTCTTCAATTCCTCAGGAGGCTGTGTTTGTGAGGCTCCTACCTGTGAGAGGGGCAGGGGAGTGAGGATTGCGGGGGGGGGTGTGAACAGATAAGCCCCCCCTTCTTACACATTGCCTTCCCAGAAAGAATTGGGTTCCCTTCTGCTTGTGATTATCTCAGGAAAAGCAAGGCTTGAAGCTGCCTGCTACATAATTAAGGCAATTTCTCGTTCTGCCCTCACTTTTCTGCGTTCAGAAAAGTGAGAGGGGGAGGAAAATACAGCTTTAGCTTCTCTCAGACATTCACACCTGATGCCTGAACCCCATCCTCATTTCCATGCGACAGCCTAGCTGGCAACTGACAAGAGAGCTGCATTTTTTGACAGTAATAGGAGTAAAAGATTGACACCTCAAACCATCCGTGGTATTGCTTTCCTATTTGTGGATCCATAATAAGGACACCCTCTTTCATTTCTGATGAATCCGTTTCCCAGCTGATGATATATTCCCAGCACCACTAAGGAATTATCTTGTCTAGATATGAGATGACTCGGGCAAGGCTCTCTATTTCTCAAGGCTATTTTTACTTTCGTTATTTGAAGAAATGAAAGGATGTTGTGTAAGGATCTGTTTATATACCCAGCAGAAATGGCAAAGCTTTCCCCCCCCCTTCCCCTGAACTGCAGCACTTCAGTCAGCACAATATGTTCACGAGTGCTGGAGAGGGTCAGGGGGAAGAAGAGGGTATTCCAGACTTGAAATGACCCTAGTAGAGAAAATCCCTGAGTGTAGAAAGCTAGCTTGTCAGGGATAAACCTAAGTTGAGCCCTTCTCCCTGACATGCTAGATTTCCAATAGCAGGAAGTTTGGGGCAAGGGAAGCAGTCAAAATGAGGGCTCCCCACCTGCAGTAGTTTCCTCAAGAAAAAGCTGAATGTAGAAACTAGTGCTAAGTCAAGACAATGAGAAAAGTGAAAAAAACCTAAGGCATGTATAGTCGTGGACCAAAAAATAAATGAATCATGCAACATGAAAAAGAGACATCTCAGAAAGAAGAAAATTGCTTCCCCCCCCAAGGCCCCAAAATTCTATTTATTTTATTTTGGAAGTGGGGAGCAAATCTAGTCCAACATACTTACAAGATTGCTACTGTCTTGACGAACACTTTATGTAATTAGTAACATATTGGGCAGGTTTGCTCCTAACACCATTTTCATGGAGCTTTGATCTGACACAGCAAAACAAATGTTATGTTTCTTAAGCCAGGAGGCTCAACTCCTGATTGAAATTCACTGCAAAGTGTAAATATTCCCAAGCACGACTTGCATGTTGTCCCCCAAAGTTGTTGCAGAACCCCCAATTCCGCTTTCAATAGTTGGGACCCAAACTCACGCCAAGGTACAAAGGCCTGTTCTTGGATCTATTGCAAAGTACACTGCCCAAACTGTACCGTATACTGAAACATAGGAAACTATCGTATTTTTCGCTCTATAAGACGCACCAGACTATAAGACGTACCTAGTTCTTGGAGGAGGAAAACAAGAAAAAATTTATTCTGAATCCCAGAAGCCAGAACAGCAAGAGGGATCACTGCGCAGCGAAAGCAGCGATCCCTCTTGCTGTTCTGGCTTCTGGGATAGCTGCGCAGCCTGCATTCTCTCCATAACACACACACACACATTTCCCCTTACTTTTTAGGAGGGAAAAAGTGAGTCTTATAGAGCAAAAAATACAGTATCTTAAACCAAGTCATCCCATAGGTCCATCTAGCTCAGTACTGTCTACACGGACAGGCAGCAGCTCTGAAGCTTTTCCAGCTCTAACTGGACATGCCAGGGATTGAACCCAGGACATTCTGCATTCAAACCCTGTGCTCCGGTGCATTATGGAGGTGAAATAAAAAATTTAAGGTCATATATATATATATATATATATATATATATATATAATAAATGTTCATAAATGTACCAAGCAAACACATACATAAATATATAAACCACATGTCTGAAGCAGCACAGGAAAACAGTCCTGAAACCATTTTGACTCCCAAACTGACCAAATGATTTCTCTGCAAGGTGAAGGTAAATGGAAAAACCTCCCCACTGTCTTTTCATTCACAAATCCTGTCTTAAGGGTATGTCTGTGTATGAATAGGGTGAGCCTGTGACCTGTATTTATCATTACAAAAGACTGGCCAGGCTCCCCAGGGTACCCAATCAAGTAAGCATTAACAGGTAACCTGCCAGACAGGAGGTAAACAATGCACTCAGATTTCTGTTGTAGACCGCCCTTTCTGTGATGTAGGTATGATGTGTCTGGGGGGTGGTCTTGAGCTACACCCCTTCTGTGATGTATGTATGATATTTCTGGGGTGGTCTTGGACTCCAGGGCTGGCAATTTAAAATGTCTATATAAGGGTGGGCACACCTTGGTTCAGGGTCCTCCTCTTGTGTGTGAAGGGGACACCCTGTTGCAACAGTTCAATAAAGATCAGGCTTACGAGCTGCTTTGCTTCTCAATATTCTCTGGTTGGCCTCTGTTGTTTTCTCCGACCGATGGAGAACCTACAAAGGACTCTATAAGGGCTCTTGTGTGCCCCATAAGGGCAGATTTTAGTTGATTATAGAAGGAAGAGGGGTAATTCAATGTCATCAAATATCCCGGCTGCAGGCGTTTAAAGCTGCGTTAAACACTTACTCTCCATTGTGATTGATGTCGTCGTATCGCAGGAACAGCGAAGCGTAAATGGTCTCTGTCAGGAAGCAGTAGATGGCAATCATAATGAGCAGCACCGCGAGCTTGAGGACGGAATTGAGACGGAGGAAGACGGCGCAGGTCACCATCGCCAGGATTCCGGTGAAGACAAAATACTTTGGAAAGGAGATTGGGATAGGAATTCGTTTCAGCTTCCAGGGTGGGTGGGACCAAAGGCTTTAAATATTGGGGGCACACTGCTTTTGCTTTCTCTTTCGCAGAGTGCATCGGATCACCCGCTCGCTCGCCCTTTGATCCAGTTGACCTTGCTATGCTTGTCATGGGGTCGTCTGCCGTTGGGGCAGGGGCCTAGTAGGAATTTTATCCATTTGGCTGATTTGCTGGTGCCACTTGGTTTTTGCCTACTACTTAGCAATTCGTCGCAACTTGTAAGGTTGCGGTTAGGCATTGGTTATAAAAATTGCTGGTGGAGGGATCAGGATAGGCTGTGCCTGCCCCTTCAATTGCGCTGAAGGGAATTCCGTTAAAGGAATCCTGGGCTTGCCACAATTTCGTCCAATCCTTGAAATGGGACCAGGGCTGGCAAGCCTTGGGGAGCTGGTTGGGTGAGCGGTGAGGGACTGTCGCTCAGCTCAACTGATCCCCAACATTGTCTTTCCCTTCACTGGCTTCCGAGGGAGTTCGGATAGTCAGTTCTGTCCCAGGCGGGAGGACAGATAGTCATAACCAATGCCTAAGCAACCACCCACAGATTATGTATTTTAATAAAGTTGTGGCCAAAATAGTGCCAAAAACCTTAAACTAAAATTACGTGTGATTTGTGAATTATTTGAGGGGTGGCTTGGGGACCTCCACACAAAACAAGAACAACCAATGTGATTGAGTTAGATGTAGCTCAATGAGTAGCAACAGCTCTCCAGGATTTTTAGCCAGGGGGCGCATTTCCCAGTCCTATCTGAGATATTCTACATGCAAAGTGGTCGCTGACTTCAGTGACCAGGGGGTGGGGTGGAGGGAGGCCTTGGCAGTGACAGTCTCTATTGCATAAGCACTCTCTTGCAGAGCCTTCGAATGGGAAGGTTAGTTGTGAATAAATGCTCTGCCTTTCTAAAACAGTCTGCTCAGAATTACCTCTGGGTAGGAGCAAAGGTCCGTCAAATACACAGAAGAGTTGAAAGTCTGGTTCTTAAAGGGCATCGGTTTGTCAAAATCACACCATAGCTGTGGACACAGAAGGAGAAGAAGAAGAATTTTTATTGCAAAAAATCAAGTCATTTATGCGTCAGCCATATGAGAGTGATTAAATACTGGCTTTGGGTAACATCTGATGGTTCAACATTGACAAGGGATATTACCTTGTGTGTGTATGTGTATTTTAGTTGATAGGTCCCTTTTCTGCCTATCAAAAATCCCTCAAAGTAGCTTAAAAGGTAAAGATAAAGGGACCCCTGACCATTAGGTCCAGTCGTGGCCGACTCTGGGGTTGTGGCGCTCATCTTGCTTTATTGGCCAAGGGAGCTGGTGTACAGCTTCCGGGTCATGTGGCCAGCATGACTAAGCCGCTTCTGGCGAACCAGAGCAGCGCACGGAAACGCCGTTTACCTTCCCGCCGGAGCGGTACCTATTTATCTACTTGCACTTGACGTGCTTTCGAACTGCTAGGTCGGCAGGAGCAGGGACCGAGCAATGGGAGCTCACCCCATTGCGGGGATTCAAACTGCCAACCTTCTGTTCGGCAAGTCCTAGGCTCTGTGGTTTAGACCACCCGCATCCCTACAAAATACTTTTACATCAATACAAATGACAGAATTCATACACGTTCCTTCAGCTGCAGATCAAACATATGAGCCAATAGGTTTTCTTTTGATTTCTTTTCTTAAAAAGAAAATGTTAGAAAGTTAATCAAATAATAGATCTTATTCTAATTGCCCCTGCTAAAAAATTTGCAGTTTTTGCTGTTGCTTGGTTATCTTAATCTGCCAAAAGAAAGGACAAGCGACCTGATATGAATAGTAGAAGAGGGGTAAGTAATAACCTCACTCCTCAAATCTTTATAATGAGTACAGTCTAGCAGTACACGAGCTACTGATTTGATACTGCCATCTCCACATGGACATGAACTGTTTTCAGTGGAATTTTTTTTTAATTCAACCCTCCAGTATGAGTCTATATGTAGCTGGAAATAGCAACATATACTGAGCAGAATAAAGCAGGAGGATTTTCTTTTCCTTTTAAAAAAGATTATCTTCACAAGGGACAAATCAAGCTCCATGTAATCCCACACTACAGCAGACTGATTTCCCCTGATATTCGACAGCTCTGACTTGTCTCTGTGACAACATTAAAATCCTCCCTTGTACACATGCATTAGAAGCTCCTGCGGCTGAAAAAACAAAACAAAAACATATCCGTTGAAATAATTCATAAATCTTCTTCCTCTCCCCCAGGCCTGCCCTGCCCTCTGCCCATCTCCAGACCCTTCCCGACCCCCTTGGGGGCTTACGATGTTGATGATGGCTCCCAGGAAATTAATCATAATCGAGGCAAAGATGATGACGTTCCGGGCCAAGTAAGTCTCGTTGATCCAGCAGCACGTTTTCCGGAGGACGAGAGGCAAGCATTTATAATCCTCCGCAGTTGTGATTAAGACGAGAGCCGAGTGCAGCATAATCAGGATGGAAAACTGGATGATCATGGGTACCATCCTGAGGAAGGGGAGGAAAAAGAGGATATCGTGAGAATCCATGTCTTGAAAGAGGAATAATAAAATAATTAAAAAAAAATTATTTATATCCCACCCTCCCCAGCCAAAGCCGGGCTCAGAGTGGCTAACAACAATAAAAGTAACACAACATTCTAAAATCAATTCATTTTAAAATCAATTCAAAATCAAATTCATGGCAACCATTGGGCTAGAGTTTTGTGAGGATTACCAAAGGAGGGGGTCAGACCGTGCCTTGGCCAAAGGCCTGGTGGAACAGCTCTGTCTTGCAGGCCCTGTGGAAAGATGACAAGTCCCGCAGGGCCCTAGTCTCTTGTGACAGAGCGTTCCACCAGATCGGGGCCATGGCCGAAAAAGCCCTGGCTCTGGTCGAGGCCAGCCTAGCCTCCCTGTGGCCCGGGACCTCCAAGGTGTTTTTGTTTGAAGACTGTAAGGTCCTCCGTGGGACATACCAGGAGAGTTGGTCCCATAGGTACGAGGGTCCTAGGCCGTATAGGGCTTTGAAGGTTAAAACCAGCACCTTAAACCTGATCCTGTACTCCACCGGGAGCCAGTGCATCTGGTATAGCACCGGGTGAATGTGATCCCACGGCAAGGACCCTGTAAGGAGTCTTGCTGCGGCATTCTGCACCCACTGGAGTTTCTGGTTCAGTCTCAAGGGCAGCCCCACGTAGAGTGAGTTACAATAATCCAGTCTGGAGGTGACCGTCACGTGGATCACAGTGGCTAGGTCAGGGCGAGAGAGATAAGGAGCCAACTGCTTAGCTTGGTGGAGATGAAAAAATGCCGCCTTTGTTATAACTGCAATCTGCACCTCCATGGAAAGGAAGGTGTCAAAGATTACACCCAAACTCTTAACGGACGCTGCTGGCACTAATTGCGCCCCCGCAAGAGATGGGAGTTGCGCCCCCCCCCCAATCCCATATCATCCCAACCCAGCCAGAGGACCTCTGTCTTTGAAGGATTTAACTTCAACCGGCTCCCATGTAACCATCCAGCCCCAGCTTCCAAACATCTGATCAGTGTGTCTGGGGCCGAGTCAGGATGGCTATCCATCAACAGATAGAGTTGGGTGTCATCAGCATACTGATGGCAGCCCAACCCAAAACTCCAGACAAGCTGGGCGAGGGGGCACAGAAAGATGTTGAGAAGGAGAAGAAGAGTGCTTGGAGGACACAATTTTGGGATATGTGGGAGCAGGGAGTTCAAGGGAGCACGTGAGGCAAAAGCTGGAAGAGGGATAGGGAAGAGGGTGGAGGGCAGAGGAAAATAGCTTGGCGGGAATAAGAATTTAAGGAGAGTTTGCTGGATCAGGCCAATGACCCATCTGGCCCAGTATCCTCACAGAGGCCAACCAGATGACTGGGGAAACCTGGAAGCTAGACACGAGCATAACTGTACTCTGGCCACCTCTGATTTCCAGCAACTGGTATTTGGAGGAACTGGTTTAGGATAGTGGTTCTCAATTGGTGCGGGACTTGATATCTTTCCGCAGTGTCTGCAAGACAGAGCTGTTCCGCCTGGCCTTTGGTTTGGACTCAGTCTGACCCTTATGTTTCCCTCCCCTTATGGTTTTGATTTATGGGCTACTATTAAAATGAGGCTGCATTTTAAAATGTATTTTAACCCATATTTTAATAAACTGGTTTTGTTTGTTTGTTTGTTTCCCACCCACAAAAGCCAAGTGGCCTGTGCCAATTTGCCAAATGGAAATAATTCCTACCCGGTCCCCGACTCAAGACGGGCAACCAACCAAAGTCCAAAGCAAATTACATTTCCCAGGATGCTTTGGGGAAGCCATGACTGTTTAAAATGGAAAGATGCTCCTTCAAATGTACTGTGCAATATGAGGCCTGAAACTATTCAGACGGCTGCCTGCAATACCATTCAAGAGAAGTTTCTGCCTTTACCTCGAAGAAGGAAGCAAGCTTTGGATCGCCGTGATAAAGACGAGGACCATGAACGCACACACCAAATTCGACTTGAACACTTCGTCCCTCATTTGGGAATACTGAAATAGAAAAGGGAACACAGAGGGGAAAGAAATAACTTTAGTCTGCTTTGACAGCTCCGCGAAGAGAGCAAGACAGCTTTGCGAGGCTTCTGGGAAATTAGCAAGGCGATCCGGTAAATTAATTAGCTTCCTAGGGTGAGATTTTTTTAAAAAATAGGAGTTATATATATAGAAAAATCCCCTCAGAAGAAATATGCAGTGGAGGAGATTGTAAATCACCCTCACCAGGGAAGCAAAAGCCGACCACTCCATCTTGCAACGAACTTTTCCTCGCCTGCTTTTTTCTTTTCATATAACGAGTCACATTAAAGATGTTTTTTGAAAAGGCAACAACTTCTGCCACTTAAGCCGAAGTAAGATTCTACAGCCAAAAGGCTGGGGTTGAGGGATTGAACGCAAAATGAGCAGCAAGGAAGGGCTCCGTTTTGTGAGATATCTAGAGAGCAGAGGGCTGTATGTGTTTGAGCTTACGTGATGCAGCGCCGCTCACTGGAATCCAGGGAGCTCAGGATTGAACCTTCTGCATGTAAAGCATGTTCTTTCGGAAGATAGGTAGTGCTAGAGCGCTAGAGGTGATTCACTCCAACAGGTAAAGGGGGCATATCAGGTCTGGATTTAGGTTTGATGAGGCCCTAAGCTACTGAAGGTAATGGGGCCCTTTATATGTCCAGCTGTCCTTTGTCAACAACAAATCGTCGCTGTTTTTTGTGTGTTGAATATATACCATATGGTAATTTATGGATTTAATAGATATCTAAAGCCATTTGCACATGCAGAATGTAGGCACCCTATATATAAAAATGAGCAAACCAGTGATATTTTAGGGAGCAGGCTAGCAGGTGTGGCCCATTACTTACATCATAGGAGCCTACACAACACAAAACACTGTTGCTGTATGTAGGTTTTATTTTATTTGCTTTTTATCTTATATTTTGGAAATGTACATCCAGGTTTTTTCCTTTAAATTTTGTGGGGGGCCCCAGGAGAGTGGGGACCTAAGATATTATACATAAATCCAGTACTGGTACTCTTTTCTATGATCGAGCTGCCTGACTTGAACACTAGGCAAGCTCACGACCTGACGCCAGCTGTGACTGATCTGGAAGTCCTCTGCTCTGGACTTCTATAACTTACATTTCATGTTGGGTCAAACTATCCCAGCTGGACCCAGTCTTGGAAAAATAGTTTTTTAACTATTCAGCCGTGAGCTGAATTAGGCCTGCCAGGCATCCTACCAGGCTGTTTTGGTTGAGCGAGACCCACCTGCCCCACACCTGAGGCCAAAGGGGGTTGACAAACAGCTGATAGCTGTGACAAAGTGCCACAGGTGGAACTATGCAAGCCCTCGGGAGGTTGTGGACTCTGCTTCCTTGGAGGTTTTGAAGCAGAGGATGGATGGCCATCTGTCATGGTTGGCTTAGCTGAGATTCCTGCATTGCAGGGAGTCAAACGAGATGACTCTTGTGGTCGCTTCCAACTCGACCATTCTATGATCAGTTGATTGCCGGGGCTTGCATCTTCGACACTTTGCGAGCCCCAAAGATCAACTGATCATGTGCACGGACGAAAGTGGGTCACTTGATGTCATTGTGATATCCAGCGACTGACAGGTGGACAGCTCCACCCATCTCTCAAACTTGGGCCATGGGGGAGGTAAGCATGTAGAACTCTAAGGCCTTTTCAGAAAGACAGCCCAGGCCTGGAAGCAGGAACAGCTGGGTTGGTGTTGTGTACTAGGTGTGTTATTTGCTCCTCAGCCTCAGGGCTGAGGCTTGGACAGGTTCTGGTCCTACTGGATTGGACTGGAGTACACCTATGTTAAAATTTCTGTTTCCAACATTGGTTTGGATCCAGATATGAATCCTCTTCAGACGCTCATCTGTGCAAGTTAAATCGTGGTATCTCCACCCCTCATCCCTGCCACCTTCTCTGTGTTCATCAGGGATGGTCTACAGAGGTTCCAAAACATCTAGGAGCCTCCACAAGTGCAGAATCTTACCCTGCAGTACTTTTGAGTATACGGAGGGTGTGGGGATGAGGGGTCAGAATGCGCACATTCATGTACACTCTCCCTTCCTTGCGCCTCAATATAATCCCTCTAAATGATTGTGTTTATAGGGCTATAGGTACAAATAATGCATGACTTGAGACCAGCTTCTTACATTGATTTCTAGGGGACCTAGATTACTCTGGATTCAACTCACTGTTGAATTATTTACGGTACTTATCAAAACTATCTAGGTGATATACAATATCTAGAAAACATGGAAAAGATGGAAAACACAGATCCATATCAGAAACACCCTTCAAAACCAGAACAGAACTGTCATTAAATCTCAAGTCAGGGCATGAACAGAAGAAGGATTGTTAGCTCAGTGGTAAAACATTGGCTTTGCACGCAGAAGCTCTGCAGGTTCCATTCCTGGCATATCCAGGTTGGGCTAGGAATATCTGCAGTCTAAAACCCTGGAGAGCCACTGCTAGTCAGTGCGGTAGGCAACACTAAGCTACATGGACCAATGGTTTGACCTTTCTATGCTTCTAAATACCTCTTGCGCTTGTCAACTGGCTTTCAGTATGATGCCACTTATGAATGTGAAGCTTTTGTCTAACTATCGTGGTGACCAAACCATCATGAACCTGTCCAAAGGTCCTCCTCCTGCCCAAGGCATCTCAACGACTGGTAATTTCCATGCCTTGTGGCAATGAATTCAATACATTAACCATGTGTTATGTGCAATGCTTCTTTTCATCTGTCCTAAACCTACTGGCAATAAGTTGCACCAGATGACCCTACAGTTGTGATACACCACTTTCATCAACATCAAAAAAGGGTACAAAGGAGGAGGCGGATTTGCATAACATTTTGAAATAATTAGCATAAGTTAAATAGAAGTACAATGAGTGGTATGCAACTTGCACGCCCCATCAGTGCAATGGGATTTCCCCTCCTCTTCTGCACTCTGTTCCTTCCCCCAATCTGCTCTGGAGGGCTGGAGGGAACCCCCAGAACAGATTTAGGGGTGGGGTGAGGAGAGGGTGAGAATTCTGTTGGGCAAGCAGAAATCCTTGCTAGTGATGGATACAACCCATTCACCAAGTGGGGAAGGCTACACCCAAGTGATGAGCGTCTCTATTCACTCCATCTTCCACATGCTATTGATGGGCAACTCTCCCGCTTTGTGTTCTTTATCTATAAAATAGTTATGGACCTTCAAATAGAGGATGCTTTCGAGAAACAATTGTTCCCAGTAGGATACGTGGGTACCCGACGCAACACTCTAAATGTTCTGAGAGATGGATGGGTGATATCTGCACCTACTATCTGTACATCATTCATAATTCTACAATAAAATCTCTGGCACATCATAATCCTACGCAGTGTTTAAATTGCAAACTGCCTTGGGTACCTTCACAGGAAGGTAGTACATAAAGACAATAGATATAGAATCTATAAATATTCAGAAGATGGTTGTTTATGAATGATTATTAGGACAACAACAAAACAACAACAAAAACCCATCGCTGTTGGGAAATTAATCGTGTTAACATACCCCAAACACACTGAATGATGACCTCTGTTTTATTGGCAGCTGCTATGCTGGAACGGGAAAATCTCTAGGATCCCAAGGTGTAAGGAAATGAGAAGTCTGTCAAATAGTAAAGTTCAGCCAACTAACTAGAGCCAGTACATGAAGGGACAGCCATAAGATTAGACAGAAATCTAATCTTATGGCTGAGTGGAAACCTTATGTCGACCTTTGGAGGGCCAGACATAATTTTAATAGCAATTGTTTTGCTGCACTGTAATACACTGGGACGCGGGTGGCGCTGTGGGTTAAACCACAGAGCCTAGGGCTTGCCGATCAAAAGGTTGGCGGTTCTAATCCCCACAATGGGGTGAGCTCTCGTTGCTCGGTCCCTGCTCCTGTCAACCTAGCAGTTCAAAAGCACGTCAAAGTGCAAGCAGTTAAATAGGTACTGCTCTGGCGGGAAGGTAAATGGCGTTTCTGTGCACTGCTCTGGTTTGCCAGAAGCGGCTTAGTCATGCTGACCACATGACTCGGAAGCTGTACGCCCGCTCCCTCAGCCAATAAAGCGAGATGAGTGCTGCAACCCCAGAGTCGGCCATGACTGGACCTAATGGTCGGGGGTCCCTTTACCTTTACCTTTACCTAGTCTGAGAGTGAAGGGAGAAGCCAGCTCCCATCCTCTCTGAACAATGGTTGTGCAGGCTATGGTGAATAACCAGGAATCATGGGAACTGTTGTCCAACAACCTCTAGAGCAGTGGTTCTCAACCTGTGGGTCCCCAGATGTTGTTGGACTACAACTCCCATCATCCCTGAGCTCTGGCCTTGCTAGCTAGGGGTGATGGGAGTTGTAGTTCAACAACATCTGGGGACCCACAGGTTGAGAAAGGCTGCTCTAGAGGGACACAATATCCCCACCCCCAGAGCTAGGGCAACATTTTTTTCCTGGCTGTGGTGCATATAAATTGACTAGGAGATGGTTCCCCCACCATTTAGCTCTTTGGACAGATCCTAATCCTATATTTAAAGCACATCCAGCGCACATATAAAAAACATGACTTTCCCCTGCCCTGAAGAATCCTGGGAACTGCAGTTTTCTTCCTTACGGGGGTTCAATTCCCAGCTTCCTTAATAAACTACAGTTCCCAGGTTTCTTTGGGGGAAAAGTCATGTGCATTGGATGTGCTTTAAACATATGGTGTGCCAGAGAAAACTGCATTTTTTATGTACCAGCAGACTCCTGTTTAGATACAGAAGCTAGGGGGGGGGGAAGCTGGTGACCTTAGGACAGGCACTCCCCACCCCCAGGAAAAAATAGCATTGTCAGGCAATGAAAGCTTAATGCAGCCAGTTTACAACGTGGTTCAGCATTAAGTGGTTTGAAGTCTTATCCTTTCTGATGGGCAAGTACTGGACTGATGCCAAAATAACTTGGCTCCCAAGAAAGCGCTTCTATTATAGACATTTAACCCAGCTAAGCTTTCAATTGCTATTTACGGTCTGTCCTTCTTCTTAAAAAAGAAAAGAAAAAAGTATCATCATTATGATCTGGCCATTGCAAATTGAATTGCAGTCATACAAGGAAGCGGAGAAATTAGATGAGCGGACATGTTTGCAGTTCTGCGGTTATTATCCATTTCCCGAAAAGAAGAAGAAAAGAAAGCGCCATTATTTGATTTTCTTCAAGGTTGCTTTCCCTATTCAGCTTGTTTCCAGTATTTCGGAAAATAATGGGATTAAGTGGGCAGGGGGCACTTCCGACCGTGGAGAGTGAGACGCCTTCCGACAAGGAACGCGTCTTGGAAACCTCCACCGAAGCCAATGGGAGCTGTGGAAGATGCTTGGACAAGCGATGGGGGAGATGCAACTCTATGAGTCTCATCAGTCTCATAAGCCTTAAATTAAAGGTGTATTGCTTCTCATGCTAGGAGGCATTCATGTTTGGAGCAAGGCCTGGAGAAAGATGCTCTGGTGTGAAAGCATTGTGAGCTTCATCCAGTTCCGCTACTAAAAAGCAAACTCCTAGGCTCAGCATACAGTCACGGAAGCACCACATTCAAACTAAGCCCTACCCACTGAAATAAACAGGCCTGAGTCCACGTATGACGATTGTTGGATATCACCCTATCCCCATTGCTCCTAGCTTGGGATTCTAATAATCTGCCAGCAAAATAGAATCATAGAATCATAGAGTTGGAAGAGACCACAAGGGCCATCGAGTCCAACCCCCTGCCAAGCAGGAAACACCATCAGAGCACTCCTGACATATGGTTGTCAAGCCTCTGCTTAAAGACCTCCAAAGAAGGAGACTCCACCACACTCCTTGGCAGCAAATTCCACTGTCGAACAGCTCTTACTGTCAGGAAGTTCTTCCTAATGTTTAGGTGGAATCTTCTTTCTTGTAGTTTGGATCCATTACTCCGTGTCCGCTTCTCTGGAGCAGCAGAAAACAACCTTTCTCCCTCCTCTATGTGACATCCTTTTATATATTTGAACATGGCTATCATATCACCCCTTAACCTCCTCTTCTCCAGGCTAAACATGCCCAGCTCCCTTAGCCGTTCCTCATAAGGCATCGTTTCCACACCTTTGACCATTTTGGTTGCCCTCCTCTGGACACATTCCAGTTTGTCAGTGTCCTTCTTGAACTGTGGTGCCCAGAACTGGACACAGTACTCCAGGTGAAGTCTGACCAGAGCAGAATACAGTGGCACTATTACTTCCCTTGATCTAGATGCTATACTCCTATTGATGCAGCCCAGAATTGCATTGGCTTTTTTAGCTGCCGCGTCACACTGTTGGCTCATGTCAAGTTTGTGGTCAACCAAGACTCCTAGATCCTTTTCACATGTACTGCTCTCAAGCCAGGTGTCACCCATCTTGTATTTGTGCCTCTCTTTTTTTTTTGCCCAAGTGCAATACTTTACATTTCTCCCTGTTAAAATTCATCTTGTTTGTTTTGGCCCAGTTCTCTAATCTGTCAAGGTCGTTTTGAAGTGTGATCCTGTCCTCTGGGGTGTTAGCCACCCCTCCCAGTTTGGTGTCATCTGCAAATTTGATCAGGATGCCCTTGAGTCCATCACCCAAATAGACCCAACATCGTACACAAGGGCACCGTTCTATATACCAATCATGGGAAGGAGTGATGGGAGGCAGAGGACTGGAACAACAATTCATTAATGAGAAGAAGTTTACAATAAAATAGAGAAATATATATTATAATCCTGTTTCAAATATCTTTCTCAAGTCTAGCCTGCCTGTAATTTTGGACTCCTTATTAAACTCTTGGAATTGAGTCACTTCCTTGGATAAAATCAATTTCCCCTCATTCTCCTGACCTCGATGACATAGTTCCTCCCATTCCTAGAGCTAGGGTTTTGACCCATCCAGACTGGCCTGTCATTTCAATCTCAAACTTTTATTGGCATATAGACAAGATTCTGAAAGGTGCAGTGCAAAAACAACCACTCCACAAAATCTTCATCTAACAATTAAAATTCTGTAATTTGTGTCATAGGCTGTCACACTCAATCTGCATTGCCCTTTTATTATTATCACCATTACAGTTGATTTATTCATCACCTTCTAAACCACCGCCTCAAGGAGATTCGCACATACAAGTACAGTGGTACCTCGGTTTACGAACTTAATCCATTCCGGAAGTTTGTTCTTAAACTGAAACCGTTCTGAAACCGAGGTGTGCTTTCCCTAATGAGGCCTCCCGCCGCCGGTGCCCTTCCACTGTTTGGCTTCCGTTCTTAGACCGAGGTAAAGTTTGCAAACCGGGACACTACTTCCGGTTTTGTGGAGTTTGTAAACCGAATAGTTCATAAACAGGGCTGTTCTTAAACCAAGGTACCGCTGTATTACAAATTGTTAAAAATACAAACCCAACAGATACATTTAAAACAACATTTAAACCCTACCCAAAACCCTAATAAATGGACATGTGTGGTAAAGACTCATTTACTCAGCTGGGAACGCCCACTGGGGGGAAAATGTATTTAACAGACTGTAGTGATTTACTCAGCACTTAGGACCCTAACATAAAGACTTTGGGCTAATGGCTCAGAGGGGGCATTAAGAACATAGAGAACTGCCTTATACCCAGTCATACGATTGGTCCATCTAGTTCAGTATTGCCCACACTGACTGGACGTGGCTCTCCAAGGATTCAGGCCTTACCTAGAGAAGCCAGAGACCTTTTTTGCATGTAAAGCATGTGCTCTAACCACTGAATCACAGCCCTTTCCCAAATCATCAGGGCACTTCCCCAAATCAGGAGCTGTTTAGCACCAAGTAAGGAGGGCCTTTCATTTCCCAGCTTTAAATCATATACTTGTTGAGTATAATTGATTAATTGACGCTGAAATGGGGAATGCCTAAATGTGAATTACTGAACATGGGAAAACTCCACTGGATTATACTAAGTGGTCTCTGAACTCCTTGATGGGTTGATAATTAACTGTTGTTGTTTTCTACTAGCTAACATGTGAGTGTTTAACCTCAGATCATATGGGAGGCTATTGAATTGCAAATTTGCGACCTTGGAAGGGTGGTGGTTGAATCTTCCTTCCTTGGGTCTGTGGAAGTCAGGATGTGTAAATGACCATCCCCAGTGAGTGAATACAACTCCAGTCAAAATGGAAGCAGTAGGGAGAGACAGACCTCTGATTTTACATCTGCTGGGAGTATTTCATATTTTATAAGAAGCTGAGCCTGTGCTGGACTTGTACATGATCTTATGCATATTTTGCATGTACCATTTACTTCGTCCTGTTTTGAAGAAAGCTCTACAAGTAAAGCTTTAATCAAAATTATGGGCCTTGACAATGTTTTATTCCCAAAAGGAGTCTGTTTTTATGCATCCTGTTGCTTTAAGCTGCACAATATTAATATCTGAAATAATTCTCAAGTGGCTTATTTGCAATGGCTCTTTGCTTTTATGCTCCTGCTCACCCCTTCCAAAAGAGGGTTCTGAATCCTCTCTCCACCCTTTAAAAATGGCCACCAGACTACAGTTTCGTAAGTAAAGGTAAAGGGACCCCTGACCATTAGGTCCAGTCATGACCAACTCTGGGGTTGCGGCGCTCATCTCGCTTTATTGGCTGAGGGAGCGGGCGTACAGCTTCCGGGTCATGTGGCCAGCATGACTAAGCTGCTTCTGGCGAACCAGAGCAGCACACGGAAATGCCGTTTACCTTCCCGCCAGAGTGGTACCTATTTATCTACTTGCACTTTGACGTGCTTTTGAACTGCTGGGTTGGCAGGAGCTGGGACCGAGCAACGGGAGCTCACCCCGTCGCAGGGATTCGAACCACCGACCTTCTGATCGGCAAGTCCTAGGCTCCGTGGTTTAACCCACAGCGCCACCCGTGTCCCTCATTTGTGGTAAATATATGGTTATGGCCCATTGACTGTTGGTGAACATTCCTAGGCAGCCAGCTGTCACAAAACCCCTTAGCACATTTTTACAATAAAGGTGTCTCCCGACTTCAGAGCAGAAAAGCAGAGATTTGTTTGTTGGTTGGTTTGTTTAAGCCAATCTTTGTCCCTCCTCCCCCCTTTTTTTATATCACAGTGCTTTGGTTGTCTTGCAAAGCTTAGTCACTTCTTCCAGAGGGGGTTTCCTGGCTCTTAAACTGAGTCATCACACTTATGCAACTACAAGAACTGCAGTGCTTTTGAATGGCTCTCAGATCAGTCTGGGGGAGAGGGCAGGGAGAGAGAAAAATCAGAAAAGAAAACCCAAAGCAATGTCATCTTATTCACTAATTCCAAGACAGTTTTGAGCTGGCAAAAAAAGAAAAGAGAAAAGCATCTATCAAGACCCAGCTACCTTATGCTCCAGGCTAGAGTCTTTAAACATCAGGGAGAAAGGCTTGATATGCTCTCTTCGCAATTTATCGCCACTCCGCAAGTCGATGGTGTGCTCTATTCGCTTGTTAATTTCCTCGGGCCCAGACTGGACATGCAAAGCTTGTGCAAGATGGTTTGGAAGCAGATTTATTGAATTTCTTGTTAGGGCAGCCAGAGTCTAGGGGAAAGCACATGCAAAAAGAATAAACTTGCTAGTCCCCTTTGGATTAAAAATGCAATCTTTATTTTATTTTTTTATTTTTTGCTGCTTCTCTTTTTTTAATGACAGCATCCCATGCAATTCATTCACCCCGCAAAGTTTTAAATGTAAAGGTCCGAACCACAAAATCCACACAAGTAAAATAGGCAGAACTGCTTTGATGACATGTTTTCAATGGGTTTTGAAGCTGGCAATTCCATTTGTCCATCCGTCATCTGTCCATTTATTATTATTATTATTATTATTATTATTATTATGAATTGCTGTTAATAATTTTTGAAGGAATAAAACTGCACATCATCCAGTAACAAGTTAAACCCATCAAAACAATTTCCAAAGCAGAGGAGTGGGGAAAGATCATGTGCTGCATGGAATATATGGTCTGACCCGGTATAAGGAAGCTACCTATGTTCTTATTCCTTTTGGAATAAGACAACATCTAGCTTGGTGTTGTCTGCACTAACAGCAGCTCTCCAGCATTTCAGAAAGCAGTCTTTTCCCAGCCTTGCCTGAATATGCTGGGGATTGAACCTGGATCAAGGGAGAACAAGGTAAGGTGACAACCCTCAGACCATCTCATGATCATGGAGGATGTGGGAAAGGGCTCAGGTGCTTCATGGGCAACAGTGGAGAACCTCATGGGCACCACTGCACCCAGGTGCACCAGGTTGGTGACCCTTGTGCTGAAGTCTCCCCATGGATTGCTATTGTGGCTACAGACATATGGAATGGGAAGTGTATAAAACAGCAAGATTGCATGGCTGCCCAGTGGGGATTTGCTTGTACACAGGGACCTGAGTTTCTCCTCCCCCATGTACAATAATATTTTCTGGGAAGCTGTGTGGTCCCAGCCACTCAAACATTACTTCCTTCACAGGGCTGCATTCACAGCAAGGCACTCTGGTTTGGGGATTTGACTGTTCAAGATGAACCAGGTCTACAGAATTCATGTATACTTATGAATTTCATACTTATCACCACAGCCATATCTATCTCTACTGCTCAGATGTAAGTCTAGCACTGAGGACCTACTCCTAAATAAGTGTGTGTAGGGTTTCAGCGTACGGATGCCGCTATTACAGAACACACACACATACCATACACTGAAAAATTAATAGTAGCATTAAAAAGATAAATTGCTACAATATATGTGCTTGAAGCTGAATCTCAGATATCAACACATAGTGTTCTGATGGTTCAAAAAAAGATGCCATCGAGTTCAGCATCCTGTACCAGGTGGTCACTTTACAGAGAGCTTTCCAGTCCACGTCTTGTTTAAAGAGATATAGAATTCTATGAAGGGGCATCAACAGGGTCCTCAAAGTCAGCTCCCCACCAGGATAGAAGGCTGAGCAGGCAGAAAGGCCACCTGGTCACTATCTTCCCACCGCAGTGAGATGCATCATATTTCTATTTCAATAATAGCCATTGTTTCTAAATCTGCATCTCCGTGTATAAAATTAGCACGTGACAATTTCATGCAAACCAACATCCTTTCTGAAGGACGCATTGCAGCAAGTAAGGAGCTACCCTAATTCTGTTCTCAGAGGCAGTCTCTGGTGGACCGAGAATCTATGGAACTTTTCCTCCAGTCTTTGTCCCTTCCTTCCAGCCATTGATATTTAAAGCTACACTCTCTCTGAACATGGAGACTTATTTTGATTATCATGGCCAAAGCTGCTCATAGACCCAACTCCCCAGTCTATCAGTCCCCATGCATTAAGTGGTAGTGAACTGCATTACTTAGTGTATAATTGGAAGGCAACTGACAATTATTTTTCATGGTTTCTGCTCTCATCGAGGGCCCATCTTCTATGTTAAGGTTACCAGATTTTTTTCAATGAATCCAGGGACACTTTTCAACTTCAATGGATTTTGCATGGGGACCGATTTGCAAATCCGGGGACTGTCCCTGGGAAATGGGGACGTCTGGTAGCCTTACTCTACATGTATGTTGGCTGCATCTTTACCTTTGAGCAAATTCTTGTGTGGGTTTGTGGGTGGGGGGAATATACGGAATTGTAGTTCCCATCATACACATTGGCAGAACATCTGAAAAAGGTTCAGCTTGAATCTTTTCAAGGGCTGTAGATCAGCAGTAGAGCATCTGCTTTGCATGCAGAAGGGCTCAGGTTCAGTCCCCAGCATCTCCAGGTAAGTCTGGGAAAGATGCTTGTCTGTAATCCTGGGGAGCTGCTGTCAGTGCAGACAGTACTGCGCTAGATGGATGAATGGTCAGTATAAGGCAGCATTATTATTTTTTGTTCCTATGAACCCACCTCACAGGGCTGTTGTGAGGACAAATGGGGGGAGTCCATATTTTTCACCCTCGGACAACAGGGGGGAATACAAATGTAATAAGTAAATAAGGAAGGCTGTAGCTGGGTTGTCACACAATGGGAAGAATAGCAGCTCTGTGTTACTTTTCCATGTGATTTATCGCAACTGGGAAGCACGTGGAGCCAAAGAGCACAGCTGTTAACAGGTATGTTCTCTACTACAGCTACTATCATGACACTGGCATGGAGCATGCTAAAATGGAGGGAGAGTACAAAAAATTAATTAAAAATAGCTGCATATGCTCAGAATGAACACACACACACAAACTGTAAAACTGTAAGACAGAAGTTTTGAACAAAGAGAACCCTGGTGTCATGCTCAAAAGGCCTGATGTATTTCCCTCCAAAAGCAGAGACATCACCTTGCCAACAAAGGTCCATATAGTTAAAGCTATGGTTTTCCCAGTAGTGATGTATCGAAGTGAGAACTGGACCCTAAATAAGGCTGATCGCCAAAGAATGGATGCTTTTGAATTATGGTGTTGGAGGAGACTCTTGAGAGTCCCATGGACTGCAAGAAGATCAAACCTATCCATTCTGAAGGAAATCAGCCCTGAGTGCTCACTGGAAGGACAGATCCTGAAGCTGAGACTCCAATACTTTGGCCACCTCATGAGAAGAGAAGACTCCCTGGAAAAGACCCTGATGCTGGGAAAGATTGAGGGCACAAGGAGAAGGGGACGACAGAGGACGAGATGGTGGGACAGTGTTCTCGAAGCTACCAGCATGAGTTTGACCAAACTGCGGGAGGCAGTGGAAGACAGGAGTGCCTGGCGTGCTCTGGTCCAGGGGGTCACGAAGAGTCGGACACGACTAAACGACTAAATAACAACAACATTTGCCTCCATCAATGACTCGTGGGGTTTTCTTATTCCCAGTCATAAGCCTGAGATGCAAGGGGCACAGTTGGCAAAGCAACATATCTAGGTAACAAAGCAATTGTGTTAGACATGTGGACGTTTGGGACGATGAGGACTAAGCATGAGCAGAAACAGGAATGAGGTATAGTGTCATTACGGATCTACCCAGCAAAGAGGGAAAGACGACTCAAGCTGACCTTCTTCCGCAGTGACTCATCAATCTTTTAAATGTGGTAGAAAGACTGGTATCTTAAGGCACTTTAACCTTTTCCTCTTTAATTTCTTTAAGCAGACAGCCTTCACAAGGGATCTTTTGACAGCTAAAAATTCAGATCCTACAAGCCTTGAGGCAATGGCTGCTGAAGAAGGAATGGAGGCAGTGGTCCATTCCTTTCTTTCTTTCTGGCTGTCAGAAATCTGTGTTTTCCAGGGTTCGGCAATCTATGTATACAAGTGAGACCTGCAACAAATTGTTGCAGCTGTGGGTTAAACCACAGAGCCTAGGACTTGCCAATCAGAAGGTCAGCAGTTCGAATCCCCGCGACGGGGTGAGCTCCCGTTGCTCGGTCCCTGCTCCTGCCAACCTAGCAGTTCGAAAGCACGTCAAAGTGCAAGTAGATAAATAGGTACCACTCCAGCAGGAAGGTAAATGGTGCTTCCGTGCACTGCTCTGGTTCGCCAGAAGTGGCTTAGTCATGCTGGCCACGTGACCCAGAAGCTGTACGCCGGCTCTCTTGGCCAATAAAGCAAGATGAGCGCCGCAACCCCAGAGTCGGCCACGACTGGACCTAATGGTCGGGGTCCCTTTACCTTTACCTTTAGACTGATCCTATTCAGGGTTCCAGTCACCCACTCACGCAGTCTTCCAAAACATTCCATCCATTCTTCTCCCTGACCCTGTTTTCCATTTCCCTCAGCTCCCAACAGGTAGACTATAAGAACCACCTGTAGGATCAGGCCAGTGGCCCTTCTAGCCCAGCATCCTGTTCTCACAGAGGCCAACAAGATGACTACTCCTACTGGAAGCATTCTCCACACCTCTGGATTCCACCAATTCAGAAACATGCTGCCCGCAACAGTGGAGGCAAAGCATAGCCAATCAGGGTTAATAGCCCCTGATATAGACTTACGCTCCATGAATTTGTCCAATTCCTTTTTTAAAGCTATCCAAGCTGGTGGCCATTACTGCCTCCTTGGGGAGCAAGTTCCATAGTTTGACAAGGCGTTGCAAGAAGAAGTGTGCCCTCTTTTGTCTGCCCTGAGTCTTCCAACATTCAGCTTCATTGGAGGGAGGTCCCTGGGTTCTAACACTAAGGGAGAGGGAGAAGAACCGTTCTCTGTCTCCTTCTTCCATAGCATGCATTTTGGAAACCTTTCTGTTACATAGTCCAAAGGATGGGGAAATTCTATTCAGCTCAAGGTCAGATTCCCTTCTGGGCAACTTTAAGGGCCCAATGTGTCATTGGTGGCAGGACCATAGGCAAAAGCGGGAAGAGCAACAAACACGAATTATACTTTTGTACAATAGGCCAGCTTCCACACACACTCCCAAATCTCTCTTGTCCACCATGCAGGCAAGGAAACGGCATTTTCATATTGCAATGACTCATTCCAGCCATGCAAAGATACTCAATGGCAGTGCAAAGCAGGGCAGGCAAGGGGTGTGGCCTAGCATGGGGGGCATGGCTGGGGAGGGGGGTTGCTAGATGGGGGCTAGATGTAGTATTTGGCCCTAAGCCTGAAGTTTTCCCTGCCCAGCCCTAATGAGACCAAGAAACAGAAGCCAGGATGGGACATATGCAGATACAAGCAGCCTCGATTTACAATGTCCAAGGAAGCTGTTGGTCAACCGGGAGAAGAAGCACATTTAGCCTAAACTCAATGGGTACCACCATATTTCAAGCCTTATGAGGAGCGGTTGAAGGAGCTGGGTATGTTTAGCCTGGAAAAGAGGAGGCTGAGAGGAGATATGATAGCCATCTTCAAATATCTCAAGGACTGTCACATGGAAGAGGGAACAAAATTGTTTTCTCCCACTCCGGAGGGTAGGGCTCAAACCAAGGCTTGAGGTTGCAAGTAGATTCCAACTAAACATACAGAAAAAAAACTTTCTGACAGTAAGAGTTGTTTGACAGTGGAACAGCCTCCCTTAGGAGGTTGTGGACTGTCCTTCACTGGAGGTGTTTAAGCAGAGGCTGGATGGCCATCTGTCATGGATACTTTAGCTGAGATTCCTGCATTGCAGAGGGTTAGACTACAGCAGGCATGGCCAAACCTGGCCCTCCAGCTGTTATGGGACTACAACTCCCATCATCCCTAGCTAATAGGACCAGTGGTCAGGGATGATGGGAATTGTAGTCCCAAAACAGCTGGAGGGCCACGTTTGGCCATGCCTGGACTAGAGGATCCTTGGGATTCCCTTCCAACTCTAGGATTCTCTGAGTCCAGCTATATAGTTCCCCCAAAGCAATTCTAAGGAATGCTTACAATGTACACAAAGTCCCTGTAAAAACACCCCACCTGTTATCATGACAGCCATTTGGTAGTTAATCTGGGTTCCATCTAAGCTTCTTTCTTTGGCCAGGGTGGGGGGACCCTGTGAACAAGGGCAAAGTCTCCTGCTTATTGTACTGCTTGCTCTGATTGCCTTCAACTAATAATTGCAATAATCATCATGATGTTGCTTTCATCACAAAAGGGACCCAAAGCACCTTACAAAAGCAATACAAGCACTAAAACCAATTATAACAAACAAACCAATAACCACCCCCAAAACATCTGTACAGGCCTTGCAGATCCCACCCCACTAAAAGGTGCCACAAGACCTCACACCCCTTCCAATCAAGGGCCAAAAGCCCCAGGAAAAAGAAAAGTTTTTGCCTGGAGCCTAAACATAGATTAAGATGTGTCCTTGAGGAGAGCATTTCACAAGCAAGGAGCCATCAGAACATTCTGCTCACTCTGACTTGGCTTCATGACAACCCACAGCCAATGAGATTTGGCTACATGTTGTGGATGTGGATGAAGCCAATTCAAAGAGAGGGTCAACAGCAAGGGGGAGTGCCACAGCCATCACCATTAAGACCACAAATGGTGGGCAAAAGCTGGTGAGTCACGGAAGCAATGTGGGAGAGCCTTGACCCTACATGAGACAGCACATTCCAGCCCATGTGTATCAGGTGTGTTTATTCCACACACTCAATGAGATGTGCATTAGAGATAGGAACTGCAGTTGCCTTATGCTGGGCCAGGCTATTTCACACACAGCCATGCTGCTTACTCTGAGTAACAGCAGCTTCCCAAAGTCTCCCACCATCTGCTATCTCAGAACCTTTCACAAGAGACATCAAAGATTTGAACCTGGGATCTTTTGCACGTGAACTGGTACTCCACTATTGATCTATGACTTCTCCTTAAATGTTGTCTACATTATCACTCCATGAGAAGAGCTCTACTGGATCAGACTAATAGCCCATGTTGTTAAGTATAATTGTTCAACTGCACACTGAAATGGAGAATAATATAATCTATTATTTATACCCCACCCATCTGGCTGGGTTTCCCCAGCCACTCTACCTGTATGTATGTTTTTAGGGATTTAGCATTGGAAAATTGCATTGGAGTATACTAAGCTAGAAAGGGCTCTCTAAGCCTCTAGCTGAGTTGATAATTAACTATTGTTCTCTGCTGGCCCTCACACTGAGTGTTTAACTTTAGATCATGTGATTAAGGCATTCAATTGCAAATTTGCCATTTTGAGTGGTGCCTTTGCCTTTTGTACCCCAGCACAGTCAGAAAAGAATGTGATAATGATGCCTCTTCAGGAGCTGCAAAACCTTAGTCTGGATGCAGGCTAATGTAGGCAATGGGAGAGTCAGAGCTTGGATTTCAGCTCTGGTCATAATTGAGTAATATATTTAAGAAGAAGAACCTGTGCATATGCTTTATACACCTTTCTGGATGCATCATTGATTACTTTGTACCTGTTTTGAAGAAGTTCTGGTTAGTAAAGCTTTGAAGAATACTTACGAGTCTGGGCAATTTTTATTCCAAAAGGAGTAAACTTTTATGCATCCAATTGCTTCATGCTGCACAATACTAATATGTGCAATATTTTAAAGTTACCCTGTGGTTTGTAGCAAGTTTTGCATCCTTTATTTGCAATACTGAGCCACCAACACAGCATGTTCCATCTCACATATTGGAGACTAAGTGGTAAACCTGTCTCCTGACTGCGCAACTTCAGAATAGGGGGCTACATTGTTGAGTTCTCTTGCATGCAAAAATAAATAAAATACATCCTTGCGCATAGCAAATCAGAAGTCCAGAAATCAAGACCCCAACCTAGCCTTCACCCATCATGCTGTTTTCTATGTGTAGACGGGTTTTTTAAAAATAAAATAAAAACATTTTACAGAGGATGATTCTCCTCCCACAACATCTGCAACAAGAAGTGGTGCATTCCAGACACAACCCTGCTGTGTCACCTGCTGTTTGTGAGAACTAAGTCCCGGGCTGAACACACTGCGCTGATAACTAGCAAAATCTTAGCTGCCTGATGGTTGCTTGCAGCAATTTAAGCAGCTTTCAGATCTTCTTCTCATACCCATAATGAACTTGTCTGAGGCTCTGATTCAATTAACACTCAGCTGTGTGCAACTTTTAATTTTGACAGGGAGATGGGAGGGGAGAACTTAGCACTTCCCAAGATTCTGATGCATAGGTTAATTCTGACCTGTGGGGGTTTGTTTAATCATCTGCGGTTCGTGTTAGAGGGAAAAGGTTAGAGAGAAATTTGTTTTTCTCCAAGGCTTTTATTATGGAGATGCATTAAAGGAGCATGAGCGCAAAGAGCAGGACAGGAAGGAAGTAAGGAAGGAAGCTGGGACTTACATGCTGCTTCCCCACAATGTTATCAAAAGGAAGCTCCGGGCTCCACGATCCTTCGGTGAGCATCACCCCGCTGTTCCTCCTGTCTGCAGCCGCCACCGACTCCTTGACAATGTCCTCGGGCAGAGTCAACAGGCTCTCCTCGGGCTGCTTGATCAAGTACGTCTCAATGTTGTGCTTCCTCAAGAATTCATTGCGTTCCTTGCCATGCCCTTCTTCCACTTTGTAATCCCCGTTGAGGCAATCGAGCGTAGCTTTGGATATGTGGATTCTCCTGCGGAAGTATAAAGCATTGGAAAGAATCAACACACATGGTGCCTGGGTAAAACCAACAAACCAACAAACCAACCAAGAAAAAAACACACCCAAAAGATGCAAGGGGGAAACCCTCAACAAAACGCTGCAGTATAGGAGTGCTTCAGTTCAGAGTCCCAGTAAAAGGTAAAGGGACCCCTGACCATTAGGTCCAGTCGTGGCCGACTCTGGGGTTGCGGCACTTATCTCTCTTTATTGGCCAAGGGAGCCGGCATACAGCTTCCGGGTCATGTGGCCAGCATGACTAAGCCACTTCTGGCGAACCAGAGCAGTGCACGGAAATGCCGTTTACCTTCCCGCCAGAGTGGTACCTGTTTATCTACTTGCACTCTGACGTGCTTTCGAACTGCTAGGTTGGCAGGAGCAGGGACCGAGCAACGGGAGCTCACCCCGTCGCGGGGATTCGAACCACCGACCTTCTTATCAGCAAGTCCTAGGCTCTGTGGCTTAACCCACAGCGCCACCCGCATCCCAGTAGGCTGGCCATAATACCCTGCCCCAGGTTACTCCATTCCATCCCTGCTGTTCTTTTTCACCACAGGTTATACTCAGCAGTCTGTGGCTAGCAGGGGGGCCAACTTGAATTAAATATTGGAGAGGGGGGCCAGGTAAGCCCCGCCCAACATAGCTGATCACAAGACACAGCACACACAGACCCATTTGAATGGCAATGTTTATCTCAAATATTTTATTGGGGAGCCCGAAGGGACCTTGGCCCCTAGGAGTTGGCTCCTATGGTGGCTAATGAGCATGCTCAGTCCTCATTGGCTATTTTTTTGGGGGGGGGGTCTTCAGTCTCTTTAGTCTTTATAAATAGCTTTTTTGTATTTTACTTATTTGACCACCTTTAGTTACATCTGTAGCAATCAATAGCAATCTAAGATTATCTGTAACATCCACAGTATAAGATTACAGTATCTGTAACATTCACAGCCCGGTAAAATTACAACCGAAATCCTCAGGCTTACCCTGAACATCCCAGCATCTCCCTTTAATTTCTCAGTGGCTACATAACTGTTGGCCCTCACCATGTGAGTTCGCTTCTAGAGACATTCCCCCAAGAGAGATGATAAAACTTAATTCTCAGCCCTGTTATATTTCAGCCCAGTAACTTAACTCCTGTGAAGAGAAACCAGCTTTTGCACTCATAGTTAACCCTCATGAAATGGTTCACAAGGACATGGGGGCTAACATTAACTCAGGGCATTTGAGGGAAGGGGTTAAGATTTTCAGAGGCACACCTAAAGCTACCATGCTTGACTGAGCAAACCTGTGTCTGAAAATGCATGCGTCGGGCCACTGAGAGCCCCGTTTAGCTGCAGATCTGTCAAGCATATAATTGCCGCTGTCATGCAATGTCTGGAATAGCTTTTATTGTCTGGTCTGGAGACACTTGCTTTGCTTAGGGTTTCTGTTTGCTTAAGCCATAGGGACAATTTATCTTCTGTGTTTTCCAACCCGTATCTGTAATGATTAAACGTTAATGCTAAACGTCTTAAACGAATGCCTACAAAAGGAATCCACAATGGAGGATCATCTTGTTGATAAAACATGCCATCTGCCTACATGTTAATCACTTTTGAGTGCAGCAGCTGCAGTTGTGGCTTCCTTTGCCAGATTCACTGAACAACTCATGACGTTGTTGATGATGAAGAAGATTTGTAAGATTCTTTGACCTGTCCTTCACCACGAGGTCCCAGGACCTCATGCAATTTAGAAGCACAGTATTAAAATCCCTTTAAAACAAATCACAGTCCAGAGAATGGTGTGGGACCCCCAAAATATATATCCCAGGTGTCAAAAGCCAAGGTCAAGAAGCTCATCTTTAGACAAAGATACATCATGAAGTTAGCAGAACACACCTCTGTGAGGAAGTGTGGTCTAGATTCTTCTGCTGAGGAGTTAATGAAAGAAACAAAAGGAGACCAGGCATCGTACTCTTCAATGTTGTGCTAGCTGGTCTACAAGAGAAACCTGGCAAAGCGTATCACACCAGTTTTGTGGAGGTTGCATTCTGAGTTATTGAATACTTGCGTGAAATTGTGCGCAATTGAAACACCCCATTCTGCCGCTGCTCCACCCCATTCCACGCCCCACTCTGCCCTGCCCTCTTAGTGACATTTTTGTTACATTTCCAGGTTTGGCGCTGCATGTGTGTGTGCAATCGTGCACATATTGATCATGCCTAAAACGAGGGTTGCCTGTAGTACATTCACTTCTCCATAACAACACGATCTCCATCTGGGCTTCTAAGAGACAATGGATTATTAATGGCTTAAAATATGCCTTAAGAGAGAATATTATGAAAATGATTTATAGGTGGTACATGACCCCAGTCAAGCTTGCAAAAATCTATCATTTGCCCAATAATAAATGTTGGAAATGTAATGAAACTGAAGGTACTTTCTATCACCTTTGGTGGACGTGCCCAAGAATTAAGGCTTTCTGGGAAATGATATATAATGAAATTAAGAAGGTGCTTAAGTGTACCTTTCATAAAAAACCAGAGGCTTTTCTCCTGGGCATAGTTGGCCAATTGGTGTCAAAGAAAGATAGGACGTTCTTTATGTATGCTACAACAGCAGCAAGAGTTCTACTAGCAAAGTATTGGAAGACACAAGAACTACCCACACTGGAAGAGTGGCAGACGAAGGTGATTGATTATATGGGACTAGCAGAGATGACGAGCAGAATCCATGACCAAGGGAAAGAGACGGTGGAAGAAGACTGGAAGAAAGTTAAATTGTATCTTAAAAATTCCTGTAAAATTATTGAGTGTTAAAATGTCATGGGTAAAGCATAGCAGATTTGCAGCGATAAATGAATAGACAAGAGGAAAAGAAAAGGGTTAAAGAAAGGAATTAATAAGTAATTCAGACCAGGGGTTGCTGATAAAATTTTAAAACAGGGATGCAGAAAAGGGAGGCATGGGGAAGTCATTGAAATTGGGTATACGAAAAAATTTATGAAATTATACATGTTTATATGTTTGTTTGTGAGTGTTTGTTGTTTGTATTGTCCTATACTATATGTTGAAAAACCAATAATTTTTTTTAAAAAAAAATATTAATGGCTTAAAATATAATCATTTGCTCCTCAAAATAACGAGAGCAAGACCAAGCCTGGGTCTTCAACCAATGTAATATTGCCCCATTATGAGCAGACAATGTGCAAAATCCTTTATTTATTTGGGGCTTCAAATGGGTAATTCAAAGCAGAATATTGCATGAGATTCTGTGGTGCAACAGATGACATGTGTGACAAAATGTGATGGGAACCCGGAGCACACAAACAGCAGCCAGATGCCAGAAACCTTCTTTCCTTCTGCCTGCCTCTATTTAATGATGGCGTTGAAACTTGTAATTAGTTGGTATGTACCATGAGTCTAGCTTGTTAATAATTCTTGCAGGTATAATGACTCCTGACTCCGATGCCCCAGAATGTTAATATTTTTGTAACTGGAACTTAGATTGATCACAGGTGCCCTTGTTATTTCTGCTTCTGTGGCTTGTTCACTCACAGCTGCTATACCTCCGCCTTTCGACTCCTCCATTTGTAATCAAAGTATACGTGACGCTGACCAATGACAGGTTGACAACCCAAGATGTCATTGTGCCACACAGAGTCACAAAAGGACCACTGCACTAAACGTGCCACAAACCCAAGAGACATTTCAGTGGTGTGTATGTGCTCAAATTTGGCCATTCTTCAAGAGCTTGGGATACGGAAAACCTTTCATCCAAATTTTCAGTCAGATGCTCCATAGTCACATGCTCTTTTCCAAATCACAATGGAAGAAGAAGAGTTTGGATTTGATGTCCCGCTTTATCACTACCCTAGGGAGTCTCAAAGCGGCTAACATTCTCCTTTCCCTTCCTCCCCCACACCAAACACTCTGTGAGGTGAGTGGGGCTGAGAGACTTCAAAGAAGTGTGACTGGCCCAAGGTCACCCAGCAGCTGCATGTGGAGGAGCGGAGACGCGAACCCGGTTCACCAGATTACGAGTCTACCGCTTTTAACCACTATACCACACTGGCTCTCAATGGAGTCACTTTGTCCCTCACTGGCCCTATTTACTCCCACAGGAACAAGAGGTAACTGATCTTCCATTTTCTGGGGACCCAGCAGAAGCCAGAGATGAACTCTGATCCTTCTGGAAATCTGACAAGGTAAGAGTCCACCTTCCAGGATACAGAAGTGAGAATGAGGCAGCTGTATTCGGTACGCCTCTGAATACCATTTGCTGGAAATAAGAAAGTAGGGAGAGTTCTGTTGCACTAAAATCCTGCTTGAAGGTTTCCCATAGGCATTCCCATTGGCCATTGTTTCAGATTAGATGGGCCTTTGGCCTGATCCAGCAGAACTCAATTTAACTTCTAACAATGATCCTTCTTACCACATCTGATTTTCAGTGATGGAGGAGAAAGGCCCAGGGAGTTGCTGAGATGTTTGTCTTTTGCTTTCACCCAGAATCTTTTACACCTACTTTAATTTTCTAGAGGGATTCAAATGAAGTTGAAACCAGAGTCCATTTCAATAAAATCAAAGTTTTGTTTTAACTCTGTAGACCTCACTTAGGTTTGCATGTTAATGAAAAAAAATCAAACAGCAACGTTAATTGGTTCCATCCATTTGATTAGATAGAGGCAGTGAAAGAAAGACATTGACTTCCATTAAAATGCAAATGTACAGTCAATCCATGACCCAGTTGAGCTGCCGTGTTTGGATATACCTAAGTTTCAGCGGGCAATGGCAGGGGAGGAAACAATCTGCTGAAACCTATGTATTCTGCAGATGGGCTATAAGGGCCAAACTCTATCTGCTATAGAAGTCCCATGATCAGATCTCCAGACTTTGTTTCTGTTTGCTTTAAAGATGGGTATGTGTGTGCTCTCAGCATCTTAAAAAGCAGAGACATCACCTTGCCAACAAAGGTCCGTATAGTTAAAGCTATGGTTTGCCCAGTAGTGATGTTTGGAAGTGAGAGCTGGACCATCAAGAAGGCTGATCACCGAAGAATCGATGCTTTTGAATTATGGTGCTGGAGGAGACTCTTGAGAGTCCCATGGACTGCAAGAAGATCAAACCTATCCATTCTGAAGGAAATCAGCCCTGAGTGCTCACTGGAAGGACAGATCCTGAAGCTGAGGCTCCAATACTTTGGCCACCTCATGAGAAGAGAAGACTCCCTGGAAAAGACCCTGATGGGAAAGATGGATGGCACAAGGAGAAGGGGACGACAGAGGACGAGATGGTTGGACAGTGTTCTCGAAGCTACCAGCACGAGTTTGACCAAACTGCGGGAGGCAGTGGAAGACAGGAGTGCCTGGTGTGCTCTGGTCCATGGGGTCATGAAGAGTCGGACACGACTAAACGGCGACAACAACAACAACAAGTGTGTGCTCTGGATTTGATCAGAGTAATCACAGGTTGGAAAAAGTAAGGCTGTGGCCTTGTTCCCACCATGGAGAGGAGATGTTGGAAGCTTCTCCTTGGAAGGAAAGCAATACTGAAGAGATGGAGAGCACCCTTCTCCCTCTGAGGTGGTGAAGCTTGGTTTTGGAGTCCTAGCAACTCCTCCCAGCAGAGGGAAAGTGGTGGGTGTTGAGACACAGCAGCTGCCGCCTCTGCATAGGCCTTGACAGTGGTGCCCGTTTGAACAGGTAGGTACCCCAAAGGTAGGCAGAACCGGAACCAATGACAGGCAGAGTCAACTAATACTAGGTTTGTCTCCATCCTCTTGTCAGGAGTTCAGCCTACACTCGAGTAGGACCCTGGCAGAGACCCATGCCCGACTGGTATGTTCCCTCCCTCCTGGTCAATCGTTCAGGAGCTTCATAAGCTTTCTTCAGGCTGAATATCACAGCGACCGATGCCAACCGACACCGGCACACTTATGGATCCGCAGAGTTTGCGCACCATGCGCGTGACAGACCTCAGCAACTTAGCATTTTGGCTAATCTACTTTATTTACATATAAACACACACAGAGCACTGCAACATGGCTCCCTCTCTCTCTAGCATCAGACAGCAAAGAGCAAAGGACAATAGTCCCACTTCACGGAACACAGTAACACAAACATCCTGTCTCTGTCACTTCCCACTTGGTGGAGTCAAAACATATACCGTCATGTGATAGACAAAAATCCCATGACTGCAATCATGGAGCAGGAATTCTAACATGCCAACTTCAGCAATAATGAGATTATGGAGAAGGAAACTGATAGTCACAGCCGCCTCCTGGACTGATTGTATGTCAGAAGATAGGCAAGTCAGGGTCGTTGAGTGCAGATGAGGTTAGTAGAGAAGTGCCCCATTTGCCTTAGGGCACCAACCTTCACTAGTCTTTTGTGTGAGTGTGGGGAAAAGGAGAAGGGGAGGGCAATAATGGTTGTGGGCAACCGATGTGCAGGTTGAGTGGGCTCTGCTTCTGATTTTGTTCTTAAATACAGGTGGGACCAGAAGCCATGACTTTCCAGGAGCAAAGAATGCGCTCCCAGTGTTCCTAGAGCATCTCTGTTTCATGCTAGTAGAGGAAACATACCAGTCAAAATTGGCCGATAAGTAGCTGATATATGGGCTGGGTGGACGAGAGGACTTGACTGGTAGGTTTCCCTCCCTCTTGCAAGCTGTCAACGTCACCGTTGAGAAACGGCAATTGCCTTACCCTGTCAAAGGAACAAGCTGTGCTTCTTGGAATGTGTTGAAAAATAGGCCATGTCAGGTAGAAACAACATTTGTACCCAGCAGTTAGTGCAGCCACTTTGGATGAAGAAACAACTGGGCAGATGGATGGAAAGAAACTGTGCACATCTCACCTTAGATGCAGCGATGCAAAGGTTATCAGAAATACATGTTAGCAACCCACAACCTCATATTAGTGTGAAGATCGCCTGCAGGGCATGTTTTGCAAAGCGCCATGTCATTATGTTGGCAGATGATAAAAGAAGCAAGCATACATTTGAAATAGACATTTTTAAAAAAACCAGAACCATTTTTACTTGGTATTATAGGTCAGGACATTAATAGGCAAGATGTTAAATTGTTTTTATATGCAACAACTGCGGCAAGAGTGTTGTTAGCCCAGAAATGGAAACAAGAAGAAATTCCGACGAAAGAAGAATGGCAGATGAAAATTATGGACTATGCAGAATTGGACAAAATGACAGGAAGGATTCGAAACCTGCGGGACCAGAAATTTACAGAAGATTGGAAGAAGTATATGAATTATTTGAAGAGCAACTGTAATCAACAAATTATGCTAGTAGGACTACAAGAAATTTTGTAAGGAGAAATATACAAAGTGTTACAAAGTAGAAAAATATAGAGATATTGGTTATGAGTTTGAAATGTAATAGGGAAGATAAGAAATGCATACTGAGAGATTAGATTGGAAAATTTTCAGACAGGATTAATGGAAGTCAAAAATTTGAATAAGATGTAAAAGTATGTTTAATTACTGTTGAAAATGGGATGTTAAAAAAAACTAATAAAAAATTATATACCAAAGAAGAAGAAGAAGAAGAAGAAGAAGAAGAAGAAGAAGAAAGCAGCAGCAGCAGCAGCAGCAGCAGCAGCAGCAAGCAAGTTTATCTAAGGAAATATAGCAGGTGGAGCCAGTGTGGAGCCCTCGAAAAGTTGTTGGGCTCCATTCAGTCCCAGCCGGCATGTCAAATGGTCAGGGACAAAGTTAAACTATGGAACATGCTCCCAAGGCAGGCAGTGATGGCCAACAACTTGGATGGCTTTAAAAGAGGGTTAGATAAATTCTAGGTGGACAAGGCTTTTAATGGCTACTAACCACCATGACTGTGTTCTATGTCTTTTCCACTTTTAAAGCTATACATGTTGGGCTGTCAGGCTATCTTAGGCACTGCCTTTGGAGACATCAGCCTGCCCACATTGCTGGCCCTCAGTGACAGTGGTGGCATAAAGCACCAGTTCAGGCAGTAAGCAGACAAACAAGCCCAATACCATTTTGCCTCTCTCCAATGGATGTAACGGAGGCAGCCATCTTGATTCCATGTGGATATGACTGAGCAGAATTCAAAATGGCGGCATTTATGCCATGATGCTTCAAGGATACATGACTCAAAACAAATTGCTCCAGCCCCAGATTGTAGACTAATGCAAGCAGACACTTACCCAGGGATTCCACCTGACTCGAGTTTGTTTGCAATATCAACATCCCAGGACCAGACATCAAACTGCCACTTTCGTAGACCCAACACACCACACAGCACGGATCCAGAGTGTATTCCAATCCGCATGTCGACATCGTGCTTCGTTCTTGACCTAACATACCTGAAAAAGAAACTTAACTTAAAATTTATCTGAAAGATCGAAGAGTCATGTTGCATCATGAGATGGGATGCTCTCTGAAGGCCATTTATGTGCTAAGCCACTATTTCAAGGGTGATGATTGCTCCTCAGTCCTGGAATTAATTCCCTTGAGGAATTACCAAGCGTGGTATTGGTGACTTCAACTGCCCTTGCATCTGTGTTTCAGTCGTAACAATGAGGAAAAGAATCCTTGATATTCTAAATGACTGTGCCTGTGCTGGTCATGGAACTGACTGCAGTGTGTGTGTGTGTGTTGTAGTATGGGGCAGAATTAAAACTGAAGTGTATATCTGATGGCAGTAAAGGGGACTTTAAATTACACACCTTTTTTGCTAGGTTCATACAATTAACACCTAACACTATTAGCGGAAAATATAAGCAGCAGTAAAATAACTCTGCAACGTGGATTATCACAGGAACACTTAATTGCATTGCACGGTCTGGTGGTACACACATTACTGCTATTAAACAGGAGCATAAAAGAAAAGAAAAAAGACTGATGGAGGATATTTGGATGGAAGAAGCTACAAGCTCCATTAAGCTTGCTGAACTTTTCCCCATAAAAACCAGAGCAGGGATATTTATTATAGCACCCACAATTGGTTTAATTAAGAAGTTCCCTCAACTTACCTCCTGTTTCAAGCAATTAATAGCTTTGTACAAAGGTTTCTACTTTTTAAAAAAACATTTTCATAATATTACTTGGTGGAATTATTATTGCTTTTTTGCAAACTTCTAATCATAAATAATAGAGGCAGGAAGATAAAAATGTGGTTGTGAGAATATGAAGTGAGCTCCAGAAAGCTGTTTTGTAGATCAAGGCCTAGCCCTGAAATGTGTTAAGTAGCAGTGAAGAAGAGCATGTGGAAAGAGCCTTTCTCCAACTATGAAGTTGTGGCAATCAGTCTCAAAGCATCCTCCAGCTTTCTGTTATTTGGGTAAGTTCATCAAGTGTCTCCAATACTTTGGCCACTTCATGAGAAGAGAAGACTCCCTGGAAAAGACCCTGATGTTGGGAAAGATTGAGGGCACAAGGAGAAGGGGACGACGGAGGACAAGATGGTTGGACAGTGTTCTTGAAGCTACAAACGTGAGTTTGACCAAACTGTGGGAGGCAGTGGAAGATAGGAGTGCCTGGCGTGCTCTGGTCCATGGGGTCACGAAGAATTGGACATGACTAAACGACTAAACAACAACATCAAGTGTCAAAGCAATGCCTTGTTAGCGTTGAACCACAGCTATGGAAATCACATTGCTTTCCATGGGGGAAATCCCTGCTTACCAGGGAGAAGAGCAGACATAGAATAAACAGCTCCACTTGTCTCCCGTGACCTTACTAATGAGTCTCAAATTTCTTAGGGTACAAATACCTGGAGGATCAACTCTTTGCATCTGAACCTGCCATGCTTAAGTGATACCTGCTGAGTCCCTCACCTATAACCTCCAACATTTCTCCAATGAAAACAGGGATGTCCCTTCCAGGTGGAAAAATCTAAATTGGAAACAGAACTGTTAGAACCCAAAACTAAGATTTTGTCAAAAATGTATAACTTGCTGCTGAAATGGAACACTCAGGATGAGACTGTCAAATCAGCTATGATTAAATGGGCACAAGATGTTGGACATAACATTATGTTTGCTGACTGGGAACAGTTGTGGACCACTGGGATGAAATTTACGGCATGTAATGCCTTAAGAGAAAATATTATGAAAATGATATACAGGTGGTACATGACCCCAGTCAAGCTTGCAAAAATTTACCATTTGCCCGATAATAAATGTTGGAAATGTAAAGAAAATGAAGGTACATTTTTTCCCCTTTGATGGACGTGCCCTAAGATTAAGGCTTTCTGGGAAATGATCTATAATGAATTGAAAAAGGTATTTAAATATACCTTCTTGAAGAAACCAGAGGCCTTTCTCTTGGGTATGGTCGGCCAGTTGGTGTCAAAAAAGGATAGAACTTTCTTTATGTATGCTACAACAGCAGCAAGAATACTTATTGCAAAGTACTGGAAGATGCAAGATTTACCCACTCTGGAAGAATGGCAGATGAAGGTGATTGACTGCATGGGATTGGCAGAAATGACTGGCAGAATCCGTGACCAGGGAGAAGAGTCGGCGGAAGAAGATTGGAAGAAATTCAAGGACTATTTACAGAAATATTGTAAAATTAATGAATGTTGAATGATGTCGGACAGAAATTAAGGGGTTTTTTAGCTGTAATGCTTTGAGATAAGGATTTGCTGAATAAATAATTTGAATTGGACTACAAGAAGGGGACGTATGAGGAGGTCAGGGAAATATGTCATTGAAAACTAAGTATTGTGAACTATATGTGTTTTTAAACTTTTTTGCTTTTTGTTTGTATAAAAATTGGAAATTTTAATAAATATCTTTAAAAAAAAGAAAAAGAAAACAGGGATGTCCCATTCCCCAATGATGATTTTACTATTTATACCCCACCCATCTTACTAGGTTGCCCCAGCCACTCTGGGCAGCTTCCAACATATAGAAAAAACATAATAAAACATGATACTTCTCTAAACACGACTGCCTTCAGAAGGCTCTGGGGTTGGATAACTCCATACCCTGCAAAATTTCTCTGATGGAAATAGGGACAGGGTGGGTGGCACTGTGGGTTAAACCACAGAGCCTAGGGCTTGCCGATCAGAAGGTCGGTGGTTCGAATCCCTGAGCTCCCATTGCTCGGTCCCTGCTCCTGCTAACCTAGCAGTTCGAAAGCACATCTAGGTGCAAGTAGATAATGTTGGGATTTTGCCTACACGCTATCTGATGCAGCTTCCCACAGAAGCAATTAAGGAGTTGGCCGAAGGCCAAGAAGACTGAGCAGAGGGAGTTATTCTGCCTAGATATATGGAACCTTGGATACAACTCTGCTATTGGTCGAGGTCTCCACATAGGCATGATGACTCATGACCTTCCTGGTTGGTTGGTTGGTTGGTTGGTCAGTGTGTGGTTTGAGAGGTCATTGGAGTTTGTTCTGTGAGAGAGTTAAGAGCCATGTCTGTATCCTGTATATAGTAACTTGTGATTCTGCTGTAAATAATAAATCTATAAGTAACCAAGTTACTAGTAGCAGCGTCTTGTTCCTGCTTCATCCTGCCTGCAGCTAACTGATTCTGGACAGTCTGTGTATGCTCTGCTATATTCAACAGGTTCTGGCTAAGATCCCTCAACAGATAAATAGGTACCGCTCCGGCGGGAAGGTAAATAGCATTTCTGTGTGCTGCTCTGGTTCACCAGAAGTGGCTTAGTCATGCTGGCCACATGACCCGAAAGCTGTACGCCGGCTCCCTCAGCCAGTAAAGCGAGATGAGTGCCGCAACCCCAGAGTCATCCATGACTGGACCTAACAGTCAGGGGGTCCCTTTACTTTTAAGGAAAAGTGAGACATTCTGGGATCACATCAGAAACTGGGTCAGCTTCTCCAAATCAGGGACATCCCTGGAAAATAGGGACACTTGGAGGTTTGCCTCATCTAGGAAACATCACTGCCGTGGTTCACACTTCAAAGTGAATGACCTGTGTCTTGATGCACACTGTTGATATCATGAGTGCTTTGCTTCTCTCTCATACCAGGAGGAAACAAACCAGAGACTGCCTTCTGCATGTTGTTTGCTTGGAGAAAAACAATCCACGAGCGCTGCACTGTCTCTTCCCCGGTGCAGCAGGAGCAGGAATGGGGAAGAAGCAATTTCAGGAACTTCTGCTCTTCCCCCCCCCATCAAGCCAAATTTGTCCTCTCTCTCTGTGTGTGTGTGATGAATAGTCCATTGAAAATGGGGAGGGAATCTCAGCTCACTGGTACCCAAAAGAACACAACAAAGCAGCATGAGAGACTTTGAGGCTATTCTGCTGTCTTGCAACAAGGAGCCAGCACATCACAGACTGAGGCACAGTGTGATGGCGGCAGAAGAAATGAGAGAAGGAGGAAAACAAATTACCTGATTGTTTTGATCATGCTGAGTCCCATTTCAACGCAACAATGAGCATGGTCTTGGCGAGGTTCCGGGAGCCCGGATACGCAGTAGTAGCAGTCCCCTAGGATCTTAATTCTAAGGCAGTGATGTTCCTGTAACCAAAAGGAGAATGATTAGAAGCAATGAGATTGGGTGTGATGGAGCAGGATGGATATAAAAATGAGCAGGGTGGAAAATATGGAAAGCAAAATCTGAAAGCTCTTTCGGAAAGAGATGTTTGTGTGTGTAAAGGACAAGCAATATCTTGATTTTGTGACAAACATTCGTTTTATATACCGTATATATTGCATCCTGAAAGGGTCAGTGATTTCCTGGAAAGAAAGAAAACACATCAAAGAAATACTACAAAGATCTGAGCACCGCAGGCAAGCTTGGCTGTGCTTGCCAAATTACCTAAATCAGAAGACAAGGCAAGACGTTTCCATTTACTGGAGACTACAGTCAGAGGAGAGACGTGGGTGGCGCTGTGGGTTAAACCACAGAGCCTAGGACTTGCCGATCAGAAGGTCGGCAGTTCGAATCCCTGCGACAGGGTGAGCTCCCGTTGCTCGGTCCCTGCTCCTGCCAACCTAGCAGTTTGAAAGCATGTCAAAGTGCAAGTAGATAAATAGGTACCGCTCCGGCAGGAAGGTAAATGGTTTTCCGTGCGCTGCTCTGGTTCACCAAAAGTGGCTTAGTCATGCTGGCCACATGACCTAGAAGGTGTACTCTGGCTCCCTTGGCCAATAAAGCGAGATGAGCGCCGCAACCCCAGAGTCGGCCACGACTGGACCTAATGGTCAGGGGTCCCTTTACCTTTTTACAGTCAGAGGAGGGATATATGTTAATGGGGTCATGCCTTGGCATTCAGGACAAAGGCTGGAACTTCATTCAGAGAGATACTGGAAGCCTGAGCAGTGGGTAGCAGCTATGGCGATATCACTCTCCTCTGGTGCCCTCTGGCAGGTCTGCCCCCCCAGATGTTGTGGCTTAAAGTCCCCAACATCTCTGAGCATTGGCCATGCCAGATGAGGCTGACTTGCATCAGAGTCCAAAACATCTGGAGCGCCACATGCCAGTTATTCCTTCTCTATATATTCAGAGGTAGACCACATCCCCTAGATCTGGGGGAGAGGGTGCAGAAAGACCTCCATATGTTATTGAACCAACATGGCCAGTGATCATGGGGGAGCTGAAACACAACATCTGGAAGGACACAGGCTCTGCATCTGTGCCCTATATGCTCATGTCCTAAGATTTTGGGGAAAAAGGAGGACGGCTGAGATAGCTTCCCTTTCCTGTCTCCTGCATCATGCATTGACTGTTGAGGTAGCACAAACTGAGAACTTGAACTTGTCTTTGCTTATTTCTGTTGGGATACTGCCAGGGAGACAAAGTCCATCATAGCCTCCAAGCCAGCTGCCGGACGATCCATCGATCTCCCGTAGACACGCAGTATCAGCATTTTAGCGACACGAAGCCTCAGAAATAGATTGCCACATTCTTAGGCTGGTGCACACTCTATCAGCAGAATTCACACAGCAAAAGATGCACAGCAGGAGAGCATTTTTCCAAGTTTATTCAGCGTTGATCAGAACAAAGAAAAACATGACCGCCTGCATCGGTATGCTTAGGCACGAAGAAGGAAACGAAAGCAACTGAAAACATAAACATCCTGTGAACAGGAAATACGCAGACTCTGTGACTCACAAAGCCTGCTCCCTTTTAAGGTGGAACGGAAATATCCTAACAATTTCCTCCTCCCTCCCAAACCTAGCCTTTTTGTTAATCTGCAGCCCCAACTTCTGACTTGCTTTCTGTTGCTGCTAGAGACTTGTTCTTCGGTTCTGACCTGAATTCTGGCTCCCAGTTCCCTGTTCACCTAGGCCTCATCTGTGCTCTATATACATTTAAAGCACTATTTATCAGCCTTGATGGCGCAGTTGGCTAGAGCGTGGTGCTGATAATGCCAAGGATGCAGGTTTGATCCCTGTATGGGACAGCTGCATATTCCTGCACTGCAGGGGGTAGTAGTAGTAGTAGTAGTAATAATAATAATAATAATAATAATAATTTATTATTTATACCCCGACCATCTGGCTGAGTTTCCCCAGCCACTCTGGACGACTCCCAGTCAAGTGTTAAAAACAATACAGCATTAAATATGAAAAACTTCCCTAAACAGGGCTGCCTTCAGATGTCTTTTAAAGATAAGATAGCTGCTGATTTCCTTCACATCTGAAGGGAGGGCGTTCCACAGGGCGGGCGCCACTACCGAGAAGGCCCTCTGTCTGGTTCCCTAGAACCTCACTTCTCGCAATGAGAGAACCGCCAGAAGGCCCTCGGTGCTGGACCTCAGTGTCTGGGCTGAACGATGGGGGTGGAGACGCTCCTGTAGGTATACAGGACCGAGGCCGTTTAGGGCTTTAAAAGTCACCACCAACACTTTGAATTGTGCTCGGAAACATTGGACTACAAGACCCCCAAGGTCCCTTCCAACTCTACAATTCTATGATTCTATACTGCTTCAAACAGCCATGGCTTCGCCCAGCGAATCCTGGGTGCAATGCCAGAAGGGAACTGCAGTACTGTGAATTGTTAGGAGACCACAATTCCCCTCATAGAGCTGCAATTCCCAGAGTGGTTTAACAGTCAATCCCTCTTCCCATGGAACTCTGGGAATTGCAGTTTTGTGGGGGGAATATGGGACTTTTAACAACTCTCAAGCGTGCTGAGAATTGTTAGGCATCCTCTATTCTCCTCACAGAATGGCAATTCCCATAGTTCATACTGCAGTTCCTAGGACTTCAAAGCACCCTGCACCTGACATCATTGTGATGTCAAGTGATTGACAGGTGTATAACCCAGCCCACCTGCCATATTTGGCATGCTGATCCTCAGAGGTATTTGGCCGGTGGAGCCAAAAAGATTCTCTACCTCTGTGGCAGACAGAACCATCGGGGGTGGATTTCAGCTTGTTTGTCTGGATGGGTGCTTGAAATGGGGCAGGGAGATGAGGAAGATGCACTGGATTTAAAAAAGAAAGAAAGAAAGAAAGAAAGAAAGAAAGAAAGAAAGAAAGAAAGAAAGAGGCAGGCCCTTCATTTTCAAGTCTTGGTTCCACAAGGAGCTCTTGGGAATATTCTGAAAAACTAGAGGAAGCCACAACGGCTTGGATCTTAATGCCTCATTAAATGCTGCATGCCAAACCATCTGCTTAAGAAAATTGCCAGAAAGAATAAGAGCAATGCAGAAGGTTGCCAGGAGATAAACATTTCTAACTAGGACGTCACAAAAAAAAAAAAGTACTGCAAGCAAAGGATTGGTTGTATGCAACTGTTGAGATATTTTTGCCAGGATGAACATTCCAAAGAAATACCTATCCTTTGATATAGCCTTGCTCTGCAGTGAAAAGCCCAAAGTAGCCAGATTGCCTAAGAGCATAGGTCTGGCATAAGGCCTGGAAACGATGCCTTATGAGGAACGGCTAAGGAAGCTGGGCATGTTTAGCCTGGAGAAGAAGAGGTTAAGGGGTGATATGATAGCCATGTTCAAACATATAAAAGGATGTCACATAGAGGAGGGAGAAAGGTTGTTTTCTGCTGCTCCAGAGAAGTGGACACGGAGCAATGGATCCAAACTACAAGAAAGAAGATTCCACCTAAACATTAGGAAGAACTTCCTGACAGTAAGAGCTGTTCGACAGTGGAATTTGCTGCCAAGGAGTGTGGTGGAGTCTCCTTCTTTGGAGGTCTTTAAGCAAAGGCTTGACAACCATATGACAGGAGTGCTCTGATGGTGTTTCCTGCTTGGCAGGGGGTTGGACTCGATGGCCCTTGTGGTCTCTTCCAACTCTATGATTCTATGATTCTATGATTCTAGGCAAACTAAGGCCCGAGGGCCAGATCTGGCCCAAGCGCCTTCTAAATCCGGTCCACAGATGGTCTGGGAATCAGTGTGTTTTTACATGAGCAGAATGTGTGCTTTTATTTAAAATGCATCTCTGGGTTATTTGTGGGGCATAGGAATTCATTCATTTATTTTTCAAAATATAGTCCAGCCCCCCACAAGGTCTGTGGGACAGTGGACCAGCCCCCTGCTGAAAAAGTTGGCTGACCCCTGCCTAAGAGCTTTGAGAGCCTGGTACTCTCACAGCGCCGCAAGCTCTATGCCAGGGGTCAGCAACCTAAGGCCCATGGGCCAGAAGCAGCTTGCGGAGGTCATAGAATCATAGAATCATAGAGTTGGAAGAGACCACAAGGGCCATCGAGTCCAACCCCCTGCCAAGCAGGAAACACCATCAGAGCACTCCTGACATATGGTTGTCAAGCCTCTGCTTAAAGACCTCCAAAGAAGGAGACTCCACCACACTCCTTGGCAGCAAATTCCACTGTCGAACAGCTCTTACTGTCAGGAAGTTCTTCCTAATGTTTAGGTGGAATCTTCTTTCTTGTAGTTTGGATCCATTGCTCCGTGTCCGCTTCTCTGGAGCAGCAGAAAACAACCTTTCTCCCTCCTCTAGGTGACATCCTTTTATATATTTGAGCATGGCTATCATATCACCCCTTAACCTCCTCTTCTCCAGGCTAAACATGTCCAGCTCCCTTAGCCGTTCCTCATAAGGCATCGTTTCCAGGCCTTTGACCATTTTGGTTGCCCTCCTCTGGACACGTTCCAGTTTGTCAGTGTCCTTCTTGAACTGTGGTGCCCAGAACTGGACACAGTACTCCAGGTGAGGTCTGACCAGAGCAGAATACAGTGGCACTATTACTTCCCTTGATCTAGTCATTTGACTGGCCCCCGAGCTGCCCCTGAACCAAGTTGCCCGCTCACGCGCTGCGCTAAACCAGTGCAGCACGGTGCAGGGACTCGCTTCCACTGCACCAGAAATCTTGTGTGATCCAGCCCACGGAGGGATCTCCACGGAACCAATCCACCCCAGACAAGATAAACCTTGCTGACCCCTGCTCTATGCCGTCTGCTTTCCCGTGGATCAAGAGAGCTTGTATTAAGATTCACCTGTATTAAGATTCACCTGTAGCCACACGTTAGAGGGAGATCAAGCCACTGTCATTGACTATCAGGGCTCTGATGAGTGTGTGGCAGCGAGGCTGGAGGCTGACCCAGGAGATGGGGGACAGCTCTTTATGGGATTCTGTGCTGCCCACGAGGCAGGAGCCTGGGCTGGTGGATGGGGAAGAGCCTGAACAGTCAGAGGCAGGGAAAGGGGTACAGGATGTGTTGGAAGTGGAGGAAGAAGCTGCTCAGGTGACAAGAGCGAGCCGGCAATAAATCACACAATTCAAGGTGGAATAAACTCTTTATTAGCAAGAACATGATGTGCACAGACTTGGCAGAGTGTTAGGCCTAATGAGTGCAGTGGCTCAGACTTGGTAGGTCTTGCCCCATGGATCGGTCGTCGAGACTGAAAGTCCCTGCCTCCACACAGCCTTCTAAGTTCCCTCCTCACCAGGCCTTTCCCCAAAGAATCGGAGACTGCACCTGCATGAAGCCAACCTCTCCTCTGCCCTTTTCACACCTCTTCTGGTTCTGGGAGACAAGCAGGGAAGAGAGCTTTAGACCACAAACAATGATCAGATGAGACTCCCGATAGTATGTGTGGTATGAAATTCTTTAGTTTGTCTGGCCAAGCTTAGAGAGGCTTCTTGGCTCAACTCAGCTAAAGGTTAGGCAGAATTTCTTGATATATCCTCTGGATATATCCCCATTCCCCACTCAGCAGCTGTTTGGTTAAAAGATATCATAGTATTGTATGGATTTGCTTTACACTGCCGGTCCTTAAGCAGCCCTCTCAGGCAGACAGTAGTACCAGCCTTGCCTGAAGTTTTTTAAACTGGAGAACCTGAAAATTAAAGATTTAGATGCCATAACTCTGTCCTTTGCTTGCAGAAAAATCTTAGGTTCCATCCCTGGCATCTCCAACTGAAGGAGAGGGCATTGACTTCCACCTGAGGTACTGGAGAACTACTCTTAGAGTAGACCAGTCTTCCCCAAACCAGGAGACCCCCGATGATGTTTGGCTACAAATAACACAATCCAAAGCCATCCATAGCCAAGGCTGATGGGAGTTGTAGTCCAATAATATCTGGGGACCAATGGCTGGGGAAATTATTATTATTATTATTATTATTATTATTATTATTATTATTATTATTAATTTGTACCCCACCCATCTGGCTGGGTTTCCCCAGCCACTCTGGGCAGCTTCCACAGAGACAAAAAATACGCTAAAATGTCACACATTAACAACTTCCCTGAACAGGGCTGCCTTAAGATGTCTTCTGAATGTCAGGTAGTTGTTTATCGCTTTGACATCTGATGGGAGGGCGTTCCACAGGGCGGGCGCCACTACTGAGAAGGCCCTCTGCCTGGTTCCTTGTAACTTGGCTTCTCACAGCGAGGGAACCGCCAGAAGGCCCTCAGCATTGGACCTCAGTGTCTGGGCAGAATGATGGGTTTGGAGGCGCTCCTTCAGATATACTGGGCTGAGGCCGTTTAGGGCTTTAAAGGTCAACACCAACACTTTGAATTGTGCTCGGAAACATACTGGGAGCCAATGTAGGTCTTTCAAGACCGGTGTTATGTGGTCTCGGCGGCCGCCCCCAGTCACCAGTCTAGCTGCTGCATTCTGGATTAGTTGTAGTTTCCGGGTCACTTTCAAAGGTAGCCCCACATAGAGCGCATTGCAGTAGTCCAAGCGGGAAAGCTAGGGTAGACATAGGTAGGGTAGATGGTCTGAAGCAGATTCATATACACTCAAGGCCTTCTGAGTGCAAAGCAGAATTCTGTCACTGATCTATGACTACTCTGCGCAGAACGACATTTGACTGAAGCTTTTGAGAAAGATTTATGCATAAGTTACCTTACAAAAACAACACACCATGGTGACTCAAAGCACGAAAAAATTGGCATGAGAGAGAGCTAAAGAAATGAGCTGCTCAAATATCCATCCACCAAAGGCACCAAACAGAAACTTCATTAAGGCCCCCCCCCCCACTTCCCAGGGCAGGGAAATGATGGATTGTGTTTTCTAAGACCCATGCTGTGCTATCAATTCCACCCACTCTTCAAATAAGACCGATATGCTGTGTGCCTAGCAGAAGTTTGGAGCTCGCTATTCATCTCAGTTTGGAAAACAGGTTTTGGAAACAGATGGAGAATGCAAAATCCCAGCAGGAACTAGGGAGAGGGACCTTAGCTTATGCTCTTCTCGAGACTGCTAAGACCCGAGCTGGTGATAGTATATTCCACGTTTCTGTGCAACCAAGACACACAAGCATAAGTGGACAGTAACGTGGGATTCCAGCATTTCTAGAATCTCAGTTTTACTACCCATTTCTATTTCTATTTCATTTTAATTAATGGTCCTGAAGCAGTAAGCTTGAACATGCGTGGGCAATGCCTGCTGATGTCTCCTAAGCCCAGGACAGAACTTGGGAGGCTGAATAAGATTCCCAGTGGGCAGGAATTGGGGGCTAGAGCACCTGTCAGTGGTGAGATGGATGGAGACAACCTTACAGGTACTTCATGGATCCCAATTCTCCCTACAGAGAAGGAACTTATGACAGTAAGCACCGATGTTCCCTTCTCTCCCTCACCTCCCCAGATTTATGATCAGGCAGAACAAAAAACATTAGCAAAGCTTCTGACATTTGAGGAGCTCCCTCCTTTGGCTCCGCATCCTACCAATTTGTTTTCCTCCCTCTCCAGCCATGCCCGTTGCTAAGGACCACGGAAGTATATCAGGCATGAATGGTTGGGGGAAGAGAGTTTCGCAATCACACATTACAGATAGATATACATCTGAATACAGATGGCACCCAAGGGAGAAGTTGAAGGGGTGTGTGTGTGTGTGTTTCCTGTGAATATCCACGCTTTCCCACTTCCACAGGAAAGAGCGTGTTTTAACAAATGCAGATAACTGCCCTGAACGGTCGTGTATGTGTATGTGTCTGAATGTTATCGCTAGATCTATGCCAGGGCCGGATTTAGGTTTGATGAGGCCCTAAGCTACTGAAAGTAATGGGGCCCTTTATATGTCCAGCTGTCCTTTGTCAACAACAAATTGTCGCTGTTTTTTGGTTCGAATATATGCTGTATCATAGTTTATGGACCTAATAGGTATCTAAAGCCATTTGCACATAACAAAATATGTCTTTTATCAAAGTACATCCAGTTTTTTTCCTTTAGATTTTTTTGGGGCCCCCAAGAGAGTGGGGCCCTAAGCTATAGCTTGTTTAGCTTATATGTAAACTCTGCACTGATCTATGCAGAAAGAAAGAGACAGAATTAACTGTGCTAGTCAATGGAACAATCCCATGCTCTAGCAACACTAATAACATACATTTAAAGTGCAGATGTATCACTTTGACAATCACAGTTTCCGCCAAAGAATCCTGGGAACCTTATTTTGTTATGGGCTCTGGTATTGTGGCTCTGAACGATGGGGGTGGAGACGCTCCATCAGGTATACTGGGCCAAGGCTGTTTAAGGCTTTAAAACAAAAAAAAAAATTTTCCTTCCAGTAGCACCTTAAAGACCAACTAAGTTAGTTCTTGGTATGAGCTTTCGTGTGCACGCACACTTCTTCAGATACATGCACACGAAAGCTCATACCAAGAACTAACTTAGTTGGTCTTTAAGGTGCTACTGGAAGGAAAAAAATTTGTTTTGTTTTGACTATGGCAGACCAACACAGCTACCTATCTGTAACTAAGGCTTTAAAGTTTAGCACCAACACTTTTAATTGTGCTCAGAAAAGTACTGGGAGCCAATTTTCAGGACCAGTGTTATATGGTCTCGGTGGCCACTCCCAGTCCCCAGTCTAGCTGCCACATTCTGGATTAGCTGCAGTTTCCGGGTCACCTTCAAAGGTAGCCCCACGTAAAGCGCATTGCAGTAGTCCAAGCGGGAGGTAACTAGAGCATCCACCACTCTGGCGAGACAGTTTGCAGACAGGTAGGGTCTCAACCTGCATACCAGGTGGAGCTGGTAGACAGCTGCCCTGGACACAGAATTGACCTGCACCACCATGGACAGCTGTGAGTCCAAAATGACCCCCAGGCTGCGCACCTGGGCATTCAGGAGCACAGCTACCTCATTCAGGACCAGGGAGTCCCACATGCCTGCCCACCCACTGTCCCCCAAAAACAGTACTTCTGTCTTGTCAGGATTGTCAGTCTTGTCAATCTGTTAGCAGCCATCCATCTGTCTGTGAAATGGTAGGGGAACCAAACACCTGTCTTTGTAAGAAAATGTTGCCATGTCAAGAACAACAGGACAAGTATAAGTAAGGTTAAGTTATGTAGAATCTCTTATAGACTTGAAAAACTGGTGAACTACCAAACCCAACACAATCTACCAGCCATGGCCCTCCAGTGACATAATAAGTTTTGCTTACCTGGGACTACAATGACAGGGATGTTGTGAAGCTCCTACCAAGCCACAATTCAGGGCAGGTAGACTGCATACAGCATGGTGGGTCACAAATCAGATCTAACACAACAAATTCCCACCCTTCACAGCACCACACAGGGTTTTTGAAGCACCAAAAATGAACAGGCAGCTTGACTCTTGCGTGCTAAATGAAACAAATAAGCCTCTTGACTCACATGTGCTAGGCGATCAAATCTGGCAAAGAGTTCATTCAGCATTCGGACTAGTTCCTGGGCTGATAGTGTTGTGGAGAGGTTGGTGAACCCTTTCACATCTGCAAAAAGAATGCTGGACACCAAATGGAGAAGAGAAAGAAAATCAGGACTCCTGACTTATAGGTAACAACGGTGACAGTAATACTTTGCAGAAAAAACATGCCACAGTCCACCTTCCGTTTTAGGTGGAACCTCCAATAGATAAATAGAAATTCAACAATGTTTACTACTACTACTACTACTACTACTACTACTACTACTACTAATATATTTATACCCCACCCATCTGGCTGGGCTTCCCCAGCCATTCTGGGCAGCTTCCAACAAAATATTAAAATACAGTAATGCATCAAACATTAAAAGCTTCCCTAAAGAGGGCTGCCTTCAGATGTCTTCTAAAAGTCTGGTAGTTGTTGTTCTCTTTGACATCTGGTGGGAGGGCGTCCCACAGGGCGGGGTGCCACTACTGAGAAGGCCCTCTGTCTGGTTTCCTGTAACTTGGCTTCTCGCATTGAGGGAACCCTTGGAGCTGGACCTCAGTGTCCTGGCAGAACGATGGGGGTGGAGATGCTCCTTCAGATATACTGGACCGAGGCTGTTTAGGGCTTTAAAGGTCAGCACTAACACTTTGAATTGTGCTCAGAAACGTACCGGGAGCCAATGTAGGTCTTTCAAGACTGGTGTTATGTGGTCTCGGTGGCTGGTCCCAGTCACCAGTCTAGCTGCTGCATTCTGGATTAGTTGTAGTTTCCAGGTCACCTTCAAAGGTAGCCCCACATAGAGTACATTGCAGTAGTTCAGCCATCAGAAGTCCCCATGACAGGGATGGGGAACCTATGGCTCTCCAGATGTTGTTGGACTCCTATTCTCATAGGTGTTTCTCCTTCAAATAATCTTCCAATGAAGCTGAAGGTCTGGCTCACACATGTATATTCATCACTCCATTTGCTGGAAGTGCAAGCTGTGATTTTAGTGTGTGAATGACCCAACGGAGATTATGAATTCATGTCAGTGCATCAACGTCAATGGAGGCATTTCATACTTTGAGTTGAAGGTCATTCTACTGAACGTATGTATGATCCAGCCCATACACTTTTAATGAATGAAAACAAGAAGATGCTGTGCTATGATGGACAATGTATCTATATCGATATCGATATCAGCAGTTGAGACAAGGCAAGCTCTAGTTGAGAGACATCACCCAGAACACTTGGACCATTGTTGGGTTTTCAGTACCTGGTAATGGTGATCCCTGACTCTTGCATTTTGATTTGCATATTGCTGTGGGAAATGCAAATTAAGTCGTTTGCCTTTAAATGCAAACTGGATCATATTTATTCCCCATCTTTCAAGGTACAGAACACCTGCTGCTGCTTCCTGGCCCCCTTCCTCTGTTGCTGGGTTCAGGTGGCTCCCTCTGCCTAATGATATTTTTGGGTCCTCATTCAAGAAGATTGTTCTTTTCCCTTTAGATGTTGGCTGCGTTTCTTACATGGACACTGGCCAGGAAGGAATAGATTGGTTTCCCCCCCACGTCATGAATAATGCTACCCTAGGTGGTTGTTTGAACTGCCTGTGCAGCACGACAGATGCTGCCTGTATCAGAAAGATTACACTCTAATCCTAATCATGTTTACATGGAAGAAAGTCCCATTAATTCCAATGGGATGTACTTTAAAAGTCAGTACGTTTGAGATGGTGGCCTCGGTGGATTGCGGTGAGAAGCTGGAGCATTGTGTGTGTGTGTGTGTGTGTTGGAGGGAAAATCCTACCCCCTGTTTGCATGCACTCTAGCAAGCCGACTCAGAAATACCACGGTGAAGGAGCAGTCGCCAAGGAGCTTTGATGAATTAAGGGAGAAAAAACGCTACTGTGAAATGTTTGTCTGCTAAAAGGGCGTGGGGAGAGAACAGCAACATCTCCCAACATTTCAAACCTGTGATGAATGAAGTGATCTAAAGACTCCACGCAAAAGCCCCCAGCTGACATTCAGCAGAGGAACAGATTGTTAAGAGAAAGAGAGAAAATTGGAATGCATGCTCTCACCTGACATTTTCATAGCGGTGAATATAGATCTTGTGGAACTGGTGTTGAAGGTGCTCGTCTTCTACGTTGGTCATGTCATTAATCATTTCTAGGACTACAAATCGAGGTAACACAGACAGAACCAGACGTTCCTGAAACAACAACAACAGGAGATTGGAGAGGCAGGTACAGGAGAAGAAGAAGAAGAGTCTGGATTTGATATCCCGCATTATCACTACCCGAAGGAGTCCCAAAGCGGCTCACATTCTCCTTTCCCTTCCTCCCCCATAACAAACACTCTGTGAGTGGGGCTGAGAGCCTTCAGAGAAGTGTGACTGGCCCAAGGTCACCCAGCAGCTGCATGTGGAGGAGCGGAGATGCGAACCTGGTTCCCCAGATTACGAGTCTACCGCTCTTAACCACTACACCACACTGGCTCTCAAGAGGTCCTTGGCATGCTTCCTTCATGGTGAAACAATGACAGCAAACTGCAACAGCTCACCCTCTTGGGGCCACCTCCAAAACACTCAGTCTTAGGTCCTAATGTGATCATTTTAAATTGGGTCTGGAGGTGTAACAGTAGTTCCAAGTAGAACCCCAGCCAACAATGGCAACCACCTGAGAGGTGGCCAAACACACCAGAGAAGTGATGGAACTGAGTTCCGGCTGGAAAAAAAAAAGCCCCGATTATAATGTATCATATATGATTTCACGTTCAATAATTGTCCATCACATATCTATACAGTGGTACCTCGGGTTACAGACGCTTCAGGTTACAGATGCTTCAGGTTACAGACTCCGCTAACCGAGAAATAGTACCTCAGGTTAAGAACTTTGCTTCAGGATGAGAACAGAAATTGTGCTCCAGCAGCGCGGCAGCAGCAGGAGGCCCCATTAGCTAAAGTGGTGCTTCAGGGTAAGAACAGTTTCAGGTTAAGAACGGATCTCCAGAACGAATTAAGTTCTTAACCCAAGGTACCACTGTACAGTCATACCTTGGAAGTTGAACGGAATCCGTTCCGGAAGTCCATTCTACTTCCAAAACATTTGGAAACCAGGGTGCAGCTTCCAATTGGTTGCAGGAAGCTCCTGCAGTCAATCAGAACCCGTCGAAGCCCCATTGGACATTCGGCTTCCAAAGAACGTTCGCAAACTGGAACACTCACTTCCGGGTTTGCGGCATTTGGGAGCCAAAATGTTTGAGTTGCAAGGCGTTAGACTTCTAAGGTATGACTGTATATACCTGTGTATTATCATATCTGATAATTACATCATATCCAATTGTTATATGTTAATTTGGGTTTCATTTCATTTTATTTTTCTCTCTGACATAATACTTCATGTTTTATTCTTTTTCTTTTTCTCAGAACAATACTTCATCTCCAATCAGAAGGTTGGAGATACAAGTGTATAATCAAACCAAACCAATCAGAAGGTCGGAGATACAAGTGTATAATCAAACCAAATTAGTCCACAAACACACATACACAAAGCACAAAGTCTATAATAAAGTATCACCAAAGTATGAACTTCCTCTGAAGTTGAGCTCCTTAAGGAAAGATCATAATAAGTAAATATGTGTGACCAGTCCTTTTTACCAGCTTTCCTCTCTTACACCTCTGAAGTGCAAAATCCATTTCATGCCCTCTCCTATAGGCACTTGCCTTCTGGTTTATGAACCTATGCACACATCACTTTTGACTCCAGAGAGAGAGAAACCACTTCACACATGAAGGATTTTATCTGTCAAGATCCATTTTGTTCATCTCAGCAAACTTTGCCTAGAAAAGTATAGACTCAATTATCTCTGAGGAGAGGGTGAAGTTAAAACTTCCTGCTCTGTGCCTGACTGGCAGAATATAAATAGCTTTATATGGCCCTGCATTTTAGCTCCAAGTGACATGTCTCATATTCCAGCACTTAGAAGTCTTCAGTTCAATGACTAGTTGTGGCAGCTGTCAAGCATATAAAAGAATGCTCAGAAGAGATTACCTATCTCCTCAAGAATCCATTTTCCTTCAGGATTCTTCATTAAAAGAATAGAATAATCAACTCAGGAGGTATCAAACTCCTACATTAATTACAAAGGATTCTGGAGAAAACAACAGCAGCAAAAACGATCTCACTTCTTACTTAATTTAGTGCAGCCAACTCTTATTTTCCCCACATATATTTTTAATAAATTTTTTATTGATTTTCCAACATGAATTAAAACACAATACAACTCACAACACATAGACATACAAACATATAAACACGTATAATTTCATAACCTCTTTTTCTTAAGCCTAATTTCAACGACTTCCCCATGCCTCCCTTTTCTGCATCCCTGTTTTAAACTTTTTCAGCAACCCCTAATTTCAATTACTTATAATTCACTTTCTTTAATCCTTTTTCTCCTACTCAGTCATTTACCGCTGCAATTCTGTTTTACGTTACCCAGGACATTTTAGCACTCATTAATTTTACAACAGTTCTTAAGATAAACTTTAAATTTCTTCCAGTCTTCTTCCACCGTCTCTTTTCCTTGGTCACGGATTCTGCCAGTCATCTCAGCCAGTCCCATATAGTCAATCACCTTCGTCTGCCACTCTTCCAGCGTGGGTAGTTCTTGTGTCTTCCAATACTTTGCTAAAAGAACTCTTGCTGCTGTTGTAGCATACATAAAGAACGTCCTATCTTTCCTTGGCACCAATTGGCCTACCATGCCCAGGAGAAAAGCCTCTGGTTTCTTATTATTTTCCCCATTTTGAAACCATTTCACCTAGAGCAGTGGCTGTAGGAGATCATCTCAGATCCCTCCACAGATTAGGGTCTTTTGGGAAAGGGGGTGGGTATCTATGTATGTATGTATCTGTCTATTTTGCATGTGGCATCGTAAGTTCATTTCATCCTGTTTAAAGTATCAACCTGTGATTCCCCCCACATGCATGAAAATTCAAATTATTTTCACCGTTTCTTCACAAAATATTCATTATCATACATTAAAAATGTGATTTTTTTTGTATGCACTTTCTCTCAAAATGCACATTCCTACTGAGTTTGAATGGATTGGAAAGATCTGGCCCATCATGACCATGATCAAACGAACCTACTATAAGAGAACACATGTAAATCAACCCAAAAGGTTTATGGAGAGATGGGAATTTTTTTGTGATCTGGAATAATAGCTTCAGTGACAATGTATAACCATGTGCTGTCTTTAACTTATTGCAGTGTTATTAGTTTATTGCAATTAGTTTGTGTTTTTGTTGTTGATGTACTTAAAAAAAATTGTATGTATTTTAACAAAAATATGCATTTTAACAACAACAACAACAACCACAACAACAACAACAGTAATTTATTATTATTTATACCCCGCCCATCTGGCTGAGTTTCCCCAGCCACTCTGGGCGGCTCCCAATTGAGTGTCAAAAACAATACAGCAGTAAAATATTAAAAACTTCCCTAAACAAGGCTGCCTTCAGATGTAATAATCTGCTCCATTTTGCTCCACTTCTTGAGCTAAGAACTGTATCACAAAATCTGGAAAAGTGCAGAAATGTAAGGGTACCTGTTATATACTGAAGTTCTCACCCTGGGCCAGCAGGGGGATACTGTAGATAGTTATGCAAATAAGGGATCGAAAGTGACGTTCAGTGATTGGATAGTTTTAGAAAATTGTTACAGTTACATTGTACTGGAGCTCTATATAAGCAGGCTGACTGAGCCCTTCAGTTCAGTTCTGTCCTGGCCTGTGAATAAACAAGAGCTGTTTGAAGAATCACTGTGTCGTCTGATATGTTCACCCACAACTCAATAGTACCTATGCTCAGATCTAGGGTATTAGTCTAAGGAATGCAAATCAGGTTGGCACACTTTAAAATGTGGACTAAGTCAAATCCTTGAGTGCCCCATGCAAAATAACACTTTGGCAAACATGTGGGCTATAAACACTGTTAGGATCTGTAGCTTGCAGATTGTTGAGCATTTTGCCTCTGATCGGCTCCTTATCCTCCCACACAGGCAACATACTTTTCATATTCTTGGCGACTTTGTTTAGATGAGTTGAAACAAACTTTTGATTTAAAGCTTGCTCCCATTGCTGGCTCCTGATTAAAAAGGAGAGATGCGAGGTCTTGATAAATATGGATAAGCAATTTTTTATTTGCCTGCACTTCCAATCTTTTCCACTTAGGGACGGCTTGATTATACAGCCTACAGAAAATGTGAGATTGCTGGAGAGGGAATGAGAACATTCCTGAGAAATCAGGAGTGATAGTCTAGAGCTGGAAATCACCTAAAGGAGATGAGGGAGTGACTGATTCTGAGAACTGTAACTCTGCGAGATGAATGGTTGGGATCGTCTCTGAACAGCTCTCAGCATCCTTAACAAACTACAGTCTCCGGGATTCTTTCCAGAGTGGTGCAATCTCTAGTTATCTCCCGCTTGGACTACTGCAACGCACTCTATGTGGGGCTACCTTTGAAGGTGACTCAGAAACTGCAATTAATCCAGAATGCGGCAGCTAGACTGGTGAATGGGAGTGGCCGCCGGGATCACATAACACCGGTCCTGAGAAATCTGCATTGGCTCCCAGTATGTTTCCGAGCACAATTCAAAGTGCTGGTGCTGACCTTTAAAGCCCTAAACAGCCTCGGTCCTGTATACCTGAAGGAGCGTCTCCACCCCCATCGTTCTGCCCGGACACTGAGATCCAGCGCTGAGGGTCTTCTGGCGGTTCCCTCATTGCGAGACGTGAGGTTACAGGGAACCAGACAGAGGGCCTTCTTGGTAGTGGCGCCCACCCTGTGGAACGCCCTCCCTTCAGATGTGAAGGAAATAAGCAGCTATCCTATCTTTAAAAGACATCTGAAGGCAGCCCTGTTCAGGGAAGTTTTAAATATTTAACTCTGTACTGTTTTTAACACTTGATTGGGAGCCACCCAGAGTGGCTAGGGAAACTCAGCCAGATAGGCGGGGAATAAATAATAAATTATTATTATTATTATTATTGTTGCTGTTATTATGACCGTTTAAAGTGGAATAAGACCATTTTCAATTTGTAGTGCAGATGGGGCTTCTGCTGGAAATCGACCTCATTCTTTAATGTACAATTCATGTGTTTGGTTTTGTTGTAACAGATTGACACGGCTGCATTTCACAACTTCATTTCTTCCATTACCCTACCTGCCTCTGGTTTTCGGTTTCCAGCCTCAACCGAGCTTCTACACATCTCCGGGTCTCTAAGAAGGCTTGGCGTTGAGCACGGTCTGATAAGTAGCTAATGAAGATCCCAGCGGTATTCATGCACATAAATAAAACCGCCTGAGCTGCTGTCTGAAAGAAAGAAGAAGGAGGAACATTAACGGCATGGCTGTATCGTAGAAATAGAGGCATGCACATACCGATAGAAAACAGAGCTGTGAAGTGATAAAAATGCTGATATACACTGCAGTCCCCAATATATTAAATGGAACTTATTTCCAGGAAAGTGTGCATCCGATTGCAACCTCAGCTGATGAATTATCTTCCCACTAACCAATCCATTTAAATAAATCTATGCAACCAAAAATGTACTACATGGAACGTACTGAGATGCTGAAGAAACTGTATGATAATAGCTTAATAAACGATACCTAGCAATCTTTTTTTTTACATAGTTACCATTTAATAACACCCTCGTACAGTAGCATACTAGAAACACAACAACAAAGAAAACCCAAATCAAGTCTGCTTTTAAATGATAGTTGCACTGCGTAAAGCTGACACTCTGCTGATAAAAACTGAATTTTTAGTTGATTAATCTACCCAATGGAGAAGGATAGAATTCTAAAGATAAAGGCAAACTGCTTCTTGAATTCAAATATATAAGTATAAATATAGCAAAACTATGGACAATAGTTTTTCTATGTAGTAAAATATTGTGTATAGTATAATTATAATGATTTTTAACATGCATTTTGCTGTGTGTGTGTGTGTGTGTGTATAAAAAGTAAAGGGGTTTAATCAAGGTTGTTTTGAACTTTTAAAACAAAGAAAGAAATATGATGATCAGGATCTCAAAGGCATTGAAACGTACAATACTTTCTGTGCCAGGAGGAAGAAATAGACAGTGTTTGGGGGCATTAAACTCTCAATGAACCACAGATGATGCTTGCTAGAGCTGAGTCACAGCAGTGGAGTCAGGAATGATTACAAACATAATTAGCCATTTTTTATTTTTACTTTTTGGGGGCAGAATGTCTTCTGAAGCAAATGGTGTTGTTGTGACTCACTGAACAGTCTAGTGTGTAAGGAGAAGAAGATCTGGGGAAAGTATGGATTGCAATCGGCATTTGTCATTGTTGTTGTTGTTTGCCACCATCGGATTGTTTTGGGTGATAATGAACGTCTTGAACAAAGTCACAGAGCAAGTTTGCATGGATTTGTTCCTTCTCAAAGTGGTTATGTCTCACTCTGTTTCTTTACTCAGTGATTCTCCTTCCTTCTAATGCCGACGCTATCAGGGCTGTGTGTCCTGTATTTACACAAGTAGGGCAGAAAAGTCAAAGCAACTGGTATCACCCTTAATATCATGAGTATTTTTGCTCTCTATATTTAAAGCAATTTTTAGACCCTCCTGCAAAGGTTGATTTACACTGTGAAATATCCAAAGCTGGAGGATTTCTGGTGCTCAGAGATTTCATACACTCAATCTGTCTTCATTTCCTAATATTTTAAATTTCCATTACATATCCCTGGTAAATCGCTCTCACTTTGCTGTCCGTTTTTGCCTTGGAGGGGAGGAGTGCGCCCTGCTAAAATGCAGATAAGTGTGATTCCTACCGTTGCAATCCTTACTTATTTTAATTCCATTTCTGAATCGCTTCCCATAAAATTGTTGGCTGTTTGCAGTATGGTAGCGCTGCAGAGAGCTTGCTGGGGAGACCATGCATTAAAAAGAAAGGACTCAAATATAACTTAAACAAGGTTTTAATAAGAAAAACAAAAACTCCTTTGACACTAAATACATTAACAACCAAACCAGACCCAACCACCAACCCATCCCCCAGGGTAATGGGAGAGCTAGGTGCTGCTCCTTATATACTACACCCAAATGCTGACACACCTTAATCAAATACAACTCAGCAGCACCTGCTATGTTTCACAGCTGTAAAGCTGGGTCTCGTTATCTTGCTCTGGCCCTTGCTCTGGCCCCTTAAAGACATACACATCGGGTGGAACAATGATGAACCTTTACATTTAAAGAAACCATTCAACAAAAATATCACTGTCAAAAGCCCAACTAATAAAACCAATCCCATATGCCCAAAAAACCAGCAACAATTAAAACCACTTTCATATGTAAACACCGTTACAAATCCAATGCAGATATAGGATGGGAGAAAGTATTTCACTTAAGTACCTTGGTGGGGAAAGAAAGGTCATCAACAGGCGACAAAAATACTGTACAGACAGTGCCTGGTTGACACACAACAAAAGAGAGTTTCAAAGAGTTGGTGACTCCACACTAAAGGCCGGATTCCATATTGTATGGAAGGGATCATTTGATGACCATAGTAATGAATAGGGGGCTATTGCACAACTCTTCCCTGCCCTGGTCTCTAGAAGTTTTTTACTGACAACTTGATCTAGCCTGCTTCCTAGGAGCACTCCTGTCCGTTAAAAAGGAATGGGCCAGATCACATATGGTTGGCTGCCAATATGATCTAGAGCAAAGAAAGTGGGGAGCTGGTTGCCAATTCTGAGTGGAAAGTACCGGGACAAATTACAAATATACTGTAGAAATATACTTTCTTTTTTGTAATGCACTGTTGTCTGTGAGGGGTGTTAGGGGAGCAGTTGGAGGATGGATGGCAGCTAACAGACTGAGGTTGAATCCTGACAAGACAAATGTACTGTTTTGGGGGGACAGGAGGCGGGCAGGTGTGGAGGACTCCCTGGTCCTGAATAGGGTAACTGTGCCCCTGAAGGACTGGATGCACAGCCTGGGAGTCATTTTGGACTCACAGTTGTCCATGAAGGCGCAGGTTAATTCTGTGTCCAGGGCAGCTGTCCACTTGTTCCATCTGGTATGCAGGCTGAGACCCTACCACAGGCTGTCTTGCCAGAGTGGTGCTTGCTCTAGTTATCTCCCGCTTGGAGTACTACAATGTGCTCTATGTGGGGCTACCTTTGAAGTTGACCTGGAAACTACAAGTAATCCAGAATGTGGCAGCTAGATTGGTGACTGGGAGTGGCGACCGAGACCATATAGCACCGGTCCTGAAAGACCTTCATTGGTTCCCAGTATGTTTCTGAGCACAGTTCAAAGTGTTGGTGCTGACCTTTAAAGCCCTAAATGGCCTTGGCCCAGTATACCTGAGGGAGCGTCTCCACCCCATCATTCAGCCCGGACACTGAGGTCCAGCTCCAAGGGCCTTCTGTTTGTTCCCTCCCTGCGAGAAGTGAGGTTACAGGGAGCCAGGCAGAGGGCCTTCTCGGTAGTGGCACCCGCCCTGTGGAACGCCCTCCCATATGATGTCAAGGAAATAAACAACTATCTGACTTTTAGAAAACATCTGAAGGCAGCCTTGTTTAGGGAGGTTTTAAATGTTTGATGTTTTATTGTGTTTGTAATATTCTATTGAGAGCTGCCCAGAGTGGCTGGGGAGGCCCGGCCAGATGGGTGGGGTATAAGTAAATAATAATAATAATAATAATAATAATAATAATAATAATAATAATAATTGGATGGGGGACACGTTGTGCTTCTTCTGGAGTAGTTTGGCCACCTTTGGTCCCCACCCTGCACTCAACTCTCACCTTTGTCTCCTAGAAGCTGTAAACACCCCAGGAAATGGTTTTGACAGGCCAGCTAAACCAGGTGACTGTTGGGTCTCCAAACCCTTGGTGAGTTAGGGACTTCCCCTGCATGCAAAAGACAGGCTACGGCGCAACTGAGTAGATGAGACCAAGAGTGGGTCCAGCAGTCAAGAATGTGGTTTCTGCACATGCGGTAGAGTCAAGTGAGGGGCAGGTGGGGTTCATCATCCTGGGAAGTTGGGCCATCTAGGAGAAGGAAAGCTCTGATCCTAAACTCCCGCTGCCTTTCCAGACATCTTTGGGAGAAGAAAAGGCTAAGGAGTAAACTGTACACAAATCCAGAGGGGAGTCTCTAAGACAGTTGGGTGGAACCCTACCCAATCTCTACGTCTCGCAGGGACTTTCCTACTGCCTCTTTTCTCCCTGATTCCAATAATGCTGAAGCTCAGAAGCCTGCAACACTTTCCTTGCGAGGCTTACCCTGCTCCCCTGAGTGCAAGCTATTAGAACATAAAGAAATATTGCATGATGAGATCTTTATGTAATTGGGTGGACCACTTTAGGGACCCTAGGGAGGCTACAAAAAATTAAATACAGTTGTCTGGGTGGTTTCAGTGGCTTCCGGCTGGTTGCCCAAGAAGGTATAAAGACAAGGGAAAGTTTCTTACAATCCTTTTTTTATTTCAGACTTTACAGAGAGAGGCTATAGAACCCAGCCTCTTGGATAATGGCTTTGTCCCGAGTGAATCTCCACCCCCCGTCTCTCTCACTTCATCATCCATCATAATCATCATCATCTCCTCCTCTACGGGTGCTGCCCTCTGTCTTTGAGCTCTTTGCTCTGATACTTTTAAGGCTCGCTGGGTTCTGGGAGATGGTGGGTCTAGAATGCTTTCTAGTGACACTGTGTCCATCAGCTGCTGCTCTGGCTCTGCCTGCTCCTCCCCCCCCCCCATTATTTCCCAACTTTCCCCTCCATCTGCCTCTGAGCTGAGAAATTCCACAAACCACTGTTGTAAATCTATACTGTCTTCCTCTTCCTCCTCCCTGGAATGGTCAGGACGTGGAGGCAGTCTCCACCACTCCCCCCCCCTCTGCCCAGTCCCTGACAACAGTATTAAATTTTTTAATAAACTGGGCAGAACACAGAGGAACTGTGGCATCAGACGTTCCGCTGCTGAGGGTTATTCTGTTTTATCATGTTCCAGGTTTATGCTCTCCTCATTAAATCTAAAATTGGTTCATCACCCCCTCTCTCAAGCATCTTTGCTGTACGCCTCCTTTGCCTCTCCCACCTCCTTTATTGGTAAAATAAATATTAACTTGTTCCTTTCCCCCTAATTTAGTGCTCTGACACATACATGGAGATGCATATCATATAAATAGCTCTTTATTACGGCATGTCTGAGATTTTGCTCTGCGCTTGTGACTGGAACATTTGCTGTGCATTCATCAGGCCAGGAGGAAGACAATGAACGGAATATTGGATTTTACTTAGGACAGAAGAGCCTGCACAACTAGAATCATAGAATCATAGAGTTGGAAGAGACCACAAGGGCCATCGAGTCCAACCCCCTGCCAAGCAGGAAACACCATCAGAGCATTCCTGACATATGGTTGTCAAGCCTCTGCTTAAAGACCTCCAAAGAAGGAGACTCCACCACACTCCTTGGCAGCAAATTCCACTGTCAAACAGCTCTTACTGTCAGGAAGTTCTTCCTAATGTTTAGGTGGAATCTTCTTTCCTGCAGTTTGGATCCATTGCTCCGTGTTCGCTTCTCTGGAGCAGCAGAAAACAACCTTTCTCCCTCCTCTATGTGACATCCTTTTATATATTTGAACATGGCTATCATATCACCCCTTAACCTCCTCTTCTCCAGGCTAAACATGCCCAGCTCCCTTAGCCGTTCCTCATAAGGCATCATTTCCAGACCTTTGACCATTTTGGTTGCCCTCCTCTGGACACGTTCCAGTTTGTCAGTGTCCTTCTTGAACTGTGGTGCCCAGAACTGGACACAGTACTCCAGATGAGGTCTGACCAGAGCAGAATACAGTGGCACTATTACTTCCCTTCATCTAGATGCTATACTCCTATTGATGCAGCCCAGAATTGCATTGGCTTTTTTAGCTGCCACGTCACACTGTTGGCTCATGTCAAGTTTGTGGTCAACCAAGACTCCTAGATCCTTTTCACATGTACTGCTCTCAAGCCAGGTGTCACCCATCTTGTATTTGTGCCTCTCATTTTTTTTGCCCAAGTGCAATACTTTACATTTCTCCCTGTTAAAATTCATCTTGTTTGTTTTGGCCCAGTTCTCTAATCTGTCAAGGTCGTTTTGAAGTGTGATCCTGTCCTCTGGGGTGTTAGCCACCCCTCCCAGTTTGGTGTCATCTGCAAATTTGATCAGGATGCCCTTGAGTCCATCATCCAAGTCGTTGATAAAGATGTTGAATAAGACTGGGCCCAAGACAGATCCCTGTGGCACCCCACTAGTCACTCTTCTCCAGGATGAAGAGGAACCATTGATGAGCACCCTTTGGGTTCGGTCAGTCAGCCAGTTACAAATCCACTGAGTGGTAGCATAGTCAAGACTGGTGACCCACTAGCGAAGGGGTCATAGCTCGGTGGTAGAACATCTGCTTCGCATGCTGAAGGTCCCAGGTTCAATATTTGGCACCTCCAGGTAGGAATAAAAGAGGCTCTTGTCTGAAACCTGATTCAGTATAAGGCAGTTAGCACATTTGGAAGCTAAGCAGGGGCTGCTATGGTTTCAAAGTGGATGGGAGACCGCATGTTGAGATCCCTGCATTGCAGAGAGTTGGACTAGATGACTCTTGAGGTTCATTCCAAATCTATGATTCTATGTCCCAAGCACTATTAGATTTTAGATCCTCAGTGTTTCTGGGGCTCCTCAACCACCAAAGAAGCTCACAAATGTTGAGGAAAGAGCATGGCGGCCACACGCTGTACTTTTACAGACTACTATTTGGTAGGTAAAAGTGACGCAGGTGGCGCTGTGGGTTAAACCACAGAGCCTATGGCTTGCCGATCAGAAGGTCGGTGGTTTGAATCCCCGTGACGGGGTGAGCTCCCGTTGCTCGGTCCCTGCTCCTGCCAACCTAGCAGTTTGAAAGCTTGTCAAAGTGCAAGTAGATAAATAGGTACCACTCCAGTGGGAAGGTAAATGGTGTTTCCGTGTGCTTAGTTTGCCAGAAGTGGCTTAGTCATGCTGGCCACATGACCCGGAAGCTGCACGCCGGCTCCTTTGGCTAGTAAAGCGAGATGAGCACCGCAACCCCAGAGTCATCCATCACTGGACCTAATGGTCAGGGGTCCCTTTACCTTTACCTTTATTTGGTAGGTTGTCCTCTGTTTGAAGGACTAAGGCTAATAGATGACTTCAGATTAGGAGCTCAAAGGGCAAACACTTTCTGTTCAAAAAGCCATATCCCATTTTCAAGGTGGCTCAGGCAGGGGTGGAGGAAGGGGAGTGCGGTGGGTGCAGTCTGCCCCGGGTGTCACCACTGAGGGGGAGAGTCACGGTGGCTTGGGCACACGCAGGCTCTGAGCTGGCCAAACAATCCGCCCGCTGCTTCCCTCCCAGCTGTAGGGCGGCTGAGTGGGAGAAGGCAGGCAGACTCCAGAGGCCCCACGGTGTGCCCTGCCCCTATGGGTGACTCGACCCACCCTTGGGCGCACCGCCCCAGGTGCCGAAGTGGCTTCCTCCGCCACTGGGCTCACATTGTTTTGAGCTGGTCTGGACATCCTTTCTCAGCCTTCTACTTCCTCAGGTAAGAACATAAGAACATAAGAGGAGCTCTGCTGGAGCATACCAGTGACTCATCTAGACCAAAATCTGATACTCACAGTGGCCAATCAGTTGCCCAAGGCAAGCTCACCAGCAGGACCTGGGTACTGCTTAATCTGGGTACCAGCTTATTTTTGAGAATGGCTGCAGCATAGCTGTGTGTCCTACTTTACAGAGGACAGTCCTCTATTTGAAAGCATCTGGGCTGTTCAGTTTAAAAACAAAGAAGCGTCAGAATGAAGAGCAAGGATGTTGAAGGTGCCCATCAACAGTTGGTACCTACTTAGACAGAAGACTAAGAGGCACACAGGTCCACTGCTGACAGTCCTCGCCACTTGGGCGAGATGTCCTGTTTTTGATTAAATTATAGTATTTATTTCCAAATTTGAATGTATGCATGTGAATTAACATATGTAATTTCGATGAAAACCTGAACCCTGTTTTGTCCTCCTTTTTAGTGATGTGTAAGCAGACACTAATACTTAGCAAAATTGGTTTGCATGAGCCAAGAGATAGAATGTTCTATCTCCACTTCAAAGTTACCTCTGGCTATATATCTACTGTATCCTGATGCAGTCAAACTGAAATCATTATTTGCAAATTATTTTGCTTACCAAAAGAAAGCCTTCAAGTTCTTTTAGGTTAGGGCTGGTGTGTAGTACAGTGGACAGTGTCAAATTATGAAGTCCCTCCCCCATTCAAAAGTTGTCTCTGCAGCCTAAACTCATTACATGCTGCACCAGCAATGCAGACTGGCCACCCTTAGATCTTTAGCCCCCATTAAAAATAAATAAAATAAATTTATACAAGCCTGAAAAATGAATTTTAAAATCAGAACTTGAAATTTGACATTCAAAATTTGATATTAAAATACTTTTTAAAATACCAAACTTTTAAAATATGATTTTCTTGTTGCAATTAGGCGGGGGGGGGGTTCAATTCAATTTAATGAAAAATGCCTAGTTTGCAGTTCTCAAACCAATATGCAGAGTGAAGCACAAATATCTTTCAAAATTCACACGCCTCTGAATTGTGCAATGCTGTTCTTGAACCACGTAAGGATAACAAAAATGCAGATATTAGGGAAAGTGTGATTAAAAATACAGATATCGGACTTCCGGGTTAGCGCCAGCGGCTAATGGCGGATTTCCTCCGAGCTCCGGAGGGAATCGGCTCCACAGGATTAGGGTCTTACCGCTGCGGCGACGCGGAGACCCTTAAAAATCACAGGCGGTGAAGCCTGTGAACCTGGTGACTCGGCGGGCACCATTTGTGCCCCCCGACCCGCGAAGGAGCCTTTTTAAAGGCTCCGGAACGGGGGACGGGGTGAGCGGCGCGGTGCTGAGAGTTGACTGCTTCTCCTGTGGAGTGAAGCCGCATGCCATGGTTGGAGAGCGCTGACTTCTTCTTGTGATTTGGACTTCAAAATAACAACCCGTGAGTAGTACGGAAATTGGATTTTTAAAGAAAAATTTTCGGTGAATTAGGTACGATCGGGGGAGGTGTAAACAGGAAGTCAGCCTCCTCCTCCTGTAAACAATCTAAAGCAAGGACCTGCTAACTAAGGTCGAGAGAATTTTTTCTTTTATTATTGTGCAAAAGATATTAATTTCACGATTTGGCACTAGAAGAAACCTTATTGGAGGATAAGAGCTAATTTTGGGAGCTGAAGTGCCACCCCCCCCCGGACCCGGGAGTGATCCGCGAGAGAGCCTGTTGAAAAGACATCGAAGAGTTTGACAGCTGTCAAATTAGCTGTCAGACGGAAAAAGCGAACTTTGTTTCTGTTGCTTCTGCTGGCTATATTTGCTACAATTTGACTATATTTTGTTGGAAACAAGGAAGAACTGATACAAACTAATTTGATTTTTGGATTTGAACTGGAAAGAATACTAAGTAACCAAAATCCCTCTAGAGGGGGTTTTGGGACATTACAAGAATGGCTGAAGGAGGGGAAATTCAAGCTGAACTGGACAGAGTCTTTGTTCTCTTGGGAAAGTTAGAAGGCCAAATTGATGTTTTGGCTACAAATGTTACAACTCTGGACTTAACAGTAAACAAACTCATTGAATCTGATAAGGAATTGTCTCAGGAAGCCCATGCAGTTGAACAAGAAGAGAAACTTGAGAGCTTTGAGAGTGTGAAGAAAGAGATTTATGTTGTTCCTGAGAAAAAGGAAGGAGGAGCTGTAATTTTACAGATGATAAAGGAGAGCCAGAGGCCTGACATGATGGCTGCAAAGGAAAATAAGAACTTGATGGTGAAAACTTGGTTTGAATTGGAGACTGAAGAATGGAGAGATCTCCTTATGTGGAGATCTGAAGACCCAAGGATTACAAATCTGATTAAGGTGGAAGTTGGAGTTTTGGAGACATTTGGATTTGAAAGGAGTAAGAAACAAGATTTAGGCTCCACTTTTAAGTATGGAGGTCTGGTTGGAAGAAACATGGACTTTATTGGACTAGAGCTTCTCCGAGATTTGGTGTTTAATACCAAGGACTATCAAAAAAGCCGGCAGAGAGGAATTGAGAGAGAATTAAGAGCCTCGGACGTGAGGTCTCCAGGCTGAGAGTAGATTGATTGATGGACGATTATTGGGGATTGGAACCGGGAAAGGGGGGGTGGAGTTTGGGAATCCAAAGGGTGTATAATTATAATTTGTTTTGCTTTTATTTTGTTTTGTCATTTGTATGAGAATTGAGGAAATCGTGGAAGGGAATTTAGGTCGACTTTAGGAAAAGGCTTTAAGAATAAGCACGGATGTATAATTATTGATGTTTATAAGGCAAAATTGGTTTTTCAAAATGAACTAAATATAAAATATAAAACATAAAAAGGTTAAAAATTAGGGACAAGAACTTGTTGAACTGTTGTTTAAATATTGATGTTTATAAGTTAAAATTGGTTTTTCTAAAATGAATTAAATATAAAAAGGTTAAAAATTGGGGACAAGAACTTGTTGAACCAACAATCTGAATTGGAATACAAGAGGGGGAGGTATGGGGAAGTCAGGGAAATATGTCATTGAAAATAAGGACGTTGAATTCTATGTGTTTTTAAATTTTTTTGTTTCATTTTTTTATTTTTTGATGTATTATAATGGAAAAATCTTAATAAATATCATTTAAAATAAAAAAATAAAAATACAGATATCAGGGGAAAGGACACACACAAATTATTCAAGCAAATTGCTTGCAAAATGTGTATATGAAGAGAAAATCACATTAAAATGTTGATGGGAATTTTCATGAATTTTCAAGATTTTTTTATGTAATTGCAAACTTCTAAAAGGTGGAAAACTGAATTTAAGATTGGAAATTGTGAAAAACTGGAATTGACAGATTTGTCCAAACCTGGCTGTAATTTTCTATTATGAAAACTATTCCCTCCCCAATCACCATCATCATCATCATCATTATGCATAAATCTTGGACTGCCTTTTCAAAGACCATAGAATGCAAGAGAGCCATCTTCTTGCCAGACTCATTTGACCTTCATGCGTCAATTTTGACAAAATCAGACACTTTCAAGACTTTTCATTCTTTTGCCATACACTTGGGGAGGCATTAACTATTTGAGAAATGCTTGCCCTCTCTAGAGGATTAATGGAAACTAACCAGATCGATCGTATCAAGTCCTGTTATCAATTTCCTGGAAGCTAAGAGCTCTTATCTCCTTTGAATCCACATAGAAACCAAATGTCAGATCAAATCAAATTTACATTTACAAGATATCCTACACGCTGGGACCTTGAGGCACTTGCCAGAGTCAATATTAAAAACAAACCACAATAAAATAAAATAAAAATCCACACCGAAGTCAATGAAGCATGGGTGAGCCACAGTCAAGCAGGTAAGATAATTTCATATTTGAAAATGGACCTTAATGCAATGCAATTCATTTTTATCTGCCTCCTGTCATGCGGCATAAATAGTAAGAGGTTTTGCTAGCTGAGATCACAGGAAGAAAAAGATGGAGGTGGTGGCAGTGCTTTGGATAGATCAAAATGCAGCAACTCTCTGGCATTATGTGAGCTCACACAAGCATTCCTCTGGCTTGGTTCAAACTGAGACATTTGCTCCAGATTCAGAAACTAGTTTTCCTCCTCCTCTTCCACCACCACCACACAAAAGTTGAGCTCAAAAAAATAGAGAAGATCTATTTTTGCCCTATAGGACGCACTTTTTCCCCTCCAAAAATGAAGGGGAAATCTGTGTGCGTCCTATGGGGTGAATGCAGGCTTTCGCTGAAGCTTGGAGAGCGAGAGGGGTTGGTGTGCACCGACCCCTCTCGCTCTCCAGGCTTCAGGAAGCTATCAGCAAGCCTGGGGAGCCCGCAGGAGTTCCCGCAGGGCTCCCTAGGCTGCGGATAGCAGCCTGCTGCACGGAGCACAGGGCTCAGGCTTCCCCCGCGGCTGAGGGGGGGGAATAAATTTTTTTTTCTTTATTCCCCGCAAAAAAAACTAGGTGCGTCCTATGAGCTGGTGCGTCCTATAGGGCGAAAAATATGGTAACTGTACATTTCTTCCTGATGGGTGTCTGTCTTAGTCTGTTGAAGCAAAACAACAACAAAAACAACAACACGGAGTCTTTCATCATCATCATCATCATCACATATTTCTATTATTATTATTATTATTATTATTGTTAGCTTTTGCATATACAGTGCTACCTCGGGCCACAAACGCTTCAGGTTACAAACACTTCGGGTTACAGACTCTGCTAGCCTGGAAGTAGTACCTTGGGTTAAGAACTTTACCTCAGAAATTGCGCGCCAGTGGCGCAGCGGCAGCAGAATGCCCCATTAGCTAAAGTGGTACCTCAGGTTAAGAACGGTTTCAGATTAAGAATGGACCTCCGAAACGAATTAAGTATGTAACCAAAGGTACCACTGTAGAGCTCTGTTCCACTTCATTGGAAGCATCACACCTGGAATCATCTTACCTGGCAGAGACCTAGAGATAAATCTTAGAGAGATGGTGTAGGGGTTTGGGCCAGGGCAGGTACGAATTCCAGTCAGCTCACTGGGTGGTCTTGAGCCAGTCACCTAGCCTACTTCACAGTGTGGTTGAGTAGGAGCAGGGGGCATAGTCTTAGGGGCGCACAATTTTTGAGAGGGTGCGAACCAGGCGCCCCAGTGCTCCTCTCCATTTGCCAAGGGCTACGCCAACTGGCCAGGCTCTCTCCTGTGTGGGCAGGCAGGTGACACAGTGGAGCCCCGCAGTTCTCGGGGGGGGGGAATATCACTCCAGTGGCATTGGTGGCAAGGGTGCATGCCCCCACTCCCACCCTATTTGCTGGCAACCGATGCTACGCATCGATGCTATGGTGGGAAAACCATGTATTTCACCTTACACTTCCGGGAGGAAATGCAATTTTATTTCTGAATCCAGTTGGCAGAAGCTTATACCCCGAGAAATCTGTTCGTTTTTAAGGTACTCCTTGCTGTGAAAAATATCTGTGACAAGCCTTGGCCACTTGACATTCAGCCCATGTCCCCTGGCAATACTGTGAAATTTACATCACCACCAGCCAGGTTGCTTCAATGCAGTTTTGTCCGATAAGGAAATGGCTCTTGTATTTCATAATCAAATAATGTGATTAGGCACCTGTGATTACACAGTGGTTGCAACAAGGCTCCTTCTCTCCTGCTTGATTGCCCCCATGGACCTTAGCCCTCTTCAGAAATGATACCCAAGTGTTCAATCAGAACATGAGCACATCTGGGCTGGTTAGCTCCACTCTGTGGCATCTGCTGCAAGCATCTATGGAAGTGAAGCCTTCTTGTGCACCTCTGTTACACAAAGCCTTCCCTGCTCAGGCCACCTGCATTGTATGTGTGGATGACAGAGGTGGGGCTAGCTATTAAAGCTGATCCACCTCTACCCCCTGCTCAGGTGACGATTGGATGCCTAGGCATCATTTGTAAAGTGAGCTCTTGCTGAATTCCTTTTAATTTACCAGAGTGAGGTGAGATCCTTATTTATACCCCACCCACTTGGCTGGGTTTCCCCAGCCACTCTGGGTGGCTTACGGCATATATAAAACATAGTAGAATAGCAAAACATTAAAAACTTCCCGATACAGGGCTGCCTTCAGATGTCTTCTAAAAGTTATGTAGTTCTTTATCTCTTTGACATCTGCTGGAAGGGCGTTCCACAGGGCGGGCGCCACTACCGAGAAGGCCCTCTGCCTGGTTCCCTGTAGCTTTGCTTCTCGCAATGAGGGAACCGCCAGAAGGCCCTCGGCGCTGGACCTCAGCGTCCGGGCAGAATGATGGGGGTGGAGACGCTTCTTCAGGTATACTGGGCTGAGGCTGTTTAGGGCTTTAAAGATCAGCACCAACACTTTGAATTGTGCTCGGAAACATACTGTTAAACCATGCCTTAGATTGCAAATATGAGGGATTGAGTCAGAAACACAGAAGGGAGAAATTTCAAAATGCTATGTTGTTGTTGTTGTTGTTGACCTGCCCTTAACCCTAAAGTCCCTGGGCAGGTAACAACATTTGACACAAAATATTTAAAAAAGCTGAATGCAACTAAAACCACTAAAATTAAGGTAGGCTCTGAAAATACACATCTCAAGTGTCAAAAGCTATGGTGATGTCAGCCTTTGCCAAAAGCTATATAACGAAGGTGCTTGTCGCACCTCTTTGTGAGGAGAGTTCCACAACTTAGGGGCTGCCACAGAAAATGCCCTCTCCCAGGCCACCACTCTGAATTTCTGAGGCAGTGAAACAACCAGCAGGGCTGATCTTAACACACAAGAGTTCTTTTGCTGTTTCTGTTTAAAGGTAAAGGGACCCCTGACCATTAGGTCTAGTCATGGGCGACTCTGGGGTTGTGGTGCTCATCTCTTTATTGGCTGAGGGAGCCAGCGTACAGCTTCCGGGTCATGTGGCCAGACACTTCGGGTTACAGACTCTGTGAACCAGAGCAGCGCACGGAAACGCCGTTTACCTTCCTGCTGGAGCGGTACCAGTTCATCTACTTGCACTCTGATGTGCTTTCGAACTGCTAGGTTGGCAGGAGCAGGGACCGGGCAACAGGAGCTCACCCTGTCGTGGGGATTCGAACCGCCGACCTTCTGATCGGCAAGTCCTAGGCTCTATGGTTTAACCCACAGCGCTTTTATCTTGTGAACCACCGCAAGACTGGAGAGTGAACGTCTCGAAGTTGGCCACCAGTGGTATACATGTTAGTCCCATTGCATTTAAAAAACCTGTTTCTCTTTCTTGATGAGAGTTGCTTTAGGCGGCAATGAATGTCGGAAAAGCAGGATAAAGAAAACAACAGGCAAATAAGTCCCAAACCCCATGGGTTTCAATGTGTCTGCTCTAAGTCTGGATCCAACAAAATATATTGAAATAAATGCTACCGGTTTCAATGTGCATTAATGAAATTTGCAGAAGGCTGTGATGTTAATATTGGCAGGCGAATGAGAAATATATCAGCCATACACAATTCAAATCAAAATATGCAATTACTTGGATCAGACACAACAGGAGAGGGGGAGATGTAAGGTGATATAGCTGTCCTTGGGGAGCTAAATGAAGCAGCTCCATTAAAGAGAAGAAAAAAACCAGGAACTGATTACATTCGGTAACAATCTGCAGATTTATTTTACATAGGGTTGACGTATTTCAAAAAGTGAAAATCTGGACACAAAGGTTGTTGAGCTTTCTTTGCAAAATCTAAAAAGAGAGAGAAGTTTTTGGGCTATTTTTTATGAAATTTGCCAAAACCAACACTTCCGACTTGGGTGATATACATCCGGATTTTCCTGGACATTTCAGCGATTTTCACCCAGACACTGTTTCTGACAGCCTAATCCTGGCTGGATTAGGGTTGGAAAAAACTAACTCTAATCACTTGCACTGATCCTCTTTGGCCAATGACAATACAGCATTTTTTTAGCAGCAGGATTTAGTCCAAACCATAAGGAATATGAAGTTGTGATATTCCTCCACACAGCATATTCAATATGTGTTGCCCAAAGCATTGGTTGCCATGGAAATTATTAGTTAATTAGGCCTGAATAACAATTTTGAATCATCATTAGCTATTAAGCTAAAAATATCAGCTTGTTTTCTTTAATAAGTTGAACATGCACATTTTCTTTTGCGCAGATTTGCGTTTCCTGCTTGGCAGGGGGTTGGACTCGATGGCCCTTGTGGTCTCTTCCAACTCTATGATTCTATGATTCTATGATTCTATGAGATTTGCAGGGAGCGGGGAGAGCAAAAATAATTCATTTGTGCTAATTCTTTAACAGCTCAGATAATGGCTAGTTCATTATTCACTCACTAGCAAATTGATTCCATAGGACTGTGATGGAAAGATGCCTGCTTAGTCGTAGAACCTGAAAGTTCTCATTTGTACTAAATAAGAACTTTTTGAAATACTCAGAGAGCAGTGGAGTTGATGGATGGGAGTTTCTTAAAGGTGAAATGTCGAAGGTACAAAATGCAGACAATTCCAACAAGAAAGAAAAGTGGAAATCATCTAAAGAATTGATGCAATAAGGCAGGCACGTCCAACTCCCAAGAGACTGCAATCTACTCCCAGTATAAAAATACTGGCAGTGATCTACCCATTGTCATTGAGGAGTTGCTGAGCTTCTTGGAGGGAGACCAGAATTCTTCGGCTTTTTTTAGGGGGGGGGGATGCCAGAGTTGTTGAGCTTTTTTATGGGGGAACGGCTAACCATTAACTACAACATTAACAAGCGCACACAACACAACTAACATTGTCAGCAGACTATCAAAGATCACCCTTTTGATGCTGCGTTGGGACAGCGTAAGGGGGGCAGGGGGGGAAATAATAATTTTACATTGCTTTTAATCCCACGATCGATAAGGGTCCCGCTATCGACAGCGATTATCCAGGGATCTACCTGTTGACCAGTTGGACATCGCTGCAATAAGGGAACTGCAGTCCAAGATAGAAAAATAGGTGGTAAGGGATCACCTAGCTACTTTAAATGAATTCAGATCCCCAGGCCCTGATTTGCTGCACCCAAGGGTACTATAGGAGACTTCAGATGTAATCTCACAGCCGCTGTCTATAATCTTTGAGAATTCTTGGGGAACACATGAGGTCCCTGCAGACCAGATGCAGGAAAATGTTCTTCCGACCTCAAGGTGATTTGTCTATTAAATAATTAAAAGCAGTTGAACTCACAAAGGCACTTAAAATAAGACTGAAACCCAAACAAGTGGACACTCATGATAAAGGCTCTGTTTAAAGATAAAGGTAAAGGGACCCCTGACCATTAGGTCCAGTCGTGACTGACTCTGCGGTTGCGGCACTCATCTCGCTTTATTGGCCGAGGGAGCCAGCGTACAGCTTCCGGGTCATGTGGCCAGCATGACTAAGCCACTTCTGGCGATCCACAGCAGCACATGGAAACGCCATTTACCTTCCCGCCGGAGTGATACCTATTTATCTACTTGCACTTTGACATGCTTTCGAACTGCTAGGTTGGCAGGAGCAGGGACTGAGCAGCGGGATCTCACCCTATCGTGAGGATTCAAACCACCGACCTTCTGATTGGCAAGTCCTAGGCTCTGCGGTTTAACCCACAGCGCCACCCGAGTCCCTGTTTAGGCTCTGTTTAGCCAGCTGGGAAATAAAAAGTAATTAATCAATTAACCAATTAACACCCTTTACATTTAGGGGGATCTAGTGAGTGGTCCAAGATCCTTCAGTGAGCTTCATAGTTGAGTGGGGATTTGAACTTAAGTCTCCCCAGTGCAAGTCCAGCATGTCAATCACTCCTTCATACTGGTCCATATGACATTCAAGGATAAAAGCCTGACCTTGGCTCGAAACAACAGATGTAATTTTCAGCAGAGATGATGCTCATCAAATAAGAGGCAGTATCAGGCAATTACAATAGAACAAAGCCAAACTTTGACATCCCTTTCCCTCCAAAATAGCCTTTATGCTATTTCTGGAAACATAAAAAGCAGCTTAAAGGGTGTGATATTTCATTGAGAGCGTAGAAAAACAAAATCACTCTCTCCCCCTTCACCAGAATAATGTCATCTGCATATATATAAAAGTGTCTCATCTCAATGCAGAAATGTGTTAGGCAGTTTATTTTTCACAATCACACGGGGGGAGGAGAATCCATATTGCATTAAGAAGACGACAGCTATTCCCCTCCCCACGCAATTAAATGCCAGAACAAAAATGTTCATAGGTGATTGCAAACATATAATTTAGCACACCAGCCCTCCATTTTGGACTGGGTATCTGTGATTCACTGCAGCATACCAGAACTTCCAGTAAATTATGGTACATCAGAGACAAAGTGACAACCAGAAAAGGCCATTGAGAAATGCAAGCAAGCTGAAAATGTTACCTATTAGTGCCACTGGTCAACTCTCAAAGTGCCAAACAGTTTCCCCCAAATCACCACTTACATATCTTGAGCAAGTCTGATGCTTGCAATGTGTCATCGCTGAAACACAAAATGCAAAATCAGGATGGGGAGAAATTTGATTTTGTTTGCATTGAAGGGCAACTCTACTTAATTCACACATTCCAAAACTATACAAGAACTGAAACGCAGCTATCCTTCAAAATTTCCACTTATCCAAATTTTGCAATGCAGTTTTCCAACTGAACAGGATTTACAAAAATGCCTAGGGGAATTGTGCATAAAAATGAATACGTTAGTGAGAATAACATACAGAAATGCATTATGATGGGGGGAATTGCTATCAAAAGCATGTGCCTTAGTCAAAAGGTGCATGCAAAAATGTGTTTATTTGGAAAGTCACACTAAAGTGCTAACACATTTTCATAAGGATTTCTTTTTTTAAAAAAATAATAATTGCAAATTGCTGCACAAATGTGGGGAACTGAAGAGAGAAATCAGCATTGACAAAACATTTGATCCCATATTTAAATTTAGGACTTAGCAACATTTCACTGTGGATCAGAGTATATGAATACAATCCGGGTCATCTTGTGGTCTTTGCCTAACTGGAGAAGATCGATTTTTTGCTTTATCGGGAGGTCAGTAAGCCTCACCAGCAGGGGGTCAATGGTTTCTCTACGTGTCTCATCGTACAAGGGACATCTAAAAAATATGTGTTCAGGGCTTCCTATATCCCCCAATGGACAGGCGCAAATTCTCTGGTCATATGGGACTTTTTAAAAGGATCCTTCCAAGACTGGCAAGGGCACAGCCGAGCTTCTGGCAAGTGTAAAAGCCCTTCTTGCATTTTTGGATACAAGAAAAAAGAGATATGCTGCTGGAGCAGCTATATATATATATATATATATATATATATATATATATATATAGATTTCTACAATTTTGTACTCGGGGCACCTTAAGCAGTCCTGTTGTCTCTTGGTGTCTATAATTCTTTGCCTAACCATAGCTTTTGCTTGGCCCAAAATCCAGGATCAAATCAGAAACCAGGATGGCTTCTCTAAATCAGAGACCCTACTTGTAAAGTTGATTTGATTAGCAGGTACAAGAGACAGGGTTTTCCTTGTGGTAGCATCATAGTTCTTCCAATTCTGCAACCTAACCTCATCATCATTTCTAGACGTAGAGAGCAATCTTAGAGCAATCTCTTCTGGGATGAGCAGTTTAGGATTCAGCAACTCTCTTGCTCAGCCAGGTTGGTTCCTGGTTCAGCTGGAATTAAGTGCCCAACCCCAACCCAGCCAAAAATATGGCCACAGAACATGTTCAACTCAGCTCAGCTGGGGCTCAGACATGCTGGCTGAGTCATGCCCAGTGTAAGTCACCCCAAAGGAGAGTGGTGGAGCAGGACCACGCTGGGGTGACTTAAGAAGCATCCGAACTCTGTTCAGCTCGGTCACGTGACTTGGCAAAAAAAGACAGTGTTAAAAGATAAAAGGACCCCTGACCAGTAGGTGCAGTCGCTCATCTCGCTTTATTGGCCGAGGGAGCCGGCGTACAGCTTCCGGGTCATGTGGCTAGCATGACTAAGCCACTTCTGGAGAACCAGAGCAGTGCACGGAAACGCTGTTTACCTTCCCGTTGGAGTGATACCTATTTATCTACTTGCACTTTGACGTGCTTTCGAACTGCTAGGTTGGCAGGAGCAGGGACCGAGCAACGGGAGCTCACCCCATCGTGGGGATTCAAACCACCGACCTTCTGATCGGCAAGTCCTAGGCTCTGTGGTTTAATCCACAGCGCCACCTGCGTCCCTTAAAAGGTAGTGTTAGTCACACCCTATTTTAATGGCTTCTTTTGCTTCTGACAGGCTTGTTCAGCCAGCATTAGCCTTGCTCCTCAACAGGGTTTGGATGTGGAGTAACTTTCCGCCATCTTAATGCCAGCTTGCTTTATATCTGTTTCTTGTGTATAGGATTCCTCCCACTAGCAGTTAAGCCTCCTGAGTGAAAACTCGTCCACTATCCACAACATTCTGGAGCCAGGCCTAGGTAACGGAACTTTTTCTTTCGCAATCTAAGAACCTCATCTCCAAGTTTCAGAGTTTGCAAGGACAAGCTTGACCTCTAGGGAGTTTATTCCATTTACCTTTGTTTGGGAGGTAACCTCATTTGGAAACTGTTTAGTATTCCAGGCAAATACAAGTGTAATTACATGAAGCAGAAGGCACCTGCCATTGAAAGCCACAGGGGGAAAAAGGAAAACATTGCTTATAATAGAGGTGATCTTCTGAAAATAAGGACATGTATGACAAGTGTGTCCAGACTTTGAGATCGGGAGGCAGAGCAGAAAGTGATTGTCAAAAGGACATTTGAAGAAAAAAAAAAAAGGTCCTTGATCATTTGTTGAAGATTTAGGGGCATGGATTCCAGGGAGGTGCATTCAAAGCCTTTCTCAACCATGAAGCTCACTAGATGATTTTGGCCAAACCACAATATCTCCATCCAACCTACTCCATAGGGCAGTTGTGAGGATAAAACAGGATCATCTCAACAGACCTTCCCCCAGATCCTTGGAAACAGTGCTGGATTTTGGGTGGTGTGGGTGGTTCCCCTTTCCCCGGACATTGAGACAAGGGGACACAAAATTGAGAGGATCCATAATTGAGAAGATCCATTTGGGGAACCAAATTTTGGCCTCACAGAGGGCACCATATTATGAAAGTCTATTCCGGCTTGGAAGAACTAATGCCACCTGTAGTGATTATGAGTCCAACTGAGACAATTGAATGGCCAGATTGTGATCAATGTATGCTGGCAAAAGGACGCGGTCACAGCCATCTTGAAAGAGGCAGAGATCTGACCACTCCTGAAAAAGCCCACTCTGGACCCACTGGTTTATGACAACTAGCAGCCTGTCTCAAGCAGGGAAGATCATCAATAGGGTCCTGCTCTAACAATTTCAAGTTTTCTTCATCAGATTATCTTGATCCATTTCAATCCGGGTTCAGGCCTGGTTATGAGACTGAATTGGCCTTGGTTGCTCTGGCGGATGACCAGGGCAGGTTTCAACAATTTTAAAATACAATTTTAAAATAAGTTAAAATATGATAGTGAAGAGAATATATACCATAGGCCTGCCCTATGTCCAGAATTTCCCAGACATAGATGGGATTTGACCATCGGAAATAGTGTCCGAACAGAAATCACTGAAATGTCTGGCTCAACAACCTTGGGCAAAACTTAAAAAAAGCTCAACAAATACTTTGTGTCCAGATTTTCACATTTTGAAATACAGCAACCCTACCATAGGTGTCAACAGCCAGAGTAATATGTCTTCAGCATATGACAAAAGCTATATCATGAAGATGCCAGAACTACTCTGTGGGGAGGGAATTCTGCGGCTTAGTGGCTACCACCATTCAAATTTGTCATGGTGGTAGAACTACCAAGATGCTCCTCTCTACCAATCTGAATGCCCAAGAGGATCTATTGGAAAGGAGGTGGTCTTTCAGATATTTTGGATCAGAATTTGTTTATCCATGACCTGGACTACCGCTACCCTTCGTGGCTGCACACCACAGGCTCTCAAAAACCATTTTGATTTAGAAACCATAAATAAATGGCTACCCTTTGTGCCATTAGGAACTATTCATGTCCATTAGAAGCCATTTATAAGTTTGAAAACATTAGCATGCTGTAAGCCAACAATTTCCAGGAACGCATCATCTTCCCATCTGGGCCCTGAGCCAAAAAAGCAGACCATGTACTGCCAACGTAATATGTGGCCATTTTCAATCTCATTTTGGGTCTTGCTTTCAACCATGAAAATGGGATTTCCAGTAAAAAATAATTGCCACAGCAGGTCTGCCAATTGCACGCAGTCTGTCTTACAGTGCGTGTTTCCACGGAGTATTACTGTATTTGTTTTCCCACACCTCTGTCCGGTCAATCCAGGAGTGGCTCCAGCTATAAATGCCCCCTTGGCATCTATGGTGGTAACAGCAGCAGCAATGTATCCAATGTAGTGGTTTATTCTAGGGCAGGGGTATTCCCTCCAACATTTCTCAGGTGTAAATAGGGACATCCTATTGCATCCCCTCCAACGTTTTTCTGATGAAAAGAGGAACACCCTTCAAAAAAGACAAGCAGGAAAGTTTGGGATCAAATCATAAACTGGGACGGCTTCGGTAGTGCGAGAAGCCAAGTTACAGGGAACCAGGCAGAGGGCCTTCTCAGTAGTGGCACCCGCCCTGTGGAACGCCCTCCCACCAGATGTCAAAGAGAACAACAACTACCAGACTTTTAGAAGACATCTGAAGGCAGCCCTCTTTAGGGAAGCTTTTAATGTTTAACAGACTACTGTATTTTACTACTTTGTTGGAAGCCGCCCAGAGTGGCTGGGGAAACCCAGCCAGATGGGCAGGGATATAAATAAATTATTATTATTATTATTATTATTATTATTATTATTAGTTCTGGAACAGTTCCTGGGAAATCAGGACACTTGGAGGGCCTGCAGGAGTTCCCAAACTTTTTCAGACCAACACCTCTTTAGTTCTATAAATTCATCCGTAGTGCCTCCTCCCCTATAAAAAACATTATTCAGAATAGCAGTTTGCATGGCCCACTACGGAAGATAACCACACAATAAAAGTCAAAACAGTAAGAATTATTTGCACATTTATTCAAAATCCAATTAAAACTATTTAATTTATTTCAACAAAATGGGTGAACTTGATCTAGTGATGCCAGCTTTTCAAAGTCTGATAGTCATTTGCCATGTCACCCCCATGCCTCTTAGCAACACCCCCCCCAGGTAATCCAGCCACCCCCGGGTTGTAGTTCCACCCCCTTTTGGAACCACTGTTCTAGGGCATTATGAGAAGTGAAAATGATGGCTTGTAGGTACCACCAAAAGTGGGGCAAGAGAGCCATGTATTCCACTATGAGCTCTTTTGGGGGAAGGGTGCCACAAACATGCATTTTTTAATATATATAAAAAAGACTGTTCTCAAAACAATAGCAGACAGTAAGAGCACAGCAAAAATGTCAACATGTCCAGCAGCCAAAATATAGCTATGTTAGCCTTACGCACCCTGTAAGTGGGTCCTAGAGGTGGAGCTAGTCCTCACCTTCATAGAAAGGCCATCCCAGAGCTCAGTTTCAATAAAGGCCCTGCTCCTACATCATACCCTCCAACATTTCTCCGATGAAAACAGAGAGAATAACAACAACAATAATTTCATTATTTATACCCCGCCCCATCTGACTGGGTTTCCCCAGCCACTCTGGGCAGCTTCCCACATATATAAAAGCAGAATAAAGCATCAAACATTTTAAAACTTCCCTATACAGGGCTGTCTTCAGATTTCTTCTAAAGGTTGCATAATTACTTATATTCCACCCAGTAGGAAGATCTGTAGCACAGACTTCTGTAGCATGAACATCTTCCAGGATATTGGCAAATCATGGGCTAGAAAGTTTTGGGTGGATTGCTGGCTTCTACCAAATTAAAGCCATGGTTTTCCTAGTAGTGATGTATGGAAGTGAGAGCTGGACCATAAAGAAGGCTGATCGCCAAATAATTGATGCTTTTGAATTATGGTGCTGGAGGAGACTCTTGAGAGTCCCACGGACTGCAAGAAGATCAAACCTCTCCATTCTTAAGGAAATCAGTCCTGAGTGCTCACTGGAAGGACAGATCATGAAGCTGAGGCTCCAAGACTTTGGCCACCTCATGAGAAGAGAAGACTCCCTGGAAAAGACCCTGATGTTGGGAAAGCTTGAAAGCACAAGGAGAAGGGGACGACAGAGGACAAGATGGTTGGACAGTGTTCTCGAAGCTACCAGCATGATTTTGACCAAACTGTGGGAGGCAGCGGAAGACAGGAGTGCCTGGCGTGCTCTGGTCCATGGGGTCACGAAGAGTCGGACACGACTAAACAACAACAACAACAACCAATAGGCATCATTGAATGGGGGTGTCACAAATGAGTGGAAAACGCACTAGGATTGGTGCCGCAACCTTATGCATTGCAGGAGATTGTACTATATGACCCTCAAGGTCACTTCCAGTTCTACAATTTATGTTTCTATGATGCTATACATTTTTGGCTCAACCTTTCAAGCCAGAAGCCTGCACACATTTCAGTGTCCGACATCTTAAAAAAAGTGTGTGTGTGTGTGTCTATTCCTGTACACACTCCCCAGTGCTGTATAAAAGGAAATGCACGCACAGCAAACAGTTATATCTTCCTCATTGCCTCAGCAATTAACTGCATCAGTTGAATTACACCAGCAATTAATTTGTCACTTACATCTATTAGCTGAAAGCAGTTCTGTTGCAAAACAAGAGGCTTGGCATATCACAACATATCTCAGCATTTAAAAAAACAAACAAAAAACCACACGTTTCAGCCAACACAGAAAAGATCTAAAGAAGTCAAGCTGTAATAAGAAACGAAAGAATTGGTTCAATAAGTTGTCAGCTCTGAATAGATGGTCATCCTGGCAAGGTTCTGCAATTGAATGCACACATTCGTTTTCAGCTGCAGCAGAAAACCTCAATATTTTATGGACTATATAATCATCCAAGTTGGCTAGTAAGAAATAAATCTTAACCAGGATCTGTAAAGTCTGCAGAAGCAGGAATATTTGTGGTAATGGTGTTTACCGCCTTCCACCACTGTTTGGGGGGAAAGGAGGATGCAAAATTAAGGGTGGGGGAAAATCAAAATCAAATAACAAGCACCTCTCTCTGATTGCTGTATATAAAAGACAATATAGAATGCAATGCCTTGCATCTTTAGTTATAGCAACAGAAGTATATCGTCCAGATCAAGGGAAGTAATAGTATTACTCTATTCTGCCTTGGTCAGACCATACCTGGAAGACTGTGTCCAATTCTTGGCAGCACAATTTAGTAAGGATACTGACAACTGGAAGGTGTGCAGAGGAAGGCAACAAAGATGATCAAGGGCCTGGAAGCCAAGCCTTATGAGGAACGGTTGAAGGAACTGGGTATGTTTAGCCTGGAATAACAACCCAGAACTGCCCTTTCACGTACATGTGATTTTACTTTGCCTTGAGCTTTGAAATTTTTGGGACGGTATATAAATTCAATAAATAATTGGTGTTTTTCATTTTGATACTGGTCATTGACTGTAAAGAAAAAGAACTTGACATGACTTGTTGGATTGTAGCTCCACTCATCTCTGGCCATTGACCATGTTGGCTGGGACTGATGAGAGTTGGAGTCGGACAACATCTAGAAGACCACTGTTTCATCATCCCTGGTGCAAAGACAGTGTTAAGTTAGATTGACTAACAGGCCGTCTCTGCATAGGGCATCATCGAGATCGGTTTATCCAGCAGTCAATTGCTTAATGCAGGAATTAAATTATCAGCATCAATTATTCGGCTCTTGGCTGAACTGGACTTTGAACCCAAATGTTTTCTCAGCACTGGAATCAATTTTCACTTTGACACGTTGACACTTTGACACATCTTACGGAAGCCTCCTCCTTCTCAGCAAACTTAAATATCATTTTCTACAAGAGGGGAAATCGCCTTCAGATCTCGAGTGATATTAATGGAGGTGAAGGATGGCTGGCATTCTAGAGAAATGCCAAGCCCCTTCCATGATGACAGCGAGGGAAAGTCTTCTGAGTCATAGCCATGCCCAATGTATTTATATGCTACATTTTCCACAGATCCCTTGGACCTCAAAGAGGGTCACAGGAAACCAACAGTCTACATACAATCACATTAAATAATAAAAATGAAATTACTGCAGTATAACATGAACATTTCAGCAATTATCAGTTCATTTAAAATACATAAAACATTGGAGTATAAAACTTACTTATAGATCAGTTAGCGATATCCACACTCCAAAGCATAGGTGCCAACTCTATAGAACTGAGGTGTCTTCAGCCTCCCCTAAGTCTGTTGGGATGGGGCTGAGTCCTATTCCCCTCCCCATCTTGAGGAGCCAGGCTTCATGGCAGCGATCTCCTCCTGCCATTGGCCTCCTCCCAATGCACGTCAAGTGATGCGTGTCACATCGTGCATGTGTGATGGGCCCCCTCAATGTTGGTTGCAAACTCAATGCCTCTTGTGATAGCCTGGGATTCGGACTAGGATGCTGAATCTGAGGGATCCTAGCCTGCACAGGATTCCCTACCTCCAGGACCAGCTGAGCTGGGGCTGGGGCATGAGTCTGAAGGGTCCTCACCTGTGCTGGGTCCTCAGGTGCAGACATCAGCTGACTGCTCTGGCTCCTGAGGTGATGGAGGACCCATTGCCTGCAGGTGCTCCACTCTCAGCCCTGTCAGAGGAAGCTGAGGTTGCCTCTGGGTCCGGTAACCCTCCAGCCTTTCCTGAACTGTAGAGGCTCAGGGCAGAGAACAACATTGTTGGTTGTTAGTTCCTGCCTGAGCTCCTGACCCACCCTGGCTCCCTGCTTGCAAGCCTGTTCCTGACTTCACCCGACTCTCTGCCCTGCACCCAGTTTCAGCTACTACAGACTATCTCCATGTTGTACCTTTGACCACGGACTGGACTTGGGCCTCACCTCTTGGGTAACCCACGGGACCAGCACGCCTCTGCTCCAAAGTAGCTCTGAAAACAGCAGATCTCTCTCTCTCTCTGCCTCTAACTTCTTCCTAATTCAGAGGTAGGAGATGCCAGGCAGTTGTAATCAAGTATACAATCTGTTCCCACATATCATTTCCCTGGTGATCCATGGGAACTTATGGCAGGCCAGTGTCAGGTAGCAGAGGAACCAACCTTCACAGACTGACCCAAAAAACATCAAAAACAACGAAGAACAACCAAAAAACCCAAAAGCTCAGCTATACAAAGCTTCAGTAAAGAGAAAGGTTGTTGTCTGGTGCCTAAAGATGGATGAAGATGGGTTCAAATTGCCACCAGCCATGAAACTCACATGGGGTGAGAACCTTGGGCCAGTCACTGTCTCTTAGCCCAACCTACCTCACAGGGCTCTTGTTAGGATGAAACGTAGAGGTAGGAGAACCACGTATGCTGCCATGAGCTCCTTGGAGGAACAGTGGAATACAACTGTGATAAAAGTAGTAATACTAGATTCTGTGGACTTCACACAACCTAGCAAAACCAACTGTCATAGGCAAGGAGCACTGAGCTCTGCCCCCTCCCCACCACAGGAAGAAAATGTTCAGTTAAAGCTGAGGCACACTGAATGCTCAAAATTTTCAGTTAATCATGATGTGGACAGACAGCTCCTAGTAATGAACACTGTTCTCCAAGAAAGGAGGTCTTATTCATCACATTTGCTGAATAGGGAGAGGCACCCGTGATGCTAAACTCTTCTTTCTGACAAAGAGACAAGTACCTCCAAATTGAACAGATGTAAAATCCTGTGTGAGTAATGAACTTCTCCCAAAATATAAACACATTTCGTTTGGAGCCCCTTTTTTGCATTTCTCAATCTCTCCACTGAACATGTCGCTTTAACACCTAATCCCTCTGAAGCAGCTGTTTATTTTACATCCATGTATTTTTGCTTCCAAAAAGCTTGATCCTTGACAGGCTTGACTCAGCTGCCTCTATACTGGGGGTTCCCAAATGTGGGTCTCCAGCTGTTTTGGACTACAAGTCCCATCATCCCTAGCTAGCAGGGTTGGTGGATGATGGGAATTGTAGTCCAGAAACAGCTGGAGATCCAAGTTTGGGAAATCTAAACAGACTATACCAGGGACAAAGAGTTCTATGCTGTGCTTTGAAGTCTTGTCCAACAGCTGATAATTGGTGCTTCAGAAGCCTAGCAATTGGCTGGTCTTTGTGTTTCAAATGCTTGCAGAAGCACAGCACATGAGCCTTACGAAGTGCTGATGATCAGCTGATGGACAGCAGTTCAGCAGCTCCTTTTGGCTCAGCTCGGCTGCCTTTTTACCTGTCCATACCTGGTGTCATATATGACATGAGGTGATTACTGGGGGGGAGGGGTAGGTATGGCTTGGGCAAAATCGCATGGTAAATCCAATTCAGCCCATGGGCTAGAGATTGTATTTCACATTATATTTATCACATGTGAAGAAGCGAATATATATGGAGAGAAGAGTGGCTGTTCTTTCCTAAGGCAAACTTCACCTGTAAGCCAAAGTCTTCAGTGGGTAGAATTTGACATTTTCAATTAGTTCTGTCCAAACAGAACCCCAAATATGGCACAATATGCAGTTTTCTGTGGGATTATACACCATTTGTCTTCAGGGCCATGCTACCATTGTCTTAAATAGGGAAACCGCATATTAAAATGTCACACACACACACAAATGGAAGGGCATGCCATTTATGTAAACAATCTCATGAATGCATGCAAACAAATGGATAGCATATTATGGTCACTATGGGAGTGGCAGTAACAGAAGCCAAGAATTGCATGGCCCGGCCACTTTCCCATTGCTAGGACTTTGTAACACATGCAATAAATACACACAGAGGGATTCCTGATTCATTGCAAGCCAGAATTCAATACAGCATACTGGCTGGGAAATGTGATCTGAAATATGAGCCATTATTTCTTTACAATGTCCTTCATTGCAAACAATGGGGAAGGAACAGAAAACTAGTCTTTGTAAACATCTGTCAAGTTAGACCACACTGAGCTTGGTTTCCTAGGAGCTGCTGCTATGGATAAAATCTACTAGGAACCCTGAGGTTTGATGCTCAAACTCAGTGTGGTCAGCTGCTTGGGACTGTGCATGCTCCAGTGGCATTTTTCATTTTGGGGGCAAGACAGCCCCCGTGTTTTTCAAATGATGGACTGACTGTAATTGACCTTTCCTGTTCAGGCTGCACAGAAAAAGCATTTTGGTTCCAGAAATTCGTTTTGATTGTGCAGATAAAATATAAGTGATAGAATTCCATTGGATGGGGGTATTAGTGTGTGAAAACACTCTAGATTCAAGGCACTATCCCAGTGCCTTGGGTCGTAAATGGTCAAAAGCCAGATGCAAAATGCACCTAAAAGGTAAAGGGACCCCTGACCATTAGGTCCAGTTGTGACTGACTCTGGAGTTGTGGCGCTCATCTCACTTTATTGGCCGAGGGAGCCGGCATACAGCTTCCGGGTCATGTGGCCAGCATGACTAAGCCGCTTCTGGCGAACCAGAGCAGCGCACGGAAACGCCATTTACCTTCCCACCAGAGCAGTACCTATTTATCTACTTGCACTTTGACGTGCTTTCGAACTGCTAGGTTGGCAGGAGCAGGGACTGAACAACGGTAGCTCACCCCGTCTCAGGGATTCGAACCGCTGACCTTCTGATCGGCAAGTCCTAAGCTCTGTGGTTTAACCCACAGTGCCACCCGCCTCCCTAAAATGCGCCTAGTGCCTGGCTAATTTCTAACACTGCTGCCTATGCTCCACCTTGCAATTCCATTATTTTCAGGGCCCCTGCACTGGAGGGCATGTGTTCCCAGTGTAGATTTGGATACTGATGCCCATGATCTCAACCTTGTTTTGACAAAGTGGAGAGTTGATGGTCTTTAGACTTTCTATGTAGCAAAATATTTTCAGGTAAGGACAGCATCTTTACTGGGTCAGCCCAATTGCTCATATAGAGCAATTCCAACCCGCCTGCCCAAGATGCCCTTGACTGGACAGAACAGGTACTGATATCCCACCCACCTCTTTTGCCTGCAAAGCCCTTCAGAAACTTTGCTTCTTCTCAATTTTCCTTGATGCAGAAACATCTGAGTACAAAGAATGTGGTCTAGAACCAAGAAATGCAACTTTCAGTCCCCAGGTCCCAATATCTATACACCTTTAAGTAATGCTCTAAATACGTATTTCTGAATGAAGGAAACACTCAGACATTTCACACACTGATTCCCTCAAAACAAACAAACAAATGAAAAAGATTCCACAAAGAGCTTCCTTTTGCTTCAGATAGAACAGATCCTATCTAATATTTCCCTTCTGTGAGACATCTGCTCTTCAGATTAATTGGGAAAAAATCTAGAATCAAAGCTAAGCAGAGAATTCAGAGGCTGAGCTTGTGAGAAGTGTAGAGGTTTCCACTAGAGGGAGCCAAATGAAAATGCTGCAAGTCTAACAACTTGCACATTAACTTTGAATAGAAAACATTTCAGAACCATGACATGTGGACAGCTCCCCCAGTATTTACAGGTTATAGCTTGCTTTTCCACCTCCCTTTCATTTCTCTAAGTGTATATAGTTTTGATTTTTCTACTCTTTAGTAAAGACCGGCCTGGAAAGTGAGATGAGCGCCACAACCCCATAGTCACCTTTGATTGGACTTAACCGTCCAGGGGTCCTTTACCTTTACCTGACTCTAGCAGTAAAGGTAAGGTAAAGAGACCCCTGAACATTAGGTCCAGTCATGGCCGACTTTGGGGTTGCAGCGCTCATCTCGCTTTATTGGCCGAGGGAGCCGGCGTACAGCTTCTGGGTCATGTGGCCAGCATGACTAAGCCACTTCTGGCGAACCAGAGCAGCGCACGGAAATACCGTTTACCTTCCCGCCGGAGCGGTACCTATTTATCTACTTGCACTTTGACGTGCTTTCGAACTGCTAGGTTGGCAGGAGCAGGGACCGGGCAACGGGAGCTCACCACATCACGGGGATTCGACCCGCCAACCTTCTGATCAGCAAGTCCTAGGCTCTGTGGTTTAACCCACAGCATCAACCGCGTCCTGACTCTAGCAGTACCTTTCCCAATTTGCAGTATGCATCCTAGCTTACATATTGCACCATGTTCTGGACACAGTTTATGATTAAGCTCAGTGTTGCCTCTCCTCTGGTTAGATTGATGAGAAACTGTTGTAGAATGCAATCATTCAGGGCATCTAGAAACTTCTTGTTGTGACCAGAACTTGCACTTACCCATTTTATGGGTAACTAAAATCACCCATTACTCCAACATTTCCTCCTGTGGATGCCTCTGTGATTTCATTCTCTTTCTCAAGATCATCCTGGACATTTTGGTCAGGTGGCCAAAAAATAGCATGTTGCCAATGCTAAAATTACTCTGCGGTATTTCCACCCACAGTCATTCTGTGGAGGATCCTGTCCCTTTCTAGCTTGTTGGTCTCTATGTCCTCTTTGATGCCTTTGAGATGATCCTCATTCTGCATCTGCATTGCAACTGTTTTTATATCTTTCTGTCATTGATGTGATTGCTAAATAAATAGATAAATAAGCAAACATACATTTTCTTGTTCTTCCTGTACAGTTTGTATCCAGAAATAATAATAATAATGAGTTTAGATTTGATATCCCGCTTTATCACTACCCGAAGGAGCCTCAAAGCGGCTAACATTCTCCTTTCCCTTCCTCCCCCACAACAAACACTCTGTGAGGTGAGTGGGGCTGAGAGACTTCAGAGAAGTGTGACTGGCCCAAGGTCACCCAGCAGCTGCAAGTGGAGGAGCGGAGACGCAAACCCGGTTCCCCAGATTACGCGTCTACCGCTCTTAACCACTACACCACACTGGCTCTCTATAACCTGTTTCTCTATTCCACCAGGTTTCCACCATCTAGGATCTAATTCAGTGCTGTTTTTAAACTTTAAGGTCCTAAATCAAGGGCAGCCAAGGCAGAACAGAGGTTGGCCTCTGTGAGAACACAATGCTGGACTAGATGGGCCATTACCCTGAACCAGCTGGCTCCTCTTACAATCTTATCTTCTTACCCCTAAATGACCTGGGAACCAGAATGCCTCAAGGACAGCTTTCTTCCAGTCAAGCCAACTAAAATGTTTAGACAATTTCCAGCAGCCCTCCCTGCATGGATCTGAAGTGGGTAGCGGGTAGCAATGCAGAACAGGGCTTTTCCACATAGGTACTAACTTTATGGAAAATTTTCCTCCAGTGCTCTTCAACTTTGGCTCCCCAAATGTTGTTGGACTACAACTCCCATCATCCTTGAGCTAAACTGGCTGAGGATGATAGGATTTGTAGTCCAGCAACACCTGGGAGCCCCAAGCTGAAGAACACTGCTCTTTTCTAAGCTTACCTTGCTAGCTTCCCAGTATAAAATTAAGATGGTACTTTCCTGGAGGGCTGTGAAATACTGGTGCTGCTTATCTTTCTGCATTGTCTGGTGGGAACATGTTCCTTTTATCTGCCAGCAGTACTTTCATGTCTTGGTTTTTATATGGCTTTATTATGTCTGGTATTTTTAACTTTGTTGTAAGCTATCCTGTAGGTCCATGCTGAATGGAAGGACAGGATGAGAATATTTTAAATAATGAATTAACCAATCAATCACAATTGCAGAGGGATTAGAGCTGGCCGTGGCTGAGAAATATTCTCTGTACATTCTTACAGACACTCCTTTCATCAATTTACCTGCAGACCAGGGATGGGGAACACAAAACACATTTCTTATGCATTTTGTACTAGTTTTGTGGATGACATTTTACTGTTGATTTTATGGCATTCACAGCCAAAATAATTTGTTTTCTTAAGGCTGGCAATAAAGACATTTTTGCAAATAAAAAAAAATAAACCTGCCCTCCACCCAGTTGTTGCTGGATTCCCAACTCCCATTAGTCCCAGCCAACATGATCAATGGTCAAAAGTGATGGGAATTGTAGTGGAACAGCACCTGGTTCTTTCTCAAGGTGCCTTGTACCATTCACAGTTTTTATAAGTTCCTGTACAGTGGTACCTCTGGTTATGAACTTAATTCATTCTGGAGGTCCATTCTTAACCTGAAACTGTTCTCATCCTGAAGCACCACTTTAGCTAATGGGGCCTCCCGCTGCCACCACTGCACGATTTCTGTTCTGATCCTGAAGCAAAGTTCTTAACCCGAGGTACTAGTTCTGCGTCAGCGGAGTCTGTAACCTGAAGCGTCTGTAACCTGAAGAGTCTGTAACCCAAGGTACCACTGTATTAAAGTAATTGTATGTATCTATTTATTTAAAAATCAGCTGCTTGTTTAAATGGGGACCCCTGTCTAGTTAATCAAAGTTTAATTTATTAAATCAGCCCACTGATTGACTAAGCCAGGGATGAGGATTCTGTCGCCCTCCAGACGTTGTTGGATTCCAACTTCCATAATCCCCAGCCAGCATGGCCAATGGTCAGGGGTGATCAGGAGCTGAAGTTTAGCAACATCTGGAGGGTCAAGACTTTACCATCCATTCTGTAGTCTAACAAGACCTGGAGGGGTGCAGGATCCCCATCCCTGGTCTAACCGTTGCAGACACACATCTCCTTTAGCATGAACCCCCAGTGTTGCACTGCAATTATGCTAGTTGTTCAGAATTGCAGGTGAGGGGAATGCTGGGACACTCATGTCCAGTTTACCGACTTCCCATCTGGTCAGTCCCTGTGAGAGGAGGCGGATGGATTCGGTGCGCCATGGACCTGATCCATCAGGCTTGTCTTGTGTTCTTATTTTAGGCATGCCTGTCCCACTCAGTTCACTGGGCTTTACTCCCAGGTAATTGTGCACAAGATTAAAAATTACCGTATTTTTCGCTCTATAAGACGCAGCAGACCACAAGACGCACCTAGTTTTTGGAGGAGGAAAACAAGAAAAAAAATATTCTGAATCTCAGAAGCCGGAACAGCAAGAGGGATCGCTGCGCAGTGAAAGCAGCGATCCCTCTTGCTGTTCTGGCTTCTGTGATAGCTGCGCAGCCTGCATTCGCTCCATAAGACGCACACACATTTCCCCTTACTTTTTAGGAGGAAAAAAGTGAGTCTTATAGAGCAAAAAATACGGTAATTCCACACCATGCCTGCCTGCTTGCCTGCCTTCTTCCCTTCTATGTGTTTATTTTCATCTTATTTATCTCTCTTCCATTTTGTCCCATTTCTCTTTTTTCCTTCTCTTAAACAAAGAAGCAAGGGACAGGGATGGCGACCATGCCAAAGGTAAGGCTCACCTGATGTGGTTCTTGCAAAAAAGATTTCTTTTCTTTTTATTAATGATCTGCAAGTTTATTTGCATCAAATAAGATGCAAGCACTTTGACAAATATTCAGAAATAAGGGAGGATCAACACAGAACAGAAATCTAGCTTAAATGGAGGGAAAGCTTAAGACAACATATTCCCAAGAGGAACTTTCTTCTGCAGTTAAGTTACTTATGTCAACAAAATAGAGAGCAATAGGTGTAAGAAGGAACTTAGTTTGTGCATTTTTCTTAAACTTCAAAATGTTAATATATGCCAGTTAAACACTACAACTAAAATTTACAAGTAAGCATGACGGGGAGTTGAGTTTGTTAGTTACCTTTCCTCTTTGAATAATCCAAAATAAAACAATTACTATAGTTACAACTGGACTGGTTGATAAAGGATTGAGTAGTGTGTTGAAAAAGGGATGCAGGTGGCGCTGTGGTCTAAACCACTGAGCCTAGGGCTTGCTGATCGGAAGGTTGGCGGTTCGAATCCCTGCAATGGGGTGAGCTCCCATTGCTTGGTCCCAGCTCCTGCCAACCTAGCAGTTCGAAAGCATGTCAAAGTGCAAGTAGATAAATACCATATTTTTCGCTGTATAAGATGCACCAGACCACAAGACGCACCTGGTTTTTGGAGGAGGAAAACAAGAAAAATTATTCTGAATCTCAGAAGCCAGAACAGCAAGAGGGATGGCTGCACAGTGAAAGCAGCAATTCCTCTTGCTGTTCTGGCTTCTGGCTTAGCCGCACAGCCTGCATTCGCTCCATAAGATGCACACACATTTCCCCTTACTTTTTAGGAGGGAAAATGAGTCTTATAGAGCAAAAAATACGGTAGGTACCGCTCAGGCGGGAAGGTAAACAGTGTTTCCGTGTGCTGCTCTGGTTTTGCCAGAAGTGGCTTAGTCATGCTGGCCACATGACCCGGAGAACTGGCTGCGGACAAACGTCGGCTCCCTCGGCCTGTAAAACGAGATGAGCGCCACAACCCCAGGATCATTTGCAAATGGACTTAACTGTCAGGGGTCCTTTACCTTTACCTTTAGTGTGTTGAAGTCCATCTGAAGTTGTGACCACTGGCATTTAGAGTCCTGCCAGCTTTCAAGAAGCAATGGTCATACACGAAGCTGGAGTGTCAAAGCCATTCTAAGTGTCGAACCTAATATTCAACACAACCCCCTTTAAGACTGTTCATTTCAGATATTTCCGAAGTGCCTTTCCAGACTACAGCCCGCCCAAGGTGGCTCACATGAATAGCAAATACACAATTTCATTAAGAAGAGAAGCATCGAAACATGCAGCTCAAACCGCTACAAAAACACCGCACTGCAATACAAGTCAGTAAATGCTAACAACCCACCAGCAGTAGCAGCCCATGCAAAAAAAACACCCCTCTAAATTAAAAGGCAAGGAAAACAGATGAGTTTGTAAAGCAGGCTTCCTCAACCTCAGCCCTCCAGATGTTTTGGGACTACAACTCCCATGATCCCTAACTAGCAGGACCAGTGGTCAGGAATGATGGGAATTGTAGTTTTAAAACATCTGGAGGGCCGAGGTTGAGGAAGCCTGTTGTAAAGCTTTCATAAATACTTGAAGAAGACTGAGGAACCCTAACAGAAATCTTGCCAAGGAAATGTACCAGTGTCACAAACTGTTTTCTCCAGTGGGGGCAGGTGGGAGGAGGGACCATGCTCTAAAATTAGGAGTCTGTGACCCCAAATACAAGGATGGATGGGCACTAAAGCCCAGCAGCTTATTGAAAGGGTAGAGGAATATAAGAACTTCCATGCAGGGTGAGATCAACCACGTGGTGAGTTGTTTTGTTTCCATCCACTGCCAACCAAATGCCTTTAAAGCATCACTTTGGACTTTCCCTGTTGTTTCTTCCCAGCAGCTAATATCCAGAGGCATACCACCTCTATACCTCTTGGTGTGGGTGGACAACCTAAGCTACTGACCGCCTCTGCATCTTAGGAACATTAGAAGAGTCCTTCTGGATCTGAACAAGGGTCTGCCTAGTGCAGCCTCCCATTTCCAACAGTGGCCAAGAAGATGCCTCTGGGAAGGCTACGAGTCTGACTTGTGTGCAAAAGCAATCACGATCCCCAGCACCTTGCAATTCAGATGCGTGTGGCCTCTGACACCAGAGGTATAACCCTCCCATCTCTGCTGATAGCCATTAACCGCCATGAATTTATTTATTTTTTTAAAGATATTTATTAAAGTTTTCAATTTTTTATGCAAACAAAAAACAAACAAAAAAACTAAAAAAAAAACATATAGATCATAATACATACTTTTCAATAACATATTTCTCTGACCTCCTCATACCTCCCCTTCTTGTATTCCATTTCAAATTATTTGTTCAGCAAATCCTTAACTTAAAGCATTACAGCTTATAATAACACCTTGTTTTCTATCCAAACCCTTTTTTTCCATATTCCTTTATATCATTACAGCTAGAAACCACTCAATTTCAATCCAGCATCATTCAACATTCCTTAATTTTATAATATTTCTGTAAGTAGTCCTTAAATTTTTTCCAATCTTCTTCTGCCGACTCTTCTCCCTGGTCACGGATTCTGCCAGTCATTTCTGCCAATCCCATACAGTCAATCAGTTTCATCTGCCATTCTTCCAGAGTGGGTAAATCTTGCGTCTTCCAATACTTTGCGATGAGTATTCTTGCTGCTGTTGTAGCATACATAAAAAATGTTCTGTCCTTCTTTGGCACCACTTGGCCGACCATGCCCAAGAGAAAGGCCTCTGGTTTCTTCAAGAAGGTATATTTAAATACCTTTTTCAATTCATTATATATCATTTCCCAGAAAGCCTTAACCGCCATGAATTTAAAGCCATCCAAGTTGGCGGTCATTCCTATGTCATGTGGTATTGCATTCACTATGCACTGTGTGAAGAAGAACTTCCTATTGTCTCTCCTGAACCTTCATTTTCACTGGATGACCCTGGGTTTCTAGTATTACAAGAGAGGGATATATATATTTTTTTGGAGGGGAAACCCTATGAGAGTAAATTCCGCAAGTTACTTACATAGTCTGTGTGCAGGAATGCACACCCACCAGATCTACTGCCTGGGTTGAAATCTAGAAGCTAAGAGTTATCAGGAAACCAATATGTACAAATTACTCTGGGACTGAATCATCACTTACTTTTCCTTGGGAAATGTCTGAGCTGTGGGTGTGGGAAGACATTGAATTCAGACACACCGAGACAGCTATCTACACCAGTCTAGTCATAATAAGATAATCCTATTAAGGTTTATGGGAGTCACAACAGCTGCAGGGTGGAGCAGAGGCTCCCAGCGCCGCCTCCTGAATTGAGATCTAGCGTGATCAAATCTGCTGAGTGGTCTGGGGAAATAAGCTGGGATGAAACACAGCGTGCATCCACCTTCCTGGTGCAAGCAACTACGAGGATAGCCCAAGCTGTATTGCTATGAAAACCAGGTTTGGCATCAGGTGGATAAGAAACCAGTTGTAGCAAATTGGCTAGAAGATACTAAAATTTGTGGCACGGTGCAGGTGTTTCCTAAGAAATGGTCTTGCCCCATCAAGGACATGGGGGCCTCCACCCCCTGCATGACTTAGCCCTAGATGACTTCGGCCCCAAATACCTGAGAGACCTCATCCTACCCTACAGGCCCTCCTGGGTTTTAAATCAGCAGACAGCAGACTTGGTTCAGGTGGTGGCAGCCCAGGAGAGGACATTTGCTCTGGCAGCCCCTTAGTTGTGGAATTCCCTCCCAGCATAGGTGCATCTGGCATCTTCATTATACAGAACCTCTTTACCAGGGCCTTTGGCACGAATACTAATAACATCTCACATCACCTTGGCTACCCATGTTTTGTTATCTTCATCACCCAGCGGCCAATCCCACTCTGGCAACTGCCAGCAGCCAGAAAGAGCAATGTTTGCACCTGCAAATCCTCTCCAAAGAGCCTGTCCACATCCTGCACAACCCTAAAGCATTTAACAGAACAAGAAAGACTAGGCACTTCCAGTAAAGGTAAAGGTAAAGGGAACCCTGACCATTAGGTCCAGTCATGGCCGACTCTGGGGTTGCGGCGCTCATCTCACTTTATTGGTCGAGGGAGCCGGTGTACAGCATCCAAGTCATGTGGCCAGCATGACTAAGCCGCTTCTGGCGAGCCAGAGCAGTGCACGGAAACGCTGTTTACTTTCCCGCCGGAGTGGTACCTATTTATCTACTTTCACTTTGACATGCTTTCGAATTGCTAGGTTGGCAGGAGCAGGGACCGAGCAACGAGAGCTCAGCCCGTTGTGAAGATTTGAACTGCCGGCCTTCTGATCGGCAAGTCCCAGGCTCTGTGGTTTAACCCACAGCGCCACCCGCGTCCCGCACTTCCAGTACTTCACAACGTATCATCCAAGCTCGATTGGAGCCATGTGCTTTCACTCAGGCAATCCAGACTTACAGCAGGTGAGGGACACGAGGTGTTGAAATCCCCCAGAATAACCAGGATATATTCAAGACCACATTTGATACCACCTCTACCAGCTCAAAGGGTGGAAGGTACACTATAAGAACTTAAGCAGAGCCTGCTGGATCAGGCCAACGGCCCATCAAGGCTGAGGTCCTGAACTCACAGTAGCCACCCAGATACCCATAGGAAGCCTGACAACAGGACCTGAACACAACAGCACTCTCTGCTTTTGTGTTTCTCAGCAACTGGGATCCAGAGGTGTACTGCCTCCAACAGAGGAGGAACGTCATCTGTTCAGGATTCCAACAGCCATTCCTTCCAGTGGGGTTTTTCTGATCGCCCCTCTCATAATAATAATAATAATAATAATAATAATAATAATAATAATAATAATTTTATATCCTGCCCTCCCCAGCCAAAGCTGGGCTCAGAGCTGCTAACAACAATAAAAGTAAAACAGCATTCTAAAATCAATTCATTTTAAAATCAATTCAAAATCAAATTAATGGCAACCATTGGGCTAGAGTTCTGTGAGGATTGCCAAAGGAGAGGGTCAGGCTGTGCCCTGGCCAAAGGCCTGGTGGAACAGCTCCGTCCTGCAGGCCCTGCAGAAAGATGTTAAGTCCCTCAGGGCCCTAGTCTCTTGGGACAGAGCGTTCCACCAGATTGGAGCCACAGCCGAAAAAGCCCTGGTTATGGTTGAGGCCAGCCTAACCTCCCTGTGGCCCAGGACCTCCAAGATGTTTTTGTTTGAAGACCGTAAGGTCCTCCATGGGACATACCAGGAGATGCGGTCCCGTAGGTACGAGGGTCCTAGGCCGTATAGGGCTTTAAAGGTTAAAACCAGCACCTTAAACCTGATCCTGTACTCCACCAGGAGACAGTGCAGCTGGTATAGCACCAGCTGAATGTGATCCCACAGCGAGGACCCCGTAAGGAGTCTCGCCACGGCATTCTGCACCCACTGGAGTTTCTGGGTCTGTCTCAAGGGCAGCCACAAACAAAATCAAAACGAATGCCCTTTTAGACACACAAGAAGAGCATGCTGTTCTCAACATAGCCAACCGTATTCCTGTAAGAGGGACCCAAATGCAACCGGACTTTCCCACTTGTGATCCGAGCAACTGATATGGAGAAGTATAATTCCTCTGACAGTGGAGATACTGTAAGCACTCACTTCTCTCTTGCTGGACAGAGAGATGTTCCAATCGTCTGTGCCGCACCACCCAAAAAGAGAGGGCGAGCAAGCAACGGTTTCTGTGCTGGGGGGGGGGGGACTGGTCAAGCAGCAGCCACCACTGCTTCTCTGAGCTCTCGCACTGCATCCCAGCAGTGGCAGGGTATCTGCCTTACAATTTAGAAGGTCCCTGGTTCATTCCCCAGCCTGTCCTCTGCTAGCTAGCTAGAGCAGGAGTCAGGTGAGATGTATGGCAGATCCCTACATCCCTGTGCTTGCCCTCTCTCTGTGCAGCAAGCAGAAGCCTAGGATCATAAGAAGAGCCTGCTGCTTCAGGCCAAAGGCATATCTAATCCAGAACTCTATTCTTGCAGTGGCCAATCTGGCGTCTGTGGAAAACCTGCAAGCAGGACTTGTGTGCATCAGTACTTTCCTCCCTTTTAAGGTCACCCATGTTGGTGTTCATCACTGCCTCCGGTGGGGGTGAGTTCCATATTTTATCCATGCACTGCAATAGCAAGAAGTGCTTCCTTTTGTCTTTCAGATTCATTGGCTGTTTGTGAGTTCCTGTATTCAGATGCCAGGTAAAAAGGTAAAGAGACCCCTGGCCATTAGGTCCAGTCACGGCCGACTCTGGGGTTTGGTGCTCATCTCGCTTTATTGGCTGAGGGAGCCGGCATACAGCTTTCGGGTCATGTGGCCAGCATGACTAAGCCACTTCTTGTGAACCAGAGCAGTGCACGGAAACACCATTTACTTTCCCGCCAGAGCGGTACCTATTTATCTACTTGCACTTTGACGTGCTTTCGAACTGCTAGGTTGGCAAGAGCAGGGACTGAGCAATGGGAGCTCACCCTGTCATGGGGATTCGAACCGCCAACCTTCTGATCAGCAAGTCCTAGGCTCTGTGGTTTAACCCACAGTGCCACCCGCATCCCCAGACGCCAGGTACAGGCACTCAAAATTTGTATTGCTGAAACAAGGTATCAGATCACAACAAAAATGGGCAACGCCTTCCCTGACCCATCAGTCAAGTCTGGACTATTGTGGACTGAAAGCCCAGGTGGTCAGTCTAATGCCATCCAGCTCACCCACTTTGCATTCTGCCCTTGGCATTTGCCTGACTTGGTCAGCTTCTGTTGCCAATCCTGGCTATAACTATCACAGAGTGCACAAACGCTGTGGAAAAACGACTGTGAAGGAGTAGAACCAAGGAAACTAGAAATGAGAATAGGGGAGTAAAGTCTCAAAATGATATTCTTATTCTTCTATTCTAAAGAAGGGGATATACCAAACCGATTCCTAAAAGGCTGTCCAGTTATTGCACGCTGCTGTGTTCTGTCGAAATGAGAGTTAAATAAGACATAGGAGAGATTGATCTGAAGGTACCAGCTTTGATTTGAGAGGTTGCTAGAGCATAAGAAAGTTAGTCCCATTTCTGATCCAGTTTGTAAAAATGACAGAAATGGGATCACAAGCCTAATGAAAATGCCTTTTCCCTCTGAGCTGTACTGGACTCCGTTCTCTCAGATGTTTGTAGGCTTCCAGGGCTCAGTGGTAAAATACACTCTGAACTTGCTCAGAGGTGCTTTCTTCAAAACTGCTGCCAACACATATTCCATTGCTGAGCCCTTGGCACTGAAAACAGGATCTAGGATCGGAGCTCTAGCAATCTTAGGTGTCAATAAACTATTAGTCCATAAATCATTTCCGTCTCCCCCTCCTCCAATGCTTCCTAAACCAAATGATCTGTTCTGGGTTCTCTCTTCGGACTAAAAGGCATGTGTCAAAAGGGCTGCCAACTATGTCTTACAACAGGTGATGAGGTTTTCTCATGATTGTAAACAACAACAACAACAACACCTTTGTTTGTCAATTCCTGCTACAGGTCAAGCTGCTACTAGAGTCTTTTGAAAAAATGGGGACTGTGAACCTAAAATAATCTGAAATTGTGTATTAAAAGGCAATTGCTAAGTATTTAAGGGCTCGCCCCACCCGCAAACCTGTTAAGTGCACAAAACATTTCTCTTGGATTTTTAATAAATAAATAAATAAAGTCAATTCCTATCAGCAAGACAATTTCTAGAGCAGATGAGACTTTCCACTTTTTAGATCTCATGCCCCTGTAAAATGTTGGGTTGCATTGTGTCACACAGCAAAATAATCCTTAGACCTGCAAGCTTTCCAGTTTGTTTATTTTATAAATACAGCTGGCATTATTTATTTACTTGAGGGAAGACGCTTTTTTTTAAAAAAGTACCACATATATCTTGAAACTTGTAATAAAAGAAAATGGATTTTTGTTTCAATTTTTAATATATTTCTGCCTTCAGAAAACAAATTTAGGAATAGGTAAAACTGATTCATTTATGTATTATATTGTTGCATTAATATCCCACCTTTTTCCCAAGTAGCTCAAGGTGGTGAATGTGGCTCTTCTCTCTAATTTTTTACTCACAACCCTGTGAGGTAGGTTAGTCAGAGAGGCTGTGACCATCCCTAAATCAGTCAGTAACTTTCATGGCTGAGTGGGGATTTGAGAGTTTAGCACTGTGACCAAGCTGACTCTCTCGTGTATGCCAAATAAATGATAAAAGTGACTGATCTCTCCCTGTTCACCATCATTAATCCCTGATAAATTACGTAGAAACTGGTAGGAGCCAAGACCGACATAACAATTACTTCTTTCGAGACCTCATCACTCAAAACCTTTGTCCAGGTGGCAGAAACAGAGAACCGGACCCCCAGCAAAAGCCATTTGGCTTGATCTGCATTTTTATTTTTTTTGAGATTGAATACTGTTTTGCAGTGGGTTGGGGGAACAAAACACCTCAGCGACAGCAGCCCACAAACTAAGAAACCAGCACTACTCAGTGAACACTGTCATTTAATGGAGAGATGATCTGATTTACTTCTCAGAAACTAAGGTTCGATGCTAATTTGACCACAGACCCATCAGGTGGCTCCAAGCATATATTGCTACATTCCCTGCTTCATCCATCATGATATGCAATCAGGACAGATTTGAAGGTGTCAAATGCAGATTGTCAAGCCCACTGAAAAGTGTGATATGCACAAGTGCTAGGGATTTGCAAACTGACACCTCACCCACTGCAAGGTGATGTGGTATTCCAATATGCTCCATATTAGCACGATACAGACAGAAACCAAGAATCCAAAAATAAGAAAAGGTACACTATATCCAACTGAAACTGTTCTCCTTCTTGATTAACCTTGTCCACTGAATGGTTGCCAAAATAGCTCCAGGGATTGAAAGCAGCATTTTAGGGTTGCAATGAGCTTGTGTGTGTGTTTTGCAAAACATTCAGGTGCATCAATATATCTACCGCCTTCTAAATTCTGCTTCCAGGTAGATTCTTTTAACTCCAAATCCACTCCAGATCACCACTTGGTACAAGTATCAAGTGGAGGAGAATAAGGAGGACCCACTAGGGAATGTTGCAGTGGACACAGCTGGTCTTGGACCAGGAGTGCAGTGGTGGACTTGGGACAGGAGACCTGCATTCAGACTCCTCAGACCTGGATAATTTTGGACCAGCTGCTGCCTCTCTGCCTAACCTACTACACAGAGATGTGGTGAGGATGACATGAGACAAGCTCATGAGCAATGAACGTCCTGAGGTCCTTGGGAAGAGTGGGATACATATGTGAGAGGTCGGGATGCAGATGGGAGTTGCAATCCAACATCTGGGTGCCAGATGTTGCATTGCAGATGAACATAAAGATTAAGGATGGGTGCTCTTCAATATAGCCTTCCATTTGCATCTCCATCTAAGTGACTAAAATGAGGAGGACATTAGATTTCCATGACACGGGTTGTTTGATCATGACAAAAACCCAACTTTTATGTGTCGTTCCTCATAAGGTCTCACTGCCTCCTCCCTCTCCCCACCCTAAACAGAGCTAGATGTCTGAACCTGTAATTCCTCTTGCATTAATCAGGATTATGAATGTACCAGCACATCCTTGCTAGGATATAATCAACCCATTATGAGAAAGGATAGCTTTACTCAATGATGATGTCTAGCTGTCTTAGTAACCCAGCTCATGGAGGAGATGAACATGTGTCCTTACAAGTTGCCCCACTAAAGGTGACTTCGGAGAGAAAGAAGGATGAACCCACAGGAAATACCTGGTTGATGGAGGTCATGGTTTGCCTCGGGATCACCATCTGCATGACGAGCTGCAGAACGGAGGTGACTAAGCCGGCCAGGATAGCCCAGGTGAGGGGCAGAGGCAGCATGCTGTAGGTGGCGAAGAGCGTGAAAAGCACATAGCCAATTCCATCTCCAAGAAGACCACAGCCAAGGCCGGCAGCCAAGATCTGTGTGGCCATGGCCACCCAAGTGACCACCCCACTGTACTGCAGGTAGTTGTAGGAGGTCGTATCCTTCCTGACCACCACTAAGGCACAGATGACCACCTCGATGCCCGTGAAGAAGCCCAGCAGGATGCCCTTGATGGGGTCCATAGGGGCCGAGGCCAAGGTGAGGTGGAGCAGCAGGAGGGTCAGCTTGGTGAGCACATCCAGGATGTTCACCACCACCTCGGATTTGCGCCTCTGGCCCAGGAAGTAGCGTTGGTAGAGGCGCTCCAAGTCCCGGGACTTGAAGGAATTGCGCAAGGTAGGGAAGATCACACCGCGGTATGTGTAGCCCCAGTTGAGGAAGAAGTCCGAGTTGCTGGGAGCGCAGTCGAGGTGCAGGAAGCCCAGGTCCCCACTGCTGCTCGTACGCTCCGGGAAGACTTTGGTTCCCCCATTGTTGTGGCCGCCAAGGCTCTTGCCTGCCGACCGCGGATGGTGGGAATGGTTGGAGCGGAAGGACTCCTCCGAGCCCAGCACTTTCCCTCCGCTGTACTCCTGGATGAAGCGCTGCTCAGTGATGTGGCGGACTGCCGTCTGCCACAGCAGGCGCTGAGAGCGAGCGCCGCTGCTAGGGGGCGTCTGGTTGATGGTGTACAACTCGTCGCTGTCGCTCAGGCAGCGCACCTCGGATAGCTCCATCGTGTGGCTCGGGGTGGTGGCGGCAGCAGCGGCAGGAGAGGGAGGGTGTATCACATTGAAAGGCGGTGGCTGCCCCCTACCCCCTTGGCTGGCGGGGTTGGGGGGAATCAAGGGTCAGTCAATTATTGCAGAAGAAAGGGGACTCCCCATGCCTTTTTGGCACTGGATAGACCTTTGCATGGGGGGTTGGCTTTGTAAAGTGCATCTGACCCTGCCCCCCAGGTTATTATTACAGCTGGCGGTGGGGGGGGAGAGCAGATTGAGATACAGAAGGCCCTTTTTGCTAACGGCGTGGTCAAAAGTCCAGTCCAGTGCAATCAAAGCCACATCCTTGTGGGTCCCTGGTTGGCGCCGCAGAATCCAAAGGCAAAGAGGGGAAAGATACCCACAGAGAGGCAAAAAGTGCCCTTCAGACTGAGCCAACGAAAGGAGGGCAGGTTGGTGGCTCCCATCCTACATTCAGAAAACATGGCGTACTGCTGGATATTGGAAGTTGCCTTAGGACGAGCCAGACCATTGGTCCATAAAGCTGAGGACTCCCTCCTCTGATTGGCTCTCTGAGGTTCCAGGTTCAAACCCTTCCCAGTCCTGCTGCGGAGATCCTTGCAACTGGAAACGGCAGGGACTGAATCCAGAGCGTGTGGTCTATCAATTGGATATGACTTCTTGCAGAAGAAAAATGAGAGCCCTGTGCAATAGTGATATAGGTGGGTGGTTGTTTCCCTTAAATATATATATATATTTGTATATATTGTAGACTATTACAGGTGCATTAATAACAGCAACAACAACATCATGCAACTTCTTAGGAGAGGGAAGTGACCATCTGGAGGGTTCTAGGAGCTTGATGGAAGATCTGTTCCTTTCACACGGGTACTTATATTTATATATATATCTGTACAGCTGCAGCTGTGAGGGCGAGAGAGAGGTGATCGCTGGTTTGCTATAATCCGCGGCGCAGTCGCCTATCAGGATCAGCCATCCGTGCCACAAAGAGGAAGAACCGAGAGGATTGAAACGGGAAGGAGGTTAGAAACCGAAAGGGAGAGAAATGCCCAAGGAGACCCCGACCGGGGCGCTGGTCTCACTCCTGAAATTGACAAGGCTGCCGGTGGTCCAAGCGGGAGGCGAGGTGCGAAGCTGACAAGGTCAAGGGAGCTGGAGCTGGCGGCTGGCCCGGAGTCGCCTCTTCCCAAGCGCGCGCCCAGAGCGATCCAGGGAAACTCCAGCCGCGCAGGAAGATGCAAAGAGTTTTCCTTTTCTTTCGGGAGATCGGAGACTTGCAGCAGCGAGACATGGCCGGCTTGGCGATGGGAAGGGAAGCAGTCGGGGTGGGGGATGCAGTGGCTGGCGGCTCACGGCTCGGCGACTTCAAGTTTCCCCGCAGGAGGAGAGAGGAGCCGTCGGCGGGATGCCTGGCTGGACATCTCTTTGGCGCGCGGCGCGTAATGGTTAGGCGACGGTCCTCATTGCGCTTCCCACGCCGCTTTAAACCGATCTCCCTCCCTCTCCAGCCTTCCTCCTTCTCCCTCTCCCCCTTCCCCAAAGCCTAACCGGAGCCTTCAGTCTAACATGCCGCTTCCTCGAGGGGAGGGGATGCTTTATGAGATCCAAGGAGCGCCCCCCCCCAAAAAAAAGAAAGAAAGAGAGGCGAAGGGGCTGCCCTTCAGAGCAGCTGCCCCGGGATGGCAGGAGTTTGGGGCACCCGGAAAGTCAGAGGGCTTCTCCTACCCCACCCGAGGGGGTTCTTTACTCCTCGCTGCTCCGCGCGCCCCCCATCCGTCCATCCGTCCTTTGGGCAGCAGCTGGGCTAATAGCAGCTCCGCCGATTGGGCATTTCCGGCGCCCTCGGGTCCTGCTCTGGCCCACCGCCGCCGCGATTTCCTGGTAGCCCTCCGAGAGTGGAATCAGAGCAAGCGAGCGAGGGAAAAGATAATCCGGAGCGCAGGAGAGCTGGTGCCGCGGCGGGCGCTCCTCTTGCCGCCACCGCCGCCGCCTCTACTGGGAAAGGCAGAGCCCGGCTCGGTCAGCTGATGGCCCAGTGACGTCAGGCTCTACTGCTCCCGCTCCCCTGTGCGCCCACTTAAAGAAGTACCATCTCCCCCCCTCCCCAACAACAGCAGCCCCAAGACACGCGCATTGTCCCCAAAGGGATGGATCCGAATGAGCCAGTGGCTAGGGAGTTCCTCTTGGATTCCACTCACCCTGCTTAGGACCACAGGCAACCAGTGCGAGCTCACTTGGAAGGAAAGTCCGCTTTCTATCCAGAGGGTGCAATCTGAAGCGCTAAATCGCAAGACACACTGACGTGGAGTCTCTGCTCTCAAAGTGATTCCAAAATCACTACTAATACTACTATTTATTACAGTGGTACCTCGGGTTACATACGCTTCAGGTTACATACGCTTCAGGTTACACACTCCGCTAACCCAGAAATAGTGTTTCAGGTTAAGAACTTTGCTTCAGGATAAGAACAGAAATCGTGCTCCGGCAGTGCAGCGGCAGCAGGAGGCCCCATTAGCTAAAGTGGTGCTTCAGGTTAAGAACAGTTTCAGGTTAAGAACGGACCTCTGGAACGAATTAAGTACTTAACCCGAGGTACCACTGTATCAATATTAGTACTACAAACATCAGCACACCTGGCTTATAGCTTGCAGAAAACAAAATAAGTCTTCTTTGTTTTTGGATTCCATTTGTTCTCCCTGCCCCCCAACTTCAGGGTGAGTTATAGGGCCTGATCCTGTCCACTATGTTGCACATACAGAGGAGGTCAGCTGTTCACTCTTTCTAGCTGGGTAGCTCTGTTGGCTGTAAGAACTTATGAAGAACCAACTAGATCAGGCAATGCCCCACCTAGTCCAGCAGCCTGTTCTTACAGTGGCCAACCACTGGGAAACCTACAAGCCAGACCTGAGCCCAGGTCCCCTTCTGTGGTTTCTAGCAACTGGTATTTGGAAGTATTACTGCCTCCATTGTTGGAAATAATGTGTGTTAAGCTTTAATTCAAAGGATGAAAATATGCTGAGGTTTTGGGGTCACTGCTACTGTGCAAGACATCTCACAGTCATTCCTCTTGGCGCTTAGAAAAAGGCAAGCATCCATGGGGGAGGGGGGGCATTTCCTAGGCTAACAGCATCTGTGGAATTGACCTTCTGACTTTGAATGGTCACTCGTGATCCACTAATATAGGGATCAGTAAACACAGAACTGTGCTTTAAAAAAGGACAGTATGTGCTTGGGTACAAAGAGTAATAGAGCTACAGCCTGTGATGACAGAGATCACATTATAAGGTACATAGCCTCCACGCTTTATGAGATACATGGTTTTTATTCATGTATACAAGGAACATGGGGAGGGACTAGAGAGCAATGGTACAGCATGTGCTTTTCATGCAGAAAGTCCGAGGTTCAGTACTCGGCCATTCAACTAGAACAGGGATGCGGGAACTGGTGGAACTTCATAAATTGTTGGACTCTAACTTCCACCAGCCTCAGTCAACATGGACAGTGGTCAGGGATAGTGGGAGCTGTGGTCCAACAGCATCTTGAAGGCCACAGATTCCCTGTCCTTGAACTAAAGGAACTCCAGATGCAGGAGACGTCTCCAGCCTTTGATCTTGTGGAACAACTACAACACCACCACAAATACCTCCTTTTCAAACAAGTTGCTAGGGAGAATACAGTCATACCTCGGGTTACAGATGCTTCAGGTTGCGTTTTTTCGGGTTACAGACCCGCGAAACCCGGAAGTACCAGAACGGGTTACTTCTGGGTTTCAGTGGTTGCGCATGCGCAGAAGCGTTGAATCGCAACCTGCTCGTGCGCAGATGCAGCGCTGCAGGTTGCGAACACTGCAGTTTGCGAATGTGCCTCCCGCACGGATCACGTTCACAACCTGAGCATCCACTGTACAGTAATTGGTGATGAGCTGCAAGCATTTCTGGAGGAAACTGAGGATCTAGATCCATTCCAACGTGAGTTAAGGACTGAATCTTCCTTGGTCTCCCTCTCCCAGGAGAGGAAATTGTGACCCTTTTGCTCTTTCTAGACCTGTTATCTATCCTCCGGGACAATTTATGAAAGATGTGAACTGAGGACACAGTTCCCTTTGGGAACATGGCACAGCAGAGACTGTGGTGTCTTTATGATATATGGTTTCATTTACACATACTGTATATAGAACCTGCAGCTAAATCACAGAGCTTTCACATCCTATGAAGGTCTGGCTTCCCCCACAAGGACAGCATTGGACAGGCAGATTTCATCCCTTGAGTGCCCCCTTGGTTGGACAATATCTTCCATGTTTTTGTGTGGGACTCAAAGTTTAGATAAGCAGCCCAAGATAGGAAAATAAGTAGTAAGGGAACACCTAGCTACATTAAATGAATTCAAATCTCCAGGGCCTGATGAGCTGCATCCAAGGGTACTAAAGGAGCTTGTGGATGTAATTTCAGAGCCTTTGCCTATTATCTCTGAGAATTATTGAGAAATAGGTGAGGTTCCTACAGACTGGAGGTGGGCAAATATTGGCCCCATATTCAAAAAGGTGAAGAAGGAAGACCCAGGTAACTACCGACCAGTGAGCTTGACATTGATACCAGGGAAGGTCCTAGAACAGCTAAATCAACTGTCGGTCTGTGAGCATTTAGAAAAGGATATTGTTATTACGAGGACACGGGTGGCACTGTGGGTTAAAGCCTCAGCGCCTAGGACTTGCCGATCGAAAGGTCGGCGGTTCGAATCCCTGCGGCGGGGTGCGCTCCCGTCGTTCGGTCCCAGCGCCTGCCAACCTAGCAGTTCGAAAGCACCTTCGGGTGCAAGTAGATAAATAGGGACCGCTTACCAGTGGGAAGGTAAACGGCGTTCCGTGTGCTGCGCTGGCTCGCCAGATGCAGCTTTGTCACGCTGGCCACGTGACCCGGAAGTGTCTGCGGGCAGTGCTGGCTCCCGGCCTATAGAGTGAGATGAGCGCACAACCCTAGAGTCTGGCAAGACTGGCCCGTACGGGCAGGGATACCTTTACCTTTACCTTATTGTTATTACTAAGACACAGCATGGGTCATAAGTCATGCCAGACCAATCTGATTTCCTTTTTTGATGGAATTACAAACTTAGTGGATCAGGAGAATGGTGTGGACATAGTGTATCTTGATTTCAGTAAGGCTTTTGACAAACTCCCCCAGCGAGGAAGCTGGCAATATGTGGGTTGAATGAAGTAACTGTTGGGTGGATTTGTAGCTGATTGACTGACCAAACCCAAAGAATGTTCATTAATGGTTCCTCGTCATCCTGGAAATAAGTGACAAGTGGGGTGCCACGGGGTTCTGTCCTGGGCCCATTGTTGTTCAACATCTTTATAAAAGACCTGGATGAAGGAATTGAGGGGATGCTCATCAAATTTACAGATGATACCAAACAGGGAGGGGTAGCTAATGTCACAGAAGACAGAATCAGAATTCAAAATGACCTTAACAGATTGGTGAAGTGGGTGCAAACTAACAAAATGAATTTCAGTAGGGACAAATGTAAGGTTCTGCACTTAGGCAGGAAGAACCAGATGCACAAATATAGGATGGGGGACACCTGGCAATACATGTGAAAAGGGTCGAGGGGTCTTGGTGGACCACAAGCTTAACATGAGTCAACAGTGTGAGGCAGCAGCAAAAGAAGAGCTACTGCTATTCTAGGTTGTGTCAACAGAAGTATAGTGCTCAGATCAAGGAAAGTAATAGTACCACTCTATTCATCCTTAGTCAGACCACACTTGGAATACTGCATCCAATTCTGGGCACCACAATTTAAGAAGGATGTTGACAAGCTGGAATGTGTGTACAGGAAAGCAACCATGATGATCAAGGGTCTGGAAACTAAGCCTTATGAGCAATGGTTGAAGGAGCTGGGTATGTTTAGCCTGGAAAAGAGGAGACTGAGAGGAGATATGATAGCCATCTTCAAATATCTGAAGGGCTGTCACATGGAGGAGGGAGCATGCTTGTTTTCTCCTGCTCTGGAGGGTAGGACTCAAACCAAGTTGTAAGAAAGGAGATTTGGAAAACCTTTCTGACAGTAAGAGCTGTTCAGCAATGGAACAGACTTCCACGAGAGGTGGAGGACTCTCCTTCCTTGGAGGCTTTTAAACAGAGGTTGGGTGGCCATCTGTCATGGATGCTTTAGCTGAGACTTCTGCATCGCAGAGGGTTGCATTAGATGACCCTTGGGATCCCTTCCAATTCTATTTTTACCAATTTTCATTCATTCATTCATTCATTCATTCATTCATTCATTCATTCATTCAAATATTTTAAAATATTATCCTTTTGCATTTACAGGTGCTGCTGCTGCTTTTTATCAGTATATCCAACACATGGCTCATTCTTTGTTGAATTACAGCTCCTTTTATGCCAAGCCCTTTCCATGTACATAGTGCAGAGACCACCCAGGAAGACTAAGGCTGAAATGTGTTTGTGCTTTGTGAAAGTCCATTGGTTATATAGCGGTACCTTGGGTTACATACGCTTCAGGTTACATATGCTTCAGGTTACAGACTTCGCTAACCCAGAAATAGTACCTTGGGTTAAGAACTTTGCTTCAGGATGAGAACAGAAATCGTGCAGCGGCGGTGCAGCGGCAGCAGGAGGCCCCATTAGCTAAAGTGGTGCTTCAGGTTAAGAACAGTTTCAGGTTAAGAACAGACCTCCAGAACGAATTAAGTTCTTAACCCGAGGTACCACTGTATCTATTTAGTCTGGTGACTTTTTTGTGCTTTGTGATGCTTTATGAACTACATTTGTTCAATCTGAAGATTGTTTGCTTGCTTGCTTTGGATATAAATAGCTATACACCATTCATTCATCACTGCCATTAGATTTATTTAAATTATTTTTAATATATTGCATGCATTTATACCAGGGGGTAATCTTGTGACAAGATCCACTGGGATGAGCAGGTAAGGATCCAGCTGGTCTCTGGCTCAGCCAGCTGATTCCAAGCTCTGCTGTACTCAGCCAGCATTGAGACCCCCAACCCTGGCTCAGCCAAAGATACACTGACATAACTTGCTCATTCCAGGTCAGCTGGGGCTCAGATAGCACAGGTCTTCCAAAACGGTCATGGCAAAGGTGTAGCACAGGGGTCAGCAACCTAAGGCCCATGGGCAGGAAGCGGCCCGTGGGCGTCGTTTGACCGACACAGGAGCCACCCCTGAACTGAGCTGCCCGCTGGTGCCCTGCGCTAAACCGGCGCAGTGCGGCGCAGGGACTCGCTTCCGTGGTGCCAGAAATCGCATCTGCGCAGATGCCAAAAATCACGTCTGCGCACACACAGGGATCTCCGCAGGACCGATCTGGCCCTGGCAAGATAAGCCTTTCCAACCCCTGGTGTAGCAGAACCAGAGATTGGGGAATTAGGTTGGATTGCAAGCCTGTTCAGCTTGGTTACATGACCTGGCAAACTGGCATAGAACACTATTTTAAGACTTGTTTTCCCTCTGCCAGGTTTAGGCAGGGAAGCAACAGCAACCCAGCTGCTGAACAGGGTTTGGATCTGGTGCAATTTTATGCTGGCTCAAATTACACCTGCTTGCTTTATGCCAGCTTCTAGTGCATAGGATTTCTCCCTTAGTTTGCTGTTGGCTTTTGATCCCAATCTTTTTCTTATGCCTTAATTTTGTTGAGGTTTATTTCCATTTTTGTACTGCATGGTAGTTCTTTATGTACCTGTTCAGTCTAGGATGGCACTCCTTCAATTATCAAACAATATCTCTCTCTCTCTCTCTCTCTCTCTCTCTCTCTCTCTCTCTCTCTCTCTCTCTCTCTCTGTGTGTGTGTGTGTGTGTGTGTTGCAATATATCCTTACTAGATTCCACCCTCCAGGCTAAATGAGTTGGCAATAGCAGTTATGGAGAACATATACTCAGAGCAGTTAATTCAGAAGTTTAATATATTCTAACTTTCCTAAGAATGCCTTATTCTAGTCTTCCATCTTTTGAGACAGAAAGAGAGAATTGGACAATGTATTCCAATGTTGTCTTCTTATCTGAGTAATGAAGAAAATTAGCAAGTCAGTAAAGGAAAGACCGTAACGACTCTTTCTATATTAATGTTTTGTGATTGGATAGAGTATTCCTATCCATGTGATCTGGGATGAATCACAATGATTTCTGCTTGGTAGCTATCCTGCCAAAATAATAACAATGACAGATTGTTCTGATGAAGGTGGCTTCATTCGACACTTACACAGAATGGCAGCATTTAAAGCAAGCTTTTTTTGCCACACACCAGCTATTCATTTAAACTTTGGAGTTACACCAGTGCCAGCATTTAAGCAGTAGGAAGGATAAGAAGATGCTTGCTTGTTGAGATGGAGGGCCAATCTAGTTCAGAATATTATTATTATTATTATTATTATTATTATTATTATTATTATTAATACCCTGCCCATCTGGCTGGGTTTCTCCAGCCACTCGGGCAGCTCCCAACAGATTAAAAACAGAATAAAACATCAAACATTAAAAACCTCCCTAAACAGGGCTGCCTTCAGATGTCTTCTAAAAGTCAGATAGTTGTGTTTTTCCTTGACACCTGATGGGAGGGCGTTCCGCAGGGCAGACGCCACCACTGAGAAGGCCCTCTGCCTGGAACCTCACATCTCGCAGAGAGGGAACCACCAGACTGATAGCAGCTAGACTGATGCCTCTGCAAAGGAAGCCCACATTGCAAGAGCCCTTCCCTGTTATATGCCCCTGGCATGTGGTGTTCAAAGGTATAATGCCTTTGAACATGGCATTTTCATCCAGCTGTTCTGGCTAATATTGATTGGCTGACCCAGCAATGCAGTGGTTAAATTTAACAATGCACGAGCTCATTGTGACCGCTCTCCTAGCCACATCCCCAAGGAGAGTCCAAAAATGCAAGACAATCCATCATGCTGGACCCACTAAAGATCAGCAGCAAATGGTAGAAAGCCTGATTATTGCCATCACGGTGACTGTGTGCCTATGTGCAATTTCCTGGAAATAAGAAAAGGAAACCAGCTCAGCGGATCTTTAAAAATTCTAAAATCAGGATGCATCACATAACAATCAACTGCTCGGCAATCAACTGATTGGCATCAAGGATTGGTATGGTTAGGGAACAGACAAAGTCCCCACACCAGCAGAGGGGTGGCCACTGACAGGCACCTGTTGCTCTTCTTCCCCATTGTGGCCTGCCTTCTTTTCCACCCATTTTTCCCTCTGGCCAAGGTGTGGTGGTCAGAGCCAGGCAGGTAGGAGGTACCGTTGCTCCATGGCTCTCTGCCTGATGAGCAAGCAGATGGGAGAATCATGAGGAAGAAGGTGAGCAGCTTGGGCAGCTTATAGTATGGAGGTAGACATACCCAGGGAGAGGACCTCTTACCCAAGGGCCCTCCAAAATCTGGAGCCAACCCTGAGACAAAGGCTTGCTAGAACAGGAAAGTTTTAATGAATTAGAGCAGTGTTCCTTCATGATAGTCACAGCCATGCTCCTTATAAGAATATGCAGCATCCTAAGGATGTGGGTGGCACTGTGGGTTAAACCACAGAGCCTAGGGCTTGCTGATCAGAAGGTCGGTGGTTCGAATCCCCGTGATGGGGTGAGCTCCCGTTGCTCGGTCCCTGCTCCTGCCAACCTAGCAGTTCGAAAGCACGTCGAAGTGCAAGTAGATAAATAGGTACTGCTCCAGCGGGAAGGTAAACAGCGTTTCCGTGCGCTGCTCTGGTTCACCAGAAGCGGCTTAGTCATGCTGGCCACATGACCCGGAAGCTGTATGCCGGCTCCCTCGGCCAATAAAGCGAGATGAGCGCTGCAACCCCAGAGTTGGCCACGACTGGAGCTAATGGTCAGGGGTCCCTTTAGATTATACAATAAAAATAAATAGGGATGCACTGCAACAATCATTGCAGATCTCCATGGTTTTGCTTTTCAAATAGATCTACTATTTTCTGTGCACATACAAATTATTTGGAGTGCTCTACGGGACCGCCTCTCCCGGTATGTCCCATGGAGGACCTTACGGTCTTCAAACAAAAACATCTTGGAGGTCCCAGGCCACAGGGAGGTTAGGCTGGCCTCAACCAGAACCAGGGCTTTTTTGGCCATGGCCCCGATCTGGTGGAACACTCTGTCAGAAGAGACTAGGGCCCTGCAGGACTTGACATCTTTCTGCAGGGCCTGCAAGACAGAGCTGTTCCACCAGGGCTTTGGCCAAGGCGCAGTTTGACCCCCTTCTACTGTAATCCTCATAGCACTCTAGCCCAATGGTTGTCATTAATTTGATTTTGAATTGATTTTAAAATGAATTGATTTTAGAATGCTGTGTTACTTTCATTGTTGTTAGCCGCTCTGAGCCCGGCTTCAGCTGGGGAGGGCAGGATATTATTATTATTATTAATAATAATAATAATAATTCTTAATATCTTTTGGAACGACTTAAGTTGTGCTTTCTGAGAACTTGCACACTGCTCTTTTGAAACTGAAGCACTCTTTGCTTTTAGTGCCCCAAAGTGCTTAGCTTTGGAGAAGACAGAACAACAGCTCCTCTGTGTTCTTCCCATGAACCTCTTCACAATGACCCTAGAAGTCAATCCTTCGGTGCCCATTCCTTTCACTCTGGTTGGCTCCAATCAGAAAAAAGGGGTGAGAATTACTTATTTTCAGTGGGAGAGAGACCAGCTCAGGATCTAGTGGATCTAGGACCATGCCAGCTGCTCCCCCCTTAGAGTGCATCATTTGGGGCCTTTTGGTTGGCTCCAGCTAATGGCAATCCCATGTGCCTGCTCATTTGGCAACCAGTGGGAGGTCATCTTAGCCACTCATTCCAATACTACCACACTCAGCCTGGCATAAGGTGGTGGTGGTGGGGTTTTGACTTGATCTGCCCATTGTCTGCCCAACCCCATCTCTCTGTGACATAACAGCAGCTCAGCCCATCACTGCCAGAGAAGCCACCTCAAAAGGGCAGAGTAAATTCACATATAGGACAGAGAACATGCATGTGTGAATCACTCCATCTGTATATTGTTACACCATTAAAGTCAGCCCAAGCATTGACACAGTGAGTCAACTGAACTTCGTTGCACATGCAAAACCCACTCATTATCTTAGATTCACGCTAGAGACGGGCTGCCTTCAGATTTTCCTGGGTGCCAGCTTACATTTTGTTTCCTTCCGATTACCTAAACTTCCCACTTCCTTAACCTTTCTTTCTCTTCTACCTACACCCTCAGAATACAAGCCACTGTTTTGCAAGCCTCCCCACCTGTCAGTTTTGATTGGGCCAAGTGATATCTATTTAATTCTGCCCCCTCCCACCACCCGCTTTGCTCCCAAGTCAAGCTCAACAGCTCTTTAATCATTTTGCTGCCCTTCTCTTTCAATTCCCACGTCTTCCCTTGGCTGCAGACTCTAGAAAACCTTCAAGCGGAGTCCCTGGACAGCGGAGAAGGCTGCAGAAAAATTTAATGCACAAATCCATTCCGATTACTGAGTACAGGCCTCCTTTGGTGCCGGTCTTCTTTGCTATTTCACCAAAGTGTGACAGGAGGAGCCAAGGCAAAGCAGCAGGTCAATTGTGGTCAAGACTATGCTTTATTTATATCCCAGTTTGAAGAAGAATCAATGTAAAATCTGGGGTGCATGTGCAACCATTTCCCAGAACGAGACTGAGAAGAAGGACACCATTTGTACTCAGGGTGGCATACCTGGTTCTTCTACATTGGCTCCCAGTACGTTTCTGAGCACAATTCAAAGTGTTGGTGCTGACCTTTAAAGCCCTAAACGGCCTCGGTCCAGTATACCTGAAGGAGCATCTCCACCCCCATCGTTCTGCCCAGATGCTGAGGTCCAGCGCCGAGGGTCTTCTGGCGGTTCCCTCACTGAGAGAAGCAAAGCTGCAGGGAACCAGGCGGAGGTTCCGCCCTGTGGAACGCCCTCCCACCAGATGTCAAAGAGATAAACAACTACCTGACATTTAGAAGACACCTGAAGGCAGCCCTGTTCAGGGAAGTTTTTAATGTGTGACATTTAATGTATTTTTAATCTTTGTTGGAAACCGCCCAGAGTGGCTGGGGAGACCCAGCCAGATGGGCGGGGTACAAATAATAAATTATTATTATAATTGCTGCTCCTCCCACTTTATCCTCACCACAATCCTGTGAGGTAGGTTTAGACCAGGCATGGCCAAACTTGACCCTCCAAATGTTTTGGGACTACAATTCCCAGCATCCCTAGCTAACAGGACCAGTGGTCAGGGATGGTGGGAATTGTAGTCCCAAAACATCTGGAGGGCTAAGTTTGGCCATGCCTGGTTTAGACAGTGGTATTTTAGGGCAAGGGTGGAGGAGTTGGTGGCACTCCAGATGTTGTTGGCTTCCAACTCCCATCAACCTTGACCATTAGGTCATGCTGGCTGGGGCTGGCAGGAATTGGGAGGCCGACCACATGTCTTAGCCATCCCTAGGCTAAGAGGCAGTGAATGGCTCGAAGTTGCCTAGTGAACATTCAATGACTAGGGATTTGGGTCCGGACTTCCTCAGTCCTTGCCCAACACTCCAAGGAATGGAAACCTGCCTCATTCCAGATGTTGCTGAACCCCAACTCCTCTGTGACCATTGGCCATGTTGTGTCAGGGAGCAGACAAGGAGAGCAGGTCGTTCACAGATCAGAGAAAGAGAGTAAAACACTTGGCTAACGTACAGCTAGTTTCTTTATTGAGGAAAGCAGAACAGAGAATACCGGAGACTTGGAAAGGTCACTCTTGTCTCAATGAACCATGGAAAGAAAAGAAGAGAAGTCATTGATATCTTAAGGATTTAAAAATGAGTACATACTTTAAATTGTAAAACAGAAAATTATATATATATGGAACCCTAAGAGCCATGGAAGACAGATACAAATGTTAAAAACAAAAAACCCTGTAACCACACTTATTTACTCATGTAAAAGGCTCATATAAAAAGCCTTTTACATGAGGAAGGAGATGGATTATTGCCCATTCTTCCTTGAAAAGGTATTGGATAGAGCAGACCTTCCAAATAAGCAACAGTAGCAATCTTCCAAGATGATGATGATTAATTTTCTTATTTATACCCCGTCCAACCTGCTGGGTAGCCCCAGCCACCCTGGGCACATAAAATGCACATAAAAACATAATAAAAGATCATCAACTCAAGAACAAAAACATATGCACACACACAAACACACACACAAATGAAAACAATATTCTCTTTAAATTTAATTGATTGACATTGATTCAAGCTACGGCAGGGGTATTTCTCAACCTTTATAGTACATTCCTATGCATGTCTTCACTGAGCAAGCCCATCTGAGTTCAGCAAAACTTCTGCCCAGCTAAGTGATAGGATTGCAGCAGTGATAATCACTCTTCAGCCTAGTGGTGTAAAAGTGCAGATGAATGTGTGCTTTGAGGACGTGGCAGATTAATTAATCTGATCGTCCCCATCTCTAACACCACAGAGAAATTTCCGGCAATCAAATTTCCGATCTGCCTTTTCAGAGGCTTCCTTCTCATATATTTCAATTCGGTAAGTCCTTAATATGATCCCTTGGGGCCAATTATGTCAGATAAACACAAACTATTATGGCCATTTTATTACAGATTAATTGGCTGTGCCTTGGAAACAGAGATCTTTCGTTCCCAGAGGCTTGCTTTCTCCTCCTTCAGGTTCCAGCTGCAGACCTCAGTGTCATTGTCTGCACATTTAGTTCATGACAAAGAATGCTGTTACATCCTTTCTATCAAAAAAATAAAGATAGCTGCGTTGGCCCATTAAGAAATTTCCAAACCCAATAACTGGGCAATACTTATTAGTATTAGTATATAAGGGACGCGGGTGGCGCTGTGGGTAAAACCTCAGCGCCTAGGACTTGCCGGCGGGGTGAGCTCCCGTCGTTCGGTCCCAGCTCCTGCCCACCTAGCAGTTCGAAAGCACTCCTAAGTGCAAGTAGATAAATAGGTACCGCTTTATAGCGGGAAGGTAAACAGAGTTTCCGTGTGCTGCGCTGGTGCTGGCTCGCCAGCTGCAGCTTCGTCACACTGGCCACGTGACCCGGAAGTGTCTTCGGACGGCGCCGGCTCACGGCCTCTAGGGCGAGATGAGCACGCAACCCTAGAGTCGGACATGACTGGCCCGTATGGGCAGGGTTACCTTTACCTTTACTTACTTATTAGTCGTTTAGGTTTCTTACTCTGCATTCATCCATGAGGTCCCAGTTGATAGGGCTGGTCCTAAAAAAGAAAGTTCAACAACTTTTGTGTCTGGATTTACAATTTTTGAAATATGTCAACCCTATGCAAATTTCCTAGAAAAACTGGGACATCCCATTTTTTTCCTTGTGAGAGAACGGCTGCCATTTTGAATGCTATGACATTGTACGATTTTGCACCCAGATTTACAGAAGCAGTCCCGGTTTCTGATTTGATTCCAGAATGCTCCATTTTCCTTAGGAAGTCTCTGTTTTCAAAAGAGAAATGTTGGAGGCTATGGAGCTATCTGATCCCTGAGTCATCTGAAGGCAGCCCTGTATAGGGAAGGGGTTTTTTTTTTTAATGTTTAATGTTTTATTATGTTTTCAGATATGTTGAAAGCCACCCAGAGTGGCTGGGGCAACCCAGTCAGATGGTTGGGGTATAATAGTAACATCATCATCATCATCATCATCATCATCATCATCATCATCATCATTATTCAATAGGACACCAGAGAAATGTTGGAGGGTGTGAGCTAGAAGCCACCAATAGCCGTCTCCTCCATGAATTTGTCTAATCCTCTTTTAAAGCTATCTAGATTGTGGTCATCAGTGCTTGCTGTGGGAGGGAGTTCCACAGTTTAACTACTTTCTTTTCTAGGTCCTGAATCTTTCTACAGCTAGTTGTGCATAAAATTGCTCCCTAAGGACTCATCTGGACTTCCTTTCCTGCTACACTGTCCAGGCACAAGTCTGGGCTTTCTAGGTCTAGGTCTGAGTGTTCCCCTCCGACCACTTTCCCTGGGAAAACCCGCCATTTGCAGGCTGAATCCATGGAAAACCCGATTGCTGCTTGTTCTGATTTAGCAGTAGTACAACTCATGCAACACGTTGGCAACTAATATACAAACAATAACTGCCAAAATAATTATACATTCTTTATCAATCTTCTGAGAAAAATACAAAACCTTGTGCAAAGCCACAGAGACTTATGAACTACCTAACTTAAGATGAACTTATAATGTCTGGTTTCAATGGATTTTTTCAAATGCTTAACTCAGTCTTTTGTTTTCTTTATCTTTTTAGGTAAGTTCATGAAGATACCAACAAAGGATAAGTTCGGTGTTGTTCACAATACTGAGAGATGCTAGTGAAGTTGTAAGGTAAAGGTAAAGGTACCCCTGACCTTTAGGTCCAGTCATGGACGACTCTGGGGTTGCGTATTCATCTTGCTTTATTGGCCGAGGGAGCAGGCATCTGTCCGCAGACAGCTTCTGGGTCATGTGGCCAGCATGACTAAGCCACTTCTGGCGAACCAGAGCAGCGCATGGAAACGCTGTTTACCTTCCCACCGGAGCGGTACCTATTTATCTACTTGCACTTGACGTGCTTTCGAACTGTAAGGTTGGCAGGAGCTGGGACCAAACAATGGGAGCTCACCCCATTGCGGGGATTCCAACCACCGACCTTCTGATCGGCAAGCCCTAGGCTCAGTGGTTTATACCACAGCACCATCCGCGTCCCTCAGTGAAGTTGTAGGTGGACGTTAATGAAGTTGTAGACAGGGTGCCGGCGTTTTGCACCTGTTTTGCCCTGGCAGTCCAAGTAAGGCTGCTGTTCACCCCCCATGGGGCCCTTTTACTGGGGCTTGAAAGTAGCATACTCCCAAGGTAGTTTCCAGGCTTCTTCAGTGGTCTAATCTCAAAGTCTTAGAATCATAGAATCATAGAGTTGGAAGAGACCACAAGGGCCATCGAGTCCAACCCCCTGCCAAGCAGGAAACACCATCAGAGCACTCCTGACATATGGTTGTCAAGCCTCTGCTTAAAGACCTCCAAAGAAGGAGACTCCACCACACTCCTTGGCAGCAAATTCCACTGTCAAACAGCTCTTACTGTCAGGAAGTTCTTCCTAATGTTTAGGTGGAATCTTCTTTCTTGTAGTTTGGATCCATTGCTCAGTGTCCGCTTCTCTGGAGCAGCAGAAAACAACCTTTCTCACTCCTCTATGTGACATCCTTTTATATATTTGAACATGGCTATCATATCACCCCTTAACCTCCTCTTCTCCAGGGTAAACATGCCCAGCTCCCTTAGCCGTTCCTCATAAGGCATCGTTTCCAGGCCTTTGACCATTTTGGTTGCCCTCCTCTGGACACGTTCCAGTTTGTCAGTGTCCTTCTTGAACTGTGGTGCCCAGAACTGGACACAGTACTCCAGGTGAGGTCTGACCAGAGCAAAATACAGTGGCACTATTACTTCCCTTGATCTCGATGCTATACTCCTATTGATGCAGCCCAGAATTGCATTGGCTTTTTTAGCTGCCGCGTCACACTGTTGGCTCATGTCAAGTTTGTGGTCAACCAAGACTCCTAGATCCTTTTCACATGTACTGCTCTCAAGCCAGGTGTCACCCATCTTGTATTTGTGCCTCTCATTTTTTTTGCCCAAGTGCAATACTTTACATTTCTCCCTGTTAAAATTCATCTTGTTTGTTTTGGCCCAGTTCTCTAATCTTGATATGTATATTGATATTCAGTTTCATAAAGAATACTGTTTCTTGTCTTAAGCTTAAGAGACTGATTTGTTCTGATTCAGCGGCAAACCGCGGGTTTTCCCAGGGAAAGCGGCATGGAATAAAACAAAAAAAACTGCTCAGACACAGAAGACCTGGAAAGTGCAGAGCTGTTCCTGGAAAGCAAGGCACAAAAGGAAGCATAGATGATCCCTAAAGTGTTAAGGGCTTTAAAAACTAAGCAAGCACCTTAGTTTCTAACATTTACTTAACTCTTTTCCCTTCCCCAGGCTGGATCTGCAGACCCAACTTCTGTTTGTTTCCCATTAGAAGTTCCTGGTGTGATGCTTTGCCTTCAGGCTACTTCCCTATTATTGCAGCTGCTGTGTTTTCCACAAAACTTTCCCCAGTCACTCTTTGTGTTTTCCTTGCTACCTTCTTCCGCTTCTGGTAGGGCACACACAGGTGGTTCCCTCACTGCCACCCGGCTCCTTCCCAACAACAGATCTAAACAGATCTCCCAAGCCATCTATGGTCAGAATCTGGTTCTGGATGGGCGGTGCCCCATGGAATATAGGGCAATGAGAGGAGATTTGAAAGGGGAGAGTCAAAGTCCAAGCCAGTGCTGAGCTGCAGGGCTCACTAGATAGCCCTGGGCAAAACGTTGTTTCTTGGCTGAACCTAGACTGACACAAGATCCGATGCACCCAAGCCCAAGGCAGTCCATCAAGGACTTCATAAATCTCTGCTGTGTGTCTCCCTGGCTGGAGCTGTCAAGTTTATGGGAAACCACAGAGCAGAAATAAATAAGGGGTTTATTTTAACACACTCTGAGCTCCTTGACACAAGCAATGGAAAGTAAGGCAAATAAATCAATAACGTGAAGCATCAGAAACATCCTTGTGTGTCTCTTTTCATCTTATTCCTTCCCAAGGTTCAATTTCTTCCATTTTCCTACAATCATCCTAGAGCTTTGTGTCACCCATACCAGAGGTGGCTTGAGGGTGACCTGACTGGCGTGGTCACAATGGACGCCATGCTGCAGGGGGCGCCAAAACCACGCTGTAGAATGGATATTTTTCACTTGTCCACCACATATGAAAAAAATGACCCTTCTGTTTGTTTACATTTCCAACTTGACATATTTTTTATACATTTTGGCTAATTTATTTGGCCACTGAGCCTTGGGCTTACTGATTAGAAGGTCAGTGGTTCAAATCCCTGTGACGGGGTGAGCTCCCATTGTTCGGTCCCAGCTCCTTCCAACCTAGCAGTTGGAAAGCACGTCAAAGTGCAAGTAGATAAATAGGTACCACTCCGGCAGGAAGGTAAAGGGCATTTCTGTGTGCTGCTTTGGTTCGCCAGAAGCGGTTTAGTCATGCTGGCCACATGACCCGGATACTGTATGCTGGCTCCCTTGGTCAGTAAAGCGAGATGAGCGCCGCAACCCCAGAGTCATCTGTGACTGGGGTCCCCTTACCATTACTGCCACCTGTACATCATATATCATCTATCATCTATCATCTATCTATAGATATCTATCTATAGACGCTTCAGGTTGCAGACGCTTCAGGTTACAGACTCCGCTAACCCAGAAGTAGTACCTCAAGTTAAGGAACTTTACCTTAGGATGAGAACAGAAATCGCACACTGGCGGCGCAGCAGCAGCGGGAGGCCCCATTAGCTAAAGTGGTACCTCAGGTTAAGAACAGTTTCAGGTTAAGAATGGACCTCCAGAATGGACTTCCAGGTACCACGGTATTACTAGAAGAATGCCATTTAATCCAGCCTTGCAGCCAGTGATTTCTAAAACACCTAGTGTTTTCCAAAGCAATAGGTATCTTCAGCAGGAAATATATATATTTAAATGTGGCAGTACATCTCCACTGCTTTGTCTTTTTTTTAATAGGAAGAAATGAATTGATGGTGGTTTACTTCTGCTGTTAATTTGCCTCTACCGAATCAAATCAGTTCATGCTAATGCGGTGGAAAAAACACCAGCAAAATTGAAACATAGAAATCCCCACGGTCTGCATTTATTCAAATGCATTGCAGTGTCAAGACTTCCATGTGAAGCAGACATGGGGGGCATCAGGTTTGTGGAGGGGGTGGTCTGGGGTGAGGTGGGGATCTTGCAGGTGCAGCAGGAGCACCAGATTAGCAGTCCCACCGGTTCAACTGCACAACCAAAACCTGGATGCAGCGTCATACAGGTAAGTAACAGTGACGTCAGATTTTCTGCTCTAACCCACCATACCTGCTGCTGCTGAACTGGACTGTACCACCTCAGAATGCAGGTGGGGAGAATCACATTTTTGCATACATAAAGAAGAAAGTCCCAGGAAAGGACAAAACTAACAAGGAAGCAACACACTATGCTAGAACTTCTCCCCTACCACACGGCTTAGTTATTGTTTAACAGCTGCAAGCATTGGAGACTTCTCCCCGACCTGCGGTATGGAGTGGTACAGTCCATAGAAACCCCCTCAGGATTCAGGCAACATTCACACCCTACATTTAAAGTGCCATGGTACCACTTTAAACAGCCATGGTTTCCCACAAAGAATTCTGGGAGCTGTAGTTTGTTAAGGGTTCTGAGAGTTATTAGGAGACCCCTGTTTCCCTCACAGGGGGGTTTAGCAACCAATCCCTCATCACAGTGTGTGTCCCATTGAAATCAGTGGGGTTTTAGCGAGCAACTGGCTCCTTTTAAAGGATGGTTTGAGGAAGCATCTATTTTTGTTGTTGTTGTTTAGTCGTTTAGTCGTGTCCGACTCTTCGTGACCCCATGGACCAGAACACGCCAGGCACTCCTGTCTTCCACTGCCTCCTGCAGTTTGGTCAAACTCATGATGCTAGCTTCGAGAACACTGTCCAACCATCTCGTCCTCTGTCGTCTCCTTCTCCTTGTGCCCTTCATCTTTCCCAACATCAGGGTCTTTTCCAGGGAGTCTTCTCTTCTCATGAGGTGGCCAAAGTCTTGGAGCCTCAGCTTCAGGATCTGTCCTTCCAGTGAGCACTCAGGGCTGATTTCCTTCAGAATTGATAGGTTTGATCGTCTTGCAGTCCATGGGACTCTCAAGAGTCTCCTCCAGCACCATAATTCAAAAGCATCAATTCTTCGACGATCAGCCTTCTTTATGGTCCTGCTCTCACTTCCATACATCACTACTGGGAAAACCATAGCTTTAACTACACGGACCTTTGTTGGCAAGGTGATGTCTCTGCTTTTTAAGATGCTGTCTAGGTTTGTCATTGCTTTTCTCCCAAGAAGCAAGTGTCTTTTAATTTCGTGACTGCTGTCACCATCTGCAGTGATCATGGATCCCAGGAAAGTTAAATCTCTCGCTGGCTCCATTTCTTCCCCTTCTATTTGCCAGGAGGTGATGGGACCAGTGGCCATGATCTTGGTTTTTTTGATATTGAGCTTTAGACCATATTTTGCGCTCTCCTCTTTCACCCTCATTAAAAGGTTCTTTAATTCCTCCTCACTTTCTGCCATCAAGGTTGTGTCATCTGCATATCTGAGGTTGTTGACATTTCTTCCGGGAATCTTAATTCCAGCTTGGGATTCATCCAGCCCAGCCTTTCGCATGATGAATTCTGCATATAAGTTAAATAAGCAGGGAGACAATATACAGCCTTGCTGTACTCCTTTCCCAATTTTGAACCAATCAGTTGTTCCATATCCAGTTCTAACTGTAGCTTAGTGCCATGGTACCACTTTAAAGTGCCATGGTACCACTTTAAACAGCCATGGTTTCCCACAAAGAATTCTGGGAGCTGTAGTTTGTTAGGGTTCTGAGAGTTATTAGGAGACCCCTGTTTCCCTCACAGGGGGGTTTAGCAACCCATCCCTCATCACAGTGTGTGTCCCATTGAAATCAGTAGGGTTTTAGCGAGCAACTGGCTCCTTTTAAAGGATGCCTTGAGTATGCATCTATTAGGATGAAGGCTAATGCCATTCATTGAGCCTGGCAGCTCCAGATTTTCATGAACCATGCCTGTTTCTATGTGTCTGGCACCATCTTTCAGACTTGCTAACGGCAGGAGTTTAGGGACTGGCTTGTATCCTATACTGCCAGCTTGTCCGGGAGTTATGTGACTACCACACTGTGCAGTGTGATCAGGGCTGTGTGCCTTCCTGGACCCCCTGGGCTTTGCCAATCAAGTAAATGAAATTTGCACACCAGGCTTGAACTTACTCTCCTTACTGAAGAGGGGAAGAGATTTTCCTGCCAGCAACCGCAGCTGTAATCTGCCGCCTCTCTCAAAGATTACAGCTCAAACATCAAATGAAATCTTTATCAGCAATAAGGGAGGAATAAGCCGGTGTGTTTGTGTGTGCGGTCTGGGCAGCTGCTCAAAGGCTGATATCTTTGCCCAGGAATGCTTGGTAAAGGAGCTTGGAAGCAGCTCACAATGTTTGGGGCTGTGCCCTGGGCATCTTGAATGCCTGACCACACTTTATGGTGGAGCACAATGTCCCTAACGCCAACACCGCAAAGTTTGTTCCCCAAACGGTCTTATCATTTCCATGGGTGGCTAATCATTGTTATTATATACTTGTCTAGCTGCAGCTGCCTTGGCTAAAAATGGAAGAGTCTCTGTGTGTGTTGGTGTGCGTGTTGGAGTGGGAATGTGTGTGAGTGCTGCAGTTTGACTGCTTGTGCTGAGAAACAAGATCCACGTAGCTGAGCCTGGAGCATTAGAATAATAGCATTAAATCAGCAAATCATGAAGCTGGTGGAACCTGATTATTTGCCTTTATTGGTTTGGAGCTATGGTCATACCCCTGACTTCTCTATGCAGTCCAGAAATATTTGCTCTGTGCCCTGGTATCATTTGACAGATACATGTACTGTACATCATCTGTACTTCAAGGCTGGGGAATCTGCAGACCTCTTGATGTTGATGGAATCTAGCTCCCAGACAGCATGGCCAATAGTCAGGAATGATGGGGTTTGTAGTCCAGCAAGTTCTGGAGGGACACAGGTTCTCTGCTGCAGCTGATTGCTGGCAGCCATAATTATTTCAGAATTAGTTCATAATTATTTTTGCAGTTGATGCTCTTCTGCAGAATGCATTCTGGCTCTGAAAGGCACAGAGAAGGGAAAAATTCACGTACAGGACTCAAAAAGACAACATAGGAGAACTCTCTGGCTTCTGAGATTTCACCAGGCCTGGACACTTTAGGTCTGTTTTTTGTAATCGTGAAGGCTCTAACGCTGGTTGACTATCCCAGGAGACAATGGTGGAGTTCATGTTTTTGGGTGAAGTCAGACTGTTGGAAGGCTACGGTTCCTGCTCTGGCTGTAGAGACCGACATGGGAGAAACATGTTTTGTTGCAGCTGGAGCAGATGAAGGAGTCTGGTTGTGATGCTTCAGATGCACCAGGGCATTTCTTCTCTCTGCTCTTCTCCAAACAGTCATCCTCCTCTGGTCACTGCTATGGATGCATGACCTGACAGTCTATCTCCAGGCACTGTGGTCATCTGCAAGGAATTCCCATTTGGTGGGGTTGATGTTGCCAACCTTCGTGTCATGTTTACAGACATTTTTGTAATGCAGAGTTGGTCTGCCAATGGACCTGGTACCTGAAGCCAGCTCCCTGTAGACCATGGGGATCCTGCCATCTTCCATTTTGTCGTCATGACTAGGAATGTGGGCTTGGGAGAGCACATCTTTGTTTGAGACTCTGTCCAAAATCTTCCTGACATGGCGCATGTACAAGGCATTGAAGCATTGCTCCCTCCCTTTCTATAAAGGATTTGAACTTCAGAAGTGGAAGTGCGCTGGGAGTATGTTACATCCGGTGCAGTCTGTTGTGGGAATGTAGAGATCTGAACTTAAATTTGGATAAATGAGAAGCAGAGAAAACTCAGAATTGACAGATTTGCTCATTTCTGATCATGACTAGTAGGCAGCTATTGATAGACTTAACTTACATGAATTTGTCTAATCCTCTCTCAACAACTCTAACCTTCTGATGAACTTTGCAGAACCCTTATCCACTCCAACGGGAAAAATGTATTTGACGCTTTCTCATGCCGTTCATTCTGTGAGATTTTTCATTCTTCGTTTTGTACACAAAGTTTTGGCTTGGGGACTATTTGTGTGTTCTTCACCTTCCTTTTCAGAAAGCCAAGAATAACACGACCCATTTGTAGAAAGCAAAGGCCAGCTGTAAGAACTGGGGTGAACCTTTACACAACTCTGATTGCAGAATTCACACAGACATCCCCAAAGAACATTACAGTTTTGACAAACAGGGAAGTGATCTTGCGTAGCTATGAACTACCTTAGGAGTCATCAAACTACCCCTGACAGTTAGACCTTGCAGAGCTTTGGCTGACTTCTGAAAGGGGGCATTGTCTCCAATGGTTGACACAATCACTGCTAGATGTTTTCTCCCATTGATAAGAGCTCAGTCAACTCTATTAGGATGTTTTCGGACAGGCATGGGGAATTTTTTTTTGTTTGCTACAACTCCCATCACCTTTGATCATTTGCCATGCTGGCTGGGGCTGGTGGGAATTGGAGTCCGACAACTTAAAGAGGAACACAGTGAGGAGATTTCACCCCTCCCATATCCAAGAATCTGCTGATGTTCTCTGCTGATTCTCCAGAGAGGAGGGGGTGATTTCTGCTCTCTACTTATTCCGCTCCAGCCTCACATCAAAGAGAGAGAGAGAGAGAGAGACACTAAGTGTTAGAGAGAGATTGTGTGTATAGATAAGGTTGCTGCTAAGAGCAGCTGCAGACACTCAGTGCAGTCCAGCATTTTCACTTAGACCTCATTTAGCTCTGTACATAGTTGTGTATTATAGTTGTAGATAGAATAAAAGAAGATATTCTACAGAGCTGCTCTCTGAGTCGTTTATGCTCTGCTATACTCTGCTGTGCGACGACTGTCTTCTTGTTGGAGTGAATCCGGTGCTCACAACTCTAAGCTGTGAGTCCACAGCACTTTGACCTGTTCCTGTGCAGAAGGTGGTCTCTGGAAGTGCTACCCAGCTCGCCTAGCCCAGTCGGGGCTGAAGTGGATGAGTCCAGTTGGTGGCACTGGCTCAAGGGCGATGCTGACACACAGGTCCCCTAACCATGCTTTAGGAAAGATGGCAACAGGTCTAGAGGACCAGTGGCAAAATACAGAACTCTGTACAAAATTAACAATGGAACAATGGAGGATCCCTAACACATGGTTTCCCTTCAGAAAGCAAGAGGAGGCAATTCTTTCAGAACTCTAAAATCTGAGGGTGGAAGAATCCAGATCAAGAGAATTCCAGGAGGGCTGCACCGTTTGTGAACTTTGGAGCTTGATACAGCTCACTGTTTCTGTACGGTGGAACAGTGGAGCATCCATAAATATACTGGGTTTGCTGCTTTGTCTAGAACAGAATATGGGTCTATCAAGAAAAGGCCCATTCATATGAGCTGCAGAAGGCTGATTTCCTTATGATTGTCCCATGTTAATTCTGATTTTCTTTCAAAGTGCTCAAGACAACGTAATACAACCAGTAGTGCAGTGGGGGGGGGGGACATACGGAGCACAGATCAAACACATTTTTTAGAACAGGGATGCAAACTTTGTACTTAGGACTCTCCAGGTTCTCCACCCTGCTGCAAAAAAATATGGTTGACATCCAACTAAACTGTTCCCCTAGTGCAGCCTTTCTCAACCTATGGGTCCCCAGATGTTGTTGAACTACAACTCCCATCACCCCTAGCTAGCAAGGCCAGAGCTCAGGGATGATGGGAGTTGTAGTCCAACAACATCTGGGGACCAACTAGCTGCCCTAGTGCAAAGAGTTTTACCTGCACAATTCAACTTCCCCATCCTCTATCCTCCCTCTGGGCTTCCTTAGATCTGCTCTGGAGGTTGAGAGAAATCCATAACAGATTTAGGTGCTGTTGGGGGTGGGGTTGCATAGGGAGAGGAGAGGGCAGGGGACTTCTGTTGCATAGCCTAAATACCTCTCACTAGTGCAACTGTGTAGCTGGATGCCACCCAGACCATCAGTGCCTATTAGTGATGATGATGATGATGTTCTGTCTCCATGAATGGATGCTGCATGCTTTAGAATACCAGCTGCTGGACACTGCCGGATGTTAGAGCGCTGTTTTGCTTGGATCCTGCTTGCGAGCATCCCATAGGCATCTGGTTGGCAGTGGCGTCACAACGGGGGGCGGTGCGCCCCGGGTGCCATGTCTGGGGGGGTGACAAGAAGGCACCTCGCAGGTGCTCGCAGCAGCGTGAGCAGCCATTGTGCCACTGCAGCCGCACATGGAGGATCCTTCATTTGTGGCTGCAGCCGCGAGCAGAGGATTCCAGGGCTGGCAGCAAACCGCTATGTACAGTGCATGTGCGCCGCCGCACGCATGTGCTGTACATAGCGGTTTGCCCCTGGCACCGCTTGAGTGCCATACGGATGGCGGTGGGATCCTTCAGTCACCACTACAGCCGCAAGCAGAGGATCCCGGCACCGTCTGTACGGTGCTTGATCAGTGCCAGTGGCAAACCGCTATGTACAGCGCATGTGTGGCGTCGCTACGTGCGGTGCATGCGCTGTAGATAGCGACGCTGCACATGCACCGTACATAGTGGTTTGCTGCCCCGGGTGTCATGACGCCTTCGTTCGCCCCTGGTGGTTGGCTACTGTGAGAAGTGAATGCTGGATCAGGTGGGCCATTGGCCTGATCCAGCGCGTTCTGATGTTCTTACATTTTGTTGGTCCTAGTAGAGGCTGTATAACTTGTCTGAGGTTGGGATGCTCTCCCCCTGAATGTTCAAGTATGCATTTTGCACCTTCCACTGGTCTCAGCATTGCCCCCTGGATGTCTAAAATATGTTGTAGGAATCGGGAGCTTCTAACAGCTTGAGCTGGTTTGCCAAGTGTCATCTCACTGGGAGAAAGAGAATCTGGTGCTCAGCTGCTCATAAGTCACGTAATTTTCAGTGCTCGCTATGTCAGACTGTTTTAAAAAACCACAGCTTGCATAACATGCAGCAGCCATAATGTTGGTGGGTGGGTGGCATTGCAGTGATCATATACCAGCTGCACTGGTTACCTGTTCTTTTCCAGGCTCAGCTGAAAGTGCTGGGGCTTGCAACCTTTAAAACCCTCGTGATGCACTGTGTTCTAGAACGCGACTGGATTCGAGGAGCCAAAAACTTGGAGGATGTCCCATTAAGGCAAAAAGGCATTATATTGGGGGAAATTGCTTTGCAGAACGTCATACAAAAAATGTGTATATTGGGAGAAATCCATGCTACAGTGCTGATGCATTTTCATGAGGACTTTAAAGATGATGATGATGATGATGATCACAAACTGATGTGGAAATGTGGAGAACTGAACTTTGGAGTGGAAAAATGAGAAACTAGGAGGAACTAAAATGGAGAGATTCACTCATCCTTAGTTGCGTGGCAAGTTCCTGCCTCCCCCCAGTAGGAATAAAGACACAGGACACAATTATTTAAGGTTAATGGGCTAAAATTGGCCACAACTTTATTGGTTACAGGTAAGAGCGGTATTCCCCTTCATGGATCACTGCCTTGCCGTGGTGAAGGGGCTTGAAGAACTCAGAGAAGCTATGAACTACGCCGAGCAGGGCACACAAGATGAACAGGTCATAGTGGAGAGTTTTGACCAAACGTGATCCACCTGGAGGAGGAACCGGCAAGCCACTCCAGTATCCTTGCCAAGAAAACTCCATGGACAAAGACAACAGGCATATAAAAGTTATGACGCTGGAAGATGAGCCCCTCAGGTCGGAAGGCGTCCAACATGCTACTGGGGAAGAGCGGAGGGCAAGTACAAGTAGATCCAGAGCTGATGAAGCGGCTGGGCCAAAGCCGAAAGGACGCTCAGTTGCGGATATGCCTGGAAGCGAAAGGAAAGTCCAATGCTGTAAAGAAAAATATTGCATAGGAACCTGGAATGTAAGAACCATGAACCTGGGTAAGTTGGAGGTGGTCAAAAATGAGATGGCAAGAATAAATATTGACACCCTGGGCATCAGTGAACTAAAATGGACGGGAATGGGCGAATTCAGTTCGGATGACCATCACATCTACTACTGTGGGCAAGAAACCCGTAAAAGAAATGGAGTGGCCCTCATAGTCAACAAAAGAGTGGCGAAAGCTGTACTGGGATGCAATCTCAAAAATGATAGAATGATCTCGATACGAATCCAAGGCAGACCTTTTAACATCACAGTAATCCAAGTTTATGCACCAACCACTGGTGCTGAAGAAACTGAAATAGACCAATTCTATGAAGACTTACAAGACCTTATAGAAGTGACACCAAAGAAGGATGTTCTTCTCATTATAGGGGATTGGAATGCTAAAGTAGGGAATCAAGAGATAAAAGGAACAACTGGCAAGTTTGGCCTTGGAGATCAAAACGAAGCAGGGCAAAGGCTAATAGAGTTCTGTCAAGAGAACAAGCTGGTCATCACAAACACGCTTTTCCAACAACACAAGAGACGACTCTACACATGGACATCACCAGATGGGCAGTATCGAAATCAGATTGATTATATTCTCTGCAGCCAAAGATGGAGAAGCTCTATACAGTCAGCAAAAACAAGACCTGGAGCTGACTGTGGCTCAGATCATCAGCTTCTTATAGCAAAATTCAAGCTTAAACTGAAGAAAGTAGGAAAAACCACTGGGCCGGTAAGATACAATCTAAGTCAAATCCCTTATGAATACACAGTGGAAGTGACGAACAGGTTTAAGGATTTAGATTTGGTGGACAGTGTTGGGATACTGCCAGGGAGATAAGGTCCATCTGAGCCCCCAAGCTCGGTGCTGGACGATCCATCGACCTCCCGTAGTCAGGCAATATCAGCAATTCAGCGACACTAAGCCTCAGGCTTAGTGCACACTCTGACAGCAGAATTCACACAACAGAAGTTGCACAGCATGAGAGCAGAACATGCATATTTACAGTTTATTAGGCGTTGGTCAGAACAAAGAAATCATGACCGTCTGCTCTGACTGCTCAGGCAAAACAGGCTAAAACGAAACGAACTTACAACATAAACATCCTGTGAGACAGGAACTTACGCAGGCTGTTATACAAACATCCTGCTCCCTTTTAAGGTGGAACGGAAATATCCTAACATCCTCCCCCTTTCCGTGTAACCTGTAGTACCTGTGGTTCAACCCAATTGCAACCTTTGTGCGTAAACCTTCAGTTGTTCTCTGTTAACAACCTTAGACAACAGATCAGCAGGAATTTCATTTCCTGCCATGTAGGACACCTGAATGAGTCCTTTCTGAATAAACTCTCTTGCACGATGTAGCTTAATCTGCAAGTACTTGGTTCTTTGCTTGCAACTCTCTGAGTTCAGCAAAGCCAAACAAGATCTATTGTCTTGATACACTTGTATAGGACATTTCACAGAAACCCCAATGTCCTTAAACAGTTGCATCAACCAGTCACAATCCATGAGTGAAAATGACAGAGCATTGAGTTCTGCTTCACAGGAACTTAGGCTAACTGTCGTCTGCTTTTTGCACAACCAGTCAAACAGGCAGTGGTTGTACATGTAGCATACTCCAGAAGTGCTTGTACCATCCGTGGTGTCACTTCCAAAACTTGCATCTGCAAAGATTTCAAGACCTCCAGTCTTCTGACTGGTGAACCTCAGCCTGTAGTGCATAGTCCCTTTCAAATACCGGGCTATGCGCTTCAGAGCTTTCCAATCCTGAACAGTAGGATTGTTAGCATGTCTGCTCAGCAGGTTAGTGCTTACAGCAATGTCAGGTCTTGAACATCTAGCAATGAAATTCAACTTGCCTAGAATGCATCTGTACAGCGTTGTGTCAGAAAACGCTTCAGCAGTACTGTCTACCTGGTAACCTGTCACCATCGGTGTGTCTGCTGGGTTTGCATCAACCAAATTCAACCTGGTTAATACATCAGCAATTTTCTGTGTTTGGTGTACCAGAAAATTACCTGCTTGGTCCCTCTCCACCTGCAGAGAAAGATAGTTGGATACCTCACCATGATCCTTCATGTCAAAGTGCTCCTTCAGCTGAGCTAGGGTGCTTTGGTAAAAAGCCTGATTCTTCCAAAACATCAGAAGATCATCAACAAAACATAAACAATACAGTTTGTTTTGCCCCTCCTCCTTGACAAACACACACGGATCAGCTTTGCCCTGGTGGAAACCTAGAGAAAGCAACGTTTCAGTGAGTTTTGTGTTCCAACACCTGGCACTCTGCTTGAGACCATATAAGGATTTCCGCAGTTTACAGACCATTCCCTTCTGTATCTGCATCCCGTCAGGTGGAAGCATGTACAGCTCCTCCCCCAAAATCCCGTACAAAAAAACTGTATTAATGTCATGATGGGAAACATGCATTTTCTCCTCCGCAGCGATCTTGAGCATCAGCCGAATGCTCTCATATTTGACCGTGGGTGAGTAGGTCTCGTGGTAATCCTGCCCTGGTACCTGTGAAAAACCTCTGGCAACCAATCTGGCTTTGTGTCTGACAACCTTGCCATTCTGGTCTGTCTTGGCCTTGAAGACCCATTTGCTGCCAACCAGTCTCATCCCTGGGACTACCGGTACCAGCTCCCAAGTTTGATTCCTGTTCAAGGAATCAACTTCAGCCTTCATGGCTTTAAGCCAAGGCTCAGCATCATTAGAGGTTAACTCCTGGACCTCTTTGAAGCTAGAAGGTTCCCACACCTTCTCTGAGCTACTAAGAACAGCAGTTGCCATCTTAGCAAACTCATCAGCAAATCTCTTTGGAGGTTTGCCTTTGGTCGCCCTTTCAGACCTGCGAACCAGACGCAAGTCTTCTGGACTCATCTCCTCCTTCTTAGGAGAAAAGTGACCAATGGTGAACAGTGGTTCTTCCAGTTCATTGTCAGACTCATCAGATGGTCTGACTGAGGCCTTTGCGCTCTTGTAGTCTGCTGTGTCATCACTGTCACTGACAGCAGCAGCAGCGCCGCCCACTGAACTGGAATCCGAACTCTGATCATCATCATCATCATCCTCATCCTCAGTTTCCTCAGCTTTTTCAGCATGATCTGGTTTCTTCACATCACCTTCATCCTCCTCTGGGTAACTCTGGAAAATTCCCACATTTTCCCCCCACTTAGGATTGTACTCAACACTCCTTGTGAACTTTATGGATTTAGAGTTAGTCATCCATACCCTGTATGCACCTTTTTCATACCCCATGAACAAACCATGTGCCCCACGCTTCCCAAGCTTGTTGCTTTGTGGGGTGTGTACCCACATGTCAGAACCAAAGATTCTCAAGTGCTTGACATTAGGTTTCCTCCCATACATCTTCTCATAGGGAGTACAACCAATAGGTGATGACAGTCTCCTGTTAAAAGAATAAACAAAATTCGCCAGAGCCTCCCCCCAAAACTTCTCAGGGAGATTGGCATCATGCAACAAGGTTTTTATCCCTTGCAGCAACGTTTGATTTGCTCTCTCCGCAAGCCCATTCATCCATGGCGATCTAGGCGTTGACAAATCATGCTGGATTCCCTTCTCAGTCAGGAAAGCTTCAAACTGCTGAGAAGTGAACTCCCCGCCCCGATCAGTAAACAGACAACCAATACGTTTACCATGAGCATTCTCCAACCAAGCACAGAATGCCTTGAACTTAGGAAATGCTTGCGATTTCTGCTCGAGCATAAACACATGAATGTACCTGGAAAAAGAATCAATTAGAACCATGAAGTACCTTGCTCCTCCCAAAGAGGGCGCTAGAGGGCCTACCAGGTCTGCGTGAACTAGCTGGTAGGGTTTGGAAGCCTGCCTGCTAGACTCCTTGCCTTTTGGAGCAACCTTCACCTTGTTCTCTGCACAAGAGACACATTTCATGTGAAATTTGCAAGGTTTGATGTCCAAACCTTCAACCAACCCAGGCATCTTGGCTAGCGCTTGCCAAGAGAGGTGACAAAATCTTCGATGTGCATCATGAATGCAACCTGCATGAAGAACCTTGTTAGTTTGTGCAACACAACAAGTATCAGCATTAGATATAGCAGCATTGTCATCATAAGTTAGACAGAACAAACCATCCATCAACTTTGCATGCCACATGTCCTCTTTGCCTTTTCTGATGACACAGATAGTCCTCTTGAAGGAAACCTCAAAACCACGCCTAGTCAGCTGTGGTACACTAATCAAATTGTCCACAGCTCCTGGAACAAAAAGAACATTACTAATCGTAGTATGCAGACTTTCAAGTTTCACAGTCCCAACTCCTGTAGCTTGCAAAGTCCTTCCATCAGCCAGCTGGACCTCTCCATCTTGAGGTGTGAAGGAGACAAACAGATGGCGGTCTTTGGTGAGATGGCGCGTGGCCGCAGAGTCAACAATAAACCTGGCCTTCCCCTTCGAAGCAGATTTGCTGGCAAACAAAACCTTGTTTTCCACCAGCGTGGGCTTTTGCAGCTTGCCTTTAGCCTTTGGTGAAGCTGTGCCAGCAAACATAGCCGTGTTTTCCACTGGCGAGGGCTTTAGCAACTTGCCCCCCTGCTCCTGGCCATCAGACGTGCCTTTAGCCTTTGGTGGAGCTGTGCCAGCAAACATAGCCTTGTTTTCCACTGGCGTGGGCTGTTGCAACGTGCCCCCCCGCTCCTGGCCACCTGCAAGCATCTTGCTCTGTTTACGTCTGGTCTTCCGGCCTCTGCAAAGGCTCTGACCTTGGTTCTCACGAGAAACAGAGCTCTCAGCTGCCGACTCCTTGGCTCCCTCTGGAGGCTGGAATGCTGCCTGGGATGACATCACAGTCAGCTCCCCCTGCAGCTTGCAACCGGTGCCCTCGGCATCTCTGCATTCACTAGCATTCTGGGAAACAGCCAGGACCTCCGATGCATTCAAACACTGGGCTGGGATTATTGGCTGGTGGGCCTTTTTCAAAGCATCCCACATGTCACGTGCCGTGAGATTTCCAGCAAGCGTCTTTATTTCCTCCAGAGAGATGGACAAGACTATTACGTCTATGGCTCTCGAATTCTGAGCCTGCCATCTCCCTGTCAGAGGAACTGGAGGGGCTTCACAGACAGTATGCCAGACTCCAAACTGACGCAGCAAACTCTCACACCATTTTGCCCAGCTCTGATAATTGTCCCGATTTAATTTTGGGCACTCAGCAGCTTCAGAGGCTTGGAAAAACTCCATTCCACCTCTTAACGCCAGCCGTGAGTCTTCTTCACTTCAGAGACTCCTTATCTTAGCACCCATAAATCACGAAGCCTGCTTGGCTCGGTTCCCAGGCCAATTAGGCCAGCCGGACATCAAAGGCTCTTGCCGCGGCAACGAAAAGCCTCTGCTTTCGCTTTTCCCAACACATACCTCAGCAGTCTGTCGCAGTCTTACTCTCCTGCAAGTGCCGTGAATCTGGGCCCGAAACCTGTTGTTGGGATACTGCCAGGGAGATAAGGTCCATCTGAGCCCCCAAGCTCGGTGCTGGACGATCCATCGACCTCCCGTAGTCAGGCAATATCAGCAATTCAGCGACACTAAGCCTCAGGCTTAGTGCACACTCTGACAGCAGAATTCACACAACAGAAGTTGCACAGCATGAGAGCAGAACATGCATATTTACAGTTTATTAGGCGTTGGTCAGAACAAAGAAATCATGACCGTCTGCTCTGACTGCTCAGGCAAAACAGGCTAAAACGAAACGAACTTACAACATAAACATCCTGTGAGACAGGAACTTACGCAGGCTGTTATACAAACATCCTGCTCCCTTTTAAGGTGGAACGGAAATATCCTAACAGACAGAGTGCCTGAAGAACTATGGATGGAGGCTCGTAACATTGTACAGGAGGCAGCAACGAAAACCATCCCAATGAAAAGGAAATGCAAGAAAGCAAAGTGGCTGTCCAACGAGGCCTTACAAATAGCGGAGGAGAGAAGGCAAGCAAAATGCGAGGGAGATAGTGAAAGATACAGGAAATTGAATGCAGATTTCCAAAGAATAGCAAGGAGAGACAAGAAGGCCTTCTTAAACGAGCAATGCAAACAAATAGAGAAAAACAACAGAATGGGAAGAACCAGAGATCTGTTCAAGAAAATTGGAGATATGAAAGGAACATTTCGTACAAAGATTACCATAATAAAGGACAAAAGTGGTAAGGACCTAACAGAAGCAGAAGACATCAAGAAGAGGTGGCAAGAATACACAGAGGAATTATACCAGAAAGATATGGATGTCTCGTACACCCCAGGTAGTGTGGCTGCTGACCTTGAGCCAGACATCCTGGAAAGTGAAGTCAAATGGGCCTTAGAAAGCACTGCAAATAACAAGGCCAGTGGAAGTGATGGTATTCCAGCTGAACTATTTAAAATTTTAAAAGATGATGCTGTTAAGGTGCTACACTCAATATGCCAGCAAATTTGGAAAACTCAGCAGTGGCCAGAAGATTGGAGAAGATCAGTCTACATCCCAATCCCAAAGAAGGGCAGTGCCAAAGAATGCTCCAACTACCGCACAATTGCACTCATTTCACACGCTAGCAAGGTTATGCTTAAAATTCTACAAGGAAGGCTCAAACAGTATGTGGATCGAGAACTCCCCGAAGTGCAAGCTGGATTTAGAAGAGGCAGAGGAACCAGAGACCAAATTGCAAACATGCGCTGGATTATGGAGAAAGCTAGAGAGTTCCAGAAAGACATCTACTTCTGCTTCATTGACTATGCAAAAGCCTTTGACTGTGTCGACCACAGCAAACTATGGCAAGTTCTTAAAGAAATGGGAGTGCCTGATCACCTCATCTGTCTCCTGAGAAATCTCTATGTGGGACAAGAAGCTACAGTTAGAACTGGATATGGAACAACTGATTGGTTCAAAATTGGGAAAGGCGTACGACAAGGCTGTATTTTGTCTCCCTGCTTATTTAATTTATACGCAGAATACATCATGCGAAAGGCTGGGCTGGATGAATCCCAAACTGGAATTAAGATTGCCGGAAGAAATATCAACAACCTCAGATATGCAGATGACACAACCTTGATGGCAGAAAGTGAGGAGGAATTAAAGAACCTTTTAATGAGGGTGAAAGAGGAGAGCGCAAAATATGGTCTGAGGCTCAACATCAAAAAAACGAAGATCATGGCCACTGGTCCCATCACCTCCTGGCAAATAGAAGGGGAAGAAATGGAGGCAGTGAGAGATTTTACTTTCTTGGGCTCCATGATCACTGCAGATGGTGACAGCAGCCACGAAATTAAAAGACGCCTGCTTCTTGGGAGAAGGGCAATGACAGGCCTAGACAGCATCTTGAGAAGTAGAGATGTCACCTTGCCAACAAAGGTCCGTATAGTTAAAGCCATGGTTTTCCCAGTAGTGATGTATGGAAGTGAGAGCTGGACCATAAAGAAGGCTGATCGCCGAAGAATTGATGCTTTTGAATTATGGTGCTGGAGAAGACTCTTGAGAGTCCCATGGACTGCAAGAAGATCAAATGCATCCATTCTTAATGAAATCAGCCCTGAGTGCTCACTGGAAGGACAGATCGTGAAGCTGAGGCTCCAGTACTTTGGCCACCTCATGAGAAGAGAAGACTCCCTGGAGAAGACACTGATGCTGGGAAAGATGGAGGGCACAAGGAGAAGGGGGCGACAGAGGATGAGATGGTTGGATAGTGTTCTCGAAGCCACAAACATGAGTCTGACCAAACTGCGGGAGGTAGTGGAGGACAGAGGTGCCTGGCGTGCTCTGGTCCATGGGGTCACGAAGAGTCGGACACGACTAAACGACTAAACAACAACAACAACAAGAGCGGTATTGGCTTAGGCATTGGTCCTATCAGACTATCTGGCTTCAGCCTGTTTGCTTGAAAACCGGGAAGGGTTAACACCAGCAGGGGGAGCCCTGCTGATGCACATCAACTAGGTACTCCCCCGGGGTCACCGATCGGGGGCACGCTTTAGGCCCTGGCAATGCCCCCCAGAATCCTTTACCGGACTACCCTTCAATATTTGGGGGAGGAACAGCTGTGCAGACCAAAGAGGGAGATCCCGGGGCCACGCTTGCCTTAAATGAGGCAAGCCACACCCCCTGAGCCAGCCGATTGGCTGGCTCAGGGAATGACGCGGCCCGAGGATTCCCCTGATCGCGTGGGGCTGGAAACCAGCCTTCGCTCGTGTGTTGGGGGCGTGAGCCCGCAACCCCACCTCCTCTTGATGTCGGAAGTGGCTATGCCACCCAATGATATTTATACTGATTGGGGATTTGAGTCCAGTTCTCCTGCCCATGACCCACTTGACACTACACTGCCTTGCTGAGTTGTAGCAAGTTGTGCAAACCTGCTGTGGATCTTTGGCTCCAGCTCCAGTGCAGCCTTATCACGAGACTTCCTTTAGTCTGGAATCTGGAAACTACTGGTGATTGTTTTGCCCTAGTGGCCTCTCATCTGTTGAGCACTAATCCTCCAAAGATCTAATTGTTGCCCTTGAATAGTGAACAGAGTCTGACCTCAATCTGTCACCCTCAGATTATTAACATGACCGGTGCATGTTGATTGGCAAATGTCAACAAGGCGGTGCGGGGGAAAGTGTCATTTCCTGCACTTTGCATTTGAAGTGACATTAATAATTCCAATGCACACTGAATGAACTAATTCAGTTTTTGATTCCTCTGAGCACCTACTAAGGAATAATAGATTTATTTGTGATGCTTGTGTTTGCTGATTTAAACCTGCCTTCCGGCTGCTGGATCAGAAAAAAAGGGCTTATGCAACACCAAGACAAATAAACACAGGATTAATCTGTACTTAGCGACTTGGCTACTTTAGAGACTATTCATTCATAGTCAGACTTGAATGTCAGAGATATCCTGTTGTGTGTATACACACACAAAGCCTCTTGAAATCAGGATTCTTGGATTCCTGTAGGTGGGATGAGCAGGGGTGTTGCTTAGCAAATGCGCACGGGCCCCTAAGCCACCCCCATGTTGCCAGGCGTGGCCCAAGCCTTAACCGTTGGGCCCCGGGATAGTGCCGGGCTGTTTGGGCCAATCGGGGCAGTTGGCGCGATTCTTGGGGCCTATAAAAGCAGCAGCGCGGCCTAACTGGGGGAACTTGCATCACGCTGCCGAACACCCACCCTCCCTCCCTAATTTTAGGTGCTGCTGCTTTGGCCTTGCTTTGGATTGGGTCGCCTGCTTTGGAGCAGGGGCTGGGTAGGAATTTTTCCATTTGGCAGATTGGATGTAGTCACTTGGTTTTTGCCTACCCCCCTAGCAGTCGTCACAACTTTGTAAGGTTTGGCGGTTAGGCATTGGCTTATTGAAGTGTGTGGGAGGGGAGGTGCGGCCATCACCTGCCCCTCCAGGAAGAAGGGTATTCCGGTAAAGGAATCTGGGGCTCCTGGATCTCGTCCGAAGTCCGCTTGAGGGGCTAGGGCCATGCCAGGACCACAGGAACCCCGGGGTGAGCTTCGTTGGTCTTCATCAATGTTGCTCCCTCGTTTGGTGTTTACCCTTCCAGACTTCCAGACAGAGAGGCAGGAGTCAGTTATAGTCTGTTGCCAATGCCTAAGCCAATACCGCTCACTTTGCTGTAATCAATAAAGTTGTGGCCTAAATTTTGCCCAATAACTTAAACTAAAATTATGTGTCAGTGTGAAGTTATTTCAGGGGAAGGGCTTGGGGGCCTCGGAGCGCAAACATGCTGAGTGGTGTGATCTTCAATGACCTAGCTGCATGTCCTCTGATTGCAGTTCCAAGAGAGTTTTTCCTCTGTATTTTTGGTTGTAGATCTTCCTGCTATGTACAAGCCTTGAATTGAGAGACAGAACCTCTCTGCTTCTTTCTCCTCAGATTATACACTGTTTTGGTTCAGTTTGTTCAGTAAAGACTTATCAGGACTTTTCTGTGTAGACTCCACCTGTGTTATTTAAGTGACATTTTTAACATACCGTGGTGCTAAGTTTGACATCCAGGCAGGGCCACTAACCTTTCAATCACCTCACATCACAATGTCACCAACCGATTGGTGGCACCTGCAAATCCACACTCAGCCCAGTCATGACACTACATGGTATACAGTGAGACTCAAACAGAAATCCATTTCACCCGCTTGCTGCTAAACAAATATACCGGTAGTTCTTTGCCACAGAAGGAATGAGGGAAGCATGATAAAAGGGTTCTGAAATATGCTCCCAGGGAGTATCAAGGCTCTTTAGTTGCAAACCAACATGTTTTAATTGTTACACTAACCAATTAATATGCGTGTTTGATCAGGAAATATGTGATCTCCGTAAGTGGGGAACTTGATTTACATCAATGGCATTCTCCTTTCGTTTTGATTTGTTGTGATTTGAACTAGTCGTTCACCTTGATTTAAATCAGAGGTTTCCAAACGTATTTGGCCTGTCAGAAAAAATATTACTCAGTACCCCCCTGGAAATCAACCTTCTTTAAGCAAACAAACAGAAAGATGCAGTGACAAATTTGTGTTCTTTTATGTATCTACAACATAGTAAAGGTGTTGTTGTAAATAAAACACATCGAAGCTTGAAATTATAAAATTAGTTATTAAAATCTACCATACTAACATTTAACTCTGTTTTACATTTGTGTCATCACAACAGATGAAACATGTATGAATCCCCCCCCAAAAAATTTTCTTTTCTTTTTCTTCTTCTTTCTTTATGCTTCCACTGCCCCCTTACTTCTATTCAGTTACTCCCCTAGTTGCACCCGGGCTACTACCATACTGCCTTGTTGGATTGTTCCAGCACCCCTCCCCAGGGGGCAGTATCACCCACTTTGAGAAAAACTGATTTAAATCTAAATCTCTCCTCAAAGCCTGTTCATTCTGCATTCAGCTAATTTACATGCTGGACTAAAGAAATAACCTGTGAAACACTTATGAACTCAGTAGGTGCACTGACCTGCTAGGCATTCTGCCATCTATATAGAAACTGGGTAAGGGTCAAAACAAGTGCCCAAATTCTGATATTCCTGTGTATTATAATTTGAATTTTTGGAGGCAGTGGGTTCCAGTTCTGACTCAATCACATTAGTAGTTGGTTTTGAATAAGCTACCTTTAGTCCCTCCAGTCCCAACTTCTGGACCACCATTTCAACTCTTGTAGACCTGTATTAAAATCAAAAGCCTGTTCTCAAAATGGCAGTTATCCCATTTTGGCCTCTGCATGGATGCAGAATTTGGTGACCCTGTGAGTTTTTTTTTGTACTGTTAGATATTTCATGTTCCTTCTTACTGTGCAACATAAACCCCTTCAGGAACGAGTGAGTGTGATGTGCTATGAATTTTCCAAAGAAAGCATCCACTCACACACAGGGCTGTCTTAAGCATATGCAGGGTGCAAAAATCCACCCAGCAACCCCCCAAGCCTTCTGGACAGAGCTTGGTCAGATGCCAGGTGTTGGCAACAGGGAGGGAGTTACAAATCAAATCAAATGGCCAGGGACTCTGCTGAGCCAATTTCTCTGTCACCTGTGTTGTCCTCCCTGCTCACATGTTGCCCTCTGTCTCCAGCAAAGCGCCTAGAATTTGGGATGCAGAGAAAGGGAAGGAGGAAAGTTAAGGCTGGCGGCCGCTGGGCACCCAAAGGGCAAGCCTTTGTGGGCGGCTCGTGAAAGCCTGTCTGGCTACCTGCTCACTTTGATCAGACACTGGGCAGGAGTGTGGGGGGTTGCGGTGGAGAGCCGCCCACAGCAGAAGAGCCCTCTGTGATGCTCTGACCAACGGACAGGCTCTTCCCCGGGCTCAACTCTCGGGCTCCGGACTCTCAGCCTGGTGCCCCTGAGAGCCTGGCGTGCGGGTGCCCTGCACCCCTAGCGCCTATGGGTAAGACGGCCCTGCTCACACAGTGTACACCATTTACTCCCATAAGATGTAGGCCAGCAGCCTGAATGACTTTAAAAGAGGATTAGGCAAATGCACAGAGGACAAGGTCATCAGTGGCCACCAGCCATGATGCCTAAGTTCTACCTCCATTCTCAAAGGTGAGAGCCAGTGTGGTGTAGTGGTTAAGAGCGGTAGACTCGTAATCTGGTGAACCGGGTTCGCGTCTTCGCTCCTCCACATGCAGCTGCTGGGTGACCTTGGGCTAGTCACACTTCTCTGAAGTCTCTCAGCCCCACTCACCTCACAGAGTGTTTGTTGTGGGGGAGGAAGGGAAAGGAGAATGTTAGCCGCTTTGAGACTCCTTCGGGTAGTGATAAGGCGGGATATCAAATCCAAACTCCAAAGGTGGTAGACCTCTGAATATCAGCTGCTGGGACTCACAGGTGGGCAGAGTGCTGTGGCATTCATCCCCTGCTTCTGGGCTTCCCAGAGGCATTTGGTTAGCCTGATCCAGCAGAGTTCTTCTTATGTCCGTATGTCATGAGGCATGTGCTATCACAAACGGGCCGGTTGCATTTGTCCAGTTCCAGCAGGTGCAAATAATCAAGAAAGATGAAAGAATCTGCTCCCATTGTGTGGTAAGAGCCACAAGCTGCTCCCATTGTGTGGTAGACGATGGCTAGGATGTTCAGAACAGTTGGTTACACTGGAGAAATAGGGTAAATTCCCCCCTTAGGGGGAAAAAACACTTTAATATTTTTTTCCACACTGTGAGAGAAATATGCACCAGGAGGAGCTGAGCAGTACAAAGAAACTTGCTTTTAGCAAGATTTAGAAGTGTGACAGTTTAAGCCTCCCTGAGCAATTGAAGCCAGACACACACACACACACACACACATTGTGGACAAGCATTGATTTTTAAACATAGTTTTTATTACAGCCACATATGGTGTAGCAATGTCCTTTGTTCAGTTCCACAGCACTTTCCCTCAAATAGAGCTTTTTTCCTGCCCAGCGAACACTTGTATGTGAGGGAAGCTTGTAAATTAAGTGTGTGTCGAATAGTCCCTCATTTCAATATTTGCTTCCATTCAATGCAGCATTTTAGGCACAGCCACGCAAATGAGTGGAAGGAGGGGACACAAAACCTCTCATCTCACCAAGCCTTTGTGCCATCTCAAGTGATGTTTTGTTCCCCTGGCTATTTCTGATCAGCAGCGTTTTCCATCTTTACCCTCGCTGTCCTTGCCTCCATTTACCAACACTGACAATTGACTCTTCCCAGGGCCAACTCTAGGGTTGAGGTGGTAAACCCTTCTCAAAATGGTGGCCTAATATTTGTGGGGAGCCCTTGCGGCTTCGCTTTGTTCACACCGGCTCGTGGCAACTGCCATGTCCTCTCCTCCAGTCCATTAGAACTTGGTTCATCTTCAGATACAATATATATATCTGCTTTTCACTTGATTTTAGCTGCTCAACAGTTCTACTCAGAAGTAAGTCTCTTTGCGTTTAATGTGGGTCACTCCCAGGTAAGTGGACACACAATTGTGACCTAGGCTTTGGTTTAGGGTTGACTGGGGTTTTTTTGGGGGGGGGAGCAGGGTTATTATGCCTTTAAAACCTGTGTGGCAGGCAGAAATTCAATGGGTGCAACCCCTTCTAGTGCTGGGGAAAGCTTAACCATCTCCCATTCTGTCCGTCAGACATTTACTCTGTGTGTGTGGTCACTGATTTATTTTGGGGCTCTCCACTCCACCAGCAAAAGAGGACATGCATTTGCACCTTTTTCCGCAAGTGGGTGGAAGGACCTAATTCATATACAGCGCACTGGGCCCAGATGTAGCTCTTCATAAGAAAGAAGCAAACAAGCAAATCTATTGTGCCTCCTGCAACAATTCCCACCCACCTGAGGACTTTTTCTTTTCTTACATCGTCGACAGAATTTAGGATGTGCTCCATCTCCAGTTTTACAACTGATTGAAAACTCCCTTCCAATTTATCAGGGCTGTCTTTCCCTTAATAGTGCAGTTGCTCAAGCTTTCTGGCACCAAATCTTCCTATGCAAGCAGTGCTCCTACTACAGTAGGATCCCATCCAAAAGATAATTTTGTTTAGGAATATTCCATGTCTTTCTTTCCCAGCGTTCTTGATTACTAAGACGATTTGCATAAACACAAGTCTCTTTGTGTCTCAAATGTTTACTTACGCACCTGATGGAATAATTGTCTGTTTGTCGTATAGTAATTGCTTACATTGGAGTCATCATTATGAACTTTGCATTAAAAAAGAAAGATAGATCCTGGCTGGATTAGAAAAATAATCCACTCTAGGCAAGTATCCTGTTTCCCACAGTGGCATGATAGATGCCTTGGGGAAGGGCAGAAATATGAAATGTGGCCACCTTCCCTCTTGCACTCTTGCCTCCCAGCAACGGATATTCAGTGGCAAAATCTTGATATTTGTATGTTACATTTTATCTGTCTGCGTTAATCAAAAAACAGCCATCGAGAAAATTCGCTAGCATTTTAATGCAAATTTCTCCAGATTAGTCTATGCAATTTTGCGTAAGACACACATTTTTATTTTTATTTTGCAAACTAATTTCCCCTAATGGAAAGCATTTTTGTATGTTATTTTCATTAATAGGAAAACACACTTTCATGCACACTTTACCGCAATATATGCATTTCTGAACACATTTCTTGGCTGGAGAATGTCATTGCAAAATTCAGAGAAGTGCAAATTTGTAAGGGTGGTTGTGCTTTGGTTCTCAGATGGTTTCGGAAATTGCAAATTTGGCATGTTCACCTTTCAGTGTGAACTGAATCAAATTTCTCTTTTGTTCCTACCTATGATACATTAGGTTAAGAGATAATGCCTGGCCCAAGGTCACCTAGTGAGATTGATGGCTGAATGTGGATTTGAATATAGGTGTCTCCAGGGCTGGGCTGCCTATGAGGTGAACTGAGGAAGCTGCCTTTGGTGGCAGAATCCCATGGGTCGGCCCCTTTTGTGGGTGCCCTACCAGCCCTGCCACCACCAGAGAGGCAAGGAGAACCTGCAGGGGGTAAGCAAGGCTTCTTCAGAAGGATGTTGGAGGTGGTGGGGCTGGCAGAAGATACCTTTCTCTTTTGCTTCTGGCAGTGAAACAGGATGGGTTACCTCTGGGTCACCCAGGGTTATGAAATACCTGTGCCTGAGATCTTGCAGAGCTGCAGTCGATCAGAGGGGACCGCACTGGCTTCATTCCATCAGGCTCCAGCAGAAGGAGAGAAGGACTACCATCAGTTCTTCTGAGAGTCCAACACCATCATTCCATCATGCTGTGGCAGAGAGGGAGAGAGCAAGCAGGGCGACTCCATTGACTCAACTGAGAGACTAGCTTTACCAGGTTCCCCCTTCCATCATCAGCTGCAACCTGGCACCAGTCATTCCTTCAAACTACGGCGAAGGTAGAGAAAGTAAGCAGAGTGCTCCAATGAGAGTTCAGCTTCATCAGGCTTCTCCCTTCATCAACTGTCACCTGGTGGATAGCTCAGCTGGTTAGACCATGGTGCTGATAATACCAAGGTCCCACACTTTCTCCTTTTCACACTTCCTCTCATTGAATTCTTCCCATTCCAGCTGTTTGCAATCACATCTTTGTGACAAATAACTACTGTCTGGGTCTCCATTTCTAAACCTTTTCCTTCTCAATCCCTTCTCATTTTGTGCAGTGTCTTGTAAACTACAGTGGTACCTTTGGTTAAGAACTTAATTTGTTCTAGAGGTCCGTTCTTAACCTGAAACTGTTCTTAACCTGAGGTACCACTTTAGCTAGTGGGGCCTCCCGCTGCCGCCGCTACACGATTTCTGTTCTCATCCTGAAGCAAAGTTCTGAACCTGAGGTACTATTTCTGGGTTAGCGGAGTCTGTAGCCTGAAGCGTCTGTAACCCGAGGTACCACTGTATAAGCCTGAGAACAGTCAATCTCATTACTGATCTTTATAAGCTCCTTCATAGGACTTTCTCAACTAACTGGGGAAGGACCATGGCTTAGTGGTACAGCATCTGTGTGGGTGGTGCTGTGGTCTAAACCACTGAGCCCCTTGGGCTTGCCAATCGGAAGGTGGGCAGTTCGAATCCCCGCAACAGAGTGTTCTCCCATTGCTCTGTCCCAGCTCCTGCTAACCTAGCAGTTCAGAAGCACGCCAGTGCTGTGGGAATGTTCAGGGGTGCAGGAGAGGATATATTGTGAGATTATATCCTAATCCCAACTTGTGCTAACAAGTTCCCAAATATCAGCAGAGTTTATAGACATTCCCCTTTAAGTTCGCAATGGTAACGTGTGCACAGGTTCGCTTGAACCTCTATAATAATTACTCTGGTAATTTCCCCTTTGTTCCCTCTTAAAATACAAGACACAACACAGTCTTTATAAAAGTATAAAAGAGTTTACTCACGTTCTGTTCACAATATGATCCCAGAAGGCAGACAGGCTTAAAAAGGTAAAATACATTTAGAATCTATCTTGTAGCAAGATAGTCCTTATCTCCTCTCTTGGCTGGGAGCCAAGAGAGCATCCTTAGATGTTTCCTCATGGAAGGAAGATGGCAGAGAGAGAGAGATGGCTGCCTGCCCTGTGCTTTTGTCATTTACTTGCACAGGTGAGGCCACACCCACCTCTGGTCACATGCGGAGGAAGTCCGTCCCCAGGAAGTTTACCTGCTTGCTAGACAGACATGCCTCCCCATGTTCTAACATGTACACTCTAGGAATGTTGTCATTGACTGCTCCTGTGTTTACATCCCACAAGTGCAAGTAGATAAATAGGTACTGCTGTAGCGGGAAGGTAAACAGCATTTCTGTGCACTCTGGTTTCTGTCACGGTGTCCTGTTGTGCCCGAAGCAGTTTATTCATGCTGGCCTCATGACCCGGAAAGCTGTCTGTGGACAAACGCCAGCTCCCTTGGCCTGAAAGTGAGATGAGCGCCACAACCCCATAGTCGCCTTTGACTAGACTTAACCGTCCAAGGGTCCTTTACCTTACCTTTTTTACCTTTGCTTGCAGGAGGTCCCAAGTTGACCCCCCAGCATTTTCAGGTGGGGCTAGGAGAGAACCCTGCCTGAAACCCTGCAAAGCTGCTGCCACTCAGTGTAGACTGTACTGAGCTATGTGGACCAATGGTCCAACTCAGTACAGGGTGGCTTCCTATAAGGAGCAAGAACCCACAACCAGGTGATCATCAGAGATTGTAAATTCTGATGCATGAGGCTTTGCAAGTCCTGCTGATCAGCTGACACCAGGAGAAAGAGGGCAGTATCTTCCCCAAGTCTCTTCCTAAAACTACTACAGGGATGCTATTTTCAGTGACACATGCGAGTCAGGCATGGTGTGCAGTCAAGGTGGCCATGGACTCCTGAGTCATTCTGATGGAGAGGAAAGCAGCTAAGGAAAAGAGGTTAACTAAGTGATCTATAGTTATTTAATACATTTCCAAGCTTTCTTCTCCCTCATCTTGCTTCTGTGCTGAAAAAATAGGTGATTTTCTATACAACTCTCCACAGTTTGGGAGCCGTTTACAATCACTGCAATTTACTGACAAAATACCTCTTGAATATCCACGGAGAAGTGCCAAATTAAGTATAGTCCCTATCAGAAGTTTGGTAAAATTTGATGTGTTTCATTTTGAAGAAGGATATTGATATGATGTTCCAAAAGAGGAATTATTTGCTGACAGCGAGTTCTCGTCCTGGGGATTTCTTTATGCTGAGTTTGTCTTGGCTTTGCCTCAATTTCCTCGCTCCATAATTCTCCTGCTGACGCATTCCGAGCTCCTCTGATGTCAAAGCACTCCACTAGCAACACTTAACAAGGAGCCATAAAAACGCCAGGGCAGTTTCCTGCGTCAGCAAAGGGAACTCAGTTTCTGCTACCAAGGAAAACCATAGAGGCTTTTCGCTGCCATCTGCCATTGAAGAAATGAAATGAGTTGATAGACCAGGTCTTAAGAACTGCAAGTCATTGTTAGGTAGCCAGGTTAGCATACCCTCCAACATTTCTCTGATGAAAATAGGGACATCTCATTCCCTAATGATACTATTTATACCCCACACATCGTATTGGGTTGCCCCAACACTCTGGGCAGCTTCCAACATATATAAAAACATAATAAAACATTAAACATTTTTTTTAAATCCCTGTACAGGATTGCCTTCAAAGGGCTCAGTGGTTGAATAACGCCATACCCTCCAACATTTCTCCAATGAAAATAGGGACATCCTAAGGAAAAGTGGGGATGTGGGTGGTGCTGTGGGTTAAACCACAGAGCCTAGGACTTGCCGATCAGAAGGTCAGCAGTTCGAATCCCTGTGACGGGGTGAGCTCCCGTTGCTCGGTCCCTACTCCTACCAACCTAGCAGCTTGAAAGCACCTCAAAGTGCAAGTATATAAATAGGTACCGCTCCAGCGGGAAGGTAAACGGCGTTTCCGTGCACTGCTCTGGCTTAGTCATGCTGGCCACATGACCAGAAGCTGTACGCCGGCTCCCTTGGCCAATAAAGCGAGATGAGCGCTGCAACCCCAGAGTTGTCCACGACTGGACCTAATGGTCAGGGGTCCCTTTACCTTTACCTAAGGAAAAGTGGGACATTCTGGGATCAAATCAGAAACCGGGATGGCTTTCTATCATCGGAGTTGGAGTCCAAAAACATCAGATGGATTGCAAGTTCCTCTGATGTAGAAATCAGGGATGGGAAGAGAAGGGGCAAGCTAGTTAGCTCTGCCTCCATTGCTGATGATCACCCTCCAGCTCCTGGCAAGGAGAGTCTGGGGGCAACACCCTAACCCTTGGTTTACCTGTTTGCGTGCTCTACATGTTCACAAATATAAATTGGCATTACAATGTGCAGCACTCAATGCCTATGCTGCAGTCCTGACTCCCCTCATTTCCTGCGAAATCTGGACTAGAAAGGAGCTTGGCAGGGGTTGTCACAAAATGTAAGGGAGTTGCCCCACTTCCCAATGTAATTTGAGCACTGTTCAGGAGTTAGCACAACAAGGGAAGGTCTGCATCTCACTGGCAAGGCATATTGCCTTCATGCAGAAGGGGGCTGGCATTTCCAGGTAGCTCTGGGACAGAACCTGGCCTGATACCATGGAAAATCACTGCCTCCAGTGCTGAAAATACTGAGCTTAGATGGACCCAATGGTCTGACTCAGTTCAAGGCAACTTTCTTCCATTTTCTTCCATTTCAGAATGTGTTCTGGCCTTGAGGCGGAGAGGGGCTTTCCCTCTGGTATGAGGCCAAGACCCTTAAACAAAAGTTGGTTTGTTGTCATCTGTGCAACAACAGATGATGACCCCATAACCATGCAGCCTTGGACCTGCAAACAACTCTGGAGCTGTGAATCAACTCCCCTGCTCCAATACTGAAAACTTGTGAGAGCCGGCCAATTTGCAGTTAACACAGCTTCCTGCAAAGTCATTTCCAGTCCATCTTCTTCTTTTCCTTCTCACGCTGCTACGGAAAAATAAATTGTTGTAGTTGACTGTAACAGTCTCCTCGACACAGGTCCCAAATTGCCTTCAGCTATACTTTTCATGACCTAGTTAAGTCATTTATACAGAGAAAAGTGGAGACAGAAAACATCAGAAATTACCATAATGCATTTCTTCCCCCTCTCTGGAGAGCTCAGCTTGAAAGAAAACAACAACAGTGGGTGGGGCCATTGGCTGCAGGTAGGCAAGATCCGAATCTCCTTGGCTTCTCGGGCTATGGTTCAGATCCAAGATGTCATCAAACATCAGGCGTCAAACTCAGGAAAGTTTTTTGCACTTGACAGTTGTAGCTTCCTAGGCCTTTTGTCAATGGCCAGTGATCTAGTTAAGTCGCTTCCTGTCGAGAACCATAGTGCCACACAGTTGTGACACAACTCTTTTGTTACCATCAAAGGATTTATTTCAAAGGTTGGATGGAGTGAAACTTCAGCTCTGCTGAACTAGAAGCAATGACCTTGGGAGTCATGGCACATGTCCTGGCCTATGGTTCATTTTGGGACAAGACTAGGGTTCATTCAGCCATAAAGCTAACTGGGTGACCTTGGGCCAGTCTAGCCTACCTCACAGGGTTGTTGTGATGATTACAAGAGGAGAGGGCAAGACGTGCATGCCAATTTGACCGCTTTGTGGGAGGAACCACACCCAAGTATTCTCTTTTTAAGACAATTGCCATCAGATCTAGTAGAGGGTGATTAGACCAGGTTTTCACTAGCTCACGGTTCAAAGGCTGGCTGGGGCTCTGTTTCAACTATCAAATCAAGCTGCCTCTAATGGCATTGCGATTTCTAAGCCTCTTAATGAGTGACACCCAGTTGGCTTCTCTCAAACCTTCAGGATTCTAATCTGATTAACCTGGAAGAAAAGCCAACAAAACCTTCCTATGACCCAGGGTGGGTGTAGGTGTGATAGGCAAAGCTTTTCGTTAGCTTCTGCGAATATATTTTACACATCACTTGGGAAGATAGGCGAACTAATGCCAGTGTACTGGAAGAAGGAAAGATCACCAGTGTCAAAGCAATGATTCTTCAGCATCAACTTCATTGGACTGGTCATGTTGTGCAGATGCCTGATTATCGTCTTCCAAAGTAACTACTCTATACTGAACTTAAAAATGGAAAGCGTAATGCTGGTGGTCAACAAAAGAGATTTAAAGACTCTCTCAAGGCAAATCTTGAAAAAAATGTAGTACAGTGGTACCTTGGGTTAAGAACTTAATTTGTTCCGGAGGTCCATTCTTAACCTGAAGCTGTTCTTAATCTGAGGTACCACTTTAGCTAATGGGGCTGCTGCTGCCACACGGTTTCCGTTCTCATCCTGAAGCAAAGTTCTTAACCCGAGGTACTATTTCTGGGTTGGCAGAGTCAGTAACCCGAAGCGTCTGTAACCCAAGGTACCACTGTGTAAACACTGACAACTGGGAAACACTGGCCTGCAAGTGCCCCAATTGGAGACAGCCTTTACCAAAGGTGTCATGGACTTTGAAGAATCACGAAGTCAGAACAAAAGGGAGAAACGTACTAAGAGGAAGGCATGTTTGGCAAACCCTCACCGTGATCAGCTCCTGCCCAGAAACCTATGTCCTCACTGTGGCAGGACGTGTGGATCCAGAATTGGCCTCCACTGTCACTTATAGATTCACTGTTAAGACCGTGTTCATGGAAGACAATCTTACTCGGCTACAAGTGATTGCCAAAGAAGAAGAGGAAGAAGGAGAAGGTGTGAAAGTGCAGAGGATTATTTTGTTTCACACTTTGTGTCACGTGCTCTTTCTTCTTATTCTGACTATGCTTTGACTGATTTATTCCTGTAGAGCCAGAAGTGTCCACGTGCTGCCCTTTAGATGTTGTTAGATTCCAACCCCCATCATTCCCAGGGATGATGGGAGGTGTAGACACAATCTTGACTACCCCTGCTGTAGAGCAAGCACTAGGACTACGTACATCTGAACACTGGAAGGTGACTTAATGCAGTTTACTGGTCTTCTTCTATGGCGATCACTCATAGCCGAGTATTTGGAGTACTGAAGGGAATATTGGAGGCCAGAGGAAAAGTACAGGCTAAGCTTTCTTTCCAAGCCAGGGTATCACCTGGGATAGAGGTATTCAGATGACAAAAGGGGTTGATGGTCCATCTGAGAGCCTGGGTAGATAGAGTTTGCCATGGTGATGGGTGTGGATTTGAAGTGACAGTGAGTCTATAGCAAGGAGTACTGGGAAGAAGAAGGGACGCAGGTGGCGCTGTGGGTTAAACCTCAGTACTTGCTGATCAGAAGGTCGGCGTTTCCAATCCCCGCTATGGGGTGAGCTCCCATTGCTCGGTCCCTGCTCCTGCCAACCTAGCAGTTCAAAAGCACGTCAAAGTGCAAGTAGATAAATAGGTACCTCACTGGTGGGAAGGTAAACGGCGTTTCCGTGTGCTGCTCTGGTTCACCAGAAGCAGCTTAGTCATGCTGGCCACATGACCTGGAAGCTGTACGCCGGCTCCCTTGGCCAATAAAGCGAGGTGAGCGCCGCAACCCCAGAGTTGTCCATGACCGGACCTAATGGTCAGGGGTCCCTTTACCTTTACCTTTACTGGGAAGAAGAACAGGGGAGAAGAAAGACTGGGATCCATCTTGGGCAGGCTGGCTGAAGGCTGGTTGGGGGAGATGCTTTGGACTGCTGTGGGGAACGGACCCTCTTGAAACAACCATGCTATAAGATCTGGACTCCCTCCATGAAGGCTGAGGGTGTAAATACAGTGGTGCCCCGCAAGACGAATGCCTCGCAAGACGAAAAACCCGCTAGACGAAAGGGTTTTCCGTTTTGGAGGCGCTTCGCAAAACGAATTTCCCTATGGGCTTCCTTCACAAGACGAAAGCCCATAGGGAAATCTCCGGGACAGCGGGGAAGTGCAGCGCGCCTTCCCCACTGTCCTCGGACCTCCTCCGAAGGCTGGCGGCGGGGCGGAGAGACCTCCCGCCGCCAGCCTTTGGAAGGCTGCTCCGAAGGCAGGCGGGGGGCGGAGAGACCTCCTCCCGCCGCCAGCCTTCGGAAGGCTGCTCCGAAGGCTGGCGGCGGGGCGGAGAGACCTTCTCCCGCCGCCAGCCTTCGGAAGGCTGCTCCGAAGGCAGGCGGGGGGGCGGAGAGACCTCCTCCCGCCGCCAGCCTTTGGAAGGCTGCTCCGAAGGCTGGCGGCGGGAGGAGGTCTCTCCGCCCCACCGGCAGCCGTCAGGTGGCTGCGATCTGAAAATGCTGGCGGGCGGCAGCGAACGCTTCGCTGCCGCCCGCCAGCATTTTAAAAGCCCCCGGGACAGCGAAGACTTCTCCGCTGTCCCGGGGCGATCTGAAAATGCTGGCGGGCGGCAGCGAACGCTGCGCTGCCGCCCGCCAGCATTTTAAAAGCCCCCGGGACAGCGGAGACTTCTCCGCTGTCCCGGGGCGATCTGAAAAAAAATGCTGGCGGGCGGCAGCGAACGCTGCGCTGCCGCCCGCCAGCATTTTAAAAGCCCCCGGGACAGCAGAGACTTCTCCGCTGTCCCAGGGCGATCTGAAAATGCTGGCGGGCGGCAGCGAACGCTGCGCTGCCGACGCCCGCCGACGCCTCTTTCTTGTCCGCGCCGGGCTTGGAGTAAGGCTTGAAGCTGGACTTGTCCTCTACGCCGATGCCGCCCGCCAGCATTTTAAAAGCCCCCGGGACAGCGGAGAAGTCTCCGCTGTCCTGGGGGCTTTTAAAATGCTGGCAGTCGGGAGGAAAGCCCTCCTGTCCCCAGAGCTTGCGGGATGGGAGGTGGGGAGAAGGGCTTTTCTTCCCACCGCCAGCCTTCAGAACAGCCTTCTGAAGGCTGGCGGTGGGAAGAAAAGCCCTTGTCCCCCCCCCCAGCCTTCAGAAGAGGTCGGGGGACAGACTGTCCCCGGACCTGGTCTGAAGGCGGTTTCCATAGGAACGCATTGATTGATTTTCAATGCATTCCTATGGGAAACCGTGCTTCGCAAGACGAAAAACTCGCAAGAAGAAAAAACTTGCGGAATGAATTAATTTCGTCTTGCGAGGCGCCACTGTAGGTGAATAAACCATATTTCTTAAAGCTATGACAGTCTACACCGTGTCTCAATTCTCCAAAGGAACAGAGATTCTGGGACCCGCTGTCTTGCTACCGTTCAGCAGAGAGAGTAGGGGTGGCACCCAACTTTCATAATAATATGGAGAGCAGGTCTATCAGTAGCTGCTAGCCATGACAAGTGGCACTCGCAGCAGAATATTGCAGTGTACCCTCTATTCCTAAAAGGAGTACATCTGTTGGTGGTTTCTGCCAGCCAGCCAGACCTCCATGCCCTTCTCCAGGATACTTTAAGTGGTAAGGTGCTCAAGAAGGGTGCTCCTCTCTCTCCCCACCCACTTGCCTAATTCCCCCACTTTCTTTCTTTTTTAATGATATTTATTAGAGTTTCAAAAAGAGTTACAAAAGTAAAAAAGAAATAAAAATAGAAAAAGAAACAAAAAATACAAAATACAGAAAAAATAAAAACAATTTTAAAAAATCCATCTTTCCATGTCTTGCCTTTCATTCACTTATTTCCCTGACCTCCTCACACCTCCCTTTTTTGTATTCCAGTTCAAATGGTTACTTCAGCAAATCCTTTCCCGCTTTGTTTTTATCTTAATTCTTTATCTTAATATATTATAGCTTTACATTTTCACCTGTTAACAATCCATTTTTACATACTCCTTTTTAACATTGCTGCTAAAACCACTTAATTTCATTCCGACATCATTTTAACATTCATTAATTTTACAATGTTTCTGTGAATAATCTTTAAATTTCTTCCAATCTTCTTCCACCGACTCTTCTCCCTGGTCTCGGATTCTGCCAGTCATTTCCGCCAATTCCATATAGTCTATCACCTTCATCTGCCATTCTTCCAGGGTGGGTAGATCTTGTGTCTTCCAATACTTTGCAATGAGTATTCTTGCTGCTGTTGTAGCATACATAAAGAAAGTTCTATCCTTCTTTAACACCAATTGGCCGACCATGCCCAGGAGAAAGGCCTCTGGTTTCTTCAGGAAGGTATATTTAAATACCTTTTTCATTTCATTATAAATCATCTCCCAGAAAGCCTTAATCCTTGGGCACGTCCACCAAAGGTGAAAGAATGTACCTTCATTTTCTTTACATTTCCAACATTTATTGTCGGGCAAATGATAGATTTTTGCACGCTTGACTGGTGTCATGTACCACCTGTATATCATTTTCATAATATTCTCTCTTAAGGCATTACATGCCGTAAATTTCATACCTGTGGTCCACAACTGTTCCCAGTCAGCAAACATAATGTTATGTCCAACATCTTGTGCCCATTTTATCATAGCAGATTTTACCGTTTCATCCTGTGTATTCCATTTCAACAGCAAGTTATACATTCTTGATAGTATCTGTCAGCGCTGCCCAAGGTCCCAGCTCACACAAGACCAACGCTGCTTCTTTCTCTAGTATAAAAGTCTTTATTGAAGTTCAGTTTCACTTCCAGACGCGCAGCGCGCAACGCTACGTCTATACCTTAGACCTTCGAAGTTCCATCTGAATCTCCTCCCCCCTGACACCAGTTTAAGATTCTAGCCTTACTCCACCTCTTCCTCTGTTCCTTCCTTCTCTGGGTCCGCCTGCTAGTCGGAGTCTCAGCCCTCCTAGACTCCTCTGACGCTGAGTCCCCTGACTCTTCCCCCTCCCTCCTTCGGGCCTTTGGACCTGGCTCCCAATCCGGGTTTTCTGCTGTCCCGCGCTCCTCCACATTTGAACTTGGCGCGCACGCGCAGCCTCCCACTTTCCTTCTGACCGTTACACTTGTGTCACTGCTCCCTCTTTCGGGGAGGCTAGCTGGACCTGGCCTTCCCTCCGTTCCCCCACTTCCCGATGGGGGCGTGGTTACCCCTGACTCATGTTCCCTCCCCGCTGGAGGAGAGGCTGATCCTGGCTCATGTGACTCTTCCCCCCCACTGTGCTCTGGTGGGGGAACTGGTCCTGATCCTCCGCTGCTCCCTTGGGAGTCCTCGCTGGTCCCTTGTTTCTGGAGCGTCCCCCCTGGGACCCCCCTCGCCCTTACCAAAGGCGCCCCCTTCTGGGAATCTTCTGATTCGCTGGAGAAGCTCATGGAATCTCTCGGGCCACTGTCATATTCCCCTACGCTCCCTTCTGATTCCTCTCCTCCGCTCTCTATTTGCTCTCTCCCCTGCGCTTCTGCTCCTGAGCCTCTGACAGTATCTTAGTTTCTTTTCCAGCTGACATCCAATATCTGATGGCTAATGAGAATTCTCAATCCCCATTGGGCAGGTTTTGTTTATTTGGGGAGAAGTTGCTGCCATCATTTCCTAAAATAGTTTTTTTGGTTTTTTTACTTCCTCACTGGTTTCTCCAGCTCTGTATTTCTGTTGGCACTCACCACCCAGGGTCACTGCTAGAGGGAATGATAGCTCAACGGAATCCTACTGTGCTCAAATTAAGACAGAGATGCTCTGGGTACCAGATGCTTGGAAGAGGGGGCGGCGGGTAGCAAGAGTGACTTTCTGGAAGCATCTGCCTGGCTGCTTTTGGAAACAGAATGCTAACTTCAAGGCATCATGGCTTGCTCCCATTCCAGCAAGGCAATTGCTATGCTCTTATGATTTCTCGTTCATTATATTTGGGTACCGTTGACATTTGTTATGTTTTCTGTGTCCTTGACGTATCCCATCTGCCTAGGTTTTGGTTCAGAGGTTTGGATAAATGATCATTCATGTCATTCTCATAAAGAACGGGGTTTGGGGGGAAGGAATGGAAAGTTAGTTCTATAACACAAACCCAAGTATGAGCTGAAATCACTTAAAAGTAGCCCAGGAACATCTAGTTCTCACTGAGTGCCCCCCAGAGTGCTTTCAGGCTAGGAAGTCATTGTTGCCCTGTCCTGCAAAAGCAGGTAATGAGTTCCTGAGCAGACAATTTATGGCTAGGATGTCCATTCTTCACAGCCAGAGCATGTCATCATTTGCAATGTTGTGACCCTGGAGAGGGAGGGGAAATAAACTGTCAAAGGATGAGGAGGAAGAATGGATGGCTCTCCAGCCTTCACTGCAGTTCCAGAGAAGAAGATTATAGAGGTCTTTGCAGGTGTGTTTAAACTAAGCTGTATTGGGGAGAGCTGTTGTAGCTCAGTGGCAGAGCGGGGCTACAATGCATGCCTGCATGTGAACATTTTCAAGAGGAAGAGTAGGCTCTAATGCAGCGGTTCTCAACCTGTGGGTCCCCAGATGTTGTTGGACTACAACTCCCATCATCCCTGACCACTGGTCATGCTGGCTAGGAATGATGGGAGTTGTAGTCCAACAACATCTGGGGACCCACAGGTTGAGAAACACTGCTCTATTGGAAAAATACAGTGGTACCTTGGTTCTTGAACGGCTTAGTTGACGAACAAATTGGCTCCCGAAGGCCGAAAACCCGGAAGTAAGTGTTCCAGTTTTTGAACATTTTTTGAACGTCCGACACAGCTTCCACTTGAGTGCAGGAAGCTGCTGCAGCCAATTGGAAGCCACACCTTGGCTTTCAAACAGTTTCGGGAGTTGAACAGACTTTCGGAATGGATTTGTTTTTGTTTTTTTAAAATAATATTTATTAAAGATTTTTTCAAAATGTTATAAAAAAGAGAAAAAAACAAGAAAAAAGACAAAACAGAAAAATAGAAAAAAATACATCCATCATTCTCAAATTTTTAACTTTCATTACCTTCTTTCTTTGACCTCTCGCAATCAAACACCAGAAGGTTTTCTATTGGGAATAGTACCAGGAAGCCTAAAGGAAGAAGATAAGACCTTATATTTATACGCAACAGTAGCAGCAAGGCTATTGATTGTGAAAAACTGGAAAAGTGGTATAATACCGACAAAAACAGAGTGGCTTGCCAAATTATTGGAGTATTACAATATATCCAAAACAATGGAAGAAATTGGAAGGATTTCAAAAGAAAAGATAGATAGGGACTGGAAGGTGTTAAAAAGATACTTGCAAAATCATATCGAAAAATCAGAACTCCTATTAGAATAAACAAGTTCCGTTTCAAAAACTGAAATATCAAATAAGATGGATAACAATGTGTAATAGAAAAAGAAGTATGAAATTAGGCTAAAGGTGTGTGAAAGAAAGTAATAGAAGTGGAAAGAAATTGCAATTGAGTAGATTGGAAGTCTATCACAAAGGTCGGGTGAGGGGTGGTGGATGGTGATGGGAAAAGGAATTATCTGTGGGATTGAGTGTAAGTATGTTTGAACACTTTTAAGGATTGTGTGAAATGTATGTTTGTATGCTTGTATATGTGTATTAATGATGAACTATTTTAACAATAAAAACTTATTAAAATTCTTTTTAAAAAAAAGACTTTAGGAATGGATTAAGTTTGAGAACCAAGGTACCACTGTAGTATGTTTCCTGAACAATTCCCCCTACTCTTCACCATGGTAAAGAGTGGTAATCTGTTTGTGGCTGTTTTCCATCCTCCCCACATTTTTGCCCCTGGTATTCTTCTTAGTAAACGACCCCTCCCCAACCAATCAGGAAATGCACCATAAGCATAATATGAGGGGTGGGGGAAGGCTTGGGGGGGGGAAATGAGACATATTAGGCAGTACCGAGTGCACAGATGTGGATGTTAGAAGAAATACATCTCAAAATGTGAACACATTTGTGTGTGTGTGTTTAACAATTTGCAGAAACGATTTGCAAAATGAGGAAGAAATGGGGTGAACTGAACCTCAGATTGAAAAAAGAGAGAGACTGAAGAAAACTGAAAATGATGGATTTGTCCATCCTGACCGACTGATGGAAGCAATGCCATATCACATTGACCTTGGCCTCTTTCTGCAAAGCATTTTTCATGTTTTTAACACTAAATGTGCCTGGGAGGAAATGTTGTGGACCTTTAGCTTATGAGGCAGACTCCATCTGCTGAATTCTCCAGAGAGAGAGAGAGAGAGAGAGAGAGAGAGAGAGAGAGAGAGAGTGTTTCCTATGGTTTCATCAAGAGCTGCTGGTCTCAGACTCAGAGACCTGGCTTGCTTGCACATTAATTTGGACCACAATGAGCTGTTGCACCTGCCAAATTTAGCAGCAGAAACCTATAACCACTGCTGGGGACCAGCCACTGAATCTTTAACATTTGGTGGCTTCCAGATTTGACACTTTTCTGAGCACGCTGTAACTGGGCTCTCAACTACTGCCTCCCTGTGTTTCTATGCATTATGCCCTGCTCCAAACAATGCTGTAGAACAGAGCATGAGAGGCGGGGTGGGGGGTGGGTGGATGCGCACATAATTTTAGCATAGCCCAAAGTCCGCCACTGCTTCCAGCCTCAGGCTAGCTTAATCATTTCGGGAGAGCTTTAGGTACTGCAATTTGGTGCAATTATTGTTGGAAATATCCTCAACATCCCAAGATCCTACAGCTTTAATTGTCAAAGTGGGCTCCGAGACTACAAGTTGTTGCGGCTTCTGCATTGTTTGCAATCTAGGATCAGGAAACTAAGCCTTATGAGGAACGGTTGAGGGAATTGGGTATGTTTAGCCAGGAAAAGAGGAGACTGACAGGAGAGATGATAGCCATCTTCAAATATCTGAAGGGCTGTCACATGATATTCAAATCATCTTAGCCACTCTGGGGAGGGAGAAAAACCCACATCAATATGGTTTTGTGGAAGCAACAAATGCCCAAAGAATGCTTTTCCAAAAGGTCATATTTTACCATCATTACTTTTTGCACTTTATAGCTTTGCAGAATAGAAGTTTGCTACAGCTCAGACAAATCTTTCCGAATGAATTTTCAAGCGGTTTGGGAAACCATCAACCACAATGACAGAATGTGCAATTATCATTATTTTAGTCTTCTGGAGAAAAGGCTGCTTGTTTTGAGGGGAAAAAATGCTGTTTTTTTTGTGAGTTGTTTATGTAGCCCGGGATCAATTCCTGTTTTAATTTAAAAACTGCGCTTTTGAATAATGTTTAGAAGGCAAACAAAAAAGGCAAATCAAGACTCTGCCCCATTCCATACATCATGGGCGTCTTATTAAAACTGTAGTCATTTTGCCAAATGTATGTTAATGGAATCATTAGCAATCCCCTCTCCTCATGAGGATAATATTTTATTTACTATTGGACAGTTCAATTTTATCACTGCATGCAAAATATTGACCTGTTCCATTTTGCTTTCTCACTGTGTTCTGAAACAAATAAAAAATGTGATAGGCTTGTTGAGGTTCTCTCCTAATCCCCATTTACCAGCTTTCTGAATAATGGACATGCACATTAATACAAAGAGTAAGACCATTGAAATAAACCAAGCTATTAATACTGAGGTTGCTTGCTGGCACAAACATGCTGCATTTCAACTGGTGTGAATGTTTCTGAGCCTGTTTCCTTATGTTGAGGAGCCTGGCTTAGCCAAAAGTCATATCAGGTATATTGTTATGCAGGGACGCTGACTTGGGCCCCATGACATAGCATGACATCATGACATTGGTGTGCCATAGCGGCACTTTTGAGGCCTCACGGTGTGCTGGTCCTGTGGGCTACCTGAGAGGCGAGATCCAAGTCTGGTCCGTAGTCAAAGGTGCAAAGTGGAGGCAGTCCATAGTAGCTGAAGCTGGGTGCAGGGCAGGGAGTCGGCTGAAGTCAGGAACGGGTATGCAAGCAGGGAGCCAGGGCAGGTCAGGAGCTCAGGCAGGAAAGCAGGACAGGGTTCAGGCAGGAACTAGCAACCAACAATGTTGCTCTCACAACTTGGGACTGGGGCCAGCCGGCTTTTATCTGCCCCGAGGCATAGGGCGGCCTCAATCCTCTGGTGACTCGCCTCTCCTGGCCTGGAGGCAAGCATTCCTCCTGCAGGAACTTAGTTCCCTCCGCCTCTCTACCCTGAGCCTCTGCAGCTCAGGAGAGGCTGGAGGGTTCACCGGACCCAGAGGCAACTTCAGCTTCCTCTGACAGGGCTGAGAGTGGAGCACCTGCAGGCAATGGGTCCTCCATCACCTCAGGAGCCAGAGCAGACTCAGCTGATGCCCGCACCTGAGGATCCAGCACAGGTAAGGACCCTTCAGGCTCATGCCCCAGCCCCAGCTCAGCTGGTTCTGGAGGCGGGGAATCCTGTGCAGGCTGGGATCCCTCAGGTTCAGCATCCGAGTCCAAATCCCAGGCCATCACACATGGGACCTTGGAGATCACGTCCAAGGCCTTGAGAGACCTCCGAAGCAACATCTGGTTTCTACCAGAAGTTAATTTGAAGGCCTGGCAAGGCCTCAGACATCACTTCCTAGGCCTTACGGGGCCTCAGAGGTCATGTCCAAGGTCTCATGGTGTGACTTCCAGTTTTTTTGCAGGGCCTCGGACGTCGCCTCAGACATCATGTTGGAGTCTCATGGTGTGGGTGCTGGGCACCCACAAAAACAACTTGTGGGTACCTGGGTGCCAGTTGTTGGTGCCAGTGTTGTTATAGGTCTTGCAAAAGTATCATAGGAATATCAGCCATCAGCAGATGGTCAAGGGTCTGGAAACCAAGCCTTATGAGGGACAGTTGAAGGAGCTGGGTTTGTTTAGCCTGAAAAGGGGAGACTTCCTCTTAAAAGCAGAAGGCCTCTCTGCAGAGTGACTGTCAGGAGTGCATGCAGGAGCCAGGCCCTGTGACTGGTAGGGCCTCGCAGGACTGGGGCCTTCCTGAGCTTGGCCTGGAAGGGCAAGACGCAGCTGCGTAGGTGAGGCTTGACAGAAGACTCGTAGCACTTGGTGGGAAGGGCCAGGAGGGGTATATAAGACCAGCACTTCCCTCTGGCTCTTTGCCACAGCAACATGCTACCCACCTAGCTGTGCTTTGGCTTCCTGACTCCAGGCATCCTGAATCTTGGACCCTTGGCTTCCTGACTCCTGGTTTCCTGACCCTTGGACCCTTGGCTTTCTGACTCCAGGTTTCCTGACTCTTGGACCCTTGGTTTCCTGACTCCTGGTTTCCTGATTCGTGAACTCTTGGCTTCCTGAGTCCTGGTATCCTGAATCTTGGACCCTTGGCTTCCTGACTCCTGGTTTCCTGACTCTTGGACCCTTGGCTTCCTGACTCCTGGTTTCCTGACCCTTGGACCCTTGGCTTCCTGACTCCTGGTTTCCTGACCCTTGGACCCTTGGCTTCCTGACTCCTGGTTTCCTGACTCTTGGACCCTTGGTTTCCTGACTCCTGGTTTCCTGATTCGTGGACTCTTGGCTTCCTGACTCCTGGACTGCTGATTCCTGCTTCCCGACCTCTACCCCAGTCCCGATGTACCAAGCCAGGACTCTGGCTGCCCGTGACAGTGACTCCCTAGCCCCACCTGGCTCTTTCAGAGTGTGACTAGTTCTTATACGTATATACACTGCATAAACAAATTGGGGGCAGAACCTTCCTCAGTGTGTGATGGCAGAGGTTGCGAGAGGCCAAGGACCCTTAGTGTAAGACCAGAGGTGTCACTATTACAAGTACCTCCCTATTTCAATCTGTGAAATGCTGGACTTATGTGATGCCCAACCCATGCCATTTGAGCTCAAGTTTCTTTCCATTTGATATGGATTTTCTGCTCATTATTAGTCCATATGGGCAGACTCCTCTTGCAAGGAGCACCTTTCATTTGCTTTTCCCCCCAGAGCCTTTTGTGTGCAGGCAGGAAGAGTTTCAATCCTGGACAATGTGCAAGAGCATCTCTCTAATGAGGTCCTGCCCATTAGCTGGTGCCCGCTCCTGCCGCTCAGAATGAACGATCCCTAACCTTGGTGTGAAGAATGGTGGAGAACAGAGGACTTTCAAACAGAGAAATAAGAACCAGCCCATGATCTCCACTCCTTCTTATGACGAGGGCAGCCTATAAATATGCCTTGGCAAAGAGAAGTGGATCAAATTAAAGATCGGGACAATGGGCCTTTGGAAGGACGTGCAGAGGGAAGCAGCAATTTTATATTATTATTTTTTTTAAGAAAAAGTAAGAAGAAGCAGGATAAAGTTAGTTTGGAGGGGAAACCAGACAACAGGGAAGATTCACTCTGGGACAAACCACAAACTCAAGGAGGGATTTTCATCAGGTGGGCGGGAGACTTAAACCTTGCGTCTCCATGAATTGCATTCTCAGTACAGTCATACCTCGGGTTACAGACGCTTCAGATTGCGTTTTTATGGGTTGCGGACCTACCAAAACCCCAAAGTACTGGAACGGATTACTTCCAGGTTTTGGTGGTCGCGCATGTGCAGAAGCACTAAATTGGGCTTTGCACATGCGCAGAAGCACCGAATCACAACCCGTGCATGAGCAGATGTGGCACTGCGGGTTGCGAATGCTGCGGGTTGCGAACGTGCCTCCCGCACGGATCACATTCGCAACCCGAGCATCCACTGTACTGGCCAACCTCACTGTGATGGCTATTTTAAAATAAATATCAAAACATGGATCTGCTTATTATTATTATCAATTCACTTCATACACCACCCTTTATCAAAAGATCCCAAGGCAGTGTACAACATAAAAACACACACTGCAAAGCATCAATAATAAAAGGCATACTGACAGACAGACAAATAATAATAAAGTATTTAATAACAGTTTCTCTCCCCCACACTTTCACAGGCCATAGATTATTTAATAGCCATAGGCCTGGCTCCTAAAGACATGTAACAATGACGCCAGGCAAGTTTCTCTGGGGAGAACATTCCACAGATGGGAAGCCACCACAGAAAAGGCCCATTCTCTTGTTGCCATCCTCTGAAACTCTCTAGGGTCTTAAGTGCATGTATTTGTTTAAGGTATCATCTAATTGGGCCCTTGAGCTTAGTTGCACTAGCGCAGTGTTTTGCAGAATGGTTGCCCTCCAATGGTTGTTGGACTACAGCTCCCATCAGCCCTAGGCAACACAATCACAGGTCAGGGATTTTGGGCACTGAAGTCCCAGAACATCTATAGAGGGCACTAGGTCAGGGGAGGTTGGATATGGGCATGAGAAACAGGGGTTTGTGTAGAAGGCTTTGTAAAAATGGTGAGTTGCAAAAGCTCAAAATCTGTTGCCCTTGCTAGCTAGCAATTTATTTATTGCCCAAGGTCACTCAGTGAGCTCATGGTATAGTGGAGACTTGAACCCAGGACTCCCAGGTCCTTGTTGGACATGACAACCACATCAAACCTTTAACATGCATGCATGCATACATTCCTACCTGTGTTTAGAATTGCTGACCATTCAGAGGAGTTTCTCGGGGCTATTTCCATCTGAGCTGGCTCTTCAAAGTGGATGTAATTGAGTCTGGGTTAATATAAGCTTCATTGTGAATGTTATAGTTTGGCTCCGAAATGAGGTCAGCTGCCGTTTCTGACACGTCTCTCCACCTATTTGATGTGCTGCTGATCAGATATTTGGTGAACTGCCTGGGCTTAAAACTTTTCCAAAAGAGAATTAACGTCTTTCCTTTTAAGCATCAGGCTCCAGCCAGCGGCACTGCATTAGCAGGAGATGTGATAATTAGATCATAGCAGAAGAGAGGATGCATCCTGCATGTGAAATGGATTTGGCGCACGGGAGAAAGTGAGAGTTAAACCCAACGGAAACAATAGATAGCTGTGAAAGATTGGAGGAAGGGAAGATTTCTGGGCATTCGCTAGCATTAACTCTTGAAATAATAAAGCTTCAACATGAAATTCATGTATTTATTTACTGCGCACCCCTATGTTGCACACCACTGTAATTTGTAATCTGTTAACCACATTTTAGGGACACAGGTGGCGCTGTGGGTTAAACCACAGAGCCTAGGGCTTGCCAATTGGAAGGTTGGTGGTTCGAATCTCCGCGATAGGGTGAGCTCCTGTTGTTCGGTCCCTGCTCCTGCCAACCTAGCAGTTTGAAAGCACGTCAAAGTGCAAGTAGATAAATAGGTACCACTCCGGTGGGAAGATAAATGATGTTTCTGTGCGCTGCTCTGGTTTGCCAGAAGTGGCTTAGTCATGCTGGCCACATCACCTGGAAGATGTACGCCAGCTGCCTTGGCCAGTGAAGCAAGATAATAGCCGCAACCCCAGAGTCGGCCACGACTGGACCTAATGGTCAGGGGTCTGGTCCCTTTACCTTTAACCACATTTTTTAAAAATGTCTTTCCCAGAAATAATTTAAGGAACTTTTGCCAACCTGCTCCCCCACCCCCAAAATGGAACTACAGTTTTTACCAGATGCAGGACTCAGCTACAGCATTGTTTTTTCCCTGACCATGCAGCTCCCAAACCACACACACAGACCATAAGCTAATACACTCCCCACAGTACAATGGTAAAATGCCATCAACAGGTCCTTTGAGAGATTGTTTTTCCAGAGGATTCTCAGAAAATATAACCTCTACTGTGCTCTCTTCATCAGGTCTTTACTGTTTTCTCCCCAGGTTAGGTCATCTCTCAACTCCATTCCCAGAAATTGAAACACCAAGACCTGTTCCACACACTTCCCCTCAATAATAAGTGTCTGAATACTCCCCCAACTGCTCAACTTCCTTCCTATAGGCCGCCTCCCCCTCTCCAGCCTTGATTAAACCAACCACCGTTGTATCATCTGCAAACTTAATGATCTTATTACTGGGGTATTTGGGGGCATAGTCAGCTGTATAGAGCATATATAAAAGAATCATAGAATTGTGGAGTTGTAAGGAAGTGTGTATGGAAGTGAGAGCTGGACCATAAAGAAGGTTGATCGCCGAAGAATTGATGCTTTTGAATTATGGTGCTGGAGGAGACTCTTGAGAGTCCCATGGACTGCAAGAAGATCAAACCTATCCATTCTGAAGGAAATCAGCCCTGAGTGCTCACTGGAAGGACAGATCCTGAAGCTGAGGCTCCAAGACTTTGGCCACCTCATGAGAATAGAAGACTCCCTGGAAAAGACCCTGATGCTGGGAAAGATGGAGGGCACAAGGAGAAGGGGACGGCAGAGGACGAGATGGTTGGACAGTGTTCTTGAAGCTACCAACATGAGTTTGACCTAGCTGCGGGAGGCAGTGGAAGACAGGAGTGCCTGGTGTGCTCTGGTCCATGGGGTCATGAGGAGTCGGACACGACTAAACAACTAAACAACAACAACAAGGATCCCCAAGGATCAGCATGCATATAGGAGGGATGTATGACTTTGTGTATGCCTCCTACCCTTCTATTTTAACACAAATAACTTTCAGGAACGCAGATCATCATCTATATGTATATTGTCATAACCTTGCAAGCACGCCATGGAAAGGGAAAAAAATCTACAGTGTGCATGGTGTGTTGGAAAGGAACAGAAACAAGTTTTTGCCCTAAGGCACTTACAATCTAATGCAGAAACTGGAGAAGACAGCAGGAGAGGAGAAGGGGGGGGGGATCAGTTGATTTCCTCCTGCCCTCCTCCAAGAGTAACCAGTCAACTCCAGTTCAAATACGTTGTCTCTCTGGGCCCCAAATCGCCAGTCGCAGTGATGAATGAGACGCTCTGCCCACCACCTCCCATTCACAGAAAACAGCGAGGGAAGCTGAGAAGCCTGAATGTTCAGCAGGGACAAAGAATTTGGCAAATCTGGAGCACCGTATGAGCAGAAGGAAGTCGTAATGATAAAAGCACAACAACATAGTAGGCTTTTAAAAATGTTATTAGTGTGTACTGGGTGATCTGTAATGCTGGGCTCTTTGAAGCTCTGTTGAGAAGAAGAAGAAGAAGATGAAGATGGTGATGATGATGATGAAGAAGAAAGCTAACTACATCCCAGAATTGAATATTGTACATGAGCCAAGATTTGTTTCCAGGTCCCTTGTTCTGCATAAAATGACCCCCCCTTTCATTCAGAGCTCCCAAGCTGTCATAAATGCATTCTAATGATTTCCTCGGTTTACTGCACTGCAGTGGCATTTCTCCTTCTGCCTGTAGCTCTAACGTCTGTTCATTCCCAAAAAAAAACAAAAACAGACCAAGGGGGAAGAAAAAGAGGATTGGAGGAGAAAGGGGAGGGGGGAGGGACCCTTTGCCCAGCACCACCACTGACGTCGGCCTGCATTGCTGCAGAATTTCATTCAGAAGAAACGACCCCATTCTCATGTTGCTGGGGGAATCAGATGCTCTGGTGCTTTGCCTCCTCCTGCTCTCTGTTTTTAAGGAAAGCCTATTGGGTGACTTTCTCAAACAAAATCGACTCAGATGCTTAAAAATGTGTTTTGGGGGAGTGTAAGATGGGGGTGGTGGTTATGAAGCAAAACAGAGCCATTTTCTTCAGATGCAGAAAATCCAGTGCATAAACAGCATCACACCTGATTACTTAACACAGGCCAGTTCTAGGGGAGCGTAATTGGCGTGAGCTAATGTCACAGCTTTCCTTATGCAGGTGGCGCTGTGGTCTAAAACACTGGACCTCTTGGGCTTCCCGATCAGAAGGTTGGTGGTTCTAATCCCCATGACGGAGTGAGCTCCTGTTGTTCTGTCCCAGCTCCTGCCAACCTAGCAGTTCGAAAGCACACCAGTGCAAGTAGATAAATAGGTACCACTGCAGCAGGAGGGTAAATGGCATTTCTGTGCGCTCTGGTTTCCGTCATGGTGTCCCGTTGCACCAGCAGCAGTTTAGTCCTGCTGACCACATGACCCAGAAAGCTGTTTGTGGACAAACACCAGCTCCCTTGGCCTGAAGAAAGAGCACCACAACCCCATAGTCACCTTTGACTGGACTTAACCGTCCAGGGGTCCTTTACCGTTACCTTTACCACATTTGAATGACTCCCTGGGGCAAGTGAAGGTTAAAGGGTGTGCACATTATGGACATAAGAAGACCATTAGTCCGTCTAGATCAGAACTGCTGGTACATTGGCTACCTGGAGCTGGCAAGGGTTGAACCAGGGAGAGAGATACTTCACCTGCCCCCACCAATCCTTTCATGGGACAATCCTTTCATGGGAGCCACCCAGAGTCAGAGGCAGTCAACGGATCTTGCCCTACTGCAATTCTCTTTGGAACTGCACACCACTTATTTGTGCATTGATGGTGTTAGATAAATAGACCGACAGATTAAATCAATCATGTGTGGGGATGGACTTAGGAAAGAACGAGAGGGAAAGCAATATGCTATTTTGTAGAGCAATCCTCCGTCGGGTTGGGGATGAGTACAATGATGGCTCTCCCACTGCATCCCATCTGCTGGTCCACACCAACCATGGTGGAAGATGGTGGCATATTATTTTTACTTTTTTGCCCTGCTCACTCCAGGCTGGGATAGCTGAAGAAGTCTGGCCCATCCGAGGATCCGTAAATATATAGCGCAGATGGCGGCTATATTGTAAGCCAGGGCAGGGACAGCCATCATGAGCTTAGGTACAGGAGCTGAAGATACCCCTCTTAATTGTGGAATTAGGTTGGAACAAACAGGTGGGTTTTTAAAACATCCAACCAATGAAGCCTCCCCAGATCTCTTCTTGGGAGGGCAAGTTCCTTGGTGAAAATCAAAACCTATTCGAAAAAATCGGCTCAGCCCTCCTTAAATTATGTCTCTGGGAGTGCAAGGGAGAATAGTGCTATTGTTCAGTTGCCTCTGGCTGATCTGGACTCAGTTTAGGTCACTGAGACCTTCTCCACATTCCGGACTGAAAGTCAACTGGTGAAATATTCCCCAGCAAACAGATGCGGTGAAGGTAAACCAAGGTAACCTTGGAATTCTGGTGGTTGCATGGCTGTTAAAGGCACAGTAGCTCTGCCAAGAGAAGCTAGCAACTCTGAAAAGGGGGTGTTTTCGTTCTTGGCTTAAATGAATGATGATAACACCAAAGCAGTTGGTTTAGAGACCACCCTGGCTCTGCAGGACAAATGGAAACCCATTGGGGTCTTCATTCCAGAGGATGCAACATAGCTTAGTAGTATACCATGTGCTTGGGATGCAGAAGGTTTCAGGTTCAATCTTTGTTTAAAAAGATCAGGTGATGGGAAAGTGAGTGCCTGAGGGCCCTGCTCCTTCCTGCCACTTACCATCTGGCCTGGGGCGGGGCCTGAAGCCTCAAAAGGACTGCTCTGCTGCCCAGGAGGACTCCCCTGTGAGTGCCTGAGGGCCCTGCTCCTTCCTGCCACTTACCATCTGGCCTGGGGGGCCCCTGAAGCCTCAAAAGGACTGCTCTGCTGCCCAGGAGGACTCCCCTGTGAGTGCCAACATCTTGAAGGTCTCAGGCCACAGAGAAGTTAGGCTGGCCTCAACTAGAGCCAGGGCTTTTTCGGCTGTGGCTCCGACCTGGTGGAACACTCTGTCACAAGAGACTAGGGCCCTGCGGGACTTGACATCTTTCCGCAGGGCCTGCAAGACAGAGCTGTTCCGCCAGGCCTTTGGCCAGGGCACAGCCTGACTCCCTCCTTTGGCAATCTTTGCGGAGCTCTGGCCCAATGGTGGCCAGTGGCTTGAATTTAATTAATTTTATAATGAATGATTTTAGAGTGTTGTCTGTGCTGTACTTTTGTACTGTTTTATTGTTGTTAGCCGCCCTGAGCCCGGCTTCGACTGGGGAGGGCGGGATATAAATAAAAATTTTTTATTATTATTATTATTATTATTATTATTATTATTATTATTATTATTATTAGAACTGCTACCACTGATAATATTGGATGAGATTAGATAACTGTCTGGCTGGTGTATAATGATGCATGTCGGTTTACCAGGGCCACCACTGATCTGATTCCTCAAGCAATTTTTTTCTGCCCTCCCACCATCCAAGACCTTGCTACTTTTAGCTGTGGCAACCAAAGGAAAATCAATAAAACAGGCAAAGAGATGGGGTTTGAACCTTTCTGCCCAGGTCACCTGGTCAAGATGCAAATGGTCCTTCTATTGGCCATGAGACTGGTCATTTGATGTTCTGGGAGGGAGCAACAATCCCCTTCTTTTGCTTAGCAGCACAAAGAGGGATGCGGGTGGCGCTGAGCCTAGGGCTTGCCAGTTGGAAGGTCGGCGGTTCGAATCCCTGTGACGGGGTGAGCTTCCATTGCTTGGTCCCTGCTCCTGCCAACCTAGCAGTTCAAAAGCACGTCAAAGTGCAAGTAGATAAATAGGTACCGCTCCGGCAGGAAGGTAAACGGCGTTTCCGTGTGCTGCTCTGGTTCGCCAGAAGTGGCTTAGTCATGCTGGCCACATGACCCGGAAGCTGTATGCCGGCTCCCTTGGCCAATAAAGCGAGATGAGCGCTGCAGCCCCAGAGTCGGCCACGACAGGACCTAATGGTCAGAGGTCCCTTTTCCTTTACCTTACAGATGGGATCTAAGTTGTAAGTCATGGCGTGGAACTGTGCTGCTTCCCACTTTCATACTGCAAATAGCTGGTTTTTATTATGATTTTGTTTCCCTTATGGCAGAATAATGAAACCAACAGGGCTCCTTAATTTTGAAAGGTTCGCCTGACACCAATCCTCAAGGGAGTTTTTCCTTGCCGTAGTCCAGACTGGCCTGCAAAGCTTGCCGACTTTCTCATGAATATTCAAAACCCAATTTGTTCCTTGAAGCATTTCAGTGTCAAAAGAAACAAGCAAAAAAGCATCTGCTAACTTTTAATTCTGTCGGCTTTGTTCGTACTGGTTTGTACACAATCTGGGCTAACACCAACATAATATTCAACGAGTCTAGCTATATGTTACATTAAACATGTAGCATGCAGGTTCACATGTGTGTGTGTGTGTGTTTAGACAATACAAAGTAGTATGGTAGTATTGTCTTCCTGAAACCTGTCTCCTAGTTTTATTCCCTTGCAAAAGAGGCTTCCATTTTTCTACCTTGTTCTCCTGGGACTTCAGCAGTTCTTCAGGATGTTGGTGGGTGCTGGGATTTGAGCTTAGCTTATCACTGCAAAGTGGCTGAGTGTGGAATCACAGAGGAGTTCAGCAATATCTAGAGGACCACAAGTTCCTGGTATGGTTTCCATCCAAATGCTCAGCAGACAAAAAATCCCAGCTCAATTGCTGAGATCATTTGCAGAAATCATCGCTGGCCATTTCTTGAGTTGGCAAGGCTCATGTGACAAGAAGAAACCAAGTCTTTAATGTCAATGGCCCAGTATTGTAGAATACCCTGTTTCAATTTTTAAATGCCTGCTAAAACCTTTCTTATTCCATCAGGCTTGGACGGGCAATTAAGAACACATCTTTCCACAATATTTAGCTGATTTCTGATTTCAACTTTTTATATGCTTTTTATTGTACAATTGTTGTAAACCGCTCTCATTTCTTTTTATGACTAGCAGTATATAAATTTACTTCCTTTTTTGGTAAATATCTAAGAAATAAGCGAGCGGCTTTTGAAAGCCGCCACCATCCTTCTTTAAAGCAAGAAGGAGAAACATTTTAGAAAACATTATTGTAGGCACTTACTGGCTTACAGGAGGTTAAAAGAAGTTAAGATTCGCAAAAGGAAGACAGGAAAGAACATGAAAGCTTTTGATCATTGAAGATGGAAAGAGTTATACCTTGCACTTTTCCTACCTGTGGTTCCTTTCTTCCTGGTTTCCTTTTTTAAGAAATAAAAAAAGGAAAGGGACCTCAAGAAAGAGTGCTTCTTTCTTTCTTTCTTTTTTTCTTCCTTCCTTCCTTCCTTCCTTCCTTCCTTCCTTCCTTCCTTCCTTCTTTTCTTTCTAAAATTCTTTTCTATTAAAGATGACTCTGTGTTACAAACAAACAAACAAACAAAAATAAACAAGGAAAAGTACATATGGCACCTCCACTTTCAATTCATAGAGTCTTTTTCACAGTTTGTTTACATACAGTGTGAGATGCTATTGTCACAGACATTGGGGGAAAGAGAGGGAGAGAGGAAGATGGAGGGGGGATATAATGATCTTTCATTCTACTGCACAGTGTTTGTGCAGGGTTTTTGTGTCAGCCTCACGTGGGTAGGTCCTTTACTTATATATTTATTTTTATCGGCATTGTGAGAGATTGGGGCGAGGTGGCCCAAAGCTTGGTTATTTGCATTTGGTTGTTTGCAGTATGGTTTGTTTGCTTACGTAAGGAAAATATGAGGTACTGGGGAACAGCAGCTGAAGATTTGGATGACTAGCTTAAATCACTATGCTTAAGTCAGATCTTCGACCTCACACCTGCACAGTTTCCTCTCAATCTCACCGACAGTCAAAACAGATGGGATGCTGAATGCATGAAAACATTTAAAGCATCCACTTTTACTATCAAAACAGCAGTTTTGCATATGGGCAGAGAGCAGGAGTATCTTAAATCCAAGGTAACATCGCAAAGCCTGAAAGGACCTCAAGGTCATCTGTCCCCATCCAACACTTCTCTGGTTTAGTATTGGTCTGCCAATCAGTAGATGAATAGATGTTGGTCCTTTTTGAGGATTATTTCTTTAACATTGCTTGAGTGTAACAGTGAGGGGTTGTGCCTGCTTGTTGCGTTTTCCCTCCTAGGTGTGTGACATCATACTGGGTTCATAGGGAAAGGGTTAACTAATTGTAAAATGACTAACCAATGGGAACCCAAGGGGCAGAGTTAACTGTGTATAAGGTTGAAGCACAGCGGGTTTTTTGGAGGAGTTGGGAGTTAGAGTGGTTGAGAAGACAGTCTGGACTTAGAAGAGACAGAGAAGATAAGTCTGTGGGTTGGGCTAGTCTGATGTGAGAGAGTGAGAGAATTTGTTAAGAGGAGTCAGTCAAGCAGTTGAGATAATTAGTCAGAAGGTATTAGGAAGGTATAGACCGGTAAAGAAACTAAAGTTAAGGTACTGACAGGAATATTATCAGAGAAACCACAAAATTGTTAATGTCTGTAAAACAAACTTGGGGGTTTTTTTGTTCACTTTTAACAACTGTCTGGACTCAGTGTTTTACCAGAGAGTAACTGGTTGGTGGTAGCGGCGAAGCGAGTACAGTGGTGGCACAGGGATCAATAAGAAGAGTTTGGATTTGATGTCCCACTTTATCACTACCCGAAGGAGTCTCAAAGCGGCTAACATTCTCCTTTCCCTTCCTCCCCCACAACAAACACTCTGTGAGGTGAGTGGGGCTGAGAGACTTCAAAGAAGTGTGACTAGCCCAGGGTCACCCAGCAGCTGCATGTGGAGGAGTGGAGACGCGAACCCGGTTCACCAGATTATGAGTCCACTGCTCTTAACCACTACACCACACTGGCTCTCAATGTCTGGGGACCCTGTGTGATCACCACACTGCTAGACGGGCCCCGGATTTAGGTTTGATGAGGCCCTAAGCTACTGAAGTTAATGGGGCCCTTTATATGTCCAGCTGTCCTTTTTCAACAACAAATTGTTGCTGGTTTTTGTGTTGAACATATGCTATCTGGTAATATATAGACCTAATAAGTATTTAAAGCCATTTGCACATCTTGCCATGCAACCAGTCCACGCAGAATGTAGGCACCCTATATATCAGGCGTCCCCAAACTCGGCCCTCCAGATGTTTTGGGGCTACAACTCCCATCATCCCTGACCACTGGTCCTGTTAGCTAGGGATGATGGGAGTTGTAGTCCCAAAACATCTGGAGGGCTGAGTTTGCCTATGCCTGCTATCTATACAAATGAGCAAACCAGTGATATTTTAGGGAGCACGTTAGCAGGCAGGGCCCATTACTTACATCATAGGCACTTACACAACACAAATCACTGTTGCTGTATGTAGGTTTAACTTGTTTAGCTTATACATAAATCTGGCACTGCTGCTAGACCTGCCATTAGACAAAGGCAAAGGACCCCTGGATGGTTAAGTCCAGTCAAAGATGACTATGGGTTCAGTGCTCATCTCACTTTTCAGGCCGAGGGAGCTAGCCTTTGTCCACGGCTTTCTGGGTTATGTGGCCAGCAGGACTAAACCACTACTGGTGCATGGAGGACTGTAATTATCCGCCCGGCCAGACTGGCTATATGCACTAAGGTCTGCAATGGGGAACCCTGCTAGATGTGCATAGGCTCTTCCTAAGGGACGCGGGTGGCGCTGTGGTCTAAACCACTGAGC